>NC_087439.1:51998673-54498673 GCF_036321535.1 Camelus dromedarius
CAACACTTCAAGCCAGGAAAGATTTTTTTTTCCTAAATCACTGAAAAGCTTCCATGTGCAAATTTTACTTTTAAAATTTAAACTCACCAGACTTCCTAGCTGTGTTGAGCTGAGCACCCAGGCTTCAATGTAGCAGGGTTCTCTCTCTGATATAATTCCTGTTACCTTAAAGAAGTATCCTGAGAGTAACCCTTCAGGGAGGGTGAGTACATAAGAGGACAGGAGTCTTAGTTAACTTGATTTTGGAAAATTACACTTCTTTTGGTTTTCCTTACTGTTGCTAAACTCCAGTTGAGGCTGAGAATTTCCATCCCAGAGTAATCTCTGGGGAGGTCTTGAGAGCAGCAGTCCTTCTAGCTGCTAGGAAACCCAGCAGTGGCACTGAGGGTGAGCTGTCACTTCTCTCTGCAGCTATAATTTTTGCCAAGAAAAGAAAAATAATACAAAACTAAGTATAAGAATCAGATACTCTAAATAGAAAGATGGATTCTAACCAGGAAATATGTAAAGAGTTAAAAAGAGAAAGTGGTTTTTTTATATAATGTTTTATTATGAAACACTAAGACATAAAAAAATTAAAGTATATGTATATATTTTATAAATGCATAATATACATATGTGTGCAGATGGTCATGTTACATATATTAAGACTCTTTTAGTGTTATAATGGGCTTTCTCAGTTGTATGGGGTGATGTTTACTGGCATTAGTTTAATGACAAAGCCAATTTTAACAGAATTCTACTGTAGATTATATTTTTTTAACTGAGTCTGTAAAAATTTATTGTATGTTTTTTGAGATCCACATCCCAGTAAGAACATCTCACACCAGTGTTCCTACAGAAGCCCCTTGCTATCATAATCTCCGTTTTTGGTAATACATCACTCACCCGAGTCGTAGAACCCACATGAAAGGCAATGATTGCTGAGAATGTCCGGAAGGATGAAGTTACTAACACCTGCAGGAAAAAAGATATTCATATACTCAGGCTTTTAGGAAAAACAGGAAACAAGATGAGAGAAACTCACAAAAACCTGGAAATCAAAAATGGAAACAAAAGTAGCAGGTCATTTGCACCCCACCCCACACAACTCACACCACTCTAAGCAAACCAGTTTCCTATCACAAATTCCACCCTAACAAAGGATGGACTTCAAAAGCAGTCAATTTACTTTTTGTCATTATGCTCTGGCATGTCTCTCCTGCTATCAGGGTAAATGGACAGCCTCACCACTAATGTTTGTTGCATACCTGCTGTGCATAGGCCCTTATTTCCTTTATCAGTCCCATCCTCATTAAATCCCTTAGATTTGTAAAATTTATAACCAATTAACCTGGTTGAACCTCTCAACAACCTTGTATAGTTGGCCCTCCATATCTGAAGATTTTACATAAGGGACTTGGGCATCTGCAGATTTTAGTATCCACAGGAGGTCCTGGAACCAATCCTCCGTGGATACCGAGGGATAACTGTACTTGAATCAGGGCAGAATGGTTCATTCTGTCATACTGGAGAACTGAGGCAAGAGAAATTAAGTGGTTTATTCAAGTCCATGAAGCTAGTGAGTCGAGAACCCAGCCACTTCCCTCTTAGTCTTTTGCTCTAATGCCACAGGGAGTAGGTTCTTCTATCCTAATGTTAGATAAAAAATTATACAGATGTCCATACAAACCCATCACTCAATTAGCCTGCACAGGTTGAGCACTTCCTGGACAGAGCTCTCTGAATCGGAATACTATATGAAGCATCATTAAAAGGCAACAACACAAATACAAAACTACAACTCTGTTCTCAGCTTTCTCCATTAGAAAAAACAGATACACACACTAAGCAATTTGGCAAGAAAGCTTTATAATATAGAAAATATACCAAACTAAAATGTCCTGGAAAATGAGAAGAAACCATTTAAAGAACTTCCTAAATCAATGTGAGCAATCATAATACAGAACAGTTTTATACATGGATGTAAATTATTACTGTATTAATATATAAACAAACTGCTTTGGGTGTGCTTTCATAGCACTTCCTTTTTTTTGGTTAAAATGAAATCACATTATTAAGAATTTATCACACAGAAGAATGGAAATCAATTTTTCTAGCAACATTCACTGTAGGATTGTTTAGTGATTTGTATAATCATTTGTATGAATTATTGCATTGATACTCATCTTTTCCTGTATTTAAAACATGAAAGTATTTGCTTAACAAATGTCCATTTAAAATTTATTTTATGTTCTTTTAATTTCTCAGGTTCTTAACTGTATTTTACGAATTTCTCCATAGTTCATACAGGTAAGTGTAAATATAAATAATTAAAATAAGATACATGATTTCCATTTTTCCTTGTATCTCTCTGGTATTTAAGAAAAAATCCATGAGGAGAGAAATAGCTATAACTAGCATTCATTTTGAAATTTACTAGTACATTGAATATTCAGCCTATCTTTACTTGCTTTTTCACTGGATTATTTTATCTATATATACACATACACACATATACATACATACATACATACATACATAAATATAATACAGATAAAAGGTAGAGGAATATAGGACCATGTTTAAAGCTTGGGGACATCCTGACTATCTTAATCCACTAATCCTGGCCTTTTCACTAGTTTTTCAGGTCATATGTTAATGTCACATTTTCCAACCTTCTTTAAACTACCACACTCTGTAGTTTAATTTGTGAAATTACTAATACATCACTTCCTCCTTCTTGCCAACAGTGTATCACTGAGTAAACTGTGTTGTAACATTAATTAGATTTTAAAAGGTGTTTTGCAAAAGTATTTAAATTCCTGTGGAGATGTTTAAAGATACTTTGAAGTATCACAAACTTTAGACTTAGAAATGTTAGTATTGCAATTATTTTGTCCAGCCTATTGAGATATTCTTGACATATAACATTGTGTAAGTTTAAAGTGTACAATGTGCTGATTTGATACACTTATATATTGCAAAATGATTACCACAATAGCATTAGCTAGCACCTCCATCGTATCAGATTATCACTTCTTTTTGTTGTGAGAATATTTAAGATGTACTCTCATAGCAACTTTCAAGTACATAATACAGTATTGTTAACTATAATTATCACGCTGTGCGTTAAATCTTCAGAATTTATCTTCTAACTGGAAGCTTGTACCCTTTGACCAATATCTCCCCCATTGTCCCAATATCCCAGTCCTTGGTAACTACCATTCTATTCTGTTTCTAGGAGTTTGGATTTTTTTTTTTTTTTTTGATTTCACATCTGTCTTGCTCTGATTTGTTTAACTTAGTGCGATGCCTTCAAGGTCCATTCGTGTTGTTGCAAATGGCAGAATTTCCTTCTGTTTCATGGTTGAATAATATTCCATTGCATATTTATACATCTCCTTTATCCATTGATCCACTGACAGACATTTAGTTTGTTTCCAGATCTTTGCTATTGTGCATAAAACTGCAATAAAAATGGGAGTGAAGATATCTCTTCAAGATCCTGTTTTCATTTCCTTTGGGTATACACCCAGAACTGGGATTGCTGAATCATATGGTAGTTCTATTTTTAATTTTTTGAGGAACCTCCATACTGTTTTCCACTGGCTGCATTACTTACATTTCCATCAACAGTACATGAGGGTTCCCTTTTCTCCAAATCCTTGCCAACACCTGTCATCTGTCTTCTTGATGATAGTCATTCTAACAGGTGTGAGATGGTACTTCATTGTGGTTTTGACTTGCATTTCCCTGATGATTAGTGATGTTGAGCATCTTTTCATGTTCCTGTTAGCCATCTGTATGTCTTCTTTGGAAAAATGTCTATTCAGTTCTTTTATTTTTAATTGGATTCGTTTTCTGGCTATTGAGTCATATGAGTTCTTTATATACTTTGTATATTAACCATTTATCATATATATGCTTTGCAAATAATGTCTTCCATTCCATAGGCTGCATTTTCATTTTGTTGATTATTTCTTTTGCTGTGCAGAAGTTTTTCAGTTTGATGTCATCTGATCTATTCATTTTCGCTTTTATTGATTTTTGGTACCATATCTAAAAATAGTTGTCAAGACCAATGTCAAGAGTTTCCCCTACGTTTTCTTAGGAGTTTTACAGTTTCAGGTTTTATGCTTAAGCCTTTAGTCCATTATAAGTTAATTTTTGTGAGAGCTGTAAGATAGGGGTCCAATTTCATTTTTCTGCCTTTGGTTATCCCAACACCAATTACTGAAGAGACTCTTTTTTCTCCACTGAATCTTCTTAGTAGCTTCCTTGTCAAATACTGGTTGATCATAACTGGGATAGTTTATTTCTGAGCTCTAATTCTGTTCTGGTCTATTGTTTTGATTACTATGCCTTTGTAGTATAGTTTGAAATCAGCAAGTATGACGCCTCTGGCTTTGTTCTTATTTCCCAGGATTGCTTTGGCTACTTAGGGCCTTTGGGGGTTACACAAATTTTGCGATTGTTTGTTCTAGTTCTGTGAAATACACCATTAAAATTTTGATAGAGATTGTATTGAATCTATAGATGACTTTTAGTATGGACATTTTAATAATGTTAATTCTTCCAATCCATGAACATGGGCTATCTTTCCATTTGCTTGTATCTCCTTCGATTTCTTTCTTCAGAGTTTTGTAGTTTTCAGTGTACAAATCTTTCAGCTTCTTGTTTAAATTTATTCCTAAGTGCTTTATTATTTTTAGTGCCATTGTAAATGGAATTGTTTTCATTATTCTTTTTTCAGGTATTTCATTGTATGTTGATTTTATATCACGCAATTTACTAATTTCATTTTTTTTTGGTGGAACCTTTAGGGTTTTCTGTATATAAAATCATATTATCTGCAACAAAGATAATTTAACTTCTTTCTTTCTATTAAATACATTTTTTTTCATTATTTTGCCTCATTGCTCTGGCTAGATTTCCAGTACTATGTTGAATAAGAGCGGTGAGAGTGGACATCCTTGCCTAGTTCCTGAACTTAAAGGAAATGCTTTCAATCTTTCGCCACTGAGTATATTAGCTGTAAGCTTGTACTACATGGCCTTTATTATGTTGAAGTATATTCCTACTATACTCAATTTAAGAGTTTTTATCATGAAAGGATGTTGTATTTTGTTAAATGCTTTTTCTGCATCTCAAGATAATCACGATTCTTACCTTTCATTCTATTAATGTAATGTATCACATTTATTGATTTGCATATGTTGAAATTTCTTGTATTCCAGAGATAAATCCTGCTTGATGATGATGTATGACCCATTTAATGTGCTGTTGAATTCAGTTTGCTACTATTTTGTTGAGAATTTTTGCATTTATACATATATTTTTTATTATTCTATATATTTCAGGTATACAGCATTATAATTCAGCATCTGCATCTGCACTCTTCAAAGTGATCACCACTGCAACTCTAGTTACCATTCTTTACCATACAGTTTGACCTCTTTCACCCATTTTTGCCATCCCACAACCCCTTCCCTCTCTGGTAACCACTAATCTGATCACTGTATCTGTGAGTCTGTTTTTATTTTGCTTGTCCATTTGCTTTGTTTTTCTAGATCCCACATATGAGTGAAATGATATGACATTTGTCTTTCTCCATCTGACTTATTTCACACAGCATAAAATCTTCAAGGTTCATCCATGTTCTCATAGACAGCAGCAGTTCATTCTTTCTGATGGCTGAATAATACTCCACTGTGTGTGTGTGTCACATCTTCTTTATCTATTCATCCACTGATGAACACTTAGGTTGTTTCCATACCTTGACTATTGTAAATAACTCTGCAATAAACATAGGAGTGCATGTAAGTTCAAATTAGTGTTTTCACGTTCTTTGGAAATGCCAAACAGTGGGACAGTTGGGTCATGTGATAGGTCCATTCTTAATTTTTGAGGGGTCTCCATACTGTTTTTCATAGTGGCTGCACCAACAGTGTACAAGGGTTCCTTTTTCTCTACATCCTCTCCAACATTTGTTATTTCTTGTCTTTTTGATAATAGCCATTCTTACAGATGTGAGGTGATACTGTGGCTTTGATTTGCATTTCCCTAATAATTAATGATGTTGAACATCTTTTCATGTACCTGTTGGCCATCTGTATGTCTATTCCAATCCTCTGCCAATTTTTAAATCAGATTTTGTTGTTGTTGTTGAGTTATGTGAGTTTTTATATATTTTGGATGTTAATCTCTTATTACATACATGGTTTGCAAATACCTTCTCCCACTCAGTAGGTTGCCTTTTTGTTTTGATGATGGTTTCCTTCTCTGTGCAGAAGCTTTTTAGTTTAATATAGTCTCATTTGTTTATGTTTGCTTTTGCTTCCCTTGTGTTTGGAGTTAGAGCCACAAAAACATCACTAAGACATGTCAATGAGGTTACTGCCTTTGTTTTCTTCTAGGAATTTTATGGCTTCAAGTATTACAGGTATTATTACATTCAAGCCTAATCCACTTTGAATTTATTTTTGTATATGGTATAAGATAGGGATCTAGTTCCATTCCTTTGCATGTAGCTGTCCAGTTCTCCTAACACCATTTACTGAGGAGACTATCCTTTCTCCATTGTATGTCCTTTGCTTCTTTGTCAAAAATTATCTATCCATGTGTAGGTTAACTTGGGGGCTCTCAGTTCTGTTCCCTTGATCTGTGTTTCTGTTTTTCATGCCAGTGCCATAGTGTTTTGATTACTATAGCTTTGTAGTGTAGCTTGAAATCTGGAAGCATGATACCTCCAGCTTTGTTCTTTTTCAAGATTGCTTTGACTATCTCGGGTATTTTGTGGTTCCATACAATTTTAGAATAATTTGTTTCAGTTCTGTGAAATATGCAATTGAAATTTTGATAGGGATTGCATTGACTCTGTAGGTTACCTTGATCATAAATGGATGTTGAATTTCATCAAATATTTTTTCTGCCTCAATTGAGATTATCATGTAAGTTTTATTCTTCATTTTGTTAATGTTATGTATAACACTGATTGAGTTGCAGATTTTTAATCATCCTTGCTTCCCTGGAATAAATCCCACTTGAGGTTGGTTTAATGCATTATTGGATTTAGTTTACTAGTTTTGTTGAGGATTTATGTATTTACATTCATCAAGGGTAATGGCCTGTAATTTTCTTTTTTGTGTGTGGTGTCCTTGTCTTGATATCAGAGTAATGCTGGCTTTGTAAAATGTGTTTGAATGGTTTCCCTCCTCTTCAATTTTTTGAAATAGTTTGAGAAGGATATGTATTAACTCTTCTTTAAATCTTTGGTAGAATTCTGCTGTGAAACTGCCTGGTCCTGGGCTTTTCTTTGTTGAAAGAATTTTGTTCACTGATTCAATTTCAATACTAGTAATTAGTCTGCTCAGATTTTCTATTTATTCATGATTTAGTCTTGAAATATTGTATATTATCAATTTCTCCCAAGTTGTCCAATGTGTATTCTACTATTGGGATAGAATATTCTGTATGTATCTATTGAGTCTATCTGGTTTAAAGTCAGATGTGTCATGTAAGTCAGATGTTTCTTCATAGATTTTCTGTCTGGATGATCTATTTATTTATGTAAGTGGGGTGTTAAAGTCTCCAACTATTATTGTATTGCTTTAAATTTCTCCCTTTAAGTCCATCAATATTTGCTTTATATATCTTGGTGTTCCTCTGTTGAGTGCATTTACATTTATACATGTTACATCTTCTGCTGAATTGCCCTCTTTATCATTAGGTAGTGTCCTTCTTTCATTACAGTCTTTGTTTTAAAGTATATTGTGTCTGATCTGAGTATATGTACTCCAGCTTTCTTTTCATTTCCATTTCCATTGAATTCTTTTTCTGTCCCTTCACTTTCAAATTTTTGTGTGTCCTTTCTTCTGAAGTGAATCTCTTGTAAGCAGCATATAGACGTATCTTTTATAAAAAATGTATTCAGCCACTCTCTATCCTTTGATTGGTGAATTCAGTGCACTTGCACCTAATTATTGATGGGTACGTACTTATTGCTATTTTGTTAATAGTTTTCTGGCTGTTTCTGTACTTCCTCTCTGTTTCTTCTTCTCTTCCCTTGTATTTTGGCAGTTTTCATGTATTATATTTAGATTTCTTTCTCATTTTCTTTTGTGTTTACTATAGGGTTTTTTTTTTCTTGTGGTGACTCTGAAATTTACATATAACATCCTATGTAAATAGCCTGTTTTAAGTTGGTAGCAACTTAAATTTGAACACATTCGAAAGCGTTATCTTTTTACATATCCCCTACATTTTATACTTTTGATGAAACATTTTGCATCTTTTTTTATGCATCCGTTAACTATTCTAATTTTGGTTAACTTCACTACTTTTATCTTTAAACCTTCAAGCTCGCTTTATAAATTACTGATCTACTACCTTTATTATATATTTACTATAATTACTTTTTTCCAGTGATACTTTCATTTTTCTTTGTTTCCTAATTATTAATTAGTGCAGTTTCTTTTTAGATTAAATATGTTGTTTTAGTATTTTTTTGTAGGACTGGTTTAGTGGTGATACTTCTTACATTTTTGCTTATCTGGGAAGCTTTTGTCTTCAATTCTGAATGAAAACCTTGCTGGATAGAGAATTCTTGTTTGAAATGTTTTTCCTTTAAGCACTTTGAAAATGCCATGCCCCATTTTGGCCTGTAAAGTTTCTGCTGAAAAATCTAATAGCCTTATGGGGTTTCCCTTGTATGTAGCAAGTTGTTTATCTCATGCTGCTTTTAGGATTCTCTTTATGTCCTTTTACTATTTTAATTATAAGGTCTTGGTTTGTTTCTCTTTGGGTTCATCTTATTTAGAACTCTCTTGGACTCCTGGACCTGGATGTCTGTTTCCTTCCCCAAATTAGGAAAGTTTTCAGTCTTAATTCTTCAAATAATTTTTCTGGTCCTTTTTCTCTCTTGTCTAATTCTGGGACCTCTATATGTGAATGTTACTCCACTTGATGTTGTTCCAAAGGTCCCTTAAGACACCTTCACTTTCTAAAATTATTTTTTTCACTTTGCTACTCTGTCTGGTTGCATTCTATTGCTTTGTCTTCCTGCTCACTGACTTCAATCTGCTGCTGAAATTGTCTGGTATATTTTTCAGTTCATTTATAACTTCTACTTGGTATTTTCTTATATTTTCTATCATCATGTTGTAATTTTCACTATGTTCATCCACATTTCTCCTGAGTTCAGTATGTTTATGACCATTAATTTGAACTCTTTATCAGGTACGTTGCCCATCTCCATTTTGTTTAGTTCTTTTTTTGAGTTTTGTCTTGTTCTTTCTTCAGGAACATACTCCTCTGTCTCACTTTGCCTATTTCTCTGTGTTTGTTTCTAAGTATTAGGTAAATCAGCAATCTCTTACAGTCCTGAAGGAGTAGTTTTATTTAGGAGATGTCCTGTGGGGCTCAGAGGTGCAATCCTGCCTAGACACCAGAGCCAGGTGCTCAAGAGGCATCCCCTCTGTGAGCTGTGTGTGCCCGCCTCTTGTGGTGGGGCCACAGCTGCCCCTGCAGCACACTGGTTAGTGGGGTTGGTACCCAGACCAGCTGCAGGGCCCAGCCATGGCTTCTATACATGATATGGGCAGGGCTGTTGCTTACCTGGCTGTGAGGCCCAGCTGAGATGCAGGGGTGGGTGGCACTCTGAGTTGGGCATGCCCAATGATACTAAAAGGTTAGAAGGAGATTTTCAAAATGTTACCCACCAGTGCCAACATTAGTAAGGTAACTTGAGATCACAAAAATGGCTCCTGCCCTGTCTCAATCCCCAGGGAGCAACCCAACTGGCTCCTGCCTCTCTGGTAGATGCTTCAGGATTAGTAAGTGGGTCCCCTTCACCTATGGTCCATACACTTTTCAATCTAGTGGTGTTTTTTTGTTTCTTTGCTTTTTGGGTTTTTTGTTTATTTTCGGGTTGAGTGAGCCGATAGGTAGGCCTTTTAAGAGAAGGTTTTCCATTCCCTGCAGTTCTACAGTTTTTCTGGACATCTTTCTCATTGGTTTTCAAAGCTAAAGGTATTTTATTTGGGGGGTTCCTTTCTCCTGTGCAGGATTTAGGAGTTAGTGTGCCTGATGTGGAGTTCAGCTCCCTCACTCTTCTTGGAAAAGATCCATACCTTTGTGATCCCTCTCAGTTGTGGATTGCTGTGGCTGAGGTGTGGTTTATTTCCCCCTTGGTGAGACTGTATCTCAGCCCTCCTACCCATCTTAATGCTGTCCTTTTAAACTTTGTTGTGGAGGCTCTGTCCATCCAGTTTTCAGGTATCTTTCTGAGGGTATTATTCCATATTTAGTTGTAGATTTATTGCATCCCTGGGAGGAGGTGAGTTCAGGATCTTTCTACTCTGCCATCTTGAACCCTCTCCTCTTGCATCTATATTCATTAGAGATATTGACCTGTAGTTCCCTTTTCTTAAATTGTCCTTATCTGGCTGTGGTATCAGAGTGATACTAGTCTTGTAAAATGAGTTGGGGAATGTTCCTCCTCTTCAATTTTTTAAAAGAATTTGACAGTTGTTAATTCTTTAAATGTTTGGTAGGATCTACCAGTGAAGCCATTGGTTTTAGATTTTCCTTGGTGGGGGGGGGGTTGATTACTAATTAAATCTCCTTGTTATTGGAAAGTTTATATTTTCTACTTCTTCATGATTCAGTCTTGGCAGGTTCTGTTTCTAAGAATTTATCAGTTTTTTCAAGGTTGTCCAGTTTGTTGGCATACACTTGTCCAAAGTAGTCTCTATGATCCTTCATATTTCTGTGGTATCATTTGTGGTATATACTCTTTCATTTCTGATTTGAGTCTTCTTTTTTTCATAGTTTAGCTAAAGGTTAGTTTTATCTTTTCAAAAAACAGCTTAGTTGTATTGATCTTGGCTATTGTTTTTATTGTCTCTATTTCACGTATTTCTGCTCTGATTTTTGCTATTTTCTTCCTTCTCTTAACTTTGGCTTAGTTTGTTCTTTTTCTTCTAGTTTCTTGAGGTGCAAAGTAGTACGTTATTTGAGTTCTTTTTCCTTATCTAGATGTTTATAAGTGTTCATCTTAGAACTGCTTTTCCAGCAACCTATGGATTTTGGTATGTTGTGATTCCACTATCATTTGTTTCAGGGCGTTAAAAAATTTCCCTTTTGATTTCTTCTTCGACTATTGGATGTTCAGGAGATTTTTCTTCCTACTTTTAAAATCACTTTTGTCTGCCTTGATTTGTAGATACCTGGACAGGATGGGAGGATGGTTTGGCTGTATCCTCAGTCACCCATAGACCACAGGTAGATTTGGCTGAGTGAGCCAAACAGGTTTGGTCAAACAAGTGGTAGAACAAATAATACAGTTAATTTGAGTTATTACTCAACTCAGAAAATTTGATTATTATTGCAATACAATATCCTCACCATCAGCATCCACAGACTGCTTAGGCTTGAGAGCATATGAGTTAAATAATATTTGGACAGTGTCCTTAATTTTCTCAGTCATGGCCATCAGGAGGCCTGGATAAGTAACATGGCTGAAGAAAAGGCACATTTAAATCAAACTCAAGTATGAATCCAAACTCACTTCTTTAAAAACAAAACTTTGAGATTAAGAAATTGGAAGGGAGCTTTTTGGTTCAAAATGTATGATCTAGAATAATGAATTATATATGTTTTATTTAGAACTTTACTGCAGAATTCCATCTCCTAACTACATTTGGATGTGGAAATTTTGCAGAATAAAACAGACCAGCTCATGGAGAACTGCACAGTATGTCTGTTTTTGTGCCCTCACAGTCTCTGTTCTTTCCTTGTCACCTCTGCAAACCACCTGCCCAGGGCCCCTTGCCTCAGTGCTATCCACTCCTGCCCTTACCTATTTGTTAACCAGTCCCTACCAGGGGGTTCATAACCTAATGTGTTAGTTGATGCTGACTTAAACTGTGGCCCCTTCCAGAAGAACCTGCATTTAGAGGACACTTGATGAGAAGAGATGGCATTTTTAAACTCAGTAAGTGGAACCTCAGAAAGAAAATCTGTGGTCTTGCCTACTCTCTCTTCTACCATCATAACTGTATCCCATATGGAAAAGCCCTCTAAAAGGGTCAGATGGGTTAAAAAACAAAACACAACAAAAATTTGATGCCATACTAGAGTCCATGCAAATACTCACTTTTCAACAAATAATTATTGTGCACTTCTGATGTTCCAGGCATTGATTTAGGTACCAGAAAAACATCAAGGACGGAGACACATGAGGCCTTTGCCCGCAAGGAATTTGCAGTCTAGGGAGATCATGGGAAAAATTTCATTATAGGGCAGTGCTCTTGTGCCAGCTACCCTCCTGAAGGGTTTACAATGTCATATAACTATGAGAAACACTTTGAGGCATTTCCTATCATTTTATTCACGAAATTGACCCAGATATACTAAATAACTTATCCAAAATTACAAGGTTAATCTCTTCTCACAAATCTTCACATTGTTTCTCCATTTTCTCCTTCCTTTCCATTTTTGTCACTTTATGGCTATTTTGTTCTTCTCTCTTACACCTTTTCTTCTCTGCATTCTGCATACTGTCTTGTTCTCCCTCTGTGCTGTGCACTGTGCCCATTCAAGTAACATGCTCTACAGCTACTGTTTCTTTGCTTCCCTTCTTCTTCTGTCTTAATCATCTTTAAGCATATAACTTTTTTTCTTCACTCTTCTAAATCTTCTGATATCTATACTCATTCAGCGAGGTTTTCTTTATTTACTTATGCCACCAAAAAAATTATCTGAATAGGTAAAATCTGCTTCTATGTAATGCTGTAAGAAGAACTTCTGATTTTTGTTTTGTTTCCAAAAAAATCCTAAAAGCAGTGTGGTACTGGCAGAAGAATAGATATACTAGTCAACAGAACAGAACGGCTAACCCAGAAGCAGGCCCAAGAAACTTAAGAACTCAGTGTATTTTCAAAGTAGTATCATAAATCAATGAGAGATACAGCTTATTCAATAAGTAATGTTTACAACACTTGATATTTAGAAAAATCTATCATATTAGGTCATTATCTCACATAATGTACCAAAATTGCTTTTGTATTTAAAAGTAAAAAATTAAAATGCACAAGAAAACAAAATTTAAGCTGAAGGAGAATTTTTCTAAGCTTTAAGGAAATGTAAGAAATCAAAATGAAGGTTAGTTAACAGATTTCACTATAAAAATAAACATACTAACATACCAAAATTCATAAAGATTAAAAAAAATGACAAACTACAAACAGTACTGCTCTAAGTATCATAAAGGATTATTACCCTTGTTGTATAAAAAGCTTCTACAAATAAATGAAAAATGATAAGACTCCAAAGGAAAAGAACACAAAAATAATAATAGACAAGTCACCAATGGGAAACACAATGAATACTACTAAATTATTAAATTATTTTTGCCCTCACTGGCAGTTAAGAGTTTTTATCAGTAACATTTTGTACTGGAAGGAGTGCCATGCAATGGGCACTGTAGCTTTTGATGGGAAGCATAAATTTGCCTAACATTCTGGAAAGCAATTTGGTTATAACTATCAAAAGCCTTAAAATATGGATACATTCCAAACAAATGTTTCCACTTTCAGGAATCAATCTCAAGGACAGATGCAATCAAAATTAAGTACAAGGATGTTCACTGTAGCATTACTTACCATAGCATTAAGAAAGAAAAAGAAGGAATGAAAAAATGTTTGCCAAATAGCAATAATAGTTATGATATCTACTTATCACTGAATATTACACAGATATTGAATTACACAGGGAAAATATTAATGGGAAAATTTTATGTTACAATATTGTAAAAATCAGAAACTAAAGTTAAATAGTGGTATAATCTTGTTAGATGATACACAAAGGAAATGCATCAAATACTAAGTGGGTTTTCTGCATTGATGACTTACGGGCAGTTTTTACTCTGAATATTTTCTGTATTTCCTAGAGTACTTTTTAAAAAACAATAACTACACTTTATTATTATATTAAACATAATTTAAAAGAATAAAGCAAAAAGGCACAGTTGACCACCATCATCCCTCAGTCATGAGACAGTAGAAATATAAGTTCAGGCTTCACTGTGAATTTGCTAAAATTTACCATATACTTTTCCTGAACCTGGTGATTTCATAAATATATTTGACTTCTGAGGTCACTAAAATTATTTTACATACTTCCCAAAATGCCACATCTGCATTCTTTTAAATTACAGAAATGAGATAATTTGAAAGATAATCAATGTCTCTGAAAAGTCTCCATATTAAATTTTTATAAGATATTCTAGAATCTTGCAATCCAAAGTGTGGTTTGCAGACTGGCAGCATTGGCAACACTTGGAAAACTTTTGGAAATGCAAAACCTCAGGTCCTATCCCAGACTTACTGATTCAGAATCTACATTTTAATAAGATCTCCAGTTGATTGTGGGCACGGTCCAGTTTCATAAACACTGATCTAGAACACATATTCTAGTTCTAACCACATGTTTATAATGTACTGTGCTGCTCCTTTGAAACTTAATCTATGTTTCTATCCTAATTACCTGAGAGGTATCTTTATGGTTTATGAGCTCTAAACATTTTCTTAGCACAAAAGCAGCTTCCAAATAATAAATACATTCTAAAAATCTATTGGTAGGTCAGGTGTTCACAACTTGCAACATACAGTAATATTATTAATCCTAACTAAATTTCTAGGTCATTCAACAGAGTCGCCTGCTTAATCCATAATGTATCTGAAGGAGACCAGTTGCGTTTTAATCATTTTGATGGAAAAATGTGTTCCCAGTTCTAACACAAGACTCTAAGAAAGCCTTGTCGTGTCAACAATACAGGACTTCCTCATAGATGCAACTGTGTAGACAACCGGGTAGAGCTAATAGTCCTATTCTGAGAGTGTTCTGGTTAGAAGAATAAAATGGATTAGAGAAACAGGAATGTCAAGTGTTGCTACTGACTCATGTTTCCTTCTAGTCTTCATTTTGACTAAGAATAGACATTGGCAAGATTACTTATCTTCAGGGGTTTGGAGGAAAACGTGATCCTGGGATTGAGGTACTTGACCTTTCCAATACAGGCATGGCTTCATTATCATCAACCTGCAGCAACAGAGTTATCACTGAAATCACCATACAGAATATTTTCTTTGCTTGTCCATTCTTAAAATGCAGTTTTGTCCTATACAAAATAATTTGGAATAGACCTGAAGAGAGATGTAAGCAGAGTTCAATGCACGTTGTTTTCTCAAGGTATTTAAACCCATGATGCTATCTTCTGCATATCTCAGACATTGACTTCAATATTTACTTTTTGTAGAATTTTGAAAATGAAAGTTATACTGATTTGAATTTTAAAATTCTACCCCCCTAGATTTTCATATGTATTTTTTCCTACTTCACCTTGAGAATTCTTGCAACAGATATTTCAGAATATAAGAATATACTTGCTAGGCCTTTTATACTTAGAAGCTCTTTCAAAAACACTCATTTTAACAAGAAGTCAGAAAATAAAAGTAACAAAGAAAATTATGATCTATTAATTCCACATCTCAAAGATAACTTATGCAAGTTCTATAAACAGCTATTTTTATTTGTAAAATGAATATTTCTATAGTTTTGGAATGTGCCTTTTTTCACCCAATAATACACCATGAATATCTTTCTTATCACTCTAATTCTCTTCCTTCCTGTCCTGACAAAAACTGGGTATTTCTTGTGCTCATTTTAACTTTCACATAAGAGTTTATGCTTATGAGAATACTTCTGGGTACACTTTACACAGAAGGTGGAACAACTTTGTGGATACATCGTGTCTAATGGGAGATTAAATGAAAAAAATATTAATAATAAAGTTACATTCTTTTTCATATACACATTTTGCTCATATGTTCAACTGTCATTCAAATACACTTAACATCACTAGACAAGGAGTAAGGCTTGCTGACCTCCAAATTCTGGCAACTCTAAATTCCCAGTAGCCATTCTGGAGCTGTCATTATGTTTAGCATAATATGATTGTGTTATTTTAAGTATAGCCAACTTTGTTTTAATATGTATTCCCCTATCCCAGATACACATCTGTCTTTTCAGTCTTAAAAATGGTCTTCTTGTTAGGAACAAAAGAAATGTAACCACTACCTATTGTAATGAGAACCTAACAATCTCTGACAATGTAGGACTCAAGAGAAAGCCCTGAGTTTCTGTGCTAGGCCTGTGGGAACATAGGATGGGAGCTGCTGAAGACAGGAGAGGCACAAGGGAAAGTGTGTTTAGTCTATCTTCTAAGACTCCAGATTATTTCAGAATAAAGGAGTTACATTTTTGCTTTAATCAAAGATTGAGAGAGAGAGAGAATATTGTTAGAAAAAAATTTAAATTTTTACGAAAAAAGTGAACAGATTCAAAGATGCTGAATTCACGAGATTATGTTATAGAGACCAGTATAACTTAATTCTCCCTAGATTTGATGAACATACTTTATTAACAGAAACCAAACTTAATGTCCAAAGTGATAACATAACAAGGAAATACATATCAAAATCTGCTGCCATTAATTATAGTTTTTAACATTTTTATTGCATATACAATGTATGGAACATTATAAGGATTTACAGTAGAAGCCAAATATCCCAGCCCTTAAAAACAGAATAGGAAAGATTGGATGGACCATACATAAATCTTTGAACACAAGCACTGGAAACGTACATATGATTATACTTTTACAGGCTTATACAGATAACCGCAGTATGTAATAGAACAGGCAGAGAGGGTAAGACACAGTGGATAGAAGTCACTGGGGGTGTGAAATAACTATAGCTGGGTGGTACTGAAAAGACAAAATTAAAAATATGACTTGCAAAGGTTAAAATATCCTGCAAAAACATAGCTATCCCCTATGCACAACTCTGAGGTAGAATTCTCCCCACCCAGTTTTCTGGTTTCTTGACCACCATTTGGAGGACTTCCCTGTCCAGATGGTTCTCTCACATTGCTGTACCTGGGACTGACTAGCCATACATGTTTTTACTGTCCCTTCTACCCTTACTAAACAGAAGTAATCTTTTCTGTTCAGCTACCAGTCTTACTTTACCTACTGAAAATGGGTGGCAAAAGTTTGTAATATAACAAACCAGTGCTGTTTCTTATAGTTAATATATCACCATGTTTGGGTAAGTGCTTTAATATTTCAAGGAGTGAAACCAATGCTAACATTTCAGGGATAGGAACCACTTGGGGAACTGTTTTGGGCAGACAGGCATTTGCTTCCCTCAAATAACATCAACTGCCAACCATAAAAATGCCATTTCTATTCCAAACCTACTTCTCATATTTCAAATGTGGGTCATAAAATTAGTTAACAACTTACATATCCAAAATATAGTTAAAACCCAGGACACAGCACAACCACACTGAAAAAAGCTATGGCAGTTTCTTTTAAAACTACCCTATGACACAAATTCTAATGCTAGATATTCATCCAAGAGAAACGAAAGCCTATGTTCACATAAGATTTATGTTAAGAATAATCAGAGTAGCTTTATAATTACCAATACTGGAAACAGACCACGTATTTATAAATAGGATAATGGATAAACTGTAATATAGTCATACAACAGATTACTCAGCAATAAAAAAAAAGGAATGAACTATTAACATAACATACCCAAACACATAGATAAATGTCCAAAACATGGTAAGAAGCCATCTAGAAAGAGGACATGCTGTGTGACTCTATTTACACAAAGATCTAGAACAAACAAATCTGATTTACGGTAGGAAAAAAAAAGAACAGTGGTTCCCTGTAGGGGGTGGCGTGGGGACAAGAACTGACTGGAATGGCCATGTGGGAATTATCTAACATTTTGTATTTTGTTAGCACTGTATGCACTTGCCAAAACCCAGCAGATACACACGTAAAATTTATGCATTTCACTGTATGCTCACTTTACATCAAAATTAAAATGTAAGCAAATACTGAACTCTAGTGAATAATATGTACGCTAAATACAGTAGAAAGTGTAGAGATTTCTGCAATTTAAAATGCATTAAAAATAATCTGGATTTGATGAACTGATAGGTGGACAGACGTGATAAAGCACAGTTAAATGCTAACTAGCATCTGGGTGGTAAGTACACTGTAAAATTTTAACTTTTTTGTATGTTACAATAAAACAGGGGAAAAACTCAGGGCGCAATGCTTACCAAATAATGCTGAGGATTTCATTACTGATCTCACAGCAACATAATCATCAAACTCTTCCCAATAGTGTCCATTTAGAAACTTGAGCTTGTGAAAGGATATTCCTGAGTGTGAGGTGAGCAATCAGCTCTCAAATCTATGCTGGCTGAAAATTGTCAAACATACGGATCTCCTCACACCTTAAAAAAATGTTAATACATACAGTGATCATTGTTGGCTGTGTAACTAACGTTGAGTCAGAATTAAGATTTAAAAAAAAAACACCACCACACACTCTCTTCAGGGAAAACACCAAGCAGAGATTCTGTTTTTACCCTGACTTCTAAAACTGAGAAAGAATCACGGTAACTGTAATAAACGTGCAGACCCAAAACATAACGTGAGGCTTGAACACGGTGAACAGGCCCTGATTTCTGAATCATTCGCCTATCTCTCCAAAGAGGGGCACATTTGGGGGTCACTCTAAAGAGATGGCATTTGACTTGTAAATACTTCTAAGGTGGCACCTTGAGATTCACTAAAACGGCTTCAGACTTCAATAGTCTTCTGTCAGTAGTAGTTTTCCACATGCCTGATTTAAGATCCATAACAATACTGCTCGTAAGAACTAGCAGTTCATAAGTATTTTTAGTTATTTGCTAAGAATTCCTGTATCATTATACATGGGTATTGTTGTATATTGCCTCCAAAGAGTTTTCTAACAAAAATAATCTTGATTCTCTTAAAAACTTACTTACTGCTTTCACACTACGTAGTCATGGCTCTGGCTTTGCCTGCAATTTCTAAGTTCTTCATGTTCTAGGACAGGCTCTGCTTTTTCTTGAAGCACATGGACTAGTTTTTTCAAGTTTTCAAGCCTGCTTTAAAATAGTACAGCCATGCTATTCAGCGTCATATCTACGAGCCCCTCCCAGTCTTCAGCATTCCCCTGTATTTATGCTGTTCCATGGAGCGTCTTACTTCTGCCAGTCTCCATGATAGGACCAGTTTGTTTCTGTTATTGCTACTACTCAAGTTACCAAGACTGCTCTTCTCTAACCGTAACAGCACTAACAGTGGTCAGATTTGTGCTCTTGTTGCTGCAGGTTGGTGCTGACTCACTAAGATCCACTCTTGAGCATAACACTTACTTTCTACTTACTTATTAATGGAATTGTCCTGTCCTGTCAGCCGCAAGTAGACGATATTCCTCACTTGTCTTCCAACTGGCTGGTCTATCGTCCTGTCATAAAAGAGTTAATTTGTCAGATTTGAGCATCTTGTTATTTACTGATGTGCTCACTGACCCCATCCTTGGTATTTTCAGTATATAGTTTTGAATTAAGGGACATGGAGCATCAGGAAGTGACCACAGATGTTACCTTTCCCTATGATTGTCATGTGGGACAAGAACAAGATTAAGAATGCTCCATTTTCTATTCTGAAAAGGTAATTGTAGCAATGATACCTCCCATTTTGAACATTTTAGTTTTCAACATTTTTAACATGATTGTATCTCATTCTTGAAATTATTTAATGTGACTTCTCTATTTTACAGACCCAGGGTTGTTTAGTGATTTTTACAAAGGTCAGTAAATGGCAAAGCCAGATTCTGAAGCCAGGTATTTAAACTTTCAAACTCTTTTCATTATATTCACTACAGTTCTTATTTTAACCTTTATATTTTCTCTACTATTCCTGCCATTATTTATTCTTCTCAGGTAGACCTGGATTTTCCGTAGCACACACTAAAGTCATAACGTCATGTGATAGATCTGTACTTCATTTTGCCTCATCAAGGTACGTGCTGCCCTACATACCAGAAGCGTATTTTCCACCCCAACTGAAACTTTTTATTTTTAGAATCGAAACTTAACACTGATTAAGTTTGCTAATTAGGTTAACTGGTCAGCCATGGGGGTTTAACAAAAACACCCCAATCACACAACTCGTCACTGAAGATATTTACCCATGTATCATAATTTCCTATACCGTTTTCAATAGGCTCAAGATGTGGAAGAATTTAGCAACTATACTATGTTTAATTTTTAGTAACCACAGCGTTTTTACTACAGACCTGTGAGGATGGGAAGAGCACACAGCAGTATCCACTCTGACAAGGAACTTACAATGTAGCAGAGAATTCTGAATTCCTTCTCCAAATGCAGAATGCACAGCAAGGCAGGCTCAACTAATCTCACAATCATGCCATTGGTTACAATGGGTTTAGATCAGAGTAGGATTGAGCACTATCAGAAAAGTAATTGTCATGTTCCTATTAAGGGGTATGCCACTAACTACATTAATACGAATACACTAAGTAGCACACTCCGTATGTTAACTGACAGGGTAATGAAACAAACAACAAACACATTAATACTAGGTAACACTTGGGAGCAGTAGCCAATTTAAAGGCCTATAAAGTCAGAGAAATACCCATTCTTCTACACAGCAAGGAAGTCTCGAACTGCCATCGACTTCCTCGCTGGCAGGCTGCGTGCACAGTTTTATCAACACTACCAGGAAGTCACCTAGCAGAGGAAGGTCATCAACAATGAGGCCTGGGAACAAAGTCAATTTTATCTGAGATAGTCACCTTCGCATCTTAACTCTGTTCATCAAAGCTCCGTTCTTCACGAACGGATGCCAAAACTGCCTTTATATACTGAGCTTACACAGGAACAAATGCACAACACAAAAGCAAAAGATAAAAGACCAAAACAAAATGAAGCTAGCCCAATTAACTCTTCAATAATTCCCTGAGATGCACTAAAATAAGGTGGCAAGTTGTGCCATATACCAACTAGAAAAGATGGTTCTTTCTCCATTATATTTGCAGGCCAACGTTGATTTCAAACAGACTGCAGTCACTTCCTTCACAGGTACTCTAAGTGAACTGTGACTCTATGAACAAAATCACATTAGGGCATTGCTGGGTTTTCATTCATAACTGTTTATGTATATACAGATATACATATAGAAAGTAGCAGCAAAGTTACAAATGAAAAGCAACAATATTTACTACGTTAAAAGCATATTCATCTTCATTTGAAATATGCAAATTCCAGGTGTGCCTTATTTTACTCTTGCTGTAGGTA
Source organism: Camelus dromedarius (assembly GCF_036321535.1). NCBI lineage: Eukaryota > Metazoa > Chordata > Mammalia > Artiodactyla > Camelidae > Camelus > Camelus dromedarius. The sequence goes on from NC_087439.1 coordinate 52,019,935, forward strand.
GGACAGCTTAAGGCATACAAAAATTAACTCATTTGACAATAAGTAGGTGAGTTGATGGTAGAACTAAGGAGTCTCATTACTTACAATCCAGTTCCTTTCTGGCACAGTCTTTAATAAAAACATTCTAATTACTCTGCAATTCAGTAGAAGAAACAGATCTTGACTATAACTAGGTATCTAAATCAGCTAATATCTAAGCATCTAAAATACCAAATGACTTCCTGATTAGTAGATTCACTCATAACTCAGCCCTAACTTTAGGAAATCTGTTTAAAACATACTTCAGACTACAATATAAGAGGGATTATCACTAATGCCTACAACAGAACATTCATTCACATACAGGGGAACTGAGCAGTTATTACACATGAGCAAACGGCTGGGAATTGGAGAAGTCCCACAAGATTCCTTCCCTCAAAAGAGCTTATAATGTAGCAGGTAGAGAGACATGAACAGTTGTAGCATGTGATTAGCACCATCATGTAGACTGAAATGAAGAATCACAAAAGCTCATACTCATAGAAGTTATGACCTAAAAGACGGAGAGGATTATCAAACATAGAAAAAACTTCCTGGATGTTCTCAGACTCAATGGCAGTATAAGAGGGAGCCAGCTGAATGTGGCCCTCAGATTATCTGGCATATGTGACTATTTAAAAAAAGGCTGCATCTTTAACCAAAATTATCTAAGAGGAGAAAGGTGAAAAATACAATTAATAACTTCACCCAGGTTGCAATGTCAAGCAGGAGTTGCAAGTACAGGTTTAGAACTTTGGACCAGATACGTAACATAGGACACTGGGATAAAAAAGAAAGCCAAAGGATGAGATACCTCCAGAAGCACTGTAATGACAGAAGCTGTGAGAGCACGTTTTAGTAGACACATTTTAAGTAAGAGCTATGTGACTATACTTAGGCAGAGGATAACACCTCAAGGAAGACACTGTCTAAGAAGGGCTGCTCAATGATATAAATGTTGCAGAGGCAGAAATGAACAAAGGATGCAGACAGAGGGGAAAAAAAAGTCATTCAGTTCAGTAACTGGGAGCCCACTGAGAACCGTTTCATTGCAGTGCTGTGTAAAACCAGACTGCCAGATGCTGCTCTTAGCAGTGAGCGATGAGGATGTAGAGGCAATGAATACGGGTTTCTCCAAGAAGTCTGGCAGTGAAGAAGGCTGGAGATAACCAGCAGGCTCAGAGGAAGTTTTTTGCATTGGAAGATACATGAGCATTTTTGTAGACAACGAAAAGGAACCAGCATACAATTCTTTGCATAATTTTGAATTGACCACAGACTACAAAATATCTTTCTCAAAAACATTTTCTGAAATAAAAATTAACACAAAAATTACGTATTTTATGATTTCAAACTTAAAATAAACTTAAAAGCACGTTTTATAAATTTTATTTCTAAAAGACTTGTACAATTTTTGTTATTAGACTACTTCAGAATCTTGCTTCTAGTCTGTCATGAGAAATTAAATTTTATTAACAATTGCTATTTTTAGTTCCAGAAAGATTACTCTGATATAAAGGATTATACTTAAGTAACTTATACACCACCTTCCCCAGCCCTCCTCCCCCAAAGACAAAATATCTTCAGGGTAGTTAATAGTTTGGATATTTTTTCAAGTTGAAGATGAGAAAAATTAGAAATAGTATTCCATTCATAACTTCTTAAAGATCTAAATTGTTCTTAACAATTATTTTTCATGATAAAACATGCTTATTATATACACATGCTTACATATGAGATTTATGGCTAAAATACATGCAATCAACATGAAAAACAAATTATCAAATATTAAACCATCCTCAAAACCCTAAGAATGCCCTTTTAAATAAGGCACTCATGTTTGGAAATAGGATATAACCACCAAATTAAATAAGATGTTTAAAAGAAGTCTTTTATTAAGCACAAACAACTTTTAATACATTATCAATACAAATAGGAAAATGTCTTTTAATGAATATGATATATCAAAGATCTGAAAGTTTTCTTCATACTGACACAATAAAAATAATGCAATTTTGAAGAATTACAAAGGAAAATTTTGAGGACACCACCGTCTACTAATAACAGTTTAACTACAGTCTAAATTTACTACATCACCTGGGGAGGAAGGGCAACCATTTTTTATATAGAGAATTCCTAAACTCTTATTAGCACCATTCAAAGCTTATTATCAGTTGTTCATCTACAAACTGACATGTCAGGTAAAGCTTTAAAGCAAGTTTTCAGTGCAATGTTTACAGTTCCTTCTTTTAAGATACTTGGAGTCTATGGTCTCAAAGCATGTTAAATAATTATGTCTTGGTATTTGCAAGGTGTTAACATGTAGCAAGAAATGTGTAATGGAAAGAAATGAGGCTTATCCTGCTGTGAAATGCATCTTTAAGTACTGTAGCGAATGCTGTAGAATGCTGACGACATGCGGGATCATGAACTGCAGGATCTGTGGGAAGAAGGTAGCTATTAGCTCTCTGTAGTCATCATTTCGGGATGTCTCAGCTGCTGCCTTTTGAGACTAACTAGTTTCATCCTGTCTCTGATGTGTTCTGCAGTAGAGGCCATGTCACTTGGACTCCCAAAATATTGTTCAGTTCTAAAAGTCAAAACAGAAAACCCCCAATCAGATCAAGACAAATTCACCGACTGAAGTGAATGCAAAAGGAAGGAAAAATTACCATAAATATTACCTACATGATATGGCGTTAGTTCATTTGCAGACCATACTGTTTATCTTTCAGTAGCAATTCGGTAGGAGAAACTTTTTTTTTAAATGGCATAAAATATATAAAGACATGCTGAGAAAAATAATTAGTGGTACAAATGTCTTATCATGTGTACTTATGATAATCTTAATAAACCAAACAATGCAACAATAAACAAAACACTACAACAGTGATGTTCTGCTTTCAGCCTGGGGCCCATAAGCATACAGAAATGTAAAATTTGTATGTGTACTTCCGTGCGAAGGGCTATGAACACCAATTATCTAATCTAGCTGGCAAGTAAAATATACATTTAATGTTAAGCCATTATTTGAGACATTAATAGGTAAAATCATTTAATTTTATTCTATTTGCAAATTTCTTGTAATTCAGAGTCACAGAATCTTTTAGAGCTCCAAGAGTTTGTGGAAATAATGTGGTGAAGCTCTTCATTTTTTAGATGAGAAAACTAAGGCCTGGAAAATTAAATGATTTAACTACAATCACATAGTGGGAAAACCAGGATTTGAACCTGGGTCTTTAAGCAGTGAATCCAGAAAGACCATCTAATTAAAGTTCTTTTATTTTTCTAGGAGAATGTTACAAAAGAGAAATCTGACTAAACCTACTGTCAAACAAACTTTACACAGCATAAACAGATTAAGATATAAAAGGGAATAAAGTAACAATTCTAAATATTAAAGGTGGTAGTTGTGAAATTTGAACATACAGCATTACCTTATTCTTTTACCTTAAAAATGAAAATGACACACAAGCTGTGGAACACAGGAGAAACCCAAGAAAAATACCAGGGGTAGGGAATTGGGTACAGCTCAGTGCTAAAGTGTGTGCTTAGCACGCACAAGGTCCTGGGTTCAATCCCCATTACCTCCATTTAAAAAAAGAAAGAAAGAAAAACAAAAACACCAGGGGTAGATGCTCCTAGACTTACTTGAGTAGAATGAGAAACTGACTATGTGACAACTGTCTGTGAAATGCAGAAATAGGGTTTGGGAGTGTTCTGGAAGGGAACAACCAGAAGCACCCTACTAATATTGTTACTGGCTCAATTTATAAATTGTTAGATTTTATTATCTTTTATACACTGGAGACGTACAACAAGACTTTAGGCTGCTTCTGATTGTTCAAATTTAGGTATGAGTAGAGATTATCGAAGTACAGACTATGCATAATATTCGTTCATGGGAATAAAGTTGTATCTTCTCAGTATCAATTCCAAACAATCATCTTCAGTTCATGACACAGTACAAGTGGCACTGACCATGTGTCAGATTTAAGTTGTTTACATACATTTAGCTCATTTAGCTCATTTAACCCCTGTAACCTAAGGAGGTATGAATACTATATACCTGTTTTTAGATGAGGAAATTGAGACACAGAAAGGTTAGGTGGCTTGCCCAAGATGTCACAGCTAGTAAACAGTAGAGCTGAGATTTAAACCCAACAAATATTGTTCCTGAGCCCATAACTGTATCCACTACACTATATTCCAGTATAAGGATAGTTTATTTAATGGTTTGGTTTCTCTATTCTTTGAATTAAATATCCTCTGGATTATCTCTATATTATTTTCATTGAGAAGGTCTAGCTCCTCAGGGATAAAGCTCCTGATTTATTTACCAGTCCACTTATTTGCATGAGACTATTTTTTATTTCTATCATCGACTATCTGAAATGGAAAGGAACATGGGAATCATGACCGCATCATTTTACAAATGAAGAAATTAGACCATGTAAGACAGTGAAAAGGGAATGGGTTTGGAGCCAGACAGACCTGAGACTGTATTTTAATTCCACTTAGAAGCTATGAAATCCTGAGCTCCTTACTTAATCTTTCTGAGCTTCAGTTTCTTTATCTGGAAATCAGGATTAATTGTACTGGCCTAGCACTGTTTGGTCAAAAGTAATAAGGGTGAAGTAACTCAGGGCTTGGAATATATTTTGAGCTCACTAACCATCAGTCCCTTCCCTAAATGAAACCCAAAGTCCCCCAACTCTTTATCAGCATAGTCAAGGCTAGAACCCAGGATGTCAACCCAGTCAGTGATCTTTCTTCTACAGCAAGCTATTAAGAAGCAATACATTTGACAGCATCAAGTACCAGCTGCTACTGCTGTTAAGAGCCGAGTATGGATTTTTCGTTTTAAACTAATCTATTGTAGAAATTAAAGATGTGGACCAAAGCTAATTTACTTGGCTTTTTAAAAAATAGATTTTCTTCTCTTGATGACATCACTTTAAGACCTTAGTGATACAAAGACAAATTATAAGAACATGTATCATACCCATCAGGATAAACTACAGGAACAGTCAGTCTATCTAAAAGTGATTTCCCAACAGCTTCAATTTCATCAAATTGCTCCTCATCATTAATAGCTTCAGGCTCTTCTGGACAGTCCTGCAAAATCTGCAATAAATAAAAGTGCAATATCAATCAAGAGACACAGAAAGGGAATCAAGTTCATGCAAATTCAGCAGACTAAAGGTGTTTTAGTTTTGTTCTCAGCATCTTCACGTATGCTGCTGTAGAAGTTTGATCTCTTATTGACAAAGCTGGCTCAAGAAATTCAAACAAAATGAAATATATAATCCCTACTAATAATATAATTGGAGTACAAAAAGGTCTATAGTGAGTTCCAGGAAAAAATAATACTAGACTACCATTTGGAAACTAAGCTCAAACTGTGCTTAACAAGTAGTATTCTGTCATTCATTAAACAACTATTTATTGAACACTTACTTTATGTAGATGTAGCAGCCTGGGATGTGAAATGAGATATAGAACTTGACCTAAAAGAGCTTAGAGACTTCAAAAATGAAAGAAAACATAAACACTAACAACATATACTCCAAGTACAAACACATAACTGATGTGATGACTTAGCTAGAAACTTTACAGCTATTTTAAAAACAGATCTGCTGATTTGAGTTAACTGATGTAAACTGATAAGGTTATCATTCAAATACAGGAAGTTCTTATAGTCCTTGATATTTTTTTTCCTTAACAATTACCATTTAAACTTAAAAGGTACAAAAGAAAAGAAAAGAAAGAAAAATGCTGAAATGTGTAATAGTTAAGTCTACAAGTACTGACCCACACTAGTCAATATAGCAGCCACCAGGCTCATATGGCCAGTGAGCACTGGAAGAGTTGCTAGTCTGAACAGAGATGTGCTATGAGTCTAAGATACACTCCAGATTAAAAATAATAATAATTTTAAAAATTTATCTACAAGAAAACAAACCGTAAAAGTTGGGGGAAAGAAAAAGTATTTTTGGAACTTTTTTTTTGCATTATACTTTACTTTATCCAATTATGTTTATTTCAGCTTTACTTATAAAGGACATTTTCATATTCTGAAAGTCTAGATTCAATTTAACTATTTTCCCAAACATTGTACTGTATAATTAGCTTATAGCTGTGGTTGGATTTATGCTTAATGGTATAAAACAGAACACAGTCAAGAGGAAAATAGTATCTGATAACAAAAAGCTTTACATAGGTTGATGCAATAAAATATGATCTTAAGTGGAGCTTATTGTAAGCATGATAAAGGCTAAATTGCAGAAAAATATTGGAATATTAATTTTCTATGAAAAAACTCTCAACCATATTCTTACATGACCTCTTACAGAGATTTAGGTTTTAAAATGTCCTGCAGATACATTTAAAAACCAGTATCTTAAAAAGTTATCAGTGGTGTTACAAATTAAGCCAGTGGTCACCCTGGAATGGGCAGCAGAAGCAGTGTGATTAAGACAGGGCAGGGAGCCTCTGGGGTGCTGGTAACGTTCTGTTGTTTGAATAGTGCACTGATTATATAGGTGTGCTCACTCTGAAAATTCACTGAGTGTAACTTTTGAGCTGTACACTTTTCTATGCTATACTTCAATAAAAAGTTTTCATTAAAACAATCAGCAGACAAGCTAAACCTTTTGTATACTTTCATTTATCATCATTAGGCCCATTTTAAACTAAAACACATACCGGTAGAGTAAGTGACCAGCTCAGAAAGAGTTAACTATGGACATTTCCCAGCAAAGGTACTGCATAACACAGACAGAGACTACCTCTTTCCTGAGGTTCCTGGCAACATCTCTTCTGCTCTATGGACTAAAGCTATCACATTTACATCTTAGGTTTCTCTTAAGTGTCTTAAATTGTACTGAACATTCCCTACATATAAACTTTCACTGTTAACAGATCCAAACAAAGTTAACCACATAGTAAGGCTCCCCTCTGGAATGGAAATAAGGCTTGGGTGCAGTTGAGAAAAAGGTTCTCCTGAAAATTGCCCAAATAACCGAGCATATTTCATTTTTGGTTTCTTGGACTAATAAATTCATTAAATAATAAATTCTAAAATGAATCTTTACAGATAACACATAAAAAAGGTTTTATTTTTATCCTTATTCTCATAATTTTAGCTGGACAGTTTCTACTTTTAACACTACAAAATTACAAAGTGACCTCTTAAAAATTTTATGACAATTAGTAGCAATCACCAAAGCAAGTTTCCTTTCCTGGAGTCATGAAACAGATGGGAGTTATGACACCTGAAAGAACAGAGAGTACATTCTAGGCATCAGGTCTAGCAAGGAGAGAAGCACTGCTGACAGAGGACTACTGGATGGTTTCCATTCCTCTAACCATGGTACTCCAGTACTAGCATGGATTACTAAGAGCCTTTGACACTCTAAGACAATACATTATATCTAAACAAACTTTTAATAATGGAATTAATAGAAATTTTTAAAAAACAGACTAATTACAAAATTACATTATTAAAATTAACAGATTTTAAACATACATAATAAACACTATTGAAACCACATGTTTAAAAAAGCAAACCTTTTCAGCATTTGAGTGAAATGCAATAGCCATTTCCAGCCTATGTACTCTCTCTTCAGATGCTATTGTAAATTGTTTCCATACTCTGTTCAGTCGAGGAAGTGTATCCCCAGATGATCGAGATGTGCAACGCAAAGATTGGCACAGCACAACTGTGGCCTGTAGCAACTGTCTTCCATAGTCATAAGTGCTCTAAAAAAGACAAAGTAAACATAAAATTACAATAAAAGAATTCTGAAAAGAGGGATGGACAGGTGTGCAGGAGGACTGTGGTTGCAATTAAGTAACACTACTAGAAATCAATAATGAATGACTCCATCAGCACTTACTACTACAAATTATTTGCATGCATAAATAATGAAGGGGAAGCAATGCATTCAGTTAATTTTTAGTTGAGTTTTTTCTTATTAGGCTTTTCTCTCTTATTCTGTTTTTTCCACTTCAGTTCCATGGGCCAAAAAAAAAAGTCTGCTCACTCTTTGATCAAAACAAGTGTGTGGAAATGGTCATTTAAAATTCTATATAGGAAACCACACTGTTGCAATGTGAATTCAATAATTACAGAAAATAAATTAAGATACTTTTTACATGCAAAAAAAAAACCCTATGTTGTTATGCTAACACTGGTGAGATGCAGACACTTGAGTTTCCAATTTACTGATATTAACACATAGTTCACATTAACTTTCACGAATGAACAGTTACTGCCTAAAAAATGCCACAATACATATGACGAACCAGAGGAAGCAAACAGAACCTGTATTCAGGGAAACAAAATCCCTCTACAGTTTATGCAGGCTAGTTTTGATGCACCAGTTGACATATTCTTCATTCTGTGATATTTCTGGAATAACATAACTGACCCTACTGGACTTGGAGGGTTAAGTTACTTTACAATCATGCAGAAAGCTATTCAAATGCTGAGTTTGTAGAAAAGGAAGATAAACCAGTTTCGCACCTGTGCAACATCAACAAATTTTCTATGCTTTTCCAGTAAAACTTTCGTTTCCTGAGCATCATCGCCCAATCTGATGTGGGTCTTAAGCAGAGCATCCAGAAGTTCACTTAGCCATTCTACTGCCTAAATGAAAATAAGTAACAGTGAAGCTGGATTCATAACTCTTTACTTCTTATATCAAAACAGCATATTTATAAAAAGAAAGATTAGTACAATGTGATTAACACATTAGTTATAACCCAAGTTGTTCTTAACAGCTTATTTCATTCAATGCCAAGCTACATAAAATCTAAAGACCAGACCTATGAAAGAGAAGCACTCCTTTAAAAATATTATTACATGATTTATATTAACGGAAGATCATGTGTTTCTGTAATATAGATCTTATTGGAATGTCACTGTAGATTTTTGTTACTACTTAAAATAGTAAGTTTCCTCTAAGTCAGGCTGGAACCACATTTTCTGATGCTAACTACACAAAGATAGCAAATTGTTTATCTAGCTTAAAAACCCTCCTGTGGTTTAAAAGGCAATGTGCTACATCAGCCTTCACCCTGGGATATAACTGACAACCAAATCAATAGCAATAAATAACAAACAACCCCAATTTCTAGCTCAACAGAGCATTTCATTGAGAAGATAAGTCAAATGAGACCAGTTACATAACTGGGAATACAAAACTTCATTATTTCAACAGGATAAACTAGAGTCTGATTTAATAAATTCACTTTCTTAGGCCCATGAAAAGTACATTTCTATAGTTAGGAAAATCAATCTTCTAAGAAAAGACAAGTGCATAATGTGTCTGATTGATCTTTACCTGGGCAGCATCTTCTTCACATTTGAACAACTGCACCATCTGAAGCATTTTTAATCTTCGTACATCTACCATGTCTTCACATCTAATAAATCCAAACATAAATCAGGGTAATATTTCAGTTTTGTTGATAACTATTATTACACCACCATCTGGCACGCTTGTTTTACAGTAAACTAAAATACTTAGTCCTATACTATGGAGACTGCAACTATTTCGTTTTGATTTGTAAGAATTTTAACTGTATCTACATTACATCAAAACCTCAAAATACCTGAATGATACTCTTGAGGATAGCATGGATTCTGAAAAATACTGAAGCAAAGCATAAACACAGTAGTACACTAAAACTCAAAGAAATATCCATTGCCAATTAGTACTAAACAAGCTTCAAAATAAAAATGTAAAGTTTCTCAAATATTAATTTAGAAGATGATGCTCAAAGGAAATTTTAAAAATTAACTTTTCATTATATTACATTATCCAGAAATATCTAATTCTTAATTTAAAAAAAAAAATCTCCATCTATGTTCTTAAGAAAAGAAACTATGGATTTCGGAGTGTAGAGAAACACAATTCAGAGCATTTTTTAATTTTGCCGTGGTCTGCCTGGAAAATATACAGATTACACTTTTAAGCTGACTTGATCTAGCTCAGCTCTGATCCATTCCCTTCATTCCCCTGCAGTTCTATATGCTTTAGATGGGACAGAGGAAACTCAATGCAGTACCAAATACCAATACCAAGTTGCCCAAGAGGCAGTGGGCTCCACCACAGTTGATGCTCTTAAAGAATCTTGATAATAATAGAGAAGTCATTGTCACTTTAAGGCTTTTTTTTTTAAAGAAACCCCTCAATAAAAACCCATAATATATTGTTGAAATGCAACTTGGTTAAGTAATTCTACAAGGGACTGAAGGAAAGTATTTTTAAAATCTTAGGCTAAAAGACAATGTAAGACACTCCAATGATGAAAGTTAATACTATACACATATTCAACACGTTGTCAGGTATTGGATAATGTGCCTGAAAAACATAAAATGTGGTCTCCACTACTAACATGGTCCCATTTGGGGAGACAGACTTTTAAACAACGTGATAAATACTATTGTGGAGCTGTATGAGAATCGGGAGGAAAGTAACAAACCTGCCTCAGAAATCTAAAAAAAGCTTCCAAAGATAAGCATTCCTGAGTCTTGAAGACTAACTAGGAATCCACTTGGCAGAAAATGAAGAAAGAAGCATTCTAAGTCATGGATACATGAAACAGCATGACACATTCAGGAAAGTACAAACAACTGTGTGGTTTTGTGGGAAAGTTAAAAGGAGGTAAGATTGTGCAGGACTGGGTTATGAAGGGTCTCCCACACTACTGCAAAGAGACTGAACTTCATCTGAGAAATTTTATACAAGGAAGTTAGGTGACACAGAAGTGTGCTTTACAGAAATTGCTTTTATGTAAACGGACTGTAGAGGAGCAAGGCCAGAGGCAGATAAGAGCTAAGATTATGAAAAAAGAAATGTTCATGACTCAGAGAGAGCAGAATTCAGGCATTTGATTAGGCAGTAAGGGATGAGGATGAGTAAGGATTTTAGTAAATCCTTAGGATAAATCCCATGTTCCACAGCTGATGGTATTTTTAACCTGGAGAGGAAATTAAAGAAAAAGAACAAGTTTTGGAGTAGAAGGATTCTAATCTGTATGTATTAGTTTTAAGTAATATATGGAGCATCCAGGTGGAGAGACTCAGACAGCAAGAGGAATTATGGGTCCAAAACACAGGAGAGGCTTCTGGGTCAGAGCCAGAACTACTAAGTATAGTCATATTAAAGAAAGCCATTAAAGTAGTGAAGACTGCCCAAGGAGAAGACAGAGGAATAAGAAAATCTGGCCTCCGAACAAACCTTGAAAGCAGTGAAATTAGCTGGAGGACAAGAAATCAGTGAAAAAAAACCAAGAAGAAACAGAGTGCCAGGATGAGAGCTATAATGGTGTTTTCAAAGAAGACAAGGCTGTCAGGAGTTTCAAGAAGAAAGAAAAAGTCAATTGTGCCTAATGCTATTCAGAGTGGTCAAGCAATGTCGGGACCAAAAGTATTCCCTAGATTTTGAGCAAGATCAAGTGTTTATTACACGTGGCAATACAAAGTTCAGTGAAACAGTGAGGACAGAAGTCAGACTGAGAAGGGTGGAACAGTAAATTGGAGGTAGTGAGCAAGTTATATAAGTGCAGATTAGACCTTCAAAGATTTAGCTCTCTTTCCTGACAAAGGGTTTAAGAGAAAGGTATATATGTGTGTGTGTAACTGTTTAACTTTCTTTTAATAGGAGGAATGTAAGCATTTTAATGAAAAGCAGGGGTCAGAATGGGGAATGGGAGTTGATGGAGTGAGGAGACATGGGGGGAGACGGCTCTGATAAGAGCAGAACTATATCCTCCTTTGTGATGATAAATAATGAAAGGATATGTTTGCAGATAAGAGGGGAGAAAAACTTTCTGTCTAATGACTATTTTCTCTGTGATGTAGTGGGAGAGTTTCTGTGAGGTTTTCTTGAAGACCCTAAAATTTCTAAGTGTGCAAAAATTTCACACAATCATGCTAGATTGAGTATACTAGCATATACTAATTTAATCCTTTACTTTGCAATACTCTGCAATTACCATTGCTGACTGAATCTTCAAAGAATTCTTTAAATTCCTAGTTCAATATCAAATGAAACTAAACATCATCTTACCCAGAGAATACCGTCTAACCCTTCTAGAGCAAAAATAAGAACAATGGATGAGTGACAATTTGTGAGACGTTTAGATGAAGAAACAGATCAATGTAGATGGCAGTCTTAATAGCAACTCTAAATAAACAAAATGAAAATGGAAAAAGCAAAATTCTCCAAAAAAGGGTTTTCTTAGAAGAAAGAAGAGTCATAGGCTACACTGGGGATATGAAGTGGAATATACCTGAGCAAAACTGAAATTTTTACGAGAGAGTAAAAAGGGAAAAGGTACTCATTATTTGAAAAAAGTGTCATTATTTGTTAGTACAATTATATACAACAATTATTACATTCACCAAAAACCTACTACATGCCTACTATAGAACATAAATTATATCACTTTTCATTTTAATGTTATGTTGTCTTAGCAAAAATTAACATTAAACTTTGCCTTTGTTTCCTAAGCTGCATGTCTTCCATCACTCCTTGTATGTGGTCCACATTTTCTTTATTTTCAATGGTTACATCCTTTCCATAGGCCCAGGATGCCTGATTGGAGATCTGATCCAGAAGACCTTGACCTTTTTCACGCAAACCTTGCAATCCTACATCTAAAACAAAAGTTACTGGATTTAATCTCTTAAACAAGAGATGCTTTCCCTCCCTCAAGTAAATCCTTACAGCAGATACTGTACTTGGATTCCAAATATAACAACATTGGTACATTAAACTATCTTGAGATGGAACCCTCTGGATACTTTAATCAATAAAAACCTTTTAAATGTGGCTCAAACTGGAGTTCCCTCTCACTCATTCTCCCTAAAGAAAATTTCCAAAAGGTGTATTTCCATAGATAATAATTACTTTTCAAAATTGAAAGCAGGAAGAGAGTGTGAGAATTTCTATTTTGAAGAGAAAAAATTCCAATATTTTCCTTTTACGTAATCCAATTTTTAGGAGAACAAGAAAATACTTTGTTCAAAAAAAATGTTTAAGAGTTGCAAGACTTTGAAACATTCAAGTAATGTATTCTCACTGTAAAAGGATACTGAACATTTTGAGTATAGGCACTGTCCAGCTTACACCCAAAGAGAAGTAACACTTAGGCTTAAAAGACTCTAAATTAGGCAAGTACACTGGAATTCTTTTTTCTTTTTTGAAGGAAAAGTATAGCTCAAGAAAACTGACATTTTGAAACAAACTTCATTTGGCATATTAAATACTAAACATGTACTAGACGTATTATGTTAATGACTATATAAGTAAATAAAATGACAGTACAAACATAATTTTCAAACTCACTGCCTCAAGTCCCTTCAAAATTAATTTGGTTCAATGATGTGTCAGCATTTTCTACTAAATCTCTGCCTTGAGTTTCTGCTTCTTCTCCTCCAGTCCCCTTTGCCCTCCTGTCCCTCTCAATACCACCCTGCCCTCCCATTTTTACATCCACTATCCACTTCTCCCAGTCATGACCTAGGGAAATTCATCGTATTTCCCACCGTAGTAAAATTTAAAAGGTTTTGGTGTCAAGTGAGAGAACTTGCTTAATGAAACTGCACCATCCTCTCCTGGGAGAGTATGTCACCCTGGCAATATTCCCAGTTCGGAGAAACAAATGCACAGAACCAAACCAACCATTTTTTCACAGGGTTAGGATAGAGCAACAAAACTCACTGCATAAAACACAGTTTGGGGCATACAAGGTTTGCCACAGAACATTTCACAGCTAATTACAGTTTATACATGCACTACAAATAACTTCATATTATATGCAAGACATAGCACCTGTAGATATGGCTGGGTAAACAAGAAAGGCTAAAGGCCCAGTGAAGGAAGGGTGATTGACCAACAATGAAAAATAAAAATTGTAGCATAAATTACACCCTTTAAGGTAATAAAGCCTTTTTTATACTAATTTTTTCTGTGTTCCTTATAAATAATCATAATTCAGTATAAGTTGACTTGTCTAACTATGGAAATGATAATTCTTCAAAAAAGAACCCTTATGTTTTCAGCATTTTTAAAATCTGCTTACCAACACTTTTCAGCTTCTCTTCAAGCAGTTTTAAAGTTTGCTGAATCGATGCTCCATCAGCTGGTGCTACATCTACGCACAACATCCCTAATAAGCCATCCAACTGCTGAGACAACTAAAGCAGAGGGACACCAAAGAGATAACCCTGATGTAATCAGCATCTAAAGTGTTTAATGATTAATGAGGTTTATATCTAATGAGGTTATTACAATTATACTTGAAAAAGACTATGCTGTTAAAAGACAAGGACAAATAATTAGAATAGATGTTTTCTGAAAGAGAACATACAGATGCATGCATCAGAAAGACAAAGAAGTATGTCCAGGTCAGCAGAATGTAAAAAAGTATTGAAACTTCCAATTCAATGTATGTTATAAAGCATGAACACTGAGAAAGTATCAAAATGAAATATATCTATTAGTTTGGACTATTTAGACAAAAATAAGTTCAGTTGCATGCAGAATAACTTAAAATTTTAAATTAAAAAGCATTTTTTTAATCAAAGATATTTATCTTATTTCCCCCACCAGAAAATTACTTTATTGTACCGGAAAAATAATTAGGGGACATGCAAACCTGCAAAAATGATGTGCAGATAAGTATTCAGATAATCTGAAGAAAAGAAAAGCAATCAGAGTAGACACTTACGTCTTGGGCAACGCCATGAAATTCCAGAGCTGCTTGTAAGAGATTCTGCCTAAACTCCAGCTGACTGGCCTGTCGATAACAAACATCACTAAGTTGTTGCTGCAGTGACTTCAGTTCCACAAGATCTTCCTCATCCCCAGCATTTAAGAGTGCTGCAATTTGCTGATTAAGTTCCACGTACACTGCAAACCATTCCTGTAAAACAGATGTTGTAAAGGATCAAATCAGTTCCTGAAGAACTACACATTACAGTTTATTATCTCTGGATATGGTAAGTAACATATCTGAGAATTTTCCAAAGCAAAATTATTTAAATTGAGGATAAAAAGTCCCTAGCACTCAAATCCTTCCACTGTGATCCCTGGAATTCACTCCTGCCAATAGCAAAATCTTTTCCCTCATCCTGGCTTCTAGAGGTCCCCTTCTCTTTTTTGTTCTACATGAAACCTGTCACTCTTAGAGAAAGCAGGTAACCGTGCAGCCCTCATAAATGACTGCTGATTTTGTCTCCATAGCCAACCTACCACAAGGCTGGAGGTGAGGGAGTTGGCTGCCTCATTCCTCATTACTATTTCCAGACCATTTCTTCTTCTCCTCTTCTCTCAAAAACCACACCTCCTGTAAAATGCATGTTGTCAGATTACACTCTGCCAACCGTTCCTGTTGCATGCACGAACTTCCCTGCCTTCCTCTCAGTGCCAGCTACCTACTGACTTCCACCAAGTAGACATCCATCCAACATTGAACTCTCAGTTCCCTGACTCCCTCCCTCATTTCCAGCTACCCTGTCCTCACCCCACCTCAGCTACCTACTCCAACCAATACAAAATCTTGTCGTTATCACATGCTACTTATAGCCCCTAAATCTTAATTTCAAGAATCTCATTCTTTGACGACCAGCTACCCACTCTCCATTTCACATTCTTTAGTTATGTCCACTCCTACAGCCTCACAAGGTCCACCAGTCCACTGACCTCAGCATATTTTACTGTCCAGCACTCAGGAGCTTCATGTCTTCACTTCTACCCTTGGTCAGAGGCTGTAACTACCTCCTGGGGCACAACCCATGCTCATGCCCTGCTCTCCTTCCTTCAATCACATTCACTCAGCAAAACCTCAAACAAGATTTCTCTGTCTGCTGGGTGCCTAGAACAGTTAAATATGATGGATAAAAACAACTATGTGGGTTGGTGTCTTTTGGGAAAATACAGTTATTTTTCAAATTTTAGTGCAGTATCAAAAAAGAATGTCCATAATGGTCAGAAAGATACTAAAATACTTCCCCCTTTTCCAAATACCTATCTGTGTGACTACTTCAACCAAATGGACTGGTGTCTTTTTAAAGTTATGACCAAATAACTTCAAATGAGCCTTTAGCAACCCTACTACAGTTCCCAAGTCAATTCACTTTCCCATTCTCATGATTATTCACTCCTTAAATCTCCACTCTCTTTTTGCCTCTTCACTCTCAGCCAAAAATCCAACTTCTTAATTCACTAGGAAGCCATCAGAAGAAAACTTTCATTTTCTCACTGACAAATCTATGACTTGGCCTGTGTCTTTAGCTCAATGCTTTGCCCTCCCTACTAATACAACAAAGGAACTGTGCCTGATTGTAAGCCCAACCCCTCCACTGAGCTCTACAGACTGCCCTCCATTGTCTAACTAAGTCTTGGCTCTTGTAATTATCTTCTCTCTTTTCAACTGGATTACTTTCATCAGCATACAAATAAGTTGTATATCTTATATTAAATAAAATAAATACTTAAGATATGTGCATTTTACTACAGATAAATTAAACTAAAAAAAAAAACACCCCCTTCTCTTGAGGAGTTCTCTATAGTCACTCTGTTTTCTCATTTCCTATTCTTTTTTCAACTCACTCTCCTCAGAATTGTCCATCTCACTCTTCTCAAATTCTCAGTCTTTATCTTATTGGACTTCGCAGTTGCACTTGACCATTTCCTCCTCCTTGAAACAACTTTTTCTCATTTCCTGAGACACACATCTCCTTTCCACCCTCCTCTGCTGGCTTTCCTTCTGTTCCTTGCCCTCTTAATTTTAGGAGTGACCCAGGGTTCAGCTTACCAAAGGCTCTTTTCTTCTAAATCAATACTCACTGGGTTTGGAATGCTTTTATCTAGTCCCATGCCTTTAAGTAACATCTATAGGCTGATAATTTGCAAATTAATAATCCTCAACTTTGATCCATCTACTGAATTTCAGACACTGCTACCCAACTGTCTACTAGCTATCTTCACATGGATGACTAGTCGATGTGTAAAATTTAATCTACCCCCCAAAGATTCTGATTCTCCAGCCTCCCAACCCGCTTCTCTCCCAGTTTTCCCCACTTAACTGTCAATAGGCCAAACACCTGACTCCTCCAAGAGCCAGTCCTCCCGGCTCAACTTCATGAACCAGGCAACTTCTCATCACTGCTGCTGCCCCCATTCTTATAGCTTCCTACTTTCCTATTTCATCGTTTGTCTCTTCTCCCTATTCTTCATTCAATAGCAGGTGATCTTTTAAAAACATGAATCAGTTTTCTATTCAAAAATCCCTCCGATGATTTCATGTAACATTTAAAATAAACTTCAAATTCCCTTTTGTGGGCTAAAATCACATGACCCAACTCCCCCTCTCAAAACTTTGTTTTCTGTGACTCCCTACCTTGCTCACTGCACTACAACATCACCAACATACTTGCTTTTCCTTTATCATGGCAAGTAAGCACCTGTTACAGGGTGTTTTCACTGCTGCATCCTCCATCTGAATTGCCCATTGCTTGAATTACTCCTTCAGATCACTTCAAGGTCTCCGATTAAATGTCATCACCTCAGAGAAGCCTTTCCTACATTGCTCTCCATTCGCTCTTTCCCCAACTTGAATATAAGTTTATATTACAAGACAGTGCTATATACCCAAGAGCCTACAATATGTGACATCTAGTATGTGTTCAACTAGCATGTACTGAATGAACATATAAGACACTTTACATGAGGCACTGTAGATTTGTTGATATTAAATTAAGTAGGTAACAGGTACTGGTCTAAACATCGTCTACTCTTGTGCCCTATACCTAAAACCTGGGTTTCTCAAATTTGCCATTTTGTTTTATTGCTTGAACTACTATGGAATCTTTGAATATGAATACATGGATGATGCAATCTGTGTATTCATATTCAAAGAACACTGCCGATGTAGTGCAAAGAACACTGGAAGACATTCAAGATGTATCTTATTTCCTTACTAAGGGTGTGATCTTCATCAAGTCAGTCTCTCAGAAGCTGTTTCTTTTTAACAACAGTATTTTCAACTGGAGGCAATTTTGCTCCCTAGAAAATGTTTTGCAGTATCTAGAAACATTTTGGCTGTCACAACTGGGAGGGAGGGATACTACTGCATCCAGCGAGTAGAGGCCAATGATGCTGCTAAATACCTACAATCACAGGACAGCCCCTACAACAAAGGTTTATCAATAAATGAATCAATAAAGCTAAGGTCAAGAAATCCTGTTCTATACAGTTGTCCCTCGGTATCCTTGGGGGATTGGTGCCGGGGATTCCAAAACCCATGGATGCTCAAGCCCCACAGCCAGCCCTCCATATCTGCAGGTGCAGAACCTATGGATACAGAGGGCCTTCTGTACAACAGTGATGATAATATCTGTCTTACCTACTTTATTGGATATTGTTTGGATTTAGTTAGGTAATATATGTAAAATACTTTTAAAACCACACAGTGATTATAAAGCTTAATGGAGACTGACTGATTTAAAGTAGGAAACACTGCCTGAGAAAATTATCACCGTTGTGTTCTAGAACAGAAAGGGATTTCACAGTCTATCTATAGTACTTACAAATTTAGTTAATACTCTAACTAAATAGGTCCAATTCTTTGAAGAAGTAATAGCAATGATTCAGAGAAAAGTAGTAAACAAAAGGATTAGAGTCCTAGGATAGTATTTGTTACAGGGAGAACTATCTACATCAGCTCACCTGGGGTGCTTATTAAAAATACCTAAGCTCCCCCTTGACCTACTAAATCAGAGTCTATAGGGGTGGGGCTTTGCAACAGGCATTTTATCAAGTGACTCTCATGACCACTAAGGTTTAAGAATTACCATCCTGAAGCTGCTTTTTTTCCTGGTTTAATCTTGCAAAATACAGGCCTTAGTAACCAGACCAAAGATGTAAACAATTTAAAAACTAGTATGTTTCATAAAACTAACACCTGAAATTAGAACTGAGATTTCATAAAGAAATAACCAGTTTCTCTGGGATGTGGGGGGAAAAATCTGAGACGCACACATACATACACACACACACACGTAATTAATCAAAACATTCCTTCTGAAGAAACAGGGGAATATGAAATTTACAGAACCTTAGGCGAACAGGCTAAGTCTGTTCAGTTATAGTCATTCTCTGGTGTATCTCTTATAGTCATTCTCTGGTGTATCTCTTATGAACATTTAACTGTATAGAAAATGATTATTTCATAACACACACACACACACACACACACACACACACACACACACACACACACACACACACACACACACACACACACACACACACACACACACACACACACACACACACACACACACACCCAAGATATGGGATCTGGATTAGGATGGTAGGTAAGAAATGTACTTGAATGTTCACATACTAGGACAGAGGTGGTCATCAGGACTGACTCTGGAAACATGTACGAATTGGTGGTGTTGCACAGCTGGTGAAACGATGGGTATTTACACTTCATACCATGATACAGAAATCCTAATCTAGGGGGAACACTGCCAACTCACTTCGGCTAATAGGTTACAAAGAAATGAGGTCTTGATTCTTCATGTAGACCTGTTTTGCTGCTTACTACCAGGCACAGCACACCAGTATTCTCTCTGGAGACCAGAGGTCAGTACTGTGGGATGGAGGACACTGAGAGAGTCCTAAAGCAACTTCAGAGATTTATGCTTCTGCATGTTCTTATCATGTGCTTTTCCTACCACTTATCTACCTCCACCAAAAAGATAAAATAAAATTACTAAACTAAAATACTTTAAAATTTAAGTTACTATAATCATTTTTATATACCTTAGTATTTTTTCTTTTGTGCTTGCCTAGTACTCAAAAACCAAGTAAACTCTCATTGTCAATCCTTAACAAAAAAATACATATTAGTAGGATTTTTATTTTCCATATATTAGTACTGAAAATCCTAATCAATTTGGATTTTTAGCTTTATTTCTGAATTATGTTTTTATAAAGAGTGTAAAATTTAATACTTGACTGTTTTAACACAACATGGCGTATTAAAAATTTCTCCAAATTCTACCCATATTAAGCAATCAATATTCTAGAAATTTGTCCTTATAATTTCATAAGACTAACGGAATTCCAATACAGGCTTTAAGGTGTTGACTTTTATTCACAAAGAGAAAACTTTTAATAAAATATTAGAGTATCTTAAACATTATAAGCTAACTCACGCAACCTGCATGAAACAACCTAGTCACAAGGTGACAATGCAGTGCCACCTATTGGTTAAAACAGTACAATTCAAGTTTTGCTTTTTAGAACTTGATGGAATTTTTTTCTGAATATTTTCAATCCCTGGTTGGTTGAATCCTCGGATGTGTGTGGAACTCGTGGATTCGCAGGGTCCAACTATATATATATTGTCTTTGCAATTTTCCTAATTAGTACTTGTAAGAGACTTAAAGATGAAATCCCTTAAATGAAAAAACTACTATTTCATGCATTTCACAGGTTCCAACATAAGGTTCTTCCTTTTATGCTGAAAAAAACATACTGAATAAATTGTATTTAACTTACAATCCCTGTTCTTGAGGTTATACTTTTTAAATTCAGGACTACAGATGAAAGTTCTATTTTTGTACTATTACTCTTCTGTTATGGTAGTTTTAAATTAAAAATTTTACAAATTGTGTTTCTATAAAAATATATAATTAAATTATACTGGAGACAAAACCAAAACTAAACTTCTAATGAATATGTACTAAGTAGCCAAAATGTACTTGATGGCCATTAAACATTAAATATACCGTACACTTCATGCCCCTAAATCAAAGTATAGCAACTTATCACTTAGTACCACATGTGCCATTAACTATACACATTAATAACAGCACTGTAACTTGCAAAGGAAAAAGCCTCTCACACTGTGCTGGCTCTCGATCTCTTCATGCTTCTGCTGTAGGGCTTGGGAAGCCCGAATGGAGTCTCCAATCCCCCACTGGGCTCGTAGTTGTTCTGATCCAGGCCCTTCGAGCCAGTTCACAACCTATGAATAGAAGTTGAGATGAAATTTCAAAATAATCAAAAGCTTTCCAAACTTTAATTCTAATTGGTTTTCCCCTCCCACCATTCCTCAAGTATTTTTAACTTAAATTCTTTACATTCTATTGTTTAGGCAGTAAACATTTCTTTTGGAACTGTACAGCTATAACATGACAACTTTTCCAAAGCCTAACTCTGAAAGAATGCACACTCTACCACCTTAGGTTTTCAGCTATCTATCTGCCAAGTCAAAAGAAATCTGGAATGCTTCCATAAAAGAGGATTAAAAATTAACTTATGATGATAAGAAAATCAGAGAATTATAGGATTTAGAACTGGAAGGGACATCAGAAACAACATAGGTCAAACTAACACTTAAGAAAACTGAGTTTCAGAGAGATTAAGTGACTTGCTTAAGGTAACATAATTATTTAAAAACTAGTTCTAGAAGCCTTGTATCTTGACTTATAGTCTAATGTTCTTCGCAAAGCATTGATAAACCAGAATGAATTAACTAACTGATATAAAGTTAAAACTCTGCTTTTCTCACTTTGAAAAGAAAATTTTAAACTATAGAATTATACTACTGCAATACCCTCTAGGGGTCTTCCCAGGATCAGTTAAACATTCAGACCCACAAGACTACCTGAAGTCCCACTGGCACCACCTACACTCAGAAGGATGTTTGCCAGAATAGCAGCATTGGGTGTTTCTCTTCTGCCGAGTCCCTGCCGAGTCAACAGTTCAGGAGATGAGATCCATACGGGACACACTTTGGCATCAAAACTTCGTATCACGTAGGGGTCATGCCCATTATAAAAGTCACTGAGCTCAAGGATGCCCGAAGTTACGCCTTCCACCAAATATTAACAGTTCTCCTAGTCCATAACAGTTCTCCTAGTCCAGATCTAGAACAATTTTTACTGCAAGAACTGTAACCTAGTAACACAGTCGACATTTTAATTTTTATCAGGTTTTCAAGGGAACAGAGCTAGACAGTTAAAGCCAAGATCCAATTCATGCAGAAGGAAAAAGGGTTTTGTTTACCCACAAACATATATATTCTAAAACTATACAGACACAGTGAAGTAATTCTAACAGAAAAAATAATATTTTCAAGCTTTACCAAGCTCAATTATTTATTAAGCTAAATTAGAATAAGGAATTCAACAAAAGATGTATGGTTATGCTCTAAATCTAAACTCGAGACAGCTCCAAAGAATTGAATGAGGATGGCTCTGCAACACATTATAGACCCAGTGGACAGACAGGCTCACCTTAGAACTTTATATAAGAGTTGTTAGTGCATTCCATAGTTTTCACCAAGTTAAAATATATTTGTTTTAAAATCTAACAGTTCATGTAATTTTAACAATCATGTGAAAGTACCACATCACAGGGAAAAATCATGTATATTTCTTTCCATTAATTTTCACATGCATTCATTTTCAGGTTACTCTAGATTTAAATGCTACAGCCCAATTTCACAGAGTACAGGTAAGTTCTATCCTACATTTTTCACTTCCATGTAGCTACAGTTACTGTAATTGTCAATGGCTGCGAACTTCTTTTTTAAGAAGGCCAACCTCTTTGCTTGCCTTCCTCCCTCACTCCCTCCCATCTGTCTAACCAATCAACCCACCCCAAAGGACTACCTCAAATAACTATTATACCTGCTTTCACAACTCCAATTCTCTATTGTTGAGCATGAATTACTTAGAATTTCCACCAAGTCCAAGTAATTCTAAGATGAACATATACATAGCAGTTATATAACAGCTTTTTCCCCCTCTCCAACTCTCTACTATTTTCCTAGAAAAACATTTCCAATAGAGATTTTGGGTCCAATGATGATGTAATGTTAACAGTTAATAGTATATACTATAAAGTTACTCTCTAAAACACTTGTTTCTATTTGAAACATTCAAATCGTAAAAGTTTTAACTGAGAATAACCTTTTCAAGGTATACAAACTGACTACTGCTTTTAAAATACTTCTGTCAAGTGAAAAACAGAAATCTCTTCAGATACATTTCTAAATAGTAGTGAGACTGAATAAATTGCAAGTGTTTGCTTACTAACAGTATATGATCTTTGGGGATTTCTCTCTTCGTGTCTGTGCCCATTTATGTCCTAGTATCTTAAATATTAATATATTTATTGCTTCCACCTTCTCCTTATAAGGTTTTAATAATAGAAAGCAAAAATTCAAAAACACAAAGTAAGTTTAAGTATTATCTGTGACTCACTAGAATAACCTAACTGCTATAATTTACTTAGCTAAATTCTGCTTTCAGAGTACTAAATTCACCCACAAACCGCTGTCAGGTGCTCTTCAGAATACAATGCTTTGTTCCCCAACATCTCCACTCTTTCTGCTTTACACTTTTGTATGAGCTATCTTTGGAGGTGCAGGGTACTAGGAACCTGTCTGTCTCTGTTAGGCTGTGGAAAGTAATACTCTTTCACAAAAGAGACAGATGAGCAGTTCAGCCTGGAGAAGCATTAGGCATGCCTCTGAATTCTGACTTCCGGCTCTGCTCCTAGTAGTTGAAAGACTGGGTGGCCTGTCGTCTTTAAAGTGGTGTTAATACTACCTACTACACAGGGCCGTTGTCAGGATTATACCAGTCATTATATGTAAGACAATTAAGCACAGTAGATGATACTAATAATTGTAAGCCTCTATGATTTCTCCCACTTTTTCTGAAGGAAAAAGCCTAGCTCCTTATGTTTATTCACTCTATAAACTTTGTTTCACATCTGCATTTTACAGAAAAATCCACAGGTTTCTCAAGGAAATCCCTGAACTAAATGTTTTATTCTGTGCTTTTAAAAAATTAAAATAAAAAGTAGGTTTTAAGGAAGTTTATATAAACATTTTGAAACAATTTTCCATTCCCTTTTGGGGACTCAAATGCTCATTCTCATACATATTATGAATATCAATACAGAAACAGACACAGAATGGTATTTAAGTATTCTAAATAATTTTTAATAAATTATTTCACTAGAAATCTCTAAATTCTAAAAATAAGGGTGGAATGAAATTATCTCAAATTTTAACTAATTAATATGTTAGATATTATTTTTAAAAACCTAAGACAGCATTACATAAACATTTAAACTTTGAGTACTTAGAGTACTTTAGAAATAAAAGCAGGTTAATATACATCATGCTACCTGGGAAAAAACAATTCATCAGCATGGAACTTTCAAATTTTCAACAAAGCAAAGACATCTCCTTGGCACAAAAAGCTAGTTACATAGTCAAGTATACATGTAGTTTTAATGTATGCCGAAAGTAATCTTCCTTAGTATGCAACATCAGTAATGAAGACACCGATGTATGACTATTTCAAGTAAAAACTATGCAAAAATTGAGGTTGATGCCCCAGGAAAACAAGTCTATTTAAATGCATTAATAATGGTGGTTTGCCAAACTAGGTTATAGAATTCAATTTTAATCAAGACATCTTGCTCAATCTGAATATTAACTTACTGCAAAACCAGTTTCATGCACAATCCATATCAATGTGACCTCTCAAATGGTTACATTTTTATGCAAAGTACATCCTTGGATATGCTCTTAAAATCCACCATGACAAATATTTGTAGAGGCCAAAAATGTATGTGACTATCCACCATTTTTTCATGGCCAGATTGATCTCTGAAGACTGCATGAGAGAATGTGAGGTCAAACCAGGCAGAAGGGCATATCAAGCAAATGTCAAGCACGTGAAATCTGACTTTTACATGTAGTAGCAGCAATTTAAACTGTGGGGAATAAATGACTGGTAACTACAATGGTTATTACTTATCAGTTTATCTAGTAGAACTACTGGTTTCTTTTTCATTATGTTTTTGTTTTCAGTAATAAGTCAGTAAAAAAAGATTTGGAAAATTTCAATTTTCACTAATTTTACATAAGCAGAAGTATTTTTTATGATTATGATTTTGATTCTATAATAGTCCTCATATAAACAACAAAAAACTTCATTTTCCCCAAATGTGCAAGACTAAAGATGGTTCAGTTTATGCTCTCAATGTGCTGACATGATCAATATGTTACTGTATAGCTGAACTTAAGTGATCATTTCAGCAAAGGAAACAGATCTTTCCCTAAAATGTGACCTGTGATAAACAGAGTGCAGGAACCATCACATGATGAATATTAATGTTCTAACCAATTCACATGCAATGGTCATAAAGAAAACTGAACTGTAATAAAGTTTATTTGGTTTTAACAATAATCTCATTATCATCATCACCATCATTATAAATATCATCATCTTCTTTCTCTAATTTCTTTTTCTTTATTCAACTGAGCTGGTTCATCATTCCAAAAATGCACGTCAATACATGAATTCCCTTGCCCCTCTGTCTTTTTATCATACCTATTAATCCGATGTAGCAAAGCACAAATGCTAAAGGAATACCATCACCCATGTTCTCTTGTGCCTACACGTCAACAGCCAGCCATGAATTGACAGGGTCACACAATAAGCCAGGAAGTTTCCACCATAAGTTCAAGATCATCACTATCTAAAAATACAATTTCATTTCCCTGGTAATTTTACTATTCCAATCCCCACAAAGAAAATTCAGAATCATCTCCCATCCATTTAAACTTTTAATCCTCTTTAACCATTGTACCCCCACCCCCAAACCTGTACCACCAAGGAGATTACCTTTGGCACTTACTTTATCAAAAAAAAAAAAAAAAAAAAGGATAGAGAGGGAGTGAAGAGGGGAGGAAAAAGAAATCATCACTCAGGAACTTCTTCATCTTCCTGATGCCTGACTTATACATGGGGGCACCTCTGGATTCACCCTACCCATCTCCCTCCTGTTACAAAAGGAGGAATTCTCCCTCTTTCATTCTAAAGCTAATCCCTTCAATTGTGCTCTAGAGTCCATCCATTTTCACTTTGTCAGGAACTTGATAGTATTAACTATTCTTTCTCTCTTGTATACTCACCTCCTTCCTCCAAACAGACACTTCTCACTAGCCTTTAAACCTCAGTTTCCTATATTACACAAACAAGCAAGCAAACAAACAAACAAAACTACACAATCTCAGTTGTGGGCTGAATTGTACTGCCCATCCCCAATCCATATGTTGAAATCCTAACCCCTAGTACTTCAGGATGCAACCATATACATCTGAAAACAGGGTCTTTAAAGAGGCAATTAAATTAAATTAAAAAGGTTATCACAGTGGGCCCTAATCTAATATGACTGGTGTCCTCAAAAGGAGAGGAAGTTTGGACACAGTGAGGTATGGGGGAAGATGATGTGAGGACACGGAGGGAAGAAGGGCATCAGCACGCCAGGAGAGGCCTGGAGCACACCCTTCCCTGACTGCCCTCAGATGGAATCAAGCCTGCCAACTCCCTGACCCTGGACTTTCACCTCCAGAAGTACGAGAAAAGCCCCCTAGACTGTAGCACTTCACTCCCACAGACCTGGCAAACTAATACAACCCACTTCTGGGCATTGCTCTATTTCTCATCTCAAAGGACAACACTGTCAGTGGGTCTCTACACCTAGTGTCTCCTTCACCACCCCTCACTCTCAGTCCTCAATTCACTCCACTGTGCTACCGGCTCTGCCACTCCACGCCCTGGGATCATCAGTGACCTGGATTGTATGGATTCTTAGTGGTCATGGTAAGTCTTCCTCTTATTCAGTCTTTTAACAGGGTTCCCAACTCCTTCCCCAAAACGCTTTCTTCTTTTGGCTTCCATGACACAGAGCTCTTCACATTTTTCTTCATTTTTTTTCATCTCTGGTCAAACCTACGCTGCCTTCTTTTCAGGAGTACACTCCTGTATCTTATCATTCAATGCTAGAGTTCCTCAAAGCTCAGTGAAAAAGCCCTCTTCTCACCTACCCTCAGCTCCTTCCTTGGGCAATTCTCACCCACATCAATGCTTTAATTACCACTCATACACAGATGGCAAACAAGTATGTCACCAGGCTAGACTTCTCATTTCTGGAACTGTTTGGGACTACCTTGATAAATCTTTTCTCTTAGATGTCTCAACATCTCCTGAAATTCAACATGTCTAAAACCAAACTTATGATTTTCCACAACTTCTTCACCCAAACACCCAAACCGGGTCCAGTGTTCCCTAATTAGACAACACCACCATCCACAAGTCTTGCAACCCAGAAAAATCATTCATCTCTGATATCTTCTTCTTTCTCACCGTTATTCCCTCCACTCTCCTTCCTGGGACTTGGCATGGAGGCAATTTCACAACTATTTGTGTAATCATGTAATCATGTACCATTAAGGTGGGAACCTTATCTGTTTTTACTTACTACTACATTCCACCTAGCACAATGTCAAACTATTGTAGATATTCACTTTTTAAAAAATGGGTGAACAAATAGACATTAAAAAAAAAAAACTCATTATGTGACAGACACTAAACATTTTGTTAAAACTATCTTCTTTAATCCTTATAACAACCCTATCTAGTAGGTATTATTATTGTTTTCCTCAGTGGACTGAGGAGAAAGCTAGGGCATTGAGAAGTATAATTCCTTCCCAAGCCAGCAAAGACCTTGGAAGTGGTACAAGAGGGTGGACCAGGTTACGGGGGGACTTGTATACCACTATGCTATTCCATATTTATAGTTTCCAAAGATACTCTCAGCTACTTGGCTGAAGTTTACCTGGGTTTAAAACAAGCTATCTTTAACTTACAAATATAATACACAGGAAAAGTTGTATGTAATTAATGTATGCTCAGAAATCTTCAGTTTCTAAGTAGTCATCATGAGATAAAGCTTAAATCCTTTTTCCTGGAATTCAAAACCTTCCATGATCTAACTTCTTCCTTCTTTTCAGCCCTTTCCCCCCTGATGCTCTAGTCAAGGGTCAGCAAACTACAGCTTGCAAGCCAATTCTAGCCTATCATCTGTTTTTAAATAAAGTTTTATTGGAACACAGCCAAACACATTTGTTTACATAATGACTACACAGTAACAATGGCAGAGTTAAACAGCCATAGCTGCAATAAAAATTTTATGATTCAAAAGCCTAAACATTTACTATTTGGCCCTTTACAGAACATTTCCAACAGCTAAACTGGAATCGAGTTCAACGGGAATAAATATAATAGCTACCATTAATCGAGTGTTGGGTTCTTTGAATAAACCTTTCCGAAGAGATCCTGTTATCCCTATTTTAGTTAATGAAAAACAGAAGGAAGGGAAAGAGAAGAAGAAAAAGAAAGAAAGAAGTCAAACTGAGGCTCAGGTGGGTGAATAGTGTGACCATGATCACACAGTAAGTAAGTGGAGGAACTGGGATTCAGATTGTGCTCGCTGATCAAGTTCCAAGACTCAAAGGCCAACTACTTCCCCTGGTGCCTACTGCTGTCTTTTTCTTCAACAGAACTTGGGATTTCATGCTGTTATTCTTTATTCATCTATTCTTCCTCCTCCACAAAATGCCAATTCTCCTTTAAAACCTAAGGAGGTGTCAGGTGAAATTTCACATGTTTTAGGGGACAAGCTCAAGCACTACCTCTTCTACTAAGTCTTCCTGAATCACCTGCAACCAGAGGAATAATCCCTCCTATGAATGCCAGTCATATCCTTGTGACATCTAACACTTCATCCCCTCTTAAGCTTAACAATAGCAAAACCCAAGTTTACCTCTATATTCTATAGAAAACCTAGCACAAGGTCTTCTACATAATTAGCACTTAAGAAATACTTATCTAATGAATGAATCTAGATAGAAACACTGGGACACTTCTAATCTGGATTTTTTAAGTGAAATACTTAGGATTTACTTCTTAATAATTCAACAGATGAAAATCCAGAATGTAGTCTAAATATACAAATGTCTTTCTTAGTATTACTGATTTTTTGTGTTTTTAGTCTACTTATAAAAATCAATTTTAAAAGGAACTTAAAATTCATAAGTATTAAATATATTCAAAATTTTTATCAGTATCATAAAATAATGGAACTTAACATTATAATTACTAATATTACATGTTACCATTTTGCTAGGATAGAAAAATTCTTCATAATGCCCAAATTAACAACAAAAACCTAAAAAGTTATTAGAAATTTAAAATAAATCAAAATCAATAATAAAATGATATTTATTGCAAGAATACAGTACCACAGGTAATGTTTCCAGCAACTAGTTATTTCTGAAGTTCATTCTGAAAGAGTGAGCTGAATGCTCAATGTCATCACTGTAGAAGTAATATAATTTAAAGGCAAATACTATCATGTAAAAACACACATATTAAAATAATTTTAGAGTCTGGTTTGATAGTTCTAAAGTTCTCTATGTAGTGTAAATAAGGCTTAGTATAAAATCAAGTACAGAGTAGCAGTTATTTAAACCCCCCCCCCCACATTTAGAATAAAAAAAGAGTTAAATATATTCAATCAGACACCTACCTGCATCACTTTCTGCTGAATCTCTTCTAACTGTGTACGCTTACTACGTTGCCTACAAACTTCCTGGTAGCGGGTATATTGCTCTCGCAGTGAATCCAATAATTTCATAACCTGTGGCTGTGCAAGCAGTTCATCATCCATAGGAGACCATGAGACCCCTCCATCAGAGCCATTAAATCGGCGCTGCTGTAATTCTGATAACAATTCATGTCCTTTAAAATGAAAAGATACATATACATATAGTTAGTATTCATAAATACAACTCTTCCTTCTTAATCTTCTCAATTCTAACCCCTTATTTTTAGAACGTACCTGCCTATTTGTTTACCTACCTATCTACCTACCATGGTCATAAGTACTAAAATGCAATTTTTAAATTTATATATAAATAAATAGAAAACTGCATATATTTGGATATATATACTATATAGTATATTTATATGCTATGTCATATATCATAATTGTATCCCGGTCCCTGGCTTAAGATGGTTTGACTTACAATTTTCTGACTTTATGATGGTGCATTCAGTTGAAACTGTACTTCAAAATTTGTATTGTTTTCTTTTTCTGGGTTAACAATATGTGATACAGTCCTCTCTCGTGATACTGGGCAGCAGCAGTGAGCTGCAGCTCCCAGTCAGCAATAAGAACATGAGGGTAAAGAACTCATTCACTGACAACCAACCTGTACCCATAAACTATTCTGTTTTTCACTTTCAGCGTATTATTCAACAAATTGTATCAGATATTCAACACTTTATCAAAAAATACTTTGTTTTAGATGATTTTGACCAACTTTAGGCTAATGTAAGTGTTCTGAGCAAGTTTAGGGTGGGCTAGACTAGGCTATGATGTTTGGTACTTTAGGTGTATTAAATGCATTTTCGACATATTTTCAACTTATGATAGTTTATCAGGGTGCTAATTACACTGTAAGTCGAGGAAGATGTGTCATAAATAAATATGCTACACTATATAGTAAATATATAGTGTATATATAGCAATATATATTTTCTAGATCTATCACAATCTTGTTATTGGTGGATTCACTGCTCAGGATATTGTGCCAACCAATCCTCCTTCCTTGTGGAGCACAATTACAATCTGAGATTTCTATCTGATAGTATTAATTAGTATGTTTTGTCTGACAGTAATAACCAATACTAAGCAATAACTTGTAGGATTTCAGTATTAACCCATATACTTAAATCATAGCACCTAAAAGGAATGTTGATGTGTAACAATGTATGATTATAGTAAACGGGGGAAGTCTTTCCTGGTACAAAATAGTATTTTAATAATCTCTACTTATACGAACCTCTACAACATATTGACCAGGAATCTTGAGGGGTCATACCAGTCTGAGAACCACATCCAATATTATTTGATTACAGCAAACTCATACAGAAAATCTCTCATGCATGAGTAATTAAAATTATAGAATGTGCAACACCTAAAGTTGTTACATATATTAAAATTAAAAAGTAAATAAACTGCAAATTGTTTTTCCAGGATATTATTCCAATCACTATTTAGGAGCCAATAAATATGCAGATATTTAAATTCTCTTCTCTTCATCTTTATTCAAGAAAATGTCCTAAATTTAAATGGCTTTTTAACATATACACAGTACTATATATAAAACAGATAAACAAGGACCTACTGGATAGCACAAAAACCTATATTCAATATCTTGTAATAACCTATAATGGAAAATAATATGAAAAAGAATGTATATAATTATACTATATATATAAATACATTATGTTATATATATAATTATATATGAATGAATATATATATTTGAATCACTCTGTGGTACACCTGAAACTAACATGGAATTGTAAATCAACTATACTTTAATTTTTAAAAAATGGCTTTCAATAATAGAAACAGAATTTTTATGACAGAGTTATTTCCAATGTCTGACAAATATCCAAGATTGTTCTAAACCTCTCCTCTTTAAACTCCTTCTACCCCTACTTTGAGTTAACAGCATGTAAAAAAGAATTTAGTGGCATTTAAACTCCATTCTAAAATACAAATCTAGAAAGTTTCTTAATTCAATGGCTTAAGCAGCTTTTAAAACGTTAAATACAAACATGGGATTAAGTTTAAATCTAAAGCAATATTTTTACTGACAGTCTATTATATCTTCTAAACATGTAGCAAAATTCACAGATTACAAATATTTCTTTTTCTTCTAGGAAATAAGATCCAAATCATACTGAAAAATCTTGGGAGAACTGAATCAATACAACAAAGATACTCAGAATTTATTTCTTTATATTACATTATAAAACATCTGTTTTTAAAGACTTATGCAAAGTCTTTCTATACACATATACACACATATATTCACATATATATTTCCATAAAGTCATTAGGATCAGAATACATTTTTTTTTTTTTTTTTACTTTGACAACTGTACCTTTAACGTTTTCCTTGTGGATACCATTTCCATGCAGCACAAACATAATGACTTCAAAGACCATACTTTGAAACCAAACTGCCTTGGTTCAAGTCCTAACTCTATCATTAGTAGCTGTGAAACCTGCATAAATTATTAAAACTTTTAATGCCTGAGTATCCCCATCTTAATATTAGGATGACAGTAATACCTACACTTCACTGAGCTGTGGTGAAGGATAAATGAGTTAGCATATGTAAAGTGCTTAGAACACTGCCTACTATGCAGTAGGATTAGAATTATGTCTTATTACTAGAAAAATAAATTAGAAACAAAATATATTTTCATTTAAAAGAATTCCAACATGTTCTACAGTTTGTGAAACTACTACTAGAGCTATTTGGACTGGAATGTACAAGCCACACAGCACTGAACACACACTATGTACAAGGCCATTGCAAGGTATTAACTGTTTTTACACAGATGACTGTAAAACAGCTACTAGCTTTGGATTTAGACCTATTTTTAATGCTGTGGTGATAGAGCTTAATAGTTATTTGATCTTGAGCAAGTTTTTTAATCTCTCTAAGCCTTGGCTCCTCAAGTACAAAATAGAGAAAATAATACTAATTATCTCAAGGGGCTGTTGAGAGAATGAAATGAAAATGAAAATACACAAAAATACAATGCTAGAAACAATGAGTATTCAATGATCTTCATAGCAATCCAATGAAATAGAAACTTTTATCTTCATTTCACAGATTAAGAAATAAATTCAAATATTTCAAGGAGAGATAATTTATCATTATTAACAAATTTTTTATATTGTAGAGTATATTAACACAGGTTAAACCAAGAGCAGTTTGAAAAACTTTCCATTAAGTTTCTACCACATAATACACTCAGTCAATGTTTATTTCATGAGTCAATTAATACATGATTGGTTTAATGGACTATGACTAACACTGGTAAGTTTTTTTTTTTTCATCTCACCTGTCTGAAGAACAGTTTCAGGATCAACTGATGGAAGAAAGTTTAAATCCACAGACCTGGCAAGCACCAAAAGAGTGATTTGTTAAAAAAAAAAATATGTATTTCTATCTATACAACTTAAGAAAATCCTTTATACATACTTATCAAAACAGAGGCATACAAGGATGAAAATCTGAAGTATACTGTTCTACCAGGCTAATTTCTCTTAAGCATTAGGAAGTCCATTTGAGATAATGAAACGCTAGTAGACAAAGAGATATCTACATGACAAATGACAAAATACACTACTTGGAAAAATATAATTTATTATTAAGTATAGTATTATTTCAAATATATTGAAAGAATCAATTTTAGTACTTTCCCCTGGATAAGATATTTGCTTCAAAATGAAATTTGTCACTACATAATAACCCAAGAATGTTAACACTAGAAATGCATGCAGCCATCCTCCCATCAAGAGTTCACTCACCTACAGCAACCTTTGAGAGCTGCCAACAGTCTCTGATTATTTGTGTGTTTGTGCCCCCTAGCAGCTGTACTCTCTTCCCTGTACTAACTGTTTCATTTGAAGCTGGACTATGGCCTTTATTTTCTTAAACACATATGATATGCAGAAGATGAAGGAAAGATAGGGTGCATGGCAAATCAAAGCCTAGGACCTTGCTGCTGTAACTGACAGGTCTTGCTCTGTAGCTTTCAAACTTTTGTCAGCTGATCTACATCTAGATGCTTCCTGAGGACTGACATAAAGAAGGTGATGAAAATTTTCAAGAGGGACTTTATTACCTGGGGTTTAAAAGACACCAAGTAATAACACTTGAGTTCCTAGGGGAGGGGTTAACAAATACAAGATTTTACTTGATTTTCACGCAGCCTCGCGAATCATTTTCCAGTGTTTCCCAAAACACTGAATGAGACATTATTAGATGGAGAAAAAGGGGTTCCACTGGTATGTAAGTATAGGAAACAAAGGAAGCAATTAAACAGGTTTCTTGACTGCAGTGCTTTCTCAGAACCTATAATCTGCAAACGTTCAGTCATTCCCAAAGAGGGAATCATAATAAACAGCATTACACTAGATAACTGCAAATTCATTTTCTACAGGCACCCTCTTAGGATGTCTTTCCTGAAGAACGTGGTTTTGAGAAACACCAAACTTCCTCTGTTGCACTACTCAGAAAAGTAAGAGGTTCGGCAAATTTTTGTCAAGTAACTTGTGTGACATTTTCAATTCCTAAATCACAGCATATAGGTGTGTATGTGTGATATTTGTATTTACATATATGTAAAATGTTTACATCTACATTTTATATAGTCTCTATCTATATGACAGTTATGTTCCTAACTGTTGTAACTTTAGATTTACATTCAAACCATTTGTTTTCATATCTTTACTTTGTTTTAAATCAAGATTTGGTGTTATACTATGACTTCACATCTCTCTTACCTTATTATCTCAGTTAACTAGTCTGTGACTATATTTAGATTCATGGAATAACAAGATGAATTCTATCAAGGTCCCACTGTATGTTTAAGTTCAGGTTCAAATAAGATAGACAAGGATGAGTACTGAAACTTTCAAATTTCTTAATGAAAAATTACTCTTCTAGTGACTACTTTGTTACTGAGGATTAATTTGCTTCCTACCTGGGGAAAGGGAACTGGCATGAAAACTGTTAAGGGTGAAAAATTCAATATAAAATAATAAATCTAGGTAGTTACATTTAGATAATACAAATGAACAAATACTTCATCCAATGTCATAAAAACTAAATTCCCCAAGCTGAACTCATGAATATCACATATTTTACAAGGACACAGGAGTTTTACATGATCGGCATTTAAGTGCTAATGTATTTAAATAAGGTTATAATGATTTTATTTCAGGCTGCAACCTTTTCCATATTCTTTACAAGCAAAGTAAAACTCTAAAAAGGCAGAAAACTGTTTCATTTTGAAAACATTTTCTTGCAAAACAAATATTTTAGTGTCAGAAAAAGCTAAATATATTACTATTCATCAAAAAAAAGTCTTCTGTAAAGAAATTTGGATTCAAATCAGTAAATTTTACATGTAAAGCAAATTCACAAAAATTAAAAAATAAATTTAGTTCAACTTTTGTATGGTAAGTTTGATTGAATGGAGACTTGCTCACCTTAGTTCTTTCAGCTTGCCTTAACAATAGAGGTCATCTTTTATCAGATTAATCATAGCTTTGCAAAAGTGTAACTTAGCCACATTTACCTTTCTTTCTCTTGCTGATTTCCTTTATCACTTCCATTGTTAATCAAAGCAAGTTCATCTAATAATGATGTAGATTCCTTTGTAAACTTCTCAAAAACCTACAGTATGAGATTTTATTAACATATTAAGAATAATCTTAAAAGTTGATATATATGTATACATATATATGTGTGTATGTGTATATATATATATATATATATATGTGTATATGTGTATATATATATATATATATATATATATATATATATATGTATGGATTTTCAACTAAGACCAATAGAATTAGCCATGCAGGATTCTGGTTCCCTCTCTAAATGACTTCAATCACTGGAGCACAACAACGCAGAAGACAAAAACCAACCACTTCCGAAAACAATGAAGACAAAACTGCTTCCTAAAATAATTAATAATTTCAATGGATAATAAATTTTTAAAATTTAAATACATTAATAAATTACTTTTATTCCTTAATCAGACAAGTTTATTTTTATTCCTATGTTTCTTTGAGAAACATCTGCACCAATTATAGTTTTAACTACATGAACATTAGCTAGACCAGTTCTAATGCTCTAATTCCAGTTATGGAACATTTCTTTATGTTATTCTGTTAATCATTCTGGTTGCACGTAATAAGAGTTTTACACACAAGCATGTATTACAAAAATAAATTAGTTATAATTTTAACATAATTTCTCAAAATATTTCTAAAAAGGGATTTGTGGAAGTCTTTACAATGAAATGGACATTCATTTGTCTGATACCATTGTTCAAGTATGGTGAAAATAGAATTGGTTATCCATTCTGAAATATCCAAAAGTTCAATATTCTTCAATAAAATTAGCATATAATCTAAACTAAGTTAATTTGAAGGTTGTTCTTTCAGTCCCTAGCAATTTGATTAAACAATGCTATATTATACAGAGCAGCATATTTCCTAAGTCTGGCCTGGAAAAGAAGATGTATTTTCAGAAATGAAAACCTTAACCTGGTCAAACTACTCTTCAACTCGAACTGATGTCTAAATATCTTCTCTGAAAATGGTGTATCAATTAGATTATCTCTCAGGAAATTATGCTCTTTTATTCTACTAAAAAATTTACAACTTTGACTATAATACTTCTACTAATAACAACAATAATAGCTGAGTACCTAACTCCACAGCATTTGCCTTCAAGCATTATGCTATCAGGTGGTATGCATTATATTTCTTCATTTTTATAAAAAGGAAAACAATCTACATTTCAGTTGATTAAAGTTATCAAAATATATCTTATTTATATGTAATAACATTTTATCTCATTGTAATATACCAACCAGCCTCTTATTTAACCAATCCATGTGATCATAGGTGAGACTCCCACCAAAATCTTCTGTTAACTGGCAGGGTTCTATATAACGAGTCAATTTATTGGCAGACACTAAAATAACCTAAAAAGGTTAAAAAAATTTAGTGAGCCACTATTAATGTCGTGAAACTAATGAGATAAAATTGATTAAAATATGCAATACTGTTTCCAACATGATGATATATTATCATTTATTTAAAGAATATAATAACATTAAAATCAATTCAATAAATTGTGGATATCTACTAAGAAATAAGCTATCATAAACCAATTATAATACCACACTGTAAAAAATAAGACACACTATCAGCTCAGGTGAAACACTTGGAAATATCAATAATTTCTTGGCAATAAAAATCAATTCCTTATTGATGTACAATGATGTATTCAGCAAAGAATTTTCATATGGCCTTAAAATTAGCTACGTACACTAAAATAATAAGTAGAAATGAATAATAAATTTGGCAATCAAAAAGTTATACACTGTAAAGTTTTTCTAACATTCCTTTGATTATATATTAACAAAACATGCCCTCTAGTAGCAGAGTAAAACTCAATTAACATACACTAATATTTAATTTGAAAAACAGAACTAAAAAGTAGGGTGAAGGTCAGAGAATTAATTAAACTTGAAACTTACGTATTAACATGATATTTTTTTAACTCTAAACTTAAAAAGAATTATAAAATGAACCGAGACCATTTTAGCACTAAATAAAATTTTAATGAAGATTTACATGAATATAAAACAAAATACATTATGTGGGAGAAAAATATTCAAATGGTATTATTAATGCAAAAATGATACATGGAAAGTTGCTATTACCAAAAAAACAAAAAACAAAAAATAAAAAAAACAACTTGGTAAGAAAAACAATGTGTCCAGATGGAAGGAACACCACTCCTACCCTAACAACAACAAAAGCCAGGTAATCTACAAAGCTGTAACTTTTCTGAAAACTCCTCAGAGTGCAAAGGTTACAGAGAAACCAACCAGTCTGAAAATAAAAAGACAAGCACCATGGAGAGAACGGTGGAAGGGGTGACTACTAAGTGGCATGAGCAGTCCTTTTGGGATGATGGAACTATTCTGTACCTTAACTGTGGTGAAGGATTTATGACTATTTGTGTTTGTCAAATCTCATAAAGCTGTAGGCTGAAAGGGATGAATTTTACTGTATATAAATTATACCTCAATAAACCAAACTTAGGGGAAAAAAAAAGGAAAAAACCAATAACAACATAAGGAGGATTTGTGAAAGAACTTCCAGAGAAAGGAAAATTTGGAAAGATATCCAATATGCAAAACTAGGTACATTCATACTATATGTGAATTTATAATGTAAACAATAATAAGAAGGGAAAGAAATCACCAAGACTGCAAAATGCTTTGGTGAGGGGTGGGGGGATCACCTTACAAAGCTAACAAAAGCATGATACCAAAAGTTCATAAAACTACCAGAGAAAAATATATCCTATCATAATTAGAGTTTATAACAAACTGTTAACAACAAACTTAATGGAAATTAAGAGCCTTAAATATTCATGTTAGAAAAGAGAGGCTGATCAGTATGAGCTAAGTGACCGACCTAAGAAGTTAGGGGGCAGAGGGTAGGAGGAGAACAATAGAATAAATCCAAATAAAAGAGAAGAAAGGAGGTGAGAAATTAAGAAATTAATAAAGCCAAAACTTGTTCCTTGAAAACTAAAATAAAATCAACAAAGTCCTGATAAAACAAAGCAAGAAGAAAAGAAAGGCATGAATATCTAGTAAGAATAAAAAGAATATGGCTACACTGACAGTAGTGGTTTAAAAGATAATACGGAATAGGACAATCTCTTGTCAATAACTATGTCAATTTAGAAGAAATGGACAAATTCCTACAAAAAAAGGTAATTTTCAAAACTGACATAAGAAAAAACAGAACACTTACAAATCAATGAAGTGAACTGAATCACTAGATTCTTTCCATTTTCAGTCATCATACTGCTACTGGTAGTTTTAACACTGCTATTGAGAAATCACTTAATGAAGAGACAGCAAATGACTAATATAGGGTATTCTTATTGTGCTATCCCTGATGCCCTAGAGAAAACAGAATTCTTGAGAAGGAAGATATAAGAGGGAAAAAGTTACCCTTATGGTCTTCAGTTTGAACTGAAGTTATCATCTTACATAAACGCACACACACGTAACATAAATTTTCTAGTTCTGTCCACTGAAATGTTTAGAAACAATGACCAATGCATACTCCTAGCATCCAGATTATTGTCTTCAAATACCATTTCCCACTAAAGGAATCAATGATCTTCAGAGAAAAGGCCAATTCCAGGTGTGGGGCTGGAAATACACATGATGAGCCTGGAACATCTTCTTAT
Organism: Camelus dromedarius; assembly: GCF_036321535.1. Classification (NCBI taxonomy): domain Eukaryota; kingdom Metazoa; phylum Chordata; class Mammalia; order Artiodactyla; family Camelidae; genus Camelus; species Camelus dromedarius. Next base: position 52,058,821 of record NC_087439.1, read on the forward strand.
CCAGGTATCAAGAAAGCCATTCAAGACATTAGGGTTGTGCCAAAAGGTCCTGAAAAGGCTTCCACTGGCCAAAGATGTAACAATTTGCATACCAATTTAAACTCTTTAATAAACTAAGGGATCTAGGCACTGAACATCAATGGCTACTAACTTCACGAAAAAGAAGGTAACTATTACGAGCCTCATGATCAAAGAAACATCAACACCAATGAACAGCCTTGGAAAAAGAAAATCAAATATGAATATAATTACCTGTCTAAATCCAACTATGAATTCATGGAAATACAAAGATTTGAAAAAGCAGAATAATATGTTAAATTACATCACAGGGATGCTCACTAAAAGGAAAAACCCTACAAAACACACATCATGGTCTCTTCAAGGAAAAAAAATGTTCAAGAGAAAGAAAAATTAAGATTAAAAAGCTTAATTTAATGGACTAATACAAAATCCCATAACCAATAAGAGAATTACATACTCTTTTCAAGCCAAAAATATCTAAAAACAACTGTGTATCAGGTCATAAAGAAAATTTTTATGTACATTTCAAAGAAAATAACTCATAACATTCTAACACTACAATGAAATTAAGTTAGAAATCAATAATCAACCAAATCAGAAATCATCAAGATTTTTAAAATTTATCCACTTGGAAAGACATCTCAAACCAACCACAATATGTGGACAATATCTGGATCCTGATTCAAATCTATCAATCCTGTGTGCATTCATAATTTATGTATAAATTTATGAATAAAATTTAAAATGTATTATTTATATATAATATTTTATATATGATTAAATCCTTTTATGACATTCACCAAATAACTAGATATTTGAAACCAAGTGGCTCTTTGATAATAAGGAATTGTTTAAGGTATTATTTATGATATTATTATCATTATTAATGATAATGGTATTGGGCTATTTTTTAGAAAACTTTTCAGATAAACTTAAATGTCTTAAATTTCCTTCACTATAATGTCCCAAGTCTTCCTTGGGGGAAGTGGACAGGGGTAAGGATGGGGCAGGATGGACCATGCGTTGATGGTTGTTGGAAATGGATATAGGGATACACGGATTTAATTGTAATATTGTTTACTTTTTTATGTGTTCATAACTCCTTATAATAAGAATACTAAAAAACTAAGATACATAAAAAACTCTCTTTAAAAAAATCTTTCCAGAAAGAAAATGCCAGGCCCATTCAACTTACAAGTGAGTTTTAAAAGTCAAAGAACAAAGGATCAATCAAGATGGCCAAGAAGGAGTACATGGAACTCATCTCCCCACTATTAACATATCAAAAATATATCTGCATGTAGAACAATTCTCACTGGAAATCGGCAAAGACTCCTGTACAAGAAAGGCTGTAAGAAAGATCCACATGTAATTAGGTAGGAAGGGAAGAGGAGAGATCAGGTCAGGACCTGTGTCCCTGGGAGGAGATGCAGAGGAAAGAAGAGATTTTATGGGTGGAGACCCATCCTGGGGAGTGTGAGCAGTTCAAGCCACAGACTGGGTGACAAGTCCTGGGGGCGGCACTGGATCTAGGGGTGCCATGACCGGGAGAAAGCTCAGCTGTGAGATGCATAGGCAACTTGGTCCCAGAGTAGCAGCAGCCACTGTTGGCACATACTCAGGCAGCACATCAGAAGCAGCCCAGAACTCTAAGGTGGCCACTCCACAACAGCTCACTCCCCGATACACAGTGAGAGTCCACGTGGCCCTGCCTGCCTTGTGGTGCAGCTTCACAACAAGACAATGGTGGCAGAGGCTGTAGGCAGTGATTGGCTGTAAGTGGCAAAGCAGACCTGGATCTTAGGCTGTATCTGAGCAGGGAGAGAGAAACAACTGCTGATGCCTGCAGAGTACTGCACTGCTCAGACCTCTGTCTGCAGGCCACATAAGCCGAGAGTACGCACAGACCCCACTTGCTTCAGCACTCCCCCACTCCGGGTCAAGGGTCATGATGTTGGGATTGGGGAAAGTACACACTTAAAGGGAACAGAGCCAGCTCAAGCCTGACTCTTAGGGCTTCTTCTCCATCAAACTGGGATGAGACCCCACCCCTGAAAGGGCGATGATGGACACTTAGCAAAGAAGCCTCACCTCACACCCGACTGCAGCTCTAGTCCTTCCACTTCCAGCCCTACCTCCTATCAAAGTGACAGCGGCCACTCTGAGGAAAGACAGAATCCACATCCATGTCAAATCCAGCTCTCACCAAAGGCACTGGGAATATGCATTCTGTACAGGAATGTTCCCACATAAGGACACCTCTTCAAGACCCAATAGGTAACTGTTTCACCTAAATTCATAGAGACAGAGAAAGTTAAGCAAAATGAAAAGGCAGAAAAACTGGTCTCAACTGAAAAAGCAAGAGAAGAAGCCTGAAAAAAACAGTGGGATAGAAACAAACAATTTACCAGATAAAGAAATCAAAGCATTAGTAGTAAGAATGTTAACTGAGTTAGGGAAAAGAATAGATGAACAGTGAGAAACTTAACAAGGAAGTAGAAAAAAGAAAAAACCCAATCAGAAATGAATAATTCAATAACTGAAATTAAAAAAAAATAGAAGAAATGAACAGCAGATTGATACACAGGAATGCACAGATAAAGGAAATCCCCTAGTCAGAAAAACCAAAAGAAAAACTAATTTTTAAAAATGAAAACAGATTAAGAGATCTCAGGCATAACCTTGAAAATGGGCAGAAGACCTAAACAGACATTTTTCTAAAGGCATACAGATGGCCAAACATATGAAAAGATGCTCAATTTTGCTAATCATCAGAGAAATGCAAATCAAAACCACAATGAGATTATCATTTCACACCTGTCAGAATGGCCATCAGCAGAAAGACCACAAATAAAAAATGCTGATGAGGATGTGGAGAAAAGGGAACCCTGGTACACTGCTGGTGGGAATGTAAGTTGGTGTAGCAACTGTGGAAAACAGAAGGAAGGTTTCTCAAAAAAACCCACTAAAAACAGAACTACCATATAACCCAGCAATTCCACTCCTGGGTATATAATCAGAAAAAAAACACAAACACTAATTTAAAAAGATACATGCATCCCAATGTTGACAGCAACACTGTAATAGCCAAGATAAGGAAGCAACCCAATTGTCCATCAATAGACAAATGGATAAAGATGTGGTGTGTGGGTGTGTGTGTATATATAGACATATATGTATGTGTGTACATGTGTATATACAAATATTTTATATATATGTATAAATTTATACATACTGGAATATTTCTTAGTCATTAAAAAAGAATCAAATTCTGCCATTTGTAGCAACATAGATGGATCGAGAGATGACTATACTTAGCGAAATGTCACAGAGAAAACACGTATTATATGATATCACCTATTTGTCAAAAAATAGAACAAACAAATGTATACAGCAAAACAGAAACAGACTCACAGATATAGAGAGTAAACTAGCAGCTACCAGCGGGGACAGGGGAGGGGAGAGGGGCAAGATTGGGGCATGGAATTAGAGACACAAATTACTATGTACAAAATAGATAAGCAACAAGGATATATTGTACAGCACAGGGACTTAGAGCCATTATTTTGTAATAACTTTTAATGGAGTATAACCTATAAAAATTCTAAATCACTACGTTGTACAGCTGAAACTAATATAACAACGAACATCAACTATACTTTAATCAATCAGTATCAAAAACCATCATTTCAATCTTAAACAAACGCTTCCAGAGAATAGAAATGCAGGAAGCACTCCAACTCATTTGATGAGACTAGAAAAACACTGATACCCAACAACACTGTGAGAAAAGAAAAAGCTACAATGACTCATAAATATCCAGATTGAGCCAGTATCAAAATGTTAGCAAGGCTATTGGGCAGCATGAATTCTTACACACTGTAAGTGGATATGTAAATTAGAACACCTCTTTGAAAAACAGTATGGCATTATCTTGAAAATTTGAGCATTTCTATAACCTATGCCTGAATATTCTGCAAACAGAAAAATCTTACACATATTTATAAGGAGACATATATGACTGTTTATAAGTATCATGCATAATGGCAAAATAATTAGAAACAACACGAATGTCCATCAACAGGAGAACAAGTAAATTGTTTTTATCCACAGAATGGAGTAACATTCAGCAGTGAAAATGAATCAACTACATCTACCACAAGAATAGCATGTATCGAACATATAATGATGAGTGAGAAAAAGCAAGTCACTGAAGACTAAAATCATGATCCTATTTTTATAAAGCCAAAATTAAGTGAAATTAAATATATTATTTAGGAATAAATAATATTCTTAAATGGCAACTCTATAGAAATAAATATAAGAGAATAATAAAAGACAAACATTCCCTATTTTTCTAAAAATTTTGTCTTGTTCTCATTTATGTTTTTAATACACACACACACAGAACGAGAACATGAACAAACGATGGACAGGTACAAATAAGTCAGGTATAAAGGGATGGAGGGTAGGTAAATGAGATCAGGGAGGGGCACTCAAATTTGTTTCAAGGTATTGTTATTTGGGTTCTTAGGTTGGGTTGTGGGTATCCAAGTGTTTGTTTTATTATTAAGCTTCATGTTTTAAAGAATTTTTTAAAGAATATGTACTAAATACGACATTAAAATACTAAAAACATAAAGAATCAACAGAAGGGAATGACTGACAGAAGGGGCACCCTGAGCTCTAAACTTCAGACTAAAAAAAAGGTAACTCTTCTGAGGCAGCAAGCAAGGAGGTTAGAGAAAAATGGAAAATCCGGAGGCAGAGATGACAGGAAAGCAGAGGGAGTTCATGTGCCTCTTATTTTTCCATTAAAAAAAAATAGAACAGCAAATTATACTTTTGGTTAGTTTAATAACAGCAAACTATTATGCTTATCTATTTTAAAAGACAACTGAATGTTATTTCCAGTATGAAGAGTTGAGTGTATCTCAATTTCACTGTTCCCCTGTTTAGGTAATAATGGGAGCTAATTTAAAACAAACAGAATAAAAAGAACAGAGAAAATCATCTTCCATTAGTGAAAAATTTGTCACAGAGGGCCTTCATTTTACCCTCTTGTTTAATGCAACTTCTTTAGACTAGTTGTTAGAAACAGGCATGATGTTAATCATTAAACAGTAAGCGAAGTTAGACCATAGAAACCATTTAATCTGCCACCAACTCCTCTCTTGGGATCAAGACAGATACTTCCACACTAGGAAAACTAAACACAGTCAGATTTCAGGGAGGGGCTTTTCCTGCTCCAAAAATGTCTAGCAATCGATTAACTAGATATATATTTACAATGAAATAAAGTATGTATTAACTCCATGAGGAAATAAACTACTAGCTAAACTGAGTGTCAATTCATATCTGAAAAGAGAACATTTCCAGAGTACTCTCTCCTGAAAAGATGACTGACGAGAAAACTTGACAGATGTAAAACATAACGAATGGTCCTTCTGCTCTTCTAGTCTGCTCTCCTTATTTGGCACAATATTCAATTTAAATACTGAAAAAAATCTTTTGGAAAACTGCTATCATGCATCTTATAAACTTAACCATTTTAATAATATTCAACATTCATTATTTAGTGGAAGTTAAATTTATTTATTGGAAGTATTATTTATTAGGATCTATGTACTCTAGAGCTGGGAATATGAGGATAAATAAGTTATGCTTCTACAAAGTAAGTGAGCTTTTTATTTCTGCACTATTCCAGAGAGAGTTGTATAATGCTTTCATAAAAAGAAGTAGATTAAAGTTTTTTGGTTTGTTTCTAAAACGTTTGCTGAAAATACTCTAACTAAATCTAAATGTTGTTGTCCTTTTGGTGGTAATAGAAGAGAGGGTCAAAGGCTTTACTAGAATACCCCAAATGATTTCTAAATTCCTTTCCTAGGTTAAACATTGTTGTATTACAAATGGAAGGATAGTAAGCCAGGAGCCAGCCATTCCAGGTCTGTGCCTTAGCTCTGCCATAAATTCACAGACTTGTAGAAGTCAACCTAAAGGAATTCACTCCAGGCATATTTCCCCAATGTGCCAAAGAAGGCAGCCGCATTAAACTCTCTCTGATGTTTCTTTAGGCTCCAAGAGGACACAATTTTAATGAGCTGTCATTGTATACATTTAATTTGGACCATTCTCTCTAATATATGACTTGTGACCTGCCCAATAAAGGGCACTTGTCACTTTCTACCCACTCTGGTTAATCTCATTATATAAACTTTCTACATTTCAGTTCCTGAATACATTAAAATCATTAGCAATGGATTTCAAGTTTAGTAAGCCAAATGGAAAATTCAGTTATGCACGGCAAAAGTTTATTTACATCTGAATACTCCTCTTACAAGTTCTTTTTTCCTAAAATCAATTTAAATATAAATATCACAGATTCACTTCCTTCCATAAAATATAATTTGACATAAAATATATTTGAGAATTTACTATCCCTTACTAAATATAATTTTTTTTAAAGTTGGCTAGGATTATTGCTATTATGATATTTTTACTTACACAAAACACATAAACAAGGGAACATCATAATTACAGAGACCTGCATAAAGTGAATTTTCTCCATCATTACAAAAATTTTATAGAATCCATATTCTTATAAAATTCACTAATGGCTATTCAAAGTGAAAATAGTAGATATGCCATGTAGATACACAGAATTGTATACCAGGTATTATTTAGCTTTTAAGATACTTTATGTGAAAAAAAAATAGTAATTTAAACAGTCAACTGACTCAAAACCACCACCATTTCAAATTAACAATTTAGAGAACTATCTACTGGGTGAAGCATCTCAGTTTCCACTGCAATAATCTCATCTTTACTTGAGAGAGTGAGAGCGAGGAGAAACTGCAGAGGAGGCTGGCAAATCAGCCATAACTTTTTCTATGTTATTGGATAATGTATGTTTCAAAAAGAACGAGAGAAACAACTTTTAGAAAGATCTTGTAATAATAGGAAAGAATCTTACTGTATGAAAACGCTATACACCTAAGAATCACCTTTTTGAAGTGAGTCAGGAGTGGCATCCTAAAGAGGAAAGAGAAGCCCTCCTCCCAATGCACAGTGAAAGTACATTCTGTTTACAAAGGAAAGTAACTGTTCACATGCATTTGGAAAATGACACCACTTGCCAGAATGCATCATACAAACCACAGACAACTGCTTCTAAGAGGACAAACCAAGTTTAAAGAAACAGACAATTCAACTCCATTCTAAGTGACACCAAGTGTCACAGAGGGATATGATTTCAAGAAAAAAAAAAAAAAGAGCAAGTTCAAACGCACAAGCAAAAATAAGACACTATGTTTTCCTGGGAGTGGGAGGGTGAGAAACTTAGGCCTAAAGCAAAATTAAGAGTGCTAAAAAAGGAAACTGCAGAGAGATTTCTGGAAGTTAGAAAAGCACAGAAACATTAGAACACAAATGATCTGCATTAAAAAAAGAGAGAGAGAAAACTGACACATTCAGAGTCAATGTGGAAAACAAATTTGGAACCCCATACTAGGTGATTTTCTCTAAAGTGCTCATTACAGCTTTTTAAGTTACAAAATACTAGCTAAGATTTCCTATATTCCTTTCTGTTACAGTTCTTAAAGAAGCCCTTAATACAGCATATCTGTATAAAAGTTTGAACATAGAGCAATATAAATCAGGGAGTTGTTTTATCTTACGGGAAATGTTTTAATTACCTGGCAAAGAGGGAAAAAATAATAATTTGAAAAAAAAAATCCACGGTGGGTGGGAATATAACTCAGTGGTAGAGCACATGCTTAGCATGCCCAAGGTCCTGGGTTCAATCTCAAGTACCTCCATTTGGGGAAAACACACACACGCGCGCGCGCGCGCGCACACACACACACACACACACACACACACACACACACACACACACACACAACCAGTCCCCTAAAGCAATCCACCAAAATTAAAAGCAAGGTTAGAAAATAAGGGTCCAAAATATCACACTGAAGTCACATATATTATGTCTGACCCCTTTTCACCCTATGATTCTAAACATGAAAACACAAAATAATGACAATTGCTGAAAATTCTAAAGAAGTATTTTCCAAAGCTACAGAAAAAGCTGTGAAAATCTTTAGTAAGTGACTACTTAATGAATAAGAAATAGAGCAAATTAAAAAATCACTGAATTAGAGCAAAAATACTAAAAGTACAAAAAGACACAAGTGTACATAATAGTATTGGAATATTATTTTAAACACACTATAGTCAGTTCTTCACTATCTTCTACAAAACTTTCAAATATTTACTGATATTGTCACCTACTCTAATTAAGTGATTAACTGATAGAAAAACCATATTCTAGCTTAAAAGCCAATCTTCTTAAAAATCAAACAATTCCTTACTTATGGAGAAGATGGAACCATGAACTCAACATTTGATTTTTCAAAAAATACTTTATTTTTCAAAGGTACTGAACATTTTACAATAGTTCACGCCACTTAAGCAGTATTTCCCATTAATGAAAATCTCCTTTCTACAGTATTTTATCATTTCTTCCAGAACATAATATAGAATAGGTATGCAATGAGCTTATTTTAAGCCTAAAAAAGGAATTTACTAAACTATTATAAAGTACTGAATTAAAGTCAACTTCATAATACCATCTTAACATACTATACCAAAGTAAAAAGAAAGACCAATTTTGGCTTTTTCCATCTAACAAATGGAATGCATAATCTTTAATTTTAAAATAGTTATGTAAGACACAGAATTTTAAAATTATCTACTTTCATATTGGATTTTAAGACTATGTGTAAATTGGAAAAAAAAAAAGACTACATGTAAATTAGGATGGAAAATGGCATTATCCCATAAAAAAGAACTATTTTTATAATCTGATCTTTAAAATTTAACTTTTATATTTTACAAAAATCCAACTCATTTATTTTTGTAATTTTTATGTTTCTTTTTAAGCAACTATACACGAAAAAAGGTTTGCAAGCCTGGCCTGAAAGACAACTCTGATTGTGTATAGTCTTTCAATTCCTCATAACTAAACACCCAAATTTGATTTAATAACATTATATACTATCATTTTTACCATAATTTTTAGCATACTAAAGACATAATGATACTGAAACAACAATTTTGATAAAATGAGTATAATTTATACATCTGGGGATAACCACCTTGAGGAAAATTTTCAAAATTATTATCATTCTTATGCTCCTTATTAAGTTGTTATATATAACAAATACCAATGAATCTTGTGCTGTTATTGACCAGTGTTTCATTTGAAATAAAACCACCATACTGGTTATGATTTCTAGCTGAGTGATAAATCTTGAATCACAGATCTCCAACTGACTTGTTAACTAATAATTAAAAAGATTTTAAACTCAATTAAACTTAACTCAAAATGGTGTAAATATCTGAATGTAAGTCCTGAAACCATAAAACTCCTATAAGAAAACACAAACTGCAAGCTACCCAGAGGCCTTGGCAATGATTTTTTTTAAAAATCTGACACCAAAAGCAAAAGCAACAAAAGCAAAAATAAATTAAGTGGGATTACATCATAATAAAAAACTTCTGCACAGCAGAGGAAACCATCAACAAATGAGAAGCCAATCGACTAAATGAGAGAAAATATTTGGAAACCATTTATCTGATAAAGAACTAATATCTAAAAAGTATAAAGATCTCATACAGCTCAATAACAAAAAACCCTCCAATCTATTAAAAAATGGGCAGAAAATCTGAATACACATTTTCCAAAGAAGACATACAGTTGATGCTCAATATCATCAGTCATAAGGGAAATGCAAATTAAAACCACAACGAGGTATAATCTCACACTTGTTAGAATGGCTATTATCAAAAAAGATAAGAAATAACAAGTGTCAGTGAGAGTGTGGAGAAAACGGAGCCTTTGTGCACTGTTGGTGGGAATGCATATTGGTAAAGCCACTATGAAAAACAGTACAGAGTTTCCTCCAAAAATTAAAAGCTGAACTACCATGTGAGTCAACAATTCCATCTCTGGGTATTTATCTGAAGAAATAAAAACACCACTTCCAAAAGATACAAGGACCCCCATGTTCACTGCAGCATCACAGCATTATTTACAATAGCAAAGATATGGAAACAACCTAAGTGTCCATCAATGGATGAAAGGAAAAAGAAACTGTGATTAATGTGTGCGTGCATGCGTGCGTGCATGTGTGTGATAGAATATTAGTCAGTCATAAAAAAGGTATGAAGTCTTGCCTTTTGTGAGGACACAGATGGACTCTGAAGGCATTATGCCAAGTGAGTTAAGTCAGAAGGAGAAAGACAAACAGCATCTCTTTTAAAATGTGGAATCTTAAAACAAAAACAAAAATAAGATCAAAAGTACAGAGAACAACTAATGTACTTGAAATGAAAAAAATTACTTATATTTTTAAAAAGGGGAATATTTTAAAATATGATTCTTCCTTTAAGGATTTAACAATTTGGAAAATCACGTGGGGAAACACTAAATAACAATAGTCCAGTCTTGGAATACAAAGTTTAAAGAGAGATAAGAAAAATTAAAAAAATCTAACTTCAAAAAGTAGCTTCTAAGGGGGGAGGGTATAGCTCAAGCAGTAGAGCGCATGCTTAGCATGCATGAGGTCCTGGGTTCAATCCCCAGTACCTCCTCTAAAAATAAACAAACAAACCTAATTACCTCCCCCCACCAAAAAAAATTAAAAATTAAAAAACAAAATACATTAAAAAAAAAAAGTAGCTTCTATTATTCTGCAGTGATATGAGTGTTCAGTATGTCACTAATATCCAGATTCAAATTTTACAAAATCTCCTCCTATAAAAAAGTATTAATTCACATGTCAGAAAAACTATCTAAATCTTAGGAATGGGCAAAGGTATTACTGGATGTTCTTTCATGCAGTGCTGAGCTTGTACCTTTGACTTTCTACAGACTAATTAATAGGTACTAACCTCTGTAGGGATTGAATCATACCTCACAAATTACTGACAACTTCATTAATGAGTTGCGTATGTTTGACTTACACTTATTTTATATTTACATGAGAATCATGATTTTATCCTTATGAAAATCACACTTCAACATAAGCTTTATCTTATTATTCAAGAATGTGGTGGGTGGGGATCATATTCTAATTTTTACCTGGTAAGTAACTGTTAATTATCTTCAAATACTCATCTCCATGAATATTCTAATATGTATGGACACAATTAAACTCTTGAAGAAAAGATTTATCAGTTACATTCAAAGTAGATACGCTTGAATAAGCAAAAATCTAAATTTCAGATTTATCTCCAAGGAAATCTGAAACCGTACAAGCACAAAGGGAACAATAAAACAGTGGAATTATAAAGAGGAGGGAAAAAGATCATTCCTGCCAAGTCCTTTCAAAGGAAATAACATGACATTTTTAAAATAGTAAAGTCCTATATAAATATTACTTTTTCCTTTATTTTATATATTTAGAGAGGTTAAGACAAGACAAATTAAATTAATAAACCACAATAGTTTATTAACTAGCACATACCATTGCTCAACAAATTTGAGGAGAAAGGTATTTACCATATGGTCTTTAGTCAAAACATTTGTGAAAGTTTTTAGTCTGGAATCTAACTTACAGAAACATTCAAAACCTATTTCTCTTTTACTCCTATTCTTCCATCTGTAACTAGAACACTTACCCTTTCCTAATAAAACATTTCCAAAGAACCCAAGACTGACTGAACCTTTTACTGGACAGGCACTCAGATGTTTTATTTTTTGTTTTACTTATGCTAACAATTTGTGTGCAAGATCTGGAATGAAAATGCATCTTTGTATGTATCGTTGTGTGCTTAGTGCAGATTCATATATGTGTTGTATGTTATATACATACTATTTCAATGTGTATGTCTGCTTGTATCTGTTTGTTGGGGGATATTTTTCTCACTGAAGAAAATAACTTTCTGCAAACTAAATAGAAGTCAGAATAGATGGAGCCAGAACTGTTCTGGACAGAAACATGAAGGAAGTCTTTGGTCCTGAATCCTAACTACCATGGTCTCAAAAGAACAGGATCAGATGCAGTAATAAGAGAAAAAGAAACAAATTTAGAATGGTGGCTGGTTATCAATACCAGTAAAAACAAACAAACAAAAAACCACTTATACTCATGAATGACAATAAAGAATGAGAAGGTGAGATCCTCTTGATTATTAGTCTCCCAATTTGAGGATAAGATTAATGCTAGTACTGCTTAAATTTTACCTTATCATTAGGTTAATTATATCATCTAACCAGCAAAAAGTATCAAAGCCACTTGGTACAATGCTGCTGAAGATCAGAAAGTACTGGAATATCTGAGTTGCTAAAAAGGAAACTAAACAAGAAGGTATCTATTTCAGAGACAGGAAGGATATACAAAGAATTATTCAGGTGACCAATGAGAGATTAATATTCAGTGGCTGATGGAAAACATTAGGGAAGTGAAGAAGAGGAAGGTCATCTAGAAGAAAAAATTTAGGAAGGATCAAAGGCAAGAAAATGTGAAACTGTGGGAACAGGTTGTCATTAAAATGATGACTTGGTGTTTCTTTGATGAGTATTGTGGACAGCTGGTAATAAATCTTTTTTGTGAATAATTCTATAAAATAAAACACAAATTTTTGCTTACAAGAACAGTACTCATAATAAAGTTACCCTTTAAAAATTACTTAGAATACATACAAAACAGAGGCTTAATTGTAACAACCCAAATGATCCAAAATAACATCAAGAAAAATAACTATTAATTAAACATCTATGCTGAACTTAATTATATATTGCTCTAAGTATCATTTAATGGCTGGTGTTGAACTGCCCCTTAAAGCTGAGTATGTTTGGCAGAATATTAGCCAGCATTTGAAACTACACTCATCTGATTAGGACATTAGGCTTTTAACTAAGTGCCTAGTGCTTACTTACTTGAGAAAATAGTCTAGCTGAATCTCTTCAATGTCTACAAAGAAAATATATTGATATAAAGAACTTTAACACTTAAGTTTTAAAACATCAATCTATGACATCAGATCAAGGCAGACAGGAATTCTGTCTTCTACTTTTATCCTCCAAGATACACAGTATATAGTCACTATGAATTCATACAGCGTGAGACTCAACTAGGCAGAGCATTTCTGAGCAGATGCCTATACTTAAGCACGATGGGACAGGCTCCTCACAAAAGAGGTCTTGGCTCCTACCCATTGTTCACAGGATTAGTTTCTGAACCACCACCCTGTGGTCACTGCATTCTCTCAGAGCAACACTTCCTGCAAGCCTCTGGCATGAAAGGCAGAATTCCCTGCCTATCTGAAGTACTCGCTCACCATGGCAATATTCAGGCCTACTGCTTTCAGCTTTTACTTTCTTCCTTCACTACACTTTTGATTCTCCTCCCTGGGATGCAGTTTCCCATGCAACGATCAGGGTAATACCTTTCCTAACGCAATCCAGCAGCCAGGGCTGCCTTCCCTTACAGTGCCAGCACACCCCTTCTAGTAAGTCTACAACACAGTCAAGTCAACCAATGACAAATATTTGCAAGATAAAAATGAAAAACAAAACAAATCATCTGGCTTCCGCTTAGGATAGGTAGAAAGCTGGAAAGAGCATTGCTCCAATCCTTACAACAACAACAAACTAATGCAAATTAGTTTTCTTTAATCCATCAGAGTTAAGTCCACAGGAAAACCAATTAACCTGAAATCTACAGAAATACCATCCTTACAGGAAAGATGGAGCCAGAGCATTTGCCTACTGAGGAAAATACCAGGCATGATACAAGCCAGGTAAGAATTCAGCTAAAATTTTTAATGAATTGCTAAAGGCCAAATGTGGTTCAGTGTGAAAGCACAGAACCCACGAGACGCAAAGACACAATAAAAATTCAAACTCACTTGCAAGCTCTTTTCCACAGGCCTCCTGAGGACTCATGAGAGAGATGGGGGGTACGTAGTATAAGACACTTGAAAACAGACCTGAGGGAGGGAACAGCGATCACCACTGGAAAGACGAAGCTGAAGCGCAGACTAGATTCTTCAACTCTATCTCCCCTAGAGAACAAAGCCTTCTATCCTGAAGGAGGTCAGCGAGCCTGAATGACCAGAAAGCACAAATAAAGCCCTACTGCAGCTGGGAGGAAGCGGCAAGAAAAACTCTCTATCCTAGTGGAGGCAGGAACATATTATGATCCCAGACTACCACGGGCCCCCTAAAGCTGGGGAAGAGGGCCCTACCCTCAGATCCATGGTCACAGAGCTGCCACAGACTGAGGCTAACTCAGAGCAACAGAAAGTGCCCCACCGACAAACACTGAGTAATAAGTAAAAGCAGTCTATTGCAAAGAGAGACCTTTTCTGAGGCACAAGTACAGAGGAAAGATCTACAGCTGATGGTAGGACAAACATTGAATTAAAAAAAAAAAAAAAAGCTCTCTGGCAAATCAGCCCCATCTTCAACACAATGTAACTCCAGAGAAATTTGAAATTTGAAGCCTGTGGTGCACTGAGGAAAGTAAGAGCAACAACAAAAGCCAAAGCCAATTCAGCTCCTGGCTAGACTAAATCAGCCCTTCCCTTACCCTGCTAAAAAGATGGGCCCATGTGCAGGAAGAAATACGATTTCTCTCAGTCCTAAACAAGATGTTCAACATATAAAAAGCAAGAAAGTAAACAACCTACTGTCAGGAGTAAAACCAAACAACATAACTAGAGTAAGACATACCAGATACTAGAACTATTGGGTAAGGAATTTAAGATAACTATGATATATGCTAAAGGTTCTCATGGAAAAACTGCAAGACAACATGCAAAACAAATGAGGATTTCATCAGATACAGAAACCGTAAGGAAGAACCAAACAGAAATGCTACAAATCAGTAACATGATAATGGAGATGAAGTGAATTTACAAGTGGCTCATCAACAAACTCAACACAGCGAAGGAAACAGTGAACTTGAAAATAGAGCAGAAGAAAATACCCAAACTGAAACACCAAAAGAAAAAAAAAAAGGAGAGGCTAGAAATGAAATAGAACACTAATCTAGAATGGTGAGAAATTTTTAAATGGTCTAACATACATTCAAGTGGAGTTCTAGAAGGAATAGAAAAATAAAATGGGGCAGAGGAAATATTTAAAAAGAAAATGTCTTCAAGAATTTTCCAAAATTGATGGCAGACATCAAAACAGAGATCCAATAAGTGCAGGGAACACCAAACAGAATAAGTACCAAATAAAACATGCCTAGATGTTATAAAACAAAACTTCTGAAAACCAAAAACAAAGTGAAAATCTTGAAGCTGGCCAAGGGGAAGAAACAAACAAAAACACACAGGGGACCAAAGATACAAATAACAGTAAAGTTCTCAGAAACCATGGAAATGAGAAGGCAATGGTGTGATATATTTCATGTGCTGAAAGAACTAAACAAATAATGAAAAAAAATTCTATCCCCAATGAAAATATCTTTCAAAACTGAAATAGAAATGAAGATTTTTTTTTCAGGCAAAGAAAAGCTGAGAAAATTTAATGCCAACAGAACTACAATGCAAGATATGTTAAAGGTAAGTTCCTTAGGCAAAAGGAATATACCAGCCAAAAAACTGAAAAGAAATGAAGAACACTGGAAATGGCATAAGTGTAGGTAAGTATGAAATTCATTTTTACTATTTTAATTTCTATAAAAGACAACACACTGTCAATAGCAAAAACAGTAGCAATATATTGTATGCTTACAGTACAGTAAAAGTAAAATGTATGTAAATAATGAAGAAAAGTATCAGAAATATACTGTTTAACTTCCACTGTATGTGAAGTGGTGACTTGAAAATAAGAATTCACTAACTAAAAATCCATATTGTAAACCTATGGCAACCAATGGAAAAAAACTAAGATATAAATTACAAGTCAATAACGGAAATAAAAATGTAATAATAAAAATCCCCAATCTAAAAGAAGGCAGAAAAAGAACAAAAAAACAAAATCTAGCAAGATGGTAGATTTAAATCCAACTATATTAATATTAATAATTACATTAAATACAAATGGTCTTATAAACTACTGAAAAGACAAATACTATTGGGGTGGATATGAAACCAAGACCCAAATATACTATATCTATAAGAAATCCACTTTAAATGTAAGGAAACAGATAGGTAAATAGATAACAGGTAAACAGGTAGTAAGGAAAAAGATAAAATTTGCAAACATCAATCAAAAGATGCTGGAGTAGGGAGGGGAGGGTGTAGCTCAGTGGCAGAGTGCGTGCTTAGCATGTACAAGGTCTTGGGTTCAATTCCCAATACTACCACTAAAAAAGTAAATAAATAAACCTAATTACCTCTCCCTTCTCCCCCACCCCAAAAAAGAAGAAGCTGGAGTAGCTGGAGAAGCTGGAGTAGCTGGAGAAGCTGGAGTAGTATCAGACAATGTATACTTCAGAACCAGATATATTATCATGGATAAGGAAGAGACATTTAACAATGAAGTGATAAAGTGGTCAACTCACCAAGAAGACATAATGATCCTAAATTTTTATAAGCTCAGTAAAAGAGCTTCAAAATACATTAAGCAAAAACTGATAGAAAGAAAAGGAGAAACACATCCACAATTATAGTCAGAGAGTGCAATATTTCTCTTTCAGTAATTGACAGAATACATAAACAGAATATTACAAAGAACACAGAAAACCTGAACAACAGTATGAACAATCTTGACGGTTACAGATAACTTCACCCACAAGGGCAGGATACACATGAACAGTACACACAGAATACATATGCACAAAGGAGTCAGCAAGATAAACCATATACTGTGTCAAAAACCAAACCTTAACAAACTTAAAGTACCCAAAGTCATAAAACACATATTGTTAGACTATAACTTACAAATATTAACTCAAAATGGATTACAGATCTAAATATAAAACCTAACATTATACAACATCTTGAACAAAACAAGAAAATCTTTGTGACCTTGGGTTAGTCAAAAGATTTCTCAGCTATGATACCAAAAGCCTGATTCATAAAAAGGAAATTTAAAAATTAGACTTGATCAGATGTTAAAAACTCCTCAAAAAATGAGGTTAAGAGAATGAAAAAGCAAGCAGACTGAGATGCAGTACTTGCAAATGACATATCTGATAAAGAACTTCTATCCAAAATACATAAAGAACTCTCAAAATTCACTAATAAGAAAACAAAAAGCCTTAAAAATGGACAGAGTTGAACAGCCAACACCAAACATACACAGATAGCGAATAAACACTTAAAAATATACTCACATCATTAATCATTAGAGAAATGCAAGTTAAAACCATACTGAGATACCTGTACACACCTACTCGAGTAACTACGATTTAAAAACAAAGAAATACTGAGTGCTGACAAAGATGCAACTGGAACTTTCACACACTGCTGGTAAGAATGCAAAATGATACAGCCACCATGGAACTGGCAATTTGGAAGTTTCTTATAAAGTTAAACAAACATACACTTACCATATGACCCAGCAATCCCACTCCTAGGTATTTTATCCCTTAAAGTAAAAATTCACACAAAAGCCTATACACAGATGATTATAGTGACTTTATCTGTAATCACCAAAATCTAAAATAACCCCAAATGTCCCTCAACTGTGTAGCCAACTGGGAATGAATAAAAAGACTGTGGTACATCTACAAAATGGATTACTATTCAGCAATAAGGAACTACCAATACATCCAACAACATGTGTGAATCCCAAATGCAAATGCCTATGTGAAAGAAGCCAGATTAAAAATGCCACCTACTTTATCATTCCACCTATATGGCATTCTGAACAAGGCAAAACCACAGGGACATAAAACAGATCAGTGGTCGTCAGGAAGATGGAAGAAGGAACTGACTACAAAGGACCATGAGAGAACTTCTGGAGTGATGTGACGTTCCCCCATTTCTTGATTGTGATGATGGTTACAGATGTGTTTGTATTGGTCAGAACTCTCAGAACTGCACATTAAAACTGATGAATTTTATTGCACTTACCTTTTTAAATGAAGAAAAATCTCACACATTTCTAAGACATTTCAAGCTATCTCACTTAAAAATTAACTAGGTTTTCTTAAATCTATCTGAGATACCTTGGCAACTTTTCCTCACTACCAAAAACACACTGACATTGACTTTATTAAAAATAAAAATGACTAATGTAGTATGGTAAAGTCCAAAATGAGTCTATTGTCTGACTCCTATAAACATTCCAAGGCTCTATATTCTACAGGGGTGGGTTAGGCTTTGTACCCTTCAATGCCTCCACACTTTGTTTAGTATCTATCAATTCTCCTACTAGGAATCTAGGATTAATAGGTTGTGGAAGGAAAAATACAACAGATTTATTTAAATTTATATTCCATCTTAGGACTTCTTTCTGATCTACAATAAGATGTACAGTCCTCCCTCAGTATCCGCAGGGAACTGGTCCCAGGATACCCTGCAGATACCAAAACCCATGGATGCTCAAGTCCCTTACATAAAACGGCACAGTACAATGAATATATTCAGCCCTCCACATCTGCAGATATTAAAACCGAAAACACAGAGGGCTGACAATATATTTACTGAAAAAATCCACTTATAAGTGGACATGTGCAGTTGAAATCCATGTTGCTGAAGGACTGTGTTTCACACACAAAAAGAGGGAGATTGTTATGTCAATAGGAAAGGATGGATAAATGTGTTCATGTATCAAAATCAAATCAGATACTAAAAAATAATTATGACATCATACAAAATAGGCTCTAGCTTCAATTTCTAAATGTTTAGGATTTCCAAGTATTAGTTAAATGCCCCCTCATTATGTAATAATGTAATATAATAAAAATGTTTTTAATAAAAAGGTTCTACTTATTCAAGAGTTCACAAAGAGTGATGAAAATAAGAGAGCATTTGTGGTCTTTGACAAAGAATCATAATTCATTCAACAAATATCTGAAATGTTGACTCTATATATTTTTTTAAATGGGAGGTACCAAGGATTGAACCCAGGACCTCATGCATGCTAAGCACATGCTCTACCAGTGAGCTATTACTCTCCCTGCCTCAACTGCAGATTAATCATTACTTAGGCACTGATTTAAGCATTGCTTAGTATCCAACGCAGAACAGACAAAATCACTCCAGCAAACTGCTGTTTTTAAAGATATAACACACTTCTGCTTTTTTTAATAGAGTATATTTACCTCAAAGCCAAGTCTATCCTTTTCTTTCCAAAAACAAAAATGTGTTACTTTCTTATCCCAGAATTCATCTGGCTTCACTACACAAACAAGGGATACTTCAGCTGGAACAACATTCTATAAAATACAGAAAATTATAAATTATACACATAAATGAATAACTTACTAAAAGTACAAATTATTAGATATTCATGATTAGGCAGAGTAATTAAGAGACCTTTGGAAAATAATTAAAATAACAAAATAGGATAAATAACTCCAAAATTCAAAACATACATAGTAATAAAGAAATACTTAAAAGATAAGTTGATTCAGAAAAGGTTTCAAAAGACAAAGCAATACAGACAGTACATGTGAATTATTTTTGTTTTACTGAATCTCTCTAATAGGAATATACTTAAACCACAAGACAATTTTAAGCTGAGAAATTATTAAATTTGGCCTTTCTATGATATGAAGAAATTTTTTCTAACACAATCACCTTGGAGAATTTCTTCCAATAATTTAAAAGCAATTTTCTCACAAAATAAGTTTATCAGCCATTATATAAAGAAGCCAAGATTCTGTGTGATTAACTTGAAGAAGAGGACAAAGCTAATCTTTGACAAATACTATTTCACATTTACTAGGTATGGTTATTCATATCACCTGAAGAATGAAAATTAACATTTACTGAGTTAATGAACATTCCACATATATTTTACCAGCAAGTCCCACAGAATCCATCTTTAAAATATATCTTACATTTCTACCACCTGCACTGCTAACATCCCCAAAGTAGTCGGCCTTTTGAAATATCCTCTTAGCAGGCCTCCTTGCTTCACATTTTCTCATGCTCACAACAAAATTCAAACCCCTTACCAAAGCCAAGATAGCCTTCCAAGCTCAGGGCCCTAATGACCTCTCAGACTTCATCTCACACCTCTCCCCTCTTAGCTCACTTCTCCACCCCAGCCACGATGACTTTCTGGCATCTCCTGAAATGTGACAAGTCTGTTCCCACCTCAGGACTTTGCCCTTGATGTTTCTTCTGTCTGGAATGTTCTTTGCCCTATGCCTAGAAGGACTACTTCCTCAGTTTATTTAGGATTCTACTCAAATATTCCCTCTTCAGAGAGACCTTCCCTGACCACCCTTACCTAAAAGTAGCAACATCTGCTCAGTCTCCTTTTACAATGTATTTTTCTTAATAGCATTCATGATCTGATGTTACATTATTTAGTAATTTGCCTAACTGCTTATTGTCTGACTCCTCAAACAGAATACAGGCTTCCCAACAGCAGGTACCTTGTCTACCATGTCACTCCTGTATCTCCAGTGCCTATGGCAGTACCTGGTATATAGAAAATACTCCAAAACCTTTGTTGAATAAATAAACTCACGACAAGTGGATCTCATTCTCCCAATTTTACAGAAGAATGAATTGAGCTTCAGAGAACTAAAGTAACTTGTCCAAGGGAACAGAGTTGTAAAGGATGGCGCTGGAACAGAAACCAGATCTGATTTTAAAGTTCCACCACACCGTTTCAGATGTTCTGGACCAGGGGTCAGTAAATTCTTTCTGAAGGTCTATACAGTCTCTGCTGCAACTGTTTTAATTCTGTTGCTGTAGTGTGAAAGCACCATCAACAACATGGAAACAATAAAACTTCACTGACAAACTCTAGACCATAACTGGCACTACTGAATAAGTTATATAATTATAATAATTATTATCATTGACGAGGAGGATAGAAAATCTTTCAATTTAAATATAGAATGGATTTCTCACCTAGTAGTTATCTTAACAACTTTTACAGAGAAGAGTTAATCTTCAGGGTTTGGAATATAAAAGTGCCGGGAACACATCTGACAGAAAGTTATTATGGGACATGAACCTGTGCTCCCTAAAAAACTGATCCACTGGAGCTATGTCCTTTCCAAACCAAAGGAGTGATTCTAATGACGAAGGTTTAGGCCAACCATTTAAGAACAAGATGATGAGTAGATAATGTGGGGACCACCTCAGAAACATCCCACTTGGTAAATACACACTTGGAAAGGATAGAGCCTACACCTGGGGCTTAGGTTGTGCTGAATTCCACTCGTGACTCTCTCCCATGTTCACCATGAGAACCTGGGTAAGTTATGTAAAATCCCTGAGCCTCAGTTGACCTTTGGGGATAATAGAACCTGCTTCTCAAGTCTGGGAGGATGAAATTAAATGAGATCACATTTACATCTCAAGCCGAGTACAGTACCTGAGTCACACTAAGCACAAAAACTAAAAGCTAAAAACTAAAATCACCATTTCCATCCCTCGAATCCTTTTCCTAATCATCCCAAATAAAAAAATAAACCATTAAGAATCATCCTCCTTAGTTATCATTTAAAATTCTTAATTATATTCCTTTCCACAGAACCCTAAAACAGCTACCAATTATTTCCCAATTCATTTAGAATTCTTGACCTTTCTTTCAATCACTGGTATTTACCTAACTGAATGTTTACTATTCACTTAACAGCCAACATATTTCCCCCAATTGGCCTGCCATCAGCTCCTTTCACTGCATTCACTTAATTTCTGAGCTATCAGTAAGTCAGGGTCCGTGCCAAGAATGCCCTTTCCACTCTCTTTCATTTAAATTAGATAATCTCTTTTATTTAATTCATGTAACTTTTACCTTCTGTACAAACCCTTCTAAGGAAACCCAGGTACATGAGAGCAATCTACCCCCTTTCAATCACTCAAATGTTTTATTTTTCTACTTCAGATCACAATATCCTCAATACCCTCATAATAAATCAACAAACATCTACTAGGTACCTACTACAGGCAAGGGATCACAGAAGTATTCTGTGAGGAGCACGAGGAAATTTAAAACACAAGACTAGGACCAAATGAGGGGCTCTGTATCCACAGCTATTTATGGAATACTTATTTGTGAGCTGCTAAAGCTCCAAGGACACAGCTCTCCAGCACATTTCTTCTGGATTAGACGTAAATATAAGACTATCATGACTCCTGGTATTTTCGGAGGAAAGAGGGGAACAGAGAGGAGAACCCTATCAGAACCACCTGAGAGGCTTTTTCAGATTAGACTTACCCAGTCCTACTCCCTGCCTATAGTATCAAGGGACAGAAGGGGGATGAGGCAGATACTGCAGTGTGCACAAGCTCCCAGGTGGGTCTCATATCCTCTGCCCTCACACTCTGAGACTCACTTGCCTACTTGCTTAAATTACTTAAACATGACAAATTATTTTTGATCATTTGCAAAACCTTTGGAATGTGGCTGAAAATTATTTTACCACTCAAGAGTCTAACCTGTAAAAACTGAATTTAAACAGTCCAACAGTGATCTGTGCATTTCAGAACTCGGTCACTCCTGAGAAGCCTGGGCACAGTCCAATAAATGAAATGCATTTGCTGTTATCACCTTATCTATTGCTGTAAAATAAGACCATTTCCTGATAGTCAAAAATAAAATTACCTGTAGCATTAAGACTACTGTTTTCACCACATTCCACTGTGATTTTCTGCCGTCCACAATCACAGTAAATCCTCTAGCCTTACACTTTTCACTGAAATAAAACAAAATCAGAGTATTAAAACAAGCTTCATATTTTATTCTTCATAATCTTAAATAAAGTTTACAGCTGAATCATAAATGGAGCAGCATTAATCTCACTTGGTTTGGTTTACATTGTCGATAAAGAAAATTCTTCAGAGTATCCTCAGTTTTCTCAAGCAATTTATTTTTCTCATTTCAGGAAACACTGACAATTTAATAAGCTAATTTTGAAAGAAAATTACCCTAAAACCATGTAAATCAATGTTTTAAAAAGAGAAGACATCAAAGCAACATTCAAATAGTCTCACTAGCCTCTCAATTTCTTCATCTGTAAAATGGGATCTCAGTGAAGTCTAATGACCGCCAAGTGTGTATATAGTTCTTGTCTCTCCTTCCTGCTTGAAGTGTAAGGTTTGTGAAGTGATAGTTTAAAACAGGTAAGCTATTATTAAACCATTAAAAATGAGCTTCTTGGAGTTCTTTTGAAAAAGAGAAGAAATGGAAGCAACATTCAAATAGTCTCACTAG
This sequence comes from Camelus dromedarius, assembly GCF_036321535.1. Taxonomy (NCBI): domain Eukaryota; kingdom Metazoa; phylum Chordata; class Mammalia; order Artiodactyla; family Camelidae; genus Camelus; species Camelus dromedarius. The sequence goes on from NC_087439.1 coordinate 52,082,156, forward strand.
CCTCTCAACAAAATATTATCTTGAGTGTTGGAAAATGTGTTGTTATATATCATATTCAATTATTCCAGTACTGACTAAACACTTCCTAGAAGACTACCCTAGTAAAATGCAACAACGTGGAAAAACTTAATCCTAAGACCAAAAACTACATAGCTTTATTATTATTATTATTATTATTATTATTATTATTATTATTAGTTTTACTTAAAAAATCAGCTTAATGCAAGGATCTCAACTGCCCTCCTCTAACACAGTGGAAGAAAATATAGTTTTCTTATTAGCAGGTCAAGGATTTGGTAGTAAAATCTCTCCTCAAAGTTCTCCCAATCACCTACATTATAGGAAAGGTTAATAGTAGACCCTTTCCTGAGATTTAAATTCAACAGTCCAGGGAATTTTACTAATCCTCCCTTACTCACTCCAAGCATTCACATTAACCTCAAGAGGAATCTTGGAGAAGTGACATCCAGTTCTATACAGGAACAGTAAGGTAACAAGAATGACGATGATATTGTGAAAGATTTAGAAGAACAGGTGCCTCTGTAGGCAGGGACAGAAGCTGAACTTCCAAAGGAAATAGAGAAGTGTTCAAGACACAAGGAAACCGAAACACATGTCCATACAAAAAATTGCACACAAATGTTCATAGCAGCATAATTCATAATAGCCAAAATCAGAAACAACCCAAATGTCCAACAACTGATGAACAGAAAAACAAAATGTGGTAATCCATTCAACAGAGCATTATTCAACCATAAAAAGAAATGAAGTATTAATACATGCTACAACATGGATAAAACTTGAAAACATTACGCTAAGTGAAAGAAGCCATATACACAAGCTCATATATCATATGATACCATTTTACAAATGGGCACTAGAGACAGAGAGTCCATTAGTGGCTGCCAAGGGCTGGGAGGAGGGGCGAATGGGATGAGGAGTGACTACTAATGGGTATATGATTTCTTTGAGGGTTGATGACAACGCTCTGGAATTAGAGAGTGAGGGTCGCACAACCTTGTGAATATACTGAAAACCACTGAATTATACACTTTAAAAAGGGTGATTTTTTTTATAAGTGACATATATTAATAAAAATGTTACAGTATTCTATTTTTGGATTTTGCATTATAAAAAAAAAGGATTCACTAAGCATTCTTTAGTGGGTAAAAAGGGTGAGGCAATACAATGATCACTTCTGGATTAGCAACAGCACATAAAGACTTGCTGGGGGAAGCAAATCTGACATCTAATTGCTAGTTGTGGGATCAGGTAAGAAAGAACACTATGACTTAGGGAAGATACAAGCCCAAGAAAGACCAGCCTATTAGGGCAGCCGTCTGTTGGTCTTTAGAGAAGTGGCAGCAACTCAGGGACTCTAGCAATGCACTATGGAAACTTGCAGGAAGGGGAGCTAAGACACACAGAGCTGTCCAGGGAAGGGCCTTCTCTGCTCAGGACTAGAGCCAAGAGAAGTGTGCCATACCCATAATCTGGCACTTTCTTGTCACTGGCATCTATATCTTTGAGGCTCAGGTTAAACAATCATTTTGTTAAACACGTAAGTTTTACACAAACAACATATTTAGTATTTCAAAGCACACTAAATCAATCTGCGTATTAAGACAAAGAAAATAATGAAGCTTGCAAATACCATGTGCAGCGATCTTAATGGCATAAAATACTCTAAATTTATCTTTTAGAGTACTTAAAAATACACAATCATAATTTTCTCACATTTTACTGAGACAGACAAAGAAAAAACATACAATCCAAAGATATTACATATTTGAAAGTTGCAAGACCAAGTGATCTTTCAACTACTTGACAGGAATGATTTTTTTAAAAATTTCATTCCTCCAAGTGGAGTGCTGGTTTAAATTGTTTTTAACAAGAACATACTTAATCTAGAAGCATATTATGTCCCTTATAAAGGGCATGTTAGAGTAGCTGATGTGCTATATAAATAAATTCCTGCACTACTATTAACATGTTTATCATTTTAAGACCAGTAACAACAACAAAAAATCTAAGACCCTGCCTGCCTCCTTGTTTCTACTCCATCAGAGCCTTTCAAGAGTGAAGTGACTGAGTTAAAAAAGCTATTAAGAGAGGAGAGGCTCCCTAACAAGCTCACTCACTCTGACTAGAAAGAGACTATCAACGGATTTTCTGGGTTCAGTACTCTGTAGCTCTTCACTAATTCCTTTGATTACAGCTAAGGGGTCCTTTTCCACCCAGAGAGCTCTGCTTATACTTGAGTAATGGCCCTAATCTCAGTTATGCTTTATAATTCTTGTTTACAACTTACCTTCATTAGACAGCACACTTCCAGAAAGCAAGAATACTGTTTTTACTGACATGGCAGATTCTAGCATAGTGCTTTAAATACAAAGGGACTTTAAAAATGTTAGGTGATGCACATCACATCACTCCTCAGTCAGAATGTAACAATGGCTTTCCTTCTCATTCAGAACTGAAGCCCTGACCATGGCCTACAGTCCTCTAAGATCTGACTCCAACCTCTGAAGCTCTCTGAAACAATTCCACCCAACTACGCTCCTTACTGATCCCACAACATGCTGAGTCCACTCCTGCCTCAGGGCCTTTGCACTTACTACTCCTTGTGTCTAAAACATCCTTTTTAAAATGCTCTTTCATCAGCTATCTGTAGGGCCTGGTCCTTACTTCAATCATTTCTGGTAAAATGTTATCTTACCATTGTGTAAAACACTGCCACACACTCCTTCCCATTCCATCCCTGCCTTAACTCTTTCCATTATCTGTTCTACAGCACTCATGAACATCCAACATACTGTGCATTTATAATATTCATTTGATCATTAGGGTATAAAGCCCATAAGGGCAAGGACTGGGCCTTTGTTCACCCATTTCTTCAACACCTAGAATGAGACAAGAAACTCACTGTAGGATCTCACATATTTACTGAGTGACTAAGACTTATAAGCTTAATTTGTGTGATTTTTGGCAAGTCATTAAGTCTCTGCATTCTGATGTTTCTTCTACAATATAAATGAGTTTTTCTACAATTAGGAAGAACTGACCTAAAATCCAAATTTGAATTAAAAAAAATCAAAACTTGAGAGAAATATGTAAAGGTAACTCCTGTAGATGTTGAATCTCTACAGAATTAGAATAATCCGATCAAGATCCATCCTAGCAAGTACTTGGCAGCATTCCTATAAAGAGGATTTAAGTATGGGTAAAGTGGTTAGTCTAGATGACTGAAGGTGCTTAGTCTAGATGATTGTTAAGGTACTTCCCAATCCTGACATTCCATGATTCTATAACTGGATGATCAGTAAGTTCTCTTTGAGCAAGAAAATGGTATGATTTTAAATATACACTGAAAATACTGTTGAAAGAAAATATTTAAAACAAATAAACAAGATTTTCAACATTTCCATTATAGTACTATGTTCACCAGAGTTACTTTCATATGTCGGCTACCACTTGTGATAGATCCAGGTTAAACGTGAATGAGTATTACCAGTTATCAATAGCTATGGCACTGTGATTATAACAGAGGTAGCTGCAACAGTGACTAGGAACACAGGCTTGGAGCCGGACTGCCAGGTCCAAAACCCCTCCCAGCCCTACTTTACCACATCTTCTTGGTCTAGATACTTAAATTACCCACTGTTCCCATGCCTAAGTTCCCTTATATGTCAGATGGAGATAAGGATGATAGTGCTCGTTTCGTAAGGCTGTTATGAGAATTAAATGGCTTACCATTAACCTATTATTTCCTGAAATATAGGATATTCTTTTTATATATGCCTCCCAATCATTACCCATAAGGAAATTCTCAGGTCCATTGTTAACTTAAAGTTCTCAAATAAAAGCAAGACCAGCCTAGACAAACTTCTCATCCATCAAAATAGCTTCTACTGAGCTGCAACTTCTATATGTTTATTTGATTTTCCAAGAAAATGTAAGATACTCTGAGAATGTTCAGTCAGTCTGCTTTTGAGTACACAGAGTTCTGAAGAAACTGAAACAGTAAAAGAAAGTAAAAAAGAGAAACCCAAATCCACTGACCCCAGTGACTACCTATCACTGATTAAGTATGAGGTACTGCAAAAGGCTATGAAAAACTACAAATTATAAAACACAGTTTCTCCCCTCAAGGAGCTTAAGATCACTCAGAAAGGTGAAAAGGCGGGGACTACTTTAAACTCACAAACATCACCTTTTTTTTTTAAATGTTACTAGGGAAACCACATACATCTTTGAAAAACTGTTTTAAGGGAAGACAAATAATATATGTAAAAATTCAAGAATTATTAAACACATTATGATTAAATGCCTAAAGAGTCAGAAATGAAAAGTGCTGTAAGTCTGGACAACAGCTGGAAGATTCTGGAAAGTATCTATATAATGGAGCTAATAAAATTTAACATAACAAGGTATAGAGCAAGCAGAATATAAGCAAAGGTACTGCTCATTAATTTGGGGAAGCTTCTTAATTTCTCTGCTCTCATTTCTTTATCTATGAAATAGGGGTAATAGTAGTATCTAGCTTATCCTTATTTTGATGATTGAGTTAATACAAGTATTTAGTTTAAAACTAAGTGCCTTGCATGGTAAGTGCTCTAGAAATATTAATCGAAAAGGTGAGACAAATCATTCAAGGTCTTGGCATAGCAGTTAAGGCTGAAAGACTGCCCTTAAGAGTGCAGACCTAGTCCTTCTTGTCTTCAAAATGCATGGTGTACAAGTCTGAACTTGGTATCAACAAATTAGCCTGGCTACCGCTGTACTAGTCCAGCTTGACAACTAAGCCATCCCTCTACGTGAAGTTAAGCATTCGAAAAGGAAACAGAGAAGACAGAAAAAATTAAAAATATATGGCAAATGGAGAGGCTGTGAAGGAAAGGGAACCCTCCTACACTTCTGGTGGGAATGCAGTTTGGTGTAGCCAATGTGGAAAACAGTATGGAGATTCCTCAAAAGACTAGGAATAGACTTATCGTATGACCCAGGAATCCCGCTCCTGGGCATATATCCAGAAGGAACCCTACTTCAAAATGACACCTGTACCCCAATGTTCATAGCAGCACTATTTACAATAGCCAAGACATGGAAACAGCCTAAATGTCCATCAACAGATGACTGGATGAAAAAGATGTGGTATATTTATACAATGGAATACTATTCAGCCATAAAAACTGACAACATAATGCCATTTGCAACATGCATGTTCCTGGAGAATGTCATTCTAAGTGAAGTAAGCCAGAAATAGAAAGAAAAATACCATATGAGATCACTCATATGTGAAATCTAAAAAAAACAAAAAACATAAATACAAAACAGAAAGAGACTCATAGACATAGAATACAAACTTGTGGTTACCAGGGGGACGGGGGGTGGGAAGGGACAGACTGGGATTTCAAAAAGTAGAATAGATAAACAAGATTGTACTGTGTAGCACAGGGAAATATATACAGGATCTTGTGGTGGCTCACAGCGAAAGAGAATGTGACAATGAATGTATGTATGTTCATGTATAACTGAAAAATTGTGCTCTATACTGGAATTTGACACAACATTGTAAAATGACTATAACTCAATAAAAAATGTTTAAAAAAATACAGCAAAGAAAGGAAATAATACCTTAGGTGTCACATTTTAAAATGGGACACTGTAAGTTTTCAATACATATTCACTGAATGAATGAAATGAGTATTTAAAAAGCACTCATGAACAGAAAAAGCATGTTCAGAGCAATTAACTACAGTGCTTTGAAGAGGTCAACACAATTATATCTCTATTTGCCACAAGTGCATTTGTTGAGGAGAAAAAAGGAAGGCACAGGCTCAAACTTTCTTAGATGCTTATCCCATAAAAAAAAAAAAAAAAAAAAAAAACAGAGAAGAGCCATCCCAGTCACATCCTCACAGACTATACTGAACTTTTTAAAGTCTAGAAAGACAAATCAATGATAAATTAGTGTTTTTTATACACACACACACACACACACACACACACACATACATATTCAAACTACCTTCTAATTGCTCTGCAGAGTGCTGTAAGCTCCAAGGAGGCTCCTTAAAAGTGGGGGACTGAGCGCTGCAGTGGAATTGGGGATGAGGAGAAAGGGCCGTGGGCCTCCACTTCTGTCTGTTCTATAAATTTCTTTAAATAAAATGTCCAAGGATAGTTTTTTTAAAATTCTGAACATACAGAATATATGCCCTACAGAATTCTGGTAGTTACAAAACTACTTGTATGGGATTCATATGATAATTTCACCATTTTAAAGAATTATAGAGCTATACAGTTGTTGTATTTCCTTTGATGATCTATTTTAGGTCGTTTCTATGATATCTATTGCTAAGTCTGGTTTGTTCCTTCAATATGCATATAACGAATACCTAAGGTCTCCAAATCATTTTTATGAGCATTGTAGATACAGAGACAAATAAAACATGGCTCTGCATTCAAGGACCTCACAGTCTAATAAAGACTGTGACTCCGCAGTAAACTCTATGACACCAAGAAGCGAATAGGAAAAACCACCTAAAAGGGCTCCTTACAAAGGTAATAGTGGGAAAAAAGGTTGAGAAACACTGATGTATATGTTTTACCATGTATTTTTAAAAAGCAGGTAGTCTCAGTATCTTATAATCACTTTGTATAATAGTACTGAAACAAATTTCATTCTACACACTCAGTGTGAATATGCTGTTGATTTAAAATTCTGAAATACATAAAGAAATGATATAAACACCTACTTGTGAGGCTTTTGTTAGTGCTAATCTCAATATTTACTTTCTAATGAAAAGATTTACAGATTAATTTATATTTCTTGTCTTTACCTCCATAAGGGAATCTTGGATTTGACTCTGCTCTCTGAATCATGGACTCATAATTTCTGATCCTGTTGTTTATGTCTAAAAGGTACAGCAATGGCTGGGAAAACAAAAGAAAAATTCTGTTTACCGTAATCTCCTAAAATTAAACACTCGGGTTGGCCCAAATGTGTCAGTCTTTCTTACTCTTTAGTAAAAGCCCTTTACAGAAAGTGGGGCAGCAATGCTAGTCTTGAACTCCACATAGATCTGAATACAAGGAGTTACCTGAACATAACCTAGTATTCAGATCAAGCTACAATTAACCTGAATCTCTCCTCTATTCTCAGCCCAAGAGTCTGAAACAAACAAAAAAGCTTAGGGCCAACCTGTGTGAAAAGGAATCAGGAAATGCCCCCATTTTCAACTGTTACCCATTTAAAATAGGTATGTATCACACCTTGTCTCTGGTCATTAAAATAAGCCTAAAATACAAGTAAGAAACTGAATAGTTTCTTTTTATTTTTACATAACTTTGAAAGGTGTTATCTTCAAAATGTTAACATGTTCATTGCCAAAAAAGGCTATTTTTGGACATCTCCTATAAAGAAGAGGCCACATTAGCTAGCTACATACACAGCTGGAGCTGTCTAGAGACATTCACAGCTGGGAGGAGTAAGCTTTAACAGCAGGGGATGGGAGACACAAGCAGATGACACAAAAACTGCAGACACACTAAAAGAGGAAACCCCTTCCAGACTCAAGCTGAGCCCAATGTGTCAAGGATAAACTTAAAAACAGTTCTGGGATGGAAAGAGGGGTGGAAAACACATAATAGACATGTGATAAAATAAAGCAGTACAATGTTGGCTGCAGGCTTCCAAGCAACGGGCAAATGGTGTTTACTGTACAATTCTTTCAACTTTTTTGTATATTTGAAATTTCTCATAATACAATCTAAAAGTGGTTTTTGAATGGTAGGCATTCTGAAGGAGAAAAGCCAGTTTTTAAGTTTGCACATAATAAACTGCTGTCCAGAGTTGCAATGTAGAGCTCAAAAACACTCTAACTCTCTAATGAAATGGCAAGTACTGATAGAAAGCTGCCAATTACATTTTAAATGCCAAAGTTACAGGAGTTTGATCCAAGAAAGCAGACAGCTAACAATTCAGAGCTTTCACAAATATTTGAGAAAGTCAAACTTTAGCAGAAAAACTATCAAAAATAAAGTATCCAGGTATCTGTTTTGTCTTGCTAGAATAAGTTCTTCCATCTTGCTTCAACTTTTATCTTCTCTACTAGCTGGCAGGTATGTGTAGATATGCAGAAGTCATGTATAATTTATACTGAAAGAGTATTACATGTATATATATGTAAGAAAGAAAGAGAGTGAGAGAAAATTTAAACAGTATTAGCTATTTTGCCCTCCACTGTACTTTCTGCTTGCACACAAGCAGTGAACAGACAGGAGACAAAAGTGAAACTGCTAGTCCCTTAGCCCATCTCAGGGATCCAGTGTCTCTTACAGTGTGAGCATCTTGGGGGGTTGAGAGTGATTCTAATATATAAGAGTGCATTTTCTTATCACAAACCTAATCACAAGCCTACTGGAACCCACCCTCAGTCGTATGTCCCAACGCTGGAGGAAAACTAGCATATTCATGGAAAAATAGGTTATTAGTCTCTAATCCTCCCTTAGGCATCTTTCAAGGATAATTCTGACTATCAGTAATTTTTGCATTACATTCTAACTTCAAAACCTCACCTAAAATGCATCTACACTGTACTCTATTCATCTGCAGTATGAAGAGCCCTGGATTGGTGTCAGGAACTGCAGATGTCAATCCTAGCTCTTCTACTAATTAGCTGTGTAATACTAAAGTAACTAACCTCTGAGTCTCAATTCCCTCAACTATAAAATAAGGCAGTTGGTTCAGATGGTCTCTAAATTCCCCAACTACTTTTAACCATCTATGGATCTATGAATATCTTTTCATAATTTGTTAGCAATGTGTCTAAAAGTAGTTTATTATCTAATGACGAATAATACAAATTAGCAACAAGCAGCTCAGAGAATTAGCAAGGCTTTCAATACCAATACACTGTGAGGTCTGATAACTTTCCTTTCAAAAAAGTAAAAAAAGTGAGAATTTTCACTTGAAGACCTCTATTTCCCCAATATTGAAAAAAGTGATCAGTAATAGAATCATTACTTTATTGATCAATATCGAAAGTAGATGTGATTAAAGTCAATTGTTCTAAAATATAATTTTAACCCTGTATTCTGCAAGGTGGTTTAAAATGAAATAATCTATTATGTCAGTAATTCCAATAATAATAAAAGAAAATGATATAAAGAATTGTTTGCTCTGAATAAAATGTTTAAAGTTCACTTTCTGGAGCTTAAGAGCATAACATAACAATAATATAAGAGAGAGTTCTGTTTCTTTTACCACCTCTGTATTTTGCAAACAAAAAAAATCTGTCCTCGTTCTCGTGCTTTATGGCAGTGGTTTGCAAATCTGGCTGTACGTCAGAATTACCAGGGAAGCTTAAAGAATTCTTTAAAAGTTCGATGAACAGGCCTCCCAAGAACAATTGTATCAGAATCTCTGGAGGTGGACCCCCAGGCATTAAAATTAAAACAAACAAACAAACAAACAAAAATCTCCAGATGATTCTAACATGTAGTCATACTTCAGCCCCCAAATACCACATATGGGAAAAGAAGCTGGGGAGGGGGCTTTTCGTTCTTGTTGTTGAAGTAATGGGTAGGCTTATGCAAATATAAAGGTTTAAGTTTTGTCTTCACTCAAGAAACATAACAATTAAAAATTCGAGGATATTTGGATTAAAATATTTAAAAAATTTTGCATTTAATATAAAAATGTTTTAAACTCCAAATAGCCTTCACTCAATATATTAAAACATACAGATATATTTATATCTAGTGAAATAGCTACCTAAATATAAGATGCTTTCTACTGAATTCATTTCTCTAAGTTTTCTTAAATTACATGGGATATAGACAGATGCTCAATCTTTGTGTTCCTTAAAAATTGACAGTACGTACATTTTGGAAATCTGTATCATTCATTGCATCAGGAGCATAAAGTCTATTTTATCTGCTGTGGCATCATAAATTACTGATTCTAGTGTTTTCAATTATAATTTCACTGCTCATAAAATAATATAGCAAAGTATACTTTAACAAAAGCAGGAATCATTAGTAAGTAAATGAAAACATATTGAAATTTAAGAAAAGACACCTTTAGAGTCACCTTGGAATGCTGAGTAGGTAGTCTAAGGTGACACTCAGCTCATCCATATTTGTCTGTTCCAGGCATAATGGAATTGTCAGAATGAGTCCACTTCGTCTGTCCTTTCCTCCTGTTAAGGGGAAATATACATAAATTTAACATGTAATAGATATTAAAGAACTAAATGAGTAATATATATTTGGATCCAATGTTACTAAAACAATTACAAGTTTAAGACACCAGTAAAAACTATCTAATGGCTGTTTATTTTATACATTGTAAATGTTTACAGTAGTATAGCAAAATTATTCAAAATTTGGAAAAAATAAGAGGAAAAAAGTTCACCCATGAAATCTTCATTTAAACACAGCAATTATCATTTTGTTTAACTTCTTCCATTTAGTCTGCTTCTTATTCAAATCAGTTCATCAAATACCTATTGTGTGCCTAGCACAGTAAGTATTTACAAGTAAAACAAAACAAATTTCCAACCAACCTAGGAAAAAAAGCTTTAAGACATAATAAATAGTAGAATGAAATATGACAGTTTATTTGCTAAGCTGTGTTGTACAAAACATATAAAATATTATTAAAAGGGATTTTTAATGGAGAAAATGGTAAGAGCTATGATAAATGTAAAAAGTTTCACAGAAAAATTAAAACTTAAGAAAAATGGGTAGAATTTATAAACCAAGTCATAAGAACACTCTGTGATGAGGCGTGATCTAAGTTAACTCACAAAGGTCAGACAGGCATTCTTTGCTTATGAGGCAATAAAGGGAAAAGCCCTTTGCGACTGAGCAGTGTATGGGACCTGGATACAGAAGTCTGAAAGCCAGGTAGTGGAAAGCACTTAGATTTGATGGATGTTCAACATTTCATGGATGTTCAAGTCCTCCTCAATTTTCCATAAGCATTAGAATATAATCAATACTTTAATACCCACATAGCTTCTTTGAAAGTTCCCCACATGATTGATTTTCACACTGAAGCCCATCTTTTGACCCAACTGACATTCATGGCAATTTTAGAAGCTTAAAAAACCAGCAAATACTAAAAGAAACAATTCTATATGATCTCTAACACTAAAAACTGAAAGGAGTGAAATGAAAAAAATGACTCCTATGAATGACAAGGATGCAATTCATGATGTACCAACCATAAACGATTTGTCTTTTATCAGGTTAAACATATAAATTACTGATATTCAACCACCTTGTTTAATCTCAGTAAATGGCAATTTCAAATGGTTCAACTTTAACTGCAAATTTTTTTTGTTTAGCATACAGGTTTTTTTTTAATGGTGTACCCATGGTTTTTAAACGGTCTCCCCTGAATGATTTTCTTGGTTTGAAATTTTTTTCTCTATTATTACTAGTTGAAATAATTAACAGTCAACAGAGAAAGTCAAGAGGAGTTGGGCTAAGAAAAGTTTCATTTGCTCCTTGAAAATCACTAAGCTTGATCCCTGCATTAAACATTTGCAAATAGGTTCATATCTGGACTGCAGCATTCTGACCCACTGTGAAATTGTCTGCAGAGGACAGGTGTAACAATCAGGACAGCATTTAATTTCATGCCTTCAGCTTTCACTAAGGGACAATAAAATAATCATCAGTGTACATGCAAAAGAAGGCAGATGCCACAAAGAAAAAGATTTTCAAGATAGGTATGGTCATCACAGTCAAATGCTGCACAGAGACAAGTGTGATAAGAATGCAAAAAAGTCACTAATAAAGACTTTTTAAAAATAGTTAATATTCAACAGTATGGGCAAACAGGCATTTTCACACACTGGTGGGAAAAATAACAATTGAAGCAATATTATTAGAGGGCAATCTGACAAAACCTAACAAAAATTTAAATGTAAAGTCTTTTAACACTTCCACTTGTAGGAATTTATACTGCTAAACTTGTACAAAATGCACAAACTATGAATAAGAACATTTCCTACAATACCATTCATATCATTAAAAAAATAGAATGTACATGTCAACTGGTAAGGGAAGAAGTTTTTTTAAAAAAAGAAAATACTATTAAATAAAGAAACAATAATACTAGTAGAATTCAGTATCTTCTTTTGTCCTTTATAATCTACGCTAGAAAAACATGTCAATTTACAGAGAGATACAATGTACATTGAAAAAGGACATTAGTAGCCTAAATATCAATTCTGATAGGATCTAAAAAGAGTAAGTGAGAAAGAGCAAAATAATATAAACAATCTTAAATAGGTGGGCCATAGTACCTATTATAAAACATGTGCAAATTTACTCAATGATCTAAAATTCCAGAAAGTCGCTACACTCAATGTCACCACTGCTTTCACACTAGTCAAATATCTGAAAGCTTCTCTTTTGACTCTTCTTAGTTCATGTAGACTTTGGGTTAATAACTGGCAGTAAATTCAAGCCTGTATATCCAAATTTGAACAGTAGAAAGTGAAAATCATGTGACGTATATTTCATAACTCCTCCTTGTATGAAGACGGAAGACAAAAGCTAGGACGGAAGCTATCATAAAAACGAATCACTCTGTATTTCAGAAACTAATTTAGATGCTGGTTAGTCAATTATTCTCAGCCTGTATTAATTATTTCATTTTTATATGAGAAGTGAGACATCATGACATTTACCTTATAGAGGTCATTTTAATCAAATTGCAGAACAGAATAAAATTTGGCCTGCCAAGTACCAACAGTGACAGAGTTGGCTCGCATAGCTATCCACTCTGAGTAAAAAGTGTCTCAGAAATACCTTTAAAACAAAACCTTCACAGAAAAATGAAATGCATTTCTGTAAAACTTATCAAATAAAAAAAGTTTAAACAAGTTTATACAATAAAAACTAACAATCTTAAGAAGAAAACATACCTGAAAGGAAGGCTAGTTTTTTCTTCAGAATGGGTAATATTACGGAGGCCTCCATTTCACTCCAGTAAACTTCCTCCAGTAAATCTTCCTTTCTGAAAACACAGAAAGTTAAATGTCTACTACAAGATAATTACTCTATGAAATATCCACAGGCATACCTCATTTTTTTATGCTTTCCTTTACTGTTTTTACAAATTGAAGGCTTGTGGTAACCCTGTGTTATGCAAGCTGGGGCCATTTTCCCACCAGCATTTGCTCATTTTGTGTTTCTGTGCCACATTTTGGTAATTCTTGCAATATTCCTAACTTTTTCACTATTATTATATTTGTCATAGTGGCCTGTGATCAGTAATCTTTGATGTTATCACTGTAAGAAGATTACGACTCGCTGAAAGTTCAGATGATGGTTAGCATTTTTTACTAATAAAATAAATTTTTAAATTAAGGTATGTATGTTATTTATTTAAATATGTTATTGCACATTTAACAGACTACAGTGTTGTATAAACATAACTTTCATATGTACCAGGAAACCAAAAAATTCATGACACTCGCTTTACTGACGTATTTACTTTTTACTGTCGTCGTTTGGAACCCAACTAGCAGTATCTCCAAGGTATGCCTGTACTTATTACAGCTTACCCAGGTTTCTCAATCTGAGCATTATTGACATTTTAAGTCAGATTATTTATTCTTTTTTTGTAAGGAGTTGTCCTGTGCGCTGTAGAATATTCAGTGGCACCTCTGGCCTCTACCCACTAGAACACCAACACCATTCCTTCTTCCCAGTTGTGACAACCAAAACGTCTACAGACATTGCTAAATATCCTCGGACGCAAAGTAACAGCCAGTTGAGAATCACTGGCTTAACTGCTTTTCAGAGCAATGCTCTTGGGCTAGAACAGTGTCTGGTACACAGCAGTAACTAAATATATTATTTGTTGAATGAATCAATCAGTCAAACAGGCAATGTTCTAGTACTCTTCTTATTAGTGACACAACTTAATTCCAAACATCTGATTCTTTAACATCCACTATTTAATGGCTTTCCCAGATTTCTCATATTTTTTTGCTTCCGCATAATACATGGTAAGACATCTTATCCTCACGTTTACCTGAAGATATTTCCTAATACACTATTTTAATTTCTGTCCCCACTGTTAACTATCTCTATTACTCCACATTTTGTATTTTAAATTCTCCAGGGAAAAATCTGGTTAGCTCAATTGATCTCTCTGTACCAAGCCCTATTATCTTGCTTTAGTTTTCCAGTGTCCACTCAGGCAAAGCCAGGGGTTACGTCTAAATACAAAATGGGACTATCCATACAGCAAAGGCTAAGGGCAGCACAGTTTCCCCTAAATGGGAGCTTTGGCTTGACAGGCATCTGGAAGCTTGGCCAGCCTAGTACACTATCAAAGCAGGATTTAAAAAAAAAAAAAAAAAAAAGCAGGACCTTTCAAACAAAACAGAACAAGAAAATGAAAGGTTCTATTATATTATCCACCTAAACTTAGTTTCATGTCTGAAACAGTATTCTCCATCACATTTTATCCTTCCTTCCCTTGTCCCACCTGACATCCACCTACCATCACTACATAGTGAGTTTTTTGGAGGACACTGTAAAATTGGATTGTTTAGTGAAAGTATACTTTTTTTAAACAGCCTCCTCTTTTTTTATTGAGATATAACTGACATATAAAATGGTATTAGTTTCAGATATAAAGTATGATTCAGTATTTGTATATATTGCTAAATGATCACCACGATAAATCTAGCACACAGCACACACTTACAAAAATTTTCTTATTGTGATGAGAACTTTCAAGACCTACTCTCTTAGGTCTTTCAAATATGCGATACAATGTAATTAATTTAACTACTATTACCAGAAAGCATACGCTTTTGGAAATAGTTCTCCAGCAGAGCAGAAAATGTCTCTATATGAAAGTATATTACTTATTCAGCAAACACTCGCTATGAACTTATCCCATTTCAAACAATGTGCTGTCAGCTAGAGCTTAAACTCAAGTCACAATCCTGCCTTTTGGAAAAAAAAAAATTTCAAGATTTTTAAGAAAAAAAAAAGAATCTAGTCTTAATACTTGTCAGATGCAACTAAATAATAAGCAAGACTAATTAAAGAAGTATATTATTTTACAGCTTTTGCATATACAACTAAAAACAAATCACTACTATTTTGCACCTGTCTACAAAAGAAAGCATGCTCTCAAAGTAAATATGATACATTCTTTGCAAGTTTTATCCTTGAATATTTGTTTACAATTGTTTTCTCATTTTTGTTCTGTATCAGCCCATGCTAACAGATATCTAGCATGAAGAATGAGGCGAAAGCTCACGTTTTACATTTTTAATCTAAAATAGTAGCACTTCATGGTTCCAGATCATTATCTTGACCTGATAAGTTTGTTATCCAGCTCTACAAGAAGCAGATGGTTCAGACACATCTCAGGTCCCTTTCTCTTGTGACCAGCTTGTCAAATACCACATATGAAAACCTTACAATAATGATTACGAAAATTAACATTTACCAAGTGTTTACCACAAGGCAAACACTGTTCTAAATGATTTAACTTAGATTAATTTCTCTTCAAATACTTCTGTGAGGTAACTACTATTATTAACTCCACAGAAAAGTACAGTAGGGCTTACAAAGGTAAGTTAAATGTGGCCCAGTATCTCAAAGCTAGTAAGAAGGGAAGTCAGGATTCACACCCAGGGAATCTGGTTCCAGCAGCAATGTTCACACATCACACTATCAGCTTACCAATAAAACAATTTTGGAAAACATCCAGTGACATCTCGCCAACTGAGTTAGATGGAGTTCTAGCTATATGTAAAATTTAAAAAATCTAGAGAATTATATATAATAATACATATACCACAAATTTCTATATATATATATATATAGAAATTCTGTGAGTTATATAGGATCCTTCCAATAAATTCCTTTTCCCCTTAAGTTAGCTAGAGCAGGCTTATCTTTTAGTCAATGGAGAAACTCGACTGGTACAGGCAGCAAAACTGCAATTTTTAGAGTCTGGTAGATCATATCTGCAACCACTCCATGCTGCAGTTTCTTCTATGTGGTTGGGTTTGCTTATTTGTTTGTTTGTTTTGATCTGTGGCCATTTATTCTGAATGAAAATGTCCATCAACACACAGAAGTTTTAAGCCTGGCCACAATAAAACGCAATTAACCAGTGCCCAAGAGAAAATAACATCTGGAATTCAAAAGATCCTACAAAGCATACATAATGATAGCTGCAGGTGACCCTTCAAGTCATACCTGTTACCCAAGCCTCGAAAGTCAGGTTATCAATTTTATGCCAACAAGTGCCATATATTCACCACTGTGTTCTCCAAATACTTAAAGCACAAAAGGGCGATGGTTTCAGTCTCTGGTCTAGATTTATCTTGGCAGGCTCTGACATCCGGAAGCATTCTTACATTTTATCAGTCTCCTGAGAGACAGATGCTTTATCCAAATTTTCCATGACTTCAGAAAACCACCTCAGCATGGCAAAATAAATTTTTTTTTTTAATCCAACAGCTTTTTTTTTTTTTAAAAAGAACATCTTGAAAGTGATGAAAAAGTAATTTAAAATAATGAAAAATAATAGGTTTTTGGCTGTGTGGGCCAAGATCAACTAAACTGATGGATAAAACTGTGAAGCAGTCAAGAGATGAAAGCTGTAAGATTTACTCTTTGTATCTTCCTCCCTTCTAGAGTCTCCTTTCCATTAATCTCTTTCGTTGTTATAAAACTGATGGGTAATGAAAAGCAATGATTACTGTACTACTAGTTCCAATTCAATTTGGTTTTTTAAAATTTATTTGTTTTAGATTTTTCAAGTCATTAACACAGACATAAGAAACAAACAAACAAAAAAAACCCAAATCTGCCTAATCTCTGATTCATAGAATAATTAAAATAATGTACAAAACATACAAAAGAAACAGAAAATCTTGCAAAATACAACCATCTACTACCATCACCACAATAAATGTTAAATAACATGAGGTATCTGCTAATGCTCTTCTCCAATGGGTAGATATAGATCATTATTTTTCATAAGCAGCTTATTCAACCTAAAAATATTTGAGTGAACTGTACTATCAAAGAAGGAATAAAGTCAATGATGGACATATACCTGGTAAGAATTAATGAAAAGTGGCAAGGAAAACAAGTTTTTTAAAAAAACTTGCCAAGAGAAGCAGGTTTAAAAATGGTAGAATTTAACAATTCACAACATGCTTAACACAAACATGTCACATTTCATATATGGTCATTTAAAATGACCTATTTTAAGTCACAATTTATTATATACAAAAGAGGCAGAAAGCCAGAGTTTATAGCAGGTGAAGTGCCCTGGAGACCGATGAACATAAAGAAAAATGTGCAGCCATGACTGCACATTACCTTCAACCAAAAGCAAGAAACATCGAAGTAAATTAGTATCATTCCTAGGTGCAAAATAAATCCTATCTAAAACAGCCCTTCTACAGTTAGGAATGATGAATTCTCAGAAATAGAAGGAAACTAAGTTTCATCTGATATTTGTATCTATCTTCTAGTTTGAACATCTTTCTCAAGATCTTGAAGAGTTAAAAAAAGAAAATTAGGGCAACCAAGCAGTTAAATTGCTATTTTTGTCTCCCCAAGAGCAGAGACCAAGTCTCATTTATCTTTTTATTTATTTACTCATTCATTCACTCATTTAACAAATCTATAATAAGCACCTACTAGATGGAGGCAAGGCAAGGTGCTGAGCATTGGCATTCAAAAAACATCTAATTCATGAATGGATAAATGAAAGAACAAATGAACAAACACGAAACAAACAATAAAGTAAAATACATACCCCAGGAGCTCTACATTATCACAATTACCTGAATGTCAATACCTTGTGATGTAATCGTAGATCACACTGTGAATACTTTTCCTTCAAAGCAGCTCCTTGCAGGTTCTTCTAGTGGGACAGTCTCCCACAGATACAGCAGCCATATAAATTACTGGACCCCAGAGAAAGACAGGCCCATGATGATGGTAAAGTGGACCTCAATGGCTGCTACCAATGGGCAGCCATAAGAGGGCAGCAGAGGATTTGTTAAGCAGCAGGAAAAAAGAATTGCAGGCCTTTTAATCAAGACTAGGCAAATTATACTTTATAAGAGATTGTAATTGATGATATGAGTGGGTGCACTGGAACTCCTCTCTCAGTAAGTATAAATCAACCAGTTTATTTGGAAAATGTAGTTAGATTCTTTGAAAAGCGTTTTTAACAATCAGTGAAACCCATTAGGATAGCCTGAGGCTGGCTAACTAAATCATCCCTAATAAGTCTACATCATGTAGACACATAGGGCAATGAACAAAATCAGAACACAGGCTCCTTAGCCTTGTATTTCCAGAAGAAATACTATAGCTGTCCTTAGGTTCAGATGAGGAATACCTTCAAGTATTGTTACGAAGCAAGAGCAATCTTTAGAAATTAAAGCAAAACAGCACACAGAAGAACTCACTACCACCTAACTGGGCCCATTATGCTATTATGTATCCATATATAAAGTCATGCAGAAGTAAACATTACTCAACTTTAGGAAAAATATATCAGTAAAGCAGATCAACAGTTGAAAATATGTCATTTTTTTGTTATTGCAAGTGACAGTGTATGATTATTAATCTGGTTTTACAATAATATCTACAGCTCTAAGTGAAAGAACAACAATCCTTCTGTATAGATTTTAAGTGAAAATGATAAAATGGTTAACTTTCACAACAAGATAGACCTATCCAAAACAGTAATTCTTCTAAATAAAATTGAAAGTTAAAGCATCACCGTATAATACCATTTTTACAGATGGCTCAGGACCTAGCTTATTCAGTGAAGGAGGGGGAAAAGAAGAAACAGAGTAAAGAAAGGGAAAGAGAAAGCCTTGAGTTTTCTTCGAAAATACAATCTACCTTGAAAGACAAGAAAATTCTATATTAAAGGTCCAGTGGGACATTAAAAGTGCTACACTGTATTTATACTTCAAAAATTCAAAAGCTAAGGGTTATGATAGCCTATCACTTAAAAACCCTTTTCAAAAATAATATAAGCTAACACAACATTTTAAATTGACTGTAGTTCAATAAAAGTAAATTTTTTTTTTTGAAACCCACAAGATAAGCAGCTACCCCTACCCTTGCTGCCCTGTCCTTTCTCAGCAGGAGCCACTGACACATATTTACAGTCAAAAGCACAGGGAAGTCAGTTCTTTGAGGACTTCCTCACCTCTCTAGCTATTCTATCAAGTCCTCAGCAGTTGTAAACCTTCATTTTTGAAGGTCCAGCTTCAAAAGTCCTTAACTGTATGAAATTTTCAAATCTTTGGCTTTTCCTGTCTGTGTTAATTGATAAATTCTCAGGAGTTTGACTGCTTCTTCACCAAAATTGGAGCAGGAAAAGAAAAAAGGAATATTGCTTCAGAGAATTGAATGAGGCTTGTGGAATTCCAGTAAGGTAAAGATATTTCTGGCATCCCCAGCTATAGAGCACCCCACGACTAGAGCCTCTTTACCTGCTGCCAGAGCTCTCTGAGGTGCGCTCTCTTCCTGCATGGTTTCTGCATCTGAGTACTGCACTGAGCTCCAAGAAGCCTGGACACTTCCTTCTCCAGGGCAATGGATGTGTCCACTGAGTTCACCTGGCTAGGTAGGTCTTCATCATCAGGTAAAGTACAAGCCACCATATTAACTTTACAAACTCATGGTCTTATTTCTAGATCCCAACTACTCTTCACCTGCTGTAAGTGTTTCCTACCTTCCTCTATCTCCAAATTTCTCTGGGTCATCATTAAACCTCTTCTCTACTGAACTTTATCCTAGAAAAAAGTGTTCTTCCTCTATACTTGGCAAACATACATACCTTTTATTGAGCTAATTTCAGACTGTATCTAATTCAGACCTGTAATAGTCGAATAAAGTTGAACAGAGGCTCAGATGTAACATCAGGTTTCTAATTCCAAATAACTGGCATACAAATTAATTTTTAGCATCCAATTGTTTGTATGTTGGATAGCACTAAAAGAGTACTTTTGTTCAATGAATTTTTATATATATATACACACAAAAGATATATATATATTTATATATATATAAAAAAACATTAATTAAGATTTTGGTACAGTAAGTTCTTTTGTTTATGTAATGAAAACATTTGGTACATACCAAACACCACACTGAAAAGAAAGTTAAAAACATAGTACAAAAACAAAGTTTAAAAAGTTTAAGTTCAAAAAAAGTTTAAGTTAACTAAAAAGAGTAAAAACAGCTCAGATAATGGAAATTATTATGGCATTACCCAAGCAGAACAAAGCCAGTGAGACATGAGTTATTTTCCACCAGATTAAAAGTCCACTTAAAAAAAAAAAAGTACATTGTAATGTATTTTTTGAGGTAAAACTACAAGAACAACACTGAACATATTACACATCCTTTGACTTTTTTAGTGTAATGTCCCACCACTATCACACGGAACAAAGTAATATAAGACACATACTCCTGAATGGTAGGCACTCAGTAAATGGCAACTATTCTTAGCAACTAAATTTTCCTTCCTCCACCAATTACTGGTTTACTATCACTGATCCTCCACAGAGGCCACAGTCAAAGCATTCCCACTAAGGCCTTCTTGGACTAACACAATAAAATGGTCACAAATTTATTACAAGTAACACAGCTTGACAGTTTGTTTCAAGAATAGTGTTTCATTCTCAGAACAACATACAATTACCATTAATATCCCCATTTTTTCCTGATGAGAAGACTGAGGCACACAGAAGTAATGTGCCCAAGGTCATACAGAAATTAGCTGATTTATTACCAGGAACTTAGAACCATAAAGAGCACCTACTCCAACTTTTTCATTTTACTGATAATGATAAGGAAAACTTTCTTAATATGTTTGGGCTGTTATAATAAAAACACTATAAACTGAATGGCTTATAAACAATAGGAATTTATTTCTCACAGCTCCGTTTAGGCTGCTATAACAAAAATACCATGAAGTGGGTGACTTAAAAATAACAGAGATTTATTTCCCACAATTTTGGAGTCTGGGAAGTCCAAGATCAAGGAACAGGCAGATTCAGTGTCTGCCCACTTCCTGATCCACAGAGGGGAGCTCTCCAGGGGTCTCTTTCATAAGAGTACTAACCACTTCCTAAGGCCCTATCCAAATACCATCACACTGGAAACCAGTTTTCAACATACGAATTTTGGGAGGATACACATATTCAATCTAGAGTAGAAAATGAGGTCTACACACATAGATTCCCCCTTCTAAGTCAATGAGGTGGAACATCAAATCCGGGCTCCTAAAACCCTGCACAGAGCTGCACAACTACACTATACTGCTGCATAATAAAATCAAAACTAAAAACACACAAATAACAGAGAACTATTATTTCTATATACGTTAATAATTTTTCAGAATATGTCCCCACAAAAACTTACCCAAAAATGTTCATAGCAGTATTATCCATAACACTAAAGACATGGAAACAACCCAAATGTCCACCAATTCTGAATGGATAAGCAAAACTGGTACATCCATATAATGGAGTATTATTCAGCAGTAAAAAAAAAAAAAAAAAGAATGAGGTATAAATACATGGTACAACATGGATGAACCTTAAAACATTATGCTAAATGAAAGAAACCAGACAGAAAAGGTCACATACTCTAAGATTTCACTTATGTGAAATGTCCAAAACAGGCAAATCGATAGAGACAAAGTAAATTATGGGTTGCCTAGGGCTAAGGTAGGTATAAGGAATGCCTGGTAATGGGCACACAAATTCTTTTTTGGGGTGATGGAAATGTTTAAAATTATCATGGTGATGACTCTCTAAATCTATTTTTAAAAATCACTGAATTGTATACTTATAATGGATGAATTTTATGGCTATAAATTTTACCTCAATAAAGCTGTCAAAAAATAATTTAAAAAAAAACAACAGAGTTGCCCATTTTGTAAATCAGGAAAATCTGGATGAAAATGATGCTCATTTTAAGTATTAAAAATTTTAAACTAAAAATATGTAAGCAATATGTTCCAGAAAGTCTGTGAAATGAACTGCATATGCTGAACAATTTGTCCCCCTGACTCCCACTATAATTAGAACGTACTGCTATGAAAGAACTTCAGCTGCAAAGACAAATTTCTTTCAACATGGTACATTCTGGATGGAGTAAAATAATAAGAAAAAAAAGTAAATGGATTAAATAGAGGGAAGAAAAGAGAGTATATGCAATAATATTGATACCACTTTTATGTTCATAGTTGCCCAAACTATCACTTTAAGTATAAAGAGAATTTAGATTTGCTTTTTATTTTTAACCAAAGTGGTATTTATAAATAATGGTCTTATCTCTTAGGGTATCTCTAAGTTTTCATACCAACACACATGAAGGCATCCAAGATTTGATTAAAGGTTAAATGTTTATTACTTCCAATAGTATCACATGTCTTAAAAAAATATCAAGTTTGCTTTTGAGGAAAGTGTAAACTGTGCCTTTGAATTAAAATAATACTAAGACTTTCTGGCATTCCCTAAAAATCAAAGGCTTAGAGGATCACTGAATGCAAATCACTTTGAAGCATCACCTACAATAAAAGGTGGAATGTAAAATTAGTTATCTGTATAATTCTTTATACCTCCAAATAAAATAACAATAATGACTAATATTACTGGCAATGTTCTATATATAAAGCAGCATCCTAATCACTTTGTGTTCATCGCTTTATTTATAACTCACAACAATCCTATGAGGTTAGAATTATTGTTATTACCATTGAGCAACTGAGGAAACTGAAGCTAAGTGAGATAGAGAGGTTAATCTGCCCAAGGTCATGCAGTTAATAAGCAGCAAAACTGGCATTTAAACCTAAGGCTGGGTCTAAGGTTTAAATGACATTATTTCTCAAGCTCTTAACATAGCAACCTTTATTAAAATATGAATAGTAAAGGTCTTCAACATCTCTCAAATAGAACTGTTCATTTTTTAGGTGTAAGGACAATAAGGTTAAATTTATTAAAAAGAGCACCTTATCTTTTAGTGACAGACACTTTAATATTTATAAATAAAGTATGTCTGGGATTTGCATCAATAATGGGCAGGGGGAACATATATGGAGTAGAACTTGTCATGTGTTGATAACTGTTGAAAGAAGACAGATGATGGGTAAACAGGAGTGCATTTTACTACTCCTACTCTCTCTGCTCTTGTATGTCTGAAAATGTCCATGACAAAACTAAGAAGACTAAATCTTTAAACATACCAATACTGTGAAAGAGGAAGCTACAATCCTTTACAATTTTTTTTTTTTTTTGCATTGAGCAGTAGTTTTTTAGGTCAAAATCAAGGAGAGACAGGACACAGACAACACATAATTTTAAAATATTCACATATTCACCATCATATCCTAAAGCTCTTTCTGTAGAAAGATCTGAGGATTTGGTCCCCATGTAAGACTGCTGAGAAGGAAACAAATTCTTACACATAAAATAACAAGATAAAAAGAAGCAGGTATGAACACTGGGGTGCACATATCTTTTCAAATCAGAGTTCCCTCCGGATATATGCCCAGGATGGGGATTGCCGGATCATATATGGTAAGTCTATTTTTAGATTTTTGAGGAATCTCCAAACTGTTTTCCATAATGGCTGCATCAAACTACATTCCCAGCAGCAGTGTAGGAGGGTTCCCGTTTCTGTACACCAGAAACTGACACACTGTAACTGACTATATGTCAATTAAAAAAATAAACAAATAACCTCAAAAAAAAAAACTTTTTTAAAATAAAATAAATAAATAAATAAATACAAAGCAGATAGGCAGGTGGAATCCCTGCTCTCACGACTGCTTTGTTGGCACTGGAAACTTGTTTCCTGTCCCTTTGGGTCTTTCTCACTTTGTGACTGGAGTCATTTTTTCAGCAGTCTCCGTCCCACTATCACTATATTATACTCTTTTATAAGTAATTAAATTACTAAGGAAAACAAAAATCTATGTTTACAATATGCATTCACTGATGTATGAACAGGACACTAACATATGAATAGTAGTGACTGGTCAGAAGAAAGAAGAGCTCTTAGGTGAAGACTCTAATTATTGTTTGACCCAAAATAGAGATTGCAAAAGTTTTGCAAGTAACACATTAACACTTAAGAGCATGTTCCAAATTTAGTAACAATTTATTTTACCTATATAGTCAATAGAGCCAAAAAAAGTTATCTCTGAAATCTAATAGCAGGTGTTGGCTGTCATTTGAATGTGTCCATTTGTTTGCCTGGGACCAAGGCTGGCACATGACCAATGCACAATAAATGTTCACTGAAAACTGCCTTCTTATAATCCTGCCAGCTTTCTCATTTAGGTGCCACTGGGCAGAAAAATTAGGAAGTAGGAGAAAAAACAAGGGAAAACCAAGCTTAGATAATTTTAAACTTGACAAAGCACTATGAATAGACCATGCATTTACTCTGAAAAGAATATTGAATTACATAGTTCAGGGACCTTTACTGAAACATCTTGGGACCAGGTCCATTGGGATCATGAATGAAGAGAGGCATTTTAAAAAGCCTTCTTTACGCTGAGCCAACTCTAAATTTCGGCTTTTAGAAATGGCTTATTTAACTTTACTACATTTACAGCCTAAGTGAGTTTTCACTATCTATAGTTCAATACTTGGAAAAAGTCACTATTTAACATGAACCTTTTTTTCCATTTTCTGAAATTGTATCTTCACTTTTGCCCCAGTATTCACCAGCCCCTCCTCTATCTCACTTTCTCACTTTAATATCTATAAATACTCTCAAGCTTGTACTTCTCTCTTGCAGTATTTGGATGGTTCCTGACTCTAGCACCCACATCTCACTTGGCAGATGATATGGTCTGTCAAATTCACAAAAGAACCACAGAGGAAACTTTGGGATTCCTCCATACAGTCAAAAAGAAGCTTTTGACAGCAAGTATTTCTAATAATTGAAGCAATATCATTTCTGCTATCAACTAATACTACAGTCTGGAAATGAGACTGTGGCAACAACAATTAGAAAGAGTATTAATTTTTGTTGAGGCACAGAACGCACAAAATCAAATTTTTTAAAGTGAGAAACTATGCCAATTGTTTACTTTACAGAAAAATGACTGAAGTTTAAAGAGGTTTTCCTGAAGTGGCCACTGATTCTAGTACAAAGCATACCAGTTAGGTAAGAGGGAACAAAGAAGCATCTTCCATTTTTAATGACTTCTGTACTGTTTGTGCAGGCCTGGAAAACAAGCAGAGGTAGCAGGCTGTAATGATTAAGAATTAGAGTCAGACCGACCTGAGGTCAAATCCTAACTCTGCCCCTATCAACTGTGTGACCTCAAGCAGGTTGCTTCACCTCTCACCCTGGTTTCAGCACCTTAAGAGGGCCCAGATGCCATTCTGTGTAGGGTGAAATCCCAAAATTCTTTCATTAAATCCCCTTTTAGCTTAGTAAGCTCATTACATTGGCTTCAATGCTTTAAATTAAAAGGACTAGAACTAAAACAAACACTGTTCCTGAACTCCTTCCTTAAGATCCTCCCCTCCTTCCACGAATCTTCCTTGATACCTATCAACTACTGAGGCAAACTGAAAGACACACAAATCCTCCACTACAAAGGAAATAAAGATGTCCAACAAACAAACTATACTTTGCTACAGTGACAGAGAAGGGTACTCTTAAATAAGTATTCTCACAAGTCCCTAAAACATCAGTCTTGCTCATAGAAGTGCAGAGGCATAAGCAATCTTCATCTATATAAAACTACTATAAAATTAAATCAGAACAATTAAACTGATGAAAAATACCCCCTAAATCAATAACAAAGCACAAAACATTAATAAACATTCCAAACTCAATTGTATCTCTTTAAATACACCTTCAGTATATGAAAAGAACACTTTGGATCAAAAATATAAAACCAAAAAATAAAAACAAACAAATGAAAGAAGTGATGACTGAACTCAGTTAAAAAGACAGAGGAAAAAGATAAAATCCTACCAGAATTGAAGACTAAATTCAAGGTGCCCAAGAATAAATTCAAATCAAAACTTTTAAAAAGGCATTGATAGAAAACAGTGAAAGAATCAAAAGGGTAAAAATGAATTAATAAAGTAAAAATACATAGAAAGTTTTTGAAATGAAAGATAGACGAAGAAGATATAATTACGTGTAACTGGAGTCCCTGAAGAAGAAAAAACATTGGAATAGAATATTTAAAACTATAACCCAAAAATAGTTTTCAAAACCCAAAGACCCACCTCTACATATTAAAAGTACCCACTAGGTAGCAGGGAAAATTGACCTGCTACAATAAACTATAAGAAATATCCCAGTAAAACTGTAAGACTTAAAAAAAAAAAAAAAAAAGGGCAAAATAAAACAAAGAATTCCAAGCAAAAGGGTCAAATAACTTATAAGGGCAAAAAAAAATTAAGACTGGCATCAGACTTCTCAAAAACAACATATTAAGCAAGGCCACACTGTAATAAACAAGGAAAGAAAGTGCAAATGAAGAATTTTGTTTCTGGCCAAGCTGTCCTTCCAGTATCAAGGCTATGCAAGAACTCAGAGAAAATTGTGCCCACAAGCTCTTCTTAAGAAATCTGCTAAAAACTGAAATATATCTAACCAACAGATGACTGGGAGACTTCAGAGAAAGTTTGATGGTGAGGATTTAACATATTTAACTACAGAACTAAAAGCAAAACAGCACTGCAGTTAAGATTTGAAAATGAAATAGATATAATTCAACTAAAAACATAGGCGAAGAGGGAGAAAAAGAAAGATGTAGAATAAACTCACTGTTGAAATAGCAACAGGTAAGAATCAAAGCATACTATTAAAAACTAAAATAAAGGACAATAGAAAGTTAAACAAGAAAGCAAGGAAGAGGGCATTTTAAAAAGGTATAAGTACACAGGTAACTTCTATAATAACAAATTTTTTAAATGGAAGTGCAAAGAAAGCATATCACAAAGAAACAAAGAAAAATATAACAATGCATACAATATACATATAACAAACTAATATGACAAACTTGAGATCAAACTCAACAGTCATTAACAGAAAATGATTTTTAACACAGCTCTTAAAAACAGGCCTAATTAAATGCTATATGCAAGAGATAACCTAAGGGAGGGGCAAGATAGGGGTGGAGGATCAGGAAGTACAAATTACTATGTATAAAATAAATAAGCTATAAGGATATAAGGGAATGTAGCCAATATTTTATAACTATAAATGGAATATATAACCTTTAAAAATTATGAATCACTATGTCGTACACCTGACACTTACTATAATATTGTATGCACATCAACTATACTTCAATATAAAAATAAGACAACCTAAAACCGCGTAAATCAAAAAGACTAAAAATTAAAGAGACAGGAAAAGGGATATCAAAGCAAACAGAAACAGAAGCAGTAAAAAAGCAGAAGTAGTGATCCTGATACTAAAGAATTCAAATCAAAAGAGCATTAGATGTGACAAAGAGAAACAGCATTTAATGTTAAAAGCCAAATTACACAATGAAGATACAACAATTAAAAAAACCTATGCATCAAATAACACAGCAACTATTTGTAAAAAGCAGAAACTAAAAGGGATGCAAAAAGACTCAGAAAAACAACTTTAATAATACATGACTGACACACACTCATGAACTTAACTAAGAATATAAGCAACTTAACATAAACATAACATACAACATAAACAAGGTAACTCTTGACAGATATACAGGGAGAGAAGGTCATGTGAAGAAAAAGATGCAGAGATTGGACTTGTGCATCTACAAGCAACAAATGCCAAGAATCACCCGCAACCACCAGAATCTGAGAGAGAAGTGCAGGATGATTCTCCCTCAGAGCTCTAGAAGGAAACAACCCTATCAAAACTTTGATTTCAGACTTCTGGCCTTCTGAACTGTGAAAGAATAAATTTCTGTTTTAAGTTAAAAAAATAAGAATAAATTTTTAAAATAAGGTAAATCTTATAATATATATCAAACTTTATACCCTGGTTATAAACACTACTCTCCTCTTCAAGTGAATATGAATACTGACAAAAAAAAAGATTATATGTATGTCTTAAAGAAAGCAGCAGTATATTTATGAAGTACAAATAACACAAAGGCTGTTCACAAGTCTAAAATATTAGACATTACTAACAGAATCACAAAACAAAAGGGCACTTTACCCCAAATTTTTAAAATTCTCTATTATTAAACAACTTGAATGAAACAGAAAAGTACAAACCAAAATTACAGATTTTCTCAAAAACAATATGAAAATGATACAAGCTGGAAACAGGAAAATCCATATTCTTGAACATTTACATCAATAATAAAAATAAATTCCTAATTCAAAAAGAGTAAAATAAACCAAAGGGAAAAACACAAGGATAGAAATAATAAAGATTTAAAAAAGACATTAATGAGGTAGAGAATTTCTAAAGTTATATCTAATTCATAAATCAACATCTTGGACTTTTAAATTAAGAAAATAGACAAGGTTAACAGAAAAAAAACAAGGAGAAAATACAAATATACAAAATAAGGGGGAAGACATTTTCAACAACATAAAAACATATTACACAAAATTATCCATTGCAGTATTACTTGTTATTGGAAAATACAATAGGAAGTAACCTGAATGTCCACAGAATAGTAACAGTTGAATACAGAGTTGGTACAGACACACAATGGGGCACTCTGTGACTCTAAAAATAAATGAAGATCCCCTATGAAATAATACAGATATCCAGTATACATTGTTAAGTGGAAAAAGCGAAGTGCCAAAGAATGCCTGTCGTGTGCTACATACATTTTTGTGCAGTAAAAGGAGAAAGAAGACTATATACCTGTATATGCTCATCTTGTGCAAAGAGAAACCAAAAATAAAAGAGAAATTTAGGGTAACTGCCTATGGGCAGTAGGGGAGAATGGGTGGAATGGATGGGGGATTGGAAAAGGAGTAGAAGAGATGGGAGGGATGACTAACACCGCTCTTTCTATAAAGTTCTAACTTTTATAAGCATGAGAATGTTTCACATCCTCAAAGAAAAATAAAATCCTCAAGGATGAAAGGGGAAAAAAAAAACCCTAAAATAGAAATCAAACAAAAACAAATGTCTCTAGTGGCATTTCAAATAACAAATACAACTACACTAAAGAGGAAAGGGGAAGGGAAGAACTAACCCAAGTAAATTTTGAATACAGTGTTTTTACTAGTACTCTCAGGCTATAAACAAACAAAAAACTGAACAGTGGCTTCCAAGAAACGTTTTATTTTGTTTTCCACAGTGTTTTAAGGATCAATAATTCTGAATTACTTTCTGTGTATCCTAGGGTTGAGCAAATAAATAAGTAAACTGTGGATAATGGGAGCCAGACTTATCACTGATAAAGAAGGGGGTTATAAATATGGAAAGTGGGGAGGGAGGCTCCAATGAACCCCACAATGATGGCTGGAATAGAAGAAAGTAGTATGTACTCATAGTTTTTAATAAATATAGATGTAGGTGTGCGTGTCTTAGTTCTGTCCACTGAGAAGACTCTGATGGTTGATTTTATGTGTCAACTGCCTAGGCCACAGAGTGCCCAGATGTTTGATTAAACATTATTCTGAATGTTTCTGCAAGGATGTTTTTAGGTGAGATTAACATTTTAGTTTGTAAAGCAGACTGCATTCCATGCTATGGGTGGGCCTCATCCAAATAGACGAAGGCCTGAATACAACAAAAAGACTGACCCTCCCCTAACAAGAGAGAATTCTCCAAATAGACTGCTTTCGGACTTAATCCGCAATATCAGCTCTTCCTGCCCAATGGTCTTCAAACACTGGTTCAATGGACTGTCTAACATTAGTTCTCCCTGCGTCTCTAGCCTGCCAGCCCATCCTGTAGACAATACTTGCCAGTCCAATCGCATGAGGATATTTGACAAGTACACTGTCTAGCACATAGAAGGAACTCAATAATGGAAGACAAATGGCTGAGTTAGTTTGGAGATATTTTAAGTGGTTACAATCTTTCATAAAGATATAGCTCCTTCTCTTTAGGAATAAGAAATTATTTTTTATAAGAAGCACTAGTAATCAGACATGTGTGCCAAAAATGGCAACAGATCTACTTTCAGTAGCATAGAGAATAACTTCAAAACATCCCCTCAATGTCTGGGAGTACAGAGACTTCCCCTAGCCTAGCTCACCAGAGACAAGTCTACAGAAGTTGGCACCTCTATTTCCTACCATAAGGGCTGAGATACAACTACAGTGTACAAATTTTGAAATGAATCTCTAAGTATAATGATACTAATAAGCCCTAGAAAACTTTTGGCATGATGAAAACTCTGGAATCTGGATTTTTCCTTAAAATTCCTATGATCAGTAATATATTAAGTACTTAAAATATATTAAATAAAATATTATACTTACATTATAAACTATATTTAGAAAAACAGAAAATCTAGCAAGTACTAATTTGAAATTGATTCAATAATTTTCTCACCATCATTCATTAAATTAATATAAAGCATCAGATCTTTTGAAGTAGTCCCCTCAGTCATGCCAGTTCCTATATTACTGGAAAGATTACTTAATAAATTACTAACCCTAGAAAAAAAGCCAGTGTTATTTTATAATCTTCTATATTTTGCTTATAGAGGTCATATAGAATAAGCCAAACTAAGTGTTCCTATGATAAAGAACAAACTAGAGCACCTAATTTCTTCTTCCTCATAGGAAAGGCTTTGTTGTCACAAAAGTTAATTGAATTCTTGTCTTTGATCCTATTTTTTTCTCTACATTCTCTATTAACTGACCTCTTTTTTCTTTTTCTTCTTTTGACTTGCCCTTCTTTCCTTAGCTGTAACCGATTTTATTATTGAAACTGAAGGTCCTGTTAACCTTTTTAGTGAAACATACTAACTACTTAGATCCCAAATGCCTACATCAATTTTATCATAAGACATTCACAAGTGCTATGCTTACTAGTCACTACCAATGTCTGATTTCTCTACTCTAGTGGTAAATGCCTTGTTTACAACTAGTTAAGATACTATATTCTTCCTATGTGTTGTAGTTTTACAAAAAATACTCACCTAGATTAATACTATTAACAAATAACTCTAGGTTAAATGGACTGTAAAATAGGATGCTATATTATCTCACTTTCTACAACCATCTTTTTAAAAAAGAAAATTAACAGTTTATTAAAATAAATCTTTCAAAAAATCTTAGATTTAGTAATTTTAAGTGTCTTAAGAAATATTTTCACAAAATGTTGTCTTCTCTTTGCAAACTAGATGATATTTCATATAATACTTTATACCACGATCTCATGGGTGAGTCATTTGCAGGATATACAACATGGATTTTTAAAATATGCTAAAGTAAAAACATTGGAAGACAAAGTTCAAAGCTGCATAGCTGGAAGCATTCCAGGACAAAACCTTAAAAGTAACTGAAATCACTGGTGTTCACTTATATTTTTGGATAGTCTGATTCTAGACCCAGCTATATATATCAGAATCACTTGGGGAGCTTTTAAAAGTTATCCACTGCATGAAAATGAATAAATGTTCCCATTATGACTGAAGTATTGTGCTGTACACCAGAAATTGACACAACATTGTAAACTGACTATACTTCAATAAAAATATATATAGAGAAAAAAAATATATCCTCTGCAGGCTAACTGAATCAGAATCTCTGGGGTTTGGACTTGGGCAAAGGAATTGTTTTAAAGCGCCCCAGCTGACAATAACATGCTGCTAGGATTCAAAACTATTGGCCATGTCTTTGCAATTATTAACACAGACTGAAACACTGAAGTATCATTTAGCACTAATAATATTGTTTCCTCAAGAACTGTCATTCAAGTAAATGTAAATCTCTAAATTACCTAACAGCATTTCAATGTTTAAGTCTATTATTCAACAGAGTAGGTCTTCCATGATCATTTGCTGGTGATGCAAATATTTTAACAACTAAAATTACAATGATTCCCTTACTTGAAAAAGAATATGGAATTATTATAATACAGAACATACTGTTTTGACATTTTACAACAATTTCAGCTTCATATCCTCCAAAACAACTGATGATGCAGTCAAACACCTAATAAAGTTTGCAAGTTACAAGGTGAGAATTATAGCCTTGAGATGAAGGACTGAGGCATTTCAAGCCAAAGAAAAATTGGTCAAGGTCAGGGTATAAAGACTAGAACTGCAGAATCCGTTTGTAACAGAAGAAAGTTCAGTATGATGGTGTGAAGGAGTAACTGGAAATAGAAAGAAAAGCTAAGATTGTGTATAGTTTGGGAAGGTTCCTGAATGACAGACTAAGAAACTTAAGATATTCATCTACAGGCAATGAGAGTCACAGGTTTTTTTTAAAGGAATGACAGGCCGTTCTACTTCCAAGAAGATGTACTTTACCCTATTCCTCCCACTAAGTGCAACTGAAAGCCCTAAACATTACACATAAAACAATCATAAGAAATCTATGAAAGGTGGAGAGAGGAAGGCAGACTGCCTAGGAACCTAAGGACCTAAGGAACGAGTCAGCGGTGAGTTTCTTGGACTTTATTTTTGCTTCATGTATCTCTCTTTAGCCAAAAGACCAGGAAGAGACAGTCTAGCAAGAAAGAAAACTTTTAGGCAATAACAACGCTACTCTAGCCAAACAACAGGAAAAAAAAAAACCATGACCTCACCTCTACTCATGCCAGAAAAGGCTGAATGGGCGCCTAGACTTCCATCCTCTTGAGTATGTAACGAGGCACAGCTAGGAGCAGGTGTCACAAAAGGCCAAATACAGAGCCACAACTTTCATCTGATAATGAGCCCCATATTCCAGTGCCCCTCATCCTTGCTGTGTCAGTGGAGACCACATGAAAAGCTGTTAGAATTATCTGTCAAAGATCTTAAAGCAGACACGATAAAAATGCTTCAATGCGCAATTATGACATGCTCAAAACAAATGAAAAAATAGAAAGCTTCAACAAAGAAACAAAAAAATCTTAGCAAAGAAATAGAAGATATAAAGAACCAAATGGAAATTTTAGAACTGAAAAATACAGTAACTAAATTTAAAAAAGCTCTGTAGATGGACTCCAAACAGAATAGTGGGGACAGAGGGAAAAAAACCAATGAACTAGGAGAGAGAACAGAAATTATCCAATCTTAACAACAGGAAGAAAATAGACTGAAAAACCAATAAAGGTATCCTTAGGGACCTGCGGGACTACAACAAAAGATCTAATATTTGTGTCACTGGAGTCCCAGAAGTAAAGACGAAAGGGAGAGGGGGTGACTGAAAAAGTATTAAAGAAGTATGGCAAGAGACATAAACCTACAGGTTCAAGAGGCTGAATAAACCCTAAATTGAATAAACCCAAAGAAATCTATGCCACATCACATCACAAACTTCTGAAAACTAAGGACAGAGAAAGCATTCAAAAAAGAACAAAACCTTACCCATAAGGGAAAAACAATTCAAATGACAGAGATTTCTCATCAGAAACCATGCAGGCCAAAAGGAAGTGGCCCAATATTATTCAAGTGCTATACTCGGCAAAAATACCTTAAGTCACGAGAGAGAAGTAAGACCTTTTCAGATGAAAAAAAACCAAGCCAATTTGTCCCCCACAGACATACTCTAAAATAATAACTAAAATAAGTTCTCTAAACAGAAAAAAATGATAATAAGAGAAGGAACTTCCAAATATCAGGAAAGAAAAAAGAAACCAGTTTAGCGAAAATATAGGTAAATACATTTGACACAACATTGTAAAATGATTATAAATAAATATAAAAAGTTTAAAAAAAAAGGTAAATACAATAGGCTTTCCTTGTTCTCATGACTTTTCTAAATTATGTCTGACAAAAAAAAAAGTTATAACTGTCTCATGTGGTTCTAAATATATGTGCAGAAAACATTTTAAGACAAATTACTGTTGTATCCTTTACTATGAAAAGGAAGGTAAAGCTTCTATACTTCACTCAAATTGGTAGAATGACAACAGGAGACTATAATAGGTTTTGTATATATAATACCTATAGCAAACACTAAAACTGATTTTATGTATCATCCAATACGCAATAGATAAATCAAAATGGAATTCTAAAGTAAACTCAAGTAACCCACAGGAAAAGAAGAAAACAGAGAAAGAAAAAAACAGAAAAGAAAAAGAGAGATAAACAGAAGACAATAAATAAAATGGCACACTTAAACCGTAACACATCTAAAATTACACTGAAGCCTAAATACATTAAGACATATTAGCAGAGTGAATTAAAAAACATGATCCAACTACATGATGCGTATAAGAAACTATATGGTATCTAAAAGAAACTCACTTCAGGGGATAAATTAGGAGGAGTTTGGGATTAACAGATACACACTACTATATACAAAATAGACAAGGACTATTTTATAAATATACAAAACAACAAGGACCTACTGTATAGCACAGGGAATTATATTCAACATCTTGTAATAACTCATAACAGAAAAGAATAAAAAAAGAATATATACACACATGTATAACTGAATCACTTTGCTGTACACTTGAAAGTAACACATTGTAAATTAACTACACTTGTTTAAAAAAAGCTGGGAAAAAAAGAAACACTTCAAATACAACTATGAAGGTAGACTGAAAGTAGAAGGATGGAAAAAAATAAATCATATAAACATTAACCAAAGGAAAGCAACAGTGGCTATATTAATATCAGATAAAATAGACTTTGGAGAAATGAAAATTATTAGAGACAGAAAGGTATATTACAGAATGATAAAAGGGTCATCCATCAAGAAGACATAGCAGAGGGTGGGAAGGGATAGACTGGGATTTCAAAATGTAGAATAGATAAACAAGATTATACTGCATAGCACAGGGCAATATATACAAGATCTTATGGCAGCTCACAGAGAAAAAGATGTAACAATGAATATATATATGTTCACGTATAACTGAAAAATTGTGCTCTACACTAGAATTTGACATAACATTGTAAAATTATTATGAATCAATAAAAAATGTTTAAAAAAAAAGACATAGCAATCCTAAACATGTTGGTACCAAAAGACAGAACTGAAAAATACATGAAGCAAAAACTGAAAGAACTGAAAAGACAGCTCCAGAATCATAATTGGAGACTTCCACATCCCTCTCTCAACAATTGATAGAACAGTGCTCACTTCGGCAGCACATATACTAAAATTGGAATGACAGAGAATAGCAGGGCCCTGGTGCAAAGATGACACACAAATTCATGAAGCGTTCCATATTTTTTTGGTTACCAGTGGGGGGAGAGGTGGGAAGGGATAAATTGGGAGTTCGAGACTTGCAGATACTAACTACTATACATGAAGCAGATAAACAACAAGTTTCTTCCATACAGTAAAGTGTTTTGGTATTTGCTATAGTTATTATATATACAGGGAAGTATATTCAATGTCTTGTAGTAACCTATAATGAAAATGAATATGAAAATAAATGTATGTATGTATATGTATGAACTATTATGCTGTATACCAGAAATTGACACATTGTAAACTGACTATACTTCAATAAAAAAAAGATTGATTAAAAAAAATTTGATAGAACAGCTAGACAGAAATCAGCAAGGATACAGAACTCAACAACACTGTCAACCAACATGATGTAGTTAACATTCATAGAACATTCCACCAAACAACATCAGAATATGTATTTCTTCCCAAATGCCCATGGAACATACACTAAGATAGACCATACTAAGATAGACCCTAGGCCATAAAGCACACCTCAACAAGTTAAAAATAACTGAAATCACACAGATGATTCTCTGACCACAATGGAATCCAACTAGAAATCACCAATAGAAAGATAAATGGAAAAATCTTCAACCACTTGGAAACTAAGTGACACATTCCTAAATAACCCATAGAGTCAAACAGGAAGTCTCAAGGGGGGAAAAATACATTGAATTGAATGAAAATAAAAATACAATATATCAAAAAATGTGGAACACGGCTATTACTTATTACACTAAATGTGAAAAGCTGTTACACTAAATGCATATGTCATTATGTCAGAAGAGAAAAAATCTCCAATCAATAATCTAAGCTCCCACCTCAAGAGCAAAAAACCTTAAGGAGGCAGGATAAAAAAGGAGCAAAGGAAAAAGAGAGAGAGAGAAGAAACACAAATTACCAGTATCAATAATGAAACAAGGATTATCACTATAGCCTGCAGACAGCAAAAGGGGAAAGGAGTACCATGAACATCTCTACACACTTTACTTTGACAACTCATACTAAATGGGTCACTTTCTCAAAAAATAAAAACTACAACTCATCTAATATGAAACAGATGATACGAATAGCTGTTTAAAGGCTATCAAGGAAAATATATTTATAATTTACAGAACTCAAAAAAAATCTCTGAACCCAAATGGTTTTCACTGGAGAATTCTACCAAATGTTTAGAGAGGAATTATATCAATTCTACACAATCTATTCCAGAAAACAGAAGAAGAGGGTACACTTCCCAATTCATCTTCTAAAGCTAGTATTACTATGAAAATCAAAGACATGAATATAAACATAAGAACCCTTAATCAAATAGCAGCAAATAATATTCAGCAATATATAAAAAGGTGATAATCAAGTGGGATTTATTCCAGGGATGCAAAGCTGGTTCAACATTCAAAAATCATCAATCAATGTAAGCCACCATGTACCAGGATGAAGGAGAAAAATCACGTAACTGTATCAATTGTTATAGAAAACACAACTGGCAAAATTCAACATTCATACCTGATAAAAACTCAGAAAACTATGAAAGGTGGGGAACACACTCAACTTGATAAAGACCTTATACAAAAAAACCTACAGCTAACATACTTTATGGTGAAAGACTGAATGCTCTTCCCTAAGATAAAGAACAAGGCAAGTACATCTACTCTCACCAATCTTATTCAACATAGTACTAGAAGTTCTAATCAGTGCAATAAGACAATGTAAAGAAATAAAAGGCATACAGGTCAAAGAGGAAGAAATACGACTGCCTCGTTGAGGACAATGTTCATGTAGGAAATCCCAAGGAATCTACCAAAAACTCCTAGAATAAGTGAGTTCAGCAAGATTGCAGGATACAAGATAAATATACAAAAACCAATTATATTTCTATATACTAGCAAAAAAAACCATGTGAACACTGAAAAATAAGTTTATAATTACTCCAAAAAATGGAATACTTAGGTATAAATCTAACAAAAGATGTACAATCCTTCCATACTGAAAATACAAAACGCTGATGAAAGAAATCGAAGATCTATAAAACACGGAGAGACATATCATGTTCATGGATTGGAAGACAATATAGTAAAGATATCAATTCTCCCCAAATTGATACATGAGTTTCATGTAATTTCTAACAAAATCCCTCCTGTTAAGATTCTTTGTAGACATAAAGATTATTCTAAAATGTATACAGAAAAGCAAAGGAACTAGAACAGCTTAAAAAATTTAAGAAAAGAATAAAAACAGGAGAAATTCATTTACCAGATTTCAAGACTTATACACTGTGGCAATCAAAACTGTGACACTGGCAGAGGGGTAAACACACAGATCAACGGAACAGAACAGAGAACCCGAAAATACAAAGATGCTCAATCGTTTTGTGATAAAGGTTCAAAAACAATTCAATGAAAATTGCCTTTCCCACAAATGGTTCTGGGGCAACTGGATATGCATAGGCAAAAATAATGAACCTTGATCACACCTTATACAAAAATTAACTCAAAATGGATCATGGACTTACATGTAAACAGAAAACTATGAAACTTTAAGAAAAATTTTTTCTAAAACTTTAGGAATCAACTTTCAGGATCTAGAGCTAAGCTAGATTTGACACCAAAAGCACAATCTATAAAAGGAAAAACTGAAAAACTGGACCTCATTAAAATTAAAAACTTTTGATCTGTGAAAGACCACATTAAGAGAATGAAAAGACAATCTACAGAGTGGGAAAAATACTTGCAAACCACATACCTACCAAAGAACTAGTACCTAGAATATATAAAAGAATGCTTGAAACTCAACAGTGCAACAACTAACAATCCAAACAGAAAATGGGTAAAAAATGTGAAAAGACATTTCACGATAAAGGACACAGAGATGACAAATAAGCACATGAAAAGATGTTCAATATCATTAGGAAAATGTGAAGTAAAACCACAGTGAAACATCACTACATACCTATCAGAATGGCTAAAACTAAAAAGTCAAAAAAACAAACACTGCCAAGGATGCAAAAAAACTAGATCACTCACCGTTTTAGTCTGCTAGGGTTGCCACAATAAAATACCTCAGACTGGGTGGCTTAAATAACAGAATTTTATTTTCTCATAGTTCTGGAGGCTAGAAGTCCTAGATTAAGGTGTCAGCTTGTTTGGTTTCTTCTCAGGCCCCTTTCCTTGATTTGCAGATGGCTGACTTCTCACTGCATCTTCACATGGTCTTTCCTCTGTGTATGCATATCCCTCAAGGATGTGTGTCCAAATTTCTTTCTTATAAGGACATCAGTCAAATTGGATTAGGATCCACTCTAAAGACCTCTGAATCACCCCTTTAAAGGCCTTATCTCCAAAGACAGTCACATTGTGATACTTTAGGAGTTAGGGTTTCAACATATAAGTGGCAGGGAAGGGGGAATAGAGAAAACTCGGCTCACAGTGCTCTATACATTCTACTAGGAATGCAAAATAATACTGCCACTCTGGAAAACATTTGGGCAATTTCTTTTAAAAAGTAAACACGCAACTACCATAAGACCCAGCAAATATACTCTTGATCATTTTTTCCCCAAAAATGAAGATTCATATTCACACATACACACAAACCTATACACAAATGTTATAGCAGCTCTAGTCATAACAGCCGATAGAAACAACCTAGATGTCCTTCAATTGGTGAATGTTTAAACCAACTGTGTTATATCCACACCATGGAATACTACTCAGTAATTAAAAAGGAACAAACTACTTAAATGTGTAATAACTTAAATGAATGGAGAAATATGCTGAATGAAAAAAATCAATCCCAAAAGGTTACATGCTATAGATTTCATTTATATAGCACTCTTGAAATGACAAAATTATAGAAATGGAGACTAGACTGATGGTTACCAGGTATTAAGGAGAAAGGGGGTAGGCGGGAAGGAAGTAGGTGTAACTACTAAAGGAAACTCTCTCTGTCTTACTACAGATGGGTGGAAAACTTCACTGAAACCTTTTCCCACTTTCTAATATTTGAATTATGTGCTGCAAAATAAGTTAGGTAACAATGATCAAATAGGGGTGGATGGGGAGATATTAGTCACCATATCAGAAATGATTAAAGAGGCCAGGCCCTGTGCTAATCCAGACTTATCGTGGCTCCAATCTGCTCTACTTCACCTGGCTGCACTCAATTCTTAAATGTCACCCAAAGTTAACAAGTGCAGTGTCCCACATGATCCTGCACAAAAGATGTAAATTATAAAATTACCTCTCCTTTTCTACCAATATTCTGATTTCCTTAGTATCTGATCTCAGTCAAGTATTAATGAGAAAAGCAGTAATTTTATCTGCTTAAATATTCACGCTAATGTGTAAGTAACTAATAGGTTTAAATATTGTCACAATGTATAAAAGCAGGTTAACTCTAGTGGCATTTTAACAGAAATTGTATGTTTAAGATAGAATTAAATTGCAGTCCAAATGTTGTCATCTGTTTAATTCAGATGCCCTAAAGCAACACTCCCCATTCTGATCTTGGAGTTCTTAGGTATTCTGAAGTAAACTGGATACAAAATCTAAATTCAAAGCAGTAGTAACAGCTTCCATTTCACCACAACTCAAAACTCACGTCTGGTTAGTTGCCTGTCCTACAGGGAGGAAATATTTGGAACAGTGCTTTTACTTGTCTGTGAGTAAATATAATCCAGGACATGGTAAAACTTCTAAAAAAAATCCGTTTGTCTTCTCAGCTGCCTCTAAGTGCCCCTTTCTCCTGCGTTCTAAGTTCTCTACCACCCACAGGGTATCCTTCATCCTCCTGCCTTCACAAGGCCATCATCTTTCAGCTTCCCCATTCAAATTAATAAAGGACTTAAGCAAGGACTGAACTGTTCTTCAACAGACTCACTTTGTAGTTTAAGGCAGATAGGAGAAATGTGCACTTTTTGGTTGACTTAGATTGACTGAGGGAGCAGGAGCTTCATTTGTTTTTTATTTTGCTGAGTCCACTAGGAATACTGCTTTAGTGCTGATATCATGCCTAGAGGAACTGGGTCAACAGAGTTAATAGGTTACTTGAGCTCTCCTTTGCCCTGTCCACTCTATTAACCTTATTTATTCGGAAGCCAAGGAATCTCTAATTCCAAGGATCCAGATTCCATTTTCAAGCTACCACTTCCTTCTCTTGGTGTGATATTCCTTTCCTTCTTTCAGAATGGTGGTCATTTTCTCCTGCCCTCCAACTCCCAGCAATCTGTTCTCATGCCCCAGAGTTCTTGTAGCCTCCAGTGTGAGAGAAGAAAACAAACTATGAATGTCTGGAAGGGAAGGGTGTGTAAGACAGGAGTGGCTATGTTGGGCTCATGGGCTCCCAAACATGAAACTCCAACTAAGGACAAGAGCAAAGGACCATCACTCCCTCTCCCATCCCGCCATCCAACTAAGTAAGATTCAGCACTCTTGTTTCTTACAGTGCATTTGCAGGGTGGGAGGCACTTCAGCAATACCAACAATTAAATAGCACATAATACATGATATCAGGAAAAAAA
Organism: Camelus dromedarius; assembly: GCF_036321535.1. Lineage (NCBI taxonomy): Eukaryota > Metazoa > Chordata > Mammalia > Artiodactyla > Camelidae > Camelus > Camelus dromedarius. The sequence goes on from NC_087439.1 coordinate 52,123,034, forward strand.
ACTACCAACTGGCAATGATTGTACATACTGGAGAATGTACTGGGAAAGAAAAACTTCTAAAACTGAATGTTAATTACAATTACATGTTTGACTGGCTTTTAATTTCTGCCTAATTATTATGCAGTGTAATAAACATGAATATCATAAAGGCTATGTCAGATTAACTTCCAGTTTTACCTTAAGGTAATTGCAGCCTTTCCAACCAACCTCCACCCTTGCAGCTTCATTCATTACTCAAGTGTAAGATGCTGATTCTTCCTAAAACAACAATTACCAAGACACCATGCTGTCACACCAGAAAAGAGGCCAGCAACTTGGTGTCCCACTCTCATGTTGTCCATCTTGCAACAACAGTGCTTCTGCCAGTCTTTCCCCAGTTCAAGGTATTCCTTTTCTAGTAACTATAATTATTTCCCCCAAACAACATTTTTTATCATCACTTCCCAGCTGATGAAGCACAGGCATTCATCAGCTTGTCTGTGCTTCACAACAAGCAGCCTCAAAATCTAAACTCTCAAAATGGCTCAATGAAAAAATGGTCAAATGAATTCATAGTAAAAGATATGCATCAATGAATGAGAAAAGATTAAACAGTCTGGTAAAAGGGACATAGAAACACAGATGTTTTCATACATCCCCTGTGGATATACAAAATGGTGTAACCTCTATGGAGGGAAATTTAGCAATATCTATCAAAATTACAAATACAAGTACTCATTTCCTAGGAATTTATCCAATGGTATACTCACATGCCCCACCACTGTGTTGAAATAGCAAAGTTATTCAGTGCTGTATTATTTATTAAAAATCAGTAACAGTAATAGCAAATATTTATTTAGCACTTAGTATAGTGCCAAACACTGTTCAAACACTTCATACAGTTGCTCATTTAATCTTCCCAACAATCCTATAGGGTAGGTGCTATTAACATTCATACTGTACAGATACAGTAGGAAGCCAAGTAAAAGTAGCCCAAGACCAAACAGCTAGTGTGAGCCAGGATTTGAACGCAAGGAGGATAGCTCCAGAGCCTATTCTCTTAACTATCATGATATACTAATTCATCAAACTACATATCAACAGAAGAATAGCTGACTAAAACATATATTACATTCATATAAAGGAATATTACATTTTTAAAAAGAAAGTGCTTTTAATTCCCCCTCCCACTTTAAGGGTAAGCTAAACTTAGTGACTCACTTTCAAAAATTAGGTACTGAAAGGGAAAAATACCAACTTTACAGTGGAGAAACCTGGCAAACACTACCTTAACCACAGGATCTAAGTTAAACATCACCAGTGATGTCTTGTAAATATCAGGTAGTACACCCTTACATGAGAAAGACAACTCAACTTTGTGCATTATATCCAAAAACCCGTAGCTCCATTCTAATCATGAAGAAAACACCACACAAACCCAAGCTGAGAAACAGTCTATAGACTATCTGACTGGTACTCCTCAAAACTGTCAAGGTCATTAAAAAAAAAAAAAAAAAGTCCTTGAGAAACTGCCAGAAGAGACTAAGGAGAAATGACAACTAGGTGAAATTAATGTATTCTAGATGAGATCATGGAACAGAAACAACATTAATTGAAAAACTGATGATATACAAATAAACTCTGGAGTTTAGTTATCAGTAATGTACCAAAGCTGATTTCTTAGTTTTGACAAATGTACCACAATAAGATGATAACATTAGGGGGAAATGAAACTGAGTGAAGTGTATATGGGAACTTTTGGTAGTATTTATGGAATTTTTCTGTTAAAAAAAAAAATCTCCAAGAAGTGAAAGATATAAAATCTTTCTGGAAGAAGCAGTATGTGCACAGGTATAATCATCTGTGTAATGCAGAAGGGAGAGCACATATGCATATATAAAATACTTCTGGAAAGACACAAAAGAATCTGGTAACAGTGGTTGACTATGTAGAGGAGAGAACTCAGTAACTGAAGAACAGGAATAAAATACTTTTGACTGTGGCCTCTTGTACTTAAATTTTGAAACATATAAATGTATTATGTACTCAATTTTTTAAATGAAAAGTATGACAAGGACCTGAGCTAATGCAAAGTCCTAGAAATAACATAGGGGATTAATTAGAAAATTTTAGGAGATTAAAAAAATCTAATCTCAATCTATCAGTTAATAAGGCTTCCCACATCCCCTTTCTCACTCTTCCCATGAACCTCACTTCTTTATGCACTGCAATTTTGTTGTAGCTGAACCAATCTGACTACCAACCCCAACAAGTCAGCTTATCCCCCAAATTCGCATCTCTCCCAGCAAAACCTAGCTCCTAACTTTAAAGTCACCCACCTATTGTGTTATTCAGCATCCTGTATATTTTGTTTATAAGAGGGATAGCACATACAGGAACTCACGCCATCACTACCCCTATACCCATGACAACACTACTCAATGATTACAGCACCCTTTCCCACTAAATCCACACACTGCCTCCAACTACTTCTTAACTCGGTGTTGCATGTAGCCATCATTATCAATTAAGCTGGCCAATGAAATATAACCTATTTACCATATCTGGTCTCTATTACATTAATCTGTTTGCCTTAATACATTCCTCCATGGATTTCATATATATTTATTTTCACATACCCCTATTTTGTTCTGAAAGGATTAATGAGCCTTTCAAGAATACATGAAGTACAAAAGTTAATAGATTAAAAACAACAACAAAAGAATAAAGAAAACACCAAAAATAATTTTTACAAAAAGACTGAAAAAATGTACGGCATAAAACCTATATGCTCTGGGGTGGGCCACAAATCTGGCTTTGGCTTTCCAGTAGCCATCACAAAAAGGAAAACCCAGTCCACACTCCAGGAGATAAACAGAAAAGTACTCAGAAGAGAAACTATTCTTGGTACTTAGACCAAACAATAATTTTTACAAAGCAAAGAGAATGAACGCTACAGAATGAACAAGATATACAGGATTCACAACTACTGTTTTCAAAGGGTTGGGCTGTTTCTGATAGTGTCCATCAGGAGAATCTATGGTGCCTTACCAATGACCAATGCAGCAAAACTGATTTTACAAAGAGCAGACAAATGCTTTGAGAACTGTGTCCTTTTACTTGGTTTCCACCTTCATTGCCTCCCTAACAAAATGTAAATCCTCTGAAGGCAAGAACCATGTTCTGAAACACAGCTGTAACATAACATGTGCTGTAACATGTTCTGTAATACATAGCTCACAATGCTTTGTTTCCTGCAGGGGAAAAAAAGCATTCAATATCAGTGAGAATTAACAGAGAGCAATTCAAGCCTAGTCTGATAAAAATTCTAACCAAAACATAGGAATTCCCACTCATACTAAACAGAATAAAAACGACACCTGAAGCCTCAATAGATAATCTCTAAACCTTCCACACTACTACTGAATCGCAATTTAATTTGTGATGTCCCAACAGCATTTTTTGCTTTGCATATCCCTGGCATAAGGCTTGCAGAAATGCCAAATCAATATCATATCATATCAAACAAAATTCACAGCAAACGCTTTGGCAACCCCTACAAAGGGAAAGACAATATTACTATCTTTGAAGAATATAATCAATAGCTCTTTACAAACCAGCTGACAAAGGCAGGTTCATTTTTTAAATGACTCCATAAGTCCTCTAGCAGACAATGAATTATAATGCAGATTTTCCCTACTTTCCAAGAATCCGTAGTTTCTGTAAATGCCAAACTGTCAGAGAACTGTACTTCTCAACTCTTTCAAATATATATATATATATATACACATACCTAGATACATACATAAATACACACACACACCCCACCATCAAACAAGCTTATCTTTCCCTTTACAACCACTCCCTAACCCCTCTCCTTTTACCTGGTCAAACTGGAAATGAATGAAGCTTAATAAATTATTTAGGTAAAACAATTATGAGCAATACAAGTATTAAAAAAATTAAATTAGTACTCTTAAGCAGAGGCATTAGAATACATTAACAATTCTGTTTGCATTTTATTAATGGAAATCATTAATAAGTAAGTAGTCTCATCCTTCATTGGTTTAGTTTTTTAATACACTTAGTATTTCAGTTGGCAATATGCTCCTCATTTGGTATTCCCTGTACACAGGAGCACACCCTATCATCCCAGGAGGGGATAGCTGTAATGAGTGAAAGAACATCGACAGGACTGGGTGTCCACAAAATGGACATTGGAAAATCTAATCCCTGTGCCTTTGTTTCTTCATCTACAAAACTGAGAAATGACAATCCCCTCTATCTGATAAGATTACTGGGCGGATTAAATAAGGTAAGAATTGTAAACTGCCTAGTAAACTGCATGTAAAACAGATCCTTAATAAGCGTTCAGTTCTCTTGTTCTTTTTTTAATAGGTAAAGAAATAGAAGGAGCTTAGCAGGTGACGTGTCCAAGGTCAGTGCCCAGAAAGTGTAATACAGACTAAAACTCTAAACTTAGGGACTAGGGTTCTTTCCACTGCATCAAGCAGCCTTAAAATAGCAGAACCCAACACCTCATATTCATCACTGTTGGGCATTCATTACTGGCAAAAAAAAAAAAAAAAAAAACCTAACAATTTGAACACGTATTAGATGCCAGGAACTAATCTCTTTCCTCATGACTACTCTGTAAAGTAGGTGTATTTATCCCATTTTACTGAGAGAAACTAACTTATCCAAAATCGTAAGTGACAGTGCATAATTAATCCACGTCTGTTTACTACTCTCCCCGACTTGTATGCCTCAAAAGTATACAAGTACCTAGAAATCATTGTCTACCAAAAGCAAATTCTAAATGGCCTGGAAATTTTTATAGATCCTTCCAATATATTAGTGGAACCCTTCCCTAGCTCCACCATCCTTTATCCTTAAATTTGTTCCTGTTGTTAAGCTAAAACAACTTACAATAACTATGGTGACAAATCTATATTTGTATAGCATGTTACAAGCTAGTATAATTCTTTTCATTTTTATTAGATGCAACTATTGAAGTTTTTCATATGTTAGCTCACATCTCGCTTGACACTTTCAAGACTCCTGTGATATAGGGATTATTACCATTTTACAATAAGGAAACAAGCTTAAGAAAGTAACTTGCCTAAGGTTATATAACTAGTAAGAGCAGAGAAAACACTTATACTCTTGCATCTAATTGATTCATTTAATCATTTACTTTTGTCTACTTATTCATCAGAGCAGAAAGGGAAGTATGAGTGGGAAGGCCTTCTTCACCAAAAATATAATAGAAAATAATGGCCAAAACTTGATAGAACAGTAACTATAGGAAAAATCAGAAAGGCTGTCCCACCTCTCTTCCCTCCTTGCAAGACTGTCAAGTAATTTCCAACAAATGTTTAGAGGGCAGAAGAGTTTAAACTATTCCAGAATACAGAGGAAAAAAAAGGGAGTTTACCAATTCATTCTTAGAGGTTAGCTTAATCTTGACACTAAAACCAATCAAGAACAGCAAACTAAAAATGAAGCATAAATATTATGTTTATCTTCTGATGATAGATGCAGAAGTTTTAATATATTTAAGTGAAAAACTAAGGCATATGTGTAGTATGATCCCATTTGTATGAGAAAAACCACTGTGAACAGACATGTATGTACTAAGTATGTCTGGGTATATGTATGTGTATTTATGCATACATAAATATAAAGATAAGGGTTTGGAAATAAAAGCTCAAACTGTTAACAAAGGTCACCTGGGACAGGAGGAGTCTTGGTGGTGAAGGAAGGTAAGGGGACAAGTAGTAAAGTGAGATTTTTGGCTTTTACTCTATATACCCCTGTATTATTTGAATTGTTATAATTAACATGCATCATTTTTGACAATTAAAATACATAAATGAAAAGCAGGGCCTAATATTCATTTGATGTATCTCCTCTACTTGTTATAGTGAAAAATAATTCTTTTATTCATTCATTGGACATTCATTTATTGAACAAACACTCAGGGTCCAACTCCCAAATGGGCACTGAGCTAAGCACTGCTGCCAGCCACCAGGTTCTTAGAGCCTATTTTTCTAAGCCCAGGATGGAATAACAGTTACTTTCTTCCATAAGATATCGTGCTAGTAAGTTTTAAGTTCTAATTTTTGTCACTTACTGCTTTTTAGGTTATATACCAGGAATAAGAAATACTTTCCTTATCTAGAGTTTGTACTGCTTTTATTCTAAGAAGGACTATCAGATAACTTTTATTAGGTATTTTTGGCAACTGGGAAAAAGTGCATTTGTATTCATTCATTTAACAAAGGTTAGTGTCCCTGCTGTGTTTCTGGGCACAATGCTGGACAATGGACATGCAAAGATGAATAAATAACATGACCTTCTACCTACCCTCTCGGGAGTTAAGAATTCTGCATACCTGCTATGTCTACAGAGTAAGTAGTACGTAATCTGAAATACACACTTTGGTAATCCTGCACTTCAAAGTGAAACTGGCAAACTGCCCTGCTCAAAAATAAAAGTTAATTTCAGTGCAACCCAGAAAAATCCTAATGTTCACAAAAACTGTGAAATTGTTCAATTACTCTAAGGTGAAAGAGAATAAATTAGTGGGAAAATAGAGAACATGGAAGCTGCAGAGGAATAGAAAGCACGATGTCTCAGCGAACATGGACTAGGACTAGCTATGCCACTAAGAAGCCATTCCTAGGCTTATTTCCCCACAGAAAATATAGAAATCATATCTACCTTATTAGGAAAGGAGAAATCAAAGAATATATTCAAAAAAGTATAATAAAATCTGGTGATTATGAGGCAATGTGGCCACAGCACCTGCTTTTTGCTGTTGTTTGGTTTAACTTACTTATTTCCCCACGAGTCTGTCAATGATTAGCCAAGCAAATCTGCAAACAGAATTTAACTTCTGTATGCCTCACAAAGTGGAAAGAATGCAGGAAGCACAGTCAGAAGACCTGAGTTTACATTCACACCCTGACTCCTACTAACTCTGGAAGGTTAAAAAATCAGCAAATTATCTAACCTCTTTGCACCTTAGTTTCCTAGCAATAAAATAGGGATAAACCTATTTTATAGGAATATTTCAAAGGCTAAATGAGAAAATACATGCAGAAATGTAAACTTAGGAACTATTATAAATTAGTTATTTTTCCAGAGAAGATATACAAACAGCCAGTAAGAACATAAAGATGCTCAACATCATTAGCCATTAGAGAAATACACATGAAAACCACCACAAGATACCACTTCACACCCACTAGAATCACTACCATCAAAAAGACATTACCAAGTGCTGGAGAAAATGCAACCCTCATACTTATATGATGGGAATGTAAAATGGTGTAGCAGCCACGGAAGATAGTTCGGCAGTTTCTCAAAGAGTAACATTTACCTTATGACCTAGCAAGTACACATCTAAATATACACTCAAGAGAACTGAAAACATATGTCCAAACAAAAACCTGTAAATGAATGGTCATAGCAACATTACTCATAATAGCCCAAAAGTGGAAACAATACAAATGTACATCAACTGATGAATGGATAACAAAATGTGGCACATCCATACAGTGGAATATTATTCTGCCATTAAAAAGAATGAAATATGGATGAACCCTGAAAATATTATGTTCAGTGAAAGACACAAAAGGCCACATACCTATATGACTCCATTTATATGAAATGTCCAGAATCAGCAAATCCAGAGAAAGAAAATAGGCTGGAGGTTGCCAAGTTTGGATGAGTGGGGATGGGAGTGGTAGCTATTAGGTAGGAAGGTTTCCTTTCAGGATGCTGAAAATGTTCCTTGAATTAGGGATGTTTGCACTACCTTGTGAATATACTAAAACCACTGAACTGTACATGTTAGAAGAGCAAATCCTATGGTATATGAGTTACATATCTCAATAAAAGAAACCTGCAGAAATTTAAGTTTGGGCTACTTTTTATTAGTAAATATCCTACTTTTTTCAGGAGGTTGTTCCTGCTGCTTCTAACAGCTTTGAAAGTTGGTGTTAGATGTTACACAGATGAATGGCATTTTTTTATAAAGCAAAATTACTAATTATGCCAGAGAAACTTTCTACGAATCAGATTAATTTGGTATGATTTTATTTCTTCAAAGTCCTATTAATATCGTTTGTTTTTAGGGAGAAGAGAGAGCTTCAAAGAGTCTTTATAGAATACATTTTTAAAAAGGTCAAAATGTAGTATTTAATAAAAATATTTTTTAATTAGTAGACATTTAGTTTCCAGATAAGCTCATCAATCACATAAAACCCAAGCAGGTAAACTCTGCAACCTCTACCCACCAGTGGTAACCTTCTACGTTCTGCATTCTGCTATTAGATTTCTAGGTCCAACATCAGCTCTTTCCAATTATTATTCACAGGTGTTAAAATGCTTGATAAATTCTTTAAATGAAATCACTTCATTCCCTAATGCTGGGGTATTTACAGAGTAGGCCCGATTTTTAAGGTTAAATTTAGTCTAGATTGTTTGAATAAATATACAACAAAATGATTTCCCAGAATTTGGGATATAAAAACAACCTATAGAGTTGTGTAATGCTTTCTAAGTCCTTTGGGGATTTTTCATGAATTTGGTCATGGGTTAAGGCAGTCACCAACTTTCGTCCACACAAAGTATTACGTAAAAGCTTCCTGGTTCTAAAACAAAGAAGTATTTTATTGCTCAAAGCAAAAGGAAGATATTTTCCTTCCATTTAGTATTGTTGTACTAAAATAGCATACCAATGAAACCAGCTAGGTAACAGCATGACCGAAGGTATGTAAACAAAAATAAGCTGTACTTTATTTTGTATTCTTCCTTTTGGGGTGAAAAAAGTTACTCACACCTAAGAAAATAAAGCTCATCAAACCAAAGAAAACCATACGGGATAGTATTTCCAACATGGGGGTATTCTGAGTGGCAATTTTAATTTGAGGGTATGCCAACCTATGCTAGGATGCATGGTGGGTATACTTGGCACAGACAGAATGTGAAGAAAGAGGCGACCTGTCAAACAGCTGCTATCGAGTTACTCCCTCAACAGCACTTTCAACTTCTCGGGTTATGTCTGTGTAAAAGAAAAAGATGTCAAAGAACCAAAAGAACCAGGCGGGCTGTCACAGCAGCAGCCAAGTCCAAACCGTGCATTCCAGGGTGAAATGCCACAAGAACCCTTAAGAGCCGGCCAGACTGCGGTTCCTTTCCAATATGAATTTACCTCACATTAAAAAAAAAAAATAAATGCACAGCCAGGTATTTTTGCCAACCCGCTCTCCCTTCCCTTTGTGACTCCTCCAAAGGCTGAAGGGATGTTAACATCCCGCAAGCCCAAGGGAAACCAAGCCCCACGCCGCGAGCGAGGCGTCCAGCAGCCTCTTCGCAGCCCGGGAATCTCGGGCCGGCGTCCCCCACACTCACCGGGCAGGGCTGGTCACCGGCCACACAAAGAAACCAGCCGCGGACGCCGGACGCGGGGACTCGCCGCCGAGCCGGACGCCACATCTGGTCCCCTCACGGCGGGTAGACGAGACCCGCCGGAAAATAAGGATTAACCCCCGTACCTGTTGCATGATTCGGGTTCCTTTCACCCAGAAATGAACGCGGGCGCTCAGGACGGGAGACGCGGGCCGCCGGGGCTCTGAGGGCCTCGGCCGCACCCGGCAGGCGGCGCGGAAGCAGGAGCCACCCGCTGGGCTCCCCACCTCGGGTGCTTTGTCTGTGGCGGCGGGGGAGGGGCGGCGGAGAGGGGGTGAAGCGTCCCTCCCTCAGTCGCGCTGCCCGCGCGCTAGAAGAAAGCCAGGCCCGCGGCCGCCGCCGCCTCCACCCGCCCGCGCTCGCCGCCCGGCCGCGGGGCCTGCGCGCTCCTCCCGCCCGGGCCGCCCGGGCCGCCCGGGCCGCGCGGCGGCCACACTCACCTGGCTGGTGCTGGCGCTGGCGGCCGGCGGCTCCGGAGCAGTGGGGAGGACGCGGAGACGCGAGCGAGGCGCGGGCGGAGGCGGAGGGCCCGGCGGGAGGAAGGAGGGCTGGGGACAGAGCGGGCCCGAGCGGCGGTGTGGCGGCGGCGGCTCCAGTCACTGGCGGCAAATCGCGTCCCGGCCCCTCTGTGTGTCAGGCAAGGGGCAGCAGCGCGGGCGGCCCTGCGACCTCCCAACACCCTCGGCCCGACCCGCGTCCGCGCTACCCCGCGCGCGCCCGGGTAGCGGCGGCGCAGCGACCCCGCCCAGCACGGGAAAGGGGCGGGGCGGGGCGGGGCGGGGCGGGGCGGGGCGGGGCGGGGAGTCCCACCCGGGCTGGGGGCTGGGCTCTGGGCGAGGAGGGGGCCTCTGACCACCCCCCCCCGGGCAGCCCCAGCAATCCTCACCACTCGCCGAGCTCTCAGCTCCCAATCCCCCCAACAGCGTGGGGTACAGTGGAAGGAGCACTGGGCCTAGAGTCAGGCAGCCTGGGCTGAAGGAAGGACCCCGCCACCCCCGACCTGACGCCTTGCAAGTCCTCTGTCCTCATGTTGAAATACATACGGTCGAGTCTATGGTCTCCAAGATTTTCAAAATTTTAACACTGTCATCCCGGGTTTGTTGGGGTTCCTTTGCCCCCAAGTGCTCACTGCTAGGAGACTCCAGGAGACAGGTCTCCCCACAGTGTGGGGTGGGGCTGAAGGATAAAGGGAGCTGGAAAGGAATGTGTTATAGTGAAAAGGGGCTGGATCCAGGGCGTTTGATTTTGTGGAGGATCTTTCCACTGGACAGTCCAAAATTTATCTACAAATGGCTACTTCCCCATCTTCACCAATTCTAGTTCTCCCAATGTACTGACCTGAGTCCTTGCTCTTCCAATTTTACTGCGCTGTTTTTATGTCATTTCCTGAATTCAGTTCAAGAGTCATCAGCTAATACGCACAAGCTCAAGGCAGCCATGTGGTCCCAATCCCAGGCCTTACTTATTAATCACTGTGCCACTCACTTAAGTACTACCTAATTCCATGGAAAAAAATCTTACCATTCTAACAACTCGGCAACTAAGTTTCTCTCTACTAAAGTTCTCTGATTTAAAATCTCAAGGATTAATATCTCCTCTTCATTCTGTGACTGATAATCTGTCTCCACAACTTCAGCCTCTTTGCCATTCTTTAGGTCAAGCCTTTCTAATTTCACTTCAGCTTCTGTTCCACATGACTGCCAGAGAATGCTCCAAAAACACAGCCTCCCTCTTTAAAATCCTTCCGAGATTCTCCACCTGGATAATCAGGTTCAAGAAATTACCATGGTTTCTAAGGCCATTTATGATCTGATTCCCAGACCTCTTCAGCTCCAACTTTAACTCCCACCACATACACACAGATTTAGTAGGCTCTGTCTCCACGACTTTGTATGTTTACCCCCGTCCAAAACCCATCCTTTATTTAATCAGGAGAACTCCTACTACCCTTCAACACAGTAAAGATAATGCATCACTTCCTCATTGGAATCTTCCTCGACATCCCCTCCTTCTTCCACACCTGCATCCTCACTTTCCCCACTTGTACTGAATTACTCTTTCCTTTCTACTTTCATGGAACCTTTGATCTATTCTCTACGACAATCCTTAGCACTTTGTTTTTTCCCATTACTTTTGTTTGGTGGTCTTTTCTTACTTGACTGTGAGTTCCTTAAAAGGATAGAGATTTGTATCTAGTTCATTTTTGTCTCTCAGACATAGCACAGGACTCAGCACTAAGAAGGTTCTCTTTAAATATTTGTTCAAGTACTAATGTCACCATTCATTCCAACAAATAGATGTTGAGCATTTACCCAACTAGAGAGAATTACAGTGCAATCCACAGTCCCTGTCTTCCTTACTTAACCTTCCACAGTATTCTGTTCCTCCTTCCTTTACAATTTGGCATTCTCTACTTACCATTTTAAGCCCTGTCCTAATACTGCTTGCATTCTTTGCTTGTTTTAATAAAGCAAGATCATGCCAAATAACCTATTATAGTAATTCACCAAATATCCCTGCCCTTCCTCTTTCCATACCCTCTAGTTCCACACTGTATCACCCAGTTATTAGATAAGGGGCAACAGCTGCAACAGAAAACACATTAGCCTAAATGCAGAGAACAAAGTATGGGTGCTGTATTTTCCTGTAACTACTGAATGAACACTTAAATTCACCAGGCCTCACCTCTGCAGTTCCTCTGGCTCTATGATTAGGCTTCATTTTTAGTATTTTGTTAATAAGGTAAATATATCCTTTATATATGTATAAATTGAAGAGAACCAGATCCTTGCAAAGTAGCTGTCCAGCATCTGCTTGAACTCTGAGTGATAGGGAACCACTCACTACTTCACAATGATACTCATCTTTGAACAGCCCAGCGAGTCCCAACTTTGAACTGAAATGTGTCTCCCTGTACATTTGGTAGGTAACTATGGTATTAGTAGAAAACACCCCTGGATTTCAACTCCAAAGTGGTATGGTTACAGCCTAGTTCCATAACTTCTAGCTGTATGACCTTGGACAAGCACAAAACAACTCCAAGTATGAGTTTGCTCAACTCTAAAGGACAATAATAACATCCTACATCATTATTATAAATATGAATACAATGTGTATTAATGTGCCCAGTCACTCTGAATCTGGTACTAAGATGTACTGAGTACAGAACAGCCCAGTTCCTTTTTCATACACAGGCTTTTTTTTTTTTTTTTTAAGTATAGTCAGTTTACAATGTTGCATCAGTTTCTGGGATACAGCATAATGTTTCAGTCATACATATACATACATATATTCATTTTCATATTCTTCTTCATTATAGGTTACTATAATACATAGCCTTTTAAACATCTGAAGTCAGCAACCATAGCATATGACTTCTCACACCACCCTCCACTCCCGTGCCTCATTCATCTCCTCCATACATTCTCACCTAAACATACTCTAGGGCCTCTTAAAATGTGGCATCTAGAACTGAGTCCAGTAGTCCAGGTATAAAGAGAGGAGAAGAGAAATACGGTTTGCTGCATCCTTATGATGGTGTTTCAAAATTCAGCTTGATATCACATTCATATTTTTCTACTACTCCACACTGTTCATAAATATCATGTTTTTGCCAACTAAAACAAAACCCCTCAAATCCTTTTTAGGACTTTAATACATACACTCCTATAAAACCATGTCACCTCTAACCTGTTTGTGTACAATTTGTTTTTGGAGATTGAGTGTGGATCTTTGCATTTATTCATCTTAAATATCACTTTGGAAACACTGGGATCCCCTGCCAAATAGAAATCAATGTGAAATAAGAATAACATTTGAACGACATTCAGGAGTGGGGAGAAAAAAATTCCAAGTTCCTAAATTCCTAATTTCTCCACTAAGGCTTTTCATGAAATGCCATATTTAAATGTCATCTAAAATTATACAACTTCTCACATTCATTTTGTTTTATTTTTATAATAAGTTAGTATTTTATGTGCATATGTTTCCCAAACATTGTTCTCTGGAAACTGTGAAGAACTCACTGAGATAAGATAGACTGTTAATGCCATTTTACCCAAGCTCAGCAGGGTTAGGTAATTTGCTGAACACTCACTCTGCACCAAAATAGGCTTCTTGGAGGAACTGCCCCACCCACAGGCCCGCTGAAGGGGTGGCCCCAGGAAGTATTCTTCTCTGCTGTGTAATCCCTGAATCACTGCTGATTACCCCTAGGAAGGTACCTGACCTATAAACAGCCAATTCACACCCATTTAAAAAATGACCTGGGAAAAAACTCAACCCAAAAAAGCTGGTCCAATCAGACAATAAGTTGGGCAGCTGGATCCAAAAGGGGGCCCAGAGAGTGGACAGTGGTGACAAGGGCTCTGACAGGTCACCAGTGAGCAGAAGATAACGTCAGCCAATGACTAAGAGGAAAACATCCATTCACATATCCTTTCACTCATCTGTTCAACAAACATTTATTAAGCATTTCATGTTTCTGGTGCAGGGGGTACAGTATGAACAGAATACACAACAGTTCTGCATGGATCTTGTATTCTGGTGGATGGGACAGGCAATAAACACAATAACTAAATAAATCAAATAGCATATTAGAAGGTGATAAGTAGTGGATAAACATTATGCAGAGAAAGCAACTAGGAAGTGCCAGGAGCTGGGGTAAAACTTTCCATGACATGAACTGGGAAAGCCTATCTGAGAAGGTGACATTTGAGCTAAGGCTTGAAGAAGGTGAGGCACTGAGCCTGTATATAAGAAACACACAGGAGAAGCTGAGGGAGTCAACTGGTAGCAGATCAATCAGCAAGCAGACACAAGAAAATAGCAAAACAGACAACCCATAGAGCAGGGCATTCAAAATCTACCTGGGAGCTTTTTAAAAAGCAGTGTTTACAGCACTTCTCCCAGGTACATTAGACCAGAGCCTTCGCAGTTGGGGCCTCAAAATCTGTAATTCTGAAGCACTTCTCAGGTGATTGGGATGACTCCAGCTCTAAAAAAGAGATCCAGAAGTTCCTACTGAAGCCTTGGGTTCTGAATAGCCTTCCAATTCTGTGCTCCAAAAAGCCCAACTTAGCTTGCATTCCTTTCCCACTAGGAGGCTTGGTTGTTCAACTTTTCTGTTATTCCTGAGAGGGAAGCCTGATATCAGGGCTGAGATTTCAGTCTTTCTGATTTACATATATATTCTTTACAAACCACATGAATAGGAACCAAACTCCAACACCCTACTCCCTGAGGTCACATGTTTGAATTCCTGTATCTTGCAATCAAAATTGCCTAACAAACCACAATCACAAAGCTATGAGATGGTGATGCCAAAGCTGCAGCACTGGGCTGGTATTCATTCTGCAACTCTTGCCTTTGGGAGTAGTTAACATTTCAAAAATCAGTATTGGAAAAATTGTCAAGATACTGTATTTTCAAATCTAAAGGTTTTATTTTAACAATGTACATATACTGCACATTAGTGAATTTTTAAGAAAAATATTTAATAATTTTATCATAAATTACTTTGAGTACTCATTTTACCAGTTTTTATATTTGATATTTTAATTCCAAGCTTAAAATTTCTCTTTCACTGAGGAAATTAAGAGGATCTGTTTTTTTAAAAATGTACTTTCATGGTTCTGAAAGTATATAAATAATTAACACTTTTAAGGTTTCTGTTTGTTTGTTTGTTTTGGGTTTTTTGGGGGGCGGTTGCTTTTGGCCACCTATTAGTTCATCATTTAAGCCAATGTATTTGGAGTCCTTTAGACAACAGAACTTTTTCCAAGGCCAACATAGTTTGCAGTCACTCATATCAAGTGGGTTTTTTTCCCCCAATGACACTTTCACAAAATGTTTTTGGTGAATAGGTCAAAGGAAAGAGTAAAAAGCAGTGTTTGAATTTTTATAAAATCAGCAAAACCTTTTTCTAACAAAACTGACTTCTTTTCATAGTAGTGGAGTCATAGGATTTTAAAGCTGGAAGACATCCCATCTATTCTAACATCCTCATTTTCCTGTGACCCAGAAAAGTTAAGTAACATACTCAGCCCTAGACTTAGTTCACAAAACATCTGGAATCCAGGCCTCCTGACTACTAGCTGGTAAAGCTGAAAGTTTATTAATACTTGCAGTATCATCTATATGTGTGTAAAGAGACGTGGGGCATAATTTAGAAATAATACAAGTTTATATCTTGAACATCAATAGTGAAGGAGGATTAATAAAATGGCTGCACTTAGGCTAACAGATTGCTTGTTTTTATGCTTGCCCTTAAAACGGTCAACTGACCTGACTGACTGGTTGCTACTCACAGTTCCAGGCCCACTGTTAAAACTAAAGCTATTGATCTTACTGTTTCTACTTTATTCCAATAATCAAAAGCTATAATCATGCTTGGTCTCTGAGTTGATCTCCAGGGAGAAGGTCACAGGACTTTAACCTTACAAAATAGCCTGAATTACCAAGACCACACCTTGAGTGCTTAGGAGATAAAGAGATCCAACCGATAGCCTCCACAGAATTGGTCACCTGGAAGCATCATGACGCCATTCTGTCTTCTGATGAGAAAATGATTCTGTTGATTGTTATGCTTTATTGTTTGAGCTCTGGCTATATAACCACCCCACCCATCCCAAAGGTGTGTTCACAGTTCTGAAGGCACTAGCCTGCTGTGCCCAGCAAAGCAATAAAACTGCCTCTTTTCTTCTAAACTCCAAGACCTTGTCTCTGGATTATTTGGCTCATCAGGGACGGGGCTGATCTTTGGGCAACAACAGTGCTTTAAAAGTATTCTGAGTAACAGAAAGTGGAATAAAATTTCAGATTAAGGAAGTCCCTAATTTCAATGATCAATTTACTGTCACTCAGTTAATATAAGCTTTCTAACAGATTTACTAAGGAGGCCAAGTTAAAAGCAAATTGTTCAGGCAAACTGTTTTCAATGCTTCTGGCAATATACAACACATTGCATAATAGAGAACAATAAACTGGCTATGCCAATTTTTATAGTTTCTGCCCAATATATTTTCTTCTAGTAAGTACCATTACATATTAACACAATTTATGCCCCAAACATCTGTTCCTGAATCAGAACTCTTTGGTTATAGGTACCAAAGCCAACTTGAACTGGATCAGCGTGGAGCGTGATGGAGTTTCTGGAACAACACTTAAGTAGCTCGGGAGCACTGAGGGAAGAATGGCATTCCTGAGGACCTCAGAGACCACAACCAGACACCCAAGTAGAGTCAGCATCTTTCTCAGCCCCTTCTTCCAAACCTGTTTGTTTCTGACTTGTCTGCAATTTGTTTGACAGCAAATGAGTCTGTTTTAGGCTATAAGGAGAAGAGCCACAGGTGGCACTGGGTATATATCCTCCATCTTAAGGATGGTTCATTCATGTAGAAAAAACATTAGGGGTAGCTAATATTTTGGGTCATATGAATGTTCAAACACTGTGAACAGTAGAACAAGATTGGACCGGGAAGTAGAGGACTGCAGATCATCACTGGCAGCTCCCATCATAGGAGGAAGTCTCCTCCAAAGAAGAGAGGAAAAGGGGAGAGATGGGACCCAGGCCAACAAAAGAACAGTCAGTCACTGCAGGATGTGTGCTTCTCTAAACCCCACACTAGAAAGGCAATTTTTGTGACATATTTTACTACCCACTCAAATATCAAAATTATGTTAATTACTTCTAGGCTCATCAGTGTATATTAAAAACCTACATTCAAGTATCATCTTTTTCTGGTTTGTTCATGGGTCTTTAAAACCCTAGCCTAGAAAAATTCTTCAATTTATTCATGATTAGGGTAGAAAAACACAATTTTGCTTGATCAGAATGTTTTTTACTTATGTTCATTATACATCTAAAAAATTGAGATCTAAAAATACCTTATTCAAAGCTGAAGAGGTCAAAGCACTTGATTATCAAGTTTAATCCACATAGTGAGAGTCAGGTCTCATTTAAAAGGTATTATGAGGTAAGTTACAGAGAAAAGTTCCTTAGTTTCTGTTACATGGTATTTCAATGTGGGGCTAGGTCCTAGTTATTAGTAAGACAGAAAAGAATGTTAAAAATAAGCTTGGTCCAAGTCATAAGGTTTACTTTTGTTTTTCCAGTGTGTTCCAGTCTTCAGCCCGATTACAAAAGTCAACATTTACCTCAGCCATCAAGCAATGTGTTTTGCTCTAAACTCTCAAAATCTGAGGTCAGAGACCAAAATGTTGTCTCCTAGCTTCAATTCTCTTGTGCTCAGAAACGAATCCCTTGTTTATCTCTGTGCGTGTGTGTTTAAATTCTGTGTTCTTGAACAAAAGAGGGATAAATCACATTTAAAAATAATCTCCAGCTATGGTTCAGACTCTTCCCACGTTGTCACTCTCTCCAGCTGCTCTGGAGAGGTGGTGAAACTCGGCCGTGACTTTAGCAGCTGAATGGCAGCTTGGGAGAAGTCCCATTGCATAAAGTTGGACGAGGCACTAGCAACACAAAAGCAAAGGATTGATTTGCTTATGGGATAAAGTAGAAAATGGAAAGAATTGCCTTTTGTATCAGTCCAACTTTTCTTCTCCTTCTGAATAAAACATTATTATGTAACAAAGGGCCTTTAAACAATTTTTTTTTTTTAAATTGGCAATTTGACAAACATAGATTGTGTCATCCTGGGTTAGAGCCACTTCTTAGGGTGTGGAGTTACTTGATTCCGGCACTGTGGATCAGTGCTCAAAACATGTTACACAAGCTAGGTTCATGCCTCATTAATATTATCTAAGATTTAGGGGAGGAAAGGAGTAAAAGGTATGTTTCCCTTTGGGGACTTGAAGAAAGGGAGCCCTGGGGTGGGCCCTGGTTGACCATTTTATTCTGAAACCTTTATTTTTTTGTATAAAAAATCATGCAAATAAGCCAACAAATGTATTCTATCACCAGTCCTAAGATGAAAACAACTACAGTTTAGACATTTTCACTGAAAGTATGGCAGCAAATTTGGGACAAGAGTTGTTGCCAGTGCTCAGCTTACCCTCCTGTGAAACAATCCTGGGTGTCTTGTCTGCACGGAAATGATGCTTAGAGGCTTCCATGGCCATTTTAATGCTGTACGACCAACTTTAAAGCATTTCACTTGGAAAAGAAGGTGGAGTGAACAGAAACATGGGAAAGACTTTCAATGATTTACGTTTTCGTGCAACCAAAAATGCGGTGCCAGCACTGCTTTAGAGACTTGGAGACAACGCTGAGGATGTTAGGAGTTTGCTCTCCGTCTAAGTGGGAGACAGGAACCCAACCACTCAATGCAATGTGATACATACTGGACTTATCATTAAGTTCTACACAAAATTCTATGGGGACCCAGGGAAGAGTAATCACCAATGTCCAGTGAAGGCTTCATGGAGGCTTTGACACTTGAACAGAATCTAGAAGAAAGAGTTGACATTGTTGAGGCTGGGAAAATGGAGGAAAAGCAGAATAGTATGTACAGTGGCTCAGAGGCACTAAAGAACATGCTAGTTGAAGATTTCTGAGCATTCTTGCTGTGGCTGCATAAGCAGAGAGAGGGTCATTTAAGGGAAGATCAAAATAAGAAGTAGCTGTGGGCCAAAGGTGGAAAATTCAACAGACTGCAGAGGCCAGGCAGGTTATGAAAATGGTTACAGCTGAGCAGATCTAGGTGCAGACACATTCACTGTGAGTGAGCGGCTCACTGGAGAACGCACAACCTCTAAAAATACTGCACCAAACTATACTCACCTTCCCAAATGTGAGAGATTGCATCTTTCCCCACACCCTTGCTGAGAATGGTTATTTACAGCAATATTTTTCATTTACGCAACAAATACTTCTTGAGTGTCTTCTATTGTGAGTGATGGTATTAAGAATTGAGGATACAGCAGAGATAAAAACAAAAATTCCTACCCTCATGGAACGTATACTCCAGTGAGGGGGAGATAGAAAAAGAAGTAAAATTTGCAGTTGCCAGAGACATGCTCTGGAGAAAAACAAAGAAGAGACAAAGATAGAGAATGGGAGACAGGTTGGACTTTCTATAGTGTATATCAGGAAGGCATCACCAGAAGTGACCCTCGAACAAAGACTGGGTAAGGTGAAGGAGGAAGCTCTGCAAACATCTGCAGGAAGAGCATTTCAAGCAAAGGAAACAACAAATCCAAGGCCCGGAGGAGAAGCCATACCTGTGGGGCAGGGAGGTGGAGGGGAGTAGGGGTGAGGGGAAAAGAGAATATGTTGGGTCTTTTAAGGAGTTCTAAAGATTGAGGCTTTGGCTCTGAGCAAGTTGAAAAAGCTTTGAATAGTTTTCAGCAGAGGAGTAATAGGTGGGGTTTGTACTTCTAAAGACTTATTCTGGCTGCTGAATGTGAAACTGAATGTCTTGGGTCCAGAGAATAAACTCAAAGGCTAGCCAAGAGGTGAGAGCTATTTACTACTCAGGACCAGGTGACTGTGGCTTGTCTCAGCCTTGAGGCAGCGGGTGGTGGGTGGTGGTTAGATTCTGGTTATAAGTTAAGGATCCAGGATTCCATGACAGATTGGATGTGGGGTGTCAGAAGAAAAGAAAAGAGAATCCAAGGATAACTCTGGGGTTTGGGGCCTGAGCAATTAGAACAACATTATTCTATTTAATAAAGGGGAAATTTTAAGAAGGAATAGTTTGGGTAGAGGGGGATGGAAAGGGAGGTGGGCTTATTGATTTGGTTTCAGAAATACTAACTTTGAGATACTTATCAGATAATGAGCAAAAATTTAGAATAAAGCAGCTAGTAATTTGAGCCTGAGTTAAAGGGAGAGGTCTGGGCTGGAAATATACATTTGGGATTTGTTGGTATATCAGCATAAAGATAATGTCACAATTATGAGACTTAGTGAGATTAACAAGAGAGCAAGTATAGAGAAGTCTAAAGACTCAGTTGTCAGTTCTGGGGTAGTCCAACATCTAGAGACTGGGAAGATGAGGCGGAATCAACAAAGGAGACTTCAAAGGAACAAACTATGAGGATGGAGAAAAACCAGTCATGTGTATTATCATGGAAATCAAGTAAAGAAATATTTCAAAAATAGGGAAATGATCAACTCGGTCAAATACTACTAACAGGGTGAGTGTATTAGAGTTCCCAGAGAAACAGAACCAAGAGGTAGGATGTATGTAAGTACATTTGAATGTGTTTGTTTTCAAGAATCGGCTTATACTTATTATAGAGGCTGCCAAGCCCAAGATTTGCAGAGTGAGCTAGCAGGCAGGAGACCTAAGCAGGACTGATGCTGCAGTTCAAACATGCAGTTTCACGTTTTTCTAATGTGAAATTTTCTCGTGGGAACATCAGTCTTTTGTTCTATTCAGGACTTCAGCTGAGTGGATGAGGCCCACCCACATTAAGGAGGCCAATGTACTCTACTCAAAGGCCACCAATTTAAATGTCAATCTCCTCCCAAAACACTTGCACCAGAACATCCAGACCAAATACCTGGGCAGCATGTCCCAGCCAAGGTGACACATAAAATTAACCATTACAGCAACAAAGATGAGGCTGAGGAGTGGCTGTTGTATTTAGCAACATACAGGCTACTGGCAATCTTAGGAAGAACGGGTTTGGCAGAAAAATGGGAGGAGAAGGCTTGATTGGAAGGGGTTTACAAGCTAACAGAAGGAGAAATGTCACACACTTCTGGGTTCACAGGACATGGGGGAAAGAA
Source organism: Camelus dromedarius (assembly GCF_036321535.1). NCBI lineage: Eukaryota > Metazoa > Chordata > Mammalia > Artiodactyla > Camelidae > Camelus > Camelus dromedarius. Next base: position 52,144,194 of record NC_087439.1, read on the forward strand.
AACACAGCAGTGGGCTATAAGCCACCAGGGCAGACTGACCTGATGCTGGTTACCAATACCCCAGCTCGGGGGCAAGCTGGGGAACTATGAAAGATTAGCTCTCTCCTGAAGCTGGAGACCTGAAAAGAGGTTACAGTGTTCCCAGGTCACTAGTAGGGCATGCAGCTCCACACAGAAGAGGATTTTTGGAGAAACCCACCGTTAGTTTAAGTCCTCAAGATTCCCACAGATTAATACCAACTAAACGAGAATTCATAATCAATAGGTATAAGAAATACATCAGCAAGCAAATTCATGAGAGTATCAGAAACAGCAAGCATCAGCTCTAGTCCCCCAAGGGTGTCAAATATTCAAGTTACCAAACAAAAAATATGAAACACTACTATGAAATGTTTAAAAAAATTTTTTTAATGAAATACAAGATGAGTAAGCAATAAGGGGCTCCCCTATAAGACCAGGCAAATTAGGAAACAAACCAAATAAAGCTTTCAGAAATATAAAATAGAATTGTCAAAGTAAAAAAAACTCAATTAGTTAAAACACATATTGGGCAGAGTTGAATAAAAATACTGGTCAATTAAAGGACAAATCTGAAGAAATTATACTGAAGATAAGCAAATGGAAAATATGAAAGGTTAACAGATATGGAAATAGTCTCATATGAGATTACAAGAAAGAGGAAAAGAGAAAGCCTGTTTGTTCCCAATGCCTACTACCAAGTAGGCAAGCAGAGGACAAATAAAACCCCCAGGATCCATACACACCGACCCTGAGCCTGACTAGGTGTGGTCAAATTTTAGATTTATCTGATTAGTATCCCCTCCTTTGAGGAAGGCTGGGTTGGGAAAATGGCAGAGCCAATAGAAGTTCCTCATCCTAGTTACCAGTAGTAAATGTGATGCATAAACAGTGGAACCGCTTACAGTGTTCATATTTTAAGACTGGACTAAAATCTTCCTGTAAAACTAATCTTGCCATGTGACATCAGATTTTCCTTTGGGTATAGTTTCTTCTTCTTTGCCTATAGACATACTTAAGTTTCTATCTATTTATAAAAAACCAAAACTCAAAAAATTCTTTTAAGCTATTATCTTTTCTTTCCTGTTCCATTCAGTAATAAATTTCTTGGGGGGAAAAGTCATCCAGACTTAAAACGATTATTTGTTCACTATTCATTCACTACTTGCTGCCTCCCCAGTTAATGAACTGAAACAGTTCTTTCAAAGTTAACAATGACTATTTATCATATTCAGTGAATTTTCTTCCTCTTTTCCCTCTTTATAGTACTTGATACTGTTACCACTCATTTCCTTCTTTTTTAATAAACAAATATTTGTTAAGTTTTTCTAGTCTCTAAATCAGGCCCTGGAAATAAAAACGTAAGATAGTTCTCTGACATCAAGTGATTTACAGTTTACTTATCAAAGAAGACATGTGCGTAAGGAAATAAAACAAAGCACTAAAAGAAAAAGTAGAACCACAAATGAGGAAGTGATTGCTTCCACCTGGAGGAGTCAGGAAAGGCTGTACACTTGAGTTTTTGAAAAATAAAGTGCACAGAAGACATAGAAAACAAACGTACGGTTACCAAGGAGAGTAGGAGAGGGGAGGGATAAATTGGGTGTTCAGGATTTGCAGTACTAACTACTGTATATTAAATAAACAACAAGGTCCTACTGTATAGCTCAGGGAACTATATTCAATATCTTGTAGTAACCTATAATGAAAAAGGATCTAAAATATATATATGTGTGTGTATGTGTGTGTGTGTAACTGAATCATTATGCTGTACACCAAAGACTAACACATTATTAACTGACTATACTTCAATTAAAATAACAGTGTGTGCTGATCAGGCAAATGCGCACAGACTTAGGCATCACTTGAGGCACAGGAAGCACCTGAGCAAAGGTACAGAGGCATAAAGCATCCAGGTGTGTTAAGGTATTATGAACAGCTCAATATGCCTGGGACAGAAGAATCAAGATGGGCATTAAAGGCCAGAATGAAAGGCAACACAAATTCAGGCAAGGCTTTGAACTCACTCATTCAAAGGACTTTATCTTATCGGCATTCAACAAAGCACTAAAGGGGTTGTCCTTCTTTTTTGTCTTTCTTACTACATTTGTAATTTTGAAACAATATCCTTGCAGGAAGATAGAGGCTTAATCGAAGGCTATAAAGCTGGAGAAAGGAGACATTGAGAACACTGACACATCGGTGAACACTGAGATTGACTTCTGTTTTGCCATAAAATATAATGTTGTGATACAACATTAACATTAGATCACTGATTATTTCCTTGGTAGAAATTCCTGGAAGTAGAAATTACAGTGTCAAAGTTATTAACAATTATAAAGCCTCTTGATATACACTGACCAACTGCTTTCCAAATACCCTGTCTCAACTGATGTTTCCAGTAGCACTGAGAATTGTATTAAGTTTTTAAAAAATTCTTTAAGTGTATAGGCAAAGATTTCTTCTTCATATAATTTGCATTTCCTGAATTACAAGTTAATTACATTTACTGGAAATTTGTATTTTCTTGTTTAGGGAACTGTCCCTTCATGTTCTTTGATCATTCTTTTTATCAGAATGTTTTTTCTTGATTTATATTAAGTATATTGATCTTTTTTATCTGTCATGCTTTTTTTCTGCAAATATTAATATGCAAGGTTTTAAGACTGTTTTAGAGTTAAATGTATTTATCTTTTCCTTTAAAAATCTTTATTTCCTTCTCACTTTTCTTTCAATGACTGTGACACCATTTTATCTTGTTTCCTATTTCTCAGTCCACTTTGCTCTGATGTCTAGCTGATACTTCTTTCTCCTTTCAAATAGAGGTATCTGTCATGGTCCTTGGACTTTGTACGTTAATGTCCTTATACTCAGAGATCGAACCCATTTCAAATCTTTCAGTGGTTTTAAATATTGATCCTCTTAATATAAAAAGATTTTTTCTGAGTAATATACATCTTTAGTGTCAAATTCAAAAGTGCAAAATAATACACAGCCAAAAATAAGTCTCTTTTTCTCCCTGATCCCCACCTAAGCAATTTCTCTTCTAGGAGGCAACCATGATTATAGTCTCCTGAGGAGCCTTCTAATAGTCTATGCATTTATAAATGTGAGTCTGTGTATGTATGTTGTGCATATATATATATATTTACAATTAATATATATAATTACATACATATGTACAATTTACCCATACACATATTAGCATGATATGTACCCTGATCTACATATTACTTTTTGTACTTAACATAGATTTTAGAGCTCTTTTCCTACCAGTACACCTGAGACAGCATTGTATTTCATTATTTGAAAATATAACATTTTAAACCAGTCTTCTAATGCTAAACACTTAGTCAGCTTCAACTCTATTACAATCTATCATAAACATCATCTTGTACTTAAAGGATAACTGCTTAGGACTAGAAATGCTAAAAGTGCATTTGTTATTTTGATTACTGTGAACTTGCCTTTTATTGAGATTATACTAATTTACAGCTCCTCCAGCAATGCTTGGTAACTGTATTATAAATTTTTTTGGTTTTTGCCAGTCTGATAAGTGAAACATAGCATCTAATGTAGTACATAATTGGGTGAAGATTGGCATCTTTTTTATACATTTAAGAGTGATCTGTATTTCCTTTTTAGTAAACTATTTTTTCCTATCCTTTGCCTCCCTCACTCCTATTTTATATTGAAGAGTTGGTCTTTTTTCTTATTAACTTATCGGAATTTGCTTCTAATATATGTTGTATTTACTATTCCTCAAATTTTAGTTTATGTAAGATGGTTTTATTGTGTCGTTTCCTGTAAGATTTCTGTGATTGTTACGTAAACAGATTTATCAGTCATTTCTTTATGGCATCTTTGTTTTGGGTTATACTTAGAAAGCCCTTTCTATGCTGATATTATTTAAAACAAAATCTCCCATGTTTTACTCTTGTACTTTTATGGGTTTATTTTTATTCCTAGATCTTTGATCTGTCTGGAATTCATTTATATGCAAAGTTTAAGGTAGGAATCCAATTTTTTTTCCTAATTGCTATCCACTCACTGCAGAACCATTTGTTAAATAATTTTCCCTTCCCTCCTCAATCTGAAGTGCATTCTTATCACCTCCTTGTGTTTTGTGGTCTATTTCTGAACATTCTATTGTGTTTTACTGATGAACATGCTCCCACCTGTTTTTAATTGCTGTACTTTTATATTATATAAAAAGGGAGTCCCTTCTCATTTTTCTTCTTTTCTGAAATTTTCCTGGCTATTCTTGTTTATGTATTTTACATATAAACTTTAGGATCAGCTTGTCTAGTTTTAAAATGTAAGCATTTTTACAGTTAAATTAAGATTAGGTTAAATTTATAGATTAATTTAGGAAGAATTAACGTTGTTATGATGCTGATTATTTCAATACAAGAACATGGTTTTTTTATTTTTTTTAATTTTTTTTAACATTTTTTATTGATTTATAATCATTTTACAATGTTGTGTCAAATTCCAGTGTTCAGCACAATTTTTCAGTCATTCATCGACATATACACACTCATTGTCATATTTTTTTCTCTGTGAGTTATCATAACATTTTGTGTATATTTCCCTGTGCTATACAGTGTAATCTTGTTTATCTATTCTACAATTTTGAAATCCCAGTCTATCCCTTCCCACCCTCCACCCCCCGGTAACCACAAGTCTGCATTCTCTGTCTGTGAGTCTATTTCTGTCCTGTATTTACGCTTTGTTTTTGTTTGTTTGTTTTTGTTTTTGTTTTTTAGATTCCACATATGAGCGATCTCATATGGTATTTTTCTTTTTCTTTCTGGCTTGCTTCACTTAGAATGACATTCTCCAGGAGCATCCATGTTGCTGCAAATGGCATTATGTTGTTGGTTTTTATGGCTGAGTAGTATTCCATTGTATAAATATATTTATACATATACAAGAACATATGTTTTTGATTTGTTCAAGTCTTCTTTTGTGTCTTTCAGTAGTGCTTTTTTCATGTAAGTGATACAATTTGTTTTAAAGTTTATTCTTCCAATTTCATCTTTTTGTTTCTATTATAACATCTATTCCTTCCATGCAAATCACTTTCAAATTGATATCTCTATCTTCATGTCTTTTAAAAGCACCACATATACACATCCAGCTGTTTTTTAGATTGTTTCCATTTGAAAGTTCCACTGTTATTTTAAAGTCAACAAGTGCCAAATCTGACTCATCACTCTCTACCAGCCAAATGCAATCTATCTCCTTCAGTTTTGTATTAGGTGCCTAATACAGGACCACATGCCTGGCACATAGTAGATTTCTATACATCTTACGAGTAGAAACACTTGCATGTTTGCCTTCTCTCTTTTTCCTTCTTTACTTCTCTCTCTCTGTCACATAGGCACACACATACTGAGAGCCAGCTATATAACTAGTGGGGCCTAGTGCAAAATAAAAATGAAAGGCCCTTTGTTGGAAAAGTAGGAAAAAAGTACTATTAAAGGTACTAAAATAGAAAGCTTTTCCTTTCTTCCCATGATGTCTCTTTCAACTTGTCGTGGTGTTTTTATTTGATATTTAATGTCATCCTACATAAAGAAAGACAAAACATTTTAATGATTAGCCTGAATTTTACCATTCATCTTTATGTCATGCAAGGCCAGTTTCAAACAGAAACAAAAAATTTAATATATGCAGAATCACAGAAATCACACAACTTGTGTATGTGCATATGCATTTTGTTCTTAACAGAACAGCAGAAACACTACACAAAACTAACTCAGCTGGTTTTATTTCACTTCTTGATACTCATGCATCCCACCAGCACTGTGTCCCTTTGGCTTACTGATAAGGAAGGAGTAAAAGGAAAGGGACTATGGCTTATCCCGTCTTTTCCTTTCCTTCTACGTCATCATTCTCAGCCTAACTGGTCGGTTAAAAAGGGAAGTAACATAAATGAGAAAGGACCTGTAGTGTTTATTGCTCATTCGTGTTTCTTAGAGTGGTATCGTCTTATATCTGCATTTTGTTTCAACAAGTTCTGGTTTTCAGGGAAGGTGTGGCCTCTTGGGGTCCCATTTACTCAGATGTAGGCAGAACATGCTTCAAGTCTCATTAAACTCCACACGTGGTAGGTCCACCAGAGTTCTGTGCCCGTGGGACACTTGAAGACAAATGCAATGGCAAGATGCTGAGGTCATGCACTTGTGTATATCTCCTTTGCTCACTGGCATACTCCATTGTCCCACTGAACTACTTACAAAACGAAAGTTCAAGGATGAAACTGTTAAGAATTTCAAGACAGCAGAGTGTTAAAATCTGCATGGCTCCCTTCTGAGAGTGGGGTCCTGTTGGGCTACACAGGCCCTATGCCGATGAAGCCAGCTCTGCACACAGCCCAGCTTCTCTTTTTTAACTATTTTAGCCTCACTTTCTAGTAGTAGCAAACATTCATGCCAACGGAGAAGTTCAAAGTTAGTTTTGGCTTTTTCCTCCCTCCTAGGCTGCCTCACTCTCATCTCTCACTTCTACTTTCCAAATCCTACGAATTAAGCTTATCACTAGCATCTGCCTTTCCTTTTTATTCCTACTTTATCACCCACATTTAGATAACTGTATTCTTCTACAGTATTTTAGTAAGAGTAACCATCTGCTAGGGACTAAAGTGTGTCCTCCCTAAATCCGTATATTGAAGCCCTAAAACCCCATGTGCTTGTATCTCAGAGAAGGCCTTTCAGGAAGTGATTAAGGTTAAATGAGGTCATAAGGGTGGAACCCTAATCCAACCTGACTGATGTCTTTATAAGAAGAGACATCAGAGTTCTCTTTCTGCCACATAAGGACAAATCAAAGGATGGCCCCTGTAAGCCAGGAAGAGAGCTCCAAACAGAACTCAACCATACTGGCACCCTGATCCTGGACTTCAAGTCTCTAGAACTGTGAGAAAAATAACTTCCTGTTGTTTAAGACATCCACTCTTGTATTTTGTTGTGGCAGCACAAGCAGACTTAATCCATCACCTCTTTCTCCCTGTTCTCAGTTTTTATCTGTCTTTTTCAGTGCACATTTAAAGGATTATTATCCTAAAATTATAACTCAGATCAAAGTACAACTCCGTTTAAAATCACTGATGATTGAGTTGAGTGTTTGCCTCTCAGCTGGGCATTCAAAGACTCCACACCAGTATCTTCTACATACTTTTCCGTCTTCTGTGCTACAAGAAAACTGGACTGTTGACGCTTTCAGAAGCAGGTCCGTGCTTTCCTGCTTCCGTTCTTTTGGAACACTTCCTTCTCCCGTTTCTGCCTGTTGAAATCCTTCGTTTTACACAAGGTCCATGTCTTAATTTCGCTTCTTTCTTGAAGCTTCACCTTACTTAATTGTATGTTATTTCTCTTTTAACTTTTGGTGGGAGGGGGTGGAATTCCTTTGATATTTTATTTTCAATTCCACATGGCATTTAAGTAAAATTCAAGGCAGAATATGATTTAGGCATTTTTCTTATCTTCCCTACTAGTGTACTTCTCATAGATAGCAGCTGAACTTGACCTTCTGATGACTATGTGTTTGTTGTGGAATCTCTATTTCTCATATATTAACGTGGGTAGAGAATGCATGGCTTTATTTCCATTTAAAAATTTTAAAAATGAAAAATAACACCTTATTCTTTCTGGTTTTCAAGTCATGCTCACATCTATGAATACATGTAATCAGTTCTTATACGGAGTAGGTACCAATCTTGTCAAATTGACAAGGAAGCCAAGGCTCTGAAAGATTGAGGAATTTACTAGAGGCTGTGAAGCTGTTTAGTGAGCCCCAGAATCCAGAGTTGTGTCCCCACCACTGTCCATTTTTAAAATTAAATTCATGTAGAAGATACATTTGAAATCTGCTTGTCTCTTAGAACCTCATCATGTTACAGGACCTCTCAGTCCAAGGTCTGTTACACCTGAGTAAGTTTTAGAGTCAGGAATAAATTCAGATCTACTTATTCTCAAACCGCTGTACTTTCCCCAGATTTCTAAATATTTTACCAAGCAAAAAGACCCTGCTTTTTTTCATTTCTGAGTCTGAACAACTAAGACTGTACACACAGACCATAAACACAATTAACCATAAACCAGCTGTAAAAAATTACAATCATATAGAAAATCCAAAAGTACTCAGAACAAATTCATATGTCAGGAAGACTTTTACACTGAAAGTTTGTCAAAAACACCATTTGAACTGAAGGACAAAGGCCTCTTCATGTACATAATAAAGAGTAGAGCTACCACCTGCTTAATATTTTCCTATGTATTGTTTTCCTAAGTATGATAAATTTGGAGCCTATTGTTTGCCTCGAAGCATTTCAGTGATGCCTGAAATATGAAAATACTGAACATATTAAATGCAGCTACTACATGTCCTGGGTAGGTGGACGTTGGAGTGACTGTGTGTGACTAGAAAGAAGGAAATTGTTTTCCCATTTGATGTTTCCTCATCTCCCTCACTACTACCAACAAGTTGCTGTTCCACAGGAAATTAAAGTCCTGAGTTATACTGGAGTAAGCCACTTATTATTGAACATTTTCAATAAAGAAGCTCAGAGACTAAAGTCCTTGAGGGCAAAGATTTCCCTTTTGCTTGTTGCACTTTGATGTACCTACTTTATTTAAAACAGCAACTGGCATTCCAGTAACACAATGGAATTCAACATATGATGTAATCCATCTAGGAAAATACGAACTTCTCTGCCTCAGCTGAGGAGTTGATCCACCCACTGCCCACATTCTGAGGCACAGAGGGAAATGCCAACTATTCAGCAGACCTAAAATTTCCAGTTGGGTTTTAGCCCAGTTCTCCCATCCATGCAATAATTGCAACAAAGTTCAGGAGAATAATCCTAAATAGGCGACTAAGAAAGTTCAATATTTTTCAATGCCTAAAAAAAGAGGGACAGAGAAAATATTTCAGGGTTCTGTTTCTTTCAAAACCTTTCAAAGCTTTTGCATATCTCTCAAAATCACTTTCAAGAACTGTCTTAGCTTGGGTTCATTAGACACAGTTGCTAAAATGGAGAGCTGCATCTGGAAAGTTTACTGGGGAGTGCTCCCAGGAAGTACACCTGTAAGAAAGTGAGGCAGAGGGAAGAATGGAACTGCAGTTGGTTACAAATGAGGCCTCAGACAGCATTAAGGAGAGGTCTAAGCTGGGGTGGACCAGGTTGAGGGCAGGGGCCAGGACACTGTATTCCCATATTAGCCATTTGTCATGGACTGCTCCCTGAAAGAGAGCTTTGGGGGAGGCAGGCCGCTGCAGCTGAAGGCAAGTACTCGGGAAAGACACAGCTGAGCCAACTGGCAGCAGCCAGTGACGAGGGGATCAAGCCTGAGGAGTGGGTTCCAGAGGAGTGCCACTGCATCCACGCCAAAGCCGTATATGAAGTGATCCCTTCATATGACAGACTTCACCTCCTCCCTAGCCATGCTGGCCTCCTTACTAGTTCCTGAAATTGCCAGGCATGCGCTCCTCTCAAGACCTTTGTTCTTCTTTTTCCTCTATCTGGAACACTCCTGTGGTGATCAATTGTCTGGGTTTCCCAGGCTGGGACTGCCCTAGTTTTAGCACCGTGATACATCCTGGGAAACTCCTTAGTCCCAGACAAGTCAGGAAGACTGAGACCTCTTCCAGACACCCACACGTTTCACTCATCTTTTCTGACCGTCCTAGTTTAAATTGCACCCTCTGACTCTCACATACATACTCCCAATTCCCTTTTCCTGCTTATATTTTTTTCTGTACCACTTAATACCTTCTAATATACTGTATCCCTTATTTGTTTTATTTAGTTTAGGAATATAAACTTGAGGACAGTTTCTGGCACTTGGTATGTGTTGAATGGATGAAATAAATAAGTATTTCTAGTATTTTATAGAAAAGAAATAGTTTGTATGAAAAGTATGCTGTCCTTTAATGATCGGTTAAAAATGTTTCAAATGGTGATCATTTATCATTGTTAATTATTTGGCAGTTACACTGGTAAAAGGTCAAACTGATCACAAAATCAGTTCTTCAGTGAGCAAATGTAGGAAAGATTTAAAATTAAATCATTCTACTTGGTGGCTGATGGTGATGACATGCCATTTTTAAATTATGTGAAATAATTTAACAGATTACTTATTTAGAATTTGCAACTTGAAAAAATAGGCTGGAAAAAATGGGGCAATCTGACTGACAGCATCGCCCACTGTGAAATTAACACAGGGTAGCAGCCATTGCCTAAATGCATCGTTATAAGCAAATGTTCAGACATGAGCACAAGACAGCTATGAGACTGAAATTCCAACAGCTGTAAAGTCGAAGTTAGATTTTGCTATATCTTCAGTGATCATATTTTCTTTGATAAGAAGGGTGGAGGAAAAGAAACAAGTGTCTTTTGGAGAGATAAATATTTCTTTGCACTTGAAAGTAAAATGTTTAGAAAATACAACAGCTATACACACACATTTCAATTTCCATAAAATGTAATAAATACTTTGACTCCTATTCAAACTTAGCCGAAACTATAGTTCCCTCTGTTCCACAAAGAGTGAAGTATGCTAAGAAATATGAAGTGGTTTCACACAGTATTTTAAATGAACTTTTTTGCTTTTAGTTTTATAATTAACATCCTTCCAAACTAGTTTATCAGCCAATCTTTAATATAGACATAATTATTATTCTCAAGCTGGGAAGAATGTTTAAAAAGGAAAATGCAGAAAGTTCTCCTTTGATTTTATTTCTGAAATGTATTATCCTAAGAAAACGTAATAAATGAAAAATAACTGGTCACATTGTATCATGATGGGAATTACGCATTTAGCTTCCCACGATTTATACATGGATTCATACATAATATCATGGAATTAAAATAAATCTTGTGTCTTTGTTCTGTTCACAGAACAATAGAAGGAGCTAACTAACCTAACTACCTGGAAAAAAAACTATGGTTGTTAACACATGGTCCTAAGATTCACTTTGCTAATCAAATTTTTGCTTCCTAATGTTGAAAAGGTAGTGAGTTCAAATAATGTTTATTGTATTTTTGTTGCAATTCTACTGAAGACTAAAGTATTTTATGTTCCATTCATAAGTTTGCATTCTCTTTAAAGTTATAAGTCAAACTCCAACACAGACTCAAGGAATATATGAAGTTTTTAAAAAATATTAAATGAAATTGGTTAAGTACTGTCAGGGATTGAATGGTGTCCTTATAAGAAGAGGAAATTTGGACACAAGGAAAGACACCAGGAATGGGTGAGTCAGGGGAAACACCCTGCAAGGACACAGTAAAGGTGGCCATTCACAAGCCAAGGAGAAAGGCCTCAGAACTCAACCCTCACATCTCGATCTTGGACTTCCAGTCTCCAGAACTATGAGAAAATAAATTTCCATTCTTTAAGCCACTCAGTCAGTCCACGGTGCTTTGTAATGAGTGTACTTTTAAAGTGTGGTAGCTGTTAACCCAAAGTGTAACAGCTAAATCACTTTCCTTTTAATCCCTGATCAAATGCAGTTTAAAGTTTCTGTTTGTTCCGTGAATCCCTGGCATGGAGGCTGGCTGAACTGCCCATCACTCTCACTAAGCATCCCTTGTTTCTTTCCTCTTAGCCATTCTTCCCCGCTTTTTGTCTTGTCCTTTGTTTCATATCAGTACTTCCCCTTTCAGTACTTTAGAAATGCCCCACATGCTGCAACCAGATGTCTGGATGTACGAAAGAGGAAAATGTCAAGTTTTATTTTAAATGGAATGAAGAGAGAAGCTGAAAGGTAAGGGGAAATTGGTGGTACCAGAGCTCCTGGGAAGAACTGGCATGACATTCTTCATTGTTTTATAAACACATTTCTTGATATTTGAAATGGATTTCTAATAAATTATATTTTCTTCTAAGTACTTAATGGTTTTATATTCCACTACTTTTATAAGCCTTTCTCTTATTTTCTTCTCTTTGAACAAAAAACATTCAGTTCCTCTTTTCATACCTCATTTTTATTATGAATCTTTCTAGCCACATTCCTGACCATTCCCCACCCCCATTAGCCACCATGACAAATACCAGATACTCAATAAAAGCTTGATCAATAAATATATAAATATCAAAAGGCATCCTGACATTCTCCACCTCTCAGCATCCCCTCTGCTGGGTCCCTGCTCATGGTGGAGGCTCTTAGTTGGTCCCCCTGTTCCTGTTATTCCTGGTGGTCTGTTCTCAACACAGCAACCAGTGACTTAAAATATAAAGTAAATGTAGCACTTCCCTATTTGAAAGCCTGGCCATGATTTTCCATTTCACTCAGAGTAACACACCAAGATCTTACAATGGCTTGCAAGGCCCTACCTAATCTGTCCTTCCCCTCTCTCCCTGTCAACTCCACTCCACAAATACCTCAAATGCTGTTCCTCAAATACCTGCTGTTCCTCAAATACCTCTAGAAAATTCCCAGTTTAAGGCCTTTGTACTAGCCATTCCGTCTGCATGAAATATCCCTACCATGGGCTGAACTGTATCTCCTGCAAATTCACATGTTGAAGTCCTACCCCCAGTACCTCAGAATGTGACTGTATTTAGAGACAGGACTTTTAAAGAGGTAATTAAGTTAAAATGAGGCAAACAAGGTGGATCCTAATCCACCTTCTAAAAGGAAATTTAGACAGACACACAGAGTGGGAAGACTATGTGAGAACACAGGGAGAAGATGGCCATCTATAAGCCAAGGAGAGAAGCCTCAGAAAAAACCAACCCTGCCAACACCTTCACCTTGGACTTCTAGGCTCCTGAACTGTGAGAAAATAATAAATTTCTGTTGTTTAAGCAACCTAGTCTGCGGTTCTTTGTCATGGCAGTCCTAGCAAAGTAATACGATCCCTAAGGTTCACTTTTTCACTTTCTCCAAGTGATTTTTAAAATGTTTCATTTTCAATAAGGTTTATCCTGATTATTTAATTTTTTAAAGCAGTGTAACAGTGTATTCATTTATTTTTTAGTATCTTTTAAAAATCTAAATATAGTTGATGTATAATATTATTTAGTTTCATATATACTACATAATGATTCGATGCTTGCATATGAAAAGATTACCACAGATAAGTCTAGTAACCATCTGTCCCCATACAAAGTTATTACTATACTACTGACCATAGATATTCCTTATGTTGTATATTAGATCCTCATGACTTATTTATTATATAACTGGAGGTTCGTATCTCTTAATCTTCTTCACCTACATCATCCACTCTTCCACTCCCCTCTCTTCTGGCAACCACCCATTTGTTCTCTGTATCTCTGAGCCTATTTTTATTTTGTTTTGTTTGTTTTTGTTTTTAGATTCCACATATAAGTGAGATCATGCAGTATTTGTCTTTCTCTGTCTGACATTTCACATAACAGTGTATGTATTTCACATAATAATTTCACATCATAATGCCCTCTAGATCCATCCATATTGTCACAAATAGCAAATTTCATTTTTTATGCCTGAGCAATATTCTAGTGTGTGTGTGTGTATACATATACACTGCATCTCATTTTTTTCTTTTGCAGCTTAAAACAACAGAAATTTATTTTCTCACAGTTCTAGAGGGTAAAAGTTTGAAATCAAGGTGTCAGCAGGGCCTTGCTCCCTTCAAGGGCTCAAGAGAAAAGGCTTCCTTCCCTTTTCCAGGTTTGGTGGCTCCAAGCATTCCTCGACTTGTGGCTGCATCACTCCAATCTTTGTCCCAGTTCTCACATGGCCTTCATCTCTCCTACTGCATATTCTTTATCCCTTCATCTATGGATGGACACGTAGGTTGCTTCCATATCTTGGCTATTGTAAATAATGCTGCATATATGCACTGGAGTGCGTATATCTTTTTGAATTTGTGTTTTCGTTTTTTGGAGGGGATAAATACCCTAGAGTGGGATTCCTGGATTATATGGCAGTTCCATTTTTAATCTTTTGAGGAACTTCCATACTGTTTTCCATAGTGGCTGCACAAATTTACAATCCCAACAATGGTGCACAAGAGTTCCCTGTTCTCCACATCCTTGCCGATACTTGTTATTTTTTTTTCTTTTTGATGATAGCCATTCTGACAGGTGTGAGGTGGCATCTCATTGTGTTTTGATTTGCATTTCCCTGACGATTAGTGATGTTAAGCATCTTTTCATGTGTTTGTTAGCTGTTTGTATGTCTTCTTTGGAAAAATGTCTATTCAGATCCTCTGCCCATTTTTTAAATTGTGATGACCCTACTTGAAATTACAACTTTCCTTTGTTCACCCTCTGTTCTCAACTTTCCAACCCCAACTCTTAATCCCCTTTACTCTGCTCTACATTTTTTGTTTTGATAGCATTAACCACCTTTCCCCACACTCTAACATTACTCTTTTACTAAGTTTATTTTTTATTGACTATCTCCTCCTGCTAGAATTTAAGCTTCACAACAACAGGGATCTTTGTTTTTGTTGTTGTTGTTTCCTGGCTTATTCTCTGTGCCAAACAGTTGAAATAGTGTTTGGCTCATAATAACTGCTCAACAAATATTCGTTGAATACTGAATGAGTAAATGAAGCAGGATGTTTGTCTTTTGTGCATAGCTGAAAATAAATTTTCTTTGATAAACAATATATTTTCTCAAATTAATCTGTTTCAAAATACATCTATCACAGAGGAGTGTCTGTATTGTTTAATCCATAAATCTGGAAAAAAATTCAAACATCTACGATAGTATTTATTGAGCACTTACAGAATATCACTTTACATGAATTGTCTCATCTAATTCTCATAAAAACCCTATGAGATAGAGGCTACTTAAATGACCTCATATTAAAGATTAGAAAACAAAATGACAAAGCGATTAAGTAACTTGTTTTAGGTTCTTGGACTAGGAATGATGGAATAGAACGTGAACCCAGGCAATCTGACCCTGAAGCCTGTGCTTAGAACTGCTCTGTAGCTCAGGACAGGGCAATGTCATCTATCTTTAAGCCAGAAACCTGGAAGTCATCTTCAATTACTTCCCCTCTCTGTCTACACTCAGACTACCTAGTCTAACAGTCAGCCCTGAGATACGTCTTCACAATAAACCCCAAACCAATCCCCTCTCCACTCTCACTTTCATCTCCTGGTTTTAGGCCACATTCACATTTCTTGGAAGGAGAGGCTCTCTGCTTCTATTCTTGCTTCCATGTCATATTTCAGGCCCTCATCACTTTTCTCGTGGAACACTGCCACAGCCTCTTGTCCTCGTTCACTCTAATCCTTTCTCTACATTGCTGCCAGTCAGATCGTTTGAACATGTGAGATCCAGATCTTCAGCACTGGATACAAGGCCTGTCATGATCTGGTGTTTCTCTACGTCTCCAAACTTGCTTCCCTGCCACAGCCCCTAGCAGCAGTGAGACACATGACACGCTTTCCCTGCTTCTGTGCTACTCTCACTGTGACCAGCCGTTATTCATCTGCCTTACACCTATTTGTCCCCTAAGAGACTCAGTTAAGAGTTTGTCCCTTCTAGAAATTAAAGGCCAGGTTTCTTGATTTGTGAGAAATCAAGGGAGACTTTCTAGAAGGGACAACAAAAGGCCATCTAACTTTCGTTGGGATGCTTATCACCGAATGTTCTAGATCACACACTAAACTAAGCCAAGCTGTGTATAGCTGGCACATAGTCAGTGCTCACTGAACATTTATTGGATAAATGAACAGATAAACAACACAGTTTTGAATAAATTGGAGAAGTACAGGTATCTGGGCACAAAATAAAAAAGCAACAAAATGATTAACTCTGGAGAGAGTTGTGGGATGAAGGGTTGAGTAAGGGAAGAATTTTCCCTCTTCTCTTTGTTTGTTTAATAAAAAAGAAAACATTATGCTGTACACCAGAAATTAACACAACACTGTAAACTGACTATACTTCAGTAAAAAACAAAAAACAACAGAAAAATAACTGACCTGTTGCTCGGGAGTTATGACACTAAGAGCACAACAGAGCGTTGTCAGAACTGGGGTCTCATCCCACGTTGGAGTTCTTACTAATTGAATAATCCTTAATTCTTAACTGATCTGGACCTCGGTTTCCCACTCTGTAAAATCAGAGGACTGGCTAAATGCGGTGTTCTTTTAAGATCTTTCCAAGATCTAAAATTCAATTTTAGAAATGAAGCAAACAAACAACTTTATAATGGAACTCTGAGTTTTCTTCTTCTGTTTTAAGGTAATTTTAAAATATTTTTCTGATGTTAAAAAGCTATTCCACAATTCTCTAGGACCAGAGTCCCAAACTTTCTGTCTGCAAGATATCAGTGAAAGTGTTTGTTTGCTCTCTTGGCCTACCTGCCTTTTTTGGGAAAGAAGTCTGAAAAGCTATGTTATTTCTTTTCAGCTGTATTCTCCAAACCAGTTTTCCAGGAGATGGGAATAGGTTGCCTCAGCAGAGGTCAATTAAGTTTGGGGACCTGCAGCATCCTAAAGCCCTTTCTGAAGTGCGCTATCTGCCTTGTCTACTGAAGGCTCAGAGAAGTCCTGGAGTGTAGAAATGTGCTTGGTCCAGCATTTCCCTACCCGACGTAAGCATGGAACACTTTTCCATGGCACATGTGTTTAAATCCTATGGCAATTTGTCCTGATGGAACCAATTTGGGAAACTCTGGCTTGGAGCAGCCTTTCTACTGCTCAGTGTCATTTTTCTCATCAAGTTCCTATGACTTTATAAGCACAGGAATAAGCATATGCAAAATGCACAAGCATGTTGATTTAAGAAGCTTGACTTAAGCGACAGCTATTTCATGGCTTGATTAGTACCCTCAACAATCCCTTTCCAATCTGATCGTTATCCCCACATAACCCATTTTTCTGTTTAGGCTGCCTCAATGTAAAAGTTAATTTCTACGGAATTTCTTGACTTATCAGACTTCTATTTTACTTTCTTGCTACTGATTACAGTGGCTATAACGTTTTCTTTACAACATTTAAAAACACACTTGCATAGATATACAGTCACAGAACATTTCCAGTAACCTAGATGGCGCTGAAGCTTTTCTAAAAACTACATGACCTTAGAAGTGCTTGAATTTCTTGTCCTACCACACTTGAATCATATCTTATTGGTAGTTAAAACACTAAAAGTACAGAATATACTCTCTCCATATCTCTTTGTACATAAAAGATGCTATTCTCAGAAGTCCGCTGAACTCTGAGTACATCGTCCTGCTGTCAGCAGTACAAACTGAAAATCTTTTAAAATGTCTGTCTCATGTTTTATTATTCAAAGAACGGCTTCTCACTTCTTTTCTACTAATGCTTCATCAACTTAAGATCAGAGTTGAGTCCCCAAGCTGAAAAATTACAAAGCTTCAATTACTTGTCCTACTTTATAAGGATTTATTTTTAAAGCAGGCAGAGAACAGTTTTTTGATGGTCTCTGCTACTGGACCTCACATGCTCAGCGTGACTACAGACAGCTGCAACAAAAGTTAGCAAGAAGCTAACGGGCTCTGACCTGACTGCGGAACACCATCTATAATCTGCAGCAGACACTGGGGGCTGCAGCTGTCTCCTTAGGAGCATTTCAGAACAATTTCAGAGAGCCTGACTTGTAACCTCTTTTTAAAATCCTCTGGTTTCAAATTTGGGGAGACAGAGTAGTTGAATGCGGCTAATCTGAATAATGTCATAATAGCTCCCTTTAGAACTCAAATGGAACAATACATATGAAGGAGCTGTGAAATAAATATTGTTTAGTGAGAAAGCAAAGTATCATTATTAGTAGCATTGTTTTTGAATAATAGACTCAGCTCTAAAAAGGAAACCGTGGTTATAAGATATATGGGTAAGATAGTTTGACCCAAGTGAAAAAAAAGTTCAAATATTTTAACATATTATTCATAGTTAGGGCATTTTATAGGTATGATAATTGAAACAGAGTATTGGCCTAAGAATACATAGATTAATGGAACAGAATAAATAAACTAGAAATTAATATACAAGAATTTAGTATCAGATGACAGCGGCAGCACAAATCAAAATGGGATGAGAATGAAATTGAATAAATAATGTCATGGTAACTGGATAGTTGCAAAAATAATTATCCAGATCTTATACTACATACTAGTGTTTCTAGTAGAAATGGGTATATTACGCTTTCACAGCTAAATTAATTAATTAATTAAGGCCAAGTTAAACATTCAATAATGGAGAAGTGCTTATATAAACTGTGGCACATTTATGAGATGAAATTGTAAACAGCCATTAAAAATTATGATTACTGTCTTAATCTGTTCAGGCTAACAGCATACCATAGATTGGATGGCTTATAAACAAAAGAAATTTATTTCTCACAATTCCAGATGCTTCCAATATCAATGATAGAAAGGGTGAGGGAGCTCTCTGGGGTCTCTTTAATAAGGGCACTAATCCCATTCATGGGGGTCCTACCTCTTAATACCATCACACTGGGGTTAGGGTTTTAGCATATGAATTGCAGGGGACACAAACATTCAGTCTATAGCAGTTATAAACAATATTTGGCAATAAAAAATGTATGATATAGTGTTAAGTGAAAAGGGTGGATTACAGCAAAATCCATGCACCTACATTACTTAAGTATAAATGTGTGTGAAGACACTCCTAAAAAACAGTGGGTTAAAGCATATAGAAGCTTACTTCTTTGTTAAATAAAAGTCCATTTGGCTGTCCAGGGCCAGTACAGGTAATACATAACAGATATTACTCTTGATGTTCTGATATGCACGGACTCAACCTCAATGTTGAGGATGGAAATATCTGTGTTTTAGGCAGTAGGATAAAAAAAGAGATGAAGGGAAAAAAAGGCAAAGGACACCTGTGCTGTCTCTGAAGCTTGATTCCCAGAAGTTGGCACATGATCCTTCCATCTGCCTGGATCCCTATGGCCTGAAACCAGTCAAGTGGTCACACCTCACTGCAAAGAAAGCTGGGAAGTGTAGTCTCCAATCTGGATGGCCATGTGTGTAGCCAAAAGTCAGGGGCTCTATGAACAGAGGAGAAGAGAGAAGAGATTTTGGAGGACCACCCAAAGTCTCTGTTTTAATACTATCTTGTAACAATGTGAAAAAGCAAAGAGGGAAAAGAACGGAAGGAAATAAACCAAAGGAAGAAGATATATCACTAGAAGAAAAGACACCCAATTCCTACTTTGCTTTTTTTGTTTGCTGATTTTCAAATCCTTTCCTTGGTTGTGCCTGGACTCTTCCTGGACTCTTCTCTTCACAGGGTCCTCCCCTTCCCTAGCTCCTGTCTTCTGGGTTTCCCTCCCGTAATACTCAAATCCAATATGCCTTCTCCTCTCTTTATTTTGCAGAGCAGTTCAGCTTTGCCTCAGTTTTAACCTTCTGTATGTGTTCAGGTGCGGAATAACTAAAAGGGCTGGAGGGTAAAGGGACCCACTCTTCACAAGGTAGAGGTATTTTGCTGTTTCAGTTTACAGGCAGTATTTTCCCTAACAGGAAGCTATAGCAAGCCACAGGGATACTATTATATCAGTTAATCACTGTGCCCAGCTTGCCTACAAATTCTGTTTGAGTAAAAGCTGTCCTCCTCTTAACCAAAGTAGAGGCAGCAGCTTTTAGATCTTTTGACACTATTTCCTCCAAGCCACAGCTGGTTGGACCAGAGATGAGCATCTGATCCAAGCTGGAAAGAAGAGCATTGCTTAAAGAGGTGATAATGGAGGTGAGCTGGGCCAGTCGGAGAACATATTCTCAAGGAAAGCAGAAAGCTCTGAGTAAGAAGTGTTATGAGGCCCAGTAAAGATGCTTCAATAGAGAGAGGGGGATTTGTTGGTTGTAATATTTCCCTGTGGAAATTCCTTCCCAGCATTTCTCAGGAAATTTGTATGCTTCTGTATGCTGAATCCCTAGGAAAGTCAGTTTAGAAATTGAGAAAATGGGGACAGGTATTGTAATTCTCCTGTGAGAATTAAAGCTGAAAAATCAACCTGGAGACATCGCTGGACCCAAAGAAACCACTGGTGTCAAATCAAACAGGAAGGAACAGGAAACACTGACTTGTAGAGTCAAAAATTAATATTCCCAGGAACAGGACAGGAACATACAGAAGTGAAGTGGTTACAACCCAGTCAGTCCTGCTTGTAGCTGTGGCCATATTGTAAGTGTAGACCCATTTCTTGTTAATGATGACTTATTCTTGCAAATTAAAAGAAATTAAGAAGTTTATATGTATAGTACACTTAATACAAATCCTATGAGCAGTGTTCCAAAAAACAAGCTTTGGAAGCAAAATGAGTCCTTAAATTGGCAATTTTCATGTACAATTCTATGAAGTTGTATAAACCTTGCTAGGAGATCTGAATGTTAAATTATTTGAATATTACTTAATAATGTTTGTTTTCACCGTTTGAATATTCACTGTAGGCTACAGACCTTTGTAAACACTATAACAGAAAAATACAGAGAGAAAAAGATGTGTGTGTTGTGGAGTACTACTATATGAAATCAGAAAAAGATCCAAGATCTGAATTATCAAAAGCCATATTGATTTCAACAACAAAACCAAAATCAGGGGAAGCAGACAAAATAATTTCATCATTAAACAAAGAAATGAACTTTATGAAACAATCTATACTCTAGTGCCCAACTTGAGAACACTTTCGGTCACACTTTTAATTGGACCAATATCAATGCAAAATAAAAGAACATTTTCTAGGTTGAACAGGCAATTAATTCTAGGTGCATTTTGAAGTTTTACTTTAAGAATGAAATTTTAAATATTAAATATTTATGGCATTCTATTTTAATTTTAAAATTATTTTTATTTGACATCTATTTTGTGTTATTTTGCCTTCTTTTAGTGCCTTTTTTATAATCAGGTGGAAATTATTTTTACATGCTATATACATTTACATATTAGTATATAATTAATATATTTATATATGATATATTTTATATACTTTATATAGCTTATATTTGCATGTTAATATATATTTACATTATATATATTTATATACTAGCATATTAGGACCATAATAATAGTAACTATTATTACTCTGAAAAAATCTATATGATCTCACAGAAAAACAACTCATTCTGTAGTTATGATCATTTATCATTACCTAACAACACATAAAGTATTGTGGAAAATACAGACAACTTATGATTTTAGGAATTCCTGAGAAATTCCAGGCATTCTGATTTCTTGCTTCTGAATCCTGAAGATTAATATCTCAATTTAGCAAGTCATGGAAAGAGGCACAGAAACAATGATGGAAGGAAATAAGCCACCATCAAGAAAGGAGGTAAAGCAACCGCTGTGCTGATGCAGTGACTCTTGGCTTACACTGGGAGGGGTTCTGTTTAGCCAAGCCAGTCCCACTGCTATGGGGGTTCTAGTTAGCCAAGCCCCTTTCCTGTGTCCTGGAGGTTCTCCTGTAATGTCATTCTTATTCCTTCCATGAGAATCCCATTCTCTTTATTGCCAGTTGTTACTTTCCTATAAATTATTGGAGGTAAAGACCAGAACATGCACAGAATTTTAGAATTAAAGCATCAAGCAAGGTGTGATTGAAAAACATTAGCATTTATTTTCAAGTAGGTATAATCAATGAACAAGGAGTGATCTTATTTCCCTTTCTGATTGTGTAGCCTTTTTACATTAAAATATGAATAATCCTAAATTCTCCTATCTCAGAACACTGTACTACCTCAGAAGCCCGGGTCTGGCTTCAGCCTATTATCCAAACTGTTAAATAGGCTAAGGACTCATGCTGATTATCCAGGTAGCACTGTAAATGGCTACTACACTTAGTAGGATACAAAATTATCTATTTATTTTATTTTTAATTCATTTTTAATGAAGGTACTGGGGGTTGAACCCAGGACCTCGTTCATGCATGCTAAGCACATGCTCCACCAATGAGTTAGGCCCTCCCCCAACAAAAATTATTTATTTAGTCTTTAATCATTATCAGAAAGAGTGCCAACACTTCCAAAATAGAACTAAACATTGAAAAAATGTGCAGATGTGTGGAATTCAGGAGGCATTTCACAACTTCACCAAGCATGTTTATTCTATTGTAACTCACTCAGTTGTGATACTAATTGTGTTATTATTTATCTCTCCAAGATCTTTACTGATTTTTTTCTGTCCTTTGCTTTTTTGAGTTATAGCCAAAAGAAATTTATATCATAGATCAGTGTGCCTCCAAATGAAAATGATGTATAGATTCATTTCCATGTCTATATATAATTAAATATTTTTCTTTTATTAAAACAGCAATTAACTTCATTTTAAAATCACCTGTGTATACACTGTCTCAATGAATATTTTCTCTGTGGAATAGCAGCTCTTACATGTCTACATAATTTAAACATTTCAACCTCAGACAACTTTATTATATTTTATATTTCATTTGAATCAAATATGAATACTGTTCTTCACTGTGGGGCTATTTATTGTTGGGATGCAAACCACTTTATACATTATATGTAAGGTTTCAGCAAACTTTTTTTGTAAAGGGTCAGCTAGTAAATATTTTAGGTTTTGTGGGTCATTACGGTTTCTGTCAAAATTACTCAACTTTAACCTTTGCAGTGTGAAAGCAGCTGCAGACAGTATGAAAACAGAGTGTGACTGTATTACTATAAAACTTTTTTCATGGACAATGAAATTTAAATTTCATATACTTTTTATGTGGGACAACATAGTCTTCTGTTGAATTTTTTCAAGCATTAACAAATGTAAAGACTACATTTGCGGGCCATACAAAAGCAAATGGTGGGCTGGATTTGAACTGCAGGCCAGGGTCTGACAAGCCATGTACTAAGCTAGAGTCATATATATTATAAATATTTTCAATATGATGTTTCTATTCACTTCTACTGGTAAAGAATGAACATTACAGTGTTAGTCGTAGGCAGAAATCCAGTTTCATGGGTAAACCTCTGACAGTTTTAAATTCACCATTTATGTATGCCAACACTTTGTACCAGGATGATAGGGAGATAATAACTAGCTTTCATTTTGGGTCAAAGTGGTTTAGTTAATCATATATAGAAATAAAATTGGATTAATAATGCTTCTCTCTCAACCTCAAAGGAGCATTGGAGGAAATAATTAGTGATTTTACATCAAAGAAGTAAAATTGCTACATAAATATGGAGTTTAATAAGACATGAGGACCTGGCTTTAATCAAACACAATTATGAATGTCTAGTTCACACAAAGGAGACTGCAGGGTGATTGCGGACTTTTCTGGAGAATACATGCTTATATCCCTTTGTTCACCATGTCAATGAGTACATTTAAAATATCATTTCCTACAATTTATGATACAAAATGAAGAACTGTAAAATGATACAAAAACATCTATAAAATTTTCACCCACCCACTCATGACATGCACACTGAAAAGCACAAGTTAAACTCCAAAAGGATGTTATCATCTGGTTCTTACTTCAAAATAATCAGTGGAGCCCTGGAAGGCCTCTAGAGGTCACCTTACAAAGATGTTTCTCCAAGCATCAAAGAAGCCATTTGGAATACATGAAGCAGAGTGAACCCTCGAACAACACACGAGTTAGGGGCTCAGACTCTCTGCCCAGTTGAAAATCCAAGTATAATTTATGGTCAATCCTCCTTATCCTTGGATTCAATCAGCTGTGGATCATATAGTACCACAGCATTTACTAAGTGGATCCACATAGTTCAAACCCATGTTGTTCAACCGTCAACTGTAAATTGACTTTTTACATTTAGAAAATTTCAAAATACTAGAAAACAATCTTTTTAGTCTCATGACTTCCCAACTCTGCCTTCTTGACCACTTTTTCTTTCTTCTATACTCTGCTCCAGACATCATTTAACTCAAAATCCTTTTGAGCAAGGCTTGAACTACAAACCAGAGACTGAACTTCAATCCACGGATGACTTTCTCCCTTTGTCTTTGGAAACATAAGGTTTGCAGCAGCCTCTAGACACCATGTGTGGGTGCTTGCTAAGAACAAGATGCTTTCTCAGTGGTGGCAAAAATCTTTGCTCCTTTTCTATGATTTTACCATGAATTGTAAAGTGGAAATTCCCACACATAGAAAGTGTCAGTAATAAAGTGACTAGCCTGAATCTGGGCTGGGCTCCATTTGTTCCTATGCGGTAGAGGAGTCATTAGGTGTGACTTGGTTTTAGAGTCAAACCCTGCCACATATCTTAAGGGTTTAATTTTGGTGGAAAAATCTCAAATGTCATAAATTTCCTTGCATGCTTCCAATTAGATATTTTGTACTTGCTCTGCTGAGTCTAATCGTTTCATTTCTCCTCATTTCTGGCTTAGCTATGACTAAGATTATGCCAACACAAAACTGACCTAGTCTCCAGTGGGATATTATTTTACTTTCTAAAGGAAAATCAGATTTTAAAATTCCAGATTTCCGTAGTTTTCCACAAAGCACTTTATCTGACATTAAAAGTTACCTTTATTAAAGTTTTTACTGGCAAATAATTTTACAGATGTGCAATGTATCATAGGCAAATAAAGTAAGTTTCCTAAAAGTTGTCAGGGATCCTAGATGCCTTGATTATGAGTATTTTGCTTATCCGTTTGAGTTGTTCCCTGTTTTAGATTTTTTTAAATCACTTTTAACTCTTGTTAAGTGAAATAGATTTTACTTAAGGCTGAGTCAAGTATCTTTGGACATTACAGACCATTTCAAAAACACTGTTAGAAATACAGTAACTTTTTTTCCTCTTGAAATTTTTATACTAAATTTTCATCTTTTACCTTAAAGCATAGCCTCTTAAGTATAGTTTCCTTAATTGGAACTTAACCATTTTTTTTCTTATCTTCTGTTTAAAATGATATTTCAGATGTTTTGGAAGGGTTCACCATTACATCAACTATTCAACAGGACTCACTTTTCATTTTCCAGATGAAGTCACTTCTACAGAGGGAGCTTCAGAAACAGACATTAAAGTCAGTTCTTATATTCAAAGCTTAGGCCATTGAACCATACAATCCTGTACAGCATGTAGAAATGATGTACACAGTAATATTATTTCCTTAGAGTAAATACTGTTGTATGTTTCTATAATGCCTGAAGAAAGACTAGGTTCTCAATTTTTAATTCATAAGTTGCTAGTATTAACATCCAAATGTATCTCCAGATTAAAAAATGATTAGACACTGAGCTTTTAGGACCAGAGAAGATGATACACAGATACCCAACTTTATAAACCCTTAGGGAAGAAAGGAAACTGTTGTTATGTAAAACCAACCAAAGAAACATGGATATGAACAACTTTACCTAGAATATTAATGTCAATCAGAAGACTAAACCAAAGAAAGGCGGGCAAAAACTAGAATTGTGAGTCCTAATTACAATGTAGTTTTCTAAGTAAACTGAACAGCACTTGTTGTATTCATTCTTTCCATCAACAATAAGGGTTTTTTGGACATCTAACATGAGCAAGGCACTGGAAATTCAGAGTCACACTCCTGCTCTCTATGGATTTATGATCGAACGAGAGCACTCCCAATCCATAAGAACAAAGCAACTCTTACCATTTGTAATGAAATACTTCTCATTCCCCAATTCAATCTAAGATTACCTCCCTTTTAGTCCTTTTCTATCACATTGCAGTTGATCCTGAACAACACGGGTTTGAACACACGGATCCACTTAAACATGGGTTTTTTTCAATAGTAAATACTATAGCACCACACAATCACTGGTTGGCTAAATCTGTGGATGCAGAGAACCCAGGATACAAAGGAACCACATAGCCAGAGGGCCGACTCTAAGTTATACACAGATTTTCAACCGCTTGAAGGGCACATGCCCGTAACCTCCCATGTTGTTCAAGGGTCAGCTGTGTTTTGTGTTTTTTTCCCTTCATCTCACCTGTTACTGTTTAAAATTATATACACATTTAATTTGTTTATTGCTGTTTTCTCCCTCTAGAATTTAGAAAAGGAAATCATCTTAGTTTTTCTTTGCTATAATTCATGTCTTAAATAGTGACTGGCACATACTGTGAATTAATAAACACTTGTTATATAAATAAATTAATATCACAGAGAAAGACTCATAGACTTCATATTTTAGAGCTCTATGAGACTTTAAGATCAACCTCTTCTATTTTCTCATTTTACAGATGGGCTACGTTCCAGAAAAGTGAAGGACAGGTAAGCTAGTCACTTAACCTAGTCACACAGCCAGTTAGTGGCAGAGTCACGGATAGAATGCAGATGATCTGACTTCCAGTTCAAGCTTTAAAATACACTCCATATGTCTTTGATATTTTTGAATAAGGATTCCAGGTCCAACCTTGGCTACCATTAGTTTCTGATCCATCTTTTGAAGTCATTGTGTTATAAATGCACAATAAGGATGAATTCATTCTAATCTTTCCCTGTTGCCATGTGCACCTGAGCTGCCAGAGGAAATAGTATGGTAACTTAAAATTAGTGCCACTACAATTTGTATCCTCTAGCCTCACCTGGATTCTCAAAGCCCTCTAAAATATTTTTGCTTATTCCTACTTTCCTCTTTTTCCCATCTGCACAGTAGTTGTCCCAAACTTTCACAGTTCACCCCATATATATTTATTAAATGACTTTACCTTCAACTTCTCATAAAAATGGAAGTGACATGGTAAACAATTTCTCAACCTTCCACAATCTTAACTACAAGCTTACCTTTACTTTCTTTGATACTTCTTTTCTTTGTAAACTAAATTTGAGCCTGCTATACATTAACTCTTCTATCCAAAAATGCTTTGATAAGGTAAACCCCTTCCTTCTTCTTGGAACTCTCTTCTCCCTCGATTTCCCTATCACCATTACCTCCTGGTTCTCTTCCTAACTCTCAGACCACTTCTCAGATTCTTTCTCTGAGCTGATTTAGCTCTTAAGAAGTGTTTCACTCTGGGATTCCATTGTTGCCTTTTATAAAATGTTTAACTCTCTCTCCCCTAGGAAACCTTATTCATTCTATACCTTTGTATAACACCTATAGATATGATCCATGTTTCCTTTTCCAGTAGGGATGTGAAGGTGATTAAGCTATATTTTCAGCTCCCATATTTTATCTGAACTTCATTTTTATGTTTCCAACCAGACATGATTATAGGAGAGATCTGCTTACCACATGGAGATGGGGAGCTCAAACCACTATTTTTTGTACCATATCTTACTGAGATTTGCGTGAAGATATCAGTATTCTATCACTACCATCAAACTACTCAGAAAATACTAATCAAGAATCTACCACAGAATAGAGAGCCCAGAAATAAACCCACACACACTTATAGTCAATTACTCTATGACAAAGAAGGCAAGAATATACAATGTAGAAAATATAGTCTCTTCAGTAAGTGGTGCTGAGAGAACTGGACAGCTACGTGTAAAAGAATGAAATTAGAAATTTCCTCACACCGTATGTAAAAATAAATTCAAAATGTGAGAGCAGAAACCATAAAACTCCTAGAAGAAAACACAGGCAGAACACTCTTTGCTCATATACTTTAACATCAACAACACAAAACAAGCAGCCCGCTTAAGAAGACCTGAAGAGACATTTTTTCAAAGACGACATACAGATGGCCAACAGGCACATGAAAAGATGCTCAACATCACTAATCATCAGAGAAATGCAAATCAAAACCGCAATGAGATATCACTTCACACTTGTCAGAATAACTGTCATCAAAAAGATCACAAATAACAAATCTGTGGCCAGGATGTGGAGAAAAGCGGACCCTGTACACTGTTGGTAGGAATGTAAAATGGTGCAACCACTGTGGAGAACAGTATAGAGGTTCCTCAAAAACCAAAAAACAGAACTACCATATGACCCAGCAATTACACCTTTGGATATATACCTGAAGAAAACAAAAATACTAATTCAAAAAGATACACACACCGCAGTGTTCATAACAGCATTGTTTACAGTAGCCAAAGACACAGAAGCAACCTAAGTGTCTATCAACATATGAATGAATAAAGGTGTGGTATAAATTTATACACAATGGAATACTATTTAGCTATAAAAAGGATGAAATTTTGTCATCTGCAACAACATAGGTGAATTTGGAGGTATTATGCTAAGTGAAATAAGTCAGACAAAGAAAGACAAACACTGTATGAATTCTCTTATATGTGGAATCTAAAAAATAAACTAGTGACTGTAACAAAAAACAAACTTGCTGCTATAGAGGACAGGCTAGTGTTAACCAGTGGGGAGAGGGAAAGGGGAGAGAGGCAAAATGGGGGTATGGGTTAAGAAGTACAAATTACTATGTATAAAATAAATAAGCTACAAGGATACATTGTACAACACAGGGAATATAGACAATATTTTATAATAACTATAAGTGGAGTATAACCTTTAAAAATTGTGAATCACTATGTTGTACACCTGAAACTTATATAATATTGTAAATCAACTATACCTCAATGAAAATAAAAAAGAAAGAAAAAAAAATCTACCACAGTCAAGGTGTGCTGGGCCATTTATCTTCTGGTTCTAACAACTCCAGCAGGATCTACTTGACTTTACCTAAACTAATAAAATTAGTTAGAACTTAGATAAAATTCATCTAGAGGAACAGATCATATAGGGACGTAACTCCTAATTAAATGCTAGAAATATCTGCCCTTTTCCCACCACAGTTTATGATGAGTGAAAACTGATGTGCTCTGCACTGCTGCTAAACAAATCCTGAAGACGTTTCCACATTCCAACTTAAGGCAAATGAGCACATTATAAAAATATCAAAGGGACAATGCTGTGCTATTACAGGAACTCAAAATTCATATTTTGTCTCTAGAAGCTGATCACTTCTGACTGGCTGAGTCTATTTTAAGCAACATAGGAAAGAAAGTATAAATTCTGGGCAAAGATAAATACTGCGTTTCCGACTCAATTGATTTTTAAATGCTCTAAGAATGCATGAAGCAGATACACATAAAAGATATAAAGATCTAAGACTGCATGTTTACCTTACAGTTTTGATTCTGTGTCTTCATTTACAAAGCCCCTAGATTAAATTTTTGCCCGTTCCTGTCAGGCAAAGTGCAAAGCAAATCTCAAGATTGCAATTCCTATCGGAAGGGCTTTTTCCTCCATGAAGGAAATTCTTCCTTGTCCCAGTGAATGAATATCACTTTGTAATTCAAGAGAAGAATATTTTTAAGGCAAGAGGCCATTTGATCAGCTAGAAAAGGAATCTTGAAACAATTTAGTTAAGAGCATAGTACATAGAATAATAAAAGGAAGGGGATAGATTATGTCTAATAGATTGGCATAAAAGTTTTATGCTGAGATTGCTTTAGTAGCTGATGTCTGGTATGTGGCATTAAATTCCAAGTTTAAATACAGGCTACACAGGAAAGATCAATGAGTGATACTTGGCTTGGGTGTGTCGTTGGGGGAGGATAGCACTTACAGAGTGTATTTACCAACCTGAGTCTAATGGTGTTGCCATCAGGCTGAAAAAATCTGCAGCTTACGATGAAAACATGATTCCTGAAAACAGAAGGAGAAAACTATTTTACAACTCCCACAAAATAGGTACAACCTTGGTTAGATAAAAGACAAGGTCTATTATGGGAAGAGGTAATCAATAGCCCTTGAAGTAGACTCCACACCCTAGTGTGTTTGGGCTTTTTGAACTCTGATATGGTTGAAATAGCATGATACAAGAGGCTAATTATCAAACAAGTAATGGGAAACCTATAAATCACAACAGGGAAAATGCGTATTTCTGTTTTCCAGAGTTGGGAAACCTAAACGTCAGCGATTCGTTCCACTATATCCAAAATTCAAAATCTTAAAGGAAATACAACATAAGCCCATATTTTAAACAAATATTTGACATTCAGGTTCTTGTTCTGGTTTATCTTTATTTTTTGGCTGATTACAAGTAGAGCTTTTCTCACAACTTGTCAAGCAGGGTATCTATCTCTCCTTTTCAGTTTAATTTGGGTTATTTTATAAAAAGAACTATGAGATGAAATGAAATAGAAAACAAATAAAAGACAAAGGAAATTAAATGACTAATTACCTAATTAAATTGGAGGCTTATCTCCTATCTCTTTCCTTTTAGACGGCTGACACCTATGCATTTATGAAGAGTTTAGTATGCTTTGCGAAACAATAATGCCACAATTAAGCTAATCTGTTTATTTCACCACTAGCTAAGTAAAAGCATTTAGGAAATAGATGTCCCCTACTATATTTTATAGCTTAATTTATGCACTTAAACTGGCTATTTTCTTAAAAAGGAGTGACTGTAAACGTGCATCTGTTATTATGCCATGTTTGATGAGTAAAGTTTCAATTCATCTATAGGACCCAGACAAAATTTGTTCTATTCATTCCATGAAACATTTTTAAAAGCCAATTTACTGAAGATTACAAGGTCTTCAATCTTCCTATATCATTCATTTGTGCCTTTTTTCTTCTTCAAGGAAGAAGGCACAAATCCAACTTTCGAGAAGGTAAGAGTTTTGTTTCAGAAAAGGCAAAGTCTTTGCCTTTTGCAGCAAGTCCTCAAGGAACAAGTGAAAGCACAGCTCTAAGATGATGTTTCTTAGGGAAGAAATGGAAAGTAGTTCTCCCCAAATCGCTTGATTAGTTCTCATAACACCAGTACACTGTGGCTAACCATTTGAGAAAAAAGCATATTAACAAGTGTGATTAAATAAATTTTACTGAACACCTACCTCAGTATGTGCAAGGTACCACAGAGAAATATCAGGAACAAAAGACAGACTTCAAAGAAGTCACAGGCTAATGGGAGGCTTAGCCATTTATATAAATCTGTCTCCCTATCAAAAATTTGATAAGGGTAAACAAAATACACCCAGAGAAGTGAGATCAGCGAATCATCTTGCTCAAGATGATTTATCTGGCAAGTGGTGGAGGTGGGATTTGCCTCCAGGTTTACTAATTGCAAAGGTACCTCTTCACAAATTAGAAAATACTTATTAATTTTTCCTTCTGATAGTTGTTAGTGTATAGAAATGTAACAGATTTTTGTGTTTTAATTTTGTATCCTGAAACTTTACTGATTTTGTTGATGAGCTCTAGTAGTTTTCTGGTGGCATCTTTAGGACTTCCTATGCATAGTATTACATCATCTGCAAACAGTGACAGTTTTATTTCTTCTTTTATAATTACTTCTTCCTTCCTATACACTAATAACAAACTATCAGAAAGAGAAATGGAGGGAACAATCCCATTTACCATCACATCCAAAAGAATAAAACACCTACAAATAAACCAACCTAAGTAGGCAAAAGACCTGTACCCTGAAAACTGTAAGGCACTGTTGAAAGAAATTGACACAACACAAACAGATGGAAAGATATACCACGTCCCTGTATTGGAAGAATCAATATTGTTAAAATGACCATACTACCCAATGCAATCTACAGATTCAATGCAATCTCTATCAAATTGCAAATGGAATTTTTCACAGAAATGGAATTAAAAACTTTTTAATTTGTATGGAAACACAAAAGATTCTGAGTAGCCAAAATAATCTTGAGAAAGAAGAATGAAGCTGGAGGAATCAGGTTCCCTTGTCTTCAGACTATACTACAAAGCTACAGTAATCAAAACAGTATAGTACTGGCAACAAAAAACCCTACATTGATCACTGGAACAGGATAGAAAGTCCAGAAATAAACCCACACAACTTTGGTCAATTAATCTACATCAAACGAGGGAAGAATATACAGTGGAGAAAAGACAGTCTCTTCAGTAAGTGGTGCTGGGAAAACTGGACATGTTAAAGAATGAAATGAGAACATTCTCTAATACCAAACACAAAAATAAACTCAAAATGGATTAAAGACCTAAATTTAAGAGTACATACTATAAAACTCCTAGAGGAAAACACAGGCAGGACACTCTTTGACATAAATTGTAGCAATATTTTTTTGGATCCATCTCCTAGAGTAATGGTAAAGAAGCAAAAATAAACAAATGGGACCTAATTAAACTTAAGAGCTTTTGCACAGCAAAGGAAACCTCAACAAAATGAAAAGACAACTTATGAACTGAGAGAAAATATATAGAAACAATGTGACTGACAAGGGATTAATTTCCAAAATACAGAAACAGCTCATACAGCTCAATATCAAAAAACCAAACAACCCAATCAAAAAATGGGCAGAAGACCTAAATAGACATTTCTCCAAAGAAGACATACACATAGACAAGAGGCACATGAAAAGATGCTCGACATCTTTAATTATTAGATAAATGCAAATCAAACCTACAATGAGGTATCACTTCACACCAGTCAGAATGCCCATCATCAAAAAATCTACAAATAATAAACGCTGGGGAAGGTGTGGAGAAAAGGGAGCCTTCCTATATTGTGGTGGGAATATAAATTCATGCAGCCACTATGGAGAACAGTATGGAGGTTCCTCATAAAACTGAAAATGAGAGTTATCATATGACCTAGCAATCCCACTCCTGGGCATGTATCTGGAGAAAACTCTAATTCAAAAATGTACATGCACCTAAATGTTCATAGTCGCACTACTTACAGTAGCTGAGACATAGAAGCAACCTAAATGTCCATCAGCAGATGAATGAATAAAGATGTGGCATATATAATGGAATATTACTCAGCCACAAAAAGAATGAAATAATGCCATTTGTAGCAATATGGATGGACCTAGAAGTAGAATTAAGTGAAGAGAAAGACAAATTATCATATGATATCACTTATATGTGGAATCTTAAAAAATGATACAAATGAACTTATTTACAAAACAGAAACAGACTCATTGATATAGAAAACAAACTTATGGTTACCAAAGGGGGAAGATGGGGAGAGATGAATTCAGAATTTGGGATTAAGAGATACATATTACTATATAGAAAATAGATAAACAACAAGGACCTACTGTATAGCACAGAACTATATTCAGTATCTTTTAATAACCTATGATGGAAAAAAATCTGAAAAAGAATACATATGTATGTATAACTGAATGACTTTGCTGTACACCTGAAACACTGTAAATCATACTATATTTCAATAAAAAATTTAAAAATTTGAGTTAAAAAATGGGAAAAAATAAACTACTTATTAGGCATACATGTACTAGAAAGAGCCCTATTAAATGGTAGTGGGGAGATGGAGGTTGAGGTGTCAATGAGGGAAACAATGAAATTAAAGGATACTGGTTGTTAGTTACATTATTTACTTGGAACAATAATTAGGGAAATTTTAAATTTATAAGCAAAAGAATGGTAGTAGGTTGTATGTATATATAGTATTTTTTTGTTCTCATGTGCATGTTTTTCTATAGTTTAATGTTTCTGAATTCGATTCATCTTATGATGAACATTTACATTAAATGTAAAACTATTATTAAAGTGATGTTCCTCCTTATAATCAGTCACATCATAGATGAAGAAACCTAGGTTCTGCTACCCCTGAGCATATGATCTGGGCTCTCAGAGTGTCATCTCAGCTTCCTCATCTATAAAACAGGAGTGATAGTATCTCATAGAGTTTATGAAGATTTAATGAGATACTGTATATAAATCACTTAGCAGCGCCCAGCACACAACAGGCCCACAGCTAAAGTCATAGTTATTGTCATTTTTATTGTTGCTGATGTTTACCAGTTCATAGACTGAGCATCCTTCATGGTGAAACATCTATAAAATTACTTTCTCTCAGAATTTTATCATCACACACAAAGCATGACCACGCTCTATTCACAAACCTACTTCTTGAAAGGGAGGGATTATGATAGGGGTTGGAAAGATGAGACAAATTAGAGAGGGAAGGTTGCCAAGTGTTGAAAGCCTTCTTTGGGAATGTGACCTCTAGGAAAAGAACTCTTTCACACAGATGCATCATAAGAATATGTCAATTTTCTATTCTGTGGAAGGATGAGCAAATTGTCACTTCTCATCACTGAATTCAATAGTGACAATAATGTGATAAGTTACCCAATGACAATGGCAACCATGAATAGAGATAAAGTCTTCAGAAGAAAGGCAATTATATTTAGACCACAAGAAGGAGGAGAATGAAGAAAGTAGAGGGCTACATACAATATTGCCAAAGTTATCTAGCAACAGGGCAACATTTTGTTGTTGTAGTTGTTGTTTTTAGAAAATGGCAAATGAGAATAGCAAGAATAGGATGTGACACTGAGCTCAGGAGGGCTAAAATGCATGACTATTATCAATGAGTTTATAATTACATCAATAAAAATGGTTATTTGTGGCACATGCTTCAGGGAATTGGTTTCATAAATAGGTGTGTGTGTGTGTGTGTGTGTGTGTCTGTGAGTTACAATTTTACAGCCAAGTATATAGGAAGGAGGAACAACCCAAATATAGAGAATTTAGTTAGTAAGGGAAAAAATCTTAGCTACCACCCCCAGCCAGAATGTGCAAGACAAAAAATTAAACTCAAGGAAACATTCTATATAAACCAGATGCGAGTTGGCTAAATGTAAGGATCTTCCCGGTAATATTTACATTTTAGGAGATGACTCCTACAATGAATTCTAAGCTGTGAGGTACAGGGATAGGGATTTTAGCACCTGCAAGGCAGATATTTTTGAAGCTGAGAATCTTTGCAACAGTTGAGATGAATTTACCGCACACAGTCTGTTCTTCTGCCCAAGGTCAGTGTGCCCAGGTGAAAAACTGCCCTCCTTCAGAAAAGGCTAATACAGTCTGCAGCAGCAGCTACAGAACAGCATGCACTATCTGTCAATCCAAACCAGCACGATGAAAATTATTCAAATCAATCAATTAAAACAAACTCACATACATAATGCATTTGTCACCCAACTTTGTTTTGTTTTCCTGGCTGAGTTCATAAACAAGGGAGTCAACATTCTTTAAAATGCAAATATCCACGTTTCTTAATCTTTGAAGACTTTGCTAAATAGACAATAAATACAGTTCTACCAAGTGTAGTTCATGAAAGCCTTTAGAAGGGAAGCATTTGCCAGACCAATTTTAGTGTAAATCAAAAAGAGATCGTAAAGAGAATGACTCCTGTATCTCCGTATGTACTCCTATGAGGTCTTTGAAAGTGTGGTATAGATATTCATCGGTGTGTTCCCCAACCTCATGTATACATTCAAAGAAGAAATAAGCAAATGGCTAAATCATTCAGGAAGAAAGTGAAGCATGCTCCATTTTAGCCTGAGGTTGAGTGCAGGGTCTCCTCCATCTGAAAAACCTTCACCTTCATTATTTGTTAGTTCTTTCTTTACTGTTTTAAAACAAATACAACTGAACTATCTAATTCATGTCTAAAAGGGCAGTAGCCACGTACGTATCCTCTTCAGTCAGCGAGGATAAACAGCCTGCAGTCCCCATGCAAATCTCCCAGCACACTGAATCTCTATATCTGGAAAATACTGCTTGCTGCTTAAAGCATCACTCCAACTGTGCACTGCTGGCAGGAATTCTTACTGCTCAGACTTTTGATATTTATTGGGAGAGCCTCAACTTCTAGCGCAAGGATGCCCAGAGGGAGTCCTGGAAAATCTTTTTGAGCTTCATAGCTGGGCTCCCTTTTGGGGCTGCACAGCTGGCATTGTACGTGGGCAGTGTGCTTTAGCTTCTGTCTGTGGGGATGAAAGGCCAACCCCCGTGCTGTCTCAAGACCGACAAGTTCTTTCAAGACCCAGCTTCTGTCTTCATGAGAATTCTTGAGTTGGTTGGTTCTTAACAGCTTTCAAATTGCTCATTAATGCTCTGTTCTAAAGTATGGTAAGTTTCAGTAAAAAATACTAGAGCTTAAATGGGTACTGTTTAACTCTCAGAAAACAGGACTGTTAAGTTTAAGATAATTTTATTATGTACCAGCTATGGAAACATAAATAAAATTAAATTTTCTTGAGTATTCACTGAAATTTTAGTGGACCAAAAACTCATTCCCAAAATTCTTTTAGATGCCAAAGTTCAGAAAGTTTGTTAGATTTTATAAAGGATATCAAAGTTGTCTTTTAATTATCCTCTCTGGCTCCCTCACACTATTCTAAGTAGGTTTGACTCCATTTCCAGGTCTGGGGCTTAGATCTGCTATATCTAAACCCAACTGGAGTAATTCTGTATCTCTGGTATCTTATTAGATCAGGTGATTCAGGCCTAGGTAATCAGCACATGAAATTTTTTTGCTAAGTGGTTGGGGGAAGCCTGCCTCTTCTCTTCCTTGAGATGTGAATGAGGAGCAGGTGGCCCCGGCTGAGGCTGGCAGGTGGCCCCGGCTGAGGCTGGCAGCCGTCTGCTGAAGCCAACCTGAGGGCAAAGCTGATGTATGAGGGAAGGCAGGCTTGAAGAACCATTTCTTACAGGGCCTGTTCCCTGAATCTTGCCTCACCCCGACACAATCTCCGGACAAAGGTTCAGCCTGTGGAGCCCCAAATTCCCATTTACTGTTTAGTTCAGTCTGGGTTGGCTTTTTGCTATTTGCATCCAAAAGCATTTCAGCTGACAAGATTGAAGGTACGAACTGAGTATACACAAACTTCTTTAACCTTCCGGAGTCACTCTTTCTTTATTCCGGCCCTCACCCCAGGAAACTGCTGGAAGGGCCACGTGCTTTCCAAGTGCTGAGGATGGACAGCAAATGATTCTTGTTCGAGGTGTTCTCTTGTCCCCTTTTCCCCTGTGGCTAGGGCCACTCTCAGATTTCTCTTTCCCTCTTTCAAGATGACAACTGTGCTGCTTCTGGGACAACTTCCACCCCAACCAGGAAGTTTCAAAACCTCTACATTCGGGGAAGGTAGCTTTTTATCCAAATATGGAGAAAATTATTGTCTCTCCATAATACCTCATTGCCTGAATACTCCCTTAACCTCAAAATACTGCTTTAGCACCAAGTTTTGGGCCTTATCTTTTCTAGCCAGAGATTCATTAAAATATTTTTCCAAAGAAATGGACAATTTTCCCCAAAGAAGTTGCAGTCACCCTCATTAATACAGAATACACTTCAGTTTTTTATGCTTTTACATATATAAACACTAGGTAAAAAATGGTGATTATACCTGAGCTTTTTCTAATGCCCAAAACTGCTTTGGGCATCTTAAGTAATGAATAAAATATGAGGAAACTAGTA
The DNA here is from genome assembly GCF_036321535.1 of Camelus dromedarius. Taxonomy (NCBI): domain Eukaryota; kingdom Metazoa; phylum Chordata; class Mammalia; order Artiodactyla; family Camelidae; genus Camelus; species Camelus dromedarius. The sequence goes on from NC_087439.1 coordinate 52,181,311, forward strand.
GAGGCTATGAACTTGTTGTTTATAGCACAGTGCAACAAAATGCGGAATTTTAAAAAATATTACTTAATGTTTAGGTCTAACATCAGTAAAACAATTTCTTATTTTACTGTGATCCTGTTTTGGATATAATTTGGCAGATACAGTTCCTTCCGTGCTTTCTATTACCTTATTTTTTCATTAAGAAAGGCTTTGGTTAAATCTCCCTACTCATCAAAAATGCCTTTATCTGATTTATTTTTGCATTTCATCAGTGAATTTCTAGGCAAGTAAATATCATCGGGGACATATTTGAGTCTGGAAGATGGTATTGTGATTAATATTATGCTTTAATTAAGTTACATTGACATTCATAATAGATCTCTATCTGGCTGATAAGAACTAATATTTTCTTGGATAAAGAGCAATGCAAATTACAGACAGACAGTGATCAACTCCTAGTGTTCAATTTTAGCAGTTCAGATAAAATGGATCATATTCTATGGGGAAATTATGGAACTAATTATGAAGAGAAATGATACTCTGAAAAAAACACAGATTTTCAGCAGGAGCTAATTATAACAGTTACTGATAGGTACAACATTTTTAATATCTAAAACTCTTCATGAGTGGGGTGGATTTTTTACACTGTAATTTTCTCTTCAAGCTCCACCATGATTGAGCAGCTTCCAAAATAACTCAGTGTGCAATATAACAACATAAATGGATAAGATCAGATACCATTTCTGCTCATGGTGAAGATCATTCCAATAGGTCCACTTCTGAGGGTCAACCCAACCCCAATAATGCAAAGCATCTTTCTTTCCCTACAACCATTAGGTAACCATAGGCAGTACAAACAAGTGGAATCACAGCAGAGCCTGGGGCTTCTAAGCTCATTACATTGTTCTCTCATGTGATCTCCATCTTACCCGCCACCATACAGAAATATATTCATTTACTGAAACTTTGTCAATATATTTTTATGCCTACCGCTCTCTACCTTGATCAATGTGATACAGACACACTGATAGTCTTTTTTTTTCCTCAAACAGGCCAAATCTGATCTTGCCTTGGGGCCTTTTTGTAGTTGTCCACTACTGGAAGTCTCTTCCTGCAACACCTGCATGGCCAACTCCCATTCGCATCTTGGAGCAAATGTCACATTCTCAGAGAGCCTTTGCCTGATGGGACGTTCTAAGTGTGCTCACATTCCACATGAGCAATCACATTACCCTGTTATTTTTTTTTTCCTTTTTCTATAACTTGCAGAAGTAATCTTTGTTTCTTTGGCTGTTGCCTCTCTCCTCTTTCACATTCTAGAAGTCAGTTTTCCCAGAGCAGAGACCTTGTTTGTCTTTTTCCTTCTCTATCCCTAGCATTTAGAAGGTACTCAAAAATGTGTTGAATGGATGAATAAGTGAATGGAGATAAAAATGAAATCGTAAGGTTACATTTTTAGAAATGAAGAAGAGTTATCCCACTATTAGATGTTAATGGTAGGGAAAGATCTGTGCACTGGTTTTATGGTTAGGGTTATGAAAACGTCCTTCTTGAGTTACTGGCCAGTTGCCCTGTACTGTTTCAATGATGGAGCCTGGAAGATTCACCTCAGCCCAGGAATAACCCCATCAATTAGACTTCTCTTTACTCTCAATATCTTCTGGCACCAGAACTAATGAATAAACCATTCAACTGTTCATTGATTTGTAGTGGTTAAATGACTGGAAAACACACAAAGCCTACAGAGGCAGGAAGCCTTGTATTTTAGACTTTTTGGAGCATTCTACCGCCTTTTAAATCCCATGCACTTGTACCTATTAAAAGAGAAAATACTGGAGTATTCTTTTTGGTGTTAGCTCTACTCCCTGAAGTATACAAGTCACTTTTAATATTTGTCTTCGATAACCTATTGATTTTTAGACAAGGAAATACAAATGTATTTTTACCTTGATTTCCTACATAGTCTGAAACCAATGAAATAATCAGAATGTGAACCCTTTCTTGCTCAAACTCTACTTGTCTCAACCCATACATGCTTTGCACAGCCAGGGTCTTATATATTAGTAAGAGCAGACACCAGAATATGGGGGAAGGCCCTGAGAAAACTCACCTGAATGTGGCAGAAATATTTGAACAGGTATGTGTATATGTGGGAACATCTATTTCCTGTCTTGTTACAAAAAGATTTAAAGCAGTTGGTACTAAAAGGCACAAATAAACCCTCATCTTCCATCAAACTGCCAAAATAAAGGATGGCAGGAACACAGAAATACTGTCAGGAAATATGATTTCTGTGTCTGAATGGTTTGTTCATTTATCCATCCATTTGTTGAGCACCTGTTTATCAAAGCAATGTTTTAAGTGTTGGAAGTGCAGTTTTCTTGCCCAAATTGTACTGTTAGAGGAGGAACTGGGACTCAGACCTAAGTAGTATGACTAAGCAGTAGTAGAATCCATGGCAAATATACTTCTTCAAAATTATAACTACGTCAGCCCTGTTCCCAAAGAGAGAAGAGTACCCAAAGAAGACCCCAAAGCGCTGAGCTTCAGTCAGTACTTCTCAAATGCTAATGTGCATAAGAATTACTTTGGGGATCTTGTTGAAATTCAGATTCTGATTCAGTAAGTCAGGGGTGGGGCCAGAGACTACCTTTTTAACACGCTCTCAGGCAATGCTAATGCAGCTGGCTCTGGACCACACTTTGAGGAACAAGGACTTAGGTAAGGAAGACCTGCACTGATCAAATTGGCTTTATAGTCACTCATCCGGTGCCCTCTTGTGGCTCCTGAGGTAATTACCCTCTTTGCTAGACTTTATTCTTTTTTTTTTTTTTTTACATTTTTTATTGATTTATAATCATTTTACAATGTTGTGTCAAATTCCAGTGTAGAGCACAATTTTTCAGTTATACATGAACATATATATATTCATTGTCACATCTTTTTCTCTGTGAGCTACCATAAGATCTTGTATATATTTCCCTGTGCTATACAGTATAACCTTGTTTATCTATTCTACAATTTTGAAATCCCAGTCTATCTCTTCCCACCCCCGCCCCCTTGGCAACCACAAGTTTGTATTCTATGTGCTAGACTTTATTCTTGAATTTAAATTATTCTTGGAATCATTCTCTAATTACCCCAGGTAAACGGTCTTCAAACTTTAGTCTTTTTATAACTTTCATATTTCTTCCATATCCATGAGCACCACATATTAGTTCATAATTTTTAACATATCCATGTATAACCTCTTCTCCAAACTTATTACTATTTTACTTGACTTTTTCCTTAAATAGACTGTTTTCAAAGGAAATTTTACATCATTACCTCATTATCATTACCTCAAATGGAAAGACCAGTACTGTTTATCACAAATACAAGGTAACTGTAAAACTAATTGAAAGGAAAATGAAACAACGTTTCAAAGGCCAGGTATGGCCAGACTCACCAATAAGAGAGAGAACACAAGTAAACAAAATAATAAAGGGACACGGAGAAATTACAACCAATACCACAGAAATACAAAAAACAAACCCATAAAAGAATACTATGAGCATATATATGGAAACAAATTGGACAATTTAGAGGAAACAGGCAAGTTTCTGGAAACATGTAGTCCACCAAAACTGAATTAAGAAGAAATAGACCTCTTGAACAAACTGATCATTAGAAATGAAACAGAATCAGCAGTTGAAAACCTCTCTACAAACAAAAGTCCAGGACCAGATGGCTTCACTGGGGAATTCTACCAAACATACAAAGAGGTCATATCGATCCCTCTCAAACTATTACAAAAGATTGAAAAGAAGAGAGTACTCCCAAACTCATTCTATGAAGCCACCATCACCCTGATTCCAACACCAGACAAAGACACTACCAAAAAAGAAAATTACAGGTCAGTATCATTGATGAACATAGATGCAAAAATCCTCAACAAATTATTACCCAACAGAATCCAATAGCACATAAAAAAGACCACACAGCATGATCAAGCTGGATTCATCCCAGGGACATAGGATGGTTCAACACATGCAAATCAATCAAAGTGATACACCACATCAACAAAAGAAAGGACAAAAATCACATGATCATCTCAACAGATGCAGAAAAAGCATTTGATAAAATTCAACACCCATTTATAATAAAAACTCTTACCAAAGTGGGTACAGAGAGAACATATCTCAACATAATAAAAGCTATTTATCACAAATCTACAGCCAGTATAATACTCAACGGTGAAAAACTGAAAGCCTTTCCACTAAAATCTAGAAAAAGAGAACACAGTTTTGGAAGTCCTAGCCACAGCAATCAGTCAAGAAAAAGAAAGAAAAGGGATCCAAATTGGAAGAGATGATGGAAAATTGTCACTATATGTGGATGACATGATACTATATACAGAAAACCCTAAAAGCTCCACACAAAAACTACTAGAGCTGATAAAAGAATTCAGCAAGGTATCAGGATACAAGACTAACATACAGAAATCAGTTGCATTTCTTTACACCAACCATGAAATAGCAGGAAAAGAAAGTAAAGAAACAATCCCTTTTAAAATTGCATCCAAAACAATAAAATACTTAAGAATAAATCTGTCCAAGGAGGTGAAAGACTTCCACATGGAGAACTACAAAACACTGATTAAGGAAATTAAAGATGACTTGAAGAAATGGAAAGATATCCCATGCTTTTGAATTGGAAGAATCAATATTGTTAAAATGGCCATACTGCCCAAGACAATCTACAGATTTAATGTGATCCTTATCAAATTATCCAGGACATTTTTCACAAAACTAGAACAAATAATCCTAAAATATATATGGAATCACAAAAGACCCAGAATTGCCAAAGTAATACTAAAGAAAAATAACAAACCTGGAGGAATAACCCTCTCAGTCTTCAGACAATACTACAGAGCTAAAGTAATCAAAACAGCATGGTATTGGCATGCAAACAGACATCTGGATCAATGGAACAGAATACAGAGCCCAGAAATAAACCCACAGACCTACGGCCAATTAATCTTTGACAAAGGACGCAAGAATATACAATGGAAAAAAGACAATCTCTTCAGCAAGTGGTGTTGGGAAAACTGGATAGCAGCATGTAAATCAATGAAGATAGAACACTTCCTCACATCATACACAAAAATAAACTCAAAATGGCTTAAAGACTTAAATATAAGACAAGATATGATAAACCTCCTAGAAGAAAACATAGGCAAAACATTCTCTGACATAAATCTTATAAGTGTTCTCCTAGGGCAGTCTACCAATAGAAATAAAATAAAAGCAAAAATAAAAAGCAATAGAAATAACAGAATAGAAATAAATAAAAGCAATAGAAATAAAAGCAAAAATAAACAAATGGGACCTAATTAAACTTATAAGCTTTTGCACAGCAAAGGAAACCATAAGTAAAACAAAATGACAACCTATGGAATGGGAGAAAATATATGCAAATGATGTGACTGACAAAGGCTTAATTTCCAGAATATATAAACAGCTCATACAACTTAATAAGAAAAAAAACAATCAAACCCAAAAATGGGCAGAAGACCTAAGCAAGTAATTCTCCAATGAAGACATACAAATGGCCAACAGGCACATGAAAAGATGTTCAGATCACTAATTATCAGAGAAATGAAAATCAAAACTACAATGAGGTATCACCTCACACCCATCAGTATGGCCATCATTCAAAAGTCCACAAACGTAAGTGCTGGAGAGGGTGTGGAGAAAAGGGAACCCTTCTCTACTGCACAGGTGGGAATGTAGTTTGGTGCAGCCATTATGGAAAACAGTATGGAGATTCCTCAAAAAACTAAAAATGGACTTATATGATCCAGCAATCCCACTCCTGGGCATGTATCCAGAGGGAATTCTAGTTCAAAAAGATGCACGCACCCCAATGTTCACAGCAGCACTATATACAATAGCCATGACATGGAAGCAACCTAAATGTCCATCAACAGATGACTGGATAAAGAAGTTGTGGTATATTTATACAATGGAATACTACTCAGCCATAAAAAATAAAAGGACAGCAACATGGATGGACCTGGAGATCATCCTTCTAAGTGAAGCCAGAAAGAGAAAGAAAAATATACCATATGATATCACTCATATGTGGAATCTAAAAAAAAAAAAAAAAAAAAAGAGGACACTAATGCACTCATCTAAAAATAGAAACAGACTCACAGACATAGTGAACAATTTTATGGTTACGGGGAGAAGAGCGTAGGAAGGGATAAACTTGGAAGCTTGAAATTTGCAAAAGTTAACCACTAAATATAAAAATAGATAAAATACAGATATCTTTTGTATAGCACAGGGAACTATATTCAACATCTTGTAACAACCTTTAATGAAAGAATATAAAACAAATATATATATATATGTGTGTATATATATATATATATTTACATGACTGGGACATTATGCTGTACACCAGAAATTCACACATTATAACTGACTGTACTTTGATTTAAAAAGTCCAGGTAGAGGTCCTCCAAAGCTCCAAGCCTAAATCCTTGTTAAAGGGAGATTCATACATGTTAAAGAATGTTAAGAGACTCAGTGCATTAAACTAGCTTTTGCTTTGATAGTTTCAGGAGGACTGAAAAGCAGCTGAGTAGAGATCAAGTCCTCTGTAATTCAACGTTATTTAATGTACTGGATGTGCACCACCTAAATCATCTCTTGGGGAACCAGCTATAGATAATGTGTTAAGGGTCTTGTTTTTCTTCTGCCCTTGAGAAAGCATACTTATAAATCTAAGTTAATCAGTGTCACAACAGAACTGGTCTAAGGCAAAAGTATATATGAGAGGGATATTCTTACCACTCCTTTCTGCATATCCAATGGCATGGAGGCACTGTGGGCTCTGGAATCAAAGACTTAGTTTACTTTTGTGACAATTCATTATCTCTTTTCTGGATATTATTAGAATTTCCATCTGTAGTCATAAATAAGCTTATTCTGTCTTTCATCCATTGAAGAAGTAGTAACTGAGCTCTACAGTATATTAGCTTTGAGGAGGGTAGTGGACAAATTCAACTTCCCTTCAGATGGTTAATCAAATTAATCCTGAAAATTCATCTCCCTTTACCAGTGAATGGGTCAGGGTGGGCAAGCTAAAGCCAACGTGGTCAATGAGATGCAAGGAGAGACTAGTTGATTGTAGAAAGTAAGCCTTACTGCCCTTAGTGGAAACACAGGGAGGTAGCCTTCCTTCCCTTTCAGAATAAATGAAGTGTGATTGTTGTTGGTTACTGTAGGCTATCATAGCCCTCCTTCACCACTAACAAGCCTTAGGGTAAAGCAGATCCTGTTGATGGTGGAGCAGAGAAAAAGATTCTAGCTCCTTAATGACACTGTTGATTGTTGAATCAACCACCCCTCAAGCATGACCAGCCTCCTATGTGAGATAATTGATTTTCTTCCTGTTTACTTCAGTATAAATTTGGTTTCCAGAAAATGTAATCAATAGCATTCTGACACAAAGAGGATACAAAAGAAGTATGAACCATTGGATTTTTTTTTAATGGGGGAAACATAGCACATAAAAAAGTTTAAATACCACACTGCATTTCAGTGTAAGTAAAGAATGGCATGGTAATGCTCTGATACTTATTAAGCACCTAGTATGAGCCAGGCAATGTGTGCTATGTTTTACATGCATTATCTCATTTAATGGTTTTAACACAGTAGGTAGACATCGCTATCCAAATTTTAGAGCTGAGGAAATTAAGACTTGGACAACTGTGCACCATGTTCAGTTAATGGTGAATGATTAAGGAATACAACTCCAAACTTTGTACTGTGCCACAGCGTGGCTGAGAATAGGAAGTTAGATAGAGGTCAGTATAGCAGATTGGTCAGTCAAACAATGGAAGTAGAGTGGCTTTGAGTTAAGATACACCAGACATCTGTTTCTTACTGTCTTATAATCTTAGATAAATGACCTAACTTTTCTGAGCTTCAGTTTTCTTGTTGGAGATATGGGATAATTCTACCTACTTCATAAGGTTCTTGCCAGGATGGTAAGATAATGTATTTATAAAGAGATCGTGCTCCTCAAATGGCAGCTGGCACCATGACTGGGATACAGGAAGGATTTGCAAGGGGCGGCTGTTGGATTATCACACTCACACATTATTTTGTGGAAATTCCCATGTGTTTGGGTAGGACTAGTACTCATTTTAAAACTGCTTTTATTTTGCATTATTGTGGATTCGTAAGAAGTTGCCACCAATATCCATTTTAAAAAGTTCATAGCATCAAACTGTCCCTGCATATCCTGCTCACTTCATTCTTTTGCTTAAAAAGTTTAATTCAGTAGCCTTTGGGAAATATAAAAAAGAAAGTTCCAATGTACTGAGACTGATTTTGAAGCAGTGGATATTTGAGGATCAATGGCTAAATCCAGGTATCCAAAGGGTCAGAACTCTTTAGACACTCACCCTGTCGGTATCCTTCTCTTATAGGAGGAGCAGAGGTCATCTTCCTGTTAAAAGGGAGAAAAACCGGAAGGCGGAGGCCAGTGGGAAAGTGTAAGAGCTCGACAGAACTCTCTGCCATCCCACCACAGGGCTGATGCACTACCTCTCTGCTGCTAAATAAGGGAATTTTCCATGCACACCCTTTTCATTTATGAAATGTAATCTTCCACAAACTGTGTGAAACAAGACTTTGTGTCTTTTACCCTGCACAACCTTCCTGCCCACTTTCCTAACCACCCCCACCCTCCACCCCGAATTTGCTCACTCTTAAAAGTAACCTTTTAAGTCCTGGGAAATGATTCTGTTTTCTCAGTTGACTACTGCTTCCCACAGAAAGTCTCTTGCCTCCCTTCAGTGACTCAGCACCTGAGAGAGAAAAATTGGTCTGGAGGGAGTGTTAAGACAGGTCACACTGCTGTTTACAGGAAAGGGCTCAAGCGCTGCCTCCAGGGAAAGTGGAAACACCGTGCTTAAATGCTGAGTGGAAAATACAACAGATGACGGAAATCCTGTGAGGACAAGGGAATGGAGAGGGGAACTGCAGAAGCTCTCTCAGGTATGAACAGGTAGATTTACTGGTACCAGGAGCAAGAGGGCTCTGATCAAGTGCTCACACTGTTGTGGGGTAGGCAGAGCATGCATTCCTTTGCTCTAATTTTTGGCTTCGTCTTCACTTTTCTAACGTTGAAAGTTTGTAAGTACAGGAGTTTGTGAAACAAGTGGATGCAATGCAGAATCTGAGCTTGGAAAATCACAAAGAAACAAAGAAAAAAGTCACTTCTGCCTTAAACAATGAAAAAAGTCATTCTTTCCTGCCTTTCTGATTTGTCCACTTGAGGCCAAAGTAGCTGGCCTATTCCCTGAGAAAATAGTTCATTTTAGGTTGTTCCTATTGTCACAAGGGATCTTTTCAGAGCTGTACAAGTATCTGGGACTTGGACTCTGTTCTTCCTCTTGAAAATAAGTGGTGGGAAAATCTTCCATTTGTAATGTTTTCATCATGTCAGTAATTCTTGAATCACTGTAGATTATTCTAGAAAAACAGATGAAGCAAGCAAACTTCCCTGCTCATTGTGTTCATTTGAAATCACAGCCATAATTTCCCATCAAAAATTTGCTTTTATTCATCCATCGATTTATTTACTTATTCACTCATTTCTTTCCTCTCCTTCCTTATATACTTCGAAGGAGCATACAAAAATGGAAAAAAAAATAACCAAGAAAAATCAGTGCCAGAAGAAAATCAGAGATCATACAACCAGACATTCACTAAAGGAATACCATGTATTTGGCCCAGAGCTTTACAGCAGCTAAAACGGGGGGGGTGGCCTGTAATTTTTAAATTGATAATACAAATTACGGTGTCCATAAGATTAAAACAAACTCACTGCTTAGAAATATCACGGTGATTTTGACTTGGGGAAAAATTCCCTTCTAAGATGAAATGAGATGGTGAACAACTGTTTCAACAGCACTTCTGCATTTAATGCAGTAATGGGTTTCACAGGATTGCTACTAATAAGATCCCTCATCGCAAGTCGATGATTTCACGGCCAAATTCAGCTCAGTAAGGCTAATTCTGTAAGGAGCTCAGAAATGTGTTTGTAGGATTCAGCTGTAAGACTCGGTGGTAAAATGTCAAATCTCAGAGAAATAGACTACATGGCCATCAGGGAGTTTTGCCAGAATGTATAATAGTCAAGCTTTTTAACTGTTTTGGACAGTGGAATTCAAGGTTACACTCCGTGGAGAGATGTTCGAGTACAGGTAATCCATGACAGTGATGAAGGACATCTATCAGCGTCAGTTGAGCTGGTGGTAGAATTGACATTTGCTTATGAAAACTAAGGAGTCTAATCCAAACACAGGACTGAGGTGGCCATGACTGTCTCAGACAAAACAAAGATAAATTCCTTTTTTTTCAATGCTAGAGATTGGGAGAAGTTAATTTTAGAAATGTTGAGGCTTCATTATACCTTAATTTGTGGAATTTAGAAGTAATATATGGCCATTTTTTTAAAATTTAGGAAGTACAGAAAAACATGAAGAAAAAATTAACATCACTTTTCATCCAATTGCTAGAGACGATCAGCATTGACGTTCTATTATCTATCATTTTTTAAAGTATAAAGTTGAGATTTTATAGTGCAGCACTTTTTCACTTAATATTACATTGTGAGCATTTTCCTATACCATTAAATATTCATGAAATCATTATTATGTTTTATTATTGCTTAATATTTCATTACATGGGCAAACCATAACTTATTTAGTCATTGCACTATTTGTGGCATTTAATTTTTTTTGCAGTCACTCTGGTCAGGGGATCATACCTTACTTGACTTCTGCAAAGATATAGTCTCTGCAATCACACACTATTTGGGTTCAAATCTCAGTTCAACCACTGTGTGACCCTGGGAAAGTTACTTAACCTCTCTGATTCTCAGTTTCTTCACCTGTATAGTGGGAATAATGTCATTGCCCATCTCCTAGAATTTCTGTGACAGGTGATGTCTTTAAAGGAGCTATCACATACAAAGGGCTCACCAAATGATAGCTACTATTATGAATACCTTCCAGAGGTGTTTATCCAGAGTTGTGACATCAAAAATCTAAGTTCAAGTTGTAGGTGCTAGACCTTAAGCACTGTAGCCTGCATCTAAAAGAATTAGCACCTTACAACTCAAGCTTCAGGAAGGAGAAAGGAGACCATCACAGTGAACATTTCAGCAATTAAAATAAAGGTACTGGAGGAAAGTTAAAGAGGAAAGCAATTAAATACATTTGGATTCTGTATTAGCTTTCTAGTGCTGCCATAACAAAGTATCACAAATTGGGTGGCTTAAACAACAGAACTTTACTGTCTCTCAGTTCTGAAGGCTGAAAGTCCAAAATCAAGGTGTTGGCAGGGTGGGTTCCTTCTGAGGGTTGTGAGGAAAAGATCTGTTCCAGGCTTCTCCCCTTGGCTTGTAGAAGGCTGTCTTCTCCCTGTGTCTCTTCACAGCATCTTCCTTCTATGTGTGTCTCTGTGTCCAAATTTTCCTTTTCATAAGGACACCAGTCATACTGGATGAAGGCCCACCCTGACGACCTCATTTCGAAAGACCCTCTTTCCTAATAAGGTCACATTCTGAGGTTCTAGGGGTTAGAACTTCAACATATGAATTATGGACGGGACACAAAACTCCCTATGAGGTTCCAAAGTGAGCTTCATCTTACTTTACTTTTTGGAAGAAAAGCACTTCATCAAGACAGACAAGACCATACTGGTTCTAACTTTTCAACTAGCCCACACTAGCATCAAAAGCATGTGTGCACAATGTAAGCTCTCATAGAACTATGGTAGCTGGTAAAGGGGTGAATGTGAGGACAAGACCTAGTTTGACTAATAGAGAGGACTGTGGGGCCACTTTCTCAAATTTTACCATGCAAGTCATCTGTTTCTTCAAGCAATTCTCTCATGAGTCCTGGGGTGTTCATTAAGTTGCATTAGCTACATGAACAATTTACAGGACATGCAAAATACTACACGGTGAAACTTGACACTGTTTCAAGTCTAAAGAGACCTCACTGCCATGATAAAAATCAGAGAACAAAATTGAACTTATGGGGACCAAATAATGACTTAAAGAGATAGGAGAAAAACAGAATACATGGAGAAAATATTTTCTTTCCTATACTTCAAAACTAAAACAATAAACTAATATGTAACTGTAAATTTAATTAACTGAAGGAAATCAGCATTCTGGAAATCGATCACGTAAAGTGGTCAAATATTTCAGGAATATAAAGAACTGGGGGTTGAGGGCAATGTAAGCCCAATGGATCAGCAAGAACCGAGAACAAATATCCTTGGGAGGGGAGATGGAGACTCTACTGAGTCTATCTCATCTGTGGTTGTTTCTCGTAACTACCAAGTAATAGAATCATGATTCAAGTTAAATCATCCATGGGATTACAGAACTGCAGAGCTTGAAGAGACATTCATTCAGTGTGGAAATGGTGAGAAAACTACTGACAAAATTGTAACTCAGAATTGAGTCCCTGCATCTTTGAAGATTGTTCTAAATTTTCAAACTGATATAAGGCAGGGACTCAAGCTCTAGTGCTTGCTTTAATCCCCAATCGAAAGGCTCAGAAAGAATCCTGTGGAGTCCGGGACCATGACAGATCCAAAGGCTCCTCCTGCAGATTAGATTTCTGACTTCCCTTGGAGCAACTGTTCACAGGATAGTGTCAAGGATCTCCCTGGTCTCTGCAGGAGCTCAGCGTGAAGCATTACTCAGGGAAGCATTTTCCCTGGAATTCTGGCCAGTATTCCTCCAGAAGCAGAGCTGAAAATGAAGAACCTTTAGAAAGGACAGGAAACTGGAAGTAGGACAGCACTTGAGAGCACATTTGTCCCAATGGCTTTTGGTATGTTGTCAGATGTTGTGGAAAATTCCAGTTAGAGAAGTTTTGATGTTTCCTTCTGTGTCTGGTTGAAATATAGTTTCCTCCTTTTCTAAACAGTGAAAGACAGTGTCACCAGCCTTCTAAGTCATGTACGAGTAAGGCAGTAAAGTAGGTTTTTGGTAATGTTTCATACAGAGTTAGACAGAATTAGACAGCAGCAAATCATAGTTCTTCCTGAGAAGTGTTTGCTTTTGTATTTTGCTTCCAAATTGCCATCAATTCTGATGTGTGCAAACACTGAGGCTATTTGGGAATCTTGTTACCTCCAAGACAACTTTATTTTTGGATTAGTAATAAGCCAAAGGCATAGACATCATTTCCTGGCCTTTGAAATGATGATATTTATAAATACCTCAAGATTTATTTCAAATGGAAACAATTTGGTGGATGGATAATTTAAATCTTTTCACCAGAAGACTCCAATGCAGAGAGATCTACTCAAATTTTAGTTTTACAGTTGTGACAGAAACACACATAGAAGGATCTAAAACAAAGGGGCATGAGTAATTCCATGTCATAAATATTATATTCTCAAGTTTATCTCTCTCTCCATCACATACACTTGAGATATATGGCTAAAATATACATCTGTAACAAACCCTTCTAGCAGATATTTGATATGAGTAGGGAAAATGGCTTGATGCACATGATTAGTTTATTTTTGTAAGGTAGAAAGGACTTTGATTCCTGAAAAATAGGTCCACTGCATTCTTAACATATTTAAGAATAAGAATGAATTAGCTATTGCCTCCTGTTTGAATATCCAAATTAGGCTGTCTTTCCTCTAGTAATTTATACCATGCTATTAATAGTATTTGTTAATAATATTAACAAGGAACTGACCTACTTCCTCTTTTCAACCAAGAGATAAAAGGTAACTCACTTTCCAATTACTGAATACTGTTCTTGATATCAGCTTGTCTCATTTCATAAATACATTGAAAGAATTTAAATTCTAAACCTAGGAAAAAATTGATAGAATTAAAATTCCCTGGCTTTCTTATCAGGACAAGCAGAAAAGTAACACCTAACACCATAACTGGCTCCTAGGCATTATAGCTCTAGAGGAAATATTTGGATGTTTCCAATTAAAACCTGACAAAAGGTAAATTGCAGCATGAATGACAGAGAAAATCAAATGCTGATTTTATTTAGAAGGATTCCATTAGGGAGATAGGTCAAAACTAGGAATTTGTGGCAACTTAACGGTTCTGGGGAGACAGAAAGTGGGTCTGTTGTCACTCAGAAAATGTTTCACAGGCATATAAAATTAATAAGACAAGTACAGATAATGCAGTTAGATATCTTCATTCTTTGGATGGCGAGGGACAAGCTGTACTGATCAGCTGTATCACACTGGCGTTGATAGCTGAGCTCTGTGCACTGTGAGCACCCCAAAGGCAAGGGGTACACCTTTGAAGTTCCAGAGGAAAGAGGTAGAAGTTTGTTGTAAAAATTCAAGTCACTGAAAATATCCAATGAAAACAATGAAAGTAATTTATTGTTGACAGTTCAGTAAATTGTCTCCTAGTCCTTTGAGAGGCTATCCACATCTATCATTAATTTATGTGTATTAGACAAGGTGGAAATATTTCTATGTTAACTGCTGACCTGAAAATTCATTATAGATTGTGGCTGAAAAAACACCTTAATATATGACTGAGTTGAAAGGTGAACCTTTAAGGTTCTGGCTGAAGTGTAAGCTGATACCTAAACTTCAGAGACTAGGACAGAATTGCTCTGTGTGAGACTGGGAGAAAAGTTCTTTCTCCTCATTTTTTCATCCAAAAATGGGCAATAGGCAAAGTTGAGAAGAAATAATCAGCAGGAAAAAATTAGGGGGAGGAGAGAGGAAGCTGTGAGACTGCATAGAGGAGTGAAGAGAATTCATGCTGCTGAGGTTCCAGGAAGCACATAGGGACCAGAAATCTCTCATGGGGACTTCACGCCACTTCCTGTGCAGTGGTGATGCCGCCTCTTCCATGGCCCCCAGAGGTCTAGTAAAGATTGTTGTATCCACTGAATGCCTGGATGCGAGGGAGCTTTCCTTGTGAGAACAGGTCATTGGACTGAGTATCAAACTGCACTGCAGCTATGTGAAAGGAGTTCACACTAGAGGGGGCAGTGAGAGCTAAATCCCTTCCTTCTTTGCTGCCTGGTCCCCTTGAATTTGCAGAGCACTTGGGGGAAGTTTTAGGATCTAAAGGACTTAAACTGGGGTTGCGTGTTGAACCACCTTTATTTTTAAAGGTCAGAAAGACTCTAGTTAATATCTGGGTTATAATTATTCTAACTCAGACCATGATGGTGAGGCCTCTCCTCTGTCTTCTTTTTTTTTTTTTTGTATATATACATTTATTGAAGTATAGTCAGTTTACAATATTATGTCAATTTCTAGTATATAGTATAATGTTTCAGTCATACGTGAACATACATATATTCATTTTCATATTCTTTTTTACCATAAGGTACTACAAGATATTGAATACGGTTCCCTGTGCTATACAGTATGAACTTGTTTATCTATTTTATACATGTTAGTTAGTATCTGCAAATCTCGAACTCCCAATTTATCCCTTCCCATCCCCTTTCCCCTCTGGTAACCATAAGTTTGTTTTCTATGTCTGTGAGTCTGTTTCTGTTTCGTAAATAAGTTTGTCTTTTTTTTTTTTTTTTTTAAGATTCCCACATGTAAGTGTATCATATGGTATTTTTCTTTCTCTTTCTGGCTTAGTTCACTTAGAATGACAATCTTCTGGTCCATCCATGTTGCTGCAAATGGCATTATTATCTTTTTATGGCTGAGCAGTATTCCATTGTATAAATATACCACAACTTGTTTATCCCGTCATCTGCCGATGGACATTTAGGTTGCTTCCATGCCTTCACTATTGTAAACAGTGCTACTGAGAACACTGGGGTGCATGTATCTTTTCAAATAAAGTTCTCTCCAGATGTATGTCCAGGAATGGGATGCTGGATCATATGGTAAGTCCATTTTTAATCTTCTGAGGAATCTCCATACTGTTTTCCATAATGGCTGCACCAAACTACATTCCCACCAACAGTGTAGGAGGGTTCCCTTTTCTCCATAACCCTCTCCAGCATTTACCGTTTGTGGACTTTTAAATGATGGCCATACTAATGGGTGTGAGGTGATACCTCATTGTAGTTCTGATTTGTATTTCTCTGATAATTAGTGATATTGAGCATTTTTTCATGTGCCTGTTGGCCATATGTATGTTTTCATTGGCGAATTGCTTGTTTAGGTCTTTTGCCCATTTTTGGATTGGGTTGTTTGTTTTTTTATTAAGTTGTATGAGCTGTTTATATATTCTGGAAATTAAGCCTTTGTCAGT
The DNA here is from genome assembly GCF_036321535.1 of Camelus dromedarius. NCBI lineage: Eukaryota > Metazoa > Chordata > Mammalia > Artiodactyla > Camelidae > Camelus > Camelus dromedarius. Next base: position 52,197,604 of record NC_087439.1, read on the forward strand.
CTCATCTTTTGCAAATATTCTCTCCCATTCCTTAGGTTGTCTTTCTGCATTCCCCATCTTCTGTATCGGTTAAAATGGAATCCCCTACAAGAATGTCCCTCAGATACTTCTAATGGTTTCTGGTCCCTAACATCTGTTAAGGAACATGTCCCTGGGGTTCTTCCCCTCTTGTCCCCTCTTGCCCTGGGCATGAAACTCACCATCCTGACTCCACAGGACATAGCAGCCCTTTCACAGTGACAGAGGCTCTCCAGTAATTTGTCCTTGGCCTGCTGACCTTATAGAAGGACAGGTACTAAGTGAAGGAAATCCAAGATGAAAAATAAATAGCTGCTGCAGCTGGTGTACAGAATGCCTGGGGTCCTCTCTGGGCTGAGCCACCTTCCTAACTTGTCATTAGCTTATTTCCAAGTGGTTGAGCACAGGTCAGGGCTCCTGTCCTCTCACAATCTCCCATTATCAAACCCTGAGAAAGGAGGAAAATTTTCTCCTTAACTCAGTCTAATTCCTGCTCATTAAGTCCCATTTTTTGTTCCAGGATGAATCTCTTTCTAGTAAGACTGACAGTGAAGAACATCCATCTCTTACAGGGAAACCCAACTCCTATATACAAGGGTGAGATATGACTCTGTATTCCTAAGAAGACAATCACAAAGATGACACTTCTTCCATCATATAGGTTAGACAGTCTTACCCTTGGTTAACTTGATGTAAATTATTTTTATAAAAGAAATATATAAAATAACTATAATTTCTGTTCCATTTCCTTATTTCACTTGACAATGTATCTTGTACATCATTCCATATAAGTACATATTTACATTATTCTTTTTAATAGCTGCGTGCTATTCCATTAAATGGTTATACTATAGTCATTTTTTTTTTCCATGACCAAGTTGAATTTATTCTGAGAAGGTTAAGATGGAGTAAAAAGTAGTAATAAATGGTATCACTTGTGTTACTATTTTTTAACATTTTCGATTGATTTATAATCATTTTACAATGTTGTGTCAATACTATAGTTTTTTGATGAACATTTTCATAATTTTTTGGATACTGCCACAAATATTTTTAATAGATAATATAAATGTGATATGTACCCCAACATATATCATCCAATACTTTTTCATTGTGGTCAAACATACATAACATAAAATTTACCATTTTAACTATTTTTTAAGTGTACAGTTCTGTGGCATTTAGTACATTCATGCTGTCGTGCAACCATCACCACCATCCAGCCTCAGAACTTTTTCATCTTCCCCAACTAAACTTACCCATTAAACATTAACTCCATTCTCTCTTTTCCCCAGCTCCTGGCAACTACCAATCTACTTTCTGTCTCTATAAATTTGACTATTCTAGGTACCTAACATAAGTGGAATCATACCATACTTGTCCTTTTATGACTGGCTTACTTCTCTTGGTATAATGTTTTCACAGGTTCACCCATGTTGTAGCATACGTTAGAATTTCCTTCTTTTTAAAGGCTGAATAAAATTTCATTGTATGTATATACAAGTGGCCCTTGAACAACACGGGGGTTTAAGAGAACCAAGCCTCCGCACAGTCAAAAATTCTCATATAACTTATAGTTGGCCCTCCGTATCCAAAGTTCCTCCATACCTGCCATTCCATGTCCACAGATTTAACCAACCATGGATCATGCAGTACTATAGTATAAATGGACCTATGTAGTTCAGATCTGCATTGTTCAAGGGTCAAACTGTACTACATTTTGTTTATCCATTCAGAGATGGACATGGGTTGCTTCTACCTTTGGCTATTGTGAATACTGCTGATAAGAACATGGGTGTACAAATAGCTGTTTGAGTCCCTGCTTTCATTTCTTTTGGGTATAATATACCTAGAAGTGGAATTGCTGGATCATATGAAATTACTATGTTTTATTAAGTCACTGTGTTTATTTATTTATTTATTTTTGAGGGACTGCCATACTATTTTCCACAGTGGCATCTGGGTCATTTTTAATAACATAAAAACAGCTTTATACATATATCTCAGAATGTTCATGCAAAGTATTCCTGTAGAATAAAGTCCTAAAAAGTATAGAAGTGAAATTACTGAGTCAAAAACATTTTAAAAAATATTGCCAAATTTACCTCCTCAAAGATTATATTAATTTACATTCCTACCTACCTGAAGTTCTCTGCTTCACAAATTTTGTATTATCAACTCTTCTCATTTTTGCCAAGATGATAAGTGAAGTTTTTAAGCTTGTTTAGATTTGTGTTTTTGTAATCAATAGTGAGGCTGAGCAAGATTTTTCATTGTTTTCTGCGCACTTGTATTTGTTTGTCCATAGTTTCCCTATGTACATCTTTTGCCTGTTTTTCTATTGGGTTGCCTTTCTCTTGGTGACTAAAGAGAGCTCTTTGTAAGTTAGAAAATTAGCACTTTGTTTTCACAAATATTATGAGAATTTTTCCAGTTTTGGCCTTCTGACTATAATTATGGAAGACTTTTATGAATAATTTCAAAGTTTAAATATATGTAGTGGTACATTTATAGATATTTTTCTTTATGGTCTCTGGGTTTCATTTTATGTTCATAAGTACTTTCCTCACTACAAGATTTACTAAATACTAATTCTTATTTATTTTTAGTATTTTATTGTCTTTCAAATTTTAATTCATGGATCTAACTGGAATATATTTTGGTGTGAGGAGAGAAGGAAAACTTTGTATTTTTTCTCCAAATGGTTAATTAGTTGTTCTAACCCCCTTTTTCCTAACTCAGAATGTTAATATTAGCATTTACTAAAATACCACATATTACTGTTTGTTTTCCTATTCCACTGATACACCTCTCTTTTACTGTGCTGATAACATTGTTTTATTTATTATGGCTTCATATCACCTTTAAACACATATTAAATGTAGTCCTTCCCACTGGTACTCTTATTTTAATGTTGTTGCTCTTGGCTATTTTCACTTGCACATTCTTTCAGATAAACTTTAGAAACATTTGGTCAAGTTTATTAAAATTCTATTGGGTTGTCGTTGAATTTACAGATTAATCTAGGGAAACTGAAACTTAAAATACTGAATCTTTTTATCCAGAAACAAGACATTTTTATCCATTTATTAAAGTCATTTTAATTTATGGTTATCTCTTGATTACTCTCAGCTGCAGACAAGTCTTAATTTCAAGTTTTTGTTGAGAACCACCTGTTCTGCTTGATTATCTCCTTTGTTTTTCTTAACTGCCTTTATTCTCATCATCTATATACAAACTGTAACTGATTAAGAATTTGGAAGCAAGAACTTTGGAAGAAAATATCTAATTAAATTTCTACCTGAGAAGAATGTAGACAGAGACACAGCAACAATCTTGGCAGATATTCTTCCCAAGCCTGTGTTTCTCCTCAGTCTGAAAATGTGCCCTGGTCCATCTTGGGGTGGGGAACGCAGAGTGAAAAAGGAAAGGAATAGTGGATAAATTCCTAGTTACTGTAGAATCAGAAGTTTCATGTGTGGCTTTATTTTATTTCAAATATTGTGAATTCTTAGAAAATGAGATGTACTCATAACGAAGCACGAATTAAAAGGAACTCTAAACCAACATAGAATGACATTTTAGGGTATGTAGAGTTCTATATATACTTCCTCCCAGTGGTGTGAATAACTGCCTACTGACAATATTCCAAAATGGAAGAAAGGAGAGTTAGAACATTTTTAAAAAGTGGAATAAAATTTGGGTTAATAAAATATGAGGAAAATAAGTCAATCTCCTGTGAATCCATTTTTGATGCATTTATAAACACCATAATAGTGTAATGCAAATGATTTTCATTATCTGTGTCTTTTTAAAGATTGATAAATTGCTTTTACACTGTACAATTTACAATGTAAGTCCAAAGAATGAAATACATATATATTTAAGTAAATATGTAGTAAATTTACAGGAAAAGGCCAAAGAATGAAATAAATATATTTTTAAGAAGAATGTCACAATCACCACTAGAGGGTACAATAAGCAACCTTTCTTCCACATATTTGAGCAGAAAAATATTACTGAGAAATAAAATGCAATTCAGAACCACAGTACTTGAAACAACCTTCATAGGTCATCTGGAAGAGAAATGGCTTTTAGAAATGTTCATCAGATTTGACATCTAACCAAGAGCAGAAGGTATCAAGTGATTTTCAAGGGCAGTGTTTGTCTTAGGCAAAAGTAAAGGGACTTTATCAAGGCATGCTTCTAAAGTAATTAAACAGGAAAAAAAAAGTGCCTTTTATACTTACGTGGAACTGTGCATCCATCTCACTCAGCAAGCCTGCTGATTAAAGCTTCTCCTAGAGTGATTTTACTTCATAAGGGCTGAGAAAACAAATGATGACATAGACTTTCAGAACCTCAGCAAGATCCACGTTGGCACTAAAAGAAAGAGACAACATTTTCAAACCAACTAGTAACAACTGGCATGAGCCAGATGCAGAGAGCTTCAATTCCTCACTTCCAATATTTCACCAGACAAGTGGAGCCCATGTTGTGAAAAGTAAACATATTCCTCATTAGAATTCTAAGGAGAGTAGTTTTTTGTTTAAGTTGGACCATCTCATTCAATAAACCACCTCATCTGCTGTAATGGTTCTGGGGACAAAATCCTTTCTTTAATACAGGATTTCCCCTATCTCCCATTATAAACATTCTCCCAACTTTTGAATACTAAATGCTATTCTGTGTTCCAGAATAATTGCTTCCTAAAAGAATTGCAAAAATTCTCCTAAATTGCAAAACAGGAGAAAATAAAGCAAGCAAAGTTCACTATAAGGAGGAAAATTTGAACCTTCTTTTAACTATTTTTCTAAGCATAGCATTAGCATAGGTACATAGCACTTTACAATATATAATGTACCTTTACAATAATCTTTTGATCTGGGTGGGTTAGGTATTTTTATTCTTAACTTCTGAGTGGCGAAATGGAGACTTGGGGTGGTGAAAGCCTTACTCAAAGTCTCTCAGTTAGTAGAGGATGGAGTTGAGAGAATATAATTTGGACTCCTTCTTAATCCAGTCCTATTGCCACCATACTCTGGCTCCTGTGCACCTATAATGATTCAGTGTTAGAAATCTCCTTAATGGAACATTTACATTTCTCTGAAAGAACTGCAGACTTAATATAAGAAGGATTTTCTATTTGGCTGAGAGTGTTCCTGTGTTTGTGCCCAAAGTGTCCAGTAACTAACCATTTCGATTTCTTGGTCATTTTAGTTTCCCAGATCCATTTTATCATTTGGGTATGACACCCTAGGCAGTATATCACTGAAGGATTATTATATTTCTTCAGAGGTTGAAGTCCCTTGGCCTTCATCATAATATGACCCTGTCCTGTTTTATTGATTACTTGGAGACCATTCTCAAAATGTACAAAGCTGTTCAGTCTATGCTTAAATCTTTTTAGAATTTGTTAAAGCATTAGAACAGTTTATATTGTTTGCTCATACTATTACTCAGCAATTTTAATGCATATGTATTAGATGTAGAAAAAGATCATATTTTTTACGCTTTAGTATCTGGAACAGGAACAACATTAGTGGGATTATAGAAAAACAAAATACAACAGTCTTCTACACATGAATCATTGCAACATAATATGAAGATAGGCTGCTATAGTCCCATACTTTCCTAAATATTTGACTTATAACCAAATATTAAAATATGGGCACTGAATCAGTTTTGAACAGTTTTTTGAGGTGTTATCATTTCAGATGAATTGGATATGATGTGAGTTTCAAACTGCAATCATTTTTCTTCAAGATTTTTGCCATATAGATGCCATCTGTGCTATTATTTACTATATACATATAAACACTTATATTCAATAAAACGTGATTCAAATTATTTTTCTCATATATATTAAATGCATAACTTTGAACTTTAAAAATGTTTCTTCAGAATGTATTTGAAATAATCTTGGGTAGCATATTTGATAGGTGTACCATATTTTGTGAGACACTGCTCTAGTAGAAAGAGTTCTGAATTAAGAAGCAGAGGCCTAGATTATGTATGAACATCACTGTTTTCTAACTTTGATCACTGAACAAGTCCACAGACCTCCCTGAGTCTGAGCCTTTAAAGTTGTGAGGATTAAAAACTAATTATGTAAAGATCTTTGCACATGCAACGTACTTAAGTGTTAGTTTCCATCCCTTAAAGAGAATTCATCTGATTAAAGATCATGGTTACCCAGGTTAAGACAGTGTAAGTTGAGTCCAAATACCTTCCTCTCTGTGTAATTCTTATCCACCAGATATGCAACAAAACGCTGATAAAAGACCCAGAAGCTATTTTAGAGAGGCCAAGCTATTAATGAAATCAAGTGAGGAGGCAGATCCCCATTGTAAATGCTTTGAATGGAAGTTACACGATTATTTATTACATTCCATGAGGAACTCTATTTTCTTTTCAAGGCTGCAAGAACAGAGGCCCACTAAAGAGCTCACATCAAAGGGGAAAGGTGCTCCTGTAGGTACTCAGAGGTCTCAAGGAACACAGGAACACCTAAAGGCATTCCCCTAGTTCTCCTGTCATCTAGAACTGGAAAACCAACCTCAGTCATTCAGAGGCTTTGTAGTCTCTTCTTCTCTGTCTCTGTCTTGTGTCTGTTCCCCTGGGACTTTTTCTCATTGGAGTTTCCCCTGCTCGCTCATCTTTCTCATGACCTCAAAACGGCAGTAAGAAGAATCTGGTCCAGCTTATACATTTCCATGAAGCTAGAGGTATTTGGCTAACCAACGGGTCGGGTCTTCTGAGAATCCACCTTAGGAACAATGAGCTGTGAAGGGACGGGTGATGTATTTTATTTATTCAGTCATGAATATATAATTCCTTCCACTACCCTACCCTCCCTCCCAAGGTATTAATAACATTTTGCTAGGGGTAGTGAGGTATACTGAAAAGAGCTATAGGGGAGCATGATTTTTAAGATTGGTGTTTTAATAGATATATCACATGTCTGAAAAATATCCTGTAGGTACAACATACTTCAACTCTTTTTAATGCTATTATCCCAGGTTGTTCTGCCTCTCAAATTAAATCAGCAATCCTTTCCTGGCCCAGGCCACATTCGTACTTTAAAATAATTTTTTTTTCCAGAGAAGTCAGATATGTGAATCAGACTCCTGCATCTAAAGAAACATACCGCCACCAAACTCTTCCAAAGTGGGAACTGAGGACATGGTATTAATACCTACCATGATGGCTCACTGGCTCTGACAAATCTGATGAAATATTTTACTTCTTAAATAGAGAATCATTAGTTATTTCTCCTCCTCAAATGTTGACACCTCATCATGTAAACACAGGCTAATAACACTCAATACTATTAGTTTAAGAAGTGAATATTCACATTTTCAGTATTATTTTATATACTGAGTGAATTCAACACGAAGTTAGTACATTCCTTATGCAAAATTTTGCTGGACTCTTGACATAAAGACATGGGTCTTAAACTTTAGCATGCCTAAGAATCAAATTAAAGATTCTTATTCACTAGGTCTGAGAGAGCACCAAGGAAACTTCTAATAAGCACACCAGATTTTATGGGTGCAAGTGGTCTGAGAACCACACTTTGAGAAATATTTTTGAGAAAACCACTGTGCATGGATGAGAACAATCTAAATGAGCTCTTCTGGGGATGACATGGCTTCTGCTTTCTGCAAAGGGATCATCACATCGTATACTTTGTATTTGGGACACTCACACACTAGTTATATTAGCATAAGTCCCAATTACCTACTTTGAAATCATTATATAATAACTGAATTTTCAAAAACAGGGTTTCTCAGTGCCTAGAGAGAGAGCCTGGATCCTAGTTAAGCATAACCAGGCCAACCTGGTGCACTGGGGTTCTGGTGTTGGTTTTATGTTAGTCCACAGCCCTTTAACACGCATCACTTCAGTGGTATTCCATGCTTTCAGAGTATTCTCTGAAGAAAACAACTTTGTTCCACTTTGAAACAGGTGTTTTGCAAAGGGAAATGTGTCTCTTGAAATCAGGTACATTTTCTTGGGTGTTTTCATTGCAGCAAATGATTATAAAAATGCTATGATAGTCTTTGGGTCTTTTTTTGTGTGTCTCTAAAGGGAAAATGTGGGAAAATTGAAAACATGTGATAGCATAAGAGACTTTAGATTGTTGATCATAAAGATCTCCTGGGTTTTAAATGGAATTTTAAAAAATGATCCAACCTGAAAAAAAATTTAGAAAACAACAGAAGCAAACTTATTTTCCAAAGTTTAACCTGCGCTTTTACATTTAATGCTTCCTACATGCTGGTTTTAATGCTCCTTTATTCTTTACCTCTACATTTAATGCTGGCTTTGGGTCCTTAAAAAGCTTTTTTCTGCCTTAAATCTTCTCTTCTTAGCTATGGCTAAACTTGTTTTTGTGCTTTTTATTTCTTTTATTTTTAACTTCTAGATGATGAAGAAAGTTAGATTCTGAATTTCTTTATTTTTGGGGATTTTCTCTTTGGAGATTTACGTTATCAGTCATAATACTTTTCCAGTCAAAATTTCAGAAGCCTCTAATGATTTTAGATTTGATTTACTCCTATTTGTTCCATATACTATTAAAGGAAATCACAATTTATTTTCTACAACTAGACTTATACATCAGATATGTTTTTTCATGGTGTCCCTGCTATAAGGTCTGTTTTTCTCCAGCCTCTGGTCTGAAATATTTCTACTTACTCACATAATTTCAGTCCAGAGCTCTTCCTTCTTGAAGACTTTCCTGCATTGTTTCCTACTTTGGTGTTCTTTCTCCTATTTTCCAATCTCTAGTCCTACAATTATTCTACGATAATATGATTGTTGCCCTGTCTCTGTCCACATTAGATACTAGCTTATAGAAGATACAGAACTTATTTTGAAATCCACAGTGTCTAGTGCATTGCTTGCCTCAAGGAAACTGCCAAATAAATACTACACTAACTACTACATATAAAATAGATAAACAACAAGGTCCTACTGAATAGCATAGGGAACTATATTCAATAACTTGTAACAGCCTACAATGAAAAAGAATATGAAAAGGAATATAAATATATGTATAACTGAAACACTATGCTGTATAACAGAAATTAACACAACATTGTCAACCAACTATATTTCACAACAAACAAACAAAAAAGAAAAAAGTTATGGAGAAACACATTGTTTAATTTTCTCTTGTAATGAAAAGGCAAGATGGGCAGTAGAGACCTGACATTCCCATTCCACAACATCTTCTGGGACCAACATACCTTTTCTCTTGCCCCTCAGTCATCCTCAGTGAGTGCCTGTCACCTTGCGGTCGTAAGGTTACTGATCCACCTTCTGTGTCATGTTCATGTTCTTGATGGCAAGAAGGGGACAGACCAAAGTGTAGGCACGAGCTGAGTCAGCCCCCTTTAAAAAGCTTGCTCAGAACCTCAGCACTCCCATCCCAGTTACAACCAAGTTTTATCTCATTGGCCAAACCAATGTCACATGACCACCCCAGCTAGCTGCAAGGGAGGCTAGAAAAAGTCTCAGCTGAGCACATTGCTGCCCACAATAAAATTACTGTTCTATAATAAAATAGGGGAAAAGGGAGACTAGATATTGGGTAGAAATCTAACAATCTCTGTACATCAACTGTGAAATAATGAACTAAATCAGTAAAAAAAAAAAAAGTATCTTTATGAATTAGGCTCAACCTATATGTTCTGATTCATATAAACATTTAAAATGACAAGAAAATTTGAACAAGAAAAGCCTCTCTTCAAATAAGAAATAGGTTGCCAAACCACTTATTCAAATATAGTTACCTGTGGTATCTTAGAACACAGTTCCTCAACTACAGCACTATTAACAGTTGGGCTGTATAATTCTGTGTTGTGGGGAACTGTACTGTACACCATAAGATGTTTAAAGGCATCCCTGGCTTCAACTGACTAGAAGCCAGTAGCATTCCTGATCCTAGTTGTGACAACCAAACCACATCTCTAGACATTGCCAAATGTCCTCTGGCAGGTAAAATTGCCCTTGGTTGCCACTCTTGAATGATATGTTTACCAAACTCCAGTCAGTCAGTCAGTCCCTGAAAGAGATTTCAAACATCATTAGAGTAACTCTGCAAAATATTTATTTTTAAGTTTTAATTGCCCTTTTAAACTTCCAATTATCTCACAATGCAAATGATGACTACTTAGCTTACATTACCAGTGTATGCGCAAGCATGCCTGGAAGTGTGGGGCTGGCTGGACATCTATCTCTTCATGAGGCCAGCTTCTGCTTCCGTACAGCATGACAATCTCAGGGTAGCTAGACTTTTTACACTGCCCCCAGTGCAAGTGTTTTAGGAGAACCGTAGAGAAGCTCCAAGACTTCTTATGATCTAGTCTTAGAAGTACTGGAATGCTGCAATGGATCAGAACCCTATAGGGCCTTCCCAGAACAGACCCATTGTCCTCTACCTGCCTCCTATCTGTAGAAAAACTTTAGCCAAAGAACAAATTTAATCAGAGAAGTGAGAAAATGCAGAAGCATAGGAAAACAATCAAATAACACAAAATAACAATAGTTTAGTCATTAAACAAAGACTTTTAGTTTCTCCTCAAAAATATTCTAAGCCATATTCTTTGAGCTATTTAACAGATATTGAAACCCTCACCAGGTGGAAGAAGTTAACTACATGATGACCAGATGATAGCCATGACATAAGCTGCTCCATCTTACACAATTCCAAGAACTGGTTCCAAGGAAATGGAACAAACTACACTTAAAACAAGCAAGATGACACTGATCAGTCCCCTCCATGACCAATTCAAAGATGACTGTCAGAGCTGACTGTGCTGTTCTACACGTGCTCCACCCCAGACCTGAATACCCCTGAAACCCCCTTTTAAAAGCTCTTGCCCTTGATGGACATGGGGAGTTGGTTCTTTGAAACATGAAATCACTTCTCCCCAGGATTGCTGGCTTCCTCAATAAGCTATCTTTCCTTTTACCCAACAGTTGTCTCTCAGTATTGGATTCTTGAGGGATGAGCAGCTGAACCTGAGTTTGGTAACAATGCCAATTTTGTTGCATTTTACTGTACAGGAATTCACTAAGTCCAGCTCAGACTCAAGGTGGTGGGTAAAGAAAGAGAGGAATAGTCATTATTTCTCCAGAGGGGAATGGAATGTATACATAGGGAGGGAAGAAATTGATGGTGGCCATCTTGGAGATAAGCTACCAAATCTGCCCAGGTTTAAAAAAAATGCTCTCTCTTCTTTTCCATCCTCCTAGGTTATAGTTTTACCACTCCTCCCAGACTTGCAGCAGCTCAATTTCTGGAAATGCACAACAGAAGACAAATGCTCCATTCACATTCATAGGATATTCCTTCACTTTGGACAACAGCTCTTTCTTTCCTCTCTGCCTTTTGTTGACAATTGGAATTTGGGGTCTTAATGTAAACACATCCCATTTTTGGGGAGGCATGCTAAACTCATTTGTAAAGTTTTGTTCTAGTTCTTCTGGCATATCTTTCAGGAAATAACATTTCTCATCCTGGGTAAGCTGATCAATAAGCTGATAGAAATTTTCCTCCTAAAAGAATTCAGTCATGATTTTTGGCTTGTCAGAAACATAGACCATAAATGTGCATGGGTCTGGGGAGTGGCTTGGTGGAGAGAGAGGATTTGGAGGGAGATAGGTCTAGGTGTAAATTCCAACTGCACCACTATGGGGCCTATGGTGAGATCCTTAACTTCTCTGACCCTCATCTACCTTCTCTGCAAAATGAGTGACATATGCCTATCTTAATGGGTTTTTCTTTTTTTTTTAAATCAGGCATGATTGTTGGGACACAGTTCTCTATGGGTTCCAAATTTCTGAACATTTTAGAGGCACTGACTGCCTTGCTACAGATTATCTTTTCAATAGTAATCCCTTCTTTCCCTATAGGGATAATAAGGTAGCGTCTCCCTCCAGGGCTGAGGTCAGACAGGCTCACTGTCCATTGTAAAAGATCCAGATTTCCTAACCTCAGAAGTGCAGTCAACTACATATGCAGGAGTGAGGTAGCTTGCTTCCTGTCACACTGTGGGCATTCAGTCTTGAGGAGTTTATGCAAATACAGACACTCTAGCTAATGGTATTGCTATGATTAATAGTCTTTTGTTTCTGACCCAGGAGTCTGTGCTTTGAGGTTGGGCACTTGAGGCAGGGAGGGCGGCAGCAGCCTTATTTATTTATTTATTTATTTATTTATTTATTTAATTTATATTGAAGTATACCGAGTTTACAATTTTGTGATTTATTTCTGGTGCACAGCATAGTGACTCAGTTTATATATATATATATAAACTGAGTAATATATATATATTCCTCAGTAATATATATATATTCCTTTTCATATTCTTTTCTATTATTGGCTATTACAACATACTGAATATAGTTCCCTGTGTTATACAGTAGGACCCTGTTGTTTATCTACTTTACATATAGTAGTTAGTATCTACAAATCCTGAACTCCCAATTTGTCAGTCCCCTCCCCCACCCCAACCATAAGTTTGTTTTCTATGTCTATGAGTCCATTTCTGTTTTATAAATAAGTTCATTTGCATCATTTTTTTTAGATTCCACACATAAATGATATCATATGGTATTTTTCTTTCTCTTTCTGGCTTACTTCACTAATGATTATCTCCAGGTCTATCCATGTTGCCACAAATGGCATTATTTTATTATTTTTTATGGCTCAGTAGTATTCCATTGTATGTATCTACTACAGCTTGTTTATCCAGTCATCTGTTGATGGACATTTAGGTTGCTCCATGTCTTTATTGTAAGCAGTGCCAGCAGGAGCCTTGGTGCTCTTCCTGTTCACTCTCCTTCCTTCCACTCTGACTACTGCACTTCCTAATCAGCCATGCCTAGAATGGGTTTGTTTTCTGTCTTCCTCTCCCTGTGCTGATGGGATCTCCCTTATGCAAGACATCATGACTAGGATTACCAATCTCAGCTTTGTAAAGGAGGAGATAAAGGAGTTTAGAAAATCTGTTTGCTCTATTTTTCTCCAAAAAAGGTTGCTGAATTTTGGTGTCAAAAGCTGAATAGTAATACTATTTTTTTTTCCTTTTTACATTCCTGTTTTAACAATTCTAAATCTCCCCCAGGCAAACTTTTGGCAGAATGGAAGCAAGAGTAGGATAAGAAAATGTAAAAAAGAAAATCTCAAGAATATTTTTTAAAACTTCCCATTATTACTAGCTCTCAAGAATTACTACGCAGTGAGTCCCACCTCCCAGTAACAACTGAATCATTCAGTACACTGTGGTTAAGTTTGGTATCATTCCCTTTGCTCAGAACATTTTTTTTATGCAGCCGATTATTTCAAATCCCACATTTCAACCCCTTTAAAAATCTCAGTGTCTTCCATCAGATAAAGGAACAGAATCCACAGACACTTATTGAGCAACATCAAGGTATTCCTGCATGTATTTCAGCATACATGCTCTCTCCAGCCATGTCTGAAAGCTGGAAGATAAATCTTACTCAAATTCTCAATGCCATGATAAGTTCACTTAAGCACAACTTAGATTACTTGAAAAGCAACTGAAAGAGAGAAGACACTCTCTGGCAATGTGATAAAGTTCATTTATTTCTATTTTGAGAAACATACCACTTCAGATTTTCACCAGGATGAAGTTGGATTAATTCTCCACATTTATGTGTAGTATTTGAACTAGAATTCATATCACCTGAGGCTGTAAAGTTCTTTGTGGACTCCAAACTGCATTCTCTCTCTGGACTTTAAGCAAATCAATTCATTTTTCACCAGGTGGAAATAGGAGAGGTCAATCAGTATGTCCACCCACCAACAACACTGAATCACCTTCTCCCTTCTCCTCTCAGATGCTTACTGAAAGTCCTTTGAGCAGTTATTATTGTTCTCAATTTATCCCAGTTCAAAATATAGATCATTTATACTAGGCAATTGGTGGGGCTAAGCACTGTGTAGAATAGTAAATAAGTACCTGGAGCTTATAACCTTGGTCAACTTGACACTTGAATGGAAACAATGTAAGGCAAAATAAAAACGGTGCCAAAATATACAGTAAATCAAAATAAATGAAAATGTTTATCTATACAAATACTTGTATACAAATGTTTATAGCTGCTTTACCTGCAATAGCCCCAAACCTGAAACAACCTACATTAGTTTCTTATTGCTATGTAACACAGTACCCTAAAACTTAGTGACTTCAAATAACAAACATTTATTTCACAGTTTCTGTGGATCAGGAATTCGGGAGCAGCTTAACTGGGCAGTTCTGGCTCTGGGTAACTCATGAAGCTGCAGTCAAGCTGTCAAGGAGCTACAGTCATCTGAAGTCTGGACTGAAACTGGAGGATTTGCTTCCAGCAAGACTCATTTATGACTGTTGACAGACCAGAGTTTCCCATTACATGGGCTTCTCTGTACAGCTGCCTGAGTTTCCTCATAGTATGGCAGCTAGCTTCCCACAGAGTAGGTGATCTAGGAGAGAGTAAGGAGGAAGTCCAAAATCCTTACATGACCTAGATTCAAAAATTGCATGCCATCACTTCTGCTTTATCCTATTCATTAGAAATCAGTCACTAAGTCCAGTCCATACTGGAAAGCAGAGGAAAATTAGGTTCCACCTCTTGAAGGGAACAGTATCAAAGAATTTGTTTTAAAACCATCACGCAACCTAAGTGTTTATCAACAGGAGATTCCACAAAGAAATTGTTCATATATCATACAATGAAATACTGCTCAGCAATAAAAATAAATGGAAGTTTTGATATATGCAACAACATGAGTCAATGTCAAAATAATTATGCTAAATGAAAGCAGTCAGACATAAAAGAAGACGTACTGTAGGATTTCATTTACATAAAAATTCTAAATACTGCATATATAGAGAAAGTAGATCAGTTGTTGCCTGGGGACTGGGTTTGAGGGGACAGAGCAATGGAGGGAGGGAGGGAGGGATTTCAAAGGTGAACAAAGAAACTTTTGGAGGTGATGGATATACTCATTATCTCATTATCTTGTTTGTGGTGACAATTTTAGGGATGTGTAAATAGGCCAGAACTCATCAAATAAAGATTTTAAATATGTGCAATTTATTGTATGTCAATTATACCTTCATAAAGCTGAAAATAATTTATGGTAAAGACAAGAAAATTTTTCATTCTTATGCCAGTTATATTTTCCAGAACTTTACTTTTTAGCTCTGTCTCTTTAGAGACCAAATATAATAAATAAGTCTGGGACCTTCATCTATTGCAAAATAGTTTTCAGCATGGAAGGAACTTACTAACCTCTTATAAGGTAACATCTTGGGACTCTTGAGTTCTTATTTGGCTAATCAACACACTATAGGTTACTTTCATTTTAAAAATAGTCCTTGAAAAAATTTAACATATAAAGCCAGCAATGTCTATTTGTTTTGTGTGCTCATCCAAAATCAAACTAATTTCTTCTTCCACAAATATGCTCCTTTATCTCAGTTTATTAAATCACCATTCACCCAGCACCATAACTTAGAAACATCTACTGCTTCTCCTTCATTGAAATTTTCTTCCCCAACTCATTTCTCACAATTTGCTTATTAATTCAACAAATATTCATTGAGCAACTATCGCATGCCAGATGTAGTATTAGTTGCTAGGTGCACAGTGGTGAGCAATTATATGCGATTCCTCCCCTTATGCAGCTTACATATTTTAGTGGAGGGTACAGTCTCCAAGTCTGGTCGATTCTATACTGGAAATGTCTCATGTCTTTTATGTCCTTCATTTCCATTGTTACTGATTCAGTTTACACTCATCATCTGTTGCCTAAACAAATTTTCTAATTATTTCTGTCTTTTTTTCTCTCCTCAGACTAATTTGTTCTCCACATGGCTGCCAAAATCTACCTTCTAAAACTCAGATATGATTATGTCATCCTCTGATTCAAATAATTGTTGATGGATCCATATTACCAGCTGCATGAAGTCCAAGTTTCTTCATGACTTCACCACCACCAACTGACAGCCTCAATTTCAACTCAGTTAGCTCATTTATGCCAGCATACTGTACTACCCAAAGTTCCTCATCATGCTGGGTGTGCCCACATCTGCTTGCACACGTTGCTTCTGCTTGGAAATGACCTTTGATCTTTCCTTCAGCCAGTAAATTCCTGTGCATCCTTCAAGACACTGTTCACATGAACCTCCTTTCTAAAGATACCTATCTGTAAGCAGAAGTTATCAGTTTCTCAAACGCCCACAATACCTGTGTATTCTTATAACTGAGCACTTATCAAGGCATGGTATAACTCCCAATAAGGGGAAAAAAAGCAGCCCTATTCTCCATGCTGTTTCCTGCTGAATGGAACATTTTCACAGAACACCAAAATCATCTGAGTTTCCTTTGTGGCAAATCACAAAAGGAAAACAAAAACAAGAACCCTCCACAATCACATTTAAGCACAGGCAAAAACAAAAACACTGTGCTAATGACAAAAATGGTCACATCTGCTTCTTTCCCAGCTAACTTGAGTAACTGCTGCTTCCTAACCAATTATAGGTTTAACCCCATTCCATTCCACCCTCTTTCTAGATGAAGAGTATTAAGATACACAATTATAGAATTGCTCCCACTTTCTGGCAGCACCTAGTCCAGAGCAAACCCCTGCTTCCTTGAAACATCCCCCAAATTATTAACATGAGCCAATATTCTACAAGTCTCCCCAACACCCTCTGAAGCTCCCCTTTGTTTGTGGTGTGAGGTCTCCCTTGCTGCAGCAAATAATAAACCCAATTTTGTTTAAATGCAGGTATATTTCTGGTAGTATTTTGCTGTTGGGCATCAAAGTATTTACATATTTGATCTTTCTACTAGTCTATGAAGACTTAGAGATCTAGGACATTTATCTATCTATCTATCTATTTTGGCATACTCTGTACCAAGTATAGTGCCTACCTAGATACTTGTTTGTAGGATAAATGAATATGTATTTTATGACTGAAGGCACACTTTTTAACAAATAGAAGCAGTTTCTTTAATAAAATATATTATTTCTCATCAAAGTACTCTGTCAGTCTGCTACTGACTGAGTTTTGTTTTCACATGTGAAGGTGCTCCTGTGGTTTTGATGTTATTGCCTTCAGTCAGTTCCCACCATCCCAGAGCTTATGTCTTTGTCTTGAAGTGATGGTGGCTTGTATTCTCCTCCACAGTTCCTCACGATCCTTACCATTCCCAGCATGAGTAGCTACATAGCCCACTAGGTGTGAGGATGCTGTTATCCCAACTATACATTACCAGAAATAAGCCACAGTAGGAAAGCAGATTAGGACACTTCAAAGTGTGGGGAAAGAGAAGCTATGAAAAATGAGAAAGAAATTGATTTCTAACTACAGTTAGCCCTCATACTTGTTTTGACTTCATGGATGATTCAAGGTACAGTATAGTTGTCTTCTCTCTCCAAGATTTATTTCTAGCTATAGATTTCCAGAGCCCTCTTAACCTTGATCTTAAGTATCTTCCTATTTTGTGTTTCAGTAATACATTATTCAAAGTGGAATGAAAGTGCTAGCTCTATTTAAGGTATTTACTTCATTTTTGTCCCATATAACAGAGTGGTTAAGAACTCAGGTTTTTGCATCAGAAAGACATGGATTAGAATCCAGCATCACCAACTTCCCAATTATGTGAATTTCATGTCATTTAACCTTTCTCAATCTTAATTTTCTCATCTATAAAACAGAGATATCAATAGTAAAAACTCGTAGAGTTATGCTGAGAATGAAATGAGATAGCATATAAAAACCTTCCCAGGCACATCAATTACTCAAAAATTATAGCTACTATTAATGTAATTAGCTCATTATTTTTCATTAGCAGAAACTGCATTAATAAATTCAGGGTGGAAGTTCAATAGTCTATACCATGCAATATATGTTATATAATACACTATTATTTCACATATTATGATATATATTATGAGTATTAAAGAACATTTAACTAAAATATAAGTTTTTTATTTCAAGATTTAGTCAAACTAGTTATTCAGTAATAAAACCTTTGCAAAACTCATTTGTGTATATTATATTTTACCTGAAATAAACTTCTTAATCTAGAAAAATAAAATAATTCTTTATAAAAGATATCACAGTGGGAGTTTTAGTGATTGAACTGGATGACTTTCAAGGTTCCCTGTTGTCAGAAAGAGAACAGTGAATTTGATAAACAGCAGGACAAACTAAAGCAAGGAGGGAAAAAAGCAGAAACTAGACTGGCCCTTGGGAAGGGTAAAGCATTGTTATCATAACCAGCTGCAGATGACAAAAGGAAATTCAGTCAAACTGGAGGTGTCAATGAGAATGACAACAGGTAACTGGTTGGTCAAAGCAGGCACAGTTAGCAGCTGAGAAATCAAGAAAGAGTTGGAACACAGCAGAGCAATTGGGTGAAATATGTAAATAAGATATATTACTGTTGTCAGGGAGGAAGAAATTTTCCTCTACCCTTTCAGGTTCTTCTGGCTGGACAAAGAATTAAATTGACATGAAACAGATTAACAGAAGAAAAACAAACACAAATTTAATAACATGTATACATGGGAGAGACCCAGGAAAACTGAGTAACTTGTCAAAATGGCCAAAGCCACCACCCTAAATACCATCTTCAGCTAAACACTAAAGAAGGTGTTGGCGTAGTGGTTTAGGACTTCAAAGGTGAGGAAGGTAATTCTCATGGAGATGGAAAAACCAATTGTTTGATAAACAAACGTTAGCTACACCAGGCAGAGACAATGGTATACACCATGGACCTTGCCAAGTTCCCTTGCCAACCATATTTTTTGTAGCTCTCTCTGATGATAGCTCCATTTTTTGGAATAGGTCCTTTAAATTTTTTTAGGCAGTTAAGGGGAGATAACAAGAAAAACATCTGAGTCTTCTGTTTTTTAAAAATAATCAGCCTAAATTAATCCTCATACCAGAAAGACACATTTTGAGGGGGCAAATTTTGCTCCCCTACACTACTATTAGTAGCTAGTATTAATGAGTTCTTTTTGTTTGCCAGGGGTTGTTCTGAGTTGCTTGTCAGCTCACTTAATCCTCAAAACACCCAATATAATGGATACTTCTAATGGCTACTCTTATGCAAAAATGGAGCAGAAAGTGAATAATGGTGGAACTTGATTCCAAAGGTATTATCTGTCAGGTCTATTTGGGTTCCAGTTTCTTTCAGGTATTTTTAATCTCTGACATTGTATTATTCATATCTAGAAGATCAATTTGGACCATTTGTATATGCTTCATGTCTTTCTGTAACATGTTTATGTTTCCTCCACATTTGTGAACGTACAGAATATAGTTGTGATAATTATTTTCATGTTGATGTTTACTAATTCTATCATTTGTGTCATTTCTGGTTCAATTTGATTTAATGATTTTCTATTTATTAAGGATCCCATTTTCCTGCTTTTCTCAATGTAGGTAGTTTTTGCTTATATGACAGATATTGAAAATTTTATTTTGCTGGCTGCTGAATATTCGTGTACTTAAAAATATTCTTTAACTTTATTCTGGGACCTAGATAAATGTTTAATAAACTTTGTAACAATTTAATCTTTTGAGGCTTGTTTTTAAGCTCTGTTATGTGGAACCCGATTAGCCTTTAGTCTAGGGCCGATGTTGCCCACTAGTCGGTCAGTGCCCTGCTGAGCACTCCACCTGATGCCTCATGCATTATGCCACCTGTCTACTCTGACTGGAAGAGACAGCAACTCTTCCTGGCTTTGTGCAAGGTCCAGTGATTACTCTACCTTTCCTCTTCAGGAGGTTCTTTCTAGGGCCTTTGGCAGTTTCCTCACGTACATACAAAGATCAAGACTCAGGTGAAGATTTGGTTGCAGTGGGGACCTCTAACTGCAGTTCTTGTCATCTCCGATGCTCTGCCAAAACTCTAGCTTCCATGGCCTCTGTGAACCCCCAGTTTTGCCTTTCCAACTCAAGAGAAGCCTGGGTTCTGCTTGGCTTCTTCGTCTCAACACTGTATCCTGGAAACTTTCTTTCAGCAGTAAGCTGCAGCAATTTCTCTCAGCAGTAAACTGCAGCAATCTTAGAGTTTACTCCAATGGGCTTCTTCTTCTTTTTTTTAACTCTTATGGAATCACTGTCCTATGTTGCCTACTGTCCAGTGTAGGAAAAACCACTGCTTCTTTTCTTCTTATTTTTTCAGTTGTTTGAGGCAAAGGGGCAATTCTATTCTATGGTTTTTCATCCTGGCCAGAAGCAGTAGTCTCCAGATATCTTTTTCACAAAGTTCCCTGAAGCTACAGCCTGGGTAAGCACATGATTTGTAGCCCTAAACAAAACACACCAAATTTTAATCAACTATTCTATGACCACGTAACATTCCACCTGGACTCAGTCAACTCCTTAATTTAAGGTCTATTGCCTGCCATATCCCATTTTCATGTATAAGTTTATATATTAGCCATGGCTCTTCCAGTTGAAAGTAATATAAATTCTACTCAAATTAGTTAAGGAAAAGTCCTTTTAGCTTATTTAGCTAAAGTCCACAGAACAGGAGTAATTTTAGGCATGATAAGATGGAGTATTTTAATGGGATTATGAAGGTTCTGTATCTCTATTTCTCAGAAATATTCTCTCAAATGACTTTCAAATGGCAGGCAAGATTTCTGTTGGCACTAGAAGACTTATATCCTAGCTGTTAACTACTTCAAGACATGTATCTTATGATACATGCACCCCAATGTTCACACCAGCAGTATTTACAACTGCCAAGACATGGAAGCAACCTAAATATCCATTGACAGATGACTGGATAAAGAAGTTGTGGTATATTTCTACAATGGAAAACTATTCAGCCTTAAAAAAGAATAAAATAATGCCCTTTGCAGCAACATGGATAGACCTAGAGATTGTCATTCTAAGTGAAGCCAGAAAGAGAAAGAAAAATATGATATGTGGAATCTAAAAAAAAAAAAAAAAAAGAAAAGAAAAGGACACTATGAACTCATCTAAAAAACAGAAATAGACTTGCAGACATAGTAAACAATCTTATGGTTACCAGGGAAAGGGGGTGGGAAGGGATAAATTTGGGAGTTTGAGATTTGCAAATGTTAGCCACTATACATAAAAAGATTTTTAAAAAGTTTCTTCTGTATAGCACAGGGAACTATATTAAATATCTTATAATAACCTTTAATGGAAAAGAATATGGAAATGAATATATGTATGTATATGCATGACTGGGACATTGTGCTGTATACCAGAAATTGACACTCTGTAACTGACTGACACATTGTAACTTCAATTAAAAAAAAAAAAGGACACGTATCTTAAGAGTTTAAAACCCCTCAAAGAAAGATGTCTTTTCTGATAGCACTTATAGAAGTCCTTATATTTGGTTCAGATAAGCCTGCCTTGGATCACGCGATGATTTTAAACCCAATCACTATGGCCTGGGGCAAGAGTTTCTTTCACTGGTTCTCCTAGTTAGGTCCCCTCCTGAGTCATATGGAATGGGTTATCAATAGGAAAGTGGGGTGCTAGTATCAGAAGAAAGAGATGAGTCCCTGCGCAAGACAAGAACACACATTCTAGAGTTTGGGTACAAAATAGGAGGTTAGTTTCAGGAATAATGCAGAAACCCAATACTATATCTCATACATAAAATAGAGAGGACTAACCTCAAGGTGAACAGATCAGCTGAGCTATTAAATGAAAGCATAAGTCTCTTGAACTAAGAACAGATTGGTCAAAGAACCTTGGTGTGGTGAAGTCTACTAACTGAGGTCAGGTAACCACATCTATGAAAGATGTGTCTATGATTCTGTTACAACAAAATACCGAGTCTCTTCTTTTTCTATAGTTTTTTACTAGGTGATCTCAAAATGTGCTGGTTAATCCTAAATCTCTAACTGGGACCTCTCTCCTCAGCTCTAAACTTCTGTGTCCAACTGTTAAACTGACATATTCACTCAGGCATTGGACAACCTCTAAAAGGCTGCTCATCCACCAGATTTTCCCTTCCCAGAAAATGCTACATCTATCATGCCAGCATCTCAGGCCACAGATATCTCTGATTCCTTGTTTTCTTTACAACCCATCCTTTATGAAGTATTGTAAGCTCTATCTGCAAAATATATCCCAAACATGATCACTTCTCAGCAATTCCAGTGATACAACTGTAGACCAAGCTTCCATCCCATCATACTTGGACCATGTCTGCCCCACACATCAGCCAGAGTTAACTTTTTAAAGCATAAATCTGATTATGCCAAATCCCCCTACTGGCTTCCCATTGGAGATGAAATAAATTTGAAGTGCCTTGCCATGGCCAACCTCCCTGCTAGCTCTTAGACCTCATCTCATCCCACATTTCCTCCCTCCCCCTAGTCTCCAACCACACTGGCCTGTTCTAACCTCATAAATGCACAAGGCTCTAGCCCACCCTGGGGTTTCTTTGCTTAGAATGTCTCCCCACTTCCCACCGCATTCTATACTGTCACAGAGTTTCTTCTTTGCTTTTTAAAGTCTAAACTTAAATGCCAACTCTTTAGCAAAAACTTCCCCGAGGAGCCAGGTAAAGCAGAACTTCCTCTCTTCCCCACCACCCATCACTTTCTGTCTCATAGTGCTGTTTAATTTTCTTCATGGTATTTAAAACTATTTCAAGTGATTTATTTTCTGTGTGTCCCCTCAAAGAATGTGAACTACATAAAGACAAAGACTTTGCCTGATTTTTTTGCCTTACCTCCAGTACCCTTAGTGTCTAGCTTATAATAGGTGATCAGTAAATACTTAATGAATTGTTGGCTGTTGAATGAATAAATGAGTAAGTAACTTAAAGACACATAGGCCTTGTCTGTTACCCAGACCCAGATTATCTTATATATTATATAACTTAATAAAATAGTCTCAGAGTGTGATTTTTTAATAAACACAGGCTACATGCATAATTTTTTTTGTGTGTAGACAGGCAGATTACACCAGAATTCTACAAGTCTTAGTCCTTTATTTTTGCATGCTCTTTAATCTCACTTTGATGAGATTTCCTACAAGACACCTAAGCCTAAACAAAAAGAAGCAATCTGCTTCCAGCCAGATTTATCCTCTGTTTGAAACAATTAAAAAAAAAAAAGGAAGGAAACAACAAATTAAAAAAACAAACAATATGTAAAAAACAGTTTTCAGTTTTTAAGATGCTGGACATCAGGCATCGAAAGTTGGTGATTGCTGAGACAGAAAACAGAGGTCAGCCCCTTGACCACCGAGCTTACTGCCTTTAATTTCTAGGCTGGGGCACAGGGAGGTAGAATCTGGCAGACTCTCTGAGAAATGCCAGATTATTCCCATAAACATTTTGGCTTGTTTCTTTACTGGGTTGTGGAGAAGACTTAATGGGAGTGATTTATAGGGTAGATAAAGTGTGTCTTTTTTCCTCTGTTTTTATAAGAAGATCCCTTTGTCTGACCTTGGGCAGAGGGGATGGGTATTGGGAAGGGTGGGAATGATTTGCCAGTGAGGAACGTAAGGTATACCCCTATCCCTAACCCTGGTTAAGCAGGGGTTTATACTCTTAAGCTGTGGACCCCTCCTGAGAGCAGTTGGGTGGACATAACTAGAAAGAGCTGAAGAGTTGAAGGCAAAAGGACGAAAAGTTTTAATCTCATCAACTTTTTGGCCAAATCCTTTTGGTCTGGTTTTTCTACCCAAGGCAACTGAGTATTTCTACAGAGGCTTCTGAGGATCAGGCAGTGGAAGGGGCCAGGGTAGTGGAAAGAAATCAGCAATTTTGTGTTTCTCTATGGGTATAATGTAACACGTATGGACTTGCTCTCCCCAGGAGCGTGGCATCATGGCAGGAATTTGCCAAGGTAATCTAATATTGTCATGTAATTCACAGATTTAAACACATCACCTCTCTTCAGGCCCTCCAAAGAAATCTAAAGGATTTATAGCTTTTCCTGTCTGAGGGATTTGGAGTATTTTCTGACCTAAATTCCTGGTCTATTAGAGATTACTTTGACAATTTCTTAAACTTAGGATTTGTGTGTCTAAAAACCCACAAGACTTCAAGGAGCTAACAAATCTTAGGGGCCTCTTAACTGTGGGGTGCCAAGTGCTTCGCTAACAGAGCCAGCAGCCGTACAAATCTTACATTATAATCCTGTCATAGAAATGCAGTAAAGTACCAGGTGAAATTAAGTGAGACATCAGTTATATATACTTAAATAGATTACACTGATGGAATCAACAAATGTATTTTGTCTTTAAATATTTAGAATTTTGCCTGTGTAGACTTAAAACCAAAGGAGTCTGTCAATGTGGCTTGTCTTCAGAGCTCTGATAAACAAATGAAGCCTAAGTTAGTGAAATAGGCATCAAAAGATCATTTCATTTTAAACTCCTGTTGCTTTAAAAAATTTACTTAGGAAGTCACAAATCAGTAATATATGCAGATGGTCGAAAAATCAAAAAGTACCATTAGGCTTTCATTTCTTGCTACTCAAATACAGTCTTTTGACTCTTCTTGCTGTTTCTTCTATTCTTAAGTTCATATTTCTAAATGACAAACTTAGGCTACTATTTCTTCAAATTATTAATTTTAGGCATCCCATTATGACAGATGTTATACTACCTTACTCCTCCTCCCCATCTCCTATTATATGCTATTTTTAATTAAATCAATACTTAGTGTAAAATCATTTTAACCTTGCAAATACTATTTTGTAGAGCTAAAGCATATGCTATGATACATTCTCCCTTTCTGCAGCAGTTTTTCACCTTGTCAGATTTTTTCACTTGTACCACTGGGTATCTATATATCCTCCCCAACCTTGCCCTCAACCAAAACGCTCCATAAGTGAAACTAAACTGTTGAGTAGTTTTTTTCTAGAAGACATCTGATTGAAGTCTCTGTTCTCTCACTCCACTATGTGCTGCAGGGCCAGTTACCTGGAGCCCTTTTTGCTGCTTTAATGGGATGTTTCCATTTTCCCTCACATTTCTGATTGTCTTCCTTTTCATTTTACTCCCTGATTTTGCTGGATCCCATTCTTCAGTGGCTCCTTTTGAAAGACTGCATGGAAGGCAACATGTCTTATCCTCTGTGTATCCAAATATGTCTTTATTTTACACTCACATTTAAGTGATAATTTGAAATGGAAAATTATATTACTTCATCATTTAGAAGGTGTTGCTCAATTGTCTAATCATTTAGAACACTATTTCTTGAGACATCAACACCATTTTCAGCCCCAATCATTTTTATGTGCCTCAAAGTTTTTATATTGGCAAGTTTTACTATCTTCTTTATTCCTGATGCATTGTTGTGGGTCTTTTTCCATTTAATGTGCCATGCATTCGGTGACCTCTTTAAATCTGGAGACTCACATCCTTTCATTATAGGAAATAGTCTCCTATTGTTTCTTTGACTACTTCTCTTTTGTACTTTGATCCCTTTCTGGAATTCATCTTGGTTGGATGTAGATCTTTTTAACTTGAACCTCTGTGCTATATATATATATATATATATAATGTTTTCTTTTTTCTCTGTTTAACTTTGAGTTTTCAGTGACTTTTTCTTCCACTTCCTTGAATATTTTTAATTTCCAATATTCTGTGTCTTTTTTATATGATTCTTTTCTTGTTTTATGCATCCATTATTTTCTTATCTTTTTCAGGATTCTAATTACAGTTTTTAAAAAGTTCTCTTTTGATCTCTGCATACTCTGTTTTCCTTATACATTTTTTTAATGTCTTTTTTTTTACTTTGGAAATGTCTTAACTGTCTGGTAATCTCTTAGTGTTCATTCCTATTTAAGAGTGAGGCATTACAAATTCTGATTAAAAGATTCTAAAAATGTGGGCCTTATTTTTTGGCAGGTTTTATCTTATTGGGTTTGTGCAGAGATCCAGCCATTTTACTGACCTCAAAGTGCCAGTTCTCTGGGTCTACATGGTTTTTCTTGTAGAAACTTACCTTTCTTTCTTGGGACTGTATATTCAATTTGCCAGCATTCTGTACAAAAATGTAATGGAACACAGGGGTGGGAGATTCACATACAGCTTGTTAATTAATTCCCTATTATCAACTTCATGTCCCACATCCCTACCTCTGTGTTTCTGGCTGTCTGTGAGACTTGAGTGCCTCTCATCCAAATTCTGTAGAGAAAGAACTTTTAGTCTCCTGAATGGGGATTGTTATGGTGCTGTGTGCAGATGAAAATTTCTGGAATGCTGCCTGTGAGCAGTCAGGGGAGACTGACCACTCCATATATTGACTTCAACCTATGCCTTTTTACAACACCTCACTTTATCCCCAACTTCATTCATGCCAGCTGATTTCAGGTCCTTCCAGATATTATCACTTTCTGCCACTCTTAAGAATTTGACGTTTTCCAACCAGATCATTGGTTTCCATTCCTCCATTCATTTTTACATTCCATTGTATTGAGCTCTGTCATCCACTAGTATTACTTCTTCCAGTCTCATGATTTTGATTGGGTTAGTTCCTCATTTTAGTGGGGTCTTGGGAGGGAGAAGAGTTAAACATGAATGGTGAACCCCACATCTTTAATTGAAATCTTACACATCTTATTTTCCATTTGGAAAATTTCTTCCCAACCCTTTCCATGTGCCCTAATGTCATGTGGTTCTATTGGGATCACCAATCATAAGAGGCTTCCTCTTGACCACAGAGGTGAACATGTAACTCAGGGTGGGTTAGTTACAGACTATACAGATTTGCCATGTGATTTTTTTTTCCCCCAGGTAGGTGTAGCTATGACCAAGGAAGGGATAATCAAATGACTGGGAGCTGGAGAAAACATAGCCTTTCTTCTAAAGAGCAAAGAAACCCGAATGTGGATGCAGTTATGGAACTGCCAGTGGTCACACAATTTCTACAAGGAGAAAATCTGTCTGAAGCAAAAGAAAATGATGTCAAGCTGAAGTGAGGAATTAATGGAGAATCAGTGTAATAAAAAGAGTGTTTGAGTTCTGGTACCCGGTCATGGCTAGGCTTGCTTCACTTCTGAAACTTCACAGAGATAAACAAATACTTAGACAAGCTCGGAACTGGCTTCCTTTCCTCGTAATCCAGTGTGTCCTGACTGGTGTAATGTTATTCTATGGGGCATATTTAGAATTTTGGTAGCAATATCTTGCCTTTTTTTTTTAAATAGAAATAACACATTTTGAAACAAAATAAGGTATCTTACTTTCACATAAAACAAACATGATTCAAACTGGTCTAAGCAATTCACTACTCATATGGAAATTAAATGTTAAAGAATTTATCAGGCACAACTGGATCTAGTTGTTCAAAAACACTCTCTTTTGAATCTGTCTCTTTTGCTTTCTGTCCTCTCCTCTCCTCTGTGGCTGCAACGTCCTCAATCTCTTCTAATGTGGTAGTAAGATTTCAATAGCTCTCATCTTAAATCCTATCAGTCTAGAAAACTCTGGAAGAAAGAGAACTCTTTTAACTCTTTTCCCAGATTGACTCACCCTGGATCTTCTACCTATCTCTGGACCAACCGTGACAGAGATGAGGGGTAGTGGTGGTCGAGTCAGTCCTGCCTAAACCACATGGGTGCAATCAGGCATGATTTTGAATGGAGTTAGAAAAAAAGCACAAGCCAAACCTGGTATAAGAGGATTAGCTGTGGAAAAACACTGAATAAAGATGAACTGTTAAATGACATTAGAAAGGATATCAAGAAAGTGATGATAAAGTAGTAGAAAGAACAAAGCAATGGCAAAAAAAAAAAAAAAAGAGGAGAAAGTAGAAATGCTGAGCTGAGGCAAGTTGCACGATAAAGTTATTAAGAAATTAAAAAGAATTCTGTGTAGAGAACAAATATTGGTCATCCTTTCTTGGATGTGTGTTTAGGCTACATCTTGAATATAGACAAAGTTTTGATTAAGGCTAATTTCTTCTATAAGATGCTTCTCTTATCTCCCTAGAAATGGATAGTGAATAAAATTTTTAATTCTATTTGCTGGTCTATTCAAGAGGGATACATATGAATGACAGCCAACTGGGGAATTGTGAATTAAATCACAGTTTATTTGTAATAGAGAAGGAAATAAATTCTGCGAAAGAAAGGGGTGAATATTTCAGTGCTCTAGAAATAGAGTTCTAATTAATTTATAGATTTAAAAGGCCACTCTGACTCAACCTCGTAATTTGAGTAATAAAACTCTTCTAATGGCTTTACAACAGATTTATAAAATAAATGAGCAAACTTAATCAAACCACAGTGCTTGGCCAATACAAATGTTTCTGTTGTGAGCAATTTACTCTATCAATTGAGAGATTCAGAAATGAATTTGGTGGCTATATGCCTCATATTCCATGAATATATTAGTTGGAACTTCATCAATGTGTTCTCTACAGTAAATTAAGAAGACATATACCTAGCAATCAGCTTAAGTTTAAAAATATTATTATTTTTATAATACTGAACAATTTCTTTGAAGTCCCATAGAGATAGATATTAAATGATTTTTAAAAAGAATCTCTAGGATACTACATTTAAAGGAGTAAATGTTTCACTAATTACAATCATTTCAGTTGACTAGAAGAAATATACGGATGTGTCCACCTTTTAGATACTTTATTCATCTGTGGTTTTGTGTTTAGAAACACAAAGACAGACAAGGTTATTGATTTATAATTTACATTTAAAAATTATAGGCCAGAATGATAAACTTAATTGTAGCCTATGTTTTATAGTTGTTTCCCTGAAGAAACAGACCCAGCCTATGCAAGGGAGCTGTCTACTGTGAGGGAGAGATATCAGGGAACCCCTCCAGTCCATCAGGCTCCAGCGGGGCTGACTTCATCCATATGCACCTGACATACATTCTATCAGTAAAAAGTGATTATCCATTATCATGAGGTCATGGAGTTCTTTGAGAATCTGATGGACATCACAGACCTTCCATCCAGTATAATGTACATAAGCACATATACACATTATTATATAATTTCTGAAGGTCAGCTATGAAGCCCAGAATCTTTGGATCAGACTAAGTTTTTTTTTATGTGCAAAGCAAAGGAATGAGTGTTTCCTCTTGAGTAGGTGTTGAAATGAACGTGTAAAACAAGACCAAAGAGGACACACAGATTAATGTACTGATTTAAGCTGGAAAGTCACTTGTGTCAAAATTTGAAGAATTTAATTCACAAGAGAATTTCCTTTAAAAAAAAAAAAGAGCTAGAAAGGAGGAAAAAAAAATGTACACTTATTAGGTGGTTGGGATATTTTCCTCTACCGAGTCAAGAGAAAATGGGAGGTGGTAGAGCCAACCAAGTACTCCTTCTACCTGAGAGAGTTTCAGCCTGTGGAAGTAGAAGACCTGGAGGATGGTGACCAGATTGTGTGGAGATTTGGGAGTTGGGACCTGAGAATAGGACAGATTATTTGGTATAAGGTCTGCAATCCATGTGGACACTACTGAGACAGAAGAAAATGAGAGAAGATTTGTGTTTACTGAGTACAAAGAAGGCACTACCTATACATTTTATACAACAACTCTGAATAAATTTGTTATTTTTAATAATGCTAAAAATGCAAATGTTCTACAACCTAGCATATCTTCTCCTATAGAAACTTCGTACATATACACAACGAAATGTTTAGAGCAGCATTGTCAAAAGTAGCAAAAAAATGGAAATATAAATATCCATCAATATGAGAATGGATAAATTGTGAAATGGGCACAAAAAGGAATACTACACAGCAGTGAAAATTAATGAACTAGAGCTATATATGTTAACATGACACAACCTGAAAACATAATATTGAGTAAAAGGAAGCAATTTAATATAATATTATACATACAGACACATACACACATATAAAGTTTAAAATATGCACAATCATGCCATTAGGGATATTTAAGTCTGTAGTAAAAGAACAAAGAAATGCATGGGAAGAATCAACACCAAATTCATGAAAATGGATTCTGGGAAAGAGGGAAGGGTATTCCATCAGAGATGAGTACACAGGTAGCTCTATTTGTACTTTTTTCTTAAGATTGGTAGTGGGTGCATTTCTCTTTGTTGTATTAGTCTTTATTCCTTTATGTATGTATTAATTATTTCATAAGGACAATTAAAGATAAACTAGCAATACCCGTAATACTGAGTGAGAATTAAAATGTAAAAAAAAAAGAATTCCTTTGATGAAACTTTTACTAATATTGTGGACTAAGTTAACATAGATAGGTTACCACAACATAACTCATAAAAATGTTAGATAAAAGGTGTATTTTTAAAAATTGTGAATATATAATCAAGCTCAAAATAAAGAAAAGGAAATCTTCAGGTGCCAAACATGAAGAGAAATATCAAAGTTAAAGCAATGAGCAAAGGCTGAAGTCAAACTGGAGCTGTCAGCTGGGATTCTAAATGCCCTGTTGGAATAAGCAGTGGCCTCAGTCCTGAGAATGTACAGAAAATGAAACTGAGACTACTGGACAAAGCCTGGACCTTGGATGAACTGTCCCATTTGTTAAAGGGGGATCAAACTCTGATCACTAATGAGAGGAAATAGTGAAGATGTTTTTATTTGTCCACTACCTTGAGTGGAAAAGAAAAGGCATACATTAGAAATTATAATTTTAAGCTTGTACCACCCCCAGATGTGGGACATAAACTTGTAATAATTCATGGCTCAGGAACTCACAAACTAAGAACACACCATAAAATCATATTTAGGATCTTTGAAACCTGTTGGATTCTGGGAGAAGCAAGTAAAAACCTATTCTGTAAGACACTTTCATGACAAAAGAAATTCTAAAATAAAATAATTAATAATAGTAATTCCTTCCGGGAAATTAGCTCACAATAAAAAATACACATCACACAAAAAATAAGTTTAGTGAATATCAACAAAGTCAACAAACAACATAATTAGTATCCTGAGAACTGCAGATAATAGAACAAACTAAAAAAATTAAAATAGGATTGTTCAAATTGTGTCAAGAGATTTTTTTTAAAAAGGAATTGGAACTATTACAAACAAGGACACCATGAAAAAGTGACTGATTAAAAAAAAAGAATCAATTAGGGTATCTAGAAATTAAAAATACAGCCATACAAATGGAAAACTCAAAACACAGATGAAGCAGATTAGACACAAGAGATAATAGTAATCTGAAGATGAAAGACAAGAGAATTGTTTGAATATAGCACCAAGAAAGAAAAATACTGAAAGGAAAGATATATAGAGAATAGAACCAAAAAGTGCATATACTGAATATTTAAACTTTCCTTGAAGTGATAAAAAATATGAATTCTCAAAATTAAAGAAACCAAAGTTGTGAGCAGAATAGAACAAATTCATCCAAACACATGGTAAAACTATAGAATGCAAAGAGAAAAACCAAGCTGAGAGAAAACATAGATTATTTATAAAGAGATGAAAATTTGACAGCAGGTTCTGATCAGCAATAAAAGATACCTGAAGATGAAATAGTATTTTCAAGGTTCTAAGGAAAATTTTCTGTCAGCCTGGAATAATATACTCAGCTAAACTATCAACGAAGTGGAAACAAATATACAGATAGGGAATGTACTTCAAGAAGAAATTAAACTCAAAAAGGAGTGGAATAAAGAAGCAATGGTTAGCAAATACAGTCAGTGGTAAGTCTAAAGGGTCTTCAAGTAGAAATCAGTAATAAAAAGAATTATTTGGACTAAAATATTAGAAAACAGTGGAGCAGAAGCTGTCATTGTGACAGTATTCCAAGGTCCTTTTACTGTTTGGCAGAAAGATAGAGATTTTGAAAGAAAAAAGCAAAGAAAACATGATTAACAGAAAAAATAAGATGGTAGAAATAAGTTCAAATAAATCTGATAATGGAACAAATGCCTAACATACCATTAAGAAGATAGAGCTTATTTGGTTTTAAAATGCGTACTCCCATTAGAGACACACCTAAGGCAAAGTAAAACATGGAAGTTGAAAGTAAACAGATGGAAAAAGACATATCAAATAAATTCCAATGAAAAGGACAGTAGTAATATCAACATCACACTAAATAGACTTTAAGACAAAAAGTTTTATTAGGACAAAGAGGTTTTTAAAAAAAATTTTTAAAAGCAATTTTATCCATCTATCCATCTATCTGGTTGTACGATGTAATTTTTAAAAATGCATAATGTGATGATTTAATATATGTATACATTGTGAAATGATTACCACTAACAAGTTAACACATTCATCACACACATAGTTACCACTCTGTGTGTGTGTATGTGTGTGTGTTTGTGTCTGTGGGGAGAACACTTAAGACCGAAAGCAGGTTATTCTTTAATGATAAAAGGAACATTTCACAAGAAGTTGTAAGATGCTAAAGACTGTGTGCACCTAGGAATGCCTCTCCACTTTGGTATAATTTTCACAGATTTAATGAAGATTTAGTAGGTTTAATTACTTTTAATTTGCTGACTATTTATTTGAATAGTACATTGCATCTTGGCTGCTTTCCCTTGGGCTCCTTGATTTATTTGTACTACATTTTAAAAGCTCTCATCTGAGATTTTGGACTTAGGCTGCCCTTTGGATTAAAATCATTACCTAGTCCCAAACCAAAAATAAAATTTCATCATGTCTATTTTAATTACCTTTCACATTCAAGTCTTTAAGTCATTTTAATGGATTTTTGTGTGCACTGTGAGGTAGAGATAAACTGTGTTTTATTTTAAAGTGGATATCCAGTCATCCCAGTACTGTTTACTGAGTGGTTTATTCTTTACCTGTCATGTGCAGTACTAATTCTGTCACATCATTTCCAAATATATGCTGTCGGTCTCTTTCTGAGCTCTCTTCGCTGCTACATTGCCAATTTGCCAATCATTCTTTGACTTTATAATTAATCTCTCAAGGACAAGTCTTCTACCTCCTCTCTTCATCTCCCTTCCTTGCAACATCTGGGTGATTCCGACTTTGGCCTTTCCCTAGGAATTTAAACATTTGTAAAATTTCTAGAATAACCCTTAGGTTAATTTGATTGTAATGTATGGAATCTATATATTAATTAGACAGTTGGGACTTTTAGGATTTGAGTTTCCCTATCAAGTTATCCTCTTTATTTATTTAGATGTTCTTTAATGACTTGCAATAAAGTTTTATAATTTTCTCCATTAAAGTTTTAAATATATTTTATTAGATTAATTCCTATGTACTTTATGTTTAAGTACTAGCTGCTTAAAAGTAATATGTTTAAAAGATTAATTGGTCCAAAAATTTGTCTTTTCTTAAAATGCACACTTTCTTACATCTTGGTTTCTGGTGGCATAAAGAAATACAACTGACTTTTGAATACTGATTTTATGTTCAGTCACTCTTATTAACGCAAGTAATTCAAAAAATCTTTGTATTTTTATATCACCTGTAAATAAATAGAATTCAGTTTCTTCTTCTTTAATCCTTATCTTTTTACTTATATTCTTTGTTTGCTGGCTGGGATAAAAAAAAATATTGGTGGGCTAGGATGGGGTATCTCAATGTACAATGTGGAATACAAGTGGTTATAGTATCTATCTTTTTCCCAATACTGCTTTTTAATGGAAAAATTATAAAATTTCTCCATTAAGAATGGCACTGCAGTAGTTTTGAGTAGATACCTTTGTAAGACAAGGAAGTAAAATTTTTTGCGTGAGTTTTCTAGTATCTGGTTGTATTCTAGTGGGATAGTTACTTTATCCAAAAATGCTTGGACATTCATTTTTTTATGACCCAAACATCACCCTCACCTAATTCTTAAGAAATGGGGGTCATTCCTGGAAGGGAAAAGGAGGTCAGTGACTGAACTGCTCTTACAATTTGAAGTTTCTGGCCAGCCTCACTGCTGGGGACTGGATCCCCTAGATGCTTAGTGGCTGCTGTGTACTGAGTAATTGCTACTTAAAAATTTTTTGCAAGAA
This sequence comes from Camelus dromedarius, assembly GCF_036321535.1. Classification (NCBI taxonomy): domain Eukaryota; kingdom Metazoa; phylum Chordata; class Mammalia; order Artiodactyla; family Camelidae; genus Camelus; species Camelus dromedarius. The sequence continues at coordinate 52,231,591 of NC_087439.1, forward strand.
GCAGCTTGTCAGGGACTAGAAAAATGGATTTTCTGTGGGCAATAGAAATGTCAATACATAATTCAGTGGTGGAAAACACTGATGACTGAGAAATACTGACAGCTAAGTAAGAGTCTAAACTGCCCAATCTATGGCAAAATACTTCACTGCTCTAGAGACAGCATGTGTTAGGGTGGTCACTTACTGGGATTCAGATATCAAATTAATAACCAAGCTTGGAGAAATACTCCACCTAGGTGTTCAGCATGGGAAAACTACACCACGTTGTCCACCAGGGGGCAAGAGTGTGATGCTTGGAGCCCTGAAATTTCTGAATGCCTTGTGAGGAAAAGTGGAGTTGGGATCCAAGCAAAGGTGGCATTTTGGAGCACAGGTAAGGCCGGTTTTCCTCCCCTCCACCTGACATGGGGCTGCCAGGAAATGGCGTTAGCCTTAATCAGGCTGACAGTGAGGCAAGATGTGTCACAGGGGGGTCATAAACTTCTTCACCACTCACTACTGGGCATCTTTCAAACTGCTGCATGGGTGGAACAGATTTATTAATACCTCTTAGGCTGACCAGAACTGTGGAGGTGGGAAGCAATCCCAAGTTTGTCTCAACTGTGAAGAGAAACATGACCAACATCTGTAAGGAAACAACCAGCTCACTTCCAGACGGGACTTGTAGGACACCAGGACGGCTTCCTGGGAAGCTCCCTCTCTCCCAGCTCCAAATCCTGCGAGTAAGGGGAGTGTCCCTGAGAAGAATCCTGAAAGAAGTCAAGAAACCCAAGAAAGGAAAAGGAGAGGAGTGTGAATAGAACACAGAGTGAACATACCTTTCTAAAGAGAACCACGATTTAACGGGGACACCACATATCTAATTCACTAGATGTTGGAGTCTTAGGCTGGGAGTGAAGGTTGGTTCTCTCTTAAACCCTACATCAGGCTTGAGGCAGGACAGGAAGATACAGATGGAGTAGGATGGAGCATCCCAAAGTACAGAAACACTGTGAATACGTTGTTTCTTTTTCAAGTGTGTTACGGGTATGAGCTCAAATGATCTGTTTACATCCTTGTTAGAAAATCCTAAAATGTAAATTTGAAGGCATTTAACCTACGCATTCTTTAAAACATGTCAGTGACTTGAGCATTTCAGCATTGATTTTGTGTTCTAATGCTTACTCATCTCTCGGTTGTTTTTCCATCTACCTTTTTTCAGTACCTTAGTAACAAGTTGAAACCTGGTGATTGCAGAAGGATAAAAAGTTCTAGGTTGGTAAGTAAATAAGGAAAAAAGTCTCAGTGCAGTATGAAAATGTATGCGCCTTGTTCAACAAGCAGGAAAAAGTGCTGTTAAGAATTACTAATATATAAAGCTTTGCCTTTTAAACTATTTCATTACTTGAAAAACATAATAGGGATAATCATTCTAAGAAAAGAAAAATAAAAATTTTGATCAGCATGGATTTTACTATTCATCTTGATATTGTGCAGTGCCAATTTTAGTAAGTATTTAACTCATATGTGGAATCACCAATATTTTACAGTTCATACCTACATATGTATTTCTTCCTTGCTTGACCAATTGAAATCACAAACCGTTTTGCTCATTTATTGTTACCCAGACATTCTACCAATACTCTTTATCTTTGGCTTACTGATGAGCAAGGAAGAAAATGGAGGAAAAGAGACTCCGGGTTGTCCTATTCTTTCCCTTTTCTTTTCTGTCATAAATTTTAGCATAACTTTTAGCTAAGTGGTACAAATAAGAAAGAATTTAATAGGGTTTTTTGGATATTTGTGTTTCCTAGAATACCATTACTTTCTTTGAAACAAGTTCTGGTTCACATGAAAAGCATGACCTCTTGGGACCGACAAGGTCCCCACAGGTGTGTCAGTACAGAATAAGCACAGAATTCTGGTGGACCCATGATGCACACCAGTTTAGGAAGACTCAAAGTACATGTTAAATTTTCTGTGGAAGTTGCATAACAATTACGAATGCTGTATGTAGATGATTGGCAAGTTACTGTGGACATGCTCATGTTTATCTCCTCTGTTCCACTGTCTCTTTGAACTTCACTCACAAGTTCAAAGATAATGCCATTAAGAATTCAAGGTGGCAACAATGGATCTATTCACCAAGCACAGGGCACTTCTGAGAGTGGGGCTTTGTGTGACTGCACCTGTTGCATGCCTATGAACTGGCTCTGGAAGCCACAGATCTGGGCCTTTCCTTATCTGGTGCTTCCAGATTCCAGCCTGGCTGTTACTTACTATGTATGCTGGCTACTAAAAGTTAAGCTGCTTTCAGAGCTGCCCCTTGGCCTTGGTCTACTGAGGGTGAGCACAGATGTAGAGAGAGCCAACAGAGCAGATTCTGTCTGGGATTTGGCAAATGCTTCTCTTAGGGATGTCTTGCTTCTCCTAGAGCAGAAAAAGCTCTGAGACACAGGAGAGGTCTTGTAGATGATCCAGAATACCATGTTTTGACACTTATCTCTGCACAGTTCATGTCCATCATATATTAGGAACTGCCTGTCAGTGAGAAAACATTGAAATTTGCTGGAATATCATTCAAGTCTCACCAAAGATTTGGAACAGCATGGCATCAACTAACACTTTTATGACGACTCCTCGTTCTGTATCTCTAGCCCAGGGACTTTTTCTTTGAACTGCAGACCCACACTTCTAACCACGTACGTGACTCTCCATTGTAATGAATGCTTCACTGGTACCTCAAACTCTATCCAACTCTGAATTTATTGCATTATTCCTCACATGTTCTCCTGCTCCTTCTTCAGAAATTTTTATTTTGGTAGCAGCAACACAATCTCAGTCTCCTCCCTGTCTTCACATCACTCACCTTCAACTGGTCAACAAGTATACTGAAACCAGCTTTTGATTGTGCCTTGCATCCAGGACCCTCTCCATCCTCAGTGCCACAGCATAATTCAGTTCTTCCTTCGCTCTCTCCTATACTTGCCGCCATGTCTCCACTGACATCCCTTCCCAAATACCCCCTGGACTGCCACAATAATTTTTATCTTGAAAAATACAAAGTGCATGAAATATTTCAAGCATTGAAGAAATCTAAAGTAGTTTATAGTAAAACTATACCTCACCATTAAGCTTTGCTAAATCTTAATTTGGCAAATTTGCTTCATATTTTTTAAAAAGAAATAAAACATTATAAATATGGCAATAGTCATCTGTATACTTCCTTCTGTCCCATCCCTTTCCCTCTCCCCTCAGAGATCACTACAGTTGGTGTTTATCCTTCCTATTTTGGTTTTTACATGTTTACTATACATGGATTTTATCTGTAACATATATATTATTATGAATTCTAAAAATTTCACTAAGTGGGATCATACTATGCATATTCTGCTGCAACTTATTTCACCAAACATTTTTTTTTTTTTTTGGAATTCAACCATGTCAAAGTTTCCCATTTCAGTAATTTATTTCAGTATTTCAATTTCAATTTTTGTTATTTGGTATTTCATCATTCGAATGTCCCCTTCCCCAACAGCAGCCACAGAATCATTACACTAGTTTTTAGTTCCTTCTTTATTTTTGGCCTCTAGGGTTTTCAGTACTTTGTTGAGAGCTCAGATTTTCATCTAAATAGATGTTTATTATAACTTACTCTGTATTTCTGGGTTTTGTGGTAATTCAGAGGGTTTTAAAAAAACATTATTGTGGTACATCACCTCCAAACACGGCAGACAACAATTCCTCCCATTCTTGTATGCTCACGCTGCTCCTTGCGTCAAGAAGCTGAGCCTATTTTTCTTCCTCTTGAGTCTTACCAGTAGGCTGTGGTAGGAATAATATTCTAGGACTTCCGAGCCAAGGTCTTAAGAATTCTGGCAACTTCTGCTTTCTTTTTCTTGGAGCCTAGCCACCCTATTACAGGGAAATGTAGGCTAGACTAATGAATGACTAGTGACCACAGTGAGAGAAGCCCTGTGGGATGAGAGGGCATCGTTGGAGGTTCCAGCCCTAGCTTAGCTCCCAGCTAAATGCAGATACATTAGTAACCCTAACTGAAGTCATGTGAAGCAGAACAAACCAGCTGAGCCATGCCAAATTCTTGACTCATAAGATCATGAAAAGTAACAAATTCTTGCTTTAAGCCATTAAATTTTAAAGACATTTGTTCCACAACAACAGATAATGAGACAGTGCTACCTGCCAGAAAACGTGAAGGATCACTCTAACATGCAAATCTAACATTATGTTTTGATGCATCTCATACTTACAGAAGCGTGGAAAAGACAGACATAAACACCTATAATTTAAATATGAGTCAGTGAATACTACAATAAAAGCAGGCACAATCCTGTGAGGCTCACCCAAGCCAGCCCTGGCAGAAGGGAAAAGGGCCATTTACATACAGTTATTCATAATCTTGTGTTTGACTAACACTCCTGTTACTTTTGGACGAGTCACTATGTCTCATCATTTTTGAATGTCCACAGCCTAGTATGGTTTTGGGCACACAGTTGTCATGTAATGGGTGAATGAACTAATGTGGTCTAATATGGAAAAGCACATAAATCACATTGTTCCTAATCTCAATTTACTAAGGGTATACAATTGATACAGCATTAAAATAATTTTCCATGACTCAGAGCCTGACCAGCCATAACTGAATAGTGACATGGTGTGATGTCAAGTGCCTTATGAAATTAAACCCCTAGTACTCTTTCTCATCCTCTGGCTGGAGTCTCAGATTTCAATGTAAGAATGCTATTCCTGCAGCTAAGGATTTTTAGGGTAGTTAAAATCTACCTCTCCATTACCAGAGGAGAGTGTCAATTTAAGCTGTGATGAGTTATTTTACCCTAGTATGAGTGGGTTTTCTCTCTTTCCAGAGAGCTTGTTTGAATGGAAAAAGGAGGCAGAGGAAATTTTAGGGTGTGAAGGGAGCTGCTAAAGATAATCACTACCCACCTACAGTTCAGCTGAGGGACTGGTCTGGTCCTTTTGTTAAAAAGGAAATGGAGAAAAGTAGATAGAAAGACAGTGTATATTATCACACTCTGTATATGCCCACACATTTGCCCAAGCTAAGGACAGAATATTCATTTCTTCTAGAGGTTAAAATCTACTATTTTTAAAAAAAGTACTCTGTATACTTTTTCATTAAAGACATATAGTTCTCCTTGGTAGGCTACTTTTTAAAGAAATTATTTTAAATTAATTTTTTTAAAGAAATTGTGGTAAATATTTGTTCAAGCCCCTGCTTTCAGTTCTTTTGGGTATACACCCAGAAGTGTAGTTGCTGAATCATACGATGATGCTATTTTTAAATTTCTGAAGAACCACCAAACTATTCTCCATAGTGACTGTACCATTTTACATGCCCACCAGCAATGCACTAGGGTTTCATTTTCTCTACATCCTTACCAATACTTGTTTTTCTCTGCTTTTTTGATAATAGCCATCCTAAAAATGTTAAGTGGTATCTCACTGTGGTTTTGATTTGCATTTTCCCAGTAGCTCGTTTTTATGACCATCTTTCCAATATTTATCATTACTTCTTCTAAAGGAGTCAGACATCTCAAGAGATAGAAAGTTAATGAACACAGAAAGAAAGATAACACCTCTATATGAGACAATCAAAATGGATGTTGGTGCCTGATGGTGAAAACTTGAGAGAGAGAGAGAGATATATATATCACACATGTAAAAGTGAGGCTCTGAATTTCCCTTTATAGCTCTTTAGAGACCGAAGTTCCTTGCACGAGGCAGCAGGCTGCTGGCAGCCTCCAGGGAGCACCAGAAAGCTGTGGGTTCACTTGCCTCAGGCTCTGGCCTGTGGTCCTTGGCAACAGGTTTAGGAACAGTAGGCTATCTGGGTCCTATCTTTGGTCCCACTGATTCTCATTACTGCATAAAATTCCTAGCTGGGGAATATGAGGGAAAAAAACAGGTTCAGGGATTCCTGTTAATTCTGCTAGAAGGCATGGGGGCAATAATCAAAATTATAACTCTCTTATATGCTGTGAACTCAGCTGAACCCTCAAGAGAATAACCTGAAAAACTGAGGGCTCTCGGATCACACCAAGGTTGTAAGATCCTTCACCATAGGGCCAGAGAAGAGGAAATATTTAATATGTGCTGGGCACAGGGTTAGATAATTTTTACATAATAGCTTAGAAGTTACACATTACTTTATGTTACCAAAAAACGAGGTCAGTAATTTGCCAAGGTCACAACCTAGTAAGTGCCAGAAAGAGAACTAAAATCCAGGTCCCGTTCTAAACCATGCTACCTCTGGAAGCGTCTATTATACATTGGGCATAATTATGGTTATTTTATTATATTCCTTTTAATGACTGAAAGAAGATCATCTCTGCAATTCACAGATTAGAAAAGACTTGGTATCCTCGGAAGTATTATGGAATTTTGAAATACTCTAAAAAACAGTCCACTTGGGAAAAGATGCTGATTCTGGCTTGATGCTAATTAAAAAAATGAATAGCTATGATTTACTTACAAATGCTTGAACTTGTCCAAGTCACAGAATTAGACTTGGCATCGCCTTGTTTATCAGAATCAGATTCCAGAAAATGTAAACCCCAGAAAAATCAGGATTTTTATCTTTCAAACTCTTTGGGCAGTGAATTGCATACAATAAGGCAGTGCAAGCCAAGAGGTGATTATACCACTGTTTATGAGTTTTTGTTCTAACACCTCTTTGTTTACCTCACCTCACATGTTGACCAAAAAAACATTTAGAATATATTAAAAATATAAAACCTGCCCTAAAATAACACTCAATTGCCTGTCGTGATAACAGGGCTCAGGGGCACCTTTTATCTAAGGACTTCACAGTGCTTTATGTGCTCATTAACTCACAACCCATCTGTTTTACTCCATTTTATAGCAGAGAAGTGGGGGCATCACGGAAATCACACAATATGTTGGTGCAGGAGTTTAATAGGGATTCTTGGGATTCTGAGTATTCAGTCTGTTCATTCCTGACACAATATGATTCACCAGATATGGGAAGCAAGAAACATAATAGCTAATATCATTGAGAGTTTATTAAGTTCTTGACTCTGTATTAAATGCTTTATATGTATTAGCTGATTTACCCCTTAAGAATTCTATGAGGTAAAAGCCATTATTATTAGATAGAACAACTGAGAAGAAGGGAGGTTAAGTTATTGCTGTCAATAAGTCTCGGAACCAGGATTCAAACCAGGTAGAGCCCATGTGCTTACTCATTGCATGACACTACCTCTCGACATAATAGAATACCTCATGTCTTTAAGTATACTAAAGCTTAGTGGTTCCAGAGAAACCAGTCATTTTGCTCTGAAATGTATAAAGCTATGTGTCAGCGCATTAGTCAGTGTTTTCCAGAGAAACAGAACCAACAGGATGTATGTGAATGTTAAGTATATAAATATAAATAAAAATTTAATAAATATAGAGAGCTTGATTTTAAGGAAATTGGCTTACGTTATTGAGGAGGCCCTCAGTCTTCAGTAAGTCTAAAATCCTCAAAGTAGGGTGGCAAGCTGGAAACGCAGGGGAGGGTTGCAGTCCAAGTCCAAAGGCAGGATTCTTTCTTGCTTGGAGGAGCTAAGTCTTTGTTCTGTTAAGGCCTTCAACTGACTGGATGAGGATGACCTACATTATGGAGAGTAATCTGCTTTAACAAAGTCCACCAGTTTAAAATGTTGGTGTCTTTCAAATACGTCAATGTCAAAGAAGACAAAGAAAGGCTGAGTAATTATGGTAGGTTAAAGAAATCTAAAGATACATAAAAGCTAAATGTAGTACATGATCCTTGATTGGATCCTGAAAAAAAAAATTAGTCAATAGAAGTAAATACAGATATATTAAAGATGATGGAATTATCAAAGAAGTTAAGGCAGTTGTCAAAATGTGTGAAATGTGTTCATCCACAATTCAGGTAAAAAAACAAAAATTACATAAAGAACATTTTGGGGGCAACTGGTGAAGTCTGAATGAGGTCTCTAAATTGGGTAATGATATTGTATCAATGTTAAATTTCCTGATTTGATCATTATACATTTAAAGTGAATGTCCTCTATTTTAGAAAATCAGGCTATGAATTACTTACAGGCACAAGGATGTGAAGATGGCTGCAACTTACTCTGAAATGATTCAGAAGAAAGTAAGATTATATGGAAAACAAATGGGCAAACTGATGATAATCTGCGAATCTAAATGAAGTCTATGTTTCAGTTCTCTCTACCATTCTTGCAAAGTTTCTGTGTTTTTACAGAAAAAAAAAATGTGGTGTCATCTAAAAAACACATTCACAGAAACATCCAGAATAATGTCTGACCAAATATCTGGGCACTGTGGCCCAGCCAAGTTGACATACAAAATTGATCATTACAATCAGGCAATATCAGGAAGCAGTTCTCCTGGTGATTAATATGCCCTCAACTGATCCTCTAGTCAGAATGGGCAGAATTTCGAGCTTCTGTGAGTAAACCAGCACCTAGAACCTTGCCTTTACATGGGCTGTGTGAGATACAGGGCAGGTCCCAGGACACACTGTCTGCTGTTGGCTTTGCTTATCTTGAATGCATTGTTGGGGATCTGACCCTGTAGTCAGGGTCCACCTTCCCTTAACCAGCCATTTGCCATAGCTTCTGGTTACTAAGGACCTTCACCTTGACTATCCTGGTCATTTGAATCATGCATTGATACCCTCCTCTATTTGACCTCTCCTCTGAAACTCACCTGGTTTTAGTTTCCTGTCCTCCATAGTTGGTTCTCTTTACTTTTCAAGGTGACTAATCCAAGTCATCTAGAAATTCTCAAAATAATTTCTACCTTCCAAGGGAGCAAGGAAGCAAACCTAAATTGTTAATTCTTTTAAATTTAGCTCTTCTATTTTTAAGAGTCCCCTGAAGACAATGCTGGGTGTTTATTGGTTGCTCAGCAAATTGATAACAAACTCTTCTAGCTTCTCTCTGTTCCCTCCTCTGTAACACTGTGATAATATCAACTGGTTCTTCAGGTGTAGTGGGAGGTACACATGAGAACATTCACATTAAAATGCTTTGAAAAGTAAACTTACAGTGAGAGAGTGTGTGAGTGTGTGAGTGTGTGACTGTGTGACTGTGTGTGTGTGTGTGTGGTATCTATACCTTCCAGAAGCAGTTCCTTCCCTTTGGCTCCAAAGAAGTGACTTATACCTTTGTCACCAAAACAGTCACAATGGATATTTCAGACCATGCAGAAAGAAACACTGACACTGTTAGGAGGATAAGGTGGTTAGCGGTTATAGGTGGTTGAAGTTATTTGCAGCAGGTAGGACTTAGTGACCTTTAAATCACTTTGTAGGTGCTCAGCCACTTCATCTCCATGGAAGAGTGACTCAGCACATATATGCTGACCTATTGGCTGAATTCTATGTATGAGCAAAGTAAACTACCTAAGAAACTATGGACATCTGAGTGGTACAAATGGGACAAAAGGACAGTTACAAGTGATATCATAGTAAGTATCAGCTTCAAACGACCTCAGCCCTCAGCTACAGGATGCACTTAAGCTGGCCATTACAAACTCAAATTTATTAACCAAATTAATTAATTCCACAAATGATAACATAGAGCTCCCCCCCAAATATGTAACAAAATAATAAAGGAAAGAAATCAAATGAAAACTTAAAAGTAGGCACTAACCCAGATATGGATTAAACTAAAAAAAATTAATATTTATATTCCTTGAGTAGTTATGCTATACCAAACAAATATGGTTCTAAGCTTACTATATGCAACAACTAATTTACTCCTCTCAGCAATCATGAAGAATACAACCATTTTACAGAAGAGGAAACTGAGGCACAGAGAGGTTAATACTTTGTCCTAGGTCACACAGTTACTAAGAGATACAGCCAGAAATTGAACCCAGGCAGGCAGTATGTACGACTCCAGAGCCTGTGCTCTTAACAGGCCAAATTGAATGAGAGAAAGTGTTTTGTGACCATCAAAGATCCATACAAAATCAAAGTATTATGGTCATGATTATAATTAGAAGGTACATTCCAGATAATCAGAACTCCGCATCTTGCATCTAAGGGATTGGGATTGGTAAACTGACCTGCTCAAGTTCACAGGTGAACTCGAGCAGATCTAAATTTGCTCTATTTCAGGCATCAGTATTACCAGCACTCCTGCACCACCCTCTCCCCATTATATTGACGGCACAGGTTCTAGTAACAATAGTGTTGCAGTTCTATTTTTTGTCAATGCCATCATAAGATAGCTCAGTGCACTGAAAGAAAGAAAATGCCGGTAAATTGTGGAGTAGGGAGTTAGATAAATCAGAATAGTAGCAGAAAGACAACGATCTCAATTACAGAGCCTCTTTGGCGGGCAGATTTAGTTCCAAAATTCAGCAAGTCCCTGTGGCTTCCTGACACTGTGGGCACACTGAACCTCTGCATATTAAACGACTTCCTCCTGGCCATATGCAGACATGCCAGCCCCTCACAGAACTCTAGCCACCCCGCCACACGCCTCCTTCCTGAGGGCTGTGTTCAAAGGCGTCTACTTCAAGGGCTGCCTTAAGTGTTTATTTTAATCGTTGTGACAACATTAAATTGAGGTGCTAAAAATAAGTTAGTAAGGTGGGGTTTTGAGGGCTTGCCTTCTTTACTCCAGAAATGCCCCCGTATCTTAGACTAACATTTTCCAGTAACAAATTCCAAATAGTAATTTAAAGAAGGCAATTATTACGTATAACTTGACTGTCCCTGGGCTTCACCAGCCTGTGGGAACACATGAGACCACTGAACGATTTATACCCGCTTTTTACTGGCGTAGTGATGTTGCCCGTGCTTACTTGAGTTCCACCTCTCAAGGCTTTTGTCACCAGCAAAGCCCATTAAGATTCCCAGGAAATAAACAGAATCTGGGTGATAAAAAAAAAAAAAAAAAAAGGTCTAACCTTTGTTTCCTTGGTGCTTAGTCTAATTGCAGTTGCTCACAGGGCGCTGGGTGTGGGGGCCTTGTCCCGGCACTTCAGACGAAAGGACGCGCCCTACACCCCCGTTCAAGATGGCGGCCGCCGGCTGTGGGCGGAGACGCCGCGCCTGCGCTGAGATCGGCAGCAAGCACACCACAGCTGTGCCTTCCCCTGGAAAACTCCGCCCCCTTCTGGCTGTTGAGATCCCTACAAGCAGCCCCGCCCATGGCCTGCTGGGGAGGGTGTGTGTTCTAGAGTGGAGGCTTGCTCGGCTCCATTCTTTGACTTAAGGAATAAAGCTTTTCTTTCCTTCTGAACCAAACTTGGTCTCCTTCTATTGGCACAAGTGGCCCTGGGCAGGAGGACCCTTGTTGGACTCGGGAGGGTGAATAACAATTTGGTGGGCTCTTCCACGGGTGTTCCACATTCATGGCATCTGTGCTCTGCTGGGCACAGAGTGCAGTGCTGGTGGCTGTCCTTGGAGTGCCTGGGGTGGAGTGGGTGAAACTGTCTTGCCCCCTGGAATGGAATCCAGACACAAAATGTCAAAACAGTGTCACTTGGTGGCCAGTGTGCTACAGAATTGAGGAAGATATCCTCCTCTCTGCCCGCAACCAGGCCTGCGTCCAGGGCACTGGGTAGGGCGTGCTGTGCTGTTCTCAGTCAATTCTCAAGAAGCAGGAACTTTAAGGAAAGTGCCTTCCTGAGTCCGTGAAACCATAGATACTGATCCCTAGATAGGTTTCCAGGAGTCTGAGAATGCTCCTGGCATTGTGTAAGAAACTGAGTGTTGTAGGTGCAAATGTAAATTTTTCTGTGGAGAGGGTCCAATGCTTTGAGCAGATCCTCAAAGGGGTCCGTGAACTGAAAGATTAAGAACTGTCTCCCCCGTCCAAGCTTTGTTACCAGATTAAACTCCTTACCCCAAAGCTCTGTCCTCTTTCCCAGGGGGAATCTTTAGGCCCCTCCACTTGGGGCAGGCAGCAGTGAGAGAAGTCTGTTTGATCTGCTCTGCAAATAGACTTTTCTCACCGACTCCCTCCTGCAAAACACTTTAAACATGCTCAAATATACCTGAACCCAGTTGAAAACTATGGCTCCAAAAGACATCCTTGCTACGTGAGTTTAATTAAATTTAGAAAAAGTAAGTTTGCACATTTTATTGCCAGTCCTCCTACATTTGTAGTAGAGGTTGTATTACCATTTTAAAACAGCCTTGGAGGGGAAAATCCTCCTTCTTAGAGAGAGTGACAACTTATTCTGAGGAAATAGTAGGCGTGGTAATGGGGAGTGTTGATTTAATTAATTTTACTGCCTATCTACATTGCCTGGGAACAGGTAAAATAACCAAATAAAAGGGCAACATTTCATCTTCATGATCCCCACAATCAGGTCAGGGGGAATCTACTAAATTGTGGAAGCCACTGCATGAGGCACAGTTCAGAGAATACTACTGAGATTTGGAGGTCCTGGGATTCAGAGGCACACTCACCATGGGCCCCCTGAAACTGAGCTCCAGTGGGATTGTGGGCACTGGTTTAAAGCAAGGGAATGGTCCTCACCTGGAAGAGGGCACTTCCAGGCTAAGCATGGTGGTGGGAGGGGGCCAGGGGCCAGGAGGACATTTGGGAGGAGGCCTTACCTCCGGGGGCAGTATCACACTTCTTTAATATGTATTGATTCATACTTAATTCCATCCTTTCTTTTCTTTTATTCTCCTGTCTTTCTTTTTGCTCCAAAATGGTTCAATTAATTAGCAAATGGCTGGTATATCTTTTCCTAGAACATTCCATTTCCTTCCATGTGTCTTTGGGGACAGCAGGAAACTGCTCCCAACTTACTGCAGGCTTTCTTCTCCCCTTGGATCCTTTGGTTGTAATGGTTCCCATCTGCTCCCTGGAGAAGGAAATGAAAACTGCACTGCATTCAGCATGTGCTGGATCAAGCTTTCCCACTGCTCTTGTGAATGGAGCCAAGCACGTTCACAGTCGCTCCAGACTGTTCCCTTTCTTCAGTGAACTGTCCTGAGGCGGGAGCTGTGCAGCAGGGCAGGCCTCCCGGCCTCAGAGCCCTCATAGCTGCACAGCGCATGCTCCTCACACCGGACTCCCGGGCATCCTAAACACCAGATTGCTCCTGCCCCTGGGGGCTCTGACTCATCCTAAACTGTCCAGTTCCAGCATTGCCTAAGAGCTCATCTCCACTGTCTGTGTTTGTCTCCAGCAAGCACTATTTTTACCTATTTTCTGAGATGCTGGGAGTGGGCGAGCAGGCTTGGGAATCAAATGCTGAGTGGGGAGGCCTAGGGGGAAATGTCTGGGAGCGCAGGCCTCAGAGGGCGGTCCCACAGCTGCAGCTCTCCCTGCCTGGAGATGCCAAGCTAGTCACATCCGCCAGCTCTCTTGTGCAAACCCTGCTCACCTCCTCCACAGGCCTGCTCTCACAGGGTTGAGGGAATGAGAACGTGTGCAGGAGGCCTTCCCTTACCTGTAGGTTGCTCTCTTCAGTGGCTCATTTAGGCAGAGACAGATAATGGGAGAGTCTGGGCTTGGAGTCCTTGGTGAACACGGTTGCTTTTCTGTCTGTAATGCCTGTTTTCCAGCTTTGCCTTAGTAAGTGTTGTAACAGATGTAGAAAGGGGAGTCACCCTACTTTTCTGTGAGATGTTCCTAGTCGAAGCAAGAGATATTATTCAACAGTGTCTGCCCTAAATGAGAAGCACTTTGCCAAAGCATTTGTATTTGGCAAGCAAAGTGGTGCAAAATTCAAGAGGAAAGAGAAAGGAGAACACCTCTCTCACCCCACCCCCACATCTGTCGCTCTCTGTTGCATGAAATATGATCCAGTTCTGCTGTTGCTTCCAGCACTAAAAGTGCATGTGACTCTGGGTGAGGATCCCCTGTGACTCACTTTATAGATTCTGAGCATAATGCCACGAGATCTCAGAGTGGAAATCAGATGACGTTCTCACATGGAGGCTGGCAGGATTCACACTCAAAGTGAAATGGAGCAGGACCTTATGGGGCTTTCCCAGGACAGACACCACCCATCACCCCCACCATCCTATGTCCCACCTGCCTCTTGTCTGTAGAAAAACTTTGGTCAAAAAATAAGTTTAATCAGAGAAATGAGACAATACAGAAGCAAAGGGAAATAGTCAAGCAGAACAAAATATTAATAGCTTAGTCATTAAACAAACTCATAGAACTTTAGACCCTCCTCAAAGATTATAGTTAATGTTCTGAGCCATATGCTTTGAGCTATTTGGTAGATACTGAAACCCCCACCAGGTGGGAGAGGTTAACTACAGGATGACCACACTGTAGCCATAATAAAAGCTGCTACAATTCTCAGCAATGGCCTCAAGGAAATGGGAACAAAGTGACCCTGGAACTGAAGATTACTAACTGTACTTACACAATCAAGAGGACCTGATCAGACCACCACTTGACTAATTTCAAGATGACAGAGCTGACTGCGCTGTTCTGCATGTAGCCCCTCCCTCTGCTTGAACACCCCTGAAACTCCCCTTTAAAAGCTCTTGTCTACTTCTGGATACAAGCCCAGGAGTGGGATTCCTGGGTCATATGGTAAGTCTATTCCTAGTCTTTTGAGGAATCTCCACACTGCTTTCCATAGTGGCTGCACCAAACTGCATTCCCACCAGCAGTGTAGGAGGGTTCCCCTTTCTCCACAGCCTCTCCAGCATTTGTCATTTGTGGATTTTTGAATGACGGCCATTCTGACTGGTGTGAGGTGGTACCTCATTGTAGTTTTGATTTGCATTTCTCTGATAATTAGTGATATGGAGCATTTTTTCATGTGCTTTTTGATCATTTGTATGTCTTCCTTGGAGAATTGCTTGTTTAGGTCTTCTGCCCATTTTTGGATTGGGTTGTTTATTTTTTTCTTATTGAGTCGTATGAGCTGCTTATATATTCTGGAGATCAAGCCTTTGTCGGTTTCACTTGCAAAAATTTTCTCCCATTCCGTAGGTTTTCTTCTTGTTTTATTTCTGGTTTCCTTTGCTGTGCAGAAGCTTGTAAGTTTCATTAGGTCCCATTTGTTTATTCTTGCTTTTATTTCTTCTAGGAGAAAATTTTTGAAATGTATGTCAGATAATGTTTTGCCTATGTTTTCCTCTAGGAGGTTTATTGTATCTTGTCTTATGTTTAAGTCTTTAATCCATTTTGAGTTGATTTTTGTATATGGTGTAAGGGAGTGTTCTAGCTTCATTGTTTTACATGCTGCTGTCCAGTTTTCCCAACACCATTTGCTGAAGAGACTGTCTTTATTCCAATGTATATTCTTGCCTCCTTTGTCGAAGATGAGTTGACCAAAAGTTTGTGGGTTCATTTCTGGGCTCTCTATTCTGTTCCATTGGTCTATATGTCTGTTTTGGTACCAATACCATGCTGTCTTGATGACTGTAGCTCTATAGTATTGTCTGAAGTCTGGGAGAGTTATTCCTCCAGCCTCTTTCTTTCTCTTCAGTAATGCTTTGGCAATTCTAGGTCTTTGATGGTTCCATATGAATTTTATTATGATTTTTTCTAGTTCTGTGAAATATGTCCTGGGTAATTGGATAGGGATTGCATTAAATCTGTAGATTGCCTTGGGCAGTGTGACCATTTTAACAATATTGATTCTTCCAATCCAAGAGCATGGAATATCTTTCCATTTTTTAAAGTCTTCTTTAATTTCCTTCATCAATGGTTTATAGTTTTCTGTGTATATTTCACCTCCTTGGTTAGATTTATTCCCAGATATTTTATTACTTTGGGTGCTATTTTAAAGGGGATTGTTTCTTTACTTTCTTCTTCTGTTGATTTATCGTTAGTGTAAAGAAATGCAACTGATTTTTGAACGTTAATTTTGTAACCTGCTACCTTGCTGAATTCTTCAATCAGCTCTAGTAGCTTTTGTGTGGACCTTTTAGGGGTTTCTATATATAGTAACATGTCATCAGCATATAATGACACTTTTACCTCTTCTTTTCCAATTTGGATCCCTTTTATTTCTTTCTCTTGCCTGACTGCTGTGGCTAGGACTTCCAGGGCTATGTTGAATAGGAGTGGTGATAGTGGGCATCCTTGTCTTGTCCCAGATTTTAGTGGGAAGCTTTTGAGTTTTTCACCGTTGAGTACTATGCTGGCTGTAGGTTTGTCATATATAGCTTTTATTATGTTGAGATATGTTCCCTCTATACCCACTTTGGCGAGAGTTTTTATCATAAATGGGTGTTGAATTTTATCAAATGCTTTTTCTGCATCGATTGAGATGATCATGTGGTTTTTGTCCTTTCTCTTGTTGATGTGATGTATTACACTGATTGATTTGCATATGTTGAACCAGCCTTGTGTCCCTGGGATGAACCCCACTTGGTCATGATGTATAATCTAGGAATTTCAAATTTAGATAAGTAATTTTAGGAGATTTACTTCCACAGTTTATTCTTTTCCAGCAGAAGTTTAGCAATAAATGATAACATTCTTCTCCCCAGATCTCCATGACCATAGTGCCAGATGACAGTTTAAATGCTCTGTAGGTCCAAACGTAAGTGGATTAGATGATGATTTGACTGAGGGAAAAAAAAAAAAGACATCATTTAACCAAATATTCTTCCCCCCCACGACCCACATACCTAGAAAGCTGGGTGTTTTGTTTGTTGTTCCTCAGGCTTGGGGGATGTATTTGCCCTCAGTTGTTATCGGGGACAACAAACTCCTCTCCTTCCTAGTTGTGGTCCCTCTTTAGCTCTAAATATTTTATGGGTCTCAAACCTGGCTTCTCATTCAGATCACCTGAAGCGTGTGTTTGTTTTCCTATAAATGTCTGGGATTCACCACCCAAGATTCTGATTCAGTTGATGTGATATTGAGGCCATGGCGTTGGTATTTTTTGAAAGCTCCTCAGGTGATCCTCCACCAGGTTGAAGGCCTCTGGAATAAACTCATCTCAGGATTATCAAAAACAGAATAAATGATTTCAAGTTAAAACAAAGAGACAGACAAAGGTGAAGAGGGACTGACTACCAAAGACTTTCCTTTCTTTGAAGTTCTTAATAAGCTCCTTTAGGGCCAGGTGGGAGTCTATTTTAGTATTCTCAACACCACCATCTGGCACATTGTCGTTTGTAGAATGAATTAAGATTATTTAGTCTTATTGTACAAGAGTGATTTGTAATATATGTCCAGAAGTCATTTCTTGGCATCCTCAACTTACAAACACTATGGAACACCTGAAAGTAAGATGGGAAAAAAAGCTGTAGTTGAGCAGCTAAAATGTCAAAAAGTCTAAGAATGATTCTAATACATTTTATTCCTGGGAGTATCCCAGTGCAGCAGTGTAATGCTACTGCTGCTTAGTTCTCATTTTTTGCTGTCCAGAGCACTTCAGTTTTTTTTTTTTTAATGGAGGTACTGGGGGTTGAACCCAGGACCTTGTGCATGCTAAGCATGCAATCTACCACTGAGTTGTACCCATCCCCCCCATGGTGATTATAACCATCACCCCATAGATTTTTATTACTAAGGCTCTAGTTGGGTCTCAGTGTGGCGACATAACCATCTCTCTGGTCCACATAACCTTCCCCATTCCCTCCTTTATATTTCTACCAAGAAGATCTCCCTAAATGCAAATCTGCAAATATTATTCCCATTCCTCTAACGATCCCGACAAGCTACAAGACTTTGCTCAGACTTCCGGATGAGGGTCTTCATGACTGAATTCACATCTACCTCCCGACTTCCTCTTACCCCTCCTTTTTCTCATTTTCAAGTTCTGTGAGCTGCTCACGGTTCCCTCCATACACTGTATTTCATACTTCTGTGCCTTTGCTCATGCCATTCCTCCTCTTGGGAATGCTCTTTCTTCTTACCATTTTATCTATCTCGTTCTCCAGGAAGTTTCCTTGGCATCAACTAATCTGCACACAAGCCATCCCTACCCAATGGGCTCCTTATCTTCCCTTTGCTCTCATTATATATTGAAATAATGTTCACACATGTTGTCTTCACCACCACTTCCTCTGTTTCCCAGCATTTTAAGTAACCTGAAGGCCGAAACCATTCTTATCAGTTCACTTTTTCCAGAGTCTGACTTCAACAATAAGTGGGTGTTTAAAGGGGACTAAACTGAAAGCTCTTTCCCATTTTTATTACTCAAATATCATGTCTCAGCAGGAACTTCTGTAAGTAGATCACAGGCCCTGCGTTTCTACGAATGGTTCCCAGGATTTAGACGAGATGTCAGACACTCTGACAGCAGTGACGTAGTCGTGCAGAGCTGGCAGGAGGTTGACAGAGATAAACATGTGAGTTACTTTGTCTCTACCACTTTGGCTCCTCATCTGTTTCTCGGGTATGTGTAGTGCCTGTCATGCCCATAATGTGATACTTAAAAATTTATTAAACATTTATTTTAATTGTTTTTATTGGATCTTCACAATACATTTTGGAATATGCAGAACAAGTAGTATCATCTCCATTTTATAGATGAGGATATTGACTCTCAAACTTGCTTAAGTAACATGCCGAGTAAGAGTAGGCTCTGGGGATTGGAATTTGGGAATTCTGATTTTTGGCCATTTTTCTTTCTGTAATTGTATGATATCTTCTATATATGTGCCACAAATGATGGTTTTAATGATGCATTTGAATCATCAAGAAGATTATAGACAGTATAACATGCTTAAGAAGGCAGGACAATAGATAATAACTCTTAGAAAAGTTTCCATCCAAAAGTTTAAATAAAACCAAGGAAATGTGGTTCTGAAGGGACTAATGTTAATGTATGTGAAAAATCAGCTTATTTGAATAACTTATCCCCTGATTTATAGATCAGTATTATCCTATAAGTATTATTGTAGCCAAATTTTAGCATCATAGGAGGTTTATTAGAGATTAGGTTCAGGGCATAGCAAGGTTCCTTGAAATGTATTCTAGACTCTTCTATGTTTGCTTAAAGCCATGCTTTTCCTAGTCCACAACAATAATGGATAAATTTTAGAGATCTTGCTTTGAAAGCCACAGTCAATGATTCTCTTACTTTCTTAGAATTGCTACTTAAGATCTAACTGGCAATCTTTCATAAACACCTGAAACCTCTTTTCTCTTACTTCTCTCCTTAAATCAGAGGTTGTCTTGAATCACTAGGTCATCCTCCATATTACAAACGATTTGTTTGGTTTTGAAGTAAGGATTTTGTTTGCATAGAGAAAAACAAGTGAATCGATTCCTAGGGCATTTAAAATCTTTGTGTAAAAGTATTTGGTCGTTTAAATGTGGACTTCCTTGGAGTCTTCGTCTGAAATTTGGTCCACTCAAAATAATCTTTGGAAATGCTTATTGCTTTAATCTCAACTTGATACGCAGCACTTCCTAGACCCAGGAATCCAGTAGGTATCCTGAAGCCAATAATGCTTTCTTCAAGTTTCTGAGCCAGACTGTTCTCTGTCTTCTACATGTTACACTGGGGCAGGGGGTGGGAGGGGGAACCTATTAAGATGCAGTTATCTGGGCACCGCTCCTGCCTTCTTGAATAATAATCTTAGGGCAGGCGGCAGGAATCTTCATTTTAACAAACTTTCCAGGTGATTCTTTCTTCTACATACTACCGTTTGAAGATCTGTGGTCCAGGTTGTACTTTGCACCTCAGTGAAGACTCAGCAGTCAGTTCAGGTTTTTGCCTGCAGATAAAGCAAAGCAACCACCCTACTACAAAAGCCTTCCTTTCTGGCTTGAGATCAGTGCTGCTTTTCCATTCTTGTTTGGTGATCTGCTTCCAAACCAATTTCAGTGCTTAACTGCTCAGTGTATTGATTTAAAATGGGTTCAGCCATGTTGTGAATTGTGAGTGAGAATTAAAGCCAACCTTTTGTTTCAAAGAAGGCATAAACTTGACTACCTGTTATCTGTAATGACAACGCATCTCAGGGGAGCCTCCTAGTACCAGGAGCTACAAAGGAGGAGCCTACTGATCTTTACTTTGGAAAGCCAGAAATCAAAGCGCGAAGTGTTTCTTCCTAGGTTTTCCTATTTATCATGCAAGCTTCGATCTTAACGTTTAGTCCCATACGTGCCATGAGTTTATATGCAGTGGAAAGCGAAACAGTTTTGGCATCCAAATAACTGCTTCTCTTAGGGGAAGTATCTGGATGGGATTCTGACTCTTTGACAGGAAGGAGAGTTTGTATTTTGCATCATCCTTTTATCATTTGAAACGTCTGGGCTTTGTAGGTTAAATGCTGTCAGCTGCTCTTCAAGGAAATTTTACCAGCTATTTGTTCTTACACTGTCTATGCTCTTTATACGTGTGATTCTGCCCCACTGCCTAAGCTGCGGAGAATGAAACAGACAAATGGGCCTCGTATGATCGTCATCTCATAGACGGAAAAAGGAATCTTTTTTTCCAGCTGGTGGCCTATTGACCAAATTATGTATTTTATAGTTAAAATGCACTTCCAGTCAATAGTGAAAGACAAATGTATTTTGATCTTATAATAATGTCATTACTAGAACAAATGGGCAAAATTTCTGTGAAAAAATGGAGCTATCTGAATCTCTGCACTGGTTATGCAATTGCCACAGAATTGGTGTTTAGTAGTAACAAGAGACACAGAATTGGTTGAACAATAGAAGAACCCAGAACATAGGAGAGAGATGGGAAGAATCCATGGGAGAGGCACTGAGAATCACAGACCTTAAGATGCTATTTACATTATTTATGCAACTGTTTCCTTTTTCAAAGTAATTATACTTTGAATACATTATATGTATTGTATACTTTATGTAAATATACTATACGTATTATAATTTCTCAACATGTCAGGAAAATAGTTTTTCTCAAAGAAGAAAAAAATCTGAAATAAAGGAGAACTCTTTCCTTGCTTTCTATTTTTAAAATGAACTATTCTTATTTGGTATTTATTATGTTTATTTTCCAATTATAATTTCTTGGAGTCTTTTGAGATTTCTTCTCTGTTATTATACAGTGGAGATCATCTGTGTTGGTTATCATGGGACAACTGATTTTATTATATGATTCTGAAAGGGCAGATGTGTTCATTGTAAAACATTTAAATTAAACCAAAAATTATAAATAAAATATAAAGCCATATGAAAATCTACAACCCAAGGGTAACTTCTTCTATCGGTCTGCATAACCACTTTTATCAGACATCTCCCCATGTATATATACAAACATACAGATATAATTTTGAAATGTAATACGAATATGATCATATTCAGCATGCATTGTAACCTTTTATTTCCCCCACTAGGTCACATATCATGGACATCTTTTCATGTCAGCAGTTACAGAATTATGTCATCATTTTAAATGGTTGTGCTGTTTCCCCCTGCACAAGTTCCATAATTTATTTACTCATTCCCTATGAACATTTTTTCACTATTTTGAAACATACTTCTGTGTACATCTTTTTAAATTTACAGGGTTAATATCTTTGGATAAAATCTTGGACATAGAATTCCTGGGCCAAAGTTTATGGATAATTGACATGATGATACATGTGATTCCAGAAAAGTCAAAGCAATTGTTATTACTACAAACAATGCATGAATGGGTCTATTTCCCCACTCACACTGTTAGGCAGTTCAGAAAATTTATAATTTGTCAATATGTTAGATCAAAAAATGTTGATTTCATTTGTATTACTTTAGTGGTGACAAGTATATTTTCACATTTATTAAGCATTTGTATATATTTTGTCTTTTCTGGATTGCCTTTCTGCCTGTTTGGTTATTGGATTGTTTTTCTTTTTTGAAAGAGTTTCCCCACCCACCTCATTTTACGACTTCTCTGTATAATAAGGATATGAAGCTGTATAGGTCACATAGATTGTAAATATTTTTCTTAGTTTATCTTGTATGTTTAAATCCTTTTTATAGTGTTTTTAAATTTTCTACATCAGAAAGAAATTTACCTTTTAGAATAATAGTAATTTTTTTCAACCTAAAGATTTCCACAACTTGAAATTCTGTTTTTGTTATATGGAGTACAAAATTTATAAAATTCAGACAAATCAGTGATATGCAAACACACTCTGTATTTACTTTGGCTTTATTATCTTAGTATTACTTCTATTTGTATTATACCTTTGTGAACAGGAACATCAACTTACAATGAATGAATTTTGTCTCCATTATAGATGTATTTTTCTCTGAGTCTAGGTTAATGCTAAAGACTCAAAGTTGGCTAATTTGAGAGAATCTTACTTAAAATTTAGAAATTTAAAATGAGAAAAATTATTTATATTTATCCACTTATGAAAATTTGTGTAGCAAACTAATTTATAGAAACATTAAAAAATTTTTATTTAAAAAATTTTATAGACACATATTTACAATGTTGTGTTAGTTTCTGATGTACAGCAAAGTGACTCAGTTATTCATATATTTTTTTCCATTATAGGTTCTTAAAAGATATTGAATATAATTCCCTGTGCTATATATAGGTTCTTGTTTATCTATTTTGTATATAGTTGTTTGTATCTGCTAATCCCAAACTCTTAAATTATCCCCCCACCACCTTTCTCTTATGGTAACCTTAGGTTTGTTTTCTAAATCTGTGAGTTACAGAAATATTTTTGCATGTTTAATTTTATTTGCTTCCCAGAACCACCCTGTGAGTTGGGTACCATTGTATCTGTTTTATATATGTAAAAAATTGAGTTGCCGGGAAAATTACCTTAAATCAGAACTAACAAGTGTGGGACATGACCAGAGTTTCAATTCAGGTCTTCTGAGTGCAAAATATGTATTATTCTTATTTAGTTCTCTTCTATCCTTATTTTTTCTCACTACAATAAAAATGAAAAACAGGTGCTTAATGAAAAGCTTGTCCAATCATCTGTAGATAAGTGACTTCCTTAAAATGAATAATGTAACATTAAGATATTTTTATTGCATCCACAGATGGTATCGATCTGATAACCAGAGTTCTGCTGCCGGTTGAGGACTCAGTGAGGAGTAGAACATATTATATTGTCACTCTGGCTTTAGAAATTTTAGCCAAAGAAATCAGGGCAGTGCCTGACAGTCACACTCCATAGGTGCTGAGAACCTGCATCCTTCCCCTGATGAATTCTCTCACAGAGCTAATTACTTGGAGGAAGGAAGGAGGCAAAGAGGAGCATCCCCTGCGGTGTTTTCCTTTGCATACACAGCACTCAGCCCACTAGGGTTCCACAAACAGACACGTTCCCAAAGAGGCCATGTCACCTCTGATATTAGTTGAGCACCATCATATTCACAAAACAAAGTTCTGATGGAAGGAAAACTGTAAAGAGAGGCCAGAATCCACATGGCAGACCTACAGAGGTGTAACGAAATCCCCCACTTGTTACCCGAAGATGCTAGTGCTTATCAAGTGTGCGTGACTTAATCTTTATCTGAAAGAGTTTCTGGCCCTCTCTTTCCTCTTTCCATGATCCCTCTGTCTGATGGCATCCCAGACAGCGGGCGTCCATTCCTCAAAACATCCCCAAATTCATTCTCCTCAGTGAGTCTTTTTAGACTCCCAAAAGGAGACTTAGGGCAACAGGATTTTCACCTGATGTTCTAATAACTCTTTCTCCTTTGTTCTTTTCTCCAGTGGGAATCCCTTGGTTCTCTTTCTCAACTATATAAACTATAGGGTAGTTTTCCTTGGGAAAACTTTCTGGGAGAAATATTCTACCCAACCCTAAACATTTATGCTCCAGAAAATAAGAATTCTCTTAGGGCAGAGAAGGAACAAATCGGGGGTGATATGTTTGGTGCAAAATACAAATGCAAATTTTGGGGTTTTTTGGTTTTATAATACTTTAATTTTGCTTAACAGGTATCAGTGCAGCTTTAAGTTAGAGGCATCTGCAGCTACAAATTCCCCTCTCCTGGTCCTATCCAATGTCAATATCTCATTGACTTTCACTTATTGCAAGTTCCTTCCTCTGCCTATTTGTGAGTGCATTGCACAATGTGCCTTAAAAAAACTCATTACTTAGTTCTGAATACCCAAGAGGTCACTTCTCTGCTGAAGGATTATGGTACTTGAGAAGAAGAGAGATGCTCCTGAGACAAGGGTTGCCAGATTTAGCAAATAAAAATACAAGCTGGCCACTTAAATTTGAATTTCAGATAGACAGCAGATATTCTCTTAGTATAAGTATGTCCCAGATATAGCATATTTATTTATGCAACATATTAATCTATGTGCAATATCATAATGAAAATTATTAAAATATTATACTAAAAGTTGTTCATTATTTATCTGAAATCAAAATTTAACTAGGTGTTTTATATTTTGTCTGGCAATCCTGAGACAAGTTTTCAGATTCCACAGAGACCAGAGCTGGGCTATGTCAGAGTAAGCAGCACATTTTTAACTTTCCAATAAGTGGAGGGTAGAGAATGGTAATGGTAAAAAAAAAAAAAAAAAAAAAAAAAAAAAAAATGGTAGTCTTTTCCCACTTCAATTGGCATAGGAAGAGGTAATAGTTCAAATATGTATACCCCCTCAGGATTGACCCACTCTGCCACCTCAGAATCAGGGTGGATGATGAGATATATGTGTTTAATAGTATTTTATAAATCATTGCTTGAAGCTATTCATGGATTCTTTTGGAGCCTTGCATTTTAATTAATTGCTGTTGTTTTGTACTTTCTCCCTTAGGTGATTTTTAGAAAACTTAAACTCTAAAATAATCAGTAAGTTCCTGGGTCTATTTAAATGTTGACATTTAAAATTTTTTTGAGGACTGTAGTAAGATTTAATGAGATATAGAATAATACAAGAGAAATGAAATATAATTGTCAATGGTGTCTGTTTTAAAAAGAAAGCTTCTCCAAAGAGTTAAACTGAAACACAATTCCTTCAGAGCATGACTGAAGGTCCAACCAAGGTTTAATGTAGCTAGTAGTGGTGAGAGTTCAAATGACTCATATTGAAAAAACCCTCACATTCTTAATGTCAAACTGGAATCTTAATAGAGTCTGAAACTAACCTGATTGTAAGCCTAGAATCTTGAGGTCAACAATTTTCAAACAGTTGGATTAACTCTTTGATAGAGGAAGTCTGTGATACTGTTGCTCCGTATCATAGCTGCACAGCCAGCCACTTGCCTTAATTTTTTAGAAATGAGAATTTAGGTCCTACTCCCACCCCAATTTTTCTCACCTTAAAAAACTGACATGGTTTTCGGGCTTAAAATGGGGAAAGCGGATCTATAATAGCTTTGTTACCACTTCCCTCAAAATTCTATAACAGAGCAATAGACTAAAGATGGCCACAAATTCTTTGGTTTTCTTCACGTTGAAAAGTGAATAATCTCTTTTCCTTTGAATTTGGATTGGCCTCAGTGACTTGCTTGATCAATAGAATGCAGCATAAGTGACATGCTGGGAGTTTCAAGACAATTTTATAGGAAGACTTTTGACTCCTACCCAGAACCTCTGAAAACGCTCTCTCTGGGAGCCCTGAGTTACTATATAACTACCTGAGATCACTTAGCTGGGGAGACCGCCCGAAAGCCCATTAGAGTTCAGCCCTCCAGCTCCTCCATCCAGGCAAACATATGAGCAAAGCCAACGTGGGCCTCCAGCCCAGTCCATCCACCAGCCGAATACCACCTAGGGACCTTTTATTGAGGACTTAGGGAACAGAACAGCCCAGCCAAGCCTTGCTGGAATTCCCGACCCCTGAAATCGTGATATAATAAAATGGTTTTATTTGAAGCCGTTATGCATTGGAGTAGCTCATTAAGCAGATAACTAGAAAAAGCAGTGATATATTGCTCTTTACACTTAAAAACCGAGTGAGGTGGAAGAAAAGAAGGGTGGAATGATTAGAGAAGGTCAAAGGGGGAGGAATGGAATCAAATTCTCTAAAAAGAGATCATTATTGCCTTGGACAGGAATAAAAGACGAGCTAGGGATTTAGGAAACTCCCAGAATGTTTAAAAATTGTATCACAAATTTTTGGCAGGTGGCTAAAACTCACAATTTGGGGCCACACTCACAATTTTGGCTCAACTTCTTAGAGATTCAGAGGGAAAACAGCGGTAAAGTCTCGATTCATGCAGATGCTGTGAACAGTAATGAATAAACATGACAAATAAATAGGCTGCAAATAAGAACTGAAAATGCTAAATATGTAAGAAGCAATTTTTGCACCTACTGAAAATCCTTCAACAGATGATTTCAAATTGGAGGTGTCTCGAGAGAAAATCACTTTGAAAATACAGATTTTTATTTTTTGTACTTTTATTGAAAAGGTACATTTAAAAAAATACACAGACATTTTACCATTTACAGATTGCAGATATAGATGCTGTAAAAGAGTTCACTCTATTTTGCTATTTTATCATACCTCTTGCCCCTGATAATCACAAACATTCCAGTCTTGTTGATATCAGCTTAGAAAGGGGGGCACGGGAGTACGACCTGCAACATATTCAGTGAACAGAAAGACAAGTTGTTCAATTATAAATTTTTTATCTTCTGTACATTATTGCATTAGGGAGCCACAAATTTATGTAGCATCATTACAAATGAAAACAGGTTAAAAATGAAGAAGATAATTACATAGAAATACATGGATTCATTGTCTTCTTGCAGAATGCACAAGAGGTGCAAAAATGTGCAATTTAGGAAGCTCTTTTTCTGTTTGTATACATTTGCTTAGCAACTCCAAATGGTGAGGAAGCTACAAAATAAGTTAAACAAAAATAGCAGACAGGTAGTAATTAGAGCTATGTTATATGGCTTTCTATTTCGTTTAAATATCATCAAATAAAATGTAAAATAAAGAAAATACATTACTTTATCTTTTGTTCTCTTAAAGAGAAAATTCAAAGCTACTTGGCTTCCTAACATTTACACAGCAACTAAAAATGTTTAATTCAGACAAGAGATACAGGTCTAGTACTACACAGGATACAACAGCACTTGGGTCTAAAACAGTACACAATCCCTGTCAACAATAGTACACGGAAAAGAAAACGCTGCGATCCGTCGGTAAGATGGGGTCCACAAGTAAGCACTTGTGTTCATCTATTTTTGTTCCACACTAGAATGTGCCCAGTTGGATTCCAGGATTATTTACAGACGTTGTGAGGAAGACCCTAGTTTTCAAGTCTGTCAGGAAAAGATTCCATATTGTTTCTAAGCCAGATCACACCCATGGAAAAAATAAGTCAGAGAATGATATATATGTATATATATTTTTTCTGACCAATACATTTGCAAGAAACCAAATACCTCCGCTATACATATTGAATGGGGTAGGGTAGGGCAGGGGAGGGAAACGGGGAGATAAAGCCTGGGCTGCTCAGATTCAGAAATGACAGGAGGCGCCCCTGAAAGCACTCTCCAGTCTCGTGAGGGATAACTCTGGAGTCGGGGCTGGGGCGGCGCTCCGCACTTTGTGGCCGGGTGGGTGGGGACGCTGTGACCCCAAATGCTCAAAGTGCTGAATCCTTTTGGCTTTCCTTCTCCACTTTCCTACTGGCCTCAACCGTCTGGGACTGGCAGACATTAGTAGGGAGCGAAGAGGATGGAGGCAGGGGTGGCGCGGATGGGGCCGTGGCCCGGCCGCATGAGAGCTGGAGGTATGGCCGGAGCCTGGAAGAGCGAGGCCGACGGCCGGGGCGGCAGGGACAGCGCGGTGGACACCGCCGCCGCCGCCGCCAGGGGCGAGGACAGGAAGGCCGGGGCCAAAGGCTTCATCATGTCTTTCTGGAATGCAAGTTTTGCCTAAGAGAGGGAAAAACCAGGAATGGGGTGGGGAGATTGTTTTGAATTAACAGCACCACAGACAGATGTTCATATGTAAAAGGCCAACATATAAGAAAGTCAAGATGTCAAAAGCTCTACTCTCATAAGTCAAGAAATGATTATTTTTACAAAGCTGGTTTCCAAGGCTCTTGGCATACCTTGACTTTGATTTGCTTCCATTTCCACTCTTCTGGTGGTCTTTGCCCCTGGGCACCAGGACACTGGAAAGCCTCTCTGAATAGATACTAAAGCTATTTATGCTGCTGCTCCCAAGGGAAAAACAAACATACCCAGAAGGTTTCCTGCTTAGCTCAATTCAAAATTCTAACTTGTCTTAAACCACAATGCAGCCTTTTTGGAGAATCTGCGTTACCCTTCACTTCACATTTTTAAAAAGCCACACTGGGTTAGGTAACGGGCTCAGGACATTAAGAACTCATGAAGAGTCATGAAAAAAAGTCAGTTTACACTTTCTCTCTCACCACTTAAAAAGTATTCCTTGAAAAACTGCAGCTCGTCAGATTTCTGTCCTTGGGAATGATTGTAAGTGGGCTAGAAACTTCCTCTATTTGAAGGAACCCCAAGGTGGAATCTGCCAATGAAGTAAGAAATCAATCCTTAATTCCTCTCTTTTGCAATCAGGAAGAGCTCTGCAAGCTGGATTTGCCTAATGCACATAACACCTGCTTGCAGCATTGATGGGGGCTTTGCAAAAGCTGGAGGTATTGTCAGTATTGTCTCCAGCTGGCCAATCCCAGCTTTCAGCCTCAGACAGAGTACCACACTGGGCCGAGTCCCAGGGAAATTAGGAAATCCATCCATCTGGGTATTTATATGACATCTATTGCTGGATCCCATTGGTATTTTTGCAAAGAAAATGAAAATAGCACATATTGAGAGCAGGTAAGACAGGCTGACTGTCAACATTGCCTGCTAGACAGGGAAGGAGAGAGCAATACACACACCCACTGTACTTTCTGGGCAGGAGGAGGGGAGAAGGGAGAGAGAGAGATGGATGACACCCTAGAAAGGAGGAGGAGGACAGGAAATAGGTGGATGTTGTTTTAGGGAAGCAACCCCTTCCCCAGGTTCAGCACTCCCAGGATTCCTCAGGCATCAGTGCCTTGTTCCTGAGCCCATTTCTTCATATGCTGAAGAAGGTAATCTCTTGAAAAGGTCCTGGTAACGCATAAGGTGTTAGCCTTTAAAGAGATTCAGTTTCTCTTTTCTAAGGAAGGGCTCTTCCAGGTGTTCTCCAGCAGGGGTTAAGTCCACTCTAAAACTTCTATGAGGGCTTTTAAATTCAAAACCATTTCAGGACCAAATAATCCCTAGGCCCTCCTTACCTACAGCAAGGCTGCTCCAGAAAGCAGCTGAGCAAGCAAGGGGAACTTACTGCTAAAATGCTTGGGCTCCTCTGGAGTTTGTTGTAAGGGCTGTACTTCGGCTTCAGTGGTTTCCCTGCAACTCGATCCTTATGCCTTCGGCTAGAAATGTGCTGAAAAAAATTTGATGCATTAGCTGAATCTACAGGTGAGTTTCATTCCGTGTGAAATATATTTCCTAGACAGAGGTCACTGGTTCCTTCATTCCCAGTTCTATGTCCACAGTTCCACGGTTCTACTCTGTTGCAACGCCTTTCTTCCTTTCCTTTCTCTATAGCACTTACCCAACTTTGCCTGGTATTACCACCGTGACTGATGAGTCTGTCTCCCTAAGCAGATTTTGGGTCCTTGGAAGACAGGCTGAACGTGTACTGTCTTAGAAGTTCCTGCTCGCCTGTCAGCTCCAGGTGACTGCTGTGCTCATCTGTCTAACACCGAGCCTGGAGTCTGACATAGAGTAATAATAGTAGTGTTAGGTAGTTAGATAAGTGGCGGCACCAGGCAGATAAGGTGGAGGAGAGGGAGGTTGGTCTGGAAGATGGCGGTATGCCCACCTTCAGCTAAAGGGGCTTTACTTCCTCTAAATGAGTGCTGGCAAGAAACTGGTTAGAAGCCTGCAGCTGCGCAACAAGGACCTAACTGGGCATGTCGCAGTGCTCACTGTAATATAATTAGCATTGTGGTTTAGGCCCCGCCCTGCCATGGGTTTTTCTGTGTGCATCACAGGTAAGGATATGCACAAAAGGGGACAAGCATGACTAAGCACTCCAGGGGCAGGAGCCGTCCATCAATTAAAAGACCACCTCAAAGCCAGGGTATAAGAGAAGGGGCAAACAAAGACCACTGCTATCTGCCCTTGGATCAGCCTGCCTCCCTCCTGGAGGTATACTTTCCCTTTGCTAAATAAAACTTTTAAAACCTTTTGCTACACAACACTTCTGTCTCCTGTCTGAATTCTTATCTTTCTGGCATGACAAGAACTGGGGTCTTTTCCCTTCCCCCTTTTGGGGTAACAGTAGGTGCACAAATGTTTGGTACTAACTTTTTCTTCCACAAAGCACCTGCACGTTGTACATTTTAGGCATTCTATAAAGGCTAGTATATTTATTTGTTAGCACAGTAAGAACCATCATATAGATTAGGAGATGCATAGTCAAGGGGTGACACCCAGCCACAGTGGCTACTAATTCAGGATACATTTACCTGTTTGAGTTGAATTTCTGAATTAACGTGAACATCACAGATTTCACAATGAAATGTCTTGTTCTGTAGTCCTGACCCCTTACTGCCATTTTGCATCTTTAATCTTGATCCAGGTCTAGGATAGGACTTAATTGGACCAGCCCCATTGCGAGCTTCAACCATGGTCTTATGTTTAGATCCTAAGAAAGAAAGAAACATGTATTAAATAGCTATTTAAGAGCTATAAGAAGCTTTTGAGAAGTTAATCTTCAGGCTGAATTTCCCACAACTTTCTTTTAGTGACCATTTTAATGCTGATTATAGATTTAACACTTTTTCATTGTAAAAAATGGAAAACTATGAATATCTAATAAAAAAATAAGGAAAATATAGAGGAGCATAAGAAAATATAGACTATTTCTATTTTCACCCTCCAAAGATAACCACTATTATCATTTTAGTGTATTTCTTTTCAGATTCTTTTCTTGGTAAACTTAAAAAATATATACTTTCAAAACGGGGCTCATGCTAATTAAATATCCTGAAATTTTCACATATCAAATCATATACATATTTTCTTATAATTATGTTTTAATGGCTGAGTTCTATCTATCATATTGGGTTACTATAATTTGCTCAACATTTCCCTAGTGAAGGACTTTTAGTTATTTCCATTTTTTTTCCTCTTAGAAGTGTGTTGCAGTGAACATTGTACATGGATATTTACCTTCATTTCTATCACTTCATCACAATGAGTTTTGGGTATTATATTATATGCTTTTGAGACAATAAAGAATAAGACAAGTTTTATCTTCAACCTGATTTTGCCTTGCTGTTTCCAAAGTCACTACTATCATACTTTTCTTAAGAATCACACCTTTGAATCAAAAAAGTAGAGAAGACTGAACGAACCTAACGTCTGAACAACAGATAAAGTATTCTGATGGGAAAAGCTGGGTTTTGTTACAAACATTGTTTAAGTTCAGACGAGAGCTGCTCACCTGTGTTGTGTGCCTCTAGCTGTGACAGGGAGTTCACAGCCACTTTGCATAGTGAACAATAAAGTAGTTTTTTGGCTTTTTCTTCTTCTGATTCAGAAACACTACCAGAAGCTCCATTTGTGCTCTTGGAGGGAGAAGTGGCTGCTCCAGGTGGCAGGGGTGTCGTGCCAGTTCTGAGGAGAAAGGAGCCACCTTCAGAGCTTGTTGCTGGACTGGAAATGCTGACTCTTAACTTCCCTTTATCTTCTAAGAGAGACACACAGAGAGAATGTTAAGGCCTAGTATATCACATGAACACAGATAAACTGACACAAAGGAATTAAAAGTAGAAATTTGATTTCTCTTTTTTATTGACATATAGTCGGTTTACACTATTGTGTTAATTTAGAAATTTGATTTCTAGATGTAGTTTTGATGCCAGTACAGATTTTAGTTCATTGAACTTAATTAAAAAAGAACTCCTTGGCATTGGCTTCTATATCAGGTCACCCCAAGATCATGATGACTTCTGAAAAATGACTTTGTTTTCTCACTTGCAGCCGGTAGTTTTCCATCTGATATGCTTGAGTTGTAAATTATGTTCCTTTAATACATAGGAAAACCAGCTACCTTTCAATCGATTACATGATGTGATGGTAACAGGAAATAAGTAAGACATGCAATAGTAGTTTCATTTGACTACTCATGTTTTAATTATGACATAACATAAATTTAAAATTCAATTTTTACACCAAGTTAAAATTTTAAACTTGGGGTGTGGGGCAGAGTGGAGGGAAGAAACATGGTTTATTTTGGTTACGATTGGTGAAGTTTTTGATGCTGTCTGAGTGGCAATGCCATTTATCCAAAATACAAGATGAAAAGATTTCATTTATTATACTTATTAATTACTGCAAATCTGAATCATAAGTTTCCAATAATGACATTAACCATAGGCACAAAATGAGGATTAGCCAAATTATTTACAAACATTTTGGCATTTTGATCATGTAGTTGCTAAACGCTTATAATCCTCAAGGCCCATGTGTAGGCCATAAGAAAGGTCAGAGTGACTTTAACAGAATCTAACACTTCAGAGTTGATGTGCTATTCAAGACGCTCTGTTCAGTGGCTCCTTTGGGAAAGAAGCTGGAATTTCTAAGGCAGCTGCAAAATCCATCACAAATTTAATCCTAGTAGAGACAGGGATCTTAGAAAATGTCTATAGATATGCTGATAAACTCTCATTAAGAGAGAAAAGGAATTGAAACTGAAAATTTATTGTTAATTGCCCTAGCTACCTTGGAACTGTTCATCTCCCTCATATACTCTTACTTTTATCTAGAACTTACCAAGTGCTAACACTTACATTATTTTTTAGCTCTTACAATAAACTTGTGAAAAAGGTAAAGCTGAAAACAATTACTCCTACCTTAAAGATGTGGAAACTGAGGCCCATCAATATTAAATAAAGTCCCACAGATTAGTAGGTAGCATAAATAAGCGTGGTGTTTTCTCTGATTATTCACCTTGTAATGTATTAATCTTCCCACATACAGGGAGGACTTCATATGGCATTAACATTACAAAAGGTGTACAATAGTCACCTGAAGATGTGAAAAAGCTGTTGCTTTGTTTTACAATTATAGTTTAGTTTTAAAGCATATTTGCCTTAAACGAAAATACCTATGCTATTCAACAATAATCTGATTCAGGTTCCATTGAGAAGATGGACAAAATTATACCTTTTTCTCTCTATCCTCATTTCTTCAAGAAAAATTAATCAGATTTCCTTTTTCTATCTCCTTTTCAAAAGAGGTCATTTATTCCCTAACAAATGCATATTAATAATATGCTACTTGCTGACAATGTGCTAGCCGCTGCAGAGAATAGTAAAAACGGTAATGTAGACTTTAAGAAAGTAACAGTTTAGCAGGGGAAATGAGATAGTCATTCACAGATCTCTAATTTATGATAGAAACTGGCAAGAGGCATGAGAGCATAGAGTTGGAAATAATTACTCCTGGTTAGAAAGAAAGAGACATTTTTCATAAACAAAGTGACGTTTGGGCTAAGTTTTGAAGATGGATTTGAAGATCGGATTTAGATAAAGCATGAAAGGTGAAAAGGACTAGGAAGTGAGTGGTTAGAAGAGGAAATGTGAAGAAATGCTTAGGTGTTAGAAAGTTGGGGTCTGCTGGTGAATACCTGGCATAAGGTAATGGTGGGCATAGGTGATGGCAGCAGGTGTAATGGGAGATATTATTATAAAGATGAACTGCGTCAGAAGGCAGAGAATATCTTTAAACCAATTAAAATAGATACTAAGGATAGCTGTTTCCCTTTTAAAAATATTAAGAGGTATGGAGTGTTTAGCATTTACATGATTTAATATTTAGATAAATTATGTTTTAGTTTTTATGCCCTGGAGAGGCCAGAGTCTTAATCTTTGAGACTATTAGGGACATATTTTGACTTTGGAAATGTGTAAATGGCTCCATGATAATCAGGGAATTCCACCACTGTATTGCTACTAGCTAGTCAAGATGATCGATCCAACAATCAGGAAGTCCTTGATGCAATAATTTATTTAAATTGTGGCATTCTTTCTGCATGGGTAAACTTATAAGCATCAAAGCATAATTTTATTATTTCTCATTTTAATTGCTTGATATTTTTATCAAAATCCATTGTATTATTTCTCTTTCCTTACTGGCATTTTAAAGCCTTATTTTGTATATTTGAAAGTTTAATTAATGTACTGTTTACTTCTGTTTCTTTTAATAAAGATGCATGTCATCTGGAACTTCTGGTTAATATGAATTCCATTTTCAAGTATTCCCTCACCTAATGTTAATTAGCAAGCCTTCTGCCTGCCTTAATTATTTCCTGATTACTTGAACACCTTTTTTAAGGTTTTATCCTACAGGATTTTGAAGCAAAATTTGCTAAGCTACATCAGAATTGCCCTTTGTAACAAATATCCATAATTTATGCATCGAAGTGACTTTAGTTCTTCAAAGTGGCTTTCTTGGGAGGTCCCACATTGATTCACTTATTTCCCAAAGCTTTAAACATTTTGAAAACTCCTTTTTTGGGAAGAGTTTTCATATCTAGTTGGTAAACCATGAGAAGGAAATCAGTCTTCAATCTTTGTGTGTCACCCTTATTTTTTACTCCAAAACTTTAACCCCAGTTAACCCACCTGTTCTTCCAGCTTAGCATGATTTTACTCAAATTCAGCCTCAGAGGGCTAATATGCTAGCACAGAAGATGAAAAGAACATGCCAGAAGTTCTGAAAGCGGTTTTTAGAAACTAATCTTTCTGGTAACTAGAAGAATCATGCCCATTTATAGGCCTTAATTTTAAAAACAATTAAAATAATATTCTAACTACATTGCAGTTCTTATTTTGACATAGAACTTTGGAAGCTATATTCAAATATTTATGATTCCACTTAATAAGGTTTACTCTTGAGTTTAATGTTATCAATATAAGAAGTTTTTTTCTAATCAGGTTTCAATGGTTTAATAACAAATACATATTTTGTACAATAAATTTATGCTGGATGTAGAAAATATAGTCAGAAAAGTATTTTAAAAAATTAAAATCACCCATGACTTTATCATCTAAAATAAAAGTCAGCAAACTTTTTCTGTAAAGCACCAGATGGCACATGTAGTAGGATGCCACCAGGATGCTGGCAGCAAGAGCCTGAGGAGTGGACCTCTGGTGGTGGGGACTGAAGAAGGATTGGAAGAAGCACATGAAGATCTTATATGTGGTCCTTGAGAAGCATCTGGACACCTATCATGCAGAAGGCAACAATGATTGTCCTTAAGTAAAAAGACAATTGCTCTTTCCTGCCCCTCTCTAATTACGTCTCCTATCCCTAACAATTGGAAAGTGCAAGAATTGGAAATGATATGATGGAAAAGAAAGAGTCAGGAGGAAGGGAATGTTTAATTGGATAAGAGCCTGAAGCCTCAAATAAGATCAGACTTTCTAATATCTGACAATGTCTTTGAGGAATGAGAAAGGAATATTCAACAGAGTATACAGGCACTCTTATTTGTACTCTACTGAATTCTTGTGTTCAGTAAACCATTTATATAAACAGCATTGTGTATAGACATCTCTGTATACTTGTCTAATAGTTTGCTCAAGAGGTAAACTTTGAAGAGGAATTTCTGGGACAAAGACTATGTACATTTTCGAGCTTGTGGTGCACATTGCCAAAGTGTCCTCTAGATGGTTATACAAATTAATACTCATAGAGCTTTGTAGGAGATTGCTGGCTTCCCTGTACCTTTACCAGCCTAATCACCCATTGTTTTTGCCAATCTGACACATGAAATATAGTATCTCATTGTCAATTTGATTTGCATTTCTTTTTATATTAAAGGGATTGAATAGCTTTTCATAATATTAATGATGAAAATGAAATTTGTGTTTTAGAGTAATGTTTTAAAAATTCTTAATTCTAAATGGGAATAAAACTCTTGAACTAAATGCATTTTTGGGAGTTGAAATTTTTACACTAAATAAGAACTTTGCCACAGTAACAAGCTTCTTTTTATACACAGCTAATATTGTTAAGTTGGTTGGAGTGTGGGTCTTAGAAGCTGAATGCAGGAGCTCAATCCGTATTTCAAGAAGTTTGCTTTTATGTAGAACAAAAAATTGGCCTAATAGCTGCTCCAGGCAGTTATATCTTAGAGTGATCATTTAAGTAGCAATAATAATCACAAATCAATAGCTGACGCTAACTGAATCCTCACTATAGACCAAGCACTATGATAAGAACTTATATTCATTATCTCATTTATTTTTCATACACTCTAATGCGGTAGATACTGTTACTATCTGTATCTTTTTAATTTTTTATTGAGGTATAACTTATATACTGTAAGGTACATTAAATTTAATGAATTTATACAAATGTATACATTTGTGTAAACATAAGATATAAGGTATATAGAATATAAGAGATATTGATATACAAGATATAAAGATATAGAATATTTCTACCATCTTAGAAGGCTCCCTTGAACCCCTAATCTGTTGATGCACCCCCCAAAAGATAACCATGGTTCTCATCTCTATCAACTTAGATCAGTTTTGCCTATTTTTGAACTTCATATAAATGGAATCACCCAATATATATTCTTTTGTGCCTGTCTTCTTTCACTCAACATTATGTCTATCCATAGGAGTTTATATTTTTTTGTATTGGCTGGATAGTATTCACTGCATGACTATGCCACAATTTATCTATCTATTTTACTACTAAGAAGCATTTGAAATGTGTTTTCAGTTTTTGGCTATTTTGAGTAATGCTACTATAAACATTCTTATACATGTTTTTGGTAGACATAAATACTCATTTATGGTATATATACATACACATATATACATACATACATGGGCGTATAATTGCTAGGTGTATATATATATATATTTGTGTGTGTATGCATGTGTGTGTGTGTGTGTGTGTATACACCTACATATCTATATATATCTTCAGTAGATTCTGAAGAGTTTTCTAAAATGGTTGAACTGATTTATATTCCTACCAGTAAAGTATGAGAATTCCAATTATTCTACATTCTAACACATGGTATCAGTATTGTCAGTCCTTTTGATTTAGCTGTCCTGATGAGGGTGTAGTGGTATCTTATTGTGGTTCTAATTTGTATTTCCCTAATGACTAATGCTGTGGAACACCTTTGCATATTTTTATAGGCTAATTGCGTATCTTCTTTTGTGAAGTGCTAGGTCAAATCTTTTGCTCATTAAAAAAAAAAGGATTCTCAGCTTTTTTCTTATTGCTTTATAGGAATTCTTTATATAGTCCAAACAGGAGTCCTTTGTCAGATATATGTGTTACAAATCATCTTGCAGATAGTGGTATGTTTCTCTCTCTCAAAGTGTTGTCTTATAACCACAATAGTTCAGGAAGGAAAAACAACGAAGGCTTAGAAAGATTAAGTAACTTCCTATAGGCATTCAGTTAAGAAGTGGTAGAGATGGATTCAAATACAGGCTTCTGAATCCTGAGCCAGTGCTTCCTACCGCTCTTCTGTTTTGCCCAAGTATAGACTTAGAATGCTCAGTCTCAGTAATGCTTTCTTGAAGGTCTGCCATTGTTAGACAAAGGTGAGTGGACGGTAATCTTTGTATATCTTAGTTAAAGAATGCCATACAAAGCATAGCACATAATAGGCAAAACTTGCTCAGAACCAGACAAATAAGTCTGTTTTAATACAGTTTCTTTAAGGTTGCAACTTTGCATGTAACCTAGGAAAGCAAAAGACAACAGCCTTTAAAAAAAAAGGCATTTCAAGCAAAAATTTGCTTAGGTTTTTTCCTTTGCTGAGTTTTCACTTCTTGGCTAATTTCCCAGCAGGGTAAATGGACACCCCAAAGGTCTCCAATTCCCTATGCGAAGTAAAAATTTCCCTACATTTGGTCTTTTGATAACAAGTGTCTTGACTTACCAAGTTGTACAAATTAAAACTACTAAGGGGTATCACTTTCTGCCACTGAGAAAAGGCAAAGATTTAAAAATTATACGAGAGAAGATAGAGCACCTGCTTAATGGGAGTGTAAACCAGTAGAAGTATTTGGGAACGTTGGTGAAATTCATACCAATTCACCAAGTAAGTCCCATCTAAGAATATATCCTAAGGAAACAACCATCTGTCTGTCCAATAAATCTAATAATTATTAAGTACTTATGATGTGGTATACACTATTCTAGGTGCTAAAGTTAGAGATGAAAAGACCCAGTCTTTGATGCAATAAAATTAATTATCTAGTGGGGGAGACAGAAAGGTATGTATGTATATATGCACATACACACATATGCTCACATATATTTATAAAATATGTTATATATAATATAAGCATGTATAAGACATGTTTAAATAAGCATATATAAAATTATATATAAAATATATGTATATAATATATACGTAATGTATATGTATGTACATATAGTCTTATAGTATTAAATGTGCTAAAGAGAACAATAAGGCAGGGCATGCTAATAGTCAGTTTGAGCCTCTCTAAAGAGGGAATATTTGACAGATACTTAAATGAAATAACAGGAATTCTGGGAGGAAGAGCATTCCAGGAAGAAACAATAACAAGTACAAAAACTTTAAAGTGAAACAAGCAAGGTCAAGGTGAGTGAGAAGGGGGTGATGCAGGCTGTGGGGTGAAGGAGCTGACCAGGGGCCGGATCACATGCAGTCTCTTAGAGCAGGAGAGAAATCTGGATGTGATCTAAGTGTGACTGCTGAGTAGGAAGGAGAGGTGATAGGAGTCAGGTTTTCGTAAGAGCATTATGACTGCTATGTGGAGAAGAGCCTGTGGAAGGAGGAACGCGGGAAGATCAGCTAGGAGATGAATGTAGCTGTCCTCGAGGGAGCTGACGACTGCTTGGACCAAGGTGGTGGTCGAGAAGTGAGCAGTACTTTCAGGATACATTTGTCAGGAGAAACAACCAGGCTTACTGACTGACTAGATGTGGGGTATCAGAGAAGGAGAGGAATAAAGGATTACTACCAAAGTTTTAGCATGGATGCTTGGTGAATGGTGGATGGTACCATTCACTGAAATTAGAGATAATGGTGTTTAGGATGGTAACCAAACTTCCTGGTGTCTCAGCCAGGAAAACTTGGCTATTCCTAGTTCCCTCCTTGACTGATTAACCTCCAGCAAGTGACTTAAGTGACTGGTGCCTTAATCGGAACATGTGCAAAGTACTACCATTTTCTCACTGGGCTCTAAGAACCAAGAAGACTGAAAAGGGAGGCAAGGGCTTCAGGTGGAAGAAACAATGAAGCTCAAGTGACTCCCAGTTAATACTAATGAGATCAAGGTCATGGGTTCTCTTCCACTCAGGAGCTGGGGCTATCTAAATCCATGGTTTTTGTTTGTTTGTTTGTTTGTCACTGAGGCCTGGAAAAAAAATGTGGCCCAGTCTTTACAAGCAAATCACCACAACTGGACAATCCCAGCTCACACCCCAGGCCCTAAAGCAATGATTTTAATTTTCAATTTTTGATTTTTTAGAAACAACATTATTCATTCATTTGCATATTACCTTTATCATTATGGTTTAAAAGACTTAAATTTTGAATAGAGTTTTAATATGTGTATTTTGCTTTCAATAAAAATGCAGCAGGTTCTCTGCTTATTGTTTAGTCATTTACCATTTGTCAAAGAGAGTCTTTGAAAAACCATGACCCTTGCTCACTGACACTCACCACTGTCTTTCTAAGAGAAGGCTTCCAGAAGCACAGGAGTCCCTTTGAGAAGAGTACTTAGGAAACCAAGGCTACAATTTCATTAGACTCGTCCTTTTTGCTTTCTGAGGTCACTGAACGGTACTGCTTGCCACTTTTTGCAATTAATTTTTCCTTTTTATACTTAATATTGCACAAAAAGGATTAAGCAACAGAGGCATGCAGTGAAAGGACTGCTGGTCACATTCTGTCCTGTTTTCACAAGTACCTTGTCCAACATTTCACTATTATTTCAAAAAAACCAAAAAACCCCACAAAGCAGTGCCCATATTACTGCTTAACACTCATTAAAGTAAGTTAGTTTACTTTGATAAGGAACTCTGAAATCATTCTCTTCTGCTTTATCTTCCTACTTTCTGTATGGGAAATTAACGGGTATCAGAGTACCTACTTCCTTAGTGTGGCTTGTGAGGAATGAAGCTGAAAAGCCCATGGGGCTCTGTGCCGGACAAAGAAACACTGCAGACCTGTATGTTTGTCAGCTGGTGTGCTGTAGAAGACTTCTTGAGCCTTCGCCTCATTGGTCCCCTCCTTACCTACACTTTGACACAGTACAAGTGATAGAAACCACCAACTCATGACAGATTTTAAAGTTGAAGGAATCCCCTAAAGATAGTTGACAGATTTGCAGAAAATAAAAAGCAGCAGCACAGAAGCTGCAAGATGAACAAGCCAGTTAGGCGCCTCAGGGTTCTTTGCAAAACAAACTGTAATAAGAGGTGTACAGATGCTAGAGCATCATCACTACACCGCTGGACGCACAAAGACAGGAGTATGCAATTGTAGAATAACAGGACAGCACCTGCTAAAGGAGGAGGAAGAAAAGACCTACACTGCAGATGACAATTCAGATATCACAGTCAGTTTACCTCCCTTTATTTATTGGATGTTTTCTTGGAAGGTGATGTGCAAAGAGATCTTGGAAAATTTAGTAATAATTTGAGTGCACGATTTAAAAGACTTTTTTGAAGGCAGAGCTCTCTTGGTAATGCAATAACCATATACACTTATTTTAAAATTCTGTAAACTTACAGATTAGATTTGCTAAATTAGAAACATGTATGGTGAAAAAGTTATCTACCTGGAGAACAGGTTGATAAATCAGACAAATGGGAAAAAAGTGATTCTATAAGAGAAATATACACAGTCAGCCAGCTTCCCCACGGAAGTTTTACCCTTTTTTCTTAAGTTTCCTATCAACACTGCAAATCTCTCATGAGCAAATGTCTGCTCTCCTATTTCTTAGAGAAATGGGGAAGCTGGATGAGTTCACCACTGATGTTACAATTCCTTCCCTCTGCACCTGTTTTGTTTACACCTCTGAGGAAAAGGTTCATGCTTCCACCTGGACTCTCTACCTTTTAAGTCTCTTCTCTCTTTCGTATAGCTCCGACTACATTGCTTCATTGGTTCTTCCTGTTTACAAAATGCTGAAACTTCCATGTTCCAAAAGTCACTCCCCGACTTGGTTCACTCCTGGAGCTCTCCACGTGTCTTCTCTGTGGCGCTGAACTTGACGTGGTCCTGTGAAGTGGCTCTTTCCACTTCCTCTCTCCCTGCCCATCCTTGCCCTCCTACAAAGGCCAATGGTCTCTCTTCAGTCTTCTCTTCCACTGGGCACAGATTATTTCTTGAAATACTTCTCCCCCTTGATGTCCTGGTTCTCGTGGACCTGCTCTTGCCTGTTCTCCTTCAGCCTCTCTAACAGCCCATTCCAGGCCCCGTTCACCAGGTCCTGTTCTTCTGCCTGCCCCTAAGTGTTGGTACTCCTTCAGGTCACTTCTTGTCCTCTTCTTAGGCATATGTGGCCTAATTCACTCCAATGACTTCCTCCACCACACTGATACACATTCCTAAACTCAAGTTGAAACCTCTATCTTTCTCACAGGTTCAAGGCCCCCTTTCCCCTAACGGTCTGTGGGACATCTATTTCTAGATGTTTCATGGGTATTTCAAACTTAACATGCCTAGTACTGAATGGATGAGCTGCCCCACATATAGGGAGCCTTCCAAGGAGTCCCTATATCTTATTTAATTTTATTTAATTTTTATTTCTTTATTTTATTGAAGTAGAGTTGATTTATAATGTTGTGTTAGTTTCTGGTGTACAGCAGAGTGATTCAGTTATACATATATTTATTTTTCATATTCTTTTTTATTATAGGTTATTACAAGATATTGAAATCATTCCCTGTGCTATACAGTAGAACTTTGCTGTTTATCTACTCTATATATAGTAGTTTGTATCTGCTAATCACAAACTCCTAATTTATCCCTCTCCCCCAGAAGTCCCCATATCAATTAATGACATTACAGTTGTATGCTAGAATTGTTAGCAAAGATTTTTGAATTCTTCCCTCTTTTATCATCTGCATTTAATGAAAGATCAAAGTTTATTGATCCCATCTTCTAAATACCTCTTCTATCAGCCTTGTTCACTTTTTCATCCAGCAGACGTTTACTCAGCATCTACCATGTACCACTGCCTCATTTCAGGCCCTCATCTGCTCTCTCTGGATTACCATACAACTTCTCTACAGATCTTGTTACTACTAGTCTACTCGGAGTCATTCCCCCTCCTTCCCCGCTCTATGTTCTCATAATCCTCTTCATGTAATTATATCTTGATCTTACATTAACTATAATTTTTTTCACACTTAAAGTCATTACCAGGATAGAGTGATTCTTGAGTCCTAGAACAGTGTATTCATCGGTGTGACCAGTGGATAGAAAACCACAGGTGGGCAATACATCTGTTGAAATTAGGAATGTTTAATTCATTGCAGTGCTTTCTAGCCTCACAAGTAAAGTGCTAGAAAAATTCACTATTAATAGCTGAATTACAACTAGTGAAATAAATATAGATGGACCAGATAAATATGTTTCAGCTGTTGATTATGTAAAATACTTACATTATTGTTTCCAAAGATTTTATATATATATATACATATATATATATTTATATATACACAATCAATATTTAACGCCATTTGAGGTTAAAACATTTCCCTTAAGAATGACATCTCCTTGAAGTATACTAGGACAGAGTCATAACAACACATTCTTTGTGCCAGGCCCACATTTTGATATCTGGTAAAGTGAACAAATCTATGGATTTTATTATCTCCTTTATGAGGAATACTACCCAAACTTACACATAAATAAGAACCCCTGCCAGAAAATCTAAAGTACAAGTAAAAACACAAATGTCACAAAAATATAGGCAGTTCTCTTTGCAACTGAACTCATGTCCTGGTCTCTGGCAAGGCTTCTCACAGAACTATGGGTTATATATTTGGAGCCTCATCAGAGGTTCTTAGCCCAACAGCCCATCTAGCCAAAGTTGTAAACAGTCAGTAACAAATTACATTGCACTACATTCATCTGAGTTACCAACAATTACATGGTTTATATATTTATGAAATAATGATAACAAGTTCCAAGTACTGTGGTCTTAATTTTCCCCACCCTTGTAGATAATAGATATCCCTCACTGAAGGTGTCATTATGCAGGCTTTGTTTCTTGGTGAGAATGCCACTCAGGACCAACTCACATCCCCAAGGCACATAACTTTTATTTACCAGGTGTCCTGAGACTGATTCATTATACTGGGAATCCTTTAGTCACCCATTTGGGCTTCTCCAACTAGATGCTTCATTTCAACTTGATTTAATTCCAAGTGTCCCCGGGGGTTACCCAGCATAGTATATAGGCTGGTTTATTTCACAACACCTGCTAGGTAGCTCGCTTGCTTTGGTGGTCTTAGGACTTCTCGTTGGAAAATGTATGATCTCAATGCCCCACTTGAGGGTGAACTGCTTGACCACTTGGCACATGGAAGTGTTCTGTCTATGGCTTATGCTACTTTGCAGATGTGGAAAATAAAACATAGTATTTATGTGACAAGCCTAGAATCATCAAGAAGCCAAGGATAGACATGGAAATTAAAGCTAGTTTTTGAACTCCTCAGAGCACTAAAATATTACACATTGGGCCAGTTTGATGCTGGTGGGCCCCTCCCATTCAATGCCATATTACCATGCCTCCAGCTGAGTTCCAGAAACCCAGTCTTTTCAACATATTTGATCACTGTGAAGCTTGCTAATTCCTAATTAACTATGTTTGTGTCTAATTTTCATATCTTGGCATTTTAGACTTATCCTGGAAGCAGGGGAAAATTACTTACAAATGAAAGTGACTCTTTACTGAATCAGAATCTTACTTTGAAAAAGACAAGAAAGCTTATTTATTAAGTAACTTAGGCCCCATAAAAGTCAGGTGACTAATTTCATAAGTTCCGAACAGGTCCTGGGCTGTAATTTTCTGCCGGGCTACAATCCTGACTTAGGATGTCCCTGCTCTTTCCACTTGAAAGCCTATGTCAGTTGGGTTCTAGCCATCGAGCTACACCCTGTAGCGATTTTGTGGTCCAATGAATTGACAGTCATGGCCTTCCTTGTCTGAGCACCACATGACAACTGCCCCATTGTCCCTGGTGCCACTTTGTTGGAGAGCAGACGCTGCCAGTCTCACACTCAGATAAAACAGTGGCATCTCCAAATATCTCCATGTTGAAAGCTGGCAGCCTGCATTCTGTACCAATGAGCTGGCACTGACATTAGTGAACTTGTCACTTCTAAGTCAGCACAAAAGAGGGCTTGTTTGCTAGAGCTGGAATCTAATGAACAGCTTTCTCCTGTTTTGTGGCGTTTTCCAGCCATTTGACTTGCACAATAGAGAAATCATATTTCAACTTCTCCAGGTTGAAAAATTGCCCTGTTTCTCATTTGTCACCAAGAGATGTGACACAGTTATTTCTGAGGCAGCTTTATTAGAGAAAATAGAATAAGTAACTCATGTCACTCAAATCAAATCCCTCAGGGAGCAGGTCCAGTAGTGATTCAAAAGCCAGGAATAAGATTAAAACCTAATTTTCTAGGTGGAATGAGGAGCATGTTCTTTTTCTTCTAAACTGATGGACCTTCCCAGAGAAAACATTCACAAGGTTCAAGGGAGACATCTGAATTCTGCTCCTTGCACCCTTGTTCTCTCTAGATGCAGACTTAAGGATTTTGCTTTGACACTCCCGGCAGATTGAGGTGCACACTGATAATGGAGAGGTCGGCCTGAGAAGTACTGAGGAAACTGGGTCTTTCTTCATCTAAAAAAAAATGTATCTATATCTAAGAGAGAAAAATTTACAAAATTACTGTCAGCCAGCAAGTTTATTGCCTCAGGCTGCTCCAGGGAAATAGATGTGAGCTTTCACTCTTTATGGACCTAACTGGCTACCGCCTGTGCTAAGGAGACCATGCAGACATTCAGGGGCTGGACTGCCCAGGTGTCAGAAAGCTACCAATCCTTTAAAAATACATTGCTGAAAGGCTACCATA
Source organism: Camelus dromedarius (assembly GCF_036321535.1). Classification (NCBI taxonomy): domain Eukaryota; kingdom Metazoa; phylum Chordata; class Mammalia; order Artiodactyla; family Camelidae; genus Camelus; species Camelus dromedarius. Next base: position 52,276,579 of record NC_087439.1, read on the forward strand.
CTTTTACATTTCTGCCTAAATTCAATCTGCTGCTTCATCGTGAAGTTGTCAAAGCCAGCTTTATATTAAAGACCTACAGTTTGCAGGAGAGAGTCTGTTGACCACAGAATGACTCCTTTAAAAAGTGATACTAATTCAAGAGGCCTGGGCCTCCAACGGGGGTTTGCCTGGGGTGTCTCATCGCGCTAGGTCCCTTACGGACACTGGAACATGGGGCCTGATGACTGTGACCACAAAAGAGCTGAGTAAGAAAGAGATATGACATTGTATGGCAGATGGTGAGGCTGCCAACTACAATACAAAACAAATGGTTAAGAGTTTCTTTCCCATTCTATCTGTGCCCCAAGATACATAAGCCTCATCAAGTCATCAGAAGAAGTTTTTATGCAAATAACATAATATGTGGAGAATAGGAAAAAACCCCATAATCCTCTCATGAACAGGAGTTTTTAACCTGGGTCTGTGGACTTTCAAGGGGCCTATGAGTTCCCAGGATCCAGGAACTTGGATGGTAAGAAAAAAAATTCTATAATTATTTTCACTTATCTCTAATTGAAATTCATCATTTCCTTCAATTATAATTGAAGGCAACAAACTACAACAGTCTTAGTAGTACATTTAACTTTGTCACCCATAGAAATCAGACATTTCCATCAGATGGTATAGTTGTCATAAGAAGGTTAAAATATCATTTATGCTTATCACTACATCAAAATTATGGTAGATATTAGACCCATTGCAAGACCCAATCCATTATTGAATGCATTAATACTGTATTATTGTATCATAACAAAAATTGACAACTATATTTTAGTCCAACCGATTTTCTTTGTAAAACTATACATTTCATTTTATGGATTTAAAACACACCATTCAGGGAATAGGCTTCAGTAGTCAGCCTCAGGAACACCTGGCACAAAAAGAGGTTAAGAGCTGCGTGGGTTTGTGCCCATCACTTCATTCTGCCTTCATTTCTATCCCCAGCCAGCATTTCAACCACTTTCTTACCAACATTCTAAATTCCCTTTCCTGACCCTAAGTGTCCTTTCACTGCTTCAGATATTTAAACAGGGCCACCTTTCGCATCTCAAGTTGAATGGAGTCCTGGTCCTTCTGATGAGAATCCTTTTCCCCTTGACCCCTAAACTGGAGACTCTGTTTGGCTGGCTAACTCCGGACACAGACAGCTTAAATCCCCCGCCCAAGCCTTCCCTTCCTTCCCAGACTAGGTCAGTGTCCCTTTCTTTTCATCAAGTTTGTCATCACTCATTCAGTATTACCCTTCCAGACGATATGCTCTCGGGAGGGCAAGGCCCAAGTCGGCCTGGTTCACTGTCCCATCCCAGTACCTAGCATGACTCTGGGTGTCCAGTGGGGGCTTGATAAATACGTGCAAATACACGCACCAGCAAACCATTTTGTAACCTTTGATTTCATATATTTTGTAATTTTTTGATTTAATGTATTACACTCATATTTCACATTGTTACCTTTATTTACTTTAAAGCTGCAAAACACTCTATTGGATATATTTACTGTATTTAAATAATTTCCCTAGGACTGATCATCTTGTTTTCAGTTTTCCTTAATACCAATAATGCTGCGATGCGTGTCTTCATGTATATCATTTGATTTGTCTTGCTTTGTATTTAGAATTATTTTCTTGGTATAAATTACAGGAACAGGAATTAATTGATCTAATGGAATGAACATTTTTATGGTTCTTGATTTATTCTGTGATGTTGCTTTCCAAAAGGTTCTCAATTTAAAATGCCATAGGTAATATAAGCACAACATCTGCTATTGATTTTCAAAGAAACTAAACAAAGTTCACTCGCTATTAATCATTGTGTCTATGGATTAGTCAAAAAATCAGGTGAAGTTTTTGTTGAAAAGAATAAAATAAATAACTTTTCTTTAACCCAAAATGTAGTACACTAAGTAATTTCCACATTGAGTAACTTTTTTTTATTTGTTAATAGGGAACTAAGAACAAAGATATTGGGCTAGGGAAGACAAATTATTTTAATTGAGATATGGCCATTCTGCTAGTGGGCAAAATGGGCAAAATCATCATGACACTCTGACCCAAGTTCAAATATTTGAAAGCAAGGAATAAAATCATCTCTATTGTGACAAGAATTAACGTCATTTCACATTTGAAAGAAAACAATTTCCAGAGGCTAAGTAATTAATAGCATACAAGAAACAACAAAAAATTGTACACTAAGAAACTTTTTTTTGCAAGATGTTAGAAATAAAATGTTATGGGCTGACAAATTTCTCCTTATTTTCGGGCATAAAAGCCAGCAGGGACTTGTCAGGCAGGGGAGTGTTCCTTGTTCTGATACAGCCTCCCTCCTACTCCTTTGATGTCAGTAGCCAACACTCAACAAGTGAATATGTGTTGGGTTGTCCCTTCCTTTAATACCATAGCTATACATAGAACAGACTATTAACCTAGGAGGTGGGGCATCCATCTTATTGAAATTGAAGGAAAAGGGCTAACCGGTATCTTCTTGTCCTGTCCATATTCTAGGGAGGGTATCAGAGTTTCCTCCATTAAATTTTTCTTAATAATATTAATTTAATAAATGCTAACTCTGTGACTGCTATGTGAGGGATGAAGTACCAGGAGCTGCAGGGGACATAATGGATGAGATACACTAACCAGTGGGAGAATGAGTAGAAAGACGTTTCCTCCTTCATACTAAAGTGTGAGGAAGACCAAGAAGGTCCTTCCACATCTTTAACTGTCCCACTGGGAGAATCGGGCTAATCCAGTCTTAATGTCTGGAAGTGAAAACATATATGCAAATAATTAGCTTGAGCTAATAAAACAAGCACATAAAGAGGGATGTAAGTGTAGGTCACTGTTGCATGGCATGAAAAGATGACTGTAGAGTCAAAAGGACAGGGTCTGGAAATTTCTTTGAACAAATGGTTGCTTTTTATGGCTACCATTTACGGAGTGTCTGTTACATGATTGGCACTGAGCCAAGTGCATTTTCAGTTCATTATTCCTGACAAAATCCTTGGGGGGTATATAGCAGCTCTCCCATTTTATAGATGGGGAAATAGAAGGCCAGTGAACATTACTTGGTCAAGGTTATATGGTCAGTGAGAGGTGGAGCGAACCACGTTCCTTTTACTGTGTTGAACATGCAGAGTAGGTAAGTGCACTCAAGAACCAGACCTTGGTGAATACATCCTTATCCAAAGCCACTCAAAACCTGATTTTTCACAAAAACAAAACAGTTGTAAAATAGGGTGAGGAAAGAAATAACTCACTTTCTGAGATGTCAGCTTTCTGGACGTGTCATCTAGTGAAAAAGAATCTCAACAATCTTCAAAAAACATGTGCAGTAAAGTCCATGAACCTTCATCTAAATGTAGCATATCACAGTAGTGAATTTGAGGGACCACCCGGGTGAGACCTTGAAACCACTTTTCATCTGAATGGCTCTGAGCTATTATTTCCCCTCTCTAGGTCTCACTTCGTAGTATCTATCAGAGGATTATTATAATTAAATAAGATAGTATATATGAAATGTGTAGCATATTAGTATCAGGCACATAATGATCAGTTACACACTAATTATTAGTAGTATTACTGTTAAAGTTATTTTTCTGAATATAAGTTGAATAAACTTGGATATGGTTTTCTAGAATATTCTATATTAGGTGCAGCATAATGGAAAGGATGAGAGTTGACCACCCTAAGGGGCAGCTGTTACCTCTCACCGAAAACAACAAGAAGAGACAGCAGAAATAAGACCCCACAGGAGGACCAAAACCAAACAAATTCCCCCAAACTGTAAGAATATCAATAATAAGCATTTTTATTCTGCTTTATACTTTGCAAAGCTCTTTCACAATCACTTCATTTGACTCATGCAATGTTGCTGTTATGTAGAGAGGGCATTTTTCCCACTTTACAGATGAGAAAACAGAGGCTCAGAGAATGTAATGCCTTTTCTAGAGTCGTAGATAGTCAAAAGGGCAAAGAGCAAACTGCAGTCTACAGACCTGCTGTCCGATACGGCAGCCATGCTGCCCACTTAAAATTACACACTCAGTTTCTCAGGAGCCCAGACCACATTTCAGTGCAGATCAGCAGTGTGTGGCTCCCGACACTCATGGTGGACAGCACACGTTATAGACCATTTTCATCACCATAGAGTGTTTTATGAGGTAGTGCTGGTCTACAGAAATGAGAGCACCAAACCATCACTGCATCATGCTGCGCCCAGTGTCCGTGACAGTGAACTTGATTCTCAGAGAAAGCAGTCATGGAAGAGGAAAATACTTTAGAAATGTTTTTATGAAAAACACTTCAAGCTTTATATTATAGAGCTAACTTTGTGCAGTACAGGCTGTAAGCATCATCAGAATTAGGCCCAGAATCTCCAAAGGTGCCTAGTACCAGTGCTCTGCACACAGAATCTACAAACACATATTGAGTAGATCTATTGCATCATCTACTCATTTCAGAAAAATATGCCACTGTAAGAGAATTCTTCCTGAAGCAAATAAGTTGAATGTCATAAAAATGTAAGTAATAACATTTGTTAAAATCTCAAGGGTATTTATGGTTGTGCGTTTATAAAATTATTCAGTGTACATGCAAATTCCTATATTCCAATATTTATTTCATGAAGAAAAGTTATAAATAAGCGTAATCAAATGAGATGAATACCAGTTAAAATAAATATGTCTGAAGATGAGGAAAGTTTTTAATAGTGATATAAGCCTTAAAAGGAGATATGTAAGGTTTTGCTTTTTAGAATGGTTTATAACATATCCAGAGTAAATCATAAGTTAATAGCTTCTCAGTAAATCATAAGTCAGCCTCAACTTTTAGTTCACTTTCTTAGAGCAACACCAGGAAACAGCTTCTAGAAGTGGACAGCCTGATAATAAATGCTCAGTATTACTTCAAAGCAATATAAAATGCTCCAAAAGTTTCAGAAGTTAGTTTCCAGAGGATGACAAACACTTAAGTACCTAAGAGTCTTCAGCATTGCCTGGCAAGACGCTGCTGTCAAATTCAAGGTACATGGACAAAGATGGAGGCAGTTTCATTTTTCAAATTGACTTTGAAAGTCTTAATGATCTATGTACATTTCATGGAAATATGAGCCCTGGTATAATGGTCTGTTCTCTTTGGACAGATGGGACTCAATTTATGTTCTACATGATTGTATCCAGAATTTCAGGCTTAAGATGTTTGTCATAATAGAGTTAATCTATTATTTTATGAGGGATACTAAATCTTGGCCTCCCAGATTTGGATAGATGGATGCCAAATTTATGATGGCGCTTGTCTATAAATGACAGATGCTGCCAAAGCAGAAAACTATCATTTTCTTCTACTCAACAGCACAAGGTCCTGTTGCTAGAGACAGAAATGGGGGAAAGAGTCATTTACAAAGACCTTGCTAGCTAATCAATGGAGTCCTGCAGTGGTCAGTGGAAATGAGAAGCTGTCATTTGGGAAACTTGGCCCCATTTGTAACAACACATAAAAACTGTGCAACACACAGGAGAACCCATAAAAATGACGAGGCGAGGGTCTCCATTTGTATCCTTGGCAGAAAAACTCTTTGACAAAATTGAAAATGCACTTTCGTAAGGCAACAGGATGACCATAAAAAGTTGCACTGCAGCCTTTCCAGGCAAATCATACTGATGTGCTAGTTGATAAGTGCTCTGGGTTCACATCTGAGGAACTGCCACCATGCAAACGCACAATATGCTGAAAACTGAAATGAGTTTTGAGGTATCCTAGCTGTTTTCTTTCCTTCTTAGGTCTTTTCTGACACTTATCATCTCAGTCTCCTAGGTATGGTCTTGGGGATAGGATAAACAAAACAATGTCCCTGTCCCCAGTGGAATTCTTTTAGATGAAATGATTCAAAATGCTATTGAAAATGTGGTCAGCACTCAGGATAATCCCTGGACCTTTTAGGAAGTGGTTCAAGCCTCTGACCCATTGGTGATGCCCCTTTTCCGCTGTTGACCTCTGTCTCAGTGAGTGTGTTTCGCTCTAGACACGTGAAGTCTACAATTGTCAGGCTGGAGCTTTGAGAACATTTGTCATTTACCTGAAATGAGTATTTTCATTCAAACTTGCCCTTGAAAAGATCTGGAACTGCTAAAGTTTTGTTTTATTACAGTTAAATGCTACAGATGAAACATATTGCATAGAAATTAAGGATTATCAATAAAACAAAGCCTTAATGGCCCTTTCACTGCCATAGCTCCTAGTGAAAAATATCAACAGTCAGCAAACAATTTAAAAGTAATCTATAGTCCTACTCATTAATTCTTAAAGAAGTGGTTTAGTGGTCTATGACTTTGCCTGTTGGGATGTTTGTATTCACTCTTCCGGGTCAGAGAAGTTTAGAAGTAATGGGAATTCCGAAGTAACGGAATACGCATGGAACAAGAGGCCCTGAGTTCCTGCCCTGACTCTGCTGGGATATGAGTGGTACAACCTCACACGAGCCATCTAATCTTTCTAAGACCCTGGTTCTTAGTTGTTACCATGTTTTTTGGGAGTAGCTTGAAGGTGATGAGTATATATTATTTTTCTTTGTAGCCCTAAAATCCAACCCAATAAAACAAACAAATAAATAAAATCCCCCACTAGGTTAGAAGCTCTTTGAGGGCAAGAAAATGTCTCTCTGTTCATTGTTGCATTCCAGTAAATGGCAAAAGGTACAGATGTGCTATACTATTTAGTATAGATAATAAACATTTGCTGCGTGAATAAATGGATATAGAGTAGGCTGTGTGCATATATGAAAGATGGATACTAATTTCAATCCTACCAGTTACCAGGCTGTTGAGCGGGTCATACGAAAACATTTATGTGACTGGGTTTTATAATTCAAGGTGCTTTTATTGTTATATTTTAAGTAGAACATGCTGGTTCCATCATCTTTGCTCTCAACTGCATTTATAAAAATATCTATAGCATTTTCAATCATTCCATCTGCTTTTGTCTTTTTAGATAGCAACTGATTAAAAGCTGTTTAGCTCTAAACAGCTTTATACACTTTGAACTAGAAATGTATTTTTCCCCATCCTGATATCTGATTAATTTTTAAAACACATCTTGTGCTAAAGATAGACATATGGATCATTAGGCCGACTATCAAAATATTTTATCATTAGGTTGATTATCAAAATCTTTTATTATTTTCAAGAAATAAGATTTTTCAAATTGAGGCCCTGTTTTTTTTGTTTGTTTCTTTTAACTTTGAGCCTGTTATGAGTGGTTAAATGCTGTCACAAAGAGCATTCAACTTGATGTATGGGGCATATTAACACAGGGAAGTGTACTGTCATATGGCATTATGACACTTGAACTCCAGGGAGAAATTTGGTTAGAGTGTCTGGCCAATATGTTCTAGCCATCTTCCTGAAGCTGCCTAACGCTTGCTGTGTCTTGACCTCAATTCTCCCAAAGAACTATTCTCCTCCCTCCTACCATGTTTTGAACTTCCACTGATGCATCATTAAAAGTTAGGATAGGTCCTGGGAGACCAGAAAGCTATGTCTCTGGATTTTTACATTTAATTCTACTCTAACTTCTAAAATGTGAATGGGACAGCTCTTCTTACTTAACTGCCTGGAATGAAACATACTTAATTTTTTTTTCAATCATATGGTCAGGACTTCTAACAAATGAAATTCCTGTTATTGTAGTTGAAACTCATTTTGTTTACTGATCTGAGAAGAAAAAAATAAAGCTTGCCATGATGCCATGATACCCTGAACTTTTTATATCTGATAGCTCCATTACAACAAATTTCTTTCTATTGCACAGATCCAGATGCAACCTGACCCAAATGATGCCTCAAAATGCATCATTAAAAAATGGTTGTCCCAGTTGCCAAAATAGGAGGTAAGAAGGTTTTTTTAGCTCTTGGAAGATTGTTAGGCTACTTCTTAGAATAAATAATCTGTGCTCTCGGGGAGCAAAGGTCAACTGTGGGTCCCATGTTTCCTGTCAGATACTCGAAATCACACTTTTCCTTGACTGATGTTAGTGAATCCCAGGATGCTGCACTCCCAGAAGCTCCCTCCCTTAACATCTGGCTATTTCCTCTTTCTCAGGACAAGCCCTCATTGAATAATACTCTATTGCTAAGTTATTGATACTAAAATATGAGAATGGAAATTGATTTAATCAATCCTATGGATGCTGTGAATGCCTGGATTTTGAAATCTGGTAGCCAAGACATCAAGTAACTAACATATTCACTTTTCACTCAAATAGCTCAGAATCACGTTGACACTGCTTAAGCCCACGTGATAGGAACTCTTAATTCAGAAGAAAAAGACCAATGCTAGGGAATTTCAGTCTCATAAGAATAGTCAGTCAACCATGACTTTTCACTGTGACTGTTACTCTAATTTTTCGCTGATTCTGAAATAAAACATTTCAGTCAATTAAGTTCCATAGTCACCATTCCTTGTCCCTCCTCCTTCCTCTCTACATCCCACCTAGACCATTTATGAAGGACTGATTTTTGTGTCTTCTCTTATTCTAAACCAGGGTTTTAAATGAAATAAAAACCAGTTAACAAAAAAATTTATGACTCTGACAAAGCTGTGGGAGCTTTTTAAGGACTTAGAAATAGGTGGTTAACAATAGGTTATGTATTACACCGTTTAGACCAGATTTCCCATCTGGGCAAAGCTTCTAATTTTCTAACTTGAAAATTCTACAAAACATCTGTGGGATATTCAGTTGAACGTGACAAAATATCTATTTCACAAATACAACCCATTTTATTTTTAAATAGTGCCATCTTTCAACAACTTTTACATTGCTTTTGTGGATATAATAGAACAAATTAAATCGTTCATTAGTATTAATATTCATTTAAAATATAGAAAAACAAAAAAGCAATTTGAATGACCTGACAAATGAATTGCCAAATAATTTATGCAGATTTTTGAGTAAGGAAACACAGAAAATGAGGTAACCTCTGAATGCCGGTAGTTTCCATTACTTTTAATCCAAGTCTGGACAGTGACATAGTGAGTGAGGTCAACAGTGTTAGCCCACAGGGACTTTGGTGGGTGGATAAGGAAGGGACCAAGGAAGCAGAGGACATGAGATAAAAGACCACCACACAGCTGCTAAAGAAGAGATTCTGTGGTTGAGATTTGTTTTCCTTTCCCCCCACTCTCATCTCCCAGGGTTCTTCCAGATCTCAGTTCTCTTTCCTTATTTATACCACTGCTGTGCTTGACCCTGGTGTGTTCCTGTTGCTCCCTAGGCAAACACAATTGTTTCTGAAAATTTCTTTCACTCCAGCATTCATCAGCATTTGAGATGCACAATAAAAGACTTGTCTCATTAAACTTTATTTTAACATGCTCATTGGGCATTTTGCAGGCTTAAGGCATGTTGTGACTGTGACCCGGCCCCTTTATTTGGATTTTCTATTTCTATATTGCTCTTGCCTTGGGTCTGTCCCCTAATTGTTGACTTTTTCCCCCTACTTCCTTTCCTCTTCTTCTAAACCTTTCCTTCTCCCTTTAATTATCTTCTGTTCTTTCATTGATTCCTCTCTCCTTGATCCTTTTCTATTTCCATTTTTAACACTTTTTTCTGCCCATTAATTTTACTACTATGCCTAGAGCAACCCCAGTTCCCAAACAGTAATATATCTTAAGGGAGCATTGAGCACATGCAATAGCAGTGCGGGAATGTTTACAGTTCCTTCCAACTGTGCTATGAGATCAAGACACAAAATATGCTGAAAGAATGGAGTGACACTAACTTCCATTGAGTTATCATTTTGCTTCTAAGTACTTCTGTGGGTAAAGAGTATAATTCAGGTAATAAAACCTTTGCCAGAGTATTATTTTGTAGAGGAACCAATATCCTGGAGAAAATGAAAGCAGGCAAGAAGTCAGGAGATGATGGATCCTATTCTTCAAACCCTGGGTAACCTTCAGCAAACAACAGCCGCAAGATGGACCTTACCTTGGTTTGCTATTTTATAAACAGGAGGTAATATTTGACCCAAATATCTGATGGCTCTAGGTTAAAGATTAATTTGATAATATGCATAAAAAAGCTTTGTTCTTTAGAAGGGGAGAAGCCTGATGTAAGAATTCAGTATTTACTATCTGTTCATCAGATGACATGATTTAGTGATTCTATCACACAAAGAACAAGTCTTTACCACCAGATTTGGGTTGGCGCACTCAGTCCAGGCTGCAGAGCTTTGGGACCTTCCTGCCAACAACGGCCCCTTCCTGCACAGTCTCTTTATCTGACCAGGCTCTTCTGAACCTTCTTCTTACAAATGGCTTTGTTCTTCTCCAAAGGCCCTGGGCAGCCACTGGGAAGCATTCTTAAGTTACCTCCTCAAATTCTACAATGATTTGGAGAGCAGAAGAGAATCAGGTGAGAAGGGTGTGTCTGTTGTTTCCCATTTGTGTCTGTATGTTTAGAGAGGTCCCTAAAGAGAGTCTCAAACCTAACAGAAAGGAATATATTCTCCTAGTCTCCTTTAATAGACACTGCTTCTCAGTCACTGTAACAAGATGACTTATCCATCTTGAGCCCTGAGGGGCAGATGTGAACGTGAGAAAGCCTATTAAACACCCAATATTACAGTATACATTTTAGAAAAATACTTTTTTCCCTCTTCTTTCTGAATCATTCAGTTTGAACCGACTCAGAAAAACTGCTGACTCACTGGGACTATGAAACACTCTTTTTAAGAGGTACTTCCGCTAGTAGCTCATTTCCAATTATATAAAGTTCTTCTGTTAGTCGATTCATAACTGTGAATAGTTCCTTTAAAATCCTTGAGTTCATTTGTAACTCTGAGGGGAACTCTACGAAGATCTTATGAAATCAAAATCTTTTATTACTGAACACATTTCCAGATTCACTTAGTAAAGCCACTCTTTCAGAAAACTTTACCTTTTTGCTCCTTTCCTCCTCTTTACTGGGGTAAAGAAAATATAAATATGTCTGTTAATAAGCAAGTTTAAAATTCCTTCACTGAAAAAGCCCACAGTAAAAACCAAACATAAAATGAATAGAAATGAATAATAAACTCAGAATTTTAGATTCTCTTTTTGACTTTTGTCTAAACACAATGCAACCAAGAAGTCTCCACTTATTTTCATGCACATATACTTATATATATATATATATATATTTACACATACACATATATATACGTAAATGTATATATTTAACAACATGGAATGGTAACATATCAAATGCTTAGATTCCGTGCAAACACATAACCTTTTCTGTGAAGGAAACATAGTAACATTATAAAAACAAATCATGGAGAGGAACGTGCAACAGCGGAGAGGAGCGCGGAATGGGGTGGGGGCAGGGGACCAGGAGGAGCACAAAGAATGTAAAGAACAAAAAGTGTCATTGACCTGATTTGTCAGAGTTGTTGCCTGTGATTGGAGTGATGGAGCAGCTGGGATTAGCCTTTGCGCTGTCCTTGGAAGAAACCATTTTGGGCTTATTTTTCGTTGCCTCTAGTGCTTTGACCTTCTTGGCATGTTTACTTCCTTTGTAGTGGGCCTCGGCCTGGCTCTACAAAGGAGAACAAATCAGGCTCATTTTTTTGCTACTTACAAACACCACAATGGATGATCATGCAGGAGAAAATACATTCAATCATAGGCACCACAGACACTTACAACTCGGCACTCAACTATGTTTTTGGTATTTAATGAAGTAGTAGACTGGTATCCTAGAGTATTTTGCAGGTTGAAACCTTCTCTATACAAAAACAGAGGACCTATGTCTTTCAAAGCCAGACATTATACGAGCGGACAACAGGGTCAGGGCAAAACTGGGACGAAGGTGAACTTTGTTATTAGTGCCCTCCCACCACTGCCCATCGGGGTTACTTGTCAAATGTTTGGCTGGCAGCAAGCTGCCTGGGGTGCCCTCCCCAGGTGTGGACTTCTACAGTCATTCCATCTTGTTTCCCTTCAACTACAAACTTGCTCCCCTGCAGCTATGTTCCTCTTGGCTCTGCTCTGAGAGCTACTGATGTGACAAAGCAACCTGCCAGTGAGTGGAGGTGGCACTGCATTTTGGAGTCATCTAGCCATGCTCTGTGTGTCATTTTGATGACTCCAGTTCTAAGAATAGACAACATAAGCCCCAAAGGAGGGAGGGACAATCCTTGTTTCTGATCTCAGAGGTGATTCTGAAGTCAAAGCAGTTGATGTTACATTCACCTATACACAAAGCATAGGTGGAACTGTGACTTCAAAACTGGATTAAAAAAAAGAAGAGAGACCCAGGCAAGTGAACATAAAAAATCTTCAAAAGACAAAAACAACTCACAGCCAAACAAGAAAATATTTAGTCCATTTTCTGACATTTGGAAAATTCCCCTCTGCCTAGAGAATAAGGATTTTATCTTTTTGGTATCTAGTATAATGCACATATTAACAAAAAAAATCTAAGTATATTCACTTGAATTTCATTTTGAATAGATCCTGAATATATAAACATGGACTTGATTAAAAAAACCTAAAACATATATTATGTGGCATATTAGCTTAGTTCTTAAGGTAAAGAGGATGATAAACCTGTCACTTAAAGTGAGTTTTTGTTAGATTTCTACAGCAACAATAACTTCTACATCAGTTTTCTTTATATACCTTATGTGTTTGAAGATGATCATACTAATGTTTTCATACATTTTCCTCAGCAAGCAGCGTACAGGTGGGGTGTGTGTGTGTGTGTAGATACACGTGGCAATGGACAGAAGGAACCAGGTTTTAATTCCGTATTTCAATTAAAGATATTATATTATAACACATAACCTTGATCACCCAAGGTCAACAGACTTACACTGAATAACTTCCTAAATATCTCTTCATAAATATTATTTTATACCATCATTGACATCATTTTAGCTCTTAGTCGGTTTGCTCAAGGACCTCTCAGACTGTTCTCTGTCAAGTTGAAGAAGAAAACCGAAAAAACCCAAGGGAAGAGAGAAGTGTAACATTATTTTAAATCTTTTATTTATTACTATCTAAGAATAGTTAAATCCAGCAAATATAGTTAGGTAGATACAAAGAAAATATACAAATAAAAATTTAAAAATTGATAATGTGAAGAAATAATAATAATGACTAATATTATTGAGCCTCTGCCAAGAACAGTTCTAAATGTATTACACGTATTAGCTGATGTAATCTTTTTTTTTAACATTTTTTATTGATTTATAATCATTTTACAATGTAATCTTCATAATACCCTTTGATACGTAGGTACCAATAATAGTCAGCACTTCACAAATAGGAAACTGGGCACAAGAAGTTAAATAACTTAGAAGTCACACAGGTAGGTGTGGAAGCCATTTTGTGTCTGTGAAATGCTTAGGTGTGTACCCCTATTTCACTGTATACTCACACATTAAATATACACATACTCACAGTAAGTTAACAGTACAATCTTATTAGAGTTAAAAATTACACACAAAGAATACACACTGTTTTTAATGACTCAGTGAAAGATTATATTTTAATAGACATTTCTGTGAGTAGGGAAATATACTAGCATAGTACATTAGAACTGATCCTTCTGGTGAGTAACTAAGAAAGTCTTGCTTTTAAGGTAGATAATTTCTACAGGATACCAGAAGACCTCCTAGTTATTCATCTTTCCAAGTATTCTAAACAGTGAGATGCTACTTTAGTGCCCTTTGGCTGAAGAAACATACAGTTCTCTAAATAAAACTTCCCAGCACAAGATAAGCAGCATGTCGTTTCCTCATTACTATTTCCTGGCGTCACTGCGGAAAGTTAAAAGCACCAATTAGCACTTGGGGTAAAGAGCCAGCTAAGTGATACCTCACTGGGTGCCAGGAAGGAAAAAACTCTCCAGGACCGTGATTCACTTTTCTTTTGAGGTCTGGGGCATGAAGAAATGAGCGTTCTTAGTGCTAAGGACTGCAGTTTGCAAAAGATTTGGAGGAAAGAGTGGCAGACAACACTCACTCACATCTGGCACCTTTCCAATTTCCCGGTGGTATTCTTGGTAGTAGCACTTTGCTTTCCTCAGTACTGTATCTGAGGTGTCAACAGCTTCTAAGTCCTGGGCAGACCTTCAAGTGAAACCGAGACACTGTTAAACAGTGACACGATTAACCTGACTTCATTATCTGGGAATCTCCTTACTTGAGGAATGAAAGAAACAAGGACAAGAGCCAGAAAACCAATGAACTCGGCAGTGCAATCAAGCCTGATCAACCATGGCTTTCATGTCCCTTCTGAGAGTCTTGGTTAACCAAACTGACCTACTTTGCACCTCAATGACTAACGAGCAGACACATATTTGTCTAGCACGAATGGCTTGCTTTCTGATTCTACCCCTAAGTGCTGCTTTACCCCCAAACTGGCAGTGATCAAAGAAACCCCTTGTTGAGAACTGCCAGAATTAGAGTTGCCCAAACCATCATGCTGACTCCACACAAGCATTCATCCGTATCTAGGTTCCTTTTCCAGAGGTCACTCCAGGAGCTACCTGACCACCCACTGGTAGAGGAATAGCTTTGATGGGAAATATCCTGGAATTTTTTCTTCCATTTATCTCCATCTTTGTCACTAAAGCCCCTCAGTTTCTGAAGTCCTCTACATCTCTGAGGACACTACAGGTCCAAGTAAAAAAGATAAATAATGAGATAATGTATTGCTTTACAAATAAAAATGCAATAATGAGAAATTCAGTAATTCACTGAGGTCCCATTTCTGTTTTTTACCTTATTTCTATTTTGGACTTTAGAGAGGTGGATAGGATCTTGTAACAAGATGTAAAACTGTGTTCACTTTGTACAGAAAAGGCAGTCCAAACACAAACTGGCAAGTGACTGGGGAAGGGTAATGTCACCAGAAAAAGTCCGCAACTGTTTATTTACCAGTAGACCTGATCTTTTTGTATTTTAAAAAGTAATTAGAATCATTTTCTTAATTAAAGAAATTGTATCATTATTGGCATCTGTTTTATCTGAGACCTTAGATTTCAATGTTAAGCAGTGTTAGATGGGAAATAGCAGAGGTCAGTTAATTTTCAGAAAAACCCTGTATATTAAAATGCCAAAATAAAACAGATGTCAAACAAATTACCACAAAACCAGGCTAAACTAACAAGGGAAAACCTGATTATTTATTCCACAAAGAATTATTTAGCACCTGCCATGTGCTAGACATTGTAAAAGATTAAATATAAAGACTCTACTCACAAGAATGGTAGTTGGAAGAAAAGATGTGCATACAATGACTATAATCCCAAACAGAGAGTCAAATTGTAAATGGAAGTAAACAGCAACAAAGAAGTATGGGACTCAGAGGAGGGGTGAACTTCTTCGGATTGGAGGGCGATCGTGGAAGTTTCATGGAAAAGGGACATCAGAGCTGAGCTCTGTTCTGGGGGCAGGGTTCTGAAGTGGCAGTCTGGAGGGGGACGTATTTCAGGTAGAGGGACCAGCATGTGCTAGGGCGGTGACACCCTGTGAATTATGCAGTGTTTCTTGGGCACACCCGATTTTCAGTACCACAGGGACACAGACATAACAAAGGAGCACTAGGGAAAGGTGGCCACATTGTGATACCTCAAAAATTATTATCTTGTATAAAGCAGAAAACGTGTCATGGTGTTCTATAATTAAAAAAACAAACGCTCTACTTATAGGCATCTTATATAGATGGTTCTAAGTAAGATGTTGCTTTTACATCACAGATTTTATCCTCTGCTCCAAAGTATAATCCTACATTCAAAAGACAACCAAATTATTTATATAGAAGATTAAATAATTTGAGATAAAAGCATGGCACTGAAAATACCATAGTTACACATACTAAGAAACAAACTAGAGATCACTGGGTAACAGCTAAATAATTACTTGAGTCTTTGCTTTAACATAAGACTATTTTTAACTATTAAAATGCTTTTTGCATTTGTTTATGGCATGGATAAGATCACACACTCTCAGAGACAAAGCTACCACATAGAAAACATAAGATGCACCCAAGAGAAAGGCTTACTCAATTCAAAGGTAAGTCTTTCTGCTGATATTTGCAATTTTAAGGCCTGCAATATCAGTAATGACATACTACTGGCTTTGATATTCACTTCGCTCAATGCTCATCTATTGGGATCTGTTGAAAACAAAGTCCAGACAAAATTATAACCGTTATGGAATTTTATATCTTAAAAAGACACAATGCCTTTGCTAATTTCTAATTTATAGCTAAGTGAAACCCTCCAGGTTGCCACACTGTGTAACTGCAGGGGACGAGGGGGCACCATTCATATAGAGTTTAATGTGAATGGCGTCCTCTGGATTCCTTCAAGGCCAGAGTTCTGGCTATGGCTTTTCATATTTACTGGCTTTGTAATATACATGTGTAAAACCCATCAACTCCAAATATTTCTGTATTACTAACGAGAAAAGTGGTGCCTCTAGGAAGAAAACAATGTGCACTCTAGACTGCTAATTCTCTTTGGAGTCAAATATCATGAAACAGAAGTAGAGTTCTTCAGTGATAGCTGCTTTGAAATGCCACTGTTTGAATACATGGGCATTACATATGTCTTTCTTCATGCTGTCCAAAAATTTCCATGTAGGCAAATAAAGTTATTTCTTAGAATGCTAAGCTATTTAGTGGGCTTCAAGGTAATTTTTCAAATGCAGTCTATTCGTCAGCTAAGAGTCTGGATGTTCATGCTTCTGGTGCATGATTCACTGGTGGAATTACTTTATACACTGAAACACAGAAAAGCAGTAAGTGGATCTAACAATGATGACAGAATTGACCCAATGAATTGGGAAAACATGGCAGGTTGAGTTTATAATTCCCCGGACTATAGCAAAAAGTGGCTTTTAAAAAAAGTGCTTTTATTTTTTAAATAACATTGTTTCTTATAGAGTTCCAAGTGAACAAAATTTTGCCTCATTTTCCCAGTGAGTTTCATATTTCTATTAAGTGGAGGTGGACTATTAACCTTAGATGATTCCCAGCGATCTAAGATTCCTCCTCTGGATATTCAACTACACCTTATGCTTAGGGATAATTAGAACAGGACATAAAAGAGACAGTTATTTGAGCCTGACTGTATCAACTGTGATCTGAGCCCCACATCCTTTCATTTGTTGAATTCTGATCTCTCTTCCTGTCATCTCTTTTTTTCTAATTAGGCCATAATTAAAAATCATCTCCTTTTAAAATCAAATTAATCATTTATATGTGTCAAGGTAAAGTTCATCCCAGAAAATTAATTTCTTCATTCTATTTATGAATACTGCAAATTATAGAGACTATATTTTGAAAAAGATTTTCCCCCCACCAACCTAATGAAAGTAGGTTTATGTGAATTTTTTCAATATAGATAATGAATAATAAAATCAGTCTTATTTAATGTCACAACTTCTTTAACTTCACCACAATGTAGTTAAGAATTCAGCAAAAGGTATCTGAGATGCTTACTCTAAAAAAACAAACAAGACTGCTTACTTCTTCATTTCATATTATGTTAAAATTTTTTAAAGATATACTTTGTCTTCTGGGTTGGGGGGCTCAGTATCTGCATCAATGTAATGATAAGGTATGTGCAAACTCTTAGTACGTTCACTCAAGCTTAACTGAGACAAGATGAAGTAAATGAACCCTGACAAAATATGCTCTTAACTTCGCTTCCAAATTGTAAGGGGAGCAAGTCAATAACTCCACACAGAATGCACTTGATAAACCATACTCTCTAAGTTATTATGCTCAAAATGGGAAAATTAGTGCTCTGTACACTAACAATCTTGAATATGTAATAATAGGAACATTTATAACTTATGAAAATATCTAATTGTCTCAAAGAATTATGCATGTGGGACCTAACTTGTTAAAATGACTAAATCTTAGAATTTTTATGAAACACATGGATATCATCTTTTATTTTTATAATACATTATAAAACATCAAGGATTTGTCAATAATTACTTAATATACTTGACTCATTTATTTTTTGATTTTCCCAAAAGTATTCAATTTTATCCACCTCTCTTAAAATAATTTCAAATTTCATATTAAACTGGGACATTTTAGTTAATAATTCCCCATTGCCTTGAAATATAAAGAAGAGTTTACAGTGATTTCACAGTGACATCCAAAGTTTCTAACGTGTGTGACAGTGCTGCTATCTTTCACTGGGGAAATGGATTGCCATTGTGTGCTTTACAAGAACGATTTTTGTGACTCAGTGATAAGTAATGCAATATAATTCAAGTCTGTGCATTAAAGCTGTGACTCTCTAGCTAATTCAAGTCTTCTGATAGTCCTTTAAATTAGGCTCCCAGGCTTCCACACATTAATGTTTAATCAGTCTAGAAGGTATTACATTTACTTCCATTTCCATAGTGAAGAAATTTACATAAATGATATAAAATAAATCTAAAATTAGAATT
Organism: Camelus dromedarius; assembly: GCF_036321535.1. NCBI lineage: Eukaryota > Metazoa > Chordata > Mammalia > Artiodactyla > Camelidae > Camelus > Camelus dromedarius. The sequence continues at coordinate 52,295,067 of NC_087439.1, forward strand.
TACATTGTATCTCCTTATATTTGATATATAATTTCCTTAATTTAGATAAAAGTGGCAAAGTAACTTTGAAAATGCAATGCTCAAAAAATTGACTGAAGAATGGCTTTAATAATATTTTAAATATGTTTAATATATTATTTATTATTACTCATTTGAAAACCTCTTTTACAAAATAGATTTTTATAATACTCATACCCAAAGTCCTAAACCAATTTTTAAAATCCACTAGACATTTTATAATTCAAAATTAAGTGAAATATATAAATGTGAAGATTAATACCATACCCTTTCAAAACATACAAGTATTAGTAAGAGAAAATAATGAAAATGTACATCTTTAGCAGTCACTTAGCTAACCTGAATCATGTTAAGGCTGTCTTTATGCTAAAGTACCAGATTAAACTAGAAATGTCCATTCCAGTTTAATCTGGTCAACCTTTCTTACATTTAAGAAATTAGTCTACTAATTTAGAGGAAAAACTAAAATAAAAATGCCTATAAATATGATTAACCCATAAATATCAAATATTTCAATATAATCAGTGAATGCTAAGTGGACTTTCAGTTTCTAAGTCTGTGAAATAGTATCTAAATGTCCTGCTCACCAAGAAGAGTGCTTACTCATCTTTGAGTCTTCTGAAGCACCTATTGTATGGTATAGACACAATATGAAGTTTCTGAATAGAATACAACATTGTGTATTCTACACACACACAATGTCGTATTCTATTCAGAAACTTTATATATATATATATACACACACACACACATTTGGGATAGAGGAAGGGAATATATATATATATATATATATATATATATATATATATATATGATAACATATATATCTACATTTTGCATAGAGTAAGGAAAATCTTCTAAAAGCAGGAATTTAATGCTGGGAGCCCATTCATTCTTTCATTCAACAAATACTTTTTGAATATCATTATGTTCCAGGCATCATTCCAAGTGTGGGATGCAGGTCTAGTGAAACTTACATTCTAGCATGGGGACATAAACATAAAACATAAATTTACATATATTTTAAGTAAGTGTTAAATTTATGAATATGTTAGGTGGTGCTTTTAAAAATAAGGAAAAGTAAGGAGGGAGGACAAGGATGGGTTGAGTGTCATTTTAGGTATTCAGGGAAGTTTCTGTTGAGAGGGCATTTGCACAGACCCCTGAATGAAGTGAGGCAATTAACCAGGTAAATATCTGGGAGAAGACCATTTTGGGTCTAGGGACTGCAAATAGCTATTCTAAGGATTTTGACTTTTACTCTGAGTAAAATCCCAGCAGTGTTTTGAACACAGGAGTAACCTTGTTTGACTTCTGTTTGTAAAATGATCACTCTGGTTACTGTATGGAGAACAGCTATGTGTGTATTGCAGGGGTGTTGGGGGTGAGGCAAAAGTGCAAAAGGAGGCGATTATAATCATCCAAGCAAGAGATAAAAACGGTTCAAAATAAAATACCACTGAAGAATCAGAAAGATTTTAAAAGAATGATTTTCTTAACCAGTAGTTACAATATTTGGAATATCTGCAATCTTTGAACTTGAATCAACCATAATTTCTACAGAATTTCATTTTTGTCCAATTAGCTGTTACTTTTGTTTCCTCTAAATTTAAACTGTATTTAGTTTTTGTCCAGGTAATATCATCACACAGTTGAGACGTATGAAACAAAAGCATACACAGTGAAAGTGTACCTCTCAGACTCAGCCACTAGTTGTTGCCACCTTTTGTGTATCCTGCCAGAGATAATTTACATGTCTATCAAGCAAACATATATGTGTGTGTGCATTTTTCCTTTCTTCCATTTTTAGACAAATGCCTATATACTACATATGCTGTTCTGCACTTTGCTTTTTTTATTTAGCAATAGATCTTAGAGATATTTTAAAGTGAGTAATTAGAAAGCTTTCTAATTTTTAAGATGCATATGTATATTTATTCCATTATATTAATGAACCATAATTTATTTCAACAGTATCTTACTGATGGGTATGTAGGTTGTTTTTCAAAGTTGTGCTGTCACCCATGAAGCAAAAATAGGCATTAGATGTTTCAAATGATTATTTTTCTTCTTTTTACAACTAGAAATGATTTTTAAAATACTTTAATTAAAGCAGGCATTTAAACATTTCCTAATTAGTCTCCCTACCCAAATTTTTGATTATGGATATATTATAATTATATGTTTTCCTAACCATATTTCTGGGAATCAGGCAATGAAATGTGCACATACCCCTGCCCTGGGCTTAATAAAATGGTATAAAAATTTGGGAAAAGAAAGTCCCTTGAGATGAACCTTCAATAATGGAAATGATTTTAAAGGCAAGAGATACATATTCTCAAGAAGGAGAAGACTATAAGAAAAACATGTTTGGATAAAACAATGTTTGTTTAGGGAATTGTGAATAATCTAGTCTGAGTGAAATGTGGGTGTGTGTGGAGTAGGAATGGAAGAAAGATTAGGAAGGCAAATGCCATATTATTTAGGCCTTAAATACTAGGTAGTGCGAAGGTAGTTAACAAATAGCATATTTAAATTAGATAGTAATAAGAAGCCACTGATGGCTTTTGTTCCAGCACAATCTGATCCAGCTAAGACCTACTAAAAGGAAAGAAAAGACAGTAGAGTAAATAGCAGATTCTCACCACAGCAAGTCAAGGAGTAATGGGGTTCTTAAATACACAGATTTCAAATTTCAGGGGCCTCTATATAGTTTATAAAGCAAAAGCTAGAGCTTTTACAGAAAAGGAGCTATTCCTCCTATTAAAGCACATCTCTATCTAGAAATTCTGTTCCGTTTTTGCCTTCCCTAATGTCTATTATCCCTTCTCTTTTTAAACATTTATATCAAACTCCCCCTTCCCAGAACAAATCCTTATCATGGTGTTTAAAGAAGCCTTGATCTCCCCAACGCAAAATAGACCATCCCTCAACCTACATTCAACCTTGGCCTTTCACCCTTTCTGCCTTATTTCACAGACTAATCCGTTCAACTAATTGCATGCACATCTCCATTTTCGCTTCTCTAACCTGGTTCACCTCAATCCACTGAAACATCACCAAGACAACAATGCCCTAAGTCCTAAAACCAAGAACATCTTTTATTCCTCCTTTTGCTTGACCAATCGGGGTACCTGACCCTGCCGATCTCTCACTTCTTCTTTGGAAGGCACTTTTTCCCAGGCTCCCTTCTAGGTTGGTGTTCTCCCACCTACATTTCAGAACAGTTTGCAAGCTCATCTTCCTCTGCCCAGGCACTGAATTGTTGATAAATTCTGAGGCTCAGTTTTAAGCCTTGTCTTCTCACTCCAAACTTTCCTGTCTACTCCCTGTTCAATCTCACCCACACAATTTCCCCAGTCACCTTTACACCAATAATTCCCTGGTTTCTACCTCTCTAGTCCAGATCTCTCGTCTGAGCTCCAGACTCATAATATCCACTCAGACATCTCAAAGCACCTTAAACATAAGATCAAAACCAAAGCTGTCTTGCCAAAACTACCTAGTCCTTTTCCTAGCATTCCTTTTCTGCTAACAGCATCACTCTACATGTGTTGTAAGAGCTAAATCCAGGGATCTTTCTCATGGTCACCCTCTACCTCCACCCACACATTCAATCACTGAGTCCTACAGATACTCCCTCCTAAATATTTCTCTAATCAAGCCAGCTCTTTACATCTCAACCACAACCACCTTGGTCCAAACTGTCATCATCTTTCACCTGGACCACTGCAACAGCCTCTTTAGTGATCACCCAAAGACTCCTCTTGCTCTCTGATGATCTGTTCACCACACGGTGGCCAAAGTATATTTAAAAAGTGAAAATCTGAACATATCATTCCTCTGCTTAAAATCTTCAATGTCTCTTCACTGTTCTTGGTTTAAAATCTACAATCATCATAATCAAGACCTATATGTTCTTCTCCCTACCATTATTTCATTGGGTAGCAGGCTCTATGTACCTCTCTGAGAATATAATGGAGCCTAAGTACAGTGCTAGCCTTTCACACATGCCTAAAACACTATCTCTTTTCTCTTCTCCTAGTTAATTCCTATTCAGCCTTCAGAACACAGCCCAAATATTACTCCCTTAAGAAACCTTCCATGATCCCCCAGACTAGGTCACATCGTAATTCTTGGATTCTTTTCTTTATAGCACTTCTCATAATTAAAAAATATTAATTTTTATAATAACTTGATTAATGGACACATAATATTCATTAAGGCTTGTAACTATAAGATTTTTGTTCTTCACTGTACCTCTTGCACTGTGCACACTGCCTGAAACATTTTGACATTTCATAAATAATGATTACATGGATGAATAAGTGAATAACTGAATGGAGAAAGTCTTTATTACTTGATATACAGAATTAAAGTAAAGGTAGAGAAAGAAAAAATAACAGGAGTTTATTTTAGAAGTTTCAGACCCAAGTAACAGGATAATGGTGTGGGATAATGGTAAAATGATTAACAAAAAGATGCAGTTGTGATGGGGTGAGGAAATTTTGCAGAGGAAAATGAGAGTTCAGTTTGGGCATCTATTTAGGCTGTTCATGGGCTATACAATGGAGGGGGCCAACAAACAAATGGAAATACAAGAGATAGTTGAGAAAAGAGGCTGGGGCTGGAGACATCAATTTTGGAACCATATGATAAGATGATAGGTTAAACCCTGGGAATGGTTGAGATTCCTGATGAATTAAGTAATGAGAGGAGAAAACCTATTTTTAGGAAAGAATCTTAAGAAATAGCTATATTTAATAGGTAAGATGAGGAAGAGAAATCAGCACTGGATACAGAAGAGAGGCCAGCAGAAAAGCTGGATATACAAGAGAGTAATAAAACCCAGAGGTCAACAGAAGTGAAAATTCCAAAGGAAAAATAATTAAAAATATACATAAACAACTAACAAAGAGGAACTATAGTCTTATTGAAGTATAACATCTTAAATGCTAAAATACTCTTCTGTAATTTCAAAACAGCTTCATAAAATAAGTGGAAAACAATATGAGGACTTTGTGTCCTGAAAGAATATTTGATAATGTTGCACAGGAAGCATAGTGGTAGCCATGTCTGTGGAAATAAGGGGTCTATTTATATCTCCTACTCCAAAGAAAATTATAGCGCCTCACCCATCACTTAAAAGAGCTGAGGAATGCAGAACCACAGAGAGAACATAGCAACCAGGACGAGTGCAAACACAACGTCAGGTTACAAAAATTACTGTGAATTCAATAATAAAAATAGTGACAAATAGTTACTATTTACTGTTTGCTCTGTTTGCTGTGTACCAGGCTCTGTGCTAAGTGTGTTACAGTCAGCATCTCATTAAATCCTCATAAAAGCATGTGAGACAGGTATTATTAGTCCAAGTCTGTGAAAAATCAAGTGTCCAATAGCACACTGCCAGAAATGGAAGCCCCTGAATTTAAACCCACGGTGAGAGATTAGATTCTTAACCACTATACCATTGAACCATTGAAGCAATTCCCAAGCCCAGGGTCCAAACAGCCTTCACAGGGGAAGATCCAAAACAGAACAGACTCTCTCCTTTAGCCACTCTGGTAAAAGATGATCTTCATTTCCTTAGAAAAAATGATCTGGAGGTGGAAAAAGATCTGGGGAGGTGAACTTTAAGGTCACAGAAGGTACAGTGTTCATTGTAGAGAATGTATTCACTAATTCCTAACCAACCCTTGGGTTGCATAAATTAAAGACTTAAAAAATCCTCTTTAGGACCATTTATCCATTCAGTGAATAAATGTGCTAGGTACTGGGGGAACAGCAATGCACAATGCACACTCAGTCCTTGTCCTGACAGAGCCAACAATATTGTGTATGTGTGTGTGTGTGTGTGTGTGTGTGTGTGTGTGTGTATTAGAAACATATATTAAACAAACAGTTACATAATAAGGTATCTTTACAACCTGTGATACATTTCATGGAGGAAAACTGCTGGGTGTTGTAAAATTTATTACTGGGAGTGGGGCTAGTTTATAGTAAGGAATCTAGACAAGTTCCTGTGAGGAAGAGACATGGAAGGTGAGATCTGAAGGAAGAGTAGAGACTAGACCAAAAGAGAGGGGAAGAAGTAGCATGGCAGCTTTATTGAAATAAAGGAAAGCCACTGTGCATCTATGCAGAAAAAACTCTAATTTGAAAAGATACATGCACCCCGATGTTCATAGCAGCACTGTTTACAATAGCCAAGTCATGGAAGCAAACTGAATGTCCATCAACAGATGAATGGATGTAGTACACACACACACACACACACACACACACACACACACACACACACAATGGAATACTACTCATCCATAAAAAAGAATGAAAAAAGAATGAAATAATGCCATTTGCAGCAACATGGATGGACCTAGAGATAATTATATTAAATGAAGTCAGTCAGACAGAGAAAGACAAATATCATATGATATCACTTAAATGTGGAATCTAAAAAAGAAATGACACAAATGAACTTATTTACAAAACAGAAACAGACTCACAGACAGAAAACAAACCTATGGTTACCAAAGGGGTAAAAGGGTGGGGACGAATAAGTTAGGAGTTTGAGATTAGCAGATAAAAACTACTATATACAGAAGAGATAAACAAGGTCCTACTGTATAGCACAGGGAACTATATTTAATAGCCTGTAATAATCTATAATGAAAAAGAATATGTAAAAGAATATATATATATTCTTTTATATATATATATAACTGAATCACTGTGCTGTACACCAGAAACTAACATAACACTGTAAATCAACTCTACTTCAATAAAAAAGAAAGCCAGTGGCTGAATCCTAGCAGACAATGGGGCGGGTGGCAAGAACTGGACTAGAAATGTGCACACTGGTTAGAAACCTGAATTATGAGGATGCTCAGTGACTAAAAGTGTGAAAATTTTGATATCAAGAGTGATCATAATCAAATAAGTACCTCCTACTTCCTCCAGATTCCTGACTGACCTCTGCCTAGGAGTAGAAGCAGTGGCCTGAGTCAGGGGTCACTGGTTGGTATGATTTTTGGGGTCTGTCTGCCTGATCTCTCTCAGTGTGGAATGAGCAGATTTATAACAGACCAAATGATAAGTTATTAGAAAAACAATTCTTACATACGGTAGTTCACTCTCTTGTCTATCAAGAAAGCCCCAGGTTAGGACACAAAATCAGTGATTTATGCATCATTTAGTCAATTTGATCAGTGCAGATAAATAAATTGGATAAATCATCCCTCAAAACAATGCTTGTTTGGCATGAAATATAAAACCTAGATACTATGGAAGTTAAAACATTTGACTCAAAAGATTTTCTGGGAAAATACTAACCAAGTCACAAAAATATCATTTGCTTAAAAAAAAAAGGAAAGAATAGTATTAGATACTACTAAATGATTACAATTTCAGAAAAACCTCAACAATGTGCATTAATTTGGGTAAAGGGCATAATGAAATGGGTAAAAAAAGTTGAAAGTAGAACATTTTTGGAGAAATGCTGTTAGCTACCAGAGATCCCTAGGTGATATATTAAAATATGTAAGAATTATTTTAAATTATATCATTGGTTGTATTTTAATGAGTGCCCTTAAAGCGCTTACATCAGCTTGTAAACCTTTGTTCTGTTGGTGTTCTAAATCTCTATGCTTTAGCCTCCTTTGCAACGCTCATTTGCATTATCTTTGAAGAAAGAATTTGGACCAGACAAAAGTATAATTTAGTCCATACCTGAATGATCACAAATCCCTAGTAATGTCCTCCAAATTAATAAGAATTTACTGCATTTATAAAAATGGAAATTTATGCAAAAGACAATTACTCAATGTCTAGATCTTTAGAAAACTAGCTCAAAAAGAACGTCTTTCAGATACTCAAATTTTGTATTTTATAATCTACATCTGTAAATTCAGTACTTCTATTCTGGCGTTTTTGCAAATATAGATGTCCATCATTTTCCCATCATTTACAGATGTTAATATCTCCTTCTATAACCACCTGTGTAAATGTAAAAATTCAATCTTAAAAAGAGATTTTGGTATTTTTAGTTTAAAAGTGCATCTAGGGCATTTTGTTGGCTTACACATTTTAAATTACAAAACTACAACAAATAAGATAATAGTCCCTTTAATGAATCTATTCTTTTCCATTCCTTTCAAAATAATATTTTAAAAAACCAAAAATTCATGACATGAACAAATAAATCATCACATAAAAGGACTCCATAGGTGTCTCCCAAGTAATAAAGAAATTTATTTTTTTCCAGAGCAAAAACCAGGTAATTACCTTATGTTTGCAGGTCAGGGATAATGTATGCTGTATTTCAGAGAACATTCTGTGGGCATTATTAAAGATAAAAGGGAAACTATTTTGTGATTAGAAGTATAAGTCAGCGCTATGTATCTCCATGCTAAGTGTAACAAGTATTTAAGGTAGAACTAGAATTCGTATTAATAGAATAACAAACGTCTGTGGTATAATAAAGTGAGGGGATAGCCACTTCAGTATGGGAAATAAGAGACTGCACTGCCAGTATTTAATTTAAAAGCAATAATAAAACTGACTAAAAATCAGTCTGCTTATCATTATTACTACATGCTGGCAATTCTAAACTTAGTAGTAAAATACTTCTTCCTGGAAAAAAAAAACTGTTGGTCTGTTTTAAACAATTGTTGTGGTTACAGCTGAATTTTAATACTATGTATGTAAATTTAAAATTAGCGTATTTTGGTCATTTATCTGTTAAGTAACTATATGGAAGTTAATACAGAGAACTTGTAGTCACATCATCAAACTCCCAATTCACAATGACTCTGCTATACCTACTCATTTTGAAAGTAAGTTCCTAATGGTTAAGAATGACTTAAGTTTGTTTCAGATGCAGTCTCCATTTGCAAACTCTCTGCCATTCATATTCCAGCATCTCAGTAATTCTGATTTGAAATAATGATAGCACAGTGATTGTAAAGAGAAAGAAAACTGAATTTGGGATACTTCAAGTCTTTCATTTTACAGGGCTGGTTAGAATTTCTATTTGTGTTTAAATTTTAAGAATGAGAGAGTGCCAACTGTGAGATACATTACTCTTGTTTGGTAAATAAAAAATTTCAGCTTATACATGACATATTTGACTGACTTCAGTTAATATCTTGAAAATTGAAAATTTCTTCTTTTTAAAGTTTTTATGTGCTTTAAAACCAACGAATGAAGAAGAAAATAAAATATCAGTGGTGTAATTTAGTAGTATATCTTTTATATAATTTTGATTTTGTTGCAGTTTACTTATTTGTTACTGTAATATTATTCATTACTGTGACAGAAGAGTATATAGGTTTAAGTTTTGTCTCATTTAAAAAATAATTTAATGTAATTAAAAAGGATCAGTTCTTTACTTTTTTCCTTTTTTAATAGTGCAATATTAATGTTAAAGTAATATATTAAAACTTTAATACAGTCTCTGAGTTTCTTTCCTGGCTTCTCTTATTAGTCATGTCAATTCACCATTATTTCTGAAAATAACTTTGTTCTATAGAGGGGATGTTAAAAATGACCTGCTCTTGTTACCAGAAATTTTAGGTATGCCCTGATAAGAACTAAAACACATTTCTATCTGAATGAAATACAAATTAACAGAAATTTACTCATATTCTTAGCTCCCAAAGGTCAGAATCTAAAAAAAGTGAAATATTCTTGGGAGTTCTTGTTCATCAGATCTGTTTTCTGTGTAGTGAATACAATATTTGTTTCCCTGTGCCCTAGAAGACAGAACTAAAGTGAGGCGGAAAAAAACCCCCAAGATTCCTTTTTTCTTTTTCTTTTTTTTAAAATAATGATTTAAGTAAGATGAAATACTAAACATGATTAAATCCTGAAGCACGTAACCAAAGGAAGCTGTGGAACATTTCACTCTGTGGAAATGGAAGATTCAATCACCTTAACCATCTTCCTATGTGATCATGGTTTCCGGTATGCAGACTGACAAAAATTTGCATAATTTTAGGAGGTTCATGGACTGCCTGCAGCCTACCCATAGACCACATCCTTAAGAAGCCGTATTTATTTAAGCGCTAGTATTTAATAAATCTTCAATACTCTCCCTTCAAATGCTGTCCATCTCTCAAGCTTTCTATGGTTTCAATTCCTCCATGAATCCCTGTACAAATACGGAGATAATATGTGGAGAGCATCTAATACAGAGTCCGGCAGAAGAACAGGCATCCAACAAGTACTACCTGTCTGCTTGTGCTTATTCTAACCCACGTGCTGTCTGCTTTTGTGAATGCGTATTACCCTACAGTCAACACCAAGCAGTTCAGCAGTGTTTCTATGTCTATTAGTTTTGTTTCCCTAGCTAGCTAATCAGGTCTATGAGGGTACAGAACCTGTCTCATACTTCCTAAATCTTACTTTCTAAGCAGAAACTATTTTGATGCTCTCCTCCTGTCTCTGGCTAACTTGACAGCTTCTTTACTCCCCTTGAAGAACTCACCTTGATCAGCAATGCTATTTTTCCAACAAAGGTTCCCAGCCTGAAATCTTAGAAACTGGCTAAAGCAATACTTCTTCATATTCTTTCCTCTCCCCTCCTGCAAGCCATGTCCCTTAAAGTTCCTTATGACCAGTCAGGTATTCCCTGCTCCCCACTTCCCCCAACCCCTACCAAAAAAGCCCTGCTCTTTTTTATGCTGACCCACCATATCTAAAGTTGTCCGGCCTCCAGGGCAAATGCTGTCACTTGAATTTATTCAAAGAGCTGCTTGAGAGATGAAAGTAGCTAAAAGGTGAAAGTTACTTTTGCAGAACGTTCTGAACTGTATTAAATTAGCCACTTGCTTGAAAGCAATGGAGTAGGTAAGACTACTTCTTGTTGCATCCAGCTTTTTTGTTCTGTTTTGTTGCTGTCTTACATAAGTAATACTTTTTTTCTTGTTGTAAAGGTTGTGAAAATTATAGTCAATTATTCACTCTAGCATACAAAATAAAAGACAGCTATGGGAAACCAAACATGTACTAAATAAAGCCTGACTATAAACTTTAAACCAGCAACTAATCATTTAGGAAACCTACAGGTGTTCAGCCTAGAAATTCTACCTGATTTCTAATTGTGTGCTGAATAAATTTTTAGCTGAAGAATCCCAAACCACAAAAATCAAATGAAACATTATCTCATTGTAAGGATTTCACAACCAATCTTAACTAAGGAAATTTATACCAAACAAAGTAGAAAAATACACAAGACTTTAATAGTCTTCCCCAGTCCCAAAGTGGCAAGGCAACTTTTAGATGACAAAAATCACCAACAAAATGACTTGAAAATTCTTTCAGGAATCTTTTACTTTTGTCTAAAACTTAGTAACACAGGAAAATAAAAAGATAACCCACAGTATTTTGTTGTTGTGTTGTTAATGGAGGTGCTAGGGATTGAACCCAGGACCTCACGCATGCTAAGCATGCACTCTACACACTCTCCACCACCGAGCTATACCCCTACACACCCCTGACCCATAGTATTTTCTAAAAGGTGCTATTAGTGTTTGATTGGCAAACCAATATTTAAAGGAAATGTACCAAATCTTGCAGCATTGATGGTGAATCATAGAGGCTTACTGGTTTTCTGTTGAGAACATATTCCGATATGTGAGGGTGAGTTTTGGTACTTTCCCTGTAACATTCATTTTTACTGTTCTTCACATCACACTAGGTGGGTCATCCTAACTTTGAATATTACTGACACACAGAAGTAGCTAAAGTAACATGTCATGATGAGGTATCTACGTGGATTAAGAAAAAAAAAATCCCAAAGTGATTACATTATACATGTTGCATAACTTCCCCATTAGTTAAATTCAGGATCTGATGAGTCTTAATAAGTTATAATGCTCACTTTTTTTTAAACTTTGCTTTTATCCTAGACTTCATTTTCTTTCAGTGATGAATTTAATATCAGTCCTAAATTATCAAATGCCCACTTAAAATAAGGTAGTTCTGAGAAGGACTATGACACTTTGATAATATTATAGTGCTACTTCTGAGGCAACTTTTTAAAATTTAATAAGTAACTACTATATACCTCAAACAAGCTAAATTTTTTACAGAGCTTTCTTAAACAGCAGCTGTTGAAGAAAATTTTTAGCTCCCTATGTTCCTGCTCTCTATAACCACACTATATTTCTGTCATGTTGAAGCAAAAAATGTTCATCATTTTGTCAGCTCTGCCTGCAAAGCAGAGAATTACCTTCCCAGGCTCCTGAGATTTATGCTTTTAATTACCTCCTATCTGCTTCACTACCTTCCAAACCTAAGAATCACTATAAATAGTCTTATTTATGGGAAAAATGTAAAATGCTTGACAATAGCAGGCTATCACTTTTTAGATTTCCATTTGATGCTATTGACTCCTTATATCTTCAGCACCTCTTTTTTTTCTTCACAGAATTGGTTGATTTTTCAAACTTACAAAATTATTCATTTGTCCAATAATTTATACTGCTTAACAGCAGATGTAAACTTTACAACTAGCTTTCACTCACCTACCCAGCAATGAGATTATTATCACGGTGGTATCTATTTAATGATCAGCTGCAGAATTCAGTTTAAGTCTGATTTTCTCTGAATCCCTTCATCATAAACTCAACTTCTATGGCTTATTTCATTTCTGAATTGGGGGGAGGGCCCTGTTAGGATAAGTGAAATTTAGCAGGCTAGGCACCAATATTCTTAAACTCTGCCTCTCACATTTTATCAGCATCAATTTTTTTGGTAAAAAACCAATAAATTACTTATATACTTACACATACTTGTATACAATTTATATATGAGTATAGAAATATAAATACAGCATGATTAATAGACTAAAGAAGCTGCTACCTATCCCAGGGCCTTCAAGACAGATAGAGTAGGTGTGCGTAGGTAGCAGGCAGTGATTGTGTATGTACACATAAGAGGAGGGAACAGTTAACCTAAGACCTAACATGTGTATTATTTGTTGGATGTATCTGACAGTGGTGATGTAGGGAGAGCCAAATAGAAGACCACTAGTTAAGGTTTTCCTTGACATACCAGTTATCAAAGGCAATGTCTGAAAATTCAGGAAGTATAGGATAATTTTTTTAAACATTATGTTGGTTAGAGTTTCAAATAATATGCTCAATATGCTTAAAACAATTTTTTTTTACCTTGTAGGAAATTTTCAAGTGAAAAGTGCCTCAGAATTTAAAGCAATGAGTCCAATTTTTAACTTTTAAAAAAGCTTAATAAAGACTAACCATGTCCACAAAAGAAAGGCCAAATAGTGTATTTGTTGTACTTTAGTGCCAGAGAAAGAGGAAGAAGGGAGGAAAGAGAAGAGAGAGAGGAGGGGGAGGAGGACAGAGAAGCCAGAGTAGAGAACAAAAGATGAGGAACATGGTGGTTTAGTAAAAGAGAACACGTTTTGACAGGGAAAGAGAAACACTGATAATCGGTGGACAGAATTTCTGGAGTTAAAAGCAAGCACTAGGCAGCCAATAGCAAAATGCGAAATCCCCTAGAAGAATGTGATGACAACGAATAAAAAGCTTGATGGTTCAGAAAACGCCAGCGGGTGCCCTGGCCGCTGAGTGCCTGTTCTGCTTTCGCTGCAAGAGATCTCTTCCGACAAGGTGTCGAATGGGTTCCTGCTTCCTGGCCGCTTCGACTTCCCAGGGAAGGAACCTCAGCTGCTGCAGGGACTGGCTGTCTCGTGGCAGCTGGTAGAGACGGGAAGTTAGGTGTGGGGGCTAGAGGAGATGGAGGGTCAGCCAAGAGCACGGGGAAAGGGCGTAAATGTGATGCTGAGTTGTGGCTTTCTCCCTCATCTAATGACTGCTGACATCCCTGCTGGATGACAGAGAATGCCGGGGCCTCTAGCAGAAACAGTGCTAAGGCCTTTTCAGTGGCAGATAGAGGAAGGGGGCAGTTTGTTTATGCAAGACAGAAAATTTGGACTCTATTATATAAACTGCTAAAGAAATCAGGAAGTGGGCATAAGATTAAAACTACCAAAGAAAAAAAAAGAAGGATGAGATCTAGGCGGAAAGGTCCAGAAGGGCATACTTAAATAACCTTATCCAAATGAAAACTGCTAGGATGACAAAAGACGCAAAATGCAGAGGGAAGTGGCGATGCAGATGTATCAATTACACACTAAATGCAGTCATGTGGGAATTGAGGGTGATTGTTGGATAACTGCATTTTCTGAAATTTTAGTGAGATTTATGGTTAAGAATAGGAAAGTCAGGTCACCTACAGAAATGTTCACACAAATGGCTGGTCATCCTGTCATTGTAACTTCCAAGCAAATCCTTAATTTCCTGTCCATCTGTACTTTGTCAGTCTAAAGTAAATCAATGAAATGGCATGAGGTCCTCTCCTTGTCTTGAGATGTGAGGAGATAGAACACAACAAAAAGAACAGCGGGCTAAAATGAGACAGAGACATTGGGTAACTAAAAACCGGAACAAAGACAAAAACAGTACAACAGAATTAAAAATCCAGAGGAACCACAAAAGTAAAATAGAGAAAATGTGAACTACAAATGACTTGAAGTTTATAATGCTATTCAAAAAGTGATACTGTAAATTCAAAAAACTCAAATGAGTTAGATCCAAATGAATGGGGTCAGCAATTAGGGACCCTGCATCTCATGCTTAATCAATTGTGTTATTAATGCTGAGTATCAAAATTTCAGGGTCAATTACTGAATTAGAGTATATAAAACTTGATTAAAAAGATCATTATGCTCTCATTTCGATTTGCCCATGAAGCATAAAGGGTATTTATGATTAACTCTGTTCTGAGATAACAATAAAAGAAGATCATCTCTATTTTTAAACTTTTGAGAGTATTATGTTGCTCTGATTTTGGGTAAAAATCTGTTTAAGGACCAGTTTCCTTTATCCTTCTGCTACTCTTCCCTAATAAATTGAAATTAATATGAAAATTAGAAATTATTTGGGATCTGCCAACTTTCAACCTAGTCAAAAAGAGAAATGTAAGCCTCAAGAACCACTTAAAAGCCTATGTTAAAAGCTCTAGTTTCTAGTCTTTTCATCTGAAAACCTAAAGCCCAATAATTTTTAGTCTTCTTTAAAATCAACTACGAAACAGGATAGAAGACGTACTTCCCTGGCAAGGTTTAACTCTAGAAATGTATTTCCCAGCTAAAGGGAACGATTCAGACTTTGGCTTATCAATTTGTGACCATATTAGAGTTGCAGTGCACTCCTTCACTGGAGAAGAAGGGGGCATTCAGGCGCAGGACAGCTTCATTCAGTGCCCAGGTAAAACCATCTTAGGGAAAAAAAGGTGGCCAAGAAGAAACTAGGGATACAGGTGCCGCACACATTTGTGCAAACGTCTGGGACTTGGTTGGAAAGACATATGATTCCTGGACTGCAATGCCTGCAAAATGACAGTTAATGCTGTCAATTTGTAAAGGTTCATTTGGGAAATGTTTGTGATTAATGCATGCTCATTTGCATATCACTGTATTGTGTATATAAAGCTGTAGCCTTTTGCTTTCCAACAGTGGAGTTCTACGGAGATGATAAAAGCTGGACAAAGGGGGCTTCTGGACACTTAAACTAGGTCACATTGAATTTTAATGCATGAAGCCTGCCCGGGTACATTTTAGATGGGTAATGGAGAACGGCAGAATGCAGTCTGTTTACTGTGCAAATCTGCCTTCCAGATTTTTCAATAAACATATTTTCTACACTGAAGAGTGAAGCCAATTCAGTCTCGGGCTGATTTAGAAATGTTATTAAAGAAAATAAGGACGAGCATCTTCTTAATTCTTACATTAAAATGTAAATAGGATAATTATAAAATAATAAACTCTACCCCAAATAAAGAATGCTCAGTTGCAGAGCTCAGTTATGCAGATTACAGCACCATTACTAAACACTGAGAACATGTATATGTCACACTTGTGAATTTGCCATCCAGACTTTGTGGCTTTACTGCCCAGAGTCTAAGCATGACTCAGAAACTTAATTTCTTTCTCCATTATTAACAGAGCTTTTGAGTGGTGGCAAGGAGGCAGGTGGTCACATGCTTACATGTGTACATCTGTCCCTGTCAGTAAATACAAAGAAAATTACTGACATCGAATAAAGCTCAAGTCAAAGGTGAAATCTACCCCTAGAGCAATTCTGGGGTGGAGAAAGAAGACTGGCACACCTCCCCCCACCCAACCCGTGACACAAATAAAAACCAAAACTCATAGTCATTCTTTCTGGGTCTTAGCTGTTCCACCTGTAAGACGGAGGTGTGTATACTCTGTCCTTCTAATGTAAATACCACAGAAATTATTTTTAATCATACATAGAGCTGAAATGGTTTTCCCAAAGATCATGTAGTCCATTTTAGGCTGTATTATAGAAGAAGAAACTGAGGCCGACAGTGGTGAAATGGTTTATCAAGGTCAAAATTGGGATTTAAATCACATTCAAGGGCTCAATTCAGTGGGTGTTCTATAGTGTGCAGCCTTTCTATGTATGCAATGATGAAAATATAGAGCAGAAGACCTAGAACATGTTCTAAAAGGATCTAATAAAATTAACCCTTGAGTGCTTTCATTTACACACATGTTAAAAGTTGCTGCTGGACTCTGGAGCCTACTATGTATGGTGCTTGGCATAAAATAGCACAGTAAGTGCTAAGAAAATGCATAAAGTCATTATGGGAGGCGACATAATATAATGGAAGAGTTGTGGATTTAGAGGCAAGAGATCTTAATTTATGTCCTAATTCTGTCATTTATTGGCAATGAGAACTATGTAATTCCAAAACATCAGAAATAACCTAAGTGTCCACCAGTAAGGGACTAGATACTATGGAACATCTACACATAGAATACTATATTAGTTTTCTATTGCTGTTGTAGCAAATTAAAGCAACACACGTTTATTATCTTACAGTTCTGGAGGTCAGAGGTCTGACGTGGGTTTCACTGGGCTAAAACCAAGGTGTCAGCAGGACTGAACTCCCTTTTGGAGGCTCTAGGGGAAAATCAACTTCCTTGACTTTCCAACTCCTAGAAGCTTTCCACATTCCTTGGCATGTGGCCTCTTCTTTACCTTCAAACCAACAATGGCCAGTCGAGTGTTCTTAAATCACATCACTCTAACCTTCTCTTTTGCCTCCTTCTTCTACTTTTAAGGACTATTGGGGCCCAAGGAAAACCCTGGATAATCTATTTTAAGGTGAGTTGATTAGTGCCCTTAGTTCCATTTACTACCTTAATTCCCCTTTGCCATACAAGGTAACATAGTAAGAGTCCAGAGATTAGGATGTGGACATCTTTGCCTACCACAACTATAACAAAAACAATGAGGAAACTCACTATGTTCTGATAGGGAAGATTCTCCAGGATATATTGTTATGTAAAAAATGTGTGGCAAAAATGAATGTAAACAGTATGCTACCTTGTATAGGTAGTGGAAAAGAGAGGAGATCGAGTGTATATACATACTTGGTTATACTTGCATAAAGAAACCCAGGAAAGATATACAAGAAATATTGAGGTGGCGACAGATAGACAAGGAAAGACATGGAAGTGGGGAGGATGGGGAATAGGGTGGAACAAGATTTTTTAATGTATCCTTTAAAATTAATTTGCTTTTCACACCATGTAAATACATATTTTTTTAATTCAAGGGATTTGTAATTGCCCCAACGTCTCTATTATTCACTTGATGGTTCAAACATTTTGTTTTGAAGAGCCTGCCTATCATCAGCCTTAGTTTTCTCTTCTTAAAGGAACTATTCTAACAGGCAGAGCCTCGCTTGTCAGTAGCTTTGTATTAGCAGTTCTCCAACATGACATTCACAGACTTCATGAAAGTCTGCATCTTTTGCAAGTTTTTTGAAGTTTTATTTTGCCCTCTATTTGCATTGTATTATGAGATGTTTTTGACATCTGGCGTTGCTGCACTGGGAATGCTAGAACTAAATATGGAACATGTCTTCAGGTGGGCACTCATTTTGTAAGTGGCCAGTTAAGTAGCAAACATGAACATTTTCATTTTATATTCGTAAAGTTACAGAGATGTTAATTTCCCTATGTGACTGTGGAAGTCTGGATAATAAGTGGGCAAAATTGTTAAATATACTTGGAACTATTTCAGTATTTATTATTCTGTCTTTTCTTTAAAAAATTCTTTTCATTATTATACCTTAAATCTAGTAGTAATATTATAGTTTAATATATCTAGTAGGTGTGTCTATAATTAATTAGTCTTCAATTTACAAACTTGCATGACTCCTATCACATTGATCTTTTTCTAGTCAGGTTTACTGAAGTATATTTTACATACAGTAAAATTCTCTTTAGGTATTGAGTTCTATAAGTTTTGAAAAACAAAACAGTTGTGTAACTACCACAACACGAAAGATTTAGAACATTTCTATCATCCCAAAAAGCTCCCTCACACTTCTTGGTGATCAACTCCCCAACCCCACCCTCAATCCCTGTTAACTACTAATCTGATTTGTCCCCATAGTTTTGTCTTTTGCAAAAGTTGTATGAGAGTAATCATACAATACACAGTCTTTTTGTCCAACTTATTTCATTTAGCACACTATCTTTGAGATTCATCCACTTTGCAGGATATATCAGTACATCATTTATTTTATTGCTGGGTAGCATTTCATTGTAGGACTATACCACAGTTTGTTTATCCATTCATCAGCTGATAGACATTAGGATCAATTACAGTTTTGGGCAATTATGAATAAACTTACCATAAAAGACATATATATATGAACATACATTTTAATTTCTCTTGAATAAATGCCTAGAAGTGGGACTGCTGAGTTGTATGGGAAATGTTATCTATAACTTTATAAAATTTCTTATAACTACCAAACTGTTTTCTAAAGTACCTGCACCATTTTGCATTTCCATCAACAATGAATGAGAGTTCCAGTTGGTTCTCATCCGTGCCACTTGGTAATAGTATCAATTTGTTTAAATTTCATCATTTTAATAGGTATAGTGATATCTGATTGTGGTTTACATTTCCTTAATAGCTAATGCTGTTGAGCATTGTTTTATATACTTACTTATCATTCATATTTCCTTTCTGGTAAAGTGCTTATTTAAACCTTTTGCCCATTCATTATTTATTATTGAGTTGTAAGTTATTTAAATATTCTCCATACAAGTCACGTGTTTTACAAATATTTTCTTCCAGTCTATAGCTTTTCTTCTCATTTTCCTAACAGTGCAATAGTGTCATTTGAGTACAAGTCTTTAATTTTGATGACGTCTAATTATAAGCATTTTTATAATGCATATTTTTGTTTCTTAAGAAATCTTTGCCTAGCTAAAGCTCACATAAACTTTCTCATGTGTTTTCTTCTAGAAGTTTTATAGTTTTAACTTTATAGCTATATATTATGTAATTGAACTAATTTTTGTATTTTGTGTGAGACAGCCATCAAGTTTCTTTTTTTTTTTTAATTTACATGTGTATGTCCAATTGCACTATTTCTTGCAAAGATTAACTTTTCTCCAATGAATCGTCTTTGCAAGTTTGTTGATGATCAACTGACCATATAGATGCAGGTCAATTCTGTTCTGCTGATCAATGTGTCTACTATCCTTTCACCAATATTACAGTCTTGATGACTATAAGTTTTATAGTATGTGTTGAAATCAAGAAGTGTAAGTCCTCAAACTGTTCAAACCGTTCTTTCCTAAAAAATGTTTTGGCTATTACAGGGCTTTTCTTTTTATGTACACTTAAGAAATAGCTTGGTATTTTCTACAAAAAAGTCTTCTGGGATTTTAATCTGGATTATGCTGGGTCTACAGATCAATCTGGGGAGAAATGACATCTTAACAATAACGAGACTTTGAATGAATTGGTAGTACATAGTTCTCAATTTATTAGGAACATTTTAATTCTTGAATAGGGATTTGAAAAAGATTTTATCAGGTGCCAAAAAGAAAAAAAACTCATTGGATTTTTTGTTGAAATTGAATTAAACATACTTTTATAAATCATGATAAACATATCTCCTCTTTTCTAATGACTATAATTTTCATTATGTTTGCTATGTAGAATTATCAAAACATCATTTGATGGTATATGCAAACAAGGGTATTATTTTGGTATTTCCAAAAAACATGAATCTTATATATGAGAGAATCTTATACTCTGAAAAATGACTTCTATGGTGAAATAACTCAGGAAATACCACATATAATATACAGCCGCCAGATACAGAATTGCATTGGTCATTAGCTTTACTTGGTAGTTGGCTATTATAAATTCTAAGATTATTTGATTTCATGTTATTTTATTTCTATATTTAAAAATCAACTTTCAAAAAGTATTGATTTGTATCCTTTTCATGTTATCATTTTTTTTTAACAGGATGGTTATGCTAGAGAGATAAAATAATTTACAAAGCTTCTTCTCTATTTCCATGTTCTGGGAAAATGTACATTGTATAATAAATTATTCTCTCAGGTATTTAACATGATTTGGCACAGATTAAATGTGACACTTTTTATCAAGAGTAATAACAATGTCTCTCTTCAGCATTTTGCATTTTAATTTTTTTCATATTTTCATTGCATTTTAAACTTTTAAAAATATTTTCTGCTATTCAAGTCTTTTTGAAAAGTAAATAAAACTAGTAGGATTAAGGGTAAAATGGTACAGGTGAGACTGATCACATAGAGAAATCCTTGATTTTTTTGTTTGAGAAATTCTTGATTTTTATCCCTCTATGGCTCAAGGTTCTAATGCTGAATCAAAATCCCTTGAAGATCTGGCACCCTGAAATAAGTGAGCCACCAACAGGAGTGGCCACCAGAGAGTACGTCAATACGAAGAGATGCACAGATTCAGAACAATCAGACTTTGAGCTCGACAGACTACAGAGAGCAATGAAAAGGTGATACTCACATCCGAGTTAAAGCGAAGCTGACAGACATTACAAGAAATAACTTGTTTCTTCTTTGGGGGAATGGACACTCCAAATGTGTGGTTAATGACTGCTTTTTGCACAGGATCCATCTGAAGAGCAAATGATAAAATAGTCAATTTATAACCTCCAAGAACAGACAGCAGTGTGAGAAGTCAAAGTAGCTGTATTAATCCTTAAGGTTTTAACTTTTCGTTCTGAACCAAGGATAATAAAGAATCTCATTCAATAATAATATACTTGGTTCCAGGAATTAAAAACAAAACAAAAAACTGGTTTGAAAACATAACACAAAAAAACTACAGGAGAATCACAACATTACAAGAAATCTTATATCTATATAAGAAACTTTGAAAAACCTTAAAAGAATCATAGAACGCAAAAACTTAAGATCCAAAGGTTAGGGTTAAAATGAATTGTTCGTATTTTACCCACATGAGGTGATAATACTTCAGGTGGTCTGAAATGACCTCAGTTGTGATTGTTACAGATACATCTAAGTTCCTTAGTTTTTTTTTTTTATCTATGGCAAAGTCATAAATAACAGGCTCATATTATAGCACAGAAAATGTTGATATTTATTTTAAAATAATTTATTGTTGTTCATATGCTACAGATATTCATTCTACTGGAAGTGCATGACCTATTTGTACACTCAGATGCCCCTAGCAGATTGGTTAATATGCAACCCCGTTTAAATATTTATCAAGTAAAGTTTTGACTTATAACTTGTGACTTTGCTCCCTTCGGTTTGTATGTACGACACATAATCAGAGAAATATACAGTGATAAAAATTCTCAACCATAGAAAAAGTATGGCACAAAGCCATGAAAAAAATACTTGGAAAAAAGAAAGAACACTATCTGCAGAGCCTATAAAAAGGGAGACACAGCAGTGATTCTCTTGTGCACTCCAGATAATCTCCAGCATTAACATCAGACAACTGGCAGTTCAAAAAACAATGCGGGTGATGAACAAAGCATAACTTATAAACAGATGTAACATGAACAAGGACAGATCCACTGACACCAGCGTCTAGGAAATCTCCAGAGGTTAGAGCTCAGGATTGGATTAGCTGATGCTATTTGGTAGCAAGGAGAAATAATAACCATCCCTGACGAGGAGTACAAACCAACAAAGTGCAAAATTAGCCATTAGAAGAACTTAAATACATTAGAAAGGTGGGTGGATTACATAGTTATTGAATAGTAAGGTAGTCTATTCTTCACTACAAATTTAAGAGAGATGACAGGACAATGTATTCCCACTATAAAGAAAAGCTACATGGTTTGAAATGCTTAAAAAAATTCACAGGGAGTTTTCTAGAGTGATAGAACTATTTTATACCCTGACTGTAGTGGTGGTTACACAAATTTATACATGTGCTAAAATTCATAGAACTATGCACATTCCCCAAAAGTCAATTTTATCTATGATAATTTAAAAAGTAAAAAAGAAAAAGAATTGTTAAAAGTAACTACTAAATATAAAATATCATTACTGGAAAATCAGGGTATTTATTTTGCTTAAGGTTGTGATTGATTGCATTAAATCTTATTTAATTAGAAATTTAAAAAAAACCCTCTATGGGCAAAGAAAATCTCAAAAGATCAGAAAATAAAACCCTAGTTCACTTTCTTAGTATACTCACATGTGCATACCCTTAAGTCTCATCCATCCATTTGCAAAACATGAAACTGTACTTTCTGATTGTTACTAAAGATGGCAAATCAGTTTGGACAGGCTTAAAAATAAAACAGCCTAACTATACCGGCAGGATGGAAAAACTACACTGTTTTGCGAAGTTAACAAAATAAGAGCATTTTATTGAGATATTTCCTGTTCTCAGGCTCTAAAAAATACATCTGGTGACGTGTGACCTACATGGGATAAAACTATATGATTATTTTCTAAACACATTTTCTGCAAGCCACTTTCATTATTTTTGACATATCCATATACTATTGTGCTATTATTATTCACTTAATATTTTTCTCTAAATGAAATTAAAATCGACTTTTTAAGAACAAAAATAATAAAAGTATTTTTAAAAATAGTATTCATGAAATCATAGTTTTAATGTATATCTTTTCCTATTACTCATTTCAAAAAATATATTAAAATTTAACATTAAGAATTAAAGCTTTCATCATCTAAAATAAATACATATATCCTAGCTGTTCCTGTACTGCAATATAGAAATACAGATGAAAGATACATCTAAAAAAATCTAATTCCAAATTTTTAGTAAATCAAGATATCTGTCATGAGCTCCAACACAATTCTTGGATATAATCATTTCCTTTAAGTTTTTGAAATTGTTAGCTTCCTACATAATTTTTCAAATAACTTTTGACACAAATTTATTCTACCGAAATCTCATATTTGAACCCCATCAGCCTGGAAATAACATTTATATTCCCAAGGCTGAGCTACTCTCTTCCTGAAAGGTGAGTTCTGGCCAACAACCCCCCAACCCCATAAAAAGGCAGGTGAGTTCCCGGCCATCTGCTCCATGAAAAGCAAACTTAGGAGGTTCCTTAAAAAAACTCTTAACCAGAATCGGCTTCTCTATTTTATAAACATAAGCCTACTTGTCCTCATAGAACATAGTCCTTTTATCACATTTCTTGTCACCTGCATTAATTTTGCTGCCTTTCCAGCCTTTGAATGATTTACTACTAATCATATGAAAATTGTATCCTCCATGTTTCTCACTTGGAATAGATTTTTCTCTACTTTCCACTTGATTCTTTATTTTCTTATAGGTATTTGAAGAAAAGACTCACTTTTCTTTTTTCTGTCTAAATCTCTTTTGTCTTCTTTTGTTTATCATAGAATTCTATAATTATATTTTTTATTCAAACGTCACTTGGTAGAACATGATTTAGTTGAAGGAAGACTTTAAATGGAATAAGAAAGAATGTTCTGCTTGCCAATTCATCTCATATCTTGAAACAGACACTGTCTAGCTGATGTTTTGAGTATTTGCCATCTGATGCAGTAACTACAAATACCTATGTCATTTTAGTGGGATCCAGACTTAGCAATAACATAGAAAAGGTTTTCAGATCTTTCTCTTTTTTTTTTTAAGTACAAAGTGGCAAAATCATGAATTTTTTTTCTGGTAGCATTTCGACAATACTCTAAAAATTAAATAAAAATAATAACTGTGATGTTAATTTATATTAACTTAAATTTTTTTCATCTACCAATGCCAAGTCAGTGCTGTCTAATTGTAATGAGACGTGCATAACTAAATCGATGGCAAGTCATATTCAATCACCAATTTTCAGGATGAATAAAAACATTCTCATAAATCCTCAAATGTGATAAGTGCAAATGATTCAGTTTAGTATAGTGAAAACTATATATGTATATCAATGATTTTATACATAGAATACTCAGGAAAATAAATGGAGGTACTATAATTATACAACTCTTATTTTTAAAGATTCCAGTTGGATTTCATAGACATTTGATTGTTAAAAATGAACAAGTGTTTTCAAACATCTTTATTAAAATGTTTGTATCACTTTTAAATAAACAAATAGCTTATTAATTACTTGTATTAAATTAGCTTATGTGGGTTCACATTGCACAGGAAAGCTGTCTGTGGATTGACAAGACTGTGATTCACTGGTAAATAATACTAAAGAAAAGCTTTTTTTTTAAAAAAAAACAAAAACAAAAAACTACCATATAGCTCTAGCTACCAATAGTCCTTACCTGGCAGAATTTATTGGTCCCAAATAAGCCTCTTCTTTTCTAAAAAAGTAAAAGTTAGAAGTAGTCATCTGGAATTTTGAGGCTTGCAAGCACATTTACATGAAATTTTAAAAAATCCACTTCTTTGCTCATCTCTGATTAAAAACCCCTGAATGCTTACTAACTAGGAAGCACCAAGAGTTAACACTCACCACTTTTTCTAATGAAAGTCATGTAGAAATGAAAAGCAAAATCTATTAGTGCAATTAACTGGTAGGTAATAAAAATGAAAGATGGAGTTGTGGCTGTTACCAGGACTTGAGGAGATAATTGGAGGCTGTAGACAAATTAACTATTATATTACAGTGCTTATAAAAGGAATTAATAAAGCTGGCCTTATCACACCATCTACTAATTTTTCAGTATCAAAATAAGAACAAACAGGTATCTTTGGTGTATTCACTAAGTTTATGGAACTACAGATCTATGTGAACTTTTAAAAAATATCATTACTTTCACTGAATATACCAAAAAGTAATCTACGTCTGCACAGTGTAAGCAATCATATAAAGACACACGTAGTTGCAAATAAAACCTAGCCACAGGGAAAAGACATACACTGTAGCACCTCACTAAAGGCAGGATGAAGGCTATGGGAGGGCAGAGAATTTAAGGTGGGGGCTATGTGATCAAATGACTTAGTACTAGATGACGCTTACACTGGAGATAATTTTCCTAGATGGAACTTTAGGCAAAGAAAATAAAATTACAAACATTCCAACTATCTCAATAACTTTCAAGAGGATGAAGTTTGAATTGTATTCTTGTAAGAGTCTTACAATGACTTCACTAGCTATCAAGTGGGACTGGGTATAGGAGAAAACAAGCCTCACTCAATTAAAAAGCAAAAAATACTGCTCAAGAATTATACAGGGCTTTCTTCTATGTGGTTAAATGGCTGAGTACCCATCCTATCCTTTAAAATAGGGACATTTCATCTTAAACTTAGTGATTACTCTAACCAACGTTCTAAAGAGCATTTGGTAACCACTTACACAAAATAGTAGGCGATACTAGCTTTTCTCCCAAACAGAAGTAGAAACCAGGTTTTTGACTTTAAAAATTTAAAGATTAGTCATCCAACAAACATTTCTGGAGGCCTCATACATTTCAGATGTTGTCTCAGATTAGATGAGGTCAGATGAGTGAAACACAAGAAAGAACATTATTGTAAAGTTAAAAAGTGAGAGAGAAGTGACCATTAAGCAAAATAATGAGGCATGAGAAGGCACATAAAGGTCTGTTCCCTTGGCCCTACCTGTACTTTGTTTATATATATATATATGTATATATTTATTGAAGTATAGTTAGTTTACAGTGTTGTGTCAGTTTCTGGTGTACCCATCTGTACTTTGGACTTTTCCCCCCTTTTCTGATTTTCTCCCACTTCAAGCATCCAGGATCCTCCCTTTAACACTGATAATGTCAATGTGTTATCCTCCCAGGGTATTTGCCTTTTAATTCCTTTTTCTGGCTGTGTAAAAATAATACATGTCTTAATAAGCGCAGCCTAGATTTATGGGGCTCTTACCACGTGCCAGGAACTACGCTAAGGGGTTATCTAGTGTTGGCTCCACCATCGCATGAGACAGATCTCATTATTATCCTCCTTTTAACAAATGAGGATCAGAGGCTTTGAGAGGTTTAATAACTTGTCACCCTCACATTCATGGGTCTGAAGCCAGGATTCAAGTTCAGGCAGGAGTCTCTCCTCACATTGTCCCCTGCTAACGGACCACCGAGCAGGAATGATGAGTGTTGTGCGCGGCGCAGCTGTAGGGTGTGATATTTGGGAAAAAAGGATGAGTGTTCCTAGAATTTCTGAAGCCTAGAGGGCAGCTGCCCAGTCAAGCTACAAGCACAGTCTGCTTGGTGCTTAAGTAAAAGTTTCCTGGAGAAGTGAGTCTCAGTTTTTCACTATCTGACCGATTTATGCCCTTCTTAGGATAAGCCCATTTCTTCTTGGGCTACTTCAGGAAAATCATAAATAAAAATTGATGCTGTCCTGTTCTCTTTCCCTGTTGTAGCAGTTGGGCTTACAAACAGAAAAAAAAGAGAAAGTTCCAGGAATATTTAGAGATTACACAAAGCAGGTGATGGTCATCATTTGCACCTGTCCTTGATTTACTGCAAAACAGACCTCAGCCACTAAATCCTTGTGACGTAGGGCTTTCTGGTAGTTTGGCAAAGCAAACATTTTTTAACTGCAACATTGTCAAATTACAGTAGCACAAAAAATGAATTTTGTTCATGCCTTCCTTCTTCAATATCTGATTTATGGAAAAGAATGAGACAATGGGGTCTCATTAGAACTTCAAATATTCATGAAGTGACACTTTTAAAAGTGACAGCTACGTCACTGATGAGCAATAGTTCTCTGAAGTTACTTCAAAAAAGGTTTTGCCTTTTATATTTAAATACTCTGGCCACATGCCTTTATAATACTGTTTTACTTGTTTCAAAGCCTTGAAAACTTAAACAGAAACAAAGCAAGACACTGCTATTGCAAAACAAATTCCTTTTCTCAAAGATAGGAAATACAAACAATTGCATACTGTTGGCAATGGTAGTTCAACCACACAACTCTGTACTGTTTTGGATTTAAAGTCAGAAGTCTCTATAAAAACTAACCACATGGACTGTTACAGTAGAATTGCACGCTACTGTGAGACCTGCATTTTTTGCATCTGGACTGTATAAAAGCTGAGACTTGCCATATTGCCATTGCTTCTCCTCCCCCAAGCATCCTGACGGGGGCCACCTGAATGCCATCATTGTCACTGAAAGGAAGACAAATAGCACGCCACGCTCTCCACAGACTGTTGGTTCAACCAAGTGCCATATTTAGCTCTTTGCTAAAACCACACATTGGCTGTGACTTGCAAACAAAATCAGCTGTGCCCTTGAACCACAGGGATACCTTTACTCCACCAGAAAGTTAACCAGTGATTCAGAATTGGTATAAAGGCTAAAATAACACCCGCTTCAGAAAATACTAGGTCACATTATATCTAAGTCTCAGATCCAATAAAGCTATTATATTATTACTACTTCTATTTTATCAAAATACTTTATGTATTTTGAGGCTGGTTGATAATTAGTAATAACTGATTTCATCAAATAAGACTTATATATTCTACTGACTACCAGAATAAGGAAAAAACACCTTGTGATCTATTTTGAAGATCTGTTTGGAAAGGAAACTAAACTGCATTTTCCAGTAGGTTTTTGTTGTTGTTGTTGTTGAGAAATTCCACCTTGATTTTATTTTTAGAACAATAAAAAAGAAACATATACAGAATACTGAGATGTGTGTTTCTACCATAAAATAATGCCCTCTTTCTAGAGTACTCTGAAAATAAAAAAGGCAACCTTTTTAGAGATTAATTGTTTCATATCAGCTAAGACAGTTCTGTCCTTGGGAAATTTTGTTCCTTTCCAACACATCACACTTTCATAAATATATAATTTTCAATTTACACAAACACTGTATTTTCTTGAAACTTGATTCATTTAACAATAATTTATTAAGCGGCTATTAAGCACTGTTTTAGGAGCTGGACATATACAGTGGAGAACAAACTTTCAACAATATAACATTCTAGTTGGGGAGACCTATACAGGCATCCCCCTTTTTTTGAAAGTTTGATTTATGCTACTCAGTTTTGCAAAAAGACCTACATTTGTACCTGTTTTCACTAACTGAAAGAAATCCAAAGAGGAGTTTTGCTTTTATGCCAAAAGGTGAAAAGCAAAAATAGCTTTTAGCATTTCTTTTGTAGGGAACCTCTATGGAGGCAGCCTGCATCCCAAGCACCGGCAGTGATACTACCAACCCCCTTCCCCGGGGACGACACTCAGCATCTCTGTATCAAGCGGTACAATAGTTTTGAAGTGTGTCCATGAGTATCTATGCTGTATCTGAATTTGTGTATCTGTTAGCAAGGTGTGTCCTAAGGCAGTTGCTTCTTCATTTTACAACATTTTAACTTAGGAAAGATTTCATGGGAATGGTCTACTTTTGGATAGTGGAAGAAACTTGCATATCTAAAGTTATAGATAAGGTATTTTCAGAGTGTTTTAAGTACCATAAAACAACAACAACAACAACAACAACAACAACAACAACAACAACAACAACAACAACAACAGAATGGGAGAGAAACACTATTTTATAATGGATAATTCCTAAAAACATCTTCATTGTTTTGAGACAACTGTGATTGAGATACTTTCACATGTAAAAACCATCCCATGATTTAGGGAAGCTGATACAGAATTCAGAATCATACAACTGGTAAAAACTGTAAAGGGCAAGCTCTTCAGTTTTCAAAGCCATCTGTGAGATCTCCACAGAGGATTTTCTTCAACTACCAAGTCTCAAGACAACACTTGGATCTCAGAGCACTATCATCATGTCTTCAGTGTGGTTGGCGCCGCTGCTTTTTAGTGAGTAACAAAATGACCATGAGTTACTTCTCTTTGTTTTTTAAATAAGTACTTATTTTGTCTAAGCTCTAGTAATTTTTTCACTAAGATATTACAAGAAAATTATTTTTTATTTTTAACACTTTTGGAACTTTAAAAAGTCACCAAATGGTACAAGCAAAAAAACTAAAAGGAAATGAATGGGTGGTTTCACCATCTCTCTCTTTTGTCAGAAAACAGCTTAACACTTTGACAGATAATTTTTAAATTGTTCTAAGTAGAAGGAATACATTTTAAATTCTTTTTCAGACAGTAGTTATTTTGTTAATAGGAGATCCCATAAGATTAGACCCGTGTACTTTACTGAAGCTGAATGTCTAACTCTGACAGTAGCTCCTTGTACGTAATCATATGGTCAGTGCAAATGTAAAATGTTCCGTTTTCCTGGCTGGCCCCACATGCCTGGTGACTTTCCATGCTGCCAGGGATCAAGAGTGATGCAGCAAAGCTGGAGTTATGACGCTGAGTAACTTAAGAAACCACATCAAAGAGCATTTCAAAAAGTTCAGTTCAACAAATAAGACTTTCAACTCACATTGGCAATGGGTCTGACAACTGAAGGTTCACTCACACCTCACTGCGTGGATATACACACCCAGCAATGTGTTGGGTGTTGATGTTCCTGTTCAAACGTTAGATGAGTAAACCTAAGAATTGAAATTCAATTGCACATGTACCCATATTCAAGTTAAAAAATGCATTTTGGAAGGTCTAATTGGTTAAGATGATGCATTAAGGGAGCCCAGACCATCTTCAACTTCAACTGCAGCTGCTCCTCTCAGTGTAGGGAAAAGGCATTAAGGTCATTATGTCTCTTAAGGAATCCCACTGGTTTTCTTTGTTCGTTTCCATTCTAGAACAAGCAAATGCTTAGATATGATTGGAAGCCATTAGGAAAGAAAAGTGTTTTTCCATCAGGACACAAAGAAAGTTCTTGAAAGCATTTTTATTTTATCTTCAAGATTTGTTATTCCTATAACTAGAATAATTTTTGGCCAATACACGCATACACATTTGAAAGATCTGTAACAACTGTCAAAGACAACGTAGCAAAAAGTTCCTATGAAATTGTTAATGCCCTTTTGAGAGAATCTGAGAGAGGTTACAAAATTTTAAGAAAAATGAAAAACTACCTGGAATCTTTTAGAGAATTAATAACAATTTAGCTCTACTCTGATTTTTAATGGCATAGAGGAAGAAATAAAAATGATGACAAATATTATTAATATTATTT
Source organism: Camelus dromedarius (assembly GCF_036321535.1). NCBI lineage: Eukaryota > Metazoa > Chordata > Mammalia > Artiodactyla > Camelidae > Camelus > Camelus dromedarius. The sequence continues at coordinate 52,325,537 of NC_087439.1, forward strand.
TCCTGTGGAAAAGTTACTACCTTTGAAGTATTTATACTTCATATTTCTCAATGAGGTATATTCATATTTCAAAAGAACAAAGGCCCCAGGTGTACATAGTTGACAAGGAACTATGTCATCCAAAGAAAAACACCAACAAAGGTAGTTAGAGTACACTATTAAGAGTATTGGGAACAAGGGCTGGATTCACCAAGAGAATCTGAAATAAATGAGTCAGGTGCTACCTATGTTATTTGGTAGTTTGTCTCTTTAGGGTGAAATAAAACAAGAAATAAACCTGAAAAATATGGGATATGGTATGAAAAGTAGTTTTTCAGAGATATGGACTGAGAAATAGTTTTTCAATAGATGTGCAAAATACTAAATAAGATAGAGATTCATTTGAAGAGAGGTTATGAGAAGTGATTATTCTACAGTACATTGAACAAAGACACCCATTCTGAAGTTTAGAAGGACAGACTAATATCTGGGAGAGAAGACAGTCACCTACTTCTTGACCTTTCCTGTTGCTCTTTTTAAAATATTGACTTGAAAACAACCTCTCAAACATGTCTCCAGGATTACATTCCCATAACATAAAATTCGAAAATAGTCTGAGAAATCTTTTAAAAAAAATTTTTTTTTATTCTTTAGGAGGGAAAAAAAGGCATACAAATAACCAAAGACTGCTTGCTGATGCCTATGAATATAGTTTTAAAAAATTATTGATGCTAAGTCTCCTATTCTAAGTAAGTAGTGATATGTTTGTTTATTTTCTGGTAAATGGGCTAAAAATGTTACAAGGGCTTTCTAAGAGACTAGGGAAATAATGAGCTTTCTTGATTTAAAAATCAATACATCTCCTGAACAGCCAACTGCATTAACTGACATACTTTCAAAATCATTCTGTCAAAGCTAAGTTTGAAAGGCTGTTCAGTAACTAATCAGTTATATCCTGATGCTGAGGCAAAACAGGTCCGTGACACAAATTAAAAAGGCTTAAGATGAAATGAAAACCCCACCAGGCAGGAAGAATTGCAAAATTAGAAACCTGGATCTGTTCGGATGTATTCTTAATTCTGCAAAGCAAAGTGGAAAGGAAGTGTTTTTCCTCTACCAGAGGACAGCACATTCCTTACTCTTGTCCGTAGAAGCAACTTGACAATTGAGGACTGACAAGGCTCAGTGCAAGGCAGCAAATCTGTAACACTCCGACCCTGAACATTTCAGGCTCTTACTCCCCAGGCCACGCTCTCATGACACAGTGGTAAAATGTCAGAGATTATCTACATTTTCAAACTGGTTTTTAATTGATTTTAGTTTGAGCTTCAAAACCTTCCCTCCTATCCTACCCCCAGACAGAATCCTAACTGGAAATTCAATATAATAAAACAATGAAAACAGTTCTGGTTAAAGCATATATAGGTCAGGCCCCAGGCTCACCAGCCTGATTTCAGTCCAATTTCTTTACCTGAAAATGAGAAAAGATTTGAAGAATTTTAGTAACTTGCTCGAGTCTCTTTAGCTAAGACCAGAGCCCAGATCTGCTATGGGTTGCCAGATTTGCAAATAAAAACCTTTTAAAAAAATAGAGATATGTGCCAAATATTGCATAGGATATTCTTTTTTATGATGGTTTTATTTTGAAATCATTATAGATTCACAGTAAGTTTATAAAGAAGTATAAAGAAGTCCTGTGTACTCTTCACCCAGTTCCCCCTAATGGTAATGTCTCAATAACTGTAACAAACCCAGGAAACTGCATTGGTACAATCCACAATTCTTACTCAGATTTTGCCAGTTTTTGCACTTGTGTGTGTCTAAAGTTTGCATAAGATATTCTTATACTAAAAATGATTTGTTATTTATGTGAAATTAAACTTTCACTGGACCTCTTGCATTTTGTCTGTTCCACTCTCCTCCTGCCCCATTTGCATCCAAGGACATCATGGCTATACCAATGTTGATTCTACTGGTCCTCCTTGTGGGCTTACGTGTCACACTTAACATTTTATGACTTTAATTAGAAAAGTGGTTTTGTGGACAGGTGATCTCAAAAATAGTTTATGTTATATATTCATCTTGCTATGGCCTTTTTGTATAGATATATACGTGTATACATATTAACTCTCCTCAGCAAAAAAAATTTTCAGTTCAACCCTGCATTTATATTATACAAAATACTTGTAAAGTAAAATAAAGAGCTTTAATAAAATGCCATCCTCTGCTCTCTGGGGTGATAACTGCTTTATTGAGTAAGGCTTTGTTGATGGTCCAACTTGACATTTAACGTTTATTCATTTGATTTATAATTATTTTTATGTGATTGCAAGGAGGCTATAGTTCAAACCCAAAGTAGTTTAAACTGAATTGCCTTTCTTTCTTCCGAATTTGTAAGGCAATGTAGTCACTTCTAGGTAAAACCATTTTATCCACCAAATTTATTTCAAATATACACAAAGCTCTTTCTATACCTGTATGTTCTGAGTAGAGCAACATATGGAATAGAAAAGTGAATACAGCAGATGAAATCATCAAGGTAAAAACGTGTCCAGTTTGCTTACATTTTGGCCGTGGTTCTGGTATCAAGATTTCCTAACCAAGTGATAGAGAAAAACCTACACGAATCACACAGCAAGTTGTCACAAAACAAAAACCCCCTCAGTAACATTCATGACAAGTTTTCATGTCATGAAGCAAAACTCTTTCGTATTTATAATCTATCTACTCCCTATGAAGATTTTTCAGAAACATTTCTGAATTATTCTGTTTTCCATTCTGAAATTCAGTCTCTCAGGATGCCAGCCTCAAAATGTTCACGACCCATTTGAAAATTTTTGTTCACTCTTCTGTCTACCCCAACCTCTAAAACGTCTACCACAATGGGACACATACCTATATCTAACAGCGTGAGAAGCTATGTCACTTTATTTAAAAACATTGGTATAATTAGTCAGGAATCACCAAATTTGTGTCTCACAACAGAACAGCATCACAACAATTGTTGGCAGTTATCGAACCAGTGCAGTCCGACTGGCCTCCTGAAGCTGGGGTTAAAAGCTGGCCTCTGGAAATCAATCATGCTCTCGGCAGAGAAGAATATTTCAGGAATATGAAAGCTGAAATGTAGACTATCATCTTTTGTGACTGCCCTTGAGGCTGAAGCAAATGCAAAAAGGAAAGTCTATGAATTGCTGATAATTTCCTGTGATGAGCGATTCCCAGGAAATTCTGATATTACTCTTGCTCTGTAACACAAATGATAGTTCCCCAGAAGTGCAGCTTCAAAGAACTCCACCTCTGGGTGTCACAATGCTTCTTCAGAAGCTACTCACCCATTAAAGGGGCCAGGCCTGTGGGGCAGCAGCTCTGTCTCTGAAGACAATGCAGGGCATGATTGCACAAGGAGTGATGAGCTCTGTGCTATAGGCTCTTTCCAGAAAGTTCTTTTATGAAGGGACTAATTTAAAATGTATCTATTTTAAACCTTTTTTCCCTCACATAAGTCTAAAGATTGATACATTTCTCTGCTGTTCCTAATAGCTACGGAGCTATGAGTATCTTGGCTTGTGTAATTTTTAAAGTTTTATTTAGTATTTAGGTATTTTTATTCTGAGAAAAAATTGTTTTCATACATATGTACATATCCTTAAGGTCCATATAATATTTTGGGATACAGTATAAAACTACTAGTCTTTTTTTTTTTTTAACTGAAGTATAGTTGATTTACAATGTTGTGTTAGTTTTGGGTATACAGCAAAGTGATTCAATTGTACATATACATATATATATATACATATATATATATATATTCTTTTTCAGATTCTTTTCCATTATAGGTTATTAGAAGATATTGAATATCATTCCCTGTGCTATACAGTTAAAACTACTCATCTTTTTTGAGTAAGCATCAAATTTATAGTTAGATTTCACTGCTCAGAGCACAGGCTAAGTAGGTTTTTCCTCAGGTGATTGGCAATTTAAATTCAGAAAAAAAAAAGAAGGAAGCAGGGTAAAGAGATCTGTCACAGTCAAAAGTTCAAAGAATTTTTAGAATAGATTTCCCTTATCAATACATGAAGGATAATTCAAACTACTTAGAGTTTAAGATATTTTTTTAAATTGCCATTTTAACTAATGTCAGTTTGATTAAGAAATAACATGAGAATGAAAGTTCTATGTTTGGAAGTCATCAGTATTTTAAAAGTATAACAGAACAACTTTATGTCTTAGAAGACAATGACAATGTGTCATAGGTACACAGCTTTTGGGTTCAAAATATCTTTACACATGGCCTTTAAAGTCTAAATTATTACTGAAGTCTAAAGTCTATTATTGAAGGTAAAGTCTGTGTGTGGGGGGAGGAATCCAACCAAACCGGTTGTGGTTATTCCCAACCTCCACTCAAAATACACTCTCCCTAGCCCTGCTTAAAATTCAGTTATTATAGCCCCACTTCACTGCTTTCAGGCAGCCAGGTGGTTCTGATCTTCAGGTATGCCCTTCTATTATCTCATTCGACTGACAAAAATTGAGCGTATGCTTAGTGCCAGGTATGACTTTAAACTGACTGTAAATTTCTTAAACTCAAGAACCAAGTCTTAGTCATTTGTATACCCTTAGTACCTACCCTAATCAGGATTGCTCTAAAGCACAAAGCCAGCCCCAGTAATAACTCTAACTTGGTTTATTTAAGGTATTTGGTTAGGAAGATGAGCTCAAAGGGATAGAAACAGTAATACAAATATTAATCTTATTTACCAGAATAGAGCTGTGCTGCTTAAGGATCCTTTCATAAACATGATCTCATTCAATATTCAGGGGTATTTTAAATTATTAAAAATAGGATGGTGATATGTCACATTGTTATAATTTTTTCATAGGCTTTCACTAAATTCCAGAAATTTCCTAAATATTCAGTCATATCCTCAATTCTCCATAAACATAATGAACTCAAATTTTCAGGATATAATGATATAGACTAGGAAGGCATTATCACCCCTCGTTTTATAGTGAGGAAAAGTGGAGCCAAGTGACTTTCTTATGATGGAAGAAACGAGTCCAGAGGTGGTCTTCTGACTCCCAGTTAAGTGTTCTTTCCCAACATAAAGTAGATCACTCTTCCCTCTTTTCCCCTCCACTCTGGCTCCTGCTTCCCTGACTGGCATAAAGCAGGGTCTAGGCCAGAGAGGACTGTTAGAGGCTTACTTTGGAACAAGTTAAGCAGCATTATTTCTCAGATCAGAGGAAACGCTTCAAGTGGCTTTTAGGAGGAAGTGGGATATAAGTGATGAATGAATGACTGACGGAAGTAAATGAATGCCAACACCTCCTTTAGAAGGTAAGTACTTCAAAAGTTGAAACTAAAGTATATACCATGTGATAGTGGCTATAAGTAATCATTTTAGCATCTAATACTTTCAGCTCATTTTAGGAAATGGAGATTTGATTATCATGACAATGAACCATTTTACATACTATGGAACTCAGGTCTACATAAAAAAACAAAGACATTACACCCAGACCCATGTTTTTAATTGCTGCAGACTTCCTGTACATCTCTAATTATTTGTAAATCATAAGCCTGTGGAAGGGATCAGATATATTTTCTACTACACCACTTAGGTCTTCATGTAGCTCTGGAAACTCTTCACAATATGAGGAAACAAGTGTGGGACTGACAAGACAAATCTATCTTCTAAATAGAATATACTGCAAAGCAGAGTTTTTCCATCTGACTTTAGGAGCCACAGGATTTATTGGGTACTTAAAAATATGCCCCACATGAATAACCTGTGAAAAATATATATATTTAAATTCAGGATACGGCAGGGTGAAGACCAGCTCTTTCTTGTCTAACATTTAGTTTTGTTTTGTTTTTCCCTTTTCAGTGGCAGAGCTGTTTACTGAAACAGATGAGAAGACTGATTATTTTCTTCAACCTTCTGATCTGCAAACAGGGTACAATAATGACACATGTAGCCTATTTTATATGTGACCGTGTTAAATAATTCATTGTACAATGTCTTTAAAATAGGCTAATACCCTCTGATATTAGAATTTCATGAAAATAAGGTGTTATTCATACAATTTGTATTTTTTCATCTTATTTCAAGCATCAGAACATAAAAAGGAAGGTAAGAAAACCTAAATTGACAGCTAAATCTGTGAAAACAGTCTTTTTCCAAGATTCCTACTGAGCCCCACAAAGCTGTTAAAACTTCACAGACTGCTAAATAGCGCTCCAGTTCATCTTTAACACCCTCAATGGCAACTATACAAATAAAGGGGCTGGAATATTCCAAAACATGTTTTTCCCTCCCCAAAAGAGATTTGAGACCTAATTCTGAATACAAGAATCTAGAGGGAGGGAAAAAAAAAGGTTTGTGCTATTGGTTGGGTTCCCAAGCTTTTGATAAAGGTTTCTCAGGGAGCACTACCATCAATTAATGTTTATAAAGCAATCAATTAAGAGATACCTTTTCTGGGCTGGAGGAAATGTTTTGTACAATAATATTTTGCTACTTTTTCATATTTATTAAGCTCTCCTACTTTACCATAGGTACAGAAAGGGCTTGGTCATTGAGAGAAGCTAAGAACAAGGTTGTTGTTGGTTTCTTCTTTTTTTTAATTAACTGGAGATTAGTTAAGAATAAGGTAAATTTTTAAAGAAGAGGGCCTGACTCAGACACTTTTTCCAAGTTGACTCTACTCTTAAAAAATGCTGACCTGGGACAGCGCCAAGACTGAAGACCTGTCTTGCCAGAAAATCTGGTGTGCCCTCCAAGTACACATAATCCTTGAAACTCTAGCTCTGAAGAGGAGGCCCCAGAGCCATGTGAGGTTGAGACTAGAATAATGAAAGGGACATGCAAGAGGACACAGCATGGTGGGACTAGAGATGCCTCTTCACAGGCTCCTGAAACCATGGATTCCCTTACCCCATAAGGGTCCATCAAGGTCTTAATCTGATGTTTCCTGGCAGCTTTTATCAACTGAATGGACTATTTATTATGAGCAGAATCCTCTGGTATCTCATGGTGAGGAAGAAATAATTTCAAGAGGAAGAAATAATTTCTATCAGACAGTGAGCAGCTTCTGTCTCATTCACTGTAACTTCTCCTTAGGACAATGACAGGCATATGTAGACATTCATGCCTTTTCCTAGATGCCCTGAACAAATAATTTAATTAAGGAGAGAGAACACATATGACCACATATTATACAAGCATACATGTATATATACATACCATATCAATAATATCTACATATTCTAAATGGGTCTCAACAGTGAGTAGATGTATATCTGTCAAAATTCATCAAACTGTACATCTGAAATATGCGTAGTTTACTGTACAGGAATTATACCACCATATAGGTATTTAAAAAAGTGAATAGAGAAAAAGAATATTTGAACACAATCTTTAGTAGATAAATCTTGAGACTTTTGAATAAGGCCAGGGACATGAGTTAAATTTTAAAAGGACATGTTTGTAGTTTGAAGAGGAGAGAAAGACAATAATACAAAAGATCACTATATAGCTTTTTGTCCTCTCAAGGGTCATGTTTACATATTTTTTCTCTCTGTCATGTTCAACAGTGATGTAAAAGTTTCTAGCCAGAAATCAATCCTTAAATATTTGTACAAAATCTTTAGTTTTGAACCACATTTAAAGGTTTCCTATAACCACTGTTTTTCCCTAATGATCTGAGGAGTGTTGCTGTTGACTTAACTAAGTCCAGTAATAGGCCATCATCCTCCCCTCTTCAAGTAAATTTGAGTAACCATGGAAATTTCAACTTGGCATATTTTAATACTATGCATTTCTTTAGAACATATGAAAGAATATGACCCATTAATATATTTTAAGCATATCATATTCCAGCATATTCTCTTTTTTTACTAGACTGGGATAAATGTGTCATTTCAGGTACTGGACATACTAGTAAATATAGGATATATAACATTTTAATGCCAGGAAAGCATTACTAGAGTGAAAAAAAAGACTCAAATGGCAAAAATTCACATTTGGGTTGTTTCAGCTGAGGTAAAGTATTTTCTTTAAATTAAAGAAAAATTCAAACAAAAGGAAAATATTTATTCAAATGTTTAAATAAAGGACTTCATTAAGTAGATAAAGGCATTAAAAGCAGGTAAAAAATTGAACGTGCTAGTTTACTTCAGGTTTCCTTACAGTAACACCTCATGAGAAACATGGCATGAATTAACAGCCAAGTCAATGTGCTTTTGATTCACAATTTCTTTATTTTGGATCTCCTTGATAAATATACTATTATTTCTACTATAAGAAAGAAAAATTTACATATCCATTGATATCACCAAACTATGAATGACCCAGATTCTCAGAGATTCTAGAATGTTAAGATAAATGGTAACCATATAGGTCATTCCACAGCTTGTCATGGCTGATTCAAAGAATCATATAGCAATTTGAGACTTTATACTTTAGAAATAATCATTATTCTGCTCCACATATTTTTTCATGTGTCAGGAAAAACAGAATTTCAGGGTAGATAATAAAGATCAGATTATTTTTTACAAAAATAAGATCATTGAGCTTCTTTTTTTTTTTTTTGCCTCAGACAAGCCTTAGTAAGGTCGTTGAGCTTCTTGCATTAAAACATCAGTGATCTCCATTACGCTTGTGCTTTCCTGAAGCAATTGTTAAATCTGGTAGGACTCACGAGGACATCTGAAATAAAAAGGCATGGAAAATGCTGCAAATCAGCAGAGAAAGTGACAGGTGACTGTGGTCCCAAGATGGCTCTTGATCATAGCTTATAGCTCTGGAGAGTCACACAAATATATCTGTGCATGTATCTAATATGTGGCTGTTAAAAAGAAACTTGATCTACTAATCATCACATACAATATTAGGTTGCATACGTCTTGGTCTGCTCGAGCTGCCGTAACAAAATACCATAGAATGGGTGGCTTAAACAACAAAGATAAATTTATTACAGTTTTGGAGGCTGGAAGTTCAAGATCAGGGGTGCCAGCATGGTCAGGTTCTCTTTCTATCTTGCAAAACGGCTTCCTTCTTACTATGTCCTCACATGATAGAGAAAGGAAAAGCTCTCTGGGGTCTCTTCTTATAAGTGCCCTAACCCTATTACAAGGGCACCACACTCATGACCTCATCTAACCCTCATTACCTCTCAAAGGCCTTATTTCTAAATATCATCACTCAGATGTTAGGGCTTCAATATATGAATTTGGGGAGAAGGACACATTCAGCTCATAACAGTATGTGTGTGGGTATGTCTTCTAAATGGACCTGTTTTATCATATTAAGTTGACACTATCCATCATGGTAAGTATGCAAGTCATTTGATTTTTGAAGAAGTCTCTTATCAAGGAGAACCAAGTATTATCCAGGTACAAAGACCAAGTATTAAACACTAAGTATTATAGAGGTTGAATGAAGATAAAAATGGAATCCACAGTAAAGGAAATAGGAGATCTAATTCTAACAGGAGAAACAATTGTAGATATTTTGGCAGCTACCAAAGCATCATGTACAATATTAAAGGATGACCATGGAGCTGTTGGCAAATCGAAGTAAAGTGAATAACAAAATAATGAAAATAGCTCTATTGGGATACAAAAAGTTAATTCTTTCTGGCCTTTATTGAACACTATAACATCCAGTAACTATTTTCACTTTGCCTGTATTTCTTGGTTTTTATTATCTTGCCTTTTCTAGCCTATTTACTCTGTTTCTTATAAGTTTCTGGGGTACTAGGGTATTTTGTTTCACTTATTTTATTCCCTTCCCTCAAAAGAAAGCCAGAACTATAGCTAGAGAAAAGTTTGTAACTAATTATTGCCTTTAGACTAAAGAAGGATGACAGTTCTCAGGAAAATAAAAATAAAAATAATGTCTTATCACCTCGCACTCAGGGCTCAGAAATGCGGGAATTCTCTTTGCTGGATGAGGGACCACAAACATTAAAAACCAAGGAACTAGAGCCCTTTCCTCTGTCCTTTTCTCCTTTCCTTCCTTCAAAACAGTTTTTACTGAGCACCTGTGCCAGACACCAAGCATGCAAAAACAAACAAGATTTACAGCCCCTGTCCTCAAGGATCTAATATTCTAGTGAAGACAGACAGATCATTAGGTAGAATATGGTGTAATCTGGGGGTACTTTGGAAATACAGAGGATGGACACTTGAGTCAGTCTGGAAGAGTCACAGAAGGCTTCCTGTGAAGGAGGTGAGGTGGGCATGGTAGAAGTGAGCATTTGTGAGTAGCCAGGCAGAGAAGCCTATTAAGCTTTAGATGTAAAGGTTAAGATCTTTACAAATTTAAGTTTTGGTTTGCACAGTCTTTTGCCTGTAAGTGGCTCAAAACAGTCCCTCTGTGAAGTACAACTACTGAGGAGCAGAGTTCACATCATCGTTCTCTCCAGACATGCAGCCTTGACATATAGCCCATCATAAATTATCCATGATCCAAACGCCGTTTTCCCTCATATATTTCTCCATAATTCTGCTGGAACATGGTCTGGCATTCTTGGCTTACTCTCACACATAAACACTGAGAGAGAATTTTGTCAGTTAAGGAGTAAAAGGCAAGATAGCCACTAAATGAATGCTGTGAAGCATGTCTCCTCATTGCACACAATTTAGTACAGAACAGTTACCAATTCTGCTTTGGAAAATGACAGAATCCCATTTAATTCATGCTATGTTTCTCATGTAAGTTATCACACTTCACTATAAGAAGAGGAAGAAACCATTACTTTATATACGTATTTTTAAATCCACTTAAAGAAAACAGCAAAACTTTGAACTTCCAAAACTTTCAGCTATGGTCTCAGAGTACAGTATTTTCATTCTTCTCATAATAACTATGAGTTAAAATTCATTTCTTACATTTACTAATATTATCCTTGATAATTGATTAAAAATAAAGTGATTACAGTAGCAGTCACATTGATTTTCAAAGAGCACATAGACTACTGCATATAATATACTTTTAAAACATGCTAACAAGAAATTAAAAGTTTTTAAAATATATTCTGCTTCATAGATATTGTTCTTAGAGGTCTGTTTTACACATTAAAAAAATTCCTATCTTCTTCCTACTTAATAATTTCTGCTGAAAAATTGTTTATCATGCTGCCAGAAAAGAGCACAAAAGATTTCTGATTGAGCTTTGTTCACAATGGATGAGGTGGGAGGTGACAGGGACCAAAAGAGCCAAGGACACAGAAGAGCCAGAACATCAGTTTTTAAGTTAGAAGATTCTAATTCAAGTCCTCAGTTCTTCCTCTTCTAAGGCTCTTTCCTCGTGTAGACAATAGGAATAATAATCATGGTCTGCTAAAATGTTCTAAGGTCTGAGTCTTTTGAAGAATGTAAAACATCACAAAATACAGTAATCTAGTGTAATTATTAGTAGTGATGTAAAACTGTTTTCCTAGGAACATGTGGGCAATGACTTATGAAATTGCCCTAGGAAATCTGTTGGGTGAGTTGTACACTGGAATGGAAGTCTGTAGGGATAGGATTGGAGTAACTGAGACTGCCAATTAGTGAAAAATCACAGGTAATCTAATGATCCCATCAATTCATTCATTTACAAGATGACAGAGGATCCCAGTTGCAATGACTTAATTTTTAATACACGTCCAGAAGGACTCTCTGTCCAATAAATGCCTTGGATATATAATATAGAGAGAATGAAATGATTATTTCATATAGTTCTTTGCTATATTTTTCATGTTAATGAAAAAAATTTACTTGAAAATTACAAGTTTATTTGCCTCTAAGAAAGAAAAATGATGAAATTTTATTACTAGAGTTACTCCTTGGATTTACTCAAATATATCATAAGGTTAATTGCTACGTATAACACACAAACAAACGAAAAGGCAAATTAGTGCATCTGTAAGCCCTACACAACATTAACAAGCCATTATGAAACTGTATTTTTATCTTAAAAAACCCTTACAAAAATATCTTTCTATTTTTGTTTTATAGCCCTTAAGAACAGACATATATAAGACATTTAGAAATTCTCTAAAAGTGACTTAGAGAATAGTCACATGACCATGGTGAGAAGACAACAGGGATTGGGGTCCTATTAGTTATGTACATAACATACTTCTAGAAGGGACTGGAAGGATGCTGAGGACACTCTCCTCTAGCGCAGGGAGTAAGTGTCTATGCAGAGGCAAGGAATGGTGACTTTCCCATTTTGCTTTGAATGTTCATGTTTTATTTGAATCTTTGAAATAAATACTACTTGTGTTAAAAAATAATACAGAGAGGTGAACCACAGTGGGAGACATCATCAACACTGCTCCCTGACAGTGACTGGACTTCTGCAGTGGCTATAGATGCTATCTTCCAAATATACATCAATCAAAATACAAATACTAGTGAATGTTTTCAGAAGTATAGCTTAATTCAATTATGTTTGGAATGTATCACCCACGTTTTGATAGAGGATAAAACATGCATGCTTGAGTTGAAGCTCTCTGAAATGGCACGATGTGGTGCTTTGGGGTGGTCACTCCTGGTAGATTTATGTGATCAGGGCAGGTGTGATTTAGCTTATTGAGCTGCTCCACTGCACTAGAAATGCTGCTCACTTTTTCAGGCCTTGTGAAAAAAAAAAAAAAAAAAAAAAAACACCTGCAAGTTGTGTCTGAAAAACCCCAAGAAGATAAAAGCATTCAACTGTTACTTTCTAAGTCAAGGCCAATGTGCTTTAAAAAGTTGGCTGATCATCTACCCTCTAATTACCTTATGACGCTTAAGCCACGACAGAAGGCCTGTCAACAGATTGTATTTGCAACCCTTGAGGAAAAATCCTCTTGCTGTTTTCACTTCACACAGAAGATAAGTCTGCAGAAGGAAATAATTGGCAGTACTTCAGATGCTCACTGTCTGGTGGTGTTGATAATGCAATTCTTTTTCCTGATTATGGCACCTTCTATAATGCTATATCATTCATGTAGACCACCATGCCCCAATTGATGATATTTGTTGACTGAACAGACATAATTCATGCAATCATCTGAACTGTTTAAACTTTTCTTTTACTATAAGCTTAGAATCTGGCCATGGATTGATTTCTAGGCTGAATTCTATTGCTGAAGGATGTCATGCTCCACTTGGCATACGTACAAAATATCTTTCGTTTAGATAAAAGAAGGTCAGAAGAACATTGATAATTACAGGTAATTCACTAATATTTATTGTATGCTTTAAATGGAACGTCAAAGTATCATGCCAACAACTAACGTGTAGTCTAAGACGAGTTTTTGTTTCTTTTTTTACTGATAGAATAAGATTCACATAATCCCCAGTAACCTCCAAATAAAATTCTGTTTGTATAAGAGTCTATCTAAAAAATCTCCCAAATAAAAACGTATCCAGGGAGATGAAGTATATACTTCTTTTCCCCCTTTCTAGTAGAAGGGAAAAATTGATGTGGCTTGATATCTTTAAATTGTATTCATGAGCATGTGAACAGCATCCCAGAAATGGTATGGGTTCTTTTGCCACTGAAAAGTCTGTCAAAACTGTATAAAGCAACAGGTGAAAAGTCACCTGTGGAAATATCTGTAAAATAAATATGGTGGCTATTGTTTGGACTAACTCTCAAGGGCAAAGCATTAGTTTTCATAATACAGCTGAGCAGTATATCCAATATATGGTCTAAAATTACACACTTGGAGACAGGCTACATCTATTGCCTATTCACAATGATAATGAAAGACAGATATTAAAGAGGACATAAATAAAATAAAAATGCGTTTACTCACTGTGTTAAAATTTGGAAAGAGCCCAACAGTAGAACTACTGTCCACTGGAAAAGACATAAATGGTTTGATGTCCAGTGAAGGCTGCATCATCAGGGTAGGCGTGCGCACAAGAGCAGGAAGGGTAGTAGTGTGGCATGTACTGCCTGCCAAGAACAAAACAAAATGAATTCAGTCTCCTGCTCACATCCATCTCCCTCCCCAACCTACGCTGGAAAAACAAGACTGCTGAGTGGCAACCTGCAGGCAAGAGAGTTAGGCTGGAAGTAAGCAAATGGCACAGGAGGAGAAAGTACAGTTAGAAGGGGTTTTCTTGCTCACTATCTAAGACAGTGATGCAGAATGCTTCCCTATGGCAAAGGCCGGGAGCTGCTCAGACTCTGCTGAGACACATGGTACACAGATCCTGCTGGCGGGTGGGGCAGAATGAGATCATCCTCTTGTTCAACCATTGCCTCTCACTAGTCAAAAACGGAGGAGAGGGGAGGGGAGGAGCCTCTTGAAGCCAGATGCTCTTTACTATTCACAGTTATTGAAGGGCTAGTAGGCACGTTTTATGCAAATCAGAAATAATCAGAGGGGTTTTGACAAGGGGAGGAAACCATGGACTCTTATAGTCACTGTCCGCTCCCAAGAAAATTATGACTCAAACAATTTGGTCTCTAAAATACAAACTAGAAGTTGCCCTTAGTTTGTTTGGACATTGGAGAGTGAGAGAATCTAAAAGGGGTGATTACGGCCTCGATAGGGGCAGGATATGGGGCACAGGGACAGGGAGGAGTTAGAGTCGAAGTTTTGACTTCAACTTTTATTTCTAAGGAGACTGGTATTATTTTAGCAGCTATCCTTTTAACAATTTTAACCTGTCTGTAGGAGATTGAAAGCATTCCTCTCTAGTAACAAACATTCTTTACTGGTAGCCTCGATATACTGCAGATAAGTAACTGCTGGTGAGGTGGCTTTCTGGGAAACAGGCTCTGGCATGCCCTTTCTAAAATATATATGTAACAGGCATATTGAGATATCATTCACATACCAGACAATTCACCCACTTAGAGCATCCAATTCAATGATTTTTAGCATATTCACAGAGTTGTGCAACCAGAGCCACAATCAATTTTAGAAGATTTTCATGATCCCTAAAAGAAACTCCATACTCATTAGCAGTCACTCCCCATTTCCTCCCAACACCTCCAGCTCTTGGCAATCGCAAATCTACTTTCTGTCTCTACAGATCTGTCTACTCTGGACATTTCATTGAAATGAAATCATGCAATATGAGGTCTTTTGGGACTGTCTTTTTTTATTTGGCATAATGTTTTCAAGGTTCATCCATGTTTCAGCATCTATCAGAATTTCATCCCTTCTTAAGGCCGAATAATATTCCATTATAGATGTACCACTTTTGCTTATTTATTTATCAGTTGATGGGCATTTGGGTTGTTTCCACTTTTTGGCTATTATGAATAATGCTGCTGTGAACATGTGTTTCTAAGTTTTTGTGTGGTGATATGTTTTCAGTTCTCTTAGGTGTATACCTAAGAGTGGAACTGGCGATTGTTGGGTCATATAGTAGTTGTATGCCTTAACCTTTTGAGAACTTCCAGACTATTTTCCAAAATGGCTGAACCATTTTATGTTACCACTCGCAGTGGACAAGGGTTCCGATTTCTCCTGGCATGCCTATATAAGACCACAAATAATTATATGGCTAAAATCCCCCTGCTGGCTTTAGGAGAAGTGAACAGCTTGGGAAAATGCTCCAATGTTCTTTCACAGTGTCCTGGAATAATTACAATTTTTATTTCAATGATACATTTTTTTGAGTAATGAATTTCCTTAAAAAACTCTGCATCATATTCCAGAACATTATTGGCAACCGTATTGAATGGACTGTCATACCTCGTTTACATTGATCCTAAAAACAGAAAAAAAGTGAAGGGCATCTGAAGCATTTATCCGTAATGACAAGTCCTGAGGCCAGCCCATCCATTAGGGAATATGGAGTAGGGCTCAGTAAAAAGTGAGTGAATCAACCAAAGGTATAGGTCAAACAGTAAATTTTTTTTCTGATGCCAAAGTAAATACTCTGATCTCAGCCTGGCATCCACATAACCACCCTGCATTTAATTACACATTATTCTTCTAATGAGGTAACATTACATTTATTGCTGACTTCAGAGCTTGCAGATCCAAGATGATGTATTATATCAATATGTCAAATGTTGCAGGGGCATTTACTAAAATATTTATTTTAAAAACTTTCTTTTAAAATCTTGGCTAAATTGAAAAACAGGTATTTCTTACATTAGACCAACGGCCTTTTACTATTTACAGTTATGATAATTGTTAAAGGTCTAAAGCATAAAAGTATACAGAATTATTCTACTTAAAGCTGCTTGTTAAAAAAGAAACAAAAGGCCTAAAATGGAGTTACTTGTGCTAATACCTAACCTAACTGCAGTTACCATCTCCCCCAGCAATGTAATCCTAACCCGTCAGTGTCAAATGTTCTGGTCAGCACCAATGAGGCGGTTGGTCACATGGGCTCTCTCAGTCCCCCAAATGAAGAGGAAGTAGTCTGCCACAGAGACTACCCCTACGGGTAGGTTACCTAAGCCTGAAATAATGCTTTTTGTTTATGACTTTCTTGTATTGCCTTTAAAAATCCTCCCTTTCTGTAGAGCTTCCCTTTTGAGCTCCCCTCTACTCACTAGATGGGATGCTGCCTGATTCATGAATTGTTCAATAAAGCCAATTAGATCTTTAAAATTTACTCAGTTGAATTTTGTTTTTTAACATGCCTGATGAACAAATGTATAATTATTTTGCCATTGTAGGTCTCCCAAAGTGAAGCAAAATTCTTTCTCTAAGCCCACAATGGTGGCTTTGATAGCACAGTAGCACATGGCCCCTGAGAGCCTGGAAAGAGTCACTTTGTACTAACAAAACTCGAATCAAACAGAATGCAGCATGGAACATGACAAACAGATTGCTCCATCAACAAAGGTCAGAATGCACAATGATCCCCCTTACCCAATCAAATCTCTATGCTAATAAAGACAAGGCTTGAGAACTACTTAGCTGCCACCATTCATTAGCATAAAAAACTTAGCAGCTGTTTACCATTTCATTAGCATTTTAATGACAGACAATTTGCCATGTTAAACACAGATTGTTTTAAAGTACTAGTAGATCTTCTGAATAAATATAAACTATGCTTTCATCAATTCCCTCACCTCAACCTTGCTGTTTTCGCTTTTAAAACCTGCTTTTTAATATTGTGTCTCTGAAACCGATTGCTTCAAAGGGCATTCTTGCAAGTGGCAAATGAGTGGGAATAAACTGCATTTTTTGCACAGGTTACTTTGGGCTTTGATCCCTCTGTCACCTTATTCAGATTTGGCTGCTGCTGCTGGGAAACATTTCTCTTCACCTCGGGATGCGTGAGAGCCAGTGGGAGATAAAAACAGAAATTTGGCCAAAATGCATTGCAGCCTGCAAGAGGGTGTTTAATTTCTCTAAAGCTCAAGGACTCACTGAGGGAAAAAAAAGACTGAAAATATAATAAGCAGCTATTTCAACACAAAGGGTGGTATAATGTTCCCATTACATTGCTATCCTCATGGGACAGAGCCAACCTTTGTCTTTTGTACTATTTGGCAATATTACATAAGATACCTCCTACATGTATTTCTGCTTCAAAGCATAGGATATAATCTTGAATATGTCATAATAAATCAAGTCATAATAGGGCTCCACCTTGCTTGGAAATAAGGCTTTTTATATCACTTGATGTGTATATATTTATTAAACTCCCGGTACTAAAATTAAACACACATGAACAAATACGCATACTCCAAAGATCTAACAGTCATCACTCTCACCGTGGAAATACCACACGTCCATGTCCCATAAGAATGCAATTAATAGTTTATATGTGGAGAAGCCAGGATTCAAACCTAGGCAATTTCACTTCTGAATTCTGCTTTTCACTACTATGCTACGGTAACCACACTGGATACCTGAAAAAACCTCAGTTATGTAGACACATTCTCTAGCTGTAGATAGAAACATTTTACCATCAAACTAAGAGACTTAAAATGTTGGATCTCCTTTGCATCTGGGAATTACTGGAAACTTTCATTTGAGCTTAATGAAGTAGTAATACTGAAATAAGATTTTTCAATGCTCTATAAGAATGTATTTATCTAAAAATAACCTTCCTATATAATAGTATTATTTAATTCAGTAAATACTTATGGGGGACCAGTTGTACAAGGCACAGTGCTGACAGTCACATGGATTATGAATTGAATCAGACAGAATTTATTTTACTTACTAAGAGAAGATAAGAAAATAATAACAACTACCATGTAAGGAGAGTCTGTTCTATGCCATGTACTGTGCTAAGTGATTTGTGTCCTTTATTTTATTAAATTATAATACAACTCTGTGAGGTTTGTATTATTATCTCCATTGTACAGTTGAGAAAGGTAAGCCTTAGAGAGATTAAGATCATTTAGTATATGGTAGGGCCTGGGTCCAAACTCCCGTTTATTTGACTCTAAAGCCCATGCCATCATTCTAAAAAGTAGGCTATTTGTAAAGCTGTTATGTGAAAAAGATTCTGTCATCAAATACATATAGAAAATGCTGACTTCAACAAAGTTTAAAATGATTCTTTTCTGCAAAACATCTTGGAGCTTTTAATATACTAATGAGAACTGTGAGTGTCTAGGCAGTTATAATTTCTACTCCCAATTTGAGAAGGTATCGTTCCTTTTTCTTTTCACTCTGGGATAAACATGATGCTACAGGCAATGCTGTTCTATACACATTAAAAGCCTCAATTCAGGAGGAAAATGATGACTTTCAGGTCCACTACTTTCTTCTTATATGATCGCAGACAACTGATTTTACTTTTTTTTACCTCTACTTTCTTTCTATAGACTGGGGAAAATAAGAGTATCTGCATTATAGGACTTGAGATTTTTCTATACAAGAACTATGTGCCTGACACACAGCACGTGTTCATTAAGCGTCAGTTACTGCAGTTATGAACTATTCCTACCCCTCTGACACTATGCCATATCCCTGGAGAGCATAAATAGCTAAATCCATCAGTATGTCTAAAAGGCAGGATATGTCAGTGGTCTATATTATCAACAA
This sequence comes from Camelus dromedarius, assembly GCF_036321535.1. Taxonomy (NCBI): domain Eukaryota; kingdom Metazoa; phylum Chordata; class Mammalia; order Artiodactyla; family Camelidae; genus Camelus; species Camelus dromedarius. The sequence continues at coordinate 52,344,488 of NC_087439.1, forward strand.
AATGTCACTGAGGTTTAAGAGAGAAAGAGATTACATCTGGTTAGGAGATAGATTCATAAATGTCTCCATAAATGAGCTATCTCTTAAGCCTTGAGGAATGTTTAGTATTTTGCGAGGTGGGTATGGGAGAATGGTGAAGGGAACTGCATAAACAAAAATCATAGAAAAATGGAATGTATTAAAATTTAAAACTTTGTTAGGCACCCAGGAATTCTTAGTGTTTTGAGGTTAGAAGGTAAACAACAAAGAGAAAAGCAGAACATCTTTGTGACCTTGGAGTAAGCAAAGATTTCTTAAATAGGAAACAAAAGGTGCTAATCAAAAAAGAAAAGATTGATAAATATACTTTATTAAGAATAAGAATGAAAGAATAAGACACAATGAAGGGAATGAAAAGACCATCCACAGAGTGTGAGATGATATTCACTATATATATACATATTTTTGATAAAGGACTTGAATCTAGAATAAAAAACTCCTATAGAATCAATAAGAAAAAAATAACACAATAGGAAAAGTGGGCAAAAGACTTGAATGAACACCTCACAAAAGTAAAATGGCCTGTAAACACATGAACAAGCACCCAACTTCATTAGTCATCAGGGATATGCAAATTAAAACTACAATGAGATATTGCTACATACCCACAAGAATGGTTACAGCGAAGAAAAACAGATTAACAAGTGCTGACAAAGATATGGAACAACTAGAACTTTTATTTGAAGTGTAACTTGTTACAACTACATTGAAAAACTATTTAGCAATGTCTACTAAAACTGAATATATACATACTTAATGACTCAGCAATTCCACGTCTAAATATACACTTAACAGAATGATACATACTAGAATGTGCATAGCAAGACTATATATAATAGCCCCAAACTGGAATTTGGCCAATTTACCCATCAACCATAGAAAGAATAATTCTGATATCTTCACACAACAGAACAATCACATAATGGAATATAGCAATAAGAAACAATGATATATGATTACATGAAACAACAAATAAAACTTGTAAATGTAATATTGAGAAAAAACTAAAATAAAGGGGCATATCAACATGCTGTATTTATTTATTTCTTTAACATACCAAATGAGGCAAAACTATTCTATGCTGTTAGGTAGGATTGTGACTATTCTTGTAAAAAGGGTAGGATGGGGTGCGGGTGGAAAGGAACATGAGAGGGACTTCTAGGGTGCTAGAGATGTTCTTTTACTTGATCTTAGTACTAGTTACACAGGTATGTGCTTATGATATATGTACTTTCCTATAGGTTATAGTTTAATGGAAATTTTAAAAAAGTAATGTGTTCAATGTTATTAATTTTAGTAAACTATTTTGACACATATAGGCAAAATTCCCCAATAAGAAGAACATCTTCGGATACTGTCAAGTTTGTATATTTTTAGGATAAATGTCTTTTCAAGTTCTTTTTTCTACTGCCAGCTTGATTTTGCTCAAAATGATTTGTGAGAAAATAAAAGTTCCCTTTAATGCTGATGTTCCTTACTGAATTTCATTAAGTGGATAGAGGAGACTGACATAGAATCCAGTGATGCCAAAGAGAAAAATGTGTATCTAGAACTCTGAGTCTATAAAATCTTAACAATTGGCAGTTTTGTGCCTGAATCCCCCTTGGGGCAGCTCAGGGTTCCCTCCAAAGTGCTCTGACAGCAGCAGCATCCTGGCAGGATGTTGCCTTTAAAAATAAATCATTCTGCATACCACGCTGAAGTTTATAAGCAATAATGAAGTACTGCATCAAAAAACAGCAGTGAAGCCACATCATGATAGATATTAAACCACAATGTCCTTTGGGTTTGGTAGTAATATGCCAGCTTTTACACAAAATGATGAATCTTTCACTATGAAGCAATGGATAGCTTTTTGGATGTGTGGCAATAGAATACATACAGCCCAGTGGTGGTTAATTTATAGCTGAATATTTTGCCCATGCACTGAGTTTCTTATATTTAAATACTGAAAAATGGGTAAGAGTTATTTACTATACAGTACAAAATATAGTTTGATTAAACATGTGACATACTTCATTAATTGCAACTCTTTTTGAAGGCAGCATTGAAAAATCTGAGAATTTCGAAATTTAAGAAGATAATTGGTTCACACACACAAAAGTCTTGAGAACTGATTGTCTTCCTTAAGCTAAATCTAAATAATTTTTGCTTTGTTAGTTTTCTTCACTTGTAACCCGATATTAAGCATGAGCATGCAAAAAAGGAAACTCTAAGGAGGGGAGACAGGGTTCCAACAAACACTTTGTCAAGGTTTTTGAAATAGTTTTTAATACACCTGACTTATCAAAAGGGAATGTCATGTGCTTCGTTCCTAAATTACTAAGTCTTTAGAGAAGCCAAAATGATCTCCAGACAGGGCTTTACTAAAATTGTCTGAGGTCGAGACTGGATTGGGAGGTCACAGTAGCCTGACGAAATTTTCTGGCAAAAAGACGTAGGGAGATGGTCCTGAGCTACATTTGCCCAGTGACTCCTGCCTATGGCGTCAAGATGCTTTCATGAGGTCTGCAGCCTCTTTTGGTTACAAACAAAGGCACTCTTTCCTCTCCTTTTATAGCAGGCTAGGGACCTAATAGCAGTATGACTTATTTCAGAAACTTTCCTGAAAATACAAACTTTCCTAGGAAAGACAACAAGTATGTTTCTTAAACTGTAGAATATTTCTAGAGGAACTATATTTCATAAAATTTTAGAGATAAACATAATTTCAGAATCTACCCTTCATACTGTATGGGAAAAATGGGATTAGGAGAACTTAATCTGGCATAGTACCTGACTGATGGTAGAATCAATTTAGAGCTCATTGCCTGGAGACACTGTTTTGACTATTTGTCAGTACAATATAAAATGTGTAAAAATCATATATTGAATTCTTTATCTTTTTTAAAAATGTAAGTATATTAATATTTGGACTCTTTTTTTAATATTTAGGTTGAAATTTAGAAGTATTCATTTTTAAGTGAGGAATTTTATTTTAATGGTTTTATTAATGTGAATAATGGAAAAAAATTAAATGAAAGAGAAAAGTCAGTGTGGCCAAGAGCCAATGTTTCTTCCCATTTTAAAGAATGACAGAAGATTGATTGTAACACCTAATTTTAAATCATTGTTTTAGTATTTCCAATGGGGGGAAAAAAAGAGAACAACAAAACTCATTCCAACTATGCTTTTAACCATACTGTCTGGATCCATATAACTAATTCAAACAGCTTCATAGTAGGAGGCACACATATTTCAGTCAGTGGTTCTTATACTCAAGTACTATCAGAATTGCAACAAAAATGCTATCAGAAAAGACACATTTTCCCAAGCAGTGGCTACTGACCTACTGGGACAGATCAAAGCAGCAGGGCCTTGAGGCCTCTGGCTCTGTCTTTAGGCCTCTCTCCTCTGCAGCTCACAGGAAGGGCCAGACTGAAGGGGCCACACACAACAACTCAGGAGGTCAACACACTCAGCTGCTGCTAGAAATTCTAGCTTCGGGACACAAAGTGTTTGCCTCCTAGTTTCACAGGATTTCAGTTCTTACCTTCAGTGTCTGCTCTCTTTACATTTAAGAACCGAAGAAGGGGAAAGAAAAGAATAGTGATTTACTTAATGGTCCTTTTTAAAACATCTTTTTCTCCCAGAAGTTTGCTCAATTTAAAGAAACAGACTTAATATTTGCTCTGCTGGTGTTCTCTACTCCCACTTTGGTACAGAAAAGAGATCTCCTTAGCTTAAATATTAGCCAAACATTTCAAAGCTATGCAAAAGCTGTTACCCATGTTGAGAAAAAAATAAAGGAATTGGATCCTAGAAAATGCAATTTGGGAATAAAGAGAACAGTTAAAAACTGTGCTCAAATCCTTTTCCCTTTTTGCCTGTGTACCCCATGGCTACCATAATTATAATGTACTATAGAGAATTCAGGAACAATTCTAATGGAGTATTATAATTATAGTGACCATTGAAGACAAGGCCAGTCTTGGTCCTTTATCAGTCAAGAAGCCATTTTCATCCTGAAGCAAAAGAGACGGCTCCCACCGAAAGCCCAGGCTATGTGTAAGCAGCATGAAAGCCACCATTCCATCCCAGTGGAAACCTGGTACGAGTGACTAATCTGGCCATGTCAGGGGTAGGGTGAGCAAATGTTGTGAGTAATGGGAAGACTGTGGCATTAGGAAGGGGAAAAGGGTGAGGGGGATTTGGAGAGCAAAGGAAGAGTGCTAAGTTTGGCTGACTTTTGCATACTGGACTACAATTAGCACCAATGTGCCTTATTTGGAATTTCCTAACATCTCACTCCTACTATGATTTTCTTCTTCTTCTTTTTAATCTTTGATTGTATGGCAGAAATCTGCATAGAATGAAGCAGAGCAGAGCAAAACTGTATAAGCAGGAACAACCTAATTAAGCTAGGCATCTAACTCCTTCAAACAAAGGAGCTGGGCAACTGGGAAACAATACGATGTCACCCGTATCCCGAGAGACATGGAGAGTACTGTCACCCAGGGTATGCTTGTACTCCTGAGAGTCTTTAGTGGGTACTGAACAGAATGGCCAATCCTTGGCCTGGTTTCTTGGAACTCTGCCATAGTCCTGACATCCTAGAAATTGATGCTGCTTGTTTCAGTCATGCAGGCAGCTTCTGGGACACTAGTGATATGCAAACCAGCATCAGATAAGGCCCACCAGTGAATGCCCAAGGATTCTCCTCACTGGAAGTGATTCATCATCGCAAATGACACTGCAAATGTCTCTGTGTAGCATGTTTATTCTTGTACCTTTACACTTTTTTTTTTTCCTATGGAATTTCTCTTTGGCTTCCAAGATGACTCCTCCTCACTCCCCCAGTGAACACCAAAAGTCAAAGACATAATGATTTTTTAATAAGGAGCCCCATGGAAAGGAGAGGATTTAATCACAGCATTCATCATTTTCCTTTTCAATGATCTGTTTTATAAGGCAACAAAGGAATGGAAATATTTTCTTTTAGAAGGACATTTATTTTGACTCTTGGTCTCCTCTGAACTTCAAATAGCCTTTTAAGCTCTCTTTGCTTTAAAGGACACAAATGGAAAGTAAATATTCATAAAAATGGACCTGGTGTTGAATGCATTTAATATGACAGAGTGTGTTTTCAGTTAAAGAAAATGCAAAAAGAATCCAACGTTCCAAAATTGCACAATCTCTGTTTCCAAACTTTGACTGACTTGTGTCTCTTTTTTTCTCTAACACCCCCTTCTCTGCCTCTCTTATGCTGCTGTCTCCTTAGTCTCTACCCCATCACCCGTTTGTCTTTTCTGCCTTTCTCATGTCTCTTGACTTTCTCATGTCTCTAGCATCTTTCTGTCTCTGTCTCTTTTGATCTCTATATGTGTATGTGCCTATCCATCTCTCTCGTCTCTTCATCTCTGACTCTGTCTCTCACCACAATACTGCCAGGGAACTAGAAAGCACTCATAAAATTTGTCATTTGCCTTCTTTTGCAACTGTATCATATTAATTTCATTTTTAATATTTGCTTCTATAAATCAAAAGATTAATAGCAAGATTTTGCTAATATCAGGAAGAGTTTGTCCCTGTGGTAAAATAAAACAATTAAATTAAGGTCATATCTTCAGTTCTGTCTCAAGTCATCATGTCAGTTGCAACAACTGGGGATTGTTTTTATATGTGCTCACAAGGTAGTATCTGCCATCGGCATGACAGAGTAGGGCAAGTTAAGAACTTAAATCCACCATAGAACTTAATGACATACTTTTACAGAAATTCATCATTACTGTCCTGGGTTATACAAATACTATAACTTTTCACTGAGGAGCACAAGGCGCTTTTACTTATATTAAGTAGACTTCTAAACTGTTATGTGGCTTATGATCATCTCATTTTTTTTCTGATAAAAAAAATGATGCTGAGTGGTAAATAATTCCATGACAAAGTAAATACACAAAATGAAGCCAATGATGGACCCAGGGCTAGAAAAAAAATTTCTTCCAAAATCAGGTACTAGCCTAATAGTGATAATTACACTGAGCAACAGCATCTGCTAAGAGGTCCCACATTACAGTCTCTAGGACCTTGGAAAAAATAATGCACATTTGCTTTGATCTATTCAATTTTTGCAAGTCTACTGAACCCTCATTGTTTACACCCCTAATCCACCAATGAGGTGGAATAAAAGAAGGTGATGTTCTTTCAGTATTTCCCAAACCACCTGAAATCTCACTGGGGACAACAGGATAAAAACAACTTCCTAGTGCCAACAGTTTCTAAGCTCTTTCTTAACAGTAATATTTACTCATGTTTAAAACATGGCAAAATTGAAAGAAAAACAATTTTTTTTAGATGAGGGGAACAAAAATGATAAAATAAAAATAAAAATGAGAGTTTCACAAATATCTACTGTATACATACAAAATACATCTATCCTCATAACAGATAATACTCCCTCTTGAGCAGCTAAACTTACCTGGTTTCCAGAGAGATTTCTATGCCCAAGGGTCTAAATAAACATGAAGCCATTGAGTTTTGACCTGAACTAGATGGAACATTAAAAACTTTAAATATGCCTAGCATAAAAAATCATGTGACAAAAGTGCAAATCACCCACGTCACTCAGTTTTATTACAGGCTATCAGCCACAATTCTGTCAGTCTGAATGTGAATTCTTGTATATGTACTGTCTGCTTAAATATACTTCCTGAAGGGAATAGAAAAGAGAGAAAGAGTTTTAGTATACTTGGATTAAACATGAATCTCATTTTTTTTTCACTTAGTAAAAATGTGAGACACACTTCAAAAGAAAAGCTGTATTTCATAAAGACAAAGGAAATACGGGAAGTCTGTCACATCTTTATCATACTTAGCAAAGTGATCCAGTATTAGAATTTAAATAAAAACAAGTTAGAAAAACCCAGGTGATACTGGGCATGGGAGTCAAGAAATTAGCAAATTCTATTTGCGCTAATCCTGATACTTTTTCCTTTTTCTAAAATTGATCTTTGCTGGTCTACATTTTTGTCATATACTTCATGAAAAAGTTCCCTGAGGTATAAATGCTGATCAGTCAGCCAGGCTTACCTTCGTTTTTAAGATTACAATCCACGTTCACTTCTGCATTCGAGCACTCTACGAGGTATTACATTGAGAGATAAATAATTCCATCATTTCAACCTGGTGCTCCTGTGAAATGTGGTGCTAGGAAACAGGCGACAGGCAGTGCATCTGAACAAATCATACGTCCTGTAATTGCCGCTTAGCTCTAATTACTATTGAGGATAGTGTTTGCAACTTGATTCCAGGGAGAGGGCAGACTACCTTCTGACGACACTGAACCAAATATATCCTAAAAGACTGACAAGTTACTTTCTTTTCTGTAATTTTTCTGAGGATCTCCCAGCTACTCAGAAACTACCACTCAGCCATGGTAAAAATGAAATCAGATAATCTGACATACACCTCTCCTTTCCAACAAAGCAATCGATTCTCTAAAAATTTGTATTTACTATAACAATTTGGAATTTTTGGTATCCTTTAAGACTTAAGGGGATTTTTTTTTCCTTTTCCAGGTGGGCAACTAAAACTTTACTCTGAAATTTTTTTTTTTATTTAAAAAAGAATGTGTTCTCAAATATGAACTTTATTTATATTCGGCTAGTCCAGAATAATTTATTTGCATACCATTAGGTCTAGAAAATTTGTTTTCTTTTCTGTGGTTTTTTAGGTTTTACATAAAGATTCACAGCGTATAATTCAAAAAGACTAAAGCAGGTAATTTGGTGTTGATAACATTAACAGGGATGTTTGTGCATTTCAACTCAAAAACCTAATTTCAGTTATATGAGAGAATCATCATAGTGAAATTAGCAGTTGTGTAGGCTTGGAACTGAAATGATACATTTACTCGGATATCTAACTTCACTCTCCATTTAGTGGCCTGACCACGTGATCAGAATAAGGCTTCTGATACATCTAAGTTACATAGTGTGGCTATGATCAAATGGCTGTTTTGTTCACGCTAAGCCGATTGTCACTGATACTGTTGCGTTAGCTTAGTGGGAGTTTGACTAGCAAAAGAAGCAAAATGACTGATGTTTGCAAATGTCAGGATGGATTTTGCACCTTTGGTTGTGCAATTTAGCATATTTGCCAACCATGGTCAACACTTTAGTGACGTGCAGAGCAAATTACACCCACCACTCGCAGAGATTTGGTACATCTACTTAAGTCGGATTTGCACGGTAACTATCAGGAACAGGTAAACCTAAGGGAATAATTTGATGTGGCAATCAAAGAGGTAATTATAAGACCAGCTCTTAGAAATGGTGCGTATCTCCAGGCCTCAGTTGTTACGAACAATAACAACATAGGACTCTAAATGGAACGTAGTATGCTAGCTCTATCCTTATTTTCCCCCAAATAACAATTGTGCACTTCTTGCTCATCTAATATTTAGTTCTTCATGATTAAAATAAAAGTATAGTCACCACTGTGGTTTTCACTTCATTTTTAATTTGATTTTTAAAAATCTATACCCATGGTTGACCTCTTTTAAGAAAACTCTTTGCTCAGTAGGGATATGTTGATGCTTCCCTTGAGACATTTTTCTTTCATGGAGCTAGGCAAAATATTCCATTCTTTTTTTTTTTTTTTTTTGCATGCCCTTAAATCATGCCTGATTCTTGGAATATTTTTCTAGACTAGTCTGGCACACTAGTCTATCCTAAAGCTTCCAAATTATTTGTACCTCTCATAGGTCCTTAGTTTAGTTCAGTAGCATACAAGCTGTGGTCCCCAGGCCTGCAGCATCAGCATCACTTGAGAACTTGTTAACAAAGCAAATTCCCAGATTCCATCACAAACCCAGCAATTTGTGTTTTAACCAGCCCTTTAGGTGCTTTGAAGCACACTGATGTTTGAGAACCACTGGTCCATGCATGTACGTACTGACAGCAGTAGGTAAAAGGGATACGGAACATTTAAGCTCTATGGGGAAAACTATGGGCGAGATAAAGGCTTAGCAGAAGGGTGGCATTTAAGTGGTGATCTAAAGGATGGGAAGAGTCTGGATGAATCTGAAGGAGGCACCAGACATCCCTCACCCGGTTAACCCAACATGTGTGCCCTTGAGTTAATGCAGTGCCACCAATTCCAAGATCTTAGTCCATCAGTCACCACCATTTTTTTTTTCTTTTTTATTGAAGTATAGTCAGTTTGTAATGTTGGGTCAATTTCTAGTCACCATCTTACTTCATTCCATTCTTAGGAAAACAAAGAAGACTTTCATCATTCCTGTTAGCCTCAGTCTATCAGCAACTCTCTCTTTTCTCATAACTTTTAACTCCTTTTAGAGTGGTCTATACTTCCTTTTTTCCTTTTTTAAAACTATCCCTTCATTTCACAAATCCTATGATTTGGTTCTGATTTCTCCAGCCTAATAAAACTATGATTTTGAAGTCCTTTATCAGTTCTCCTTGACCATAGTACCACTGGGAGAATATAATCCTGTATCTCTTTTCCAAGCTCAACTTTTGTATTTCCAGCCACCTGCTGGACCCCTTCATACCTGTATTTCATTGGCACCTTGACTTCAATTTGTACAAAATTAAACTACTCACCCCAGCTTCTCCCTACCTTCTCAAGAGATGTTCCTTCTTTGGTGGTCTTTGTTTCACTGCCTGGCACCCTGAGTCTCCCAAGCACTACAGACCCTAAAACTTGAAGCTGTATTTGACTGTACCCTCTTCCTTGCCCCTAAATCAAGTTAGTTATCTTTACGACCTTTTTCTTACCTCCTTCCACTTTTTATACTCATTACACATCACCTCCATTTAGATTTTAATTAGCTATTCACTAGCATAACCCTTTAATCATTACATTCCCTCTGTAGTCAATTGAATTCTTAAGAAGGATAGCTCAAAGCAATCATTTTCCTATTACATACCTTCCATGGCTCCCCCTAGTGAGTTATGGACTCTGAAATCCAGGACACCTGTTCAAATCCCTACTCTGCTACTTACCAGCTGGGCAATATTAAAGGAACTAATTGACTTGCTAAGCCTCAGTTTTCTCAGCTGACAAGTAGGAGTAAAACAGTAATCATATCTCATAAGGAGACTGCAAGGAACTAATGCATATAAACTCTTAAAGTGCAAAGACTACTGAAGGATTTAGTAAATATTAAGCATTATTATCATCATCACGAAAGCCACTGCCATAGAATACAATTCCAATACCTTAGTTCAGCAGCCATCACCATCCTCAAGCTTAACTGAAAACCATTTTCTTACTCACATTTTCTAAGAAATAAGTTAAATGGAATTATTCCTCAAGGGCAAAAACCAAATCTTATTTTTCTTTCTGTTTCTGGCTCCTTAGGCAGTCCCTTACACCTAGTAGTTGCTCTAGAAATGTTCACTGCATGAAGCACTGCCCGTTTCTTGTACATACATACATTCTTAGTTCTGTCACTTTGTTCATGTTGTCATGCTTCCTGGGATGCCATTCCTTCTCGGTCCCCTTTCAAATTCTCTCCATTTTCAAGTGGCATTTTAAATGCTATCTCTGCCAGGAATTCTTTCCACTTTCGTCAGAAGAAAGTATTCTGCTCTCCTCTGAACCTGCAATGCATTTCATTTACATCTCTCTGACGGTACTTAAGACATCCTGTTGGTATATGTGTCTTCTTCCCCAGCTCTTCTGGGTTAGAGACCAGGATCGATTGACCACTGTTTGTCTAGTGCCTTGCCCAGAGACACACTCAATAAATGTTGAGTGTCGAATAAATGAATGAATTAGATAAAGGGAACACCTACATTCTCATCCTAAAAACTGTGCGTCTGTATACTACTTGATTAAAGGTTTTCTTTCCCATTGATAATTACTATGGTCTTCAAAGAGTATACAGATTATGAGAATTACAGAAACAAGCTTAAAAGGATCCCTAATAATTGGGGTGTGTTCCTAACTTTGGGTTTAAAGTTAGTATTCTAGAACTCAGAAGCACTTTCCATAGAAACAAAGTCATAGATGGTCATTGGATTCCTGGGGTAGTCCTCAAAAGCTTAATTAACCCACAGAATAGATGTGTTAGACAGAACATCACACTAGCAATAAGCATCTCAATGCCAACCTTACTATAAGGAGCCTTGAAAAGGAGCCAATATCCTGTGAGTGTTTATGAAAAGGGTCAGTCTTCCTTGCAAAACATAAAACTATGAATTTTGTTTTCTTCTTTATATTTTAAGATATATTCAGAGAGCCATAACCAGAGGCCAATATTCTCGTGTATTGAAATGATTAATTTTCATTGCCAGATGAACATGATCTGGTTAAAGAATCAATTTATAACTGCCTATTATAAGTTGTAAATTTAGAAAATGGAAGTCTTCTGTAAGCTGTCTGTATGTTTAAATTTTCAGAAATCAGAACTGTCTTTTTTACTTATAATTCTAAATTTCAGCTCCTTTGCCTTCATTTTGTCTAATTTAAAATTGACTATGGCCCCTGGTACTCTAGCTTCAGTTCTTTTACCCGCATCCCCTGACAAATATATAATGACCTGTTAACAAACTTTTAATTACATTCATTAGGGGAGTCTGTTATTTTAAATTAACTCTGGAGTGAGTAAATATCCCTTTTTTAATGGAAAAATGATTGCCTTTCCAATTATCTGAATTGCAATTTTAGATTTTCACAATTTTACTTATTTAGAGTAAGCAAAAGCCTCTGAACAAGTTGCCTATGAAAAAGACACAGCTTCAGTTACTTTTTGCTCACCCCAACACTGACCCAGACACCACTGGGGTTCCTGGTCCTTAAGAAGTTGACTGTTTCTTTGGCGAACAAAAATAATATACCTGAAATAATTACAGACTAATACAAAGGTACATAAAAGTTAGTGTAAATTACAGGCACTGATAGAGAAGTAGTACAGGAGAGAATATCACCTCCATAAAAGCAGGGACCTTTGTTTTGCTCACTAATGTATCATAAGCACTTGGAGCTGATTGGGCTCAAAAAACAACTGCTGTACCAAAAGGAGAGACAAAAGAGGGATAGAATGGCTGGAGACAGTTTCACAGCAAAGGCAGGACCCTGATAAGACCTTAAAAGAGAGTCATCCTTTGGTATCTGCAGGGGTTCCGGGACCCCTGCGCTGACACTAAAATCTATGGATGCTCAAGTCCTTTATATAAAATGGTGTAGTACTCTCACATAACCTATGCACATCCTCCCATAAGCTTTAAATCATCTCTAAATTGCTTATAATACCTAATACAATGTAAATGCTATGTAAATATTTGCCAGCTCAGGACAAATTCAAGTTTTGCTTTTTAGAACATTCTGGGTTTTTTTTTAAAGAATGTTTTTGATCAGTGGATGGTTGAATCTGCAGATGTGGAACCCGGGGAAACGGAGCGCTGACTGTATGTAATTCCTTGGTTCCTCCTTTTGCTCATCAACTATACCCAGACTATTAACAAGTCCTGTTGTTTCTATCTCCAACGTATATTGCAAATCTTTCTCCATGTCACTGTCCCATTCTAGTCCAAGCCATCAGCATCTATCTGGACTACAGCTAATGGCTCTTAACAGATCTTTCTGAGACAACTTATGCACCCATACACTTGGTTCTCCACACAACAGCCAAGTAAACTGTTGAAAAGTACAAATCTTATCGTGTCACTCTAGTGCATAATGGTTTCCCACTGCACTCTGCGTAAAGTCAAACACCTAACCATGGTCTATAGTTACCACACAATTAACCCCCATCACATCCCCCCAAGATCTAAACTTCTATTCACTTTCCCAAACATGTCAAATTCATTCTTTTCTCAAGACTCCTGCCTTTGCTGTTCCCTCAGCATGGAACTCTCTTCCCCATTTCAGTTATATCTCAGGTCAGTTGAAACACAACTGAGGTCTTCAGCAAGGCCTTCTCTCTATTACGTTGTTTTGTTTTATTTGCTCCCTCCATTTATCTGTCTCTAAAATTATCTCATCTTATTTGTTTACTTGTTCATTGCCTCCTCTCATGAGAATATAATCTCCATGAGAGCAACAACTACATTCTAGGTGCTCTCTTCCCAGCTGTCTAGGACTGTGCCAGGCAGGCCTAGGCTAGGCATTTAATACATAGCTGAAATGAATGAAAGACTACACTTCTCCAGCCTTTTCAAGTATGAAGATACTTTTTATGCACCAAATGGTTTGAAGGACTCCTCACATATTATTACCACATTTTTTCTTTAGTAGTCATTGATTATGTGCAGGACTATTATGAAGTCAGTAACATTTAAAATAAAGGTATGGGCATACCACAGAGATATTACAGGTTCAGTTTCAGACCACCACAATAAAGCAAGTATCTCAATAAAGTGAGTCATATGAATTTTTTGATTTTCCAATACATATAAAAGTTATGTTTTTACTATAGTCTATTATATGTGCAATAGCATTAAGTCTAAGAAAACAATGTACATACCTTAATTAAAAATACTTTATTCCTAAAAAAAAGTGCTAACCATCACCTGAGCCGTAAATGAGTTATAGCAGTAACATCAAAGATAACTGAGCACAGATTATCACAACAAATATAATAATAATGAATAAGTTAGAAATACTGTCAGAATTACCAAAACGTGACACAGAAACATGAAGTAAGCAAACACTGTTGGAAAAATGGCACCGACAGGCTTGATCGACTCAGGGTTGCCACAACTTTGATTTGTAAAAAAGCGCAGTATCTGTGAATCACAATAAAGCAAGGTGCAATAAAACGAGGTCTGCCTGTATCTCATTTTCACAGTAGGGCTGACATACATCTGGTGAGAGTATGCTGGGTATGTGTGAAACATGGTATTTATTCAATCTACCAAATAGTTGGTGCACATTTTCATTTCCAGGTACACATTTCCATTTCCAGGTACACAAGGATCCTCAACCCACAGATGTTAGGAGACCCACTGATGGATATGCAGATTTGATGTAAGGGAGAATGGCAGCCCTCTTAGCTAGAGCTTTCTCAAGACAGAGATAAGAATATACTCGGTATAAAGCCTTATCCTAAAATAAGGATAAATTAACCTATTTTTGCACCCTCTAACACATAAAATATAGTTTATTGGTCATCTTGACACATTTGTATAACAATGGCTAATACTTAGATAACATTTATTATATGCAATACTGTTCTAAGCCCATTATGCATATATTAACTCACTCAATCTTCATATTAACACAGTAAAGGAGACCTTGCTATTACCTATATTTTGTAGATAAGAAAATAGGACATACAAAGATTAAGTGGCTTGTTCAAGGTCACAGAGCAGGTAAGCAGCACAGCTGGGACTCAAATCCACACAGTCTGTCTCTAGTAGTGAGACTTGAACCACTATGCATACTGTCTCACTGATAAAGAAAGTACCTTCTTTGCACTAGTAGAAAATCTCTTGCACCATACACAACATATAAAAAAAATTACGTATCAGATGTCAGCTACTTCTAAATATGCATGTTTCAAACATTTTCAAGTATACTTGTTTTTTTCATTACTGCCAAATAAAGTTCTGAAATGCTTAGCAGCCAGTGATTTCATGACGCATTCTATGTTATGTGGGAAATCATGAGGAAAATCTCAATCAAATGCCAAATCTCGCTGAGCCTTTAATATCACTGTGAAAACAGCATGGTTTTCTAGGACACACTGTGAAGTCAGAGGTAATAAGATAGCATATCTTAAAATGACTTGAAACCAAAAATGGATTTGTGCTATTCCCAACTTCCCAAGAATGTTCTTGTCTGACAGGTTAGAACATGAGAATGCAGACCTCACTTTGGTAAATAAGGTCTTTAAGTGTGCAAATTTCAGTGATTTCTGCACAGTATGGGGTCAGGCTATTTATGGAGAAAGTTCAGTATTAGCTTATAGAAGAAAGACAGGATTCTACTAAGACCCAGGTTGTTTTGTCATTCACATAAGGCCCTCCATTTACTCCCCTTTCTCCTCCCTCCTTTTTAAGGTGATTAATTAGCTAGCTTGTGAAATGTGAATGAATCAAGGAGGAGCTGAATCTACTGAGCGCACTGCATGTTGTGCAACATGACCCTTCTGTAATAAATCTTTTGAAAAGCAGGTCTTCTCTTCCAAATGGGGCCTGTCTTCACTTTTCTCATGTGAGACTTGGCACATGGGCCATTCTGAGTCTGACAGGCCACTTCTCTGCTCCTCAGCTGACAACTCTTTTACACAGATGTCAGCTGAAACCTTTACTGGGGCACGTAGGGGATCAGAACTTTGGAGTCATGTCCAGCCCAGAGAATTCAACGTCTCTCAGCTCTCTGCTGGCCCCACCCCTCCTCCACAGCAGCACAGCGCTCCTGCAGCTCAGCCTAGCTCCAGTGAGGAAGCACAGGACACAGGAGCGGGGGAGAACCGGCTTGTACTTCTTACGAGGAAGAAGAGAAATCTCGGCACTTCTGTGATCTGTTCTTTCATAAAGATTTGGGAGCTTGGGAAGAGATGTGAAGGAATTTAGGGCCTTCATCATGGTGTAGTAGCTTTAGAGGCAGGCCTCAGTTCAAATTTTGCTTCTGTTATCTACTAGCAATGTGACTTTGGAGAACTGTTTATTATCCAAACCTCTGTTTCTCATCAGAAATAATACCTGTTTTTTTTAGGTTTGGAAAGCGAAGAACAACGTAACACATAAAAAATAGCATGGTATCTGCCATGGAGTATACCTTCAATAAATGCTAGTTCTCTCTTTCTTTCTCTAATCCTAGCAAGGGCTCGGTGTTTGGAGGTCCAATTTTAAAACTGCTCCCAGTGTCCTCAGCATATTCCATTTTCACTGGCTTTGTTCTGGTTTTGGTTTTATGCCAGGGATTCTTAAATTAAGATCCATGGGGTGCCCCCTACCCTCCAAAAATTACATGCAAATCTTTGCAACCAAGCTCATTTTGGGGAGAATGGAATCAGATTTAATCAATTCTCAAAGGATTCTGTGATTCAAAGAGATTTAAAAATCTCTGCATATGGTCCTAGAAAGTTACAGGCAAATTGAATATCATTTTATTAGTCAAAAATTTGGTTTTTAATGTACTAGAAAAAAGAGCCAGTGGATAAAGAAACTACGCTGAATCTTTTTGTAAAGCAAGCACTTGTTTTATAAACCATACATTTAATCCAGAGTTTTTTAGTTTTTACGAAGGAGTCACATTTTCAAGATCAGGTCTGCTCAAAACAGAATGCATAGTGATATTACATGTATAGTAGCTAACTCCTGTTAACAATTTACAATGTAGCCCGGGGGTCAAGTTCAGGCTTAATGTAAACTGAAAAAGAAGGAACTCCAAAAAGGCCCTGCTCTGAACTGGACAGAACCCTAGTTGTCCTCTGCTCCAAAGACCTCATTTTATGGATGAAAAAATTGAGGTTCTGAGAGGTTACATGACTTGCCCAAGGTCATCGCAATAGTTACAGACAGTAAGGAATAACAGCTGTAAAAATAATGACAGTGATTATGATGATGATGACAGCACTATGATCTATTGAACCTTTACTTGAGCTAAGCCTTTTAAAGACTTTAACCTCATGTACTTTCACTACAATCCTGGAGGAAGATTTTATTACCTCTACTCAGCAGATGAAGCATTCTGCCCAGGGCTCTACCGCCAGTAAATGGAAAACTCAGAATTCAGACCAACTCACAACTCAGCATCCTGTTTTAGCCTGAAAGACTATGCTCTTAGGCACTAAACTGCTTCCCAAAATACAAAAGAACAGAGCGTCACATGGTCTTATACAAACACTTAAAAGGTTACTTAGGAAAGATGTATCTACAACTTTTCAGGTATGTTTACATATCCAAATGGGGTTTTAAAAATACTATCTCAGACAGTCTTTGCCAAAGCTACACCCTCACAGATGTACACTAGGAGTATACGTACTAGGAGCACAAGTTCTAGAATAAATCCAGGTCGTCTCCTGCTTGCAGTGTCATCCTTAGACACAACCCTCTCTGGCCATGCTGCTCCCTAGTCTCCTGGGCAAGGGTATCAGCCCACATAAGCCTATACTCTCCCTCTGCCCCTTCGAGACCCCGTTCTGGGTACCTAGGATGCCATACGTCCACACTCGAATGCCCTGGAGCCACTTCCTGATGTGTCTCTCTCTGATGGGGCCAACATCTGTCAGGGCCCAGGAGTGAACTCTGGATGGCTGTTTTCAGGAAATACAGGTGGAATCTGGCACTGAGGACTTGGGGGGCCGACACTCCAGAGCCACTCTGTGCTTCCATGATCTGGCACAGAACTTTGACATGTCTGGGAATTCTGAAGTAACACCTGGTCTTCTCAGGTTTTTATGAATATATATTTGTAAAGGTAGGAAGATAAAATAGACTTTACTTATACTTGATTTTTAACTTTATAATAGTTAGATATAGGTGGGCCTCAATTTGTATTCTTGTCTGAGGCATGAGACATTCTTGTCCTTGTCACAATGGTAGGACAGTCCCCAGTGCTGCTTTCTTTCTTTCTCTCTCAGCTCTTCTGGTCCTTCGATCCCTTTGGCATGACTCCATATCGACTTTCGTTCTTGTTTTCCTTGCTCTGTCTTTACTGGTGAACTAATATAAAATCCATCTATCCAAACATCTGAGATTCACTAAAGGCTAACTGTAAGCTCCACCGCTGTGCCAGGGGCTGTGGATATATCGACAAAGAAGAAACCCTCAGTCCCTGCTCTGATGGAGCCAACTGCCTTGTGAAGGGTCCACTTGAATATACAGGCATAGAATAAGGAGGGATATGTGTGACAAGAGGAGTCATACCGGGATGGCTGAGGGAACATAATTCTTTCATGGGTGTCCAGTAAGGCTTTCTTGAAAAAGGAGGGTCGAAACTGAAAACCTGAAGAGTAAGATTTACCTAGGTGAAAGGGAATGGGGAAGGAGAAGAGGAAGAGCTGGTTGCAGGTTCGTTTTAAGTAGAGAGAACTACATATAAGGCCAAGCATGGTGCCTTGAACTGAAAATATTTTAGTATTGACTAAAGCATGTCTCTGGGGTGAGAAATGTTCCTGGAAGGGTAGACTGGGACCAGACCGATGCAGGTCTCATGCATTGTGTTAACATGTTCAGACTTGACCTAAAGGTGGTGGCGAGTTGAAGGCAGTACAAACAAGGGCATGCGTGACACGATGAGACTTTCATGTAAGGAACACCAGTGGCTGGAGAATGGATTACATGTATGTGCATGAGGAGCTGGTGGGGAAGGGGTAGGAGGGGCAGAGCTGATGGAGCTAAGGCATCCAAGTAGGTGGCATTATAGTAATCCAGGGGAGAGACAATTGTGGCATGAGCTGAGGGCTAGGCTGTGGTGAGAAAAGACAGAGGAAAGAGGTAGAATCAACAGGACATGGTAACTGGTTGGATATGGGACGGGTACTCAGTGGACTGAAGCAAAGCTCCCAGCCTGGGTAGACGGCTCAATCACAGAGGAGGGGTGCAGAGGGAAGGGTGAGCCTGAAGGGAAATCTGTTTTCTGAGCTTTGACTTCAGCACCTCTCAAGGTCAGAGCTCTTGTTTTTTATCTTTTGATACCACACATGGAGACTGCAGGTCTAGGGCCCAAGCACTAGACTGTGGTAGCTTCCCCTCCCCACTCTGTACTCTTTCTTCTCCAACAGGAAAAAGGGTGGATAAACAACAGACGTGAAAAAGGGAATTCTCGAAGGAGGTTCTCATTTATAATTCCTCTGTCAAAGAGAATCATTTGTTTAAAATACCAGGCCACCAAGTTGCCAGAACAGTTCGGTCAATGACAACCTGCCTGAGTTTCCATAGTTACATTTGATTGGGGGGTGTCTCAAATACTATAGTAAGAATTCAGAATTTAGTCAATATTTCAAGATTTTTCTCTCAAGCATTGAAGTTAACCTAGTAAGTGTTGGTCCTTCAAAGATAAAGAAAGTTAGAGAGTGGCTAAGTTGCATCCTTCCCTAATACATCTCAGCTCTCACACATGCAGTTTATAGTACATCTGTGTCAGAAAGTAATCCTTATCAGTATATCTGAGTTGTAGTCTTTTCTCAACCTTCAAGATTTTCACATGGGCTATCAATACCAGAAGGAAATTTTAAGTAATGGCACTTGGTTTGTACAAAAAAACCCATAATTTTAATTTTTTTATTTTGCAAGACTAATCATCAACTGATATACTAACAATCCTTTGTGAAGCTAGCAGCTACCAGGAAAAAACAAAAACGAACAAACAAATAAAAACCCTAAAGAAGGGGTTCCATTCTTGAAAACAAGTTTTTCAAAGGTAAAGTATGTCAGTTTGCTCAATACTGATGAATATGAGTCTGCATTATTTATTAGATATATCAAAGTGGTACAGTTAGGTTTTTTTAAAAAATCTAAAATTTAGGTTAAAAGCCAAATTTAAGAAAGTTACTTTTGAACTTTTTAACAATTGTGCTGTGTGAATTTTTGAAGTTAAAAAAAATAGAAATAGAAATCAATACCACGTAAGGAAAAAAAAGAAAACCCAGTGAGAAAGCTTTCAAGGACTCCATCAATATTTCAAGCAAAAGCTTCGAGGAAAAAGTCAAGTTGTTTTGTCAGCAATGCCAAGGTTACTCAGACCTAATGCCAATGTGGCTTTGGATAAAATTTTTAATTTCTTTATATTTCTGTTTCTTCTAGAATAAAAGAAATAGAATCCAAATAAACTCAGCAAAATGCCATAGAAAATAAGGTTTATCATGAACTCTGACATTCACTTGATAAAAAGTATAGCACTATTATCAGATCCAGATCCATCTTACTTTTTCCACAGACCTGTATCCTTATGAACCAAAAGGAATGTTTTTTTTAATTGCATTATTTTTAATTGAAATATAGTTAGTTTACAATGCTGTGTCAATTTCTGGTGTATAACATAATGTTTTAGTCATACATATACATACATACATACATTCATTTTCATATTCTTTTTCATTATAGGTTACTACAAGATATTGAATATAGTTTCCTGTGCTATACAGTAAAAACTTGTTCAAAAGGAATGATTTTTAAAATCATTTCTTTACTATAATGATCTTTAAGATTGATTAAAAAAAATCTTTCCCAAGGGGGAATGGGCAAATACAAATGAACAAAATGAGGATGCTTTAATAAAAGTACTACCCGATACCTAGTTTAAGGGGTTTGAATCCTACATGTGAACTACATTTTACAGTGGGGGAAACACAGCTACACCACAATCTATTCAGGGAAAATAGAATTGCACCTGTTTGTGGATAAAATACAAAACAAAAATGATATGAACTGGACCTGCAGCACTGTCCTTGTTCAGAAAGCTGTACAATAAAATGAACATTTCTGTTTATCCTTCTCAAAATTGTTAGGAGTTCTCTTAGTGCAAACAAAGCAGAAAGTCCATGGAAGTGGAATCTAAATTATTTCTGTTTGGCTCTGAGCAAGGTATTTATCTGTTTCATCCTGCACAAGGAGCTGAGTGGACTGAAAAATATCCTCGAGTAAACAATGGTAAAATCTGCTGGGTAACCAGGAAAATAAGGATCCTTGAAACATTCGCATTATAGTCAAATTAATTGTACCTACTTACAGGAAAAGACCATTAAAAGCCACAAAGCCTGTAAACAAACTACATGGAAGTGATGCTAAAAGAAGCTAATCTGAAGTCATACTTGTACACAGGGGCAATTATACCTTCACGTGGCGTAAATCATTAACATTTTCTATGTACAGAAACAATTAAGTATCATCCTTTCTTATGGTTCAGAAGAGCTGGGTAAGGGTGGAGGACAGTGTAGGAGGCAGGCTAAGGAGGCAGGTTAGTAAGAGAGAAGTGGGTGATGCCTGAGGGGCTCTTTGCTTCACTTTCTCTCTTCCCTCTTCCTTCTTAAGCTTCTCTTCAGCCCTGCCTTCTGGGATGTGTCTCTCCTGGCCCTCTGGCCTCTCTGATCAAGTTGCTCTGTCTATTTGAGGTTGGCTCTTCCTCTTCTGGTTCTGCGGAAGCTGAGGTTTCACGGTTGGTTTCCTGCTGATGGCCCTCTACACCCTCTCCCTGCTGCTCCCTGCCTCTCAGGGTACTGTCTCTATTAACCACTGCTCCCCAGAGCCCTGGCCGCTGCCCAGCCTCAGCTCTGTGCATCCAGACATCGGCTGGCTAATGCCACCTGGATGCCCCATAACCATGTCTAGACCCAAACTTATTTGTGCTGAGAGATATTACTTGGAAATGTGACAGGATGAAGTTACTCATCCTAAAGAACTATCTTGAGATAACAAAAGATTTATTTAGAAGAGGAAGTGAGCCAAAAGAGTAAGAAGAGAAAAACACCAATACATCTTACAAACCTCCAGTGAACAAGAATTATATATTTTAACAATACTTTTAACCATCTGAGTACAAATTAAACATTATTTGAACTTTAAATTCAAATGGAGGATGGCCCTTTGTTCTGTTGGGTTTGTTTCACCCCTCACCAAATGTTAAAACCAGATTGTGAAACAGAAGTGGAAATGCTGTTTAGTGGGAATTCTCCTTGGCCTCCGAGCGTTGCTCCTTTTCTGTGCAAAGTAGAAAAGCTTTCAAAGGCCACTTGTCTGGGAGTGAGGTTCCACGTGGCAGCTGATTCCGCCCCCAACCTGAATGCACAAAGCTAGACCCAGGGGAGAGAATACCAACCAAAAAAAACCCCCCAAAACAAAAAAACATATTTCTCTCCCTATCAGAATTTCTATGTGAAGAAGTAGCAGTTGGTTATGTCAAAATGTTTTGATGTCATTAAAATAAAAAAGGATTAAAAAAAAAGGTGAGGTGCTCTTGTTTTTAGATTATGTTCTCCATGCAATGCTAATGTAATGTCCATAGGCTATTCAAAAAATTTGAAGTGCTACAAGGTTTTCATTGAAAATCTAGAAGAATTTCATCATGGATTCATTTATAAAGTAAAAGTTGAAACAGATTTGAATTACAATACATTTGCAGAAAAACTTGAACTTGAGTCTTCTCCTAGACAGCTCTTTTTGTATTCTTTAAGTCAAACAATGGCAACTTTATCATAACACTTGCCTCCTGTCTCTCCTTTTTTTCTCATAGCCACACAACCACTGGCTCCTAGATGTTCAATTCACCAATATGAATCCTCCAAGTTCTTTCCTGTAACTGAGACTCATTCAGACCCTTAACCTCTTCCCATCATTAGTGGTCACCTTCACTCCACTTTTACTCTTAGATCCATCTCCCAGGCTGTTGCAGGAACAATATATCAAAAAATCCAAATTGAAACATACAACCTTTCTGCTTAAAATCCTTTTTACATTCATCTATGCAGCAAACATTCGCTGAGGGCCAGGACCTGTGTGTCAGATCAACGCACAATGTTGGGACTGCGGCATAAGCAAGACGAACAGGGTCTCCATGCCCAAAGAACTTTGCCTTCCGTGGCTTAAATGGTCCTCCACGATGAGACCTCTATCATCTGAGCTTTATTTTGTACCATCGCTGTCTCAAACACTGCGTCAACAACACACATCTGTTTCTCATCCCCTGTATGCGTCACTCTGTTTCTCACCTCTGTGATTTTCTCTTACTGATCCTTTGCTCTCCTCCACTTTCATCTGCCTATTTCTACCCACTTTTTAAGAGATGAAATCTCTCTTTGAACAACTGGGCTGGGTGAGATATCCTTCCCTGTGTTCCTATAATACCTACATTTCACATCACTATACTTACCACATTGTGTTGTAAATATTTACCGATCTATTTATCTATCCATCCATCCACAATCATTTTAGGTATACTCAGTCCTAGATAAATATTTATTTCACAACCACAAAACTCAAATATAATGATTTATGTATTCTAGAATGAATTCAGAGAAAATTGGTGGCAAAGAGATGCTAATATTACAGAGAGTTATAATTTGGGGAAAAGGGCAGGAGGCAGGCAGTGTTTGGATCCCAACTCTAATATCTTATCCATGAAGGGTTTAAAAAATGCAGGCAGTTCAACAAACACAGAGTAAATCTGACTGACTGAATCCAGTAAACTCTGCTGGACTGTTTCCAGAAATCTCTGCTGCTGTACTAGTATCTTTGCCTTCCTGATTGAGGTATTTATAATTAAGTGTGTTGTGACAAAGACTGGTCCTTTTGCTAGAGAAAAGGGATTGAGGAAAAGCTCTTCATAGATGACTTCAAGCATTCTTCATATGGGATATAAGAAACTCAGGAGAAAACTCGATATGAACATACATTGAGGCAGTAGAAAGCAATCTTTACCTGCAGTGGACAAATCCGACATGGAGAAGAAGTCCGATGCCACTGCTACTAGAGTAAAACCTAAGGCTTTCTTTGAGGCCTTCCGAACACTCCATGAGACAACAAGCAGGTGGCCCAGACCCGGTGGGACTGAAGGGATCTTGTTTTTCAAGGCCAAGATTAGTGAGGAGTCAGCCAAAGCTACCTCCTCAGATGAGATTTTGGAATAAATTTTCTTTTTTAAGCTACTTCTAGTTCTAATTAGAGTAGAAAACATAAAGTTGATTATATATCAGATACATAATTTCACAGTGAAACATAAAGTTTCTCTAATAACTTGCCAAAAAGTATGTATGAATATAGCTCCCTTCTGTCTGTAAGACTTATGACTGCGATTCTCTGATTACACAGAGGTGGTATCTACCTTAGATAGAAACTTTGCCTGTGCTATGTCAGTATATTTCTAGTAAAAAATGTGACAACTGGACCTGTACTCTTTTATAATTACTAATCTTGGGGAAAAATCAAATTAATTTGAGGGTTTATTAAAACCTTATTAAGTTGTATAACTTCTTATTAGAAAAAAAGCTATCATTGATTGTTTTAACAAAAGCTTGGATAATTATGTTTCAGTATTTTTAGTAAATTACCAAAATGAATAGTCTGTTATATCCACAGTAAAGGAAACAATAAATAAAATAATTGCTTTGTGATTTGTACTAAGGCTGAAGTCATTAAAAAAATCCCCAAGCAATGGGTGGCCATGAATAAATGTCAATGGGCTTGAATTTCTGTAGTTTTCTTGGGATGATATATTTAACTCTCATAATGTTTTAAAATTGTCATATGTCTGTTTTTTCACATTAAGAAATTAGTAAGTTTAAAATTTTTTTCCTGCCTTGGCAATTACTCATTATTTAATTACATATTGTTACGGTATTTATTGTTGGCTAGACCCCTTAGACATTAATTACTTTATATGATGAGGGACAGTACTCTGCGTATGGGATGTATGTGTATGTGCCTGTGCACATCCATACATACACCGATATATTCCTCATATCATGTTTTTATATATGTACGCTGCACATTTAAGTACCATAAACTTCCATTCATGAGCTCACATCCATTTATCTATTCATCCAAGTATTTCTTAAGCATCTACTATAATCCAGGCCCTGTGTTCATCCTGAGTAAGACATGGTCCCCGCTCTTAAGAAGCCAGGAGGAAAAACAAAACAAGCACATGTGACAACGGCAATGAATGAGTTATACACAAGGTAATAAGTAACGCTCTTCTCTGAGTACATTCCACAGATTAAACTATATCTCACAGCTATAACACTTATACACAAAAGCAAACTGATGTCATAGGATATTTATCTTGCCTTCTCAAATCAAAACCATCAGAGAGTGTGTGGCTGTCTGACCATGTGTGTACAGTCACTCTCAAACAATCTATGAGGCACAGAAAGAAAACAATTGTATGTTACCATCCACTTTACACATCTATATACTCATAGCTGCCCTGACCAGATACTAGAACCATTTGGGATTAACTAAAGTCATCAGTGTTATTCATTCCCAGTTAAGATGGTTCAGAATTGATTAACCTATATAGTTAAAGGAAGCAGATTTTTAGCTTTCAAAGTCATTTATTCTGTTCCTGAAGCCTGAAAGTCACACTGGCCCTTCACTGTTGGTTCAGCTGATCACAAATCAGAGGTGCTGACATTTACATTGCTAACTGACTTTGTTCCAAGTGTGTTAACTTCTGGTTTGGTGTGGTTTCTTCTACCTGAAAAAAGCTTACTTGACCTCCTGCATGAAACTTTAACTAGAACTAATTATCTGAATAAGAACATTCCCTTACTCGTACATCCACAGACATACACACATATTAAATATAGAAATGTATGAAATTCTCTAATTACCTATTTCATGTGAGAATCAGGACTGATGTGCAAAACAAATTAAAGTAAGCATTATTAATTTACCCTGACATACATATTAAATTACTTGACAAATCTGGGTACATTAGAAGAGTACCTCTCAGTCATTATGGTTGACCTAAGTCTATGTGACAATGACCTCTTATCTTAGGCTTGTAGAATCAGACTAATGGAAAATATATATTTCAACAAATTAAACCCTGGATAATGTGGAGAAGAATCACAAGTAATTTGACTTTTCTGTATAGCAAATTTCAATAAGCTAAATCTTTGCTTCTTTAATGTTTCTTTGATCACAGTTATCAGCATATGCTGACTGCTACTGGTGTGAAATGAAACATGAGAATTCCAAACTTGGTTTCCTTTATTGATGAGCACTAAATGACCTCAACCCAAAACTAAATGACTAAAATATCCCACTGGCTTTAGCTTAAAGTATAACTGGCAGAGTTTTAGATGCCTGCTAATTGTTAACTGTTTTAATCTGTTGTTTGATCAGGCAAGAAAAAATAAACACAGACCAATGCTGAGGTGACAACTGAGATGCTCAAATCTCAGTAAAATCTGTATTATGAATTTTAACACTTACCAACTTAAGTGTCTTGCAATCAGTCAATAGCTCACATAATTTGAGTAATATCTTATACTAAAGTCCAGTAAAATGTATAAATTTGGTTTCAGAATTAAATTCAATGCAGTAGGATTTGTTAGGTGCTTAAAAATAGTAACTACCAACTTTGAACACTTTTCTATGCAGCAGATGCTATGCTAAGTGATTTCTACGCAGTATATAACTTAATCTTCATTAGAACCTTATGTGGTGGACTCTATTATTTCTATGTCACAGGGAAAATTGAGGAATTTTAGTGTGTTAAGTTACTTGTCCACTTACTGTTAATAAGTGACAAAACTTGGATTGAAACCAAACCTTAGTGACTCCAGAGCCAGATTCCAGCTTCTATTTGGTCTACTGTGGATTAAAAATTAGAAGGCCTGGAATGAAGTCTCAGTATCAATCAATTATTAGCTCTGAGGCCTTAGGGAAATCACTGAACTTCTCCAAACTTCAATTTTCTGATAAATAAAACAGAGCCAATAAAACATTCTAACCATTCTTACAGAGTTACCCTGAAGATTCAAGAACTAAAGTAAGCAAGAAAACTGCAAAGCACTTTGCAGATATCATCTTATTACACTGCAATATCTTAACATTTTATAACTCCTAAAGCATTTTGTTGGCCAAACAATGACATTAGATAAGATATCTCATTAGAGAAATAGATATTAGGGAGAGCTGGAACAATCTTTTCTTCTACTATAGGAAACTTTAGGTAGGTAACCCAGGATGGCACAGGGCAAGCATTAGAAAAAAAGTTCACCTTCTGTGGGTGCCATGATAAATAATTGGAGATCAGTGTTATGGAATGATTATCTATATTCTCCCCAAAGTCATACTTTGAAGACCTAATCCCTGATGTGACTATAGTTGGATACAGAGCTTGTGAGGAAACGATGGGTAAATGAGGTCATAAGAGTAGGGTCAAAGTCCAATAGGGCTAATGCCCTGATAAGAAGAAGACACCACAGCACTCTCTCTCTGCCCTGTGAGGACACAGATAGAAGACAACTACTGACAAGCCAGGAAAAGAGTTCTCACCAGAAACTGAATCTGTGGGAATCTTGATCTTGGACTTCCTAGTCTCCAGAACTGTGAGAAATTAATGTCTGTTGTTTAAGTAGCCTGGTCTATGGCATTTTGTTATGGCAGCCCAAGCTGACCAATATGACCAGTATCCTGTTTGTCCTTCATACTGCCAATGTCACCTAAAGAGCAGGGCCAACTGAGCCGTGTCCAGCTGTCAGCTGGAGAGCAGTGTGGTGTGATAGATCACATGAGGGGCTGACAACCTACAGTTGGGGCCATGAATGTAAGAGTCTTAGGCAAGCTAAGCATGAATGGGGCTCAATATAAACTGCTTTGCCTGGAATAAAACTGTCCAAGTTCAGCAGGTTACAAGAAGTATCCTCAGGAAAACAATCAAACCAAACCAATAGAAAAATGAAAAAAAATTCCTAAAGATGCAGTCCTACATCTGTGAGTATAAATTATTGCTAAGTATTTGAAACTGAATCCATGCAAATAGTAGACAGAAAAATTCTGAATAACAAAATTACAACTGAGCAAACAAAAGAATTTCTACATTAAAAATAGGTAACATAGTTCACTTTATATCTTCCCTTTTCTATGAGAGCACAGTTTCTAAATTAATCTACCAGAGTTTCCTGAGATGGAAAGGAAGCTAGCTGAAGCCATTATGTATAAAAACAAGTACACTTTGAAATATTACTTTGCTGCTTACTTTCCTTAGGCTAAATCTCATTTCTTGGGAGCTGTATCTTAATTTACAAGAAAATAAGCAAGTTTTCAAGTGCAAAAAGAAGGTCTATTCTAATTCTGACTAATGCAAAAGTCATAGTTGGTCAAATGTTGCCACCTACCTTCTCCTTTTAAATTAATCATCTTCCAAATGATCTAAAGGGACTATCATTTGGGGAGCATTTATTCCACATAAGGCACTACTCCAGGAGGTGCTTATGGCAGGCTTTGCTAGTTTTCTTGACAGTTTCCATGATACCAGAAGTATTAGTTTGGCTAAATTGCTTCCCAGCTAAAGACAACATTTCCCAGCTTCCATTGCAGCTAGCAATGACTAGGTTCTGGACAATGAGATATAAGGGGAAGTGATCACTTCTGGGTCAAGTCCTTAGAAAGAAAGATGTGTTTCCTTTAGATTTTCTTTTTCCTGTGACTTGGAATATAGAAGTGGTGGTGAGTTGAACACGCAGGGGGGAAGAAAAAAGGAATACAGGCCAGAGGTGGCTAAGCAACTGGACAGAGTAGCCAGAGCTTCCAAAAAGCTGTTACACCCTTCCCGGGTTGTTAGGTGAGACAGAAACAAGGCTCTGACTTGTGAGAGTCACTGTAGTCTTGAGTTCTTAATATAGTAATCTATCGTGTATTTTCATTAATAGAGGATTATATATATACCTCGTGAGATATCACTATCCCAGTTTTACTAAAGGATTGAGGCTTACAGAGATTAAAAAACTTCCTTACAATCACATACACAGTAAGTGATAAAACTGGGATTTTAATCAAGTGCCTTTCCCATCAGATTTTTAAAAAAATACTAATAGAAAATTACTAATTTATACAAATTAGTACTGTGCCATTTTCTAATACCTAATATATTAATCCCATAGGATTATAAAAAGGCTTCAATTTCCTTGAATTAGAATCAGTCTTACAAACCCCTATTTTTCTAATAAAGTACCTGACAGTCAGTTACCATCTCCTCCAGGATGTATCCCTCTTTATACAAAATGTTCCATTAGGAAAATTATGGAGAAAAAGTATGCTGATTCTCCTGGACTGTGCAATGGAGTGCTAATCAGAATGCCCTAATAATTTACAAAATAATATACTGAAAACCACAATGACTCAGAAATAGATCAGAGGGATTTTTGGTATGCATTTTCTTCCCTAGCATTATCCCTAGGTTAACACATAAATTTGTTCTCAAGAGGCAACATATGTGCATTCTTTCAACATTTAACAAATATTTAATAGCATGCCTACTCTATGTCAGATACTTCTTTAGATATTGAGGAGACAACAGAAAACAAACTAGATAAAGTCCCTGCATGCATAGAAAATATACTCACACACATCTACTGTAGATAATGTCCTACACAAATGAATATAACAGGCTTTCATTGTGTGTCAGTGATTTGTATTTTTAAAATATACTTTATGTTTTAGAATAATTTTGACTTCATGGAAAAATTACAAAGATAACACAGAGAGTTCCCATATAATCCTCACCCAGTTTCCTCTAATGTTACTAACATCTTATAGTACCCTGGTACATTTGTCAAAATTAAGAAATCAATATTGGTACATTTCTATTAACAAAATTCCAGACTTTATTAGTATTTCACCAATGTCCTTTCTCTGTCCAGAATACAGTTCCAGAATACCACATTACATTTATTCATCAAGTGTCCCTCGTCTCCTCTAGTCTGTAATAATTTCTCAGTTGTTTCTTTTTCATCATGACCTTGAAAAGTTTGAGGAGTTACTGGTATTTTATAAATGTCTCTCAATTTGGATTTTTTTAAAAAAAGATTTTTCTCATGATTGGACTGTAGTTACAAGTTTTTTTTTTTTTTTTAATGTAAAGTGCCCCTTTCATCACTTAATACCAAGGAAATAGATGATAGTAATGACTTATTATTGGTGATGTTAACCGTGATCTCCAAGGATGCCTGGTTCTGTTTATTAGAGAATCGTATTTAGAAACCCAGATCTGGACACTTGGTGTGCTCAATGCTACTGGGATGTCATTGTTTCCACACCCTCTTAGTAAAAAGTGTGATATTAAAAAATAAATCATTTTTGAATGTCAGAACTAATAAGCTCCATTTCTATAAATCTGCATTAAAATAAGGTAAATTTATTTGGAAATACACACACACACACATATATATGCATACACATACTAATTTAGAGGTAGTAAAATAATATTAGGTATAGAATGATAAAATAAATTCTTTAAATGATACATTTCTGTCCTTTATATTCTAAGATGCTAGGTCTTAAGAAATTTACACATGAGCACACTTACTGCAGCAGAACTGTATTTTGGAAGGCTCCTTAAAAAAAAAAAAGGGCATGACCTTCTTCAACCTGCCCACCAGTCTGCTGCTTGGCACAAAGAAGTCGTGACTGGTGGTCTAGCAGGCATTCTGAGTACCAGGACCATATTTTAGGATTGGCAAAGTGCTGAGCTAAAAAGAGCCTTGTTTCCTAAATGACTGTGTGAAGGCATAATCTAAATCCTGGATGGCAGACCTCTAGACTTCTTTTGTGTGAAAGAAAAGAGAAAAATAATCTGTATAAGCCACTATTATCAGGAGTCTGTTTCTGAGTCAAGTTTGAAGAAGAGGCAGAGGGAAGTAACATATACTATAAGAAGCACTTTACTTCAGTTCATGTATCATTGAAACAATACTATGCCTACAGTTGAGAGAATTAAAGATTAGTGACACTGATACACTTGCTTATCAGGTTTATGCAGCTCAATATAGAAACTAAGCCAGAATTTAAACCAAATCCTATGTTCCCATTACAACATGCTAAAATGTCTTGATTAGAGCAGGTACCTAGAACTATGTCAATTATTAGCAACGGGTACAAACATATACATGATTATACCTCACTCAACAAGTGATATAGGATAATATTTAAATAAGTAAAATTATGTATATTTAAATATGCAACAAAACAGAAACCTGCATCCACAGTTTGAGCCCTCTTACTGCTCTCCATGATCAGGCCCCAGAGAGTAGATAGAAGTCGCACCAATGCTACTTTAGGAGTATAATCTCAGAATGTATTGCCCTCGGTCCACATACGTAGTTTTTCTCTCTGGACCATTCAAACCATCCATCAATCTGTCTGCCCGCTTATGCATTCATAGTTACTAAGCATCTACTATATGCCAAGCAACCCATAATGGGTATATGCATGTACCCATTAGGTCCTGCATATATGATGCCAAATAAGACACAGTTCCTATTCTCCAAAAGCTGATAGTTTAGTGGGAGGAATAGAAAAATAAATAGTATGCAGTTACAACAGAGTAGGGTTTCTCAACCTCAGCACTAATGACATTGTGTACTGAATGATTCTCTGTTGTCGACTGTACATTGTAGGACATTGAGCAGCATCCCTCACTTCTACTCACTAGGTGCTGGTAGCACCCCAACCCTTTGTTACAACCAAGTGTCTCTAGACATTGTCAAATGTGCCTGAGGGACAAAAACTATCCTCCTACTTCCTAGTTTCCCCCTCCCCCTCCCACCCCAACTGAGAACTGCTGCAACAGAATACAAGCCACCCTAAAATTGCAAAGCATGGGTATTTAACAAAGGGGGCCTGGGGTCAGAAAAGCTTTCTGGAGGAAGCAACTCTTTCACAGAGGCTTGAAAGGGAAATTCAGCCAGATAAAGTACATGAGCGAATGTGTATATTTGGTTTTATGTGTATCAAGAAGGCCTTCTGAGCATGTGCAAAGACTCAGAGTTTATAAAGAGTACAATACATCGGTGGGAATAAAAGTGGTTTAGACTGCTTGGAGTGGGGAGGTATGTGTGAGAGGGACGTATGGAAAGTTCTAGACACCTGCAGAGGAATGCAGGTGTCTGGTCATGACAGGATGCGAGACTGTGATCAGAAAAGGCAAACCTTTGGGGAAGAAGGAATTCAGTTTTGACCGCGTTAAAATTTGAGTTGCCTGAGGGACAGCCAGGCGAAGAGGTCCAAGAGAAAGTTAGATTTCTGTTTCCAGAACATAAGGACCTGACTCAGGCCAAAGAATAAATCTTATCTACATACAGAAGCCAGATGTGTGGATGAAATGACCCAGGGAGACTGTGGAGTTCCAGGAAGGAGGAGCCCACAGACCAGACAGTAACAACGTGGACAGAAGGGAGTGAAAACAAGGGTGATTGTGATGCCACAGAGGGCAAATGAGAGAATTTCTTGAACATGACATAAAGATCAAGTAAGATACGAAGTGAGACACTCCACTGGAGGTGGCAATTGGGAAGACATGGTGGCCCTTGTGAGAGCCAACTTACTGGTGTGTTCTTATATTGGGGCTGGAGTGAATGTGATGGGATCCAGAAGAGACAGTTTCAAGAAATTTGCACGGGAGGGTTAAGTGACAAACACACCCAGAGTCAAAAACATTTAATTGAAGGTGGGTAGGGATGGGTAAGAGGAATTGAAGCATGAGTTGTGACTTCAGGTTAGTGGTGGATGCTGCTTACAGGCTCTGTTCTTGTTCCTGGCTCTCTGAGTCTCCTGGGTATTTATATTCAGCTGTCTCACAGAATTTCTGAATGTAAGCACAACTGGATTGTTTTCACCTCTTCGCAATATGCCACATGATGCAAGGTGACTTTATTTGTCTATGGTATGTCCTCTCAACAAAGAATCAGCGTTAATACCTGATTCGTTCTGCACTAACATTACAGAGCTCCCTTTAAAACAATGATTCTAATCATTTAAAAGCAAGAATTCAAAACAATAAGCCATCTTATCAAGCTCTAAAAATATATTTACATTAAGTGGGCTTATGAAAATCTTCCCTTGAATTGAAAGGTTTTGATCCAGCAGTCTCGAATAATGGGCTCATGAGAGGCGAACGCTGAAGGGATGATAGAGACTTTGTCTTTCCTCACCCCTCATCCATTCGGTGATTTTAGATGGATCACTTCACTCAGGTCTTACAGTTCTTTCCCTTCCACTCCATAGCCACTGCTGCCACATTCATCACCTCTCGCCCATGCCTCTGTGATAGCCTCCTGACTGCATTTCTTGCTTCTAATCTTGCCCTCTCCAAGTCTTTGCCATATTTTGCTAGAGAAGTCTTCCCAGAAGACATATATGAACATTGACAAAGTCTACTCAGAACTATGCCATGGCTTCTCACAAAGCCCAGAACTGTGTGTCATGTAAAGCCTTTTCCATTTGTTCCAGCCGTCCCTTGTATATGCCATCTCTTACGCCCATGCCAGCAGTGTAGGACCTCTATTAGGTCCTAAGGCTTTATGCTGACTTACTCCTACAGGCCTCTGCTCTTATGCCTTCTATTTTGTTCATCTGGAGAGTAACATTCAAACTCTCAAGCATCTTCTCCGTAAAGTCTTTGTCAATCTCCTTTCCTTCTCCTAAACACAGATAGGACTAACTACTGCTCTCTTAGTATCTGTCCCAACAGGTTAAAAAAAAATGCACCTCATACAAATTTCTGTAATAGTATCAAAACCACTTTCTTGCATACATTAGCTTTTACAGGTATCCTTCCTATTAAACTCTCAGCTCCTTGAAGACGAGGCTGCTTTTTACTTTTTCATGTCTTACTGCAACATGGCATATATCAGGAGCTCAGTAAATGTCTGATGAATGAATCCTGTCCAAGGTTCTATTATTGCCAATGAGGAAATAGGCCCAGAAAATATAAAATCAATTACCTCAGGCCACCCACCTAATGAGTGGCAGAGAGGGGAAAAGACACTGTAGATGCTGACTTTAAAGTAGGGCTCTCAGCATTACACGGGGATACCACCTCACCTGCTTGAAAAGAAGGCACACAGGGCCTCACTTAATAGGCTGCTAACTTGGTTGAGCAAAGTTTTAGTATCATATATTTGAGTGAATATTTGATGAGAAAATAGTACTTTTTTCAGGTTGAGAGAGAAAGGAGGGACTGATAATTTTTAAATGACGTATTTTTTTTCCCCTACTCTCCACCCTCCTCTACCTGGTTGACCAATTAGCATTGCTTAGATATTTTCAAAAAGTTCCAAATCTCTAAGTACATCCCAGCTGAAGACAAACTATGTTTTACCACATTCTTCTCGTTGACAGAAGGAAAAAAAACTCTCAGATTAAGAATTTACTATAAATATTTCATACGTAAACAGCCAATAGTGGGTTGAAATTGTTTTTGCTTGTTTGTTTTCACTATTTCAAGGTAAGAATCAAAAAGAGAGAGCAATAAATTCTAGGCTCCCTTTAAATTATGTGACTATGTTGCCTTATATGAGGAGACTAAGTTTGTATGAGATTACAATTTTTTTTTCCTAAATGACCACAAAATAACTAGGTTGTCCTTTTCATTCATGGTCACAAATAAAAGAGAACATTTAACTGGCATATGTGCTTTATTTGGAGTGCTTTAATAGTTCTTAGTATATAACATTAATATGTAAAGGCCCTAAAGAGTCCATTAAAACTCCACACAACAAGCTTCATTTTAATAATGCAGAGACTATGTGAGATGGAAGGCAATTTCTGCCATTTAGGTAACATAAGCTAAAAACAATTTCCCGAAAGAGCTGAAGCTTATAAGTAAAAGACACTTAAAATGCGCATGTCTTACAGATGGCAGAACTAAACAGCAGCCCCAAAAGCACAGGAAAAGGAGACGATTAAAAAAATTCCCTCCAAACCCAGGCTTCTTTCAAGTCTTCTGCTCAAAAGAGGATCAAGGGTACTAATGAATATTCAACTTCTGGTTTCTTCTAATAATAAATTCCACTTCTAAATCTATGAAGTAAAACAAACTTGCCCTCTGTTTAAGTTCTCTCAAAAGATAAAGTGGTTTTTCATATTCCGGTAGGAATTGACAGTGCTTGAATATGAAAAGACTTAACATACCCAGGCGAGGTCAAAAGTCAGGTGCCATTTTGTCAACGCCAGTTTCTGAGCACCATTGGAAAGGTGAGCACTTTGCAGGCTCTTTTCTCTGGATCAGGAAAACTTCTGATATAAAGAAATCCTGTTCTGCCTGGGCAAATTTTCATTTCAAAGAGGTAGAATGAATAAGGAAGATGATTTTTCTCATCTTTATATTGAACATCCCACAAGTCAAGACCCAGTCGTGCCATCATTCCTCATGCAAGCAGAGATGTAGGGAGTTGTATCTGAGTTCTGTCAGACTTACCCACCATGATTACTAAAATCATCTTCCAATTTAGTCTTTTCTCTCTTGGGAAGGAGCCTCAGGCCATGAAAACCACTGATTCATCACCTGCCACATGACAGTGATTCTCTGAGCAGACATCCTGGGCTGGCATAATTTGTTTGACAGCCCTGAGGTCAGCCTGCCTAGTGACTGAAGAATCTTTTCTATCTTCAAATATTATAGTGCACTGTCCTTCATGTACCTGGATGATGTTCCTGACCCACCATCAGTGGTGGTGAATCTGAAAAGCAAAATGTGATGATTCAGTAGAGCTGAGCTTTGAGGGCTATGCAAGGAAGGAAACTGTCACAAAATGACCGAAACTCTTGGAAATCCTGCCCAGTGCTGCAGGGAGAACTCTGTATTCGTCTGTACCTTAGGCTTTCAGAAACCTGCCCCCATCCAACTTGATACCTCCAGCCTCCCTGGTGTTCTTTCATATTTTGGTCTCAGTTTTCAGGCAAATTTCTATTACCTGAAACAATTTCATATGTGGACTGGTTCCCCTATATTTACAGAGACAAAGAAGCACTAAATAATAAGCATACTCAAGCACCTTGGGGAGAATTAAGGAAGACATGTCAGCTTTTATTTTGAGTTTTCTTGTTACTTTGCCTCTCAGACTTAATACCAGGAGGAAATAAAAACCATCATTACTCTCTAGCTGCTTATACAGAAGTGAATAGGGGGCTTAATTCTGGTCCAACTGCCTCAACTTCTGCTCATCAGCAGAGAGCTCAGGAATGAATGATCCAGCTTCTTGTCCATTCTCCCATCAGATCCAAACCAGGTAGAGGTGCCCAGATGCACACAGGCCATAGGGAAAGGAGAGCAGCAGAGAAGAGAACAAAAGAAGACTGGGGAGAGGGAGAGCATGTATATATTTCTAAAGTGCTAACTAGGATGCTCTATTGGCATTTCTTTAATCCACAGCAATTTCCTGCACCCCAGAGACATGGAGAGAAATAGCAGTTCTCTCCCACCCCAATCAAAGTCCAGATTACATGTCTGTTTCCTATTCGTATACACCCAGTGACACAATCTGACACATATAGAGTGTTTTACTACCGGGTCCCAGAATTTAGAAATAATTAACTAAGCCTCACTTTTCCTTATTAGTTCCATGAATAAGAGGCAGACTCACTGAGACAACATCAGTTTAGTCACTGGAATACAAGCAAGTTTAGAACTGTGAAGCTTTTCCACTTTAGCAACAGGAGCTGATTCCTAGGGAAAGCTATGTAACAGGCCAGTCTGAAAAAAAAGGGTGTTACTGTGATGTGTATACCTATCGCTAGTGTGAGACCTAGTGTTGATCTGCTGATTTCTCTTTTGTGTGAGGCAGATCTCATTATAGTCAGATATCCAATTCAACATTCATTAAGCTGTCACCCCAAGGACCAAATTTCTAAAGGGGGAAAATTTAGCACAGTAGAGTAGAAAGTGCATGTTTAAGCGGGGCTGGGTTAACAGCCTTGCTGTAGAATCTGTGTGTAACCCTGGAGAAGTCACCTTCACTCCCCCTGTAACTGGGAAACGATTATCTGTATCAGCAGATGATGCCCATCTCCCACGGTTGTCAGAACTGAGAGAGAGAGAGGGAGCAACCCCGGAGACAGACAACAGGGGTTTTACTTCAGTTTCTACAACCTCTGTAGACTGGCAAGTGAGTGAATCTCTCTGTGTCTCAGATCTCTCATGTGTAAGATGAGGATTGTGTTAGAATTTGTTTCACAGTTGTTACATGAGACAATGTGCACGTGGGGGTTAAGCCCAAAGCCTGGAGTCTGGGACTTTTATCTGCACCCATTTTACCCATTTTACCTGTGACTACTGTTATTGTTGTTATCATTACTGCTGTTACTTTCCTGTCCAGAATGTGGTAGTGCTCAGTAAATAGTGGCTTTATTTCTTCTTTTCAAATTCACTTTCTGCCCCCCTTCTAAGAATTTTATATATTTAATATTACATAAATACTATTTGATCATTTCAGCTTTCTCTTTAGATAAATATTTTACCTGACACACTTACTGATGATGACTGATGGTAACAATCTTAGAAAGTTAAGGTTTAATGAGACTTTAGAGAGTTTCTAATTATCCAGCTACTTATTATGAAGATAAAGTGTCTCAGTCCCAAAATGGCTCATTCCCTACAATTATAACAAAACATAAATACATCCTTTATATATACTTCTTTAATATAAAAGGTATATTTATATATGTGAATATATACACATACACATGCATACACATGTGTATGTATATACATACACATATATATCCATATATATTCAAACTCATAAACTCTTTGTAATCATATGAAACTGTTTTATCCTAGTAGATTTTATTCTTTTCATTGTACATTCCATATTTATTCTGCACAATTTAAAATGCTCACTTAGTCCTTTTGATATTATTTGTATAGTGTTTTTTCAAAATGAACTTTTTCAGCTTCCTACTGGTTCTTGGATTAAGGAAAATGTGAACATTTTTATTAGATGTTTTTACTCTGAGTAGAACATATTCTTTGTTGACTGGGAAAATACAGACAGCAGTTAAAGGGCTTAGAGCGATATGACCCCCAAGCAGACAGTTGGAACCCAGCGGGATGCAGGGGGTTGGCCCGGCTACTACTTCTTTTCCTACACACCTTGTTAAAGACTTTGTAGGATAATCATCCCTAGAAAGTTGCTCCCCCAGTGAAATTTAGCTTAATCCCTTCTAAGCAGGGCTAATTGCTTAGAAGTGTCCCAAGACTGTTCTGCCCAAATGGTGACCTCAGTACCTGGAAGGACTTTAGGGTGGGGAGTAAAGCCACTGGTCCTTCTCGTTCTGCTTTGGCTTATCCATCGCTCTGCCTACTTAACACTAAGACTGGGTTCTCCTTAGGGGTTCACGTAGATTCTCTGGTCCTCATATATCGGACATGATGGAATGTGTGGGCTGGCCTCAATAGATAGACGGAGGCACAGGCAGAGCCTTTCAGTGATTTATCAGGTGTCAGAGCTGTTAGGATGAACCCAAGGTCTTCCTCCAGGTCCATTCTATAAGGTCACTTGGACCCCAAGGTCTCTTCTCCTCCAGTGACTCTAAGTATCAGCTCATTTTCTTTATCTTTAGTGGAAAACAAGGCTCAGAGCCTGTCCCAGGGTCCATAATGAGAAAATGTCGCGGTGTTAGCAGTAGTGTGATTAGTTTTTAGAACAAATTGGGCAGGAACAGTATCTTTTCAAAAATGAAATCACTGAAACCCATGTACTCCATTTATGAAGAACAAACAGTAATGAATCCCCTTAAAAATGAGACAGATATGAGACTGGCAGTCTCTTCCTTTCCCTGCTTTCCCTCCTCCCCTTTCCACTAACTTCTAGAAAACAGGTAAGTCTTCCAGCTGTGATGCAGCTAAGAGCTCTTAACACCCTGTTTCTCTAGTTGTTCACACGGGCAAACGTGAAGTCTGCTTGGGGAAAAAACAGTTTCCTGAAATAACTGCCACTTTATTAACTCATAACTATAGCACTGGCCACTGTAATTTAATAGCCTCAGCGAGCTGGATGACTAAAACACACAATTCAGCCATACAGTCATAACACACGCTCTACATTTTCATAGAACGCTTTACTTTGGCAATAAGTACACCTCATGAAAAAACTGAGAATGAAAGTATGACATTGTGATTAATCTTCTGTTATCCTTACAATAGCAGAACCCCACAGCAAATTTCATCCTGTAAAAGTGCTACTCTTTAGTAATTGGGGGAAAGAATACTGAACAAAAGTACCTTATAAGATTGTTGGACAATTTTTTTACATTAAAAAATACTATAAAAACTCCTTTGGAATTACATCCTATTATTTCATGGTCCAGACAGAGT
Source organism: Camelus dromedarius (assembly GCF_036321535.1). Taxonomy (NCBI): domain Eukaryota; kingdom Metazoa; phylum Chordata; class Mammalia; order Artiodactyla; family Camelidae; genus Camelus; species Camelus dromedarius. Next base: position 52,383,245 of record NC_087439.1, read on the forward strand.
CACTGCATTATGTTAAATATTAACAAGGTAACAAGATATTAAACTGAAAGTATATTGGTTCTAATTGAAAGCTGTATGTCTAAACTGCTTATGGAAGGTTTCTGATAGCTCTAATCACCAGATATTTTACTCCTCTGTCTTTTTTTAATTGATGGCAGGCTCTAATGGCTTCTCAAAAATCCCTACAACCTTATATTAAGTATATTATAAGTGAACACTGTGAATTCTCATATGGAAATACTGAGTATTACAACCTATTTAGGGATTCTAAAACCTAGGTCTTTGCAGTGAGGTTTATTTATTCAAACCACCATAAAAAATTACTGTTTCAAGGCGGGATGAAGGAAATAACTTGTCTGGAATTCAATTAAATTTCTCCAAAGTATTAATATTGCTTTCAATCATGATAGAAATGAATTACTTGCTATTGATGGAAATGAAAACCTGGTTTGGGGCAAGAAACATTTTCTTTAAACTATAATAAACACTGAAACATAACAAAAAATAGCCTTCAGAAATCATATATGAAATGAATATTAAACTGTCTGAAAAAGACACCACTCTCTTAATTTCATTCTGTTTGCTGAGCATTTTAAATATTTTCCATTTAAATACTTTTTCTTTAACCCAAAATTATCAACAATAGTGTCCTTGAAATTTATTTTTACAAGTCCATCATGAATACATTTTATTAAGTCTCCACTTATATCCCTAAAATATAATTTCAGTAAGAGTTTTTCTTAGAAATACTAAAAAAATTATTGAATGGAAAATACCCTCTCATTTATTATAATTCAACAAGAGCCTAGGTAGTTCAATTTTCTTACAAATAAACAAAAACAACTGCTTAAATATTTGAAAACACTCCCAAAAGATAACATAGTTCAGAAGAGAACACAGAGACCCCAGCACCAAGAAAGGCAATTCTGTCTTTGCTGTTATTAATAAGACACTGACTTAGCCTGGTTCTACTGAAATTTCAACTACCATCACTTTTTAAAGTTATACATTTTTATATACCATCCTTTAGCCCATCTTAGTTATAACTAGGGTGACCATGTAATTTATCATTCAAACCAGGAGAATTTTGAGAATGAAAGGAGAGGCTATTTATAGGTATAGACTGGGACTGTCCCAAGCAAACTGGGATAAATGTTCACCTTAGTTATAGCCATCTTCCTTCATAATCTTTCTCCTGTCATCAAGTTAACAGAACACCATGTAGCAGTCACCTTCTCCAAATTACAATTTCTACTTCCAGGTCACATAAGCAATGGTGGGAGAGGGAGGGTTGGGAGTAAAACAACCAGGCATATTTCTTTCAACTTTGAAACGGAAAAGCAGGCAAAAAAGGACAAAAAGACCAAAGAAAATAAGACAGGTTACTAGAAAAGGGCAAAAGTTTTAAAATGTCACTCTGCTGCCCCAGTTACTTGCTTCTTATTTTCCTTTGAGCCCTTAGCCTACTTACTAGTATAGATTAGTAGTTGGGTTTAGATTAATTTGTTATTGTTATTAAGCAGCTCTGATTTCAACCTAATTTGGCAGTAACAAATAAATCTAACTAAATTTTAGACTAAGAGGTGGTTAATTCCATCAGGCTTCATTAACGAACAATGCTCAAAGCTATTGTAAAGGGTCCAGTGCTCTCAAATGACAGCTATGCCCATTCAGCCATCGTCAACTCATCAACATACACTTTATTAATACCTACTTTTTTGCGTATGTTACAGCAGAGAAGAGACTGTTCACCACTACTGGTTTCTAGTCTTCTTTGTGACCGCCTACATCTAAGCCCCAATGTTCTGAGTGTAAGTCACAGAAAATAATACCCTAACATATGACTTGAGCCAGCTAATGGCACTTGGCCTAAGGTTGATTCAGTTACTAAAACTACCATCATTGCTGTAAGCCCATTGTAAGCTGATGTTATTTTTGAACATTAGTATTTTTGAAGCTAGTTCAGATAAAGAGGAGGTGCAATGCCAAAAAAAAATGCTTGTTAAGTAGGACTCTTACCTCAGGACAACAATATCTTATACAAATCATGATACAAAGCCACTGTCCTAGGTGATATAGGTGAATTCTTATCATAACTTAAAAATGACTAGCAGACTGTAGATCTATAATGTAATAAAGCAAATTTTATATAAGCACAAAATAAATGTTAATGAGAAATAATAACCTGATTTTTATCTTCATTTAACATTAATCACTGAATGGAGAACTTATACTATAAAAAGTGAACACTATTATTTAAAAAAAAATTTTAAACCTGAAATTAGAAAGATTCAAAGGAAAAATCATCCTTTAAGTATCTGATCTTTTGTTACAACTTCCAAAACAAAGAATTTGGTTTTCCTAAGTAAAATGGCTTTCCTAGCCATTGTAATTTAAATCATTAGGCCTCTGTGCCGGATGCTGTGGGTTGTTTAACAAGTGTGTCAACCACCTTTTAATATTCCTTCCTGGAAAGCTTAAAAACTACAATCCCTATAGAAACCATATAGATAACAGCAATTAAAAAACTCGGAACAAGACTTTTGCAAACAGTTTAGGAGTAGATGTAAAAATCTCTGGGAACCACTCTGTTCTCTCTTTTAAACTGTATGAATTAAATTCTTTAGACTCTTTTAGAGAATCTAGTTATTAATATCTGATTAGGTTTCTATTGCTTCATAGCAAATTACCAACGAATTTTGGCTTAGAACAATACCCATTGATTATCTCATGGTTCCATAGGTCAGAAGTCTGAATGGGCTTGACAGGGTTCTCTGCTTAGGATCTCACAAGGCCAAAATCAAGATGCTGAACAGACTGGACTCTTGCCCAGAGGCTCTCAGTCCTGTTCCATGGATTATTGGTTCCGCCATCTGAGTCAGCCTCCCTGTTTCATGAACAGTAGCATTTGTCTCCAGCTGAGCCATTTTATTAGTCTGCTTCCCATAAGCAGAATTGTGGTGTCTATCCAATAGCTCCCTTTCACTTTCCACTCTCTTGTTTCTTTCCATCCAAGTTGGTAGTGTCTCTGCTGATGTAATTTTCTTAAGAACTTTGTGGGTTTCTTCTAAGTGACACAGCAAGGCTCTCTGGTAGAAAGAAGTCACATTCATAATTTTTTCTTTTTCTTTTTTTTTTTTTTTTAGATAATCCCTTCTCTATCTTTGGCTCTTGCTGATCTAGTGGAGGACCATACAGATCCCTCAACCCCTCTAATTTTAATTGAGAAGGCCTATGATGCTTCACCTTCACCTAGATTGATCTTTCAATTTTTCAAAGGTTATGGCAAAGAGTTGTACAGCCATACACTTGGCTTTTTTCCCCTATGCCACACTTTCAGAGGCAATCTCTTAATTTTAGTTTTTTTTGTGATCTGAATAGGCTGAGAATTTCCCGAATTATTATGCTCTGGTTCCTTTTCGTTTAACAGTTCTTTCAATTTATATCTCTCTTCTTGCATTTTACTCGAAGCAGCAAGAAACTGGCCACATCTTCAACACTTTGCTTGGAATTCTCCTCAACAAGATATCCCAGCTCATTTTTCACAAGTTCCATTATTTACATAATGGAAGAACACACTTCCTTTTAGCTTTGCCATTATGTAACAAAGGTCTCCATTCTTCTAGTTCCCAGTAATATGTTCCTTATCTCCTACTGCATCCCCACCAGCAACATCTTTAATGTCCATATTTCTACTAAGAGTCTGTTTGAGGCAATCTAAGATTTTCTTTCATGTTCCTCAAAATTCTTCCAGTATCCAACCACTTCCTGATTCCAAAGCCACTCCCACATTTTAAAATTAATTGTTATGGCAGTACCCCACCTCCAGGTATCTAATCTGTCTCTTCAGAAAGATCCTATTTCCCTTATTCTTGTTCTTGTTTTTTTCTTGGTTCCTGTGTCTTTAACCACATCTGGTGTTAATATTTTTATGGTGGGTTTAGTGCATCATCTTACCTTAAAAAGTATAGCAACACTCTAACACACGTTCAGTAGTAGTCAGTATCTATAAAGTATATATTGCTATGTTTGTATTTTACAGGTACAATGTATATATTAAAACTTACATTGGATATGGACATAGCTTATTATGATGCTGGTGACTAAAAATGTGAAGTTGATCTGTATCCTTCATAGTTATCTTGCAAAAGTCAGTATTTCACTCTTGAAATTAAGCTTCCATTAGTCTTTCGTGTTTCTTGCATCACTTTTCTTGTTGGTACTCCATCTCAGCTTAACGTACAACTGATGCACAGATATTTTTGTGCCCATCATTCACCGGTATTATTGATAAAAACTACAACCTAATACCTTTTTAGTTTGCATTTGTGGCTTGGGAACAGTGGAATTTTTCAGGAGAAAAATATGAAGTACATGTTCATGCCTTATAGTGAGGGGGAAATTGGATAGTTTTATTTCTTCATAGGTCATTTTTTTCTTGGTTTGAACTTCAAGTTCTAAGCTAAAGTGTCCTGATACAAAAAAAAATTCAACATACACAAAACTCTGAAAAGATTAATTCAACTTTTCACAGTGTGAAGAGGTAAAAATCATCTTCACTAGAGCTAAAGCACTGAAAATGTCAGTCCAAAGAAATAATCTTAAAAAAAATTCCAAGTTAGTGAAAAGAAAGATTTATAATACAGTTACCATGGTAACTGTAGTATACCCTGTTGCAAACTAGTATGTGGTTAGTAAAGTGCCCTTGTATTAGATTCTTTAGGATTAAAGACATTTTATAAATTCAAAATTGAGAACTCAAAAACATTATCAGTAAATCTTGAAATGCTTTCAAGAAGATATCTTAAAAATAAAGCCTACCCTAAAATCCATTAAAATGGGCTTGTTTTCTTGATATGCCTGAGACTACTTAACTGCCTTCTCTGCTTTGGCTGATTATCGAGCTCTGGTTCCTGTGCTTTGTAGTCTGCACCTGCTCCACTGTGGTGAGTGACACCCCCTTGGGTGCGGTATGGTCTGAGATTTTTTCATGAGTGATGCTAACTGTTGTTATATTATGGAGCTCACCAAAGAATCTTCCTCGTTCTATATTCTCCCCATCATGGCATGGGTCTATTGTACTTTGTTTTTAAGTGCCCAAAACATGTTAGGGCCTACCTTTGATGAATAAATCATTTGATATACTTGACTATGTCAAAGATGAAGTCCATCTGCAATATTCTAGTATGTGTTTATTAAAAATAAAACATGATGTATGGGGGGGTGGGAATATGCACATGGTACATCAAAAGCATGAGTATGAATTGTCTATTACACAGTATCATGATTTTGAATCTGAATTCCAAAAATATCATTAAGTTGTAATAGATGTCATAATAAATTCCATGTAATTAAGGCTCTGTTTGCATAACAACTAATATCATCCAATATCTAGTTGGTACTTAGAAAAATTAACCTTAGAATTAGTGCTCATTCTCCTAAGAAGAGTTCAGCTAATTCTTACGTTCAGAAACTTTACTTTGAAAAAAAATACAAGCCTGTTTTTGGTACTCATTCTTTCAATAAGTTAGTGGGACACCATTGTATAAGCAACAGATTTTGACTTCAAATGCTTTTGGTATTTAGAGTGTAAAGAAGGAAATAATTCCTGAGGACACTGTGGTGTAGAATTCTAAAATTTATGAGGAATCATGGTTTAATAATCATGATTATGAGAAAGCACATTATTTGATAAAAGGTAGAAAATAAATGAGTAAAAGAAAGTTTTTATAATTGTATTAGCAAACATTGCATGTGTGTGTGTGTGTGTGTGTGTGTGTGTGTGTGATCAGATAGCAGAACACATCCATAGGAATGAGTATTTAGACCTTTTTGAGTATCCAATAATATTTGACTTTTCCAACTGGCTGCCTTGCTATTATACATCCATCTTCTTTAGAATCACCTGAGTGATCTAATTACTGGTAAACTTGTTTTTGGCTCAAAAAATACGCACCTTATGGGATTTAGAAACTGAGTTCTAGGAAGACTAAGGGACTTGAACCTGTTTGAGTTTCAAAGCTGAGACTGAATTCAGATTTTCTGATTTTAAAAACCCAAGGTCTTCACTGCTTTATACATCTTTGTGCCAAGTTCATGTGGATGAAAGGTTTTTAAAAAAATAAAAATTAATAGCAACAAAGTGAGAATTCCTGATAAGCTTAAGCTTATATTGCACACCGTCCTATCAAAGAACATCCAAATGTTTAATTTCAACTAACTGCCAGAATTTCTCAGTCACAGCTGAACTAATGGGCAAAACTTAGAGAATTTCTTTTTAAACTTATATACTTAATATTTTTCCCAAATAATTTAAAAATAAAAATACTTTTATAGTATTGTATGAAACTATTTTCCCCTAAACTTTTTGTCTATTAAAATATCTCCATTAAAGGAGATTCTACATTATTTAAATATTACGGAATTATATGTCAGTACAGTGTTTTCCCCATAGTGGATACCCAGTAAATACTTTGGATGACAAAACCAGCTCATATCTTAAATCACAAACAAGTATCCCAGTAGTGATGACATCAACCAACGGACTCTGTAGAACAGATGTGAAAGAGCAAAGCAATCTCTTTGTAAATTTAAATACCATTCTGAAGACTGGTGGCAGCCAGGTTTGATGACTCAGTAAAAATAGAATAAATAATGGTGATTCAGGAAGAAGTTACGTCTATGGTGACAGATAAACAACTTTCCCCCAGCCTAACAGGCTGTGAGACAAAGCCACCAGTTCTGGGCTGCTCTGTCCAGGTGGATTCCTCGTGGTGCGTGGACTGCATTGACTTCTTTGAATATGCCTCCCAAGGAAGGGCAGTGTCAGAAAATATGTTCACTGACCTGTATCTCAATCTTACATATGTTGTGCTGTTTGTAGGTTCATTAGTAATCCTAGGTGAAAACAACTCTAAATGGAATATGAGTCTTCATTTGTGCCGATCTTCGAGCCTAGACCAGATTTAGTGGTCTGTCTTAGTGTTAAGGCCCAGCCATCATTGCTAGTGAATGTCTGTAAACATAAGGGTTATAGAATAACAGGTCCAATCTGAACTCTAATAATGGTCTCAAGAAAGAAACCAACTCCAGCATATTGGGAGCTAAAGACACCACTTGCACCCCAATGTTCATAGCAGCACTATTTACAATAGCCAAGACATGGAGACAGCCTGAATGTCCATCAACGGATGGCTGGATAAAGAAGATGTGGTATATTTATACAATGGAATACTACTCAGCCATAAAAACCGACAACATAACACCATTTGCAGCAACATGGATGCTCCTGAAGAATGTCATTCTAAGTGAAGTAAGCCAGGAAGAGAAAGAAAAATACCATATGAGATCGCTCATATGTGGAATCTAAAAAAAAAACCAAAAACAAAAAAACAAAGCATAAATACAAAACAGAAATAGACTCATACACATAGAATACAAACTTGTGGTTGCCAAGGGGGCAGAGGGTGGGAAGGGATAGACGGCATTTCAAAATTGTAGAATAGATAAACAAGATTATACTGTATAGCACAGGGAAATATACACAAGATCTTACGGCAGCTCACGGAGAAAAAAATGTGACAATGAATATATATATGTTCATGTATAACTGAAAAATTGTGCTCTACAATGGAATTTGACACAACAGGGTAAAATGATTATAAATCAATAAAAAAAAGTTAAAAAAAAAAACAGTGTGGCATTTCCCTAAAATATCACTTTAATATTCAATTAAAGAAAGGAATTTGGCATTTTCACTGACAAACTACAAATATCAGTTGGATACTGACAAATTTGACAATACAGTAAATTACTTTTAAAGGCAAGTCAACCAGAGGAAATCTAATAATAGTCTAATCAAAGGAGTATTGCATAGTTTCCTAAGGTAGCTACTTCAAATGAGAAAAATATTTCTCTGAATGTGTAAGTCTGGGGAAATTATTATGCATCGATTTTTCTGTATTTTTTAGATCAAACATTTTATCTCTCAATCTTTGCTCGGTACACACCTTTAAATCGAAAGGATAATTAGTCTAACTCCTTATGTTGGTTCTACAGAAGGGTATAACCATTTACATTGCTTAACAAAACTAATGTGATTATCTTGCAATTCTTGTTTTGTACGATGCTGTTTGTTTGCACAGCAGACTTGACTACTACACTGTGAGATAGTTGAATGCAAGAGCCAATCCTGTATCATTTCCTTTTCTTCCTCTATCACAGAAACCAGCCCATGGAGACTGCCTAACAAAAGTTCCCAGAATTATACCACTCTCATAGAAAGACCCACATTCTATATAAAGAAAATGTTTCCAACTTTCACTTTCTCTACATAATAACAGCATTTAAACTCCCACTGGAGAAGGAAATGGTGAAGTACAGCTAAGTTTCTCAAAAGTTTTATGAATACATGTGGATAGAAGAAAGTAACATTATAAACACATAGACCATTTCATTCTTGGACGAATGAAGACATATAATCCACTTGGGTATCCCAGTCAACACCGCTTTCTTTGAATATATAAGACAAAACCACATAGTCTTTCAATCCTTTGAAAACATTAGAAACTCTGGTTATAGTTCTTCAGCAACATCTAGAAACTGCATTTAGATTTGGGGATACTGCCAGCTCATTTGATAGTTTATGCTGAGGGGGGAGGAGTTAGGTGTTGGGCTGGGTAAAGCAAGAATAAGAGATTTTGAAGTTCACTAAGCACATTCTGAAAATAACTCAAAGCAGTAACAAAATATTCATTTCATGCATAAAATTCTTGGCTATAATCTAGGATTGTCATTTTTATACATTTATGAAACTAGATAACAGGTATGAAATAAACAATTTTTCTGACTTTTAACATAATTAGTATATAAAGTTTCTAAATCTAAGGATGATAACAATTTTGTGTTGTTGATTTTTTTTAATAGTTCTGGCATTATGTAGAAAATAGAACTTGATATAAAAGACTAATTTTGCCTTGTGCCTAAGTGATGTGAAGAATCAAACCTCTACTTTCAAACTCACATTTACTAGTTGAATTTGGGACACAGTTATGACAGATGTGCATATTTCTGAATTACTTGAAATTTTGTATTAATTGTCACAAATATTTCTTGGGGTCAGCTGCTATAAGTTCCCTTAGAATCATTAGAGCCAGCGATATTGTGACACTAAAATGTCATGATCAAAAGAAAAAGTTTCTGTCTTTTAACATCTTTTGCCCCAAATAAGCCATCAGGACAATTTGCTTTTTAATTATCTTTTTCTCCATTTAAAGGTGTGAACTGCTGTTAACTTTTAGTATGACAAGATCCAAAGGGGCAGCAAGGAAGAGATTTCAGAGCAGGATCAAAATGATTCCCTTTTTACCACTTAGTGACTAACCTACAGTTCTCATCACATTGGTGGGAGATGTACATGAAATTTACAGCATCAAATAGAATTAAATGTCTCTTTATAGTAGATTCTAAAACAAAGAAGGAATATAACAGTATTGTGTATCAGGATTTACAGGATTATTGTCCACCAACTTATTGCTTAGACCCACCATAGAAGTAGTTATTTTATTTTATAAACTGTCTGAGATTTCGTTAGGAAATACCCTGAGAAGATGTTTATGCAATACTTGAAAGTGTCCACTAATAAAATGAGCAATTAGGATCAGGTTATTTTTATGAGCTTATTTTTAAGACCCTGAACAATTATATGTTCAGAGTCTCATTAACCAAAATACAACATGCAAGCTTCCTTTTCTTTTTCTAAAGTGTTACAATAATTATAAACATTCTGCTTAGCAAATCGCCTAAGACTACCAAATTGGAATTGCAATTTTAATATGTCAGAGTTTCTCTTTTAGCCCATTTAGTTATAAATAAAAAATTTTACCTTCTCTATAATGGTAACTACCCTGCAGTTTTTCAAGAGAAAATATCATACGTACAGCCAATAAATGAGAGTCTGGGAAAACAGAATGTAGTATTATTATTTTTCCACGGAAGTTATCATAATTCAAATGTTACATTAGAGAACAAAATCCTGACATTATAACATAAATTACGTATGTGGAAAATTCATGCATTGCCAACAGGCACGTCTTAAGCAATAACTCATTAACGAAGTGTATTTTGACATTTAGTTTTCATCATTGATTAGTCTTTCTAAAACTCTTTATGTGCAAAGATGTCAAAATTTTCCTTAACTACCTCTGAAGATCTATGTGATTCCAGTTTCTTCAAATCAATTTGAGATTAAACAATGTGATTCTTACTCTTTAATTTTCTTCCTCATGGATTTGGATTGCTAGAGAATTGACCAGGCTTTAGCTAATAGTACTGCCAGGACAGAAAAGAACGAGTGAGCATTGCTGCTGGCATAAGACCTGTAGATTCAGGTCTGCTCTGCCCTTTTTATCTGTACAGCCTTAGACAGGTTAGTCTGTTTAAGGCACAGTTTCCTCATCTACAAAGTGAGGACAGTAATACTGCCCATCTTTATAAGGCAGTGATTAAACGAGACAAAGTACCTAAAGCTGTCAACCCAGGGCTTAACAGAGTGCACACACTCAGCATATGTTAGCTGGTATTAGCACAATCTTTCAAGGCAGCCCCCTTAAAATAGTTACCCTCCTTAAAATAGTTTAGTTCAAAGTATAAGCATTGGTAAACCCTGGTCTCTAGGGTCTCAATTTTTCTAGAGAATTTTTTTTCCCCATCTTGACAACAATGCAGTGGCCAAGAACCTTAGAATGACAATGTTATTTTATAATGCTCAGTGTGTAAAGATACAGCATAATCATACCGCCCCTCTTTATGGTACTTTTTAGTATTCAGAGTGCTATCTCACCCATTATCTCATGTGACTGTAGCAACAATTCTATGAGGCAGGCCAAGTAAATAGTGTCTCCACTTCACCCTTGATAAAGGCAGGATGACAGTGGTTAGTTACTTGAAAAAGCTCACCAGGCTAGTCACTGATGGAGCCGTGGCTAGAGTTCAAGTTCTTCTTGGTCCGAGACTTCCTCTGCACTCCCTCCCCACCTGAACTGCAATAATTCTCTAGTTGTGGGGGAGCAAAAAGAATTCTACCATATACACCAATATTTATCAGAAGTACAATGCAAGTCTTTCTTCAGAAGATGACTCTGTGGTAATGTGTGATCCGTTTTAAAGCTGAGTCCATTTAGAACACTTTTATCAATCGCCTCTCTAAGGGTTGGCACTGTGGGAGATATTAAAGTGAGCTCACAGAGACTCTGCTCTCAATAAGCTTAAAAGTCAAATGGAAAAATTGCCAAAAGGCAAAAAAAAAAAAAAAAATCCTAAAAGTTTCAGACAGATTATCAAAAAAATATAAATTAAAAAAATTGAATTTCTAAGAAATGGCTAATTATGACTAGGAAAAAGGAGTAATCTCAAGAAGGGGTGGAACAGAAATGAAATAATAAAGATAATTGTCCCAATAAAAGAACTGGGCTATTATCTGGAACTCTTGAGTTGACAAGAAATAACCAGTTGGAACCCCCAAATTCCATCAACCATCCCTACAGTTAAAAAGTACTTATGTTGGTAATCATTTTTGAATTCTGTTCATCATATAAATTCAAATGCAAATAATATACCAGTAGGTCTCAATATCTGAAGAAATACTCCAAAGTAAATATTCTGTATATTGTAAAAATTCATAATGATATTATAGGATTTATTCTATACAGATTTTAATTTGTTGCAAAGTAAAACAGCAAGGTTGTTTTCGAGGAAACTTTCTTGCCTGCTTATAAATACTATCCTTGTCAAAGTAGTTTCTGGAGGGAATGTTTCAAACTCTATTTCCAAAGAGTACTATAACATTTAAAATTGTAAAATGTCACTGAGCCTACAAATCTCTTTTAACTGAATGCAAAACATTTCATATCCAGTAGCACAAGGGAATAGTAAGTACTTCCTTCTCACACAAAGTACGTAATTGTGAAGTGATTTGTTTTCCACATTGCATATTTTAAAAAGTACTCATATTTTGGTTCTGACTCTGTATCTATTGAGACAGTTTATATCTTTAATATTACAAAGCCCATTTCCCCATCTCAAGTGCTTGATAGAAGCATGTTTAAAGCACACGGTATGATTTTTTAAAATGCAATCTATATTGATATGTTAAATGTTAGTAATTTTTATATATAAATCTTTCAATTCCATCGCATGCCACTTTACTTATAACTCTTAGATTGACTAGAAATACTTTATGATTCTTTGTTCTGTGATATCTACTTTTGTCCTATTTATATATTTTATTACTCATTTTCATTGAAGTATCGTTGATTTAAAATGTAGTGTTAATTTCTGGTGTACAGCATTCTAAAAGAGGACGTCAAGACATACTGTGTCTTTTTCCTGTGATATTTTATCTCTCATGAGCTATAGTTTATAAACTAGCCCAAATTAGCTACCAATTGTAGAGTCATTTTCTAAACAAGAAACAACCAAATATTTCACCAGAATCACCAATTGTTAATAAGTAGATTTTTTTCAAATGGAAGAGACCAAGATGCGGTCTTGGATTTGAAGTGTATTTATGGGTAGTCAGTCATGAAGGTGGGACCTAAAAGCAGTCATTTATGTTGGATTACCAAAGTAAACATCATACTCTATTGTTTAACAAACAGAGTGACAACTGGTCCCGATGCTTGTAAAATGCGTGCATTGGCAGGAACCTAAATGAATACTGCCTGAGTGATTTGGTTCAGTGTGAAAAGTCAAGAATCCTTCTCCCTTCTCCCTTAAGATGCATATTTTCATACATTATCAAATAAGCTTAATAACCACAGGGAGTCCGAGTGGCCATTACACACTCACGTCCTTAAGCAGTACTCTCAAGTGAATTAACTGGGTATACCCAGCAAATGTCAATGGTATTAGAGGCCTGAAGCCTCTAGTGTCCCAGTAAATACAAGTAGCAAACACAGTGAGAAAGCCAACTTTTCATTCTTCTCCATAGGGCTTTTAGCCCAAGACCCATGAACTCTTCTGAGAAGAACATTAATGGCTGGGTTAGGAGGGTTTTTTAGTATCAATGAATTCTGAACTGATTTGTAAACCCGCTTTGGAAAGTAAGAATCCATTATTTTGTAAATCTCAGTAGAGATGATGGTGATGATGATGATGATGATGATGATGATTTTTCCTAATAGCATAAGAAGCAGAGGCAGTAGCTGGCAGTCAACAGATTGTAGGAATAAACTAACCACACCTGTTAACATTTATATAAATTTTCCTCTGACGTGAGGATCAAAGCTGATCAAATGTTCAACTAGTAGAAAACATATTTCTGCTAGTTTTGTGAGGCCTATAGATTGAGATTAGAATTTGAAGTAGAACTTAATAAGGGCTCTCCTTGTTGAGAGAAAAACAAAAAGGTTAAGAGTATCCTGTGACGCTGAGCACCTCCTGACAATACATCTGGAGTTGACGGCTGACCACCACCACACACTGGGATTTTTAAAGGCTCTTCTCATTACTGTAGGGCTGGGCAGTAGTTTCGCCAGGACATGGGAACCACATTCTAGAAATGCCTCATTAGGCATTTGGCAGTTCAGTATTGCCGTCAGACAGCACAATTTCTGATTTCTGATTCTCTCTGTATTTTTCCCCTTTCACTGTGAGAAAAAGACTTTCTCCCTTAGGTTTTGAGACCTGTGGAAATTGAGAGTGTTTTAAACTCCAGACTGGAGTTTAAGGCAATTTACTGAGTGTCTATAAAATATGCAAATAATTTAAAATTTAATGGCTGCCATGTCATTCTGGTTTTTCATTAATCTGTTCTTAAAAGGGTTTCCTTGACAAAATATGCTATTTTATAAAAATAATTGAAGAGGTTCTTTCTCATTATAAAAGCAATATAGCTTTATCACGGAAATTGTGAAAAACACAGGAAATGATCAAAACGAAAATCTGTTTCTATCACTTAGGGATAACTACTTATTGAATTTATGTACTGGTCATATTTTCATAATTTCCACAGATTCTAGACAGGGTAAAATCTGGATGACCCGAATGAGGGTTTCTCACAATGGAAGCACTCGAGGAAGGCCCCACACCTGGTAGAGGATGTGCAGTGATATCTGCTGGGTTTTGGTCTGTCTCACTCTGGGATTGGTGGCTTCTCCTTTGAATACCTCTTACCATTTGCTCAACTAGACTTACTGACCCAGATTGTTTGGTTCTTTCTGGACCTGGTTTCTGTCTTGTTCAAGGAAGAGGATGTGGCATGATGATATCAAAGCAGACTTGTGTGTGGTGTCGGCCAATACACTGAGCAAGTAGGGATAGACCTGAGTATCCAAGACTCAGAAGGTACTGATAGATGCACCATAGGTATCAGTACATGTGGGGAGGTATAGCTAAAAATCTAGGGATGGGAAGGAGCTAATAAAATAATAGATAAGTAGAAATTCTGAGTGCTCTGACAGGTACAGAATATCATAAAACAGGGAGTCAGGCAGTGACTGGTGAACATTAACAAAGACTTTAGTAACTCCTACTCACGGTGACAAAATTTAACATTCGCAATTCTAAGGTGAATTTTCTTGTGTGGCAGAGGGGTTTCTGTGTTTCTGTTGACTCACAAATGCCATTTCTATTCCCTTCTAATTTATCTGGATGGAATTTTCTATATACATTGTCTTGAGACACAAACTTCGTGTCTTCTTAGAAAATCTTAACGGCTCCCTTCTTTTTCTCTTTCTTGGTCTGTACCCTCCCCTCCACTTTCAGACTTGGATACTGTAACCCAGAAGTACAAGGGTGGCACCTCCCAGCACACTGAATCACAATCAGCAGAAAGCAAGCATCAGGAGGGACCCTGGTGTGAATCTTCCTTCCAAACAATCTGGAGAAGAAATTCCTCATGCCTTGTAAACCCCGCTGCTGACTGGGCTGCTGTGCCCTTCCAGATTCATTTTGACATAGCAGCCAGCACAGCATCTCATTGCTCTGCAGCTGCCCTTGCCTGTCTTCCCCTTCCCCTTATTTGTACTCCCCTGGGCTTGTACTCTCAAATAAAATCAGAACTTTAATCCTTGCCTCAGGCTCTTTTTTCTAGAGTGATGATTCTCAAATTTTAATGGGGATACAAATCACTAAGGTATCTTGTAAAATCAAATACAGATTTTGTGTCAGGAGATCTAGGGTGGAGACCAAGACGCTGTACGTGTAACAACTTCCCAACTGACACTCACACCGTTGGTCCTTTACATAGCAAGATTCAAGACGTAGAGTAAGACGGCACTCATCACCACCACCGTGGAAGCTCCTTGAATGTCAAGGCTTTGTTTCACTCTCTCTTCTTTTATTTGCTGTTCTATCTCCTGAACCTACAACAATGCCTGAAATACAGAAAGTACTCAATAGGTATCTACTGAGTAATAAATGAATGAATTCTCCCAGATGACTTCAGTAATTCCCAGCTATGGTAAAAATTTCAATTTTAACATGCGACATCGTAGGGTGAATTACACTGTCTGGCAGTGGGTTTTCTTTATTTCTGGTGATTGACAAATGAATGTTGCAATGGCTGAATGTTTATGTCCCCCTAGAATGCATATGTTGTATCCTAACCCCTTAGGTAATGATATTAGGAGGTGGTGCCTTTGGGAGGTGATTAGGTCATGAGAGTGAAGCCTTCATAAATAGGATCAACACCCTTATTGAGGGGACCCCAGATAGATCCCTTATCCCAACAACCATGTGAGGTTACAGAAAAAAGCCACTTAGGAAGTGGGCTCTTACCAGACATCAAATCTGCCAGCACCTTGATCTTGAACTGTCTGGCTTCCAGAACTGTGAGAAATACATTTCTGTTGTTAAAAGCCACCTGGTCTATGGTATTTTGTTACTGGACTAAGACAATGTTGAATGTCAAATATAGCTACACATTTATATTGCCCCAGCAGCAAGGGGTTAAAGCCAAAAGCCAGTTGCATCTAGGAGCTACATTTTAGAAATTGGTTGCTGATTTGAGGAAGCATGGATGGATGATACTGAAGTATCTAGTTCAGGAAAGCTTCTGTTAGGTTCCCAGAGGCCAAATCTCTTCTTAAAAGCCTGGTTGTCTTCTGTCCGGTGCTAAAGAGCAAAGAGAAGTGTGCTTAAGATCCATTATATCGGTAGTTTCTCGTGTTTACTCACCCAGCACTTCACTTTTCATATAATGCCTTGTATTATAGAGGGTAAATGTCAGTTTTCCACTGAATTTTAAAAAAGTGCACCATGTATAATTCATAAAAACTGCCAGTAGCATCAACATCCTCCTCTGCTGTCTGTTCTACTTAAGACATGTCACACATTCGGTTTCTGTGATGGGTGTTATGCCTATTAATGAATGTAACTGACCTAGTCTGACTGTCCCTTCTGTTGCTACCAACTATCATTTGGACACTTAAGACTTTTTAACTGACAACTTCAGCAGCTCTTCTTTTCTTGTTAACACTTTTACTGTTGTCACAGAGACAAAGAAACAGCTGAATAGAGTTTTCATATATGGAATTCCTGATGAAGGGGTGTTACTAACCATGCTACTATAGGTCACTGAATTTGTTTCTAAAGGGGCAAGGTCAGGCTCTTGCCCTTGAATTTTAGGGAATTTCCAAAGACCACAAGAAGCGTTTTTACCAGAAACTCTGATTTAAAAGGACTCTCTATTATAGTGGTTCTCAAAGTATGGTCCCTGTACCAGTGGCATCTGCATCACCCTTGAACTGGTTAGAAATGAAAGTCTGGGGGCCCTGTAAAGTCAGCTGGTGAAACACTACTTTGGGGTGTGTCTGTGAGGGTGTTTCTGGAAGGGGCTAGCATTTGAATCAGCAGATCGAGGAAAGAAAATCTCATCAATGGTGGGCAGGCGCCATCCAATCTGTTGAGAGCCCACAGAGCACAAAAGATGGAGGGAGGGTGAATGCTCTCTCTCTTCCTGAGCTGGGACATTCACCTTTCCCTGCCCAGGACACTGGTGCGCCTGGTTCTCAGGTCTGCAGACTAGGACTGAATTATACCACCGGCTTTCCTGGGTGTCTGGCTTGCAAATGGCAGATTGTGGGACTTCCCAGCATCCACAACAATCGGTGAGCCAATTCCTGCAACCAGTCTCCTCATACGGATCTAAATATACGCCTATTGGTTCTGGTTCTTTGGAGAACCTTGACTAACAGAAGCCCCAGCCCAGGCCCATTAAATCAGAATCTCTGTAGTCTGTGTTTTCACAAGTCCTTCTGGTGATGACGATGCATGCTGAAGTTTGAGAACCATTTCTCTATTAGATATCTTCCTGTCTCTAAAAGACAGTTTTGGCAAGAAATAATAAAGTACTCAAGAATTCGAGATAAACTGAATACAAGATGTTCTACTTAGGGATATTTGAAAATCTAAGGTATAGAACAGTGTTTTTATAACTGGGCTTAAACTATATATATATATATATATAGTACTACGGGAGAGGGATTTATTAAAAATGCAGTAAGCCTTGACCCTACTCAGATCTAGGGAATCCGAGTATCTGGGTCGGGGTTGACTGCCTCTTAAAGGGCACTCCAGACAGTTCTGAGGCAACAAGTGTGACAACTATGGAATAAAGTATAGCTTATATTAACATCAGTTATTGTCAGGTGATGGGACTAAAAATGACCTTTATTTTCAGATACGTTTTGAATTTTTTTCCATCAGATGCAATTAATATACATTACTTTTATAATCAGAAAATAACAACACAATTATTTTAAAAGGATGGAAGCAGACAGAATAGCACTGAGTCTTCTTGAAGACCTGAGAACCTGAGGAATTTATGTATTTTTCCTATATTACATATATAAGAATGGTGAAGAGCTCAGATTCTGAAGCAGGACTGCCTGTGTTCAAATCCTGGCAGCTTACTTATTAGCTGTGTAACCTTCCCTCTAAAAACCTCAGTTGTCTCATCTCTCTTATGCAGAAATAGGAATAATAGTGTCTGTTTCATAGAATTGTTGTGAAAATCAAATAAGAATACTTAGTACAGTGCTTAACACATAATGAAAACTCAAACTGTTAGCTATTAGTAACGCAAGGATATCTATGTTTTATGGCTATTCTTAGCTCTAGTTTCTCTAAGGGTCATGGTAATCAATCAATTAATTCATTTTTATTACAATGCTTAAATAAAAAAAACTGACCATGACGCTAAGTGGAAGATGTGCCTCTTCATGGATAGTAACCCTTCTGCCTCACTCTGGGCTCCTACCCCTCTCATTTGACTCTTGTCTGTCATCATGACTCTCATTTCTTACTCTCCCTCCTCCTGACAAAAAGCCCTGTCTTTGCTTTTCTCCCATCCAGTGCCAAATGCCTCCATGGCTCTACCTTTCCCCTTTTAGTGTGGTGTCTGTTACCTTTTCCATGTTTATTTGATCCCAAAACATTGCAATTGCCAGTTATCGCTGTGAATTTAATAAATGTTTGCTAAGTTCTAAAGTTCAGCATCACTAGGTTTTTTTTTTTTTTTCCATCCTGGACATAATTAATGATTTGGGTTTCTGAAGCTCTGTCAAGTAGAACACTTCTGAGTCTTAGATTAATAATTGATTTTTCTTTAAAAGAAAAAATCATTCCTGAGTTTGTACATCCAGGGCAGGGATGATGTTGTACCGGATGCAGCCCAGCGGGGAGCTCCTGCAGCTGCTGTTCTGTGGGGCTGGAGACCAGCTACACCTCTCTGTTTCACACAGAGATTTGTATGTGTCAAAGGCTTAGCACCTGATTGGAACTTTTCCTCCCAGGTTTAATCAGAGAATTATAAAGCACTGAGAAAAAGAGTTTAGGAGAAAAATTTACCAACCTTCTACTTTCTGGAACACTTACATATTGAAAACACATACTTTAAAGCAGAGAGTGGCTTTCAGACTTTAAAGAATCACCAGGAGAGCTGCTGTATATTAAATGCCGTGCCCTCCCCCCAAACCCTAAATTCATATTCTGAAATCCTAGCCCCTGAGGTGATGGGATTAGGAGGTGGCGCCTTTGGGAGGTGATTTGGTCATGAGAGCAGAGCCCTCATGACTGGGATCGGTGCCCTTTTCCTGAGCTCCCTAGTCACTTCTGCCTGGTGTGGGTACAGTCTGTGAGGAAAGAGGCCCTCACCAAACACTGAATCTGCCAGTGACCTTGGACTTCCCAGCCTCCAGAATTGCGAGAAATAAATTTTTGTTGTTTAGAAGCCACCCAGCTTACAGTATTTGTGTTATAGCAGCCCAAAATGGACTAAGACAAGGACTTCATAAAACTGGCTGCTGAGTTCTAAGAGTCTCTGATGCAGTCAGCCTAGGATGGGGCTGAAAAGGGCATTTGTAACAACTTCCCAGGTGATGCTGATGCTCTAGTTCAGAAACCTCACCTTGAGAACGACCCTTTTAAAGAATTTATTGATAAGAATCTGGAGAACCTGGTCTCCCTAAAAGAGAAGGAAAGTTAGTATTAGTTATGCTAGGAGCCCTCCAGTCACACTTTTCTATTTCTCTTTTTCTCTTTTCTTCCTCCTGCTGAATATTACTCAGATTTGCCTGTTCCAGCCTGGGAAAGTGATCACTCCCATACTGAGTAAATGTCAGAGAACTGTATCAAAGAAGAGTCAGACATTTCTAATCTTTGCCTTAGAAAGACTGATGACCAGTTTACTAATGATTATAATTTTAACAGCAAAATGTAAAATTCAGCTCTACTGACGCCAGCCTCTATACTTTTGACTACTTATTTATCATCTCAACATACCTTTCCATGGTCAACATAAGTGGTTTATTCCCACTTTAAGCTTTTGCACATGTAGATTCCCCTGCCCTGAATGTCACTCCATTTCCTGTCTATTCATGTCCAGAACCTGTTTTAAAACATAGTTTCCTAAGATTCAATGCCTCCACAATGCCTTTCTTTGGAAACTTTGACTCACACAGATAATTCACTTGTTTTGCTTTCCCGTGGGTAAATACAGTTCATAGTTCCTATATTTCATTTTCTATTATTTTCTAGTATCTTCTGGCCAATTTATTTTTTATTTTGCAACTTTCCTCTGACCAGGGCACTCTTCCCTTAAAACCAGGAGATTATGGGGACTCAAAACTATCCATAATGTCTCCTTTCACTGCTTGTGCTTTTCCCCAAATGATACATGGGATAGGGAACAGCCAGGCCATTCCTGAATGGGAGACCCCGGGGAAGCAGGAAAGCACTAGACTTGGCTTTCTTGCCTCTAAGTTAAAAAGTCCATACTCCCACAGCCAGCAGTGACAAAGTGCCCCTAAATATCTTGGCTTTATTGCCACCCCCCATCCCCATCCCTGATCTTAAGTGTAACCTGCCCGTTCTGAACTCTTCCACTTAGAACAGTCACCACTACCACGCTTAGGAAGGCAGCACAGTCAGAAGGGTAGTGGCTTTGTTCTGTGCTTAATTTTCGTTTCATTGTTCAGAGAATATATTATGCAGCTACTGTGAAGCAGCATCTGGTCTATTTACTAATACAATATTATAAAAGTAAAACATAATTAAAAAAAAAAAAAAGAACTGGATGACTGGGCCCCAGGACAAAACTCAACCACAAATTATCACCTCATACTCATAATTACTACACTAATTTGAGTGTAGAAGAGATGCCAAATGATTCAGGCCAGCCAGGTTAGATTTCCCTGCTGTGCTGCGAATGTTTCAGGTGCATCTTAACATTGCATTGGTATGAGTATCAAAAGCACAGCGAGGGTCCCACGAAGCTGGCAACAGCCAATAACTCAGGGACTCACAAGCTTCCAGGTGCAAAAGATATTTAGCATCTTTTTTATAGAAATGATTTATTCTATGAAGTCAGTGGCTTTCACATTTTAACTACCTTCTTTAGTGACCTTTACTTTGACGTTCAACACGTATAACCCAAAAGCTCTGGCAGAAGCTGGGTAACCAAGCCCTGCCTGATTTCTGTCCCATCCCTCAATGCAGCCAAGAACCTCTGCGAGGATCTTGAAGCATCTCCTGCAAACTGTTATGGCCCCACAGAGCAGAAGTGAAGAAACAACAATGATGAACCCTCTTGATTTATAGTAAGAGTAGTCACTAAATATTAAGCCACTAGGACAAAATCCCCAATTTTTCTCTACTCATTCACATGAAAAATAGATTTATTTATGGGGAAGGAGGCACACTCATTATGACCCAGTTTGAACAGATTTATATCAATTTTAAACATTCAGATCTGGTTCTTTGAAGGCATTCTCTCCAAACTAGAAAGGTATGGAATAAAATTCCAGTTTTATTATTTACCAGCTATGTGGCCTTGGCAAGTTTCTCAACCTCCCTGAATGTTAGTTTCTGATTTTTTAAAAAGATTTTTCAAAAAGATTTTTTAAAAATGCTGATAAGACTGTATTTTGGGTTTTGACATCGACTAGTCAACTCCCTGTTCTGTGTCTCATGAATGATTAGCTAAGATCAGAATTGCTTTCCCCTTGAATCTAACTAGACACAGAGAAAAACCATCCCCATTCACATGACTGAGATCTTCCCTGGTTGCAAATCCCAACTGTTAATCCCCTACATCTCTCATTTGTCCACTCCTTCCTGTAAAGACTAAGGCAACACCACTCTGTAGAGACACATTCTGATCTGGGGTGCTCTCCCTATCACAATAGCCTGAATAAAATCAATTTCCTTACTTCTCTGGTTTTTATCTTTGACAATGTCACATATGTAAAAGTGCCTGACATACAACTGGTCCTTAGTAATTGGGAGCTTTTATTAAGGATCTTCTATGAACAGTGTTCTGGGTATAACCTATGAAGGGCCCAAAGACGACCAGAATGCATCTTCTGCAGTGGCATCTGCTAAACCTAGTAACAATTCCATATATTTATGTCATTAAAATCTTTTTTTTGTTATGTTTTCCTGACTCCCATGACAGGAAGCTAATTTTGGCAGATCGGTAAACAATATGAACTAACTCACAAACTATTTTAGCATGAACATTATAGTCAACTATTTATAAAACCTATAAACAAGAGTTGGGCTTTAAAATGCATATCAGTTCTTTAAGTCATAGGTAAAATGTCTCTGTCTCCATGAAGCCTTCTCTAATTTCTGTAGTCAGAAATAATCTCTAGTCTCTGTGGCCCCGCTTGCGTTTTTCTTTATTTTTTAAAATACCATCTTCTACATCATGCTCTCCATTAGTCTCAGTTGTGTACAGTTCTGGTTTTCTCCCTAGGTTTTATATTCCTTGAGACTAGGTGCTGTGCCTTATTTTCTCTGGCATGATGTTTCAGGCAGAGGAGATACTCAGTTAGTATTCAGTCTGTAATACTCTTTGATGGCACAGACCATACTAATCAGGCAGTGTGCATCTGAATACTTCACAAAATGTTAGTGTACACTGAGACAACTAAGTCATCAAGACAGGATAATAGAAAATGGGGTAAAAAAAGAAAGGTTGGTGTGAAGATAAACAGTGCCTTGGGAAATTCAACAAGGTAAACTTACATAGGAAACAAATGCATCCTGAATAACTTTTAAATAGAATGTTTTATTTCAACTCTACATATCTTGGGTATGCATAGGTCTGGATAAGACACACTATAGTCAAAGTCCTTAGATATTTCACCCACATTGACAAGTCAGAATCAGGAAGCGATGAAAAAAGTTCTCTTCAACAGCAGGTCGCCAGTGGAATGCTAGTAACTGTTAACAACTGACTCTTGTGGGAGATGGAGCCCTGATTTGCAGCACTGCTGATTTCTATGGTGTAAATGTCCCTACCATGGCTAATTTTAAGCTATCATCACATTATTTAATGTAAGTTTGGGAAGAGATGCACACAAGTGGCTCTCCCAAGCCGGTAAGAGCTGGTGCCATCGCACTACTGCCCACTCCTTTCCTCATTTCCTTCCTTCCTTTACTTCCTTCCAATGAAGAAAAAGGGAGCTATAGCAGGTGTAGGGGAAAGGGAAGCCAAGGAACAGGGCCCCACATGGAGTTTTGCTCCTCATCAGTTTTTCCCTTTGGGATTGTGTTTTAGAATGCACCACCTCCAATTCATACCCTCCACCTCACTTTTCAGTGCAACCTGAAAAATCCAAGAATTATTTCAGAAATAAAACAAAAATCTATCATTTCCTTGTGGACCACAGATAAAAATGTTAGGAAGACTTGATTCATGATAAATGTTACTCTCAATTTGACAAAATGATGTGAGTTTAGTTTCCTTGAATCAGGCAGAAACTATATAAAATTATACATGAAAAAGACTGGAGCCACTGAATTATCAGGATTTTTAGCTTTTCTGCTGCTATACTAAGCTGTAACTTTCTAGCTACAAGCTACAGCTCATCAGTTGAGCCAACATTTGTTTATCAAAAATGTATGTGCTTGTTTTCTCTTAACACAAAATATGCTGAAATAAAATGAAAAAAATTATCATGGTTCTGAGCACTTATGCAAATTAGAAAAAGCTCAAAGACCCATGGATAGAAATAAATCAGATCTCAAGACGTGCAACTATTAATAAAAACGTAATGTAACAGCCCACCCCAGAACTTATTCAGGGTCATCTCTGTCAGATGTATCATCACCTTGACATCTTTCAGCATAGCTTGAGTTGGTTTAAGCAATTAGCCCATGGAGGTTCCTGGATTTATCTTCAAGCATATGCAGATGAAATCCAGCTTTTTGTGGCACATACTTAGCGACATTTAATGACACTGAAACACTCCTAAAAAAAAACCTTCCTGGAATAACTCAGAGGTACCAAAGTTAAAAATAAGCCCTATCTTCTAAATTTAGGCTAGAATGGCTTGGGACGGCACACTCCCAGGAAGGATTAAAGAGGCTATTTTGGTTCCAACCCATATTTTAGAACCTTACTGGAGTTATTTATGTTCTTTTTCTGCATTTTCAGAACCTTGGATCATTTTAAGCTACATATATAAGAATAAGAATTTAAAATCACAACTAGTTGGATAATCTTTCGATGTCCTCACTTGTACAACTGCCACACCAGAGTGTGGCCTGGCATGATTCTCTGTAACTAGCACTGTCAACTAACAAGAGTCAGAAAGAAGACTGGCCCATCCTCTGGAAGAGCGACAGCTGTGGAAAGGGCTGGTGGCTGGCAGAGTGCCTGGGGAAGAGGGATCTGCCTACACAGCTGGCAGCTGAGGGCCAGTGTGTGTGCCACCATCACTACCGAGGCTTCTCCGGGAGCCCTTGGATGACATTCACGTGGTAAAATCCCAAACATCTAGATTTATTTTCAACTATTCCATTGAAAATATAAGCACCAACAACAGAACAAATTTGATGTCAAAACTTAAAACGTTGGCTCTCAACACCAAGAAGTTGTGATGCTTGAGGCTTAACTAGATCTTCAAACTGGCAATGGCTCTGCGCAGGTTTGAATCTCATCATTTACACTGGAACAGAAAATTAAGACTCAGTGGGTTGCCTTTTCTAGGGTGAACTGAAGAATATAGTTTTAAAAACCATCTAAGAACTCAAGAATATATGAAGGATTGAACAATTTAGCAGACAGTTGTCTTTTGAGGGGTGGGGCAAGGGGTTCCCAGAATTTAACCTTATGTCTCTCTGAGGAATTCATACCTTGCCAGTCTTGGTTGGAGGCAAAGTCTGCTCCTCCCTGTAAGAGCCTTTTATAGATTGAATGTTTACATCCCTCCAGAATTTATATGTTGAAACCCTACCCCTGAATGCAATGGTATTGGTAGGTGAGGCTTTTGGGAAATAATTAGTATTAGATGAAGTCATGACAGTAGAGTCCTCATGAATGGGGTTAGAGCTTTTCACAGGAGAGCTTGCTGCCTCTCTCTGCTCTCTGCCACGTGAGAATACAAGGAGAACTGGGCAGTCTACAACCCTGAAGAGGACCGTCATCAGAGCCTTACCGTACTTGCGCCATGATCTCAGACTTCCAGCCTCCAGAGCTCTGAGAAAGGAATTTCTGTTGTTTACAAGCCTCCCAGTCTATGGTATTTCTTTTACGGCGGCCCAAATGGACTAAGAGCCCAAAAGGTCAGATTTTCATTTTCTCAGCCTCCCTTGAGACTAAGACCAGATGGATCCCATGGCATGAACCTAGGCTCTGTTTCTAGTTTCTTCCAATTGTCCGGAACCTGGTTCTGCAGGCTTTCTGGTAAGTCTGTGAGCTCCCCAGTGCCTTTCCAACATGTTTCTTTTCTGCTGTAAATAGCCAGTCAGTTTTCTGACTAGCAACTAACCCTCTGGATTATTATAAAATAAATAACAGTCAAAAAATTTATTTCTCAAAACAGTTGTTTGTTTGATTCCCCCTCCCCCCAAATTAGACCACTTTTGTTTCCTTGTAAATGATTCCTATGCAGCCATATTTAAAAAATAAAATGGCAGCCCGGCAGGTGTTTCTATGCTTTCCTGACAATGACCTCTCCTTAGGTTCACTAGAACCAGCCCAGGGATCTAGGTCATCATCTCTTCCTCACTCTCCTCACCTCTTGTTGTTAAGAGCCTACTTTCCCTCCAAGCAAATTAGGAGTAAAATTCACCCGATCATTCCCATATACTTTCCTTTATCCCTATTTGCCATCCTGCTGCTGCTCCAACCTACTTGGAGGCTCCAGCCCAACACCCTATCCCATCACTGTGTTTAATCACAGGTTTCCTGGGATTCTTCCCACTGGTGCCTGCACCCTCCCTGTTACCCCCATGTTTGTGGCCCATCTCGACTTAGGATACTGTTTATAATGAACTTGCATGTTGGAGAAGTGATTCTTCTATGGCTGCATGAAGCAGATGATTCATAAATACCTAAATACTCTAATGATTCTGTTTGGTGTCCCAAACACTAGGTCCTCTGTCTTTCAAGTTCCCTCCCAAATTCCTTGTCCATTTTTGTGTGACAACTAATAGGACTCCCTGACATACACGAAGCCTAACAAAACAGCAGTATTACCACTAGATTAAACAAAAGCTGGTGATTAGCAGTGATACAGAGAAAAAAACAAACAAAGCAAAGTACAGGCAGAAACGATCCCCGTGTATTTTGAAACCGCTCTGGAATGATACTGT
Source organism: Camelus dromedarius (assembly GCF_036321535.1). NCBI lineage: Eukaryota > Metazoa > Chordata > Mammalia > Artiodactyla > Camelidae > Camelus > Camelus dromedarius. The sequence goes on from NC_087439.1 coordinate 52,409,351, forward strand.
GGATATCAGCCTTCAATACACTGTCACAGAACAGCCCATCTTTGTGTGGAGGTAGAGGGGCTGGCTAATCAGACAGGAACTTTGGTAAAGTTGCCAATTTCCACCAAAGAATATTGACTTGATCCTTAATCATAACTTTTTCTAAAGCAGACTTTGTTTGCCTGTTTGTGGTTTGTTTTGAACAAACAACCCTAAGTGCCTGCTGTCCAGGTCCTTGTCAGGGAAGGTAATCTTTACACCTGCTACCATCCAGTTTAATAAAAATCCAGTCGAGATAGGTGATCCTTGGGGAGAGCTTTTTAAACAATTTGTTCTAAATGTTCTAAATGGTATCTTTAGAACAGACATAGGATTACCTTGTTGGACTACACTCTTCTATCTTTTTATAGCTTCACTGTTGCTGGGTTTTGTCATAAAGCCTCCAGCCTTTACGGGAGCAGAAGTAACAGACAAAATCCCTTGGCACGGTTTCCTCAGGAGGGATGCTGTGGGTGTACTTCCTGGCCCAGACACTCTCCGCCTCCTACATGAAACTTCATGTGAGAAATGCCTCTTAGTCACATTCTCGTGTATGCAAAGAAATCTTTGCTCCTTTATTATTAAAGAAAAAGAGGAAAAAAGGGTTCCTCTTTTTCTTTAATAGTAACAATTATGTAAATGACACACATGCCCTTTCACTTCACCAACAGATGCAAGAATGAGGCTCAAGGAGAGAACTATGAAGGAACCCAGAGCCCGATTATTTATATTTTCCCCCTGACTTTACCTAAATGTATGGTATATAAGAGTGTGTGTTTGTGTGTATGTGTTTGTATGAGTATATATTTATAAATGTGTATGTTTATAGATATATTATGGTTTTCTAATTATAATTCAGCCATTATTTTCTTATCTATTCATGCCGTAAGCTGCAATAAATCCTCTGTGGAAGGTAGAATATGAATAGATATATAATCATATGAATAAATGTGGCCAAATACTATGCTAGGGTGAACTTTAGCCCTTACCTTAATTAACAGTAATTGTTTAGTAAGCATGTACTACTGTGTGTGCAAGACACATTCTGGACAAGAAGACGAGGAAACCCAAGACAAAGCTCCTGACCTCAAAAGTCTTGAAATGTAATTGAGATAATAGGGCTGGTAAATAAGAATGTGATATAATAAATATACTATAATAAATTACATAGATATAACGCACACACATATATATGTACGTGTGTGTACACATGGACAGACCAAGTCATACTATTCCTTCCTGCTTGAGAGAGACAGAAATTAAAGCAGACAGAAAGTGCATCTCTACAACTACGTCCCCCCATGAAGGGCAAATCCCCCTCTCATTGATCTCTGCTGTCCTCAGTGAGGCCCAGGCAGAACTGTGAGACTCCCTCAGCCCTCTCTAAATCCAGGGTGGTTTTGTTTAAAACAACATTTCAAGAAGATCTATTAATCTATATGTATTTTGATATGTACCGTAAAAGGAAGAGTTATTTTATTTTTAGGAACATTTTTATTGTAAATTTAAAAACACTAAAAATTTTTCTCTTTTTTTACTGTGATTCATGGAAAAATACATTTTACTTCATGACTTAGATGGTACATACACACACACACACACACAACTGAACCATATGTTTCACAAAACACTTTTGAGCTGTCCCATGTGTGACACACTCTCTTTTCTACTCTAGTTTGGTCCATTTTATTTCTTAAAACATTCTTATTATAACCCATTAAATTAAATTTAGTATAAATAGCATTGTCTTAAAGAAAAAGGAAGTTCAAATTTCCAAGGGGCAAATGTTTTAATTTACTGAAGGAAAACTATTCTTTTAAAGATTCAGGGAAATTGGGTCAACTTCAAATGGATGATACAGCATACACCTCCTTATCTCATAAGTATTTGCTCAGAAATCCAAAATATGTAAAGTTATGACTCATGCAACTCTCCCTCAGAGGGGAAAACACACCCCCAAGTTGTATTCCCATTAGAAACACATCACCCCGCACACGTAAATCACATTTCACATTCCTTTAGTATTAGTGTCTCCACATTCTAAATATGGGCTTGACTTATAATTAAGCTTCTCTCTAGCCTTGGTTATAATGAACTTTAAAAAGATTTTCATACATGCATATAATTTACTAATTCTGAAAACTGCATCATTACTGACTCATCAGTGATAACCTTAATCTCAGATTTCCAGACAGAAGAAAATAAATTTTTTCAGGAAACAAAGGAAAACTTCCTCTCTCATTAACTGATACCATGGTTAATCACCCAACTTAAAGAATTTGGAAGGTAAAATGCTACCATTATTAATAACTCTGCTCAAACAATAATAAAAATTGTGAATGGAAACATTTGCAATTTGCCAACATAGCTCTTATGCTTACTCATGCCAAAACATGTCAGAGGGTTTTATCTTTCCTTAGGAGAAGATTAAGTAAGTTACAGGTTTTTCATCCCGTCAACTCTAAGATAATACTTAATTCTTACTGTGTCTCTGCAGTGCCAGATCACACTGGACAGAAACCTTTACCTATAACAGATAATTCTATTCTAGTCACAATCATATCACATTAACTTGCCAGCCTACCAATTAATATTCAACCAAATAAGAGCTTGGTGAACTGGCAGGTTTGGGACACTGTGCCTGAAACCTGCAATTTTAACTAACTATAGAAAATCTGGGCAGGAAGCCCTCTGAAAAGATGATCAGCTTCATTCCTTTCTTATGAAACTTTGAAACCACCCTAAATCAAGAGTCCTCTGTTCTCTTTTAACTGGAAGAGAAGAAAAGACATTCACATGAAGGCTGACTCAGTGTGTAACCAGACCATACAAGGTCCATTATGTGTACAATCTCATTTAATCCTTACATCTGAATGTTGTAGGAATTATCATCTCCATTTTACAGGGGGGAAACTAAGGCCTGGTAAAACTGGGTTAAGATAATAATGGAGAGTGCATGTTAGAGCTGGGAACTGACTAAGATCTGACTCCAGAAACTAATGCTTCTCTGTCATCTTCCCGAGTAGTGGGCTGCAGGTGGCCACACAGACAGGCTCATCTCTTCCCAAGTCCACATTCAGTGAGGTCACACCAATAGCTTGAAATCAGCCATGGTGGGTGTATTTACACTGTGCAAACTGGCAAACACTACAGATCAGGACTTTCTTCTTCAGAGAGTCATTTACCAGCACACCACTACCTATAACATTTGTATTTAGTATTTCACAAATGTCACAATTGGATGTTTCTATTGGTCAATTTTTTTCATTTTCCAAAGCTAATAAGAATATAGGTATAATACCTTCCAGTATGTACTTCCCATATTTATTGCCTGTGTACCTTTACCTACCATAAAAAACTTCAGGGAAAGTAGTTACAAAAATATAATAAATTCCCATATCTCCATCATCCAGATTTAATAACTATCAAGATATGTCAACCTTATATCATTTATACTCCCCACTTTTCTCCCCAGCTAGATTATTTTTAAACAAATCTCAGATATTATATCATTTTATTTATGAATACATCAGCTTGTATTTCTGAGATATAAGCTCATTTTAATGATACCATTATCACACTTTAAAATTATTAGTAATTTTAAAATATCATTTAATACTCTGTCCATATTCAAGCTTCTCCAGTTCCTTCAAAGCTGTCTTTTGCAAAGTTGCTTTGTTCAGGGGGATGGTATAGCTCAGTGGTAGAGCTCATGCTTAGCATGCATGAGGTCCTGGGTTCAATCCCCAGTACCTCCATTAAAAAAAAATACAAAGCTGCTTTGTTCAAATCAAGAACCAAAGTCCACATATTACATTTGGATGAAATGTCTCTTAATAATTAATTTATCTTAATATGTTAAATAATTTAATTTTGTAATCTTACCCCCTCCCCTTTTCTCTCACCATTTATTTGTAAAAGAAATTGAGTCATCCATCCCATGGAATGTCTTACATTTTGGATTTTACTCATTGACTCCATGGTTTCATATAACATATTCCTCTTTCTTCTGTATTTCTTGAAAGTTTGTAGTTAGACTTAGAGTCCTGGACAGATTCATGTTCTACTTTTTGGCAAGGACATTTCATGGCAGGGACTGTGTAACCGCTACTACACCACATGAGAAGGTACATAATATCCATCGCCTCTGTTTTTGTAATCAGTGGGCTTTGGTGTTCCCAGCCTAATCCATCTCTTGTGAGACCCTCTATCAACACTTCACCGAATGGTTTGGGCAGAGTTGATGATCATTCCCTAGATTCATTATTTTAGTAGGGATTGCAAAACAGTGATGGCTTATTTCTTTCATTCTTTCTGCATTTTTTGGCTGGAATTCTTTTATAAAGCAGACATTTTTCTTATTAACTATTTTGTTAGCACAATTTACAGTTTTTCAGGAAAAGCACGATAAATATTTGTTTCTTTCCTTTTATCAACCAAATTTTAGAATGAGTTTATGCCCTCATACCCTTCAGAACTGATCAGTGAGGTTTCTGAATTTTACTTTTTCCTTTCATTATATACTCATGGATTTTAATATATTTTATGTGTTTCAATAAATTTCATTCAACTTTTTTTATTCATTCATATTGGCTCTTATATTATTTTTTATATGACCCCAGGAGTTTTTGATAGCTTCCATGCTTTCTGGTATATTCCAGGCCCCTATGCATTTCCTGTTCCTGTCCTACAAACGGATATATTTCTGAGGAGCCGGATTTCTTCTTGTGGGAAGTGGTTCTGCCCACTACATAAACTGATTCTGTCTCATTCAGGAATGATTTTCAATCAGAATACTCCAAGCACTCATAGGATACAGATGAAGTACAAAGAACTGGCAGCCAGCATCTAAAATTATATTTCTTAGAGCAAAAGTTGCCATCTTCCTATAGGATCTGTCAGGTTAAATGTACACAATGTAATCTTTATCATAACCTAACTCATTATGGATTGCCTCAAGCATATGAAGGAGGATTATTTACAAGACTACACTGGACATACACTGTGTATTAGTAGAGGACTGGACAGATCCAGATTTTGTGCAATCTGAAGTCTAAACAACTGGGAGGGGGTCTCTCTTTTAGAAAATGACTATGAAATTGCAAGCACAAAATTAAATAAGAAAGAGAATATTTATTTAGGTTGAGGAAAAGAATCAGTACAAACTACAAATGTAAGAAAGATTAAAAACATGAAATTCACAAAATATGAAAAAGAACATTTTTATTAATTTACTCCTACATTTTTGGGTCACGTACTCTTTGGTCACTTTTTCACATAATTCTGATTTTGTAATATTATTCTATAGAAAGAACAGAAGATAACTCACTCTTTCCTCTAGTATGATTGGTCAGACTTTCTTTTAATTTTTGATAGTTGGAAGGTTTAAAAATTCGTGATTTAACACACAAACATACTCTTATCTGTAGGACTACTATCGTTTGTGCCTTACTCAGGAATTTTGATAAGTTTTTTTCTAAGCAATTCCCATCAAAGAAAGGAAAGCTATATGGTGCATTTATAATTCTACAAGCCACTGTATTATCTAGTATATTTTTGCCAGGAGAGAACTCGTATTGTGATCAATTAGAACTAAATCATCCAGTTTCAAGTTTACATGTTTGGTGGCTGAAATTTTACACAGAGTAGCTCCTGGTTCTGTGCAGTTCAATCATCACTTCTCCTCTACTACCTATATACTTCCAGGGCTAGGTCCTATAAGACACACTAATAACACCAAACATAGCTCTGACCCTGCTGGGTGAATCAGCTGAGTATGCGACAGACCCAGAAGCTACTCCTGCCCCCGGATGGTGGTGATAGCTTAATTATACACAGAAGGGATTGCAGACCCCATACAGCGCCCACTAAACTCAAAGAAAACATCTCTCCAACCTTTTGTCCTCTGTGCCCAAAGTTATCTCCAATCCCACTCAACATGAGGGAAAATGAGATGAAGGGGAAGTTGGAGTGAAAGGAAACAGTTGTCTTAACAAGTTGTGGTTAAAATGTCTTACTTTAGAAAATATTGCAAAAACATACAACTACCTGAACACACTGCTCGATTCTCCCTGGACCTTGGAAGGGCCCATACAAGCAAGGGGCTCTGAAGTATATGCCTCATTGGCTTCGCAGTGATTCACTATCTCAAGAGAATCCTCACCTCATTGCTATGTCTTTTCTTTACCAGCTGTTCATCAAAACATTTTAATACAATGGAATACTATTTAGCCATAAAAAAGGATGAAATAATGCCATTTGCAGCAACATGGATAGACCTGGAGATTGTCATACTAAGTGAAGTAAGTTAGATAGAGAAAGACAAATATATGATGTCACTTATATGTGGAATCTAAAAAAAATTACACAAATAACCTTATTTACAAAACAGAAACAGACTCATAGACATAGAAACAAACCTATGGTTACCAGGGAGGAAAGGGGTGGGGAGGAATAAATTGGGAGTTCCAGATTTGCAGATAATAACTACTATACATAAAATAGGTGAACAACTAGGTCCTACTATATAGCACAGGGAACTATATTCAATACTTTGTAATGGTCTATAATGGAAAAGAATATGAAAAGGAATATATATAACTGAATCACTATGCTGTATACCAGAAACTAACATAACATTGTAAACAAACTATACTTCAATTAAAAAAATTAAAAAATTAAAAACAAACAAACAAAAAACATTTTAGCCTTTCTGTCTAGGACATTTTCCCAGTTTCTTGAACATTTACAGAGCTATCTTCTGACTCCTTGGCCCCACCCTTAGTTGACCCCAGTGCACACAGACAGAATTCAGTGCTTTCCACATCCTTCACATAGTCTTCACCAAATCCTCCATGTGAATGCAAAAGCATCGTAATTTTGCACTGTCTTGAAAACACCCCTATGTATAATGAAAGAGAAATAGTATCAGACAACTTTTCTCTTCCAAACTCTTCACTGTTGGAATTAATAGTTTATATGAGTGTAGGGGAGGATATAGCTCAAGTGGTACAGTGCATGCTTGGCATGCATGAGGTCCTGGGTTCAGTCCCCAGTACCTCCTCTAAAAATATAGAAATAAACCTAATTACCTCCCCCACCGAAAAAAAATTGTTTATATGAATGTACAGTTTATAAGAAGCTGTTTGTGGATTAAAAATACAGGATATTTATTGAAATATATATAGCCACTCTTGGCAGCAACCCAAGAGTACTACAAATGAAACATGAAGAAGTCGTAGCAAATGATTTCTAGCTTTTATTTTAGTTAGTACTACAGCACGCACACTAGCAAGGGTAGAAACAAATGCACTGGCTTTAGTTAGAGTATGCTGTGCCTCTCAAGCCTGGGAATTGCCGGCAAGCATTTCAGAAAAATTTCCAGAGCTATTATTAGATATAATACAGACTTTCCTACCTAGTTTTCAGTCCTGAGTTTTCTGGCAGATGACTTGGTGATTACAGCGGCAGTAATGCTCGGCATCCCAACATTCTGCCCCGGGACCGGCAGCCGCAACTGATCGGGGTTTTGCAGGAGGAATTTTTATTTTTATTTTTCAGATACTTCAAAACAAGGGCAAGGTCATTCCCAATGCCAGAACTCCTAGCTAAGCCATCACTTTTCCTTGTGAATCAAAAGTACTGACGAGGGGAAAAAAAGTACAAAAACAAAAATAACAAAGCCCACAAAAAACCTAGTTACCAAGAAAACAAGCCTTTAAATATAGTAGGAACTCTGGATATCCAGAATACAGTGTTTCAAATTTAACACCAGCATCACCACCAGCACCAGCAAAATCACAGGTAATATTTATTTTGCACTAACTATTCAACAGGCACTGAGCTAAGTGTCTCATATTAAACTTTTCAGTATCCCCGTTTTACACATCAGGTGGATGAGACAGTCAAAGAATAATAAACTCGACCTGGTAAGTGTTGGATGGGGACCAGGATTTGTCTCCAGGCAGTCTAATTCCAGAGACAATGTGTTAACTCCTGCTCTATACTGCCCTGCAGTGTTCCTACACTTGAAAAAACTTCTCATGATCCTGAACTTGCAAAAGTAATAAAAATTTAAATTTTATTATTACAAGAAAGAACAATATTAATGCCTTTCCCCTTTTAGATTCTAAACTGATCTTGCATGAGATGATGACACTGGATTTTGCATCTAGTTAGTAATGTCATATTTAGGTTTCTCAGTGTTTTTAAAACAGCAGTTTTTGCATACTTGAAAACAGATTAACTCAACAACATTGGAAAATAAATTCTTAAACTGATTATATATAAAAAGCAAACCTAAACTTTTATCAAGCTGGTAAGAGAAGAAAAAAATAGAGCTAATCCACATACAAGCTAATTTTTTTAAAAAAAATTCCGATTATATAGAGAGACATATATCCTAAGGACAAAAAGAATTGTAGGAAGTCTTGAGCCTGACACAGTAAGTTTGTTGTTGGCAGAAGTACTGATGTAGTAGATGTGATACTATTCTGTGCGCGTTGTAGGACTGAGGAAATAATATGCTGATATTGTAGGGTACGAGGATTCTCATTCGGGAGAAGAGAAATATACAAATGGACTGGGGGGAGAAGAGGAAGGAGACTATGATACTGGGATGAAGTTGATGGTAGCAGCACAGCGGTGCTATACTGTATAGCGACGGCAGTACTGTACACATATAGAGACATGTGTGCGTGCGCGTGGGTGTGGGTGTGGGTGTGTATTCCAGGATCCACTGCAAGGGCTTAGAAGCAATGACACTCCAGGAGTGACAAGCAATCGTAGGGTCCAGAGCCTGGTTTTAGAACTAGGGCTACTTCTAAAAGGAACTGAGACTCTTGGGACAGGAAAGTAAAAGCCCGAAGTATCTAGATGTGCCACAGAGAATGGGTTCAAACTGATGAGGACACCTCGAAAAGAAACCGAAGCCAACTCTGAAGGGCTGGTTAAATTTGGTACAATTTGGGTATCAAATGGATAATGAGAATAGATTATAAGAATATTGAATTGAAAAAGTACATTTGTAAGTACATAGCGATGCCTAAAAAAAATTTTTAAGGGGAGAGGCAGGAGAAGAAAAAATAAAGCAAATCAATGTATAAATGTAAAATTACTTACAGAAATAGAAAACCAGAATTTTACAACCACATAGTAATCAATTCAGGTAACAATCATGGAAGGATACTAAAACCACTAGGTTAAAAAGTAGGGAATGAAATTGTCATACAATCTCAAAGTATCACTATGCAGATTACATTTGAATTGAAAAGGGGAGAAAGTTGCTTTATAGTGGAAAAATGCAGACACTCCCTTTACCTCAACATGACTAATAATGGAATCCATTGATATCCTAGGTCTCCTGAGAAGGACACTGGGAAGGACACAGCATCACCTATGAAGATGTCCTGCCAAGAATATTTAACCTTAATCTCATCACAAGGAAACAAATAAATCCAAAATGAGGGACATTCTGCAAAAACAACTAGAGTGAACTTTTTAAAAATATCGACAATATTTAGAACAGCAACACTACCAAAAAAAAAAGCTGAAGACTTGTTTAGTTTAAAGGAGACTAAGGAGGTATGATAACTAACACAGTGTATAATCCTGGATTGGACCCTAACTGAAAAAAAGGAAAATGACTATATATGATATTAGTGTGACAACTGGGGAAATCTGAATAGACTGTCCTGCTCTGTTAGCACTCCCAGGTATTTTGCAGAGAATGTTCTGGTTCACCCATGCTGAAGCATTTTAGGGGTGAAGTAATGATGTCTATAATAATTCTCAAGTGCTTCAGCATTAATATATATATACATATATGCATATTAATCATATATAAATGTATGAACATAAATATGTGAAGCATAAGTCAACATTCTATGGTCTTCACAGTATAAGAGAGCTAATGCATGTGTGGAAAAATTAGTGTTTAGTTACATTAGGTGAGGGGGGATATGAGTGTTCCTTGTGCTATTTTTGCAGTTTGATATGGTTTGAAACTGATCAGAACAAAAAATTGGGGGAAATTACAATGGAAGATATTTAGGTTCAATTTGAAAAGAACTATCAGCAAATTGCTAGGTGGCGAGAATATTTTGCTTGGGAGATGATGGAAGTGTAATCAGCATCTCTCTGAAGCAGCTTACTGTCGGAAGTGGAATGGACCAAGTGGGCTCACTTCATTGACATTTGTGCTGATGGTACAAGAGCAACAGTATGTAAATTTGTTGGTGCCTTAGATGCGTAGAGGCAGTGGCACCAAACTCTACAAGTAGTCCTTGTCTCCATCACTCACAGCTAAAAAAATTATCTTAAGAATGTCCTTGATAAAGTAGTACAAATTGATTAATTTAATTAAATTTCAACCTTTCAATGGGTTGTAGAACTTCAGTGGGAAGTACGCATAAAGTACACCTGCTATACAGTGAAGCCCCTGAGTTGAGCTGAGAGCTAAACTGGCCACTTTTTTCATGGAACACCATTTCACTTGAAAGAATGACTGGCAGATAAACTACCGTTATGCAGACTTGGCAATCTGGCAGGCATTTTTTAAAATAACAAATGAAGTGAATCTATCACTTCAAGGAAAATGGACAGTATTTTTTGTTGTCAATAATAAAATTCAAGATTTCAAGGAAAAACAATTAAGATTTTTGGACAACTAATATTTACAAATGTGTGCTTGACAACTTTCTAACACTTAAAGATTTTTTTGATGAGGTTGACAATGATATTAACAAATGTGATTTTTTTAATATTGTATAAGGAAATGCACCTACATTTGAAGGATCTGCACATGTCTCAGGAAACTAGTGTTCTTCATGAGACCAATGCAAGATGTTATAAAATCAGTCATGGTTAAAAGACCCACTGAAATTACAGACAGATCAATGCATTTCTTATAACATAGCATGAAGAGTTCACTGATATGGTTTCAGATACCATGTCGCCGCTAACATTTAAAAAACTACCACTTGTCAAATTCTGGTGTGGTATCAAATGGATTCTACTCAACAGGAAAAAGGAATAAACTATCCAACTACTGATGCAGGCAACAACAAGAGTCAAAGACTTTATTCTGGGTGAGAGACCAGTTTCAAAAGGTTATATACTTTATAATTCTATTTAAATAACATTCTGGAAAAGGCAGAACTACAGTGATGAAGAACAGCTCACTGGTTGCCAAGGGCTGGGGACAGAGAGAGGGTGTGACCACAAAGATGCAGTAGAAAGGAAATGTTTGTGATGAAACTTTGAATCACGATTGTGGTGGTAGTTACATGAACCTACATATGTGTTAAAACTCCTGGAACAAGAAAAGTCCATTTTATTGTATGTTAATTAAGAAAGAAAAGAAAAAATAGCACAAGCAATGCTGGCTTTATATACATAAAAAATTCAAAATTCTGAGCACCACTCTCAGCCTGCTTACTTAATTTGATTCTTTGAAAAGATTCTACATTTGTAAATAAGGCAAACCCCCAAATATGTCCCCTGATGATACTTATGCTGAGTCAGATTTGCAAACTGCTAGTCTTGAGAAAATAATATGGAAATTGGGAGTTTGCTTCCAGTTCTTCTAATTATGATTTTTTTTCCTTTTTCAGTGTTCTCAGGTACAATTATTAGTTTGACTGCACATACACATTATATTGCATGTAAATACATATATACAATATACTGCACGTATTTTTTTTAGTTTACATATATGTACCGATCATTGTTTCTAAGAACAGATTAGAGCTTTAGCTTTTTAAACTTACATAGTTATGAAAGGAATAAAGCCAACCACAAAAGAATCAACAGATCTTCTGTGACCCACGATGAGGTATGTCCCAATAAACCCTTCATAAGTTGAAAATATCCTATGTTGAAAATGCACTTAATATACCTAACCTACTGAACATCAGAGCCTAGACTAGCCTACCTTAAATGTGTTGAGAACATTTACATTATCCTACAGTTGGGTAAAAGCATCGAACACAAAGCCTGTTTTATCATAAATAATTGAATGTCTCATGTAATTTATAGAATACTGTACTGAAACTGAAAAACAGAATGGTTGTATGGGTACAGAATGACTGTAAGTGTATTGGTTGTTCACCCTCGTGATTGTGTGGCTGACCAGGAGCTAAGGCTTATTGCCCTGCCCAGCACCACGAGAGAATACTGTACTGAATATCGCTAGCCAGGAAAAGATCAAAATTCAAAACTCAAAGTACAGTTTCTATTAAATGTCTATTGTTTTGCACCATCATAAAGTTTAAAAATCATGAATCAAGCCATTCTAAGTTGGGGACCATCTGTACAGGAAACACATGTGATCCATTCTACCACCTCTGTCCTAGATATGTGAAGCTCCAGTTGTCAGTGCTGCCAACATTTGATGAAGGTAATGAATAAATAAAACCTGTTGACTTTTGTTGCAGGCCTCGTGCCAAGACTTATCCCCAGTTCTCTCATTTAAACCTCAGAATGACTTTACCAGTCAGGTCACATCATTTCAAGATCATACAGCTCACAGTCAGACCAAAAACCGCGTATGTGCAGCCACTGTGTGGCTAAGTTAACAGGGACCCATAGTTACCAAAAAGGGATGGAACAGGAAAGCTGCCTTTTATTTTAAATCCTGCAAGACACAAATCTTTTAAAATGTATTTTAAGAGAGATTTCTATTTCCAATAATTTCTTGTAAAGGTCTACTTTCATTATGAAAATTCAAATAAAGATGCCAAATTATCCAAAGATAATTTTGGCAACTTTGTATTCCTATCATTTCCTGGATGATGGGCAATAGGGTTGGAACATGAGATTAAAATAAAACATGAAGAAAGCTAAGTCTATCACCTGATCAAACAAATCTGCTCGTTACTCAGAAACTCCATCATACTCTCTACATCTCCTGTCTTAATTTCCTAAAAGTCATCCACTTCAGCATCTTTCCTACAGTAGTGTGTTTGAAATGATCATTTAGAAGCTCAGTATCTAAACTTCCTGACTTAAAGTCCTATTTTTGCATGCACTGTTACATCTTATATAGACCACGTAATTTTTTAGTTTGTTATAAACTTAAAAATGTAAAAAGAAATACTGTAATTTCCAATTATTATTTATAGGAAGAGGATGGCTTCATCTGAAACAGTGTCATCTTTCTGTATAACTCTTATCAGAGAAGGCGCTGTCCTAATTTTAATGGTTGAGAAGTTTGTGAAAAACGTTCAAATGCTATGGTTGCATTCTACATTACCATTTTGGTAAGTTCACAAAATAAATGGGAGAATCCTCCAACTTTAATGCAGCTCAGCATGGCAGCTAGAATGACTTCTGTTACTTCTAGGAGACCTGTATTGGGACACTCAATCTTTCTAAGGAAAAACTGACAGCCTGCCTGATTGAGAAATGCTAAACTTAAGGGCTGGCTCTTAAACCATTTTCATTTCTAATTCTTGAACTGGTGATACAAAAACCCTCTATCGATCTGGGGAAATATGAACACACAGCATTATCTTTCATGTATTTTCATTTACTTAACAACAGCAACAACTATTATTGACCGAGGTCCATGAATCAGGCAAAATGCTATGGGTTTCAAGTGCACCATCTGTTGTGTATTGGTTTGATGTGATTTCAAATTCACTTTTTTTTTCCACTTGTTTTTTTGATCTGAGAATGAAGTTGTTTTGTTCTAAGAGTGAAGTTGTTTACTTTGAGGAAGCTGTGTCAGGATGTCATCATTAGCATCTGTTGTTGTTGATAAACACTCAGAAGCTCAGCTATTGGCCAGCACTGTTGGGAGCTTATTGATAAGAACAAGTAGTGAAGTGACCATGGCTAGGAGACATGTAAGCTTTGAACACCAGCAGGTTTGACCTATAACTCAAGAGTGTTCTGTCTGGGCAAGGGGCCTCCTTGCTAATCTACATAGCTCTCTGAAGATGTTGGAACATTGGCTCCTGCCTAGGCAGGGTGGTTCTTTGCCCAGCAGTGAGGAAAACCATGCAGCAGCCCCAGGAAGGAGATATCTTGCCCGCCAGTGTCTTTGTTCCTAGCTGTGTGCTGTAGCAACTTGAGACTTTCACTTTTGGTCTGGGCTGCTGGACCTGAGCTCAGAGTTAGCTAAGCCCACTCTTCCGAGAACAAACTCAGAGAAAGGTATACCCAACTAAATCTGGACTTCATTCTGTTCAAGAGAAAAACCACGGGCCCTAAATGGTCTCAATTGTGCTAAAGCCCATGATACCAAACCTAGATTTATTATCTAACCTAATTGCAGTTTCGACCTTCACCAGAAATGCAGTCTTAATCAACCAGTCTGGACTTTTCTGGTCAGCGCCAATGAGGTCAACTGCCACCGGGCCCTCTCCATCCCCCAGGAAGAAGAGGCAGTCTGCATGATAAAACCCTTGCTGATCCCTTCCCCCTAAGAAAAGATGTCCTGGCCCCAAAATAATCCTTTCTTGCCTTTGTTAATAGCTCCCTTGCCTGACCCTTCTTCCTATAAACACCTTCCACTTTGTTCAAGCCCTCAGAGCACCCTTCCGGTTGCTAGATGGATGCTGCACAATTCATGAATCACCTAATGAAGCCAATTAGATCTTCAAAATTACTTGGCTGAATTTTGTTTTTTAACTATTCCTTTCATCATCCCTTGCCTGGAACAATAGTGTGATTAATCTATCACTGATTTGGAGTATGTTATTTCTTTATTGGCCTATTAAGAAACATTATCCTGTATATTATTGCCTTGTGAAATTATTATAATTCCCACAGTGAACCTGGGAAACCATTACAAAACATCATTACATAGTTTAGGAGGAAGAGTTTTAAGATTGCTCCTGAGTACCAGTTACTCTTGAGACTCCAGCTTTACAGTTCCCCAAACACAATTCATGAAGATCCGTAAAGTACCAAAATCCCAGAGACTGCTTATGCCATCTGGTGGCTTCCTCACCCTAACCTGCTGAAACCTCCTCTTCATTTAAGCCCCAGCCTGGGTACCACCTCCTCTCTGGAGCCTTGCTTCATCAGCCCAGCCTGACATGTTGTAATATTGTGATCTATAAGAAATATATATACATTTGGTCATTTGGATGACAAAAATACATTTCTCATATATTTCGCCTTCATCCACAGTTCCTGACTCATAGCTCTCAAATCCCTTGGAAATTTCCTGAGCTAGAAGAACAATGGGAATATCTTTCATTATAACAATTGGCCTCTTGTCCTCAGTTCCTGACAACACTTCAGAGCCATAAAGGTGAAAAGGATGTCTGTGGTTAATTCCTAACAAGTCCCTTTCCAGTGCAGCTGGGCCTATGTCAGTGAGGGAGACTCTAGTAAGCACCAAAGAATGGGGGCTGGTTGCAAAGGGCAACCAATCACATGATTAGAGGCTTGGAACTTTTAGTCCTACCCCCTGATTTCTAGAGAAAGGGGAGGGACTAGAGGTTGAATCTATCACCAATGGCCAGGGAGTTAATCAATCATGCCTAGGTAATAAAGCCTCCTGACTCTCCAAAAGGAGAGGGCTTGGAGAGCTTCCAGGCTGAGGATCCATATGCTAATATCCTGGGCCCTAAACTCCACAAGCTCCCCGAGGACAGAGCTCCTTTGTTTGGGACCCTGTCCTGCATATCTCTTCATTTTGCTGTTGATTCGTAAACTTTAATATCCTTTGTCATAAACTGGTCATCTAGTGAGTAAATAGGTTTGCTATGGTCTGTGAGCTATTCTACCAAGTAATGGAACCCAAGGAAGGGATCGTGGGAAGCTCTGCTTTACAGCCAGTCATTCAGAAGTATAGGCAACAATCTGTGCTTACAATTAGTGTCTGAGGAGGAGGGCTCTTTTGTGGGACTGAGCTCTTAACCAGTGAAATCTGATGCTATCTCCAGGTAGATAGGGTCAGAATTGAGTTGAATTAAGTTGTAGGATATCCTGCTGGTGTTTGAGAATCATTTATTGGTGTGCAGCCGCCTCCGTTCACACAAGTTGGAATTGCGTCCAGGAACCCAAAAGACATGTGTTCTCCCTTCTTGAAGTCCTGTAGAGCATGGCTCACTGACAGGTACCCCCTGAGACCTCTAGGTCCCCAGGTCTGTGACCGATCTTCTTGAAGGGGACCATGAGGATGGACCTTTGTATACCGGCCTGTGTGCATTTTCCTCTCTATGGAGATCAAAGTTTTCATTTGATTATATAAGAGGATCATAACCCCAAGAAGTTTAAGAACGACATTGGGTCCAATCGTCCTTCCTTTCCATCCCACTGCCTTCACCTCATGTTAGCACCTTCCTTCCGAATATTGCAAATTTTTCTGGCCTGCTTTTCTGTTTTGTCTCCCCATCTTGTATTCCATCCCTCACAAAGTTGCCAGAGATCTAAAAACATAAACCTGATGTCATATTCAACTCTGTATCCCGTTAAATATACTTAACAGTATGTTGAGCACAGGAGGTGTTCAATAAATATCCATTGAATAAATGAATGGATAAATGAGCTCCTGCTGACAGCCTGAGTCCTCATCCTAGGACCCAAAATAAACCCTGACTTGCTCCCTGCAACACCCTGAGACCTTTGAGCCTAAGGGCCCGGCACTCCATTAGATACAAAAAAATATACACTAATATGTGAAATTAAAATCATAGTCTCCAGTTATACATGAACATACATATATTCACTGTCGCATCTTTTCCGCTGTGAGCCACCACAAGATTTTGTACATATTTCCCTGTGCTATACAGTGTAATCTTGTTTATCTATTCTACATATGCCTGTCAGTATCTACAAATTTTGAACTCCCAGACTGACAAATTGTGCTCTACACTGGAAATTGACACAACATTGTAAACTGACTATAACTCAATAAAAAACAACAACAACAAAAAATTTTATTAAAATAGATAAACAGAAAAGTACACAAGTCCTAAGTCTATGTCTCATCAAATTTTAATAAAATGAACACACTAACATAAAAAATACCACAATCTCCAATTTGTGAAATGAGTGCATTACAAAAATAATGCTCTCAGTTTACAATCAGGTTAGTAGGTATGTGGTACTGAGTTTGTTTAGAATGGCCAGGAATGTCTTCTTTGGAGGAAATGATTTAAGAGCTATTACAGTTGACCCTTGAATAATGTAAGGGTTAGGGGCACCCCACAGTTGAAAATCCACATATGACTTTATAGCCTGCCCACTGTATCTTTGGTTCCATATCCAGGGATTCAACCAACCACGGATTGTGTAGTAAATACTGTAGTATGTATTTATTGAAACAAATCCATGTATAAGTGGACCTGTTATAGTTCAAATTTATGTTTTCAAGGGTCAACTGTACCTAAATAAATATACTATTTAATATGTTATTTTAATATGTAATCATAGATACAATTAAAGCTGTAATATAGGAGAAAACTTTTAAGGACTAGAATTTCATACAAACTTTGTTTTTGGTTTTCAGCATCAGATGTTACAGCTTTGACTTTTAGGCAATGACAGACTACTTGATTTCCATGTCAGGCTGACACAATCTCACACTAGGGTCTAGAATTACCAACTTCCTATATTAATTTTTTTTCTATATGTGAATAGAACACCAAATATCTGCAAATTTCTACTCTAGTCTGAAACATTCCCCAGAGAAATTGACTAGGTCCCCTAGTTAGCACAAAAGAGCCTAAGAAGCCCTAGTGTGGCTGAAGTTGTTCCTGTACTAGCCTAGAACCCCCAAGTTCCCTGAGCCCCAAAAATCCTTTAATGTTGAAGCCAAGCCATGTTCAGCCTGAAAATCACTGAGCTCTAAATCAGCAAGAGATGACCAAAGAGGGCCACAACCTGCTTTAGTGACTGTGGTACTGATGTGAGGTTTCCTTCAGTAGCAGAGACAAAAATGAGCAGGTATGTGGCTGAGGGGATCCCAGGGATGGAGGAAACCAGAAGAGGATATTCAGATATACTGAGTGTTCATATAAACTTCATAAGTTAAGGACTACATATATTAAATTGCCAAAATATATGATAAGAGCATCAGTAATCGCAGTTGTGGGTAGCAGGCAAGGACCAACTCAGCAAAGAGAGGTGAGATAGTCTATAATATCAGCTAAAACATTTAGTGATTACAGTTTTTATTCCTCCTCTACAGTTGTTCAAGTTAAAATATTGGCAGATAATTTGTTTTAACTTGCTCTTTCTTTCACTTTCTTGAAAAATTTTTTTCTAACGTTATTAGATGGGGTAGAGAAAGGTAGAGTCTGCATTAGAATGGGATGGGGGAAACTTCAGTAACTCAGACTAGGGTGTCAGAACAGAACCAACAAGGCGTCTGTGGTAGAGGCTTATCCAGCATGGGGAGTCAGCGCCCCAGCAAGGTAATGATGGTGTCCCCCCATGGGAGCAGCCCAGCACCAAATGCTGCAGCCTGAGTTGGGTGAGGACAGGATCTACACTGGTGCACGAACCTCAGCCTGCAGCAGGGTCTTGGGGAGTGAGGGGTGAGGAGGACTTCCACATGGGGAGGAAGGGTATAGGTGGGATGGCTGGCAGCCCACTGTGGTAAGTCAGAGCCCAGGCTGGGTGAAGAAGCCATCTGCATGAGGGAAAGTTAGTAGTGGCAATGGGACATTGACTGCATACAGAGGAATTGATCAGATACGCAAAAATATTAAGAATAATGAAAGCCAATTTCTCACTGTTAGAGAAGTGAATTACAAATAGAGGAAGGGAAATACAGAAATAAATGTAAATGTAGGGGTGTGTGTGTGTGTGTGTGTGTGTGTGTACTTGTGTGTGTACATATATATATATGTTCCTTAGCTTTGCCCACTGAGAATGCTTGATTGTAGCAACATCCCCAAAGGCAACGAGCACATCTTGGCTTCTAAAAACCATTTTCCACTAAAAGGAACCAGGACTCCTTGGAGAAAAGGCTAAAATCAAGGCTAGAGTAAGAAAAATACACGATGAGCCAAGGAGATGATTTAAAAAAATGACAAACCTCCTGAGTCACAAGAACGCAGGAGTCAGCTTGAAAGAGCATCTCTGGCCTGATCTGGGATAGTGTGAATCAAAATAAATGATCGTAAGGGACTGTAACTCACTGGATAAAACGGAAAACCATATAGATAGAAATAAATATATGGAGAGCTCGATGAGAAATGGCATTCTTTATGGTTTCAAAGCACCTCCCCCCAAAATGCTTATTAACTGGAAAGGGGAAAAGAGTAATTCTATGGTAGGAAAGGCTGGCAAACACCAACTTTATCAAGAGATCAAAGTGAACATCATCACTAATGGGAGAAATCAAAATTATCTGAGACCTGATTGGATACAATGAGAGGAACATAGCACTGACTTCATGATATTCCTGTGCAAGATCTATAACCTGAAATTAATCAAGAGGAAACATTAGAAAATCCAAATTGGCCTGTAATCTTCAAAGGAGTCAAGATCATGAAAATTAAAACAAAAACAAAAACAAAAACAAAAAACACTAAGCAACTACTCCAGACTAAAGGAGACTAAATAGACATGGTGAGTAAATAAAATGAGTGATTTTGAAATGAATCCCTTAACTATAAAGCACATTATTCGCACAACTGCCAAAACCTGACTGGTGTCTGAGGAGGGGACTAGGAAAGTACCTATTTCACTTCCGCAGTTCTGATGATTATACTGTAGTAGTGTAGAAGATTGACTTGTTTATAGAAAATAAATAGCAAGATATTCCAGGGTAATAGGGTAATTTACTCAGAAAAAAAATGTTCATGTATTATATTGTAAATTTTTGGTAAATTTGATTTTGTTTAAAAATTTTTTAAATATCTTAGAAAAAAGAATGAGGTAAATACATAAGTTCTTCTATGGAGAAACTGCAAGATACACTAGATACAGTACCAAGTAAAAATGTTAAGGTACAGAATATATCATATGATACTATTTACGTGCAATGCAAACAGGTATACACATACACATGTATATGTGGTTGTGTGTCTGTTTTGTTTTAGGTTTTTTTTTTTTTTTTTGCTTTGTTTTACTCTGAAACAAAGCACAAAATCCACTAGAAAAGTTTGTTTAGAGGAATGAGGACTAGCAGTTTGTGGAAGAGTCAAGAAATGTTTTACTTTTTATTACATACTTTTCTATATTCTTAAGTATCAGCATATTTTGTTTTACTTAAAAAATTTTAATGTTCAGCTTGATTAAGTAAAATCAGTACAAAATAATTAAAATATAATTCTAATCATGTCTGTTTGCATTTCCAAATACCAGTATCCTTCCTTTCCACTTTGCTGGCTAAGAGAAAAGAAATATCACCACTGGAGAATCAGTGCTTAGCGCAGAGCCTGGTACATAATAGACAATAATTAACATATTGTTGAATAAATGCATGAGCTAGTAACTTACATACAGAGCTATTTCACTGATATGTGATTTCATCAGTTTTGAGATATAGAAGACCTGTGTTTATTGTTATATCTGTAATATGTAGACTATACTCACATGTAGACACATACAAAGTGGTAACGTTCCTCTCTATGAAGATTCTAGATGACTAAAGAAGTAAAATGAGAGATTTTACTTGGAAAGATTATGTGTAGGCAGTATGTTTTGGAACAAGGGAGTGTGTCTGAAGTATTAGAAAAGGAAATAAATTCTGATTCACATTCAGCTCCGTTAATCCAAAGCCCCATGTTTAGGACACTGGCCTATGGAAAGTTTTGTTTGATAAACAGGGTTTATATATTCAGGGGCACTTACAAAGAACAGGCATATATGAAAGAAGGTACCATACATTATTCAAGATAAGGGATGCTTGAAGACAAATGCAAGCCCAAGTAATAGATATTGCTAAAAGCTGAAAGGATAACATGATCTCCTTCTTGCTGGAGCTGGGTGCACAGGCTGGGTGTGGGGGTTATTGTTGAAAGAGGAATCCTGTAACATGCTGTCATTTTGAGAATGACATCGTGCCTTTTTCATCCTTTGGCTCTATCAGTAAATCACATTTATTCCACACACGGTGGATATTTCACTGCCTTTATCAAAAGTAGAAATCAGTAAGTTAGGGAGGCGAGAAAGGACGATACAAAAGTCTTTTGTGGTTATCTATATAACATTATGAGTTTTCTTTGAATCAATGTGTCACAGCACAAGACTTAGCTGACTGATAGCTAAAGCTTTTCCTGTCTTACTAGACAGTTAATAGGCATTAAATCCACTAGACAATTGATATAGTCATATCTGATACAAGGTAAGAATTGATTAAGGCAAAACAGCAGCATAATAGTTATCTTCAGCATCAAAATGCCAAACACTTGGAAACAATGCCTATTGATTCCCCTCTGCCACTGACATTACTCAAGAATGATAACACAAATACACAGTGATTTAGCTGCATAATAAAGGAGAAAGACATAGACTTGTTTCAATAATTCTGACTTTATTATCTTCAGAGTACGTGGTTTCTCCCAAGATTTTTTTTTTAACCATTTGAGGAAAATTTGGCAAAAGGGTCAAATTGTATAGGTTGTCTGCAAAGTTAGGTAATTAACAAGGGATAAAATTTATTTCTTTATTGAGATATAATTTTCATAATATTATATTAGTTTCAGATGTACAACATAATGATTGAATATTTGTAGTGATAAACTTATTTTTAAATACTATGTAAGTTATATTTTGAAATAATATATTCAATCATGTGTTTTTAAGTGTAAAGTAATGCAATGGTTAATTAAAAAAAAAAAAGCTACTCAACAAATACACTAACAAAAGTCCAAAAAGTCTAGATACACAGGGAAAATAATGTATTTGTTGTACTTTTTTAGATTAATAACTTGACATACTGCTTTACATTTAGAGGTACTTTGCCTAAAAATGTGTCTGGATGCTGAAGAAAAGCACATGAAGTATAATATTTTAAAATGTAGCTAACATATAGTTCAAAAATAAGTTTATACTCTTTCCCAAACTCATGGACAAACTATATTATACAGGACACAAACAGCTCAACCTCTTTCATCACAAATAAACGGAAAAATAAACAGATAAGAAAGAGAGAGAGAAAGAAAACCCAAATCCCAATAAGACAGCCCCTGAGACTGTTTTTTATGAGAACTCCAAATATGATCTCTAAGTCTGTAACCTGATCAAGGCAGATGCGAATATTGCTCTGTAGAGGCCTCCTAGGTCTCTGTGTGCGTCAAGCATCAGCAAGGTACCACATGGATGGGCTGATGTTAAAGGAGGGTCTAAAGTGTGAACCTGCCCTGGTAAATATGGGGAACTTAAAGAAGATTCTCCTCCTTGTGGAACGTGGATATTAGTTTCCCTTCACTTTATCAGGGACACCCCAAAAAATAGAAAGGGAAAAGAGAGTCAGGAAGAAATGAAAAATACATTTCACAGGAGTGTTTTTTTCAGTCGTTTATAATAGAAAGCCTGATTGGGCATGCCAAAACTGCACTGCCAGAAAAAAAAAAGGTTACTCTTAGTTTTACAATAGGATTACTGAGGTTCCTTTTCAACATGTCAGAGAACCAGCTAGCTCTAGCCTAGACAGAGCATTTTAAGGAAGAGATTTAGAAACATAACTAAGGGCTATGACCTGTGTAGCTAGACAGTCTATAGTTAGAACCGGTAAAATATATAAATAAAGCCAACCATTATTAGGACAACCTTCTGCAAAATTATGTGGTTTCATTTTTCGGTTTCAACGAGTATTTTTCCAGAGGACAGGTATACACTAATCATAAGAAGTACATGTTCAATGATCTCTAAAACCGTCATTTCTACTGAGCCCCCTAATTCAGAGTCACATGGTTTATCCCGAAACAGTATTAACACTGTGCTTGGAACTGTTTCACGTGTGCTTCAAAGAGTTGAACAGTTTGTGCCCACGGATTCTGGGAAATGCTGCTTTTACAAGTGAGTGCTTACAGGACCCCTATTAAATGAAAGCACACGCTACTAACAGCGAGGCTTTAAACGGCTCGTTTGAGCAGCCAGGAATTTAGGCGTTATGGTTATTACGGCAACTCTCACGGTCACCTCATCCAAAACAGTGGAATCATTTGCTAGTCCCACAGCCCTTGACACACTGCCATTTGTAGTTATTTGCATATCTGCTTCCCAACTAGATGAGCAGTACTCTAAACACTAAGATATTGTCTTAATTTCTCAGTCGCTACATATGCTAGCATATAGTAGATGCTCAGAAATTATTTTTTGAACGAATGACAAATGCTGAGTGCTGTAAATACCTCACTTATTTATTTGGTAACCTCAACAACTCAGAATTCAGCAAAGCACTAGAAAATGTGCCTCCCACCACCCAGCCCCCAAAAGCATCAGAAGATTACAGATTCTTAAGAGAGTCCTTAAGGTCTCAAAGATTTAGTTTACAAAAATAATTGAGGCATAAACTTCTTAAGGGCAAGAACCTTTTCTGCTTTGTTCACCTTGATATCTATCCTCAGGGCCTTTTATTAAGCATAATAGATGCTCAATAAAAATGTGTTGGGTGAATAACTACAGTAATGGTTATCTCTTTTCTAAATGCACAGAAGAATGAAAACAGTTGAATTCAGAACTAGGAGCTAGAGCTGCTGTAACCATGGACTGCTGTGACACATACCAGCTGATATTATATAGAACATCAATAAGCCATCAAAAAGCATGATCAAAAATGCAAAAGCTTGATGAGTTGAGATCATTTCTTTTAGGAGCAAACAGAGCTTAATTCCTCACTAGACCCTGTTGTACAGTGCAACAATTAACATTTGCATTAAGGATCCCAAGTTAAAATAAGATTTTAAAAGCCAGTCAATATCTAGAACATTAAAGAGAACACAGAGGACTATGATGCATTAAAGGAACATTCTCAATCAATTATTGTTCAAATTAAAGACTGGGTGGGGAAGATATTTTGAAATGAGTTCAGGAGACCATGTGTGCTGGTGTTCTGTTCGCTCCCAGGTCCTTTCTCTACTCTTTGCCCATTCTGTGTGGGAAGAAGAGAGAAGTCGGAGTATTTCTTTTAGTCTCCCTCCTTGCCTGCACTCTGGCAGTGGCCTCTTTCTGTGCTAACCACTCCTGCTGAACAATCTCCCCTTCAGGCCCCAATTTAGCTCTTATCAAACGTAGACACCCCCATTACCTCCCCTTCTCCTCCAGCAATAGAGAAGCTTATGGCTGGTCAATAGTAACCTCAATATCCATTGTTGACTCCCCTAACCTTACTGCACCTCTGCAAACAGGTCTTTCATTAAACTCTCTTTGAAAATCCCAGTTGATTATGCTTTGAGTGTCCAATCACTACTTTTTGACTGATACACCCTGAAATAGATACAGGTCCTTCCTCCTCTGCATGAGGTCCAACATATCAGGCACATGTCAACTATTAAACAAAATCTTTGAGATTTCCTCCTACCACATGAAAGTACCCTGAAAGGCTCAAGAGAGTGGTAAAGAAGGAAAAGACAAAGACACCATGTGACCAGCAGTGGCAAGTGTTCTCTCATTTCAACAATACCCCAGCTAGTGAACCAATTCAGACTGGCCAGTCAGTGACTTCTCCACACCAGCCAAGTACACTTTAATCTTCCTAAAGGGATGGGAAATAATTGGCAATGCTTCTCCAAGTTGTTTCGGAATACTTTGAAAGAAAGACAGAGAAATGCACATGAGTAAGAGAGGGCCAAGACAGTTTCAACAGAGGAATGTCATAGACCTGGCTCAGCCAAGTTTCAAGCAGACTACAGAGGGAAAATCTTGGATTTGGTGACTTAAGGGGTGGAGTTTAGGGCATCTCATGACCTTCCATCATGGATAGATAGAAGCCTTGGGCCAGGGCTCTTACCTTTCCTACTTGCAACAGAGGGAAGCATAGTAAATGGATGAGAAAAATAATGGAACTGGGTTCTAATTCCAACTTTCCTTCATGAGAGACTTTGGTTAAGTCACATAGGCTCTCTTAACTGAAACAGAGATTGTGCAAAAGCCATATTAATGCCTCATGATTCTATGGTTCCAAGTATGTGAAGATTATTCTAACTTCTTGGGGATGACACTGTTAGAATTTCAGATTTGGGAAATTTCACAGGTCAGTCCTCAAAGGGGCTATCTTACAAATCTCAGCATTTCTGCTGAAACATTTACTCCTACTATTTTGAAAACTCTCAGGTTCTTCCACTGGCACTAAGAAGACTTAAGGCAATTCTATATGGATCAGAGAATATGTATTTGAACCAGAACTTCCAGGGTGACATTTAGTACATATGTATTCTTAATCCAACTTTGCAGCCTAATGACTTTTTAAAGTGAAAACTTCTTCCAAAATCCTCTTGGGAGTATGACTTTTAAAGCATATGGAAACAGAATCCGAGCCAATATATTTTATTTTAAATGAGGCTCTTTGATTTCTCAGATGCTTTTGAAAAGTGATGCTTGTCTACCTTGTGAAATTCTGTTCTCCCAGAAACAGGAAACAGGAAAGTTGGGAAGAGTCTTAAATAACTGTATCATCAGTGCTTTCTGAATTCCACTGCCTGTGGACGATCTCTGCCAGATAAGCACGTTGCCCACCGACAGTATTCTCTGCTCTTCACGCTCCTGCTTTCTGCTGTTAAAGTCAAGAATTGCAAAGCTAGACCCTGAAATGGAGAACACTGCTACATGATTATTCTGTATTAGAGGACTTCTATCACAGAAAAGTGGAAACATTGTTGACAAGATAAATTACCTTAAGAAAAGTTTAAGCTGAAAAGGCAACAGGGACTATATCATACATTTCAGAATTGTTCATATATCCTATTTTACCACATCACAGTCCTTACAATGACAGACATTCATCTGCAGAGGTGAGTATTAATCTTGCAAAGCAAAAGAAAACAAAATAACCTGGGGACAAGATCAGCAAGTTAGAGTTTTAATATATCACAAAAGCAGAACAATCACTTCAAAGAGAAAAAGAGAGAGAGAGAGAGAATGAATCGTGAATCCTCCTTTCAAAGAAACAAATAAAATCTACAGAGCTGTATCAGTACTGAAATTCACCCAACGCCACATGAATTATCAAGTTTGAAATACTGGCTGATTCTATTTCCTTTCCTTTCAATTAACTTCTCTATCCTGTAATTCTGTGCATGTTGATGAATACCTAAAAGCAAATACTATCTATACAGAGAAGGGGAATGACAATATTCTAGGTAAAAGTGACATCACAAACAGACATAAATTCCAAATGATACTGAATTCTTCTGGTACTAGCAAACAAACAAACAAACAAATAAAAAACAATGACTTTACAGCTGAGTAAGACCAATGTAGTATTTAAAGAAAACGTATTTCAACAGAACTGCCAGAAAAATTAATCATTCTACATTTAATAGACTACATTTGCATATAGAGATGGTAAAAGTTTAATTTAGCAAAGAATTGCCTCTGAGCAAAATAGAAAAAAGTTTAATTTAGAGTTTATTCTGTTTTTGATTTATGTCAGTAGGTGTGGTCACTGGTTTAAAGGAAAACCAGAAGTTTATCTTTCTTGTTATGGATTTTATTTATTTGTATATCTATCTATGTATCTATGTATCTATCTATCTATCTATCTGTCGTGGAGATACTGGGGATTGGGTAGTACTAATACTTGTCTCAGAGAGATTGCTGTATTTTATGGATAATCATACTTTTATCTCCCAAATTTAAAACTTTTTCTATAACAATTTTAAAATAGAGTAATTGACATAAAAAGGCACAACACATAAAACGATAGCTACTAATTGGCATGCATTTATCACACACTGAGTAATGTGGAGAAGGTTTTAGTACATTATGCTGATTAATCCTTGTGATACTGGGATTCTACACGGTAGAGATTATGATCCCCAAGTTAACTGAAGACAAGGAGACTGAGGCTAAAAGAGGACAAGTGATTTGCCAAGAGTCACAGAACAGTGAAGAGATGGAGCTGGAATTCAAATCCAAGCACATCTTGCTCTCAAGTCATTTCCTCTTTACTTTCTTTTAAAACTAAAAAGAGTAAAAGGCACACAAATGACTATATTTGCCTATTAGAACATAAATATGGGTTTCAAATATAAGTACTAAGTCAGACTTAAGTTTCTTCATACTTAAAAAATTAAGAAGCAATTCAATAAGATTTACTCTATAGTCTTATAGAGTTCCCTGAGATCTTCATCCAGAGCAGTGTTTCTCAACACTAAAAAAAAAAAAGATTGCTTCCCTAATGGGCCTTTACAGTTTTTCTTTAATGGGGAGCCCCGTGAAATCTTAATACCACAGATAGACCATATGTCTGTTTATGTACTATATCTGTGCATAAAAAGAGTACAATTTTTTTTTTTTGCCTCCTAGAATGAATTTTTGCCCCTTAGGGACAGTGAGAATGCTTAATCTAGAGGATGTACCTCTTTGTTTATCCCAAAGCTTCCAACCCACTAACTGTTACTGTTCACTTTATTACTAAATTCATGGGACATGGTGGTGAACTACTATAAGCTATTTACACCCTAGTGTGACTGGAAGATGGGGAAGCTAGTTTGCTGGGGGAAAGGAGGAGAATGTGAGGGCTCTGCCTCCAGGAGCAGGGAAGTGGTGGGGAGCAGAGAGCCTCTGATGCAGGAAAGCCTGAGTCACAGTTGTGCTTCAGCCTAGTCCTGCTGAACATTTTAACATGAAGTCAGTCCTTTAAGAAAAGATGCTAGCTTCTATTCACGACGAACAAGAAAATCTTAGTCATAAGCTACCTTAGTGACCATCACCTTATTGATTAGTGTGTAAATATTAGGTTTCCTGCCTGTGAAGAAGTTTCTGTTTGGTTCCTTTCAGGCCTGTTTGCATGTTCCCAACTGCTACGTGGCCAGGAACAAGTAAGTTTATGTAATGTTCCAAAGAAACCTCTCAACACCATGGCTCATTTTAACCTAGGTATGAATAGAAGACAGAGATGAATTCACAAATACTTCTTTCACATGCACTGTAAAATGTAACTTTTCACTCCCAGAGGCCAAAATGGTCTTAACCATTGAAGTAATTATAGCTCACAACTATAATTTAGATTTAGTTCTGTTTGACTCTAAATTCACACAGGAAAATAATTCACTTGTCTTGTTGGAACACTGGAGCAAACAACTTCATAAAACCTATACAGTCACGGTAATCCTAGAAAGTATGGTGAATCTAAATAGAAATCAACAGTTGACAATTTAATAAGACAACAACAATAATTGGCTACCATTAACTGGTCACCAACTTAGAGGCTAAAGTACTATGCTTGACACTTTATAATATCTCATTCTATGAGATAAATATTTGGATCATCATTTACAGAGGAAATGAGCTCTGAGAGGATGGATGATTTTCCTGAAACCACTCAGAAGTGGAGGAAGAGGAGTTCAAACTCCTGTCATTTGAAGCTCGTGCTTTGCTGCTTCAGCCACAGTGAAATTCTCTCAGTGAAATGACGGGAAAGGCTCAAGTCTGCAAACTTTAAATTTCCAATCAAATGGAGGAATCTTGGGCAAAAGGAGAGGTAATGAATGTGATGTATAACATAGTTTGAGATTTTGCACGTGAGAAGATACTTACTATGTAGATTATTTCGATTAAAGGATCTCTTAAAAAAAATAAATGTCTTCAAGATGGGTATTGGTCAGAATTTTCTGACTTCAAGGTTGTGAAACATACACATGTGTATCAAGACCTCGGTAAGTGATACAAGATGGCAGCTACTTCACACAAGTATAGGGGCACTTCTCAGAGACCAGGACTATTGTCCTAAATTGTCTACATCACCCATTCCATATTAATGGCATTGAACCTTATGATCTGAAGGGAGCTCCCATGTGAAAGGATGGTCCTTGTTTAAAATTTCCAGTGCTTTATATGAATATATAGAGAGCCTCCAACATAATAGGATAATGGAAATTAAGAGGGCAGAAGTGAAATTAAAACAAAAACAAAAACAAAAACAAAGTAAAGCTCTAAGAAACCATTTTATAGAAGAGGATACCCAATGGTTAGGAGCAATGTGGAGAAGCCAGAATCCAAACTCAGGTCTCCTAATTCCTAGACCAGTATTTTCCTCATAACAGTACACTGTTACCAACTAGAATAAAAATAGGCTTGGAATTATAGCAAAAATTGACCTAAAATACATCATCAATTATAGGCTTTCTCTGTGCAGACTGACCTAATATTTAAATTATTTAAACACACTGACAACAAAACAGAAATGTAATTTATCTTTTAAACTACTAACATGATT
The DNA here is from genome assembly GCF_036321535.1 of Camelus dromedarius. Taxonomy (NCBI): domain Eukaryota; kingdom Metazoa; phylum Chordata; class Mammalia; order Artiodactyla; family Camelidae; genus Camelus; species Camelus dromedarius. The sequence goes on from NC_087439.1 coordinate 52,438,662, forward strand.
ATGTTTACTGTGTCCCAAATGGATTATCAAACATCCCTAAATAGTGACATTATGAGTAGCTCTAAAATAAAGGCTGAAATTGTTCTCATATGTGGAGTAATGTGAGCAACTGGTCAAAGTATAACCATTGCAATAAAAGATGTTTTCACTTAATCTCCTGGAGACTTCAGATGTTTGTGCAGCCTTTACTAACTGGAAAATTCCTCTACTCATTGTACACTTACTGACACATTCTATTAGGAAAATGTTTGTTTTTCAAATAAATAATCCAAGCCATAAAATTCAGCCAGTGTTTTTATTAACCTGACAATCAATGAAGCATTTTATCAATGAGACATTTTGTTTATGTAGCCTCCAATGAAATTCTTATTTAATTATGCCCCTCTATAAAATGAGAAAGCTTCCTATATCAGATCTTCAAAAGGTTTTGCCAGATTTCTCTTAAGATGAATGCAAGAAATGTTATATTTTAAAAATCTTACATTGTATAAGACATAATTGTCAACATTACTAAAGAGATGCAGCATCCTAAGACTTTACCTTTTCAATACTGTACTCCTTAAAACCAATTTTATAGCTGACTATCCAGGTATTTCCATATATTTTAAAAATTAATAAAATAATCATGTAGAATCAGCCCTTTCTAGAAGGCATATCACAGCATTTTAACAACATATGGAAATGCTACATATTTTTAAACCAGCAGTTATGTTAATATTCAGTTCATGAAGACTCTGTTGTCTATAACAACTACTGATTAAGCCCCAAAATGTTACGCTCATCTTAATGGAAGGAAAAACATACAGTTAAGCTAGTCACGACTGCTTCCTTAGCTTATACACGCATTTCCAACATGATTCTAAATGGTCAAACCTCATCACCCCCAATCCTGGGAGGACAAACAACACTAATGATGGCACTGCCTAGCACTATCTGAAATCTGTACAAATCTGGAAAATTACAGCTAGAGCCAAGTATACCTCCATATATACTTCCTCTCACTTTAGAACAAATCCACCATTTGTTAAGTCGTGTTACTTACCTAGAAGCATGTTTCTTAGCAATAGTCAGTTCAGCCAGTCTGTAATTTCTGTATAACAAAGGTATCAAGAGCTGAGAAGAACGTTAACTGGCCGCACGTTTTATTACAGACAGAGCCTTCACCTTCACAAACTCTTCCTTGAATCCTAAGCCTGCTGGGGTACTGGACCAACTCCACTCACTCACTGTGTACCTCGGTTGAAACTAACAAACAATACAGTGACTGTCAGTAGATGCTGCCTCCTCAGCCCACAGAGCCAAAAAAAATTATGGAAAAGTAGGTTAGTTCACTGGAGTTAGAGATGTAAGTTCTGAATTGATCATACTGTTTCTTAAAAATTCCAAGTCACATTTTCTACTAAATTCACAAAGAAAAAAAAGTAAATGCATGCAAATCAGCTTATAAAATCATATTGAAAAAAATCTAACCAGCCTCTTTTTCCCTAATGTTTTTTTCTCTAAGAATTTAAAATACACTTTACTATAAACTAAAAAGAAATCCTGCCTCAAATTAAGCTCTGTATAATATGCATATTTTTAGGGAAGACTATATTAAAATTATATCACTCATCAAAGTCAGAGAATGCAAACATGTTTACTATTTTGTGTTACGAGCTTGAGCTTCCAATGAGATTTCAGTTTCACAAAGGATTGTTTGTTTGACTCCAATACAAAGATAATTATTTCTGAAATAGGTTTCTCTTGAGAGAACAAACCTTACAGTTATAAAGCAATAAGGATATTGCAGTGAACATTTAACAAAGAACTATCTCGTTTCTTTTTATTTTTCTACTGTATCTGAATTAACAATTTAAAAAGAAAAAAAAATCCATCTGAGCTCAAAGGAAGAAAACACAGCATGCCAACCAGCACTAAAGCCAATAAGCTGAATGTGATTTCTGAGACTATGTTTTCTAAAATAGAAAATAAAATGACACATCCAAATATTATATATTTTAGCAATTGTTTTAAAATTATCCTACAACGGATATTACCTTCCACATATTAAAATGACAGAGGACAGCAGTTAAACTATACCTTCCTGGGGTCCAAATTCTTGAGCAGTAAAGTTTTATAGGGATTCATTTATGTTTCTGTATTTCTCTATTAAAGATAATTTGGGGATTCAATTTTTACATGATTAGCCACTTTTATTTTGGTTAATAAAAATAAAAGTGGTGAAAAGTTAAAATTAGGACAAGTGAGGGGGAGAGGGTGAGAAACATGTAAAAGGAGAATGAATCCAGGTAATAAAGAGAAAGTGGGGAAAGGCTATGAAGACAGAATAGTCTGCAGCAAAGAGAACAAAGGGAGACAGGTGGTCATGGGTGATAACAATAAAATATAGCAAGGTCTGGGGGTTTTTGGCCATTGCAAAATATAGGCCTTTTGTATATCAAATGTATGTATTTGGATGCAGTGATCTGGAGGATTACACATACAAATTCTCCAACTGGGTAAACAGTTTCAATAAGTAGAGGGTTATATGTATGTTTATATTAATAAACATTTCTCCATACACGTAGAAGGAGGCCTCTCTGCCTGCCCTTGACTCTCTATTCACTTTAACCTAGTGGTTGTCACACTTGAGAGACATCAGAATCCCCTGGAGGGCTTGTTAAAACAGACTGCTGGGCCTAATCCCTAGACTTTCTGATTCAGTCTGTGTAGGGCGGGGCCTAAGAAATTACATGATAACAAATTCCCAGGTGCTGCTGATGCTGCCGGTCCTGGGACTACCCTTTGAGAACCTCTGCTCTAGCTCATTATGTTATTCTAGCGTCTATCGGGAAGACATTTCCACTGTGCACTGTTTATTACCAAATTACACAGATTCTAAGATCTTCTCCCCCACCTTTTCATGGCTGTGACTCAGGATGTGTCTATAATTAATCACACCTTATGATAACTAGGCACAAGGCAGCACTCACAACTGTCGTGGTCAATGTCAGTGTGTCCATGGACTTGGTCATAAGTGTTCCTATTGTCTCTTCGGTTGAGTGATATCATTTTTGAGTGATACCATGTGTTGAGTTTGCCATTTAAAAATGATTTTTAAAACCCACACTTAAAAAAAAATACACACTACGATCTGGTTTTAAAAATCAGTCATTACATACCAAGATGAAATATAAACAGGAGTGGGGTATGTATTTGTTATTAGGGAAGCAGACATTCATTACTGGAGAAACGGCAGCAATTTCAGACTTTCTTGGAAAGCAGCATTCTATTCCATTGGAGGAGATATGAAAGGTAACCACAGATGGAAGAAGCTGTGGTTCATGCAAATGTTTTACCTATCACAGGCCCAGTAATGGAAATGAAGGTAGAAGAAATTCCCAAATCCCTCCGAATAGAAATTTCAAAGTGGTGAGTTGCTGGTATGAATAATTCATAGGTCCAGAGGGACTCTCTTCAAGGCTCTGTGTCAGTTTATTGATAGTATCCTTGCTTTCTTAATGATACATAAGGTAATGATAGGACTCAAAATTGAGAAAATCTTAGGTTTGATAAAACATGATATTAGTGGGAAATAAGACAATCATTCCTGGTAGCAGTTATTTAAAAATTAATGATCAATGAATTGATTTGAATCAGGTTTTTGTTGTTGCCGTTCAAAGTATGGTGTGGAAACAACCTAAAGACTCACCAGGACACCTGCTAAAAAATATATATACATATATCTGGGACTACCATATATCACATATACATACATATATCTGGGACTACCAGAGAACTACTGAATCAGTATCTTTGGTTTGAGAACAACTGACTATTTCATCTCCAAGTAATTTAATTTAATACAAATAGCACTGTGGGATGACTCCTAAATGTTAGTGGTAATAACGTATTTCTGGAAAAAAACAAACAAACAAAAAACACCCTACCTTTGATTCCGAGTCAATTACAATAAACCTTCAGTATTGCCTAAATAAACCTATACGTGGACATCTCTGTGACAGTTTATTCCCATACAACATTTTAAAAACCAAACCCCAAACTGCATAAATCTTCTAATGGCCCTTTGTGAAGGCATAAGAGAAAAAGCCAGAGGCAAAGGTGGATGCTCCCCCGACCAGACCTAAAGCAAATAGTGCCTGGCAGGAAGGCATGATACTAGGGACATAAGAGTTGGAGATGCCGACTCCTGGCCCTGTACTGACTGGAGTGCCTGCGTAGCCCTTCAGGTGTGAGGATACGGAAGAAGTGATGAGAAAACCAAGAAGTAATTGACCATCTGGAAAGTCACCCACTATTACTGAGTCTTTTCTCAGTAGTAGAATAAGGGTATATTGTTAGATAGATTTCTCTGGTCCATCCCAGCTCTAAAATTATTTGATATTTAAAAGCTTTCACAGAAGGGTGTGGCCTCTTTCAAAGTTTTATTAGGAAAAACCTTATAAAAATAAATAATAATCCAAAATAACCCTTCAGAGTTCTAGCCTCCAGGACTGTGAGAGGATATACTTTTGTTGCTTAAGCCACTTTGTATTACTTTGTTACAGCAGTTCTAATACAGCATTGTTACCAGGTCCTTGATACTAAGTGTATGCTAACTTCATAAAAGGAATTGAAGACTGACCACCACTCTCTAAGAAGTTTGAACAGCAATAGGAGTAGCTGTTGTGGGAAAGTTAGAGTTCAGATGTTTTATATTTATTCTTTCTTTATTTTTTTTCCTTTATCAGGTTGGTCATGCATTTGTCTATTTAAGTAGATTTTAAGTAGCTGTTGGGGTTTTTTTGTTGTTGTTGTTGTTTTTTTTTTTTTTTTTTGCATTCTTGCTTTATTATCTCTTGTGTTTTCTACTCCACTAAGATTTGCTTTTATCTTCATGCTTGCTGCGAATAATAATAAGTCTTTTCCACTTTCTAACTTCTTTTGATTAATTTTTATTTTTTCTAGTTTTTAAGATGCATACGTGGCTCATTTATTTCCATTTTTGTTTCTTAATATTAAAAAAAATCTGAGAGCATAGTTTTTGATAAGAAGTTTTCCCTTCCATTAACTTTTAGATAATTTACCATTTTAAGTTTTGGTTTTCCTCTTCTCTTTTTACTTGACAGTTAATAGAACAGAGAAATAGAAATAACATAATACCTTTTATTCTGTCTTTAGTGTTAATTAAATTAGTTTGCCCTATTCGTTTGCCCTTGAGCCAGTCACTCACATTTCATTGGCTTCTGTGATGTTGGCTGTGTGAAGATCAAATTCACTAAATATGACAATATTTGAAACCATAAATTACTATAAATTTAAGTTATTATTTTAATTATTTTTGGCCAACTCATTATATATAAAGAAATCAGGGTACCCCTGGGGACATCAGAATTGCCTTAACTTTGGAGTTTTAAATTTTCATTTTGCTTTGGTGTATAATTAACAATCCCTCAAATTATATCTATATGTTTTTAATTTTATGGCAAAGTGGCAATCATTCACCTACTAGTTCTGTTTTAGTCAATGACTTTCTCTCAAGGAGAGAAATTATTTAAAAACTCCATCTCTTGAAACAATCTCTCATTGTCATTTAAGAGCAGGAACAAAAGGAACCAGCATTTACCTAGAGCAAGTCATGTGTCAGGCACTCTTTCAGATGTTTTACTTTCAATTCTTGTAACAACCACTACACAGATGAAGATGCTGAGACTAAGGGAGAACAAGCTAATTACTCAAGGTCATAAATCTTCCAGTCCAGTGCTCCTTCCAAGCTCCCTCCTTATGAAGACCAGTGGCTGAGAGAGCAGGGTTGAACTAAAGTTCTTTTCTAATGATTTCCAGAGAATGTGAAGTATTTCTTTTTTTGAAATTGAAAATGTAAATTGTTTTTAAGTAAAAGTAAATGTGTTTCAAAAAAGTAAGTGGTCTTTTTGTTTCTCTTTGATTTTTTTTTTCCCTTCAGGGGAGATTTTTCTTTTCTTTTCTTTTCTTTTCTTTTCTTTTCTTTTCTTTTCTTTTTCCTTTAGGGGAGAATGAAATTATCTGAGAGCAATTATTTTACTTTGAACTATACCATTATTTCAGAATTTTCTATCATGCTAAATATTAAGTTCCAGCATATCTTATGTGTTAATTCAAGTTCTCATATTTTGTGTCTAAAATACATGTGAAATTCTCTAGTAGCATTTTCATTTTTAATACTTAGTGCTTAGTTTTTACTTAAGACTACTTAAAGGCATTAACTACAATTACTTCTGGTGCGATTATGCTTAACTGAGGAAAAATTGTAGCCTAATCAGCTTTTCAATTTTCTACAAGTGCAGCTCTCTGTAGATGAAGGATCATTACTATTAGATAGCCTGCCATTTATTTGAATAGAGTGAATATTTAGGGAGTCATATGAGTTCTGAGTTTGAGAATCCAGAATGGTCCCAGAGAAGAAAAATTAAGAAGAAATGCTTAAATTTTTTGTATGAGTGAAGATATTCACTATGTTATATATAATCACAAACATATAGAAACATCCTAAATGCTCAACAGCAAAGGAACGGGTATGCCTATAGGATGAAACAGTAACAAAATACATTCAGTGACATAGGGAAATGTTCACCATATATCAAGTGGGAGAAACTATGTAGAACTAGTTATACAAAAAAGGCCACACCAAAAAAAGTATATTCTATATATATACACACACACACACATATACATATATATATGTGCATATCTACAGAAACACGTTTAGAAGAAAATACTCCAAAATACATTAAACACTGCAGGTTTATAGAAATTTTTTATTTTATTGTTTACTCTTTTCTGTAGTGTTACTTTTTTTGTACTAAAATGAAAAAAAAAACTCATCTTAAAAACTGCAGTTGGAAGGATTGGGGTATTTTTTTTAAATGTATAAAATTTTTAAAAATAGAGAAGCAGAACTAGATAATTTAGATAATCTCATTTAAAAACCTTATAGTAGGTAAATGTTGAGAAGTGGTTAGGTTCTCAAGTTTCTGCTGGGCCCTAATGATCCTCTGATTTGACTGAAGTAAGGGCAAGGTGGAGCTAAACACATGCAGGAGGACCACAGTCACAGTGCAAATGTATAGAAAGTGGTGGGAAATAAACAAGATAAAACAGAATGAGGATAATGATAATACAATATTTAGGGGGCTTCAGCCATCGATTCCCACAGCTCCTCAGTGACTGCAACTTCATCTGCAGTACCTGCATCCATATAGATGAGCGGCAAGAGCCTTTAAAGAGGTGATGGCGGGAATCCAGCCCACGGATAGGCTAACGTGCATGACTTCTTCCAAGGCATTAAATCTTTTTAACCACTATGGTAGCATTGCCATTTTTACCCATGTTTAACTTACATGAAGGAAATTATTTATACACTGGGAAGATGTGTCTCCCCAGAAGCCCTGAAATAACATGGCTCTCACTAAACAATTTATTCTCTATCAGTGTCACCAGAATTCCATGACAACATAGTGACATACAATTAACGTGGTTCAGACACATCAGATCTCTGCACAACTGGACACATCAAAAGAATTGTTATGTCATCAGTGATGCTACCAGAGCACCTGCTCCCCTCCTACATTAGACAGCAGATGTTCAAGTAACACCATGTAGATTTTCTTAAGTTAGATCCTCAGATGTGTTAAATTTTTCAACAGGGTTAAATTAGAAATGCTATATATTATTTTTCCTTTCCATTAAAAAAAAAATCTCCACCTGCCTAATAGACACCCACTCTACCTTGCTTATTTTTATGCAAAGCCAGCTTGTCTTCTCAAGCAGAGTTTGCCGATGGCAGCAAAATGCTCTGTTACTGGTGATCCCCGTGTGAGTGATCACTGGCTCGGAGAAATGTGCTTTTTCTAATGTGCCTACAGCATGTATTTGGGGAGAGAGGGACAAGACCATAAAACTTTGGACAAGTTGGACCAGTCTGAAGTGAGATGATGCTCTGCAAACAAAAATGTTTGGGTATATCTAACTTTGGGAGATGAAACCCAGAGGGATTTTAAGATTTGCTCTCCATGAATATAAAATCCAAATGAATGAATGAATAAATAAATAAATAAATAAAAATCACCAATGTCTTTTGCTTTCTTTCAAGAGCTGTTTACAATAAGCATTTGAAAATTAGACTGAAAACATTTAAAATATTCCATAAAAGGTGAATTCATTAAAGTCAAAATGTCTGAATATAGTTTTAGAGGCACACGACTATAGCTTCCCCACATTTGATCTGTGTTGTTAAATTAGCTATAAAAATATTTTTACCAGTAATATACTTTTTGAAGATAATTCATATACATAAACTTTAACCATATAAATGAGAAAAAGACAAAGAATTTTTCTTTGTTCAGGGGCTGAGTCTGTGCTTTAAAATGTAGTTTTAAGAAAAGATTTTAACTAATGTTTTGAAATTTTGAAAATGTCATATAAACATAGGATCTCAATACTGAAAATGACTCCAAGACCATCATTTTATTCATGAAGAAACAGAGATCCAAATGGACAAATTACCCCACTTATTGTCATCTAGCTGATGAAAATCATGAGAATATTTATTCATTCTCCACATCTTTATTGGGTCCCATTCTGCGCCAGGCACTGTTCCGAATGCAGAGGCTACAGGAGCCCCGCTCTCAGAGAACTTACCTTAGACTAATGCTTCCTGATTCTGAGCACAAAGCTCTTTGCATTTGCTCACATACTACTCTCGCCAAAAGTGCTAATCTATACAACTTATGAAGAGGCTCCATTGTCTGATAAAAATTCCTGTGTTTTTTTGTTTTGTTTTGTTTTTGTTTTTTTGTTTTTGCCACCTGGATTCATCTGTCATGTTTGTATTCTTGAAGATTTATCCATATTAAATATTTATCCATTATCTTTATGTTATGTGTCTTTCAATGAACAACTTGCATAATAAAATTTGTATTATGTATTTTATTGTATCAAAGTAATATATTTGGGATGTAATGGCATAATACCACTGTTAAGATTTCATTTTTTAATTTCTGGGTCCCCACAAAAGAGAAAAATTCTGAGATTCAGAGATAATGATTTGCTATTTCTTTCTCATCTTAATCTTAGATACTTCCATTAACATTCAGCAGTCATCATATTATGATTCAAATGAATGACTGAGAGAAATAGCTATATAATCTCAAGTGATCCTGTATTAGTCTGCAACCACAGCAGTAACTCAGGAAGAATTCTAGCTTCTGGTTTTCTTTACTAGGATTCTGCAGAAACCATGTGCTGCACAGGTAATGCAGCTTTTAGTAGGAAAAGCCTTAGATCACCCTTCTGTAATTAAGGCAAGAACAAAGCCTGTTTCTAGTGCTTGCCAGGCCCCAGCCTCTTTTACCTAATGTGACCTCTCTTTGTACCACATGACTCTATTCCATTCCAGTCACAGTTGATGGGACCAGGACCAGGTGTAGATAACTGATTTAGGGGCAGCCGATCATCAGAGGTATAATGAGAAATTGGTAACATAAGTGCTGGCGACCAGGTTCCCTGGGGTTCATGTTCCAGCCCAAGTTTACAGGGAAGGAGGACAGGTCACTTGCAGAGAAGAAGAGAGAGAGAAGAGAGAGAGAGAGAAGAAGAGCATAAAGTGCTGAGAAGACAAGAGACTGTGAGAGGTAGAGATTGCCTCTGAGAGAAAAGAGAGTTCCCCATGGTTTCCAGTTGACACCAGTTTCCAGGGACTCTAGCTCTCTCCAATGACTGGTTTCACATTTCCTTAGATTCACTATTATATCCTCACAACAAATCTCCTCTTTCTTAAGTTAGCCTGAGTCTCGCTTGAGACCAAATAAATCCTGGCCAAGAGAAATAGCCTTTCATGCATCTACATTTAGTTTTCACCACAAGAAAAGAGCACAAGTCAGTCACATGTGACAGACTCAATTCCTCTTACATCTCTGAAGGATCACCCTCATTGTAAGTCAATTTTGGGCACTGGTTACTGTGTCATTAATATTTAATGACAGGGTGGCATTTAATAATTTCTACAACCTTTGAAATATAAAATCATATGAGGGTGAGCAAAGACCACAGTACTGAATTAACCTTTTCTAGTTTTCAACTTTCAAATAGTTTTTGATGGTGCTCATAATACCTACTTATCTCACCTCTTTCCTATTCCCTATCAAAGACGTTAGAAAACAGGCACCCAAGGAAACCCCAGTAAGCAGTGGTCTTCTGGGTTGCCATGGTTCTGATATTCTCCTTCATCAAAGTGCTGCTTCCTGGCTATTTTTCCCAGTGAATTTTGCTCCTGAAACAGTATATTCAGGAGGACTTTTTCCTTTGTTCACCATCTAATTTGTCATGGAATGGAAGAGAAAACATATTTTCTCCTTTATTTTACTTTGAAGATTTGATCAGAGTATTTTTTGTTTTTTGTTCATCTTTATCACACAGTTCCCAAAGCAAACAGATCTTTTCTTCTTTCTCTTCTGCACTGGTTTTCCTCCTATTGGGAAAAAGGTCTACAAAAATTGTTGTTACTTCATATACCAGAAAAAAAGTTCTATTCTTTATCATGTAAAGAAAACATCATTCTCAGCCAATGCAAACGCTTTAATTCAAAAGATTTATTAAAATGGCAAAGCAGATATGGTTCAGCTGTAGCTTTGAGCCATCTGAAGCACTGTACTTTGATGTTTTCCAGCTTGAGGGAAGATGAAAACCTTGGACAGTTAAAAGGGGAAATATTGATATGACTAAAGGCTAGAAAAGAGTAGAAAAGGCAAAGAACATAGGAAAAAGAACATCTGAGAGTAGCCTTCAAGTACATAAATGGCTATATGTTACCAAGCATGGAGATGACACATAAAACTACTAAGAGAGTGTCCTTAAGAGTAAAAATACCAACAATAAACAGTTCGGTATCAGATCCTCCTCTAAATGTTTACCTATATTTACTAATGCAGCATTTTTCTATTTTGATACATGAGGACACTGGAACGTGGGGTTACACAGCTAGGAAGTTGAAGAGCGGAAATTGAAAGCACTTGTGGCTCTGCAGCCAGAAGGCACAGTCGTAACCTATTTGCCTTCTTTGTAAATATTCTGACCACTATTCCAATCAGTTATACATTACAACCATCTCAAGAGCATTTCAAAGTATACTGCCACCTTGGCTCCTCCCCAGAGATTCTGATACAATAGGTCCGGGTGGGATCTGTCGTCAGTGTATTTTAAAAAGTGCCTAGCTGACTCCAAATGCAGAGAGGAGAGACCACTAAGCCCAGGTCACTGGATGGTTGAGACAGGAGCAGAATCCAGGTATCTTGAATTTTCCTGTACATTACAGTGGCTCCTATCTTCAGCAAACTGAGGGAGAAAATAAAATTTTACTTTGTAGAGACAAATTTAAATTTCTTTTCTTTGTTTTTCCTTTTTTTTTCTTCCTTTTTATTCTTTTCTTTTTTTTAATTGAAGTATAGTTGGTTTACAATGTTGTGTTAGTTTCTGGTGGACAGCATAGTGATTTAGTTATACATATATATATATATACATGCCTTTTCATATTCTTTTTCATTATAGGCTATTATAGGTACTGAATATAGTTCCTTGTACTATATAATGGGACCTTGTAAATTTGAATTTCTTAAATCAAAAATCGCTAGTTCACTGGAGATCATGAAACACAAGGATGGCTTCCCAAATTTCTGAAATAATAAATTGTGTTAATGAGAAACTGATGAATATTTTCAAACCCCTTTAGTAAGCACTGCAACACTAATATAATTTAGACACCAGAGGTCTCTGCTATACAATTTAAACTCTCTATATAATACAGAGCCCTCGTGAGAATCAACTTAAGGTAAATGTTTTAAAGACAGAATAAAGGGAGTGGTGTAGTAAATGTTAAACAACCAGCTCTCTGGGGAAGAACCATGATTTCTAGTGTTTACAAATTCATGGTGTAAATACCCCCACCATTGCCAATTTCATGCTATCCGTGTGATGGGCATTACTGAAAGTGGAGCTGGGAAGAAATACTCAGTAGCACACCACTGTATAGTATTTCCTTCATACACACAATAGATATAAAAACCCTCAAGAGAGGTAAAATGTAGTTAAAAAATTAGAAAGCAGTGGATTTTGAATTTTTATTATCCTTGTTTTAAATGTAATTCATTTAATGTATGTTTCTATAATTTAATTTTTAACAACACTGTTTAATAACTAGCTTGCCAAATTCCTGAAAATAATTACCTTTTGTAAACTGGTCCAGCACCCCACTGAAAAGGCATCCATTCAACCACACATTTTTCTTGGAGTCGGGCAATATTTAATTTGATAAATTGAAATAAAAATATGGGGACAAAACAAGTTTTCTTTAATTTATTCAGCTTTCTCAAGAATGAGAACTTTTTCCAGTGTAAATCCAGCCTTCATTCTGAGCAATAGAACATAACATTTAAGAGTGTGGGCTCTGGGGTCAGAATGCCTGGATTTGAGTCCTGATTCACTCATCTGTAACTCTATGACTCTAGCAAAGTTACTTTAAAAGTCTGTCCATATGTAAATGGGGATGATAACTGTTTCCATCTCAAGGGATTGTTGACAGAATTAAATAAGTTATTACATGTAAAGAACTTACAGCAGTGTCTGGCACACGGCAAATGCTCAGTGAACATTAATTACCACTGTCACATGAAAGTGCCTTCCAATATGTCATTACGTGTATTTGAGATGGCTACTTAAAGCAACCTAAAGTTCCCTGAACACCTCAAATACTGTTTCTCTTCACTTTCTCTGCTTAGCTTGCATCATATTATAAAGAACCCTTTATAAGAACATACTTAGTTTATTCTTAATATGTATTATATAAGTTTCTGAAAACATATTCTAACATCAAACATTTGAAGATCAAACAGAAGCATGCATGTCGTGAAGTTGGGTGAGTGTTTCTGTTTCTGGGCATACTCCTTCCTCAAAGGCCAACCACTCTTCACCAGAACTTGTACATGCATAAGCAGCTTCCTCAGGTGACAGTGCACATCCCCTTTGACCACTGATATGTAAACAAACCTGTTCAGTGCATGAAAGACCTGGTTCCTAAGTGTTTGGAACATCTAAATGTTATGTGAAAAAGTGAAGTTTGTATTAAAGTTAAAATTATTATCAATCATAAAATGATTAATTTTGAGGACCACTCATACTTCTATGATATCAAATTCCCTGTTTCCTTCTGGTAGAATCTTAAAAGCATTGTATTTCAACATATTTGTGTCTGCATAGCAGTTTCAGGTACATAGTAGGGGGTTAATAAATGTTGGTTGTATTTAATTTCATTGAGTTAGTTGCTATAATCATTGAAAAATCCAAAGTTTAAGAAAAGAATAGCTTTGGTGTCTCCCGTCAATTGAATACTGTTTGTATAATGAAGGAAGCTACGTGACTATAAAGTCCCTTTTTTCTTCTAAGAGCAGATTTGCAATTTTCTTTAAATGATCAATTATCTCATATAGACAGGTGAAAGGAGGGAGGAAGGAATAAAGGAAGGAAGAGAGGGACAGAGGGAGGAAAGGAAGAAGAGAAAAGAAATGAAAGGAAAGAAGGAAGGGATGGAGGGAAAGGAAATTGTTTCTTTTTTTAAGGAAGTATCTCTTTATCTCTTTAAATATAGAATCATAATTGACACTGGTCTTAGCAATGTTTTTGTGGATCTGACTCCAAAGGCAAGGAAAACAAAAGCAAAATTGAGCAAATGGGACTATATCAAACTAAAAAGCTTCTGCACAGCAAAGGAAAACACCATCAAAAGGAAAAGGCAACCTACTGAATGGGAGAAAATGTTTGCAAATCATGTATCCAAAAAGGGATTAATATCCAAAATTTATAAAGAACTCATAGAACTCATCAATAACAAAAATAAAAAACAGGATTAAAAAATGGGCAGAGGATCTGAATAGACATTTTCCCAAAGAAAACACATAGACAGCCAACAGACCCATGGGAAGTTCAATGTCACTAATAATCAGGGAAATGCAAATCAAAACCACAATGAGATATCACCTCACACCTGTTAGAATGGCTATGATCAAGAAGACAAGGAGTAACAAATGTTTAAGAAGATGTGGAGAAACAGGAACCCTTGTACACTGTTGGTGGGACTGTAAATTGGTGCAGCCATGATGAAAAACAGTATGGAGTTTCCTCAAAAATTAAGAACTGAACTACCATATGACCCAGCTATTCCATTTGTGGGTGTTTATCTGAAGAACACACACACACACAAAAAACTAATTCAAAAAGATACATGCACCCCCATGTCCATTGTAGCATTATTTACAATAGTCAAGATATGGAAACAACCCAAGTGTCCATTGATAGATGAATGGATAAAGAAGATGTGGCATACACACACACACACACACACACACACACACACACACACACACACACACACACACACGATGGAATACTACTCAGCCATAAAAAAGAATAAAATCCTGCCATTTGAAACAACATGGATAGGCATTGAGGGTATTATGCCAAGTAAAATAAGTCATATGGAGAAAGCTAATACCATATGGTTTCACTCATATGTGGGATCTAAAAAATAAACAAACAATGAACAAACAAAATAAACTCATAGATACAGAGAACAGATGAGTGGTTACCAAACGGGATAGAGGTTAGAGGTAGAGAAAATGAGGAAAGGAGTCAATTGTGTGGTGATGGATGGTAATGAGACTTGTGGTGGTGACCACTCTGCAGTGTATACAGAGGTTGAACTATAATACCAGAGATCTGAAACTTATATAATAAAAACATTTTAATAAATATAGAATCATTTTTACATTCTATTTCTAGCAATATAATGAATTTATTAGATATCATGAAAAACCCTCCCTTGCAAAATGGATAAAATTACTTATTTAGAATCTCTTTAGTTGCAGGGGAGACTTAGAAAGAAACTGAGGAAAATCCCCAAAGTCCAAAAATGGAAAACCAGCTTTGTAAGATGGCACTACTGCCATGGCTGCCCCAAGGGCATTTGCCAGCATGGATATCCTAGAGCTTTTGGTTCTGACAACATGGTATAGGATGTAAATAGTCTCTACCTGCCTGGTCCAGGAAATCCCAAGCCAAGAAAAGTAACACCTGTGGTCCAGGGTTGGCTACATCCTAGGGCATCAGGAAAGAGCTAAAACAATTCTTTCAAGAGGGGTACTTACTCCACCCAGGCTTTGCATAGTTCCCACAGAGAAAACCTAGCAAAACATAAGCTAACAATTGAAAATTATAAAATACAGAAAGACATGAGCCACCATGATCAAGAGACAGAAACAAACAGCAAACTTTAAACTTCTTCATTAATCTCTTAGAGTATTAAATACAGAATATAAAATATACCTGAGGTATCTGAAGAATTGTGGATCCCATAATGATTAAATGTTTCAAATAAGTGGTATTTATGGTCTATATGGAGGTCAGATATAATTTGGGAACATGTGTTTGAAATCATGGAAGTTTTCAAGTAAGACCCGGAATAGAATTAAAAAGGCAGTTTTTCCTTCAAGCCCACCCTGCTGCCATCATCCCTTCTGCATCCTTCCTTGCCTTTTCTCATCTCCATCCCCTTTGAATAGCCTGGAATATTCCTCTTGATTAACCTTACATTAAGTCTAACCCTAACTATATAAGCATCACTGCCAACAATTAACTGGAATCTTTATAATCTAAAGACAATATTCATGTTCTAGTTTAATTTCGCAGATATTATTTTACAATATTAAAGACAGTCTTGTTATGGCATACATCTTAAACTTGATAAAGAACTATGCTACTTCATTTGAACATGGTAATAAATAAAACTTATAAACCTGATTTTTATACAATTTAAAACCACACAGACTTTTGTCTGAAAAATGAAATGTTTGGTGTAACTATCAAAACACTAAGTTAAATGTCTTCATCTTAGAAGCACAGTGTTTCAACAAATGCTATATGCAAACTCTGTTATATATTCTTATTGTTTTTACAGAATTAGGCCCAGAATTATCAATAGAGGGACATGGGTTATTACTAGTGTAACCACCAAATAAATGTAGAATTGCAATTGGGTAACTATGACATACTCTTCTTGACTATAGTCAACATATAAATTGGCCTTAAGACCTTTTTAAAAAACATTTAGTTTGTCAAAAGTTAAGGAGCAAAGAGTGCTTTGGTCCTACTGTGGATACATCCTTCTTATAGATATAACCCAAATTTCCGATGGGAAATAGTCACTGGATACTGATACCTACTGAATACTTTAAAAGTCATTACCAATTTTGCCAATATTTCAGAATTTTTAGGACCCTTTCACTATAATCCTAAATGAGAAACCACTGATTTTACTAATGCCAACATTTTTCTAAATTTTCTTTCTTTCCCTATAAACACTGAAGCAATATAGATTGTATGGTGTATTTTCACAGATTTTGAAGATTTCCGCTTTTTGATGTGTTATCATAACTGCATTTTAAGGACAGTTTAATTCGATTTGGACTCTATCTGCCAAGTAGAGTAAAGATGAGACACAGGCCAGCACACTGGGTGGGCTGAGCTGCTTGTCCCAGTGAAGGGAAACCGAACTGGGGGACGGGACTCACAGGCAGGTAGAAGCCCAAAGGGCCTGGAATCCCCAAGTGCTGCTTCTTTACAACCCTCAGAGCTCTCTAAACCAAACTATGCAAAACTCATAGTAGGAAACTCTATAAATAGTAAAAGGAAAAACAAGGGTTTGTTAAATCTGTATGTTTAGTGACAAAGTTTAATAATCTGGTTTTTTTTTTTGTAGATTGGCTTTTATATGATTGGCTTTAGTCCAATTCACCTAGAATTATCTATGGCAGGTCAATCTGACTGGGTCCTAAATCAGCAGATAAGAACATCCTGGCAGCTTGAGGCTAGACTGGGGTGAGAACTGAAGGGTGAGTGTGCGTTAACCAGGTGGGCAGAGAAGCGGGGAGCACGGCAAGGGCAGGGGGCAGAAGGGCAGGTGGAAGGGTCTGAGCTGGCATGAAAAAGTGGGTTGAGATGAAGCCAACAGGTCTAACTAGGATGAGTGCTACAGGCTATTTTTAAGAGTTCTATCTTTGTTCTAAGTTATTGGGAAGTAGTGATGGCATTTTAAAACATAATGAGATTTGGGTTTTAAAAAGATCACACTGGCTACAATAAGGAGAATAAACTAGAGAACACTGGGGCACATGGAGGACAAGCCAGAGGGGAAATTATTTCAATGGTTTACTGGGAGGTAACAGGAGCCTGGAGGGGACCAGGAGTGCAGAAGATGAAGAGAAGGGGATGGACAGTGGTCCTAAACCTGGGGTGACTTTGCTCTACATGGGCCATTTGGTGATGTCTAAAGACCTTTTTGGTTGTCACAACTTGGGTGGAGGGAAGGACTACCAGCATGTAATGTGTAGAGGCCAGGGGTGCTGCTAAACATCCTAGGATATACAGAATTGCCCCATAACAAAGAATCTTCCAACCCAAAATACCAAAAGTGCCCAGGCTGAGAAACCATGGCACTAGAGGAAAACTAAGAAGGTAACATGAACTTCATGCCAGATATTAACTATAAGTTCAATGCCAGATTTATCAAAATAAAATGCAACAATGACAAGAAAAACAACGTAAGTGTCAGTAACTGCCTCAGAGACAAGATTTAACTGAACAGGTGCAAATCAAAGCAGTCATTAAATACATATGTATAGCTACTAAAATGTTTAGAAGGGATGAGAGCTGTAAACTACATTCCCAGCTTGACAGAAATACACAGTGACTAAATCTAGCATTGTCTGCAAAAGAGGCATGCACTTTACTCTGGTAACAGTCAGCAGGATCTAAATTTAGTTTATACCCTTAGTGCATTAAAATAGCATCAAGAAGCTCAGGAAGTCTAAAACCATCACACTCCAAGTGTCTGTCTATACTGGTAATAGCTACTTGCCAAGATCCCTGTTGCTGTGATTATAGCCTATTAAAAACATGTCCTTTGAAAAGTTCTCCCCAAAAACAAATGGTAACGGAGTTAAAGGAATGATTCTAGATAAAATAATTGGCAACACAAATATCGCAATGTAGGCATTCACAAGGAATAATTCTTAACTTCCAACGTTTTATGAGAACTTTAATGAGGATTTTTTTTACTGGTTACTATGGAAGTTAAAATGCTTTCTCTGAGTTCCAGTGTCACAATGGTAATTAGAAAGGCAAATAAACATTTTTATTTGAACAGAAAATCTACTAATTGCCTATCATGTGACTTGGATAAACGTTGAACTGGGGAAGGGCTGAGACAAGCCTATCACTGAAAATGGGAAAAGATTAAGATTGTGCCTCAATACCTGAATTTATCTGTTTAATCTCTCTTCTATTTAAACAAACAAAAACCAGATGGACTAACTCAAAGAGATTTCTTTTTTTTTCACTCCCTTTCACAGGACCTTCTAATATGCAGTTTCAGATTTTAAAAAATTGCTTTATTTTCTGAAACTTTAACTCAAGATATTTTCCTTCCAGTAAAGTACTCTTAATTGTTGCATTCTACAATCATCCAAGCAGATGCACACCACCAGAAGAACAAACCAAGGAAGAGTTCAGAATTAATGTCCAACAGCAAAGATGATGAATAATTTTTTTTCTATCAAAGGGTCATAACTCAGAAAGGAAAAAAGGAATCAGCAGCTTCACAGTTAAAGTCAAAATAAATAACGTTAGATTTTTCTTTTAACAGAAATACATGTAATTCCCTCCACTCATGGCCAGGTTCTCCTCCTGTTTTAGACACATGAGACTCAAAAAGTCTCAGCTTGAGTCACTCTCTCCTCACATTTGTATTACACTCTTCACGTCTACATTCCCATGTCTTTGAATATAAATATGTCCTAGCGAGGTATATGGCTACCTGGAAAACACCTACATTTCCCTGTCTCTCTTGCAGCTACGTGTGGCCATGTGGCAAAATCCAGGCCAAGAGAGACTGCCAGGTTTCTCCTTAATAGGAGACGAAGTCACTGTGTGTCTCTCTTCCTGATGCCTGGGATGTAGGTGTAATAACTGATGACCAAGAAGCCACACAGGACATTGATGTGACAGCTGTGTGCTGAAGATGTCAGAGTTAAAGAAAGGAGGAGTCTAGTTTCTTGACACCATGGAAAGCTATACCAGACATGGATGACCTACAAGCCATGTTTAAGTGAACAAGAAATACATGTCTATATATCTTAAACCACTGCTATTTTGTTTTTCTGTCACTAAAGGCATCTGACAGAATGGAAGAAAATATTTGCAAACCATATATCTGATAAGGGGTTAACATCTAAAATATATAAGGAACTTATACTATTCAATAGCAAAGAAACAAATAACCTGATTTAAATATGGGCAAAGGAGCTGAATAGCTTTTTTTCCAAAGAAAACATATAAATGGCCAACAGGCATATGAAAAGTAGCTCAACATCACTAATCAACAGGGAAATACAGATCAAAACCACAAGGAGATACCACCTAACACCTACCTGTTATAATGGCTATTAACAAAAAGACAAGAGATAATTGTTTCTGAGGATGCGGAGAAAAGGGAACCCCTGCACACCATTGGTGAGAATGTAAATTGGTATAACCATTATGGAAAACAGTATAAAGTTTTCGAAAAAGTTAAAAAGAAAACTTATCATATAAACTAGCAATCCCACTTCTGTGTATGTAGCCAAAAGAAATGAAATAAATGAAATCAGTATCTTAAAGAGACATTTGCACTTCCATGTTTATTTCAGCATTATTCACAATAGTCAAGGTATGAAAATAACTTAAGTGTCCACTGATGGATGGATGGATAAAGAAAATGTGGTTTATATATATACAATGTACTATCATTCATCAATTAAAAAAAAAAAGGAAATCCTGTCATTTGTGACAACATGGATGAACCTGGACGACATTATGCTAAGTGAAATAAACCAGACAGATGCAAATACTGTGTGATCTCACTTACATGTGGAATCTAAAAAAGTCAAGCACACATAGCCAGAGAATGGAATAGTGATTACCAGGGGCTGGGAAGTGGGGAAAATGGGGGTATATCGATCAAAGGATACAAACTTTCAGTAATAAAATGAGTAAGTTCTGAGGATCTAATATGTAGCATGGTGACTCTAATTAGTAATACTGTACTGTACACTTGATATTTGCTAAGAGAGTTGATCTTAAGTATTCTCACCATATCAAAAAAAAAAGGAAACTATGTTAAGTAATGAATGTATTAATAAATTAACTTGACTGTGGTAATCATTTCACAATGTACACATATATCAAACCATCATGTCATATGCCTTAATAATATATAATTTTTATTTGTCAAACACCTGTATATCTCAATAAAGGTAGAAAAAAGAAAAGGGTCATTTATATAATTCCTAAAGCAAATGTTATAATTAAAGATTAAATATTGAGAACATTCCCTCTGATACTGGAAATGAGACAAGAAACTACTTTATACTTCCAATCAGTATTATGCTGAAGGTTCTAGCTAATGCAATAAGACAAGGAAAGGGGGAAAAAACAGTTTTAAGAATGGGGAAAAAAATAAAGCTGTTATTATAAGCTGATGATGTGATTTCTGTATGTATGAAAGTTTCAAGAATTTCAGATAAATATATAAAGTCAACTTGGCAAGGATGCCAAATATAAAGTCAGTTAATAATATCAATTCAATTTCTATTAAACAATTAGAAAATAAAATTTTAAAAACTTTGTAATAGCATGAAGCATCAAATACCAAGCAATTAATCTCAAGAACAATATACAAGTCCTCAATAAGAAAACTTATAAAATATTACTGAAATAAAGAAAATCCAACTAGCATGGATATACTATATGTGTGGATTTGAAAAACTCAATATTGTAAAGATGTCAGTTCTCCCAAATTTACTGATATATTTGATGCAATCCAAATAAAATTCCAGAACTTTTATTTTTTTCTTTTAAAAAACTTGTAGTGAACAGTATTATTCTAAAATGTATATGGAAATACAAAGGACAAAGAACAGGCAAGACAAACTTAAAGAAGAACAAGGTGAGAGGAAGTACTCAACTGAAAACCAACATCAATTATAAAGTAATTAAGACAGTATGGTTAAACAAATACATCAATGAAACAAATAGTTATAAGTCTAACACATAAATGAACACTAGATTTGTGGTATCAGAGTGTGGGGAGAGGATTGCCTTTTTAATAAACGGTGCTGAATCCATTGAACTTGCAAAGAAAAAAAAAAAAAAACTCTGATTCTTGAACTCTACCTCACACCATATGTAAAACTCAGCCCAGCTGGATTATAGCTCTAAATGTGAAAGGTAAAATAATAAGGTTTCTGTAACAAAATAAAGGAGAATATTTTCATGTCCTAGGGGTAGGCAAGGGTAGCTTAAATAGGAACAAAAAGTCCTAACCACAAAAGAAAAAAACGAATAAATTGAAGAATGTTAAAGACTTCTATTCACTATAATATAACATTAAGAAAGTAAAAATCCAACCCACAGAGTCTGAGGTATTTGCAATTCATATATGTGACAAATGACTCATATTCAGAATAAATAACTTTTACAAATCATAAAAAAGACAGACAAATCAATAAAAATGGGCAGGAGACAAATAACACTTCACAAAAGAAAATATCCAAATTTTTATGTAATTATAAAAAGGTGCTTAACCTCAGTAATCATCAAGAAAATGCAAATTAAAATCAAAATGAGATGCCACTATATACCCATGAGAGTGACTAAAATTAATGTCTAGCAGTACCAAATGTTGGTGAGGATGTGGAAAAACTAGGACTCTCACACACTATGGATTTTCCAATGTGGAAAAACTTTTGAAGAAATCTTGTATTGTGGAACATACATATAATTTTTGAGCAAGCAGTTCTACTCCTAGGGTGTGTATGTGTGTGTACATGTGTATGTATGTATATATGTATGTGTACATATGTGTGGATATATATTTTCTATTGGAGATATATATATATATTATATTTCTTTATAGTAGTATTATTTATAATAGTGTCAAATTGGAAAGAACTGAAACATTTCACAATAGATAAATAAATTTTAGTATATTTAGAATGTGGAATACTATTTAGTAATAAAGATGACTCAGGTATAAACTACACACAACACCTCAAAAGAAGCCTGATACAAAAAATACATCTTTTATGATTGCATATATAAAATTGAAAAACAGGCAACACTAAACTATATTATTAGAAGTCAGAATGCTAGTTATCCTCAGGAAGGCGGGTGGTGGTTATTAGTTTAAGATGGGGCACAGGGAGGCTTTTTGGGTTGTTGATAATGTTCTATTTCTTCGCCTGGGTTGTAGTTACTTAAATGTATTAACTTTATTATAATTCATTAAGGTAAACACTTTATGAACTCTTCTGAGCTATGCTACACTTAAATATAAATTTTATTTGAAATATTCATCAATTATTAATTTTCTTTCTTTGTTTCCCTTCACCTATCCCATTTTTCACTTTAGAGTGTTAAATATTAAAACCTAAGATATTGAGGTCCCGAGAGAAAATATAATGCTATGATGTTAAAAGCAGTAAGTAATGTTGCAAGTATATAGCAGTGCACACATTTTCACATCCATTATCTCAACAATCATAACAATGCTGTGAGGGAGAAGAAGTAATGAAAGTTATTTTTAATTGATGGATAAACTGAGACTCAGGGTTGGTTAAATTATTTTCCCCCAGTTCACACATCTAGAATGTGGCAGAGTTCAGTCTAAGACTTCAGTTCTTGATCACTAGATTGCTGCTCTTTCTACTGTACATGTAGCCATTTAAAATAATATTTAACTAGAATAATCTATGATTCAAATAACTGGATTTTTCATTTGATTCTGACTACACTCATTGTGAGTCTTCAAAACTACCACTGCTGTTTTCTCCTAAATCTTTGTTTTTTTTTAAATAAATGCATTTATTGAGGTCAGTAACAGAAGGATAAATTTTCCCACTTATACATTTTTTTCAACATCAAATAATGTACATTAAATACGTGTCATATCTTCTTAAACACAGACATTTCAAATGTGGCTACGATTCTGTTTTGGATACTCTTTTAAAACTAAACTATAGTAATATTACCAAGCTGTTGAGGGACTTTATGATCTGAAATTCTCTACTTGATTTTTCTAGTCTTAAGGAATGGAAAAATTATTAGTTTCCTTTCTAGTGGTTAAACAGTTAGAAGGATGAAAGACAAAGAAATATTTTAGATATTGTTAGAGAAATAGCTTAGAGTTCTTTGCTAATAAAACAAT
This sequence comes from Camelus dromedarius, assembly GCF_036321535.1. NCBI lineage: Eukaryota > Metazoa > Chordata > Mammalia > Artiodactyla > Camelidae > Camelus > Camelus dromedarius. The sequence continues at coordinate 52,462,024 of NC_087439.1, forward strand.
GAGCACGATCATTCAGTATAGTATAAATATTCTTTGATTACTACTGAATATTGCTCTAACTTCTACCAGGTATTTAAAAATTGCATACCTTTGACCACAGTGGGCACCAGGAAGAAGTTCATATGACTTAATTGATGCCATCAACACTATTAGAAAAAACATAATCGAGAGGTTTATAAAACTAATGATGTGTTTTGAATACTGGAAATTGTTGCTTTCCATTATTGCTGGTAGTGTATACTGTTACAAACTTCATGGAAGAAAGTTTGGCAAGTGGTATCAACAGCCTAAAATGGGCATTCCCTAAGGCCCTGTAACTCAATTTATAGCAATTATTCAAAGGAAACAACTAATGACACACAAAGATTTACCTACGAGGATATTTGCTGTAGCATAACTTACACAATAGTGGAAAATTTCTGTAGCATAAATGTCAAATAATGAAAGAATAGCAAATTACCCATGGCATATTCATAAAATGGAACACTCTGGAGCCATTAAAAATAACACTGTAAATGAAGAATTGTTGTGAAATGATATGTAGCCCAACAAATCAATAACATTCAAATGCCAAACTCAACCAGTCACCTTTGGCCTGTGATGCTATCAAAGACATAGACGCACATGTGAAAAGGTCAAACAAAGGAACAATACATTATGGTAAGGTTCCTGGAACTTTTAATAATTCACTGACAGCAGAAACAGTTCTGACATATTTTTCCTGCATTAGCAGGACCTGACTTTACTTATTATAAGTTCCTCTTCCCCACCCTCTCTCCCCTCTTAGAACCACATTCTCTTTAAGCAGGTTCAGAAAAGAATTTATGAATGTCTGCCCTGCTCATTTGATGATCTTTTTTTAACCCTCCACTTCCATGGCAGGCTAACATAATTTGTTGGATCTATGTGTCCTTCTTCCAGTTTCCTTCCATTTCCTACTGTTCTTGTTGTAACTACAAAGAAAACACCCTTTCATTTTTAAAACTGATCTCTTTTATCCCTTGCTTCTGATCCCTTATGTTCTGATTTCAAATCCTAGCAAGTTTCCTTGTTCATTTACCAAATTCTGAAGTCTTTTTGCTTTCTCACTCTGTGTCTGAACAAACCTATTTATTATAATTTAGATGGATTATGGTATAGGCCTATCTCCTTCTAAGCCCTTAGGTTTGTGATAATTTCACTGAGTTTTTATTCCTTCTCAATCCAAGAAGAAAATAAACCTCCCATATTTGGTAGAGGTCCCCAATCCTATTACCTTTTTTTTTTTTCCATATTATGAACAACACTACCTCATGAGGTTGAATCAATACTTTGGGTTTCTGAAGTTCATGCCTGAGACCCGAGCTCACGTACTGCAGGCGATCAGGAAGGAAAGTCATCCCTACAAGGTAGAGACCAACTGGCTGATGGAGAGGTCGCCTGGTGTGCAGAACCTCAGCTGCCTTCTCTCTCATTCTCTCCTTTTGAATGTCTTTAAATGACTTACAATGCAAACAAATGATGACAAATAATTGAGTGGGAAAAAAGTATCTTCCAAAAAATTGTAGGTGCAAAAGCAGCTCATTTTTTTTTAAAGTCCCCCATACTCATACACAGAATTAGGATGGGGGCACCAGTGGCTAAGGGTGACTACTTGTGAGTGGTAGAAGCAGCGTGGTGGGGCAGCTGTTCTAATTTTTCTTATCTTTCCATGTCTGTATTTTTGAAATGGTTTACAAAAAAACCACTCACACACGTTTATTACTTTACCATTAAAGAACATTAATGTTCACTCCTTTTTTTTTAAAAATGTTTCTACTTTATCTTGAACACTCTCTACACACCAGAAGGCCTAAGTGTTTTATCTGTTTTCAACTTTCCCTGATTCCCCAACTTCTTCGTCTTTTAGTACCATTCTCATACATTTCTTTTTTTTAATTGTTTTTCCTTTTTTTGTATGAGATTTCTTATTTTTACCTTTAAAATAAGAAATGTGATAGACTTGAGAAAGAATGGTTTTTCACATTTCATAAGGAGGGACCTCACAAACTTCTAATAATAATAATAATAGGCACATATAATCCGGTTTTCAAGCCATTTACATTCACTATCTGCTAGCAGGAGTCTTCACTAGCAGATCAAAATCATGCAAAGTGCCAGTGACTGTCTAGCCATATCCCCAATGCACATTCTGTATGACCTTTGTGCTCAGACTAGAAGTAAGTCCTGGACAGACACATGCTCAGAGTCCAGTGTGTTGGCTGACATGGCTGCAGAGCTGCTTTTGTTTTCCCTGTTGAGGTGAGCAGTTACAGCTTCACTCTGCTTAGCAGAACATCACAATAAACATTGCGTCATAAACAAAATGAGAGTCTGGGGTCACTTTGACCCACCTTCTAAAACGGTAAAATAAAATATTCACGTGCTACCAGTATACAGCTGAACAAGAGGGAGGCCTTTCCTCTTACTTTTTTTAATCCATGACTGCCTATAGCCTCCTACCAAGTCAGTCATTAACACTGACATCTACCTCATCTATGAATGTGGAAGGGAGAAAAAAATAATGGCCATGCAAACAATGCTTGTCAAATAACATTATAATTGACAAGTGAGACAACTAATCGATCTTCCTAACAGCGTGACAAATAGACTGAATTGCATTTCAAACACTCATTGGCGCTTTGAACAAAAAACACTCCCTAGTTCATCACAGAATAACCTATTTTTCCAAGGGATGCCCAAGGATGCCCAAGGCAAACTATCCTCCCTGAGAATTTAGACAACATAAATGAATACTGAATGCAAGTTTATTTTCTAAATTAAAATTTTAAGCACTGTAAGTGAAATGGTAATACTGAAAGTAATTTAACATTTTTTAAGATAATTCAAAATGCTTAACTCATTTAATATAATTATCTCTTAACATTGCTATATAGCCTCTGTTTTCCTAGTGCTCTTTAGAAAGGACAAAATACCCTTCCTTTTACCATAATTCCCCTCTTGTCTATATCTAATTGAAGAGCTTTCTATCAGGAAACTTGAAAAATGGATAATTACTGCTCTGGGGCCTCTTGTCAACTATGAACTTGGGAATTAGAGTTTTTGGCCTTGCTTAATGAAAAGTGGCTAAATTAAATTTTCTTCTTCTAACAAGTATCTTTTTTTTCTTTTCTTTTCGTAAAAAGTTTCCCAGAGAATCTCTCTTAATAGCCACTGGCGAAGCCCATAATTCTGCTGCTGAAACAATGAGATCTATTTTCCAGATCATCAATCTTCATTCTCCAGACAGGTACAATTGTTTCAAGAGTTGCAATTACATTATCCCTTGGTGCTTCTTCAGCCTCCACATTTGACTGATTCCACAGTTAACAATTAAAAGGCCAAAGGAATTGAGGATTAATTTTTATCTCTAATAATAAAAAGTTCATTGTATTGAATTTCTTGGTATCAGCATCATTGCCCTCCTAATTAAAAGTGCGACAGTTATATAATCTTGCAAAAGGAGAAATGGAAGTCAATACCCATTCGTGGGCTACATAATTCCAGTGAAGTAAGGGCGATCATTCTGACTGTATGAACAGTGCAATCTTTTACCAGCTTCAAATGAGTCCGTTTAAAGTGCTAGGCGTCGCCTATATAGCTTAGACTTAATGCACCTTCTGATGTTAAACATCGCGCGTTTTTGAATAGCAATCTATATTCATCAGGAAATAGGTCTGGTAGATTACAAACTAAACGAAGACAACCGGGATGAACCACACACACACACACACATACGTTCTACTTTCTTTGTCCTCAAAGGCCGACAGGACGCAGTGCCCAACAATCATTCTGATAATCAGAAAGGGAGCTCAGGGCGCCTCATCCTCCCGTTCCCTTCTCCCCCTTTCGGCACCACCGCTTCCTCATCTCCCTGTGCCGCCATCCGCTCTGTTCACCCTGGTGTTCCCTGAACGGCTCCAGGGGACGCCTCCCCTCCCCTGCCCACTCAGAGGCGCAGATTCCACAGGCCCCACCCAGGAATCTGCATTCTCCACCAGCAGCCACAGCACCAATAAGTTGCGGTCTCAGGGCCACTTCTCAAGAAAAAACTGCCCTATGTTGTGAGCTTCTGGAGCACTTCATGGTCTCTGTCGTGCTCAGCACAGCACCTCAGACATGATAAAAATTCAAGAAAAAAAATGACACTGAAGAAACATCATGTCGGGAAAAAGCAGAATTTACACTAGAAATTGGCTTGGGGGAAGGAAGTTTCAACATCCGGGTCCTATTAAGAACCCTTTTGCACACTTGTGTCTCTGAGTCCCAACTTCTTCACCTATAAAGTCCAGCTGTAGGAGAAGGAGAAAGTAAAGAACGGTAACACTAGGCGGGTAGGGCGGACTGTGTTTTGAGTGTATGATTTAGGACAACCTTCTCTGGTCCCCAAAGCTCAGTTCCAAATCGCCCTCCCCTTAAATCGGAAAGGAAACAAAACAAAACAAAACAAAACAAAAAAAACTACTTCATGAAATCATGTCAGAAATCACCCAACAAACAAAATACTTCCTTTTCACATCAAAAATGATCTTAATCTGCTAAAAACCAAATGGCTCTCCTCTATCAAAATTGAAATTTTGTTTGAAAATATACAACTTAAGAAAATTAACTGAAGTCCATGGAAGAGTTCATCTGTGGGCTTCTGAGAATTACTCCACAAGTGGTTTTTTGTGTGTGTGTTTTTTTTTTTGTCAGTTCTCTCATGAGACAACTGATTAGTCAAGCCAAAATCTCTATTGTTTTAGCAAAACAACTCCACATTTAATTTCAGATGAATAAACACAACACTATCACAGTCATATTTTTACCTGGAGGCAGCATACCTCCCTCCTGTCCCACTCTAGTACAATCTGGCATGATTAAGAGCCATCGAGACTATCCCTGAGTGCTTGAGTTGAGTCCTATACTAAATGGGAACCAATCACAAAGGAAATAACCCCAAATCCTGGGACTCCTCTGGGGAAAGATGACTATTACTGGATTACCTTTAAAGGAAGGGGCTGACAAGTAAACACCCACTTTAGAGACCTGAATATTGTAATCTGTCTGCTGGTTCCTGTCCCACAGGATCAGTTGCTATCTGTGCCCTCTTGATTCACCTCACGAACCCTGAATTTTTCTATTCCAAGATGACTGGCGGGGATGGCACCACTCTACCCTAGCATGTGCTAACTGCCCTGCACGGCTGCAAGCCATAGCTCAGCAGGTCCTACCAAGTGGATTCTTTCTCACCTCTCAGAAATGTCACCCACTCCACCCATCTAACTATCCCAAAATTTGCTAGATAAGAAGCTACTAGATTAATATAGCATATATTCTTGGTATATAATAGTATACAGAAGGCATCATGGGAGTAGAGATCAGTGACTTTAAAGAACACATCTGGAAGAGGGGAGGATGTAGCTCAGTGGTACAGCATGTGCTTAACATGTACAAGGTCCTGGGTTCATTCCCCAGTACTTCCATTAAGGGAAATACATAAATACATAAATAAACAAACCTAATTACCTTCTCCCCCGAAAACAAACAAAAACAAAAAGGTATTTAAAAAAGAGAGAGACAGAAGAAATCTCATATTTAGGAAGCTATTAGGTATTCCTGGTAAAAACACACCAGATTTTGAAAATATGAGAGCATTAGGAGAAAAAAAAAAATAAAAGACACATCCAGAACCTGACGGACCTGGGTTCAAGTCCTGGCTCTGAAAAGTACTAGCTATGTGGTCAATAAGGTGCCTGATGCCTCTCTGACCCTCGGTGTCCTTATCCACAGAGTGGTGCTAACAACACTGCCACCTCACTGGGTTAGGTGAAGATTAAAAATGCTGCATGGTGACAGTTCACACAAGGACTGGAGAAAATACTCGTCCAACTGCTGGGAGCTACTCTATCAGTGCTGATATTAATGAAAAAGGCACGTGCTTTGGAGTCATCATTAGTTCAAGTCACGGCTCTGCATTTCAACTTCTTCACTTGTAAAGTGGGGCTGGTACCAACTCCCTGACAGATCTGGTGTGAGCATTAGAGACAAATATATTAAAATTCTTGGTAAAATGCCTGGTACTGAGGAAGCACTCAATGGATGGCAGCCACCGTGATAATTACACATAGAAATTGACTCTGCTTGTGAGACTGTAATCCATATGCCAGGAGTATTGAGTTGTTAAAAGTTTAAAAGCCTCCTGACACCTTTCAGTGCTGCTGTTCTCACTCCATTGTGATCCTAGTGCCAGGGAGGAGAAATCACTCAGGCAAGAGTGCACCCAGCCTTTCTCATCCTCTGTCTTCTAACAAGGGCTCAGCTTCTACCAGCTAACTTCCTCTCCTCTCTCTGCCTCAGAGGAGGGTTCTGTTACCAGGTAACTTCTCTGGGACTTTTGTGGTCTAGAAATGAAAGAAAGAAGGAAGACACAGTGGGGAAGGGTTTGGGGAAGGACTTCAAAGAAAAGATACTTGAGGAGCTGAGGGATGGTGGGGAAGCAGAGGAAGGGGAAAGAGAATTTTCTGAAATATTCTTTTGTTTCATGTACTCTCTTCTGAATGTTCAAAGAAAGTAAGTAAAAGCCTTAATTTAAACAAAAAAAGAAGAAAAGAAAACTCTGCTGTTGTTGGACTATGTTCTTTGAGTGAGGCTGTGCCAAATGAGTCATGGTTTCTCCAGGACGGTAAATACTAGGGACTGAGACAGAATGGCCATCATTCAAAAGTCCACAAATGACAAATGCTGGAGAGGCTGTGGAGAAAGGGGAACCCTCCTACACTGCTGGTGGGAATGCAGTTTGGTGCAGCCACTGTGGAAAACAGGATGGAGATTCCTCAGAAGACTAGGAATAGACTTACCATATGACCCAGGAATCCCGCTCCTGGGCATATATCCAGAAGGAACCCTACTTCAATAAAACACCTGCACCCCAATGTTCACAGCAGCACTATTTACAGTAGCCAAGACATGGTCACAGCTTAAATGTCCATCAACAGATGACTGGATAAAGAAGATGTGGTATATTTATACAATGGAATACTATTCAGCCATAAAAACTGACAACATAACGTCATTTGCAGCAACATGCATGTTCCTGGAGAATGTCATTCTAAGTGAAGTAAGCCAGAAAGAGAAAGAAAAATACCACATGAGATCGCTCATATGTGGAATCTAAAAAATAAATAAATAAATAAAAAAAGAACATAAATACAAAACAGAAACAGACTCATAGACATAGAATACAAACTTGTGGTTGCCAAGGGGGAGGTGGGTGGGAAGAGACAGATTGGGAGTTCGAAATTTGTAGATACTGACAGGCATATGTAGAATAGATAAACAAGATTATATGGTATAGCACAGGGAAATATATACAAGACCTTGTGGTGGCTCACAGCAAAAAAAAATGTTACAATGAATATATGTATGTTCATGTATAACTGAAAAATTGTGCTCTACACTGGAATTTGACACAACATTGTAAAATGACTATAACTCAATAAAAAAATGTAAAAAAAAAATACAATGGACTGAGAAACTTCCACTGCTCCTAAGGGCAGAAATGCCAGAGGAAACCAGGCACTGTATGGAGACAGGGGCTACTTGATTTCCTAGGAGGGTGGCCATTTGTGGGAAATAGCTTTAGAACGCAACACTGGAGCAACCAGAGGCAGATAACTAGTTTGCCAATAGTGTGAAAAGGAAGAAAGGCCTCACAAGTAAAACCAGAGAACCATGGGATCAGGTGACCAGGGAGGAAACTTTTAATGAGACCTGCCGCAGAACATGTGTCCCTTGGTGGACCTGGGACAGAGTTGGGAAGCACCGGGAACTCCACAGAAACTGGGCTGAGAACCAGGATGATGTGACCTAAGTGCAGGAGGTAGCACTAGTGGCCGCAGTGCAGAGCAGTGTATGGAGGGGCCAACTGCAGGAGAGAGAACGTGGGACAGACCCAGATGGGACTGGGAAAACAAGAGTGCAGGAGGAGGGAAATAAGCTCTGCAACCAGGGCAGAACAACACTGTGCATGGGTGTTTCCATCTGCCCTTCCAGAGCCAACATTCTTTGTCCTTGACCCTACTCTGCATCCAGGAGACTGGCTCTGTGGACTAGATCAGTGGCTATCTTGTCCTCAGGCTTCTGGTTGAGTTCAGTTAGTGCTGGCCACCAGCAAGAGAGTGGACTACAAGAAGAGAGGGAGGGCAAGTGTTTGCTTCTCTATCTGTTTTTACCTTAGACGATGTTTGGTTTTACTCCTCTCTGGGAGCAACAAATTGTCTATCCTTCCAGGAAGACAGCAACTCCTTACCTGCTGGTTATTCCTCTCCTGCAGCGGCTCCTGGTACAGGCTGCCTTTCCTGCTGCTTCAGGGTCTAGGGACAGTTGCTGATTCCAGCTGTTGCTAGTTTCTGTCTCCCATTTGTTCTCTTAACCCTGCCCAAACATTTGAAAATAATCCCTCCACTAAACTCTCTTCAATTACCTGACTTGAGCATACCATCTGTTACCTGCCCAGACACCAGTTGACAGACCCAGGTAAGATGATAACTGCACAGTGAGGAAATGCAGGGGGAGGGGTTGGTGCATCACCCTGCTGAAGAAGACAGGGGAGAAGAGAAAGCAGGAGAGTAGAACCGAAACACTGGACGAATGACCTTGCATTAGAGGATGTTTATTATCTTCATGTTAATAAAGCTAGATTCATGATAACATGACATATCTATAATTACACTGAATGATTTTTTTTTTTGGTAAAATAAGACAATATTCTATGTTGCAGGATTCTGTTATTCTTAGAATGAGCTGATAGGCGTTAATGCACAACAGAGAGAGACTTGGGTTCAAATCCCTTTTTACCACTTACTGGGCTAGGTTATTGCATTTTTCTATACCTCGATTTTCTCATCTGGAAAAATGGAAGTCATAAAACCTTCTTCATGGGGTTCTTAAGAGATAAGTGAATCCTGCTCGATGCACGCTTACTTACAGTAAATTCTTAACAAATGACAGCTGTTCCTGTTATTCATCTACTTCATCAATTCCTGTTCTATCCCAAGTCTCAGTTTAAGAAATCTAACAAGATTGTGGTTTTATCAAAGGCGCTTACATCTGGGTGAACCCAATCAGTTTCCTCAGCCCTGACTTAGATCTCGATGAAGATTATTGCTCTGATCAACTCTACCTGCACCCAGCTTGCTGGCAGAGAAGCTGTGGCCAAGATCCAGCAATCAGTGCCTCTGTCACATTTCCCTTTGGTGAAAAATGAGCTCTGAAGTGTTTATTTTTTCAGAAATATATTCCAAATAAAATCAATTTGTGCTACATGCCATATTTTAAATCCTTAAGTTATTAATCAAAGTCCTCAGAATTACTCTTGAAAATTCTAATGTACTAGTGTTACAGAACTTTCAAACCCTAATAGGACTCAAAAATTCATTTTCACAATCTTATCTTTCCTTTGTACCATATTTGTCATAGTGAACATTCTTTGCTCAAAATCTGCTCTGCTGAAAAACTAAAATATTAGCCCCAGAGAGTATTTTTACAAACAAACATCTAAATGTGAGTTCTGTTCTTTTGTACGTGAAGCATCTTATATGCCACTATATTTTGAACGTCCCCATACCTCCAGTCACTCATTTAGTAATAATATTTATTGAGTGCTATGCATTAACCTGGATTCTGGGGAATCTACAGGAAATAAAACACACAGAAGTTCACACCCTGATGGAGCTTACTTTCTAAATACAAGGCTAATGTATTTTCCTCATCTTTCCTATGCCTCTGTTTACCAAAAAGGACTGAATGTTCAATAAATCTGGTGTTTCCAGATAAAATAAAGATGTTCAGTTTGAACAACAAATAATTTTTTAGCATGACACAAATATTGTGCCTGACTAAAGATGTTCCTTGAATGTATTTATACTAAAAATTTTTGCTGATCTGAAATTCAAATTTAACTGGTCTTTTTATAGTCTATGTCTGGCAGTCCCAAAGGGGTCACTGCTCTGCTCCCTACTTGCTAAGTGACTTTTGTGCATCTCTGTGACTTTCCTGGACCTAGATTTGCTCATGTTAAATGAGGGAGCTGGTCCAAGGGACATTTAAAGTCCCTTTCAACTCCCTGGTTGCAACTCTTCCCTGATCTTGTCATCACATTCATCTACTCCCTCTCCTCCATTTATCGACTTTAAAACTGACTGTTTTAAAGTCGATGTGGCACCACCATGACCATCTCTTCTTTCTTTAGTACCCCTTTGTAATAATCTTTATTTGATCCACAGCCCCATGTTGGTTGACTTGATCAAGAAATGAGTGCCAAATGCCCTACATTTGAGGAGCATTTTACATTTCACAAAGTGTTTTCACATGCATTACCACATTTTCATACATTAATTTCTCTCCTACATTCCATCCAAAAAGTTTTGCTGAAGTTGTCTTTCATGCCACTGTATAAAAAATCTTTCTTATCTACCTCTGCAAGTATCAGCAACCTTCTGAAAGAACTCCTCTCAGTTAAAACAAGTCTGCTTTCATCTCTGAAGATTTTCCAGGGATCCTGGCTGTATCAACCTTCCATCTTTAGTGCCTCTCTCTCTGCACATACTGGAACTTCCTCCTTGTACCCCGATGGTCCCATTGCAAGCCTGGACCACAGAGGCCCTGGCTACTCAGTGTGGCCCCTGCACAAGAGTTTCCTATGAATCATTGTGAACTCATAGCTAAGCTGATCTAATAACTAACTCACAGTCATGCAGATCTTTTATCAGGTCTAAAATTCATTACTGTCAGGATAATTGAAGTAGTATCCTTACAATGGATGAAGAGATGACAAGTCCATTGCTGGACTATAGAGAATGTGGAATAGCCCTCAGCTTAGCTGCAGTAACACCATTTTTTTAAAACTATGGATTTATATCACTGTGCAAATACTAGTCACTAATTCCAATGTTATGAAATTCATTTGTAAAATATGTATTTAAATTCTTTAAGAGAAAATACAAAATTGCCCATGAATGGGGCAATTTCAAAGTTAATAGATATCCTACTGAGCATGTTGGCATACAGTCACACTGTTTCCACAGTAGGAATTGAATAAAATATTCTAGGAATGGAAAAGAAGTTGGACTTCGGGGTTTTTAAAGTATGGAAGATGTAGACTTTTGAAAGAAGACATTTGTGAGCTTTGACTTATCTTTGTTAGTAGAAATAAATAAATCATAAAGATCAGAGCAGAAATAAATGAAATAGAGACCAAAAAAAAAAAAAAAGCAATCAAAAAGACCAATGAAACTAAAAGCTGGTTCTTTGAAAAGATGAACAAAACTGATAAACCTTTAGCCAGACTTATCAAGAAAAAAAGGGAGAGGGCCCAAGTCAATAAAACAAAAATGAAAAAGGAAAAGTTACAACCAACACCACAGAAATACAAAGGATCATAAGAGGCTACTGTGAGCAACTATATGCCAATAAAGTGGACAACCTGGAAAAAATGAACAAATTCTTGGAAAGATACAATCATCCAAGACTGAACCAGGAAGAAATAGAAAATATGAACAGATGAATTACCAATACTGAAACTGAATCAATAATCAATAAACTTCTAATAAACAGAAGTCCAGGACCAGACAGCTTCACAGGTGAATTCTACCAAACAGTTAGAGAAGCGTTAACACCTATCCATCTGAAACTATTCCAAAATATAGCACAGGAAGAAAAACTTTTGAACTCATTCTGTAATGCCACCATCACCCTGATACCAAAATTACATGCCAATATCACTGATGAACACAGATGCAAAAAACCTCAACAAAATACTAGCAAACCAAACCTAAAAGTGCATTAAAAGGATCATACAGAATGACAAAGTGGGATTTATGCCAGGAATGCAAGGATTTTTCAATATCTGCAAATTAATCAATGTGATATACCACACTTATACACCAAATTAAAAAATAAAAATCATATGATTATCTCAATAGATGCAGAAAAAGCTAGGGATAAAATTTAACATGCATTTATGATTAAAAACTCTCCAGAAAGTGGGCATAGAGGGAACATATCTCAACATAATAAAAGCCATATGCAGACATCATAGTGAATGGTGAATAGCTGAATGCCTGTCCTCTAAGATCAGGAACAAGACAAGGCTGCTCACTGTTGCCAATTTTATTCAATATAGTTTTGTCAGTCCTAGCTGCATCAATCAGAGAAGAAAAAAAAGATGGAATCCAAATTGGAAAAGAAATAAAACTATCACTGTTTGCAGATGACATGATATTATACATAGAAAATCCTAAAGATGCTACCAGAAAACTACTAGAGCTCATCAGTGAATTCAGTAAAGTTGCAGAATACAAAACTGATACACAGAAATCTGTTGTATTTCTATATATTAACAATGAAATATCAGAAAAAGAAATTAAGGAAATGATCTCATTTACCATCTCATCAAAAAAGAATAAAATACCTAGGAATAAACCTATCTAAGGAGCCAAAAAACTTGTACTCTGAAAACTATAAAACACTAATGAAAGAAATTGAAGATGACACAAACAGATGGAAAGACATACCCAATTCTTGTATTGGAAGAATCAACATTGTTAAAAATGACCACATTACCCAAGGTAATTTACAGATTCAATGCAATCCCTATCAAATTACCAATGGTATTTTTCATAGAACTAGAACAAAAAATTTTTAAACTTCCATGGACACAACATTGTAACTCAACTATATGTCAAAATAAATAAATAAATAAATAAAATGTGTATGGAAACGCAAAAGACCCTAAAGAGCCAAAACAATCCTGAGAAGCAAAAAGGTAGCCGGAGGTATCACACTCTCTGACTTCAGGCTACACTACAAAGTGACAGTAATCAAAACAGTATGGTACTGGCACAAAAACAGACACATAGATCAATGGAACAGAATACAAAGCCCAGAAATAAACCCATGCACTTCTAGTCAATTAATCTATGACATAGGAGGCAAGAATATACAATGGAAAAAAAGACAGTCTCTTCAATAAACAGTACTGGGAAAACAGGACAGCTACATGTAAAAGAATGAAATGAGAACATTCTCTAACACTATATACAAAAATAAACTCAAAATAGATTAAAAACCTAAAAGTAAGACAAGATTCTCTAAAATTCCTAGAGGAAAACATAGGCAGAACACTCATACATAAATAGCACCAATATTTTTTTGGATTCATCTCCTAGAGTAATGGGACCTGATTAAACTTAAAGGCTTTTGCACAACAAAGAAAACCATAAAGAGAATGAAAAATCAACCTATGGAATGGAAGAAAATATTTGCAAATGATGCAACCAGCAAGGAAATTCCAAAATATACAAACAGCACATACAGCTTAATATTGAAAAAATAAACAATCCAATCCAAAAATGGGCAGAAGACCTAAGAAGACATTTCTCCAAAGAAGACATCCAGATGGCCAACAGGCACATGAAAAGATGCTCAATATCGCTAATTATTAGAGAAATGCAAATCAAAACTGCAATGAGGTACTACCTCACACCAGTCAGAATGGCCATTATCAAAAATTCTACAAGTAATAAATGCTGGAGAGGGTGTGCAGAAAAGGAACCCTCCTGTACTGTTGGTGGAAATATACATTGTTGCAGCCACTATAGAGAACATAATGGAGATTCCTTTAAAAACTACAAACAGAGTTACCATATGATCTAGCAATCCCACTCCTGGGCATGTATCTGGAGAACACTAATTCAAAAAGATACTTGCACACAAATGTTCATAGCAACACTATTTACAGTAGCCAAGAAGCCAAGACATGGAAGCAACCTAAATGTCCATCAACAGATGAATAGATAAAGAAGATGTGGTGTATCTATATAAAATAGAACATAAAATAGAATAATAGAATATTACTCAGCCATAAAAGGAATGAAATAATGCTATCTGCAGCAAAATGGATGGACCTGGAGATTATTATATTAAGTGAAATAAGTCAGAGAAAGACAAATATCATATTAATATCACTTATATGAGGAATCTAAAAAAAAGGTACAAATGAAATTACCTTCAAAACAGAAACAGACTTACAGACATAGAAAACCAATTTACAGTTATCAAAGAGGGAAGGAGGGAGGAGGGATAAATTAGGAATTTGGGATTATCACATACATATTACTATATATAAAATTGATAAACAAGAAGGATATACTGTATAGCACAGGGAACTATGTTCAGTATCTTGTAATAACCCATAATGGAAAAGAATCTAAAAAAGAATGCATATATACATATATAAATACATACACACACACATATATATATAATAACTGAATCACTTTGCTCTACACCTGAAACTAACACATTATAAATCAACTATACTTCAATAAAAAACAACAAAAAAACCCCAACATTATGTTAAGCAAAGAAGCCAGTCTCAAAGGACAATACATTGTGTGATTCTGTCTATATGTAACATCCAGAATGGGCAAATATAGAATACAGACACAGAAGCAGACTAGTGGCTTCTAGTGTTGAGGTGGTATATGGGATGGGAGGGGACTGCTAATGTGTATGAGTTTTACTTTGAGGTGATTAAAATTTTCTAAAATTAGATTATTGTGGTGGTTGCAAAGCCCTGTGAATATACTGCATACTACTGAATGATACAGTTTAAAGGTTGAATTGTACGGTATGTAAATTGAATCTTCATGAAGCTGTTAAAATAGAAAATACCAAAAAGGTAAAAACAAACATCAGCATCTTCAAAAAAAAAAAAAAAAAAGAACTTGCTAACTAGATAACCATTTATATACATGAAAAGAGTTTTCAGTTAGTATTTTAAGAAGGAAACACAGTTATCAGGACACATCACTATCTTTTTACTAAATCACAGCTAAGGCAATAGGTATGGTAAAAATTAAAGTATTTATGTCACAAATGTTTTAAACTGGGTTTTAAAATAGCCATCATATATATTGAAGGTTCTTGAAGGCAATTATTACTTATCCAACTTTGACATCTCGCAAAAGCCATTCAGCATCTGAGAGGACAAGATAACTTAGAGCAATGCATAAATTCCAGAATCATTTATTCAAATCAAATATCCATTTTTACAACAAAGGCAACTACTTCTTCATAAAATAATAGTGCAATATATTACCTAGAAATGAATGCTACATATTTATAACTCTGGCTGGTAAATCCCAGTCATACTATTATTATGCCATTAAACTGGAAATAGAGAGTTGGAAAGAGGAGTGATCATAATAAAAGCACTTTATTCTGCACATAATACCTGAAATTCAATCTAATACAACTTCCAAATACCAGAAGTTTAATGTTTATAGTCTTTATTGAATAATCTTCTCTCCCTTTGACTAAAGTCAATAAAAAGTCATCTCTAAACTTTTCAGCGAAGCTAGAAACTATTATACTAAACTACAAGGTCATCAAGAGAAGAATAAAAACCAGGAAACCACACTTCTGATCTCTGCAGGCTAATGCTTTCATGTTTTTCTTCTCCATCCCAAAACCAGTTTATTTAAATATTTTCACTATATTGAAGTTGATAAGTGTTTTATGTTAATGTATTTTTACTTGCATATTTGTTTTAGAGTTATTTTAAGGAAAACAGTATTATCAAGTGATGTTATAAACATGCTGGAAAATCCTTTAGTTTCAGTAGAGACAACTTTAAAACATTTACATGTGGTAAATATACATAAAATTTGCCATTTCAACCATTTTTAAGTGTGCAGTTCAGTGGCATCGAGCATATTCACATTGTTGTACAACCATCACTACCATCCACCTCCAGAACTTTTTCACCTTCCTGAACTAAAACTCAGTATCCATTAAATTCCTATTTCCCCTATCCCTCCATAGAGGAGACAATTTTAAATAATATGTTTTTCAAATACATACATTTATAAATTGGATATAATATAGGATTATTACAATCCTAAGCGGAAACTCTAAATTAAAGGACTCTAAGTTCCGTTTCACACTTTAAAAACAATGATTTAACATTGTCGTTTGTTGAAATTTTGCTGGCATTACTGACACGTGACATTGTAGGCACATTTATTGCTGTTACAGAGCAGTCATATATTTTGGATTTAGGCTATGCAATTATTTTAAAATATCATTGGAAATGTTGCACATGTTATAGAAGAGTAAGTTCTCACATGATTTAATAATTTCTGCTTTAAACAAAAGATTCAGGATATATATGGGAAATGTGGATATTAAATAGTAATGTTGCATTTGTATACCCATGTGACAATCCTGATCTGCTTGAACAGAGAAGCGTTTTGTGCAATTGTCCTAAGGACAGCTATGGATTTAAAGGGGCTCTTCTGTCCTTTCATACACTATATCCTCTGTGGGCAGGTGACGGCACATCTTTGTGAGTCGATGAATTTATAAAATGGTATATAAACAGGGAAATTTTATGATTAGCATTAAAATTAATTTAAAAAGTAAATGAGGAAGAAATAATTGCTTTTAAATGTCAATGAGGAGAAAATAAATCAGATCGCACCAAAAAAGTTACTCTTTTAGGCAAAGAAACTTTGAAAAAGCGTGTGATGTAGATGACCTGACCTGATGGCAAGGAAGAATGTGTATGTCTGCCCTAAGTGACCCCTCTCTATTTGCCCTTACTCCTCAAGTTCTGTAGCCTCTTACTCTAAAATGTAGCCTTATGTAATAAAGAAGTACTTGCTGACTGCATCCTCACGGGCCACATTTGTTTCATCCAGTCCACATTCCATCGCAGCATGCTACAGATTCCGTTCTACCAAAATCTTCCAACATCTGAGGGTACCATATTCATTCATCCTAGCCTTTTCATCCTTATTCTCAAATTCAAATTAAAAATTCTGCTCCTTTCCAGAAGAGCTCACATGGGAAGAGAGCGAAATTTGCGTGGGGCCAGTGGAGTCCACGGTACATGGCATATTGATGTGGCAGTTTGAATTTGAGAATAAGGATAAAAAAGCTAGGGTGAATGCATACAGTACTCTCAGATGTCAGAAGATTTTGGCAGAGGATATGTCCGTGCCTACAAAATCCAGAAACCCTCAGTGGTGATGGTAGATTGCAGAGCATGACAGCAAAGGAAGACTGTCAGTTGTGGGAGGATGCTGAATGAATTCAGTGGGAAGGATGGGGGGACTGGAAAAGCAGACAATGTGGCCCAGTTTTCATGATGATCATGAATGCTCCTCTTGGTATCATCTGACACGGCATCATATTCACCTCATTTTTCAGAACAAACTAAAAATGACTGCAACACTGGCCGCCTTCTTACCCTTTGAATATGTTATTAGTACTGATACAAGATCTTACGGCTTACACACTTTGAAAATCTCTCATGTAGTTTAGAAAGCCTCCCCACCTGGCTTCTGGCAGGAATATTACTCACCCTTCGATGAAAATAAAACAGTACACCAAGAATAGCCAAGATAAGGATTCCCCTGGAATTATTTTCTCTCTTCACTGTAATGCAGTCTCTTAATATGCAATTTATATGTAAACTCAAGAGTTCCATTATATGCTTAGACAATAATAACAGTTAATATTTTGGGGAGTTTATAATAGGCTAGGAACTGTCCTAAGAGTTTTACATTAAACTGTTCATTTAATCCTCACAGGAATTTTATCAAGTAGCAACAATTATTACTCCCATTTAATACATTGTGCAAAGAAAGTAAAAGAGAGATGAAGAAACCTAAAGTCCCCTAGACCTCACCCAAGGCGACTAGAGACCTTGTGAGCATACTCTTCGTCACTAGTTTTAGATGTCAGTGTTGTTTTACCACGTGAAGTCATTTTCATTTTCTAGTTTTACCTGTTTATAAAAAGATTTTAAAGAGGTTAAGTGGCAGTGCACAGTGTTCTCTGAAAGCCCTGGATTTGTTAGGAATGCCTGAGATTTCTCCCATCTCAGGGCACTGGCCTTTGCTGGGCACCTTGGACATTTCAATTCAGTAACTGGCACCTCAGCAATTTCTTAGTATACATTTTATAAGCAATTCCCTGCAGAACTTCATAAAAGGGTCACTAACTTGTATAGTTGGTAGTCACAGTCCTACTTAAATGACATCTTAAGGTTGAAAGCCCAAATTGGAGAGTCCTCTGGAAAAACACAAGGTAGGCATTCTATCACCTAGAAAAATGGGTATATCTTTTGTTCTTCCACATATCTTTATAAAAATATTCCATGGAAAGGAGCAGACACTGCTCCAAATAAAAATGTATTCTTTCATCATCAGTCTCCCAGAGATGAATCCTTAATTCATAAATGGAAGCAGAAAGGAGCAAATTCCAGTTGTGTCTAACAGTCTCAAAGAGGCCAGTCTGTTGCTTCAAGAGCCTTTTTAACATTTTCATTAAAAAAGTGACACTCCCTGTATTAAGATAATTGTTGTCATTAATGTTTAAATATATTCAAATTATTTAAAAATTCATCCCAGTGAGATCTATTGATATTATCCCATATTTTAAGATTCTGTAACTCAATATGACCATTTCAAATCATTTAACCAAAATAGAAAACAACTGGTTTATTGTAAATGCTTTATTTCTATTTATAGCAATTAACATGGTCACTAGAAAATATGTGACTATAAGATGGGCTTGCTTTATTTATTGATTCATTTACAGTCATCTGAACTCACTTCCTGAAGAGTGATCCAGGTGCTCAGCAAATGCACTTGTAAAATTCAGGAAAATTTTATGACTAGAGCACAATGGTCCAAGAAATTTTATGACAGACATTAAAACTGGATTTGAGTATTGTTGGTGACTTGCTTATTAAATAATGAGACTGATTCCTGTAAGACACACATACACAAATGAGTTTCCTTAATTTATAGTGATAACATGTAAACAAACACAAAAATGTTCACATACAGAGATCTCTCTCTGAGACAATTTCAATCAAATAGAGCTTAGAATAGTGAAGTACGAGTCTGAAATGAGGCCAATGGGGCAAAGATAAGTATTTGCTGGGTAAATAGAACAGAAATATTACTGTTTGTATGTTGTGAGAGATTGAAAACCTTGGTGTTATCTGTGATTCTGTGCTTTCTCTTCCATCCCACATCTGGCCCATGAGCAAACCACATTCAAGAGAAATCTACGATTCAGTCATTTACTCTCACTCTCACTGCTGCCATCCTGGTCCAAACCATAATTTCTTGTCTGAATTATTGCAGTAGCCACCTAACTATTCACCCTCAGCCTCTTTTCAACAAGTAGCCAGGAAGATTCTGTTAGAACAAATCATATTATACACCCTTCCACCACCGGCCTCTCCCCAAGGCTTCTCTTTTCATTCAGAGCAAATCCCAAAGTTCTGCTGATGCCACAGCCATCTGGTTTGCTATCCCAACTCTAACCACATCTACTCTCACTCTAGTTACTAATACAGGATCCCTGGCCTCCTTGCTCTTCCTCAAACATGTCTGGCATGTTCCTGCCTCAGGACCTTTGCACTTGCTCTTTCCTCAGCCTAGAATGCTCTTTCTTCAGAAACAGCAGACTAGCCCCCTCCCTTCTTAAGGAGACAGGTTATCCCTCCCATTCTAATTAAACATCAACACCTACCCCTACTACCCTCGATACACACACTTCAAAAGCCCTTTCCCCACTTTATTTTTTCTTCTTAGCATGTATCACTCTCTAACATAGCATCTGTGCCACTTATTTACCTTATTTATTGTTTGTCTCCATTAGAATGTAAAGACCAGCAGGTTTTGCTCACTACTTCCCAGCACCTATAACAGTAACTGGCACACTATAGGCGCTGAATCAGCTTTTGTGATATGGGATGAATGGATGAATGAACAAACTCAAGATCAACAGAGAACATAAACTGTGACAAAGAAAAGAGAATATTCATTAAAATGTTTACAGTGAAGAGGAATGAGAAATAAGAAAGAAAACACAAGCATGTGTGCTGTCATTTAGTTTTCTAGGCAAACAAACAAGTATTGAGTGCCTCCATTAACTCTTCCCAGAAGATAAAGCACATACTGCCTCCAGGAATTTACAGAACAGCTGGGAAGATGAACAAGTCAATACACACTGATAACACTCTGAGATGGGGGCATTTTGGGGGCACCCAGACAGGGCTTCTGACTGGAGGAGCCAGAGACAGGGCTGAATTGAGAAATCAGGATGGAGAGGAAACAGGTCTGAACCAGATTACAGATGACCTCTTGTGTCAGGCTAAGCATTTGGATTTAATCCTGAAAGTCACAGGCTGGAGAGCCAATGAAGAATTTGAAGCACAAAATAATGACATGATCAGATTTCTGTTTTATGAAAGCCATTCTATAAGGATGTTCATTATACTGTTACAGACAGTAACAACTAAACAGAAACCCTAACCAGCAATATGGAATTGGATAATGAGTCATAGTAAATCCATAGATCAGAATACTAAGTCTGCACTAAAAAATAATTTAGGTAAGAATTTATTGATAGAGAGTTCCATGATATATTGTCAGAAAACAATATATTTCAAGAGAACACAATATTATATAATCCCACCAAATTAAAAAAGTGTATCTCTGTGTAGAGAAAGTCTGTGAAGATATAGAGCCAAATGTTAATAGCAGTCATCTCTAGGTTGGAGGATTTGAAATAATTTTACATTCTTTATTATGCCCTTTATCATGCCCTCTGTGTTATCCGCATTAATGTTATAGTGAGCATGTATGGCTTTTATAATAAGAAAAAATAGCTTTAAAAAAATTTCGGAGGGTGAAAAAGAAAACAGTTCTGGGGGACTAGACTGGAGGAGAAAGCCCACTAGGCTGGATGGAAGCAAATCCAGGGGAATGTGAAGAAGGAATGGAGAGAAATGCAGAAGGTCCTCTGAGGAATTCTGAAATTTCTTATCCACCAGGGCCTGCAGTCAATGTATAACACTTTGTTGGAAAGCTGGGCGTTAACTAGTACCATGGCCGGCTTGCTCACTTGGCTGGGATATCCACATGGTACCATCACTCCAGGCATTACTGAATATAGTATTTTCAAAGAAGCTTCCTGCTCCTCTCTGTCCACCAGAAGACCCCTGGTGCCTATTCCACCTCACCCTTGCTCACCCTCCAAAGGTAAGCACCTCCTGCCACCTAGCCTTTCCTTCAGTGCTGCGTTCCCCTTCTTCTCAGACCTTAATCCATATAAACTACCTCTCTGTCAAAGTGTTCTATCATTCTGTTTTTCATTCCAGAATTCCCATTCCAGAGGAGGAAGGAAGGCAGGACGGCAGGACGGCAGGAAGGCAGGAAGGAAGGAAGGGGCTCCCTTCTACCCTCAATTTCTGTTTTAAAGGCTTTTGCCCCCAAATGAAACTTAGATTTCTTCTGAAGACATTGCTCCTCGAACACTCTCAATGATCACTGCTCATTCTTTCAGAGTTGGGACTGGGTCACTGTCCTCTTTGCTCCTCAATTCCACCTTCAACCATTTCTTTCCACTCTTCCTTTAAAGTTTATACGAACAGGCCATATCTCTGTCTATCCTTTCTCGTTTCTGGCTTCTAATGCTTTACCAAACATTGGTCTGTGGTTTCCAAGACTTTGGTGTTGGAAACCATCTTTCTCGCCATCCCCACACATGTCATCGTCTTCTGTGATTTCAACATCCATATGGAGAAAACATCTGATACTCTCAGGTCCTTTATTTCAGGAAACTGTGGAGGAACTTCAGAGACCCAATTCTGCCTTATCTATTACTCCCCCATGATCACCCTGAGCCTCGGAAATGCCTAGCAACTCTGTTACTCTCCCCTTTTACCTCATTTTCTCATCCTCCCTTCTCTTTAGCATTATGTCTGTTCTTCAGCCTCAGTGAGAGAAATGAAGAAAGTAGAATAGACTAGGGTTTAGCTAACTTTGTCTATAAAGGACCAGACAGTAAATATTCTAAGCTTTGCAGATCTACTGTCACAACTACTCAGTGCTACCCGAAAGCAGCCACAGAAGACAACTGGTAATGAACAGTAAACGAATGGATGAGTCTGTGTTCCAGGAAAGGTTTCTGTACAAAAACAAGTGGTGGGTTGGTTTTGGCCCACAGATCATAGATCGCTGACCCTTGAAATAGACCATCATTCTCTCCCTTTTCTCTTTCCCTTTTCCTCCTGTTTATTTATTGGTCCTTAAACCCCCTTTCAGTCCCCAGTCCCACCATTCTTTCAGCAACATTGACATCACCATTGATATACTGTCTTTGGTCATCTTGCCCAGAAAAACTCAAACCTTAGATTAATCCAATTACCTACATTCTCGACTCCTGGGTTACTAAGTGCTGATGGAGAAAATCCTTCTTTCTCTCGCTGATAATTAATATCAAAATTTCAAGTCTTCAATCCCTGCCTTTCAAGACTTTCTAGTACACTTCTCCATTTCCTTAATCAGTTTTCTCTTTTATTTCCTCCAATAGAAACTTCAAACCTTTTCCACTTTCCTCAAGAAATCTACCCTACTAGCCTCCTAGTTCTCAGCATCTATCACTTATTTTACCTCATAGAGAAAACAGAATATGTCAAAAGAAAACTCCTTAGACATTTTGCTTTCCCTCCTACAAATGTACTATCATCCAAACCTAATATTTCCCTCCTTCTGATCTTACTGGAAGATGTTTGTTTCCTTCCTGCCCACCCCCTACTGCCTCCCATGCATCTGCTTTCTTCTTTGTCTGTGCTGGCTCCTTTCCACCAGCTTTTTAACGTGCTCAGATTTCTCAGAAAAGAAAAGATCTTATGTGTGGGTGTGTTTATATATTATACATATAATTCAAACCAAAGTTTCATGAAATAGTACTTATCCTTACTACATGTGATACATTTTAATATCATCTATTCTACAGTATTTCATCTTTTCTATATGCTGGCCAAAACCCACTCAATTGACTTCACACTCAGTGGATCTGCCTGAGAAAAAAACTTGCATATGTACAAAAGGAAACATGTATAAGAATACACATTGCCGTAGTCCTTACAGGAGCAAAAACTGGGAATAACCCAAGCATTCATCAACACAAGAATGGATATGTAAATTGTTGTGTGCTCCTCATATCAAATACTTTGTGGCAATTAGTAACTGCTGTTACATGTATCAAAAGTGGTTACATCTCAACGATAAAATACTGATTGATAAAAACAATTCTCAGAAGTAAAACTATGATATATTCTGTCTTAATGCCTCCCAAAGGCCCCACTTCCAAACACCATCACAACAGGAGTTAAGAGTTTCAACACACAAATTTGGGAGAACACATTCAGTCCGTAACATTCTGCCCCAGCCCTGCCAATTCATGTCCTTCTTGCGTGCAAAATACAGCCATTCCATCATAGTAGCCCCAAAGTCTTAACTAGCTCCAGTATCAACTCTAAAGACTGAAGTCCAAAGTCTCATCTATATATCATCTAACTCAGGTATGGGTAAGACCTGAGGAATGACTCACCCCGTGATAAAATTCCTCTCCAGCTGTTCATCTGTGAAACCACACAGGTAATGTGCTTCCAAAACACAATGATGGGACAGGCATACCATAGGCATTTTCATTCCAAAAGGGAGAAGTAGAAAAGAAGCGGTGATGGGTCCCAAGTAAATACAAAACCTAGCAAGGTAAATACCATTAGATCTTAAGGCTCAAGAATAATCCTCTTTGGTTTGATGCTCTGCCTTTCAGACTCATTGGGGCAGCACTTCTGCCTTCAGGATCCACTGTGCTGGGAGTTGCCCCCTTCTCGCTGGCTCCCCACAGCTCTGGTGGGAGGGATTGTGCTCCCCAGAGGCTCTGCCACGTGGCCACTGACTGGTCCACTGTAACTGAGGTAATGGCTTCACCTTTGAAACTGAGGAGGGAGCTCTGACCATCTCTGAATTGCCTTTGGGGTCGTTTTTCCCTTGTCTGGAAGGAAAATGCGTGTTCACGGCAAAATAGCTCTAGGGTTTGGTCCTGTAGGATCTGAGAAGTTCAACAGCCATTCTTATATTCGTCCTGTTTTTTCTGCCCTTTTTAGTTCAAACTGGCAGTGTCTTTGCTGTTATAATTGATTCTCTATTCCTGGCCTCTGCTGAAATGGCTGATTTTCACATGTTTAACAGCCACACTAATCTTATCAAAGGGTCATTGCCACACCCGTGGTGTTCTCTTCCAAACATACAGTCTCATTTTTTGCAACATGGACAGGTTGAGAGAATTTTCCAAATCTTTACGTTCTGGTTTCTTTTTGCTTAACAATTTCTTCTTCAATTCATTTCTCTCTTCTCCCAGCAGTTCGGAGGAATCAAGCTGCTCCTTCAACACTTTTCTTAGAAATCTCCTCAGCTAAATATCCAATTTCATCACTCACAAATTCTCCTTCTACAAAACTGGAACACTAACACAATTCAAGCAACTTCTTTACTACTTTACCATAAGTATTACCTTTTCTCCACTGTCCAATAACATGTTTCTGATTTCCATCTGAGACTTCATCAGAAGGTGAAGTCAGACTTTACCATCAATATTTCTACCAGCATTCTGTGCATGATTATTCTTGTATTTTCTAAGAAGCTGAGGCTTTGCTTCTAGCTCTCCTTTCTTTCTGAGCTCTCACCGGAATCACCTTTGCAGTCCCTTCATGGCAATCTCTGCTTCTGCTAGCATGCCCCTAAAAACTCTTAAAGCCTCTATCCATTACTCAGTTTCAAAGCTGCTTCTGGTACTGAGCTCAGATTCAGCTGCTCACTGCTGGACAGCTAGTACTTAAGAGATGAGTCTTGGTAGGGAAAGAAAGACTGCTTTATTCAGGAGGCCAGCAACCTGGGGAAATGGCAGGCGCCTGTCTAAAAACCAACTCCAAAGATTCTGCTCAACCATGAAAGTTTTTAAAGGGAGAATTATTTGGGGAGGGGGTCAGAGTCTTTGTTATCTTCTACTGTGTGCAGATTTTCTTCTGACTGGTTGGTGGCAAGGTAACAGGGTGGTGTTCCAGGAATCTCGTGCTTAGCCTGAAGCTACCATCCTCCACCTGGGTGGGGGTCTTAGTTCCTACAGAAGAACTCAAAGATATTGTTATGTATATTCCTTTAGGAGGAACCAGGACCCTGCCCCACGGCTGCACTATTGTTTTCTGTCTGCTCCTCCTTTGTTTCTGCATTCCCTCCCTTCCCTGATAAGCAACTATTTGAATCTGCCCTTTAGAACTCAGAGAAGGTCAAGGAGGCTGAATGAAGCCTATTTCCTGCAAGCAAGAAACAGGGAATCCGTAAAGGATTTGTACCTAGGAGGGCCCCGCAGTGTCTTGTTTTGTTTCACTGCCACATTTTTTGGTAATTTTTATAGCAGCACCACATTTCTTGGTGTTTCAGGCAGCTCAGGCTGACTATAACCAAATACCGTAGACTGAGTGACTTAAGCAACAGACATTTGTTTCTCACAGTTCTGGAGGCTAGGAAGTCCAAGATCAAGGTGCTGGCAGATTCAATTCTTGGTGAAGGTCCTCTTCCTGGCTTCCAGTTGTCTGCCATCCTGCTGTGTGCTCACATGACCTCTCCTTTGCATGTACTTTGAGAGAGAACTCTGGTCTTTCTTCATTTTCTTATATGGGGCACACTAATTCCATCATGGGGGCTCCTCCTCGTGATCTCATCTAAACACAAATACATTCCCAAGGCTCCACCTTCTACTATCATCACATTAGGGGTTAGAACATCAACATAAATTTGGGGGCATTGGAGGGACACAAGTATTCGATCTGTAACAAATTCCACTTACAAAATTTGACAACATGCAAAACAACCTATATATTTCTACAGTTGCTTGGATATATAGAGATGCGTACTTACGTCAAGTACAAAAATATACATAAAAATAATAAACAACAAATTCAAGATAGTGGCTGCCTCTAGGGAGAGATCTACAAAGGGTGTCATCTGTAATGCTGTATTTCTTGAACATATGAAGCAATATGGCAAATATTAAGATACAAAAAATCTATGTGGTGGGTACATGAGGGGCTTATTATTTTACATTATTTTAAACATTTTAAATATTTCATGAAAAACATGCTAAGGATGCTAGGAGATACACATATTAAACTAGTTAGTGAATGTTCATGTTCTTCAAGGCTCATTCCATGGCTCCTTATTTTTCACTCCACACACTCTCCCTAGAAGATCCTTACCCAGGGTTTAATTTATAATCTATGTACTGTTGACTCCAGTTTATATATAGAGGACAGATCTCATCTCTGAGCTCTAGATCTGCTGCTAAGTGACTTCTTCACCTGAAAGTTTCAAAAGCACTTCAGTGTCAAAATGCTAAAACAAGACTCATTATCTTTTCTCCAACCTGGTACTCCTCTCTATATAAATATTTTTTTTATCTAGGCCCTCACCAGTGAGGTGAGATCTCTGTACAAGAAACACCAGCATCACTGGTGTTTCATTAGAAATGCACTCTCACTCTTTTTCTCTTGGCTCCAGCCACAATGGGCTTCTCTTAGGTCTTCAAATGTACTATCACACTCTCTGCCTTTGCTTGAGATGCTCATGTCCTTCTTCAACCAGTTAACTCTTTATTTAATTTTCAGTCTCAACTAACTTCCTCTCTGATCACAACTGTCCCCTGATCCCCAATTAGGACCATCTGCCTTGCTATTTATTCTCATTTTTTTCCTTCAGTGTTTTCTCCACAGTGAAATGTACATATTATGTGATTATTTAATTGATATTGATCTTATCCATTTCACTGTAAGCTCCATGAGAGCAGGGTCCAAATCTGCTTTACTTAACATACATCTTCAGTGACTAACACAGAGAGCTTGACACGGATAAATATTAATTACTATCTAGCTGGATAAATGAATATTATAAAAGGAATGCCTCCATTTGGGTGAGAGATGGGACTAGATGACCCCTAAGGGTTACTAAAAAGTTGCATTGTGTGTCTCTGTTTCTTATTTGATTCATAATTTTTTTCTCTGGCCCAATCACAGTACAAGAATCTTCTAAAATTCTAGTCTCTCCTACCTCCCCTAGGTAAGGCTAGGACATATTAATTTTCTTCACAATCTAGCCTTGAGAATAGATTTATATTATTCCTTGATAAATATCTGTCATGCCAGGAAAGGTTCTAAGCAACAGGAATAGAGTAATAAACTCATAAATATGGAAGGTCAAGCAAAATGACATGTCAGTTTACTCTCTGCCCTGCATGGAGCCATGGCTGATCAAACAAAACTGAAGTTTAAACTTAGAAGGTCTAAAGCAAAGAAGGAGGGGCTGGAGGGACCAGGGAGAAAGTGAGGGGCTGAAATAGCAGAAATAATAATAACAGTGATCATAATTAATAATTATTGAGCACATGTGTCAACATGTGTTACTTTGGTAACATTATCTCAGTTAACTCCATGACAATTTCACAAAGCAAGGACTGTTTACATTTTGCATATTAGCTACATACAAAAAGTATTCCAGTTTTACATATAAGGAAACTGAGGCAAAGAGCTTTTCTATGACTTACTCAAGGATATCCAGTAAGCAGATGGTGGATATGGGATTTGAACCCAATAGTCTATTTTATTTTCAACCATGCAGTAAGGCCTCTTTAACAAAGGAGGTAAGGTAGGTAGAGAAGATTTAGGGCAAGC
This sequence comes from Camelus dromedarius, assembly GCF_036321535.1. NCBI lineage: Eukaryota > Metazoa > Chordata > Mammalia > Artiodactyla > Camelidae > Camelus > Camelus dromedarius. Next base: position 52,489,685 of record NC_087439.1, read on the forward strand.
ACTGTGATATACAACAAGGAAAATCTATGAAGGTCAAAATCAGTGGTTGTTAAAGGGTTAGGAAGACAGCCAGGAGTATGGCCCTTAGGAAGACTGAAACGTAGAACAACATCCATGGTCCCCACAAACTTCAAAGCTTCTTGCTCTTAGAAAAAAATAGAGCTCTGAATGTAAAAATGGTCTAACGCTAACAGTTTTCTTCATCTCTAGCATCTATTATAATGTTCCTGATTATCCCTACTGCCCCAACCCATGCATACCCACGTCATCAGTTATTACTGCTGAAATAATTAACACATAACACATAAGCAAACCATTAAGACAAATAACCTCACTCAAAAGTAAGGATCACTTTGATGTGGTAACACTTCATGCCACTTCTTGTGCACCAACTGGTCCCCTCCATCGGACTGGCCAAGTCCCACCACTGTGGTTGACAACTTCCAAATCCATACCTCACTTCTCACCACCGATAACCCCAGAATCCCTCCTCTATCTCTGACATCCTGGTCTGCTCTTCCAGGTGTACTCTTCTCTAGTCTAATTATTCAAACCTAAGAGGTCATATATAGAGCCAACAACCACAAACCTATAGATTTCTTCACAATCGTAAGATTTAGGAGAGTGTTTGCATGAAGACAAACATGGGCTCTGAATCTGATCGCTTTAGACAGAGGGAATTTCTAAGAACACACTGGAACCAAAATCACATGTATATCTGGTTCCTTGAGTTAAATACAAAATTAAGTGTGGAAATAGTTACTTATTTAGATTGAGAAAAGAAATTACAAGAATGAAAACAAACAAATTTTGGAAAGCTGACAAATTATATCAACATTAAAACATCCAGGAAAAATACATTTATATTAATTAACCACCTGACATACATCTGTAATACTTCTAAACTACATTTTTTGGGCTATTTTTATACACTGATTACATCCTTCATATGACCACCATTATAAAACATTTTTTTATATATAAAAAAGACATCTTTCTTTTAGTATGATTGAAATGAGTTTTTATTAGTAGTAGTTTATAAGTTGTATGATATGTTTAAAAACATGCTGTATTACTGCATATATACATGTGTGTAATATATACGTATATAGTGAGCCAAATCTTCCACTTAAAATGCTGCACTTCAGATGACTCAAAGACTTCTACAACCAGCTTCTGCCTTTGTACACTTAAAACTTTCTTTCTCTTCTTTTTTATATATAGTTTGTTGCTGTAAGATATATTCACATTGTAAAACTGCTCCACTGAGTGCCTTGGCCCAGTAGGCAGTATGAATATTCCTAGAAGTCACTGCTATACCAGGATAGCACATGATAATTTAGCTGTGCAAGGAAGTGACTAAGAACCACATAAATACATCCCCCTAAACTGAAACAAAAGTATCTCCAACTCAACTTCTCCCTGGGATCCCAAACATGCTGTAGCCTCTCCAGTGCCACATGTCATACAAGAAAATGTGATGGAGAGGAAGCTGGAGGAGACAGTCTTCTTAACTGACCGTGGTTAAAACATTCACAAAATATATGCTCAGGGAACATACTGAAATGCTACGCCCTTCAGTATGTCCGGAGTTTTATAAGGGGCCTGTGCACATTAAAGGCTCTGAAGATGAGGTTTCACTGGGTTCATAGTTAATCTACCTTGCCTATGAGTCTATATATTTTTCCACCCCCATTGGAGTGTTTTCAGACCACTTAGGGGAGGCCCCATTCCAGGTAAAGTCATGGGGACTGTTATCGATGCCTGGTAAGCTTAGCCAGGTTGGCTACTCAGATTAACCTTTTCCCAGACCTTATGTAAACCACAAAAGGCCAGTGGAACCCAGGAAAGGTCATGCAACCCAGGAAAGGGGAAGGAGAACTTCCTAGGATTAATATACGGCTGTTTGAGGAGGTAAATCTTCTTTCCACTGGGGATGCAAAACAGAAGAGGAGTCTGGACCTGCTGATGTCCAGCTTTTTCCTACATGAAAAGAAAACCTTGTTTGAGAATAATGCCAGCACTTAAAAGCAGCAATGGGAGATAGAAGCTAACAACATTACTTGAGCCTCAAGAGCCAGCTGTGTACCCTGCCTAACCCCTCCCTGTTGTTACAGACAATATATTCTGTTCTTACTTTAAGCTGGTTGAATTCCTAGCATTTACAACCCAAACAGATTTGAGTGATACAGCCTTTCTTTTGCTACATTAAAGTATTTTGTTCCAGTTATTATGTAGCAATCATAAAAAAATATAAATTTTAATAAAAGTACATTCATAAACATCTCCATCATTTTGAGAATTTCTCAGCTCTGATAACACAACCAAAGTGAAAAATACCATGCACACAGGAGACGGAGAAAAGTTAAACACACAAGCAAAAACTAGTAGTTGTATTAAACTAATAAGCTTTAAGTAAGACAAAAAACAAAGGATAATTATGCCAAAATAGGTCTGATAGACTTAAAATACAAACCTTATTAACTCCAAGTCATTTTTATAGGGTATTTATATCATCTAATTCAACAAAAAGTGACTTAAAAATATAGTAATTTTTAAATGCATGATAACAGTATCAGACAAAAGATCAAAGAAAAATAGTTGGAAGCTCCCCAAATAGAATCAATCACATACAATTATATGACAGAGGATGCATTTAAGATCAATGAGAAAACCAAAGATAACTTGAAAAATGGTGCTGGGATAATTAAATAAGGGAAAAAAGAGAAACCAAATTCATAGCCAAAGTAAAATTAAATTCCATGTGCTTTAAAGCTTTAAATGTAAAAAATAATAAGACTAGAAGAAAATATATGTAAATAGTTATGTGGACATGGAGTGGTAAAATATAACACCAGAGACAATTCCATAAATGAAAAAAGATTTATATGACTTATGTGAAATTCAAAAATAAACATATAAATTTAAAATAAAAATATATAAGAAATAGAAAATTAGAATGCAAATGACAAGCTGAAAAGTTATATTTTAAATATGTCTGACAGAATAAAGGTAATATATAAAGAACTCTTGCAAATCAATAAGGGAAAAAAGAGTAAGTCCCCTAGTACAGATATAGATAAAGGGGCTGAGATTGCCCCACTTCCAATACTAGACACATGATATGCATCAAAATGTTGACAATGGCTACTTCTGAACAATAGAATTGCAGGAGATTTTTATTTACTATTTTGTGGGGTTTTTTTATGATTGCACATATGTTTCTTTTATAATTAGAAAAAGCAACCAATGGTAATGTAATCTAAAACATGATAAACTTTAGAGGAAAAATAATCTACAGAAAATTTATTCTAGAGGATAAGGCCCAATCTTAACCAGGATGTCACTTTCCATGACATTTTAAACATTAGATTCTTGTTTCTGGCTCATATTATGCTTTAGAAAGAAAACTAATCAAATATGAAAACCTGTACAGTCTAACTATTTTACTACATTAAATGCATCTAAGTCCTTTATCTGTGGTGTCCTGGACTCCAGTAGAGACCATTCTCTTAGCATTCCACGTTACGTTGAGACTAATTACCCAAGTCTTCTCTGATGGTTGGTCAGTGCCTCAAGAGTGCCTGTTTCAAAACCATCAACAAAACAAAAAGACAACCTATGGAATGGCAGAAAATATTTGCAAATGATGGGATTGACAAGGGGTTAGTATTCAAAATAAACAAACAGCTCATACAAATAATCCAATCAAAAAATGAGCAGAAGACCTAAATAGACATTTCTTCAAAGGAAACATACAGATGGCCAACAGGCAGATGAGAAGATGTTCAACATTGGTAATTATTAGAGGAATGCAACTCAAAACCACAATGAGCTATCATTTCACACCAATCAGAATGGATATTATCAAAAGTCTACAAATAATAAATGCTGGAAAGGGTGAGAAGAAAAGGGAATCCTCCTACACTTTTGGTGGAAATGTAACTTGGTACAGACACTATGGCAAACAGTATAGAGGTTTCTTAAAAAACTAAAAATTGAGCTTCTACATGAACTGGCAATCCCACTTCTTGGCATATATCCAGAAAATACGAAAACTCTAGTTTGAAAAGATACCTGCACCGCAATGTTCATAGCAGCGCTATTTATAATAGCCAAGACATGGAAATAACCCATGTGCCCATCAACAGATGATTGGCTTAAGAAGATATGGTGTATATACAATGGAATATTACTCAGCCATAAAAAGAATGAAATATTGCCATTTGCAGCAACATAGATAGACAGAGAATATCACAGAGTCAGAAAAAGAAAGAAATATTATATGATATCATTTATATGTGTAAGTTAAAAAAATAATACAAATGAATCTACATACAAAACAGAAACAAACTCATAAACATGGAAAACAAATTTATGGTTTCCAAAGGGGAAAAGCGGGGGGGGGGGGGGAGATAAATTAGGAGTATGGGATTAACAGATACAAACTACTATACGTAAAATAGATAAGCAACAAGTATTTACTGTAGAACACAGGGAGCTATATTCAACATCTTATAATAACCTGTAATGAGAAATAACCTGAAAAAATATATATATAACTGAATCACTCTGCTGAATACCTAAAACTAACACATTACTGCAAATCAACTGTATTTCAATTAAAAAAAAAAGTGACTATTTCACCTCTGCAGGCCCAGGCCCTGGTGGGTGCCCAACCATGGGAGTGCTCAACAGTGGTTAGTCCAATAGAACTGAACTAGGCCTCCCTAATTATGAAACTTGATACAGCAAGAGACATTAAACAGAGCCTATTAGTTACTGCATAGTCCTTTACATGGTCAAGTATTCTTATGAAAGCTCATTCACTAATTTACTTAAGCTCATTTACATTTCCCCATTAATTTTCAAATGGTTCACACACCCAAAAAAGAAATGAGCCAACTGTGAGATCTTAGTCATTTAACATATGAAAACATATGATGCTTATGAAAAAATCGAAAATCTTCTCAAGTACTTAATATAAAACCATGGTCAAGACTAGTCCAGACTAAGGGAATGTCCAAGTGAAATCAGTGTTACTGAATTTTTTATCATATTAAATTATAAACTTAAATTTCACAAATATTCAGAACTTCCAGTTAACATACTGTTTCCAAAAGGAAGTTCATATGTTTTTTAAATGTTTAATTTGTCATTAGTTGTTATTATTTGCATAAATGTATCAAAGTGCTTGAAAGCAACTATTCATTACACAGATTAATACTGTCATCTGAAGACTTATTTTTGCGATTAAATTACTTAGCAAATAGGTTTCTTGATAGGTAGCCTAATGTTTATGCTATGCTGAGCCAGTGACATTTATAATTAGTATAAGTGACATTCTTAATTAGTAAAGGTTGAATTAATGAGACTTCATAATTCTAGCAATATTTAAACATAATATGATATGAAGTGCAAGCATTTGTAAAGAACAATCTTTACTAACACAAAAAGTATTGTTATTTAATGCAGAATGAATGCATTTACCTGAGATTTTATTTATCCACAGCATGTTAACTCTAAAATAATGAGAATTTTAGCTTCACTTGTTTTGAATAGGTCTTAAAAGTGTTTTCATCACTTTATGATCAGAAGATAAATATATATTTCGTCCATTATAGAACAATTCTAACATCTGTACTTTGAGTTATACTTAAATGTACTGTTACATTTCATTACACACTAAACCATCAAAATAAACAATGAGGATTAAGAATGCCTGGCTTTCAAATAACTGTTTTGGTATGCTATTTCTTTACAAGTCACTATTTCATTTTAAAGATAGTTAATCATAGAATTACACAATAGTAGAACTGGGAGATGCTGTAGGAAGGTTACAAATTTACTTAAAATTTGCTGCTTAATGTGTTAAAAAAAAGTGTAGCTTTTTTTTTTTTTTGACTGATCTGATATTCTTCAGGAATCCTCCTCACTAACCAGCTTACCATATGCTTCCAGGAGCTCCCACATGACTCTCATTCCTAACCACACCATGCCACTGCTTCTACTTTCTTGGGCTTCTACATATTGCCTACATACAGCCTAGTCCTCTGGGTCTCCTCTTCCTGATCCCATTTCAAAGGGAATCAAAGATAAAGGCCCTTTGCTTTGGTTTTGCCACTTACGTATTTAACACTACTGCTCCCATTCCATGAGTCAACAAAGATGAGGAGGGGGCAACCACTATACTCATGAACCCCTTACCTCCTCCAACTTGACTGTCTCTTCCAGCCCTTACTGCACCAAGTAAAAAGGGCAGCCTCTCCTCCTCCTTTTTCACCATATATCCATTATAAATACATCACCTTCTTTTTGAGGTGGCATGCTGTACTGCCCTTTCCTGAGGACATAATGGCAGATGAAGTACAAGGAAATATTAGCTTACTAACATCTGAACTTCAAGAAGAAGGGATGAGCTAAGCTATTGATAAATATTGGGCTGCAATGCCAACACTCTATGACCAATTTGGGTTCAGACTGATATTCACACTTACAGGACACAGAAGATTTTAACTGCCACCAGACTGACTTAGAAAGATACAGAAGAGGAAATACTACACGTCCACACAATAGCATCAAATACATCTTCAGTAGAAGTTCTTACAGCAGTCCAGGCATTGCTTCTTAGATCCCATTAAGATTATGCTTAACTCGATTGTAAGAAATGAGATCCCACAAGTGAATGCAGGCTACTCTGAACATAAGGAAGCTTCATACATGAAGGGAACCACATCTTGAATAACTGTCTGTGTGTATGTTTTCCAAGCCCCTACAAGATATACACTCAGTTATGAGGAAACTATCTAGGGAAGCTGAGGCTATGTTTTCTCCAATAGATTTTCGTATGCTTGTGATCACATGGGCCCTTGGGTTTGTATTATCAACTAACTTCTTAGTCCTAATAAGGAGCTGTCTTCACAATAACAATGTTGAACATAGCTTACATTTCACATTTAATATGTTTCTAAGGAAACTTTGTTGGCAGAGGGTAAATCCAAGGTCATGATCACATGTGAAACAGGCTTAGAGTTGGTAACTCCTCTTGAAGAGTAAATCTAAAACATATATTGACAATTCAAAACAATAATAATATCTAATTTGTGGGAAGAAAATAGCATGAAATTAAAATACTGGTCAAAAAAATGCTGGTCAACAATAAAATATAAGCTTCAGAGTGAATTGTCTATTTCAGGATAATGGTAAAGATATTAATTTCACACTTTAAGTATTATGTTAAAAATATCTGGAGTAATCACTAAAAGAATAAGTGTAGAATATAAAACCTCCAAACATGTAGAAAACTGAAATAATATTTAAAGAAAAAACAAAGCTCATTTTATCCAAAAGCATGAAAATAAAATGGAGAGGAGACAAAAAAGGAAATAGCACATTTTAAGATGGTCAAAGAGAAATCCAAGCATGTCAGTTATTGCTATAAGCATAAATGGACTAAACTCTCCAGATTATATTCAAAATAAAGATCAGGTTAAAAATAAAACATAAAAAAATAAAGTTAAGCCATGTGGTCTTTAAAGGAGACACAGGAGAAAATACTAAAGAAACCTCTCAGTAATTATATTCATATAAAAAAATAACCTTAAGGCAAAAGAATTAAACGAGTTAAAAATTATGTAATAAAAAAGTTTCAATATGTTATGAAGGAATACACAAATGAACAATGTTAATAATGAAAAAGAAATAACATAATTAGATATGTTTCAAAGATTTAAACTGATTATTAAGGGATATAATTATAAATTTATATCATAATTTGGAAAACAGAAACAAACACTCCTGGAAAAATACAGCTTAGCCAAAATTGACTCAAGAAGAAATAGAAAACCCAAATAATTTGTGTAAAATTGGTTTTAAAAGTAAGTTTTGGCAATCAGTCAAGGAATAGAAAATTCAATCTCACAAACTCTTCCAAGGGGGAAAAAAAGGAAGGTACACCTCTCAACCCATTTTATGATGCTAGTGCATCCTGTGACAAAACCATATGAGTCTAATGCAATAAAAAATTTAAGTCCATTCTCACTTATGAAGACAGATTAAATAATCACAAATTACTAGCATACTAAATTCATCAATGTAGTAAAAATTAAACATTATAAGCTATGCAGATTTAGACAGAAATCACAATTGATTTAATTAGAAAATTAATGTAATTAATTACATTTATGTAAAATAAAAGAATTTAATAAGATGCAATATAATTTATAATAAAGTACATCAGTAATAGAAGGGACATTTCATAATACATACATACATTATATATATATATAAAATGTGTGTGTATGTATGTATTTATATATATATATAAACACCTCATACTTATTGTTGAAATTTAAAAGTATTCCCTTTTAGATCAGGAATAAAAGCAAAGAATACTTCTATAGCATTTGCTTTCTTCTACTTCTTTATATCTGCCAAGAAAAAAGAGTATGGACCAACATGGTGACATAGGAGGTTCCTGAATCCCACAACAACCACCCCCCCACCCCCACCCAGGATGTACTGAATAAACAGCTACACAGGGAAAAATATCCTCTGAGAGAAATTTTAAAAAAATGGCTGAGTGATAAAATATCCACACTGAAAAGCTTGCATTTAGGTGTTAACTGCAATCATCCCCTTTGAGACACTGACAAGTTTGGCACACCCTCTACTACTGGGGGACTCTAAGAACAAAAACAGTGGCTTGGGCAATCACAAAGGTCTGAGATATATCTATACATCTATATATATCGATATAGAAATAGCATATGTATATATATGTATGTGTAAACATATATGTGTGTGTATATATAATGGAATATTATTCAGCCTTTAAAAAGAAGGAAATTCTGCCATTTGTGATAACAGGAATAAACCTGAAGGGCAATTAAGGCACTAGGCTAAGTGAAATAAGCTGAACAGACAAAATACAAATACTACATGGTTTCACTTATATGCAGAATCTAAAAAAAAAGTCAAATTCATAGAAACAGTGGTTGTCAGTGGTGATGGTCAGGGGCTGGTGTTGGGGGAAATAAGGAGAAGTTGGTAAAAGGGTACAAAACTTTCAGTTAGAAGATGAGTAAGTCTGAAGACCTAATATAAAACAAGGTGACTATAGTTGATAATACTGTATTGTAAAATTGAAATTTGCTAAGAGAATAAAACTTAAAAAAATAGGTAAATATGTGAGGTGAGTGATGCATTAATTAACTTAATGGTGGAAGTCCTTCCACAATGTATATGTATATCAAATCATGGACTTTGTACACTTTAAATATATTACAATTTTATTTGTCAATTATACCTCAATAAAGCTGAAAAAAAGTTGAGTATTAAACAATCTACAATAAAGAAGGAATAAAGACATACTTTGACCATTCCTATTTAAATTACCAATTTGTTTCTTTGTTTAAATTACTGGTTCTAGCCAGTGGTATTAGACAAAAAAATAAAAAAGAAGTACAAAATATAAGGTATAGAAGAGATTAAACAAAACAGATATTATTTGTAGATGTTATGATTATATATAAAATATGAAATACTCTAAAGATAAATTATTAGAATTAATAGACAATCTAGCAATTAGTGGGTACAAATAAACATATAGTCAGCTACATTTCTATTAGTAAAGCTAATTTATACAAAGATATAACTTAAAACAACAACTAAGCATATAAAATTCCTAGAGGTTTACCTAACAATATGTTCCAGCCATTTTTGAAGAGAATTCTAAAACTTTAAAAAAAAGAAGATATAAATTTTAAAAAAAAGGAAAACCATGCTATCAGATAAGAATACTCAACATTTGTATGTAAGAGCAAATGGCCAAGAGAGAGAGAATTCCTGAAGAAGAAAAACAAGGAGGGATGTTTGGCACAACCAGCTATAAAGACCTTTTAGAAGTCTGTAGATTTTAAGACAGTATAGGATTGGGGTAAGGACAGACAAATAAACCAATGAACAGAATAGAGAGTCCAGACATTTGATTTTTAACACAATAGATACAGAAAACCAGTGGGGAAAACAAAATATTTACTGACTCTGGAATAATTGGTTATCTACATAGAAGAAAACTGCATAAGACTGATTTATAAAAACAATTCCAGATAGATGAAAGATTTAAAGTTAAACTTGCATTTGTAGAAGATTAATATGCTTAGGATCTATATGCCCAGGGGTAGGGAAAGACTTCTTAAACAGAATACAAAAGAGCATAATCATAAAAGCAAAAGAAACAGTTGATTATATTAAAGTTAAGAATTAATTTTATCAAGAGACAAAACTAATGAAAACTCGAGCTATAAACCAAGACTATATCTGTGATACAGAAAACTGAAAAGGAATTAGTATCTGCAGTATATAAATAACTGCTACAAATAATTCTTATAAATTAATGACTAAAAAATGGTCATTGGATATGAACAGGAATTTCACAGAAGAGGAAACACAAATGGTCAATAAACATGAATAGATGTCTGACCAAATTAGTGATCAGGGATATGCAAATTAAATACCCAGTGAGATGGCATTTCACAACCAACAGATTGTCAATAATTTTTAAAAGTCAGTCTCAAGTGTTGCCAAGGATGTGACACAACAGAATGCTCACGTGCCATTGGTTGGGATGTAAACTGATACTTCAACTTAGGGAATGACTCTGGCATTGACTCATTCATTCAATGTATATTAACTATTTACTATGCATCTAGTACTATTCTGGGGCATCAGCATGAACAAAACAGATAAAAATGACCATTTTAAGTTGAATATGCACATCTTATAACCTAAATTCCAGTTACTGGAGATGATATGTCCTACAGAAGCTAAGTATATAACCTAGAGAAATCTGTCTATGTGTATATATCTGAATGTTCAAAGCAATACTGCTTCTAATCAAATTGAGGAAGAAAAATGATAACCAAGCTGTGTATCATCAGTTGAATGGATAAATAAATTGGAGTATGGAGTATAAAAGAATAAAAAAACATTGAAGCTGAATGAACTACATATTTGATATGTATATTGAAACAATATGAACCTCAATAACTATGTTAGTGGGAGATTATGTAACAATAGATGAAAACTAAGCATCTTCTAAAGACATATGCATATTTAGTGGTAAACTATAAAAAAGAGCAAGGTGGTAATTAATACTCAATTCCAGAGAAGAATTACTTATGGGCAGCAAGAAAAAAGCAGGGGGCATCTAAGATAAGGTTTTGTTTTTGAATTAGGTGATCAGTATACAGGAGTTTATTTTTTCAAAACTACATCTATGTTTTACATATATTTTGAAAATATTTTATATTTTACATTTATAAATACTTGATGTCCTTGACTTATTAATTAAGCTGAGTTTCTTTGCTTGGTTAATAAAAAGTAGTAAAATCAAGAACTCGCAAATGTCACCACTCATACATCATATAAAAAATAATATACTCTATAACAGTATAATCTTATCTCTGTGAAAATTTAAAATGTAATTTAAAGTCATCAGAAAACTGAATAAATGACATATGATAATGTGGTTATCAAGAGCAAATTCCACAGTACTGCATAAAATTTCTGAAGGTTCAATTAAATTGGAGCTCAAAAAATATTTTTACATGTAGATCATTTCATAGACATGCCTACCCTGGTAGAATCACTCTATAATTTGCCCTATTAGGAAATAAGGCTTGAAAACAGTCAAGAAACAGATTAGAAAATAATTTGTAAGAGTTTATATATTAGAAAGTCACTCATATAAATTGATTCAGGGTAGTGCTTATAATATTAGAAATCATATCCAGTGAACATTATCCAAACATATTTCAGTTTAAGCAGATGAGGCTAAGGTAATGCTTTTCAGAACAGAAATATTGAAATGGAAGCGCTTTTTTAAAGGCCAATAATTATTTTGACCCTTTAAGCCAAATTCTAATAAATTCTAATAAATAAACTAACTTTTCTTTAGACTATATAATTTGGGGAAATTTTCACAACATATGTAAACACATGAGCACTACAATGAATTCATATCATTACTATATATAGGAAATTATGCAATATTAAATTTATAGATTGACTAATTTTACCTATCAGAGCATGAAGTACATAAACTTATTTTTCAAAACTTCAGTAAGAAAAAAGGCTTCTGTGATTAAAGGCTCAGTGTACACTGTTCAATCAACTAATCTAATTTCCAAACACCTAAGTATTTAGAAATGTCAAGTGAAATTAGTCTAGAGTTGCCAATTTTCAGTGAAAAGGTTAGTCATAAATGAAAGACTGCTTTAACTACATTTCCCTAGGACATACTTTATATAGTCCTCAACGAAAAAATTCAGTTACCTTAAAATTACCCACCACACATATGAATGTCTGCATGTAGATGTGTATATATGTATATGTATGTCATATATATATATTTTCCATTTCCTTTAATATATACATACATAAAAAAGATCATTTTAGACCTTTTTTTCCTGGATACTATAAATTAAGGTGTTGGGTTTTTACAAAATGAATTTTTGGTATGCAGTCATAATGTTCTCTATTTCTCTAGCTCTGACTGTCAGTTTCACACTGTAGAGCCGTGTGAAACTGACAAGAAATGGTGCAAAACCGACAACTGGAAGCACAGAAATTTAACAAGAAATTACTATGCACATTGTTTGAAAAAGGCTAAAAAAAATTTGATAGCAATGACGATGTTTCAATTTGATGAGACGTTTCAAAGAAGCCTAGATTTTTCTAAATATGTAAGTCTTATCTATGCACAAATGTTCAAAAAATGGAAGGATAGTCTAGACTATAGCATACTGCATTACAGGAAAAGATGTATCGTATTCTTAAAATGAAATCTTATACCCATAACGTCTGCATATCGCCCTAAAATTAAGTTGTAGTTTCCACTTCTGCGTTCTTGTGGATAAGGTTATGGTCATTTCATATCTTTTTTCTATAGCAATCTTTTCAACTTCCTTTACAATAAATATGAAATAATAGTTAAAAAAGAAATGGTACAGAAGCTCACCTTTGGGTATTCCATGTCTTTTCCTTCATTAAAATCTTTTGTCTATTCATGGCCCTAATAAAGGAGTTACCATTATTTGGTTTCCCGAAGGTAGGACACTACCTTCATCCCTCTTTTCATTTTCTTAATACAGGTCTTACACTTCTCCATATCTGTTCTGTGTTTCCTTTATCCCCTCCTGCCCCATTCAAGGCACTGTTTTAACAATACAGTTAGACAAGTCTGGAGTCACATTCCCAATCCTTCCACTTACTAGTTGTGTGATTTAAGGGCAGTTACTCCTTGGCACTCTGTTGCTCACTAGGATATGGAGTGTTAGTACGTATATTGCAGTGATTTTTTAAACATTAAATGTAATTTTATATATAAAGCACTTAGCAAAGTGGTTGGCACATGGGAAGACCTCAATAAATTGTGGTGGTAGCGGTTTAGTATTTTTATTATGTCATGCTTTACTGCTCCTATTCTAGACGTTCTATATCATTTCATGATGGCAAAATCCAATATCAATAACACAAAAGTAGCCAGAAAATCATGGGCTACTTCTGTTCACTTAATAAGTAACTTGCAATGATGATGAGGAGGAACAAATATTAATAATAATACTGCTTTGTGCTTTACAAACATCTTTCATAGACATCATCACATCTAATATGCACAGCACCTCTGTAAGTTTTGTAAAGCAGATATCATTTTCCTTATTTTAAGGATGAAAAAAATTAAACCATAGATAACTTGAATAAATCAACTGGACATTGATTAGACATTGAGCCAGTTAATGCAAAATGGAGACCAGAACCCCTATCACTTCAGCCCAAGTACCCTACAATGTGTGATTTAAATAAGCATGCCATTCCATCTTGAAATATTAATACTCTGGTGCACATAGAGTTTCATGTGTGTGTTTCATGGAACACCCAAACTATGGTGATCAGTTCAAATGAAATAAACAAATACTCAACATTAAAAACGGATGACAGCTGCTTTGCAAGATGAGGAGTGCAGAAGAAAAGTAATTTATCAGATAATCCTTCAACTTCTGTGACTTTATTTTTATAAATTCAAAATGTATTAAAAATAGACTCTAACTTGAACTGTCCTACTTAACATAGTCATCACTTTTATCCCTTCAGGAAGTAACACTCCAAACAATGTAAAATACAATTGATTCATTTTCTGGGCCACAGAACTCACAAGGAGAGTTGTGTTAGCTAACCAATATTAGGATCCTGCAGCATAAACCACCTTATAATTAAACTCTTGGGAAAGGTCTTATATAACTGGGAAAAATAATATCTGAAAAGTATATAACTGCTAGAGTTATAAATGACCACTTCTGGCCTTTTAAGGACTAACTATGCTCACCACCCCAAAATGCTTATAGTCCACCTAAGTAGACTATAATCATACAGTCCTTCTGCTTAGATACATTCTTTATTTTTATAAATTTAGAATTATATACAAATTATATACAAAACAAGGATAAATTGGGAATTCTATGATTAAAAATGTAACTGATAAACATGTCCAAATAAAAATTGCTTTGAATAACTGCCATGGGAAAACATCATGTCACACCTAAATTCTACATATTTAAACCATATGGAGAACATCAAAGCTACCATAAAGTGACTGAAAAGATTTATTTTGCACAATGAGGAAATCTTACTTGTGAAGCAGATGCTTAGTTTAGCTTAGAGGCAGTAGGTTTTCATTGGGTGACTGACTGATCACCTCACTGGGGCATTTTTGTGACATGTATAAAAAGATATTTAGTAGTAAAATACCTGCATGTTGATAACAACGAACAACATAGGCACTTCCAGATATTGCTGAAGGGCCTCCCAATCCCAACAAATGCCCTGAATCTTAAAACAGAGGCAGTTCATCCCCGTTCTCAGACAGCAAATGCCCTTCTGTCAGGTTTAACTCTTTCAGACAGAAATCAATGAGAAATTTGCCTGGATAAAATGCACATGATTAAACTCCTGAAGCAGAGCTCTCTCAATAATAATCGCTCATTCAGTCCTTCAGGTTCTTACAGCAGCTAATTCTGGAGAAACTCACATTACACATGTTTTCTTTTTCAAAAAAAAACTACAGATGCATTCAGTCTTCAGAAATCTATGTGAAGGGTGAAAAAGCAGCTGAGAAATGAAATCACATGAAAAAAAAATCCCTAGACTTTTCCAGCTTAAGTTCTTAAATTCTTAAGGAGTACTAAAAATGTAGCCAGAATCTCTCGCTTTGCAGGTGAGGACTTTGGAGCCCAGAAGGTTATGTTCTGGACACCAACACAGTGGAGTTAAAACATGACCTAAAAAAATTTAGTTCAGTCCATCCACAGATGACTGGATAAAGAAGTTGTAGTATATTTATACAATGGAATACTACTCAGCCATAAAAAAGAATAAAATAATGCGATTTGCAGCAACATGGATGGACCTAGAGATCGTCATTCTAAGTGAAGTAAGCTAGAAAGAGAAGAAAAATACCATATGATATTATTCATATGTGTAATCTAAAAAAAGAAAAAAAGGACAATAATGAACTCATCTACAAAACAGAAACAGACTCACACACATTGTAAACAATCTTATGGTTACCAGGGGAAAGGGGGTGGGAAGGAATAAAGTTGGGAGTTTGAGAGTTGCAAATGTTAGCCACTATATATAAAAATAGATTAAAAAATTTTTATCTTCTGATAGCACAGGGAATTATATTCAATATCTTGTACTAACCTTTAATGAAAAAAATAGGAAAATGAATATATGTATTTATATGCATGACTGGGATATTGTGCTATACATTAGAAATTGATGCATTATAATTAACTGTACATCAATTAAAAATTAGTTCATATAAAATATATACACTGGAGTCAAAACTGGAGTCAAGAAAACTAATGAGAATATTCTTTTCTGCTCAAAAAAAAAAAAAAAGATTTAAAAGAAAAAGGGGAAATTAACTTTCTTTTTAGTTCAAGTTTGCTGAAAATCCCAAAAGGAAACACAATTTTCTAGGACATGCAGAAAGACACAGGTGAAAAAGGCAACACAGCTAGAGCTGAATTAATCAAGCAAACATCATAGACAATCAACAGAACTTTCCTGGTGATTAAACTCAGTCTGAGACAGCTGGAGGTGGACCCAGTCTAGTTGGAGATTCCGTGGGAACAGAATCTTAAGAGTGCAAAATGATCTTAGAAAATGAAATTTGTAAACAGTTGTAAACCTTCCAACATTTTCAAGACTATGGGACAAAATTTGAGAAAAAACAAGGAATAAGCCTTGCATTTTAAAGTTTAGAGATATCTTATTAACTAGTACAGCTCTTTACCCAATTTCATTCTTATTTTTCAAGTTGCGTCATGCTTATATGGAACCTCATCTTCTCCAATTCCCCAAATATTCCAAGGGTCACCTAACTGTCAGCAATCAAGAAGGCAGGATTGAATACTGAAGCGTTCCAAGGTTAAGATTGCTTTAATTGTTAATTCTAAATTGTAAAATCTAACTATATCTGGATTCTTGTTCCATCCATGTAACACCTGCACTGGGAAAATCTGAAGTCTGGCCACACCCTTAATGAGAGTGACCACATTTGAGGCAATCCAAGTTTATGTCTGGGTCCTGGCTTAATCATTAATAACTCTTGAAAGGTTCCATTCTGATGATATATCATATAACCATCATCTGAAAAGAACTTTAAATGACTTCTTCCCTGACTCTCCTAGTCCCCAAGAAGACTTTCTCCCATGTAACTTAACTCTAGAAAAGGAGTTAAATAGTGACTTCACTGTAACAAAAACTTGACTTTTGGGGCCCTACCTCCTGTCCCTTCTCTTTACTGCCTTCTATTACTAATTTAAATTTTGTTTCTTCCTATGGAAATTGTGCATTATTCTTTTGACATCCTAACCACCCCAACACTTCCCTCCTCTCCCCACCCCCAGTGCTTAGCCGGCTTGCAAACACAGACCTAATTTAAAATATTAAACCTAATAGGAAAATGCTTCAAAGCCACTAATTAACTTACAAATCAATTACTGCAACATGGTTCATTTGTCAATTGGGTACAGCTCCCATACTGATAAAAGAATTTAGGACAAAATTTATGCTTAATATATGCTATTGAATAAACACCTGAATGAATGAATGAGTGGTTAGGAAAGTAACTTGCAGACAGGAGGTTTGGGGTGAAGTAATGAAAACAATCTTATGCTACAAAGAGAAAGAGGATGGCAACAAGATAAAGGAGAAGAGGCATAAATTCAAATGCGTAATTAAGTTTGAAAGAATCCCAGCCACACCATGGTTTCCCACAAAGACCAGCATGTCCTAAGATACCAAAATTTATAACTCGGTCTACCGGAAAATTTTTTTCTTTTTATTGTAAAAATGTAACTCAGACTTTATCATGTAAATCACTAGTTAAAATAAACTAAGTTTTTAGAAATACACATTTAGGAAACCAAAATACATTTATTTCTTCAAGAAAATTTGCATACATTGGCTTTCAACCTGTAATGTTCAGATCTGGCTAATACTGTTCCCATTTTGCACAAGAGGTAGCCAAGACTGAAAACTTAGTAAGGTACACCTCTGCTTTAATTTTTGTCACAATTACTGTGTTTTTAAGCGCTGTGCCAGGCTGTGCAGCAGACATAACTTCATTTGACCATCACTCCTGCCTGAGAGGTACATTTTACAGGTGAATAAAACTGAGCTTAGGTTACAGAACTTCTTCCACAGCTTATAAGAGTCAGAGTCAGGGTTTGAACCTGTGGCTGCCTGATGCCAAATCACGAGTTCTTTGCCTTTGTTCTCTATTACCTCACTCTTAACAGTTCCTTCACAATTACCTCATCTGTGGTGCTTCTTTAAAGACTCTCCATTACCTGCGTAGTAGAGCACAAATCCCATTAACGAGTGATTCTCAAAGCTTAAGAAAAACACTGAAGAGCTTTTAAAAACACTCTCAAGCCGGGGATTCCAATCTAATTGCTCAGGGCAGAGCCTGGGGATGTTTCAAAGTTACCCAACTGATTCAAAGGTGCAACTGGGACTGGGAAGGCTCCCAGGGACTTGCATACCTGGTCCTCTGCAACTAGCTTCCCTGCTTCGCCAAAATGCTGCTTCCTGACAGTTCTTCACAGCCACCCTACCTTCCAGACAGACCACAAAGGGGCCACCATTAGACACTAATATTTATACCTAGAAATAATGCCTATTGAAGGAAGAAAAAAGAAGACACTAATGAACTTATCTACAAAACAGAAACAGACTCCCAGACAGAGTAAAGAATCTTATGGTTACCAGGGAAAAGGGGGTGGGAAGGGAAAAATTTGAGAGTTTGAGATTTGCAAAGGTTAGCCACTATATATAAAAATAGATAAAAAACCAAAATTCTTCTGTATAGCACAGGGAACTACATTCAATATCTTGTAATAACCTTTAATGAAAAAGAGTATGAAAATGAATATATATATATATATATATGCATGACTAGAACATCATGCTGTACAGAAATTGACACATTATAACTGACTATACTTCAATTTAAAAAAAAAAAAAGAAAGAAACTTATTTGAATTAGGATCTCTCTCTCTCTCTTGCTCTCTCTCCTTGTACAAATGTTCAGCCATTGTGCCTTGGGTATTATAATCCTTTGCTGATTCTTGGGACACTTCTTTAAACTTATTAAAACTGTCTAACATGGGAAGTTTGTAAGGCATCTTTCCGTGCTCTATTTCTGCTGTCATTTTTATGACACAAAGAAAGATGGAAATTCATAAACTATTAACATAGGTCAACAGTGACTGTGTCCAGTGGGTTCAGCGAATTAGAGCGTGGGCCTAATGAGACTAATGTCACAACTTTCCTATTGTCTAGTTGGCTCTGTTACAGATTCATAAACACAGTTTACCCTTAATTTTGGGTAGGCAATGCATAAATGCCATCAATTGTGCCATTGATCATAATAAAGAAGGATATATATATATCCAGTAGTATCACCTTCAAATGCAAACAAGAGCATATTTTAAACAGCAGCAGTACAGCCAATTTAGGCGAATTAGAAGACAGAAGGAAAACGTCTAGTTAATCAATAGTCAGCTGATCATGTTAATCAAGTCCTTCATGCCACATTTCTGCAAGCAGACATCGAATAGGATAATATCACTCCCACTTCAGCTCAGCTGGGATTTTGAGCTTATTAAACAAAAAGAATGTGTTAGATTAACATTCAAATTCAGCATTAAACCCCTAGAAGCAAGGGAATTCATGATAAAATGTCCATCATTTTATTATGACTTTGAATTACAACCTCAAAGGTAAGATCACCCATAGTTATGAGTTTCTCAAACAGAGAACTAAATGTATGAGATTAAAACACAAACCCATTATGGGGGGGAGGGTATAGCTCAGCTGCACAGTGTGTGCTTAGCATGCAAGAAGTCTAGGGTTCATTCCCACCATTTAAATAAATAAATGAATAAACTTATTTACCCCCCCCACCAAAAATAAAATGGAAAAAAAATTTTTTTAAAAACCTGTTACACAACAGAGTGATCTCAGTGCAACACTGAATGCTGTCATGTTTGTGGATTTAAGGCTTGCCTTACTATTACTTTAACATGGTTTGGTCTTCCATTCCTTTCAATATGGTAGTGTGACTTGCATTGGGGTACTCTGGAAGTTTCCATTCCATAAAGATGAAGGTCCCTAAGGCCCTGGTATTTTATGTGTCCACTCAGGAGTAAGATAAGTGGAAGAATTTTATGGGAGGGACACTCAAGTGATTGTGTGATTGTGTGAATTGTGTGAATACTTGAGAAGTATATTTCTAGCAAGTTCTGGAAGGAAAAATGCACACCATCAGGCAGGCTAAGGCTGGACACTGGGAATGGTCCTAGAGGGTCAATGCAACACCTGCTCAGGACTTGACCAAACACCAGATTTTCACCTTGGACTTGTAGGGAGTAGACACTTGGGAGGACAAAGGACACAGGCTGGATCATCATACAATTACCTGCTGAAACGGTTTCTGATTTACATCTTTTCCCAGTCATCACCTGGCTACGCTACAAGTTTTTACTATGATAACTTATGATCACATCATATTCCTTCCATCTTCCCTCCACTCCTTTTATCGTTTATTTTTTACATGAATAGATCTGTTATTCTCCAAAGTAAACTATGTATATGTTAGAAAATTCAAATGCACAAAAGGGTATAATAGTTAAATCAAAGTCAACTTAAAACTGCACAAAAGAGAATATAGTTAAAGGCAATTCTACTTTGAACTCAGTCTTCAGTCTCCCTATAAAATTCACTTATCTCCTTTCTCTTTTTTTCCTCCTCTCCTCCCACTTCTCTTCTCCTCCCTCACTCTCTCTTCCCCCAGTATGTATATATATATACATACACACATAAAAGTACACAAACACATATCTTTCACACAAACATATAGTTTGTTTTACTTATATTTGTACATTATTCCATATCAATTCTTATAGATGAGCTTCATTTTAAATTACTGCATAATATCTGCTATGGTTTGAATGTGTATGTGCCCCCAAAATGCTTATGTTGAAATCACAATGCCCCATGTGATGGTATTAAGAGGTAGGGCCTTTGGAAGGTGCTTAGGTCATGAGGGTCGAGTCGTAATGAATGGGATTCACGTTCTAATAAAAGAGACCCCACAGAGATCTCTCACCCTTCTGCCATGTGAGGACACAGGAGAAGTCTATGATCTCGAAGATGGCCCTCACCTGCGCATGTTGGCACCCAGTTCTCAGACTTCCTGACTCCAAAACTGTGAGAAAGGAATTTCTGTTGTTTATAAGCTACACAGTCTAGATAGTACCCAGGCTAAGACAATATCACATGTTGATGAACCATAATTATTATCATCACCTACTGCTGGGTGTTCTTTTCTATATTTTCTTACTATAAATAAATGTTATAATAAAATCCAGTATGTATTTGCAAATAGATCCATGCAAGAAAACATACTGCTCTATGCATCTCTGTATGTATATATATGCATATATGTTGACCAAATCTGGGAGAGTGGAATTGCTAGGTCAAGAAATATACATATTTTAAGTTTTGGTAGTTACTGCCCATTGCCCTGCAAATACATGAGCCAGTTTACACTTCATCCACCAACGTGTGAGAGTGCTCCCGTGACCATGTATTTGCTAACTCATTGTGACACTGTAAGTTTTAATCTTGCCCATCTGAGAGGCAAGAAAACTAGTGTCTCACTGTAATTTCAATTAAAGAATGAATATTTTATGAGCAGCAATATCAAATAATTTATAGAGTTCTTCACAAGGATTCACAGATCCTGTATTCAAGTGTCCTATCCTTTAGTTGATGTTTAAAGTATACTATTTACTGTGGGCCAAGTGTTCTTTTAAGAGTCGTACGTACTTAAAAGAATTAGATCCTATCTTCAAGGCAGTCTAATAGGAGAGAAAGATATTAAGAGAATAATTAGCATACACCATGATAAGTACAATAATAGAATATGTATACTGTTTGGATGTAGAAATGCTTAAGTCTGGGTAAAGAACTTGGCCCTTAAACATACCTTAGTTATATAATTTATTTTTATAAACATATTCAAATATGATAGAAAAATAAATATAATATCTTGATCAGCAAGAAGCATACTTGTGACAATTACACTAATACTGAAAGGTTCTGATTAGGTGAAAAATTATTTTAACTGACTCATCTGTACTTATAACCTATTGAAATAGGAGTATGCAGGATAGTTTATACAACTCTCTACCTTGTTAGACATTTGCCTTGGGTTCTTACAACTCTGTCTAAACAATAAGTCACAGCATATCTTTTGTCTATCCATTTTACAGATATGTTAGCTTTTCTTTTGATTAATAGAACCAAAGAACAAACTTTAGTATTCTTCCCTTCCTCCTCCCCCAACTCATTGAACCATTAAACGTTAAGATATGGTGATTCTTATTAACTGTTGGATTTGTTATACCATATGTACTGCCCTTTATTATAAGGTGTGTTAGGGTAGTTAATTATATTACACAGAGAGCCCTTTATGTATTCAGATCCCATAAAATGTGATAATAATGTTAACATCATTGATGGGTAAGGCTACTCCTTGAACTTTTAATTATCATTCTAACCTTTAAAAGTTGTCTTCCAACCAACAGGAAAGCTTTAAAACTTTATCCCTGGACTAAATTCAACTTACTGATCACATTCCCTTAATGTCCAAACTTCATCATGTTGGTTGTAGTCAGCCCGTAAGTCCTCACTCATATGGAAACACCCAAGGCTGCCCATAGGACTAGGCAGAAGAAGCTGGTATGATGTACGGAAGAATGGAGTGAAGGGTTTGAGAGGTCTACGTTTGACTTCCAATTCTGCTCTCTTTGATAAGTCACTTACCGTTTTGTTGATGCTGATTTATTATCAGTACAAAGAGCAAATACCATTTTCTCCATCTACTTCCCAGGGTTATGGTCAGGATCAAGCAAAATGCAAGTGGATGAGGAGTTATAAGCAATAAGGTTCTCTGATCCCCTTTCACAAACTCCCTTTCCCACCCAGGCCCAGTTCTTTGTGTGGCCTCCACCTACGCAAAGCCTTCTATGCTGTGCCACTCTGTTCAGGTCTATGCTCCAGCCCCACATCTCCCACCTACATTTACCTGCTTTAGGTTTTATCTCTCAGACCTGGATTCTTACTAGAAGACAGCTATGACAGCAGAAAGAGTAATTTGTAAATAACAATTATAAAGTACTGACTTTGTAACTTTATGTTTTGGCACACGACAAATAGTAAGTTACTGAGTACTTGCCGCGTGCCAAAACGTAGTCATCATTGATGCCCTTTCAGCTTTTCCTGTGATAACTTCTGATTATATCGTATTCCTCCTATTTTCCTCCAACTTGTCACACAAAGAACTTTATATGCATTATTTTCACTCAATCTTTACAACAAATCCATGCAGTGGAGTCTATTATTATTCTTGTTTTACAGATGAGGAAACTGAGACTTGGAAAGTGGAGTGCTTTGCCCATGGACATGCGGCTAAGTTTTGGTAGAGCTGGGCTTTGAAACTCACAGAAACTCCTCCCATGATCACTGTGCTCTGCTGCTTCTCCTGGAGGCAGCACTAATATAATGAACAAACGGTCACTGAGAGACTACCTTGTTCATTTAACATGCTTATTCAATCATACAGCCTGAAGTTGGAAGATCATCTACGTTAACCATCCACCCAATCCTTATCCTCATTTATCACACACCTAAGTCACATTCTGCCTTTTGCTTCAATGCCATCACTGAGGGACGCACACTATGTCCCTGGAAGGAATCCCTTCTTCATATTCAGACAGCTTTACAGGAAAGTTCTCCATAGCAAGTGAAAATCTTTCTTCTTGAAAAGCCCATTCACTGATCTTAATTTTACCTGAAAGCTTTCTTTAAAAAAATATAATTCAAATGTTATAATAAATCCTCTAATGATCTCTCCACCTTGACAAAGTACTTAGTGGTCACTCCCAAAGGAAAGCATCTAAGCTCTCTGCATTTCCTGCAGACTCTAGGCATGCTCTGGCCAGTGGAGCAAAATCTCATTGTTACAGATACTCCAGTTCTTCTAATCCCACCTAAGAGACCATTAAGATTGTGGGGGGTGATCATATCATGGTTTTGACTCATACATGGGTTTACATCTCCTGCATCTTTTCTCACTCTCTCCTCCATTTATTGTAGCTGAAATTGACCATGTTGGAGTTGGTCCATCTTTCTAAAACAATGACTCTAACCAGGCTGCACATTAGAATCACCTTGGGAGCTTTAAAAATATTGATTTCCAGGTTGCACTCAGAGATTCTGATTTATTTGGTATGGGATGTGGCCTAGGGATCAAGATTTATATTAACTGTATTTTCTCATGAATTTATTATCTCAGCTTTATATCATCTATAAATTTAAAGACCAGGTCATCAGTATCCTCACTGAGGCACTGCAGTGTCCTGGAGCCTCACTTCAAGTTAATATTGGCCAGGTAGACTTGCGCACGGGCATTCAACCAGTTACAAAGGCACTAAATTATATTATCATTCAGTCCACAGTTTTCTATTTTGTTCACAAAAATAACAAAGGTTTTATTAATTGTCTTACAGAGAGCTAGTCGCAGGCTGTGATGAGAAGCATAGATTCTGGAGCGCAGCTGCCTGGGTTCAAGTCCCAGCTGAGGTGCCTGCACAACTGCGGGCAGGTGACCTAATCTCTCTGCCCCTCTGTTTCCCTGCTTGTAAACAGGTATAACCATATTTACTTACAGGGTTGTCATATGGATTAAATGAGTTTATACATATAAAGGGTCTGGCATATAATTAGTTGAAAAGTATTACTTATCGCTGTTGTTATCATTAAGCAGATTATACAATATTTACTGCATTCACTCGATTAAATCAGTACAGTGATAAAATTTGCTGATAGAGATTTGAAGCTGGTTAAATCAGTCATAGCTGAAATAAGAAATAAGTGTTAGAGATCATTTCCAAGGCATCCATATTTTCTCCTTAACCCAATTAAAGCATGATTCACAATTCATTATAGGATTTCTAACTACTGTGTCCACAGAGTGACATCAACTGCTTGTTCCCCTTAATTTGCAGAAAAGTGGTTGCATACCTAAATTACACAAAATTCAAAAGCTCCAGTTAAGCAAGAGTCAACTAATTTATCATGAATGCAGTATCACCCACTGTGCAATAATAAAAATACATCAAATGTAGACCAATACCAGAAAAAGAAGTCTCTGTGGATTAATTTCTGAATTTTCTTACTCCTGAATATTTTGAAATTTCTTCAAAATTCAGGCTCCCCTTTCCAGTCCCCCCCAAAAAAACCTTGAGTGAAGAAATATCACCTTAACTTGTTGGAAAAAAAAAAAAAAAAAAACAACAACAACCCAGCAGGTTTCTGGGTGGAAAGTCATCCCCTCCATCATCTTCTAAAAATTCAACATTACCCAAGAGTGAATCAGAGAAAAAAAAAATAGAACTAGAATTACCATAGAGCCCAAAGTGATATTCACACAACAATTCTGAAATGTCAGCAAAAATATGTTCAACTAAATGCCCCAGTGGTGTTGCAGACTCCTTGGAGGAAACAAGACAGAAGTCTCCTCACTCTGATGGAACAGCCATTCCCTGTGGGAGGCATCTGTTTGTTATTCAATTGCCATTTGCCAAGAAAATAGAGCTATTGAAAAATCTCATCTTTTAGGAAATTAAAGGAAATGGAGTCCATCAAACTACTAGCAACTTTAATTTACCCACCAGTGCCTGAAAATTTGAGGACAATTTCAAAGAAAAGACGGTTTTTTGAAGATATTTAGTGATTGAAATTTAGATTATGGATTCAGACTGGTATTTTGCCATTAAAAAAAAAAAAAAAAAAAAAAAAAACCAGACCATCCAGCCAAATAGGATTGACGTAGTAGGAAGACACTGGCACTGATACAGAGACTAGGATAGAGTGATATTTAAGGTAAGGAGGAATCAGAATCTTTTTCCAAAGAGTATAGTTCAGATAACAGAAAAGGCCAAATAATGCATAATACAGTAGCACTTATGTCTAGGCAAAAGGAAAAAACAGATTGATGAGGGGAGACAAAAAATAATATCTTTTGAGATCCAAAATAATCAGATTGAAATAGAAGCATACCATTAATAGACATGAAGAAACTGGAAGTAAATTATAATTTGTCCTAGGACAACACACACTGAGAAATGAGCTAGATCGTGGGGTGGGGGCAGTTACCATTTCATTGAAAGAAGATATGGGTTACTAAACAGTTCCTTTTTGGGCTAGTAGAGTTCATCTAGTTCCAAAACTTTGGTTAATTGCTCACACATTCAGCGGATCTTTTTGGGCTCAAAATAGGTTTCCTGGTCTGACATGTCACATGACTGACAGAGAGAGAACTGAGGTGGCGTTTTGCAATGGGTACAAAAAGCTGGCTTGAAGAAATTATTCCAGACATTGCCTCCACATTAGCGACTAACCAACTGCAAGACAGCCTGACACAAAATTCTGTTAAAATACATGTGGTTCATTGCTACATATTTTTTCTCTCACTTTGAGAATTAAATTATACACTAATGTCTAGCCACTCCTGTTGGGGAAATTTTCAAAAACCATGATAGTGGAAGGGAGACATTAAGAAGTGAAAAGAGAGAAGAACGGCAGTAGAGAAGGCTGAGTGAGCAAAGAGAATTTTGCAATACACCCTTAGGTGAGATGAAGCAAGATGAGCGTTTATCCCTTTGCTCTCCTGTGGGAGGTTGCCCAGTTGTGTAAGAGTGACACTCAGAGCCAAGACAGAGTAACTCTAGGCTGGGAACAGGGTGTTTTATAAATAGCTTAGCATCTGTGCAACGGGTATTACATTAATATATTATAAAGCTGATACAATAATTCTATAAAAACCTGCCTATAAATTTTTTTGATACTGTATGAGGCATTATAGTATCTACACAATAAATATTATCTCTATTCTATTTTACTCGGCTGTAGTGCGTTAAATAATCCAAGGATCCTTCTAAGTTAAGTGCAAGTGACTGCCTCCCCGAGTAACCTAGGAAATGGCAGTCAAAAAATATGAATCCTAAAATCAAAAGGACAAGGGACATTTGAATAAAGTCCAGATGGAGGGGGGAGGAGGGGCATCGAGGGAGCGACCTCTCATTACACATCTTAACTACAACAAAACAAAATTAATTTATAAGCTTCTCAAAAAATGTTTTAGTTGTCAAGGGAGAGGGAGGGAGAAAAATCCTGAAAATGTTCTAGTTGTCAAGGGATTATAGCAATCAGAAATCAATTGTACAATTCCCATTATTATTTATTTAAAATGTTACTGACAACTATTATTTAATGTGCTGCCTTTATTATTTTATCTCAGTAATTACAAGGAGGCTTTCATATCCTTATGATTTCTGCTCCATCAGTCCTACTTTTTATACCATTTTTAGCTTCTCAAATGGAAACTTTCTTATCATAGGAGTTTCCTGGCATAAATGCTAACAGTAGAAATTGATTGCTTTTACAGAAGAATGATGTCTCCATTTTAGCTTTGGTAGACCCAGTTTTCTAGGTACTAGAGACTTACCTTCTTATACAGAAAGTAGGTAGGGTCCCCATATTGAATACAGGATACTCAATCAAATTTGTATTTCAGCTAAACAATGAATAATTTTTAGCACAAGTATGTCCCAAATATTTTATGGGACATATTTTTACTAAAAAATTTTCATCACCATGGCAACATATAAACAACAAAGTATATAAATATTCTGAACTAATTACTGAACGTATACAATAGGAAATCTCAATGAACTTGGAGAATGCTTTGATTTTGCAATCATGTTTCCCAACTAAAGCAGGTTTACTCTATCTGCTGTACTTCTAATCATTTTTAAAATCTGCTGAAGGAAACTCAAGATTGCTCTCTCTTTATATAAAAGTGAAAAGATGCAGGTACATCACTGAGATTCAGGAGACTCAAATCCTCATGATTAACTTTCTACATTCTACTTCTTGTGAAAGAGAAACTGCTGCTAAGACTTCAAGCAGATATGCTAAATTTTCCTTCACTTTCTCTAGTGAATTTTCCATGATCTGTGTCATATGACAAGTTTCACTACTCAAAGAGAATTCTGACATTCTAAAACTTCTTAAAAGGTTTCATTTACTAAACACATTACATCATCAGGAATTTTAATGGGAAAATCTCAGTGCCCTTCTAACCTTCTAATTCTCAACTCACAAACCCAATTTGTTTCATTAGCTTTAGGGTAGTGAGAAATAAGAGGTACTTATTTGTAAGTCAGACCTAAAACGAATTCTCCCTGACAATCTGATGATGACTTGTGACATGGCATTCCCGAAAGAAAAGAAGAAAAAAAAAAGTTGTTTAAAATTATGCTTCATCTAGGAACAGGAAAATCTTCTAATTATAGTGGCACATAATATATCCCTGCATTTCAATAAACAACATTTTATCTTGAATCCTAAATCATGTGAAATCACTTAACCTAGGCAATAATCCAAGGATTAACAAGAAAAAAATCATCTAATTCAAGATTTTACAAGTATTTCCATATCCACTGTCAAGGTCATATGAAAGAAAAAGTATAATACCACCATTTCAACTTACACCCTAACCCACCTGTATAGATTCATTACCACCATGCAAAAAATAAGCACAAGAATAAATACTTTATTAAATGTCTTAGTAGTTAATTTTGATCACCTCTATTTCAAAATGCATTATGACCAGCGAAACTTTCAACAGGAGCTATTTTCTGTTGGAAAGAAAAGGCTAAGGAAATCATTCTTACAACATTTGCATGTACATTTCATCAATCGTCACTCTGGAAAAAAACACCATTTGTAATATTTCTGTCATTTTAGCATTTGAGAGCTTTTACTTTTCAAGATGAAGCAGTTGTATGAAATAAGACTTCTTAAAATATTCTAAATGTATCTTCATACTATTTAATTTTATACCTTAACTAACCCTCCTGATAGCACATATGTATAATAAAGTATGGATAGCTTATATCAAGTATAAAATATATAAAAGTCTGGCACTCTTGCCCACTGTACTCTAGGACGTATTAAGAAACAAGCAGACAAGCCTAATGATGAATTATACAATACAGTCAGCACTCATAGATTGGTTTTCTACAAATGCATTGCAAAAAGACGGACAAATACTTTACATTTCACAACATGCTATTTTGCTATTTTGATGCCACATGTCAGGTAAGGTCCAAAGTGGGAAATGTTAGCAACTTTAAATCTGTAGGTTCTGGATCAGAAAGGAACTTTGGAGAAATGACAATGCATTCAGAAAGCAGACTGGGCTGGAGGTAGGAGTCTCTTTTTGAGGGTCTAATTAGGTCCCCCCTCTCTGCTTTTTAAAAATTTATCTCATAGAGACACCTTAGCAAAAGCTATCAGCTTTGACAGAACACCAAAATCCTGGCAGTGAACCATAAATTGACCATTACCATAAAAAGAGCTGCTAAATGAGAAACCATGTGCTCAGTATAAAACTAATTTCATGCTTTCAAAAGCACACAGTGGCTTCTAGCAAGATAGTGGCCCTGGGACTTGCTGAGACAGATTGGTGAACACAAATGGTTTGCTCCTGATGCGTCTGCTTAGCCAAGCTTTACATGTACTGGCAGTAAACGGGGTTCTCGAATCTTCTGTCAAATAAACACACACTTATCTATAACTTCAGAGCCGAAAGCTATAAAACAGCTGCCTCAAATAAATTTAGCAGGAAAACATACACACATACACACACAAACATACATATATATACATACCCCACGTGCCATGCTAGCTTCCAATCAAATAAAAATAGATTTCTCTGCAGACCTAACATACTAAGCAGGCACTTAATAAGCATACTGCTATTTGAATACATCATAACTCTCACAGTTCTTCCTTCTTTAGAAACAGCTTCTCATTATGTGGGAATTAGAATTTAGAAGAGCCTAAGCAACAGAACTCCATCTACGTGGAAGCTAACTTCGAGCTTGCCCTTATCAGGTTGGCTTTCAAACACTCTGTGCTGATAATGCCACATCAGACCTGTGTGGGCATGAGGAGCGAGTCATTTAACTTCCCAGATGAGTCTCAGTACTTTATCTACATTTAAACGATAAAATCTGCTACATTTAAAACGTCACATCTAATTAAAACATGCTTTATGAAGAAATGCTGCTAATTTTCTCCTCCTCTCATTTAGTATACCGTCTCTGGAAACCAATTACTGTAGGTTGTCCAGTGCACGACAGGTCACAACTTTTAATTATTAATAATGTCAAGCTTAACAAGGTGTCAACTCCAGTATGTAATCTATTTCACTTACTTTCTTAGTTATCTCGTAAACATCACTTGTTTCCTGCTATATATTTTTCACGTCAAAGATTTTACAAAGTACATTTAGTTCACAGCCTTTTCCCCCCCATATACCTGAAGCACATAATAATACCGTTAATTGCCTACTTCCAGTAATGACAGCAAATCGCATAATATCACTGACTTGTTCTGAATGTTTAAAATGCAAAGGAAGTCACCTACTGGTAAGACGTCCTCAGCAAACAGCTAGCACAGAATGAAAAGGAAGCTATCACACCCATTTAAGGAGTTACTCACCCCCCCTACCAAATTAAAAAATCATATATTTTACTCTTCAGTGTTGCCCCCTCAGATCTGCCAGTGAGACATGATGAACACAATTGATAGCTGCTCCGGATTCCACGCAGCGTTCAAAAGAATCTGTTACTGACACCCCAGATCCTGGTGCCCAAGTTTTAGAATAAAAATGCTCACCTCTGCTAGGAAGTCCACTCCACATCCTGGCGGGGTTTTCACCAGCTTCAAGAGCAACCAAGTTGGATAAACAAAACTTCTAGGATGTGACCGGTGTAATGCACGGGGCTCCAGCCCTGATTATCTGTGTGACAGTACCACGCTATATCAGTGCAGCTCCAAACCTTCCCAGATGCCGGCTTATTGCACTGCTCATTGAAAATCCTTTACACGCTGGCAACATTTTAGGGAAGGACAAGCACACTCTGAGTCATTTGTAAAGAAAGCAGAGCAATTTCAATTCTATATCTCCACGCCTGCTGAAACCAGAGGCACTGTCAACCTACAAGTCTGAGGTGAATTTATGCCGAGAAACAGGCAACCTAAGCCTTCATTATCAATGCATGAAATCAGCCACTGTGATCAAATTCAAGCAAGCCACAAAAAGGATATGATTATGAAAGGCTCCACAGATTTAGCACCAAACCTTGTGGAATGAAGAATCGTCTATTGAAATTGTGTAAATGTTAAAAATAGCTCTGGCTTTCCAACAATGAGCAGAATACAGAGAAGAAATCAGTAGCCTATATTATAAGGACTTAACATAAAGCTGCAAACACCAAAATAGCTATAGGTCCCTGGGACTTTTCCATAGACAAATGAAATCACTAGAGACTATTACAATTGTAACCAAAAAAAAAAAAAAATAGAAGAAGAAGAAATTCCATATCTTTGACACAGATGTCCGTTAAAGAGCAAGTTAAATATCCATTAACCCCTGAGTGCCTGCCTCTAAATTAAAATAATAACAATAGTAAAAATGTGCAGGCCCATGCTAGCATCAGGGCAAAATACTACTAATTTTACTCTAAGATGATTCTTAAACAATAAAAATTTTAATGTATTCTGTGTAACAAGAAAATTGACATACAAATTAGAGAATATTTTTAAACCCATAGTCTTTCGCTGCTTATTATTTTTAAAAAAATCTATAGCTCATTAAATCCACATATCCCTACCCCAGCCACCCCCAAACTTATACCTTTACCTGTTACCATCTTCCTCTTTCATTACTAGAATATACGATACAAGAGCCAGTTGACATAGTCTTAAAAAGGCACAAGGTAGCTCAACCCCAGAAGGTAGCAGCAATGATTTGAGATCACAAAATAAAGAGCTTTGCCATGTACATGCACAATGTAAAGCAAATGGGACATAAAACATTTATCAAAAATCACAAAAATAACTGGAAGGAATTGCTAGTAGGCAGCACTGACAAAGCACACATTTAAAGTTCTATTCAGATGTTTAAAAATGGGTGTTAGGTTCTCACTGAGACTCTTACCGGCAGAGCAAATCAGGATCCAATAAATGCGATTTCTGAGTTGAAGATCTTCTGTAAATGACTGTGTTTGGGTCTGGTAATGCTAGTAGTTCTTGGGTGTAGACAGATTGAGTAGTATCTACAACCTAAAACATCTGTGTGAAAACATGCATGCCACAACATACATTTAGCACAGCCTCTTGGAGCAACATGAAACATGGCACTCGTGGATACTTTCATTATGTCCCGATGCATGGAACTGACTCCTTATAGAATGCTAGTTAGACGCTCTTCCTTGGAGACAATTATAGATGCACATTGGTGGAGATGCACATAAGCATGTGTGTGTGCATGTGTGTGCAGATACAGATCCCCACATCACAGAAGAGTGCACTAAGCCTTTCTGGTTACTTTTATTGCCTGAATTACATTCATTGTGTGCTTCATGAAGCCCCTAGGATAACATCTGAACGTACTATGAGAAATGGCATTGGACATCACTGATTCAGAAATTGCTCCGTGTCCTCTCTCTCTCTCTGTACTTCGTCTTAGAAAACAGTCCATGAGTGACTGTGTGCCTAAATATGCAGCTCCCTAGTAATAAGATAAAAGTTTAAAACGAAACCATAATATTTGATTACAGGTCTTCAATCCCTTATCTAAAACCCCTAGTGCCAAATGCATTTCAGAACTCAAATGCTTTCAGATTTCAGGAAGATAATATTCTGCATATACTGTGAATTATATAACGCCTCCAGTGGCGTCTAGGGCAACAGTCTATAATCAGACATACTAACAATTCTGCAGCAAAGTGTGTGCATGTTCATACTAGGTGGGATGAATAAGGACTATCATTAACCTCACATCAGTTCAGGTCAGGTTTTGCCATCAATATAAATTATAAAACCTTCCAATTTACAGAGCTTCTTGGATGTCAGGAATTGCAGGTAAGAGATTGTGGATCTGCAGTCATTTATAGAAGATCTTCAACTCAGAAATTGCATTTATTGGATCCTGATTTGCTCTGCAGAAATGTTTACCTAAACTGTTACAAGGTTATGGATTAGAAAATGGTAGCTTGCCAAGTGTCCTGCTGCTTGGGCAACAGATTTGGAGATTAACCCTGCTTTAACAGGATAGACCAAAAAAAGAGAAAAGTATGAGAGATGGTGCTCCTGAGACTGGGACTTAGAGCAGAGCAGAGATGTGGCTATAATGCAAGATGACAAAACCAGGGCATGGGAACAGAAGGCAAGAAGAAGCCATTCTGAGTGGTTGTGTCAAGAAATAACAAAACATAATGATGATAATATCAACCACTCATTGATTACCTACTTTATACCCATTAATGGGAAAGACATTTGACATAAATATTTCTCTTAGCAACCTACTTTATAACTTTCAAAAGGGAATTTTAAGAGGAAGATGTGTTTTCAGAACGAAGCATAAAACATTGGGTTATCTTACCCTCTTCTCATAGTACCGCAAAGCAAAACGTCTATGATGCCAAACATCACATGTAAGACTGTCAGAAACAAGAAAAACGTAAAGCTTTACCTTTTGAAGTAAAGGTCTACATTTTACTTCTATATGCAATATACTATTTGGTGTTAGGAGCTCACAAAAAAATCACTCACAGAAGAAACATAGTAATACTCTTCACCGTTGATATTCAAACTGCTCAAACATGAAAACCCCTTTCAATGTATATTATTAAGACACATGAATATTTTGTTGTATTTACTTGAGGTTTTCCTATATTTCCCAAATAAACACTTTTTTATAGTAAGTACACTGAAGAACATTAACACAGCAAAGCACTGGCACTGGACTTTAGACTTTGGACCTACAGAATAGGGACCATCGTCTAAGAGATCTTCTCAAAGAATGAAAAGTTGCAGTTACACAGGATGGATAAGAGCTCTAACATTCAGCATAATGACTCGAGTTAACACCACTGTACTGGATACCACTGACCCTCGAACAACGCCAGGGTGAGGAGCACGGACCCTCCGCACAGTCAAAAATCTGAATATACAGCTGGCCTCCTTCCCTGCAGTTCCTCCCTATCCCAGGTTCCTCATACCCGTGGTTCCTTAGTATCTGTGGATTCAACCAACCCACTCAAAGTCATGTAGTCCTGTAGCATTTACTATTGAAAATAATCCACGTGTAAGTGGACCCGCACAATTCAAACCTATGTTGTTCAAGGGTCAGAATGTACTGGAAATTTGCTAAGAAAGATTTCAGGTGTTCTCACCACACACAAAAGAACTGTTTACATGAGATGAGTATATTAATTAGCTTGACTGTACTAATCATTTCACTATGTAAATGTATATCCAAACATCACAGTGTATGCCTTTAATATATACAGTTTTTATTAAAAAAAATTTTTTTTAAATGACAGGTGCCCTCCCAAAGAAGAGCATTTCTTGAGTGGCTTTTGGGACCCAGACTTGCAGTGGGGAGGAGTCCTAGGGACATGTGTGAGAACAGTGGCCTTCCTATTCACTGTACAGAGTGTAATGGGATTTGTGGCTCAAATCTTAGTTTCTAGAATTATGATCACAAAGTCACGTTCCATGTGAAGAAGGAAACTGCATTTATTCATTTTTGACAGTACAACATAATTTGCTGAATTCTTTTTTTAGCAACCAAAATAGTGCTCTGGTGGTTTGATGAAATTCTTGCAACTTCTAAAAGTAACTGATTATCTAGAGTGAGGAACTCCCCAGGAATGAATTCAACTTCCCCTTACACATTTTACATCATGTCCACATAAGAAAAGATAAACTTCCACAATCTGTAGGCCCTGCTCTCTGATTGGCAAGGCGGGCTCACCAGAAGTAGGCTCTTGAAACGAAGCGGGCCAATGTGATGCAAATACCATCACACTCAGCCCACCAAAAGACACAATCACCAGCCGACCCAGTTCCTCCAGACTCCTCATGCACGCAATCAGAAGAAAAGCAGTCTCCCAGGTGGCCGAAGAACCAGCTCCAGAAAAGCCGTTCAGTGCAGAGGCTGAACACCAGCCCTGTGGTTAGCTGTACCATTCTCCAAGGATGCCTAACTTGGAATAATGACCAACAGCCTCCTTGGCTGTGATGCTGTTGGGTATGAAAGCAGAATATCTGGGTGAGGAAAGGTGGTCAGTCAGGGTGACAACAAATTCAACCCACAGTGAGAATCTGAACTCAAAAATTTTAAGTTTCTATTGAGCCAGCTACTGAAAACCTTTCACCCTGGATATGCTGAAAATGGGTAACACTTCTATTCCAAGACATCAATATTTTAAGTGTGCCTTTGATGATTCAAATCACTCAGCAACCCAAATTTAACATGATTGTCTTTAAATTTTAAAATAAAAATTGTTTAAATCTTAAATTTTTAAAAATACCATTACAGACTTGATATAAAACATCTGTCTGTTAATAAATATGACAGATGTAAAAGTTCATAGTCCAAAGCATTCTTAAAGCAAAAGACTATCTGTCCTTCACTAAAATAGGGCCAACCACTCCTTTTATTTCTATTTTTGAAAAAGTTCCATTCAAACTCCTTTATGTATCAATTCCTTAGAGCTCTGTGCTTATATAATCGACACCCTCCTGTAACATTTTTAAACCACATGTACAGAATATGGAGCGCTCCTATAAGGAAGTTTTCAGGTGACCTTATGTCTAGAATTGTGACATCATTGATAATATCTGGGATTTATCTCAAAGCACTTGGGGGGCTAGAGTTATAATTTGAGCCTTCATCCTATTTCCAAGTTGCTTACTCTCATTCATAAGGAATCTCAACCTCTATATGCCCTACAATATAAATTGCAATTGCATTTACCTGGGGAGCACAGATATGGGGCACTAACTCTATTCTTGTTTGGAAGAGTAAAATTAGGATTTCACAAAATACTTAGAAACATAGAGTGATCCACACTGGATAACACAAGGAGTCAGAAAAGTAGATAAATATTCCTTCTACTGTATCATCGTTTGGGTCTGAATCATTCCAAGAGGCAATTCCTGCGCTCCCTCACAAGGATCTATAAGGATCTGGGATTTATACTAAGGAAATTAAATGCCCTGTTTTCAATGATCCCATCTGATATATTTTGACCAAGACCTTTTCCGCTTCTGAGTCTATCCCTTCACGGAAAACTGTAAGTCATTGTGTAGGCTCTATCTATATAATAACTATTCCATGAAAAGATTTGTATGGACTTGTAATTAGAGGTCAAGGGAAATAAGTACATTGTAAGTAATTTAACGCACCTGCCTCTGCACTGAAACGCTTTCTCTACCTAGTGCACTTACTGGTAGAAGCTCACTGATGCTCGTGGATACGTCGATGATTTGCTATACTTTCACCATGGTACTTATATTTTGCAAAAGATTTGTTGGTTAAGTTATAAAAGGCATCTGACTCATCAAAAATGAAGGAAAAGCAAGTGTTTAAAGCCATATGTTTCTACTGCAGAAGTGAAAGACATTATCCTATTGATGAATTCTAGTCCTACCTCTGCATCTAACACACAAACCTAAGTTTGCAGCATTAACCATGTATGTTTGTATTTAGTATCTCTTAATATGGACTATAATGTTTTCCACACAAGAGGGAACATTAAGATGTTTAAGTAGTATTTTTCATTCCTGAAAACTGGAGAAAAATCTCCCCTATTCCTTCTTCTCCTTTCTCTCCCTCCCTCCCTCCTTCCCCGCCCTCCCTCCCCTTCTCTCTCACAGATTCGATCTAATACATAGAAGATGTTCAAAAAACTTTTTCAGATGAGCATGTTCCTGCCTACACACATTCTCATCTCTTTGTGAACATTGCTTTCCATGCTCATTAATAAACTCCAGCAAAATGTGGTGAGATTAGGAATAAGGCAAACATCTTATTTTCTATATGCTTGTGGCACCACCTTGTGGTAATTCTGCAGTATTGCAGTTTCAAGTTTAATTTTTAAAGCTCAAACATGTCTGAGAAAATGCTTTTGAGGATAAATTTTACCTTTTAAATATCAATGAGATGCAGTGTAAGAAATTCAGCTTATGTATTGAAAAAAAACCCACACACATATTTTAATACTCATAATACCTATCACAGTGCCCTGACCCTAGAAGCTGTTTCTTTAATGTAGAAAAGGAATGAAAGTTAAGAGATTAGAAAGGAAGGGGGAAAAGAACAAACAAACAAACAACCCAGCCAGCCAAAGATCCTAGAGGCATCAAAAAGAAGCAGAGAATATGGCATCAAAGAAAAGAACATGGTACAAAATGCTCCAGCTGATAACCCACCTACAGCTTTTGCCCTCCATTCCCCAAATCCATCCTCACTTTCTCCCCTCTGTCCCCCAAGTGTCCACACAAAGAGCCACACAAATTCAGCTTAGAATTCCTCAGGCCAAGTGAAAGATGCCACTTCTCACACCAAGAGGCAGATCTGCCTTCCCCCACATGAGCTTGTCATGGTCTTGTGACTGGCTCTGACCACTGAACACAGAGGTTACAGGTTCCTCTCTCGCTGCTGGGAGGTTCTGCTCTGTGACCTACCTGTAACAGAGCCTTGTCTAAGCTTCTCAAGAGTGAAACAGCCTGCAGCCAGCATCAACTGATAGATGTGTGCGTGAGGCCATCTGAGACCAGCCAACCCGGCTGGTGCGTGCCAGCTGCCTGCAGCTGCGTAAGTGACCTCCAGGGGGTCCCGGACGAGAACCACCCAGCCCACGCCAGCCCCAGTCTCTGACCCACAGAATCATGATGAACACTTTAAAATGTTAAAAAAAAAAAAAAATCTAAAGGTTTCTGCCAACCTTCTCAAATTCCCTTCTTTCTTTCTAATTCATTCACTCATTTTCAGCCATATCTCAGCTTTTTAGATATGTCAAGCTTTTTCTCAATTTAAGATTTAACATAATCTTTACTCCCTTTGAATCACATTTCTCCATTCTCTTTGCTTGATTAAGTCTGGTTTCATCTTAAAAAGCTTAACCTTAAATGAGATTAATAATTCTTATGGAATTAATTAAACGTGGGAGAGAAAATGGGCATTTTAGTTAGTATGCAAACACTGATAATAAGGGAATAGTCCTGAATTCTTTTGCTTTTTACTTTGTGAAGAATGTGTTGTAAAAAGTTATGAAAGGTAATACAGACAGACAGATCTTAGATTTTGAATCTTTTTGTGTGGCGTTAGGAAAGGCCTCCAAATCTTTCCTCATCTCTGATATGAGGATGGTCATGCTGATCTTGTTGGGCCATACTGACCGTGAGGCCTAAAGACATTATGTCAATCTTTTCCTGATAACCTCTATCTCCAGTGCACCTCAATGCAAGTACAGATGTGCCTCTCTGACCATGATTCAGCAGAACCTCCATGCTCTTGGCCTGACCTCATGATTTTAAATATTATTTGTGCTAAACCACTGCCAAAGGCAGGGTCACAGGTCACCCTCTAACAGAGAATCCCTTCCTGTTCTGAGGAAACATGGATCCTTAAAGCCCCAGAATAAAATCAACACCACGCCCCATAATCCTGGGGGGCAATCTGACTCTCCCTGACAGACACAAACCTTCCTCAAGGACACAAAAGAATAACAATGCACAGTTAAAATTTATTACTGTCTCTGCCAGTTTACCTGCTTCCACTTGGAAGGGGGAGACTATCAGAGTATCAGTACCACCATCCACATATCACTGTGTCCACAGATGGGAGGCAGCAACACGTGGTGAGGAGTCAGGTCCCCGAACTAGGCTGCCTTGTTCCAAACCCCAGCCTCGCCATTGCCAGCTGTTACCTAACCTCTTTATTTCTCATTGGCATTATCCATTATAATAGTACCTTCCTCATAAATCTGCTGCAAGGATTCCAGTGAGAGAAGCTGCTTCACACAATACCTGGCGCAAGGTCAGGCCGCACTCACCCACCTAACTGCAGCCCTCCAGTCGGCCTTCACTGTTTTTCTGACACCATAGGAGGTGAAGAGTTGCTCAGAAAGCTCCTGGTGAGCGGTAGCCAGCTGGTTGAGGGGTTGGGAGCTATGTCGCTCTATTTACATGACATCATCCCTCCTTTTCTGTGGGTCACTGGATGCCCCAGAAGAAGACCAGAAGTATGAGAAAGCCACCTTTCTCTTCCCTGACCATTCCCCAGTTACACATTTATTTCAAGTAAGGGGCTCCTTTTCTGGGTATAAATCTTCCTTGTTGGGTTAGGGTTCTCAGAACATGATTTTGGACCAGGAGTTTCCCCATCATCTGGGAACTTGTTAGAAGCGCAAGTTCTCAAGCTCCAGCGTAGGCCTCCTGAATCAGGTCCGCTGAGGACAGAGCCCAGCACTCCGCACTGAACACACCCTCCTGGTGACTCAGATGTCTGCTAAGTTTTGAGAACCACTGTGTTAAATGAGCGGTCATTGATACATCAACTCCTTTAAATTTCTTAAGTTCAGATCCACCTCAAGAGAATGAGAACTGGCAACGAGAACAGGGATGGTGGAGAAATACGACAGCAGTGGGGACCCAGGGTAAAGAAAAGGTCTCAGGCTCTGACGGCAGAGGGCAGGATGAGGGTCATAAGCCACCCTACATAGAGAATAAACGTGGTCCATTTTATCTGGACTTGGGAAGCTGTTTGGGGGGTCACAGAAAGTCATCTTTGTGCAATCGTGTGGTGGCCTGAGGAAAGTACCTAAGCCAGGATGTCTGGACTTGTTGGGGAGGTTTCCGGCTGACATAAACCAGAGGAGGATAGAAAGAGAACTTAGGAGAGCTCTGAATTCCAGCAGCTGTCCCTGATTTTGTTTTTACGTATGTGTTTAGCCAGATGGGTTTGTTTCTATGCCTCTGACCCCACAGGGCAAGGATGACTCTTCTTCCTGTTCTAGCCCCTTTCTGTTTTGCCAGAGGGATGTCAATCCTTCCCCCGAATCATAATTCATTCCAATAATAATAATAATAAACTCTTTATAGTTTATCCCAACATGCATTTACATTGCTGGCCCCTCAACCTGGAATGTTGTTTTTCCTTGAGTAACTTGAAATTCATTTTTCAACATTCACCTCAAATGTCACCTCCTCTAGGAAGCATTCCTGATCTTTGGAGAGGTGATCATTCCATTGTCTGTGCCACATTTACCTTATATGGAGATCTATCATTGTTCTTAGCATATCACATTGTCATTCATTTATTTATATATCTGTCCTCTTTTGACACTTTTCTTAAGAGACTGTGTTTTATCAATCTTTAAAGTAGACATGATAATTTGTAAAAAGCAAAGTTTGTGTCCTTTATCATCTCTGATAATGCTACTAGAATACGGGTATTTTAGGTGGTACCTTTATTATGATTTTTTCAACTGAAATTTTTGAGATAATTAAAGATACAAAATAATATAAGGAGTTCCCCTAAACATTTTGTCCAGTTTCCTCTGATAGTAAAATTTTGTAAAACTACAGAATAATATCACAACCAGGATGCTGACATGGATACAATCTACCAATCTCATTCAGACTTCCCCAGTGTTACTTGCATTCATTTGTGTGTGTGTGCCTGTGTTTGTCACCTGTGTTAAGTTCGTGAATTCACCACCACAGGACTCGTCATATTGACTTTTTATAATCACACCCACTTTCCTCCTGACACCTGCCTCGAGCCTCATCCCCAGGAACTACTAATTTGTCCTCCATTTCTAAAATTTTGTCATTTCGAAAATATTATACAAATTGACTCATACAGTATGTATGTAACCTTGTGATTTTTTTTCACTTAGCATAATTCCCTAGAGATTCATCCAAATTGCTGCATGGATCAATAGTTCGTTCCTTTTTATTATGGAGTAGTATTACACAGACACACAGAAAGGATGGGGCCTAGCTAACAGCATGCTTAACGGTGAAACACTGACTGCTTGCTTGTTTTGCTTATAAACGTGCAATTGCTCCAGCACCATTTGTTGAAGAGGCTATCTCTCCTCCACTGAATTGGTTTTGCACCTTTGTCAAAAATCAGTTGAGTATATCTGTGCGGATCTGTATTTCTCGGTTCTGCAGTTTTCCCCACTGATCTATGTGACTATACCTCCACTAAAAAAAACAATGTCTTGGTTACTTTAGCTATATAGTAAGCCTTGAATTGGGTAGAGATTTTTCTTGCTTTATTTCTTTGTCAAGATTGTTTTAGCTATTGTAGGGACCATGCTTTTCCATATACATTTAGAATAAGCTTGTCTATGTCTACAAAAAATCTTGCTGGGGTTGTGATAGGAACTGTATGAAACCTATAGATCAGTTTAGGGAGAACTGACATCTTAACTATAGTGAGTTTTCCAATCCATGAATATGGTTTATCTGTCCATTTATTTAAGTCTTCTTTGTTTCCTTTTCTTAGCATTTTGTTATTTTTAGCATACAGATTCTATACATGTTTTTTAAAGCATATGTCTAAGTTATTTCATTTTGGGAGGAGTGATTATAAATGACACTGTGCTTTTAAATTTCAGTTTTCATATGTTCATTTTTAATGATATATACAGATATACAATTTTTTTTTTGTGTTGAGTCTCTATTCTGTAAACTTTCATAGATTCTTTGGGATTTATACATAGATCATGCCATCTGCAAAGACAGAGTTTTATTCCTTCCTTTCCAATATGTATGCCTTTTATTTATTTACTCTTGCCTTATTATGGTGGCTAGAATTTCCAGCACTATGCTGAATAAGAGAAGTGAGAGTGGATGTTCCTACCTTGGTCTTGAAGTCATTATTTCACCATTAAGCATGATGTTAGCTACAGACTTGTTGTAGATATTCTTTATTAAATTGAGGTAATTCCCTTCTATTCCTAACTTGCTGGGAGCTTTTATCAAAAACTAGTGCTAAGTTTTCTTAAATGCTTTTACTGCAACAAATGATATAACAAATGATAATCATATGATTTTTCTTCTTAGCTGTCAATATAATGTTTTATATTTGTTACTTGATTTTCAAATGTTAAACCAGTCTTTCAAATCTGGAATAAATCCCACTTAGACATGGTATAAGACATTGGTGGATTCAGCTTGTTTATATTTTGTTGAGAATTTTTGAGTCCAAGTTTGTGAAAGATATTAGTCTGTAGTTTTCTTTTCAAATTTTTTCTTTGTATGATTTTGGCATCAGGGTAATACTGACCTCATAAAATAAGTTGGGAAGTGTTTCCTCCTCCTCTATTTTCTGGAAAAAAAATTGTATAAACTTGGTCTTCTTTAAATGCTTGGTACAATTCTCCAGTGAAACCATGTGGATCCAGAAATTTCTTTTTTGGGTTCTTTGTAATTATGAATTCAACTTATCTGATCGTTACAGACCAGTTCAGATTGTCTATTTTATCTTGGTTGCATCTGGTAGTTTATGGCTTCTGAAGAACTGGTTCATTCTTCTAAGTTATCAAATTTCTGAACATAAGTTATTTTTGTAGAATTTGCTTATTATATTTTAATTGCCACAAATTCTTTAGTAATATCATCTATTCCATTTGTGTCTTCTTTATCTTTCATCTTGGTCAGTCTTACTAGAGGCTTATAAATTTCAATGATCTTTTTTCAAAGAAGCAGCTTTTTGTTTTACTGATTTTTCTCTATTTTTTTATTTTTAGCTTCAGAAATTTCTGCTCTTGATCTTTCTCATTTCTTCCTTCTGCTTGCTTCGGGTTTATTTTTTCTCTTCTTTTCTAGATTCTCTTAAGGTAGGGACTTACTTATTGGAGACTTTTTCTCATTTCTAATATAAGTATTTAGTGCTATAAATTTCCTGTCAGTACTGTTTTATTTACATCCCACAAATTTTTGGTATTTAAAATTTTTTTTCATCCAGTTATATATATTTTTTATTTCCTTTTGGCCTTATTCTTTGACTCATGAATTATTTGAGATATGTGGTTTAATTTTCCTTATATTTTCTATTATAGGTTTTAGTTTAACTTAATTATAGTCAGGGAACATACTGTGTATGATTATAATTCTTTTAAATGTGTTAAGGTCATGGAATATGATGTCTCTTAGTGAATGTTTCATGGACATTTGAAAAAAGAAAATATGTGTCCTATATGTTGTTCAGTAGAGTTCTACATCAATTATTTAGATCTTGTTGGTTGATTGTTCAAATCTT
Organism: Camelus dromedarius; assembly: GCF_036321535.1. NCBI lineage: Eukaryota > Metazoa > Chordata > Mammalia > Artiodactyla > Camelidae > Camelus > Camelus dromedarius. The sequence continues at coordinate 52,532,592 of NC_087439.1, forward strand.
CTATATCCTTGCTGACTTTCTGTCTAGTAATTCCATCAGTTGCTGAGAGGGAAGTGTTGGAAGTCCCAATTGAGGACTGAGACTCAATTTCTTCTTTCAGCTCTATAAGTTTGTGCTTCATGTAGTTTTGAGGGTCTTATCTGGTGCATGAACATTTAGGATTATTAAGTCTTCCTGGTGGACTGAACCTTTTATCATAATGTAATGTCTCTATTTGCCCCTAAAAATTGTCTTTGTTCTGAAGTCGACCTTATCATATATTAATACAAGTATTCCTGTCTTTTTTAAAATTACTATTTGCATTGCATATTCTTTTCCATACTTTTACTTTCAGCCTACCTATGTTATTGACTGTAAATTGAGTTTCTATAGGCAGCATATAGTTGGGTAATTATTTTTTAATCTGTTTTGAACATTTCTGTCTTTTGACTGATATATTTGGGCCATTTATATTGAAAGTAATTATTAATATGTTAGTGCTAAGTCTGCCATTTTATTACTTGTTTCCTCTGGTTGTCAATTCTCTAGTTCTCTTTTCTTGTCCTCCTGTGGGTTATTTGAAGATTTTTCAGGACTCCATCTTGATTTATTTATATTATTTTTGATTGTATCACTTTGTATAGTTTTCAGAGTGGTTGCTATGAGTATTATAATACACATACTTATGACAATCTACTGGTATCACCATTTAGCTACTTCAAACAATGTACAGAAACCTTACTTCCATTTAGGTCCCTTTAACTTACCCACTTTAAAATATTATTTTCTCGAGTATCAAATGGTTATAATTTTGTTTCAATCAGCAAATTTGATTTATCAAAGTTATGAGGAAGAGGATAGTGTGGGGATTAATTTTATGTGCCAACGTGACTGGCCCATGGGATGCCCAGATATTTGGTCAAACGTTATTCTGGGTGTTTCTGCTAGTTTGTTTCTGGATGAATTTCACATTTAACTCTATAGACTGAGTAAAGCAGATTCCTCTCCCTAATGTGAATGGGCCTCAGCCAGTCAGTTGCAGGCCAGAGTAGAACAAAAGACTGACCCTTCCCTGAATAAGAGGGAATTCCTCCTGCCTGCCTGCTTTCAACTGGGGCTTTCAGTTTTTTCCTGCCTTTCAACTGAAACATCAGTTTTTCCTGGGTCTCAAGCCTGCCAGTCTTTGGACTGGACTTACACCCTCAGCTCTTCTGCATCTCTAGCTTTCTGACTACAGGTCTTGAGACTTCAGCTTCCATGGTCATATAAGCCGAGTCTTCTAATAAATATTATTATATATGTCCACACACATATACATGTACATCCTATTGATTGCTTCTCTGAAGAATCTTTACTAATATAGTTTATTGCATGTGCCTACATTTCTGCTTTTTCCATTGTTCTTCCTTCCTAAAGCTCTAAGATTCAGTCTTTCATCATTTCCTTTCTATCTGAAAAACTTCCTTCAGCCAATCTTAAAGGTAAACTGACTAATAAATTCCTTTGTCTTCTACAAAACTCACCACACATGGTAGTGGAAACTTACTCTCGGGCAGCGTGGAGTACCTCTTTTTCTGGAGTTGCATCTAGATTTGGAGTGGGGCACAGAGGGTGCTTACAGGATTACATAGTTCCAAGGCTCAGAAGGAAGGTTTGCTGCCTGTCATTTCTGTACGTAGGCATATGTTGAAAGATTTCTGTCTGTTATTTGGTTATTAATTCATGCTGGTCCTGTGGGGGTGTCCCCTTGTGAACAACTATGAGGGACCTTTAGGTAGGCCTGCACTTCGCTCACGTGGGCACGTGGGAAACATTCTCCTGCCACTACTCCAATCCAGGCTGCGTGAAAAGCTGTTTCCCTGCTCCTCTCAGAAGCTCCTTTGTGGTTCCCAGGCTCACCCAGCAGCCTGTATGTTCACTAAGCCCATGGGAAATCAGGAGGCTGCTTCGGGTCCATCTGCCCACTCTTGTGAGGGGCCAGAAATACCAGGATCTTACTGTTTTTGTGGACCCTTTGAGGGATGGAAGCCGGCAACTACTCTGTCCAAAATCAAGACTCATCGGTGGTTCCTGCTATTCCCACCCACTCCTTGGGGCTGGGCGGGGAAAGGAGTAGGGATCCTTCACATGCAAATGAAATTACTGAAGCTCTCTTTGCTTCCACTCTGATTCTCCCTTCTGTAGCCCAGAGTGTTCTGAAGTGGTTTCAGGTGCACTCTAAGAACCTTCCTGTTCTTCCAGGAAGCACCACTAAATTCTAAATTCAGGGGAAGAAGTGCCAGTGGTTAGGGGTCAGGCACCTCTTATTTAGAGAAGTGGCTGAAGTCCCAACCACCACCCTGTGGACCCCACTCCTACCCAGCCAATCCCAAAACCACACTCAGACTGACAGAGGGGAGGGGAAGTTCCCTCTGAAATGGATAGTTCTTGGAAGGCCATCTCTACTACCACATCTTTTCTCCTTTGGGGAGGAGATGTGCTACCATTTTCCTACCTGTATTAGTCTGTTGGGACTGTTGTAACGAAGTAAGACAAACTAGGTGAGCTCACAAGAGAAATTTATCATCTCATAGTTCTGGAGGTTAGAAGTCCAAAATCAAGGTATTGCAGGGTAGGTTCTTTTTGATGGCTCTGAGGGAAGGATCAGTTCCAGGCCTCTCTCCTCAGCTTGAAGATGATTATCTTTTCCCTGTGTTTTCACATCTTTCTCCTGTGTGCATATGTCTCTATGCCCAGATTTCCCCTTTTTATAAGGACGCCAGTCATATTAGATTAGAGTCAACCCTAATGACTTCAGTTTAATTTAAAATCCTCCATGAAGACTCTATCTCCAAATAAGGTCACAATCTGAAGTACTGGAAATTAGGACTCCAATATATCTTTTTTTGGGGGGTGGAGGTGGGGCTAAGTAAGTCCCTAAAGTCAAGTGATGGGCAAAAAAAGAGAGACTGGCATTTTGTTCCCTGATTAAATGTCTGCTTTATCAGCAGACTTGCCAGTCTCCCTGTGCTACCTGAGCAGGAGCAGGTAAGAGAAATGTGGTGAGAAGCCCCCCACCCCTGACTCCACCTCTACCTGCCTGGGCCCCAGCAGCATTAGGTTTTCAAAAGGAATGTTATTATCAGATGGATTCTGCACATGACCACAAGCCCCAGGAGCTGGCACACAGATAAGAACAGAGAACACAATCTTGCCAAGACTAACACAGTGTGGGAGAAAGGCACACACGGTTGAGGAACAGAGCTTTGTGCTGCCAGCAAAAGCTGGGAGACGCAGCTCAATCTCAGGGACTTCCAATGTCTAAGGGACCAACTGAGGGGAGCTCTTCATCCATGGGGGCCTGCTGGGCCATCTGTGACCCACGGAGACAACCAGAATAGTAATTACCTCCTGAGAACAGCACTGCAACTTTGTCAAGGCTGCAAGGTAAGGAGACCTCCACCCCTCCACCCCTCCATGGTTCCCCAGCACCTGGGCAGAAGGCAGGAGGGGTGGCATGAGAGCTGGAGTCTGTCTAGCCATAACTTAATTTGGCTATGAAATGGAGGTTTTCATAAATAGAATGGAATCTTCTAAAAAATTTTTTTAAAAAGAGTTCCTCTGAAAATACAAAAGTGAAAAGTTATGGGCTGACAAGGTGTGAAGGGAGCTGCTACCCAGTAGGAAACAGACATTTGATTGAGCAAAACCGAGGAAAGTGACTGGGAAAAAAGTCAGGCTTGCTCCTCATCGTGTTGAGACTGAACAGTAGATAATGTGCAGGTGCACACAGAGCAGCACTAAGGCGCAGTCCACTCTAGTTCCTGCTGGTTTACTTAGCACAACACTGTGGGCAGTCTCCCCTTACGTTACTTCAGAAATACAGCGTTTAATGACGATGCTTTCTATTATTCATCTCATAAATGTACTGTAATGTATTTAACCTTTTCCCCACTGGACATTCAGGATACATCTAATATTTTGGAATTATAAATCATGTCACAATCATCTTTGTACATACATCTGTGTTCAATTTCCATTTCAAAGGGGACACATGGTTATACCTACTTTTTCTTTCAGGTGGGAGGATTAATGCTAACCAGTTTCAGAGGTTAAGTGACCTGCCTTCATCATATGCTAAATCCAAGTTTTCTGAGAATGAATCACTGACTGTATTATCAGTATATGGAAACTGTCCTTTATGCCTAATGTAAAACTTGAAAAGCTCTCTCATTTTCTTACCCATTTTCCTATATATTACTGCATTGTGTTATATTAGATGATGAGCTGTGTTTTATTTATAGCATATATAATATTCTGTGTATGTCTGAGCTCAATTTATTTTATATCTGCTAACTAATTTCATCAGCATGGGAGAAAAATGGAGAAATTGACGAATTGGAGCTTCGCATGTCTGTTGTCAAAATCCGTCAAAGAGAGCTAGTTTGCCATGATAACAACCACTTGTGATCACAAATATATTACAGCACATAGGTCCGAACTTAACCTGAGTTTACTGCATGGTAGGAAACAGTAGCAAAATAGTGCTGAAGAATTATGCCTTTACTCTTCACTAAACATGGTTGGAACTCTGGATCTGCCATTTCTACACTGTATGACCCTGGACAAATTTTATCTCTGTGCCTCTGTCCTTATTCTGTGAATTAGGAATAATCATAGAAACTACCTCACGGCTCATGAGAAGATTAAACGAGAAAATTCCCATAAAGCTCTTAGGACCAGAATATGCCCCACAGAAAATGTTCAGTTAATGTTAGCTACTACTATTACCTCTTATTAGAAACCACAGGTCAACCTCAATTTAAGCATAGATATTTGGATTCTAACAGAGTTAATTCAAACCTTTACTCGGGGCTATTTGCTCTCTGATTTGAATATAAGACAGTCATGAGTTTTTAATCCTACACCAATTATATTTTTAATATATAAATAGAGATACATTAATGCATCTGTGAATAGTTATAACAATTATCACCATAATAAGTAAATACAAAATAGAAAAGTAATTTTTCACTACTATAATAACCGTGTATCTTATATCCTTTAAGTTCCTTTAAGTTCTTCCACAACATAAGTGTTGATTGAGGAAAATAATGAAATGAAACCATATACTGGTTAAAAAGTAGCTAGGTTTAGCTTGAAATATAAAAGTTATTTATTTACAGAAAACACGCACAAGCAATTTTTACCGGCGCTTAATAAGGATCGTGGAAAAACTTTGCAAAACCAAAAACTATGTAACGGCAGCGAGTGACATTCCAACAAAGGGCTGCACCACGTCATCTCACCTCAAGTTGAAACCTCCTCACCAAAGCAAACACTTGCCAGAGAGGAATTTGGAGCTTTCCCACCACATTTAAGTGGAGACTTATCCTGGCCTCCCATGTAAACCTGGGGAGGAGGCCTCCTTTTTGCAGTGGTGCATTTCACATTTTTCTTTAGTTGTGTCACAGGGACAGTACCCAGTGGCCAGCAACACAGAGGAGGAAGTGGTGCCCAGGATAAGATAAAGGGTTCCTAACACTATTTAGAATTCCCCACAGATGGAAGAATGAGAAAATTCCTAAGCTTCTGCCTCTACCCCACCCACAGGGGAGGGTGAGAGGCAAGAGGCAGGGCAAGTGCTGGGGGTGCTGGAGCTCAGAGGTAAGTAAGCTGTTGGTTTTGGCAACGCCTGTTCCTATTGTTAGAGCACCACTGCCTGCTGCTGCCAACTCCCTAAAAGAATGTAACAAGTCCAGCACACAAGATTAATGCTCCTCTCCTGCATCTGGGGATGTTATAAATAAAGCCGGCGCTTTTTATATACTGTCTAATAGTACGCTACTCAACAGAAAGCAGATGAAGGAAACCGAAGAGAGCCTCGTTTTGCAGAGAGGAGGAAAAAACTGACGTCACAGATCCATTTTAAACACATCTCAAAATATGTTGGGAGATGTTCACACACTAAGGAGACACAGGACCAAGTCTATGGTCCCGTATACAAATTTTGCGTTTCTCTATATGTGTGTCTAATAAAATATATGCTAATAATAATAATAAAAAAATATCTGGAGAAGTAACAGCTCTTGGATTTCGCCTACAGGGAAAGGAATGCATATGATTGTAGTGGTGGTTTTTAAGGTGAAAGACAGGTCTTGCTCTAAATCTTTCATTGTCTAGAACAGAAGCATTTTCTCCCAGCAGTAAATGGGCCCCAGGCCCTCCTGCCTACCTGTGCTGGCGCTGGCGCTGGCGCTGGCGCTGGGGCTGGGGCTGGCCAGCAGTGGCCCTGGGCCCTGGGCGGGCGGCGGGGGCTGCCCATCACTCAGCTGCTTGACGCGTTTGCGGTGGGATTTGCCGTTGTAATGGACTTGGGCCTGGGCTGCCGAGTTTAGCTGGATGTTGCACACCTCACAGAAGGAGAACAGAATCTTCTTTTTCTCTTTACTCAGCTGGTCCTCAGGCCTGTCACTCTTTATCCCCTTTTCTTCAAAGCCCCGTAGAAAAGTTGCCATATTCATAATTCCATCTTCAGAGTAGTTGTCAGGGCTGAAGGAGTACTTCATACCTGAAAAAAAAAAGTACAAGTGCTTGTGAAATATATGCCTTATTTTCTAGTGTGATTATAACTAATTTTCATGGTAGGGTTTCATCTAAAATCTTCCAGCTACTCAGTGCTCACTCTCAGAAAAAGTTATCAAAAGTACTCAACTGAGCATATACAGTCTTTGAACATGTGTTCCCTCTGTCTGGAGCAGTTTCTATTCCATTCTTGCCCCTCCTCTCAACTCTTTTGCCCTTTGAACTCTGGCTCACCCCTGACATCTCAGCCGGAGCATCACCCACTCTGGGAAACCTGTGTGACCCTGGGGATGAGGCAGATCCCGGTTCACCTGCTCACATGGTGCTGTGTGACCTCCCTTCAGAACACCTATCAAAGCATGCACTTCATACATACTTTTGCTATTATTTGGTTTATGTCTGTTTCCCCAACAGAGTGTGAGCTCTGTGAGGACAGTAACCTCATTGCTGGAGATCCCTTAGGCCTGAAACTACACCTTTTATATAACAGACACTCAAGTATCTATTGGAGGAAGGAAGGAATAAATGATGCTACAAATCCATACTGTGCAAAAGGGTATTTGTAGACACAAAGGCATATGTAATAAACACACACCTACACACCTGCACACCTGCCCACAGACACATGCCCTAACTTGGGGAGGAGGTGAATAACAAAGATTAAAACACATTATGTCTACAACTTACATTGGGTTGTATTCCAAAAGCCCCTTTATAAGTCAGCCAGTGTGAACTTGAACATATTTTTTTATAGATGTAGTGAAACAAATTATTTTTAGGTGTCCGGTTTAGCCCATAAACATCAATTTAATCTTTGATGAAGCTGAAATGCAGAACATCTGAAATACAAAAATAGCAGAAATACAATTTATGGCAATCTAGCAATTAAAAAGTCGAAAAAGAATAAAACAGAGATACAATTTTGTTTATTTTTAAGTGCTGATTTTCATTTATTTAGGTAAGGGTATAGTGATAAATTATAACCTAAGTAAAGATTTTAAAGGAGTCTTTTCAGTACCTGAAGAATCTTGGATAATGAAGATGGCCTTGGCTTTTTATTTTGCCCAGTTCTAGTTTTAATATATTTAATTTTTTCATTTTAGCTAATGCCAGTATTTACCAGCATTTTTATACTTACCAGTGTGATTATTACGATGCTTTCACTACTCAGCTGGAACAAAGAAAAAGATACTCTCATAGAAGAAAGAGGAACAATGTTCAGAGAATAACTGGGCAAAAACTAAGGGAAAAGGGGTATGCATAAAAAAGATTTGGCTGAGGTGGACAGTACTGTGCTATGACGGATGAAGAGTTCAGATAAAGAAAGGATTGCAGCTTGTGAGGGATTCTGCCTGTGGGGGAAAATGCAAAGACACTGGCTTTGAGAAGTTTTGTTGATCCCAGTTGGCTTGGAGCTCTCTATGGAAGGGAAGAAGCAACGAAAGACTAGTCCATATATGGAGTTTGGAGTCAAATGTTTAAAATTCAGAAAATAAGTCAGAGTAAAGGGTATGACCATAAAGATATTGATTCTATGTATATGGAGTGTCAAGAACTCATTCACACCCACACACCCTATTGCAAAGTGCCATTATACATTATACCATAGGTTAAATCCCAACCTTCAGAGAGTTGTTAGGAAATTGCTAATTTTGATACATTAAACCTATTTGTTCCATAAACACTTTACCCAGATACTACCAATTTAAGGAACTCTCTTCCACAAAATTTTCCAAATGAATCTATTCCTTTCAGCTCTCCACAAAGGCTGTTTTCTTCCTTAAAAATCTTTTCAGACTATGCATAAATCAGGTGTAAGCAATTCCTATAGCTGAGTTGTAGAAAATAACTGTTATAATTGAAATGTGATTTGAACTGCACATATATCAACATTTTTGCTGTATTCCCTAAATCCAAAATACCATGCTGTCACAAAGCCATTTTTTTCTCATAAAACTTTAGAAAATACTAGTGCCATAGAAAAATTATGTTCAAACATACTACGTTGCATCCTCTCTTAAAATACTAAAATTTATCTTAAGAATTACTGAACTAAATGATACAAAAGATACATAATTTTTAAAATAAGCTCATCTTTAATATAGTATGCCTTGCCTAGAAATCTAATCCATTGTAAAACATAAGGAAAACCAGTAAATTTTAGCCTTGCAAAGAAAGCGAGGTCAGGCATCATCTCACTGAATCATTGAAATCTAAGTGTTACATTTCAGCTCAAGCAGCTAAGATTGTTGACTCAGCTGAGGATGGATGACACTTTCCTCTGGAAATTTACCTTCTGTGGAAGTGGGTGGACTTGCCCATGTTGCTAATTAACACATGGTATTTCACAGAAACAGGAAATTCATCAATCACGACGCTCCATTTTAAATTTGAAATCTAAAAAATGACTTCTTTGTATTACCTCTTACAAGAGATAAAGCCAGCTTATCTGTGCTTTTCTGATTGACATTTGTCCTAGAAGTAGGAGTTACTCTCACTTACAGACAATTCCCCAAACCTCCAGCACCACATTCGTGGGGCCACTTTAGGGAGGTAGAAATGCCTGGAGGTGGAGTGTACGTTCTGTCTACCAAGTCCCAATTTATTAGTCCTAGTGCTGGCTTCACCACACGTCCTCCCCTCTTAGGGGAAAAATAAGTTCAGCTCCTGTTAACAGCCACTTGCAACCAGAATATATTTAGTTCCAGAGGTCTTGGGAAAAGGACCTAGAAGTGGCACAGAAGCAAGATATCAGTCCCAACATCCACTTTTGGCCTGAGATGATATAATTTCTAGGCTTATAATATATGTTGTGATGATAACACTTATAATGTCAACTTTCTGGCTAAGGGGATCTTAAATTACATGTTTCACTTGCATAGGGCAGAAGGACCTTCAGAAATATCCAATTTTAAACACAGCAGTGGGCAGGATCCTGCTTTGGAGAGCCATGCAGGCTTCTCTGTAGGTAAGAGAAGTCAAGACACCAGACCAACTGTTCTACACTTTTTTGTATTATTTTGTCAGGTTAGATAGCCAGGCATTTAACATTCATAAGAGAATAAGATATTTTGGTGCAGTTCATAGAATAAGAAAGTTGGTCCTTGAGTTGCTGCTTTGGGGGAAAAGACAAGATGGGATAGTTAGTGACTATCTAAAAGGAGTGATTTTTCAATGACCAAGATGCAACGCATCAGGAAATTTTGTACTTAACAACTTACTCTAAAACTGGCCTTGACCTGCATAATTATCCAGTTGTCTTTTATAATAAATTTAAATAAAAGGAAGCTCATTCAGAGGTAAAGACCGGAAGCCACAAGAAGATTGTAAACACATTTTAGAAAGAAGAACTGTCCGGGACTGCTGAAGCTCAAACTGCACTATTCTGTCCAAGCCCCACATTTTGGGGTCATTTCAGATGGATAAACTCATCTTTGGGGAAAGTACTGATTTTGTTCTGAGTTATTTTAGGGAAAGGCCACACCTCTTTGGATGGGTGTAGGATTACCCCAAAAGGAATATATTTTTCCACTGTGAGTCTTACTGCCAGATTGACAGGGGCAGGAAGTAGACACAGAGAAGGATGAGCCTGTGACTGTCTTGGGCCTGGGGGACAGGGGCTCTGTATGCAGGTATGAGAGACTTGTTCCAGGCATTCCCTTTGTGTGGAGGTAAACTGAGTCCTGGCACATAGAGAGAGGCCTGAGACTAAGCAGAGAAGGCTGAACAATAGAGAATGTCCATGCAGGGCATTGGTCTGTGACCTCAGAGGACCTCTATATCTGGGAACAAGTGTGAATTTCTTGACTTGTATTTCTTTTTTTCCTTTTTTTTTTAATCCTGAAGCCATCAGTGAAATGATGCAAACATCACAGCTGATCTTCCTATTACTGTGGGGACTTGTATGAGGGTCTAGAATGGCACCTGGGGTCAAAGCCATCCATGGGAGAGCAGCGGCATGGGACTCAAGGATTTTGGTGGCCAGCAGAAGAATGATGCCATGTCCCAGAACCAGGCAGCTGCTTACGATGTTGAATAGCAACTGGGTTGGGATATCTCAGGAATTCAGAAAGGCACATAAGAAACACAAGCTGGTTAAAATATTGGAATTCTTACATCAAGTAGGGTAGAGATTTGAACTATTCTGAATGAGCTAATATGAAAGGTGAATAGGCTGGGGCATTTGAGTGATCTAAATGTAAATAAAACAAGGTTATTTTATTCTCATTCAATATTGTAGACCCTAAGCCAACTAGATGCAGAACACTTAGAAGATGCACCATAAACCTTTGGTAAAATGAAATCGTTGCTATAGTTAATTCAGCTGAAGTACAGCTTCAACCAAAAGCTGCTAGTTAATTTGGCCTTGGCCTTCAGAAGACCCAATGGTTGAATGTCTACGTAGATCAGTGTCTTTTCTGGCATCCTTGATCTTCTGAATGGTCCAAGTTACCATTATACACATACAGTATAACAGTGTCAATAATGAGAACGTAGAATGTATTCTTAGTGCCAGAATATGAATTTCAAACATATATGCTCATTTTGGATAAAACTAGAATTGAAAATATCTTTATATGCTTAGTACATTGATAGTCTATCAGTAAAAGTAAAAATGCATGTTTCTTATCGCAAGAATAAAATGTTGCAGTGATTAATGTTAATTATGAGACTGTTAATCTTATATAAGAAACAATTAATAAAAGTTGTCAATCAGTTAAATAGGGAAATTGATTGACAACTAAATCCAGTACTAGCTGTACAGCTATAGAGAGGACATATACTTATTTTGAGGTAAAAATATTCATAATCAGATAAGCAATAAGTTTAACAGTAAGACAGAAATCAGATCATATCATAATTCTAATCTTTGTAGCAATATGTGGTGTAGTAGCTTTCATGATATTAAACAAATAAACTTTAAGTTCTGTATTTAGTTTTTATTTATTTAATTCTACTAGGGCATGAATGCTTCTAGAAAAAGATCCTACTTGGAAACTCTTCTCATCTTCTGAGGCTGAAACAAAAGCAAAAGGCCAGCTTGCTACCTCAAAATTATTACCAAGCAGATAATAATTAAATTACCAAGGAGAGAATAATTAAATGCACCAAAAGGTACATATGGAACACCTCGAGCCACAGCAAGAGAAATTATTATGGACTGGGCCACAGTCTTCGCAATGAGGAAGCCCAGATTCCATTCACCTTCTGCCCTGCCTGAGACAGCAGCAGAGCATGGGAGAGGGAACTTCAAATCCCGAAGACACTGCAGCCCCAGTCCTCCCATGGCAGTGCCAGGTCAGGGATGCGACCTTGAACTCTTCTCTGAGGAGGCCCTGGAGCCAATCCAGCAGCTCAACAGCTGAGTCTGTGTGTGAAGCCGGAAGGAGCTCTCCCGGCTCCTTGAGATTCCTGCCAAACCACCTTCCGTGACTGGCGTGGAAGGGAACACAGGCAACTCATAGACTGTCCCACAGAAGTCAGCTCTGTGCACCAAGGAAGTAACACTCTCAGTTCACTGAACTCTCAGGTCATCTTAAAAAGCTTACAAACAAGAACGTTATGTTCTGGCTTTTGCCACGTGGGAAAGTATAGTTAGAGTACAACTAAAGAGACCACGTTACATAGTTTAGTTTTATTTCTAATCATAATCTCTATATATGCCACAGACATGTTTTTACATTTATTGCATTTTTTTTTACTCATTTGAAAGTAATTTGTATCATTCTAGAAGTTTGGGAAAATACAAACAGCAGAAAAAAACTGGGGGGAAATCCTCCACATTCCTACCGGTCGAAGTTAACTACGTTTTTATTTATTTCTAGCCTTTTGAATTGCACATATTGTTTTCACAGAACTCTGGTTAGACAACAGACACTTGCTAAGAGTTCAAATATATAAATATATTAGGGCTGAGCTGTCAGATTGATCATATTTACCTGCAATTTGATTAATAAGAAATCAATTTGTCCCCATCTCTGGTAAGAATGAAATGTAACTATAGCCAAGTGTTTTAAAGAAGAGAAACAGCTCTGTGAACATCTTTACTGGGGGGGGCTGCCTTGGTCCCTACATTCTGAGAGGAACTGATGTTTGAACTAAATATCATTTAGTGATATAAGAACTAAAGGATGCATTGAAGTAAATGGAGGAATGTTCCAGGCAAAGGAGATTGCATATGCAAAGGTCCAGAAGCAGGAGGAAGGATAGCAGGTGTGAAAAACTGAAAGCAGCCCAGTCCACCTAGAGCAGACAGGGCAAGGGGGAATGAAATGTAAGACAAAGCTGGAGAACTAAGCAGGGGCCAGGTAATGAGGGTCCTTGCAGGCCAAGCTGAGGTATCTAGGGAAGGTGCAGAAGCGTGTTAAACTAGACGACTGGTATGATCAGATCTGACTTGTGAGAAGATCACTTGGCCTTCAGAGGGAATAAAAGATGTGGAGCACAGTAGAGACGTTGCCACATGATATGGATAGATTCTGAAACTATTATAGTTATCCAAGCAAGAGAAAATGGTCAATGGCTGGGCCTGCATGGTGATGGTGATGGTGACAGCAGAGGGGAAAAGTGGGTAGATTCAAAAATCTTGAGAAGAAAAATCAACAGGACTTGGCAATGGATTAAATGGGACTGAGGAGAGAGGGAGGAGTGGTGTCAAGAATGACTCCATGGTTCTAAACAGTATTAAAAATATCTGGGTGTCCTGGTTCAAGGCGGCAACAGCAAGGTCACAGACAAACTGAATCGACAGCTACAAATGAAACAATTTCCTCTGAAAACAACTTAAAAGTGGCAGAGCAACCCCTTCACATTGGGCAAACAAGAGGGAAACCCCATCAAAGCAGGTAGGAAAGGCGGAGACACAATCTCGTCATAAACCCACCCCTGGTGCAGCAACCCTCAATCAGGGGTGAACTCAGGACCCAGAGCTTCTTCCTCAGGAGTGAAGGATTCATACCCCACATCAGGCACCACAACTTTTAACACTAGCAGTTGAGAGACAAGCCCCCAAAACATGTGGCTTTGAAGACCAACAGGGCTCGCACTGAGGAAACCTGCAGGGCTGTGGCAAACTAAGGAACATCTATTAAACAGCGCCCCAGATTCACCGCCCTAGAGCTCAGCACAGAAGCAGCCCTTTGAAAAGTGCTTAGACTTAAGGAGAAAGAGATTCATTTTCTAATTTTAAAGTGCTGGCCTAAAGGGCAGAGGCCTGCTGAGATACTCCTGGGGTGGAGGCTGGTGGCCTCTCTCTGCCATGCTGAAGCCAGCAGATGCCATCCTTTTTTTTTTTTTTTCCTTTTTATTCCCCTTTTCTATTTTTCTTCTTTTTTTCCTGTTCTTTTTCTTCTCCTTATCTTTTTTCTTTCTTCAGTGAGTGCCACCTTTGCACTCCCCCTCAGCCTTGTTCCAGCCAGTGGGTACCATCTTAGAGCTCTGCCCCTGCTGCACTTCAAAGCACCAGTATCTCCCAGGGGGAAAACTTCCATACACATCTGGTGACCAAGTTTGTATGTCTGGTAACATGGTATTTGCAGCTGCCACCCAAGGGACTCGTTTCTGGAGGCCAAGGCGAGTTTGCGTTCCTGGGTCCTCATGGGTCTGTAACAATTGAAGAGCGTTCTTGGCAGCCAATTACTCCCAGGGCACTGTGCAGACAGCAGACAGAAACACACTCCCTAGTTTTTCTGAGAAAGAGGCCTATTTGCCTGTCTAGGAACTTTGGCCCAAGGAGCAGTCATCTGGTTTGGCACATTTATAGAAGCCTAAGATGGGCCTCTCAGAGAACAGGCTGGTGAACGCAGTCTTTGTGCTCTCTCTTTGCCTCACCCCAGCTCACTGGTATCTTACAGAACGGAGTTTATTCCCTTCTCTGGGGGCCTGATTTTTGTGGATACTGCCAGGGAATTCCTTTACATTGCCTGGCTCTGATGGCCAGCAGGTTTATGCTTGTGGGTCCCCCAAGACTGTAACCAATGGAGAAAGAGTTCTTAAATAGCTAGCACCTTCAGGCACAGCAAGAGGCAACAGACCCAGGAGCCCAGTCTCTCTGGAAAGAAGCCTGTTAGCGTATCATCACAGCTGCAGCCTGAGGGGCAGGCTTCTAATTAAACATACGTCTCAGGGCTGCATGCAAACCTTTCCTGAGACCTAGGAGGGCAGGAACTATCTTTGCCCCTCCCTCTGCTGTGCTCCTGTGCACCGTCTCTCAGAAGGGAGCTCCTATATGTGTCTGGTACCCCACTTTTACATCTAGTGCCCTGGGTTTTGCCGTTGTTGCTCAACAGATACCCCATGATCTCCCTTTAGGCAACAGGGGAGCTTGTGTTCCCTGGTCCCATGGGACTGTAACAATTGGAGAGACAGTTCTTTACAGGCTACCACCTCCAGGGCACTGAACAGACAACAGACTGAAACACATTACCAGCCTTTCCATGAAAGAGACTTACCTGCTAGACCCAGAGCTTAAGCCTTAGAGGCAGGCATAAGTTTTGGCGCGGCTCACATCTAGAGGCTACAGAGGTGCTCTCGGGAATAAAATAAACCTCAGGGGAGAAAAATGCTTAATGAAAGAGATATAAGTAATTTTCCTGATCAAGAACTCAAAGTATTGATCATAAAGAGGCTCACTGAATGGACAGAGTGAGAACTTTAACAAAGAGACAGAAAATATAAGGAAGTCCCAAACAGTATTCACAGAACTAAAGAATATAATAACCAAACTGAAAGAAATCTTAGCATACCTCTAAAAACAGTCACCAAACATCAAAGGAGAGAGCAAGAGAAGAAAAAAGGAACAGAAGACTACAAAACAGCCAGAAAACAATTAACAAAATGGCAATAAGTACATATCTATCAATAGTTACTTTAAAGGTCAATGGACTAAATTCTGAAACTCAAAGACATAGAATGGCTAAATGGATTAAAGAAAAGAAAAGACCCATCTACATGCTGCCTACAAGAGACTCACTTCAGATGACATATACAGACTGAAAGTGCAGGGATGGGAAAAAAAGATATTCTGCACAGATAGAAACTGAGAAGCTGGGGTAGCAATACCTATATCAGACAAAATAGACTTTAAAACAAACACTATAAGAAAGAAGAAAAAATGAAGGCCAAAAATACTACAAAGAAGGCAACATCAAAGACAAGAGCAGAAATAAATAAAATAGAGGCTAGAAAGACAATAGAAAATATCAATGAAACCAGAGCTGGTTCTTTAAAAAGATAAATAAAATTGACAAAACTTTAGCTAGACTCACCAGGAAAAAAAAAAAGAGAGAGAGAGAGAGAGGCATGGAACACAAACAAATAAAATCAGAAAAGAAAGAAATGTTACATCTGATACTACAGAAATACAAAGAATCATAAGAGATTACTATCAACAATTATATACCAATAAGTTAGACAACCTAGAAGAAATGGATAAATTCCAAACATACAATCTTACCAGACTGAATCATGAAGAAATAGAAAACCTGAACAGATTGATTACTCATAAGAAGATTAAATCAGTAATTTAAAAACTCCCTACAAACAAAAGTCCAGGACCAGATGGCTTCAACTAGTGAATTCACCCAAACATTCAAAGAAGAATTAATACCAGTCCTTATCAAACTCTTCCAGAAAACAGAAGAGAAGGGAATACTTCCAAACTCATCTTATGAGGCCAGTATTACCCTGATACCAAACCCAAAAAAAGACACTACAAAAAAAGAAAATTACAGGCCAATATCCTTGATGAACATAGATGCAGAAATCTTCAATAAAATATTAGCAAACTGAATTCAACAACACATTAAAAAGATTATACACTATGAGCAAGTGGGATTTATTCCAGGGATGTAAGTATGGTTTAACATCTGCAAATCAATCAACATGATATACCATATTAACAAAATGAAGGATAAAAAAATAATATAATTATCTTAATAGACACAGAAAAAGCATTTGATAAAACTAAATATTCAATTATGAAAAAAACTCTCAACAAAGTAGGTATAGAGGGAATGTACAACAACACAATAAAGTCCATATATGACAAGCTCACAGCTAACATCATATTCAATAGTGAAAAGCTGAAAGCTTTTCCTCTGAGATCAGGAACAAAACAAAGATGCCCACTTTTACCACTTTTATTCAACATAGTATTGGAAGTGCTAGCCAGAGTAATTAGGTAAGAAAAAGATATAAAAGGAATCCAAATTGGAAATGAAGAAATAAAACCATCTTTTTGTAGATGACATGATACTATATATAGGAAATCCTAAAGACTCTACCAAAAAACTATTGGAACAAATAAATTCAGAAAGGTGCAGGATACAAAATCAATATATAGAATCTCTGCATTTTTATACACTAATAAAAAAACTATCAGAAAGAGAAATTAAGAAAACAATCCCATTTTCAAGCGCATCAAAAGGAATAAAATACCTAAGAATAAATTTAACTAAGGAGGCAAAAGAACTGTACCCTGAAAAGTATGACACTGATGAGAGAAATTTCATTAATATATTGAAGACATATATAAATTAAAAGTTATTCCATGCTCATGGATTGAAAGAATTAACACTGTCAAGATGTCTATACAACCCAAAGCAATCTATAGATTCAATGCAATCTCCTTCAAAATGCCAATGGTATTTTTCACAGAAATAGAACAAATAATTTTAAAATTTGTTTGGAACCACAAGGGACCCCAAATAGCCAAATCAATATTGAGAAACAAGAATAAAGCTGGAGGCATCACACTCCCTGATTTAAAACTATATTACAAATCTATAATAATCAAAACAGAATTGTATTGTCATAAAAACAAACACATAGATCAATGGAATAGAATAGAGAGCTCAAAAATAAAGCCATGGATATATAGTCAATTAATTTATGACAAAGGAAGCAAGAATATACAATAAAGAAAATACAATCTCTTCAATAAATGATGCTGGGAAAATTGGACAGCCACATGGAAAAGAATAAAATTGGACCACTATCTCATATCAGGCACAAAAATTAACTCAAAATGGAATAAAGACTTGAATGTAAGGTCTGAAACCATAAAACTCCTTGAAGAAAGTGGTAAGCTCCTTGACAGAGATCTTGGTGACAATTTTTTAAGTGTGACACCAAAAGCAAAGGCAGTAACAGCAAAAAACAAACAAGTGGGACTACATCAAACTAAAAAGCTTCTGCACAGTAAAAGAAACCATCAACAAAATGAAAAGGCAATGGGCTGTGAGAAAATATTCACAAATCATTTATCTGATGAGGGGTCAATATCCAAAACATATAAAAGACTTAAACAACTTAATAGCAAATAATAATAATAATATGATTTAAAAATAGGCAGAGGATCTGAATAGAGATTTTTCTAAAGAAGATACAGATGGTCAACAGGTACATGAAAAGATGTTCAACATCATTAGTCATCAGGGAAGTGCAAGTCAAAAACACAAAGAGGTATCATCTCACACCTATCAGAATGGCAACTACTAAAAAGACAAAAAATAGCAAATGTTGGCAAGAATGTGAAAAAAAGGGGAACTCTTGTGAATTGTTGGTGGGAATGCAAGTTGGTGCAGCCACTATGGAAAACAGTATGGAATTCCTCAAAAAATTAAAAATAGTACTATCATGTGATCCAGCCAGTCCACTTCTAGTTATTTATTTGAAGAAAGCAAAAACACTAACTTGAAAAGATATAGTCACTCTCATGTTCATAGCAGCATTATTTACAATAGCTAAGTTATGGAAACAACCCAAGTGCCCATCAACAGATGAATGGATTTAAAAAATGTGATATGTATACACATTGGAATATGATATGTATACACATAAAAAGAATGAACTCTTGTGATTTATTATAAAGATGATAGATGATTATGTAGTGATGAGAGAATAGTCATTTTAATAAATGGAATGGGCTGACTGGTATCCATATTGGAAAAAAATCTCGATCCCTACACCTCACACTATATATTAATTCTAGACGGATTGCAAATCTTAAATGGTACAGAAAAAATAATGAAGCTTTCAAAGGAAAAGATAGAAGAACATTATCATGACTTTGGAGTTGGCAAAGACATAAAAAGTATTAACAATAATATGAAAAAATATAAGAAGAATATATTAAAATTAAAAATGTTTCTTCATCAAAAGGTACCATTAAGAGATTTAGAAGGCAACTCACAGAATGGGATGCTATATTTGCAATATATGTATCCAACAAATGACTTGTATCCAGAATATATATGAAAACTCTTTCAAATCAATAAGACAGACAACCCAGTAGAAAAATAAACAGAGGTCTTGAATTCACAAAAGACAATATCCCAATGAACATGAGGAAAGGCACTCAATCTCATTATTCATTAGAAGTACTGGAAGCAAATTAAAGCCACAGTGTAATACCACTACCTCCACCAGAATGGTTAAGATGAAAAGGAAAGAAAATACAAAGTTCTTGATGAGGAAGTGGAGCACCAAAAACTTACACATGGCCGGTGAAGTATAAATTAGTACAACTACTTTGGAAAGCTGGGCATAGGTATAGTCTAAGACTGAGCTGTTCTGCACTTAGGTATGCATCCAACAGAAGTATGCAAATAAGCTCACCAAATGTACAATACTCACAGTTTATAGAAGCACTATTCATAACAGACCCAAACTGAAAAAGCATATAAATGCCCATCAACAGTAAAATGGGCAAATACATTGTAATATGCTAATTCCACAAGGGAATAATAACATACCGCAGTAAGAACTAATGATTTACAACTAACTACATGCAACAACATGGATGAATCTCAGAGTAGTAGTGAGCAAAAGAAGCCAGATCAAAAGATTATTAATTGTATGATTTCATCTATCTATTGGAAATACAAAATCATGTAAAACTAATCAGTGATGTTAGAAGTCAGGGTAGTTATCACTTTGGGAGATGGTCAGTGGTGAAGCGGGGAGACTAATGACTACAAAATGGACCAATAATGTTCTATGTTTCCAGCTGGCCGCTGGTTACACAGGCATGGTCAGTTTGCAGAAATACATCGAGCTGTACATTTATAACACGTTTCTAGATGTATATTTACTTCAATAAATGTTTTAAAAAGTCATATGTTCAACAGAGAATATTTGAGAAATATCATAAAAAGAAAGTAAATTAATCCCCCTCAAGCCCACCACCAGAGATTTGCGTTTTAATTCACAGTATATTTTTCTAGGTTTTTAAAAATGTGACTACATATTTATAAAAACCTAGTTACTGTACACACAATCTGTATCTTGCTGTTTTACTTAACATATTATGCACATCTTTCTATGCATTAAATATTTATCTTTAACATCAGTCTTAATGACAGAAAAATATTCTCCCTTCAGAGATAATTTAGCCAAATTAGAGTCTCATTCCTAAGATATGAGGATCCCCCAGGAGGACAAGGCCAAGACCAGGGAATCTTAAGCACCCCTGAGGCCTTCACAGCCATTTCTTCCAAACATTTTCAGATTCTAGGGGATCAAGGATCACCAAAATCATTTCATTTCCCCCAGAACCTTATGGGTGGTAGTAAGAAAGTGTTTTTTCACTTTCTGACTATTTTAAATATTCCTGGAAAAGAGTTTTTTCCTATCTGTGTCATGCGTATCCATGATTATTCTCTTAGGATAAAGTCTGGGAAGTAGAGTTCCCAGGTCCACTTCTGATACATGTGGCCAATTTGACCTCTAAATAAGCTATACCAATTTACACTTCTATCAGCCGTGTATGAAAATGTTTATGTCCCTTCACCCTCAACAACACTGAGGAAGCTGTTTGAAAAACTCTTAGTCCATCTGACAGGCACAGCGTGTTTCCAAATGCACTTATGTGATTACTAGCATAATTGGGCAGTTCTTCATATGAATATTGACCATGTATTATAGCTTTTATTAGTGAATTTCCTATTCATGATCTTAACATATTTTCTTTTTTCAACTGAAGTTTATCTCTCTTGTTGATTTTTAAAGACATTTTTGTATATTAGGCACATTAACTCTGTCTCTCATATATTGCAAATATTTTTCCATTTAATTTACCTTTTCATTTTGTTCACAATCTTCAAATGTACTTGTTTTTATTTTTCATGTTGTCAAATCTATCCACCTTTTCATTTATGATCACTGTCTTTAGCTTAGAAAAATCCTTTCCTGGCCTGTGTTACAGAAGTTCTTAATTTTTAAAAATAATCTTGTAATTTCCATTATGGGTTTAAACATGATACACAGAAGAAGAAAAACGAATAAAAGCCTAAAAACCAATACACTCTCTCTTAATGTGTTAGGGTCATATGGGACAATTGTGTCGATTGGCTGTGGCCACTATTAGGTGGTTACATTGAAAGCCAAGGAAGAGGAGGAGGTAAAGCAAGAAAGGTTCTTGTTACACAAGTGAAATATTCCTTCCTGAAGACCTTGGTGATGAGCCATCATCCTCTTCAACTTGTTGGAAGGGACTGGGCTCTGTCTTGGAGACCATTCCAGTGTACTCTTATGACAGGCAGGAAGACAGAGCAACCCAGCTTCCCTGCCACTCTGAGTCTAGAGGAGCAGAATACACATCCAGTAAACAATCTCCATCCAGCTTTTCCCAACAACTTCTCTCTCTTCAGCTACAAAATGTGGATACTAGAGGTTTGTCTCCATGACTGTTCTGAAAGCTAAAAGTTGAATCACTGTGAAGCCTTGAAAAACTGTCATATAAAAGAATGGTGCTATAATTAATTCACTGGAACAAAGCTTAGGTATTATTTGTCATTTGTTCTTTCAAAAGTCAAAGAAGTTGTATTAGTTGTGCAGCAGATGCAAAGTTTTAACATCTATGGGCATTCAAAAATAGAGAGAATATAAGCTTTCCTGATGATTACTTTTTCACATCAGAAAGTATAACTTTTGACAGTAATGTGATTTTCATTCTTTTCTTCTGTTATAATATTTTGAAACTTGGTCTGTAATAACTGCAAAGGTGATGCTGTATGTGTACACACACACACACACACACACACACATACTTAGGTAATAATTAATATGGAGACATCATTGAGTTTAAAGTCATTATCTTCTCTGAGTAATTTTATCTGGTCCTTTGGCAGGTTCTTATCTCCCCCTTATAGTTACCCAATTACAATCTACTGCCACTAACAGGGAACAAAGATAGATTTAGACAAGGGATTGTGTTCAATTGGGTCAAAGCACACAGCAAGCCTAACAGGCTTAAGAGAACATGAGAAGAAAATAGCAATTCCCACGGCTCCCTCGAGAATTTAAAACACCAAGTCAAAATTCAAAGCTGACACCTTTGGTAGGTGTGATATGGCTTCCAGGAAACGACCCTGCAAGCCCTGCTGGAGAAATTAATCCCAAAGGTACTACAGGCAGAAGATGACCCAATTATCGAGAAGAAGGTCAGGTATATAAAAGACAATGATAAGAAGAGCAGGCCACAAAGACTAAAATATCTGAGCAAGTGAGATTGTTAGATTTTGATTGTGAGAGTCAAACCAGAAACTGCTCAGAAGAGAAAAGGAGAAACATGTCTTGTTGAAAGTCAGTGTCCTGATGTTCCAGGGGGCGAGACCAACTCTCCAGGTTTCAAATGAAATAGGAACCTCCAAGTTCATTATGTCATCACCCCACTGCTCACTGGAATCGATAAGAAATAGAGAAGGCAGGTAAAGATAACCCAGAAGGATGTGCAGAATAAGAGTCTCATGGCAACAAAGTTGATTTTTCTTGAACTTTTAATTTATTGCCACTTCTGACTACCTGCTCTTCCCATATTGATTTTCTTTTAAATGGTCTTTTGCCCTTTTAAAATTGATTTTTTAAAATGTTTCTTTGCCAAATATCTCCACTGCTTCTGACGTTACATTTGATGACATTTAAAGTCTTTATATTCTCACTTTCCCCCTGAAAGGAATGACCAGCTTTGACTTAATTCTATTCTAAGAAAAAAATGAAAAAAAAAAGTGAAAACCTAATTTATTTGCTGCCCCTAAGAGTAACTGCTAAACTTACTATATAAAATGTTCATAAAGTACATTGCCCCAACTATTTTTAGATAGAGTCTTAATTTTAAAGTTATGAAGTTAAAATCACTCTCATTTATACTCAGAAAAGACTCAGAAAAAGAACAGCTGGCATACAATTTGTTTAGCCACTCAAAACTTTATCTACTTACTGGTGACTTCATTGGGCTGCAGAGCAATTTCATGTTTTCAAACACATGAATGAGTACAAGGTATTTTTGATTTATAGACAGCTGGCACCCTAGGGCAATGCGTGGTAGGGACCAACTACCTGAGCTAGACAGGATTTGCTCCTTTGAATTCTTGTAGCACGATGTTCACATCAACAAGTGAAATTCATATGGTATTATGCAACCAAGTAAACTTACAGGAGGAGCATATGCATTCTGAAAGGCAGCATCCAATAATCTCCACAAACATCTCTCTGGTGAAAGATGAATTGAAGCACCTATCAAGCTCTTTCTTCTTTCTCTCTCATCTCACTTCAGTGACCCAGTTGAGGAATGTAAAATATAAAATATACTATAATAGAAAACATGTTCACAGCATAGTGGAGTAATTTTAAAAGGACTCACGCCAAACACACAAGAATGTTTGCCTATTTGGAGATAAGAAGAGGGGAAATGGGAATAAAAAGAAACAAATATATGAAAGGAGCTTCTCGTGAACCAGGGATGAACGTTAACATGCTATGACTTGAGGAGTGTGATTAACTCGACTTTCTACATCTGAGGTTAAAAAAAATATAAAAACCAATTTCTGTTTTGAAACCACTTTGTGATGAAGAATAATGTAGTATTATGTTCCGTGACAACAGGCTCATACAAATAAGATTCTCAAGTAGCTCCAAGTGGGACATTCAAAAGCTTAGTCTGATTTTGAGCAGAGAAAGGAGATTCCTCATAGGGCCTCTAATTATTGATCTAAGCTCCTTCCACTCTTTCACTGACTGAAAATTGAAAAGCGGCAATATTGGCTTTTGAAGAATTCCCTTCTTTTGCCTTTTCATAAACTGCTTTTCTAGGACTCTTATGCTTCATTCTGCATCCACATTCAAGCCTAGCCTTGAATTAATTCCCACTAAGTTATTACTGACTGATGAAGATTTATTTGTCAAAAAGAAAGAAAAAAGAAATGAAAATCTAACGCAGCTATGTTTAATGTAGCCCAGCATCGAAACACCCAGGGAGTATGTTTCAAAATCCGTATGTCTACTCCCTACCCCGTAGACTCTGATTCAGTAAACTTGGCATTTGAATAACTGGTAGAATGGAGAAGAAAGAAATAAAGTATTTCTTGGAATGCCAAAAACTTATGTGTTCAGCTGGTCCTGAGCCTTTATACAAGGATGTCTTCCCATTTTCCCCATGTTTTCCCCACCACATCAGGACTTCTAAGCCACTTGCCTACAAGGAACAGGAAACCAGTCCCACTTCCTATTGCACCATTCATCTGCTTCTCAACCTAACAAACACTCCAAGCATCATACAGAAGAAAGTGACAGCTCTGTCAATCACCTGATATTTGAGTGACCTTGAGAAACCACTCATCTGTCTGGGCATCAAATTCCTCTTCTGTAAAGGGAGGAGAATGAACTACATGACCTCTAAAATTCCTCCCTCTTTTAAGATTCAAACGTTTATACAGCTTCATTTTTGACTGTCATTTGCTTTTGGTATAGGGAGGAATTATAATGTCCAACAGAATTTATCTGCAAAATGTTATTGCCTTGGGAAATGATCTGCTCGGATCCTTCCGATCTACAGCTCATCCTTCACGGAGAACCCAACAAATGCTGTCAGTTCTGGGTTTGCATAAAGACTATTTCCTCCCCATCTCACTTTGGCAATTGAGTGGGAGGCAGCAGGCAATATTTCAAAATGCAAATTGACATTTAATTATACAAAAATCTCCTTCCGTGATCATTTGTTTTGCCAGGCTGATTCTGATCTACTTGAACGTTTTCCCTTTTTGTTGACTCCTTGTTCTTCACAGTTCATGTGGAGAAGAAAGATAAATGAGCCTCAGGCACTAGAATTATATTCTTGTTACTTCTTCTACCTAATAGAATCTTTAGGTGATACTGTCATTTGCAAAATGATGCTTCTTTCTGAGACTTCTCTGAATCCCTGACATCCATACTGACATTTTCAAGATGTGAGCATTTTGGGAACTATAATCAATTTCTTGTAATAACATATAATGGAAAAGAATTTGAAAAGAAAACATATACATACACACACATATATATATATGTGGATGTATAACTGATTCACTCTGCTGAACAGTTGAAACTCACATTGTAAATCAACACACTTCAAAAAAAAATTTTTAATGTGGGTATTTCCCAATATTTATATCAAAAATAGAGTATTCGTACAAATGTCACTTAAAAGTTAGAGTGGAGAGTCTGGCTAAAGTGGACAGGAATGGATGGTTCTGTTTTAACTAAACACTGAAATGATTCAGCGTGGAGATAAACCAGGGCCAGGACTACAGTGAGGGGAGAAAGGCATTTGCCTCAGAGGTAGAATTTAAGGGGGCACCAAAAATCTGAGTAATCAAGGTCAACAATATCTTAATGCAATATTCTAGATCAGTAACAGTGCCATGACAAGCCATACTGGACCCAGATACAAAAGGAAAAATCATAATACTGACCTTTTCTTTATTTAAAATTTTGTTCATTGTGGATTTTTAATATTGATTTTGACTTTTAAAATAATGAAATAAAGCATTATTTATCTTGATTACTGAATTTTTGATATCCCCTGAAAGCCTTAAAATTTGCACCCAAGGCAACTGCCTTCTTCATTTTACCTTAGTCCTGGCCCTAGATAACTTCCCTTCTGTTATAAGCCATATACCAACATTACTGTATCTTTTTGTTAATAAAGAGGGACCCATAAAACAACTCTGATTCTTTCTATGATAGTTCTTGTTTGTGTGTATGACTTTTCTAAGTGATTAATGCCATTTTAATAATTTATTCTAAGCAGTGATTGGAGAAGTAGTCAATTTTCTTTTTACATAAGAGAAAAATGAAGCTCTGGTGAAAATAAACTGACAAGGGACACAATGCAGTTGGTATATGAAAATCTGTATGCCTCATGAACACTGTCTTGTTGAATGAGAGTCAGGGAAAAGAAGAAAAGAGAAAGCAAAAGAGAGAGAAATATAGGGAAGATGAAAGAAACATGAAAACACCCCAGGAATTTTCAAATTTCAGCATGCATAAGACTCATCTGGTAAATTTGCTTACAATGTAGATTCTCAGGCTGATCCCTATACATGTGAATTAAATAAGGCCTGGGGCATCTCCTGGAATCTGCATTTTTAAGTGACTCTAATGCAGGTGTTCTAGGGACCACAAGTTGAGAAACACTGATGGGAAGCACCCATTGTGGTAGAAACTGGGCTATGTATCTGGAACACATTTTTTTCATAATTCCCACGAATAACCTTAAAGAATTAATGTCCCTTTTTTTACACATGATGAGAAAAAGTCCAAGATGAAAGAAAATTACAAACTCACATTTTGAATGAGTGGACACGTACCAGGAACACTGAATTGTACCAAGGATCTGGCTATAGCTCAAGTGTTGGTTGTCAACAGTTGCAATGGTAGACAACTGGGTCAGATGTTAGTGGTGTGCATAGGTGAAAGGAAAAGGTGACAGAAATGATGGGGTGGGAGTGAGGCAGAATAATTCAGAAGGTGGGAAGAAAGCAATGTTTTGCACATGCAATGGTTTTACTTTGCAGTTTAAAATTTAGACTGAGAAGTGTAACCATTATGTCAAAGCTAGCTATTATGTGAGCAAGTCACATAATATATTTATAGATGTGGCAATAATTTAGTTTGATGAGGAAAGAACAAAATCTTGGATTGAACCTGGTTTCTAGTTTAAGCCTACATCTCTGGATTTATCCCCATTCTGCCTTTCTGTGCCTTCTGTCTCTGATCCTGAACTCAAGCTGTTCTTACTGGGCCAGTCTTCAGTTTTTACAATTGTTAAGTCAGAATCTACTTGAAATTCTCCTCCCGCAGGGAAATCACTCTGATTAACTCAATATCATCCTCTAACTGACACCATTATGCCCACCCAACCTTCACCTGTTTATACAGTTAACACATAGCAAACTTAAAATTTATGCACCCATGCCTGTGTTGTTTGGTCTAATAATATATCTAGATCACAGCTCGGTTTGTAAACAGATTATCAGTTTCTGGAGCTGTCTGAATATTATAAAACCTACTTACAGAACCTATCACATAATAAAATCTGTATGTCAGGAAAAGGGTCAATGAGCAATTATTGAAGAGAATGCTGATAAAACAGTTGCATATTCATAGGTCAATAGCTCTGAGATGCTGTCATTCACCTGCCAATGAAGTTTTTCTCCCTAAAAGAATAAACTCCTAATATTTAATAACCATTAGACTCTTGCTATTTCTCTAGATCTGTTGGGAGTAGGAGTAGAGAAGAGACGTGTAAGACATAGTCTTGAGAAACTTAAAATCGTACAGAGGGGAAAAAAAACCCAACACACTTGTCTGTAAGGCCAAGTTACTTAGGATCTGCAATCAGAATAAAGGCAAGAAGGATCAAAATGACCTCAAGAATTGTCTTGGATGCCATGAAAACCCTGCGAGGCAGGATGTGATTGGATGTAACAGAGAAGAAATTTGGCATAAAACACAGAAAGCAGTGAAGGCTAAAGATACAGCTAGGTTGTAATCAGCTTACCTGAGACTTGAAGTCATCAAAGTATGTAATGGAAAGACTATGTGTGGAGAAGGGTTTTAAAAAATGAGAGAATAAGAAATAAGAGGAAATAGTTATAGATCTCACATCAAAGGATTCTGTCTAAGGAAGGAACCCACTGGGGGCAATTGAAAACTATTCTGCAGAGAGAAGAGACTTGAATGATGTTGAAGATAGAATATAAAGAAACTATAATTACAGAAGAGAGGGGTAGCTATGGCAGGGAGTTCCTAGAAGGAGGAGGTAGAAATGGGATGTAAAATATAGTGGATGAGAAAACTACAGAGGAAAGAAAAAGTCTTAGAAGATTTGGATGCAGAGAATTGTTGGAAAAAGTTGGAGGCACAGGAGGAAGCTCACCCTAAATGGTTTCCATCATTTTCATTATGTGGGAGGTGAGATCAGCTTCTGAAGGCAAAAAAGGGAGGTGGGGGTAGGTGAGAATGTTGTGGCGGCAAGTGTTACAAGGTGTCACTGCCATCTTCATCATCTATGGTTGCACTATGGTGTGTGTGCTAAATCTTATACAGAGTATTCTTAAACAGGGAAATTATAAATCCTATGTATATATAGCTACAGCTTCTCTCTCAAGATCATGAAGTGTAAATAAGAAGTTTAGATACATTTAAAGATCTAGAAGGAAATCCCAGTTTTCATTCTTTTACAAATTTTTTTATGTTCCATGACTCAACCAACTTCATTTCTTTTCTAATTTGAGTTGTTATTACATAATGTTTTGAAATGAAAGAGCACAGGTGATAGTGACTTGGATTGACAGAGTTTAGTAAATGACACACAAATTTTATAAGTAATGAATATCAAAAGAGCTAACATTAACTTCTTGTTAAAAAGTAACCATAATTTAAAGTGTGGAGCAATTCCTAATCTAATTAAGAATACTGACGACCTTCCATATATATCAGGAGTCTATTCAACAACTATGTGGTACAGTCAGAAACATCTCCACGCATAAAGGTAATTTTTAGGTTTAAGACAAAGAACAGACTGTTATAGACTGTGCCAATCTATCTCCCTCTTTTCTCCGTGAGACGGAAACTGTGGAGGGTTTAATTTGGTTATTCCTCCTGGGGATATAGGGAAATCCACCCACAGAAAAGGGAGGGAAACAGCTAATTTTAGATTTGAAGGGCATGTACTCATTCCAGTCTTGGGGAAAATTGTAGCAAATTTCTAAACAATCATTGACCAACTAAGAATTGAACTTCCTAGTATTCTTTTTACCTTCCTTAAAGGATTGCTTCATTATATTTTATATGTATTATTAATTTCAGGAATAATGTTCAAGTTGCCTCCATTTCAATGAAGTGGGAGATAAAGGCTCAATCAGGCCTTCTCAAATCTCTACAATTTATGTGTCTGGAGTTGGCCACTGAACAGCTGGAAGCACACAAATTCAGGTTAGTCATCCTGCTGGGCTGCTACTTTATTGATAGGGCTTCAATGATCACAAATTAGAATTGCTCCAAGAAATGGAGAGGGTCACTTTACAAAAGGTTTTACTCACTTGCGGTTTTTAATTTACTCACCTGGAGACTACTTATGCAACACGTTCTGACAGTCCTCAGATGACTTGAGCATTCACCTTTTAAAAGATTTTAGAAGCTCCCCGGGACACTAGATGAGGGAGCTATATTGCTGGGTGAACATCAGAGTTTTATCCAAGGGCTTGTTTCACTTCTTAGTACTGAAAATGCCACGTCTTATCTGCCGTAGGTTCCTCTCTCCTTTGTGCACATGTGTGATAACGAGGTCTCACCTGCCTACCAGCAGCACGCCATTCAGATGTACTTACTACACTGGGAAAACTGCCTTACAACAACTGATTAAGAAAAAATGTCAGAACAAAACTGTGCTTGTTCCCATCTTGTGGGGAAGGGGAACAGCTTGCCTCATTAATTAAATTAATTGAAGATTAATTAATTTAAGATGCTTTCATTAATTAAAGATTCAAATAGTGGCTAGTGTTGCCTTGAAGCAGGCTGACTAGTTTTGGAGGCTCTTATTTAGCCAAAATGCAAATTACTCCCCAAAAGACTTGAAATTGGGCAAACAATGCTGATAAGAAAATGGAAAAAAGGTATGTAAAAGTAGACACTGTCATTCAAAATCTCCACTCCTGTTATCTGCTCAGAGTGAACAGAGTAGGGGAAGCACAGTGAGACTGAAAGCCTGAAAAACATTGCAAGCCTGGCTCTGTCCTCTACTAGCTGTGTCTTGGTTTAAGATATTTGATCTCTCAGCATGATCTGAAAAATAGAGACAGTTCAATTTCCTCATAGGATTCTGGTGAATATGAAGCAAAAAAAACCCACGTGTAAAGTGACTAGAACTATCTGTCACACAACTTGATATTTAATAAATATTAAGTACCATTTGAATACATGTAAATTTTGGGGAATGGGGTAAAAAAAAAACCCCTAACCTGAAGCCCTTCTTAATATAAAAATTGTTTCAGAGGAATGACTACTTAGCATGACAACATGACCTCTGAGATTGATCTTAAGTGACATTCCTTTTGAAAATCTTATTATAAAAAATGTAAAGCATACAAAAAAGTAGAGAGAATATTGTAGCTCATCCTCAGTTTTGACAATTACCATCTTGTATTTCACCTGTATTCCCCGCCACTTCTCCCCCCAGATTATTTTCAAGCAAATCCTTGAAAAAATATCATTTCACCTATAAATATTTCACTGTGTCTCTTAAAATGTGGATTTAAAAAACATAACCACAATACTGTTACTACACTTATAAAATTAATAATAATTCCTTAATATCATCAAATATCCAGCCAGCATTCAGATTTCCCCAACTGTCATATGAGTGGGTTTTTTTTTCCTAACAGTTTGTCTGTTGAATCAGGATCTGAATAAGGTCTATACCTTTAAGTGATTGCTATGTCTTTCAAGACTATTTCACTCTATAATTTACGGTTTTTTTTCCTTGCAATTTATTTGTTGAGAAATCCATGTAGTTGGTACTTTTGACCTCTCCACAGGCTAGACATTTCTGATTGCATTCCTATAGTGCCTTTTTCTATTTGTTTTTATTGATGTACATGACTTCCAACGTTATATTACTTACAGGTATACAATAGTGATTCAACGTGTATATGCATTACGAGATGATCACCACAGTAAGTCTAATTACCATGTGTCACTATTTAAAGTTATTACAATATTATTAACTATATTCCCTATTCTGTATATTATACCCCATGAGTTAGTTATTTAGTTATTTTATAACTAGAAGTTTGTGTCTCTTAATCCCCTTTCTATTTCAGCCATCCTCCACCCCATCCCCACTCTTTGGCAAACACTAGTTTGTTCTCCATACCTTTAAATCTGTTTCTGTTTTTCACATTGACTTGTTTTGTTTCTAGATTCCCCACGTAAGTGAAATTATACAGTATTTGTCTTTCTCTGTCTGATTTATTTCACTTAGCATAATATCCTCTAGGTCCATCTATGCTGTCACAAATGGCAAGATTTCATCCATTTTTATGGCTGAGTAATATTCCATTGTGCGTATATGTGTGTGTGTGTATAAGTATATATAAATATATATATGTGTGTATATATATAATGTATGTATGTATCAAGATATATATACACACACACACACATGCACATTTACATATCTCCTTTATCCATTCATCTATGATGGACATTTGATTGTTTCCATATTTTGGCTATTATAAATAATGCTACAGTGAACATAGGGGTGCATATATCATTTTGAATTAATGTTTTCATTTACTTCAGGTAAATATTCAGAAGTAGAATTAAGTCATATGGTAGTTCTATTTTTAATTTTTTGAGGAACTTCCATACTATTTTCCATAGTGGCTACACCAGTTTACATTCCTACAACAGAGAATAAGGGTTTTTTTTTTCCACATCCTCATAAACACTTGCTGTTTTTTGTGTTTTTGATAATAGCCATTCTGACAGGTATAAGGTGATATCACATTGTGATTTTGATTTGCATGATGACTAGTGATGAGCATTTTTTCATGTGTTGTTGGCAATTGTATGTCTTCTTCGGAGAAATGTCTGTTTAGGTCCTCTGCCCATTTAAAAATTTTTTATTTTTTTTTATTGAAGTATAGTTGATTTACAATGTTAGTTTCAGGTGTACAGCAAAGTGATTCAGTTATATATATATATATATATATATATATATATATATATATAAAACAATATGTGTGTGTGTGTGTGTATACACACACACACATATATACATACTTTATAAAATAAATTTCTGTTGTTTAAGCCACCCAGTCTCTGTGGTATTTTATTATTGCAGCCCTAGCGAACTAATACAGGTGATAAAATGAAAATAAAATAGTAAGTGGATGATTACTTAGATTGCTGATCAAAGACAGCAACTTTTTTTTTCAGTTTAGTAATTTTACTTTGAATAACATTAAACAGTAAATGAAAAACACCGTGACAAGTTAAGAAGACTTGTGGAGGAGATGGAAAAGCTTTATATCTAAATACATTTAATGGTACTTTTTTTCTTGTTTTTTGAACAAGGTCCCCACATTTTCACTTTGCACTGAGCTCCCCAAATACATAGTTAACCCTGTGTGCAAGTACAGACTTTGAAAGACATAAACAAACACAGGCTAATGCAACTTTGAAGTAAGTAAGCTCTATTTCAAACACTTCAAAGAACACTGTCAGAAGTCATCCAGGATGGGTTAATGTTTTTTGTGATCTCTAGGGACACAGTGAATGAGTGCACAGTGATGGTCACAGCCAAGGAAGAAAGTAACATGGGGAATTAACCTGTGGATCAGCCCACTCACGGTCAGGAAACATGTTCCAGCCTCTTTACGTTCAGGGAATCAACCAATCATTTACACCCTGACCCATTTGCACCCAGCTAACCCCAAATGAAGACCAGTGGCCCTCCAGTCATTCCACAAATGTAGACTGGTCATAAAACATTGTATGGTAAATGATACAGTCCCAGTCCTGGTCCTTGTGGAATTCACAGACCAAAGCCATGGAAAGTAACAAATAAAGGGAGAGTAAAGAAAAAAAAAAAAAAAAAACCTAAAAGCACAACAGAGTTTCCTATTTATAGCAATTTGTAGTCATCATCAGGACTCCAAAGAAAGCAACTTTTTAATTAAACTATAGTTGATTTACAATATTGTGTTAGTTTCAGGTAAAAAGCAAATTGATTCAGTCATATATATATATTTTTATATATAGTATATATAAATATACTTTTTCCAGATTCTTTTCCATTATAAATTATTATAAGATATTGAATATAGTTTCCTATGCTATATAGTAGGTCTCTGCTGTTTATTTTATTTAAGTAGTGTGTATCTGTTAATCTCATATTTCTAATTTATCCCTCCCTTTCTCCCCCATCTCCTTTGGTAACCATAAGTTTATTTTCTATATCCATGAATCTATTTGTTTTATAAGTAAGTTCATTTGTATCTTTTTTTTAGATTCCACATATAAGTGATGTTATATGATATTTATTTTTCTCTGTCTGACTTACTTCATTTAGTATAATATCTAGGTCCATCCATGTTGCTGCAAATAGCATCATGTCCTTCTTTTTATGACTGAGTAATATTCCATTGTGCATATATGTGTGTGTGTCTATATATATATATCTCTATATCATATCATATCTTCTTTATCCATTCATCTGTCAACAGATATTTAGGTTGTTTCCATGTCTTGGCTATTGTAAATAGTGCTGCCATGAACATTGTGGAGTGCACATATCTTTTAAAGTTAGAGCTCTCATGTTTTCTAGATACATGCCCAGGAGTAGGATTGCTGGATCATATGGTAAATCTATTTTTAGCTTTTTAAGGAACCACCATTCTGTTCTCCATAATGGCTGCACCAATTTACATTCCCACCAATAGTGTGGGAATTTCTTTTTCCTTCACACACTTTCCAGCATTTATCATTTGTAGACTTTTTTTTTATAGCCGTTCTGATCACTGTGAGGTGATACCTCATTGCAGTTTTGATTTGTATTTCTCTAATAATTAGTGATATTGAGCATCTTTTAATGTGCCTGTCGGCCATTTGGATGTCTTCTTTGGAGAGATATCTATTTAAGTCTTCTGCCCATTTTTTGATTGGGTTGTTTCTTTGATACTGACTTTGTATATTTTGGAAATTAATCTTTTGTTGGTCACATCATTTGCAAATATTTTCTCCCATTCCATAGGTTGTCTTTTTGCTTTGTCTATGTTTCCTTTGCTGCCCAAAAGCTTGTAAGTTTAACTAGGTCCCATTTGTTTATTTTTGCTTTTATTTCCATTAATCTAGGAGATGAATCCAAAAATATATTTCTGTGGTTTATGTCAAAGAGTGTCCTGTCTGTGTTTTCCTCTAGGAGTTTTAGAGTATCCAATCTGACATTTAGGTCTTTAATCTATTTTGAGTGTATTTTTTGTATATGGTGTTAGAGAGTACCTTAATTTCATTCTTTTATATGGAGCTGTCCAGTTTTCCCAGCATCTTAATTTTTCTTTCTGATAGTTTGTAATTAGTGTATATACACAACAGATTTCTTTATATTAATTTTATATCCTGAAATTTTACCAAATTCATTTACTAAGTCTAACAGTTTTTTGGTAGAGACTTTAGAGTTCTCTATACATAGTATCATGTCATCTGCAAATAAATGGTTTTACTTCTTTTTTTTTCAGTTTGGATGCCTTTAATTTTTTTTTCTTGTCTAATTGCTATGGTTAGGACTTCCAATACAATTTTGAATAAAAATGTCAAGAGTGAGCATTCCTGCTTTGTTCCTGATCTTACAGGAAATGTTTTAGCTTTTTACCACCGAGTATGATGTTGGCTATGGGTTTGTCATATATGGCTATATTATGTTGAGGTACATTCCCTCTATACCCACTTTGTTGAGAGTTTTTATCATAAATGGGTGTTGAATTTTGTCAAAGCTTTTTGTATATGTTGAGATGATCATTTGATTTTTTCCTCCATTTTGTTAATTTAGTGTATCACATTGGTTGATTTGTGGATGCTGAACCATCGTTTTATTTTAGAATACTTTGAGGACACTTATTATCTCTTCTTTGTTTGATAGAATTCACCTGTAAAGGCATCCAGTATTGGACTTCAGTTTGTTGACAGTTTTTTGATTATTAATTCAATTTCATTACTAGTAATCAGTCTATTCAGATTTTCTATATCTTTTTTTTCAAAATACTGAGTTGGTTCACTAGCTTTCTGCTCAGTTGGCCATTGAGGGCTCTATTTTTTCAGTTATCATTAAAACATGTGTTTTAACATATCTGGTGTGTTTCAATCCATTACAAATATAATTTTAATTGATGATTAAATTATTTTATCTTTGGTTAGTAAGACTGTGTTCAGTTTGAGTCCTTTTGACACAAATCTAGTAGTCATTTTTATTTCCTAGGTTGGAGAATCAACTATTTCTCCAAGCAACCTAGTTCCTTTCAGGGGGAAATGGCATTTAGATACCACAATCTGGTGGCTAGGGGTGATCATTGCAATTAGTGACTATGAAGTAAGTCATTGTTTATAAACCTTTTTAGTAGACAGAGACAGAAAATACTTAAAAAAAATAAAATATATTACAGATTCATACTGATATTGTAATTCACATTCGGGACTACAAGGTTTCTATTAACCCTATTCATTTTCACTGATATTCATCTTTATCTTTTTTCCTCCAATGTCCAAAATTCCAATTCTCAAGGACACCAACACAATTACATATCTGTTTTATCTCACAGAGCTAGCCTCAGGATCACCATATGATTACTAAATCCAACAAACACATTTATGGTAAATAAATTATTTTGCATCTATTTTGCTCTTAGGGTATATACTTATATATAGTGAAATTACTATAAAGCTTAAAGTTTTAAGAAGTTCCTTTCTATGTGGTTATGCCATTAATTTGTTACACAGGTTACTTGTTTCACTTTGCTTCTGACTTCTAGGGATTGTTTCTTACATTTAATTTTGTTTTATAATTATTTAAAATATCTACATTGTGCCCAAATCACACCTATAAAAATGTATATTCAGGGAATTCTAACTTATTTACTTGTCCCCTTCTTCCCCTATAAGAATCATATTTTATATTTAATAGTTTTTCCACTCTATTTTTAATATAAGAAAATATAACTCCTTCCTAGAAGAATGATGATGGTCGTATATTATATATACATTTATCCATCTACTTTCTTTCCCTCAATATTTCCTGCATTGCATAACCCTCTTCATTTATGATATTGAAACAATCGCCTAAGCTGCCTAAGGTAATGTAATGATTATCAGAGTTTACTGTCATACGTGTGAGATTCAGCAATGTAGTCTAATGAAATAGGCATCCTGTTTCATGTTCAAAAACATGATTAGCCTTAAAAGCATGATTAGCCTTAAAAGCATACCTTATACCCTCACATAAGGTGTCAATATTAAAAGGGAATAATTATAAAGCTGTTTCACTTAAAGGTTGGTTTTTCTCTTAGAATCAGTGCTGTATTTCTTTGCATGAAAATTAGTATGCAAATTCTCTTTCCACCTTTAGGCATTTGTAAAAGCAAATATCCCATTAATTAAAATCTTGAAATATTTATAAAGAGCTCTAGAATGTATGTAAGTTATTTTTCTTTTTACTAGGCTCTTGTTTGTAGGCATTTACAATAGAAATTTTATAATGGAAAAATTTGGAATCAGAAAAAAAAATGAATAGAAATCTTAGCTATGATGCTAACTAGCTGGATGACTTTAGGCAAGTCACTTCACCTCTTAGAACTTCAGTTTTCTCATCAGTCAAGTAGAGATACTACTACCAACGTTGGAGTGTTGTTGTGAGAAAGAAGTAATTATTTGAATGCAACATATAAACCTCACAGCATTCTGCAAATGTAAAAGCATAATAAACAGGCTGGTTTACTAAAATCCAATCTGAAAGCTTTAATTTGTTTTTTTAAAACGATAGCAACATCCAACTGTGAATGAGAGCTTTACAATCATCGAAGCTGCAGTCTGAAAACTGACTTTTTGCCTGAGCAGAACTCAGTTATAAATATCTGTCTTTGGACTTGACATTCAATTCTGAGATGAATAGAAAATTCTTCCGAGTTTTAATCTGACACCCAAGAGCTAAAACTCTGAAAGTAGATAAAAAACATTTTTTAAAAAGGCAATCTGTTCATCTCAAGTGACTTTTAATTCCAGTTCTGATTATTCAATACAGAAAATACATGTTCAGATAGAAACTCATTTCTGAAAATTCTTCTTTAAAGCTTTTACACAATCTAAGTGGGAAAGGAAATATATCTGTATTTTATGTTAAGGGAAAATAAAACACTAAAATGAGTCACTTTTTCCTTTAAAATTTTTTCATTAAAGAATATATTATACTACGTAACCCTTTGAATGTTATTAAGAAAATGATAAGTCAACAGGAATAAATAGATTTATGACATTACATTAAAAATCAACTATGTTCATGGTTGCCTTTTTTGACCATTACAAATCATACCCACTGAATCATCCATTCTTACCAATGAACTCCAATCATAGTCCTTGTTCATAAGTGAAGCTGAAGAAATCTGCCCCTCTGCTTTCAAACAGAAATCTGCTTTAGGGGGTGCATATTGAGGAGTTATGCCTAAATTCACATGTAAAAATAATTTTAAAACAATACCGTATGTACATTTTTTAGCTCCAAACTTCACAGTTACATATTATTTTCCTCTTTTCACTTAAATCCTGCATGCTGCCAACAGTTATATGTCTAGGCCACCAATCCAGTTATGAACAGCTGACTGCAGGAGGGAGGGCAGAGGAACTAATTAGGAAAATTTTGAACACAAAAAAAGCAATGATAATAGGTCAATAAGCCTCCATATATCCATCATACAGATTTAACAATATCAAAAACTTGCCACATTTACATCGTTTTCTCTTCATTTCTTTGTGGAAGCCTTTTAAAGAAAATCTCAGACTTTAGGAATACTTCAGCATAGATCCCTAAAAGGATGGACATTTTCTTACATAGCCACAATGTCATTTCCACCATAACAAAATTGCCAATGGCTCCTTGATTTTATCTACTACTTGGTTCATAATCAACATTTTCCAATTGCTTCAAAGTATGCATCTTAGAGTTGGTATGTTCAAATTAGGATCAAATAAAGTCTACATGTTACACCTGGTTGTTACAACTCCAAATCCTTTATTAATCCAGAAATGTGCCTCCTTTGATTTCTTCCATGCCAGTGACAAGGGGTTTCTCTTGTTGGAGAAACTCTCCCCTTTTTACATCCACGTTTCTTAAGTGCCTATTTCTTGCCAGGTGCTTTTGCATTTATTACTTAATTTAACCTCAAAATAGCCTCAGGAGGTAACATGACAGACACAGTTTCTCTCGTCTCCCCCATGGTTATGGAGTAGTTGCTGGGAAGCAGCTGCCAACAGAGGCCTTATCAAGGAGTGGTCATTCATCTGATCCAAGTAGATCAAGGCTGGTCTATGGCATTTCCCAGTGAAAAATGACCCCAGTAATTTCCCCTCAAGATGCTCCCTGCAAGGTGATTTACGGGCGTATTTGTTGATAGACACATCTTCCCAAGACAAATCTTTTAACTCCTTTCTCTAAGTGCTAAGATGCTGTGTCACATTTCTATTACGTCACTTCTTGCATTTTAATTATAGTCATATATGTCTTCACCCCACTACACGGTTAAATTCCAACAGGATAGAAATTATGCCTCATTCAACTTTGAATATCCAGAGTTGAGCACAAAAAAATGGCCTAGCCTGTAACAATTTGTGGAATTAAAAAAAAATGAAATGAATCGATTACGCATCCCACTTTGAGAACTTGTATAAGACGCAGGTATATAATTTATCTGAGAGGAAGCCCTCTCATGAATCCACCACAAAAATCACACAGCACCATAGAGGAACTGAGGCATGGGAGTGGCGATGCACAAAATTACAGAGCATATGAAAGACACAAAGGGAAAGAGCGGTGGGGGAAAAGTATCCAAGAGAAAACTGTACACTTCAAGTAAGGAATTTCTCTGAAATACTGAAACATAAAGCAAACCAAATTGTAGTTAATAAGAGGTCATGGATGCATACTTTGTCTTTGCTCAAGGACATCTCTGGCTGATTAGCAGGTAAGCTATTTTTCAGTATTACCAGGGTTGAGATAACACACTTCAGATCAATGTTTGACAACCTTTATTGTTCAGAAAGTCAAACCAAAATCCTTTACACTTCAGCTTAAGCACATTCCTTCTTTTCCTTCATGAGAGGTGAGCAGCTGGCTGCCATGCTAAGCAGATCTCTTTTATATACTGAGACCCTCCAAATATGCACTGCTTATTCCAACCTCTAAAATATGCAGCTCTCTTCACACTCTTCCGTATGTACCCTGTTGGGAATGTTTCTTTATGTAATTCATCATTTGAAATCATCCATTTTTTTCCTACATTCCTTAACTTCACCTCTCCTCAAGCCCCTTCTGTTAATGTCTCTAGTTCCCTTTACTGAATTAATTCCTTCCCCTCTCAAATTGGCATTCTGCTTTCCACATTTTAACAGAAGGCCTTATTTTAGATAATAATTTACCTTACATTTCTTTCCTTGTCTTGAAATGTCCAATGATAAAATTAAAACAGTCCCAGTCAGAATAATGAAACCAGTCTTAAAAGACTCTCCATATGTCTTGGGAAGATTTGCCTTTCCGGAGATGTGCTGATGAATTTTTAGCACAAATTTAACGTCACAAAATCATTCCTCAAGTACTTCTACAAGTGTTCCATAGTGTGCTCTGCCTCTGAAAGCATCACCTCTGATACTTCAGAATGGTAGAGCCGTTTTGAAGCTGAATGATACCATCAGTTCAAACAACCCTGCTTACAGCTTACAAATACGAGAAACATTTCTGGGAAGTGAAGTGACTGGTCCCAGGGAAAGAGGCCAGCAAGACTGTTCTCTGCTATACCACATTGCTTATCAGAAGGTTTGTGACGCTGCTTTCATTTACTGCTACCTGAAAGGTTTGGCAGATCAACCTATGGGTAAAAGAGAGCTAAAATGAAAATGCCTTTTTCAGGCTTAGAAACTAACAATAAAGAATAAAACAACAACACAAGAGCTAAGCTCTTCATAGCTCTGACAATAAATACTTTACATGTATTAACTTATTCAATTTTGGGAATACACTTGTGAGGGAGATATTTTTATCATTCTCACGTTACAGATGAAGAAACTGAGGCCCAGAACGTTTCAGTAACTTGCCCAAAGCCGTGCCTGATTTAATTGGGATTTAAATCCAGGCATCTGGTGCCAGAGTCTGTGTTGTTAATCAGGATCTATACTGTAAATGGTTCAGAAGACTCATCTTTGAGACAAAGGTCATCTGTCTGCTGAGGTAATACATATTTATCAAAATAATGTTTTATCTGACTCAGCGAAAAATAGAAAAAGTAATCAACATGCTACCAGTGTAGGTTCAAGGCATCTATCCTTCCCACCCCCACAGCAGGTGATAAACTGCCGAGAAAATTTCTACCAGTGAATATATGTGTCTGCCTTGATATTGGAACGAAGTTCTCCTTAAACCTAAAAAAAAAAAAAATTTCTTAATAAAAACATCAGCTGTTTATATGAAATTATTTTAAAAACTGAAATAGTGTTTAGACAAATGCTTTGTTCTGATGAATGGAACAGTTCAGAGGAGAAAGCATACATCTTATGAGTTTTATAAACTGTACATGATAATTTCGAGATCATCACTGGGCCATGACTAACGTACATATTCAAACCCCAATGGACAGAAAAACCAATCAACAAAGATCAACTTTTTAGTATTTACTGAATACAGAGCTTTGGGCTATATACTGTAAAAAAGAGGCCAGTCCTGATGTAAAAAAGGTCAGTCTCTGTTCTTAAAAGACAGTCAGTAATTGAGTATCTGATAAAAATGAAGTATCCATGTTAGTTGGGCTCTTTTGATGATAAGACTAGAGGTTCATTCATGCTATGCCACAGAGCATTTTACTACAGGCTGTATTTAGAGATTAAAAAGACAGGTGTTTCCACCATACAATTGAACAGCACAGAAACCCAAGAATCAATCATTCAGCTTAGGCTTGGACAGATAGAAATGAGCTCAAGATGAGAAGGTCATTGATTCAAAACAGTAATGGCAACTAGGTAACCACCATGAGTCTGCTTATCCCTAATCCTTTTATGCCATCTCTGTTTCTCTCTGTCATCGGGTCTCTTTCTGTTTCCAACTTTTTCCTTCTCTCTGTGTATTCCACTCAAAGGCTTCAAAGCGAGGATCTGATCATCTAGTTTGTTACTACCATCTTTGCTAGGCTGAGCTTTCCCACCGTGACCACCCTTGACATTATCAAAAGATGTACCTAAGATGAGAGATGACCTCTTTGCTTGACCCAGACCTCCTGAAACCATGGAGCCACTATCAACATCTAGGGACTCGAAACATAACTGCTCCTAAGACACCTGGATCAGTGTTAGAAATACAGCAATTTGTGTACCAGTAAGATCACTTCAGTTTCTTATGTAGAGCCCAGTTCCCTTAATGCACTATATACAACTTACAGGAGGCAGCATAAAATATGTCACACGTGTTTTTATAATCTGTAGGCACCTAGATGGTGCAATAGTTGAGGGTAATCTCTAAAGACACTAGCAATGTTCAAATTCAGCTTTGATGTTTACAAGATGTGTGACAATGTGCAAGTTACGTAACGCATCTGTACCTCAGTTTCCTCATCTAGAAAACTGAGGTAATAATAGTCCCTACTTCATACTTTATTTAAGAAAATAAATCATTCAAAGACCTTCAAGTAAGCTCTTGATAAATTTTAGTTATTATTTTCTAATTACTTCTAACACACCTTATCAATTTTATCCCTTGTAATTCCACAGCACAAAACTTCTACCCAAACATATTATGCTCTTTCATTCTTACCCTCTACCTAGATCTTCTCCCTCTAATCCTTTCTGGTGAAGGCCTCCCCATCTCTCAAAGTTCAGCATCAGTTTCCTTTTCTGAGCAATGTCCTCTCTGGTTGATCGTCTCTAGACAGGGCCCAATTCCTCTGGCCCTGTATGTCATTCAACTTCTCACCTCAATGGTGAGCAATTCAATGCACCACTTGTGGATCCAGGCTGGCCTTAGGACTGGTTTGGAATACAGAATGTGGTGGAAGTATATTCTGGAGCTCTCAAACCTAGGCCTTCACTTTCTGCTCTTGGAACCCAGCCACCATGTGATGAGAAGTCCATGACACATGGAGATGTTACATGGGGGGAAACCAAGGCACACTGGCTGAAAGCCCCAGCTTAGCTCCCAGCTGATGCCAGCACCAACCCTCAGCCATGTGAATGAGCCATCTTGGATTGTCCAGCCCAGTCAAGCCCCAGATAACTGTGGCCCTAACCATCACCATGTGCCCAGCTGAACTTAGCCCACAGAAACATAAGAAATAATCAAACAACAAATTATAGTGGCTGGTAATGATAATAAAATGGTTTTAAGCCACTAAGTTTTGGTTGTTTTATTACAGCCATAATCCAGGTTGTTTATTATATACCAAAACATCATTCATGAAAGTCCTAGACAGAGTAGGTTTTTCTTGGGCTAAGCTCTCATAATTCTGTTTTGTAATTTAACAAATTGTATTGTAATTATTTATTTTTATGCCTGTATCCTCTACTGAGTCTCAAGACTAGAAACTATGGACTTAAGGGGGAAAAATTTCAGAATAAGTTTCAATAAAAGTAATTTACAGTAACTAGAACAAAGATGTAAGTTCAGAAATCACCACCAGCCTGTCATTTTGGTAATCACTAACCCTTCGTAGATTGAAGCAAGTTATAGAAAGGGTAAGATCTGTTACCCCAAAACAATGTTGAGATGATTTAATATTACAGTTTCTATCTAGAACCCTGTTTATATACTATCTTCTTCTGATAATTCTCTTCTGAAAGAGAAAAGAAAAACAAAGGAAACAGAGAAAGAGGCCAAAGTCAGCCAAGACTGTTTTGCTTGTTTACTTTTTTTAAGAGGAACAAGAAGAAGAGGGAACCTGTTTTATTAGCCAGCAGGATTTTCTGGAAGCTGGGCAAGAGAGTGGTTATAAATATGGACTCCGGAGCCAGGCTGCCTGGGTTTTAATTTCAGCTTCGCTGTCTGGGTTTGAGCTCCATGTACACATTTTTGTGGCAAGTCGCTAAACCTGTATGTGCCTCAATTTCCTTATTGACAAAATGGATATCATGAGAGCCACCTACTGCATGGGGCTCTGTTAAGAATTAAATGGGTCAATACACACAAAGCACATAGGATGGTGCCTGACATTCATAAGACTGGTTAGTTGACACTGCTGTTCCTCCCACTCTTTTTCCTGCTCCTCCTCCTCCTCATTATAAGTACACAGTAATGAAGAGGGTGTCATTTTATGTCATGGCTAGACAAAGGGGCCACTGAAACTAAACAGTAAACAGTGCTAGACAATTAGCTTTCTAACTTATGCCAGACACAAAAATAAATTCCAGAGAGAATTTTACTTATAAGACACAAAAAATTTTGTAACATTTAGAAGAAAATATTGGCAAATGTCCTTAATAGCTTGGTTTATGGGGAATAAAAACCTTAAACCAGATATAAAAAACACAGGCCATTAAGGAAATAATTGTTAAATTTGACCACACTAAATCTTTAAAATTCTGTGCAAAGGAATAAAAAATATCATAAAGCTGAAGGACAAGCCAGAGACTGGGAAAAGAAATTTGTCAGGATTAGCGTCCAAAATATATAAAGAACTCTTACTAATCAATCATAAAAAGCAAATAACACAATATAAAATGGGCAAGATGACAAACCAGCTTATATAAGGGAAACACAAATGGTCAACAACAAAGTTCAATAAAACCCCAAGACAACATGTCCATCAATTTAAAAATAAAAATGTAGGATATTGCTTGCTTGGTAATTGGCTCCTCATCCTCCATCTGGACCCTGAACTAAAGTTATCTTCTGAATAGGAAGATGACAATGTGAATGAATCAGGAAGACAGAAAGGAGAAACCTAGGCCCCTTCAAACTCCAAAACTTTTCCATCCCAATCTTTCCGGATCAGGCTGATTAGAGCCATTAACCTTCCAATTATGTAACCTGATAGTTTATGTAATCAAATTTTTTGAATTGCTCTTGCCATGTCGTGGTCATGTTTTATAACAACATCATTATCCTTATAAAGGCTGGACACAGCTGTGAGAGAGTCTCACATATCAACTCAGAACAACCCCATAAGGTAGGTATGGTTCTTATCCCTATTTTGCCAATGAGCCACAAAATGCTAATGAGCCCAAAGTCACCCAGAAGAATTAGTATCCAAATCCAAAGTACCTGGCTCCAACATCCAGCTCTTACCATGTTATCATTGCCTATAAAATATGACATAGGAGACAATGCTCAGTCCCACTAGCCATCAGGGAAATACAAACTTGCAACATGCCATTTCACACTACATGCAGAATGGCAAACGTTTAAAGCTCTGACAAAATAAGCACTATGAGAATGTGAGCAGTAGCAATTTATAAT
Organism: Camelus dromedarius; assembly: GCF_036321535.1. Classification (NCBI taxonomy): domain Eukaryota; kingdom Metazoa; phylum Chordata; class Mammalia; order Artiodactyla; family Camelidae; genus Camelus; species Camelus dromedarius. The sequence goes on from NC_087439.1 coordinate 52,576,648, forward strand.
CTTCTAGAGGGCTTATAAATTGCTGCAAACACTTTCAGGCATTTGATAATATCTACTAAAATGGAAGATGTGTATTCTCCATGATGTAGAAGAGTTTCACTTCCAGATACATATGTTAGAGAAAATATTTGCCAAGGAAATAAGAAGAGAAATGTTCACTTCAATCATATTTGTAATAGTAAATATATATAGAGAGAGATATAGATGTATCTCTATCCATAAAATTTGGGATAGTCATAAAATGGAATACTATTCAGCAGTTGATATGAATAAACTGGAACTACTAGCTTCCTAATAGGTAAGTCCTAAAATAATAATATTAAATTGAAAAGTACGTTGAAGACTCCTGCAGTGGACTACTATTTATATAAAATTAAACAACATGAAAAAATATATTCTTGAATGATACATGAGTGTTTAGTAAAATACACAATCATGAATGGAGCTGATAAACACTCAGTTCCAAGGCCTGGTTACCTCTGGGGAGAAAGGGATAAGGCGAGGGCACGTAGGAGTTCCAACTCTGTCTGAAATGTAGTGCTGGCTTTGAAAAAACTAAGGCGACTGTGTTGAGATTTAATAAAACTGGTGGCAGGTGCACAGTGGTAAGCTAGTTTGTATATTTGTTTTTACATTTAAAGTATCTCACAATAAAAACAGAAAAACAGATGAAATGTGGCATAACAGAGACCATTCCAAAAATAAATAACAGAAGAGGTGATTTACATTTATTTCATCAAAGTCCTTTTCTGAGAAGGCACTGCTTTACAGGAGCAACTATTGCTCTGCGTCTAGGTCTGTAACTTTCATGTGTCTTGCCTCCCTTTAAAAATTTAACACAATAAATTATTTTTACTAGAGCAATAACATTATAGTTTTACATAAAACAAAATAAGAGAAATCCCAAGACACATATTATAATTAACAGAAAAATAAAATTACTGGCAAAACGTTTATGAAAATATCAGCAGTGCCTTTGTATTAAAACATGTTTCACCATCTTTTTAGAGAGTGTTGAAAGTTTCTCTTCCATGCAGAGGAAAAAAAATTCAGGGTTAATAATTTTGAATCAGGTAGATAACTGTCAAGCTATGTATTATTGTCTCTAGAATGCCAAAAGGTAAAAAGCTCAGGGACCAAAAAAAGTCACTTGTGGCCAACTGTGAGTTTACTGGCCTGTTACCCTGTGCATTCCTATCCCACCATCTAAATTCCAGAATAAACAGTGTTCTAGTTACAAACTGAGATTCAGGTATACAGAGGAACAGATCAAAAAGTCTGACATGCAAGGAAATTTGTCTCATGAAGAAAACTCAGTATTTCAGAAAAACGCTTTTCTATCTTTGTATTTCATGCCGTTGAGGTATTCCCACGCAAACACCGTAACATCACACTTACTGGTCATTAAAGCAGTGAGTGAACTTGCATAAGACATGGCCAAGACAGGAAATATAGAGTAAACAACCCAAGAACAAACAAAATACAAAGCACAGAGTTCTACCATTTAGGCTTATTTTACACAGAATGCTAAAAATTTAATCATAGAAAATCCCAGGCTGCTACAGATGGAAGTTGTTTAAAAAGGCACAGATATAACATCTGGAAGTATCAGTAAAGGAAGACGTGGGGAAAAATACAAATTTGTCAACAGGAATTTTAGATAATAATAATCAGGAGCTACTTATAACATGAGCAAAGAATCCATCATCTCTGAATAACTCACAAGAATGCTTACAGTATGATTGAGAGTCATGGCTTTGCATTCTCAAGAAAAATGACATATGACATTAATTCAGTATACATTTGATTAAGAAGCATGGGAAAATGAATTTTAAGCTCCTGATTCTAAAATTCATCTGTAAAACAAATATGTAAGAATCTTCTGGAAAAAGGTAACAAGACTTGTCCATTCAGCATTACGGCACAGTGTAATGAAATAGTAATTAAAAGAGTGAGATAAAGTCACAAGAACAGACAGCCAGACTAATGGAACAGAATTGTCTCCACACAGATAACAGAAAGTAGAAGTTAGTGATCTATGTATGATAAGGGAGCATCAGCAATACAGTAATTACCTAATATACTGTACTAAAACACTGGGTCAGCTGTTTGGAATACTGGCTATGAAGGGGGATTTATATTCTCATCTCAAATTAAATAAATTTATATTAAATAAATTTCAGACAGGAAGAGTTTTTTCAAAAACACTTCAGAAAAGGTCATTACTTATTTAGTAAAGAACTTTAAGTACAGAGAAAAATAACTTTAAAAAAGAAAAGCAGATTTTTTTTCAAAATGTACATACTTTTATTTTATAATCATAAAATATGTGGGAAATTCAGAAATATAAAAATGCATGAAAAACTAAATAAGAAAGCTTGTTGATTTTCCTCACCATCCAGGGGAAATTTTGCTATATTTTAGAGGATATTTTTTCTTTTTTAGTATGTGTGTATATATATATGTGTATATATATATATATATATATATATATATATATATAAGCTTTTCTTTTTTATTATTTATTTCATAAGTGGGATCATAGATGCTTTGTAATTAAAGTTTTCAGTTTTTGTATTAAAGAGACCTTTCTACGTCAATAAATATGGACATATATTGTCATCATCATTTCCAGTGGTTCCGATATATCTTATTTCATTAAAAAGAATCTTTTGGAATTAAAAACAAACCTTTCCTCTTTCAACTACTTGGCTTCAAAAGTCAGTTTTGGAAGTCTCTGTTTCTTCTTCTTCTATTTTCAATGATTTAAAAACTCTTTAGATTAATGGGGGACTCTGGCTCAGTAGGGTCACTCATGTTCTACAATTGCTGGACAACAAAGCAAATTTATACATTTCCAAATATTATCTCTATGCATTTATTTTACTTTCTCTGGAAATTGGTGAGGTTGGGTTTTTTAAATGTATCAGTCATTACTTATCAGTATTTCTTCTTTTCTAAGTTATCCCTTCATATTCTTCAGTTAAGGTCCTACATGGAAATTTTTTCTTTACTGGTTTGTTAACAGAGCTCTCCTAAAAAATTTACAAAATTAATAGTTTCAGTATATGTTATAAACAATTTTACCCGCTTGTGATTTGTATTTTATCTTTGTTAATTTTTTTGTTGGCTGTGTGGAGGTTTCAAATTAGTCACACTTTAAAATATTAACCCTAATGGTTTCTACCTTAATTGTCATGCTTAGAAAGACCATCACTACTTCATGACTATATAAATATCCACTTAACATACTTTCATATGGTCTTGTTTTGTGTTTTTAATATTTGAATCCTTAGTCTACTAGAAATATATTTTGGTATGAGGTATGAGAAAGAATTCTGACAATGTTTTCCCCAAATCTGGACATTTGTTCCCTGTCAATTAAATACCTTGAACAGATGCTAAATTCTTTTGTCTGCTGGGGTCTTATATCGTCTGCCATTTATTTAATTAATTATATCATAAACTGTTAATTTGTCTTCCTAAAATTCTTGAATTAATAAAAACATAAAAATAAAAGGTAACAAATTAGAAGAAATTATTGCAGGAAATTTGAGAGATAAATGGTTAATAGCATTAATATGATAAATCATACAAGTCAACAAAAAAACTACCAAAACTCCAATGGAGAGCATGGAAAATGGGCAAAGAATATGAAGGGGAAATTCATAAAAGAAGAAAATAAAGTACTAATGTAAACATTAAAAAGTAATTTTCAGGGGGAGAGGATATAGCTCAAGTGGTAAAGTACATGCTTAGCATGCACAAGGTCCTGGGTTCAATCCTCAGTACCTCCTCTAAAAATAAATAAATAAAACTAATTACCCCCCCAAAAACAAAACAAATGTAATTTTCACCTCTGTAGTAATCAAAGTTTAAGAATTGAGATTCCACATATAAGTGATATCATATGACATTTGTCTTTGTCTGACTTACTTTACTTAATATGACTCTCTGGATCCATTCATGTTGCTGCAAGTGGCATTATGTCATTCTTTTTATGGCTGAGTAATATTCCACTGTATGTATGTATGTATGTATGTATGTATATATATACGTGTGTGTGTGTATACACCACATTTTCTTTATCTAGTCATCTGTCAATGGACACTTTGGTTGTTTCCACGTCTTGGGTATTGCTAATAGTGCTGCTATGAACATTAGGGTGCGTGTGTCTTTTTGAATTATATTTTTTTCCAGATATATGCCCAGGAGTGGGATTGCTCGATCATAGGGTAAGTCTATTTTTAGTTTTTTAAGGAACCTCCATACTGTCGTCCACAGTGGCTGTATCAGTTTACATTCCCACCATCATATTAAGCGTGAAGTAAGTTGGACAGAGAAAGACAAATGTCATATGATATCACTCATGTGGAATCTAAAAAAAATGATACAAATCTTATTTATAAACCAAAAATAGATTCACTGACATAGAAAACAAACTATGGCTACCAAAGGGGAAAGGGATAGGGGGGTGATAAATTAGGAGTTTGGGATTAACAGATACACATTACTATGCATAAAATAGATAAACAACAAGGACCTACTGTATAGCACAGGGAACTATATTCAATTTCTTGTACTAACATATAATGGAAAAGAATTTGAAAAAAAAATGTATGTATATGTATAGCTGAATTGCCTTGCTCTACACCCAAAAGTAACATTGTGAATCAACTATACGTCAATAAAAAATAAAATTTTAAAAAAGATATGAATAATACTATTTAATCATTAGCAAAGATTGTTTCATAAAATAATGTTTTTTAAAAGTCCTCAAAATTGAAAAGAATTTGAGGACAGAGGCACTCACACTTCCTATATAAATGGACAGAATCATTTTTTAAAAATAATTTGGCAGTATCTAATAAGAGTTATAGAACAGAGTATCCTTTGATGCAGCAGTTTCCTTTATACTCTAGCCTAGAATATAATCTGAAATGTAGTAAAAGATTTATGAACAAAGATATTCATCCTAGTTTTATTTATATCAAAAATAGAAACTAAGTAAAAATCCAATAAAATAATGAATCTATAAATCATAGCATAACCACAATATTGAATACTCTAGCTATTTAAAATAGTTATCTCCCAAACTGTTTAATGGCATGTGGAAAGTCTTAGGATATAAAATCAGGCAAATAGAAAGGAACACTTTAAAAGTCTATATTTAGCTGGATCCTAATCAGCAAAAATACATGAAGAAAAATATTGAATATAAACACACTTAATGATCATCTCTGAGAAGTGGGATTACCAGTGATTATTATTTTCTTCATTTCCTTATTCCCAAAATACATCTCTACTGTTTTTATCAAGCTAGATGGAAATATAAATTTGAGGACGGCTTGTGTTTTTGAGATGGGAAAACTATGAACAAACATTTATGAGCTGTAAGAAGCAATACAGAGGGAGAGAAGGAAGGCTTAAAAGGTGGGAACAGATGCTGTAAGAGTCCTGATTGGAAGGGGCATCAAGAGGTCAGGTGGAGAGAGAGAACTGCCTAAGAGGAACGTCTTTGCTTTGATACTTGTGAGGAGGAAGCACCAGATAGAGGCAGATACAGATAGATTTATAAGCAGGGAATGGGGATGGAACACTCAGGGAGCTAAGAAATATACACTTTGAGTACCTAGGTTCAGCATGAGGCAAGCTCATAAGCTGAGACTGAATGGATGTAGGGTGGTTAGGAAACTTGAGAAAAATGATAAGGATTTTGAAAGGGGAATAGGAGAGGGAGTTAATTAAAAATAGTGAAAAGAACTGCCTTGGTATTTCTACAATACATGTTAAGATCCTGAAATCATTTAGTTCTATCTTGTTCACCAGAGAACAAATTTATTAACATATCTGTGACGTATCTTGATTGTTAGTTGATTGATGCTGATTTTTTGATTCATTTAATACCACTCAAGCCCTTCACCAGCCAAGTCACCAATTCTCTGCTCATTTGCAAATCTAGCAGCCAATTCACAGTCCTCGTGTTATTTCATGTTTTATCAGTATATGGCATATTTAGGAATCCCTCATTCTTGAAAATTATAATTCACTTGCTTGTAATACACCACACTCCGTTGTTACCTCTACTGTACTGGTTAACCTTTCATAGACGTCTCTGTAATTGTTAAAGCGTTCCACGGCTCAGACTGTGCGCCTCTTCCCTACATTCATTCATTCACGGGATGATCTCTTTGAGTCTCTTGGCTTTAAACACTTTTTATACAATGACAACTTACCTATGTATTATATTACTTACACACACACCCATCAGCAGTTTCAGTCTTTCACTTGAACTTCAAATTTATATAGAACTGCTTACTCTACATACATGTCTATCAAATTGTCCACAAGCAAATTCCAAATTACTCCTCATCCCCAAATTACTTGCCCATTTAACTAAAAGAAAACCATTCATCTAGCTGTCCAAGCTGAAAACTTAGGAGTCATCGTTATTAGGTCTCCATCTCTTTTTGCCCTCTTCTAGTAGAGCTACAAATCCTATTTACTCTAGTTTTGAATCATCCCAGAATCTAGTTGTTTCCCACCACCTTCATTCTAGTTCAAGGTACAATCAATCATCTCTCACCTGGAATGCCTTGGTCCCCCAAGGGGCCTTCTCCATCACTTCTTATCCCCCTCAGTCTGTTCTCCTCTGCTCACAACTCTTTAATGACTTCTCATTTCATTCAAAGTAAAAACCAAAGTCTTTATGGAGGCCATTAAGCCAAATGGCCCAACTCCCTGCAAATCCTGACCTTGAATCTTCACATTTCTCCCCTTCACTCAACAGGACAAGCATCTTTCAGCTTTTCAGTCTCAGAGCATTCACACCCGCTGTTCCTTCTATTTGAAAAACTCTTTCCCCAGATTTTCCCAGGAGTCCTTCCACATCAGCCTCTGAGACTTCCATGATTACCCTTCATAAAAACCTAGGAACTCACTCCCTTACCCTGCTTTAGTTATTTTAATATATTTTTCCATAGCACATATCCCTACATAATATATGATATGTTTATGTATTTTCCCATTTTTACGCCCAAACTTAAGACTCAGAGCCAGATAGGTTTCTGTTTTATTTACTGTGATAGTCCTAGGACCTGTTATGTAGTAGGTGCTCATAAATATTTGAATATTTGGATGAAGTAGTGAATAAAATACTTTCCAATACCAACGATGTACTAGGTTGCCGTAGTGGGTGCTAGAACAGGAAATTAAGCATTTCCCTCTGAAAATTTCTCTGTAACTCAGGGTTCTTAGTTGTAAATAACAGGAACCATCCTGGAGTATTTTTTTTAAGGAAGTTACTGGCATAGTCAATGAGAGTTTTCCAGTCTGATTGGGAAGGAGAGAGACAGAGAGCAAGAGGCTCTTCTTTCTGCTTCGTTTTCCATATGGTAGATGATCAATTTCTCTAAAGACTGCACTAAGTGAAAAGCTTTCCCTAAATGGAACTTCAATGTTTGTCCTAGACACATTTTCTGAAACGTTACCCAACTAGCAATACCGAGAAAGTGACCAAGCAAAATATATATCTAAATAAAACTCACAATTTTTAAATATGAAATTTCAGAAATATTAACGATATCTTTCCAGATAGAATGTGTTAAACTTTGATTGCCATTCTCTCATTTCACTTTAATTTTTACAAGAAATGCACCAATGGACCAGGTGTAATTGATGGAAGATTTTTTTCCCTTTCTCTTCTTCATTAGCAACAAAATCACAAAAGTATAATTTCCAGATTCCCTGGAAGAAACAAGAACATACGATGTGTCCCAGATGGTGCTTTCCAATCTTTTACACACAAAAACGAAGCTTTCACCATGAAGAACAAATGACACATATCTGTCCTTCTAGATTCAGAGAGCTCTCAACTTCAAAATGGCAAGACAACTGCCCACCTTTTTATTGTCTTCTATCAAAATATTAAATTGTATCACTATTCTGTTACACATTATTTCTTCATTGGTCAATTATCATCATCAATAAAAGCCAATAGTAAAAGGTAGCACAAAGTGACATAGAACATTTAACCTAAAACATGGCAAAATTAAAAGTTGTTTTTTGAACTTCATGACATATTCTTTGCCAACTTCTCATCTGACCCTGTTGACTCAAGAAATATGTATGAAAGGCAATTTTCTCATCAAATTTACATGATCTCCTCAACGTTCACTTTTGCATAGGAAAGCAGAGTAAGTTCATGAAGTACCTTCTCTTAAACTACATGCAAATAATAAAAATGAGCCAGTATCAAAATCCTCTGTCTTACTCCAAATGTCATCATGTGAAATAATTGGTCTGAGTCACCCACCTCTAAGTCAAAGACCAAGAGAACATAAACCAAAAGTAGGAAAGCCAGACATCAGCTATAAAACAGTGGAGGGAAAAAGAGAATGAGAGCTTAACTATTTGTGCAGGCATTTCAGAGTGTGTGTGTGTGTGTGTGTGTGAATTTGAATTTGAATGGGTCCATATGTGTGTGTGCCCAAATTGAGGGGTTGTATTTGTATTTGTGTGTGTGCGCGCCTTTTGTTTTGAGCAGAAAAGAGAGTATGTGTACGTGTGTCCACCAGAGCAAGAGAAAGAAAGTGTGTGTATCTGCCTGAGCGAGAGTGTGTGTGTCACACTTGAGGAAGAAATGCATATTGGAGGGAGGGAGAGGACTGTATGTGTGTGGCAGGCTGAAGGAGTGAGTGAGTGTGTGTGTGTGTGTGTGTGTGTGTGTGTGTAAGTAACAGGTAGGAAGAACTAGTAAGTGTTCTCATTTTTCTGCATACTGTATAATAGGAATGTTTTCTAAGGAATCATGAAAGCACAGACAAGTTTATTAAAATCTGCCTTTTCATAAGGGCAGGTACTTCCAAATGTTGAAATTAAACTCAAAAGAAATTATATGTGAAAAATATACTAAAATGATTTAGCAGGAAGATATGAAAAATTCAGTTAATTTAAACATTACCACTTTATATGTTAGCAGAATGCTATTTTTCTTTCAGTTTAAAATAATGTGATATAATGAACGAATTTTTCCTTCACTTAATGGCTCTTTAAATCAGTATTACAATTGATTGTCTCTTGATTAAACATCACTTTATTTTAAATTAGGGTTTAACAGCTAAATAATTTCTGAATGTCACAATTAAATCCCTTGCTAGTACGTTAATGTGATACATAAACATAAAATACACCCTTGCCAGAAACATTTCAACTTTTAAAACTAGGTACCATGAAGCACTGATACCGTGTGCAGGCTTATAAGTGAATTTTGATTCCTACAACACACTTCAGGTCAGTTCACTCTGCCTTGCTCTCCAGGGCTGACTGGAAGGGGATGTACCACACACAGGTAAACGGAAAGGAGAGAAACGTTCTCATCTTCGATGCTGGTCTAATGCCCATTAGATTTTATAAGCCCAAGATAAACCTGGAAAAATATCCAACTCATGCAAGGAGCTGCTCTTCCCCAAAGTTTCAGTTCAAAAGCTTCTTCATCAGATGGAAAGTAACAAAGGCAGGCTTTCTTTTTAGAACTCAGCTAGTATTTTGGTGTGTTTTCTGCCAGCATCTCATAGATACGTGTGCATAAATATATGCACGTCTATAAACACACACATAAAAATTTGCTCCACAATCTAATGTCACCTTGCTTTATTTTCCTCAAATAAAGTCTAGCTCTGAGTATGTGTTTACTAACAGTATTTGTTATTTCACACTCCTTCCTGTCCTGGTCTTACAAGAGCACCAAGAAATTCAGCGAACTTAAGAATGGATTCTCTCTTTCAGTCTGTGTGGTCACCACAGAGATGCTGGTGTCTAAACCCCAAGGACAGGTCAAAGGAAGGCAGCTCCACTCCCTCCATGCCAGTGTAGACTCTGGAACACAGGACTTCCCCTCGTGATACCACTTTCCCCTCCCCCACATCATCCCTCCATCACCCACAGGCCCTGTCACCTCCCAGGATCCCCACGGCAGTGACAGTGGGCCTCTGCCACTCTCCTTTCTGCTTCATAACCCGTAACTCTAGGTGGGACCTTCGGCCTCTTTCAAGTTGTGAAACCCCATTTTCTCCTGGGCAACCTAATTTAATGCCCCCTCAGAGGTTAAAACCCAAAATCTCTTTAGTTTTCCCTCTGGAAAGGGAAAATATGAGACACTCAGGCTCTTTAAAAAAAATAATTTTGGCCCTCTCCTTCCTGGGAGAAATGGGAAATAGGTATGCTTTTGACAACAGCAGTCAACATTTCTGAGATTCTATTACTACATTACTTTTGCCTGTGTTTACAGACTTCTGGATACTCTGTCATATATGAATTCTACTTTGTTCAAATTAACAACTAGATATATTGCTTCAGGCACTTATCCTGGAAAGGTTTCTAGAGGTGAAAGAAAAATGCACTGAGAATATTTTTTGAAAATATAACTAGCAAATCTTTGAAGATAAGTTTATCTCATATTTCCAGACTTTTCAGACTCCCTGGGAGTAGGAATACATGTACGTGTATGGGAATGTATATGTGTGTAGGCATGTTTATGCACCACACTGATGTGCTTTCTGAGCTATAAGAGCTTTTGTATAAAAGTTTAATAATTTTCTGTAGTAGTTATTAAAAATCTCTTTTCCAGTTTACTATGAACTTTGGTTTTGTTAATGAGAATTACCATGCAAAAAATTTCATCAAGATTTTCAAGTATACCTGCATAACATTACACAGGGTATTGGCATAACTTTTAATCTCTTCTGACTGTGGCCATCGTCCTTTTCTTTTTCACAAATGTATTTATTTGTGCTTTTCTCTCTTGCTCCTTTTTTATTCCATTGACAAAAGGTTTATCTCATTGTCTGATTTTAAATCAGTCTTAGATTCAACAAGTTGACTCTTTCTCTATTTTCTAATACTAAATTCTGTATTTCATCTTTAACATTAATTTATTCTTACTGCTTAATTTCAGTTTACTGCTGTTCTGTTTCAGAATTTTTGTTCCTCCCAAGTATCTAGAGTTGAATGTATCACTCATTTATTTTCAAATTTTATTTTTAAACAATAAAACCTTTTAGTGTTACAAAATTATCTATAAATACTTTTTTGGTTGCAAAGCATAACTTTGATATGCAATTTTCTTCTTTAATTACTTTCTTATAAAAGTCTTTAGTTGTATGTTTAACTTTTTCTTTGACCTGAAGGGAATGTTTGCTTTTTCCTGTGAACACCCTAAGTTTGGAGAAGAGTTTTGTGAATGGGATGGAGGCTCTATCTAAGACATTAAAACCTTAGTGATATGATTAGCTATTGATAAGTCTTAATTTATTAGTCCATGTCTCTTCCATGTTTCAATCTTAGAAATCACTGCAAAAATTTCTTATTTGTGTATGTCAGACTAACCTATCAAAAAGAAGACTTCAAATGGAACTTTTAGCAAAAGTTCTTTACCATTTTTTTTCCTCTTTTATTCAGAGTACAGATTGAAAGAAAGACTGCTCATGGTTACAAGAAGTTCCCGCCAAGAGCTGTAACTGGTGAGTGGACACAACTTCCAGTCCTCAGAGCACAGCATCCTTTTTCTTCCCACCTGTCTACACCACCCACTTAAGTACTAACCACAAACTGAGTCATTGGAGGGTAATTTATAAAAGCCTCATGATTAAATTTCTTTAATGCCATTTAATGTTAGAAATGTTCACATTAATCATTTCAAGTATCCTGTTAGACACTTGGGTTTCCTCCAACAAAGGAAGAATGGGGAGTTCAGCAGTGGGGAACAGAGTAGGGGCTGCTGAGCAAGGAAGGAAAGCCTCCAACTCAGAGTTTAGCTATTTTTACATTTTATACCCATTGATTGAAAGCCTACACTAAAAACAATACTCTTGTTAAATAACTTTTGGTTACAACTCTTCACAGTTTCACACACAATTCTTCAGACATTTGACAGAGATCAAAATAAGAAGCAATTTAAAGATGTCATTCCTTATCTAGACATTTTACTAAGACATACTTCACTTGAGATGGACTAAATGACAACCTGCTTCCCCGCTTGGCACGTGTCAGGTAAACTAGCCTTCACAGTTCAGCCTTGACCAAAGTTCTCGCAGAATATGATTAATGATATATTCCAAACCAAAGTCCCCAAGGAAAACATCTCTTAATTCTTACTATCCTAATAAAATGGTATAGTTCATAATTCATTAATATGACTGGAGTGACAGAACAGGCTGCCAGGGGAAAAAAAAGTGCCTGTATCATGTCCAAAGGGATGAAGCTGAGATAATTCATGACTGATACCACAAGCTTAAAATTCACCGTGCTCTGCTGAATAATACAAGGTTTCCTATAGAAAAGAAATAGCAACACACATATTAAGTTCCACTATTTGAGGAAAATGATCACTTCCAAAGAAACCTGTAAAATTCTTATTCCGTAATTAATGTTCTGGGTTTCCGTGAAAGAAAATTTCCTACATAATAGACTTCTAAAATACATATCATACTGAGGTAGTGAGTTAAATAAAAGTCTACTGAGCACAGAGATTCATGAAGGACAGTGGGAAAGGGTGGGCTGACAGGCTTTTGTCTCTCTCCTCCACATTTCTTATGTCTCCTCTTCTAAGAGGATGCCTGTCACTCCTGTTAACCATGTATTTTCCAAGTATGAGGCCATTCCACAGTTTATAGTTATTAAATTAACAGAGCTTAGTATGTCACTTGACTCAAAACTAGCTTTGTCAATAAAGGCAACAGACTAACATGTAAAACAAATTATACTTGGTAAAGTACTTCATAGATCCAAAATAGCATAAAGATAATAATGATGGAAACCATAATATTCTGTCGGACTCAGTCTAATTCTGATTAGCAGCAGCAACACAGACCTTGATGATCAAGAGAGTTTGGTGGAGTCCTGCACTTAGGGAAGGTACCGTTCTTAAGCCAAGAAGGGTATTTGTGTTCTGAAGGTCTTTTCTACATACTGAACCTAATTTTCCTAGACTTTTGAACTTTAATCTGTAGCTGAAGCTGGCATGTGAGTACCTCATGGCTGTAAAGATAGAACAGAGTGAAAGGCCCTGAAGTGAAAGGCCAAAGATGCCAAATCATTAAACCCAAAAATTTAGGTCATTGGAATACATTTTCCATTCTACAGAATTATTCTCTTGCACACAAAAATGAACATATCAAAACAGGAATTGTAGACTTATAGGAGCACGCCACCCATTATGTATAAAGCAGGATACCAGCCTTGGACCTTTGGTAAAAAATTTTCTGGGAAAAAGGGCCAGAAGTTTTAAAAGTTCTGTTAGTGGTTATATAACGTTGGAAGTTGTGTGAGAGAAAAAAGCAGGTTCTAGCCTGTATATGGAAAATTTCCTGTACAGATGGGTTCTCTCTATTTGGGAAGGGAAAAAAAAGCAATAAAAATAATCTAGTGTTCAAGAGCTCAAAATTCATGAGTCAAAAGATAACTTTGCACCGGTCATGAAGTCCGAGCCAAAGAAGTATTCCAATTTACTAACCTTGATTCCATGAGAGAGATAAACAAGTGAGGTAATGAGAGGGAGACCCATTCTTCTGCCTGGATCTTGTCCCCACAAATCAAATTCTTCAGTTACCATAAAATGCGGAATACAATTGCTATTCCCTACCACACAGCTGCAGTGCAAGTCTCACAAACAGGTGAATTTTAATTATAGATAAAAAGATGAGGATACTTGCTATGACCAGGCAAATTTCCTTTTAGATCTAGCTATCTCATCCAGGCCACCCAAGGACACACACAGCTGAGTTCATTTTTAACTACTTAGCTTTTTGTCAGAATTTGGTTCACTATCAAATGTGTTTGCAACATTTTTCTTAACACTTCTTTCTCTTTATTCCCATTGTTTCTCTTTGTACAGAAGCATCCTGACCTGGACAGTTTTTCTTACATTTATTTTTACTCTTCATCCTGCCTCTACCTCCCTAATCTAATACCCAGACTCGAAGCCCTTCCTATACCAATCATAGAAATAGCATGCCATTCCTCAAGTGATGGTCCTTAAATATTTGCAAATTAAGTAGTTTGCAATTATTTAAAAATCTAGTATTAATTAGTAAGTCTTTGGTCACAAGTAAGTGAAATTCCAACTCAAAATCTTGAGCAATAAAAGCTATTAATAAAGATAATTGCAGCAAGTGTTACTTTTTAAAAAGCAAGAAAAGTTATTGCTTCATGTAGCCAAAAACTCCAGGGACAGAGTTTGGCTTGATCAAGCAGCTGAAAAAAGTCACCAACACGATGTTTCTATCTGTACTTTAGGGTGTTGTATTCACCCTATGGCTTGATCTGATCTTCAGATGATCTGTAGCACCTCCTAAAGCTATAGCTTCAATTACTTCCAGTAGGAAAGTCAGAGTCTGTTTCCCCAGTAGCTCAATTAAAATGCCAGTATCTAGTCTATTAGTACATGTCTGGACCATGTGACCACCACTTAAAAAAAAATAATGTGGCTAAGGGCATGGAAAACACAATTTAAGCCAATCAGGGCCCTTTTGGAGATGAAAAAGAGGTCTGTGATATCTAAACTTCATGGTTAGGAAATGTGGAGCACTGTATTTGGAAGAGAAGGGATACTTGGGAGTCAACCAACAAATGTTGACTACAAAATTAAATCCTTAATATTTATCAAGTTGTTAGTCTTCTGCACTTTCCATTCCTTATAATATCCCACACAGAACAGCCTAACATTCTCTATACAGTAGATGTAATAGGGATAATGATATTAGTGAAGCACAAACATACAGAGAATAAATGCGAAATACATGCTTGCTAAACTAACAATATATTTGGGGATCACAAGGTGAGAAGGAAATATAATTCATGACCAGAGACCCATGTGTTGCTTTTTGTTATTGTTACTGCTCTTGTTTTTGTTTCTGTTTTCACTTCTAAAGAACCATTTGAATCACACTTGGAAAGGACATTTGGTTCTTTATTATTTTAATTGTTATTTCATAATTTTATTGGAGGACAAAAATAAAAGTTAAAAATATGACTTTTAAATAGGGTAGTCATCCATGCTGGTTTACCCAGAAGATTCCTGGTGTATGACTTTTCCCTGGGGAACTATTAATAACACTCACTTCCACTCTCCAGACAGTCCTGCTCTGGACAATAAATTATATAGTCAGTCTAATTTTAAATAAATGTCAAACATCTATATTATATTCTAAAAGAAACTGGGGACAAGAAAACTACCTAATCAAATAAAAGTAAAGTTAAATAGGCATACTCTTTGTATGAGTTTAAAAAACAAGTTTACGCCTAACATCTGAAAGGAAACTCATTTGAAGCCACAATTGTTGTGCTTTAGGGAATCTGGATTAAAACTCATCATTATCTTTCTGTTAATACTATTCCCTGGACCAATCAGTGGTCATATGGTGTTTACAGACTGGACACTGAGCTGACTTGAATGGCCTTTGTATTGCAATACAATCAGATTATGTCTAATCTAAATGCTGTGTGTCCTTTATAGAACAGACAAATCCTAATCCTCCATTTACAAAAGCAAAGCCAGTCCAGTCTCTGATAGCTATCTATTCATTTTTTTCTCTCTCTCTCTTTTTAATTTTGAAGTGACAGGAATTAAATTTTAAATTTACTATCTAAAGGTCTAAAAATAAGGATTTGGAAGTTTTAAGCTGTAGTTAAAGCACTTTTTTAATAGCCTAAAATATGTTATTACAAAAACACAATTCTTTTCCTTCTAAAGAATACAGATGAACAAAATAAACTACCCCCACTATTCTAAAATAATCAAGAAAGCTTAAAAAGCATCTCATTTCCTCTTTTCTAAATCACTCGAGAGTTTATCATGAAGCTCAGATCAGTTAGCTATAGCTTTATCAGTTAAGCAGTAACGATGTTTTAAAGCACAAGTCCCCACAAGATGACTCACCAAACCACTCTGAAATGAGCCTTTCTGCCTTTTGCCATTTCATTACACTATAGTCGGGCCCTGCTTCCCCATGAGCCTTTGAGTTTTGGTGCCATTTTCAAGGAAGTGAGGGAGGCGGGGGATGAAGTGTGGTTGATGGCAGTACTCCCTCCCCTCCTTAACTCCCGCTTTCACCATCTGCCAGCCCAACTTTCTGCTCTTTCACTGCCATCCCCTTCCTCCCAGGATCCTAGAATTCGTTGTCAATATCCTGATGCCATCTCCTCCCTCAGCTCTGCAGGCTTCAGTGAGACTAAATTTGGGGGTTGTTCCTTTCTAAATTTTACATTGTCTCTGTGAGTCACATGACCTGGAAATGAGAGTCTAAAATTAGAAGAGAATAGATAGATAAAGAAGTAATTGAAGTATAAAGTACAGCTCTCCAAAAGGTAGGTACCACCCTCACACATCACAGAGTTTAGAGTTTGGAACTGTCTTACAGGAATGGAGTTCAATGTTCAAATGAGTAAGAGAAATTTTTCTAAAGGCATTAGGAAGGGAAAGAGTGTTTCCACAAAGACTGATAGCACACTATTTGTTAATGCAACTCTGTGAAACCACAAATAAAACAACAACGAAACAAGCAAGGGCTTTGATGTGCTCTTGGGTTTTCTTCAGGGATGGATGTGGAGACAGGCTTGTTAACCAAAACGAAAAGGTGACATTTCAGCACTATCTCGAAGACTGATTTCATTCCTGTTAAAATACTCAGACATCACTTTCCCCAGACCCGTCCATCTCTATGAAGCAAAGAGTTCTACTGAGAGCTCTGCTGAAAAGCAAAAATATTCTTGAGATGTACCTTTAAAATATGCAGCACCCTTACTTAAAACAGGGAGTCAGTAGGAAAATATTTCTCCACCATGCAAACAACCGGTCTGTATCTAAAATAAACTATTGGTTTTGTTTTGTTGTTTTAATCTGCTTTATAAATGATCCAGAATAAAATCTCTGCCTAGACTCCTCTCACTCCCTAACACTTACCCACAAAATATATACTAAAAATAAACATCAATTGCTTTTGTATCTATAAATAATGTAATAAGAAAGGTAAATTTGAAGCTAAAAATTCATAAGGCATACTTCAAAAACAAATTTAGTTGACTTCTGGTTTATGTATCAATTCAAAACATTCAAATCCTTCATCCATTCAATATTTATTAAGTTCCTACCATGTTCTAAAAACTATAGTAGACAAGACAAATGGGAAACTCACCCTACCTTTAATGATGTTAAAATCTAACAGAGAGACATATAATTAAGGAGGTAAAATAATACAGTATAAGAGACTGATAAATGCTTTCAGCTGCCCTCAATTTACTAACAGCTGTTAGATTTGCCTATCTTTAAGCTTCCTAAGAGTAGATTTATACAGTGTTTATTCTTTTGTGAGTTTTGTCCATGTTGTTGTTTGTAGTTTTTAACCATTCATTTCCATTTACCTATGTTATTCTCTCATATGAATATATCACAGTTTATTTATCCAGTCTACTGTAAATTGACACTTGAGTACTTTCCAGTCGGGGCCAATATAAATGATGCTGCTATGAACATCCTGTGTTTTGGGGACACAGGTATACATCCTTGTGGAACTGCTGGGTCTGCCTATTTACTTATTGTTTGTAACATTGATACTTTCAAACAAAGAGCAAACTTAAGATGGGAATATGTGGGAAACCACAAAAGAACAAAAGTGGTAAAAATACATTCTATAAATAATAGCTGGACCAAAATGTAAACACTGTTCATTAAATTGATTATTAATTATTTCACCATGAGCCCACCACTATCACATATCATTTAAGAATAAGGGCCTTCTTTTGGGAAACTCTTTATTAAAAGTACAACATGAACCCATTTCTGCTCTGCAGCTTAAGTAAAATTTTTAAAAGAACAAATCTTTTATTCAGTTTTATCTTTCAGATAATTTGCTTCCAGATTAGGCAAACCATCATAGTGTGAGTGGCTCCATTAATGCTGAAAAAAAAATGTACCAAGAGAATCTAAAAGGAAACATTCACAGAAGAAATGGCTCTTGGTTTTCATGAAGTTTGAGAGCTTGAAAAATACAAATCACTTCAAGAAGAACTTTAAAACTTTTCCTTTAAATAGGCCTATGTAACCAAACCACTGGCAACTGAAAATATTTCAAAAGATTTGCATGATTTGAAATATATGGGTTTTATGAATTGTCTGGGCTCTATGCCTGGAATTTTTCCCAGTGATCGTCTCACGTTTTTATTCCTAGGATCAATAATGTCCACAGATGTTACGACTTGTTAGCCAAGTACAGTGATTTAAAAGGAAAGATAGAAAGAGAGGAAGCAGTGGGGAGGAGGAAAGGGAAGGAGCGAGACAGAGACAGAGAGGAAGGAAGGAAGGAATGAACGGAAGGAGAAAGGGAGGAAGGGAGGGAGAGAGGAAGGGAGTTAAACATTTCAACAATTTCCCCAAACCAGTAACTCAAAGGATAGATTTTTCAAAAAAATAGAAGTGGTAAAACAGTGGAAATGCTTGCACAATAACTATATGAAACATTCTACTGAATAACCCAGTCTTAGCTAAGAAATACAACCAGTGCTAAATCATATGCACCATTCCATAGTCTTTCCAAATCATCCTAAAATGTAATAAAAGACCAAAAGTCAAAATGTTTCCCTGATAAACAGTTCTATGTTCCTGATGATACTTCTCCAGATAGGCAAAGAGACTCTGTTCACTGAAAAGGAATTAAATATTCTCCCAGGTCTTCAGTGATTAAAATGTCTTCTTAAAAATTTCTCAGGATTAAGGTTAGTTCACTTACTAGAGAGAAATTTAATGAACTAACAACTGGAAATCCACATGCAAAAAAAAAAAACAAAAAAAAACTCTAGATACTAACCTTTCACAAAAATTAACTCAAAATGGATTATAGACATAACTGTAAAACACAAAACTATGAATATTCTAGAAAATAACAGGAGAAAATCTCAGTGATCTTGGATTTGGCAGTAAGTTTTTAGATGCAGCACCAAAAGCATGATTTGTGAAAGAAAAAAATTGATAAGTAGAACTTCACTGAAATTGAAAACTTCTGCTCTGTGAAAACACTGTTAAGAGAAGAAAAAGCAAGCCACAGACTGGGAGAAAATATTTGCAAAACACATATCTGATAAAGAACTTGAATCTAAAATGTGCAAAAACACTCTCTCAAAACTCAATACTCAATAAGAAAAGAAACAATCCAGCTTAAAAAGGGCAAAAGATCTGAGTAGACACCTCACCAAGAAAATATACAGATGGCAAATAAGCATATGAAATGATACTCCAAAGCATATATCATCAAGGAAAATAAAACAAGATACCACTACACACCTATTGGAATGGCCTAAATCTGGAACACTGATGACACCAAATGCTGGTGAGGATGTGGAGCAGCAGGAAATCTCATCCATTGCTGATAGGAATAAACAATGGTACAGCCACTTTGAAACATAGGCAATTTCTCAGAGAGCTAAACATAGTCTTACCATATGATCCAATAATTTTGCTCCTAGGTATTTACCCAAATAAGTTGAAAACTTCTGTTCACCCAAAGCCCTGCACACAAATGATTATTGCAGCTTTATTCATAATTGCCAAAACCTGGAAGCAACTAAGATGTCTTTCAATTGGTGAATGGGTAAAGAAAATGTGGCATATCCATCCAATGGAATAGTATTCAGCAATGAAATGAGCTATCAAGCCAGAAAAAGTCATGGAAGAATTTTAAATGCATATTGCTAAGTGAAAAAAGGCAGTCTGAAAAGGCCATATACTATATGATTCCCAACTGTATGACGTTCTAGAAAAGGCAAAACTATGGAGACAGTGAAAGATAAGTGGCTTCCAGTGGTTGTGAAGGGGAGGGAGAGGGAGAGGGAGAGGGAGAGATGAATTGGTGGAGCACAGGAGATTTTTATAGCAGTGAAACTATTCTGTATAAGACAGTAATGATAGATAACAGTAAGCATTTGGCAAAACCCATAGAACAGTACAATACAAAGAGTGAACTCTAATATAAACATGGACTTCAGTTAATAGTAATGTACAAATACTGGTTCATCAGTTGTAACAAATGCACCACACCAATGTGATGTTAACAAACAGGAGAAACTGAGGAGTAGGAGAGGGTATGTAGAGAACTTTGCACTTTCTCAATTTTTCTGTAAACCTAAAACTGCTCTAAAAAATAAAGTCTGTTAAGAGAAAACATTAAGTGAACTCATTTTAACTTTCATGCAGTTAAAATATGTATAAATATACCACAATATGATGAAACGGAAAACAAGAGAAATTACACTTGAATTCTGAACTTAAGATACCTAGTCTATACAGACTTCCTTTCCAGGCAGTATTAGTAGTAATAATAGTAACAACAATGATAACAATGATGATGGTGGTGGTGGCAGAGGGTAACAGATACTGTGCATTTATAAAGTGCCAGGCACCATGTTGGATTTTATGCATCTTCTAATCTAATCCTCACATAACTTCATGAGATATGTATTGTTACCCTTGCTTTTCAAATAAAGAAATAGGAACTCTCCCAATTCACATAGCCAGTAAATGGTGAGTGGGTATGCACCCCATCACACACTCTTAATCACAGTGCTACTTTGCATTTTATTGCAAAGTGCAGACCCAATAAAATTACATGAATGTGTCCCAAGGGTTCCAAATTTATTAGATTAGGTCACTTGAAAAAAAAATAGGTAAAAGTGGGCTTATCTAAATAATGTTTTTTTTTTAAATCTATCAGTGACCTATACATACTTGACTATATCTGCATAAAATGAAACTGTAATCTCTAATTTTCTAGAAGCAGTCATCCTTGCAAGCAGATACCAATGATTTCATAGCCCAGAAATTTGCTTAAATATTCCTTTCAAAAGAAAAAAAGAGGTCATTTCAGTGATAGAAAGTCATAGGTGTGTGGACTAAGAGGTCAAGCCCTGGGCCAGGAGTGAGGAGACCTGTGTTGTGTTCCAAGCTCTGCCACTCCTGTGCCAAGCATGTCTGTCTCTTGGGATCTTCATTTAAAGAGACTGATAAAGAAAATCTCTGAGTACCTTCTAGTTCTCTGATTCGGTCATTTGGGATCTTGAAGATTATTAACCCTTCTGACAGAAAAAAACAACTCAGTCATAAAGCATGAAGAAATGGTGATGGGGGTGGTGCATCACGTCAATTTAGGCAACACTGCCTTAGCGTAGCAGCATCTAACAGTGGGTCTGATGTTCTGCCTCTTTCCATAGACAAGTCTTAGAGTGGCAGAATATTCAGTGCAATTAAATTGTGTTAGTATTAGGAAGATGAGCTCCAGCTGGTATCTGGAGGGATTCTGGATAATCAGGGCCCTGTACAAAACTGAAAAATAGGAAAAAAAAAATCTGGCCTTGTGCTATGTTTACAAAGGAATCTCCCTCCTCCTACCAATGCCCTCCACTGCCGGCTCCCTCCTCCCTCGCTTCCACAGCTCACCGGGCATCCATCCCAGGATGTTCCTTGAAGTTTTCTATGTGCTACAAAATGTTCACCTCTTCCTTTAAAAATGGAGTCTTGCTGCAGCTCCTCTAGGATTTAGAAGGAAAGCAAACAGATTAGACTGCAGTATAAACGGCTGAAAGGAGCTTAACCCTTCCAGGGTCCATATTTGCATCTTTAAAATGTTAATATACATACACCTTTCAAAAATGGGAAATTTGGATAAGTAAGAGGAAGCATTGTGGGCTTTTAAAAATTGATCCGTTTTTAGGAAAGGAAAGAGCATTATTCTAGGACATCCTGCCTTTATTACCTACTAGACCTTAGCCTAGTGAATCAGAAAAACAAAACCAGACACCAAGCAACCCACCACCCCACTTCTGAAAGACTGCTAATCCAAATCCAAGCCACCCTGCAAGATGCCAGGGTGTACGTGTTCTTCAGGCTCACATTTAAATTGCTAGCCTAAACTCTCAACTATACATTTTATGATAATCATCACATTCCACAAGCAATCAAAGCATTCAAGAATTACAGATATGCTTAGAGAAAATATTCAAGACATAACTGCAATTAATTTTTGTTACATGAGTAAACGAACCATGCCAAGAGCAGAAGTGATTTTGCTGACATTACCGTCAACAAGAAATATTTTATTCTTTGAAATATCTCTGGTTTGGGCCCAAAATAACAATGTTATATAAAAAGTTTTTCAAAGTTATTATAAAGCTTCTCTAAAGTCTGTACAATCCATTATTTCACATTTCTCAAAGTATACCACCCTGGACACAATGAAATATATATGTGTGTGTACATATGTGTGTGTGTGTGTATGTGTATATATATATATATATATATCAGATACTTTGTGAAATTTTAATTTATTTAGATGCAACTGAATAGTTGCCTACCCTTTTAATTTCTTCAGTCTTTTGTTTCCCCAAATGTATCCATATTTTGACTATTTCAGAAGAATACAAAGGAAAATCATATAGATAAAAATGATCTTTTATTTTTATTTGGAACTATTTCAGACCTCACAAATAAGACGTAGTACACGTGAAAAACTCTGCTCTCTAGGAGATGTTTACCTAAAAAAAAAAGTGAAAACACATACATACACAGCATCCTGCTAAAAACAGCATAAAATTCTCAGATATAAGGTTAAAAGATTAACAATTAAGAGGGGAAAGTATTAATGCTAGAATCAAAACAAGAAAAATTATTATTTGCACGGTCCTTTAAAGTTCTACAAGTGCACTGATAGCCATTATGCCATGTTGATAAACATGCCCTATTTGCTAATGGTTAGTACATCCACTGCTGTCTCATTAGAGCTTAAAGTTAAAGATAACTAATGGTGTTTTTAAAACTTGGAGGTATATGTTAATGTTTTACATATTAATTAGTTAAATTTAAACAAGAAAGGATGGAGGAAACTAAATTTGATTTCAAACAGAAATAAACCTAATTGTACGTCAAACAGACAACATAACCATACAGAAGAAAAAACAAAAAGAATGGAGGTAATTTTTGAATATAGCACATGACTCTACATCCTTAATGAAATATATTTCAAGGACAAAAACAAGTATGGAGTGATTTTGAACTTAATGAGTTAATTGTTGGTACTGGGACTGGTGTAGCAATTCTAAAATTTGCACTGACTGTGTGGTTATTGTAACCACAAATTAGTAAATATTAATGTATTGGTGTTATTGGGAACCAGGATTTTCTCTGTGAGAGGAAGGAGATAACAGATACAGAAAGGGGGAAGGAGAAAAAAAAATGCTGTCATGTTGGATTAGAATTAAAGGTGTTAGTAAGAACTTATGATTGTGCGTTTATTTGCTAGCTCTATCCACTGAACAGTTCTAGAAGCAAAGACATCCCTACTCTGAAAGCAATGATATCCTGATAGCAGTAAACACATATAGTTCCAAGATGCTGGTTTCTAAATACCACTCTCTACTAAAATAAACCAGGACATTTTGGAGAAATCACTCATTCTTAGTCGAGGGAGGGAAAAGTAAAAGTAAGCCTGAAACCTCTTTCTATGCTGGAGAAAAAGGAAGTGCTCAAAAACTGATGGCAAATGTCATCTTGAAGGAGCTCTCGCTGTCAAATTTGGGACAACTACAGCATCAAAAATGTATAATGACAGGAATGGATTATAACATAATTATTTTTTAAAGAGGTAGGAGGAGGGAAATTTTTCTTTACAAAAAAGTTAGCCAATGACTATAGAAGGAACATGAGAAATAGAAAGCCATTCTTTTCACAACCACCATGGTAGTAACCAGTTCTGGAAAGATGCATCTGTGGATGCTAATATCATTAGATGAAAGGCTATTAGGAAACAAGATATTCACTGAGTCTCAAAGTATCTCCCCACAGATTATTTATTGATTGCCAAAGGGAAAAGATTTATTTACAGTGGGGAAATCTGGCACATACAACTTTACCAGTGATCAAGTTTAATGCCATCAACATTAGGACAAACCAACACCATGAGCCACCTAATACACACCTATGGAGCTATCCTGACAAATATATTCAGCCTAAATCTAATCACGAGGAAATGTCAGACAAATCCAGATTGAGAGAGATTCTGTAGAACTGGCTTATGCTCTTCAAAAATGTCAATATCATAATGGAAAGAAAAAAAACCACAAAGAAAGCTGGGGTAGGTGGTGGGGGACTGTTCTGAATTAGGAGACAAAAGAAATATGACCATCAAAAAATCAGTTATAAAGGACATGACTGGAACAATCTGGAAATTTTCAATATAAGCTACATAGTAGATAAAAGTATTACACGGCTAAATTTCCTGGACATGATCAGATAGATGTTGAACTATTTAAAAGTGAAAAGTCATGACGTCTGCAACTAACATGGAAATGCTTTAGCAAAACAAAAATCAGGTGTACATATTGAGAGAAAAGAGGTAAAGCAACGGTGGCAAATTGTTATTAACTGGTGACTCTACATGAGGGGTTCTGCAACTTTTCTGTATTTTTGTAATTTTTCAAAATGAAAAGTTGTTGAGAATCCTTGAGGTAATTAATGGGACACTTTTATCTATGTTTTGCCCTCAGAACTCTATACTCCATGTTATTCAGGTAGGGCCTAGACCTCACGGGGTACGTGTAAGTTAAACAGGTGCTCCACGGTACTTGTGGGGTGCTGCTGGGGGAACCTCAGAAAAGGTCTTTGGAATGTGACACTTGCTGGAACACACTCCCTTCCTTACTGTGGCCTTCAAGGTTCTGCACTATCTGCCCCCTTCAGTTCTCAACTTCCACCTCCCCTGCCCATATTCGTATTCCTCATCCCTACTTTCCTTTTTCTGTTCCTCATGATGTCAAGCTCCCTCCTCCTTGGACTTGTGCTCTCTGTGCCCTCTGTTCAGGAAGTGCTGCCTCCAGACCCTTGTGCATCGCAAACTTCACATCATGTACGTCTTGGCTGGAGGGTCTGTCCTTCCCCAACACCAAGTGACTCCCAGGTGACCCTTCACTCCCTGCATGCTCTCTGAGAGCATCTTGTTTAAAGTTGTTCTTCATGCACCCACCCTATGGCACAAGTCAGAAATCATCATATTTATGCATTTATTTATCTGTGAATCTGTTAGTTTTTATCTGTTATCTGTCCTCCCATGAGGGGGCTTCATCTCTTTTGGACACTGTTGTAACTCAGTGCCTGGATCGGTACCTAATGTATTCCATCAACACGTTTGGATTTAATGGACCAACGGTGCTAGTACACTGCACAACCCTGTGAATTAAATGCTGCATTGCTTCTCCCGCAATATTTGCATTTAGAGCAATAAAATAAAAATGCAAAATAAGAGAATTTGAGTCAATAGTCTCTCTCATATTTCTTCTAAGACTATTTCAAGATACCTGAATCAATGCTCTTGAGTTTTCTAACAAACAAATGCATATTTGCAAACAATCACAGATCATAGCAAACTGGACCTTTCTGTCCTTGCAATAATAAATGAACAAGGGGACAGAACTGCTGTTTTGTTTGCCCCCAGCACTCCAGTCACCAGCCAGAGGAAGGCATTAAACAATTGAAGGTGGGAACCTATTCTGCATTTCCACTTCATTAAATCATATATCATTTTTACATGTGAACTGCCAGACTATAAATCATGTAAGACAGAATGAGGGCTAATTAAAGGGTCAGCTGAGCATATAATTTTGAATTCCTAGGCACCCAAAAGCTGAGATTGACAATAAATATGATAAAACCCAGAATCATTTGCTAACTAATAAAGCAAGGATTTTCAAGCTGCCAACTTGCTAAGCCACATTTTCATATTTAAAAGAATCTATATTGAATATAATCCTTATATGGTAATGAATCTTCAGTCATTTATCCAAAGTACTTCTTTAAAATATACTTAGATTTTAATTTTTTTGATACAGATTACAAGGTCAAAAAATATCAGTGAATTGTGTCCTCATTTCAGACAAAAGTTCACTCCTGAGATAGGAAATATTACTGTTAATTGGTATTTATACAGCATCTTCCAAAGTATGTTCAGGGAAAGCAGGTTAATAGAAAGAAATTCCATTTGTCAAGAGGGAAGATGAAAATGGAGTTAGACCACGATGGCCAAGGTCACTAAACAAGTCAGTAACTGTTCTGAGAGCAGAACCTGAAGAGACAGCTGACTCACGGTGGTTTTCCCTCCTCCAAATACCCTGCTTCATCTAAAAGGTATTTTGAGGGTATTCAAGTTTATGCATTTTATATTTTCATTCCTTACAACAAAGAGCCTTTGCATTGGAAAAAAAAAAAAGCTCACTATCTTACTTAGACGCTATAATAAATATCAAGGCTATTTTCCTTCTTTTAAAGATCTTTATAGTTATAAAATAAAGCTTGAGATCTAACATATTGAGACAGCACAGTCAGGTACAGATACTAGGTTACAGTTTTTAAAAGAAGAAAGGTACTAACCTTCTATCATTACAATAATTTCATAAGCTAAAAAATAGGTGCATTTTCAGAGTTCTTGTGTTCTGATCAGAATTTTATCAACTTTAATACTACTTCAGTACCACAGCGAAAAGCAGTTAAAATTTTAAATATTAAATACACCCAGAGCTGATTAATTCTTTAAAAATATAAATCTCCAATATTTCCTGTTCAAGTTCCAGGGTAGAAAAAAATGTTTCCCTCTGTGAATACAGAGGTGAACAAGGTGGCAATTATTGAGTTACACAAATCAAGTTTCCAAAGCTGTGCTTGTTTTAAATCCTCTTTCCAAATAACATGATGCACATTTCTCTCTGCGATCAACTATAGGAGGTGCCAAAAAAAACCCCACAGCTTGGACAATATATTCAAAAGATTACTTTGATCTTTTCTAATCTTATGCCCCACCATGAACCACCGATTACAACAACACTGGTATTTCAGTATGTACAAAACAAGAAAAACTTCATAGCAGATCCTGCTCGTACAATAGATTTGTCTTTGTTACCCCTCATACGAAAATCTTCATGCACATGGAGGACCTCACTTCTGATTACATGGCAAGTGTGGTAACCATCCTTTGCTACACCTCCCCTACCCCTACACCCACCCCCGACCAGTGTCACTATTAGAATTCACAGGGCCCAGTCCCCTCTGCAGTGCCAGAGGAAATGCTCAGTGCATTGCCTTTTCCAAAAGAAGAGTCCTCAGGAAGGAAAGCACATGCTTCTTTGGGATGTAAAGCTATATATAGATAGATGTATAAATATCTATAGGCCTAGATCTACAAGTAAAAAATAGCGAACAAGAGTACTGGAAGCTTCATGATATCTCTAGTCTGTCATGTCTAAGCACTATTCACTCTAAGTTCAATCCATATTCAGAAAGATTTTAACAAGGGCCTCTGAACACTATGCAAAGGAATTTGGGTTGTCTATGTGCAAAACTGAGTCACAGAAGTTCTCTGATCAGAGCAATGCCATGATCAGAGCAATCTTACTTTAGAAAGATTTCTTTGGTCACTTTGTGGCGTAGAGATTAGAAGCAGCAGCAAGTGAAAGCCAGGAGATCATTTAGAAAGCCATCACAATAATCTAAGAGAGGGAGAAGTCCAGTATTGTCATTTTGTGTTTTATACTTTTTCAAATCCCTGGTGCCTAATACTTTGCGATATATAAGGAATGATACAAAACTTGTTCCTTCAATTTTGAAGTTTCTATATTTTCTCATTGATTTCTCCTGTTTCTTCAGCTCCCAGGACCAATCATTCATCAAGTCCTATTGAGTCTAACTTTTAACATTTCTAAAACCTACCCTCTTATCTCTGCCAATGCTTTGATAAAGGCCACATTTATCACATAGACTAGCAATTCTCAAAGTACATACAAACTGTTCCTGAGGATTCCATGAAAAAGAAAAGCTTTCTGGTCAAATACTTCATGAAGTCCTGAGATAAACAAATTTAAATAGTTTCCTTATACAACTTATGAATTCCTAGAGAGGGGACCACAGGCATCAGTTCTTCCTTTTCATAAAAAGTCTAGTGACATCTCCAGGGACAGTGGTATACCTCAGAATATAGATTGCAAAATGCTGACATGGACTAAGGTTTTCCTTGCATTTCTGTAAAACTTCATTCAGTCTGCTGACTTGTCTGTATTTATTGCCCCCAGGAAAGAGATTACATGGCATGAAGCAGACAAAAAGGTAATCAATGCTTACAGTTTGAGTTTCAAATGTTAGGGAAACTCATGGGCAACAGATTTGGAAGAATAAGATGAGTAAGAGCAAAAATTCCTACATTCAAGCTAGACAAAAGCACAAGAGAGGGAAACAGTCAAAGGGTAAGTGCAGAGAATTTTGACTTAAGTGAGTATCTGAAAAGGGGGCCCAGGTCCCAGCACACATACCAGCCCTACATTGAGCCCTGATGGAGGAAAAGTTAGCAAAAACCCAGAAGGTTTCGTGGAGCTAAGAACCAAAGGTATCTGTGCCTTCCTGGGAAGATGGAGCCCTGGGAATAAAGGAAGACTTTGTAAATGAAATGGCTGAAATGAAATTTCATGTCTATGTTGGAGTTTTTCAACCTTGGTACTATTAGTATTTTGGCCCCAATAATTCTTTGTTTGGGGGACTATCCTGTGTGTTATATAATGTTTATCAGCCTCCCTGGCCTCTATTCACTAGATTCCAGTAATGTAATCCCCACCCTCAACTGGGACAACCAAAAATATTTCTAGGTGTTGCCAAATGCCCCTGTGGGAAGTACCCCAGTTGAGAACTGCTCAGCAGACAGAGCCCTAGACAGCCTCAAAGAGTTTCTCACAAGTGTAGTAGAGGTTGTGAGTAGCTGAATGTATCAGCTTCTGGAGCATCTAGAGCAGCCTGCATGGATGATGTCCAAGAACTGGATGGGATGAACAAAAACAAATGCCATGGCAACAGATATCAGAGAGGACTGATCATTCCCAAGGACGAAATGGTATACTTCCCAACAAGTGCCTCCACATCGTAGCTGCACTGGGTAAGAATGAAGATACTGGAGCATACCAGGAGGCAGGCTATCTAGATTCAAATCCTACCTCTAATAATTAAGAGTTATTTGACTTTGGCAAATCATTCAACTTTCCGGACCTCAGTTTCCTCATCTGTAAGATGGGTTAATAACAGTACATTCCATGTAGGGTTACTATAGGAAATGTGCTAAATTTTTAAAGTTCCTGCTTTTTGCATAATTAAATTTTGAATAAGTAGTGGTTTTTACTATGTATATAAACATCCCACCCTCTGGAATTTGATCCAATTCATAGGACAGAGTGACCCTGAATTAAAACTAAATTTCTACCACCAAACCAAATGAGGCTCACAATAAAAACTGTAATTCATATAAAAATGAAGTTATTTTTACATTACTAGTTTTTGTTCACAAATTTCTTTACAGTACACTGGTCTCTTCGTATTCAGTCTGACATTCTCCATCTCCACCTCTCAATGTCTCTTCATACCACCACTGTGGTCATCATTTTTAAATCCCAAATCTGATCAGATAGTGGGTTCCCCATTATCCACAGTCATGGTCACATAGACACACCTCAAGAGTTCAAAGCTATGCAGGGGAGGGCATGGCCTGAGGGTACACTGGGTTTCTGCATAAGATTTTGTTTTAAAAATTACATATGCTCCTAAAAATGCGTTTGAAATCACTGGCCTGCAGAGATTCCACCAGATGGCAGTCAAGTCCACCCATGTGCAGCCCTCACCCACCCCTCCAGCTGCTCATCATCCACAACCCTGTGATGAAGAAAGTCACAGGTACAGAGTACACGTGCCATGACTTCATAATTTTGCACGTGCTAGTTCATCTGCTTAGAATACTTTTCTTTATCACCTACAGACAGGATGTCATCGAGGGGATATTTTGCTGGGAAACACGCATTTTTGAAAGAAATCTCATGGACTCTGGTGCCCAGGGGCCTGCTGCATATGCTGTAGGACTCTTTACTAAGGCTGGGAAGGAAAATACATAGCTTCCCTACGATCACATTCCCCCACAAAGTCCTGGCGGGCTCCCTGAAAACAGACCATTGGACCCACTCACCTTAGGAAATCAACCTCTCTTTTTCTGGCCTTTCTTATTTTCCTGCTTACCCTTTCCCAAAGTCCCTACTACTCTTCCCTTGTAGGATCTAGTCCCTTCGAAGAGCCTCTGGAACACCAAAGCCTGTCTCTGTTCTAGCATGGGCAACTTCTGCTTTCATCTCTGCTGTGCAGCCCTCCCCTGCAGCGGAGAGAGCACAGCGGCCTGGAAAGGGAGAGGAAATGCACACCTAGAGTGAAACCCAGCTGCACCACAGCCAATCGCCATTCCTCCTGCATGCGTATCAGTGAATCACAACTTCTGTCTTCATACTTCTCTTGAGTAAGTTTAGACTTGTTTGGTGGTAAGAGAAATATACTGTTTAAAAAAAAAAAAGTCCAATTGGGACACACATCTCTGTTGAAGCACCCTTATACAAGTCAAACTGTAATATGGAAAGCAGAACCTCACCCAGTGGCTGCCTTCTCCCTTTCCCAAGCCTTCAACACAGTTCGTTCAGTGATGAAAAACACTGCTACTTCCTCAGGAGGGTCACCATTCATTGCTTTCATTCGTGCATCGATGTTCGTACCCTTTCAGTTTAATGCCACAACCCATCAGATGAACTCCTCCTATGTCCCATTTGGCAGCCAGTCTCAGGACTGCTGCTGGTTTTCCATCTGTCAAACTCAATCTATCTTCAATATAGAGGCAGGGCCTGGAGAGCAGACTGAGCAAAGAACAATGAAGGCAGACTGGTTTTACCCTGGATTTGATCTACTTTGAAGGAAGAAAGAGTCCTAATAACATGGAAAATTCCCTAGCAGCAACTTGCTTCCTGGCTTTGAGGGAGTCTGGCTAGAAGTGAGCTTCCAGCCTGGAAGATAACAACCCCATGCAGTGAAGAGCTTTTGCAGTGTCTGCCCAGCTACAAGGATTCCTCTTAACCCCAGCAAGAAGGGAGTGAAGGAGCAGCCATTTTGAACAATTCTGTATAGTGTGCCCATACTGCTTGTTCCAGCAGATTGGTCCAGAGAGGATACCTGGTCTAGCCAATTAGATAGAATGGAATATGCTTACATAACCTCCTTGAAAATGAACACCAGTTGAAATTGCCTCTTCCAGGAGGGAGGTGCCAAGATGGCAGAGTAGACAGATTTACAGCTCACCCTCTCCGACAAATACACAAGAATTACAGCTACCCATTGAATCGCACAGAACACCTACTGAACTCTGGCAGAGTGTCTCTCCCTTCAAAATACAGGAGGATTCTCACAAAGTCTGGTAAACAACAGGTTCATACTGTACAGCACAGGGAACTATATTGAATATCTTGTAATTACTTGTGGTAAAAAAGAATATGAAAATGAATATATGTATGTTCATGTATGACTGAAGCATTATGCTGTACACTAGAAATTGATACATCATTGTAAACTGACTATACTTCAATAAATAAATATATATATACATACATACATACACACACACTCAAAAAAAGAAGAAATTGCCTCTTCCATCTGCTATTTTTGTGACCCAGAGTGACGCAAGTAACCTTTCTTGACCTATTTTTTCATCTATGAAAAAAATTGTTTGAACTCGGTGATGCTTAAATTTCTTTTCTGGTCTTGCACTATGACTGTCATCATGAAGGTGGATTCTAGAGTCAGTGAAGCCTGGGTTCAAGATCAAGTTCTGTCAGTCACGAGTCTGATGACCTAGAAAAGTTCCTCAACTTACGTAAGTATGAGTTTCATCATCAGTAAAATGGAGCTAGTGCCTGCCACATTACTAAGTGATACAATGCAAGTGAAGTGCTTAGACATGACCGCACAAGGTAAAGCAGCCCATGGGGTCCAGTCCCTGTTGATATTGCTATTTCTATATGGAACATAAAGTGAATTTTTTTAAAAAGGAAGAAGAAAAAAAGAAGGAAATCAAGGTGAAAAACATCATAATTGTTTAGTTAAAGGAATGATTTGAATAAGATCAAACCATTTGGCTCAACATTAGTGCAAAGAAGTAGGGGGAGAAAGGAAAATCAAAGAATCAGTGTGACTTTCCAGGCATGCAAACATGTACAGGATGTTCCATTGTGGCCTAAGAACCAAAGGCAGCACTATTTATCTCAAGCCCTGTGAGTTTCGGAACTTAAATAAAATTTTACTAACAAAGAATACTCCAAATACAAATAGCATTGAGTAAAACCATAACTCTTTAATGAATTGACAAAGTCCATAAACTATTCAACTGGGAGAACCACGTTGAAGACCTATTTATTCCATCGTCTTTCTTTGTAACTTTGTTTTGGTGATGTGTACAATATCCATGTACTTAGGACTTTGCTTTCTTCTTATGTCAAGAGTATAATGCTCACCACTCCAACACCACACTAGATTGATTACTGCCGATCTGATTGATTTTATCAATCCAGAAACTACCTTAACACCCCTAGAGGTGGTAATAAACTAGGAAGTGTATTATAGAATAGTTCTCTCTACATAGACGGTATGCTCTGGCAGTAACTTACTGACCTAGATTCATTTAAATATGCAGCCTTATTCCAGTTCACTTCTTTGGTGAGACATGATCTGATTGGGTACAATGCAATGAACTGAAGAAGGGTAAGTGAGAATACTAGACAGGTAAGAGAGAAAAAAAATACAGGAACCAGGGCTGCATAATATGGCATAATACAATGCCAGCCCCAAGAGATGGAAAATCTCAGCAGTAGATGGGCTGCAGTTAGTGAAGGCAGTCAGCCGAGGGTACTTTAGCCAAAACAAAAATGTCATTCTACCTGTAAAGCTGAGAGCAAGTGCCACTAAAATTGATGGGGACAGGGATCAAAGATAAAGCTGTCACACAA
Organism: Camelus dromedarius; assembly: GCF_036321535.1. NCBI lineage: Eukaryota > Metazoa > Chordata > Mammalia > Artiodactyla > Camelidae > Camelus > Camelus dromedarius. The sequence continues at coordinate 52,609,567 of NC_087439.1, forward strand.
AGGGCATGTCATATCTGCCTCTCATATAAAAGAATGGTATAGGTCACATGCATCATATTTTTCACATCATATTTATAAAGGTTTACAGCCCTTGTTCCATTTTCTGGGCTTGCATGTACAAAGCAACATGTGCACAAATGACCCTTTCAGATGGTCACACTAGGGAACTGGCAAGAGTTTCCCTATTAGGGGGGATCCTAGAGACCTTCTAAGGCATACAAGAACTACATCATCCGTTACCCATATTTATGACTTGGTATAAGGTGCCCTAGAATTCAAAGCATGTTTAAGGTGGGCCTGGAGATCTTAGAACAAAATGATTCACTATTATCTGTCCCATTCAATGACCTTGGCATTATTAAGAGTTGTCATGTCATGTGGCTGGCAGGACTTTTTCAAAGCCAACTGGTCCTTTTGCAAGATGATGAAAAATAAAGAGAACAGCTCAAAGATTCTCTTCTTAACAGTTGTCTCTCCACAGACACTTGCACATGGTAGTGACTAAATACACACTTTTAGTTGACTGTGGAAAGTCATCTTCTTGAAGGAGCTAACAACTTGCTAACTATCAAAATAGTAATTAGAGAATGTTTATGCCCCAAATTTGATGTTAATCAGTTACTTTGATGTTTACATTTTAAAGCCATATTCTTGTAAAACATCTAGAATGGCTGTCTTCAGAATTTGGAATGTAGGGGGTCTAACAGCCTTAGCATCCTGAAGTCATTTCAGAAACAGAGATTTAAATCATCCCAATCACTCATGTCTAATCAGATGCATTGCCTACTTTGTATTTACATATTTTCAAATGGGACTTTGCTGATATAAAGTAGTGATATTAGGAGGGATTTTGCCCAGGAGCTAACTTAGAAAGCCTTTTACTGAAATGAGGATTCCATATCCTGCTTATCTGTCTTTATGGTTCTAAACAACCCCTCAAAATGCTTGGGGGGAGGGGAAAAAAGTCTTCGTTTTATTTTACGTATAAAATCCAGGAAGCTGTCCCACGGCACCTCCAGCATGTTTTCCCCCTTTACAGATTGCATCTCCATGAACCCAGAGGGCTAAGCCTGAATCAGAAGCATGGAGCAGGGAGGAACTTGTAGTGGAGGCTCCACTGCATTACTGTCCTTCTCAGACTTTAATGTGCACATGAAACACCCAGAGGTTTACAAAGGAGGTTCGGATTCAGAACGTCTGAGGTGGGACCTGAGATTCTGAGTTTCTGACCAGCTTCCCAGTGATGCTGATGCTGCTGGCACACAGGTCAGCCTGGAGCAGCTGGGAGCCCACTCTTCTCCATGAGACCCCCATCCTGCTCTGCCACTGCTAAGCTGGGCCACTTTGTGCTTTTTCCATAAAACTAGGCAAGAAATAGAGGCTCTTAGCAAATTCAGGAGTTGAAGAGAAGGTGAATGAGTAAATTCAGGGAAAAAGCACGCTGAAAAAGAAATTTAAGGAGCTGCTCAATTACCAGTCTTTAAAATCATTGAAGAACATAAAGATAACCCTTCCCTTGAAACCATCAAATTGGATGTCATTGATTCTGTCAGTTTCCTGTCCTGCCGAGCATTCTGTCTCCACATTCTCCGCCAGACTCCTGCTCTAGATGCCTGCCCTTTGACTGGGCTACAGCTGATAACCCAGCCTTCTACACAAAGCTATTTCTGAGTGCCCCCTAGGCTACACCCCGCAGGGTGGCACAATCCTCTTGATAACCCTTCTTCCAAAGTTCCAGGTTCCATTAACATAGTCTCATGACACTAAGTTATTGAATTAAATTGTAGGGAGGAATAGAAGACATTTTTTTCATAATTCATAATTTACAGAATTTTTCTCTCCTAAAAGGTGCCTCTTGCTATCTGCTTGTTTTACAAGTGACAAAAGTGAGGGCTGATAAAAATAAACCCTTTGCCCAATATCACAAAAACAATTAAGGGTGGAAACAGGACTGGAAATGATGTGTTTAATTTCCAGTTCAGTATGATTGCCTCTACTCCACCTTGGATGAAATTTTCCTAAACTCTTGGTTTTTCCCCAACATCCCTGAAAGTCACCTACAGCCACTCTTGGTTTTGCAGCAGCAGATGGTGGTAGTGCCACTTGTCCAACGTAACGCTGAACCAGAGGAAAGAGAGAAACACCGCGGGAGCAATGGAGAGACATTCTTCATGGATGAGGTGGAAGGGACCAGAATAAAGAAACCTGTGGCTTTAGCAGCAGATCATCTGTCCCCGCAGAGGAGACTCAGGAAAGAATAACTGAAATACTTGCTGGGCTTCTAGGTGTCCTCTGGAGATGCTGTTATCTATTTTAATCCATTTTAAACAGAGTGTCTTTTTAAAAAGTATACTGCAACAAATAGGCCACCCTATAACCAGAGTAACTGCTTGCCATGTGATTAGGAACATCTTGGATCCAGGGTCCACGAGAGCACAGAGCTCTTGAAAGAAGCCTGTAAGTGGTACAGTGTGCCCAGAGGTGAGACCTGCACCAAGGAGGTACTGCATTTGAGAGGAGCTAGTCTGGATGCAGACTGATTAACCAATGAAAAAGTGATCATGGGTACCAAGCAGAGAATGAATTATGGAGCTGTGTGGAGAGAAATGGGCTCAGGGCAGATTTATTATGCTCCATTTCCACTATGCTAGCAGGCTGCATGGAGTCTCTGAGGTACAGACTTACTCAGGATTGAAATTTTACATCCAGGGACGCAATCTCAAATAATCTAATTTGGTGAGATGAGAAAATCATATCTCGTAAAACTATCATCCCTTTGCAAAAGCCCATATAAAAGTTTACAGGCTGTCGAGGTATCCAGGCATAGCATGAGCTGCTATTACAGGCGACATGGACACAACCAACTTACAGATAAAATTATTTTAATAAGAAATGTTACTACTCGGTATGTGCAGTGTGTTCTTTACAACCTGAACTTCATAAATTTTTATAAGGTGTCTATTTATTGTCAGGCTCAGGAGCTGCTGTGTCACCGCTGCTCAGTCAAAGCTTTTTCAAATAAAGGAATCTCGATCTGAGTGTAATACATTATATGATATTAAGATAGCCAACCCTGCACCCACTGCCAGTGTTTCCTCAGTAACATTCACACCTTCTATGCAAATGTTAAAACAAATATACTCCAAATCACTGTGAAATGGGTTATTCTTTTGGCCATTATTCATGTAGAAGCAGAATGCCTCAGCGGGAAGGGACCTCGACTGTCCTCAGCTAATTCTAGATGGAAGAGAAATGATGTTGAAGGGCACACACACAAAATAAACGCTCATGCCAAGAAAACTTCTGCAGGACTTGTGCGTGGGTATCTTTCAGGGGTTGGATGAAAGAGAGACAGGGTACTATTTCCAAATAAGAGCAGCTATCATTTTCCAAGCGTTCATTATGTTTCTGGTACAGGACAAGCATTTCACATACATTATCTAAATCCTTGCTATCCTCTGAGATATAGAATATTATGCCCATTTCACAGGAGATGAATCTTCAGCTTGGAGGTGTTTATAATTTGCCCAAGGCCATATGGCAGGAACTCCAATGGATGTGTCAGATCACAAACACAGTTCTATCCCAATGTCACTTCCCAACAATGTTTCTCATCAACATCATTCTGGATTCTTGCTTATACCAGAGAATACTATGTATATAGAGGAAAAGAACTTCAGAAAACCCTGGAAGGGAAAAGCAGTTATGAGTTACACTGTATCAGACCTGAAAGAGCTCCTGAAAACTGTCTGGACAAATTCTTCATTTTACTTAGAGGAAACAGCAAGGGGGTCACGGGACTAGTTCTGGGTCACACAGCTAGTTAACAGCAAGAGCAGGATATTCTCCTCATCCTACCACTAGTGCTGCTGAAGGCAACACATTTGGTCAAGTTGCTGAAGGAGATACACAAGAGGTCATTTTCCTTTCTCTAATTCTGGGGATTTTTTTTTTCTGCTGCATTCTCTTTAGTACCTTCTGCCCTTCCCCTGAAAGAGAATGAATGGGATAGGTGATTAGGATTGGGAAGGCAGGGTCAGGAGAAGAAAGAAAACCCTAGTATTTTTCCTTTTAGTTCTGTAACTTGATGATAAAAGTCCTCCTAGGTATTTCTTTTGGGAGAGGAGTGTAATGAAAGGAGTAATCAAATAACCAACAAATGTTAGAATTTACTATTTCCAGATGCTAAAATAGTCATTAACTTGATGAATAAGTCAGGGGGCCTGCTCTCAAAGAGCTTACAGTCTAGTGAGGGAAAAAATCTATACAATCAATACAAACTGATCATTATAATCTAATATTGCAAGCACCGTGAGAGAAACACAGAAACAGTAATACGGAAACATGAAAAGATCATCAAGGCGTTTAGCTCAGAGATGATGCGTACACAGAGCAGCCTGTGGGAAGTCACCAAAGATGACCACAGGGCTTGACCCTTCTGAGAGGGGCAGGAAAACTACTGCAGAATTCTGGCTAAGAGGGGACGCACAGGGATTCCTGTCTTTTGGCTCTTAAATGAGATCATGTTCTGGCACAGAGTAGGTGGTCAATGAATGTAACCTGCTTAAAAGCTGGAAAGATAATACAGATCTGGGGGTAAAAGATGAAGTAATTATTCTTTTACCTGTTAAGAAGTCTACGAACATCTCTTTCCCTACCATTTCACTTGGCCCCTCCCTTGCCTAGAGTCAAGTTATTTCACCAATAGTGCCAAGAAGGGCACCGACTGCAGTGACCCGCCCACTGGAGCTTCCATTCAGTGCTCAGATTCCTTCTAGGCCGGTTCTGGTGGCTAACCCTCTCATCCGTTGCATACTTTCACCCCGAGCGAGCGTGAAACTTTGAGGCCGTTATGGGACAGTCGGAATCATTAGAAAGTTCTTTCCCACACTGAGTTGAAATCTGCCTCCCTACCATCTCACCTACTGAATCTGGTTGTACCGGCTGGAACTTCAGAAAAATGAACCTACTTTGTCCACGCGCCATCCCTTCAAGTGTTCGCAGGCAGCTGCCATGTCTGTTCAAAGCCATCTAATCTGGCACCAGCTGGTGAGGTGCATCCTTGTCCTGGTGCTAAAGGAGGTTAGGAAACAGCACCCATGGGGGTGGGGGACTCACAGGGATTCTGCTCTGCACCTGTTTTCACGCTGGGCTGCTGAGGGTGGCTTCAGCCAGTGCTAAAATTGCACTCCTAGGATCAGAGTAAGGCTTGACAGAAGCAAAGAAGTAGGCTAGTCTGAGAGGCCTTTGGAGTGGTACCACCCTCCCAACTAAGCACGGGTCGCAGAGACTATTAAAAATCAACCCTGTGGAGGGCCACTCAAACCATCACAGCTATTAGGCTGATAGAACAGTTCAGATGTTGCCTTTTAATTTTTTCCCCTAAAATTAGAAAGTAAACTACCATGAGACCAGAAATTACCTCTTGAGAAGATCCGTAAGGTCTGACATTGCTGTCTCCCATATGTGTAATTCCCTCTCACATCTCATTTGATGGGGGATACCATTTTCCAGGTAGGTATACCTTTTTGTCAGTCACTCACCTTCACCAAACCTTGCTCCCTTCAGTTACCAGGGAGCCTTCCTAACTGCTAAGGAAAGATGTCCACATCTAGGAGGGCTGAGTCAGGCTGAGCACAGGCCTCCACCATAACATGACCTTGCAGTGGGGAAATGCTAAGCTACTGACCGTTATGCCACCTTACCCTCCGTCACTCTCTGACGTTTTACAGGTGACAAAGGGTTATTTAACAGGACAGAACACTATTTCTGGCTTCTAAAACAATCAATGATGGGGGGAGGGTATAGCTCAGTGGTAGAGTGTGTACTCAGCATGCGCAAGGTGCTGGGTTCAATCCCCAGTTCTGCCATTAAAAATAAATAAATAATAAAAATAAACCTAATTACCACCCTCCACAAAAAAATTAAAAATAGAACAATCAATGATCGAGTTATTCATAATGTAATACCTAATCATTTTTAATGTCATTTTTGTTCATTATTTTATATAGCAACCCTAAAACATTCTCTAATTTGCATTTTTAAATGGGTCTATTGAAGGACACACCCTGAAGACTCAGAATTGTTACCCATACACAGTAAAACAAGTTTTCTTGCTATAATTCTTGATTTCAAATAATCAAATATTTCTAAAGATCAGGTTGCCTTTTCTCCATGCCAGCCAAGAGTACATTATACTGTCCTTTTTCCGATACAACGTAAAAGGAAGACAACAGATCTGAGAACCTGCGAAATTCTCGACAAACTTAAACCTTGCTTATGTAGGAAGCAAGAAAGACTTCAAGGATGTGAAAGGGCTCACAGGGGTCCCTCTGTCAGGCCAACAGCAGTGTGAATGCCCACCATCACATCTGCACACTTGGCTTAGTCACTTGGGCCTGGACTTGGCAGCTATGGAAAAGGGAAGGCAAGAAGAGACCAGAGAGAAAGAAGCCTGTGTTTCCCACCAGAAAACCACAAGGACAGGAGAAATGGCTGCTCCCAGGAGGCAGAAGGCAGAGGCCTGGAGACGTGGGAGGGGAGAGACACTGCTGACATTCAGTAGTCCCGGTGGTCTCCGTACTGGCCGTAAGGCCACTGCAGTTGAGATGGTGACCACAACCACAACCACTGGGGTTGTCCAACTTCACAGAGCACTGGCTAGAGAACTCCATCAAGGCATAATCATCATCTGGGGAACCAGAGGAAAATTCTGGCTCTAAGAACTTACCTCCCACTGATCCCTTTTAGATTTTGTAGGGTTAGGTTTGGGCCCTGGAATCTGAATATAACAAGTGAGCTCACAGGAGTCCTGAGGCAGGTGGCCAGTGGGCCACATTACCACAGAGAATCATGGCAGACAAAAACCTGTGGGTAAAGTCCCTGAGAGAACTCAGCCTGGTTCTCTAGAACTCACACATGACAGGCTCCATGGCAATGACTCAGAGCAGCTTAAGAGTGTCGCATGGCTAATGCAGCATGGAGGAACAGGGCTGGGCATGTTTCACTGGACTTTACCAAGAGCCACAGTAATTCTGATACACTTCCCAAGTTGAAAATTGTGCTACTCTGGAGAAATAGTGCTAATTTCCAAGTGTGGTCTGTGATTCAACTAGGATACTTACAAAATATTTTGATAAGATATTTGGATTCCTGGATCCTACCTCAGGCTGCTGAGTCAGAAACTCCAAGGATGAATACCAGAAATCTGCATTTTTTGCAAGCTTTCCAGAGATTCTTGTCCATGCTAAAGCCCAAGAATCACTGTCCTAGAGAGGTGTGGGGACCCGCCTGGTGGCCACAGGTATGGGATACAAGGAGAAGGCTATGTAAAAGAAAGACAAGACTAAGATTTTAGCTTCCACACTCTGAATCTTGACGCTTTTATCACTGTGGAAATGAGATTAACCGCTAAAAATCATACATGCAGTAACTAGGTATATATGGACTTAAACTCTTTGGTAATCCTGTATGGAGTTCACCAATTATGTCTTTTTCTTGCTACCTATTTTGTTGTCTAAATCCAAGCATAGAAAATCCAATTCAGGTATTAAAATAAATGCCTGTGAACCCAGCAGGATCCAGGTGACTATTCAACTACAATTCAGGTGTCTGAGAAGAGCCTGTCCTGGAACTAGTCCAGCCTGGCTACAAAGACCCTGGTTATATAAGCTGGCTTCTATACCTGGATGGCTCTCTGCTTCGGGTCCCTTCCAAACATTCCAGGTTTACACATGCATATCAAGTACACAAAGCACATTCATGCAGAAGCTACTTTTTAAGCCATTTGGTCTTTCCCAAAATCCAAAGCCCAGGTTATACATTTTGTTATTAAAAATTTGCCTGTGCATCATATGGTTACACATTTTCAAGAGTTCTTGTAGTGCTTATAATCCCACCTCTATTCTCCCTTTCATTTCATTGTTCTCCTAAAGCCGACAAAGAAAGGAAGACAAGAAAACAAAGATATGTAATTTTAAAATGCTAAGTAAGTTTCAAACAGAAGGTTCAAATATCAGAGCTGCAGAAGTTCTTTTGGCAAAGAAATCAGTGTATCTATGAGGTATTTGGTATTAATTATTAAACTGCATAATATATAAAAATGGCTACCTTTACAAGTATTATAGGATTTTATGTAGTTCCGTAGTCAAGAATTTTGCTAAGTATGTTATGTGTATTATCTCATTTTAGCTGACAACAATTTCATTAAAGTTTCTCTTAATGTCTCTTAGACTTAGGAAACTAAGGCACAGAGAGGTTGATTAACTCATCAAAGTCACACAGCTAATGGTTAGAGGAGTTGGAATTTGCATCCACCTAGTCTGACTCCAGAGCCTGAACTTGACCATTTATACTACTGCCCATCTTCAACAGTGCAACACATATAGGAAATGAGATGTGTTTAATCATCAGCATTTCCAGATACTAAGACCATGTACAATAACCAATTTATTAAAGTAAAAATATTTCATATATATAAAAACCAAAATGCCTGTCCTTATATGCAGGTATGTTTATCTGTACATAAACATAGCATTTTATGCTTTATATCCTTATTCTCAGCATCATAATTTTCATAATATATAAGGCAACACCCCTCCCTAAGTCTGTGAGGGAAAGTTTTCCCACCTCTAAAGTATCAAATCTAAGGACATCATAGAGTCCACCCAATTTCTATGTGAAGTTTAAATTCTAGTGTTAATATTAGCAGAAGTGTTCTACTGTTTAACTTTCTTAGACTCAAATTTTAAATATCTTAGATTCTATTCATGTCACTTTTCTAATTTATCGAACAAGATATTGCAAAAAAAATCTTTTAACCCTAAAGACATTATTATTTTCTTTGACTAAATAGTAGTCATTTCCATACCCCTAACTAATATTTCACAGAAATAGCAATCTATTAAGCCTGCGATGAATTAGAATCTGAACTCTGATTTGCAAACAGTATGAGCTGACCAAGAGTCCAGGCCTCTGGATTCTGAATGCCGTACATAACAGACTAACCATCAGACTAAGCACTTTAACAAATACACATGAAAAATCACACCTCTGTAGAATTTTACACAATTTTAACATGAATATATTAAAGCAAAGATTTAAAAGAATTAGCTAATCATCTCTCACATCTCACTTCCTTAGTGTAGCTCAAAAGTTCTTTTTAAAGTTTCACAGTATTTTCTTAATTGTGTTCTCTTAAAATTACAGTAACAATATGGAAGATAAAAACATTAGTGAAGATTTAATTGAAAAATACTCTTTCTGATCAAAAAGTAAATAATGCAGAAATAAAACATTTATTCCAAGAGAAAAAGATGAGAAATGAAACCCATCTGCAGCTCTTTCAAATGCCAAGTCCATCAGCAGAACAACCCCTGATAGTCAAGCCTGGGTACCTATGCCAGACCCACTGGAATTACTGAACACCCCTTCTATTTATTTTCAGATGTGTACAGAAAAGAAAGGGAGGATTTGGGTTCTTAGCTAACATTGGTTATATCCATTTATTCAATCTTTGATTTGCTGATATAATGATAGCATAATAGCACAACGGCTATTCCAGAATCTCAGCCAAAAAGAGAAGAAAAAGTTGACTAGCTTTAGCCTGCATAGGACAGGATCTCTCTCTGGGTGTGCTATTTTATTTTTAAATTTCATTTCCCATTATAAACTCAGATATGTAAATGCTTAGCACATTCATATTTACTTCCCAAATAAAATGCTCTCTTAGCCCCATGAATTTCAATCCTTTCTATTTGTTGATGATAGAACTGTCTTTATTAAAGAGCTAAGGCATTTTTCTTGAAGTAGGTATGAAAGCCTGGTCATCTTTTTGTATCATTTTATATATATTTTAATTCATCTCTGCTATTTATGAGATCATAGAATTGATGTGGCACCAAATGGATCAAAAATAAAAGGGTGATTGGTTTTTATTAGTATATACGCCTTCTGTACTTTTTCACTGATTTCCGAAAAATATGCTCATAAATTTCCTTTCAGTGATTATACTGGCTGGATATCTTAAAGCTGAACAGGGTGAGGAGAGTGTTAGCTGCAAAGGCAAGAGGACCCTTTAGTGATTCGAGGGATATAAAATGTAATTATCATGGTGAACAACCACAGTGCACAATACTGCACCTCTGGCTCTCACACCTGCCTCACAACAACCAATGCAACCCAATTCACAGACAAAGAAATTAAGGCCCTGAGAAGTTAAGTAATACTCCTAAACTCTCAAATCCGGTAAGTAGCAAAGCCAGGATTTCACTCAGGACCATGCTATGTTTTTAAGCCCCACTCTGCACTGCCTTCACAGATCAGATGCTGTAGTTCTCCACCCAGGCTGCAGATTGGAATCACTTGGTGAAGATTTGAAAAATACTGATAAATTAAATCATTTCTGTGACATGGGCTAAGTATGCCACAATTTTTCCCCCAAGGCTCCTGAAATGATTTTAGTGTGAATCCAGGGTGGGAAACAACCAGATTAGCAAATGCCAGGGAAATAGTTGTTCTGTGAAGAAATACGAGTCTTTCTCTGGGTAGTGAGTGAAAGGCAAAAGTTCAAATTGTTTGTCTGGAACATAAACCCTAAGTGGGAGCAGCCACCAACCACGTCATCATCAGAATATCCCGTTTCCTCCGCCAACCTGCTCCTCCGGCCCCATGTGAGGATCCCACAAGGCATCTGGCGCTGACGCAGCGCCGGGAGGCTGTAAACCACGCCCTGCAACGTCTCACGTGAGCGAGCAGTGAGGGCGGAGCGAGAGCCGGGGTCTCCCGCACCCTGCCTCAGGGCTCCTTTCACAGATGAAAGTTGGAAGCTGGAGGAAAACAGTTGGGGCAGGGATTCAGCCAGGGTATCTAAAGAAAATTTTAAGAACCAGAGAGAGCAAAGGAAAGGAAAAAATTGTAACAGAGTGAGAAAAGAGAATAGCCGCAATCTGAAAATAACAAGGAAAATGAGAAGGAATATATAATAAAGCAAAAGAACTGGCCAGAAAAAAAAATTAACTAGGAAGAACTAGTCATTGCACTACTTTATCAACATATTAGGGGAAAATGCAAGGGAATAACCGCACCTTCCATTCAGGTTTGGGAAGCGTGGCGAGGCCTAAAGCACTTTCAAAATAAATACTGAAGCTGTAGGAAAATCACCTGGCTGAGAGGCAGGGGCTGCCAGAAACTCCCAAACCTGGGCAGTATCACCTACTGCCTTGCTAATCAGTGATTCGAGGATCAGCTCTTTCAACATCATCTGGGAACATGTTAGAAATGCAGTCTCTCGGGCCTCATGCCAAATCTGCTGAACTAGAATCTGCATGTTAATTAGATCCCCTTATGATTTAGATGTATATTCTAGTTTGAGAAGTACTGGCACTACTGTAAGAACCAAACTGAGGGTTTAAAAAAAAACCAACCAAACAACTATTACAGGCAGAAGATGGGACTAGAGAACTAAGTAGAAATCAATCTGACTAATTAAATTGTTTATTGCCGCCCTATGATAAGCCAGGCCCTGAGCTAGATTTCTCAGGAAATGAAGGCCTGAGGCTAGGCATGGTTGGCCCAATGCCTGTTGGGGAGAAAGCATAAAGTTCATATATGTGAGGAAGCCTGTGACTTGTGCTCCAAGGGGAGGTCAAGCAAGGTGCTGAAGAGCAAGAGCTGGAGTTTAGAGGGAGATCAGGAAGCATGTAGCAACTGAACTGACTCTGACAGGTGGGGATGGTTATGGAGAAGTGGGAGGGCCTGCTCTAGGCAGAGAATCAGCATAAGCAGACACAGAACTCAGAAGACTGCTGTGTGTTGAGGGAACACTGCCCTAAACCTAGAGCAGAGGTTTTCAAATTGCTTTGTCAAGGAGACTCATGACCCTCTGATGATGCCTCAGAGACTACTAAGGGTAGGGAGGAGAGGCCAGTGGGATTGCTGGGGCCCCATTTCAACCACATAAGATTATATCTTAACAGTGGGTTCCAACATTGAAAAATAAAGTTTGACACATATCACTGAGCCAGTACACAAGGTGCTTCTAAAATTATTACCTATAACTGCCTAGCATGTAGTAAGTACTCAAATATCCATTGAATAAATTAATAAGTGAATGAATGAATAAATGGATGAATGAATTAATCTATGAGATCCAAATAAACAATGTGGAGCTACGTTGGGGCTGGACTACAAAGAGTCTGAAATGTCAGAGGAGAGGTTTATATGTCATTTGGTTGAGGAAAAGTTTATTAGCCAATGACTGAGCTTGGCTCTGCTTTGAGAAGCTTATTCTGCAAACCAACTGTAAAACAGACTGGAAATAGAGAGACTAGAGATGGGGAACTGGTTGGGAAAACATCCTAGTAGTCTCTAGAAAGGGATAAGAAGAATCTGAACAAAGACAGTCACTGTGGGAATATAAAGGTGGAGAAGTCAGCATCAAGGGGCACTGAGGAGATGCCGTCCATAGGGCTTGTCTGTGAATTAAATTGTGTATGAAAAGCAAATATATTGCAAAGTTTCTGGGTGACTGGGAGAAATGCAGAAATTGACAGAGTCACCCCTGTTCATATAAGGAGAAAGATGTTGATTAGAGTTTAGACTTGTTAGATTTGAAGCACCTGAGAGCAATATAAAACCATCTCGTAGGTGTCAAATGTCAATATGAAATTTAGGAGGGAAAGTGGAGAAAGGGATGCCACTTTAGGAAAATAATCTAGCACTAATAAGAGGGCACTGCTGAATAAAAAATCACAGGCAAAAGAGCAAAAAGGAGATCACCTACACACCGAAGAAGATTGAGAAAAATCTGCAGAACTGAAAAAAAAAAAAAAAAAAAGAGAGAAGAAGAAAAGGTAGGGGAAAAGGACCATATTGAGATGCACCAGGAACAGAGACAGGAATCAGGGAGGTGGTAAACTAGAGACAGTCAAATGGTGGGGTGGGGGAGGGGTCACAATAAAAACTCAGAAGGAAATAAAAGCAGTGGGAAATTGTGACAAACGTGCTCATTGTTCTTTAGATCTTCGTAGACGTAAGATTTTATAGGCGCAGCAGAAAGCCAACTTTGCCCTTTATTCCTGTGAACAAAGATTTTCACAATAAAGCAGTTGCTCCTGTGAGAAGTAAACTCATTGCTCATATTTTTTTTTTAATATAAATTGTTCCTGTTAAAAATTAAGCAATAATATCTTCAAACTCAACAGGAAGAAAAAAATTTAAAGGGGGCAAGCAGTCCAAGAATTTAAGATTCTTGTCTCTCCCAGAGTGGGAGCTCCACACAGCATTATCTATGTAGACATTTCACCTTTTGGAGTTGTGTTTGTTTTGCAGGATTTTTTTGGTTTTCTTTTTCTGAGCCAGGTCACTAGCCTGAGAAAAAGCAGCTGAGAACACCTGATATAATCTGATGGATCCTCATATAATAGTCACACTTTATAAAGTTATCCTCCATCTGCTGACAGGTCTCACTAATTGGCCATGTTTGGGTGACAAGTACTAATGACAGTTCCTTCTCTGATTCAACTGTAGAGGAGACACCTCCCTTGGTTTCCTTTCTGCCTCATTCAGGAAGGACACATTAAATTCACTGTTTTCTTTTTTGCTATGTGAATCTGTATATTGGTAAAATATCAACATTATTTTCCTTAATATAGATGCTATTTAGTGGTTATGAAATTTCTCTAAAGAGAGCATTACTTACATAATGTAAAATAATACAATGCAAATGAAGTACATAAGGAATTATACTGCAAAACATTTATATCATTAGGATGATTCCAGAGAGGATAGTAATTTTTCCTTTGTTAGGAGAATTCACCTTCTCAAAAGCATTTTACTACAAACGCATGCAAGAGAGGTCAAGGTGATCTGCAAGAATAGCTATTTGATTTGTGGTTTTCATTCCAAGCTTCCTCAAATCACTTTTGGAAATAAGTAGGGGTGTAAATTATAAATCCATGAATACTTGATTTATGGGAATATAAAATTTGAATTACAACCAAGACTTTGACCAAATAAAAATTTTTCCACCTTAAAAGCCTCGTGTAACAACCGAACTTGTAAAGCGTATTTGCATTCTAAGGGTATTGATCTGTTACAGGGAAGGGGTGGCACAAACTCATTGCACATATGGCATCAAAATAAGATGGAAGGACTCTGAAAACCGGAGAAACGGGGCCCTGAAATAATTAAAGGAGCTCTTTCAAGCCCAAACCTTTAATTTTATCTAAAGACAGAGCCTATTGACTTTATGCAAAGCTTTCTTTTCCGTATGACAAATGCAGTTTTTATAGTTTCATGCACTGTTCTGAAGCTGCCAGTTTCCAAGCTTCGGGCTGGGCCCTGTAACACAAACGTTTTATTTCTTCTATTTGAGCACCTTTTGCTACATCTTAACAAAGTTTGCATTCACCTTGGTGTGATGCTCTTGAGCAAAGCAAAACCAAAGAGAACTGCAAACCACATCGCTGTATGAAAATGAAGAAAATGAAGAAGACGCCGTTCCCTAATCCAAGAACTTTGGAGAGCACTCCAAAACTGTGTTTATTTTGTACTCATAGGGGTAGGGGGCTTAAAGCAATTTATTTTCCTTGAAGGACCACAACCCCCACCCCCACCCCACCCCCCATCCAGGTTCACCATAAAAACTGTATGTCCTTCAGAGCCTGTGGAAGCATTCGGGGAAGCATCGTCCTGCCAGCTCTCCCTTCTCCCCACGGTCCCCCGCAAATAACAGTGGTGAAGCAGATGGTCCTCCCCCTCCTCTTCTCCTGGTCCCTTCCGCAGTCCCACAGTGTCCTCCCATCTCGCGCTGACACCTTCACCCAGCGCTTGGTAACCGAGCCACCCCCTTCCCCACCCCCACCTCAGGGCTCCCAGCAAGCGCAAACTTTGAGGACCTTCTTTCTGCCTCACCGCCCCCATTTCACCTTCATTCAGCTGCAGAACTCTCTCGGGATCCCAAGCTTCGATTGCCATCTTCCTCCCACACCTCTGTCCCTAAACTACCCACTTCTCTGTATTGAAGACCGACGTCCAGCCTCAAACGTCCCAGCCCAGGTGGCGGAGGCACTGCGACTAACCACAGACGGGTGCTCTACTTGTCCTCTCCCCTTCCCCATCCTCCCCTCCGTTTGGGAGACTCGCAGCCCAGGAGCCTACACTGGGGACGCCTCCACTCCTCTGGCTTCCACGACCTACTCCTATAACTCCAGGGGCTCACAAGAACCTCACCCCGCAGCCCAGGCGAGAGGCGGCCGGGCATCCTCCTCTACAAGTGGGACCGCGGGACAAAGTGCAAACTCTATCGGGAGGGAGCCTCCCGGAGGCCCTTCCCTCAGGCGGCACTCCTAGCTGCCGGCTCGCCCCGCTGAGGCAGGCGGGGGCCGGCGGGAAGGCGGCTCCCGTTCCGGGGGCTCCGGGCCGGGCTGGGCTGGGCGCCCAGAGCTTACCTCGGCGCGCTGGCCGCCGGCGCGTGGGGCAGTGGCTCCTCCAGCTGGGAAGCTGTTGCTCGCGTTACGGCGGCGGCGGCGGCGGTCCCGCCGGGGCTGCGCTGGGGCTCCGCGCAGACGCTCTCCCGCGGTCTGCGGCAGCCCGGGAGGCGGCGGCGGCGGCGGCGGCGCGGGCGACAGCTCGGCCCGGCGCGGCCCCGGAACTGTCCAACTCCGGCGGGCGCGGGGCTCAGACTCCCGCCGCGGCCCGGGCGCTGAGCGCCTGCGCGCCCTGCCTCGCCCAGGTGAGGGGCGTGTGCCTGGAGCCCGCGGGGCACGCCCGGCCGGGGCTGCGCTCGGGCCTGGCCCGGCGTCCGGCCTGGCCGCGGACCCCCGGGGTGGGACCCGCCAACGCCTCTCCCGCGCGCCAAAGCCGGTGACGGTTTACCAGGCAGGGACTTGCGAGGCACACACACTGGAGTGAATGAGGCGGGACCGTTCGGGGGCTCGTTGACATTGCAGAGTCTCCCGCAGCATCGCTGCCTTTAAATCCCGCCTTTCCAGGCGTGCGCGCACAGCGAGGGAGAGGAGACTCCGTCCGGACCGCGGGGGTCCTCGCGGTTCTTGGCCTCCGGGCCCAAGTCCCTGAGAAAATTCTTGGCAACCGCCGAGAGGTACCAAAACCGGGATGCCCAGGGGCGCGGTGGGGCGGATTTTTCAAACGTTAGTCAAGCCAGAGTGAAACTCTCTTCTTGGAGATCGTCACAGCAACTATTTGTTTCTCCTCTTTGACCAGCTCTCGGCTCAAAGACCACACAGATCAGCAGCCTCGGCATTTTTGGCGGAACCGGGAAGGCCCGCGGCACTGAAGGCATCGCAGCCTCAGCGTGGATCTAAAGGGCTCTTGGATGGGGGGCTCCTGCTCCTCTGAATTTCTTTTCCGTGCTTAAGTTTTCAGAACCAGAACATGTCATCGGTTCCCCCTGATGTAGGGCATCTTGGGAAAATAGTACAAACATAGCCAAAGTGCTGGATTCTGAAAGGGAGAGCTCTTGGAAAGAAGGCATTAAGGGGAAAGGAAAAATAATTTTAGAAGAGCCATTTTCTGAGATTACTTCTTTGGCTGGAGAAATTCAAGTGTAATAAATGACAAGAAAGCTGTGTTTCACAACAGGTTTTTTTTTTAACCAGATGATTTTTAAATATTATTCTTTGGTTCTCTTCTCAGATGATTGACACGAACTCCATCAATAATTAAACCAGCAGCTGTTAATGCCTTGGCATAATAGTCCAGAGTAAATATCTTAGCGTCCAGCCAAAGCCAGTGCTGTTCTCCAGGGTGGGTTTGAGATTTGACAAACACACGGGCACACCATCCTAGAGCTTTCTAAAGGAGCAGGTTGTGTTGACTACCCACCTTGGAATTTAGGGTTATTGCAGGCACCAGCACACTTGAGGTATCAGCATGAGAAGTAGCATTAATCTGGCAGATAATTTTTATATTTTTAGAATTCTAAATATCTTCACATCCAGGTAGGCATCCTCACTTATGCATTCCTCAGAACAGACACTCATTGGTGTGTTTATTTTTCATACTGTCCCCTATTTGAAATTGCTACAGGAAGCCAGCACCAAAATTAAACCATTAAAACCCAGAAGAACATGAGTTACGATAATTGCTGAAATTGTCTTTTACAAAATTACGGTCTTAAGGTCTCTTCCCATCAGTAAAGGTTATATTAAAAACAAGTCTTTCATGAGTCCCTGAAGGTCAGTAAGGTGGGGTTCTGGCAGAGTGGGGTAGGCAGGAAATTCCAGAGGCAAAAGCCTTCCATGAGAAAAACACCCAGCTTCCAGTGCCATGTACTTCAGAGCTGGGAACAGTGTGGTTACTACTGAGCTCAGATAAGTATTGGCATCTCCAGGTACCTAATGTGCAGAGCAAGGGGGAGGGGTCTTTAAAGCCTCAAGTCAACACCTTGGATTGCACTTGGAGGCAAATGAGTAACCTCTGCAGAGTGGAACACCTGTGAGAAGTGTTCCCTGTGGCTTGCACAATTTAGCAGCATGTGCATTTTTTATGTCCTGCAAACTGCAACTATATCCTGCTCTCCTCCCCGTCTATTTTTAATCACCTATAGGGAGAATAGTTTGAGGGCTGCATTTCCTAACAACAGCTGAAAGACACCTTAAAAACGTGCAGACAACTCCCAGTTTTTCACCTGTGACATGACTAAGACCTGTGCCTTCATGTCCTCAGCCAAGGCAGGATTAAGGCCTCTGGAGGCCATAGCCCTGAAACAATTGCAGTGCTTCCTTTCTAAATGCACGTCAACTTGCAAACATTACTAAACAAAAAAACAAAAAAACATGAGATTTAGATATCTACAAACAACAGCTTTGCTATAGATACTCCGATTGCAAATTTGTGCCTATTGTATAACTTGGCATTACCTGTGCTGTTTCAGTGCTGTCTGACAGAAGGGCTCCTCCTGTCTTCAAACTCTCCCACCGTCATTTTCCTAGAACCATTATTGCTCATTCCTGGCAATAATGGAGTAGACCAATTCAGAGAACTATTAACTCTAGGCAAAGAGCATTGGGAGCACTGTCAGGATAGCAGCAACCCAGAGGGATGTGGAGCAAGAAGTCCCTAAACACTGAGAAGGAACATAGCAGAAAGGGACTAACTTAAGCCTTTTTCTACTATTTGTGTTTATGAGGTGCATTACGCATTGTTTCCTAAACATTAATGAACTTAGGCAAACTATGTCCACAAATTCATACTTTCCAGTGGGTAAAGAACTTGGTGTTAACAAAAACAGCATCTACAAATTTGAAGACTTCATCAATCACTTAGTTTTACTCTAGAGGAAATGGATAAGAGCTTGTACAGTAAGATGTTATAAAACTAGGTCCTGTAAACATTGTAGATTGCTTTGCAGCCATCAGCAACACTCCAGTCTCAGAGCTGGGGGCCATATTTTGAAAACCACTTTTACAGTGGAAGGAGAAAACTGAACTAGGAGTAGATTCAAATTCCAATGTCAGCTGTCACATTCAAGCCTAGAGACCAGAGTTTCTTCCTCTGTAAGACAGGACTAATTATATCAGCCTTGTCTCAACGGGTTGCTATAAAGACATATTGTTGATGAAGCCCTTTAGAAACTATATACAAGTACCGTTGGTTGATAATTGTCTTGCTCATATTTCACCTTTCCTCCATTGCTTTTGAGGTGTTCTGCAAACTTTCCCTCAAAGTGTCTTACAATTCCTGTTTAGCTTTTCAATAATCTTCACCATGAGTCTGATAACTCGACTTGCAAGGGGCTCCAGCATCATGTAATGGTGAGAACACGAGTTCTACTGTTGGCTGAGCAGGGCTTGAGCCCTATTTATTCACTAGCTGCGTGATATTCTTCATTCCTTCTAACCTTCAGTTTCCTCATCTATAATATGGGAAAATAAACATACCTTCATCATAGGGGTCATCCTGAGGATCAAAGCAAATGGGAAGGTTTTTTTCAAACTGTAAAATACCTGAAAAATATTCACTGTAATTTAACAATTATTTGGAAGGTAAATTGGTGGTTTATCTCCATGTTGGGTAGTAAGATCGAAACTGTCTTAGACATACCAAATATATACATATATGTATGTATTTATATGGCTATAGATATAGATATGGGATTTCAGAGCAACATACAACTAGATAGGAAGATAGTATAACATTTTTTCAATAGGCTGCTAAACTGTATTTATGTAAAAGGTTGTGTGAGTATTGCAAGTATCAGAAAATCTTTTATTTCAACTTCCATGTATTATGAGAAATTAATGGAAAGAGTGTCTTAGTGATATTCTTAAAAACCTCAACTCAGGTTCAGCAGAAAATTTTGGTTTTGTTCAAAACCACTGATGTTAATTATCTTAAGATGTCTGCCTACTCAAGATGGGTAACAATGAATTGAAACACAAAATATTGAGAGTTTTTTTGATCAGATAATTTTCATTCTCATTTTTTCATATGTTTGATGAAACGTATGATATAAGATAGGTAGCTCTTTGAGGCTAATGGGTTGGTTTGATGCAAAAATTCCAAATTTGACCTAGACATTTATATCTAAAAAAACGAAAAAGTGTACGAAGTTTGTTTTCAGTGGAAATCTTAAGGCTATTTCTGAGCTGTCAATTTGTGTTTTACATTTATCTCATTTTTAAATCTAGCTAATCTAAATAGCTTTTAAATTTAACTGGAGTATCTGCATTTAGAAGGAAAGGGATATAAAACTCATTGTGAAATCTCAGGCTTACTTGAGGCGCTATGCTAGTTTTTTTTTTTTTTTTCCTCCCTGTCTTAGGGAATTGTTTTTATGTGAATCACTAGTATTCTGTGAAAAACAATTGTCCTCTTGACCCACAGTTAGTTTTTTAACTGGGTATTGGGTTCCCTTTCATCTTTTTTCACTTGAATACCCTTGGCAGAGAAGGGCCATGTATTGAAATGCCTTGCTCACTCATAGGCATTTTCCCTTTTCACATTGAGCACTCTGTGATTCCTTTATCTTGATATTTTAAAATCAATTATTTAAGTATTTTTCCCATGTGTGACCAAGATCTGTTTGCTTTTACCTTTTCCTCATCAAAATGTGTTTTCTTGAGATCTAGCGGAATTGGTGCTTTGCTGTAACACTGTGGCCCCCTCTCTGAGGCAATAACATCTTTTGTGTCCAGGGTGATCAATATTGTAAAAGTATTCCTCCTAGACCCTAACCACGGCTTTGTGGTAATTACTGTGCCTCTTCTTATGCATCTCGCCCTTTGAAATTTAATCCAGCACTGCCTTGGACCCCAAGATGAAGGTTGCATGATTCCACAACACCCCCAAATCCTCTCCTGATTACCCTGCAGGGTGATTACCCCGGTTAGCACATCTTCCCCTGTTTGGCTATTTGCTCTGAGACAGATATAAAATAATTAATCTTCTTTGAACTGCCCTTGCAATTTTAATTTCCTTCCACTTTTTGGAGATCTGGAGATGTAGTGATACTCCTTTCAAAATGTGGATTTATTTCTTAGCCTTGGTTCTTCCGTCCTCTCTCTCGTGCATTTAACTCACAACTGCCTGGTCACCGGGGAAGCTCCCCAATGACTAGAACCTTTTGATTTAAAACTGTATTTTTTAAAGAGTTTTTCACTTTAACCTATATCATAATTTTAGATAAATTACTAATGTTGAGCTTGCCGTGCTGAATAATTTCCAAAAAGTTTCAGTGTCTGAATAGCCAGTATAGTACTTATGGAAAAACACTCTCTTCCAAATACTATAAATGCATTGTCTCATTTATTGTCATAAGAATCTTTTGAACGAGAAAATGTTAATACTATTCTACAGATGGGGAAAGCAAGAATCAGGACGTTTGTGATAGACACAAGGTCACAAATTGGCAGGGCTAAAATTTTAATTCAAGTTTTTCTTATCTTTAAAGAGCTCTTTATAGGCTGCTTCTTGAGGTTAATCAAAAGTATTGAGTAGACTGCAAGTTCCACTGGGAGTAGAAATCATATCCCACTTGCTCTGTAGTCCCTGGTAATACCTCACATAGAGTGCCTTCAAAGAGCAGCTCAGTATCTGGGAGCAGAGTAAATGGTTTCCATTTTCTGGCTTTCACTCGCTACAGCTATTGTCACCCCAGCTTCTGGAGCCATTCTCAACTTCGGCGCCTAAAGGAGGAAGACCCCTATTTATTGATAAATTCCAAATATGTTTTAGCCTTTTACTTCTCAATTGATATCCTAATTGGGCAACCATCTAAACCTCTCTATACAAACACCTTACAGATGGTAGCTATCCCATATCTTATCTTTCCAATAAAATTGTCTGACTCTTAAACCCAAAGACTGTTTTTTATATTTTGCATTCATCTCCCACCTACAGTTTCTAGGTAGCACTGAATCAAACCAGTTATAGGCATTCAATGCAAGCTTGAACTCAGCCAGTGGTTTTCCATTCTCATTCACACATTCACAGGGCAAAGGGCAGGACCTGACTTTCTGCTGCAGCAAAGGAAATGATGTTCAAGAAGCCAGGTTCAGACAGTCCTTCAGTCATTTCTGCAGTTAATATTATATGTTTAACACACAAATCTGCCTTAAGCATCAGCACTACTTGGCTAGATTAAAGGGCCACCATAATCCTAACAAAATAATTCAAGATGCTATTGAAGCTGTCCTAGTGAATAATATTTTGGGAGTGATCGTTGTGATCAGAGCCCTTTACCCAAGTACTCTCTAAGAATTTTTACACTATTGGGATCACACCTGGAGTACAAGTGACAGTCATTGAAACATCAAACATTAATGGAGGAACTCCATGCTACTAAAGTCATATTCTAGGAGAGTGGTCGAAATCATGTAGCTAAGGTGGGTCTTCTGAAAAAGGTTTCTTGAATAAGACAGACCCAAGCTGGATTATGATGGAGAGTAGGGATGGTGTGCACGACAGTGTGGGGTCATGGAAAGACCTAAGGAAGCCTGGGGGAACAAAAACTTCAATTCTATCATATAATATTGTACACCAACCATACTTCAATTAAAAAAAAAAAGATTTGAATTCTAGTCCTAGCTACTTGGAAAGCAAACCTGGACAGTTGAATTAAATTCCCTGAGCTCCTGTTTCCGTATTCAGCTTTGGCACAGTCACAGATCTTTCCAGCTTGACTTCCATGAGCCTGTTAGCTCTTTATACCTTAGCCTGTCCTCACTTGCAGTTACTTCATGCTTGTAAGTGAAGGTTTCTTCCTTTAGATACAAACATCTAAACTTCCAAAACAGATGAACTAAATAGGCAGTTTACTATGTTATTGGGATTGTATTTGCTAAAAATAAGATTCTTCAGAAGGTCCAATTTTGTTCCCAGTGTCTGGAGACATTCTGAGTTGTTACAAGTTAGGTAGGTTGCAGTCATCTGGTATGAGAAGGCAGGTATGCTGCTAAACAATCTGTAGTTCCCAGGTCATCACCCCACAGCCAGGAGTTATCCAACAGTAGCCAAGCTTGAGAGGTTAATTTAAAGGACAATTCTGTGCGAGCAAAACAAGTATATGCAATGTTCATGCTCACTAAAAGTAAAAATTTTTATTTAAAACAGCATTCGATAACATCAAATTAACTGTCTTTTCAGAGGTTATAAAAAATAAAACAATATGGCAAATCTATGGTGAAATGGATGTCACATTCATGAGTGCAACTTTTCCTACAAGCAGTGTTTTGCCATATATATCAAACTCTTAAAATGATTATTCCTGTTGACTGGGTAATTTCAGTCTAGGACTATATCTTATGGAAATAATGCTAAATGTGAAGAAAAAAATGAGCCACCAAAAAATGTTTATCAGAGTCTTACTAATGATAAGAATAACTGAAGACAATCTAAGGGGAATAGTTAAACACATCCCATTACAAGAATATTATGTAGTTATTTTTAAATGATATCTGTTAGGACTTTGTAGTAACATGGGAAATTATTGAATGCAACATCAAGAGGAAAGGAGAAAATAACCATAATACAGCATGATCACAACTAAGTAAAATAAGTCAATGCATGGAAAGAGAGAAGGAAATGTAAAACCCATCCACATAAATTGATTTACAAAAGTTTTGACTAACACATTTTAAGCGCATTATATAAATCACATAATATATACTTGGATGTATCTTCATTATTGTATTTTGTGTTTCAAACATGTTAGACTTTCCTGATTTAAAAGCCTAAGGAGACAAAGAGTTCACTTTTTTATTTTCTTCATCATCCTAGGGATGTAGTTATATGTTATATGAGACTATTAAACAATCAAACTTGCTCTCATGCACTATTGATGGAACTGTAATTGATATAACCTCTCAGGAAGTTACCTGATTAGTGTGCATATTCTTCAACACAGCAATCCCATATCATCCTAAAGACACACTAAAACATCTAAGCAAAGCAGTGTGTACAAATGTTCATGACACTATAGTCTAAATTTTTAAAAAATGGAAGCAAACTAAGGAACCAACAACAGAGGAATGGAAAAATAAATTATCTGATTATATGTTAACTAAACATTTTATAAGCATAAAGTATTCACATATTAACTTTTGTTATAAAAATAATAAATGCTTTTCCAAAAGCAGTTGGTAGGGGAAGAAATAGTATGCAGCTGGTTTTAGCAGAGTGGTCATGCTCAAGCTAGGTCAAAAATCTGTTAAAATATCAGGGGTTTTGCAACCAAAACTTCATCTGTTCCAATCTATTTTGCATAATAAAAAATAACATATATTAAGCACAATTTGGACAAAACATAAGGAGGCATAGCTTTCTAGATTAGTATTAGGATGCCACTGAAGCATATCCCAAGAATCATGAAATTAAAGTTCATTTGTTTTAAGCCCAACCAATCACCATATTCCCTGGCCTAGGTGAGCTTCCCTACCACTGGGAACTTGCCCTTCTCAAAACAACCCTGCCACCTCTAGACAGGTTCAATAAGGGAATGTTTCTTCTTCAGAGTAATTCCAAATTTATGTGTAAATTTACCCATCTTTATTTCCAAAGCTTACTTCTTCTAAAGAATTTCTAAGTTGCATACAGGCTTCCTGCTTATCCTCTTCCATTGAAAGAAAAAAGAAAACCTTCAGGTGGGGCCATCCAGGTGAAAATTTGGTAAGGTACCAGCTCACCTTTCTTGCCCTGCATATTCTCCAATAATAACAACTAAATATCTAGCCTCTAAACCCTCTCTCTCCACCGGTCCTAACCTGTAATTCACACTCAGTCTTCCCTTTCATCACTCTTGATATCCTGATATCCTTACATCAGGTCCTTTTCAACTATCCATTTCTTATCTCATATTAACTTCTTATGAAACATTCAACCATCTCAAAACCCCCAATCCACCCTCTTATCCAGCAGGAACAGCTTAACTCTTGCGTTCCTGAAAGGGAGAAGCCATCTAACTTGAGCTTTGTTAACTTTCTTCCTCACCACAAGGAATGCCACAGAATGTCTCTGACTTTCTCTCTCCAAGGTGAGGCCTCCTCCTTGCACACTTGATGCCTGTTTCTCTCCCTTCCTCCTCTGTAGTCGATCTCGTTTCCTTTTGCCTGGCTCCCTCATTGGAGATAATACCTGCACCTCTGAAATACCTTTCATCTCTCCTATTTTACTCATTCTGCCCTCTTACAATTCAATATATTCAGGGGTCTCCTATTTTCAAAATGAGAAAAACTGAAAAACAGAAAAACTTTTCCTTCCCCTCAAGCTGTTGTCGTCTTTCATTTTTACTTTTTCATTAACATTTATTTAAAATTTTAAGTGACTATTTGTACAAGATACCCTACTATGTAGCTCTGTAGTGGAACTAGAGATATAAAAAATAAACAAGAAACAACCTCTGATTTAAAAGCCTAATCTATTTCAGGAGGCAAATACACGAGAAACTTCTTGGGGGAAAAAACTGCCTCCACTTGCTGCTTGAACTTTCTTACCTTCTCCTCAGTCAGATCCATCATCTCCTCAAAGCTCCACTTCCAATAAAATCAATGATATAGTGATTCCTGAATCTCAAGTCTTCCTAGTTCTCACGCTCTTTGACTTTTCTTATTTTAGAAGCTGTTAATGATTGCAAAAGTATTTTCACAAGTGTGTTCAAAGTTAATCTCACAATAACCCTGTAAGGGAGATATCCCACCACAACTCCAAACTCCCACCCTCTTGTAAGAGATGGGGCTCAGGAAGAAGAAGTAATTTACCCAAGATCACCCAGCAAAGACATGACAGAGCCCGGACTAGATCCCATATTTTTGTTTGTTTGTTTTGGCTGAAGTATAGTCAGTTATAATGTGTCAATTTCTGGTGTACAGCATAATATCTCAGTCATGCATATACATACGTATGTTTGTTTTCATATTCTTTAGATTCTAAAGCCTCCATGCTGCTTCCCTTACCCCTGGTACCTTCCATGGCTGACTAAATGAATGACTGCATGCATCTGTATTAATCAACCACATGCATATAGAATGCAGAAAGTTTGAAAGTCTTTATTTTTCTGACCTAATCTGACAGCACGTCATACGGCACTAGGCATGGAATTGCCACCAGTAGTTGTCACCGTCTAGGTTACAACACAAAATGTAAGCTGACCTTAGGCACCTGGATGGGGAAGATGGTGCCTTGTTTTACCGAAATGCTGTCCTCCTCCAGAATCCTGTCACGAAATTGTCTTATACATGAACCAACTTTATAATAGGATCCTTGGTGCCTAATTCAACAGCCCTAGGCTGAAGAGCAGATGCACTCTCCTTCTATCACATTTCACTACTAGAAGGTAATGCTTTAGTAAAGTTCCAATTTATAAATAATCAACTGCATTCTAGTATATTTGAGTAATCAAAGAAACTGGAGCATCTTAAATACCCAAACGAAATTCCTTGTTGACTTCTCCATCTATATGATCTCTAATTAATGGATTCATTCCCACCTTGTTGTATTCTAATCATTCCGAAACTCTTATGATCCTAGTATCATCTGAAAATCTCTAAATGAATGCCTCATCACCTTCTTTCCTCCTTTCTTGTAAAAAAAATTATGAACACAGACTATTTAGAATTGCTGCCTCATCTAATTTGTTTGCAGGTAACTTTTCTTTAACTGCCTACAGCTGTTGTCCCAGGAAAAAAATGTTGTCTGATAAAGGTAGCTATCCACCTTCTTTTTCTAAAGTAAGAGATATAAACACATCTGGGTTTTTATCTCTGAACAATCTCTTGCTTATAGTCCTAATTAGCCTAGTCATTTAGTTTTATTTGTTGCCATCCTATCTGAACATTTTACTGCCATTTGAAATGTTTTCTGAAACTTAGTGCTTATTTTCTTTCTCTTCTCCAATATGTAATTTTTTCTTAATTTGGCTTGTTTACATTGTTTTCTTCCTCCTTCACATTTTTTTTTTTTTGTAAATGGGTATTTTTAAATCTCTTCCATATGTCTCCATAACTGGCCTAAGATTTCCGTTAGGCATTTATTTGTGTAAACTGCTGTCTTCTTTCTTTTTACTTCCTTGGATAAAACCACCTTCATTTTGTTCTATTTTTTGAAGGGCTTATGAGGAAATTGAGCAAAATCTTTATGTTTACAATTAGACAGCCACTTCTTGGGTACTCATCACATGCACAACACTGTGCTAAACTGGGGGATGGAAAAGCCAGGCAGAAGGAAGACCATGAAAATAGAATGGAATACAAGATCTTAAATTCAGGGAAAGCTAAAGTCTAACAGGATAGATAGAATACCTAAAAAAATCAGAATTCAAAAAGATATATGTAAATATGGTAGCCAAGTATAAATGGACTCTGTGAATTCTGAAGGGATAAGCAATGATGAGTTGGAGTTATCAAGGAAGGTTCTTGGGAGTGATGGACATTGCCCAGGGAAGTGTGTAGGATGTCAGTGGTCCAGCTGGTGCTGGCAGTATTCCAGCTGGAGGAAATGGCACAGAGGTAGAAATGAACAACTTGTTCAGGGAGTATCTAATGTGTTGCTGGCTGGACAAGGGAATTAGAGTCAGTGGAAAATGAGCGACCAGGGGAAAGTTGGAGAGAATAGAAGGAAAGAGGGATGTTTATTAACTTTAATTTGCAGGACTTCATCACATAATTTTGATTCTGATCCTTGTCAGTTGTGTCTGCTGCAAATATCACCCCCCAACCCAGCTCCTAGCTTGTCTTCTCTCTTTTTTTGAAGATGACTTGATGAATATGAGTTCTTAATTTTAATTTTAGAGTAGTCAGATTTATCAATCTTTTCCTTTATGATTAGCACTTCAGTATCTTAAGAAATACTTCTCTACTTTGAGGTTAAAAAGATATTCTCCTATGTCTTCTTCAAAAAGTTTTCAAGTTTATCTTTTAAGTTCTTAATCCCTGTGCAGTCAATGGTGGTGATCCACATTTTTTCCTGGCTCAGTTGATTTAATTGTCTTTCCTTTTCCCAGTAATCTACCGTATCTCCTCTGACATATACTAAAAGTTGCACTAGTCTGTTCCAAGTTCTCTGTTCTGTTCCTCTGGCCAATTAAAAAGTAATTTCCTTTACCATTAGCTCTTTTAAATGGTGCCTCAATCACAATAACTTCACAATGGATACTTTAATTTGGTACAATATTAAATCTGTAGATCAGTTTGGATACGGTAGGTTGGTAGGTAGCTAGATGAGTCTTCAATGGACCAAAGATGAGAGTTTTCAAGAATCCAGAATTATGATTAATCTAATTCTATGTACTTGAAGTTCAAAGGTTGCTGTTGGTGGTGGGGGTACAAAATGGGATGCCACTGAGTACGTTTTTGAGGTAAATATTTTTTTAAGTCAGGTCATATTTTAGATTGTATAGTGAATGACATTGAGGGAAATAAACACAAGAAATCTGTACCAGCAGAGTCAACACTAGACAATTCAAGTATTAGCTTGGAGAAACCTCATTCTTTTCTTAGAGCCCACATTTTTTGAGGGCGTGGACTGTGTACAGCCAGCACCTAAAGTAATGTCTGACAGATAGTAGCCACTTGATTGTTATGTGAGGCATGGATGAATAAACAAATGAACAATTGAATGGTAGCATCATAGATGAAGTAAATATAAAAATTTTTTTCCGATTTTATTGAGATATAATTGACATACAGCACTGTATAAGTTTGAGGTGTACAGCATGATTTGACTGACATACAAGAAATGACTTACATACATGAAATGATTACCACAATATGTTGATTGAGCATCCATCATCTCATACACAGAGAAAAGAAAAGAAAAAAAATTTTTTCTTGTAATGAGAACTCTTCAGATTTACCCTCTTAACAACTTTCATATATAATATACAACAGTGTTCACTGTATTTTTTAATTTGAATCTTTAGTTCAATTTTATAGACCATAACTCTTCAGTTAGGAAAAAGAGCCTCCATTTACAGTTCCATACAGCTCATCAAATTTTCTTCCTCCTGCACTACCCTGCAATTGTGTTAATGGTCAGCAGCATTTATTAGCCGTCCAGTGGAATGGACACACTGTGCTCGGTACTGGGAGGAGCTGTGAAAGGAGATAAATGAGTTAAGCAGTCATGGCCCCTGTTGTTCGAGTTTTATTCAAGCTGAGAGTACAAAGTGACCCAAAGAGAAAATGTTAGAGCACTTAGGGTAATAAGTGTAAATTAGCTCCATGCAAACTGAGAGCATTGGGGTTGAGAGAATGCAGGCAAAGCGGCAGGTGCCCCTTTGGAAGGTGAGAAACAATGGCGCTCCCGCGAGAGCTTCCTCCTACTGTGGAAGGATTTACTGTGATTTCTTGTTTCTCAAACTATGGTCACAGACCCTTGGTGAGTTATGATGAACATTCATTAAAACAGAAAATATATGTGTTATCTATATTTATCTATATTGACATGGATAATAGGTATCTTCAATTTTATTTATCATTTATATGGATTTATTAATGATTTATTTATTATCTATGTACAAATAGAATAAAATAATTTCATAAGGTATGATTTCAAGAAGAATAACTTCAAAATAGAGTGCATGCATGGCATATCCTGAAAATAAAAAGTGTCAACTTATTAAACTTTTATTTCACTTACTTGCATGGTTTTATATGTGTAGGTATGTGCTGGGCCATAGTATAAACTGTATTTCTTACTGTGCATAGTGATCCAACTTATCTGAAAGCCACTGCTTCTATGCCACAGTAAACTGAGCCACAAAGGTCTGTGCAGCCAGCTGAAAAGCCGGTGCAAGAACAATCGCCCCCTTCTGTCCTGTCCACACAGGGCAATGACTTCCAGGCACTAGTCACTCTATGATTGATAGGCTTAAACTTCGTTACCTTGTCTTGTCAGATTTGCAGGCAGGTAGCCATCTTTGTTTAAAAGAACTTCCCCCAGTTCTTACAGCTACTTGCAAGGCTGGGATCCTGGTGGTGCTTCCCAGCTGTCTATAGATCTGCCATCAGTTTAGAAGTTGTCATCCCATCTTTCAAATCCTTATTCTGCCTACTCAGGTTAGGGCAACCCTCTTCAGCAGTGATGTGTACATCCTATTGCCCCTGCCAGTTCATTCATTCCCAGTCTAGCAGAGCAAGGTCAAGATGAGCCTATAGACACATGTGAATCTCATACTACAATTTCCAAAAATCATATGGTTTATTTTCACTATATTATGTAGAAGAAGCTTACATTCATTTAATGTAGTGTATAGGCAGTTATGCTATCCTCTGAGAGTAAATCCATAATTATTCTGTAGTAACTGCCTCACATCATTTCTTTTCTAGATAAGCTCTGTAAGTTTTAGAAATTGAGAAAATAATATTCGAACTAATAAAGCTGAAATTGTCAGCACTTTTCCTCTAATGCTCAGTTGTCAACAGTTCTGAAAACAATGAAAAATAAATCTCTAAAGAAACAGGATAAATGGATTCTATCTATGTGTTAGCTTTTTCTTTTGTTTTTGATTATTATTATTTTTTTTTATTGAGAGCCAAACAAGCCAATCCAAGAACCAGGAAAAGGTCAGTTTTACAGATCAATCCTGAATACATCAAATGAGCACATAGCAAGTATCTACCAAGCGGAGAACAACCCAGAAAAGAATCAAAGAGTTAGAAAACAGAGCCAACAAAAAGTAGTAGGCCAATAGGTTAGAGACTGAGTGCCCAATTTTTACCATTGTCAGGGCTCTTCCGACTTCAATGAGAATTCTATGTACCAATCAATAGATTTCATGTGCTCCCATGTGAGCAGAAAAACTGCACCTGTAGGTGACAAGCAGAACTTGCTGCAATTATGTCAATTATCTGTTACGGGGAGAGTGCCAGAAGTAAATAGTACAAAGGATAATGGCTCTTAACTAAGGCTAATATACCTGCATAGCTAGAATGTGCTTTTGAATTTTATCATTTATTTTCCATAGAAAGAGAGACTTTGGAAATGATATTAAATTTATTTTGGCCAAGCCAAATGGATTCACTGTATTGAGAGGTAAATTTTTGAGGTTCAAAACAGAGGCTGTATCTTTCTAAGTATACATTCCATCCATGCAAGACTGGTCCTGTCCTTTCCTTTGGTGGGTGAAGCTTATGAACATTCATAACAGAAGACATTTCATAATTCTTTTTTATTGTTTCCCATGCTCATCAGACATTTCATCATACTGTGATTTTCAAAGAGAGTAGCCCCTGGAAGTCCTCCAAATTGCCCTTGGGATGGTCTCAACATACCAATATTTGCAACTCTATCTGTAAATATATAACATTATAAAATATGCCTAATTTCCTTCAATCTATTCTACTTTAGGCCCTTTTCTCCAAAGCTTTCAAATTCCATGACAAAGTTTCAGAGGAAACAGAGTATCCTAATTCTGGATTTACCATACTAAGTATATAAAGACATAAAGAAATGTAATACTTGCCATGAAATAATTTGTCTGGTGTTGCCCTTGGTGCTGGAGGGCACCATGACCTCTGCATTCAAATTTGCAAAGGTTAACCACTATATATAAAAATTGATAAAAAACAATTTTCTTCTGTATAGCATGGGGATCTATATTCAAATCTTGTACCTTTAAATACCTTTAATTAAAAAGAATATGAATATATGTATATACATGCATGACTGGGAAATTATGCTGTACACTAGAAATTGACAAATTATAACTGACTATACTTCAATCAAAAAAAATTAAAAATTAAAAATAAAAACAAAATCTGTAGGGGAAACAAGCAGGGCCCACCAGTGCTGTTCTAGAAATAAACTGGCAGCTAACAGGGAGGATTGCTTCTTGCTAATTAAGAGATACCCAAGAAGGGTTCTTGACTTTCTGTAGAGTGTTGTAAATCGTCCCTTTTTAGAATGCAGGGTATTTATTTTTAAAGAAAACACACATCTGGTGTTTATACCGGATGGTATGTAGACATTTCCTATTATTATTCATTCTTCTGTCCATTGCTACAGATGCTGTAAGTATCTTCTACACTTTTCCCTTCTCTTAAGGCTAAAAACGGAACCTAACATTAAACATAACAGTAAATAAAGATGCAAAGAAAAGCTAAAATGAAAACCAGGTGCATAATTAGATTAATTTTGTCCTTGGTCACCTCAACAAGACAATATAGTTGCAGTGTAGCCAAATATATATATATATAGAAAGGTAACTCTGGAAAATAAACTCTTCCTTCCATAATTGGACTTTATATAAAATAATATATGCCTACAGAATTGCCCTTAGGTTAAAAACGCTAATTGAAGACCTCTGATCTATTTGTCTGGTTCTGACTTAATTCTCTTTATAACTTAAGAGCTGTACTAACCTTATAACGAACGAACATTTGACTATTTTCTGAAGCTACACCATTCAATGTTTACTTTAATGACATTATTTGGAATCAAGTAAAAGGGTGCATATTCTGATAGCAGAGAATACACTGACAATAGGCTATCCAGAAATAAACTTTAACAGAGGACACTGTATTGCTCTGGATACACACATTTCGAGTCAGGACTTACTGAGGCCTCACCTGGCAGCATCCCCCAACTCCTTCACATCCTCTTCTTTCTGGGTATAAGGGTGAAGCTGGAGAGCATGCACTGTCCTCAACTCCACTGATTCACTGAGCAATATTTATTGAGGGTCTACCATGTACACAGTGTCTTCTAAGGATTTTAATATCTTGAGGACTTTATCGTCAGCATTACTCTCTTTCTAGAATGTCAAGACTTTTAGATTTTTAAGAACTTAAAAAATAAAAACTCTCATTACCAAAAAATTGAATACCCCAGATATAAGAACAGATCTTAATCCATTCTCCATAAAATCCTTTACAATAAAGAGCAAAGAGACTCAAGTTTACCTCTAGTTAGTAGGTCAAACCTGGGTACCAACTATTTTAGAGATTCCTGAGGAAAAGAGAAGCAAAGTAGAGTTTTGTTAAACTGAACTTTCATCTGCTTGGCCAATAAAAAGATAAAGATTTACTTTAAAATGGTTTTATGTAACTAACATTTTCTAAGGTTTACTCTAAGAGGAGGAAAGGCAAATGACACTGCCTCAGATCACAGAATAAAGGACTTGTGTCATTGGGGGACTGCTCTTGGAAAATTAATAGGTTCCAAAATCAAGCCAGATGATTAATACTGGCTTTCATTTGATCTATAAACCACAATGACAGGCACAGCATGCCCTCGACTTTGCCTGGCATTGTGATTTAATGAAAAGAGAAAGCTTAGAAGAAGACTATGAAGGAAAAAATAAAGGCTTCTGTGTTGGGTCAGAAACTTCTTGATTGATACACCCATCTTCTGATTTTGAAATCTTGATCATGGAAGTTTTGTGTATGGTGGATAATTTCTTTAGGAAGATAAATGGGTAAATGGTATTAGTTTTTTAAACACCAGTGACAATTTTATAGAAAGTGATAGCCTCATATTTTCTAAAGGAAATGCCGTTTGCAAAGATACAATGCTGAGGAAAGTAGGGGGAAGTGGATGTGCCAATTGTGGGTGTACTTTCATATAAAATCACCATGATATTTTGGTTAAATACAGTCGGTTTTGGAGGCCTGCAAGGCTACATTGGAAGAAGGTTGAGGCCACAGAAGACACAGTTTGAGCAAGCATACCACCAGGCTCTATCTGATCGCAGAGGTTTCAACTTGTGTTGAAAAACCACTATGCAGATGAGAAAGATGGAATATCCAGACGCCACTGTGGAAACCTGGAGCTGTCATAAAGCCCAACCTGGAGTCACTCCCACTGTTTTTCCTAAGACTCGTACCCCAGTCATTGCTTACCATAGCTCAGAACTCTGCTCTGAGATGGTCTACACCCACCAAATCACCTGAACGTTCATTTCCACCTGTCACTTCGGCTCCTGTAATGGCCCTGCCCCGTTCTTCTCCCTGAGCACTTCAGTCTGAGCCTGGTCCAAAGTGGCTTACATACCCTGCTAATTTTGCTTCCAGAGATCTCTTCAGAGACCATAGATTCTTCCCTACCAGCTTCCACTCTCCAGAGGATTTCTTAACTCAGAACAACTAAGAATGTGTGCCACATCTTCACAAAGAGATTCTTTATTCTCTGATTGGATAGTCACATTTGCTTCCATGGTTGGTCTTAGTGTTTTTCTATTTTCTTTTATTCATTCATTTTTTTCCACATTGACTGAGCATCTGCTATATGTTCCAAGCCTCACCTCTGAGTTAAAGACATAGTCCTCATTTCCCTGCAGAACTTAACCTGGGGAGGAGAACAGCCAATTTACAGGTTACGGTGTAAGAATGACAAAAGCTTCAACAGGTGTAAACACAGGGGCTACTGGGCCACTTAAACCAGCCCGCCTGATGAGTTTGCCTGTTTGATTGCAAAATGACTAGGTTGAAATGTCTCACGGTACTCTTTTTCATTAGCAAGCTTTATCCCCCAAATCTCCTGAGATTATTCATTCTAAGAATAATTACTGAGTATTTACAATGAGCTGTTCTATGTTCTATGTGCTATAATTTTAGTACTGAATGGAACAGAAATATATTCCTGCCCTCACGGAGCTTACATTATTCTGCAGGAACCAAAACTTTACTAGGTAACACATGAATAAGTAAAATATAGACAGGGAAGATAGCAGTATGTGTTAAAGAGAAAAATAAAGCAAGAAAGAAGGATATGAACTGGAGAGAGAGGTCAATGTTCTAGGGTGACTAGGGAAGGGCGCTCTGAGAAAGTGACCTCTGCCAAGTGATCTGAAGGATGTGAGAGTGAGCTGTGATGCCGTCTGGGGGAGGGGAAACATTCTGGACAAAGAGAACAGCAAATGAGAAAGGCTCTGTGGCAGGAAAGTGTCTGATATGTCTGAAAACAGTAAGGAAGCAATTATGGCTTGAGATCAGAGAATGGGTTGGTGAGAAATCCCTCTCCTTTTAAAGAAGAGGAGAGAAATTTGCTTCCCAAACTAGTTTCAGGACCTCATGAAAAGACACAGCATTTGGAGAAGGAAGTAGTCAAGTTATTATCAAGGAGAACAGTGCAGGAGGGCAAAGCCCTGTTTCCTGGACCTGGAGTCACCCTGGTAACCTTCAATCCTCACTCCTTGCTCTCGGTAAAGCATTTAATGTACACGTTTCTTCCAGGGAAGACGAGTGGAAGCAGTAATCTTAAAGGACAACAAGAAGCAACTCAATTACTTCAGGCGTATTTAAAGAAAGGTATAAAAGTGATTGTGCATCCTGGGTATTTAGTTTTCCTCCTCACCCCCCCGACCAAAGGTCCTTTCTCAACCTGACATCATGTTGTACAGAAAGTCACCATTGAATGTCAATGGAACAACTTTTTACAAGACTTAAATAAATTATAGTTAAGAATTGAGTCTCCAGAGATCTTTCAACCCCAAATTGACTCACCACCTAGGAAAACAGCTCATAGAGAAATACCAGTGAAACTATCCAGTTTCAGAAAATTCAAAATCAAACACACACATGCACACTGAAAAACAAGTCAAAATTCTAGATTTAAAAAAAAAACAAAAATAGTACCTTCATGACTGCCTCTGAGGCAGTTGTTCTTAATCTTTCATCAATTATGGATTCTTTGTAGAATATGATGAAATATGCAGACTCTGTCTCAGGAAAATGGATATGCATTCAATTTCAAGGGGTTTATAAACCCCATGAAGCCCTTCCATGGAACAGCTCTATAGAGTTGGGATTCAGAGCATCTGCTTTGAAAGAAAAAAAAACCTTTCTTTTTCAAAAAACATTTCTCATATTTAAATTCATTACCATTCCTGAAAACTTCAGAGTTCTAGCTCCATCATCTCCATTTACTGTAAACACACTATAGTTTACAATTCAGTAATCAGAAGGTAAGCTCCCTCCTGACATTAGAGCAAACACAAGGTTGGAGCTGGAGAAAGCAGCTAGCAACAGAGTTCAGTGTCAGGGAGAGGGTTCATCCAGTTCAGACTATCTGCCTTTGGAGATACCACCATTAAACAGCCTCAGGAGGTATCCTCCAGGCATGGGCTCTGTGATGCCTCGCAGCATCCCATGACCCTGCTAGGAGCCCTCATCCTAGGAGAAGCACTGACTTATGCAAACAGACTTAGCGGTCTTAGAAAGCAGCTTTTATCCCCTCTTCGTGTCAGTGGGTGTTCCCCTGTCCTACCATTTATTCACTGTGCTCACCTGGAGTGGCCTCTAGAATCTCTTTGTAAGCACTAAGCTCTGTTCCAGCATGTAAAGGAGGATATTAAGGAGAGAGGAAGAGAAATATTCTGCCTGCTGGTATTTGTCTCATCTGTGTGCCTGTTAACCTACCAACAAACCTATAAATTTAAGCTTAAACACTGAGATGAATAAAAAAAACAAAACTATAAAACGATACATCGTTACTGCTGGGAAATGGTCCAGAAGAAAGAAGAGTTTAAGCATGCGTATATGCATTGCCTTTTATTTTTGTATTAAAAAAAGAGGTGCTGATACCCTTATTTTAATAAAGTGCAAAATGCTTCTCCCACTCTTTTCCTGTTCCCACACACTCCTCTCTAGCTGCGTTGGTTTGTGAACTTGTTGTTCTCACCAAAGGATTTAGCTAAGAAAGAAATGGTAATTTGTTTAGCTTGATTGAAATCAATGCTGCTTTAACACAGCACTATTCTAGCCCTAACTCGTTCAGTATGTGACACATTCGTAACCCGCGGTATTGGGGGTATGGGAACACTTTGTGTTTTTATAAATGTGTCCCTTCTGGGAGTGAAGTATGCTATCAGCAGGGAGGTGGGGGCAGCCCCCTGAGAATCAAGGACTAGGCTCTTAGGGAAAAAGAAGCCTCCCTCTCCTCTTATTGGGAGCCAGGGCTCAGCCTTCTGGAAAGGTGTTCTGGCTGTGGCAGAAGAGAAGGGGATCCTCTGAGGAGTCACCAGTGCTCCAGTCGTTGACTCTCTCCAGCTCTAGCTCCATGGAGATTCTGCTTGTTTTTAATAAGGGTGATTTCAATCACAGAAATTCTCAGCACGCTACAGAACAATACAGCAGACACAGAGCCTTGGAAATGAACTTTCCAAGTTCCTAACTGAGCATACCAAGAGGTCTCGGGTTGCTGCAGACCTTGGAAGGTGTAGCGTGGGGACTGTCCCTGGGGACTGAGTCAGAGCCTGCAGACACTGAGTTATACAGTCAGCCCCCACCCTCAGAACCATCATGCTGGAGCCGTGGTCCTCAAGTGGGGGCCATGGTGGAACTGGTTTTGATTAAGTTTTATTAGCTCAAGTAAGACAGAGCACCTCTAGCTGTAGAGGCCAGGACTCTCACTAAACATTCCCTAATGTGCGGGACCCCTCCACCCTCTCCTGGACAAAGACTGATTTGACCCAACACGTCAATACTGCAGAGGCTGAGAAGTCCTGTGCTAGTGGGAATGAGGGCACAAAGCTTTGGGAGACCGGAGCAGCAGAACTAGTAGGGGCCAAATACAGCCTAGGACCCTATAGGTGGCAGAAGTTTGGACTTTTCAATCAAACCTCAAAGGCTTTGAAGACTTCAACATAGGGTAGAATAGTTTTGACTGGATATTTCACTTTAGAATCAGACAAGAGTATCAGAGAGGAGTATTCTATGGCTGCTTGAAGTTAAGGACCTCACCCTCCAGGTAAGTCTTTCATTTTCTGAGTGTGCACGTGTGTAGAGAAAGGTAACACAAATGCAAACATATCCACCTGGAAGGAGGCATTTGTAAGTTGTAAATGAACACAACCTAGGTCCTTTGTGCCACAGACGAGGCTGAGAAGAAAGGTTATACATCCCTTCTTTGCGTTCAACACACTATAGACAAGTGTAGGCTTAAGATAAATGAGCTGTCTCCTGCCCATCAAGACTGAAGCACTGGACCTGAAAAATCTCCCCTGAAGGATTTCTCAGGAGTCACTTTTCAAGGATGGGCCCAGGTTCGTGCAAAGAGCTCTTTCCTCCATCAACGGACACTTCTGTTGTTGCCATGCCTTGGCTACTGTGAATAATGACACAATGAACGTGGTAATGAAGATCTCTCTCTAAGTGATTTTATTTCTTTTGGATATATACCCAGATATGGGATTGCTGGATCATATGGTAATTCTATTTTAAATTTTTTGAGGACCTTCATATTGTTTTCCACAATGACTGTACCAGTTGACATTCCCACCAACAGTGTATAAGGGTCCCCTTTTCTCTACATTCTTGCCAACAATTGGTACATATACACAATAGAATATTATTTACCCTTAAGAAAGAAGGAAATCATGTCATTTGTGACAACATGGATGAATCTGGAGGACATTAGGCTAAGTGAAATAAGCCTGACACAGAAAGGCAAATGCTGTGTGATCTCACTAACATGTGAAACCTAAAAAAGTCAAACCTAGAAACAGAGAGTAGAAGAGTGGTTACTAGAGGGTGAGAGGATTTCCCCCAATCAAAGGATACAGACTTTCAGTCATAAGATGAATTTGTCCTGGAAAACAGTGTGCTGTACAGTGTGCTGACCATAGGTAATAATAATGTATTGTATACTTGAACTTTGCTAAGAGAGAATATCTTAAGTGTTCTCACCACACACACAGAAAAGTAACCATGTGAGGTGATGGATATGTTAATTTGCTTGATTGTAATCATTTCACAATGTATATGTATATCAAAACATCATGTTGTACACCTGAAACACAGATACAATTTTTTTTTGTCAATCATACTTCAGTAAAGCTGGAAAAAATTTGACAAGATAAAATACAAAAAAAAAAAAAAAAAAAAAAGAGCTCCCCTCTGTCCTCATGATACTATCACCCTGGGAGAATTTACTGAAGAAGGAGGGCCATGTGCATGAGCATATGCGTGTGAGAGTGGATGTGTTTGTGAATGTGTGTGTAAGTGTGCACGTGCATCCTCCTATCTTTGTCTGAACGTACCCTCCAAGCGTGCTCTGCCAGTAACGAGTGGCCACTTCCCCTTTGGACCTGGGCTTCCTCATAAAGAGAGAGAGCTGGATTCAATGATCTCTAAGGTCCCTTGCCAGCTCTAACATTTCTGGATTCTTTGTAGACAGTCATTTCGTGCCTGCAGAATCATGCCAAATGGCTGCAACCTTTGCTCTCTTCAGTGGCCTTGTGCGAACTCACCAGCACAGCAGGCGGCTCTGTGGGTGGCGAGTACAGATGGGGGGCCTGGATGGACAACATTCCTCGCCTACCTCTCTTGCTCTGAAGATGTGCCTCGAGATAATGTGAGAAAGACTTTAACGGGCTGATTTTACGTGAGGGTCTAGTGACAGAAAAACAGCTTCTAGTCAGTGGTTTACTCAGAGGATCATTCCACAGGAGCTGAGCTGTTTCTAAAATAGTCCCCAAAGTAGCTTAAAAAATAATGGAGATTCTAAAACCAGATCATTTCCTGATGAAAACTCTAGGCCTGTTCAATTTTTAATCTTTTCTGAAATCAGCATGGTTTTTCTTTTTCCCAAAAAGTTATTTAGAATGAAGTCCTTGAATTTTGCCCCTTGGACACATTTACATGTTCTATCTAATTCCTTAATTTTTTTAATCAAGACATTCCTAGCTTTAACTTGTAGTTTGGTGTCTTTGGGGGAAGCAGGGTGTTTATACCTAGTTGTCTGACAAATATACAGCATCCAATATTCAACATTTAAATGCAATTAAAATATAGAATCACAAAAATATTGCGATGATTTAAATTGCTCCAGTTTTAATTAAGGGATTAGGGCAATTTAGGATTAGAAACATAATATAATGCATAATCAAGATGTCATATTTCTATAGGTTTTTTAATAATTTAAAACTCTTATGACTTTAAAGATGAGAGGTATGTGGGTGTATTTGCCAACAATGAGTAATAATGATGCTGGGGAAGAATAGGGAGATGTGAGTAAAAAATATGAAAACTCAGATGTGCTGAGAAATTTTTAAATCTTTCTGTCTGGTGAAATGTTCAACAGTCCTGAATTCTTCCAGGCTAAAAGCAATGCATCCAAATAAAACCTCACATATAAGTGTAATGTGTAATTCAGTAAAGTTGTTAGGACCCATATCTCCATTTAAAAAATTCTTGCTTATTATATTCCTATTTCACTAGGATCATCTTATTTTCTTTATGGCTCTGGGACTTGTGGGACCATTTTAATCTGAATTGATCTAAAATGTGGTCTGTGGATGATAAAACCTAAACGTGTGGTTAAAATTTTTTAAATTAATTGACATTTTCGTTATTCAGCTGGCCTCCAAATTGACTCCATATAAATTATATTGCCATACATAAATCGTTCGAACTTTAGCTGCCACATTTTCCATATAAACCAACAGCAGCTATAAACAGTGTTAAGTGAAGCAAAAAGTGGTTTCCCTATGGAGGCTGGAAATGTGAAGTCTTTCACGATTTTTAGCTTCATATACTTTCACCATCAGCATCTCTCATCACATTTTTAATTAAAGTGGTATCAGTGTCTAATGCAGTACACAGGCTTGCTGGCTACCAAAGCAAGGTGTGGGCGCAGTAATTGCATCCTAAAGCAGACAAGCATTGGTTCTCACTTAGACCAGCCTCAAATTGCTGATGGGACCTGAGAATCCATGTACTGGCTGCAGGGGGCACCTGGCCCTTTGATAACTTTTGAACAAAAAACTTGTAAGATCATTTGGTATAATGTCTGACTTCAGGCAGAAGAATAACACAGCTACCTGTATAAGACAGTGATCTAGATCATCATTACCCAATAAAAACATAATGAAAGGCATTTACGCAATTTAAAATTTTCTAGTAGCCACATTTTTAAAAGTATAAAAACAAAAAGGTGAAATTAATTCTAATAACACATTTCATTCACTCCAAATCATAATTCTTTCAAGAAGTAATTGATACAAAATTATTGTTTTACATTTTTTTTCATGCCAAACCTTTGAAATCTGACATGTATTTTACATGGACAGCACATCTCAGTTTGTACCAGCCACACTTCAGTTGCTCAGTAGTCACATGTGGCTAGGAACTACTGTACCAACGGTACAGCTCTGGGCCATCAGAGTGGGCCAGGCTGACTTTGTGGCACTGAAGGGCTGAACAGTCTGGGAAAGGGTAGCCCTCCAAAGAGCACTGTTTGGCCCCAGAGATTTAGACAAAGCAGTGGAAGTTAGATTTTTACTTCCACTAGCTGGCCATAGTGGCAATGTTTCCAAAAGAAGGTATAAATAAGCTTTGGTCTGTTCATATAATGGAATACTACGCAATAAGAATGAATGATCTACAATTACATTCAACAATAAGGATGAATTTTGCAAGCATAATATTCAGTGAAAGAAACCAGATATGAAAATCCTGCAGTTTATGTACCCAATTACATACACCACAAAAAACAAAAAAAAAACAGGCAAACTAACTCAAGGAGTACAAAATCAAGATAGCATATACCTTTGGTCAGGGAAGTGACTGGAAAGGCATGTAGGGGAGCTTCTCGGTGCTGGTCACATTCTGTTTCTTGAACTGAGTGTGTTTCATTTATGAAAATTCACTGAGCTATACACACTGATAAAATATTAATTTGTCATTAAATACGTTATACTTCAAAATAAAATATTTTTAAAGAAGGGTAAGATTCAAAGTATTAAATCTCTGCATAATTCTGTTCTGGAGCATAAACATATATCATGTACCAAATAACATTAAAAAAGATATGTCAATGCTTCTGACCTAATTCTTTAAAATTTTGGATTTCAAAATAAATTACAAAAACAAAAACAAAACAAAACAAAAAATCTCACAGATATTGATTTCTGAAGATCAACTTCAAAGGTGGTTGGGGGCATGTTGATTTAAATTCATAGGATTCAAAGAATATGAACGGGACTATAGTCAAACTATACCCCATCTTAAAACAGTCCTGAAATTATGGTTTTGCTGGTGTAATCATCGAAAGATGCCTATATTCCCATGTAAAGCTTAAAAATTGTGACCCATGTAATCTAACCTCAGAGTGGAATAGCAGTCAAGCCACAAAAATTAATTTCCCTAGAAGTTTTTTGCTTGTATTGCTTAAATACCATAAAGGGGCCATGTGGAACACAATGATATTGCTTGAAATCCCTTTTCCATACCTAATACTTTCATTATTTGCCGCAGCTTCTCCTACATCTCCTCCTGTCAGCACTCTAATCCTTCTCCCTGCCACTTTTCCCCTTTTAGCCAAACTCTGTAAAGCAGGATGCTGCTTTGGAGGAGGCTGAAGGGGGAAGAAATGAAACAGGCAAAGCCTGACTCCTCTTCAGAGGAACAGAGAAAAGGAAGGATGGGAACAAGCATATGTTGACGATTTCTGTCCCATCTCACAGTGTTGGTATCAGATTAGCATCATCTTAGGTTGGGGTCCTGGAGAAAGAGACTCTGAGACAGAGGTTTGTCTGTAAGAGGTTTATTGAGGAGAGCTCTCCAGAACAAGACCTGCTAGAGAACGAGGAAAGCAGGAGAAAAGGGCAGAGTGAGAAGCGGCGTGAAGAGCGGCCTCCCGTAGTCCTACAGGGGAGCTGTGAAACTGTGATGGCCCTTCCGTGGTGTCCTGAATCAAGACAAGGGCTCCAGGCCTTTGTGCCCCCTAATGGACAGTCACTAAATGTGGGCTGCCCCGGGAGGGGGTGTAACCGGGGGAAAGCAGCTCTTCCCAGCAGAGGAGAGCGAGGAAATCAGCTACACGCTAACAGCAGCCAGGGGCCGATGCAGCTGAGGGAAAGAACACCTCAGCCCTGAAGGGTGCACCTAGGTGGCTCGTAACAGCATCCACTACAAGCACTGTATTAAAAGCTGTCTTTTCATCCCAGAAAACAGGAAGTATCTGACTCTACGTTGCTTCTATGATCATCACTCTTCACGTTATGATTTGGGACATCTTTGTCCCTAATTCTTGTTTTGGAAGGCCTCATATGAAATGAGTTTGCTTAGTCTGTTGTTTCAAGCCAGGTAATGACGATCCCTTACATGGAAAGCGTTCTGCCAAATGTCTTTGAGGAGTTCTTTATGCTCAGGCCTCCTCCTCTGAATGTTTCCCTTTAGCTCTTCACACAGCTG
Source organism: Camelus dromedarius (assembly GCF_036321535.1). NCBI lineage: Eukaryota > Metazoa > Chordata > Mammalia > Artiodactyla > Camelidae > Camelus > Camelus dromedarius. The sequence goes on from NC_087439.1 coordinate 52,652,157, forward strand.
TTCGGATCTCTTCTCACCATTTACCCCCTGCACGTTTTTAAGCCAAGAAAAGTTCATTTTCAGCAGTGAAACTGCAGTGTAGTTATGCAGGTTTGATGTTGGTGATGGTAAGTGGCTGGCTCAGATGAAACCGCTCTAGAGTTTAACTGCTCAATGCTATATGCCAAAGTCTCCCAGGCCTTTAGGAAATTTGGTTTTCAGCACATCTCAAGTCTGGCTTGAATTTCCCCAGTTATGTTGATGCCAATCCAGTTTCCAAGTCATAGATTTGTTTGATTCCATTTTCTCCTTCCCAATCTATTTAGCATATAGTTTGACTAGGATAGCAAAAATGTGTTTTGGTTTCAGTTGAAATGCTTACATTACTTGTCCATGGTACATACTATGATATATAACCTCAATTTCCTTCAGCCTGATATTCATTTAACTTGGTAGTGAGTCCATGCTTGTCCTAATATGTATTAACATCCAGCACATAGGATAAACATAAAGCAGTCCTAAATCAGTTCCCAGATAATGACTGAAAGAGCCATGAAGTCTAACCCAGATCTTCTTATTGAATGCAACTGGAGCTTTATTGATCAACCCTGACCTGGCAACCTATGCCATCTGATCATGTTTTAAGGGCCTGTTGGAACTTTGTGGTGAACAAATCTACTTAGTAGCTGCTTGAATTACCTGAATGTTGTTGGGCACCCTCTCTGTTCAGCCACACCACTAGGCATTGCCTGGCACAGGTCCATGGATAACACATCCTAGCACACCCTGTCCCTACTGTGGGGCCACATCCTAGCTGGTGGGAGGGATGTCAAACTGTGAAACTCCAGGCCCATTGACTGCAGTGTGTCACAGAGTCAGACTGAGCAGCTGGAACTGAGAGAAGCCAAGCAGTTAGGGCCTGGCACATAAATAAGTAGGAACAGGAGTTCAAAGTCAGCCATCAAGCCAGCCATGAATTTGGGGCTTAGAGTAATAAGAGGTCAGGGAGCAGGGAGCCTCTGGAGATCAAGACAAGGCAAGGGACCAGGTGGAAGTGACTGAATTTTATTCAGTAATGATCTAGGCATGTCATAAACTCCCTTTAGTGTCTCCAAGTCATCAGATTGTTCAGCTCTGGCTTCTACAACTAGCCATATTTCAACCCTCTCCAGTAGTTTACCTTTCACATAAGGAGCTTTAAGGAAGAGTCACTCTGTGCTCTTCAAGGGTATAAAAACTATTTTTTTCTTTTTGCCATCAGAGGGCATTTAAAATTTGACTAATTAAGCTTCACAATATCTGTCAGTTAAGTAATAGAGTGAAAGAATGTATGGCCCCCTATTGAAATAAAGTCCCATTTGGAACAGAAATTTTCTGAGCTATAACTAGACAGCAGTTGAAGACAAAGTGCCGAGGACAACATATGGGACAAAAATCCAAATGGGTGGAAGGATGAAAATAGGACAGGAAGCTAAAATAGATGTGCACTCAATTTCTTTAGTATAAATAGCATTGTCTGTAATCTCAGGTATATGATTCAGCAATTGTGAATGGAAATCATTTCCAGTATTGCAAATGGGCAAGCAGCTGGTCTATGGATTCTCTTATAAAAGTGGGAAGGGTCTCTGAAAGATTTTGAAAACACTTGATAAATTCCAGTTTGGGGTAAAACTTTTTTCCATTTGTTTATAACTGAAGTCCAAATCTCCTAAAGCAAATAGAAGTGACTGTTTACCACTTAAACAGTAAGTTTTAATCACTGAAGGAAGATGATCTCAGAAAGGGTGGGTACGAAGTACCACAGAGCTGCTGACCTCATTACAAATTCATGACCACTACACTCACTGGGGCTCTGATAGCCACACTGCATTGGTCTGTTCCTCCCAGGGTGAATCCCTGTTCCAATCACAATCAAACTTTCTTCCCCTCCTTAGCTCTCAGCTCCTTTGTTCAGCCTTCATTCTCAACACAGTACCTCACTGTCTAACTTTAATTGGAAAAATTGTCTGATTTCCTTCCCATCCATGTATGACTTTAATCTAATTTTTAACTTAAATTTTTACTCATCTCTTCCTCAAATCCCTTCTGCCTCAAAAAGCAGTGTACTTACTCACTTCCAAAACCAATTCTTCCACTGGATTCTGTCTCCTATCATCTTCTTTAGGGCTTTATTCCATCCATCAAACCTCTCTGTCTAACACCATTTAAAAAAAAAAAATCACCTGTTCCAGTCACCTATTATTGTATAATAAGAACTCAAAAACGTTAATGGCTTAGCACCACAACAAATGTTGACTCACTCACCAGTCTGCAGTTTGGGCAGATCAGGCTCCTCAGTTATCCAAGTGGCATCTTCTGGGACAGGAAAGCCCCATAAGGCTTCTCCACTGATGTCTGGTGTCCCAGCTGGGATGCTCAGACCAGCCTGAGAACTGGCTAGACATCTCTCTCTCCTTGTGGCATTTCCATGTGGGTAGCTTGGGTTTCCCCTACAGCAGGATGGTGTCAGGTTCAGACCTCTTACATGGCAATCTGGCTTCTCCAGGGTATAAAAGCAGGTCTTCTTGATGCCTTGACTTGGAAGTCTGCCCAAAGACATCACATTCTATTGGTCACAGGGCCATCCCAGATTCAAGGAGAAGGACTACATAAGGACATGGATACTGAGAGACATAGCTCATTGGGGGTTATCGATTCTCCTTGCAATCAGCTTTCCTTATCCTAATATAATATTTTTCCAACCTTATTCTCCTCAAAGAGTTACAATCCTCTCTCATTTACATTTCATCACCACTTCTTAAAAAATAATTCCCTACTTGTGTTTCCTCCAAGGTAACACCTCTTGTTTCCTCCTCAACCCACGGCAATCTGGCTTCCAATCTCATCACCTTATTAAAAACTAACAGCAACTTCCTAATTGTTAAATCTACATATTTCTCTTTTGTTCTCATCTTATTGTATTTCACTGAATCATTTGTTTCTGTTGACCTCCTTCCTGAAATCCTCTTCTCATTTAGTTTCTAAGATGTTTTGTAGCACTTCTCCAAACTTGCTTCTTCTTAGTATTTTTCTTTCTCTTCCTCTGCATAAATATAGGTGGCTTCTGCATCACCCCTACTCCCATGCTACCCAGTCTGTCACTAGGTTATCACAATCCTACCCTGTAAAATTGAGAAACCACCCCCTCTTTCCATTTCCATTGTTCTTACACAATTCAGAGCTTCATCTGTCCCTCAGTAGGCAAATGCAAGAGTCTTCTATTTGATCTCCACCACTCCAGTTTCTGCCCCTTCCAATCCTATAAACTGGTTCAAGAATTACCTTACTTAAACAGAACAATCTATGTGCAAAACCTTTCCCTAGCTATCCACTGCCAATTAGGAAAACTCAGTCTTCTTGTCTTAGTTTGTCAAACCCTGTAATTCTGGTCTTAAACCATATTTTCAGATACCACAGCAAGTCCCCATAGCCTAGGTTTTAGTCCCACAGGACATTTCATAATTTTCTAAAAATGTCTTGTGCTTTCCTGCCTCTTTACTCTTTCTTCAGAAAAGTCATTCTCTAGCATCGTCACCTATTAAAAACTTCCTCATCCTTTAAGGCCAGTCTTCAAAGCTACATTTTCCATGAAGACTACTCAGAACAAATCATTCCACTTGCTTTATGCCCATGGGATTTTATTTAGACATTGATTTTAGAGCATATCACATTATAAGTATAATGTGTTATTATTGTAGCATTCTTCACCAGATTATAAACCCCATGAAGCTAGAGATTCGGTAATCTCAGCATCTAACACAATTGCTAAGAACTCGATATTTTTGAGTTGAATTGAATAAGCATTATGAAGTAGCTCTTGGCTTTCAACCTTTAGCCAAAGAGTCATGTAAAATGAGATGTTTCCTTTAATACATGTGATTTAGTTACCAGCTTAGAACAAAGGCTCTCTGTGGACAGGGTTGCTAAAATTCTGCCCCACTCAAATCACTCAGTGGTATAAATATTAAATTAAATTCTAGAGGGACAGTTCAAAAATATCTAGAAGTATCAAGCAAAATAGCACTGCATTTCTCCAAATTACCTAGATAATTGCCTTACTTCACCATCTTTTTTACATTATCACTCTAAGATTTATCACTCACTGATGCTCATGAAATTTTAATAACTCTCTGAGATATATGTGACAGTGACACTGCACTTTCACAAGCAACATGCAGACATATAAACATTTCAGTTAAGTGTGTCAAATAGCATGCAGATAAATCAATAGAATGGGATAAGGAAACATTAGTAAGTATTTCATATTGTAAGAACATACTTGATAACTCCCTGTAATGACTACCACAGAATTATACTATCTGCCTGGTGAACAGCAATTAAGGCTCTACCTCACTCACAAATTTATTTCTCAGATGTATAGATCAATAAATCAATTCTCTTTTTCTATCTCCCTATAATTTATTTAACATTCATGTCTCATCTGTCCTTGCCTAATAAGTTCCAACATTTGCACATTAGGCTGTTTAACCCACCCATAGATTCTCTGTCAACTAGTTAATGATCTGCAAACAAACATTACAGAAGTTCCTGTTTTAAAGGAATCCTAAGGTGAAGACCTCTGCAAACCAAGTGATTTGATTCTAATCTGTACTTTGAAAATTCAACTTTGCATAAATAGCTCATAGGATAGTTTGATAGTTTCAAACATAGTATAAAAAGTGATTACTGAAAAACTGGAATAAAAGTTTATCATTAAATCATTTTAGCTAAGTTCCCCAAAATGATACTTTTTAACTCTAATGCTAGTGATCAGTAGCACATTAGCACCATTAATAAATAGTTCAATTTTAAGATTCTTGGACTAGAGAGCCTTGGATGTTGCAGGAAGGAAGAAGAGAATGGAGAATTTTTCTCTTTCAGTTATTGCTGACTGGTTCAAAGCACTATTTCAAAACTTCAAGATTTGCTATCAGTACTCTTCCATTTCCTACTTTTCTCCCTATGCACTTCCATCCTCAGGGGCTTACTCTATGGTTCTCTTTTTGCAGTCTCTTGCTTGAATGGCATTAAAAGCTATATTTCAGGCTTCAAGATGACATAAATCCATCCTATCTTTTCCAAACTACTCCTCCATCCAGGCAGACGAAGTATGCAGTGAGCAGGGACTCTGGTGGGAGAGGAGAGAGAGTGCCAATCTCATACAGTTGATCTATAACACACCTAAACATGACAGAAGTTGGTTCATATTTTTAAAAAACAATATCTGGATATTCCTTGACAGCATTAATAATGTAGTGAATCAAACATGAGAAGGAAATGGAGAGAAGAGATGATGTTACAGTCCCCTGCGAAGGAAAAGGAACGGAATAGATCTACTAATCGCAATGAAGATGAAGGGAAAGAGGGGGGATGACTCTTTCATCAAATCACACAAGATACGATAGCCATTTGTATGTCAGGGACATTCTTTAGTTGGGAACTTTGTGACAAAGTGAGACCCTCCAATTAACAACAAAAGCAAATAAACCACAAGATCAGTATTTTACACTTATTCAAATATATTAGAAACATATAAATACCCAGCTTGGAAATTAAAAGAAAATTAACTAGAAATAAATAACTGTTCAATCTTGAGAATTAAGTATTTTTCTTTAGAGTTTGAAATAACTCTTAACAATCCATGGAAAATCCCCAAAGTTGAGTGCATTGCTAGTCATATATTTTATGATTTCTTGATTGTGGGAATTATTTATAGAAAAACAAAAATGTTCAACATATTTGCCAACTGAGGAAATGACTAGCTGAATTTTATACCTATAAGGGTAGAATTGATAAGTGGGAAATGTGCCACTTAACCCAGAATCATAAAGGCAAAGTTTTATTTCCTAATCATCCATATAGCTCCTATATTTCCTATAGCATTTTGCTTTGCCTAATATACCATTGCAGTGAATTAACTGTCTCTGTTCCAATCTAAGACTAACCTTTCTACCTACTCCATTGCTTGTTACCTATTCGAGGGCCGTGCTCCTGCAGGTATGTCCTCTCATCTGGATTATCCCCATTAATGTACAAATATGCTTCAATATATCATATTTAAAATAAAAATTTTTCTCCTTGGAGAATTTGCTGATTCCAATGTAAGATAGAAATGGTACAAGATGAGCCTAGAAGATGATGTGATACCAGAGAGCGAGGAAACTATGGAAAAAAACCCCAAAACCTCCCAGGGTATTTCCAAAGGATTCTGAGGTCAAACTGAAGAACCTCCTACAAGGTACAAATGGGAACAATTTGAGCATCAATAAGGATAATAACTACAATGTATTGAAACACATTAAATTATTTAAATCCATGAGTTCATAATAATATTTTAAAAGTTATTCATTGTTAGAGGATACTAAATAACTTACTATTTTTAAAACTGTTAGAGAAAGAATCAAATGTTTATTCTATCTTTCCTAAACAAACTGTAACAGTAGTAACCTAATAAGTGATGAGGGAAGTATTCCAGCTAATAAATACACAACAAAGATAGAATTAGAATGTCACCATTTTTCAATCCATAATGAATTAGCATATCTAGGCATAGAGCATCAATTATTGCTAACGTCACAAAAAGAGAGATAACCAGATATTATGTTCTCCTTGATGGATAAACATATAATGAAATAATCTTGCCCTCAAAATTTAAAACCTGAATCTGATTAACCTTTTGGATGCAACTATCAATTTTTTGGAAAGTACAAAAGAAGACTGTTAAACAAAACCACAGAAGTCCAATCAGACTGTAGGTGACTCTATAAGACAAACTACCTGATTTCTTTAAAAATAATTTGCAAGAGGGGTAAGAGATGGAGAGAGAATCTTTAGACAAGAAATTTAAAAGACGTAATAATGTCAAATCAAAAGAAATTGCAATGTGTGAATCTTGTCTGGAAATTAATTCAAATAAATCATACAAAATTATGACATTTATGAGGTAATTAAAACTTTGAATTCTGGATATTTGATGCTAAGGGATAATTATCAGTTGTTTTTAGGTGCTATTATGGTATTTTGATTATATTTCTTTCCAGAAGGCCCTTATCTTCTAGAGATACACTCTCAAATATTATAGATGAAATAATGATATCTATGATTTGCTTCAAAATAACACAAGGGTAGATAAATTCATAGCAGTACAGATTAACAAGATTGCTAATCCTTAAAGCTTTTGGTGGGTATCTGAGGTCTATTGTACTATTGGGTCTAATTTTTTTAAGTTTTAAATTTGCCGTCTTAAAAATATTTTTTTAATTTGTCTCTTGAACATCTTTTTATGTACATCTTCATTTCTCTGCTCCCCATTGGAGCAAAATTCCACATAAGACTCATCTCTATTTCTTTACCTCCCATTCTCATCTTTCAGCCTTTTTGCCTTTTACTTCCCACTGCTCCACAGAAACTCCTGTCCTCTAGATGCCCTATGACCTCCATCTGCCAATCCAACCTTCAATCTCTGTTCTCATCTCACTCAACCTCTTTGCAGCCCTTGACAGTGATTTGACCATTCTTGGTTTCCTTTACTCTCCCTGTCTCACATGCTTCTTCTAATTTCACTGGCTTCTCTGTCTTCAATTCCCCTCAAACTGGCAATGCCTCTGGGCTCCCTGGCAACACATCTTGCTAGGTCATCTCACTCAATTCCACAGCTTTAAACCCAATCTCAATGCTGATGGTGCCCAACTTGGCATTCCCATCCCTAAGCCCCAACTTGTATGTCCAACTCCACTGCAATGTCTAACAGGCAGAGATCTTAAAATTAAGACATGTACAATGAAACCCCTGATCCTGCTCCTGCTCCCTCCCCCTCACATAATCCCCTGACACCATTCCATCCTCTTATTTTAACAAATGCATCACCACCTCCCCAGTCACTCAAGCTAAGAGCCTCAAAGTTACCTTTGATCATTTCTTCCCTACTCTATACATTCAATCTGTATTTAAATTTATCCTAAACCTGATATTAGAGCTTGGGCTGCCATAAAAAATACCATAGACTAAGGGGCTTAAATGACAGAAATTTATTTTTTTCATGGTCCTGGAGGCTGGGCAGTCCAATATCAAGGTGCTGGCCAGTTTGGTTTCTGGTGAGAGCTCTCTTCCTGGCTTACAGAAAACCACCTTCTCACTGCATTCTCCATCACATAGCTGGGAAAGAGTCAGAGAGCATTTATAAGAACACCAATCCTAGCCTATCAGGGCCTCACCTGACTTCACTTAACCTTAATTACATCCTTGTAGGCCCTGTCTCCAAATACAGTCACACTGAGGGTTAGGGCTTCAAATATGAATTTAGGGTGGGAGGGGACAGAAATCAGCCTACAGCATCTGACCACGATTTCAGGGCTTTTACATTTTCCCTTCTGCCTAAAATGCTCGTCTTTCCAGTTTTCTCAGGGCTAGCTCATTTTCAACATACAGATCTCAGGGTGAATATTCCCTCCCAAGACATCCTTCCTTTCCTAAAATACTCATTTTTCCCTCCCTTTCTTAATGACTGTATAACTTCCAGCCTCCCAGATCTTCCTAATGGTTCTAAAGATGATTCAAAGAGTAAGTGACCAGAAACTTATATTAAAAGTATAAAAAATAGATGAGCTTCTAATAATTACTGTATCAAATTAGCCATGTGCTCTGAATTATTTCTGTTTCTCTAACACTGAAATTGAAAAGTGGAAATACAGTATTTCTAACAAAACAAAAATGGAGAGCAGTTATACTATCCCAATCCTTCATTACTTTTCATCTTTATACCTGTACACTCACACACATACACACACACTTACGCATATATGTGAACATTCACTTTTTTCTAATAAAAAACAGGATTATTCTGTATACATATTGCTCCATAATTCATTTTCTCACACAGAACTATACCCTGGCCATTCTTTCTGGGCTATGTAGATCTACCTTTTCCTTTTTAAAAGTCACATTATATTCCGTTGTCTGAACCACAGTTTCTTTCTTCATGCTTATAGAGATGGCACTGAGCTTGTTTAAAATTATTCATTAATATAAAGTCCTTTGTGCACGTGTACTTACAGACTCATGCAATTAGTTTTTCAGGCTAGATTCCCAATATTGAGATGGCTCTCTTAAGCGAAATGAACATTTTCATTCTTGAAGTTACATACCTATTTCAATTCTCATCAGCAATATATGGCATGGCTCTCATCAGCTCAAGATGCTCAAAACGTTATCAGAATTCTCCATGTGTGCCAAGCAAACAAAATTATCTTGCGGTTTTAAGTTGCATTTATTTAATTATCAATGAGATAGAACATCTTTACATGTGCCTGTTGGCCATTTTGTATACTATAACTTTTATATTCATGCTGTTTTGTGTAAGTATAACAAAAATATTCTACTAACATTTGAGAGGGCTTACACTAAAACACACACATAACTATTAAAAACAGATAAAATGAAATGCTGGAGATTAAGCTCCTGTGTTGTATGTAAGGCATAAACCCACTTTGCATATGTGCATTTCAAGGAACTGTTAAGGGCTACTTACTATGAAGTAGGCACTCCTCTAAAGCCCTTGGATGCAAAGATGAATATGATCCTGCCCCTGGGCTTGTACTGTTTCTGTGTAATTAACTAAACATCCTAACAAGATAAATTAAAACATAAAAATGACCAGCTTGGCAGCTCCATATTAAAAATTATACATTTACCAAACCTATAGGATACAGACGCACAAATTAGATCATCAGTGGATGTGCTAAGGCAAAATTTCTAATGAGGAAAACAACATAGGACTAGATTTTCACCATAATGAGTAAATTGATCACAGGTTAGCATTAAACACATGTTAGATTTATATAATAAAAATGTGCTGAGGTTTCAGGAGGTGAAAACATTTAATTTCCTTGACAGTCAAGAGAATATGCATGAAGAGTTGATGAATTGCCTCTCTTACTTCTTAAAATCTTTGCCTATAGAATCTCTGACGGTTTTACAAATGACTACATCCACCAAGAAAGCGTGTTTGGTTTCTCAGATGAATTCACTCATAAAGGAGTCATAGCAGGTAATAAAATCATTCCAAATATTAAAAGAAAATGAGAGTGAGAACCATGAGTGCAATTCTCTGCAAAGCTGAGAAACAAAACACTTTCACTTTAGACACCTTATCAAATGCTCCAAATCTGAAAATAATTCAGTTCAGGATTTTACACTCAACATCCCAGATGCCCACACAGTTGGAAAAGTGGGGCTGCCCTGATTCTGGCATATGGTGGAGGTATTTATATGACAAAATGCAACTTTCTTCCCCCCAAACTGCCCAAAGACTATACAGGGTCTGGAGAGATTGATCATTAGGGATGGGTTTTTCTGATCAAAACAGGACAGTAAATTAGCTGGAGAGTGAGACAGCCTGGTAAGGAGCCCTCCCATCTCACCATAGGACAGGCAGCCCTGACCGGTTCCATGAGAAGGAGGTTTATTTTGTTACTGTTGTTCCCTTTCCAAGAAGCCTTGAATCATCATGCAGCAGTGTGGACATTAAAGATTCCATGAGATAAGTCTGAGCAAGGAGACAGAGAGAGAGGATACCATGGAAGCATAGTCAACTTGGAGCTCCACCAGGGAGGCAATAAATGCTATCAGTAGAATTCCTTCCAATGACCAGGGTCTTTTGCCCCAGACACGTCCATCCTAGAGCAGCCTCAATGCCCTGTGCTCTGGAACATCCTTTTACCATGGGAGACAAGTGATCTACTTTGGGCAGCTCTGTGGCATCTTAGAGGGTCTTGGCACTACGGCGTTGGTTCCAGGGCAGTCTCAAAATTATCTGAGGGGCTAGATTTTACTCTAGAGCCCGTTATGGATAGACTAAAAAGTCAGGCAGCCTCTTTGGCCGGAGGCAAGGATTTATGTGGCCACTTTGGAAATCTAATTCAGTGCAAGTCCAGTTCTAGCCTTGATCCTAACAGGTTGAGTTTTGGTATATGCTAATCTCTTGATTCACAATGGAACTGATCAAAATTTGAAAGACCCACAGAAAACTCCCTGTAGTAGGATATAGGTGTCCCTCTCCCTGCCAGATATGTCCGAATCCTAAAACTAGGTATCTGAGAATGTGACCTTATTTGAAAAAAGGGTCTTTGCAGATATAATAAAGTTAAAGATTCTTGAGATGAGATCATCTTGGATTCAGGGTAGGCCCTAAGGGACAGAAGGAGAGAAGACACCAAGACACAGAGGGAAAGGCCATGTGAATATGGAGGCAGGGACTGGAGTGATTCAGCTACAGGCCAGGGAGTGTCAAGGGTTACCCACTGCCACCAGAAGCTAAAAGAGGAGCATGGAAGGCAGTTTCAGAGCCTCCAGGAGGAGCCAATCCTGCAAATGCCTTGATTTTAGACTTCTGTCCTCTAGAAATGTGATGGACTAAATTTCTATGTTTTAAACCATTCAGTTTATGGTAATTCATTACGGCAGCAGTAGGAAACTAATGTAACCCACAATCCAGAGTCACTGAGTTAGTGTGATCTGTTCTGGCAGACAGCACTGGGAATACTGTGACAATCACCCTTTAGGGCACAGTTGGGGTACAGTGGTCAGAACACAGGGTTTGGAGTTGGAGACCTTTGTTAGTTACTGCTGTGCATACTTGGCAAGTCCTTCTAGGCTTTTGTCTCTTCTTGTGAGATCAGGAAGGCAGCCTGGGAAAATAGGACAGAAGTCAGGTAGCATAAGTCAAGAATACATCAGAGGTTATCAACCCTGGTTACATGTTAATATCACCTGGGGGAAGTTCTAAAACTATTGTTTATAAGGCCTGATCTCAGTTAAATCAGAGTCTCTGGGACTGAGCCATGGGCACTGGTAATTTTTTAAATTCCCTAGGCACCACTTCATACCCACTAGAATAACTACTATTAAAAAAACAGAAAATAACAAGTGTTGGCAAGGAGGTAGAGAAACTGGAACCCTTGTGCATTGCTGGTGGGAATGTAAAATGATGCAGCTGCTGTGAAAAACAATATGGCACTTCTTCAAAAAAATAACCCACAATTACCATATGATCTAGTGATTCCACTTCTAGGAATGTACACAAAGGAATTGAAAGTAGGAACTCAAACAGACATCTGTACACCTATGTTCAGAGCAGCATTTTTCACAATAGCCAAAAAGTGGATACAATACAAATGTCCATTAGTATATGAGTAGATAAACCAAGTGTGGTATATATCTAGAATGGAATATTATTCAGCTTTAAAAAAGGAAATTCTGACACACGCTACACGGATGGACCTTGAAGACATTATGCTAACTGAAAAAGCTCCAGACACGAAAGGACAAATATTTTATGATTCCATTTATATAAGGTACCTATAATAGTCAAATTCATAGAGACAGAAAGTAAAATAGTAATTTTCTGGGGCTGGGGAGAGGAGAGAAAGAAGAGCTAGTGTTTAATGGATACAAAATTTCAGTTTGGAAAGATGAAAAAGCTCTAGAGATAGATGGTGGTGATTGTTGCACAACAATGTATTTAATGCCACTGAACTGTACACTTGAAAGTGGCTAAAACGGTAAGTTTTACATCATGTATATCACCATGATAAAAAAACAAAAAAATAGATGTTAACTACACCTATTGTGGTAATCACAATATACCTTAAACTTATACAGTGATATATGTCAATTATTTCTCAATAAAACTGGAGAAAAAATACAAAAAACAAAACAAAAACAAAAACAAAAACCCTTCCTGGGCAATACTGATAAGCAACAGAGTTGAGAAACAGGGATAAGCAATGCCCAAGTTCAGGAGGCTAAGGCAGGTCAGGCAAGTCACTGAAGGGGCCACTTTGTCAATGGCCAGGCAGGAAACTCCACGAGACCCACGACAGGGACTCACTCCTGGGGCTGAGATGCTGAGAGGCTGGGGCAGGAACTCAGTCACCGCAAGGCTGGGTCACCAAAGTCAGAGATGGACCAAAAGAATCACTGATGTGGTGCTGAATCAGTGTTTTTAAAATAGGGTTCCTTCCCAACACTCTGTACAGGACAAAATCGGTCCCACTCATGGGACAAAGGTGAACTTGTTGGGGGAGGGAGTAGGAGAGCGCACCTGACAGGGGACTCAGGAAACGGAAAACCCAAAGACTGTCACAGTCCTGAATCTGCTTTGTTTTCTTAACATCTCAACTCCGCAGATTTTCTTCATGTACAGAGAAAGCCTGTGAAATTTCAACTCTTCACCCCTTGGGTAAGCTCCCACTCTGCACATCAGTCTGAGAGAGGTTTGAGAGCCTGGAAGCCTTGCATAAGTCTGACAGAGCAGTCTATCGATCTATTTCCAGCGCAGAGTGGGCTGCAGGGAAGAGCTGAGCAAGGGTGCGTGGGAGTGGGGTGAGGGCGTGGACGAATAGATGTTGATTCTGTTCACTTCAGTCCCAGAGGAAGCTGTTTCTGGTCTGGCCCCACAGTCTGGGCATGTATACTCTCCTAGCGCTGCTTTTGGACACGCTTCTTTCAAAAAGTAATAATAATATTGTCAAAACCAAACTTCAGCCCTTTCATTTGAAAAGTTTTCAGCAATCTTGTTAGCTATGAGAGAAAATACAGAGCTTTTGCTTTAGCTATTTATTCTAACCTGGGCCCGTTTCTCCCCAGGTAAGGACTGCATCTGTGGTCTCTCTGGTCTTGTCTCTGCTCAGTTCTGTGGCATCTATGAGAGGATGTTGCTCTTAGCACACCTCATGAAGGAAGAAGGTGGGTGGGAAGTGGGGTTTCACCTGTCAAATGCCACCCCTACCAGCTTCCCAATAGCAGCCCAAGTGTTGAAGGGAAGTACTGCACCTCTCCTATGTTAATGGAGTCAGTAAGAACAACTGTAAACACTTCCTTCAAATGAACTAAGAGGAAACAAAAGGATGAAAGGTAGTCTTCTGTGGTTCCGATACCTTGCAGCTCTGTATGCATATAAATGGGGTTTAATTTAGTTAGTCCTGTGTTCCGGGGTGAAGCAAGACCACAACGGCAGGTCCAGGTTTGAGGGCTGGACGAATGCTGACTCAGGCCCTGTTAAGGCTGCTTTCCCATTTTAGGAACAAGCAAACAGGCTGGGGAAAATGAAGGACACACAATGGTGCGAGTATTTGGCTCCCAGGGCTTCTTTGTTCTTTAGGATGCAGTTCCCAAATTGGGAGTCCTGGCAGCCATGCAGAGTGAGGACTCCCCTATGTCAGAAGATGCCATACGTGCGCTTACTGCCTTTTATACTCTTCTAAAAGGGGGTGGGGTGGGAGGGGGCTGCAGGGCCTAGCAGCCTACATCACTCAGGCCTAACGTCCAGGTTCCATGTTCAGGATTTCCAGACGCATTGCAACTGCGTTAGAGCCTACGTCCTCCTTTACTTCTTGTTGAGCCACAGGGTTACTTGGGACTTCAGTGCAACTGGCCTGGCCATGGCCTATCATGGTTGTGAGGGACAAATAATTGTCTCCAAATTCTTTGCCATTTCCACCAAAGAAATTCTACGATGAAGAGGAGCAATCTGTCACAGCAAACATCTCAGAGCAGTGACCACAGTGACAACACTTAGAGGCAAGGCTTGTTTGATGGCTAATTCAGAGATGTGATTCAGAGATCTGTCTTTTTTTTTTTAATTGAAGTATAGTCAATTACAATGTATCTCTGGTGTACAACACAATATCCCAGTCATACATATACATACATATATTTGTTTTCATTTTTTTTCCATTAAAGGTTATTACAAGATATTGAACATAGTTCCCTGTGCTTTACAAAAAAACTTTTAAAAAATCTATTTTTGTATATAGTGGCTAACATTTGTAAACCTCAAACTTCCAAATTTATCTCTTCCCACCCCCTTTCCCCAGTAACCATAAGATTGTTTACTAAGTCTGTGAGTCTGTTTCTGTTTTATAGATGAATTCATAGTGGCCCTTTCAAAAAAAATTTTAGATACCACATACGAGTGATATCATATGGTATTTTTCTTTCTCTTTCTGGCTTACTTTGCTTACAGAGATCTGTCTTGATCATCTAAACCCTCTGGTTGTTCTGAGGACTGTTTCATCTAACAACGCCCTCATCTGCACCATAAAGTAGACTTTCTGAGTGACTAGAAGAATCCCGTCTACCACAGGAAGCCTTGGCTAGTACTGGTGACACCCACGGTTCTTATTTTCTGTCTAACCTTCTTTTCTAGATTCCATGCAGATCCTGGCTCATTCCTGTAGCTTCTCACATTCTTCTGAACCAAGACTTCACCCTGTGGTTTTGACATTTTAAATTTATCTCTTGGATCAAATTCATTCGTATATTTATTAATTCACTTCTTTAAGAAAGATGTATGAAATCTCTATTATTTACCAAAGCAGTGTGCTAGGCACTGAGGGAAACAACAGAGAGAAAAGACATCCTTTTTAGCTTAAAGGTATCCACATTCTAGTTGGGAAAATAGACAATGAAAGCCCTGAGAGAGGTCTACAGATGTGTCTGGAACCAACTATGTTATATATTATTTTATTATTGCTATTATTACTATTTATTGGTTTTTTGAATCACATATCTGTGTATAACCTGATTTTTCAAATTGTGATTTATGATTTTTAAGTTATCCTCATTTTAGACAGTGTTGTATCAATCTCCAAGTCGACTTCTAATGTCTTCACTTCCTGATCTTTATCTTCTTATAAGGCCCCTCCCCACATTAAATCAGTGCTAGTCTGTGTGACCAATAAAATACAGCAGGAGTGACTCCTGAGGTTATAAAATGTATAACTCCCATCTTGGTCTCTTGGATTGCTCACTAGACAACCACATCCTGTGACAATGCTGAAGTGGCCCAAGGAAAGTCTACTGGAAGAGGAATGAAGAACCCTGGCCACAGCCAGCATCAACTTACCAGTCACAGAGTTGACCACCTGAGAAGCAAATATCCCAGCCCTAGTCAAACCTGCAGGTGAGTGCAACCCTGGCTAGGATGTGATTACAACCTCATGAGATCCCAAACCAGAACCAGCCAGCCAAGCCAACTCCAAATTCCTTACCCATAGATGTCATGAAAGATAACAAATCATTACTATAGTTTTAAGCAAGTAAGTTTTGGGGAAATTTTTTACACAAATTAGATAACTAGATAACTAACACAGCGGGGCTATGCTTTGTTCCTCTGTTATGAGTTGTTCTGCTGTGTGGAATCCCTCTAAATATGCTCTCTCATTGCAGTTCCTTCACGCCTTAAGGCACAGCACAAATATCACCTGTTCTAATAGTGGTTTTCTTGGTTATACTAATCTCAGATCTGTTCCAGTTACTTGGCACATTGCAAGTATTACAATTCCTTGTCTATTTGTCACAACTATTTCTAGATTTTGAGCAATCTAAGGGCAGGCTGTGCTATATTCAAAGTTTACAACATCATAGTACCAGCCTAGGTGCTATGTCTTGTATATCTTATGTGTGCAATAAATATTTTTTAAAGGAATGACATGAGCGATCAGTGATAGAGTGTGGTACATACACAAAATGTGCTACATTAATTTTTACATTTTTGTGTTTCATTTCAAGAGCTCTTTTGTCTTTTACATTTATTTTTCCTGTATTGAAATTAGAGCAGGGAACGAACCTCATCTATTATATCTTTTCTGCCTGCCTATGGCATCTAATATAGTGCTGGATATTCCATTTATGCTCAATAAAGGTTGACTGACTAAGCATTTAATACCTTAAAACAAAAATTCAATAAATGTAGTCCCAGTGACCTGAAAGAGTAATGTTTCTCCTTGTGTGTCTAGTGGATTACCAAGGAGTATCTTAGAGCTGGGGTTTTAGAAACAATTGTCAATGCCAAACTCAAGGACACAACTATCACTGGAAAGGAACTGCCTCAGAGAAGGAGAATTCCCAAAGAATAATAAACAGCTGAAGAAATCAGTCTGTACTTGGTCCATAGAGATCTGGATCTCTTTGATGTAGAGGACTCCCTTTGAAATTTACACCCACGCTGAAATTAGAGATTTCCTTTTAGGAGAGTGAATATCCCATCCTCGGTCAGCCTAAAAGGCAACTTTAGTGATGAGGCTACCTAAGAAATACCTGGACTGCCACTGTGAAGGTGGAGATCACCACTGTGAATTCCTGGCAGAGCAACACCGACAAGGTCCAGCTACAGTCTGCTTGGTGGCCAGTGCTGACTGTGCTCAGCAAGAAGGCTCCATGCATCCTGCTTGTGATGTCCCCCTCTGCACACTGTCCTGAAGAGTCACATTTACCCTCTAGGATGCAAAGCTCTCAGCTCCAGTCCTGCCTGTGATTGGCTTATTTCTCTTCATTTGCCTTTATCCATGCTGTGTCTTAACTTTGACTGATTGGTTTATGTCTCCTGGATGAATTTCCTTTCATCCACTTAAGTACCACTAATGAACTTGTGATTAATGAATTCCTTCTCAGTTTCCAAAGTAGGAGTTTTATTGGTAGGAAAGTAAATGCTGACATTACCCAAATTTTCAAAAGAAGAATCAAATTATTTTTTTAAAAGAAAGGAGCCAAAGTTCTGATGATGAAATTATTCTTCAAAACTACTTCTTTATGATATTTGGTATAGCCAGGGTTATGGAAATGAGAATAACATTTTTGTCAAATGAGAGAAAAATACAAAAGTGGAAGGAATATAATGAATATTCAAGCCTTATAATATACTAACATTTACCATTTGGATTTTCAATAATTTAATAGAATACCAAAGCAGGTTTTTATTATTCAACATATTTGCCTCTGGATTATCCATCAGAGATGTAAATGCCTCTAATTCCATCATGTTTATCTTGTTGGTATATTAATAACTGCACAGCTGATGGCTTTTGTGTTTGTATCGACTGTATATTTGTTATTATGAGAACAATAAATATAATTTTAGAAAAGAAAGAGATAAAATTATATAAAGTAGAATTATATCTAGAGGGAATGGAATAAAGTAAAAATTGTTAATAGAAACAGAGCTTTAGGAAATAAATAGATTTAAAAATAAACATTATGGTACAGAGGGTTTTTAAAAATTTGTATACCTACAAAGGATTAAAATGATTTATGGAAGATTTTTTGGCTCTAGACCTTACTTAAATATAATAATTTAGCCTGAAAAACCTTTGGTATTTTATTAAAAAGTTCAACAAAGAATAACAAAACATGATCATCACAATCTTCAAGTGGTATTTATTAAGATCCCATCTACTTCCTTTAAAATCACATCAAGTACATAAATAACAAAATAGGGGCTCATTAAAAACTGATCTTCGTGTAGTTTCTATGTTCATTCTCATAACTGTTTTCACTTACAACATTTTCTACACCACCACAACATTTATAAAGCACCCAACACAGGTCAAGAACTGCACTAATCACTTTAATGTATAATCCTGCTTACCATTCCAGACAACCCCATGGCTAACTACTCAACATGCTGCAGACAGGGAAACTGAGGCATAACGAGTGAAATAACGTGTCCTGGTTCACACAGTTAGAGGTGGCAGAGCCAGAATTCAAATCATATCTGACTCCAAAGCCTAAGCTCTTATCATTCTACTATGAGAGTAATTAAGAAAGTTAAATCTCCTTCAAAAGATCTGCCCACTTTCCCAGCCCACACAAATGTCACTCCCCTTTCTAAATCAAAGCTTTCTCTATATATGTTACGTGTTGACTATATACTGCTTTATATTGTTATGTATATGTTTAAAGTGTGCAAAATTTGTTTCTCAACTAGACTGTAAACTTCATGAAGGTAGGCTTACTGGCCATACTATCATCAAAAAATAAAAGATGTGTTGGTGAGGATGTGGAGACAAGCGAACCCTTGTACACTGTTGATGGGAATGTAAATGAGCAAAGCTATTAACGAAAACAGTATGGTAGTTCCTCAAGAAACTACAAACAAACAAACAAACAAACAAACAAAAACAAAGCGTAAATACAGGACAGAAATAGACTCACAGACAGAGAATACAGACTTGTGGTTACCAGGGGGGTGGAGGGTGGGAAGGGATAGACTGGGATTTCAAAATTGTAGAATAGATAAACAAGATTACACTGTATAGCACAGGGAAATATACACAAAATGTTATGATAACTCACAGAGAAAAAAATGTGACAATGAGTGTGTATATGTCCATGAATGACTGAAAAATTATGCTGAACACTGGAATTTGACACAACATTGTAAAATGATTATAAATCAATAAAAAATCTTAAAAAAAAAAAAAAGAAACTACTAACAGAATTTTCATATGATCCAGACATCCCTCCTCTGGGTATTTACCCAAAGAAAGTGAAATTGATACCTCACAGAGATATCTGCACTCCCATGTTCACTGCAGCATTATTCACAAAAGGCAAGGTATGGAAACAACCTGTGTCCATCAATGGATGAATGGATAAAGAAACTGAGATTATCTATCTATCTAATGAATATTATCCAGCTTTAAAAAAAGAGAGGCTATCATTTGCAATGAACCTCAAAAACATTATACTAAATGAAATAAGCCAGATACTCTACTAATATGTAATCTAAAAAAGTCAAATACATAGAAATAAAGAATAGGAGGGTGGTTTACCAGGGACCAGGGGATGTGGGAAATAGAGGCATGCTAGTCAGTGAGTACAAAGTTGCAGTTATTTAGCATGGATATGTTTAGAGATCTAATATACAACATGGTGAGTATAGTTAATAATACTATACTGAACGATGAAAATTTGCTAAGACAGTAGATTTCAGGTGCTCTCAACACACATGCACAAGAGTATCTATGTGAGGAGATAGTATGTTAATTAGCTTGACTGTAGTAATAATTTCACTATACATGTGTATCAAATCATCATGTTGTACATCTTAAATGTATACAACTTTTATTAAAAATAAATATATTAAAAATGTGTCATATACTCTTACAGTTTACCAAACCACTGGCTCATACATAAGCACTCATTAAGTACCAGTTGAATTTAATTGAATGTGACCATTTAAAATAGGTGTTGATGATTAATAAGGTATTAAGCACATTCATCTTAGCATTGTACTAAGCATTTTACATATATTATCTCATATATTAATCCTGGAGGTAAACTGTGAAGTAGGCTTCATCATGCCCATTTTACAAATAAAGAAATGGAAAAAATATTAAATAGTTTGGCCAAGGTCACAAAGAACAAGTGGCAGTGTGGGATTCAAATCCAAATTGTCTAAAAAAATATCTGTCTTCTTATCATCTACTACACTGTTACATTAGGACTTGGCTAGAGAAAGTGATATTAAAAAAATTATTTTTGCTTTTGGGTAAAGAGTGAAGAAGAATTGATCAAACAGACAGCATATATCATTTTTATATATTATGTGTCTGAGTACATGGGACTAAATATCAACAACACGACTGATAATTTAATGCTTACTATGAAGTAGGGGAGGAGGTGGGTAGAAGAGAGCCTTTCTAGATACATCACTCACTTGGGGGACAGAAAATTGAATTTAGTCAAAACTATTATCTGTAATCTTTCTAGAACTAAAGACTGACATTTAAATAGTTTCTGATTTCATATGAGATTGCCAACTATTTCTGTTGGAGAAGTGAAGCTACTTTTATTTTATTTCCACAACTTGACTTTTTGAGATGAATTAGCTTTAACATCAGAGATATTCCATAGTTTATTGTTACTGCATTATTAAAGATAACAGTCTTGAATGTTCTCCTTTTGACCACAGATCTCTTGGGATCTACTCTTCCTACTTCAAGTTTGTGTTATATTAAGTATTTTATTTTCTTCCCAGGGGTCATTCTTTCACATCCTCTTGCTTTGTCCTTTCCTAATAGATGATTCACCCCAAAAGAGATTCAATTAAAACAAGTATCGGGGCAGCAGGAGAGATGAAGAGTGTTCAGCAAGCAAGGACCGACCTCTATTTTAATTTCTCATAAAGTGATGACTCACTTCTTTTGCAAACACTGGCTTCACTGAGTGCTTCTGCTCTGCTGTCTCTATACCTTTGCCAAAGATGGCTACAATGGACTGACAGTATCTCTCCTTATTGGGAAGCAATACTTTTGATAGTTTTCCAGGTGGCCATATCAATACATAGCATCATCAATATGCAGGAGCAAAATTGATTTTAGTGGCTAGAGAAACAGTAAAAAGTCTTAGCAGATTTTTCCTTCAGCCTTCTTAAAAATTGCATTTAACTATATATCCCTTCATGATACCATTTTAAAATGGTTAATATGTTTGTCTGACAAAGCAAAAATATAGATCTAGAAAGAACTATTAATGATGAAAAATTAGAGACAGTAGGAAAAAGTGAGTTACTGCAGAATGAAGTTCAGCTGAGCAAGGCACGAATAAGAAAAGAGAAAAATGGTCTAATACCGTAGAGTAAGATTATTTCAATTCCAAGATGGGAGAAAAAATTCATTTCCCAGGGGAACTGACCATAGGCATATACCGCCTATGTTCACTTCAGCATTTGGTGATGATTCAGAAACAATATAAATGATGAGCCATTATGGTTCACTCTCATGTAAGAGAACATTATGCAGCCATGAAAATGGGTTGTAGAGGTATATTTAATGACATAAGAAAAATTCATTAAATATTATAAAGAAATAAAAACTAGATTATAAAATGGTAGATATAGCATTTGAAAATTGGATAGAAACACACAGATACTCACATGTACACACATAATATAAAGATGGGGAAGATATGCCACAAAATGTTATCAGTACTTAGCTCTGGATTATGAGTTTGTGGATGGTTTTAATATTTTTCCTCTGTACTTTTGTATATTTTTAAAATTTTCTATAATTAGCGTGTATTACCTTTGCAGTTCCATAATAAAAACAATACATTGTATTTTTAAAAGTGACGGAAACAGAGAAGAAATTCTATTTTTGGAAATAAAGCTGACTAGGTGTCCTAAATAGCTCTTTTATTGAAAACAAGAAATAAAAATAAAACAAACAAAATCTCTCTTTTTAAAATATATTTCCAAGGAGGTAGAGATACACCAAAGCCTAAAACAAAGTCAAAGAGGAACTCCAGGGAGGTAAGCAATTACTCCAATGTCCTTCAGTCTGAGGGCCATATGAGACTCTGGTTAACTGAGCTTGTCTTCAGAACATGTAGGGCGAAGCAGTGGCATGATGGAGCAGCCTATCAACAGCCCGGAGAACTGACTTTACGCACCTCTTCCCAATTTCACATTCAATGGTACCACCTTGGTAGCTTGAAATTAGCCATGTGAGTATAACACAGAAACTGGCAAATGGTACAAATTAGGGAACTTTTTTTCCAGAGAGCCAGTCCTTAAGCATTTACCAACACACTACTGAGCATAAAGTTCAAGACAAATCCTAGGCTCTGTGGAAGACAGGGAGTCTAACTGTAGACCCCACATAAAGCTGGGACCCCAAAGAACTACATATTTAGTATAAAAGAGAAGTAGAAACAAGCCTATTCCACAGAAGAAATTATCAAGAAAACAAAATTGATGCTAGGTGGGGGACAAAATATCTTCCCTGAAAATTTAACCACAAACTTAACCTCATGACAGTTTTAGGACCTGAAACTCATACTATCTATGTGTCCTACAAAACTGCAACCAAAAGTGGCCCAGTTGGTGGTATCCCCAGGCTTCTGGCTGATTAACATACAGGTATAAATTATAGTCTGCTCTCCGCATCTAGGGTCCTCCACATCCGAGGAGTCAACCAACCACTGACCATATAGTAGTGTAGTATTTACTACTAAAAAATATTCATGAATAAGTGGACCCTACCAAGTTGAAACCCACATTGTTCAATGGTTAACTGTACTGATAACATTCTAATACATAAGATTGGCAGTGGGTACACAGGCATTCCTTTTTATTGTTATTATTGATGCCTTAAAATACATTATAAATGTTCTCCTTCACGTTGTCAATATTTAATAAAATATTTTATTAAGCTATTTTTAAAGTAGCCTAAAAGGAAATTCTCCATAGTGTTGACTATAGTTACATTTGAATCATGTGACTATGGGTATTTTTGTTTTTCTGTCTTTTCTGATACTTTCAAACTTCTTCTTGAAACTGTATTAAATTTACAATAAAAATATAATGATGAACATGCTTACTAAAAAAAGAAGCATATGGCTTCAAAACATTATAAATGTCTTTGCATACAATAGTAAACTCAGAGGATCCTATTATCTGGAATCTTGTCTTTTATTAACATATAAATAGGCAATAGTATTTCTAAAATACTACAGAGAAGGAAGGCTCCTTTGGGGCTTGTTTTTTCTCTGGTAAGTAAAAACATAATATCAAGTTTCCAATGAATTAAGGAAGATTTTTAATTACTCTTTGGAACTTATGAATGTTCTTAAACTGAATTACTCCAGTTTCTTAATTATATTTAATGACAAATTAATTAGAGGACTAGGACTGGTAAAATTATAACAAGACTGCTGAGAATTAAATTTGTTTCAGAGTCTGTGGCAAAGATAAGATTGATTTAATTTTGACTCAATGTGTTTATAGAAAGAAAGGGTTAGAATAAGGCACATTGGTAACAGAAGCACTGACACAGGTAGGTTTTTAGACAGAGAATTTGCTTAGGCTTCAAAGCATTTTCAGTAACTAGTTGAATAATCAAATCCTAAAGAGAAAAAAGAGAAAAGAAGAAGACTTTTTAAAATGTGCTGAATTCAACTTATTTTAAAAATTATATTTTGCAAAACCATTTAAGGGAAACAATGAGATAAAAAATACATTGGAAGCTGCTTCATTTTTTTCTAACATTAAAAAAACTAGCTAACTTATAATATGCTAAAGGGTAAATATTGTTTCCTATTTGAAAACTATAGCTTAGCCTGCTCTTAAAATTTTATTTTAAGTGGCCTAAATTAAGCTGTAAGTATTCCTTTAATTTCCAGCTATATTTATTGAGGTATAATCACATACAGTGAAATGCACAGATATTAAATACAGAGTTCAATCCAATTTAACAATGAATACCTCTGAGTAACCCAAACACCTGTAACAATACAGGCCACTACCATCACCCCAGAACTTTCCCTTGTACGCATACCCAATCAACTCATAACCCCATGCAAACACTGCCCTGATCTCTGTTATCATTGACTGAATTTGATTTTTCAAGAATCATGTAGTATTCACTCTTTTGTGTCTGGCTTCTTTCATTCAGCATATTTTAAAAATTGTTTCATGGTTCTTATTCTACTGTGCAATACAATTTGTTTATCCATTTTCCTGTTGATGGCCACCTGGGAGGTTTCCAGTTTTTAGCTATTACAAATAAAGCTGCTATTGATATTTTTGTATAAGGCATTGGTGAACAATATGTTTTAATTTCTTTCAGATTAAATATTTATGTGTGGGATTGCTGGATTATTAAGTAAATATATTTTTTAAATGCCAAAGAGTTCTCCAAAGAGGTTGTACCATTTTATACTCCTACCACAAATGTATGAGGGCTTTGGTTGATCCACTCCTTGCCAACGTGGGTACTGTCAGTCACCTTCATCTCAGTCATCGTGGTGGGTGTGTATTGAGCTGTAATTTTCTCTTCTTGAATATTCTTATCTGGTCTTGATATCAGGGAAATCTGGCTTCATAAAACAAGCTGGGAAGTGTTTCTTCTTTCTGTATTTTCTGAAATTTTGGGAAGTTTTATATTTGTCTTATATGAAGGTTTTGAGTTCTTTAACATATATGTCTATCAAGGTTTTTTACATTTTGTCATGTTAGTTTTTGTAATTTGTATCTACTTTGAATTTGCCTATTTCATCTAAGCTATTTAACTTATTGACATAAACTTGTTTATATTATCCCTTTTCATCCTTTAATATCTGCAGAATTTGTACTGATGTCCTCTCTATCATTCTTAGTATTGGCTATTTGCACTTTACCTTTTTTTGATCAGTTCTGTTATTTATCGATTTTATTAATCTTTTCAAAGAACCTAATTTTGACACTTTATTTTTCTGTTTTTGTCCATTTTCTATTTCACTGATTTCAACTCCTGTTTTATTAGATCATCTCTTTTAATTATATTGGGCTTAATTTGCTCTAATTTTTCAAGCTTCTTGGAAACACAGGTCATTTAATCTACATTTGTCCCTAATATAAACTTATATTGAAATTTGTATTATATTATAAAATGAATATGAAATATAAAAATTGAGAAGTAAAAGTATAAGCTTATAATACAAAGATTAAAACTATATATTTTTAGTATAAGCATTTATGTTTGAAATATAAATTTACCTCTAAGCACAGCATTACCTGCATGCCACACATTTTGAAATGTTTTAATTGTTATTTAGTTCTAAATATCTTTAATTTCTTTTGTGATTTCTTCTTTGGTCCATGAGTTATTTAGAAATGTGTTGTTTATTTTCCAAGTATTTGGGTATTTTCTAGACATCTTAATGTTATTAATCTCTAACTTAATATTGTTATGAAATAACAAATGTTGGTGAGGGTCTGGAGAAAAGGGAACCCTGGTACACTGTTGATGGGAATGTAAATTGGTAAACCGTATGGAAAACAGTATGGAATTTCCTCAAAAAACTAAAAATAAAATTACCATATAATCCAGCAATTCCACTCCTGAATATGTAGCTAAAAAAATAAATAAAAACCCTAATTCAAAAAGATACATGCAGCCCAATATTCATAGCGCCATTATTAACAATAGCCAAGTTATGGAAGCAAACTAAGTGTCCAAAAACAGATGAATTTATAAAGAAGATGTGGTTTATATATACAATGGAATGTTACTCAGCCATAAAGAGAATGAAGATTTGCTATTTGCAACAGTGTGCATGAACATAGAGGGTATTAGGCTAAGTGAAATAAGTTGAACAGAGAAAGATAAATACATATTCTATGTTATCACTTATACGTGATATTTAAAAAAATAAAACAAATAAATGCATATAACAAAAGAGAAACAGACTCACAGATATAGAGAACAAACTAGTGGTTCCCAGTGGTAAGAGGGAAGGGGAGAGGGGCAAGATAGAGTAGGGGACCAAACTACTATGTATAAAATAAATAATTATAAAGGATATATTGTAGAGCACAGGAATTTTGTAATAACTTTAAATGGAGTATAATCTAAAAATAATGAATCATTACACTGTACACCTGAAACTAATATTGTAAATCAACTATATGTCAATAAAGAAAAAATACTATTGTGGTCAGAAAACAAATTCCAAAGATTTCAACCTTTGGAATTTATTGAGACTTGTTTTAAGGCCCTTTATATAGTCTATCTTGACAGATTTTCCATGTGAAATTGAGAAGAATTTGTATTCCTTTGTTTCGGCTGTAGTGTTCTGAAAGTGACAATTAGGTCAAGTTAACTGACACAGATTTTCCTGTCTTCTATATCCTTACTGATTTTTTTTTGTCTACTTGCTCTATCATTTACTGAGGTGCTAAAATCTCCCACTAGATTTGTCTGTTTCATACTGATAACTTCAAGCATTTAAGAACTTTATTAGGTGCATACATAAATTTTTTGTTTTATTATTTTGAAATGTCCCTCATTCATCTAGGAATACTCTTTGTTTTGAAGAGTCTAATATTTTAAAAAGTCTCACTCTGATGGATGAGAGCATATTGTCTTTGCGTATAGGGATCTTCCTGAGTCATGACACTAGCCTTTGCTCAGCCTTTAACAATGTGTTTCAAAGCTCAGCCATTTCCTTCTTACCCACTTTTGTGGCAGCGTCCTCCTCCTCTGGCTGTTCCACCAAGAATGGAGCATCTGTGGATCTCTTCTCTCGCTTTCTGAATTGTAGCTTAATAGATTTCTTTACATCCTCAGCTCTCTTCTATGACCCCAGAAAACAAAATAAAACTATGAATTTGTATGTAATCCAGATTGTTCTCACTGTTAAGGTAGGAATAATGTTTTCTTGTGACTTTCCATATCCTACACCATAAATGGATGCAGAAGGGCCAGCCTAGGTATTTAATAACCTAAGACTCTCTTAAATCCTATACAAAAGGATTAATCCCATGATTACATTAACTTAGGCTTGATACCATGGGTCCTCAGTCTTTTCTTGATGATGTTACTCGCAATATAATAGCAGTTTTTTGAACCATCATGGAGACTATGTCTGATGTAAGTGAACCTCACCCCAAAGAAGCCTCTCAACTCTGGAGCCTCCTCTCCTTCTCACTGCCTCTCCATCATCCTACTTTGTCACCAAGGCTTGCTTATTCTCCAGTGCAGTCTGTACATTGCTGAGAGATAATTCCTAACAAACGCACAGAGCTGATCCTATAACTAGCTTTGAAGCCCTTCAGTGGCTCCCCACAGCACAGATTACCATGCCCTTTATGATCTGGCCCTGCATTATATCTTATAGCCTCTTCATTCTAGATCACAAGACATGCTATTCTATTTGTATTGAAAGAGTCTGTTTTGAACTCTATTCTATTTAGTGACAGAAAAGTTAATCTAGTCAATTTGGGGTAAACCCAGTGAAGCCATGAATCTTTCTCTGCATCTTCTACCCTGGATTGATCTTCTCATTCTTTGGTGTCATGGGTCTGTCTTGGAATATTTCAGTTATCACCACTCTTCTACACTGGCAAATCCTGTGATGTCTGAGTACTTGTCTACTCTCTAGTTGTGGGTTTCACACTGTATCTGCTGCTGTGCCTTCTCCCTTTTGGGAGGCCCCAAACCACAAATCCACAGGTTGTCAGTGTCATATTTACAGAAAATCTTTTGGCTATTTCCCTCTCCTGATTGAGTTTCACAAGAATCTATAAAGCATCCTAAGATTCTTCTGTCTATTCCTTGTCTTTAGACTTTTCTAATGCACTCTCCAGTGCTATGATGATATAAAGAATTCTTCAGGGCTTGTCACCTTCCCAGGAAACCCAAAAGGGCTGCAGGTTATGGGACTCCTTAACTCCAAGAATTTCAAATTTATACAAGGTCCTCTGTTTTCCCTTCAAATTCAGAGAATCTTTATTTTAGCTAGGAGCAATAAAAACTAAGCCCTCCTCATCACATATTCTCCCAAATATTCCTGCTTTACTCTTTTGAAACTCAAAGCCAAGACTTGACATCTTTGTTCTCTGGTTCTACTGGGATAACTTCCACTGAGGACAATAGGTCACCTGCCTAATGATTTAAATACTGAAAAGAGTGAACTGGATAATAAAAAGTAATGGGAGGGAGGTGAAAGGGAAAAACATATCAGTTAATATTTCACAACATCCACTACATAAGCCTGTGTTTATTCTTTTCAAATTTGAAGTACTTGGGACCAGTAGAAACAGCAAGAATAGAGATGGCATTCTCTGCAATACTCCTAATAGTTCAATGATTGTATTATTGAGCCTCTGTCAGCAGAACATATACTTGGGTAGGTTTTCGTATTGTGGCCACACAGTTGTGTTAATTATTCACCAGAGTCTCCCTCATCCTACACCTCTGATTAGTAATACACATCAGAAAGACAAGAGATAGGGACTACCATGCAGAGCTGACAGAACTAATTTATTATATAGAAATCTCCTAAAATCTCAGATTATAAGCCACAAGTCTCTTAGAGGTAGGAACATTATAAAAATTATTGGCAGTCCTACTACATTGCAAAGAGATGCATGCCAACTTTTCCTGGGCTTGCTTCTTTATGCTGCATTTGTGGCATGAACTAACATCATGGGGAGCAAAAGATTACCCTTAGATATGTTCAAAAAGGAGAGAAGTCTTTCTTTCAAAAACTTAAAGGAAAGTAGATTCCACAACCCTCCATAGTAAATTTGTACATTTCTCATGTATTCCTTAGGAAAAAATCATGCAGTGACTGAAGAACAGTTTTGACTATTATTTTCTAAACAGATAGGAAACAGTGATCAGCTTGGTTTGTGGGGAGAAACTTATCTGAAGTTCTTTTCCAGAGCTTCCAAATAGGCCGGTATAGTAAAACACAACAAAACAACCAACAATGATAGAAAACAATGCAACAGACATTTAAAACTTTTCAACATTTGTGAAGCTAAATATTGGGGGTTTATGTTGTAAAACTGACTACTTGGGAGAAAAGACTAAAAGAACAAGTGGAAATCATCATTATTAGAACATTTGTTAAGTGTGTAATAGTATGTGAAATGTATTCTACTAGTTGCTGTGTAAAAAGTTCAGAGATCATTGTTCTGTTAGCTTTTGTTGTGTAGCAAAATACTCAAAACCAGTGGCTTAAAAAAGCAAACATTTATTAGTTCTTAAAGTTCTGAGGGTTGGCTGAGTGGTTCTTCCAGTCTTTGCCAACCAGATCAGGGCTCACTTATATTTGGTGCCTAGTTGGCCTAGGGGGCTAATTTATTGAGTTGGCTCAATAAAGGCTAGGCAGGTGGCCATGGCCTCTCATCACCCAGCAAGCTAGCCTGGGCTTGTGCACTTGATGGAAAAAGGATTTCCAGCCTGAAGAGAGGCCAAGCCCCACAGACAATACTATTCAAGCCTCCCTGTGCATATTTGCTAATGCTCCATTGGTCAAAGCAAGTCATATACCTAGATTCAAACCTCTTATAGAGGTGTGAAAATATATTCTTGTAAAATGGCTGAAATTCTAACTAGGGTTCAGATAAATACTCAGATTCAGCATTGGGTATCTCTTTTGGTTCCAACAATGGAGTAGCAGAATATATCTCTTAAGGATAAGGGGCATGCAGAGAGACTAGAGATATTTGTGGCCATTAATGCAATCTCCCACATCATGCATTTTTGTATACAGTTAACATGAGGCAATAATTACAGCTGTATTTGAGTTAGAAAGAAGGCCAAAAGTACCTGTAGATTTTACACATCTGTATCTTTTTTCTTTTAACTTGCTTTTGCTCCTGAACAGAAAGTGTACATATAAATCAATGCATTAGCACAAAGTGAAGACATTTGTGTAACTAACACTTATTTCTGGAAATAGAACAATACTAGTACCCTAATGGTCCCATTTATCTCTTCTCCCTCCCCAAAGATAACCACTATTCTGATTAGGTCAGTTTTACTGTTTTCCTACTTCATATTATTGGGGTCACATAGTGTGTGTTCCTTTGAGTCTGAGTTCTTTTGAACATTTATGCTCTTTAGATTTATCCATGCTGTTGAACATAGCTGTGGTTTTTACCATTTTCATTTCTGTATAGCATTCCATTGCATGAATAAAACACAAGTTTTATTTATCCATTTTACTACTGATGAATGTTTGGGGTATTTCCAATTTAAGGCTATTATGAATAATGCTATTCTGAATATTCTTGTATACATCTTTTTGTGCACATGTGTATACATTTCTTTTGAGAAGAAAGAAGATTAAAAATGTTTGCAGTGTTATTATTGTTTAAATACATAAGTACCCAACATGCAGTGCTCCCCTCCCCCCAGCTTTATTGAAGTATAATTGACATATGAAATTATAAGATAGTTAAAGTGTACAAAGTGATGATTTGATATATGTATGTATTGTGAAAGGATGTGCCCCTCATTGAGCTAACACATCTCTCATATCATGTATTTACCTTTGTTTTGTTTTGTTTTGGGTTTTGGTAAGAACATCTATGTTCTATTTTCTTAGCAAATTTTATTTATATAATAGTGTTATCAACTGTAGTCACCACATTATACATTAGATCCTTAGACATTATTTATCTTATAACTGAAAGTTAGCGCCCTTTTACCAACCTCCCACATTGAACATGCAGTGTTCCGCTGTCCTGTTGAGCACCTCGGAGTGAAATTGCTGGCTCGTGGGGAACATGTATGCCCAAATTCAGCTAATATTGTCAAATTGGTTTTACTCATTTATACTCCCAGCACTTCCATGCATTTTTCCCCTCCAACACACTTTGATGCATACATTTTAATCCTCATTTTGGTGTCTAAGGTTTTAAGCATTATTGCCTTCTACTTTCTCTTGCTCTACTATGAAATACATTCTTTCATCAAATGCTTATTAAGTACCTACAAGAGATTTTCAATTTGAACCTGGGGATACAAAGGAATTAAAGTTGAACTTCTGACTTTCAAGAAGCGTCGACAGTAGTAAACAACTCTTTTTCAAAAGTAAAGGCCTATTCCTCTCCAGTGCCTCCCACGTCTCCTATCACTTCTCCAATACCTGCCTCCAGCCTAGTGTGCAATGCAGCATCTTTCATTAACTACAAGCACAATTTTCCTTCCTCTTTTCCCTCTTTGGATAACTATCCCTAAGAGTTTTATTTGCTTGTTTTTGGACAAAAAGTAATATTAAGGGCACAAGCAAAATTATTCTCAAAACTTGAGGAACAGTGGCAATATTTACTTTTCACATTTTTTTCTGTATTTCAAGGAAGCATCTCTGCATATATTTGTGTAGAATAGGATTTTCAGATGGCATTTATATTGTGAAAGAAGACTCCAAATGTTCGAAGTCTTCTTACTGTTCAGTATTTCATATTGTAAAAGGATCAGGAGAATACATTAGTTGTTAAGGTAATGTGCTCAAGTACCTTTGTGGTTTAAAGGAGGCATTACAGCTCCCAAAATAGCTGCAGTGAGTCCTTTTCACTGGTAATATGAAACCAATTTTTATTTGTGAATTGAATTGTTACATCTGTGCAAAACATTTCAAAGCCCAAGAAGAGTGATGTAGGAAAAGTGAGGTTTTGTTATATAAAAGTAGAGCACTAGTAATAAAATTCACCTCATTTCAAATTAAACTCATTGAAAATCACTAGTAATAAAATTAATCTCATTTAAAAGCACTCATTTAAATATTTCTGTAAAGTATTAAGAGCTACCCAAAAGTCCTTTGTTATAGTTTTTTCACAGGCTATCTTTATTGAGTTTATATTTATTTCCATCTATACCCAAAAGACAGGGCTCCAAGCAGATGTCTGTAAGCAAAAGTATAGTAAGGTGGGAAGAGCTGTCCTCACTACCCAAATGAGTCCAAACTGCCCATCAACAGGAATCACTCTGAATTAATACATACGGTTTTAGTGCAAGTGGTACAAATCTGAATCAAAGTAGCTTAAGTAGAAGAGGAAATTCATTGGTTCATATAACTGGGAAGTCTGGTATCAGCCACAATTAAATTTATTTAGAGAGATAACAAAATTGTGAGGACTCCTCCTTCATCTGGGCACTGATTGCTTTGGAGCTGCCCTGTTGTTCTCTACTGCAAATGGGCTTTTTTTCCATGGGGCAGTGGATGCTCCAGCTTCAATAAACACCTTTCTTGGTCTACGTGCCATTAGACATGGTCCTGTGTTTCACACTCCAAATTGAAAAACTACTGGGGAAGGACTCTGAGTGGCCTGACACAGGTTACATGTTCATTCGTGAACCAGTGGCATTGCTCAGGGGTGTCAGGTGATTTTATGGCCAGGCCAAAGAGTTCCTTCATTGGTAGGTTTACCCAAATTATCTGATGGGAAAGAAGGAATAATCCTCATATAAAAATAGCAAATGCCCTCATAGGGGCTTCCCATATATTGGTCATAAAAATAGTGTTGGAGAAGGGAAGATCTCTGATAACAAAACAGGGTGTTATATAAAGTATGGGACTCATAAAGACTCCTAATTCATACCAGATTCTGTTCCAGGACTTTTTTCTAGGAGGGAAGCCAACTCGCAGGAGGTTCAATCCTATTTGCTCAATCTTTTAGGTTTTGTAATGCATGAAATTACTGATTAAATGACTAGTTAATTCACTTTAACAACCATTTGGCTGTCACTAAAGTGTATGATCAAAAATTAAGGTTTTTGGATATCAGATAACTTAATTCTCTAATATAGAATTAAAAATAATTCAGTAGTCACAGCTGGTTGTTTTCTACTTCTAAAATGTGTCAGTTATAATAAACAGCTACAAGGAGAAACCAGAACCTATATGAGACAATTATATTAACAGGCTAATCATACTTCCATTTACAGAAAATCTACTTTTTAAAATGTCAACCAGAATGTGTTCTCTAGAATGAGATATCAGAATATTTGGCTAAACAAAAACAATATTGCTGCCCGCTACTCTATTAAATGATGAGTTCCTCCTTTAAAACAAATCTTGCCCTCACAAAAACAAGAGGGCAGTATAAGTAGACACAGCTTTATACGAGTGGAGACAGTGAGGTTCCCAGAATAAGCACTAGCATTGGGACCCACTAAAGAGTATTTCCTAAGTGCTAGGTCTACGGCAGCGGTAGTCACTGGAGACAATTTTGCCTCTAAGGGCCTATTTGGCAATGTCTGAAGACATTTTTCATTGTCAGGACTGGGAGACTGGTGCTACTGGCATCTAACAGGTAAGGCCAGGGATGCTGCTGAACATTCTAAGGTGTACAGGACAGGCTCCCGCAACAAAGAATTAACTAGCCGAAAATGTCAGTAGTACTGGGGTTAAGAAACCCTGGTCTCTAGTGAGGTTCAGACAGAACGGCAATGTTTAGTAAGACAAAACTCCTGCCACTGGCAAATGAATACTCTATTTGGGGGCGGCGAGGTGGGGGTGTGTGTTAGGATAAAAAATAAAAATGATCTCACTGTACAATACATAAGTGCTAATTACAAGGCCTTTATTATGCATCAGGTGCTGTAGAAGGAAAAGCCATTGCTGGGTTCTGTATCAGGGCAAACTTCATGTTAGCAAAGTGTATGTATGTTCAATCTTGAAAATATGAAGAGGCAAATAGAAAAGGGTATTTTAGGTGGAAGGTAGGAGGGAGGCAGAAATTCAGAGATGAGAAAGAATAGTCTTTCAGGGCAGTAAATAACCAGCCTGGCTAGAACAGGGTCTGTATGGCAGGGTAATCTTAAGAAAGAAATGATTTCATCTGTCATGTGTGATGATGGGGTGGATGAGTCCTGGCTCTGCCATGTCTTAGCTGGGTAGACATGAGCATGTAAGCTGTAAAATTAGGATATCTCTTACCTTACGGTTTTTGTAAAAATTATGACAAATTTCTTGAGTACTGTTCAATGGATGGCAGCTCCTAGAACAAACATTGAGGAAGACAGATTGAACTTGAACTTTAAAGAAATGCTAGAGGATTAGTTGGACTTCAATGTATAAGGGGAGGACAGGATGAAAGTAATGCTTTAGATTAATAGGAACCTAGGTCGATGGTATACAGCTGGCCACTGCACTGTTCTTTTGACTTTTCTGAATAGCTAACATTTTGCAAAGTATAAGCTGTTTTTTTTTTTTTTAAACTTGATCGATTTTTCCTGCAAGAATTTAGGCTCAATTGAAAACAGATCCCTGTTTGTTTGTTCTTTGTTATACCCTTAGAACAGTGCCTGACACACAGATGATCAATAAACTATTGTCCAAGTCCAGCTACAAAATAAAAAGGGCCAGAACTTTGGTGGTGACGGTTTGGGTGGGAAGATATGCAAAGATTTCCAAAAGCAATATAGATAGAATTTGGTGATTTGAGGTCGGGACAAGCTCTGAAAATGCAAAGTGTGATGAGAGATTGGTGGAATCAACTGCAGTTAAGTTAGAAAAGGTGCAGATCTGAGGAACAATGAATTGTTTAGGATACATGACATTATGGAGAGTACGCTAATGAAATGCAGCACTGAAACCTGACAAAAGTTTTAAAGCTGTTTAGCTGGAGGGGATTACCGAGGTTAGCAAATTAAATGAGGTTTCTCAAGAAAGATGAAAAGCCTATTCTCCCACTATTATGAAGAGCAAAAACCACACAATGATCTTTTTGTATGATAAACAGTGTCATTTCAAAATTAAGTAATAAATTGTTCTTGATGGTCTGGAGTAGAGTCACAAACTGGCTACTCAAAAGCTAATTTTACCTACAGATTGCTTTGTTTGGACTTTCAAAAAACTTTTGGCTGTTTTAAACTCACAGAAAGTCATTGTGAACATTTAGCAATCAAAAGCTACGTACAAATTCTTATTCTTTAACTCTACTGAAAACCAGGCAGATTTGACCACCTTTTGTACAGGCATAATTAGATGGAGCTGAGCATGTGTTGCTGCCTTTTAATAACTCCAGTTTACTATCGCATTTGATTGTTTCATCTGTGTTATCCACCTGGCCCCTGCAGGTATTATGCCTTTGTAGTTCCTGGTCTAGTGGTACTACGTCAGCATCAGTGACAACAGAAACAACGTAACAGTAACAATGAGAACTCAGTTTCAGGCCCTGTTCTAAGAACGCCACAGAGATCATTCACTATTTGTGGGAGTTACTATTATTAAACAATTTTACATATGAGAAAACTGAGACCCAGAGGTTAAAAGACCTGTCTGAAGGTGAACCGCCAGCAAGGAATATAGGTGAGATAAAAGTCAGACTCAAATGAGATTTAAGTCAGATTTAAATGTTAGCCAAACAGTAGTAAATTACTCTATATGAACCTGAGTCTTTGTAAAAGGAGGCCTGTGCTCTTCTGTATGTATGTACACATAGACATGCGTACCCTAAGTGACTTTGGTTAGCTGAGTATCTCCTTTCTTCTATCTGTGCAAAGCTGGCCTATGGAGAACTCAATAGCTTCATTCCTCCCCATGCATGGCATTGTGTGGTGAGGAGGGCAGTTTGTAATGGTGAGGAGATGTCCTCTCATTTATCCCTAGAAAACATACAATGCATAGGTCAGACTGACTTCAAGAAATGTATGTTCTGGGAATCAAAATTGGTGCAGCCACTATGGAGGACAGTATGGAGGTTCCTTAAAAAACTAAAAATAGACTTACCATATGATCCAGCAATCCCACTCCTGGGCATATATCTGGAGAAAAATACAACTCAAAAAGACACAAGCACTCCATTGTTCACAGCAGTGCTATTACAATAGCCAAGACATTGAAACCCAAATGTCTACTGACGGATGACTGAATAAAGATGTGGTGTGTGTGTATGTGTATATATATAATGGAATAGTACTCAGTCATCAAAAAGAATAATGCCATTTGCAGCAACATGGATGGACTTGGAGATCGTCATTCTAAGTGAAGTAAGCCAGAAAGAGAAAGAAAAAAGCCATGTGATATCACTTATATGTGGAATCTAAAAAAAAAGGACACCAATGAACTTATCTACAAAACTGAAACACTCACAGACAAGAGAACAAACTTATGGTTACCAGGGGGTAGAGGCGGTGTAAGGGATAAATTGGGAATTCAAAAATTGTACCTCTTGGGGAGTGAGGGAAATGTTAGCTATCTTGATTGTGGTGGTGGCTTCATGCATTTATCAAAATTCATCAAATTGTACATCTGAAATATGTGTAGTTTATTGTATAGGAACCATATGACAATAAAGGCATTAAAAAAAAGTATGTTCTAACTGGAGGTATGCAATGTACTCAAAAGTTTTTAAGGACATTTAAAAAGAAACATGTGGGTGGGTATAAATGGAAGTTGTAGAGCATATCCAAGGCTGAAAGGCTGAGGGGACATAAGAGATCAGAATAAGGAGAGCCGGGAAAATCATTTGGCAGTGTTTTAGTTAGAGCTTGGAAGTGTATACACAGAAATGTCCACGCTAAGGGAACAGAGGTTTCCTGAAGGTCACACCGAGCACTCTGGATTCTCTCCTAGCATACCAGTGAACATCAAAGTTTGCACGACTAAAGAAACATTCAGTAGAATAAACATGGAACAGAAGAATCTGAAAGATCAGAAAGGACATCTGACTACATTGGAAAAAGTGAGAATCAGATTAGGACAAAAAATCAGCTCCTAAAAAATCCTGATGCATGAAAGCATAAAATTATAAGGCAGACAAGAATTAGGAAAAAAAAACCCATCAGTTGAGTCAAAATGAAAATGGCATAAACAGGGTACTAAAATCAAGAAAAAAAATTCTCTCTTTAACTATCAGGGATGACCACAACTTTTTTCCCTCTTTCTGACAACACATTTGGGAAACTTGAAATAATGGGTATAGGAACTTGCTTGCTTAAATTAAAAGAACATATACATCTGGGAAAGAAGTACTATAATAGGAAGAATGTGATGGAGAATTACTCTTTGTCACATTTTGATTCTAGAAAAATCTATTCATTTTCTGTGTAGCTATTTTAAAACAATCTTTTTTTTTTAACACTATACTACAAATGACATATAAAAGAGCAATCAATCATGAGTCAGTTAATGAACCTCAGTGTTTTTCTAAGTCTCTGCTAGATGCTGGGGAAAAAGAAAACTAGGATTTATTGAATGCCCACTTTGTGCTATGTATTACTGCTGGCTTTTGACTGCATTATTTCATTTCACCACTACAACTGTGTGAGGTAGGCACAATAAACTAGTTAAAGATGAATGTGAAGGTCAGAGAGATGAAATAATTTGCCGAAGTCCACACAGCTGTTGGATGGCAGGGCTGGTACTCAAATACTACTCTCTCAAGTTTCTGGCCATTCTATCCTCCAGTTGGATGAATGAAGTTCTGGAATGAAGCTAATCTGGGTTAAAATCTGGTCCTGCTACTTACCAGCTTTGTGGCCTGGACTAATTATCCTCTGTGGACTTCACTCTTCTGTAATATGGGGAGAAAAAACCAATTTTCAAAGTTAATAGATCTAAAGTTGTGATGGAGTAAAGATGGCTAGAATAGCAGCATTAAAGCAGGTGAGCTGGGTGGGTGGTGGTCAAAGTATGGTGCTTGAAGGAGACTTCAGAGGCAGTGTGGACTTTGAAGTCGGCATAAAGGGAGTGACTGTGGGAGTAGGTGGTAGGGATGGAGGAACAGGACATTACAGGCAAGGAAGCTAAGAAACTGAGTAACAATGAGAAATTCATGCAAGGTGATGTGAAAAATCTGCCTGAGTGGCAGACAGTGTATGTGAACACATATCTGATGCTGCAGAAATGCATCAAGAAGGCAAATAGTCCAGTTCCCTA
This sequence comes from Camelus dromedarius, assembly GCF_036321535.1. Lineage (NCBI taxonomy): Eukaryota > Metazoa > Chordata > Mammalia > Artiodactyla > Camelidae > Camelus > Camelus dromedarius. The sequence goes on from NC_087439.1 coordinate 52,690,116, forward strand.
CCCATTCCATGTCCTGATATGACTCACTTACACTTAAATACTTCTGCATGAAGGTAGTTAGGTGTTCTGTTAACTGCATTTTAAAGAGTAAATAAAATAGTGAAGCACTAAGAAAAAAACTGAATTAAGTAAAACAGGAAATGTGAACAAAAATTTCCAGGTGATATTTACTATAAATAAACATCTATGCCTCAGCACTTCCTTCTGCCTCAGTTCTTCCCACAGCAAATACCACCTACTTTATTAGAGACCTTCTCTGACCTTCTTATGTAAAATCATCACCTCCCTGCACCCCCTCCATCATCCCACACTCTTTCCTTTCACTACTTTTCCTCATAGCATTTATTACCACCAGGTACACTATACACTATAGTTTAGTAACTCTTTAAGGTCTTAAGTACTCAATAAAAAGAATGGTTTCCCATTTTTACATTTAGAAAAGAAATTATGAACTAAGGTTAAAGTGAAGAAAATAAAATTTCTACTCTGTTGTTCTTTCATTGTTACCACCTCTGAAGATGAGTGTTCAGTTAAAAATTAACTCTTACTTACTTTCTTTAGGGCTTATAGCCTATGTGCTCCTTGAATCCAATTCACTGAGCTTCACAGTTCTGGGAAACGTACCTTGTCCACGACAGTCCATTCTAATCACAACCTACCACCTTCTAACCGCTGCAGTTGGAGAAAAAGCTAAAAAGAGTTTTTCCAAGCTGTCAAATTCAATTAATACTTTGGGGGGCCAGAGGGAGAGGAAGAGGAGAGAATAATATTTCTTTATTGATAATGACTTTATTGTTACTTATACTTAAGTTTTTAGACAACAAAAATAGAAAACATTTTGAATCAGCGTATGCCTGAAAGCCAAACATTAAAATGGTGGTCCCATATTCTTGAACCTGAACTTCAGCTAAAACGGATTTTATGTGCTTTTAAGGTGAACAAGTAAGTACAAGTCGTCTATCTAGTAAATAAGGTGAAATGCCTTGTCAGCAAATCTAAAATTTCAGAGGTGATATTTTATTTCAAAGGTAATAAATAATATGGTCACATATTAATTGGTGAGAGTTACAATGATGGAAACCCTTAAAATTCTTATAAAAAATTAGAATTATTTCAGTTAGGCTTGTCCACATTGCTCATGACTGTATGTTTTCCAACAACCTATAAATCTAAATTAAAAATTAAATACATATTAACTTACCAACAGTGATATAACTTCAAGGCTGAGAAAAAGCACTAATCACGAAGAATTCCAATTACATGTTAATCTAACAGTCCAGAAAGAAGAAATGTTATCAATGAAAGAAGTCCTAGTTATAAATAATATAGCTGTATATCTGTTTAAAGACAAACATAAACCTAGCTTCACCAAAACACTTGTGAAAAAAAATACCCACCTATTTTGTTCAAGACTTAACATGAAACTTAAGATAATTCCTCTACTTTAAAAAAAAGGGTGACTCCTAAGGAAGGTTCATAGCATCTCATTAACAAAGCAAAAATGTTAAACTGAAATGATTTGTCTATTTTGGTCTTCAGTCACAAATAAAAAGCCACTAATAATTCATTATAATAATTCCATAAACAATTGAAAACATTAGCAGAAAAGAAATTTTTGTCAATGAAAAAAATCACTGATTCAATGAGCATTTGATCATTTTATTAACAAAATATAAGCAAGAATTACATCCCTCTCTGGTGAAACTTTTCAAATAATTTTACATGGAGGGTCTTGAGATGTATCAATAAAAAAAAAAAGTTAAAATGAAAACTTTTTTTAAATGTACAAATACAAACCAGTACTTTATACAAGAATTCTCTATAAAGTTCGTCAATCAATGTAAAAAATAATTTGTTTCAACTGAATATAAGGCATTTATTTCAGTGTCTGTAATTTTGCAGAATTACTTCTTTTGCTTTGTTGGAGACTTTTCCCTTCGTCGGTCCTGATTTTTCTTATATACTCTGGATTGTTCAGAGTATCGGCTAGGTTTTTCCCATCGCCTCTCGGCACCATTCTGATACCTATCTTCATCGCTTCTGGAGCCCGAATGTTTTTTATTCTTTTCTCTTGACTTGGATCTATCTTTTCTTCTAAAATGTTCACTGTCTTTATTTTGGTGTCTGTGCTCATTTTCAGAGAAAGAGTTTCTTCTCTCTCCTCTTTTCTTTTTGGGCTCCCCATGCTTATGTTCCAAATCTACATGCATTTCTTGGTCTCTGTCATTCATGACTCTGCTGTAGCTATTTCGCTCAGAAGGAGCCCCTCTGTCTGAAGTGTACTTTGTGACGGGATCTCTTGAATCTCTGTCTCTGGGCTTCTCTGACCTCCTTTCTCTCTCAGTCCTCGATTCCTGGTGCCGCTGCTCTGGTCTCCTTTCTTCTTGTTTCCTATCGTTTATTTGTTGTTTCCTGATCAATTTATCTACTTCTTTACTTCTGGGGTTCCCATGTCCCTTCTTTCTGGTATCTTTAGCTGCATGTATAAAATGAAATACAGTTAGCTTTTATTTCAATCTTAATTTCATAGTTGAAAAATCACATTTATTGATACATTATAGGCTTACTAATTCGGATACAGTGGATGCAGAGCCAAACTGGTTGAATGCAAAGTCTGATGACAGAACATTATACAAAATGTTTAGTGTTTAAGAATATACAATATATTAACATTAGCTGCCAACGTAATGTTTCAATCCTTAAACAGCAACTTTAAATAAACTATAGCAAATGTAAAAGTTTTAATGAAGTGACAAAAAATGGTACATTTCCACTTAAAAAATTTCATCCAAAACATAAATTCCAGCCCATGTGCATTATGTCATATATTATGTCAGATCTGGTACATAATTAATATACAATGATCACACATACCAGCAAAGTCTCTTCCTAAAAGATGGGTTGAGTAGATGACTGGGTTTGCTTAACAATATGAATCTATAATATTTCAAATAAAAACCTCCTCCTACAAAACAATAGGTCTGCTATCAGAGAAGCACTAACTGCACTAGCAAAGAAAAGCTTTGTTGAGATATACTCACAGGCTTTAAGAAAACCAAAAAGGCTTGATTGCTGAGTAAGCTCTTCTAAAGAATGCCTTGAAATTTTTAATTTTATTGATATGATCACAAAAATAAATTTTAGATAATTACAATGAGACATTTTACCATGTTAAGCTACAAAACAAGTTTAATCTCTTTATCTGTGTTATTTAGTTTGGGAACATCATCAAAGGTACTGAGATGACCAAAATTTCTGTCAAATTCATATGAATACAGAAAAAAGAATATATGGTGGAAAACTGCCTATTCTTGTCCTGCCGCCACCCAAACCTCATTGTTACCAACCTCTATTTCTCCTGCCAAATGCCTACCCTTGCACAGTCAGTTGGTTTGCCACTAAGGACCTATTTCTCTGGTTCCTATCAAGCAGCTCAGCTGAGCTGCAGCTACCCAAGCAGAAACCATCTGGCTCTGTGCAGAATCATCTCTCTGACCCTGCTGTACACCACTCTTGGTGCTTCACTGACACTAAAACCTGAGCCATATAATATATAATATGCAGTCTCCTCTCTCTTTGGTGTTTGCTTTACAATTTTCTAATTTGGGGGAAGTTCATATGCTTTTATGCTATTTACTATTTTATTGATACAAGTGAAAGCTCTCTACTGAAACTGTATGATGAGGCAAATTAATTTTGAATCAGCAAGCTTCCTTATTGCAGCAGTTCATGCTGTGTTATCATCTGTTCTCAAAACAGATACCATGAAATAACAAATTCTTTTGAATTACAAGAAGTGAATGGTAAATGACCAATGTTAGTATATTTCAATTCAAGAATAAGACTTCCTATGAGCAAATGGAATCTTGCTCTAATAATATAAAGCAGTGAGAGTCCCCTAATTCTGGATGCCACATGGTACGTAAAACACTTCGAAGTCAAACAAGGGTGTAAAGACTAACCTTCCAACCTACTATGGTGTGGGGAAAAGTGCTGCCTGTCTGAAATGCACATTAAAAAAACAAGAAATGACATGCATTTTGGACAATCAGACCATCTCTTATTCAGAATAAGAAACTATGATGGAAGAAAGCAGAGTTGGCCCTGGGGAAAACAACAGACCTTCTCAGAAAATGTACATTTGAAAAATCCTTTACTATAGTACTTCCCCTTCCAAGAAGGATGAAGAAGACTGTGGAAGACTAGTAATGCTGCTGAAAACAACTAGAAATGCCAGATAAAATTTTAAAATCTTCTGTTTAAAGGCACTAAAGATCTGGAACAACTTGGGATACTATAAAGAAAGGAAGCGAAAAAAAAAAGAAAAAAAAAAAGATGGGCGTATGTGAAAGAAACACAGGAGTCAACCCAAAGGAACTACTAATTGCCAAAGCTGAAATGATTTCAACAACACAATCAATGATAGCATAGAATAAGATAAATACCCATGTCCACACTGATAGAAATATATAGTTGAATTAATAAATAAATGAGGGGGGACAACTCCTTCTTACAGGAGAAATTCAATTACTAAATGTAGAATAAAACAGACAAATAGAAAAACCACTGTTTGGCAAACACTACAGTAGTAAGGGTTGCAGATAAGATCCAAAGATGGATGCTAAAACTGAAAACTGCAAGTCAGAGGAGAAAAAGGAGATCTGCATAATATCAAATTATCTCCCCACAAGAGACTACTTCACACAGAAAAACAGTTCCCATGAAAAAATCCAGCAGACACCACTTTAGCCAAGTGAGCAAAGTTAATGTCATCAGTAAGACATATCAATATTATGTACTCCTCAATAAGGCACACTAAGAATAATACGTCATTTCTATGGTATTCTGGCCAAAAATGCATAAGCTCATTCTAATCATGAGAAAACATTGGACAGATCTCCATATTGAGGGACATTTTACAAAATAAGTGACCAGAGGACTTCAAAAGGGTCAAAGCCATTTGAAACAAGGAAAGCCTGAAAGGAACTACCACTGGGGTAGAAGACTAAAGAAAAATACAATTAAATGCAATGAGGATCCTGGAACAAGACAAAGGACATTTGTGGAAAAATTGATGAAATTCAAATAAGATCTGTTGTTTGGTTAACAGTACTGTTCCAATGTTAATTTCCTGGTTTTGGTAATTGAACTATGGTTATGTAAGATGCTAACATTAGGGGAAGTTGGGTGAGGAATATGTGGGAATTCATGGTACTATTTTTTGCAACTTTCTTATAAGTCAAAAATTAGTTCAAAATAAAAAGTAAAAAATAAAGACACTGGAGAGCTGACCAAAAAAAAAAAAAAAGAGGACTAGAGGGGCCAAGATTGAAGAGACGGCAGAACCACAGAGAGGTAAGCTGATGCCACTTTCTCCATGAGCACCTGCTGATTCAGGGCTGCTGCTGAGGGACAGAGACCAGCAGAGCTCTGGTAGCCCTGCAGGGCTGGAGAGACAATATTGGGACTAGTTATTTGCAGTACATAATGTGACAAAAGATACATAACCAGAACACACAAAAGCTCTTACAAATCAACAGAAAAGAGAGCTCAATAAAAACAGGGGGCAAAAGACTTCAACAGCCACTTAACAAAAAGAAAATATCCAAATGGCCAGTAATATATAAAATAGTGCTCAACTTCATTAGAGATCAAGGAAATACAAATTAAAACCACAATGCAATTCATTACAAACCCACCAAAATGGCTAGAATGAAAAAGATGTCAATTAAAGTGTTAGTGAAGATGGGAGTTACTGGAACACTCATACGTGGCTAGTGGGACTGTAAACTAGAACAACCACCTGGAAAACTGTTTGGCAGTATCTACATACAACCTGCAACCCAGTGATTCCACCTTTGGGTACATACCCAACAGAAATACACACACACACATAAAATGTATATATATAAAAAGTGTCCCCACAAATACTATTATAAACATTTTTGGTGACTCTATATATATAGTATATACAAAGATACGTACAAAAAAAGATATGTACAAGAATATTCATGGGAATGCTATAAATTTAAATTTCCATTGAGTAAAAAGGAGAAATGTTAAATATGCTGTGGAATATTCATATAGTGAAAAACTATATAGCAATGAGAATGAATGAACTGTAACTGAGAGCAACAGTACAAATGAATCTCACAAACATAATGCTGAAAGATAAGCCAGAGTTCATAATATGTAATTCTAAGGTTAAAAGCTGGCAAAATTATTTATAGAATTACAAATCAGAACAGTAGCTGCCATGAGGCGGTGGATGGTAATAACTAGAAGAGAGAACAACGAGGACTTCTGTGGTACTGGTCATTCTTGTTCTGGGTGCTAGTTACATGGATGTGGTCTGTTTATGAAAATTCATAAAGTTGTTCACTTATAAGGTATGCACTGAATGTGTGGTATGTGTCAATCACATATATAAAGCTTCACTATTAAAAGTAAAAAATTAAAATTTCTTTAAAATATAAACATCAGAAAAGCTCCTGTAAACTAGATTGATATTATAAATGGCATTTCAGTCAACTCTCAAATAAATATCTGCAAATGGAATATCTTCATTCCTATGAAGAGGATTCCAGAAGGCAATCTTGGCATTATAAATGTTGAATTCAGTACAGACTGCAACAATGATAGACGATCATTTATACTATTAATCCGTGGCTTATAAATAACTGAACTCTAAAATAAATAAGCAATCAAATCACTCTCTTCCCTTGTAAACACTACTAGCAGTATACTCATTGGAAAAGAGCATGATCAATTATAAATGAGTTTCAGTACCTGAGGCCGAGCTCTGACTACTGGTGGACGAGGAATCGCTCTCTTCACTAGAAGACTCTGAACTGCTATCACTGCTGTCCGAGGCAGAGGCAGAGGAGTCAGACTCCGAGGAGGAGGATGCAGAAGAGGAAGAGGAGGGGCAGGATTTATTTGGCTCAACATCTGGTTTTTGTGCCACAATGACCTTTGGTGTGTTTTTGAGATGCTCACGCAATTCATCCCTAATTAAAAATATAATCTCTGTTAGATTCAGCTTTGAAGGCAACTGTGAGGTAATTTTATATGCTGAATAACATTCTGATAATAATTCTTACGTTAAACCTCCAAGGCCTATAGAAGTAAAGAAGTTGATGGCAAACCGAGTGTTCCTTGGATTATCACGGGGTAATAATCCTTCAAAGAATGGCTGTAGGGTTCTAAAAAAGAAAAGAAAAATGAACAAGAGAGAACAGACTGCTTCAGGATAAAAAGGCAGAGTCCTTTATATAGTCATTTTTCAGATTTTCTATATATTAATTAGTAAATGAAATACAACCAAGTAAGTGATTTAAAAATCATTTACTAGATTAGGATGCATGCTATTTAAATGAAAGTAGAGTCAAGTCATAAGTTACTAAAATTGATTTCTATAATTATACAACAGAGGTTTTTTAAAAAAAACTTTCCTAAACACACATAAATACTTGGAATAGATATACATACACAACACATATAAACTTATATATACATACTTCTATTGTATACGAGTGTATATACAGAAAAGTAAAAAAAAAAAACCACTCCTCTGTTGTATACACATAAACATATGTATACTCAGCACTGTGCAAGGCACTAGGGGAGTGGGGAAAGCAGTCAACAAAAGAGAAATCAAAGATGAAGACTGTATATAATTACTATTTCTACGGAGGGGAAAAATAGAAAAACATTAACAATATAATGTGGTTTTGGACATGTGGTTTCGAGTGCTACACTGAATGGACTAACAAGTGGAGTCAGGAAAAGCATTAAATGGACCAACAAGTGGAGTTAGCAAAGTAGACCAATAAATCAGTATATGAAGCCAAGAGAAGGGGATGGATTGGCCCAGAGCAGGAAGAATCCAGGGCAGATTTGGCAAGTACTAGAGAGGCAGGCTCAAGGGAGAGAGAGGCTGAGAGGAGTACAGCAGAATGAGAAGAAAGTGAGAAGCCACCATGAACAAGTGGTCAACAGTGTGAGTGAGACCAAGAGGTCAAGAGGCATGAGGACTGAGAAAGATCCTGCAGGTGGTCACTGAGAAAAATCTGAAAGGATTTCATAGTGTGAACGGAGTGGTAGCCAATGTGAGTGGGCAATGGGCAATCTGAATAAATAAGAAATAAGAAAGCTAGGATAGGAATTACATAATAGTCTTGGAACAAAACCCTAGTTCAGTATAGTAATTTGAACAGTTATATGATTGATATTCACCTGTATATATCCACAACTGTCCATTGATAATAAAAAATTATCACTCTAAGGTTCAAAATTAGGGTAAAACTGAAAATAAAACTACAAATATCCATTACTGGAAAACTCCAGTGAGCATGCAAAAAATAATTTGTAAGTTCTAACTAAATTAAAAGAGGCATTAATTCTGCCTTTTCTCTAATTGAACTAAACCATCATTAAAAGTTTCATGTTAGATGGGATTTCAAAATTGTAGAATAGATAAACAAGATTATAATATACTGTATAGCACAGGGAAATATACACAAGATCTTATGGTAGCTCACAGAGAAAAATATGTGACAATCAATATATATATGTTCATGTGTAACTGAAAAATTGTGCTCTACACTGGAATTTGACACAACATTGCAAAATGATTATAAATCAATAAAAAAGTTTCATGTTGTCCTGTGCCACATAGAACATGAGGTTCAGAGCAGTGACTAACGGATGAAGAATGTCCTAAGAACTTAACTTGTATTTTTACTGAGAGTGGACTTACATCTGCTAAAGTAGGGGAAAACCTTTGAGGGCAGTAAGAATAAAAAGTGCTTAATAATCAACTTACTCATCCTTTAATCTTGCATTCAGTTTAGGAAGACCCATGTATTCACACAGTTCTTGGAAAAATATTTTAACAAAAATTCTACTGGATGATGTAGTGGTTTCTTCACTCAGCTTTATACATTCAAGCACCTGAAAATTAAAATTAAAAGAAGACAATTTTATTTTGGTGTTCAAAGGACATAGATGGTCAAAGACTAAGTAACCAATATTTATAATTTTAAGCGTCCCTTGAAATTATGACTTGGTTGCATCTTCAATCAGAATTATCTCTAAACATCTTCCCTTATGCTGATATGTACTGTTTCTTCAAGAAGTTTAAGACTGCTTCTCTATACTAATTTTCAAAATGTTAAGATGCTATAGAAATAGAGTTCATTCTCTTATCTTGAGTAACGTGTTTTTTTTTATGGCATGGAGGATATTGTCTCTAGCATATAATGCTGAAGCAATGATTACTTGCTCCTAAAACTCACTCATCAAAACGTGGGTGTGTGACAAATTGGGGCAAAATGCCACTTAAAGCATTAAGCTATTGTTTTGTACAGCACATTTAGTACACAATAAGAGTTAAGACAGAGTGATGGCTTGTTCTGAAAACTAAGATTGGAGCTTAAAAATTGAAGCTCACAGAGAGATATTTTAGGATAAATAAAAATAAAAGCAACCTCCAATTTTTTATGGATTATGTGTTCTAGGATCTCATTTGTTTCAGTTGTTTAAAACTTTGATTTCATTTTCCCGAAGAAGGGAGAAAAGTAAGTAAAATAATTATGATTAGCTTCTTGGGTTGGCATATAAATGCCTATTAAAATAGCTGAATACACTTAGTACTTAAAGTATTAAAAAAAAAAAAAATCAACCCAGTGTTTATAAGTTCAATGATGGGGCTTCATTCTACCACTGGGTTGCAGTATTCTACAATATGATCATCTTTTTCCTTTCTTCTTGAATGTAATTTCTTTCAATTTTTTTTAGCAATTTTGTTTTTCTTATAATCTATCACTTTTTATTTTGTATTATCACTATAGACATCTTACCTCTTCTCTTACATGGTATTAAGTTCCTTCAAAGCAGGGACTATATATATTTCATTTTGGATGCCCAGTATCTCTTTCTGGGCCTACAATTGGTGACTTAAACAAATCGTTGTTGAATTAACAGTAGATGTACAATTAAGTGACAGCTTAATGTAGTTCATTCCAGCCCAGTGTACATATGTCCCCATCAAGAATGTCTTTCCTTGTTCCAACTATGACTATTGGAACTCCTCTCTATCCCTTACCCAACTCCAATGTCTGCTAAGAAAAACACACCTTGCCAGAACAATCATTTCTCTCATCCTAACTAGAGGAACTACTAACCATTATTTCCTCAGGAAACAGGCAGTAAACTCAGAGGCTCATGAGCCATCCAACTATGGATTCATGTGGATATCAGTGTGCATGCACATGTGTGTATACAGAGAAGATGAAAATCTATGGTTTTCTCTGAAAACACTCCTAGCCATCACTATTAAAAAGCACCGTAATGTTCGGACTGTTAATATCATCCAGGATGGTATTTCTTACACTCATATATTATTTACTTAGCTTTTTGATCCCATGTTATATGAATATAATCTCAAAGACAGCCATTATAGAACAAGTTTGCGACACAATTCATTTTAAGTACATTTCCTACATAGGAAAAGTTTGGCTATGTTATACTTAATATCTATTTCAGAATAACAGGGGATTAGGAAAGAAGTACAAATATTGATCCATCTACTTACACTCCATGGAAGTGAATCAGTGTATAAAAGGTGAGCAAACATCTTAGCAACATTTCTCAATTTGTTCGTTTCCAAGCGATGGATGGTATCATATTGTTCTTTGAATATACTTTCAAAAGACTCCATGTATTCTTTTTTTAGCATGCAAAATCGCTAATAAATTAAAAAAAGTCAATACCATTATTAGCATATTAAGTCCTCCTAGATTTATTCCATCAAAAATTAATAAATATTTAGTATATTATATCACTCAATCTTTTTGTGCTGTAGGATGGGTATTCAAAATATGAAGTTAATACGTATCACTGCATCTACCTGAGATTTATATGCTAAAACAAAATTATACATGTAGCTGATCAAAGACACACACATTTGTATACTATAAATATACTTCTCTGTGGGTTGAGTTTGGATTAAAAAAATTACTTTAGTTCATGCTTTATTTGTGCTGCCTGAACACGTACTTGACTTTAGAAACTGCTGTGAAATCGTGAAAAGACAGCATTTAATTGTCCTCTTTGGGAAATCATTACAAAGCATGTAGAATTTCCCAAAGTTCTGCAAGAGTGATACGTGATGTAATGTTAAAAAGAAGTGGGAAAGGAGGAAGCTGCAGAGTGGGAAACCCAAGGAAGGGGAGAACAATTTGCTTTCAGCAAAGATACGTTATATTAGACTAGACCACAGACAGACCCATTAATTCATAATACTTAAGTGAAGAATTCCCTTTCTGATTTCATTAAAATCCAACAAGAAAAATGAGGCTGGAACTCACCCCAGCTAATAAGCCAAAAAATTTCTCGTATGTCCTTTGTTGGGCACAGCAATCAAGTATCATGTTGCAAAGTTCTTTCTATTTGGAAAAAAAAAATTGACATTAATGATTCAAAACACAATGCATTGATGCTATATGAAAGAGACAGCATGAATTTTTAAATAAGGTTTTAAAAAACACAGAATTTCTAAAACTTTGTGCACTTATTTAGTTATGAAGACAAATAAGAAATTCAATCTATGTCAAGCCTATAGTTTTTTAAAAATCTTCTGTTTGACAGAAATTCCAGTCATTTATGTTAATTAGACTGATTACAAAATTCTAAATTCAGATTAGTATGAACTACTTCAAGAAAACCTAGTATGTGAAACAGATACATCAAAAAGAGACTGAATATACTGTATTCTAAAAAGATTCTATACAGAAGTCTTTTAAATATAGATCACCAATATGACATCTAACTGTGCTGTCCTGTAAGGCAGCCCCTAGCCACTATTGCAGCTATTTAAATTTAAATTACTTAACATTACGTTAAAATTCACATTTTTTAGTTTCTCAGTCATGCTAGCCACATTTTAAGTATTCGAAGACCACATGTGACTAGTGTAGTGGCTACTGTACTAAACAGCGCAGAATATGAATACTTCTATCACTGCAGAAAGTTCTACTGGACAGTGCTGTTCTAGAAGCTGATAATCTAGTTATTAAACTTTCTATTCAAAGGCCTCACTTCACAATGTTTGGTTATTTTTGGATATAATTATATTGCTAGATTATTACTTAAGATTAGTCACAAGCTGCCTCAATTAAAATGTTTATAAACATGTAAGTTCTGAAGAGATGTACTTTGTCAAAATGTAATACAGTACTAAAAACTTCTATGAGGCTTTTCTGAGTTCTACTATATAATGTTAATTTGACATATTAAAATGCATTTTCAACTTTTGCTACCAACATTGTATTTTATAATAACAATAGTTAATAAGGTTTTAAACAATGTCACATGGTAATGTACTGACAGCATTACTAATAAAGTCAGCACTACCTGCAAAACAAATTACTTTCTTCCCTAGACTAAATGCAAATTACAAGTTATTCCCTGTGGCTTATAATAATTAAATATTTTAACATTTTAATTAAATACTATAGTGATTTTAGGAGAGTCTTTGCAGTGGATGGAAATACATGCACTAAGACACTCTTCCAAATGTTATCAAAATATGATGCTGTTAGTTCTAGAACAACTATCCTCTGGATTAATATTAATAAAATTTATAATGACTTAATTATATTCCTCAAATAATGTGACAAGGTCATACCATAACTTCAGTTCAATTATAATTTTAAAGGTTAACTGACTAATTTATTCTCTTCCAGTGACAACACATCAAGTAGCACCCATAACACAAACAGGTACACTATTATTAATATGCCAATAAATAAACTTTAAGAGGGAAAAATAATTTTTAAAATTTGAAAAGAATAATCTTTTCTCAAAATTCCATTATATGTCATTTTAAGAATTAATCTATATATTAGAACAAAGGTTGGGAGACTTCTTCTGTAAAAGGCCAGACAGTAAGTATTTTAGGCTTTAGCAGTCATATGGGCTCTGCAGCTAGTCAATTCTCCTGCTACAGGGCGAAAGCAGCCACACCAATAGGCATGGCTGTATTCCAATGAAACTTTATTTACAAAAATGGGCAGTGGGCCTGGGCCACAGTCTGCCAATCCCTATAACAGACCATATTTGAAGCCTTAAGACAAAGGACTTGCACCTAATAGTAACTTTGCTGAAATGGTCAAGAAGATCTTTTAGAAGAACTAGAAACCAAAGAGCTTATCAGAGCTGATACATCCACTCTGCACCTGTGCTGGGTCTATCACATGTAAAGCAAAGTGTGAAAAACAAGACCCTGAAACCCATGGCTCAGGGTCCAAGGATCTAAAATCTAGATGGGCAAGAAGCAATATACATAAGAATACAACTAGAAAAAACACCCAAGATAGCCTTTTCAATCTGGTCTTTACTATCCTTGGCACTAGGATTCCATGATACTTTGAATAGTGAAGCATACCGAGTTACAAGACTATGAGCTCCATGGGCCAAGAGGAGGTTAAAACGTATTTTATGGATCGCTGAATCCCTGACACCTTACAGAGTCCCTGACATATAGTATATGCTGAATATATTTTTGTTAAATGAACTAATGAATTTAAAAAATGGTACATACTCTTCTATATCCAATTAAAGCAATGTAACAACATGTATGGTGATCTTTCTAATTTCTGGGGCAAAGAATGCTTTAGTGCATAAAGCAGACAAACTTAAAGAACAAACTATTGTATGTAAGCCACCATTTGAATCACTCAGAAATCTATGTAAAGTGTCGTGGTTCAGGGAGAATTCCTCCTTTTCCCACAGCCCATTCAAGTAGCCAATTTAAGTCACTGGAATGAGTAGCACATACGAAGCACCCTAGGACTCTTAAGTTTTGAGTTATTTAAAAATTTTAGAAAATCTACATTTAAAAAATGAATATTTAGTACTGAGTTATTGTTTCAATTCATGAAACCTATTAACTGTCTTAAATATTTTTATAATAAAAAAAGTATTAACTTACTGTTTGACTCTCAGGAAACTCCATTTTCAGCAATTTGTGAGCACATTCTTCAAAATCTAAACTGTAGAGATAAAATGGTCACAATAGTTAGGTTAAAAACTTGAAGCATAGTTAAACTGTAGCACTCTTTCATACACGAGAATCTTACTTTGATCATTGTTTTAAATAATTATTTTAAACTATAATTTCATACTCTTGTATTGTGGATATAAAAAAGACACAGCTCTTAACTCTACAGAGAATGAAGTACTGGCACATATTACAATGTATATGAATCTTGACTTCTGCTAAGTGAAAGAAGTCAGACAAGCGAAAGAAGTCAGACAGAAAGACATATAGTATAATTCCATTATACAAAATGTCCAGAATGCGCATAAATAGACACAGAAAGCAGACAAATTTTTATCACATTGCTAAATATTTCCACTTCTCTCTGATCCAAGTCAGGAAGAGGTGGAAGATGTTCCAGGAGCCCAGTATGACATCTACTGCTTAATCACCACATTTATAAGTTATCTTGATTCACACCCAAACACAGGGCTTCCACATTATATAAAAACTAAGTATAAAAATAGTAAATAGCTAAAATCACTTACAAAGAAAAAATTCTTTTTGTATAGTATTCATATAAATTGCATGAAAAGTATTTTCAATATGCTTCACTTAAATTATCAAACTCAATGTGAATTTCAATCAGGAATAATCCTAATATCGTTTGATAACAGCAGTATAAAATTATCTGAAATATAATGATTATGCATTTAGTTTTATGGTTCATCTGTATTCCTCAGCTTCTGTTACTTACTGGATTTCATAAGCACAACAGGGGTAATAACCCAGGATAGTAGAATGGAATTAAAATAAAAAACTAAAATGAAAAAAAGAAATCTATCAAGAAAGAGCTTTTATAACAGACAATATTAAACAGTATCTAGTACTAAGTTTAAATTAACTGTAGCTGATAAACCTCAGTAATATAGCAATACCAAAGAGTATTTTAAAAGATGTGACACTTCTTTTCTAGTTTTGTTTTTAAAAAAGTAGAATTAGTACTCAGGAAAAAAATCCTGCAATTTCTGAAAAACAAGTCAAGTAGCTGATGGAAAAATTTTACAACTTTCTTTTTATCTACCAAGTGAAGTATCAGGGAGAAGGTATGACAATCTATTTTTCTTGTTCCTGTTTTATTTTAAAAGTATTGGGTGACTCCCTACACGATGACTGTTTCAGAGCTGCACTAAATGTTAACATTAAATGAACTAAACTTGCTTGATATTTGAAACCAAATGAATTTCAGATTTAACACAGATTAATAATGACTGAGGGAAGGATAAAGAAAAAAGATTTTCCATGATTCCAGTTTTCAAATTGTATTTACAAATGGTTTATTGATGTCTCCAATCTAAGAAACTTCAAATTGTTGAAGATATTATAGACCCACCTCCCTCTGATGCTACAGCTTCAATAATATAACATCAGACTGGAACATCACTCAGGACTATCTAATCTTCAAAAGCAAAGCTAATGGTGTAGTTTTATGTTTTATGTAAATAAAAGAACACTGTTGAAGAAGCCAGAACAGTAAGAAGATAAGAGTACTGGTGAGATCAGTCAACCAGTCTTCAAGGAAAGGAAACAAAACAAAACAAAAACCTCCCAAATAGTTCAGTTACCAGATGCCAGAATTTCTATTCACAAGATTTCCATAAGTGAACAGTTTTTATAAATAATCTAACCTCCTCACAAGATAACCACTGCTGATATGTTAATGTGTTATTTCTAGAATCTGCCTATTTATACAGTTAAGATAGTACTACTGGCTTGGTACTATATAGTGTATATTATTAGTTTTTATTCCTACCCAACATTAAATTAGACCACTTGCCCACATCAATGCTAATTCTCCATTAACCTAATTTTCAATAGTGGCATAACTGGAAATTTTGATTATTTATATTGAGCAGTAAGACTGTTGTTCTCTCTCTTTTTTTTGCACTGAGCAATTCTGTGTATAATTCTGTCAACATGTATTTAAGAAATATAATGAAAAAGAAGGGTCAAATGGCAATTACACCAAGCCACCGATTCATGCTACCAAAAGGCTTCCCATAAAGAACATACCAACTTAAATTTCCACCAAAAATCTTTCCATGTATCTAACTGAAATCATTATTAGTACTGAGTACTGTTGCTTTAAAAAAAATAAAGTAAATCACTTCAGCTGTTTTAATGACCAACAATATTACTTATTCATCTAGATTGATATCTGTTTGCTAACATTTTTCATGTTTTATAATCCTATTACATGAGTCTCCCAACCATGTCCTTTAAATACCTGTTTATCAAAGTCCCTGTGTTTCTTTCCTAAAATTATTTTTAATAGGCATTTAGGGGTGGGGAGCTCTTAGCAAACTGACACATAAGACAGCAGTTATTGTACTGTTACTAGAATTGGTACTATTACATAATAGTGGCTGTCACTTGTCTAATGTTTTAGTTTTTCAAATCCTTGTATGTGATTCAGAGATTACTGAGGTTAGATCAACTAAAAAACATATTTCTTTTAAATAATCATTCAAAGAGCTCCATCATAACTCTTCAAATTATAACAGTATTAAAACAGTGAACCTGCTGTTTACAACTGACTACTGCTGAATTTCTTTTAAAAAAGGACAAATAAAAGGTCAAACTCTAAGAATAGCTACCAATGACAAAAATTTCTCATTTTCCACTCTAAGTTTGTATAAAAAAATTTAATAGTTTTTTCTTTCAAGCGAAAGGCAAAGAAATATGTAAGGATAAACTAAAAAAATTTCTAACCAATGTTTTGCTGTTTAACATTTCTCTTTTTGAAGATGAATCTAAGCCAAAAAGTTTTCAGACAGAATGAAAACAAGATGACTCCTACTTATGAATCATTTTTGCTATTACATCATACTAAATGGAAATATACAAAACTTGGTAACAAAACAAAACTGAGAAAACATTCCTTCTCCAGTGTAAAATATCAACACTGGGCCCACTAAATCAATAGGTTGATTCCTATTCAAAACGACAGCTGTACTAAGCATTTAATATTTTCATTTATTCCTCTTTAAAACCAAATTCACAGCCTTCAAAGAGAATAGGTTCTTTTAACAACATCATAGTAGTTCTTGCTTAACATTACTTCAGAGAGTCCTCAAAACTTTCCTAAGTTTAATTCCTACTTCCATTTATATTCATTTCCATCTGCAAAACAAATCAGTGTCCAAATGTTATCACAACGGTGTTTCTCTGCTTAGAACCAGAGTTAGAAACCAAGTTAGAAAAAAACTAAATGTTAACCTTCCACTACACAATTAAATATGATGCTAGCTCTGTAGCATGGAATTGCTTCCAGGTTTTTATTAGTGATATTTAACTATAAGAAATGACATAGCTAAAAAAAAAAAAATGTAATTAGTTGATAGTTAAATAAGTAAAGAAAACTTGCTCTTGAAGTGAAGACCCAACAGTAGGAATCTATTAACAGGGTCTTGGGAGTAGATGAAGGATGGGAGTAGGGAAGCAGGTAGTTTGAGAATCCCTGCAGTGGTATCCAGTTTTCTGCCTTCAGGTTCTAAAAATCTCATTTCCTTGTCTGCCCCCTATTGAAAATAAGGATCAACTGAGCTACAGTATCTTACCTTGACTGAATAGCAAGATAAATTGTACGACGAAATGAGACCAGATTAATTTCTGTTTTGTCATGAATAGTCACCTTTTGTCCTGAAATCAAATATAACAAAATTATAAAACCACAAAAACAAATGTGAAGCACTGAAAATGTATCCCTATACAATATTTTCGTAAATCTACTTAGAATCTAATTTAAAAATACTCTTTCCTATAGTATAAATGAATATTTGTAGAATTCAAAGTAACCATTTCTAGTCTTTTGCCATATTTTAGAGTATTTTAGTTAAGTTTTGTCAGCTCAAAGAAGTCCAGAACTCATCAAGGAAAATTATTTTAGTTTCTGTGTTACCTGCTCATTTAGACATTATAAAAGGATGCACTAACACTGTTGTTTGGTAAAACATTATTTCTATATTTATAATCAGCTATCATGATTATTTGGAAGAAAACGGTAACTTATGGGTAGAAGTTCAGTGTCAGAGAACACTGGATCATCATGACAGGTTGGATGGGCCCAATACAAGTATGAGTATTTGTCAAAATTTTCTCTTATCTAACACATGAAAACTTTCTTTAAATATTTAATAGCTTTCATTTGAACAGTATTTTCACATAAAACAAAGAAGTTCACAAGTTAAATGTAGTGCATGGTTAGGAGATGTTTTAAAAAAGGAAGACATTGGAAAAAATTAAACTTATTGTTATAAAATATTTTGTAGAAAAGCTATTATATTACACTCTAAGATAGAACTAAAATATATTATGTCCTAAAAAGGAAAGATATGTTTAATATTTTCAAATATGTAACACAAGTAAATAATAACCAGTGTATGTATGTTCTGATGTTTTAAGTGAGACTTAAGCAAAATAAAGTTCTGGGCTTAGTTTCCAGTGAAATAATATAACCAAGCTGAAGAGGTAGAACATCATGCCTGCTTCTGTACAAATATAGCTTTTGGCCTCCTCGCTCTATTTTTCCAAAATGAAGAGCAAATATCTAGTCATTCTCTTCTGTCACATTCATGCCAAGGTAACATAAATCACATGCACTCAACATGAAGGCACCATTTTCAGAGTTTATAATCAAAGACATAAAGTGTCAAATTAAAATTACTGATATTAAAAAATGAATTTCCTTGTTTAATACTTTTAGAGTAGGGTCTTTCAACCTTGCCAATGCTGATATTTTGGGCTGGATAGTACTATGTTGTGGGGGGCAGTCCTGTGACTTGCAGGAGGTTTAACAGCATCCCTAGCCTTCACCTTACTAGAAACCAGTAGCATCCCTCCCAACCCTCCATAGACTGAGAATCACTGTTTTAGAGGATTACATCAGATTAATTTGAGAATATTTTACAGTATTATTTGAGTAAGCTGTACTTTTACCTTCTTCATCATCATCTCCCTCCTCCTCCTCTTCTTCTTCCTCCTCTTCACTACTTCCTGCATCTTGGTCTGTGTTTGAGTCACTATCTCCTTCATCAAGAATTTCTAAAAGAAGAAAGTAAGTTTAGGAAAATACTGATGAGCAAGTGAGACAAATGTGTCCCATTCTGAGGAGATAATTCTCACTTCACTGTAACCCACAGTGGTGTACAACCAACAAAGATGATCACACAGGCCTCATATTATTGCCTACGTAGTCACAGAGCAATATAACTCATTTGACTAGAGAGAGCCGTATGTATAATTCTTCTGCTAGACAGAAAGTGGCTATGAAACAACTAAAGCATGAGAAGAACAAAGAACAAGTGGATGAAAGTTTTCCAAAAGAGCAAGAACACTGGGAAAATACATTAGAAATGGAAATTAGCATATTGGAGACAAAATATTATAAGTTCATCATCAGAAAGAAGATAATCTATCATGAACAGCTTGGGCTAGATACAGAAAACAAGAATTAGGCTAAGAATGTTTTTTGAAACATAAGAGAGAAGGAAAAATTGCCTAATTTAGCATTCACTTTAAATAAATAGTAATGAGATTTTTATTAAAATGTATACCTATTAAATAAACATTACAATCAATCCACAGAATTTCTGTATGTAAAACAGAAACTGAAGTTTAAAAGCGTTTAAGAAAATTGGTAAGATGAGTACTTCATTGGATTATCACCTCGTTAAAATATAAGTCACATTCAGAACTGGATGAAAACAGTGATGTAAATAAGAGACTACATAAGGCCAGCTATCATGTTAATAGTAAGCAAATGACAAAACCTAGAATCATATTTTGTCCAATGGTGTGAGCTTCATCAGCCTGACAAAAGATTTTACAACCCTGGCCAACAATTCACTTTTGCATTTTTATTATAATCAGACAAGTTTTAATACAGTTTTGGGGGCAACTAATTTTTAGAAAAATTCTAATTTCTTTATATTTAACTAAGTAGTATAAATCAGGTGCCACATATAATAATGTTAGCAGAGAACTTCATACTATGAGAAACAAATCACTTTATAAAAATGGACAGTTGTCATTCAGCCCTCAGCTGACATACCAATCTTATTTCTAACAAATGTGATTTTAAGAAATGATCTGAAGTGTCTAGTTTATTGTTATATAACACACTACGCAGACTTTTAAAAGTGGAAACTATTTAGTATTCAATAGTAGGAAGACAGGCACTCCTGCTGTTTTCCCAAATGCTGTAAGACCTAAAACACAAGTACACCTGGGTCACTCTAAGGTGCTAATTACTAAAGCTGTGCACACTTCCTGCTGTGGCCATGTTTTTTTTTTAATGCCAGCTCTAGAAGAACATTTTATGAAACAATGAAGGTCAAATGGATTGTCTAGTCGTTTACATCATCCTCCCCTCATCTCTTCACTTTAGGATCGATCTACTTACTGAAATCACGTAGGCAATGACAATTGGATTTCATTAACTGAATAAAGCAATGGTTTCAAAGAATGGTCTGTGAGTCCAAAACTATTTCTTAGTAATACCAAGATACTATCTGCCTTTTCACTGTGCTGACATCTGAAATGATGATGCAAAAGCAATGATGGTTAAAACTTGCTGCATCCTGAGCACAAATCAAGGCATCAAACTGTACTGTCATTGTACTCTTTACTGCCACATTCTTGTACTGGGGAGAAAAAAACCACACACACACACAAACCAGTTTCATTTAAGAATGCCCTGAAGAAAAAATAGAAAATTATTAATTCTGTTAAATCTTAGCCCTTGTGTATAGTCATTTATAACAGTCTGATTAAGAAAATATTAAGTTCATATATACCACTTCCTTAAAGACAGGTGTACACTGGTGAGGGTTATTTCAAGAAAAGGCACTTGGGTGACTGAACTGAAGAAGAATTAGCTATATTTTTCATTTTTACTTGAAAGAATGGCAGGCAAACTAGAGTTGTTAGGTATTTACCATTTTCTCACATATAAACAAAGTGAAACTGTCATTTCAAGGAAAATAACCAACAGTATTTGCCACCATGATAAAATTGAGACTCTTCAGATAGAAAAGCAGAATTTTGGAAAACTTGAGGCCAAACCTGTGAGTGTGGGAACTTTCTAAACCTTAGACTCTTCTGACAATATAGGTGGTAGGTAATATGAATAAATGTGATTTCTTGATATATTAATATTTTGATAATGTCAACATAATAAAACTTGGAAGATGTGAATAACTCAGTGAATCAGTATTTTCCAAATGACCAATGCAACATGTTACAAAATCATGCCTTGGTAAAAGATCCATTCAAAGTGACAGGGCAATGAATTTTAATACTAACAAAGTATGAAAATCCAAGAATATTGTTTCAGGTTTTACAGTACAGTTAATCTTTAAGAAACTACTAGTTGTTAAATATTAATCGACATAGATTAAGGAGGAATATACACAATTATAATTCTGAAAAGGCTATTAAAATACTCCTCCTTTTCCAACTACATATCTGTGTGAGGCTAAATTTCCTTCACATATTTCAATCAAAACAACCTATGGCAACGGATTGAAATGAGAAACAATATGAGAATCCAACTGTTTCCTATTAAGCCAGACATTAAACTGTACAAAATATATAAAATATGCCATTCTTCTTCTTAAATTTGTGTTATAGTTATTTTCATAAAAATATGAAACTTAAGTGAACATGTACTAGGTTTATTATTGTTATTTTTGAATTGCTCTTTTTAAAAATATATTCCCAGTTTTAATTCCTTATCAGTAAATGTCAACAGTATAACCCACATAAACAAAAGCTCTTTGGAGTCCTCAATAATTTTTAAGAATGTAAAGGGATCTTGAGACCACAGATTCTAAGCAGTGCTGTAATAAAACTACTTTCCTGGCATTGGCCAAATGCCAACCATCTAAAGAAATGGATGGGGAATTCCCAAGCTAAAAAAAAAAAAAAACTGTATCAGGTATAATAAGAATTCTACAAAATCATGTAGCATCTTTCATGGAGACTGTAAAAAAAGTTCATAAGAAAAGAAGAAAATGGGTTTAAGGGGTTTCTCCCTATTTGGAAACAAAAGTTATAAAAGAAAAACAGCATCTAAGGAAAGAAATCTATTTATTGGCCCAGATTTTTAGGCCAATGTATAGAAAGGGGAAGCTTCTTACATCTCTACTTTCCCCTTCAACATTCCACATCTAAGCCTGACTAGAGCACAGAATGCAGGCGATGACAGAGGTCTAGGTCTCTGCTCTCTCTTCTGAGGAGCTTTCAGAGTTTTAAGTATTAGTCAGGTAAAATCACAACTTAAGAGAAATAGATCTATAGAATTGTTATATAATTACGATGTATAAAATAATAAATATAATTATATAATAGAATACAGAATGACATAAGTGGCTCTGAATATTAACTTTAAAAGAAAAATAATGAAACACATGTGAAAAAAACAGTATCAATGTCTAAATATATGCTCTGTGGCAATACAAAGCACTGTATTTTACACAAACAAGTAACATTTACTCCTTAACTCAGACAAGTATCTTGTTCTAGGTCACTTAGCTAGTAATGGCAAAAACAAAATACAAACCAATGTCTGTATAAAGATAGTGCTTACAAAATACTTATGATGTACAAATGATAATAATCAATTTATCCCTTTATTAAGCACCAATACCATATATAACATGGTGACTGATTTCATCAGAAAGATATCAACCTGCCCTCAAGAAATAATAATATATAGAACTCTATAATAAAGTATAGCACTTAACTGAATATTAAATTGGGTGGCAATTTAAGCAGTAATTCTTAAGTGGTAGTGAATTTAATAATGGCCACCAGTAATAAATGAGTATTTCTTAAAAGGAATAGAACTTAAGAGTTGTATGATTTAAAATAGAAAAAGGAGAGGAAAAATGAGTTAAATAATTTAGAATGAAGTAATACCACAGATAAGCATTAGAAATATAATACATGGGCAAACAATGAAGAGAATGGCTTCATAAGAGCAAAGATTTCAACAGGTGGGGGCCAGGGAGCTATACCTTTCTATCAGTATTATATAATTATATAAATTGCTTCTACTTATCCAAAAGAAATTATTTTGCAAAAATCTACATACCCTTCTTAATAGCTTTGTACTTCTCTTCATTCTCCATAAAATTAGGATCCATCTTGAAAACATCTTAAAAAAATAAATTAAAAGTTAAGTTAGTGTTTATTTTCTGTATTTACATTTGTTTGCACTACACTTCCCTACACTCACCCCTGACTTACTAAGAACATCTTCTGGATTATACTCATCTTCCAGAGGGAGCATATGGGTGAACTGATCATCTTCTTCTACTAAGTCAAGCCCTTCTAGGATAACAGGGTGGTCCTTGAATCCATCCTTCCGTACAGCAAACATGACTTCAATCATATACTGAACTCTTTTGTCAATTTCAGACTCATGGAGAATGTTTCGAAGGCGTTCAAATATAGCTAAACAGAAAGATAATAAAATAAGCAATATATATTATAATCCTCAAACAAGAGCTCAATATCAAACCAAGAATACACACTTACCATTGATTCCTCTTGGTGACACCTGGGTTAATTTGAGACCACATTCCTTGAGAAAACCAATAGCTACTTCAACACTATCATCTGTTGGTCTTTCCAGAAGCAAAGTGAGCATCTCTAAGCATAAAACTTCATGTGCCTTAAATAGAATGAAGACATATAGAATAGAGATAATGCTTTACATACAATTAGTATACTATTGATAGTAATTTAAAAAATCAGTAAATCTAGTTTTTGCAGTGATAATATTGTACATATGATGAACAAAGTTTCGTAATGTATATAAAAATACTCTAAACATAGGATACACTTTTTCTTTTATTCCGTTATGCATCTGTGAAGAATTTCCTGATGATTTTTCCAAAATTTTTAATTTACTACACTGAATACAACTATTTGATTATATCCAGAAGAAATATTCTTATATTTTCTATATAAAAATACGTATTATCTATAGAATATGTCATAACTTATCTCAAAATACAAGTTAAAAATCATTTACTAATTTTTAATCTAAGGTATTTCATAATCACCATATGAAGAACAGTATATGATTCTTTTTATAAGACCCTCCTTCATGACCACAACTCTATATCCATTTCCCAATCATTCTATCAGCAACTCTGTTACCAGGTAGCTCTTAAGTTACATGAATACTAACTTTCTCAAAAAATATCTTTCTAGTAGTTTATTGTTTGCAATGACAGTTGTGAACGCTTTTTAAATTAAATCAAATTCTTTATACTGGCCATGGTCAAAATTTAGAATTTTATAAACAATGCCAGGTAAGGAGAGGGAATAAAATACTGAGAAGCTTTGCTGTGAAAGAAAATGAACTTAGGAAGCATGTTCAAAACATCATTTATATGCCTTTTAAAAATCAGACATTTATTTAAGATGGGGAGAGACAAAGTCTAAATCTCCACTCAGAAAAATATCCTCTTCACACTTAGTACAACATCAAAAATATATATACTGCTTTTATTTTAGGAAGGCAGGAGAGGTTGAACAGTCTTACATCAGGACAAGATAATACTGCTTTGTACCACAGTTTGGAAGATGTGAAATATTTATCACTTTAACTGTTTTGTGACAATGCCAAAAATATCTCCAATGTAAGTGTAATATACATTCAAAAACTGAAACATATTATCTGTGTTGTTATAGACTGTGAAATTAGGTTTAGAGACATGTGAAATTAAGTTTCCATGATTTTAAGTAGAAAATTATCATTCTAATAATACAACTAACTAGGTTAAAATCTAAAAGGTTTCTAAAAGTGAACACTGGAAAGAATTTCATATAGGAAAGGATTAAAATATTATTTAATGTTAGAGAAATAAAATTAAGTATGACTTTAAAAATTCTTCTTCATATGTATAGATATAATTAAAAAATGGTATCTGAAGGAAATCTCTGAATATGAACAAGAGTAATTTTAATATTTTCATGTTTAAAATAAAGCTAAATCAAAACTCTCAAATAGTAGATGAATATAAAATAAACACAAATTGAACTATAAAATAAATTATCTGTTTATTTAAAACAGATTAAATTTAATCTACTATATTTTATAAACTGATTCTAAGAAAAGATAAATACTACATATACTATATAGTTATACATATGAATATATACATATACTATGCAGTTGTAGGGAACAGTATTTTGTGTAGAATATCAGCTGTTAGGTTCTCATGAACACTAGGAACAGGGGAAGGAAGTGGAAGAGATAGCAACTTCAAAAAAAAAAAACAAACTACATTATTTGAAGAAAATATCTGTAGTTAAGTAACCACGTACAATACTAAGAGATCAGTTTGATAAAACTCTTGTTCTAAGTTCCTCTTTATATCAAAAAATACTAAATGCATTTTTCATGGTTCTAAAGGTAAAATATCATTCAAGATACTTTTCTAGAGGACTATAAATCAAAACAAAGATATGTCACTGTAATGGCTCAAGCCTATAGTGTAATGCCACTGAATGGCACCAAATTTTAAAAATAATTACTTACCACATTTTGGTTAATAAGATGTGCCACAAATTTTGAAGCTGTCAAACAAAGTGGCTGAGAAGGGAAAGTAAAGACAAAGTAAATCTATAAACTAAAACTGATTTTCATTTAACTATAGAATCTACGGCTTATTTACACACTTTATTTAAAATATATAACACACAAGGTAATTTTTACTTATAAACATATGAAAGAGTGCCATTTCTGGCTAAATAGTTATAATTCAACAGCTACAGCCATCATTTTTGTTGCTCATTATTAGAGGCCACGGATATTTACGAGAACAAAAAAAAGTTCTCATGAAACATGCAATTTTATCAACTACAGTTGATACTGGTTTATCAGTCTGCCCCGTAGCAGCCTACTTACAAGCCCATTATATATACCTTATCATTTCTTCGATAGCCTTTTCGAAAATTAAGAATTAACCTTTTGAGGATTAATTCTCCAATTTGTGGAAATTTTGAGTTGATAATTGCCACTAATGCTGCATAAACATGAGTGAAGATTGGAGAAGCACTCTGTGCTTGCAAAACAGATCTGGATAGCAGGCCTCTGATTAAGAGAAAAAAAAAGTAGTCAACAATAATCATCAATTTAATTAGAAGGAAAAAATCCCTCAATTTAAAATTGTTAAAAAAAAAAATCCAGCCATATTACTCCCGTGTAAATCATCATAAAAGCTAAATTAGGACTAAATTTTTACCACTCTTACTTAGGGGAAGACTTTGCCTTACTAATAAATAAAAACTGTTTTTGAGAAAACAAAGCTTCAATCTGTGCTTTTGTAAAATAGATTTTACTATAACTTTTCCCCCCCAGTTTTTCTCTATAAATATAATTCCTCTTTTCCAGCTCCTGTTCATTACATTTAATCATGAATTTGAGTTTTTAACTTCTTATATTAATTTGTTTAACATTATCCAAAAAGTTAAAGGGAGAAAAGACCTGCTTCAAAAGAACTGAACTTAGACTTAATGTGAAGTTTCCATTATGGGCCCAATATTCATAGAAATGAATTCTGTGATTAAAGACCAATTTGAGTGGTTTCCTTCTTTAATGACAGGCTTAAGTCTTCTGTTAGCAAAAATAAGTGAAAATTTGGAATTCTTCTTAGAGAGATAAAGCCAAATCAAAGCATTACAAGAATAATGCTCAAACAATGACAGGAAAATAAAAGGTTCTACCTTCTAACTCATTTTGAAATGGACATGTTTCTACATACATTTGATAAGAAGAGAGATACAAAGTAGGCTAACTGAAGACTTATTTTCAGCAATGTAATGATAAGTAATTAATTACTAGATTGCCAAAAGGCAGGAAAACAATGTCTTAATAGTTACCAGGTTTAGGTATGACAATTGAACCACTGGAGTAGAAAACGAGAAAAGAGAACTGTTTATAAATTGTAAGGTCTTAAGCTACCCTTATAACGTTCCTGAGTCTGCTTCTTTCTGAGTAAAATGGGAGCAACCGCCTAATCTTTGAGGGCAGTGGTTGCCTCCTTGTCACCTTACTAATCCCTACAACCTGCTACACCTTTGTATTTCCAACGGTTTTGAGATGATGAATCAAGGTCTTAAGAAATGACATGGGAAAAGAGCCTTCAGATTTTAAAATAATAAAACTGGTTTGAGGTAGCTCTTTTATGTATATACAAGTAAATTTTCATTATTCTTCATGAGTTTAATTATTGGAAATAGTCAGTAAACAAGTATCTGTGCAAAAATCATTATGCAGTATCAAAGCTTCTCAAAAAGTAAAAACTCCACACAACCTCTAATGTGGAGTACAAGTTATTTTTGGTAGCTTACATTTTCACAAGAACTGCATTTTAAATAAATATTCTCAATTACCTTTAAAATGAAGTAGTATAAAAAGTTAATGATTACTGTTCGTGTAGATGTTATGTTCCTTTGAAAAACTGCTATATAATACTACAAATAAAATAGCTGATGCTTACCTTCCTCTAACTATATTTTCTTGAAGAAGTTCTTGAATAATAATACCGATATTGGAAATGTTGACTTTGTTGATCAGACCATTGATGGACTTCTTTAGGGCTTCCCAGCTCATCCTCTGGTATGCTAAGCTAAAAAGAATTGATTTTAATAAAGATGAAAACTTAGTCAATAATCAAGAGGTTATAATGACACAAAAAATACTAACTATTCCTTAATTTTTAACATTCTTTTCTTTTTTTTTAAATGGAGTTACTGGGGATTGAACCTGGGACCTTGTGCACACTAAGCACACGTTCTACCACAGAGTTATACCCTCACTCCTGCATTTTTAACATTATTTTCACAAAATGACCCAAAATGCAGTACAATATATGACCATTTGGGCACACAAATTACATCCTAAACCGTATTTGATTCTCTGTATACATGATACTCATATATAGACTAATTCCCTTTAATAACATCATAAAATAATGTAAGGTAACATTTTGTTCTATGTCCATGTATACTGTAATTTACAACATTTATTAGTTAGATTCAATACATGCTTCCTTTACATTGATTAATTTAAACTTGTATTCAAAGGAAATTTTTTGAAATTGAAGTACATTGTTGATTTATAATATTGTGCTCATGTCAGGTGTACAGCAAAGTGACTTGATTTTATATGTGTGTGTGTGTGTGTGTGTGTATAGTTTATTCTTGTCCATTACAGGTTATTACAAGATATTGAATGTAGTTTCCTGTGCTATACAGTAAATCCTTGTTGTTTATCTATTTTATATATGGTAGTGTTTTATCTGTTAATCCCATATTCCTAATTTATCCCTCCCCTTCCCTTCCCCTTTGGTAACCATAAGTTTGTTTTCTATGTCTTTGAGTCTGTTTCTGTTTTGCAAATAAGTTCATCTGTACTATTTTGTTTTAAAGTAAAAGCAACTATTTTTTATTTTAAATAATAATTATGAAATATTTAAATATAAGCCATAAAAAGGAAATTGTTATTATGTCCCTTCTCATAAAAGCATGACAGAGAAAACTAAATGTTTTAAACTATAAAAAAATAGTATTAATTACAAGAAAGGGGAGTCATATGAAATCATGGGCTGAAAGACTATTCTAAGTATTTTAAAGAACATCTCTATATTTAGGCAGTAGTCTCACAGATATATCAGCTAAATGCTAGATGGCTATGCTGTTTTTTAACTTAGAGCTTAGGTAAATTATTTAGTCTAACTAGGTTTCTCTAGGTTGAAACTGTTAATATTTAAGGTCTTCTAAAGTTCTAATATGCTATGGTTTTTATGATTATTTCTCTGTGAATATGATTTCAGCTGCCGAAAGTCCTAACTTTTCCTCTTTCTTATACCTCTCTGTCAGGCTGGTGAAGGTAATGAACTTATTAGAATAATATACATAAATACATGGGATTACAAAGGATACCAATCATATTGAAATACAGTTTTCAAACCATGGAAAGAACAGAAATTTGATACAGTATTCTACATGCTTCTTTAGCACATTAAATGACAAGTAGTGGTAGGCATCTTTAATTTACAAGTAGCATAAACAATATTTTGAGGTATTTGTAACAAATAATCTGTTAATACTATGGTCTGTTGCCTAAATTCCTAATAGAAAGAAATGCTAAATTAGATTAATAAAAAATAAAGATGCAATTTTCTTTCTGTTCACATTCACAGACTGCCTGAATTCTACCCATGGACCTCTTAAAAGTATGTAGGTTAAGAATCCCTGTTCTGGAGTGGTATATTAAGGAGAGGTAGTAAGAGTTGTCTGCCCTGGTGAGGAAGAGGATTTTATCACTGACACTCTTCTCAGCAGACAATGGAGACAAAAAGCAGACTGATTTGCAGTTAACTTGCAGTTAATTTTATTACCCTTTCTAAATTCTCTGTAGATTATATATATATCCCCTTACTGTCTGCATCCAAGGTGGAACACTCCTACTTACCCTCAACCCTTTAGTATGCTACTGTCTAGAGAAATAAGATCTATGGCTTAATAATGAACCTGATCAGTAAGATACTGTTGACACATAATCACAAACTATCCTATTAAACTTCGGTCAAAAGACTATAATCAAGTACAACTGTACTTCATAATTAGGAAACCTATAATTAATCTGATTTAGTATCTCCTGAAAGCAAACAGACTACTCTTACAACTCCTACTTCTGTCTCCTTTACATCCTATAAACAGAGTTCAAATGTGTATAAAATTATCTTCCAAGAATCTGTTTAAAATTGCATATACTGTGGACTCTTTTCTGCCCACTTTATCTATAAAGAAGTATGACTTGGATTAACAATGTTTTGGGTCTTTTACAATTAGGACTGCTTTGGACTGGATTAGAGACAATAAATACTTCTTACTAATGCTCCCAGAATGCCTACATGATCATGAAGCTCCCACAAACCACAGAAGCCAGCTCCAAATCCCTTCTCAACTAACACTCCAGGCATCACTACCAAATGCTGGAATATGACACATCAAGAAAAACTTACATATTAGTTTTAAATTTAATGTCATTTAAATGTCCCCTCCTACCTCACAAATTTTTTAAACTTTACTTCAAAGATTTTTCTTTATTTTATGTAAATGATGTTTCCACTTCAAGCTAATTCTTGTAACAAATTTAGATTTCATTTATATAAGGTTCTCAAGTACTTTCAAGTTGCCATTAAAGTACTCAAGAAAGATGTGGGAAGACTTTCTTGACTCACCAGGAATCTGTTTTCCTTAAAGCATAGCTACCCTCTATCCTAACCATTTACTGACTACCTGGCAATTGAGTGATCATTTCAATCTTGGACCACAGTTTTCCTGGTTACTATCTCATTCCACTAGAGAAAAAGGTCTTGAAAACTTAGCTGCGCTTCCTACATAGTTCCTCACCATCCCAACTATTTTGAAAAGGGAAGAAAAGGTACTTAAAGAGTGAATGGTCATACATGAATTTTGAGTGTCTGCCTTGGTGTACCAAAAAAAACTATAGTCTAAGATATTATGGTCTAGGTAGGAAAAGGCGGGAAAAGGGAAAACTGTCAGCTTTGTCTCACATATTAGTACTGGGGCTGGCAACCACACCCAAGAGCCAAATGCAGTATACAGCCTGTTTTTTTTTTAAACAGAGCTTTATTGAAACACAGCCACCTTCATTTGTTTAAATGTTGTATCTATGGCTGTTTTCACTACAATGGCAAGGGTGAGTAGCTGTATCAGAGATGGAATAATGCATAAAGCATAAAATATTTACTACATGGCCTTATACACAGAGCCTAAAATACTTACTATCTGGCCTTTTACAGAAAAAGTTTACCAACTCCTGGTTTGATACAACTGGAAAGATCCATTCTAGTTCTAGAATATCAACAATACTCTTGATTATCAATGAAAAATGGATACTACTAATAGGCATGCAACTATAAAAAGAATAGTTTAAAAATAGTTAAAAAAAAGATAGTGATCTTTCCTCAAACTTTTCCATTCATTCATGCAAAACAATAAAGAAATTATGAGCTCATGTCAGGGAAAACAGTAAGCAAGGCTCCAATGGAGCTTCTGAAGGTAGGGAGCAAAGAAGTCCAATTTGAAGTCTCTATCACTGTGGACTCATGCAATTTCTAACAGTCAAGTTTAACTGGACAATAGTTGATTTTTTTTCAATAGGGATAAAACCTTGTATACTTAATGATATTGACATGCCTGTTTTTATCAGTAATCTGTTCTTGCATCATCCTGAGCTTTGCAGGAGGAATATATGCTCCACCCGTGCGAGTAAGGAGAGGATCCAGCTCCTCTTTCTTCTTCTTTGTAGTAGGTTCATCCTGAGCAGATGAACTCTGGGTTACTGATGGTTCTGGGCTTCTTCTCCCAGGAGATGGAGATTTCCGGGATCTTTTCCGATCCACATCTCTTTCTCTTTCTCTGCGTTTTTCTCGGTCTCTGCTTCTGTAAGATAGATAGATAGATAGATAGATAGATAGATAGATAGATAGATAGATAGATGTATATAAAGATATATATATATATTTTTTTAACAGAGAAAAGACAATACAAATTACATTCTTAAATGAACTATATACCAAACGAGTGAGACCATTTGGGGGTCACAAATTCAGACAAGGAAAAGTGGTTTGGAATGGGGAAGTACCTCACAGACAAAATGTAACTTTAACTAGGTCTTCAAGGCTTGACAGGATTTACACTGGGGGCAAGGTGGCGATGGGGGCGGAGGAAGACAGGATAACATTCCGCAACCAGTACAAGACAAAATAACTCCTGAAAAACTGAGCAAGGATGTTTAGACCAGAATGAGCAGAAACAATAAAGAATCATGTGTCACAGTAGTTGGAAAGATGAGTTCTATTCAGGCTATGAAATCTTAAAAGACAAGCAGCAGACTTTAAGTTTTGTACTCTGGAGGTGATAAGGAATCCTTAACAGTTTCTGAGTGGGAGAGTGACATGAAAACAGTGTTTTAAGAAGACAAACTGGCCTGTGATGTACGTGATAAAACCAGAAGAAACCAGAGTTTATCTCCAATAATGGCAATTTAGGAGTACAAATGTTATTAAAAACACTATAATTTTTGACACTGTTTCTTGATAGAACTGGTATTTTTACTGTAAATCTCAGAATACCAGAAGCCTGTGGTTATTTGAGACAATGTAAAAAAACAAACAAACAAACAATTTTCCAACCACAATATTGATTTTTTAAAGCAATCAGGGTATTGTTCTCTGAAACTACCAAGAACTAGCAAGAAAGAATGAATTCTTTCTTTCTGCTATCTTTCTCCAGAGAGGAGTTTGTCCACTTGGTTGTTTTTTTTACATATACTACCTAGAAACTCAGATTACTCTGCTCATGCTTTGCACAATCATGAGTTATATGAATACAAACAAGTATGTTATACAAACCAGTAAGTAAAAACAAGTGTCATTTTATCAGTGCATTACCAAGAAACCGCTCAATTGATTTTAGCTAAATCTAGAAAGTATATTTGAGATAGTCTATATTAATACACCCTACATGGAGAGAGAAAAGCACTCGCCTCCTCAGGTAGCTGTGGAGCAACTGCTTAAAAACTGAAGAGACCCCAGTGACTTCCCATGAGGAAAGAGTCTGTATGTACTACTATAACATGAACAGTAGGGGAAAAAAGTGGTTCCAAACAGAAACCCCAGTTAGTCAAAGGCAGGTGCTGTGAAATCTAGACACTGATTTGCAGTTGAGTTGCTTCTTACCGTGGGTGTAACATGTTCCAAGAGAGTAGCTACAGAAGGAATTTACTGACGGTGGTTATGACTTTTTTAAGAGACACTAGGTAGGCTGCTCACTGGCTGGTAAAATCCTGTCCTTACAGTTACAGTGCTTATTCCTTTAGAGTATAGCAGTAACAGAGTCTTCTGAGTCTGAACAGAAATATTTCTCTTCAAGAGTTCTTGTATTGTTAGCCTTTATATTCTACATAATACACAACCTGCTTACTTCACAGTGTGACTTTGTGGATCGACTTTATACACATATATTGGACCAAACAGAGTTACAGTGAAGTAATACAGTCAGGGATTATGGAAATAACCATTTGCTTTGGAGTCAGAATTGAGCTCAAATCCCAGTTTCATCAGCTACCAGATGGGATAACTGCAACCTCAAGTAATTTAATCAGTTCAGACCCATTTCCTTGTATGTAAATTTTGAGAAATACTATCTAGTATGTAAGAGTTTTGACAGTATTTGAGAAAGTATACAGAATGCCCAGCTCACCAATTATGTTAGTAGAAGTTGCTCTTATTAAGTGTCATTAGGGTGATGGCAGATGAGCCTGGCTTTTGGAGGTTAAATTAATCTGACATTTAAGGATTGGGTATACATTAGAAAGTAAGTAAGAGTGAAAAGGAAATTTTGGCTGCAGGTATCATATAATGTGTTTAGCTCCAAAACTGCAGAGAAGTTTGATCAAAATTCTAGTGGGGTATATAGCCTTGGTGGTCATGGAGTGGCTAATACGAGACGTCAAAAAGGATACAGAACTAGGTGAACAATAAAACATAGCAGACAAGTTTTTGAAACTGGATAACTAACAAGGTGGGTACTCAAGTTCTTCAAGACTCAAGTAAGAGTAATTTATACTTAGATAAAAACTACGTATTTGTACCTTCATTCTGAATGTTCCTCTGCCATTATGTAGGTAAGAAATTTAGCTCACTTTATGTCATATAATATAAATGACTTTCATTCAGTTAGTAAAGGATCTCAAAAGCTCATATAAGCCAACTCCTCACATAGTACACTATAGTGAATAAAAGCTTGGGCTCTAGAGTCAGACAGACCTGGACTTGCCACTGATACACTTCTAAAACATGAACAAATGACTGAACTTCTCTAGGTCTCATTTTCTTCATCTATAAAACAGACATATACTTACTGCAAGAAGTTAACTCACATTAAGTCCTTGTTAGAAAGCCTGGCACCTAAAAACATCCATTTAATACTAGCTGCAATAATTATAAAGCACAACAAAAATTTAAACAAATATAATGCTTCTGCAGTTAAAATTTCCAGGACTAACCGTGACTCCATGCTACCATCATAAGAACGTCCTCTTCTTGAATGCTCATAATCTGACCTGCTGTAATCAAAGTAATCTCTATCCCGAGGGGATCTTTCTTGTTCTGTATACCTAACACGTAAAATCAGAAAACTAAAATTGTAAGTTGAAAATAACAATGTTATAAATACTCAGGAAAGTCATATATTGGTAATGGTGAAGCAACTCTATGACTAAACGAAGTCTTATCAGTCTTAAAAAAACAGCTCATTTTGTTGATGACCATTCATTTAGTTGTGATTATAAAAGCTTTCAGTTTGTATGACAAAACAACTACTGGAATTCACTTAACCAAACTTGACATCCTGATTCATATTGTCTTCAGTAAAAGGTATACAGCTGCATTTCATATATAACTAACAGGAAAAAGGCTATCCTCCAAATAACTACTTTTGCTTAGTTGGCTCATTTTATCAGTTCTGAACAAACGACACCAATTTTATCAGTTGGCTTCCATAAAGACCGGTTTAAGTCCACTCCAGAAGACTATATTTATCAGCTGCTATTCTTAAAAATGCATTATTAGATAGCTGTGAGAATGGACTGAAATTATTAACAAGGATAGCATAAGATCTGTTATTTGAATCTTAAAAATCAATAAAATCAGAGAACCTGAAGAGAAGTTAAATACACACATACGTAACAAATCTACACAGTAACATAATCCATGTTTTATATACACATCTACAATTAATTTATACACACACATACATATGTGTATATGCACAGAATTTTTCTTTACATATAGAGAGGAGGTGATTGATGAAAGGTAGTAGGTAGATGCAAACCACAGCAATTAACTTGATGTCCATAAAGCAAAGGTTTTAGAGACAGCAGAGTGAAATACGAAAAAAACACACAGAAAGTAAGAGATCAGGCAAATGAAAGAAAGTTTAGAGGATGCTTCTTCCTTTATAACATTTTTAATAGTCAAAGCTTACTAACTGAAGTAACTGAAGTACTACTATGAATGAATGATGGTAACACTTTTGGATCTTTGATCTTGACACAATAATGGTAAGAAATAACTTACATAAAAACATTCTGGAAACTATAAAGAGCTATGTAAACATAAAGGATAGTATTAACAGTAAAAGCATTTCAAAATAATGTGATTTCAACTCAGCTTTCCATTTTATAAACTTTCATTCTGTTTAGTATTTGAGACATTAAAATTATTCCCTTTCACTTAAAAAATTCCATAAAATCTAAAATTAATTACTAGAAATTCTGAGTACAGTCATTCAAGGATGATTTGTTCTCAAGCCCACTCAAGTAATATTGCCTATAAAATCAACAAAAAGAAGTTGTTTACCTCAAAATTAGAAATCTAAGAGCTAAATAATTTCTTAAATTTATTATAAAAATTTTAAATGGCATTTGGAACACATAAAACTATTTACCTGTCTTCTGGAGAGGAGGTCCTCTGATATGAATTATAGTTTTCCCTTCTGTCATGACTAGAAGAATGCTGTCAAAGGAAAAAAAGGGGAGGGGGGTATTTAAAAAATTCTGTTAAAAAAACATATAGATAATAACATATTTACCTTGGAAATTTCAAGTGCTTTACGAATTATTTCAAAATGTTTTTTAACCATAATAATTTACATTACATACATTAAAATGAAATTTTCAGGTCATTCGAAGTAAGTGTCTGTGGCAGATATCTGTTTTCTCTATGGATCAAATACTTATTTCATCAAAAAAATTCAAGGTAGAAGAAAATAATTCTCAAATTTCCAATGTCACTTAGTTGATATTTTATTCCTATGTAGTAAGTTATAAATTTATAGAACATCATTTTTATAAAGGCCTTTCCTGGTGAAAAACATGACCAAGGGCCAGAGGTTTTCTAAAAAGAGCTCACTTCTGTGGTTGCGCCCAAGTCTTATAACACTGCATTTAACTTCTTACCTCCTTTGGCTTGCAAAAAACCAATGTTAGTCCAGGTTACTAAATCTAGATAAAATACATAGCTAGAAGAAACTGATTCTAATGTATTTATGAAAATTCATATTTTCGTTCTCAGCAAACATTAGTCAAGTGTCTGATATGGCATGTGTGGCATTATGGTAGGCTGAAAGAATTTAAAAAACATGACTCATACAATACAGCTCCTATGCCAAATCCTTTGAAAAATAACAGACATACAAGCAAGTAACTTCAATGTAACATGAGACTGAAAATACATGTCACACTGAGACAGAGATATGACCTATCCAGTTTAAGAACATATCTTCATTTAAAAATCCAAATACAGTGAAGAAGCCAAAATATTTATCTCTATAAATAGGTAGATTTGTTAAACCACTGGTATAAAAACATTCATATTCATAAGCTTATTTTTAAAATTAAAATAATTTTAATTAACTTAATTATAAGAAAGGAAACACAGTATGTTTTAAAAGTATCCTAATCTTGAAATCTAAGAAAAAATAATTCAAATACTGACTAACTTGTTCCATATACTTACATGCTTGCCGCCTTAATGGGAAAAAAATACATTTAAAAATAGAAAATTATACTGCAAAGAAATGTAAACAAGCTTCAATTTCCTCTTATTTTATGACTATATAATTAGTAGCAGTTTGAGTCAAACATTATCACAAGTAAATTGCCAAAACAGTCTCTGTAACTACTGAGTTTCTTAAATAGTACACACTAATTAGACTAATATATGTTGGTGAATAAGCATGTGATCAAAATTCATAATTTAAAGTAGGCAGTCTGACTGCTATTTTACACTGAATGCAAACATCTTAAAATCCTGTTTCTAATGTGTATAAGTTTTAAAAATTATTTCACTTAGCAACACAATTAAATAAAATTGTTCAATATATATGACATAGGTTCCCATCAAACTTGACATCAAGATCCTAAACTAACTACAGAGCACAGGATTCATTCAACTCATGAAACACCAAACACAGTATTTACTCATTTATTATAAGACACAGCCTTTCCCATGTAGACATTCTGGGGGATACAAAACATAGGAAAAACCCTCAAGGAACTTATGATCTTATGGGAGAGAGATGGTTTTAAAGATCTTTACAGTTAAACACATCAGATTATATGTGGAAGAGAGAGAGGAGGAGAACAGGAAGGAGGGGGAAGAGAAGGAGGGGAAGGAGGAGGGAGAGAATAAAACTGCACTGCCTACCTTTTCTTTTACAAGGCATGGCAATTATTTTGATTACATTAGGGAGAAGGCTTCAATTCTGTACTAATGATTTTTAACATCTCTCCGCAACATCTGTTGCGACCAAGAGGGAGAAACCAAAAATATTGAAGTCGTGAATCAAGATTTCGTAAATATGATCAAGTTAACAAATGACTGGCACACACAGGAAGTGCTAACAGGAGATCATGAGCACTGTGGTACAGAGTGCTGAGAATGACGGTGAATAAATGGGAACTTGAATTGGGCTTTGGTAGATCTCACTAAGTGAAAAATAATTTTGACGTGTGGGTCAAATAATAACAACTTGAATTTCCCTATTTCCCTTATCACAGAGTTTAGATTATATAAGTCAGAGCAATAGTTGAAGATAACATATTGTCAAAATTACCTTTAAAAATTCTCTAAACTGTTCATTAAGAGAAACAAATACGGTACACTGTGCAGTCACCTGTAGGCTCTGACAATGTAGAGAGAGCAGTTATGAGGTGAATGGAATGGGAAGCCTGTGTCCAGAGGCTTGCACTTCCATTAGGCTCAGGAACAAGGCTTCAAGAGCAAGAGAGAGGAGGAGCTGGAAGAGGTGGGGAGCTAGCTTCGAGCTAGCTAAGGAAGCCACAGTAAGGCACAATGGAAAAACAAGGGATCCCCAGCTGGAGCCTCCTGAAACTTACAGTTGAGGCATCAGAACATCAAGAGAGGATCTGAGCTTTACCTGAGGTAAGAATGGGCCCAACCCAGCTAGTGCACCTGCTTACGGCAAAATGGAAAGAAGGAGGCAGACTAAACTGAGAACTGGCTGGGAGGGCCTAGCCAATAAGTGTGAAGGGCCTGCTGACTGAAGACATCTCCTCCTAGGCTGTGCGGATGCCCTAGAGGACCCATCTGGACCACAAGAGGGAAATGAGAAGCACAGTCTAACAGAAAGAGGGTTCTGAGAATGACTAAACACTTCTCCCCACTGTGTAAAAGGGTTAAAGTCTAAACCTGAGTGCTCTTGTCTAACATGGCTTAGTTAAGAGTCAGTTCTGCACAAAGTCCCTGGCTCCTAACACAGAGTCGGCCACCTACAGTCCCCATAATTCATTGTTTAACTGTTGCTGGCTCAATGAGTACAAGTCCCAAAGAGGAAGATATCAGAACACTATATGAAGGTATCTCCTGACAGATGGGGCTAGTTTTGGAAAAAGTGAGCCCCCTGCCAAAGGAGATATGCAAGCACAGGCTGGATGTCTACCAAGCAGGGAGGCTGGACAGTGCCTTCTCATACTCAAAAGAGGTCAGAAGAAATGGCAGCAGAGTCTGCCTTGGGGTCTGTGAATGTATCAATTCCGTTTATTAAGCACTTACCAACCCCAAGCCTCGTACCTGATGCCAGCGGTTAAGGAGCTGACATCTACCCACTCTCTTTAAAGGGGTGCAGAGGTGTGGAGAAGGGGAAGGGAGAACTGTCTTTCTTTATAATCAAATAAAAATCGACCTTCTCCTTATTGACTCCAAGACCCAAGAAGTGATGTGACTCTTTGCGTAGATCCATGGACTACACAGATTGGCTTGTAGATCTGCACGGTTGCAAAGAAAAGGAAGTAGAATGGTTTGCTTTCCCGCCAAGGCCACTCACAAGCAGAGGAACAGTTTTGGAGCAGCTGGAGTTACTGGTTCCTGTACTGCTCTGCGCTCCTTTACCATTCTACTATTCTCATAACCTACTCTAGCCACACTAGACCTTTGTCTTTGACCTTGTTGTTCCCTCTGCCTGGCACACTCTTCCCCAGACATTTGCATGGCTAACTCCTTATCTCCGTCAAGTGTGTGCTCTAGAAAGCCCCTTTTCAATGGGTATTCCTTGTTAAAAACTGCACCTTCCCAGTACTACTGATCAACCTTACCCAATATTTTTCCTCCATAGCACAAGTCTAGTCCTTAACACTCTAACATACTATATAATTCACTTATCTATTAAGTTTATGATTTATTTTCTTTCTCCTCTACTAGAATGCAAGCTCCATGACACCAAGGATTTTTGTTTTGTTCACCGTTTTACCCAAGGTGCTTAGAATGATCACTGGGACACATTAAGAATTCAGTGAATATTTGCTGAAAAAATTGAATGTATAATGTCTAACATTACATACAGCACAGAATAAAGAGCTCATTTTTGCATATGAAATATGCAACAAGAGGATCACTGGAAGACATGCAGGAACTGTGACCAACTGAGGAAGGAGATACACATCTTTCATTTCATGCTTACTCAGGAAGGAATGCTTTTTGAGAAGAATGGTGGAATTTCCTGTCGTTTGTTATTTATTTTTCTTTGACATATGCTCACTCATGAGTACCTTCTTCATTCACACATATACACACACACATCCTGTATGTTCTCTAAACTACCCACTTGTACACTACTACTCCCTTCTGGCCAAGTACCTACATATGAAATTGTGTTAAGGTAGATGAGTGTATGATACCACTCTACTGTCTGGTTCTAATGTCCTAATTACATAAATGCATTTTTGTTTAAAGGATAGATAACTGACTACAAGTTTATGTTCATTATTATAAGCTTCAAACACTTACCTTTATTTGTGCCACACTACTTTTCATTTTCTCTTGCCAACTGACGTGATAAACACTCCCTAAGCTGGTCCAAATAACAAGCACTAAAAGGTTTGAATTCCTTGACAGTTTACTTTTTCTGTCTGCAAACGTCACCTGTAAAATATACCAAAGAAAGCTCTGTTAACACTGACAAAA
This sequence comes from Camelus dromedarius, assembly GCF_036321535.1. Lineage (NCBI taxonomy): Eukaryota > Metazoa > Chordata > Mammalia > Artiodactyla > Camelidae > Camelus > Camelus dromedarius. The sequence goes on from NC_087439.1 coordinate 52,730,319, forward strand.
TGTTTGTGAAATAATGTTATTCCCACACAATGGACATTTGATCACCTTACTTTTCTTAATAGGCACAGATGTAATTCATAATTAAATGAAATTTCAAAAAACTCTTTAAATAGTTCCATATAATAATGTATAAAAAACACATATTAGTATAAAAGACTCTGAACAAAAAAGCAGTAATAACAAAGGCTTATTAAGCACCAGAAAGTATTCTAATGAGTAAGAAGAACAGAAGTTTTTAATAACTGATGTCTGATAACTTAATTCAAAATGTTCTCATTGAGTGAGACCTATACCTGCATCATAAAACAATACTGTGATATTATAAAAAAGAAGTGAACAGAGAAAACAATTATATAAGAGAAAATAAACAAACCAAGTATGAAATATCTAACGTTTCCATTTAAACTAAGAATCAAATATCCAATGTTCTTGTAATAATGATCAGTCAGATATTTCCACTTCATATGGAAATACAAAGTGCTGAACCAGAATAATCTAATCAAGTCTTAACATGATCTATCAAAGACACAGGGTTTCAGCTACACGCATATGTGAGAACTAAGTACTTGGCTCAGAATAAATCTTGTCATCAGTGTTTAATGCACAAATAAAATGTCTTTCAACAGCCATCTATTAAGTAAAACTTAGTAATTTCTGAAAAATGCTGCCTTGATAGTTATGTTCACACAAAACTACTATTCAAGTATTGTATTGGAGTTACGTATCTAAATGACTTAGTTTATGGTATGGTGTAAGGCAATGAAATCACAAATGTAAATGAAATAGAAAAAAAAATTAAAGAGGTATAGAATATAGAGAAAAAACTGTGCTCAGTACCAAAATAACTGAACACAATTGAGGAAAAAAAATCGTAATTTGAATTCAAGAAAGGATGTTACAGATTATCTGGTCCAATTCCTTCTTTTTAAAGATAATAACACTGATGGTCAGATACGTCATTTCAATGTCCTAAGCTATAATAATGCCCTAAGCTATAAAACAAGCTAGTGGTTGGCTAGAAACCTAGCTTAAGGATACCTAATTAGGTATGCTTTTCACTGGACCACATAAACAAATAATCTAGACATTATAAAGGGATATAGAGCTGCTATCATTTAATACAGATGGAGATGTACACAAATCAATAAATCAAGAAAAGTTTCCATAACAATGGTTAGCATGCTATCTAGATTAGTAAAAACAATATATACCAGATTCTTCACAAATTTGTCAATCCATAAAACATAATTGCAATCTGAAGCATACCACTGCTCTGGGACTCCCAGAGAGGAGAGGGCCACGTGCTGGGTATATGCTACCAAACTGACCACCCCTGAACCAACACACACTAAACAGAGTCCTGCTCAGGATCAAAGGACTGAACTAGATGTGAACAACTGCTCAAAAGACAGAATTTGCAACTTAAGTCTAATCAAGTTAATTGCCTGAATAGTCACCATTCCTCAGAGGAATGTACCAGAACCCAAAGTCTTAAGAAAAAAGACAAAGGAATCCAACACTGAGACACCAACCCAGATACTGAAATTAGCATGCAAGGTTTTTAAAGCATATTCAAAAGTGCAAAGGAAAACATGTTTGCAAGGAATAAAAATAAAGAAAATTTCAGGAAAAAAAAAAAAAACGAACCAAATTGAAGTCCTAGAACTGAAAAATATATGAAGCAAAAAAATCCACTGGATAGACTTAATAGCAAAATGGAGATGAAAGAAAGTAAGCTTGAAATAAGATCATCAGAAATTATCCAAAAGGATAGTGACAAAAAAATTTTTAGTGAACAGTATCAGGGACATGTGGGACAATATCAAAAGGCCTAATGCATGTATATTAAAGTCTAAGAAGGAAAGAGAGAAAGAATGGGATAGAAAAAAGATTTCAAGAAATAACAGCCCAAATTACCCCAAATTTGATGAAAGGCACAAACTTACAGATTCACAAAGCTCAGAGAATACCAGGCAGGATACGTACAAAGAAAACCACACTTTAAGGTCCTGGGTTCAATCCCCAGTATCTCCTCTAAAAATAAATAAACCTAATTACTTCCCTACTCCCCCCCCAAAAAAAAAAAAAGAAAAAAAAAGAAAGAAAACCACACGTATGCATAGTCATATATAGTTAGTAGTCACACTGCTGAAAACAAAAGATGAAAGAGAAAATCCCGAGAGGCGTAAGAGGAAAAAAAAACAAACACATTATACACAGGGAAATAATTCAAATTATTGCTGGCTTCTCATCAGAAACTAAGGAGACCAGAAGACAGTAGAATAATCTTTAAAGTGCTGAAAGATTAAAAAACTGTTAACCTAGAATTCCAGCAAAAATAATCTTAAAAATGAAGATGAAATAAAGACATTTACTGTTTGAAGAAACAAACAAAACAACTAAGAGAAACTAAGAAAGTGTATCACCAGCAGACCTGTACTGTAAGAAATGCTAAAGGAAGTTCCTCAAGCTGAAGGGAAATTATACCAGATGGAAGTCTGGATTTTCAGAAAGGAATGAAGAACACTGGAAATGAAATGAAAACTTTCTCAAGAAATATAAAAGACTACTTTTTCTCTTATCTAAAATACATAAGTCTCAAAGAAGACATACAGATGGCCAACAGGCATATGAAAAGGTGCTCAATATCACTAATTATTAGAGAAATGAAAATCAAAACTATAATGAGATATCACCTTACACCAGTGAGAATGGCCATCATTTAAAAGTCTACAAATAATAAATGTTAGAGAGGGTGTGGAGAAAAGGGAACCCTCCTACATTGTTGGTGGGAATGTAAACTGGTGCAGCCACTATGGAGAACAGTATGGAGGATCCTTAAAAAACTAAAAACAGACTTATCGTATGATCATGAAATCCCACTCCTGGGCATATATCCAGAGAAAACTCTAATTCAAAAAGATACATGCACCCCAATGCTCATGGCAGCACCATTTACAGTGGCCAAGACATGGAAACAATCTAAATGTCCATCGACAAATGATTGGATAAAGAAGCTGTGGTTTATACAGACACACACAGACACGCGTGTGTGTGCGCGCGCACACACACACACACACACAATGGAATAGTACTCAGCCACAAAAATGAAATAATGCCATTTGCAGCAACATGGATGGACCTAGAGATTATCATATTAACTGAAGTCAGACAGAGAAAGACAAATACCTTATGGTATCACTTATACGTGGAATCTTAAAAAATGATACAAATGAACTTATTTACAAAACAGAAACAGACTCTCAGACATAGAAAACAAATTTATGGTTACCAAAGGGGAAAGGGATTTGGGGAGGGATAAATTAGGAGTTTGGGATTAACATATATACACTATTATACACAAAATAGATAAACAACAAGGACCTACTGTATAGCATAGGACTCTATAGTCAATCTTAATAACCTATAATGGGAAGAATCTGAAAAAGAATAGTTATATATATATGGATAACTGAATCACTTGGCTGTACACCTGAAACTAACACAATACTGCAAACCAACTATAACAAAAATAGTTTAAAAATTTTTTTAAATACAAAGGTTTGTTTAAAGCAAAAATTATAATGTCTTGAGAGGGCATAGTGTATGCAGATGAAGTATATATGAACTAAAGTGGACCCACATGAGGCAAAGTTTCTAATATTTTTGTGAAATGGTACAATATGAACTCTTAAGAAACCTGTGAAAATTAACAGATATGTATTTTGCTCTCTAGAGCAATGACCAAAAAAAAAAAAATACAGATAAAAAGTCTATAGACAAATTAAAATGGGATTTAAAAAATATTTAATTTATAAAGGCAGGAGAGAGAATTTATAAAGGCAGAGGGGACAAAAAGAAAAAAATAAGATGGCAGACCTAAATCTAGCTCTGTTAATTATATCCAATATTAATGAACAAACATTTCTAATTAAAAAACAGAAGCTACCCCTCCCTTACCTCAGGTGATACAAGGCACAACCTTGTCTGGCTGGATTTTAGGTCCCACTTGCCTCTCAACAAGATGACTCTGTGCCATACACAAACTACATGATTCTTTTCAAAGATCCTGTTTTTATGGCTATAAATGTATAGAGATATAAAAATCAAAATTTTATTCAACTAACTTTTGCTCAAAGGTAATAGTATTTTTCTTTTTTTACCTCTACTAGCACAGTCTTTATATTCTAACATACCCTTATCACCTAGTATTATTTACACATATACTTGTTCAACAACAACAAATATTTACTGTGCTTGTATTATTTTTCCAGGCATCCTTCTAGGCACTGGGTAGAACAGCAATGAACAACCTAAACAAAATCCCCTGCCCACATGGAGCTTATGTTCTACTTACAGGGAGTAATTATATAATGATCAGCAAAGCACTCAGCTACTGAAGCAAAGTGGCTGGCTGGGCTTTTTTCACACATGCCAGTTTCAGATCATTACTTAATACTGTAATCCAGACTGCTAAGTCACTATACAATAATTTGAATTATGAAAACCTGCATGATTGGAGAACTACTTGTACATATCTTGGGGGCTACCTGACTTACTGCAGCAGGAGATGTGGGGTGGGGTGGGGGGGAGGGGTGGTTACCTAGGCATGCTGGTTTTATGAAAGCATCCCCAAGGTAATTCAAATATTCAGCTCTTCCTCAAGATTTCCAGCTTTCCAATTCTGGATAAGAAATTGATTCTCAATTTGTCTTAAACCATAAGCCACTTAAGGTAAAATATAGACTCCACAACTTACCTACTTTATAGTGAAAAACTTAGTCATAAACCACTTGGAAAGGGAAACAAATTCCAAGTATTAATCCTTAACAACTGACCACTAAGAAGCACAAACATGCATGTAAAAAATATCAATATTGGTGCTTTTTAAATCTGAGAAATTCTGGGCACAATTTATGGGGAATAAAATTCTCACTCATAATGCACTGATGGCCACGGCACAGGTTCTTTGGAGCTTAAGATATTGGCCATGATAATTAAAGTAACACTACTACTGCAACATGGTCACGAACACAAACTTCAGCACTGAAATGGAGTTACCCAGGTGATAAAACATGTTCATAAAATGCTTTTATCATCCTTAAAATGAAAACAAAACATGAGAAATTGAGAGAGGGAAAGAAGAGGAAAAAACCCTGCATTAACAGAGACAGCCTTCCTATGTAAATTGGATGTTTTTGATAATAATAAATGTTTTAATGATTATGTACTTCTCAAATTAAAAAAAATTTCATATACATCAGCCAAAATAAATTGTATAAATTTTCTCTTGCCTGTATGCTTAAATATGTTCATTAATTGGTGAGATCTGGAATATATTTTATATAAAAATTCAAAGCTTAGAGTACTGTCAATGTCCTTACTATCCATAATTTGTTCTTACTCCCAGGATAATCAGTGACTAAGTCCTTACAAAACTGACGCTGTATTACATATACCTCAATAGAGGATTCCAGGATCTCACTCTTCTCTATTCTAATAATGTGATTATGAAAGTTAATAGTCATGTATTACCCACAGGACTCTCTGCTTCTTCCTTACAGTCACTGAAAGACCCCTCCTATGAACCAGCCTCAGGAATTGAATAGTCTAGAAGGAAACTCAAAAGAATCAACTCTAAGCAGAAGACTCTACCTAGTACTCTACTTTTTGCAGGAAATATGCTGATGGATATTGCTGCCATCATTACCTGTGACTGATATCCAACACTTTTCTGATCCAGGAGAAAAGTCTGAAGACTACTTCTGTCTGAGACCATCAGAACAAGAATCTCCTTACACTGATGCTAGACACCGGTGACTGGCATGCACTTCTTTGCCTATTTTGTTTTGATCTTGATCTTGTTTTTTTCCCCCCTCTCTGCTGGCTGACACTTCTAAATCAGCATTATTCAAGAAAACTTTCTGCGCTGATGTAAATGTTCATATTCTGCAATGAGAGTAGCTACTATGCCAATTCCAATAGTCACTGGCCACATGTGGCTACTAAGCACTTCAGATGTGCCTAGGGGAACTGAGAAAATTAATTTTATTTGATTTTAATTAAGTTTACATTTAAACATGAATAGCCACATGTGGCTGCCAATTACCATATTGGACAACACAATTCTAAATAATTAGTAGACACTGGGGCCTTTTAGTCCAGGTACTCCCAGGATCCTTGTTTTTGACAATCTCCAGATATAATACTAATTAATTCTTCAGATATGGGCAAAGTAAAAAAAGTTCATATCCAAATTAATGGGAAAGTCATTTTGTTACTGTCCATGGCAGATTCAGATTACGGGAAATAAGGGATAATATAATAATCCTCATCCTAGAGTTTATCTATGTTGCAATCACCAATGTGTGATCTCCAGAGGCTTAAATGCTGCTCTGCAGCTGCTCTGATGCCAAATGATCATTTAACATAAATAACAAGAAAACCTGGCATTAAGAGATACTACTATCATCACAAGCTCGATACACAATCATGACCCACTGAAAAACAGTGTAGGCAGGGACTGATCACATCACCAGATAATAATGGTCTATTCTTCAGCTTAGGCTGAGTAACCAGGAAGGATATTAATAAAATGAAACAAACAGCCCTGATGACAACCAAGAATTGACAATTGACACAGAAACCACAACTTATAAAATGGATTTCCAATAACTTGCAAAGCAGAAAAATTATATCAATCTAAGTCACAATATACATCATGAATTATCTAAGGTCAAATTCTTATTTCTAGTTAGTTCAGACCCATCTGACCCACACAAAATGGTGTCTGTATGGACTCGTGTGTTCTAAAGATACGACCATTTACTGTTCCAGCAACTCTTTGGTTTACAAATTCTCTCCGGTTTACAAATCCCTGCCAAGGCCATCTGATGACTACTAGGTATGCTACTGGGGATTTTTCATTAATGGGCTTTACCATACAAGAGAAATGAAGCAGTTTCTCCAACAATTCAATGGCATGGGGAACAAAAAAAGAGAAATAAATGGCACAGTTGTTACAGAATAAAAGAGGCCTAACAGACTTAATACAGGTAATACGTAGACCTTATGTAGATCCCAAGTTGGACAATTTGCCCTACTCTAAAATGGGACGTGCTTATGTAGCAGAACCCATGCTAACCTGAATTCAGCAGTAACTCAACTAATATCCTCTATGAAGTCTTTCTTCTAAAAAAGGAGGTGGACTGAAGTTCTTATCTCTTCATAGGGGACAAAATAATGGAAGAGAACACTGTTTAATCCAGTAAGATTGTGAACTTGTTGACAATTATTATAGTCACATCATGGTTTTCTGGGTAGAAGAATAAGAACAGGGTGGAATCTGGACTCTCAGAACTACTTAAATCCTTATAGATATAATTTTCTACCCAAGAGAACTTTTCTTAGTATGTACCTGAAATAAGACTCATTTCACAATCAGCTGTTAACTATATAGTGTGCCCAAATTGATAATAAAAGAGATATTTTAAGCTTTACTGCCAATAATACACCAATTTAAAAAAAAGCATTTTCCTCAACTATATAACATGCTTTCTAATGAGACAAAAGTCATTTAAAAATAATATAACGATTAGTGTCCCAGAGCTGATTGGAATGGTGCATTGGAGAATGTAGGCTGCCCAACACTGTTCAAAACCAGCCAATGGGAGGAATGCCAAAGCCTTTACAGTAGCTCTACACTAACAGATTCCATAGCACATTACAATGATGTTCCTGAGATATCCAGAGATGAACTAATTATATTTCCTGTGTTAGAAGTCATAACTGTGTAGAGTAGATAATAGTAACAACGATAACAAATAGTAATAAACTATGGTAGCCACAAAGTCACTATACCAGGGACCGCATTTATATATTCTTATTCAATCTTCATGATTACCCTGCTTTTGTGATTTTTTTTAAAGCCTTATTTTTCAATGGGAGAATTGAGGTACAGAGAGTTGAAGCAATGTGTATAGGTAAATCACAGCTAGCAAATGGCAGAGCGAAAATTCAAATTCAAGAAGGTTTACCTGATGCCAAAACCATCTGCTATTGCATCCCAATGAAAATGCCAACATTAATAAGTTGACGTCAAATCAGTAAATTATAAAATTCAAAGAGATACGGTCTCTACTACCCAGAAAATTTTCCTATTCTAAACTGACCCATTCTTCTGAAGTTCTAGGTAGCAAATGTTTTGATGTTAATATAATGAGTCCCTACTTTTTAAACACGCGTAATACTTTTAAGGACTCCTTCATCTAATTTGCATAGTAGAATTTACTGTGACCTAGTACAATATGAGCAAATAAATCATACTGTGTCTTGACTCTATTGTGTAATCTCTAGTATTTCCCTTGGCTACCATTCTAGAGTCTTAAACCTGGTTTCTCTTCTCAACCTACCTACACACTGGGCAATTTTTTATGCATTTTATTTCAAATTACCTCATCTATAAATTTAATGAGTTTTCTTTCTGATCAGTGTCATCTTTCACCTTTCTGCCCTTCAACCATCATAACCAAATACCTTTCCCGCAATCAAGTAACAATCTGTTACATTCCCATGACCCAAAATGTAACTGTGAAATTGACAACATTGTAAAGTAGACTGCTACTGCAGTTCTAACAAAAAAATCCATAAAGTACTATCATCGTCCAGATTTATACAGAATATGCCTGTAGGGAAATTCTGAGAGTTCAACATGTGCATGCTTGATACTTAAGACTAATTGGAAATTCCTGCAATGAGAGCAATTTATCTAGAGTTTATAGCCCTCTCTGCTCTTCTTAGCATCACTATGTGGATTTTATGATGAATTATTAAATTTCTCTCTCCTTGTCACAAGTAAGCAACTCAGCAAAACCACACCTGCTCTCCTGAGCAAGGAAGTTATTTTATAAGGAAGTGTAGTTTCAGCAAGCTTCAGAAAGTAAAATATTTAATAAGATTTGTTAAGAAGGGCTTAGACTGTTAACTGGAAACTATAAAACTATAAATTCTGCAATTATCTAAAAAATTCAAAAAATTAGAAAATTTTCAACTAATGGCAGAAATGCATTGCTTTCTCAATTATTTGAGTATAATACATCTACCATTGTCCCTTAGGTGTCCTCAACTCAAGTGAGAGGAATTTGCCAAAACATCCTATTCTAAAATTGTTAAAAGAAAGTCAAGGAAGTGAATTCCCTTTAGCTTGCTCTTCTGCATTCTACAAAGTAACATAAGGTACGGCATGGCAAATTTCAAACATTATAAGATTTTAAACAAAACAAAACAAAACAAAAACAAACTTTAGTTGCCCAGTGGAGAAATGGAATATTAAATAGTATTCAAAATAAAAGCTAGTTTAAGTCTCTTCCTAATGCAAAAAACGTAATGCTGGGTGTGTGATGGGATCCTCAGAAAAATCTCCAAATAGAACCTGAGCCCCTGACCCTTCCAAATAGTGATTTTCCTTTTCAGTGAACAGATAAGAGTAACAGATTGGTCACAGTTCTGAAGCATGAATGAAAAGATTGCTATGGCCTTTCCCTATCTGTACTGAAAGAAAACTCCATTGTTTAAGAAAACTGCTTTCTTATTTTTTCTTGCTATTTTTTGGATATATATGTTAATAAGAAATTTGCCCTATGATATGCTACATAAGAAAAAAATGATGTTGTAATGTAAACTTCAGCACAGGTTCACCATTTCAAGAAAAAGGCCAGAACAGTCCTAACCTTTTCAGGAAAAGTCACCAGGGTGACAATCCCTTATCTGCAATTCTGAAATCTGAAAAGCCTTGAAAGTACAAAGATTTTTCTTTAGCTTCTGGCAAACTCATTTAGCAGCAAAATTTGACATGCACTAACTTGGGACTTACTGTGATTCTTCATTTGATGTACTGTAGAAATATTAATGTGTTTGTATTTCTTCCCTGGAGAATTGCTTATGATTAGAGGATGTTGCCCTGGACTCCAAAAGGGGGATTGCTTAATAAATACATCTGCACTGTATTTTTTATCTAAAATCTGAAAAAATTCTGAATGTTAACACAGAATTACAAATAAAGAACTGTAGATCCATCCTCTCCGTCTGCTTCCTGGTACATCATTGTACTAGGTGTACGCTTTGACTCATAACCATTTGAATGCCTGATGGTGACTATGTTCAAGTACAGGGCTGGAAACTGTAGACAGTATTGGATATTATTTGGATTTTTTAAGTGATTAGTAATAAATACAATGTAAAAGCCTTTGACTGGTCTGAATCTATGTAGGGGAGACAGTATCAACTTGGGGACATTTTAAGACAGGTTCAGATGAGTTAAAAAATACAACAAAATTTAAAAGTTCTTATTTTAATGAACTCAGTGACACCAATATTCATATCAACAATTACCCATTATAAATTGGGAAATATTATTCCCCCATTCATTTCCTACATCTTGAAGCCAGTCCATATTAATCTGTATTTAAGTTACCATAGAAATTAAAGAGTGATATGATCATTTGGACATGTTACTTAAAACTTTTTTAAAAATTATTTTGTTGGTACACAGGAAGATGCATCATCTAATGTGCTCCCTTTCACCACTATGCAGGCTCTATAAGAGCAGCAATTTGTCAATCTTTGTTTCAAAATTTCTATCAGCTATTTCTCGATTTACAGTATTGATTTTCAAGTGAGTTGGTTTTAACAAAAAATTCTATGTGTTGAACTTCTTTACTGATTCATTTAAATATAAATTATGACATTTATGGGGCAAATTCCTTCACCATTCTCTTTCTCTACACAGCCAAGTTTCTTTTTTTCATAGATGAGTCCACATTAGCTGCCTCTAATTCTTAATCTCCCAATAACCCCTCTTAAACACCACAATTTGGTTTCCCACTCCCACTACTCCACAGGACTTATCAAGGTTACATCATGACCTCCTTGTTGCTAAATCCAGGGGCCACTTCCTTCTTGCATGACACTGCTTCTAGCAGTTGGTACTGAGCTAAACCTCTTGTTCAAGTTCTCACTTTGCAACTTACAGGGACACTAAGTTCATCTGATTTTGCTCTTATCTCTTCCTGTCCGTCCCATTAACATTGTACTATCCCACAGAGTTTAATTTTTCCTTATGGATTTTTGTCTGTTCTATTCATTGCTATAATCCCAAAACAGAAGTCTCTTAATGTCTGTTAAACAAATAAAGAAACAGTCCTTATCTTTTCTTTCTCCATATTCTCTCTGGAAGATATCTCCACTGCCACTTTAACTAATATTCATAAGAAAGACTTTATTCCAGCTCAGTATTTTCTATGGGGCTCCAAATCTTTATCTCCAAATGCCTACAGAAACCTCCATGTGGATGTCCCAAAGGTCCTCTGAACTAGGAAAGTCCCAACTGGAACTCATTTCCTCCTCTCCTCAAACCAGCACTTCCTCTAGGATACTACCTATAAAGCTAGCCAAGTGATAGTTTCCCTTCCCTCACTCTCAGTCAGTCATCAAATCCCACTGATTCTACTTTCTCAGTTAATAGGAGATAAAATCAAATCTGCCCATTTTCTCCCCATTCTCGCTGCCACTGTATCATAGAAGAAGGTAGGGAAAAGGCTCCATTTAGGGAAGATCCCATAATAAGACAATCCTGATTTCACTTTAGAAGGCAAATTGTTTTTGACCTCTCTAACAAGATTTTTCACAAAGTCTTTTTTTACCTCTAGGGTACAAGAACTTTCCCAACTTGCCTCTAAAAATATATGCATACTACTAACTGGTAAGGTTCCACTGTATTCTACCCATGCTCGGCAAAAGGACCCTTTAAATATCTGAAAAGCTGCCTACAGAGAAACCCAGGCTTTAAGGTAAAGGTGCATCCCATTATGATATATTCAATACTATGCCACACTTTCCAAATTTCCCTCTAAGTTTCTAAAATGAAAATTCTGTCTCAATACCTACTGTATCAACAATCTGTCTCCTTCTATTCCTTTTTAATAAAAAAGAGCTCCTCGTTAGCAGTCCCTCCAGTTACTGAACAAATATAAATCCTAAGGGACAACTCTATTGCTGCTATACCCTCAATCATTTGTACTTATGTCCTCCCAGGCCCACCCTGTTTTGCCTTAATTTCCCCATACTTCACTTGGTTCACAGCTCAACTGCCCGGCAACAGAATTCAACTTTCCTCATTAAGCTCAACACTTCATTCACTGAACAAATATTATTATTATGGGTTTTACTGGTCTAGTGATTAAGCGAAATTTATACCCATTTTTACAATAACAAAGAAGAGACAAAACCTTACATTTCAGACCTATACCATAACCCTCACCATTGTACATAATATATAACTTGTGGCAAAGAAATAGCTTGTTCCTTTTTCATTTTGTCTTAAAGTTTGTATTTGTGCAGGAGTCTCCTTTGCTAACTCATTAAAACAAACAAAAAAAAAACTTGTGTAGAACAAACAGGAAAAAAGAACTAAAAAAAATGATAAGGTTGGAGCCATAACTGATACTTATATTTAAAAAGTGGTTTAAAAAAGCACTTGCAGAGAAAATGAGAAAGTATATGGTTAAAAAGAGAAAAAGTAGGATAGCTATGGTCTTTTTCTACTTTTTTTTTAACCCTCATTCTTTGGAAAGAAATTAAGAATAGAGGGTTAAAGGCCGTGTCTGTGTATAGTGAGGAGAGATACACATTAAGCTGCACACAAGGCACTGAAATCTGAGAGATGAGAGTTCCTATCCTTAGGCAGAAAAGAAAAGTTCACATGCTATGGCAATGTTATAAATACAATACTACTGGAAGAAAAGGCAGTGCAACGAAGTGGGTCTGGGGCCTACAGAAAGAAGCGGGTCTAGAAGCAGAAACTTGAAGGACAAGTAGGAAAGCAGAAAAAGGTCATCCCCCATATGAAAAGGGAAAAAAGGTCACTCAGGCAATGAGACAGCGTATGGCAGGACTCAGAGATACGAAAGGCCTTGTAGAACACTGGATCCTTGAAGTTCTTGGTCACTGGTATACATCCAGAACTTAGGACAGTGCCTGCCACTTAATAGTTCCAATTTTAAAATTAAATATAAAAGGAGGTGTGTGGACTTTTGATGATTATTCCTATTTAGTTCTATGTAGAACTCCTTCTAATGTTTTGACAACTTCTTTACCAAGAATACCACAGCCACCTTATCCTGCATATCAACCCCTACATCTAGGAATCCCCAAGCTGTCTGTCATCAATTGTTTCAAAACAGTACTATCAGGTGGCATCCCCTATCTGTCTTCACCCCATGATAACCTGGAGAGCAGCTTGAATAAACCTCCCTATTGAAATGAGAAAAAGTACCAGTCCCCTTGAAGGCACTGCAAAAGGAAATCTGATCCTGGAGGTGCAGCTACTTCAACTTACCAAAACAAGTCTAATTACTGAATATGCCACAAGCTTTCAAACATTCAGACTACTTTGTTTCTTCTCCCCCAAAATCTGTTCATTAGCTTGCCCTAAGTATATGAGCTGAATATGTTCCACCAAGTCTTATGGCACAGCTTTGAAAATGGGCCTGCTAATGAATTAATTAAAGAGCCAGTTAGTAAATCACATTCTAAATTTTAAAGAAAACTTGGAGCTGGTGGCCACCACAGAGAAGTTTATGAAGTAGCCCCTAGATACATAGCACTACATTCTACTCCAGAGGCTCCTGTCGCCAGGTCTAGAATAAAGCTGTCCTGATAAACTAATTCAGGAAAGGACTCACAGGGTAGCTTTTTAGGTGGAAGTGAACTCTAGTCTGATCCTTTTATGAGTTAGGATCAAAGTCAAGTTAAACATGAACCTCCACTGGGTCTGTCCCCTTAGACAACCTATTCTATAATCACAGGAACCCTTACATCCCCAGGCCAAGGCAGCCCATAACATTTCTGTGGTATCTGTCCACTGGCTAAGATTTATTAGCTTAGCTACAAATAGCAAAGGCTTGCTTTAATCCACTGCTCCCTCTCCTGATGTTATTATTTTTGAAGAAAATGTTTTGAAAGTTTGCACTTTGCTATAGGCCTTGAAATATCTTTTCTAATGTCCACTTGGGAAATGTATATACTGTGACCAAATATTTAGGCTACAGGTTTATTAAGTCTGAAAGTTTCTGAAACTAATATGCCAGAGGTCTTTTTGTTCCATTACCCTCCCATGCTAGGATTCTCAGATTTAAACAGAAAAGTAGAGGAATCACAGCAAGGAAGCAAAGTCATCAGTGGGATCAGCTGTATTATCAATAGTCACTTCTTTGTAAAACTAGCTCTAGGCCAGCCATGACTTATATCAAGTTAGGGATATACCAGGTAGTACAAGATTCAGTCCAAACCCAAGTGGGCAATAAATAAACTAATGTTCAAGTTAAGGCGTGGGCACCATAAATACACAACGTATCACCGTGTACTCTCTCAAATACAACAAGCATTGTAGATCACTTGGCAATGTACAATCATCAGGGAGGAGACTTAACCTCTAACAATTCAGCAGCTGGGAAAATGCACAGAGCTAAGAAGTCTGGTTTAGGAAAGATAATTAAGGAGTCTAGGAAGTGTCAGAATTCCAGAAGTGATTGGAGCTCAACTATCCAAAGTACGGAGGGATGTGGTGGCATAATAACAAGGAAATACTGGCTGGCCAAAGATCAAATACTTTGGAGTAAGGAAGGCAACAAACCTGATTCTGGGGGTGGAGGTGAACTATAGCAGACACCTAGGAGATGGGCTTCAACAGTGGCTCTCAAACTAGCTGGCATGAGAAGCATGTGAATGCTTTGGTTAAAAAAGACATCACAGGGCCCGCCACTCCCCAGTTTCTGATTCAACAGGACTGGGGTGAAGCCTAATAATTTACATTTCTAATAAGTTCTACAGAGATACTAATGCAACTGATCCTACTGATTCCGGAGAATCATTTTCAGAACCATTGGGCCAGGGTATTAGATCAAAGTTCTTGGCCTCTGAAGTCTGAGTCCCAGCCAAATGCTCCATGAAAGTGGCATAGGCATTTAAAAGTGGAAGGGCAATATTCAGAACCAAAGAACAAGAAATGAGGCACAGAGAATTCATCAATTATACTGTAGTAGTAATCATAACATAATAGCTGATACTGCATGCCAGGCACTGTGCATGGTACCTTATATGCCTTATTTTTCTTCATCCTCAAGACAACCTGCATTTTTCGTTTGAGAAAGCTGAGACTAGAGATGTTAGGTAATCTGTCCCAAGTGAAAGACCTAATAAGTGCTGAACCAAGACTGGAATTTTTGGTTTACTAGTCCATCACCCAGTACCAATATAAGTAGGCCTCTTCCTCCTCCCATAGATGCTGCTTGTAGAAATGCTTTTTGTTATCAAGATCACACTTTTAATGCCAATTCTAAATTCACTTTTCCATAGTAGGATGTTAACTGAAGTTGACTCCTGAGTTCACTGGCACTCCTATGATTAAGTTTAAATATCGATAAGGAGACACGTTAACTGATTTTCTGAAGACCAAGTGTGCTCGTTTATCTATCTGCTATTTCCTGTCTGTGGACACCTACAAGTGCAAAGAGAACAATTACCGCACTTTCAATCCCCTAATTCTTGCATCTGGAATAGCCTTTCCCCATTTTTTAATTTATGCATTTATCTCAAATAATTGTTGTGAGGATTAACTGAAAATAGGTTAAGCGGTTATTGCAGTTGGACTCAGTGAAATTATTATATTATATATTACACTTACATGCAGGTGTATTATAGGATCGGAGGTCGAAAGAAAGGTGGTGGAGGTTGGAGACCTAAGTTTGAAAATTACCACCTTACTGGAGGTAGTTCAAGTTATGGAATGATAAAGGGTGACCGAGGAAGAGCACACATAATGAGGAACGGATAGTTCCCAGGACTAAACACTAGAGAGTATCAGTATTTACATGACAAATGAATGAAAAAGAGACGATTAATGACATTTTAAAGAAGCTGTCACAGGATATTACGCTGGAAACAGGAATCAGAGTAGGAAGTTTCACTATTTTTAAACTTACTACTGTTCATTAATCCCACACCCGTGGACTGGGGCACTAAGAAAGGGGCCTTGAGAAGCCCAAACGACTCTATAGGCTCTAAAGGATCCGAGTCCAAAACACACTGCACACGAAAGAGCAGTACCAGCGCTAGTGCTGGATTCCACAATAAAGACACTGCGGCTAGACAATCCTAGGAACCTCACGAGGAAGCTAAGTCCGTCCGCGCAGGCGGGAAGGGAGTACACTGCCCCCTCCCAACCAGACCCGCTGGGCCTCCTCGGCCAGACCGACACTCCCAGCCCAACCTCGCGGGCCAGCGCGCGGCGGGAGGAGACCCAAGAGCAGCCCGGCGCCACCCACGGTGGTATCAACGAGCCCACACCCACTCCAAGGTCCCCTTCACCTCGCACCCAGTCCGGCAACCCGCCACCCCCAACTCTGGTTCACTGCCTGGAGAGAGTCTACGGAGTTCGGTAATTACCTGGAGCTCCACCGCGCCGCCATTACACCGGATGCACGTCACTTCCTCTTCCCGGGCCCAGCAGTAGAAGGAACGCGGAACGTGAAATACATAAAAAGCCACGCTAAATTGACTTTGAAATGTTATTCTATTAATTTGTTTTAAATGCCATCTTGTAATACCAGATTCAGAGCAGTCGATCCGGCCACACTTTTCCCTTCCCAAGGTGGCGACAAAAAATACAAACTACAAAGTCCAGAACCCACCGCAAAGGAGGGCGGAAGTGACGCGCGCAATTGTAGGCTTAGAAAGCCGCAATGTACGACGGGAACGGTAGTTCCTCTGGAGAAGCGCCAGAGAGCGCGTTCAGGAGGCCCGCGGGAAACATGGTTGTGAGGAAAATTTAGCAAAATTTACTTTAATCTAAAATTATATTTTTGCGCTTGGCAAAAAAGTAGACGTTAGTGTAGGCACTTTTTCTTGAAAATCTTGAGGAGCGCAGACACCTTTTTCAGACTTTTTACGATAGTTAGACCAAGAACGAATATAAGGAAAAAATGTTACCACATGTTAAGTGACTACTAAGTTTCAAGATTTCAAGCCTAAGTGAATATTGGACCACAAACAGAGTGAAGTGAGGAGAAACTATTTCTGTAGAGAAGATGTTGCCTCTGTTTTAGTTAAGTTACCAACTGACGAGAGAGACATCGCGAGGAGAGATTGCCTGACTGACTTGGAAATAGCGGTCTGTACAGAGCTCAGAGGTAATCAAGGTATTTTCTTAAACGTTACTTTTCGGTAGTAACAAAACCTAAAAGTTAAGCTACTTGTTACTATTTTGGGAACTGTCTTTTCCTAAAAACAGCTGTATCTTTATGTTCCTCAGCAATGTATAGGTGAGGCCTGGTTTCTCTACACGCTTACCTTTACAATTTTAGAGTGCTAATACTCCCAACCTTTTCCTAGAGACACGAGAGTATAATGATTACAGATAAAGACAGTGGAGTGGAACAACTTATGTTTAAAACATGAATCTATTGATATATACTCATGGACAATTACCCTTGGGCAGGTTACTTTACACTGTGTGCCCATTTCCGGATCTGTTAGGTAAAAATAATAGTGCACACCCCATAGGATATTTTTAAGAAGTTATTAGTTGATACACTTGATGCATTTGAGATAATTCCTACTATATAATAGTATTATCTGTCCCTTTTTCATATTTAAGATAATTGGCCATAGTTTAAAGTTCGTTTTGGTACCTTAAAATATTTAAGGGGATAGATTTCAGTCGCACTAATACAGGGCACAGGAAATGAATCTGGTAAGCGTTTGTATCTGTATCTGAAAAAACCATAGTACCACCTCTACAATTATCAATAGAAATAGGAAAGTTAGAGTTGGACCTAGGAGAATTGGATGGAACTGGGAAAGACTAGGTTTGTCATCTGGATCCTAAAGGAAGCAAACGGGGATAGAATTAAGAACGTAAAAAAGGTGAAAAGAAAGCGAGGAAACTAGCTGGGGCAGGAGTAGCTCCAGAGCTAGAGTGCCTCCCTGGGATAAACTGGCTAGGCCCTTGTAACATAGTCTGTCTCAGTCATTGGCCAGAGCCTCCCTGAGAAGAATGTGGCCTTGACTCAAAACCTGAGGTGGGCTTGGAAGTGGTCACAGCTAAAGTCTGTCGCCTAACCACATTCTTCGTAACTAGGTAAAAAGCCTTTTATTGAAGAGGTGTCTGAGCAGCACATCTCTGGTTTGTCACAGTTCACCTTTTGCACCATGTAGATTCATTCTCCATACACATTTAGGGAACCGTTTCCTTCCTGAAGAGAAACTTCAGACAGAAGTTAGTGGGACGAACTGTAGTCCCAATCTTTGCAGTTGGTCCTGAGCCACAACTGAACTCATTGCCTTTTTCCTCCACTATCCATTCTAAATTTTCCTCACTCTCAGCTACCATGTGTGCTGGTCTCAGTAATTAAAGTAGTGGTGTAAAAACTCTAATTCTTGAGAAATTTAAGCCCCTGTTAAGTCCCCTTCTCAGGCAGGTGTTGCTGCACTTGTCTATTTACAGTCACTATCAGGCAAAGTAGAGGTGCCCAAGTGCTCATATGAGTACCACACGTATTCTTACTTGCCCCCATTGAGTAACATCAAGCCTACCTCCTCCTGATGATCAGAGTTAGCTTCTCCGCCAAGGTGTTGACTCCTTCTTGCCAGCTTGTCCCTGAACTCAAGAAGTTCACAGTTCCCAGGCAGCAGGTGAAGCTTAATTCAGAAGGACCCTTGCTGTGTCCTCTAGCAAGAATACACCACCTTTGGAGACTAGGAACTCTTAACTGACAAAGTTCAGAGTTGCAGGAATGGGGTAAGTACTGTGTCTCTTAGTGGGTCATTGGGAATGATAGTAAATGGGGCTATAGCTGTTTTAATCCATTGTTTTCTGGCTCCATGTATTGTTTCTATCCAGGACCCTGAGCCACATCAGGGTCTACTGCATCCTGGGGAACAGCACCTCATTCTTGCAGGGTATTGTCTCTAAGCAAGTGCTTGAACTTATCCTCAGCAGGCCATTGCAGTGCTATATGAGGCCACCAGCTTCTAAGACATGAAACATGTGATACAACCAGTGGAATCCATGGTCACAGACACCTCCCTGCACCACCTTTGCTGTAAATTATTTCCCTAGTTGTATGCTTTATTGTATTGTATTCCAGGCATGCCTGTGGATCAGGCATTGTGTAAGTCCCCAGATAGTTGTGCTAGGTAAAGATTGATGGGTATGGAAGGCAACTGCTTACCCAAAATAAATAATCTAGTCCCCATGTTGCCCCTTCCAGGATAGAAAGATCCCAGTGTAGTCAACTTGCCACCAAGTGGTTACTTGATCTCCTAGAGGAGTGATGACGTATTAGGAGCTCAACATCAGTCTCTCTTGCTGGCAGATTGAATTTTCAGATGAGGCAGGAAACAGGTCACCTGTGGTAAGTGGAATCCATGCTTCTGGACCCATTCATAGACTCCATTCTCGTCACCGTGGCCATTTTATTCATGTGCCCATTATGCCAGCACTGGGGTGGCCACTGACAAGGACAGGCTAACATCAACTAACTGAGTAATTTTGTCTACTTGGCTGTTTAGTGCTTCTTCCATGATGTATACTTTCTGGTGGACATTGACATGCAATAAAAGGATCACACTTTTTGCCCATACCAGTATTTTTATCCACATACCTCTAGGCCTCCAAGACCTCCTTGTCTGCAGTCTTCTAAATCTCTTTATTTTCAGATATCTGACCAGCTAGTCAGGCTATTTGCCTTTCGCCTACATGTATATCTGTATGTATGTATGTATGTATGTATGTATTTGTCTGTCTGCCTATCTATCTATCTATCTATCTATCTATCTATCTATCTATCTATCTATCGAGAGACCACTTTTCCTTCCATACAAAGTAGATAATGGATGACCAGGTGTACACCTGAAGTTCTGAAGCTCTGCCCATTAGGAAGATTGTCCCTCTCCTCTGTTTTCAAGGCTGTTCCTGACTGAGAGTTTAATGTAGTTGCTGTTCAATTTAAGCTTTTATCCAAGTACTTAGCCAACCTGTCTGTAAACTAAGCCTTTTTTTCTTCTTCAGCTTGTTCAGGACCCCACCTCCTACCCAATATGGCCATCAGTATGAGCTGAGAGAGGGCTGTCAGTGCAATTGCGATGGGTGAGGTCAGGGTTTGCACTATCTGTTGATGCAGATTTCTTGTACCCCCTGGTCTTCTTCATGCCTTTATCCCCAATATAACACTTTCATCTTATGATGAATTGTGACTGGACCCCCAGAATTTATGACATGGTGGATTCAGCAAGACACATTTCACTTATGCCACTCAGCGTCTCACATTCCCCATTTAGCAGTAGCCTGCCAAGAGCTATTTTTCAAAAGTTGTACAACCTTGATCCAGAACCCCAGGAATTTGAACTGTGATTCTTCTACTAAGATTTCCATAAACTCCATACTGCATCTTTTCCTGAAACTGACAACTCTAATGCCATAGGATCTGCCAGATCCTTTAGCCCAAGTATCAAGGCTGCTTGCACTATGGCTCACACCTGCTGTGGAGCCCTTTCTTGTGCCAGGTTGCAAGGCTGGCAGCTTTGTATGTCACCTGGTATTATTTGGGCCAGAAATCCAGTCCTAGGCCTGGAGTGCATTGTTCACAGAACCCAAAGCAGCCTCCTAGGCCATGTGCTTTCTCCTTTCTTATAGGGGATGAAAGAGGCAGCAATTTGTCTTTTACTTTAGAGAGGATATTTTATCACTTCCCAGAACACTGGGCCCTTAGAAGCTTTAATGAAGGGACAGGTCCCTGATTCTTCATGGGGTTTATTTCCTAGTCTCTGGAGCACAAACCTCTAGCAGACTAGACACCTCTTGTTAACCTGTTTGAGCAACATGATGTCATTGTTATAATGGATCAATATGATCTTCTACAGAATTTCCAGATAATCCAGATCTCTTTGGACTATATTATGAAAGAGAAGAGTTAACAAAGCCTTGGGGCTAGACTGTCAATGCATGTTGTTGTCCGTTTATTTCATGTGGACATGAACTACTTCTAATTGTCTTTCTTGATTGGGGTAGAAAAGAATGCTTTCTCCAAATCAATGGTCACATACCATGTACCTGAGGCCCTATTCTCCTGCTTTAGTAATGATACCAGTCTTGGTATGGCGGCTGCATGTCGGGGCTGCTACTTGTTTGAACTTGGGGTATTCTCTAGTCATTCTGCTAATTCATCTGGTTTCTGCAGGTGCCAGAATGTCAAATTAAAGGGAGATGTGATGGGAACTATTATTTCTGTATCCTTTATCTCTGTCATACCCCTGGCATTGTTATATTGTTTTAGATTTACACTCTTGGCCAGGAGAGGCAGTTTGAAAGACTTCTCTTTGGCTTTCCCATTCTGATAGCTCTCACTCTGCAGGCCAAGGACAATATATGGAAATTACTCCAACTGTGAAGTATGTCAATCCCATCTATATACTTGGGACTGGGTAAATGACCACTAAGTTAATCTGTGAATCCAGTGGACCATTGTGGGCCAGACTCTGGCCATAACTCCATTTACTACCTGGCCTCCATATACCTCCATTCAAATAGCAGAGCCATGATGTTGCTTCAGATCTTCAGGTATCAGTGTCAACTCTGACTTGTATCTGATAGCCCTCAAAATATGTGAGTACTCCCCTTTATCCATGTACAGTCATTGAAATAAGTCCAAGTGGGTTGTTGGGGAAAGGCTCATGAGAAGTTTTTTTTTTTTTAATTGAAGTACAGTAAGTTATAATATGTCAGTTTCTGGTGTACAGCACAGTGTCCCAGTCATGGATATACATACATATATTCAGGCACGGGGGTATAGCTCAGTAGAGCATTTGACTGCACATATTATTCATTTCATATTCCTTTTTCATTAAAGGTTATTAGAAGATATTGAATGTAGTTCCCTGTGCAATACAGAAGAAACTTGTTTTTTCAGATCTGTTTTTGTATATAGTAGCTAACATTTGCAAATCTCAAACTCCCAAATTTATCCCTTCCTACCCCCTTTCCCTGGTAACCATAATAATGTTTACTATATCTGCGAGTCTATTTCTGTTTTGTAGATGAGTTCACAGTGTCCTTTTTTTTTGAGATTCCACATAAGAGTGAAATCATACGGTATTCTTCTTTCTCTTTCTGGCTTACTTCACTTAGAATGACGATCTCTAAGTCCAACCATGTTGCTGCAAATGACATTATTTTATTCTTTTTATGGCTGAGTAGTATTCCATTGTGTATACATACCACAATTTTTTTATCCAGTTATCTGTCAATGGACAATTAGGTGGCTTCCATGTCTTGGCTATACAACATATACTAGATATGATGTTGCAGGGTGCTTGCTCTTGAGACCTACTAAGTCTTCAACCAATAGTCTGAAAACTGGTACAGGTCCAGGAATTGGGCAAGAGATTGTGACTTTTTATTGGGGAAAACACCCTCAGCCTCCTGCACATCCATTCTTGTAATCATGTATATATTAAGCAACACTGTCGTTGGCTGCCCATATATTTTGCCCCTTGTGACACCATGTTCTGTTAACCATTTTCACAACTCCCTATTGGCTGCTGCTCCTATGTTCTGGTTATTATAATTGTGACCTCCTAGCATCTGAGGGTTAAGTGTTGTTCATCCCCTCTTACTTCAGAGCCACATCATCTGCACTGCTACTAATGAACCAAATTCCATGGCAGGCTCTCCTATAGTCAGCCCTGAGTTGTAAAGAGGAATCAGCACTGGATGTCTTTCTTTGTGATGCTGGTGCCCCTCTTACTAGCACATTCCTCTTGGCCATGGGGAATGATATGTCTTTTGGATCCTCCTGTGCAAAGTAATTTTCTGGTAGGTTTTCTGGCCTCACATAATATATTCACTCCAGCATGTCCACTCTCCTGAGCTCTTTATGTTCTTTCTCCAGGGTCAGCTATGGCAATTCAGGCACTTCATTTCCCTCGGCATGAGCCATTACTCCTCCAGATGTCTGGGAATTACTCTAACAGCACGTTTGCTCCACCTACTTGGATTCTTTCCAGAGTGTTTAATTCTATATTCCAAGAGAATGCCCCCAAATCAATAAACTCTCTCTGTCTAGTATATTCCAGTGTTCTCTACCACTGAAAAGTTTTAGCAATTGCTCAACCATATTGTGCCAAGTACTAATGGTGCCCCATATACCACCTAGGATGGGCCCAATTTTTTGCCAGTCAGGAAGTGAGGGATCCAGTTTCAAAATCCCAACTCACTATTTAGTTTTTTGAGTCATTCCTGGTGCCACGGTGTCATTTGGGTCCTCTGAGAAGTGGACATTGAGATGGAGACAGGAGAGTAAAAAGTTTGTTGGGGATTGACACCTGTGAAAGGAAAGGGCAGGAAAAAAGATTGAGCAGGAAGTCAACAGACCACAAGGCAGATCTGATGAAGTCTCTGAAAGCCCAGCAGAGAGGTCCAGCATGAGGAGTAGCATTTAGAAGAGTCTTGCACTGGGTGAAAGTCTAGGCCCTTTGTAGCACATCTTGTTTGGTCATTGGCTGAGGCCACCCACCCCCAAGAAGAGCGTGACCTGAGCTCAAAAGCTGAGGCCAAACCTGAAGGAGTTAATAGCTGGAGGCCACAAGTCCTTTCCTGAAGAGGGATCTGAACATCTGAAGGGTACATTTCTGTGTCTGTCACATAGGTACTAGTACTAGAAATAATTACATGTGTTTGGTATGTTCTGTATTTCTTAATTAGTTCACCACTGTTGTAAGGATCACATGGGAGTAATTGTCAAATCAGAAGAGATCTCAGCCTTTCCTGGGTTTAAGTTCATATAAAAATTTCAGAGATTGTAGATTTTAAGGGAATGACCTGAAAATTTGCCACTGCCCTCACTGTTCATAATAGGTTCTTAGTTCATGGGAAACATCGATGAAACCCTTACGAAACAGCTAGAAATAGAAGGAGAATTTTACTCTCCTTCAATCTGATATTATTGGTACTGTAAGAAACTGATCACAGCAATTTGGTCTCATTATTAAGCAGGTTTCTGCTTCTCTCTGAAGCTTACCTGAGACTCTAGTTTAGGCAAGAGGTTAATGATTGTGTCATTAACAGAAAACAGTCTCAGAGCCCTATGAAAAAGACTGTACTAGGTTCTCTGAACTATGGGTATTTCAAAGAACAGAATCTTGGGGACAAGCTTCCAAGGTAAAATTCCTTAGGAAACTTTTAGACTTTATCAGTGTACCAAGTTAGAATTCCCAGGACTCTTTTCTGTCCAAAAGGGGACATCCTTCATCAAAGCTAACTATTTGACCCAAGATCCAGTGAAATACAAATTAAGTTCAGTGGACTTAATAAACTATTGAAGGAAATTTTAATATGGTCATTTATTCAGAATATTTTTGGTATTACTTTAATGTTCTGTTTTTTGTGGGTATATGAAAGAGCCCTTTCCTTTTCTTCTGAAGCTACTTCAAGTCTTTAATTTGGTTAACTCTGCCTTTGGGATCTGATTTTCACTAACACTTAAGAATTGAGAAACAGATATTTTTACTGAGTCTCCTTACTTTCATAGTCTTTTTTCAATAAGAATAGTTCTTCCTTTTTATGAGACTACAAATGGACAAACCAACTGTGCAACAAAGCCATACTGGAAGTGTCGCATTTGAGAATAATTCTTATTTAATTGTGTATCATTCAAGGTTGACTTTATATGTCAAGACCAGCTCATGAATGACATTAGCTGTTGGCTTTAGCAGTGAAGGCCAGCCAGCTGAGTTAATGACCACTGATCTAAGGATCCTCACTAATCCCTTTTCCTATAAAGCTCAAATGCTGTCTTGGAGAGGGAGTAAAGGAGGGATGGATCTTGAATGCTTAAAGTTTTACCTGGATACCTGAGCATTACTTAGTGTTGTTTTTGTTTTTGTTTTTGTTTTTGTTTTTGTTTTTGTTTTAGTGGTTGGGCAGTACTAACCTGCAAGGGGTGTTTGGAAATGTGTAAGGATGGTGAAGTTTGTCACCATGCCTGGAAAGGCTGCTCCTGGTATTTTGGAGAAAGAGGAGGTAGGGATGAGAAGGGGCAGGGGTGCTAAATGTCTGCAGAGCTCTGGAAAGAACTGTCTTCCCATCATACTCCTTGAATTATCGTGAGAAACACAGAGAGTGCTGAAATCATATTCTCCATTTGGGTTTAGAAGAGTGGCTTAACAGTTTCTGTTTTGTTTAATTTTTCTCCACACAACCCAATGAGTAGAGTTCTTGAGGAAGGTAAGAGTAGTTTAAATCAAATTAAGAATTACTTTTCCTTCTCATATCCCATTTGTAATATGATTGGTCCTGTTACAGCTATACTTAAAAGGAGAGTTAACCAAATGCAACGTCATTATAGCTGTATTTTTAAAAACTGGGAGTACCGACTCCTGGAAGGAACAAGAGATATTCTTTACTTGATTTTCTTTAAGATATGTTTTTGTCTAGGGCACCTAAATCTCAGATGATTATATTTATCACACTCAGAAGCCAAAGCTTTGACCCGCTATTGTGTGACTCAATTCATATCATATTTTGTCCATTTTAACAAGCCTCCAGTGCTTATGTAACCCACATGTAATAACTTAAAAGGTCTGTTGGAACTATTTCTGACAGTTTCTACGAAAATACTTTAATTGGGATGGCCAACAGCTTTTAACTGCCACAGGGGATGTTTTGCTACAGGAGGTGGGTGGGAAAAGAAACAAAAACCCACTAAAGAAGAGGGTTCTTTTACCCACCCCCACCCCAACCTGTGTTTTTCTTTCTGATGATGTTTCCAGAAAGCTGGACTTTCAGACAAATGTTAATGTTTCCAAAAGGCAGACAGTGCCTTTTTCTGTAAGTGAAAGCAGAGGCAGGAGAAAATGCTTTCCAGGGGGAAGTGGAGATGAAGAGGAAAGTTGGGTCTAAGAGTAAGGAAGAGTAAAAGAGAAGACTAAAAGCAGTGAAAAAAAAAGAGAAGGAGAGAAAGAGAGAAATAAATGAAATGGTAACAAGAGTGATATTTCAGAGTCATAATCCAACAGGAGTGAGCAGTAATGATCTTGTATTGCAAGCAAGTGGACAAGGACTCTACCTTTGGTACAAGAGAAGAATTTGATGATGATGTGTGCTGCATGCTCGAATCTCAGCACTGCCTGGGCCATTGGGAAACAGGAGGGAGCACACTGAGTCTGTCTGCAAATTCTGCCTCTGAGAGGGAAGCTGAGATAACCAATCTCGGGTACTAGGGAGCAGTAGAGCATGCTAGTTAAAACATGACGCCCAGAGCCAGATTGATAGTCTAAGTCTAAATTTAATAGCTGAATTAGCTATTTATTGTTACATAACAAATTACACTAAAGCTGAGTGTTTGAAACTACATTTATTATCTCACATTTTCTGGGAGTCAGGAATCAGGTGCAGCTCAGCCGAGTTCTCAGGCTCAAGGTCCCTCACAGGGCTGCAGTCAAGGTGCTGACCAGGGCTGCAGTCATCTCGAGGCCTGACTGGTAGAGGATCTGCTTCCACGCTTGCTCACATGGCTGTTAGTGGCCTCAGGTCCTTGCTGCCCAATGGCCGGAGACATCATTTCCTTGCCACTGATGTGGACCTCTCCCTAGGGCAGCTCACAATATGGCAGCTGGCTTCCATCAGAGCAAACAAGTGGGCACACCAATCTCAAAAGTGACATCTCATCATTTTTGTCTGTTCTTTTCGTTAGAATCAAGTCACTAGGATCATTCCACACTGAGTGGAAGGGAATGACCTCAGGGTGTGAATGCTAGGAGGTCATCTCAGAGGCTTAGGTAACCCAATCTACCAAGCTTCAGTTTCCTTCATGCTATAATAAGGATGAATAATAGCACTTACAACATTAAACTATACAATAAAGAACATTTTTGGGTATGTGTATGTTGTTTGAGGATGAACTAATATAATGTATGTAAAATGCTGAATGTGGGAGAAAACTCTAATCCGAAAAGATACATGCACCCCAGTGTTCACAGCAGCATTATTTACAATAGCCAAGACATAGAAGCAGCTTAAATGTCCATTGAAAGATGAATGGATAAAGAAATTGTGGTGTATATATATATATTTTTTTTTCAGCTATAAAAAAGAATGAAAAAATGCCATTTGCAGCAACATTGATGGACCTAGAGATTATCATACAAAGTGAAGTAACTAAGTAACTCAGAAAGAGAAAGGCAAAACTATATGGTATTACTTATATGTGGAATTTTAAATATGATACAATGAACTTATTGACAAAACAGAAATAGACTCAGACATAGAAAACAAAATTATGGTTACTAAAGGGGGTGAGAGAGGGATAAAGTAGGAGTTTGGGATTAACAGATACAAAGTATTATATATAAAACAGATAAAAAACAAGGTCCTACTGCATAGCACAGGGAACTATATTCAATATCCTATAATAAATAATGGAAAGAATATAAATATATATATATGTATGTATATAACTGAATCACTTTACTGTATACCAGAAACTAGCATAACATTATAAATCAACTTCACTTGAATTAGAAAAAATTAAAATGCTGAATGTGGTACCTTACACATTTACTTTTGAAATAATGAACGTTTTTTCTTCCTAGGGATTTCCTTTACTTTTCTTCCATGCAAGTAGCTGGTTTACTTTGCTCATTCCTCAGGAGGGAGGTATGGCTGAACAGGAAGCTGAAGTCCTGCTGGTCTTCCCAGTTTGATTTCCAAAAGCCTAGATCCTATGGAAACAGAAACCAAATAAATGGGAAAAATACTGGGGGAAAAGTAGGTCCTAGGAAGGAAGAGTGGGGTGCATGCTGAACTTTCTCCTTCTTAAATTAGGCTTCACATATTAGAAAGGTCTTTGTTTTCTAATTCTTTTTTTAACTTGTTTTTATTGAGTTATAGTCATTTTACAATGTTGTGTCAAATTCCAGTGTAGAGCACAATTTTTCAATTATACATGAACATACATACATTCGTTGTCAAATTTTTTTTTCTCTGTGAGCTGCCACAAGATCTTGTATATATTTCCCTGTGCTATACAGTATAATCTTGCTTATCTATTCTACATATGCCTGTCACTATCAACAAATTTTGAAATCCTTTTGAATAAAGAATTTGGTGAAAATGATGGACATTTGCATAAGCAATTCAGTGAAGGAAAATGGCCAGACTATATTATGAAGAGGGAAGGTGTCTACAATCTTACTGAATCCTTCAGCATGAGTTCTGTAATCCTTGGATTAGGTAGAAGGAAAGTAGCCTGAAAAAGCAATAATGGGGATTTCATTGCCTGGAGTTTAGGTTTAGATTGAGTTAGTACTTAATACTACTTGGTAGTATTTTTAAAGTTGCATATCTGTACACAGCAAGTCACTTAACACTATCTTTGAATACTATAAATATTCTATACACTATTTTTGAATACCATAAATATTCTATCATACAGCCAAAGCTGTGCTAAGAAAAATGCTGACTGTTTGGATGGCTTAAAAGTCACTGTTCAATATATTGAGATATTTAGGGATAAAAAGAAATAAAGGACATTTCTCATAGTTGTGTATTTGATCAATAAATAGAAATTATTACCAAGCACAGGTCACAGTAAGAGATACTGAGAGAAATATGAAGTTTAGGAAAATGTGCTCTACTTCAAATTTTCTATCTAGTTGAGAGCTACTGTCAAGCTGATTTTTTAAAATCTAATTGAGAGCCTCTGCGAAAGGGTTGATTTGACCTATGGTGTCTTTTTATCAGGTTTCACTCCTGATTTTTGAAAATCCCCAGGGAACAAGTCCTTGTTCCACAAACCTGTCACAAGAGACAGGATATCACAGTGGTTAAGGTGGCCAGCCCTGAAGCAAAGATGACTGACAGAATTTATACCTTGGCTCTGCCACTTGGTAGCTGTTTGATCTCGTTCAATTTACTTAAGCATCTCTGTACCTCAGTTTTCCTACCTATAAAGCAGTAAAAGTAATATTACTCATGTCATATGGTTATTGTGAGAACAAAATGAGATAGTCTGCAAAAATACTTAGAACGTATTAGTCCAAGTATGTCTGGCTCAGTAAACATGAGCATATTCTTATTAGCTGGTTGTTACTTTTCTCCATGAAATGACTGCTTTAGGCTTTTCTGCTCACCAGCGATTGCCATCTTATAAGCACTTCATCTAGTTGCTATTTTCTTCCCATCCTAGTTATGCCCCAAAGACAGACATAGTTCCTAACCTTTAATTGCCCAAGGCACAGCTGTGGTGTTTTATAGAACTTTACTGAATCATGCATGAGATGATAATACAATGCAGACAAGGAAAACCTTGGACAAAGCATTAGGTACCATTTCTCTTGGAGTCCATTAGCCATGCCCTTCCAGAGGGGCTCCTTGGCAGGCTGACTCTGTCCTTTACTCTGCCTTGCTATGATGGTCCAGGGCTTGACTCATTTTCCCCAGAAAGCTGTCCACTCACTCCTGCCCTTCTTTTTGGGGCCCAGGGCCCCCACTCACTCTGGCTCTAGCTTTTTCAAGAGAGAGTAAAAACCAGTCAACATCATCATAATCTCTGCAGAAATAACACATGCCCACAAAGAAAACAGAGCAGATTCCATTCTCATTGTCTGAAGTATCTCCATTCCCACTTTCTTCTTTACTTTGTACAACCTAAAGGCCCATAAAAATGTATTCTCTCAAAGAGCTATCTTTTCCCAAATATAAATTTTCTGCTATCACTAGAACAATAGGGACACATTTCAGTCTGATTTTATCTACACCAAACTCCATCCAGAAAAAAACCTCTTTATAGTTTCTCTCACAGTTATCTCACAATGAATGTTTTCAGGACACAGGGGAGTGGGGAAGATATTGAATCAGAATGACCAGGTTGTTAGTATGGACAATTGCAGCTCATTTCTGCTGGAGATCCTTTAATAAACTATATACAGTGTTTTCCAACAGAAATGTAATGCAAGCCACATATGCAATTAAAAATTTTTAATAAGTAAAGCTAAAAAAATCAGGTAAAATTAATTTTGACGTTATATTTTAGTTAACATATCCAAAATAATTATAATTTCAACATATAATCAAGAAAAATATGAATGAGATAATTTACCTTTTTTTTATACTATGCCTTTGAGGTTCCATGTGTATTTTACACTTAAAGTGCATGTCTGTTTGGACCAGCTACCTTTCACGTGCTCAGTAGCTATGTTTGGTACTAGCCATATTAGCGTGAAGAACATACCTCGACATTGCCCCTAACAGGACAGTGGGGTCCTTCATTGGCTGAGAGCTGCTCCTGGGGGAGTTAACTTCTGGCCAGCTTGGCATTTCAGCCAACATTGCTCTTGAAGCCAGAGAAAGTTTTCAGGCAAAGAGATGTGAGCCTTTATGCTAAAGAACCATTAGGGGAGCTATCCACCAACCACAGGTGACCTCTGCAGAGGCCAGGGGACATGGTTAAGGTAACAACAGTGTTCACTACAACTACCTAAAACAATACCTGGCAGCGTTCCATCCTAGTGCTAGCCAAAAATGGCCAACTAGTTACAAAATTGGGATACTGTATTAGGAAAATTACCAAACAAATGTTTTTTTCTCCTCAGCAAAAGAGATTGTTCTCTGGTGAATGTGAAATGTTAATGTCCTGAGGTTTTTTTTTTTTCCCCCTTTACTTTCTATTTCCTCCATTTCAAGCCTGCAGATAGATAGAGCCCACTCTTGCCTCAGAAAAGGTTAGTGATAGGTCTAAATATAGAAGACTTTGATGGCTTTTTTTAAAATTGAAGTATAGTTGATTTACAATGTTGTATTAGTTTCTGGTGTACAGCACAGTGATTTAGTTATACACATATATATTCCTTTTCATATTCTTTTTCATTATAGGTTATTACAAGCTATTGAATATAGTTCCTTGTGCTATACAGTAGGACCTTTGTTTCTGAAAGCAGGCACCTCTGGAGGGGAGTATTCTATAGCAGAGTGGAAGAGAAGTTCACACAGTGAGAGGAAGGAATAGAGGTGCGTAAGTCTGCAAGTAGCGAGAACTTGGGCCCCATTCAGTGGCAGTACCTTAGCATGGGGGGAGCAGTAAAATGGCAAGATTGCAAGAATGCCTGCTTGCACACCTAAGGTGGTAGGACTTCAGGCAAAGTGTAGTGGAGATTTCATTGACTTTAAGCCTGGCACAGAAATGTCAGTCATCATAAGTACCAATGGGCATCTCAGCAGTGATCAGTGTGGACCAAAGATTAGATGGAGACTCCCCAGAAATATGCTCTGGGTGAGACTCTTGCACATTTGCAGGGCTCTGGGTCCTAGTAAATTTGCATTATATGTATATGTATTTTTTCTGGATTGGTTCCTTTAAAGTGTCAACATTATCTCTAAAAAGCTTTCAAGAGGTTTTCTGGAAGTATGGGTGGGATTTTTTTTAAATCCCAGATTTCATGAAATGAGCACAAAATTTTCTTTTTCACACTCTAGGGCTGTACCTATGTATCTGTTTTTCTGGCTTCCTTAAAAAAAAAAAAGGAGCATTTATATTTTAAATAGTTGATATTCTTCGTACATCCTATATTTATAAGATATCAAATCATATACTCCAAAAATAAGAACTAAGTCTTGAGGCTATAGCCAAAAAACGACATATGCATTTTAAATACATTGAGTGAATATTTTAATAGAAACATCATCATTATTGCTGCTACTTATCGATTCTGAAATTTTATTTTATTTTACTTTAATTTTAAGTAAATATACTTTCAGGCCTACTGAAAAGTTGTAAGAATAGCACAATGAATTCTTATACCCTGAAGCAAAATTTCTCAAATGTAACATTTTACCACATCTACTTTATTATTCTTTTTCTCTCTCTTTCTCGCTCTCTACCTCTGTCTCTCTTTCTCCCTCTTCCATTCCTCATACACACACACATGTACTCTCATATATGTATATATGAGATTGTAAGGAAGCTGTAAAAATGTCTCTTTACACTTAAACACTTTGGCATTTATTTTCTAAAAGCAAAGACATTCTCTTACATAATCACAGCACAGTTAAATTCAGGAAATTAACATTGACAGAATACTATGACCTAATCAACAGACCTTATGCAAATGTTGCCCGTTTGCCAGTCCTCAGTGGCAAAAGGAAATCCTAGATCACACATTACTTTCAGGTGTCATGTCTCTTTCATTTCCTTTAATCGGAAACAGTTCCTCAGTTTTTGCTTTTCAGAATTAATCTCTAACTCCAAAATTTATTCGTTTATTTATTTTCCATTTTAATATTATGCCACTTTTAATTTTAAAATGCATGTGGAAGTAGTTACTTAACTATATTTCCATTTCCTAACAACTATTGTGGAGAATTATTATAAAGTAATTTATATAACAGTAGAACTTGCCAAGTAAATACACTTTTTGTAGGTTGGTAAATTTTTTTTATTTGAGTTCTTTTTTATTGAAGTATAATCAGTTTATAATGTTGTGTCAATTTCTGGGACACAGCATAATGTTTCAGTCATACATATACATACATATATTCGTTTTCATATTCTTTTTCATTGTAGGTTACTATAAGATATTGAATATAGTTCCCTGTGCTATACAGTATAAACTTGTTGTTTATCTATTTTTTATATAGTAGTCAGTATTTGTGAATTTCAAACTCCCAATTTAGCCCTTCCCACCCCCTTTATCCCTTCCTTAGTAACCGTAAGTTTGTTCTGTATGTCTGCAAGTCTGTTTCTGTTAATAAGTGTTCTTTTTTTTTTTCTTTTATAATGTTGATGTTTTTGAAGAGTATGGATCAGTTGTTTGGTAGAATGCCCTTCAATTTGGATTTGTCTGATGTTTTGTCCTGATTAGATTCAGATTATATGTGCATTTTTGGTGGTAATGCCATAGAAGTGATGATGTGCTTTGTTCTCAGAACATCATATCAGGAGGCACATGATATCAATTCCATTGAGAAAGTCTTATCATGAAATAAATGTCAACTGAAGTAACCAGTCTACTCAGGGACATAGTTGGTTTATATTATGGTGCAAGTTTTTTTATACTGTCATTAGTTGATAACAAACAATTCATGGACTGATACTTTGAGTAGCACTCTTATCCTGTGCATTTGTTGATTATCTTCCTAGTGTTCATTTCTCAATTTGTCCCTTGCACAATAGCCTTTAATCTTTGTTTTAAGGTTTCACCTCAACTTAGGGAAACCAACTCCATCCCCTCACTCTACCAGAGGAGCATATGATCAAGGTTATGTCAATAAAAGCATTGCATCCCTTTGGCTTCAGTATTGTTTCAAGATGGGATGTGACTGATGAAATTTAAATTACAGTGAGTCTTGGGACTTTCGGTGGGAATGCTGGGGCAACAATTTGGTTTCCTTTTGGAAAATGTGCTAGGAATATGAAGTCTGGAATTACTCCAGCCATTGTCAGTATGGGGGCTAACCTGAGATCAAAGCTGGCCAGGGAAGGAGAGAACAGTTGAACAAACTGGAGGGGACAGTTGAACTAACTGAAGGGAACAGTTGCTATTGACTTTACAAATGTCTAGATTAAACCTGACTTGATATCTATTTTTGAACTGTTTAGCAATAGTTCTAAACCAAAGTTTGTATTATCTACTATGGGAGGAAATATGTAAGAGTATCTTTGGTTGTGAGGGATGCTATTGTCAGTAGGCTATGACTACTGGCATCTGGTTCCTAAAGTCAGGGACATAAAGGATAGTTCATAATAATAACAAAGAATTGCCCCAGTCAAAATGCCAATAGCAGTACTATCTCCCCAGTTGAGTAACACTTTTAGGTTTCTAGGTTTGGATTGGAATTTTTACTTATTTTGAACTGAAGATATTCTACCTTGCAGGGATACTATTCAGGGAGTATGTATGGATCTAGATAGAGTGTTTATAACTACATCCATTTTGATGGTCATGGCTTATTCTATCCTAGTCATTAAATGTTTTGTATATTACACCAGCTACCAGATCCAGAATTCTCTGCTCTAAGTCTGCTATGTCTGGGGTGAGCCTGAGTGATGAACTTTAGTATTTCAATGCCGTCTTCCTCAAATCCTAATTGCATCTGCAAACTCCACATGAGGGGACTTCTATCTTGGTTTTTTGATTTTTACAATCCAGCCTCTTTTCTTACTGACTTGAACTCTATTCCTTGGCTGGGAATCCTAGGTTATTCCTAAGCCTGTGGCATTTCCCTCTTCCAAAAAACTGGATTCCACTCACCAACACGATGCCAGTGTTTGGAGCACTGTTTTGACCAAGCCTCTTAAGAGTACTGCATTTGGCCTATCTCTCAAAATTTTTCACAGAAGACATTGTTGTAGCTATGCCAAACCACCAGCAGAGCTCCCTCAAGTAACAATGGCATCCTTGACTGACTTGGAGCTAGTCAACTCATCTAAGTACTGAATTTGGCCTGATGACTGCCTCCCATCAGGAGGCCCAGTCCTGAAGTACAGTTAATCCTCAGTTCAGTCTAATCCTGCTTCTTCGGTCTTTGCTTCACCATGTCTCATGTCTGAACCTCATAGGTAATGACAGTGTCTTAAGGAATTAACTGAGGCTCTCCACCTTCCTGAAGCCAGACTCATCCTTCTTCAGAGAGAAAAGAACAGAGATTCTTGTTTGGTAAGGAGTAGTATAGTTTAATATATTATAGAATGGAGATTTAAGAGAGTTATCCAGGTAGAGAAATTTACATTCAAAAACTAATAGAGTAAAAATAACATGAGCTTTGTTGATGGTTACTAAAATTAGCTTCTTATGTTGATTTTGTCACTGGATGAAGGGTTCCTAAATATTTGGGAAGGAGGGATTGCTTTTAGCCTGAAGTTTTTTTTAGCTTTATTGAGGTATAATTGACAAATAAAATTATAAGATATTTAGAATATACCACTTGATGATCTGATATAAACATACACTTGTGAAAGGATTTTCCCTGTCAAATTAATTATAGCATCTATCACCTCACTTTTTTTGGTTTTTGGTGATAACATTTAAGTTCTGCTCTCTTAGCAAATTTCAGTTATACAGTACAGTGTTACCAACTATTGGCACCACGTTTTAGATTAGCTCCTCAGACTTTATTCATCTTGTAACTGAAAGTTTGTCAACCTCTCCCTATTTCCTCCACCTCTCAGCCTATGGCAATGACTTTTCTACTCTGTTTCTATGACTTTTTTTTTTTTTTAAGATTCCACCTGTAAGTAGTGCCATATCTTTCCCTGTATGGCTTATTTCACTTAGCATGATGCCCTCCAGGTTCATCTATGTTGTTGCAAGTGGCCAAATATCTTTCTTCTTTTAAGGCTAAATAATAGTTCATTGTATACATATGCCACATTTTCTTTATCCATTCATCCATCAGTGGATGCTTTGGTTATTTCCATATCTTGGCTGTTGTAAATAATGCTGTAGTGAACATGAGAGTAAAGATATCTCTTTGAGATAATGGTTTTGTTCCTTTGGATATATACCCAGAAGTGGGATTGCTGGGCCATATGGTAATTTTATTTTTAATTTCTTGAGGAACCTCTATACTTTTTTCTAAGTAGATATACCACTTTACTTTCCCACCAACAGTGTAAAAATGTTCCCTTATTTCCACATCTTCACCTACATTTGTTATCTCTTGTCTTTTGAGAATAGCGTATCCTGACGTGTGAGGTGATAGCTCCTTGTGGTTTTTATTTGCATTTCCCTGATGATTAGTGATGTTCAGAACATTTTCATGTGCATTTGGCATTTGTATGCCTTTTTTGGAAAAATGTCTATTTAGTTCATTTGCCCATTTTTAAATTGGTGGTTTTATTTTTTATTTTTATTTTTTTGCTATTGGGTTATATGACTTTCTTGTATATTTTAGGTTTCAGACATGTGGTTTGAAAATATAATCTTCCATTCCATAGATTGTTTGGTGGTTTCCTTTGCTATGCCAAAGCTTTTTAGTTTGATATAGTCTTGTTTTTCCTTTTTATACTTTTGCTTTTGATGTCAAATCCAGAAAACCTTTGCCAAGTTCAAAGTCAGGGAGCTTACTCTAACCTTTTCTTCTAGGAGCTTTATGATTTTAGGTCTTAATACATTTTGAGTTGATTTTTTGATATGTTATAAGGTAGGAGTCCAGGTTTATAATTTGCATGTGGCTATCTGGTTTTCCCAGCACCTTTTATTGATGAGATTGTCTTTTTCCATTGTATATTCTTAGCTTTCTCATAAATCAGTGTTCATTCAACCAATCTATATATTTTGCTTGGAGAATTTTAGTCCATTTATATTTAAAGTAATTATTGATAGGTGTGGGCTTACTATTGCCATGTTGTGTTCTTTGGTTGTTTTGTAGATCCTTTGTTTCTTTCTTCCCCTCTTACTCTCTTCCTCTGTGATTTGATTATTTTCTATAATGGTATACTTTGATTTCTTTCTCTTTATCTTTTGGGTATTTACTATGACTTTTGCTTTGTGGTTACCATAAGGCAACCACAATTTAATTTAATATTAAAATATTATACTTATAACAGTCTATTTTAAGCTGATAACAACTTAACTTAAAATGCATATGAAAGCTCTACATTTTTATACACACCCATTTTATGTTTTTAATCTTTTTATATTGTGTATCCATTAACAAATTATTGTACTTAGTTATTTTTGAATACTTTTTTCTTGTAACCTTCATACTAAAGTTAGAAATGATTTACCTACCAATATTACAATATTCTTAATTCAACTAAATTTTGTCCTTACCATTGAGTTTTGTCTTTCATTTTTCATGTAACTAACACCCTTTTGTTTGAGCTTGAGAAAGTCACTTTAACATTTCTTGTAAGGCTGGTCTAGTGGTGATAAACTCTATCAGCTTTTGTCAGTCTGGGAAACTCTTTATCTCTCCTTCAATTCTACAGGAAAGGTTTGCCAGGCAGAGTATTCTTCTTTGGCAGCTTCTTCTTTTCCAGTACTTTGAATATATCATCTCTCTCTGTTCTGGTCTGCAAAACTTCTGCTGAAATCTGCTGATTATCTTATGGGGGGTTGGGGTGTCTCTTGTATATAACAATTTACTTATCTTTTGCAGCTTTTAAGGTTCTCTCTTTCTATTTAACTTTTGACGTTTTAATTCTAGTGGGTCTCTGGATTCCTCTTATTTTGAACTCTATGAATTTCCTGGATCTGAATGTCTGTTTCTTTCCCCAGGTTAGGGAAGTTTTCAGCCATTGTTTTTTTGAATAAGCTTTCTGTCCTTTCTCTCTCTCTTCTGTGACCCCTTTAATGTGAATATTGGTCCACTTGATGGTGGCCCATAAGTCCCTTAAGATATTGTCACTCTTTTACATTCTATTTGCTCCTCTAATTGGATGAATTACACTGCCTTGTCTTTGAGTTTGCTGATCTTTTCTTCTGCTTCATCTAGTCTGCCATTGAGCCCCTCTATTACAATTTTCAGTTCAATTATTATATTCTTCAGCTCTATGATTTCTGATTGGTACTCTCTTATGTTTTCTATCTACTTATTGAATTCTCAATGAATTGTTCTTCTGACCTCAGGGAGCAGTTTTTTGACCAGTATTTTGAACTCTTTATTGCTTAATCACTTATCTCCATTTTATTAATATCTCTTTCTGGAGTTTTATCTTATTCTTTTGTTTGGAACATAGTCTCTGTTTCTTCATTTTCCTTGACTCTCTGTGTTGGTTTCTGTACATCAGATAAAACAGCCACTTCTCTCAGTCTTGACATAGTGGTCTTGTGTAAGCAATTAGCCTTGTTAATCAGCCCAGCCAAGCTCTTGGTTTTCTTTCAAACCATTGTGATTGTCCAAGCTGCCTTCTTTATTCTTGTTGCCTCCCAGTAATTGAGGATGTACCAAGACCCATCAGTGTCCCAAAGGGGAAGATCACAGTTGGCACCTAGATGTGGGCTCATTAGAATCTGGACCCTCAGGCAGCAGCTGGGAAAGTATGTACTTAAGTCCCTTCCAGGGAGAAACTGGGAGATACGTGTTTTTGCCTGCTCCCTCTGTTCTGGCCTTGTTGTATAGCCAAGAAGGCAAGGGGTGCTCCTGTGCTCATTACAAACTATTTCTTTGTTTGCAACAATCCTGTGGGATTTGTGAATGCAAGCCCCATTGGCTGTCAGAGCCAAGCAATTGAGGGCCCATCTCTGAGGCAGCAGCTGCAAAATCTGGGGTGCCATATGTGTGTACAAGCTCTTTCCAGGGAGATACTAGCAACTTGGTTTTATTGTTGGAGCAGGATGAAGGGAGAAGGCAGGAGATGTCTGCCAGCTTCCCCAGTCTCAGTATGATACAGCCCAGCCAAAAATATATACCAAAGTTAGAAGCCTGACCCTCAGGCATCTGCTTTTAAATTATGTAGGTAGATCCCTTTCAGGGAAAGACCAGGAGATGAGCTGAGTCCTAGTCTTTGTTTGCTATAGTCCTGTAGGACTCATGAATGGAAGCCCCTTTGGTAATGAGTGCCAGGTGATCTGGGAACCCATCCCTCAAGTGGCATCTGTAAAAGCTAGAGTTCAGACATTTGTTCAGGCTTCTTCCAGGGAGATACTGGTGACTTGGAGCAGACTAGAGGGAGAAGGCAGAGGAGGTATATTCCAGCTTTCCTGGTCTCTGGAGATGATCACAACCAGCCCCTAGATATATGCTAAATTAGAAGCATGTAGATAAACTTCTTTGTGGGAAATAAAGGGATATGGGCCTTTTTTCCTGCTCTCTCTGTGCTGAGTCCTGGGAAATAGCCAGTTAAGAACTGCTTCTTTGTTTGTTATAGTCTTGTGGGTCTCATGAATGCAAGCCCTTTTGGCTTTCAGAGGTAGGTATTTTGGGGGCTTGTCCCTCAACTGGGAGTTTGAAAAGTTGGAGTGCTAGATGTAGGGTCCAAACCCTTCCCTCCTCAAGGAAAAGCTGGCAGTTGTTTGTTCCCTCCTGATTTTACTGTGCTGTACCAGGGAAATCGTTTATGATGAGAGTGTGTCTCAGCCTTTCCTGCCCATTTCAATGTATTTTCTCATTTCCCCAATACGTAGGAATAGATCAGCTAGTTTCTGGACCTCTTTCATAGGGAATTACTCCACATGTAACTGTATATTCCATGCATCTGTGGAAAGTGGGGAGCTCAGGAACCTCCTGTATTGCCATCTTGATTGACTCTCTATTCTAATTCTGGTCTTCTGAAGTATTGAAGTCACCATGGCTGGAAGAGAGATAATGCCAACAGTGAAGTGGGGGTACATCAGAGGAAGATAGACCCTGGCATTCCATTCTGCCTCATGAGTATGTGGACTGACAATAGAAGGAAAGCATGGCAAAGAGGAAGATAGCTAATGGCAAATTATTTTAAAGTCTATCAGATGTACCAATAAACAATCCAAAAAAGTAATTTAGAAAACATATCCATTAATAATAGTGTCAAAAAGAATAAAATACTTAGGAATAAATCTAACCAAGGAAGTGAAAGACTTGTATAATGAAGACTATAAAACATTGCTAAAAGAAATTAAAGAAGAGACAAGTAAGTGGATAAACATTCCATGTTCATGAATTGGAAAGCAATATTGTTAAGATGTCATACTTCCCAAAGTGATCTACAGATTTAATACAATCTCTCTCAAAATTCCAAAAGCGTTTTTTGAAGAGATAGAAAAATTTATTCTAAAATTCACATCGAATCTTAAGGGACTTTGAGTAGCCAAAACAATATTGAAAAAGAAGAACACAATTGGAGGACTCACACTGCTTCATTTCAAAACATGTTACAAAGCCACAGTAATCAAAACAGTGTAGTGCTAGCATAAAGGCAGACAACTAGACCAATGGGATAAAAGAGAGAGCCCAGAAACAAACCCTCACGTGTTATCAAATGTTATTTGACAGGTGCCGAGACCACTCAGTGGGGAAAGGGCATCTCTTCAACAAATATTGTTTGTAAAACTGGATCCGCATGCAAAAGAGTGCACCACATACAAAAAGTAACTCAAACTATATTAAAGACTTAAAGATGAGATCCAAGACTATAAAACTCCTATAAGGAAACATAAAGGAAAAGCTTCATGACATTGAACTTGGCAATGATTTCTTGGGAA
This sequence comes from Camelus dromedarius, assembly GCF_036321535.1. Classification (NCBI taxonomy): domain Eukaryota; kingdom Metazoa; phylum Chordata; class Mammalia; order Artiodactyla; family Camelidae; genus Camelus; species Camelus dromedarius. The sequence continues at coordinate 52,770,549 of NC_087439.1, forward strand.
GTGACACCAAAAGCACAGACAACAAAAGCTAAAAATAATATGATTACATTAAACTTAAAAACTTTTGTGTATCAAAGAGCACAGTCAACAGAGTGAAACAGCAACCTACAGAATGGTAGAAAATATTTGCAAATCGTATATCTGATAAGGAGTTAATATCCAGAATAAATAAAGAATTGTTACAACTCAACAGCAAAAAATCAAATAATCTGACTTTAAACAGTAAGAAAGGACTGAGTAGGTATTTCTCTAAAGAAAATACACAAATGGCCAACAAGCATAAGAAAAAAATGCTCAACATCACTGTATGATCAGGCCACCCAAGATGGCTGCTCTTTTGCTCTCAGTACATCCCCTACTCCACCAGTCCCTTCCTCACCTACATCCTACTCTCCTGACTGACCTCCCCTTTTAATCATAGAGTCTAATCAGTACATGCTTACATACCTGCCCTGGGCCCCAGCTAGTGATTGTTCTAATCTTTAGATCAGAACTGTCTCTGCTATGGTAGTTTATCAAAGGGGCAGTGAGAGGCATGCTCCTCTGCTGTTTTCCCTGACAACTGATGAGGCAACCTGATGTCAGTTTCTCCTATAACTGGTAACCTCCTTCTTCCCTGATAGTGAAGACTGCTGCCGTGTCCTACCTGCCTTCTGTCGCACATGTAAGATCCTCCTATCCATTAAACCGTTGATGTCTCTGTTGCTGACTCCAGGCTCTTTCTTTGGTCTTGGGGCTGGGCAAGTACAGGGCTTGCCGGCCTGTGGGATACAGTCCCACACTTACCATAATAAAAATGCAACTTGAAACCACAATAAGCTATTACCTTACACCTAGTAGGGTGCCTACTATAAAACCAATAAACAGATAAAAAAAATCAGAAAGTAACAAGCGTTGATAAGTATGTTGAGAAATTGGAACTTCTGTGCATTGTCGGTGGGATTACAACATGATGCAACTATTAGGACAGTTCCACAAAAAAGCAGTATGGATGTTCCTCAAAAAATTAGAAATAGAACTATCTTATTATTCAGCAATCCTTTTGGCTGTATATCCAAAAGAATTGAAAGCAGGGAGATATATGCACACCCATGGTCATAGCAGCACTATTCACAATAACCATGAGTGGAAGCATCCCAAATGTCAATCAATGGCTAACTAAATAAACAAAATGTCCATACATACAATGCAATATTATTCAGCCTTAAAAAGGAATAAACTCTTTTTCACATGTTATCACATACTACAACATAGATGGACCTTAAGGGCATTATGTTAAGTGAAGTAACACAATGTTAAGATGTTTGTTGTATAATTTATTATCCCCTTTTATACAGATAAGAGAACTGAACTTGGGCAACTTATGTAAACTATTCCACCAGTAAATGAAAAACAAGGGATCCAAGCTCAGGACATCTGTCTTCAGAGTTTCTCTTAGCTATCTATCTTGACTGGCCAAATTTAAAAGACTAAAATAGCCACAATTTTATCTTGAAGAGGAATAATTTTATTTACTGTACCAACCTTACTTCAGACATTTATAGATTGGCACTTTAAATCTTTTTTGACATAAAGACATTTTCTCTTAATTAAGGCATTTGTGTGAAAATGAGCTAATTCTTTAGTGGTTTATCTGTTCACATTTTCCTTATTCCTTACCTGCAAGTGTAAGCCTCAACATGGGAAATGACAAAGAATTAATAATTAAAACACAGAGGAGAAAGCTGGAGCAAAGAGTCCCTGAAAACCAAAATGTGCTGAGTCCAGAGGAATGACAATGAAATTAGTAGGATTTTTCTTTGTTTATTTGTTTGTTTTTTTACTGACAAGTAACAGTGTCCGGATATGTGCCTATGGGGAAAGGCATAGTTAAAGCAGGAACACTTTAAGGTTTTGTTATCCTCCAACACTTACTTTTGGAAATCCTGCATTACATCATATCAAACACACTTAAATGTACCGATGTACCACATTAAATGTAATGTCTGTGCAGTGAACAGAATATAAATGCTTTTTATAGTTTTGTTTAAAAAATCATTTATGTTTATCTCTGATTTCTAAAGAATCATCATGTTTACTAGACAATTATTTGAAATTAGACAATCTAAACTACAAATTGCTGTCCAGGGTAATGAAATTAATATTAAATTTAATGACGAATGAAATTAATACAACATTTCTTTTGTAGACATTTAGTTATTTTGTTCAGTGTTTGGAGCCAATAAACTTTTGTTTTTCAAAATAGAGCAGTATTTTTTAAAAGCAGATTTACTGAGATGTCATTGACTTACCATGCAAGACACCCATTAAAATGTACAATTCAGTGGATTTTAGTACATTCACAGATATATGCTACCATCACAACAGTCAATTTTAGAACATTTTCATTACCTCAAAAAGAAACATCATGCACTTTGGCTTTTATCCTCCCTACTTGTTTCCTTTCACTCCCTCTCTAGCCCTCAGCACTTTAAAAATTTTTATCTCTATAGATTTTTTTAAAATTCTGGATATTTCATATGAATAAAATAGTATAATATGTAGTCTTTTTTTGACTGATTTCTTTTACTTAGCGTAATGTATTCAGGGTCATCCATGTTGTAGCATGTATCTGTAGTTCATCATTTGTTATGGTTGAATAATATACACATTGTATGGATATATCACATTTTGTTTTTCCATTCATCAGTTGATGGACATGAGGTTATTTCTGATGTTTGCCTATTGTGAACAGTGTTGCGTAAACATTTGTGAATAATTATTTATTTGAATACCTGTTTTCTTTTGGGGATATACATGGTGTGGAATTGCTGGGTCACTGGATACCTCTATGTTCAAATGTTTGAGGAACTGCTAGACTCTTCCAAAGTGGCTGCACCATTTTACATTCTTACTAGTTGTGTATGAGGGTTCTAGTTTCTCCACATCCTTGTCAATAATTGTTATTATCTAGCTTTTGATTCTAACCTCCTAGTAGGCAGGAAGTGGTATCTCATTGTGGTTTTAATTTACATTTCCCTGATGACTAATGATGTTGAGCATCTTTTTATGTGTTGATTAGCCATTTGTATATCTTCCTCGGAGAAATGTCTATTCAAATCTTTTGCCCATTTAAAGAAATGGGTATTTGTCTTTTTATTATTGAGGTATAAAAGTTATTTTTATATTTGGAATACAAGTCCCTAATCAGATATATGTTTTGCAAATATTTTCCCCCATTTTGCGGCTTGTCTTTTTACTTCCTCAGTGATGTCCTTTGAAGCACAAATGTTTCTGATTCTGTTGAAGTTCAATTTATCTATTTTTTTCTTTTGTTGCTTGTGCTTTTGATGTCATATTGAAGAATCTTTTTCCAAAGCCAAAGTCATGAGACTTACCCTTTGGTTTCTTCTAAGGGTTTTATAGCTTTAGCTTTTATAATTTTGTCTTGGATCTATTTTGAGTTAATTTTTTAATAGGGTGTGAAGAAAGAGTTCAGCTTGAGTGTTTTGCCTATTGCTATCCAGTAATTCCAGCACCATCTGTTGAAAGACTCCTTATTAAATGGTGTTGGCACCCTTATCAAAAAGCAGTTAGCCAAAACATGTGATTTTATTTCTTGACTCTCAGTTCTATTCCATTCATCTTTTTGTCTGTCCTTTTGCCAGTACTGCATAGTCTTGTTTACTATTGCTTTGTAGTACGTTTGGAAATCAGGAAGTAAAAGTTTTCTTACTTTTTTTTTTTTTCAAGATTGTTGTGTCTATTCTGGGCCCCATGAAATTCCAAATAGATATTAGAATCAGTCTGTCAATTTACATAATGAAGTCAGTTGAGATTCTCATAGGCATTGTGTTGAATCTGTAGATCATTTTGTGGAATATTGCCTTTTAGCAATATTAAGTCTTCCAATCCATGATGATGGATTTTTTTTCCATTTATTTAGATCTCCTTTAATTTCTTTCAATAATGCTTTGTAGATTTCAAAGTGTAAGTTTTGCACTTCTTTTATTAAACTTATTCCTAGGTATTTTATTCTTTTTAATGCTATTGTGAATGGAATTGTTTTCTTCATTTTTATTTTTGGACTGTTCATTGCCAGTGTATAGAAGTACAACTGATTTTCGTATATTGACCTTGTATCCTACAACCTTGATGAATAGTTCTAATAGTTCTAATTGTTTTTTAGTCTATTCCTTAGGATTTTCTTTATACAATATCATGTCATCTGTGAATAGAGATAATTTTACTTCTTACTTTTCAATCTTGATGTCTTTTATTTCTTTTGCTTGCCTAATTCTTCAGGCTTAAACCTCTCCTACAATCTTGAATGCACTGGAAGTTGTGAAAGAGACCATTTTTGCCTAATTCCTAATCTTTGGGGGAAGGATCTAGTCTTTTACCATCATTATGTATGATGTCAGCTGTATGTTTTTCAAAGATTCCCTTTATCAGGTTGAAGAAGTTCCCTTGTATTCCTTGCTTGTAGTGTGTATTTATCATGAAAGTGTTAAATTTTGTCAAATGTTTTTTCTGTGATAATTATGTGATTTTTATTTTTCATTCTATTGATATGATGTGTTACATCAATTGATTTCCAGATGTTAAATCAACCCATATTCCTGGGGTAAATCCCTCTTGGTCATGGTGTATATATTACTAGAGTCAATTTGCTAGTATTTTCTGAGGATATTTGCATCCATATTCATAAGAGGTAGTATTGGTCTGTAGGTTTTTCTCTTGTGATATCTTTGTCTGGTGTTGGTATGAGGCTAATACAGGTTAATGAGTTGGGAAGTGTTCCCTCTTCTACTTTTTGGAAGAGTTTGTGAAGAGTTGGTTCTTTAAGTGTTTGGTATAATTCACAAGGTAAGCCTGGCTTTGGCTTTCCTTTGTGGGTAGTTTTTTAGTTAATAATTCATTCTCTTCACTAGTTACAGATCTATTCAAATTGTCTATTTCTTCTTGAGTTATTTCAGTAGTTTGTATCTTTCTATAAATTTGTTTATTTAATCTAATTTGTTGACATACAATTGTTCATAGTATTTATTTATAGTACTTTTTATTTCTATAAGGTCAGTCGTAATTTCCTCTCTTTAACTTCCGATTCCAGTAATTTGAGTTTCTTTCTGTATTTTCATTGATATAATTAAATTTTTGTCAATTTTGTTAATCTTTACAGAGAATGAGATTTGATTTCATTGATTTTCTATGTTGTTTTCACATTCTCATTTAATTAATTTCTGATCTGATTTTTATTATTTCCTTCCTTCTGCTTACTTTAGATTTAATTTGCTGTTTGTTTTCTAATGTTTTAAAGTGGAATGTTAGGGTTTTTTTGAGGTCTTTCTTTTTTCTACATATAGACATTTGCAGGTGTAAATTCATCTCTAAGCACTGCTTTAACTACATCCCATTACTATTGTTTTGTTGTGCCTTCATTTTCATTCATCTCAAATGATTTTGTTTTCCCTTTTGGTTTCTTCATGGATCCACTGGTTATTTAGGAGTGTGTTGTTGAATTGCCACATAATTGTGATTTTCTAATTTTTTTTCTGTTACTGATTTATACTTTCATTCTATTTTGATTGAAGAACATACTTTGTATTATTTCAACTCTTTTAAATTTTTTGAGATTCATTTTGTGGACTAGCTATGATCTATCCTAGAGAATCTTTCATATGCACTTGAAAGTATATTCTGTTGTTGTTGGGCAGAGTACGATGTAGATATAGGTTAAGCCTACTTGATTTAAAGTGTTGTTCCAGTCTTCTATTTCCTTATTAATCTGTGCAGTTTTTCTATCCATAATTGAAAGTTGAGTTTTAAAGTCTCCAATTATTACTATTAAATAGTCTATTTTTCCTTTCATATATTTCAGTTAATAACTCTTTTATGATCTCACTTTTCTAAGGCCCTCACATATCACAAGCCAAGATCACTGTGCCCATGGTACCCAGTGGGAAAATGGCACAAGCTGAAAGGTCTCCACTGACAAAGTCTGAATGTCTCAACAGATAAAATTTTATTTTGTGGAGATTATTTCGTATTGACACCTCTGGATTTCCAGTGATCTAATTTCCAATGGTCAAATGTTGGGGCAGAATTCTGCTTGCAAGAAGAAGAAAAATAGAAAGTTTTTTAGCTTGTCAAAAACTAAAACAAGGAGAAATTCAATTTGTGAATTGGGGGTGAAAAAAAGACTGATTTCTTGCTTAGGTATTGTGTGTAGAAGCAACAAAATAGGGAAGGAGCAAGAAATAGTTACAGAACAATATAATTTACTGTTAGGGAAAAAGACTGGGTAATTCACTCAAAAACCTTATTTGCTTCCATCAAACCTGTATACTTTCTAGTCCCTATTGTTGTACTTAGATTCCCAAGAGATACAATAATGAAAACACTCCTGGTTGAATGCACCCTTATTCTTAAACAGAGCTTCTATCCTGAATCTTTTTCTATTTTTCTCTCTAAATGACTTAGGTATAGATATCTCCTTTATGATAATGCTTTAAAATTACCTTAAGACCTGAGCCTGGGCCTCCAGATTAGTCTTCTCTTTCTTTGGCATGGAACCCTGGTCCCCTTAGCAAACTATAGTCAGAGGTGTCCTGAAACAAAGGGCTGGATCACCAGAAGTTTTCCAAGAGAGAAAAGAAATATGCAGAATGTAATATCATATTCCTATGATCCTTTAATTCCATCCATAAAATGTTTCACCTGCTTACAATAAGAAGGGTGAATTCAAGACATAATTTCATGGTGACCTTACTGTGTGCCCTTACCTTGACATTGTGCCTTGATACATGACCAGACCTTTACTTGAGGCAGTTCAAGTGGGGCCACTGCTGAAGATTGCTTTATTGCTAACTCTGGCAAAGGGTCTTGTAAAAAAAAAAATACTGTGGATCTTATGAATTTATTTTTAACATATTAATATTTAATAATGTAACTAGAACTAATGAGTAATAGTGTTAACAGACTTTAACTTCTTAGTAATAAACAGCTTTTTAAGCTAGAAAAAAAGTCCACTAAGAGTAGAATATATGACAAGTTTTGATTAGAAGCTAGGTGTGCAGTAAGGATGTAGTTAATGAGACCCTGCTTGGGGTGGGTCAGGCAGTAGAGGATACTACATGGGAGTACCAAGCCCACTGGGAAACATTAAGAGGAATTTGAGCGCTGAGTGCTGAGGGGTCTTCATAAATAGAGAGTATAGAGTAAATGATGTTTGGAGGGAGCCAAAGAAAACTTTTACTTCTTCATAAATTTGCCTGCAGCTAACTCTGCCCTGTTTGACATCAAACTGGGCATCACCAATTTCTGGATTTTAAAGCATATAAAAGTCAAAATGTTATATATTAGCTAATTAATTTTTAAATAACACCATTTATTATTTTTGGGACACTTGCTCAGATTGCATCAACCCATTACATCAAGCAGTGGTGGACATTTATCATTTTAATGATCCAAATGAGCACTCCCTGTACTTCCCATACCGTTCCCCAGACTTACTCAAAAGAAGTGCTTGGGAATGCAGGGATTCAATGGAACCCTCACTTTAAGTTGCTTATCAGATCTCTTGGTTTGAGAAATAAGCCTTTGGAAACTTTGCAATCTTATAGACACTCTTAGTGCCCCAACTGAAGCAATAATTCTGGGAGGGAGTGTCCTTTTGGGGACCCTAATTGTACCATAGAGGTGATATTGATCATGGAGGTTAAAATGATACCCAAAGCTCTGATCCTGAAGACCCAAACTCTGCTAGATTAGGTTGTCCCACATCTAGAGATCCCAAGGAATGGGAGACCAGGCTCTTGGGCATTGCCTCCAGAGTCCTTTCTGACATTAAGCCTGAAAGAGTTAAAGATTATTGCAGGAAATGAATATGGAAATATAGTATTAGGTGTGTGTATGTATTGGAAGGAAGAAGCAAGGAGGGAAGAAAGAAGGAAGCCAATTCCAGATCTTGCCTGACTTCAAAGCTTGAATCTTTTCATTCAGCAAGTTAGAGCCAAATCCTCAACCTAAAAACCTCAAATGCCTTTTGAGTCACTTGGGGCCATGCTTAGAACATCAAGAGTAAGGCACAGCAAGTCTTCAACCACTGTACCTGCTCATGCTTCATTTCTGTTTGCCCATTTCCAGGATATGGGTAATTATTTTTATGCTAGATTAAGGTGAAGGATGGATTTAGTCCTGAGCCTTCCTCTATCTCCCAATCCCAGGCTTCATTCACCCCATTGTCTCTTTTGATTTTGTTCCTCCCGGGACGGTAAAGACCTGATCCCTCTGACTTGATTTATAATCCCTTTGTTTCTCCCTGTAAAGACCAAATGGAGGGAAAGAACTTTAAAAATCCCACCCTCTCCACTCTCTCAACCCTCTCTTCCCTCTCAGCCCTCCCCCACAGTGGTGAAGATATGGAATTACTGGAGGATCTGGTTTCAACACTGATCCAGAGAAGGTCTTCCCCTTCTTAGACTTAGATGACATCAAGGGAAGACTCTGCAAGGCCGTATCTCTGTTGCCATAGAAACTGAGAAGGGAAAGATGTTTCAGAAGTTAAAACAGCAATGTGGAGGTGATATGTTTTCCCCATATTGTGATTTCAGCAGATCATAGTATTCTTGTGCTTTACAGATGGGAAAATTGAGTCTCATCCAGGTTAAGAGACTTGCCTGAAGTCTCAAAATGGCACAGCTCAGCTTTCTTGACTGGACTAGTTTTCTTTTCACTATGCCATGGCTAGTACTTAACAGTTTATTATTTTATGCTTTATTTATTTTTTTAAAAGGTTGTGGCTAAGGGAATTTCCTCACCGTAATGTATGAAATTAGTCTGATTCAGGTCAGAAGAATGAAGTCTTGGAAACATTTCTCAACAGAAAAAGAAGAGAGAAAGAAGGGAACAAAATGTAGATTAAGTATAACATATCAAAGACTATTTGCAATTAAAAAGTCAATAGATACCACATGGTTATTTTATTAATAATAGATTCAATTTATATATCTACAGGGATTTATTGAAAGAAAAGTATTGCCTGTCATTGTATCAGAAAAGAACTGTCCCACAAATACAAGGTATCTTTTTGTATTCAGTTTCTTTTGATTTTATCTTGTCTTGTCAAATACTGTACCTAAATGAACAACTTCTGGTAAATACCTAGCAAAGAGTAAAGTGTAACAAATGAAGATGATAATTTTAAAAATGTCCCTTAGTAAGGTGAGTTTGGGAATACTGCATATGTATATATCACCTCTCTTTCCTTTTCCAACCCACTTCTTCCTTCATCCTTAGTTGCTTTCCAGAGAGGCAGAACCAATATGTATTCCCATTTAATTGTGTGTATGTGTACCACTTTCTTTACTCTCTTACCAACACTGTGTATTACTAATCCCTTTATAAAATTTTGCCCCTCTGATATAGTAAAATAAACTCTTTATTTTAATTTGTAGTTTCCTGATTACTAATGAAGTTGAGTCTATTTCCTGATCATAGTAATAATAGCCAACACTTATTAAATGCATATATCACAGCAATTATTTGCTAAATCCCTTAAATGGATTGCCTCCTTCTTCCTGACGGTACATTTATGAGGTATGATTTCTGATCATATTTACAGATGAAACCAAGGCATAGGGATATCAGTGACTTGTCCAAGGTCACAGCTAGGAAGTAACAGCTTGGACGTGAGTGTAAATAACCTGAGTCTAGAACCCCATGCTCTTAAAGATTATGAGTTATACTACCTTTCTTCACGTGTTTATTGTTTATTTGAATTTTTTATTATGTGAGTAATCTATTCATACCTTTTTCTTTGTTTTATTAACATAGCTACTTGATGCAATTTTATTACCTAAATCAGAGTGTTGCTTCTTGATTATGTTTCCGCTACTTTGGACTTGCAGCAGCTCAAAAGACCAGCTTGTAGTAGATCAACAGGAAATTGCTTTAAAGGTTTTTAGAAATTCTCAGGTTTATAAAATTCTTATGTAGCAAAGTGTTAGGGACTATTTAATGTGTTTTAATGCTTTGATAATATAGAAATTTCTAGGTCTTCATTCTCAGTGTCCTAAAATAGTAATTTAGAAAATGTCTACAATATTTAAAAAATGAATCTTTGATGGAGAGGCCTACTTAAAACATTCTTAAATTAAAACCTCAAAAAAACCCAACTCAATTTAATTTTTTTCCAAAAAGATGTAGTTTCCAAGAATATTTTAATCTGTGAGAATATTACACAATTTTAATTGGTGGAAAACATTTGTACAAACCAATAGAAATTGCTAAGAATGGCTTCCAACCAAAATTGTCAGTTTGAGACATTGACTTCCCTTTTTCGCTATTGGAATAATGGTCACAGGTTCCAGTTAATATGTGTTGGTTAGTTTTACAAAAATGAATATGACAGACCAATTCTGCCTCTGCTTTCTCTTCTTTTTTTCTGGACTCATGTGTTCACTGGTTAACAGAGTTTTTGCCTTTCAGTTAATTTCATTACTTAATTGGTTTTTAAAAGAATACAGAAAAGTTCTCTGCTTGACTTCAGTAACATAAACCAGCCAGAAAACACACACACACACACACACACACACACACACACACAACCTTGTGTTTGAAACCAAGTGAATATTTCAAATGTTTTTCTCAGTTGTTTGAGTCTAGTATTATATGACAACTGAAACTATGCTATTAAGGCAGGAAGTAGGATGAAGGCATTGCTAAAATAGTGACTAACCATGGACATTTCTTTGGAAATGCTTACTTCACATTCCTGCTATGATGTTTACAAGGTACTCACCATGAATACAGGTGAGAGACCATGAAAAGAGTTGCTTGGCTGACATTGGCAACATTGGACTTTGGCCCAAACGGATGATGGATCTCCCATTCATCAGAACGGCCACTCAGACATAGTCCCATGGGAACTGGCCACCCTCTTCCTTCTATCTTTTCTAGCCTACGATCTTCTCACCTTTGTGTCTTTCCTTTCCTCTTGCTTCCTCAAAACCATCTCATCCATTGCTCATTCTCATTGTCTTTTAATATGACAGGAAACAGGAGGGAAAAGGTTGAAGAGAGGTAGCCACTGAGGCAGCTGCTGTTTCATTTCCTACCCTCAGCATTGTCCTCTCTCAGCCTCAGGGCTAGTCTCAAATTGTTTGAATATTTCCCACCGTTTCCCCAAATCTGCCCCTTTCCCTGTTCAGCTTCCTGCTGAGAAACTGTCTGGTGTGCTCTTATGAAATACTTCAGGATTCTTCTGAACACGAGGCAAATTTTACTACATAAACCTGCCCTTATCACTTATGTTATCTTTATCTTTTCTTCTAGAGTTGAAGAAGAAGAATGAAAAAAAAAAAAAGCTAGGTATGCAGTAATTGATCTTTTGAGTCATATGTTTTTCATTCTTTTTTTTAGCTCTGTTGAGGTATATTGACAAAATTGAAAGATATTTAAAGTATACCTCAGGGTGATTTGATATATATATACATTGTTAAAGTCACATTTTATCTTTAACTTTAAAAGCAAAATGATGAGAAAACCCACAAAAATAGTTCCATGCTTACTTTGAGGCCAAGATATTAGGGTAAATGCTATAAGCTCACTATGTTTTTTATCTGGCCAGGGAAGAACTCTAGACAGAAGCAACAGATATGGTACTAAAAGTAGAAGTAGCTTGGCTAATTGTTGAGGGCTGTTGATTGGAAAAAAAAAAAAAGCACAACCTAAACATTGAGAATTATGGCTTATTCAGTAGACTTGCTGAAGACTTAAATCTCTCAGATAGCTCTGGGGGATGCTCCGAAGAGGTAAGGAAGGAGCCAAGATATATAGGACTTTTTGAAAAACAAACAAACAAACAAACAAACAAACAAACAAACAACTCAGGTAGTTGGAACATGAAAAGATTACTGTTAAAGAAAAAGAGACATCTCAAGTTAATGAATTTAGTGCTTTTCTATGTATAGGAAGATGCAAGAGGCTGGGCTCATTAAAATCATTCCTTTGATATGCACATTAACTATCTAGGGCCAGTATCCTTCTTTTCTCCATCCTGAATCCCCTCAGGATGCACAGTTGGAGGTGGCTGCAGTGGCTGATGACTTGATGATTGCCACATTCTTTGTTTACTGATATGGCGGGTGATATTCTTCATCCAGTGGGCAGTGGCCAAGATGGTGGCCTTAATTATCCTCACTCCCGGGAACTTCTGACTCCAGTTCCCAAGATCCCCATCAGGTTACATTCTATTGGAGCAGCTCCGCAGGCCATGAGAACTGCATCAGAAACTTGGATTTGGGAGTATGAAGAAAAGCTTTGGGGAACAAACTGATGGAACCACAGCTGAGTTTACTCTGTTGATGTACTTGGCCAACATAGTGCTTCACTTTTTTCTTTAAATTTGAAGGCTTTCAGGTGTGGAGTGTCTTCAGTTTACCAGTTTCCACCACTCCCTCCCTGTTACTAAATACAATTCAGTACTAAATAACATTTTCAGTTATTTATGTGTTTCCCCAATCTTGAAGACATTTACAATCCTGATTACAATTCCATAGCTGGAAATGGAGTATGGAGGGAGGGTGTAACCTTACTTCTTCCCAAAACTTATGTAGGGTGAAGACTTTTATGGCTGGATTTTGAGGTGAAGGGGAAGAAGCTGCTCAGAAGCGATATAAGTTTTTTTGTTTGTTTGCTTTATTCTTATTTTTTTAAATCTCTACTTCTAACACTAGTCCTATAGACTGCATTCCCCACAGCTCTTTCCCTTCTTTCACTTAGAAGCCTCCGTTTTGCTCTGTACTGACCGTGTTCATGCTGAAATGCTGAACAGTTCCCTATGGGAATATATATGTATGTGTATATATTTATTGTTCTTCTGAAAAATCAATAACAACAAAATAGAGCAAAACCAAATTCTGATACACACACTCACATACCCCTGACCTTTGTGATTTTTTTCCTCAAGCAAAAATAGCTCAGCTGAGAAGAATTCATTTGTGGAAAGTTGTAGTTTTAAATTTAATTAAAACAAAAAGACAGTATTTATTACTTAGGATTTCAAATATTTACCTTTTATCTTAATGCAGTGCCTATAATTTTTTATATAATGAAGCAGAGAAGTATTACTATGAGGAATTTCAAACCTTGACTGCATTCTTGTAACTGGCAGTGCAATCTATTTTCCTTTTAATGTTGGTTTTTACTGGTAGATTCTGTGGATAGTTTGACTATCTGGCTATAAAGAATCAAAAACAGAATGAAAAAAATAACTTTGAAGAGTTTAAAAAGAAGAGTTTTTCTTCTTTCTTGGTAATTTCCCTGCAGGATCAACCAAGCAGTGAGCTGTCTTAACTTAATTTCCAGGGAGGAGTGGGAGAGAGTTGGACACAAATTGAAAAAAAAAAAGTCTGATAAAAATAAATCAACAAATTTATTATTTGAGGTGAAAATGAAATCCAATGGAAAAATAGTATATTTTTGTACCTGTGAATAATATGGTAAAGAAACCAGTAAGAACTGAAAAATGGTCAAGATAATACATTTTGTGTTTTGTGTATTTTACTGCAATAAAAAAAAATGGAAGAAGAAAAAAAAAAAAAAAGAAACCAGTAAGAAATGAGACAAGCCATGGATTGTGATTTGATAGGAGAGTTTTGATTGCTGAAGATCACAAACTCAGTATGAGAATGGCTGCTCAAATAAAGAAGCTATTTAGTATGTGTTTAAGTTCTTTAATGTCAACTGTGATTGAGTTTTGATATTTTACCTCTTTAAACTATGGTAGCTTAATCGAAACAGCAGGAGCAGCAAAGCAAAGTAGAAGAAACATAGAACTTGTGGCAGAGAATATTCTTGAAAATTGATACCCTCCACTGGCACCTTGTGCAATTTTAATAAATGTTTTAATTGAATGAAAATCAATTAAATATCCATTAAGGAGCTGTCTGAGAATGTTGTATCATTAGGTAGTAACAGTTGCTGATTTTTCTTAACCATAAGTGGGAAATGTGAAGAAGAAATTGGAGTAAAGAGGACATTTTGGAATGCCATAGCTGACCTGTGAAACCTACTCTAAAGTAGTGATAATTGTGTCTGGCTCATTCATTGCAATTTTGGGGATTTCAGTGGCTGGCACTCATCAACCGAAAAAAAAAAAAAAAACTAAGACTATCAGAGACCAGAATGGGAAGAATGGACCCCTCTCCTGAATGATGGATCTTAAACTTCTAGGGGATGGATCCTTTGAAACTTTGATGAAAATTCATTTGCATGTATCCAAAATTATCTATATATAAAATTAATGTCGAGGGTTCATAGGTTGTCAGAATCTCATCCATGAGTCATCCAGAGTTCTGTGGACTTAGAGATAAGAATCTTTTCTTTAAGGTTTGCCTTCAAGTTGAGTAATCAACAATAATGCCCAGAGTCAACTTTGGCTCAATGGTAGCCTGGTCTGGAAGATGGGGGTTAGAAGTAGGAGATTTAGGCAATGCTGACATGCAAAGCTAAGGAGGCATCATGACAAATTCTCCTGATCATCACGGTATTCCAAAGCAGACTCCGTATTGCAACTGAGACTACAGGGAACAGGACTCCATCTCTCCATAAATGAGCAGTTTCAAATAGTTAACCAGCTTCACAGTCCTTATTAAATAAGACAGCCCTAATAGCAGACTAGAGCACTAGTCAAGAACTTGAGGTAAATCCCCCAGTAGCAATTTGGAGAGTATGTGCTGCCTGGAGGACCCACTGGAGCTAAGGGCTTATGCTTGCCAAAGACCATACCTTTAGCATCAAAAGAAATTTACAAGCTTCAAGGAAATTCTGTTTGTACTTCATGCCCTAGTTACAATTGTCTGAGGAATTTCTGAGCTCAAACCTGTGGGTAAAGAGTATCAGAGACAGTAGTTATGGATGGCTAAAAATGTGAAGAAGAGTTCACTGTGCTTATACATCTTATTTCTGGACATGAACTTGGACTGAAGTATGTAGAAGGTATGGTGGTAGCATTTACTCTTTACACTGAAGACCACACATAAAACCGATTTGTACAGAAATGGTATCTTAAGCACTGCTGTTCTTGGGTGAAGGGCAGATTAGAGCTCATTATATTATGCTGTTTCCTACTGGACTTTCTGCCTCAACCTACTTATTAAGCATTACTTTATTTTTTCTCTTCTAAGTCAGTGATTAAGGCTGTGCTTTAAGGAGAACGTATTTATTATTTGGTATTTCTTCCTCCCCCTTAATGGCTTGCATCATCAGATGCATCCCCCTGAGCATGGTCTGACTCAGTATGTCATCTGGCATATGCACACCTGCCACATTTCAGCCCTGCTCTGTCATGCATAAAAGTCCAAGCAACATGCTGTTTAAATTGAGCCACACTGACAGTTTCCGTTCATTCAAATAACATCTGTGAGATTTGTGTGGATTAACATTCAGATGACAGAAATCTAGTTTTTATTCAAATAAAAAGATAAGGACTGGTTTATTTTAACCACGGGTAGGCTCTAGAAAAGACTCACATCTCTTTGGAATGAATCAGTGACTGTTATTTTACCAATGGTTTTCTATCCAGCCTGCCAGGGTCCTGGTACTTTTATAAAAAAATCCAAAAACCATAGCTGAACGTGCAAATAATACTATGTTTCTTATTACTGGGAAATTGCACTCAATAATTAAAAGCTTCAGTAGATGTCCCCTCTGCTCACTGCCCTGGAAGAATCTACTTTTGAAAATTGCTAGGTTTGCCCAAACTCATCCACATACCTGCTTCATTCTTTAAGAGGATGGAATGTAAAAGACTGTGTAGCTTAGAATGACTGACGTCCTTCAGGGGTTGATTTTGGCTAGTCATATAACTATTACATGCTGTGTGACCTGAACGAGACTGAGGAGGGTGGTGGGAGGAGACGGCAGGGGTCAAGATGCAGAACACAGGGGTGCCTGTAGATTCCGTCTGTTGGAGCTGCAGGCCTTATCTCCATTTTGGAGTGCAGATGCCTCACAAAGAGCTGCCGCTCCGCAAGGGTAGACCTGAGGACAGCTTTCAGAACACAAGCTGTAAGGAAGGTGGATTTATGTAAGCTTCTTATTTGTGTTATCATGGGCCAGGTTGTCTTAGAAAGTGAGGAATTGCTTTTTTATTGTAAATGCTGAATCATAAATATAAGCTTAGATGTAATGCCAGAATCTGGAATTTTGTGAACTCCTTTCTCCAGGCCATGCCTAGGAAACATCACAAAGTAGAGCAGGTTAGTTTCTGATGCCTTCCTGTTCTTTGTTTCCAACCCAATCCCCCTCCCCTCAGATACTCCCTGAACTGCAGGTCTTCTTTTTTTCTTATCCCCACCAAAACCTGGTTCCTGTTTTTAAAAAAGTCAGAATCATACCAACATCCACATTAAGCTTAAAAAATAACTAAGTGCTGACTTTTGCTTTGCCTGAAACAAACAAAAAACCAGACACAGTATATGAAACAATGGTTTTAAAGACATTAGAAGATGGAGGACACTAATGCCTAAGAAACAGGCAACAAATGGGGTGAGTCCTATGATGGCTCCAGCTGACTACATTGAGAGAGTCTCCAAGCCGTGGTGTGCTGACAGGCGGAACCCAGGTGTAGCCTGGTGGACTCCCTACGTTGAGAAAAATCAGGATGTTTTTGGTCTCTATGACTGGGGATGCTCTAGACCTCTAGTGAACAGCAGTCAATGGGAAATTCCTGAATAACAAAATAATTTTCCAAGCCAAATTGTGCAAGTGCCAGTGAGGAGAAACACTGGTATGCTCTCTGCCAAGAACAATGAGGAGGCTGAGGGAATATCCAAGACTGTATACTGGGATGACACTGGGGTGCTGAGGATAGAACCATTTCTAAAAACGCGAGCAGTGTACAATTAACTCCTTAGTTTAAGGACTATTTAAAAAGAGAAAATATTATGACATGATACGTATTTTGACCAGTCTGAAGGCTTTGAGGAGAATTTTCTTTGTTTAGGATGTAAAAACCCATGATCCCGAAGTACCCTTTCATTAGTGATATATTCTGATCTTTTTTGAATTTTAATTTTATCCTGGCATGGCCTTTTGTGAACAGTTGTCTTTAAATCAAGAAACATATGGTTCTAATGTGGCATCATGAACTGAGAGTCGCCTTCCTGCAGATGAAATGGCACTTCAGGCAAAGTGCAGACTGCCCACCTCTGAGCATTCTCATCATTAATTATAAGTAAACATCTTGCCCTCTTGATGATAAATGAAAAGAAGCAAGTCTTCCTATTTAATGACTACATTAATTATGAAAGCAAAACATAATTATGCTGGAAAAACAAATCTTTGGTTTCAGAGGATAAGATTATTTTGTCTTACAGCTTATTCACATAGGTAGAAATCAATACTTGTGTGTTAACAGATGATTGACATATTCAACAAAATTACTTTTATAAATACTGTAGCTTGCCTTTGCTGAGGAGAGCTGGAGATACCTGTTGGCTAATAAGTATTTCACTTTCTTCCCTTGATCAATGCTCCTTGAGTGTGCTCTGTGGAGAGGGATAGTGCCAGGTACTGAGGCACAGGTTGGACAACACAGACACTGTCTTGGCTCTCTTCCTTCTTGAAGTTGCTGTCAGTCCATAAAAGTGAAGTGATTGGGACTGAAGAGGGTGCTTCTCAAGTGAATTTGGTGTGGAAAGGATACAGAGAAAGAATCACTCTGGAGTAGAGTGGGAGCTGGGGTCTGGGGAACAGCTCTGGCACCAATATATGACCCTGAGTAAATCACATTACTCACTGGGCATCAGTTTCTTCATCTGTGAAATGAAGGTATTGCTCTTTCATCTTAAAAGGTTTTTTTTCCCCCCGCTTTAATTTATGGATGGAGGTGATCTACTCTTTGCCCCAAGGGATGGGTTTTCCTCCCAAAGTAAAGTTTATGTGCTAAGCAGAGACCTTACTTAACCCTCCCCTGATGATTCTCTCCCTGCTACATCTATTTGTACAGAGTAAGATGACAGACTGGCTGAAATGATGGAGTATTCATTCTTTCTCCTGCCCTTTTTCCCGTAGGTGAGAGTCATGGTTGTCCCAAATCTCTTAGGAGACTTTCTAGAAGGCTGAAGCCTTTTCAGTTCTGCTGATTATTTAGTCAGTACAATGCATGAATGGGCCCAATGTTTTTATATACATAATTCACCTTAATAACCTCAGACAGTCTGATCTGGCCTAACTTAATACATGTGTAGCTCTATTGTGTATCTTTTCTATTATTATGATTTAGCCTTGATGCCCTATAATTATTAATATAAAAGCTTAAAGAATTACTTTCAGATATTCATCTGGAAGCATGAAGAATAATAGCATTATTTATTTGTCATGGTAATATTTTGGACAATGCCTAAGACATTATAAGCATTCAGTAAATGATAGCTGCTATTTTTCTGATAACTAAGGATGTTTCAGTATTTGGTAGGGCAAGTTATCCCCTCATTATTTTAATTTTCAAAAAATTATTGGCTATTATCACTATATATTTATAAAGGTGACCTTAAAAATGCTTTTAGTAAGGCCCAGAGGGCTGAGGAGAAAAGAATAACACTGTTATCTTTACGGTTTTAGTTTCCCACCCTGTTTCAGTTGCCCGTTGCTGTGCAACAAGCCACCATAAAACCCAGTGCTTCGAAACATAAAATTAATTATTTCTCACAATTTGGTAGGTTGATTAGGTTGAATTGGGCAGTTCTGTTCCATGTAGTATAGGTTGAGGTTGTTTATGTCATCCTATTCAAATAGGAGCTCTGCTAAGTTTGGGCTAGCAAGTCTGACGAGGTCTCACATTTTTGGAGCCTCAGTGCATGAAAAGACCTAAATGGATGCCTTAGGTCTTTTCTACATCACCTTTCTCTCTAGGTAGATAGCTTGGACTTCCTTTGATCATGGCAGCATGATAAGACTCCAAAGGTGGAGGCCACAAATGTCTTAAAACCTGGGCTCAGGGCTGCATGGTATCACTTCCACTGCATTCTATTAGTCAAGTCACAAGTCCAGCCTAGTTTCAAGAGGAGGAGAAACAAATTCCACTTGTTGATGGAAGGGGCAACATATACATCCAGGGAGGGGAGAATTTGATGGTGTCTGGTAATGGGCCAGAACCAATGTTGGTTAGTATGGTCAGCAGTCAGGAAAAAGTGCTAGTCATAGTAGCCATGGAGCAAAAGAGAGGGAGGACAAGCTGAAACTCACTGAAACCTCTGTCTCTGTTGCTGCAAATAACTATTAGCCTCAGAGAACGATAGCTGCTGCTTCGCTTCTACCTCCCAAATCCCATTCAAATATTTCTTTTTGCCAATTCTAATTCAGAACCGCACAGAGATGAGAAATCTGGGAACACAGCTCTTGCTTAACCAGGTTGAAAATATAATGATCCAGTGCACTATTTAAGATCATGATTTCTCTCTCTGTTCATTCAAGTCCTTGTTTAAACCAGTTGGTGGTGTTTTATAGTTTTGTTCACATAAGTGTCTTCATTTTATTTACATGTGTTTAGTGAGGTTTCATTGTCTTCAGTGCTTTTGTGAATGGCATTTAAAAATTTTTGGGGTTTATTGTAGTATTTATAGTGCTTTTCAAAGCATATTTATAACTGGACAGATTATTGGTATAATTAGTTCTCAAAGCATTTTTTTTTACCAGTACAGCTTTATTTTGTACACAGATTATCATATGCAGACATTCAGAGTTACATTTTTTCTTTCCAAAATTTATATTTTTTTCAAGTATAGATACACTAGTTAGCATGACTGAGGAGACCCTCTGATTGAGATTCATTCCTTATAGGGCTCCACACATCTCAGGAAAATACAAAATTTTATTAAAGAGCTTATGATTGTCACTGCCATTTGAGATCCTGTACTCAATCCTGACACAGTATAACCTATAACCTGAAACTTCGACTTTTCTGACTAACACTATTCAGACTCTAAAGAAATGCTTCTCTCCAACTCTTGCCCAATGTCCTTGAAACAAAAGCCAATACAAAGTTTTGGAGACTGCCACTGTGAATGTGGATTGTACCACTGCTGACATAGGTGATGAACACTGTTTTGGAATACAAGGAGTCTTTGAACAATGCAGGTGCTTGGATCATAGGAAAGACATATTCATTAAATCAAAAAACCTTTCTATCATAGAGCATGGATAGAATAGAATTTTGTAGGCATCCATTTTCTTGCTTCTCTTCATCTTGTAACCCACAGTTCTGGAGGTACATATGAATTAGCACAACATTTGCCACAGTTGCATTTGGCAGCTGAGGGATATTTTTTAATATTAAATAATTCACATTACTCTAAATTTTGTATAAATGTAAATATGGATATAATGTATGAAAACTAATAACAATTCTTCACATTACTCTCTATCTGATGTTTTAATAATGGTGCAAATTGCAGTATAAGTGTTATAAACTGACATAGTGAAAATAAATATTTTGTAGTATTTTCTGTAATGATAATTGATAATACGTAACCCATTATAGTATTTGAGCATAATATAGAGAATTCATGGACATTTCTGAATCCAAACATTACTTTAAGATTTTTATTGACACAATTGAAATTGTCAAAAAAATTATCTGAGATCCACGAGTCAAGGAAGATTGTCTAATTTGGTTTTATTGTCAATAGAATACAAATTATGTGAAACTCTTGAACATAACAATATAATTAGTGATTTCATTGAAATGAATAAAGAGAATGGATTTATCTAACAAATCTATAATGATTTCAAAAAATAAGTAAAAATTTAAAAGATCTATAATAATTTATAAATAGTGTATATTTTTATTTTCTACTCATATGTCTCCATCCCATCAACAGAATATGAAGACAGGTGCACTAATATAAACACCTAGCTGTCTTTGATGTTTTGATGACTTTCATGTCATATAAAATCATTGCTTAACACAGTTTTAAAATTTTTTGAAATCAAGGCTAGTAAGTAGGTGGATGGAACCAAGAAACATCTAGATTATGGATGCACTGTGAATCTCCTTCAATACATAGACTCTTAATGCTGTGTAGGAAGTTCCCTAAGACCTCACACATCTGGAGAGGGGTATGTCAAGTTATGGGATAGAGTATATTTTAATTAGAAGCTTTTTAGCCCGATTTTAAATTTTTAATTGCAGATGTTTTTATTGAGGTATCTGATATATATTAGTTTCAGATGCATAACATAATGATTCAGTATTTTTATATATTAGAATATGATCACCATAATAAGTCTAGTTAACATCATCACTATATACATAGTTACTGTTTTTTTCTTGTGATGAGACGTTTTAAGATCTACTCTCTTAGCAACTTTCAAATATGCAATACAAGATAATTAACTATAATGTACATTATATCCCCATGACTTATTTATTTTATAAATGAAAATTTGTTCCTTTTGACTCCCTTTTCTCATTTGCCCCACCCCCTGCCTTTGCCAATCACCAATCTGTTCTCTATGAGCTTCTTTTTCTTGATTCCACATATAAGTGAGATCATACGATATTTATCTTTTTCTGTCTTACTTATTTCATTTAGCATAATGCCCTAAAGATCAATCCATGTTGTCATGAATAGCAGGACTTCCTTCTTTTTTATGGCTGAATAATAGTCCATTGTATATATTTACACTACATTTCTTTATCCATTCATTCATTGATAGACACTTAGATCTGTTTCCATATCTTGGCTATTGTAAACAATGCTGCAGTGAACATGGGGGTGTGTGTATCTTTTCAAGTTGGTGTTTTCATTTTTTTCAGATAAATACCCAGAAGTAGAATTGCTGGATGATACAGTAGTTCCATTTTTAATTTTTTGAGGACACTCAATACTATTTTCCATAGTAGCTGAACCAATTTACATTCCCACCAACAGTGTACAAGTGTTCTCTTATCTCCAAATCCTTGCCAACGTTTGTTATTATTATTTTTTTTGTGTGTGAAAATAGCCATTCTGACAGGTGTGAGGCTCATTGTGGTTTGGATTTTCATTTCCCTGATAATTAGTGATGCTGAGCGTGTTTTCATGTACCTGTTGACCATCTATATGCCTTCTTTGGAAAAATGTCTATTAAGACCTCTCTGCCTATTTTTTTAAATGGGATTGTTTGTTTTTATGAGTCTTTATGGATTCTTTATATATTTTAGATATTAACCCCTTATCAGGTGTATGACTTTTCAAATATTTTCTGCCATTCAGTAGGCTGCCTTTTCATTTTATTGATGGTTTCCTTGATGTGAACAAGCTGTTTAGTTTGATGTAGTCCCACTTATTTACATTTTTTGCTTTTTTGCCTTTGCTTTCGATGTCAAATCCAAAAAATCACTGCCAAGATCAATGTCAAGGAAATTACCATCTATATTTTCTTCTAGGAGTTTATGATTTTGGGATCTTAACATTCAAGTCTTTAATCCACTTTGAGTTAATTTTTGTGTATGATGTACAATAGTGGTTCAGTTTCATTCTTTTGCTTATGGCTGTCCACAGTTTTCCCAACACCATTATTGAAATATATTTCTCCATTGTATGTTCCTAGCTCTTTTACTGTTGTGAATTAATTGGTTATATACATGTGGTTTTTTTTCCCCTGAGTTCGCTATTCTGTTCTATGTTGTTATGCTTATACCATGCTGTTTTGAGTACTATAGCTTTGTAATGTAGTTTGAAACCAGGAAGTGCGGTGCCTCCAGCTTTGTTCTTTCTCAAGATTGCTTTGACTACTTGGGATCTTGTGTGGGTTCATACAAATTTTAGGATTGTTTGCTTTATTTTTATGAAAAATACCATTAGAATTTTGATAGGGGTTGCATTGAATCTTCAGAGTGCCTTTTTTCTAAAATGTTTCAATAAATATTATATTTGAAGATGATATGTTGATACCAGTATGACTTCTTTTCTATTTCATTCAATTCATTCAACAATTACTTATTGTGAGTCTACTGTGTGTAGTGTGGATAACTTGATTTCTCCTTGAATGTTTATAATTTTGAGTGTTGAAATCTAAATTCTTTTTTACTTGCTATGTTTACCTCTTTATCCTTTTTTTTTTTAGTTTGAGGAGAATTTCTTGAGCTGATCTCATTCACATTTGTGATTTCTGCACCATGCAGTCTGCTGATTGCTGTTACCATAATGTTTGTAATTCAGCTCCTGACTTTCATATAAAAGCAGTTTTTCCTGGGAGCAAGCAGAGTGTTCTCTTTTTATGGATGCAGTGCTCTCTCAAAGATCTTTGAGGATATAAATGTATATTTTAATTATCAAAGTAATCTATTTCATAGGACAATATTTGCTTTATTCCTCACTCATTCAACAAATATTTACTGAATGCCCATTATATGCTAGGTATTGTTCTATGCACTGGGCATATATTAATGGGCTAAAGAGGTTTTATGTTGATATATGTATGATATATCAATGCACTAAAGGGATTTTTTAAATGTGTTTTTATTGAAGTGTAGTCAGTTTACAATGTTGTGTCAATTTCTGGTGTACAGCATAATAATTTAGTCATACAGGAACATACACTAATTCATTTTCATATTCTGTTTCACCATAAGTTACTACAAGATCTTGAATATGATTCCCTCTACTATACAGTATAAACTTGTTGTTTATCTATTTTATATATATTAGTTAGTATCTGCAAATCCCAAACTCCCAATTTATCCCTTCCCACCCCCTTCCCCACCTTGTAACCATAAGTTTGTTTTCTATGTCTGTGAGCCTGTTTCCTTTTTAGCGTGTCTTTTTTTTTTTTCTAGATTCCACATATAAGTGATATCATATGGTATTTTTCTTTCTCTTTCTGGCTACTTCACTTAGAATGACATTCTCCAGGTTCATCCATGTTGTTGTAAATGGCATTATTTTATTATTTTTAATGGCTGAGTAGTATTCCACTGTATAAATATACCACAACTTCTTTATCCAGTCATCTGTTGATGGACATTTAGGTTGTTTAAAGGAATTTTTAAATCCCTGAACTTGTGGGGCTTAATTCTAGTGGGGGAGGAAATATGATCAACAATGAACATAATTTTTAGAAGGTCACATCATCATTCACATGTTCGGTGACTTGCTGGAAAGATTCACCAGACACAGAGGTAGTTGGAATCACAGTTATGTACACACGTCAGGATCTGCAGGGGGAAAAGATTTAACAGGCAGAGTCTGGAGGGGTCCAGGCATAGCCTTCTAAAATTCTCTCACCCAGTGGTTGGCATGTCACAAAGAACTTGCTTCTTCCTCCAGCAATCAAATGTGGCAACACGTGTGCAACAGCATTGTTTCTGCCCAGGGAAGCCTTCTTGAGACTTAAGAGTCCAGAGTTTTTATTAGGGGCCAGTCATGTAGGCGTTCTCTGCCTATTCAACCAGCCACATATTACCAAAATTCCATACTCCCAGAAGGAAAGCAGGTGTTCATTGTAAATCATGCTGTTTTTACAAATACAGGCAGACTTCATTTTCCTTTACTTTATTGCTCTTTGTAGATATTGCATATTTTATAAATTGAAGGTTTGTGGCAACCCTGTGTGGAACAAGTCTGTCGGTCCCATTTTTCCAACAGTATTTGCTCACTTCATGTCACATTTTGGTAATTATCCAATATTTCAAACTTTTTCATTATTATAATGTTTGTTATGGTGATCTGTGGTCAGGAATCTTTGATGCTCACTGAAGGTTTAGATAATGGTTAACATTTTTAGTAAAAAGGAATTTTTAAAGTATGTACATTTTTTAAGATATGTGCTATTCAACACTTAATAGACTACAGTATAGTATAAACAACTTTATATGCACTGGGAAACCAAAATATTTGTGTGACTCACTATTTTGTGGTATTTGCTTTATTGTTGTGTTCTGGAACCGAACTTGAAACCTCTCTGAGATTTGCTTGTAGCCTAGGCAACCAACCTTATCAGTAAGTAATGTAGGGGACATTCCAAAATCTAACTTCCCAGGCCTACTCAAGGACCAGCCCCCTAAGCAGGCCCTTTGAAAGAACAACATCAGACCTTCTATGTGAACAATTTCCTGCACAATAATAAACACATAAATCTTATATGTTAATGTAACATGACAAATACCATGAAACAATAGAGCAGGGTAAGGGGGATTGTGGGTGCCAGGTGGGGAAGCAATTTGTAAATAGATTGTATTTTTAAATAGCATTTTTGAGTAAGTGATGTATTTGAACAAAGGCAGAAAGGAGATGAGGCAGCGGGCCATGTGGATAGCTGGAGAGAGAGCTGGCTTTCAGAGGAATACCCAGAGTACAAAGGCGCCCTGGCAGGAGGGTATCTATTATTTTCAAAGAACAACAAGGACAATAATGTTGCTGGAGCAGAGAGTATGGAGGAAAGATTAGGAGAGGTGATCAAAATGGCAGTACTTGGATTTTCATTTCCTGAAGATTTTCATATGTTGTTTTTTGTTTGCTTATCCTTATGCAGAGATTTCTATTAGTGGGAATTGCAATTGGTTCTGCAAACATTTCATGGCTTTCTAGTCAAAATGTTAATCCCAAAGTAAAGAAGAAATTGTACATTTTTAAGATTTTCATATTGCTGGATTAAAAGTTTAATGCTTAGAGAGTAGGGTGGAATGGGAGTGGGGACTGTTCAATGCATTGCCTAATTTCTATGGCAAATGAGATTTATTTCTTTGCCTTCCACAAGTAGGGTCTACTACAACTTGTCCTGACTCCCACTGCTCTCACAAGAACTGCCCTAGGACCAGTCCTCACATAAAGCTCCTGAATTAGGAGTAAGTTAGATTAGAATTCTAGTTGCCTGAGGAAGGCAGTATACCTGGTCTGGGAATGCATTTCAGTTCTCTGCTTACTGTGTATTTAGTCTGGGTCAGCTGGAACAAAGACTTCTTTTTCTAATGGGCAGTAGAATCTATTGGAATCATAATGGCAGTTGTCTTTTGAATTTAAATATTTGAATTTCAAGAGGGCTTTTTCATCCAGGGCTGGTAAGTAGATGGAACCTAGAAACAGTCTCTAGAAGAGGGATGTGCCTGTGAGCCTCCTTCCAATAGATGGATTGTAATGCTGTCTTGGAAAGCACCCTGAGATAGAGTCCTCACTCACCTAGAGAGGATGTTGTGATTGGTAATTGATGCGTGTGACACAGGGGGAATGAGTAGGCACACCCCTTCCCTGTATTGGGCATCTCTATTCTGGATCTGTTGAAAGAATGACTGTGACTGCAGTTCCAAGCACTGTTAAAAGCAAATAAAGGAGTTCTTTGGGAACTGGAAAGGAACCTACTCTGGTATCCTTCAAGTGGTACCATAGATTCACCATCACGTGTAATCTCCAAGTAGTGTGTAGTGCCAGGTGCAGCATAAGCTTTCTTGCAGTTGGTCTGAGAGCCTAGGTTTCATATAACTGGATCCTCTTGTCCTGTAATTAGGGAAGAGCTGCCACAATCATTAAAGAATAACACCATGCTCAAAGAGAGGCCATTTCATGTTGGTATGTAAGAGATCTAGAAGATGTCATCAAAGACCAACGGCATGGCCGGGATTTGTTCTAGTTATCTATGTTTAGAAGGCAATTGGGAAAAGTTTGGGTTAGACAGACAACATCTCTGGGACCAGATTTTTATGGAAACCTAAATAAGTGCTTAACTCTTAACTGTCTATACAAGTCCTAAATTTTAAGTCCTTTAAGGATGGGGACTCCTAGTTCCCAGCTAAAGCCTCTGGGCCCTTAACACATTTGTTGAACAGTCAGCTCTTGTCAGCCAAACCTGTGGCTTCTAAAGTCCAAATTAATCGCTTGGTTCAAGCATTTTTCCACATAAAGAGATTAGAGGTATGCTATGGAAAGATTGTTGCTCCCAGGTCAGTCTTTTTCGGTACATCAATAAATACATAGCATCATTATTTTCAAGTCTGAAGGCCCTCATCTGAACTCTTTGGAAAATAATGTATTCCTTCCAGGGAAGTTATGAGGATTAAATGAGATAATTCACAGTTTCCAAAGGCACTTTACTGGAACATAATAAATGGTAGTTTCCTTTTCTCCTTTCAAACATGGAAACTTAAGAAAAAGGTATAGCATAATCTACAGATTGAGAATAAGGTAATAAAATTCAAAATGGCTTTTGAAGTTTAATAAAGCTGAGTACTCTTGTTTATATATACATTTGCTTTTTTGGTTTAAATGTAGTTTAAATCAAGCTAAGAACCAATCCAAATAACTTTTTCAATTAATTTTGGCACACATAGAGCTAGTTTGCTCATTATGTTATT
This sequence comes from Camelus dromedarius, assembly GCF_036321535.1. NCBI lineage: Eukaryota > Metazoa > Chordata > Mammalia > Artiodactyla > Camelidae > Camelus > Camelus dromedarius. Next base: position 52,797,865 of record NC_087439.1, read on the forward strand.
ACTGTCTGGAATCCTGTTTTCTAGTTTAGTTTATGACTCTGGAAGAAGATTTTTGGTCTGATCTAATGTGTCTTTTCAGAACTATTAGACTTGAGTGTATTTCAGAGAATTCTATGAAAGTTTTGACTATTATTTTAGTTCTCTGTTACTCTTAAAAAATAAAGACGTTGATACCTTGAAAATCGTTAAGATAATTATAATTATGTTCACTATCCCTAACATTTGTAGGATTATCAGAAGATTACAATGGTAATGAAATAAGGTTCTTTCAGTTTTTATGTTATAGATACCATGACAAATTCTTTACTTCCAGGTAAGAAAATATAATGTAAACTGAATGGCAAAATTTCTATCAGTAATGCATAGCTTCTGAAAGAATATTTTTAGTCCTTAGAACTATCAAGAAATGAGTTCCTGATTTGTGTAGGTACCAGACAACAAGAAGAGAATTTTTAAGAAAATAGAAAAGGAGAATTATTCAACTTTAATGAAGCTTATTTCCCAAAATTTATAGTTGTCTCCACAACACTTACATTATGGGGGAAAAAAGCCAAAATTAATTCATGAATCAGGAATTATAAAGTCTCCCAGGATGATATTGCTATTTTCTAAATAAATTGAGTACTGAATACCAAAGATTTTAAATTTTATTTAAAAAAAAACTACTCTGAATTTTTTAGCTTCTGAATTTTTTTTCAAATCTGAAATTTTGGCAGTTTTGATACTTAGTTGAGCTCTAAATTTTTTTATATTTGAAAATATTGTTTTTTTTTTCAATAAGCCTCTGGCAATGACATCCTGGACAGGAGTATAGCAGAAATAAATTGGCTTTGTGTTTAAAAATCTCAAAGGACTTAAGATACTCAGTTAAAAAATGCTTTAAAAGAAGGAAGTATTTCCTTCAGTTTGTAAAAAGTGGCCAGTTTGAAGTTATGCTTTTAAGAAATAATTTTAATATTCATGATGAACATGAAACAGTATCATTGAACGCTGAACTGATATTCTATTAGAATATCTAGAGACCTCTTAAAATGATTGTAAGATTACATAACAGATTTCTGTGTTTTGCATTAAATTGCTGGAAATTTTAATGAAAATGTCAGTAATTGCAGTCAGAAAAATCTTTAAAGCACATATGATTTCTGTTACTTTATAAAGCTTCTCAAAGCTGTCCTGTCACATTGTTTAAATCCCAGTGGAAGGACTGGAACCAGGTAAACTCAGAGTTGTGAAGTATGGTCGGTGAAGTTCATATTTACTGCCCAGAACATCTACATTTGGTGTCCTTTTTACATTCTTGATGTGAGTATTCCCCAGTGCTCATATATAGTATCAAAACCTGTTTACAGATAAAGAGTAGACAAGAGATAGCCATAAGTTTATTTAAACAAGAAAACTGGTGACTTATTGTGTGCCTTTGACTGAGAAAGTAAAAAAATAAATTTTCTTTGCTGCTGTCAATGATCACAGAAGGCAGGCATCTAAAAATACAAGATCCCATTCTTTACGTCAGCTTGATAGCTGCTTTCATAATATTGTCATGAATCATGAGCCAAGGAAAGGCCTTATACATTACCTAGTCCAGTTCCTTTATTTATGGAGGTGATGATGGTGAGAGGTTGGTGGGATGGGGTGGAGTGGGCTCTGAGGCTGAGAAATGATGTAGTTTTCCCAGCATCACAGGTGTAGTGTCAGTGGAAGATTGAAATCCAGACTGCCTAAATACCAGTGCAGAACTCAGCTTTGTGAAAAGCAATGTTTTCCAATCATGTGTTGATTAACTCTGGAGTTAGACCTTCTGGGTTTAATTTTGGCTCCAGCTCATCCCTTGCTATTTATTTAATCCATGCCTCCATATTAGTGTCTACCTCACAGTCTTGATGAGAAGATTAAATGAACTAAATGAAGCTGAAGATAGCCTGGTATGGTGAGTACTCTACAGATGTTAAGAACACCATGAACTTTGAGGAGTCTGGTCTCCTCTGCCATTTGACCTATATTTAGAATCATTCCAGCCATTAGTCGTTTCAGCCCATGCTGTAGAGAGCTATGCTTTATATGCTTTACTTTTTCAGCCAATTAGGGAGGCGATTCCTATTGATCTATGAATGAAATGCTATTAGACCCACCCTAAAAAAAAGTACTGTACTATCTATCGCTGGTTCTTATAATGTATTAAACTGAAGTTTATATAAGCCAATTCTTTAAACATGAGGTTGAAATCATTCTTTGAAATGATTCTTGCTGTCTGTTTCCAGGGAAACAGTCATTTGGTTTACTTGATATTTCCCAAATGGATCCTATTAGGGTGGTAAAGTAACACTTGGTTTTGTTTCTTTGGCACCTACTAATTGCTGCTAGTGCTGAAATAGTGACGTGCTCCCTAATCTGCGTCTAGTATGAAGACAGCTTGAGTGCCTGGGACTAGAACTACACTTCTATTCTTTCTATTCTTATTGGCAGATACTTCATCTCTACATCTATATTAACCCATGAACTTTTTGTTTTAAGACTTATTCAAGTGTTTCCAGAAATGTAGTACTATGATTTTATCCCATAATGGCTGTGAGTTATAGTTAATATGAATGCTAAGTTGTTTTAATCTTGACATATTGTTAAAAGATGTTCCACTGCACCACCTTAGTGAATTACATGCATTTTGCACCTGACAAAGGGATTTTTTTTTAAAGAAATACTGCCCCCTTGTGTTGTAATGTGGTATATTATTGAACAAGGGTAATTTAAAAAAAGGAAACATTGTAAATTCTCTTAATTCTCTTAAGCATATCAAATCTCACTTAGAAAGAACACTAAATAATGTGCAGTGTGTATAATACTTTTTTACACATTAATGAGTAGTAACAGGAAAAAATCATACAGGATGACTGTTTCTTTTATCTTTTTTACAAGAAGCAGCATGTTGCATTTTAGAAACATAATCTATCTTTAGTGAAAGTTCTTTGTGTTTTTGTGTTAGTCTTTGCACACCATTTTACCTGAAGGAAATACTACCATCATATTCATAGGTTTGTATTTCTCTGTCTAATTACTTCACTTAGTATGATAATCTCTAGGTCCTTCCATGTTGCTGCAAATGGCATTATTTCATTCTTTGTTATGGCTGAGTGGTGAAGCAGAAACTAACACAATATTGTAAATTAATTAAACTCCAATAAAAAATAAAAAATTTAAAATTTAAAAAATAGGTTGGTAATAGTGCTTTACAGATGACAAAGGACTTTTGCTCACGTGATGTCATTTAATCTTCAAATCAACTGTGTGAGGAGAGATATTACTGTTATTCTTCCTACTTTATAGAAGAAAAAAAGAACATAAGGAATGTTGAATAATGTACCCAAATTAAGACAGTTAGGAAGTGTAATTGGTAAGATCATAAAGAAAGCTAAGGTATGTACCCAAACTCATGTAATTAAGATCTTCTGACCTTAAACACTGAATCCCTTCTGACTACTAAGACATTCAGAAGTCAGTACAGCAGTCATACTGCTGAAACTGTAGAACTAGAACTTTCAGATCATTGATCAAATTGAGGTTTTGTTGTCATTTCATAGCTCTATATTCTATACTTATCTTTGTTTCATGAAACACAGCATTAGATTGCTATTCTTGTCGTTTGGTAAATTTGATTTGTGGGTTAATCAGCATTGTTAAAGAGTGCCAAAAGAAAAAAAAATCAAATTGATTTGCTTGTGTTCTGTACTTAGAAGCATATTTTACAGTTCAAAGAAATCATTTGAGTTGAAGAAGTTACTCAGAGGGAAATGTATCTATAAAGTATCCTAAAATAAAGCCAAAATCAAGTATTGCATAGTTAAAAGGGTTTTTTTTTTAAATTGAAATGAATAAATAAATTCCCATGATTAAGCTTTTCAATAATACGAGAAAAGGAATTAAAAAAAAAGTTAAGGTTCTTTTCCCCTTGCCAAAATCACATTTTCTTTCCCAGAAGTAAACAGTGTTAGCAATGTGGTATACTTTTGTTTTTCACTATTTTCTATGCATTTACACATATTTCTATGCATTTTTCACTCTATTTTCTATACATATGGACAAATATATTATTTTTATGCGTCATGTGTAGGATTCATTTGTATCCCGTTGACTGCTTTTTTCACTTAGATGTATATTGGAGATCTTTCCACACAAGTATATATAGATCTTCCTTACAGCTTTTTAATTGCTGCAAAGCAATTCATGGTATTACTATGACTGAATTTTTGCATCATTGGTGGCCCTTTAGGATGTTTATTTTTCATGGTTACAAATGATGCAGGAATGATTTCTTCCTACATGCTTCTTAGGGCACATTCATGACTATTTTCCTAGAATAGATGCCTAAAATTAGAGTTACTGTATCAAAAGGCATGCGTATATTTAGCATTGATAGATAACAGCTAACGTCACCTCCGAAAAGCTGTTACATCTGTGTATTTTGACAAAGCATTCAGGAGAGTGTTCCTTCCCAACTCTCTCCTCAAAGCCAAATCATATTTATGTTTATTTTATGCCTATCAGTTGGGTAAAATTTTTTGTTTCCTCATAGTTTTAATTTATATTTTCCTGATTACTGGTGAGGTTCAGAAATTTAACGTCTATTTATCTTTATATTTTTTTCTTCTAAGAATTGCTTATTCCTATCTTTGTCCCTTTATATACTGAAATTTTTTATCTTTCACTTATTGATTTGTAGGAATTCTTTTTATTTAGATTTTAATTTTTTTGTGTTTTATATATAGTAAGTATTTTCTTTACTAAAAAAAGTTTTTGTGATCTTTTTTGGACAGACATTACACATTTTAGATTTGAATCTGTTCATCCTTCTCTTTATAAAGGCAATATTTTTGTCTTACTTCAAAAGATCTTCCCCATTCCATTATTGTAAAATTATTGTCCAGTGTTTTTATACTTTATGATTTCATTTGCTTCCTCTCCCCTCAAATGAATGGCTAATGGGCCAAATAATATTTATTAAATCTCTTAACCTTTTCCACACCAATTTGAATATGATACTATTTTCTCAAGATTTAAATTACTGTGGTTTTAAAATATATTTTTATATCTAGCAAGTCTGTATCCTTTGTTCTTTTTAAAAAGTTAATTACATTACTTAAGGCTTTTTTTTCTTTCCATATGAATTTTACATTGAGACTATTTGGTTTTATGAAATATTCAATTGAACTTTTATTGCTATTGTGTCGATTGTTACATTAATTTGATGAGACGTTACATATTTAAGATATTATGAGTCTTTTCATTTAAAAATTTTGCACATATCAATCCACCTATGTTTTTGATGCAACTGGATATCCAATTGTAAAAAAAATTAGGTGTTAACCTCAATATCATACTCAAAAGTTAATTTCAGATGGAATAGAGAGGTAACTATAAGAGTGATGTGATATGTCTATATTTCTTACTAGAATCTTTTTTAGATATCTTATTTTTGTTCTATTGTCTGTGGAATCTACTTTTCTATATTATTTTATAACTGATCATTGCTTGTATATTAGAGATTTATTATCAGTGTTTGAATTTTGATCTTGTATTGGCCTCTTACAGAACTCTTATCAGTGCTAGTTATTTCTCAGTTGATCTTCTGAGAATCAATTTTTTCCTCCATAAATAATGATGCTTCTTTCATAGTTTATTCCATGATTATTGGCTTATTCAGAATTGCATTAGGTTGGAATAATCTTCGCAGTGTGTATTCATCCAGAAATTATTTAAGCATAGATGGTCAAATTGATTGTAATAAAGTGATGGTACAAAGTATTTTATTACTATTTCAAGCATATTTGCTATATCTGCAGTTATATTTCCTTTTGCATGTATGACATTATTTTGATTATTACCTGGAAAGATTTAAAAAATTTATTTCATTCACCATTTCAAAAAGGTGACTCTTGGTTATATTCATGAAATTATTATTTTTATTTCTAATTTTATCTTTATTAATTCATGTTTAAACTTTTGTTGGAATTTTTTTCTTATAATTTGTTTTTAGCTATTGGCATGTTAACCTTAATTCATTTATTTTTCGTTTTCTTGATTTCCAATATGTACAATTGAGACTAAGTATCTTCCTCATACTGTTGCTTTGGTTTACACCCCATAGATTTTGATGTGCAGTGCTCTTATTTTTCATTCATTTCTAAATAACTTATGATTTTTATTTCCTTCTCCCCTTATTTCCTTCCTCTCTCCTTTTCTCTTTCTTTCATTCACTCGCTTCCTCTCCTCTCTCCTTCTTCCTCTCTTCCTTTTTTTTCTCTTCTTCCAGCCATCCATCCTTTCTTCCATCTCCTTCTTTCTTTCTTCCCCTCTCCCCCCTTTCTTTCATCCTTTCTTCCCTCCTCCTTCCCTTAGAGTGAAAGGTGCTTATTAGAGAGTCCCCTGGGGATCAACACCTGCAGAATGGGGAGGGAAAGGAAGCAGGAAGTACTAGAGGAGCAGCTGGGCTGCAATGCAGGTGTAATGACAGCTCAGCTGATCCCACTGGGAGCTAAATGGCCTGCCAGCATTGTCCCAGGTTTGTCCAAAATGACTAAGCCTTGACCAGCTATCTGATGTGAGCTGCTCTTTGACCTTCTCTTTAGCTGGAGCTCATCTTGGAGGGCCTGAAGGATGAAGGATGTCTGCTGAACAGGAACAACCAGCCCTTCTCTGAAAGGGATGCCGTGTGTTGCTTCACCACGTCTCCTACATGCTTAGCACTTTCTCTGCTCACCATTCCTTCTCATACCTTCTTCTGGGGACATTTTTCTTCTGGAAGTGCATCCTTTCAGAATTTCCTTTAGTAAGGATGTGCTTAATTTCTTCCTCATTCTTCAACTGGGTACAAAAATCTAGCTAAGTGTTTGGTGTTTTTTCCCCATCACTTTGAAGATATGATTTCATTATCCTCATTTCCATTGCCACTGTGTAGAAACCTCCTGTCAGTTTGTCGTTCCTTTTTATGTAATCTCTTCTTTCTGGCTGCTTTTAAGATGTTTTTGTCTTTAGTATTCTGCTGTTTCATTCTAATACATCAAATAGATTCCTTTTTATTTTCCCTACTTCTGTTGCCCTTTCTGCATCTTTATCTTCTCCATGAAAAAAATTTTCTGGACATATGCTACATATTTTCTTTCTATTATCTATGCCTTCTGCTTGCTCTCTGTCTCTCTTATCTCTGTCTTTCTCTATCCCCTTTTCTCTCTCAGTAACTTTCAATTTTGGTATAAATTCAAATCTCTAGATAGTTGTAAAAGTAGTAAAGATCACTCCCATATACCCTTTACCGGGATTCACTAATACTTTATATTTTAACCCATTTGCTTTATCTCAGTGCTTTCTCTTTAAGTGTGTGTGTGTGTATGTATATGTGTGTGTATTTCATTACTATGGCTACATTTTACATTTCCGCCCAAAGTTTAGTGGCATTAAAAACCATTTATTATACAAATAGGTTCTCTGGATCAGGATTCTGGCTAGGGCACAGTGGGCATTCCCAGTCCCTCTTCCTTTCTCTCCCCAACACAATTCCCCCTCTACGTACCCAAACATATACTAATATTATATTTTCTCCATCACTCTTGGGAATTGAGCTGGAGACTATGTTTGTAACTACACTGTGATTTGGAGTAGGTACAAAGTGGACAATGGCTTATTTTTCCAGTTTAGGGTGGCACTCCATTAGAATATTTTATAGTTTTGTAGGAAGGTCATATATTTTGTACTTGTATCAGTTGAATTTGCCCATTCAGACTACAGTGAGCAAGTTTGGGTTTCATAATCAGGTAAGGATTGCATTAAGACCTCCAGAAAAAAACTCAGTGACTTTGTATTCAAAAGCTCTTTTATATAAGAGTTTATATCTGGCAAAGGATACGAGGTTCTGATTGAAAAGCAATCAGATGAGAGCAGTATGCACTTTGTAATACTGTGTAATCTGATAAGCTGTTCCCATCTTACCCTCACTGAGCACAGTGGGCAGGAATACAGTTCTAGGAAGAGATGAACTGTAATATATTCTAATGCCAAGGACAAATTCATGCTGCAGCTTCCAATGTAAAGAAATTAACAAGAGGAATCATCTGTTAAAAAATTTTTGTGAAATTCCCTCATTCCTTTCATTGATTAACCTGATGCTCTTTTACTTTGCACAAAGATCTCCAACCATTAGAATATCACTCTGTGAAAATTATGGTTTAAGGCTTTTCTCCCGAATATTTGTGACAAATGTACAAAATAAATTCTTTCTGAAAGTAAGAATCAAGGCTGCCCCTCTGCAAAACAGACATTTGTCTTTCACATCCAGCTCCTCGTTTTATGTTTGCTACCTATGTTCCAGGCACAGACATGGATTCTCCTGCTCTGTCTCTCCATACTGGCACCTATGTATATACTTGTGTGCACACGTGTCCTGCTTCTCCACCCCCTCCCCCTTCTTCCTTTGGTTTATTGGTCCTTAGTCTTTGTTTTAGGTCCTTTCTGGACTGGGACCTGCCACTAATAACCCACACAGTGGTAATTTTTTGACAATCCAGGCCTTAATGTGTATCAACTCCTTTTCTCTGTAGCTCCCTTTTCTTTGGTCAATACATCCTTTAGCTCTGTTGTGTAGCCCAGCTGTCAGATGTCCAGTGGCAATTAGCTGATATTCTAAATGCACTATTAATTGACATGCTAAGGTTAAAAAGCTGTAAGAGTATATCTTATTTTCTGAAGCATGTGAACTTTCATGTGTAGATTTATAATCTAACTTCTGGAAATGGGATATGTTAAGCAGAAAGAGAAAGGCTGGAGGAAGAGATTACTTTGGACATTTGCATGGTCTGTTAATATCTCTCAAGGCACCTGTTGTATATAGCCTCTGGTAACTGTGGGGTATATTGCATTGACTACATTAAAATTTCCCTAAGAAATTGAGTCAGACATTCACAGGGAAAGTCTCCTCTCTTCTTCTTCCTTCCTTTTCCTCTCCTTTCTTTTCCTCCATCCCAACTCTTGTTCATGTGTATGTTGGCAATTTTTCTCCTGTAGCATTGTTTTTAAGGAAAATTTTGTGTTTGTGAATAAAAATACCCCAGTGGCCTCAGTTTTCTTTCCTTCCATTAGTATTTTAGCTTCCTGGCATCTGCAACTGACTGTGCATTGGAGTGATGCTGCCAAAGAAGAAATAAAAAAGGAAGTTTTATGTCGATATAGAATTAATTCATAAAGCCTAGGGTGGAGAAGTTAACCTCTGTGCATGAGACTCCCTTCTGATTAACAGATGGCTACAGATCCTACATCCCCAGAAGACTGGATCTTATTATAGCAGGTGTAAAACTATCACTGCTCTGAGTGCATCTCTTTAGAGTTTAGGTCTTAAGTCTGCTATTCCCATAAAATAAATCCTGTGGGTGCTCAGATTTTTTAATACGAAGTGTAGAATGAGCTCTTATATTACAAGTAGTGTTTTGAATTACTTTTAAAAAATGTAGTTTCTTTGAACAGTATGTTTTTTCCCTGTGAGATTTTTATTGGGAAATGTTAGATACATTTAAAAAGGTGTACGAGGTACTGCTGTAACAGTATAAATTAGAACTTGTGAGATGCATTTTTTGTTTTCACAAGGTTAGTTCTCTTCAAATAACATTATTTTTGTAATGTTTCACATAACCAGACTTTTGTGCACACAAACACAAAATACATAAAAATACAATTCTATGAAATTTTAAGCTCTTGTAGTAGAGACGTTTTCTAGATATATTTATTCTCTCTCTCTCTGTATATATATATAATGTATACATGTAATGTACACACACACATTCTTACTAAGAACCTTAGACAAGTAAACCTGATATGCAGACTTGAGTTCCTTTTTTACAAAGTAGAATAGTATTAATACTGCTCCACTAAATTTTTGTGACAAATAACAAAATACTAGGATGGAATATTTACGTGATAGGGTTTATTAGCTGAGACATTGCTGAGTCTCTCAGAAGGCCTTATGAGCAATCTGCCCCAGAGGTTTTCAGGATTCTCTGGACAATCTTGAATATCAGAACATTTGAGGACCCAGAAATAGACAGTCTCATCCCTGATTTTCATGGGAGTTCAGGAGCTCTGTGTGAACAAGCTTGAATCCTGGCCATCTACAGACATGTCCAGTGAAAGAGGCTGAGTGGACAGAAAACAGACTGCAGGGGAGGGCAAAGGAAACTCTGGAAGAGAGACCTCAGAGGGGTCTAAGGAGTCTGATGAAGCTTTATGAGGTTCTGAGTGTTTAGAATCAGCTGTAATTCAGGATAAATCATTAAGCTGCTCTTGAGACTTCTCTGACTCCAATCCTCCGTGGTTGCTGACTGAAAGCCTCTATGTATCCTATGGAATGTGCTCTGTGATAAAAAGAGGAAATTGTGTTCTTAAAGGTCCTCTGCAAGAGCTGGACTTTAGGAAAGGAGGATTGGAGAGAGGTCAGATGGTGTGCTGCAGAAGTAAGGGTTTATATCAGCAGAAGTGGAGAAGGGAAAGTGGCAGAGGAGGGGACACTTGAGACCAAGCTCGGGTCAGGACCATACTGAGGATGGCTATGTTAACTTCCTAGGGCTGCCATAACAAAAAAACACAGACTAGCTGGCTTCAACAACCAAAGTTTATTTTCTCATGGTGCTGGAGGTTGGAAGTCCAAGATTAAGGCGTGGGTAGGTTTTTTTTTTTTCCCCTTGGCTTGCAGATGACCGTCTTCTCCGTATATCTTTATGTGGTCTTTCCTCTATATGCTTGTAGTGTCTGTGTCCTAATCTCTACTTCTTATAAGGACACCAGTCATATTAGATTAGGGTCTACCCATATGACTTCATTTTAACTTAACTACCTCTTTAAAGGCCCTGTCTCCAAAACAGTCATATTCTGAGGTACTGAGAGTTAGGATTTCAACATGTGAATGTGGGAGGGATGCATTTGAACACATAACAGTAACCTTGGTATGACATCAGCAATCTTCTCAGGATCTGCAATGGATGTGATCTACATTTTTTGGGTTACCTGTAAAATACCAATTAAAAATTACATAAATATATAATGTCTTAGAATAAATGCTACAAATGTCAATGAAATGTTAAAAATTAAATGATTTTAACAATATTCCTATTTGCATTGGCTCTAAGTCAGAAATAGCTTTAGGAAATACTCTATTCAGTTTTCGTAAGAATTTTCATATACATTATTTCCTTCTAAAAAGTCTGTGGGGAAGACAGAACACTCTTAGTGTTAAACAGATAAAGAAATTGAATCTGAAAGAAGTTAAGATGACTTGTCCATGGTCCTAAAAACAGGAAACCAAAGATTTGAGAGTCAAAGGGGAATGTTTTGAAACACAGCAATATAGAAATGCATAATGTCTTGTCAGATCAGGTTGCCATATAAAATACCATAGACTGGGTGCTTAAACAACAGATATTTATTTTACCACAGATCTAGAGGCTGGAAATCCAAGATCAGAGTGCCAGCATGGTCAGGTTCTGGTGAGAACTCTCTTCCTAACATGCAAATGGCTGCCTCGAACCTTATCTTCACATGGCAGAGAGAGAGAGAGAGAGAGGGAAGGCTCTTTGGTGTCTTCTTCTTATAAGGACACTAATTCCATTGTCGGCGCTCCACCCTCATGACCCTATCTAAACCTCATTCCCAAAGTCCCCATCTCCAAAACCATCATGTTGGGGGTTAGGGCTTCATCATATGCATTTGTGGGTGGGGGCAGACACAATTCAGTCCAAAGCACAAAGGTAGAATAAATAAAATATGAGGGAAAAGAAAACAATCATAAGCAACTGTAGGATACCATATAGCTATTAAACTATTATAGAATAATTCTGTTTGCATTTATAAAATGCAAGTCATCAATTTTGATGAAACTTAATATATATAATTTTTGTGATATTTCTATAATAATGTGGTGTTAGTATATACTATCAGAGGCTTTCTTCCTTCCTTTCCTATTCAGATCAGCAGAAAATGTATATTATTGAGAGCCTACTCTGTTTGTGTGTTTTATTATTTATCATGGATTTTCTCCAGTACTTTGAAGGGCCTGGTAGGTGGTGCTTTACAAATAAGGTGATTGTTGCCTCTTGGTTCCATGCAGAGATGACTGGCAGGGACAATTAACTCAACAGGACACTCCATTGTGATTAATCTAGAAAAAGACCTTTGTCCTCAAAAGCTTGAAGGCATGGACCAGGTAAATTTCTTAGAGCTGCGCTAAGGCCTGTTTTTCAGAGGGGAATGCTAAAGCAGTTTAGTTCATTTTCTCAAATGTGAATGAAGACTATAGTGTCTGAAAGGAAATCTTATTGAATTGGATTTGTTATGACATAAAGTAGTAAGGAGACATTAATATAAATAGGGAAGGTAAAATAACCTTTTTATTTTTATTGTGAATGTCTTATTCTCAATTTACATGCTTAATTAAAGAATTCATAGCAGGACATCAGCAGTTTTATTTACTTATTTATTTAATAAATACTTACATAGTGCTTATCCTTAGCTAGGCCCTCTTTAAAGCAAGAGCACCCCATGAAACAGAAACTGTCATCTATACTATACAGTTGATGAGATGAAGTATCTTGCCAAGGTCACACTTAGCGTTTAGTTTCTCCTAAACTGAATGAAAGAAAATACAGAATTAAAGTAATTGTGCTTAAGAGAAAGGACAGATAATTTTTCCAATAATAATGTATTCCCACCTATCTTGAACAATTGTCATGATATCCTTGAGAAGAGGATTTTGCTCCATGTTCAAATATTGTAGACTCTCACATTATGTAGACTCTCATTTAGTTAGTGTGAATTAAACCATATACACTGAACTGGAGATTATTCCAGAGTGAATGTTTTATATGAACTGTTAATCTGCTGTTCCTTCCTTCTAACTCAGTTCTTCTGGGCATCCTGCCTTGATAGTATCATTCTAATATTTAAAGTTAAAAAATTTTCATATACCATAATCTTTTACATACTAGCCAATAAATACATTCATCAGGTGCTCAGTTGAAGAAAGAAAAATGTATTCCAATACAAAAAAAAAAAACTGTCTGTTAGATTTAGAGAAGGCAGATGGATCTCCGATGTTTCACCATTTTAAAGGACTTTAAAGGACAGTTTTAAAAAATGTGATTTTTAAAAAATTTTTCAAATTTAAAAAGCTATCTTTATTATCTAATATCCACCTGACATGTAACTTTACTCACTTTATCCAGGAAAGAGCCAGCAGGCTTCTACAACACACTAAAACAAACATGTCAAGAAAATCTGCAAACTCTATATATACTCTCTCATGCTGGGTCATAATTTCAAGTCTCCCAGTGTGTTTGTCGTTTCAGTTTTGATTTGCTCAAAACACTAAACTTACTCATAACCCGATTGATACCTTGTGTAATGCTCCATGAGATATGCTGACCAGATTATTTATTTATTTGTTTTTATTGAAGTGTAGTCCATTTGCAATGTTGTGTTAATTTCTGGTGTACAGCATAGTGATTCAGGCTATCCATTATAGGCTATTACAAGGTACTGAATATAGTTCCCTGTGCTGTACACAGGGCCTTATTGTTTATCTCTGATCAGATAGTTTAGATGTAGCCTTGTTCTACAGTGACTTTCCAGGATGAAAGTTCTGCTCTAGAAAATCCAACCTTTCCTAGACTAGATTGATGTTGTCTATTCCCCGAGTAAAGAGTTAACAAAATCTTGTTACTTAACTTACTTGGGTGTTTTAGGATCGTTGGAACCAGAAAAGCAGTGGATCAGTCCCAGAAACTGAATGGCTCTCCCCATATTGCTATCTCACAAAGCTCTTTTAAAATTTTTTAAAGTAAACTTTAAAAGCTTTTAAAACTTATTTTTAAAAAGATGTTTATTGAATTATAATAAATAAAGTGCACAGATCACAAGTGTACATCTCAATGTTTTTTCACAAAGTTTTTGAATGGACCTATTAACCACATCAAGAAATGGAACTTTACCAGCATTCAGAAGCACTCAGAAGCCCCTCATGTACCATTCTAGTCATTAGTGCTTCTGTAATGATAACCACTATTCTTTGTTCATTCTTATCGCTGTATAGTACAGTATTCCATAGTATGTTACACCACAACCTATTTATCTGTTCTACCGTTGGTAGAAATCTGGGTCGTTTTTGTAATTTAGCTGTTGTGAATAGTGCTATTATGAACACTGTTACATATCTTTTGGTGAATATTTGCACCCATTTCTGTTAGGTGTATATACTCAGGAGTCATGTTTATATTCAGCTTCAGTAAAAACTACCATTTTCCAAAGTGATTATATCAATTTACACTCTTTGCAGCAGCATATGGTCTATATCTTCATTAAAACCTCAGTGTTTTCTGCCACTTTGAATTTTAGACATTCTGTTGGTTGTGTAGTGTTATTCCATCGTGGTTTAATTTTATTTTCCTGGTAATTAATGGAGTTCAGCATTTTTTCATGCTAACTGGTGATTTAGGTACCTCTTTTATGAAGTTTTGGGGTCTATTTTTGTAATGAGTTGTGCTTTTGTATTATTGATTTGAATGAAGAGATACAGGTTAGGTATAGATACTGATATAGACATAATTTGGATACAAGTCCTTTGTTAGAAAAATGTACGGCCATTATCTTCACCCCTCTGTGGTTTGCCCTTTCATTTTCTTTTTGGTGTCTTAACGTTGAATGGAAATTTTTAATTTTAATGTATATAATTGTATCATTTTCTCCCTCTTGGGTTATCATTTTGCGGGGCCTGTTTAAGAAATTTTTGCCTACCTTACGTTTATGAAGAATTTCTTCTAGGCTTTATTTCAGAAGTTTTGTAGCTTACGTTTCACATTTAAATCTAGAATTATCTAGATTTTAATAATTTAGTAATAGATTTTTGGATGTGGTGTGAACAAGATATCAAGATTCCTTTTTTTGAAAATACAGATGTAAAGTTGTCCTAGTATCATTTTTGATGAAATTATAATAGTATAATTTCAAACAATTTTTTTATGTTTGTTGTTGGTGCCTAGAAAACTAGAGTTGTTTTAAATATTGACCTTATATTCTTGGACTTGCAAAATTCATTTATTAATTCTCATGGTAGAAGTTTTTGGATTTCCAAAGTGTACAATAGTAACTATAGTTTTAAATATAGTTTTAAATAGTAACTCATAATTTTAAATGACAGTTATTTTTCTTTGTTTACCACCATTATTTATTTTTCTTTTCTATTGCACTTTTTAAAACAACCTTCAAGATAAAAATTGGATAGAAGTAGTGATAAGACCACCTATTTCTCATTCCTGATCTTAGAACAAAAACTTTCAATAATTCACCAACAGAAACAATGTTTGCTATAGTGTTTTCATAGAGATTTATTAACAGATTAAAGAACTTCCCTTCTATCAAATATATTTATGCATTTATTGAGCTGCTCATATGGTTCTTCTCCTTTATTTTGTTATTGTGGGAAATTATACTGATGATTTTCAAACGTTAAATTAGTCTTATATTTCTAGAATAATTCCTAGAGTCATGATATATGATATGTATTATCCTTTTTGTATATTACTGCATTAGATTTGCTGTTATTTTGCTTAGGGATTTTGCATCCAAGCTCATTAGAGCTTAGCTTACAATTTTCTAACTTGTATTGTCCATTAAATTTTGCTTTATAGTGACCTAATGAAATGAGTTGAGAAATATTTCCTCTTTTTTAATTTCTGGAAGAATTTGTGCAAGATTGATGCTGTTTCTTCTGTCATATAAGCCTAGAGATTTCTTTGTGTGAAGGTTTTAAGCTATAGACTTAATATATTTAAAAATACAAGAAAATTCAGACTTCTTTATTTTTTACTGAGTTAATCTATTTTAGGAAGTTGTCTACATCTAAATTCTCAAACTGATTTGTATCAAATCAATTTTAATTTGTAACAAAAAATTTTTTTGGTAATAAAATCCTCTCATCTCTTTCAGTATCTGTATGATCTGTGGTTTTCTCTGCTACATTTCTGCCATTGTTTCTTTGAAGCTTCTCAATTTTTTTTTTTCTTATTTAACTTTCTAGTTTCTTTGATTCATGGACTGGAGAAGTCTATTCCTTAATTTTTAAGAATGTGAGGATTTTCTAGTTCTTTTTTGTTATTGAATTATGCTTAATTCCATTGTGCTCAGAGAAGAAACTGAAAGATCTCAATCCTTTAAATTTGTTGAGATTTATGGCCCAACATGCATTTTATTTTGATAAATGTTCCACTGATGCTCTAGTATTCTTGAAAAAAAATGTACATTCTGACATTCTTGGGGGCAGGATTGTATACACATATAATATATATGTGTATATATATGTACAGCCTGTCAAATCTTTACTGTTTTTTTGTCTAATTCATGTTTCAGTTATTAAGAGATGTATATTAAAGTCTCCCACTCATGCACATTTATTTTATATATTTGAAGCTACATTATTGAGTGCATATAAATTTTAAATTGCTTCATGTACCTGGTAAATTGATCATTTAATCAGTATGAAATATTAGTTCCTATCTTTAGACAGACTTTGTATGTTCAAGAATACCTAGTCATATTAGAATAGCTACACTAACTTTCTCTTGGTTCATATTTGCCTGTTTTCCATCCTTTCTTTTCAAGCTCTGTGTCCTTATATTTAAAGTGTGACTCTTGTAATCAGCATTATAGTTTTTAAAAATTCCAGTCAAATAATATTAACCTTTTAATTGAACTAACTAGTCCAATTACAATTTATTTAATTATGGAGTTACTTGATTTTATGCATACAATCTGAGTTATTTTTTAATTTCCCACTTTAAAAAAATTATTCTTATTTTCTTTTGGATTAATTGAGCTTTAAAGATTATTCTCTTTCCCCAATCAGCTTTTTAGTTATATATTCTTTTTTCTATTCTTTGTTACTTCAGCATTTAAAATATACATTTATTACTTAATAGAGTTATATAAATTTGTATTTTTCCACTTCCCAGACATGTAGACTACTTAGAACACTTTAACTACTTTACTTCCCTACTCCTGCCATTTATGTTATTTTTCAGTCATTTTAATTTTACATATATCTAAACCTTTACAAGACATTATTATTATTATTTAGTACAATCAGTATTCATTTATATTTTTCTTCATACCTATCATTTCTGGTATTCTACATTTCTTTCTCTCTACAATTAAGTGTTCTTTTATTAAAAGCCCTGTTGGATTCTCAACCTCTTATAAGGTTTTTTTTTTTTTTTTTTTTTTTTTTTGATAGGAATACTGTTCTCTAATTTTGCAATCATTAATTTCCAACGAACTTCAAGGGAAAATGAACTCACAGGATGAACTTACTCATCCATGGTTCTTTTCTATCTGTGATCTTGCTCCCTCAATTACTGTCTCTATGGCTTTCTATTATTATTGGTAGTAGCCTGAGAATTGACCACTGGATTTGGTAATGTGGAGGTCATTTGTGACCTTGATAAAGACAGTATTGGTGGAGTAGGTGAATGAGGGTGGTATAAAAGTGTTTACCCAGTGCTCAGTCTATATTTCATAATATATATTTTATTTATATTTATGTAATAAATATAAAATATATTGTATAATATATAACATACAGTTTAAATGTGTAATTTCTTCATGCTTTGTGGTAATTAAATAATGTATGTTTATTGTATAAAATTTTAAAAACAGAGAAAATATGAAAAAGAAAATATAAACACCAACAACCAATGAGAAAAAGCAAAAATAAGTCTAAAAATAAGCAATGTTATTACTTCAGGGATAAAGGATGATAGTGACTTGGAATAGGAAAGTGGCAGAGGAGATGGGGAGAAATGGGTAGAGACAGATGCTGGATGTAGGTAGATCAGCATTCTTGCTAACAAATTGGCTGATGGACCATGGTGAGGGAAAGGAAGTTACTGAGAATGACTCAAAGATGTGTGAGTTTTCACTAAATACCTCTCAGAAATCCCTCAAGAGTATGCTAAGTGCACATTTGTCAAAGGAAAGTTTAATTTTTCTTAATTAAAGATAGCATTTAAAATAAATTTGTTTTAAAGATAGTTTTACCACCAAAATGGCTGTCATAAACATTGACATGAGGAATTTGTATCTTTTGCTCTATGAGAAAATGGATTCTTATCCATTCTTCCTCTTGGTGATAGTGCTTTCCATGGTGTAATCCTTATTTTCTTTTTCCATCACATTTCAGCATTTAGAAAATTATTCTGATAACTTCAATGTATCTTGGAATTTTTTAAAGAGGGAAACAACTTATTTGCCATCATATGAAAATTAAAATATTCTAGCAATCTTTTGCCTTAAGGTATAGAGTAAAAACAAAGCAGTAAAATATTTATTTTGAAAAAGTAATTCTTAAAACTGTGTCTTTCATTATGACACCAAGATCCTAGGTGAGGGAAAAGGGGACATGTGGCAGAACCTTGATTCTATTTTAAATAATTTGAAATTGGCTTTAATGGTACCCTAGAATTTTTTTAATGTTGTAATGAGTCAAGTCTTATAAAATGAAAATAGAGCCCTTTTGATAATCATTTGTATGTTGTTCAATGAGAGTCAATGCAAGAAATGAGACTTAAATTCTCAATTAAGGTCTGATACTAACCAGAAAAATAAGCTAACAGGTTTCAGCCATGGTTTATTTGATGCTGTGTTTTTTGGATAGGAGCTCTTCAGCAATATTAGTACTGTCTCATACTTAGGCTGTGGACAGCCTAACTCACACTATGTGGAAAGGTCTCCAGCATTAATAAATTAGAGAATAATTAGAGAAACAGAAAGAAAAATACCATATGATATCACTTATATATGGAGTCTAAAAAAAAAAAAAAGACACAAATGAACTTATTTACAAAACAGAAATAGACTCCCAGTCATAGAAAACAAACTTACATTTACTGGGATGGGGAGGTTGGGAAGGGGTTGGGAGTTTGAGATTTGCAGATACTAACTACTATATATAAAATAGATGAACAACAAGGTCCTACTATACAGTACAGGGAACTATATTCAATACCTTATAGTAACTTATAATAAGAAAGAATATGAAAACGAATATAGGTATGTATATGTGTGACTGAAACATTATGCTGTACACCAGAAATTGACACAACATTGTAAACTGACTATACTTCAATTGAAAAAAAAAAAGAATGAGGAAACTTAAATTCCTTCTCTTAGGACGTCAAAGTGAAATCCTAAAGCCTTGCAGTGAACCCCCATTCCTTACCTGTTGGTCAGTAGGGGTACAGCCACCTTTTCCTCCTCTTTGGTATGCAAGTCACCATAGTGAGTAAGTAAGATCCTAAAACCAATTGATTTCTCAGTGCTGCTCTGCTGTGGTTATGTTTCCTTTAAGTAGAAAATCAGTATATCTTGGTTGAATGTCTCTCACACAGTGATGAGATATAGAAGATGCAGTGTAGTTCTCAAATAATTTATAATCTCTATATAAGTAAAGTCAAGTGTGCATGAAAAACAACCAGCACTGTGAAAAGTGATGGTATCAACAGGAAAAGTTGCCTGGGGTGGAACTGGATATATTTTGAGAGATTAATTTAAGTGATCGGAGATGTCAGGGATTGAGTGGGGAAGAGATGGCATGAATAAAGACACAGGAATGGTAGTGAGATCAATAATAGTCGCAATAAAACCACAATCATAATTGTAATCAAAAACTTAATAATTGTTAGCCAATCAGGACCCACTTCCTATCCCTGTCCCCATTACCGTAACTGGGGGCCCTACAGTACAGGACAATTGTTAGCAGAAAGGGCATTTTTATAGCCCTTAGCATCCCTTAAGCTGTGAGAATCAGGCATTGTCCTAAGAAGATCTCTCTCAAAGGGAAAAACTTTCACAAAGGTTGTACAACATCCCAAATTTCAATGACTTCCCAAGTACTCACAGATCCCTTCTCCTCCCAGTGCATCACAGAATCACCGATAACCTTGACAAGTGCAGTTGGAGTAGGGACAGAGGGAACATTATCAGTAGGACTTGCAACCTTAAACCTTGGTCTGGAATGTCTCTGATCTCACTATGTAAGCCCTTGCCATTTCTGACCTTCAACAGGGAAGAAGAATTCTGGCAGTGTAGCACAGACATTTTAAACTTTGGCTTTAGCATTGGACTGAGTTCAAATCCTGACTCAACCAGTCACCAGCTATGTGACTTTGGGAAAGTTACCGAGTGCTCTGAGCTTCATGATCTTCACATGAAAAAAAAAGTTAATAATAGTAATGCTTACTTCATTGTTTTTTGGAGATTGAAAGAGAGAGTTCATATAAGCACAGTGTTAAGCACCTAGAAATACTTCATCCCTGTTGACCATTTTTGACTATTGTTTACCTGACACTAGGCAAAGTATTGGGGCCTTTTATCAGTCTCCAAAATCTTCAAACTACCCCCCCTTAACAGAGGTGCTGGGGATTGAACCCAGGACCTCGTGCATGCCAAGCATGTGCTCTATCATTGAGCTATTCCCCCACCTCAAAAATGTGTATTTTAATTTTAGTATCACTTATAATGTCTTATATAATCTCTGGGAGTGCTATAAATCAGTCTGGGAGTTTGGAAATATTTTTTAAGTTATGTATTACATAAAAGAAAAGAAACACTAGATAGTCATTCAAAGTCATCCTATTTTAAGTGGCAGAAAATATTAGAAGAAAGTGCTTATCAGTTCTCAAACTTCTTTATAATTAATACTATTATAAAGCAATAAAAATAGTCGACATTTATTGAACACTAACTTTGTATCAGACATTGGACTGGTATCTTGTAGGTGATGTCTCACTTACGAGGTAGGTGTAGAATTATCCTCATTATTGCATTATCCCCTTTTGTTTACAGATAAAGAAACTGACTGTTAAAAAGTCTGAGTAACTGAGCTATGGCCACATTGCTGGTAAGCAAAGAGTATGGAGACAACCCCAGCAGGCTGTGTTCAAAGTTTTGTTAACCACTTTGCTGTAGGGCACAGTGCTGTTATGAGGATGGTGGCTCAACAATCTTGCTGGAGTAGCAGGTCATATGGGAAAGGAGTAGAAGATAAGATTGACAGGGTCATTTGGGGCTGATTTATGAAGGATTGAAATGCAAAGGAACTCTAGAAAAGTCTACCTTGATCATTCTTGAGAAAAGTTAATTTGTTTGTGTTAGGAACATTATCATGTGGAATGCATGTCTCCCAGTCTGCTGAAATATTTAAATCAAATGGAGGGTGGGTAAAGCGCTTGGCCAAGTGCCAAGGTCCTTAGCGGACACTCCTCATAGAGCGGCTGTTTTGCTTTTTAATACTGTGGAAGTGTTCTCATCTGACCTCCACTTAATAGACTCGCCAGGTTAACCAATGCTATTTCCCTTGCAAAACATTTTAACTGATACTTATGAAAAGCTATGGCTATGCCAGTACAGATCAGCTCTCACCAGGGGTCCTGATGGGTTGTACACTTCCAGGGGATGAAATGTGCTTGTTCCCAAACCTGTTTGACAGCTATCAAGTAGTCTAAATGAATTATTATGTAAACCAATGAAACATGAATGTGGGAGAAAACGAAATTTCTGTGCAAACTTAATTGGATGCTTTGGGTACACTTGATAAAGACAAGTCATTAAAAAAATTATGTCAGATGAGTTGTGGGCAAGCAAATGTAAAAGATAAAAAAACTTATTAAAATCTAGAAATAGTCTACACTCACATTTCTTCTCAAGGGGTTTATAATTCTTGGTTCACTTTAAAGGCACATTGTATCATGGTATAGTTTATGATATGGAACTTGGAATTTACCTTATCCTCCTGTAAAAATAAAAAGACATTCATGTTCTTGTTTACTTAAAAATTACCTCTTAAAAAATCTCTTAAATGTCCTGTATTTGGTTTATGTTTCTGAAAACAAGAAATAAGAGTTGAAATATTGTGCTTTTCTTTGTGATAGTGACCTTTTTAAAAAGTATCTCAGTCAGCTCCTCAAGGGAGATGAGTGCCCTGTGGTTGATATAGAGTCTTCTATTCAATGCAGGGTTTCAAATTTAGAACTTTTCTGGTTTAGAAACTATAAATTATTTATGCAGTATCAAGCTTTTTAAGCTCTGTTTATGACAGGTTGGGATTTTGCCAATCTTGGTTGAAACAGTCTAAATAATTTATCTTGTGTTCCTTCAACCTGCAATACATTCTGAAGCCCAAGAAATGTTAAATAAGCTTTATTTTCTTTTCTGCTATGCTGAGGTCAGGGAGGTTAAGCACTTAGACATTCTTTGAACTCTTCTTGGTCCCTCGTCTTCTCTCAGTGTGCTAGATTTCTTTCTTTACTTTCATATTGTGCCTTTCTTATATATGACATTTCTACTTCATTGAACTTTTTAAAAAAGAATTCTTTATCTCCCATTAATTATCTCTACTGAATTTCTATACATTGTAATTCCAGTCATAAATAAGAGGATATCTTTGCAAGCAAAGAATTCAATTATTTTTGGATCCTATTATCTTTCGAGAGTATGAACAATGAATTAGTCTGATTTGATTTTACTGAAATGTGTGAAACATTAATGATAAACATCAAAAGAGTTCAAGGTTTAGTTAAACTCCTACAATTTGGGCATTTATTTGAATTTTATTTTCAACATGTTAAGTATGAGATAATGCAAATACTGGTAGTTTTTTTCCCTTCATTCAACAGTTTTCA
Source organism: Camelus dromedarius (assembly GCF_036321535.1). Taxonomy (NCBI): domain Eukaryota; kingdom Metazoa; phylum Chordata; class Mammalia; order Artiodactyla; family Camelidae; genus Camelus; species Camelus dromedarius. The sequence goes on from NC_087439.1 coordinate 52,820,616, forward strand.
AGATTTATTTATGATATACAGGTAGATTCCTTTTTAATTTCAAAAGCTATGTAATTAATATACCGCAGTCTATTTCTTCTGTGGTTGGTGGATATTTGTTGTTTCCAATTTTTTTGCCACTAAAACAATGTGCATCCTTATTCAATATTAGCGGTTCTCTCAGATATACTCATAGAAATGGAACTGCTGAGCCAGACTGTGTGTATCCTCAAATTTTTATTTTTTATTAAGGTATAATTGACATATAGCATTATATTAGTTTCTGGTGTATAACAGAATGATTTGATATTTGTATACATTGCAAAATGATCGCCGCGGTAAGTCTAGTTAACATCTGTCAGCATACATGGTTACAATTTTTTTTCTTGTGATGAGAAACTTTAAGATCAATCTACTCTCTTAGCAACTTTAAAATATGCAGTACAGTATTATTAAGTATAGTCATGATGCTGTACATTATATCCCTGTGACTTATTTATTTTATAACTGAAAATTTGTAGCTTTTGATACAAATTTATCTATTTTGCCTACCTCCCAACCCCTACCTCTGGCAACCACTAATCTGTTCTCTGTATCTGTGATCTTGTTTTTGTTTGTTTGTTTATTTTTTGTTTGGTATTTGTCTTTGTCTGTCTAACTTACTGAGTTATTTCACTTAGCCTAACACCCTCAAGATCCATGTTGTCACAAAAGGCAAGGTTTCACTGTTTTTAATGGTTGAATAGTATTTCCTTGTGACTGTATTAATGCATATATATATATATATATATCTCACATTTTCTTTATCAATTCATCCATCACTGGGCACTTAGGTTGTTTCCATGTCTTGGCTATTCTAAATAATGCTGGAATGAATATTAGTGTGCATATATCTTCTCAAATTAGTGTTTTCATTTTCTTTGGATAAATATCCAGGAGTTGAATTGCTGAATCATATGGTAGTTCAATATTTTAAGGAGCCTGCATACTGTTCTCTATGGTGGTTGCACCAATTTATATTTCCACCAGCAGTGAAGTTCCCTTTCCTTCATGCTCTTGCCAACACTTATTGTTTCCTGATGTTTTAATAATAGCCATTATAACAAATGTGAGGTAATATCTCATTCTAGTTTTGATTTTCATTTCCCTGATGATTAATGATGTTCAAATATAGTTTTATTTATTTCATGAATCCTAGAACCTGGAGCTACCAGGTTCTAGTAAGCGCAGAATTTTTATTAATTTTGAAAATAGAGAAGTTTGAGAAAAAGGAAATGCATGCTATCAGTATTTGATTATGACAACAAATTCTGTTAATTTTAATAGCCTCATTTCATTAAGAAACAGAAGAATGAAAAGGATGGATAGTAAACATATAAATATGAAATTCTTACACTCAATTAAATGCACATGTGATATTACTAGTGCCATTTATTCTTTTCTGTCATCTATTCAGCTATTTTAGGTAATACTCTATTTTTTAACTTGGGATCCATGTATCACTCATTCTCTGTAAATGGGGTTGGGTGGAGGGCTAGGGGTGATATGTGAGTCAGATGTGTAATCCTTTGTGTAATCCCACCCCCTTGAGGACTGGACTTACTGACTTTCACCCCTGATGGGAAATTCTGCAAAATTTCGTTGCTAAGGGACATGGAAATGGGAGAGAAATAGTTGTGGCCAATTTTGCAAACAATCTACCACAGCCTGACATCTGGCTATGATTATTCACATCCTTCTCACAGACAAACTATACTCACTTCCCCCTGAGACTTCCCAAGTCTAATCTAATTACTGCATTATGCTTCAAGTTCAGAGGCTTGAGATCTACATCTGGTCTGGATGCAGCTTCTCTAGACATAGAGACCTCAGACCCAAAAGTACAATTTATCTGTCCATGCACACTCAATCTACAATAGTGAAACATAGCAGGATAGCCACAGCAGACACTTCTATTCAAATAAAGAGAAAGAGCAAAGGCATTTAATAGTCGTGGTCCATAGAAATTCTGAAATCCAACCAAGCAAATATTCCTAGGTCCCCCTACTCAGAGGTAGGAAGTGTTCCTTGATTAAGGCACAGTTCCAATCCTTGGAAGAAGTTCCCCAATAAATCCTTCTTCATGATCCTCAGTTCCACTCTCTAGAAGTCCTGTCATTAGAAATCCTACCACAGCACCAAGAGTACAAGCCTGCTCAATGACATGTGGCCCAGTGGCCTCTCCTCACCGCAGGGGACAGCTGAACAATCCCAGAAGAAGAGTCACCCTGTGAATGTGTGAGGAAGTTCAACGGAGCCACTGAATTTCACCCTAAATTGACCTACTGAATCTGAGTTAATGTCGTTTCAAGCCACTTAATTTTAAGCTGGCTTGTTACACAGAAGTAGATAATTTCTAACATTAAAAAAAATAGTATACCTACTGTGGAAGACAAAAAAATCATAGTCCTTATAAACAGAGTAAATAAAGGTTAGGTTATATCTCCCATCATTTCTCTTTTATTTTCCACCTTTTGGATTTTGTTTTGTTTTGTTTTTGCTTTTCATTCTGGGAAATTTTCTCAACCTCATCTCCCAGCCTTTGTCATATATTTCAGAAATTCACATTTTCATTTTTGACATCTCTTTCGTATTCTGTGTACCTATAGTATTTAAAAATATTAAAATGTGTAAATATATATATAATAAATAGTTGAAAAATATATAGGCAAACCAGATTCTTATGATTTATTCAGTTTAATGAAATAATGACAAAGACAGGAAAAATGTATTTTGTCATATTATTTTATATTCTTCAATAATTCCACCAATATTTTAAATATCAAGCTCACTTTTATGTCCTATAGAAGCATTTTAGAGTTTCAGAGCTTTTGCCTATGTGATTTTCTTAACATATTCACTCTGGCTTAAATTATCACCTTCATTCCTTCATTCTAATGACTACTGAATGAATCTATAACTTTGCCTTAATCTTCCAGTCTGGCTCTAGTTTTGCATTCCATCAACCTGCAGAATATTTTCTTCTGCCTATCTTGTTACTTAACCTTGACATGCCCCCAAGCCAGATTCATCATCTTGGTGCCACCACTTTTCCTGTCGTATTAGCTCAAAACCTTGTGAAGTCAATATGATTTTCAAAGATGGAAAATTGAGATGTATAAAATGTAACATCCTTTATTTTCCTATAATGAAAATTATATTTTCACCTTATGCATCATTCTTTCTCAAAGTAACAAAGCAACCCAATCACTTTTTGGAAAACTCATTTCTTATGAATCTCCCATTCATATTCAATATTTATATTATATATACATGTATATTTATTATATTATATATATTTGATATTTCTGCTTTTTCTCTCCACTGCAGAGGTGCATTGTTGGTGGGAGGGTTCCCTGTCTCAGTTTCCCTGCCCCATGCTGCCATTGACTGAGAGGTGTAGTCCTCCTTCCATCATCCTTGGTTGTCAGCATCAATTCTTACTTTTGCTGGGATGTCTTTGGGTACCACCACAGTGTATGAACTGAGGAACCAGTATCCCTTTCTGTTGCTATAATTCTTTATCACTATATCTGACACTCCTTCAAGCCAACAATTCAAATAATCTCAGTTGCTTGAGGCCCCTCTCCAGGGCTGCTCTCCAGAGATATAGGACCATAATCAAGACCTGCATGCCTGAAACATCCAAGCCCAATGTCATTTTGGTGGGCAAAAAGGGAGGATAGTCTTCCACTCTATCCTTGGATCCCTAAGGATAAAGGATAGTTGTGACTCTTCTACTTCTTTTTGATCCACAAGAAATGGAATGGGGAGGAGGTGGAGGAATGGGAGTGGGCAGTGTTCAAAGTCCTTAGTCTAAGTGTCTAAACTCTCCTCTTCCCATCTAATTATCTTCTTCCTTTCCAGGGAGAGTTTGCATGGAAGGAGGGCAGGAAAAAAATTTTTCTTCACAATTTTCCTTTAAAATCTTCTGCGTTATGTGCACAATGAAGAATTATTATTTTTTATTGGTATCATTATTACTAGTATTAAACTTCAACTTAAAGCTAATAACTTGGTGTCTTTTTTCTCTTTTCCCAAATACAGCAAAGCCTGCCTCATGTCCCCCAGCCCAACTGAAGGTGGGTCAAGGGGTTAACGTACCTGTGGAGAAAGCACATCAGTTAATACTTATCATCATCTATTAAGTTCGGACTTATCTGAAACTCCTTCCTCTTCTGGCTTCTATATCCAAGATCCAAGACCTTTCTTTTCTTTAAAATACCTTTCCTTATTTGTGCCTTTTCAATTCTAACAGCTACTGCCCTAGCTAAGACCTTATCAAACATGAGGATTACTGAAATGGCCTCTTGGCAGACCTCAGTGACTCAAGTCTCTTGCAGTTTGAATCTGCCTTCTGTATTGTGGCTGAAATACTTTTCTTTAAACACCACTTTTATCATTTCACTCCTCTATTCAGAAATATACAATGGTTGCCCACTGGGTCAGGTTCAAAAATTTTTGCTTGACTTCTGGGCTGACTGTAATAGGGATTCACTTGATTTATAAAACTTTATTTTTCACTCATCTCAGCAAGACCGTTTCAAGTTGGTTTCCTTATTTTCCTTATTAGTAATACTAATTTTTGCCTTTCATTTTTTTTTATTGATGTGTGGTCAGTTTACAATGTGTCCATTTCTGGTATATAGTATAATGTTTCAGTTGTACATATACATACATATATTCATTTTCATATTCTTTTTCATTATAGGTTACTACAAGATATTGAATATAGTTCCCTGTGCTATACATAGGACCTTGCTGTTTATCTATTCTATATATAGTAGTTAGTATTTGCAAATCTTGAACTCCCAATTTATTCCTTCCCACCTCCTTCCCCTCTGGTAACCATAAGTTTGTTTACTGTCTGTGAGTCTGTTTCTGTTTTGTAGATAGGTCCATTAGTGTGTTCTTTTTTCTGTTCTTTATTTTTCAGCTTCTACATATGAGTGATATCATACGGTATTTTTCTTTCTCTTTCTAGCTTAACTTCACTTAGAGTGACGATCACCAGGTCCATCCATGTTGCAGCAAATGGCATATTTTATTCTTTTTTATGACTGGATAGTATTCCATTGTATGTATGTATGTGTGTATACACACACACACACACACACACACACACACACACATATACCATAGATTTTTTTATCCAGTCATCTGTCGATGGACATTTAGGTTGTTTCCATATCTTGGCTATTGTAAATAGTGCTGCTATGAGCATTGGGGTGTGTGTATCTTTTTGAATTAGAGTTCCCTCCGGATATATGCCCAGGAGTTGGATTGCTGGATCACATGGTAAGTCTATTTTTAGTTTTTTGAGGAATCTCCATACTGTTTTCCATAATGGCTGCACCAAACTACATTCCCACCAACAGTGTAGGAGGGTTCCCTTTTCTCCACACCCTCTCTGGCAGTTATCATTTGTGGACTTTTTAATGATGGCCAGTCTGACTGGTGAGAGGTGATACCTCATTGTAGTTTTGATTTGCATTTCTCTGATAATTAGTGATACTGAGCATTTCTTCATGTGCCTGTTGGCTATTTGTATGTCTTCACTGGAGAATTGCTAGTTTAGGTGTTCTGCTCATCTTTGGATTGGGTTGTTTGTGTTTTTGTTATTAAGTTGTATGAGCTGTTTATATATTCTGGAAATTAAACCTTTGTCAGTTGCATCATTTGTAAATATTTTCTCCCATTCTGTAGGTTGTTTGTTTTGCTTATGGTTTCCTTTGCTGTAATTTTTGCCTTTGAATTTATGCTGCATTTCTTGCCAGTAATGTCTGCTACTTCTACTTTTTGTCACCCCAGTTTTAACCATCTTTCATGACCCAGTTCAATCTCACCCCTTTCCAGACATCTTTTCCCCAGTGAAGATAATTCACACTGGTCTTTCTTGCCTCGGATCAGTGGCCCCTAAACTTTCCTGAAGATTAGAATCACCTGGAGATGGGAGTGGCTTTAAAAAATTCCAATGCCCAGGTTATACCCCATACTAAATAAATCAGGATTCCTGGGGTGGGAGCCAGGTGTCAGTATAGTTTAGATCTTCAGGTGATTTCAGTGGGCAGCAAAGTTTTGGGAACCCCTGCTTTTGGTTTACTATAATGTGTGTCAGCTTACCATAACTTTGTGCTTGGCTGTATTTGGTCTAATATTGGTCTCCAATTATATTTTTGTTACTCATCTAGAATGTAAGAAAACGAGTTTCATGCTGATTGAAGCAGAGAGTGTTGTGCTCCAGCCAGATCCCCTGGTATCCCTTTCACCCATCTATTTGCCTGTCCTGCAGCTTTGGCATGGTTTTGATTCCAATGGCCAGTGCCTGTGAGCCTGCTTTGCCAGGCCAACCTCAGGCTCCTCATCTCATGAGCGATGTATTTGGAAGTATGAAATCAGTTCCCTGGCTTCTAGTTTAGCTAAATATCAGAGTGCCCTGCAGGACCAGGTCCTGCAGGGTCAGGTTGAAGCTGCCCTCCATGGGGTTTAGTCTGAAACACATCCTTGCATGACTTTCCTCCCTATTCTGCTTTCCCTGCTCCCTTACTGATTTCTCCTGGGAGCACCTTCTTAATAAATCACTTGCTCACGAATCTTCATCTCAGAGTCTGCCTCTTGGGAACCCAACCTAAGATGCTTATCCCTCCTTCAAAGCAGAGTACTGAGCACATATAAAATTCAATGAAGATTTATTAGAACAGGGATTCTTGATATGAGAAATAGAAACACAATTTAATAAAACCTTAGTTGAAGGTACTGAAATATAATATATTCAGGGGTTCTCTGTAGAATTAGAAATAATACTTTCTTAAATGTAACTTTAAAATCCTGGACATGTTGAAATCTCACTTGGGGTAGGAAATAGAGGCTAGGTAAAATTTCCTCAACAACATTTATAAAAATATCTGAGGAACAGTTTGAGACCAAGCAGTGTATAGCATCAAGGCAATTACCTTGATATCACAATTGAACAACAGGGTGGGAGACATGTAATCTCAAATGACGGATGTTGAGAGGGATTTTTTTCCTTTAGACCTGGGCCTGGGAATTTGCGTTTTCAAGAAATTCCCAGGTTGGCTTCATGACATTAGAGTCACAGGAGAGGGTCAGGCTAGTTTCCTGTAGGTCACCAGTTTCACTCGCCTGGGCTTGGTAAAATTTTATGATTTTTATGAATCATGGAAATGATCAGACAGCAATAGAACCTGCCTGAGATACTGAGAGGCAGGAAAGCAGTAGTCCATCAGTCACATTTGGAACAGTGATTAGAGAAATAAAATTGCTTCTTGTTTATGTTCAAGTGAACATTCAGTGAATGGTTACCCTGAAACCATCAGCTCACCTAGAACCGAATTTTGCACATATCATTTTGTGGCCAGTGAAGCAGAATTTTTACATCTTGAATTGTTTCCTTTTTGAGCCCTTCTTAGGACTAGCAGCAGTGATTTTGCATCTCTTTGTTCTTCCTTACTCTAGCTCTCCCTTGGGTCCATAGGAAAGAATAGAGAATTCAATTTATTCAACTATTTTGTTTATAAGGCATGTGGCTATAGGAATCATTTTTACATTTATATAGATCATGGGCTTTTTTCTTATAATTATTTGTCAGTTATTATGAGGAGGTTTGAGGCTTTAGCATATAAACAAAAGCACATGAACATGTTTTGATATAGTTTCCCGTTTTTACTACCTAATCTTACCAGACTACGCTGGGAAAGCTATTTGTGCATGTTTCTCTGTGTATGCATTTCTTCAGCTAATAGCTTTGCTCTATTTTCATACGACATGTGTATGATTGCAAAAATATCTTTCGCATAACCACAATTTACTGTTTTTGTTTACTTGCCCTTTGGGGTTGTATTACCAATTTGCAAATGATACGGCCCTCTTCTGTTAAAAGTAAACCACCTCCATTTTAGGTTGTTTGATGTAAAACAAAATTCCACTAGATGGCGGTATTGGAATGCAAACTAATATGTCTCTAGTTTCCCTTCTGTCTCTATGAAATCCTCCGTTTGAAATCTGTTGGAGCTTGTCATTTTGGCTTTCGAAGGTCTGCTCCTCCCTAAACTAAATGTATTGGGATGATTTGGTATTTCAGTCATAGACCATGCAATGTTTCCCAGAGACCCCCAGATGACCCTGGGCAAAAACAATGAACAGGCTTTTTTTTTTTTTTGGTCCAGTTCTCATACCAGTCATTTCTTTGCTGGTATTTTTGGTTCTCTTGTGCTACTCCACTAATATTTAGGAGCCATCAGATAGTGACACTATCTTTTAACCCTAATCACTGCCCCAGCTGACTGAGGAGCTGATGGATTTACTAGATTAACAGCTGTTAACAATTAACTGATCTTTGCCAGTTTGTCCAGTGCTTCTCCACGTATGGTCACTTGACCAGCAGTATCACTGGGGAATTTGTTAAAAAGGCAAATTCTCAGGCCCAAAGCTAGATGTGGTGAATCACAAACTCAGGCCACGGGACCCAACTATCTGGAGTTTCATGAGCCCTCCAGGTGATTCAAATGCACATTGAGCTTGAGAACCACTGTGTTAGATCCTTCCAGGTAAGAAGACTCACCACTTTGAACTAACCTCTTTCCTCTTTTAAAGAAGAACATTAAAAGGCAGACAGGTGGGTGAAAGAAAATTTTAAAGGCGAGCATGTGTTCCATTCGACCTATGGAGAAGCCTGGCTCTGTCCTCAGCTCTGCCTGTCACCACGGAGCCCTTCCATTGCTGTAATACTGAAGCTAGTTTCTAGGATGTCAATGAAGTGGCAAAGTATGATTAGTCATTCCCGTTTCATTTTCGAGAAAGAGGCCGTGAGATGCTTAGGAAGGCCGCCAGATGGCAGCCTCGTTCCTACACTGTCTCTGAGTTACTGAAAGTCAGGTTCTGGCTCTTTAGTTAAAGGCGATCCAGTGGCAGTGGTCATTTATTGGCTGTGCTGTTTATCTCTTTCTCTACTGCGGCTTGCGTCAGACCCACAGAGGGAGAGAGGAATTAAGTGTGTCAGAGAGCTCCTCTGTAAGACTGCGATCCACTCTTGTCCCTGTTTCACTGAATAAATGCTAGGGAGGCTATGAACCTTCAACACGAGGTGAGCCATCTAGTGAGGCTGGGTCTCAATCAAGAGCAGTCGGCTCCAACAGGTGTCTGGAGTAGCTCTGTCTTCTGTCCTTTGATGAATGCTGACTACCTGCACATCCAGATCACTTGGGGGAGCTTTTAAATCTCTTGATGCCCAGGTTGCACCTCATCAAAATCTCAGAGGTAGCTCCAGGCCATCAATATAGTTGAAAGCTTCTGGGTGATTCAGAGTGTATCCAGGACTGAGAACCACTACATTAAAGGAATTGAGATTAAATTTGTGGCAACATCGTTTCAATGGAGAAACCTTGGTTGTTACTTTATATTCTGGGGTAGATTTCAACAATGGAGTTTCTTGTCTTGGCTAGTTTTGATATTCACATGGAGAGATTTTGTAGTACAAACAGGAAAGGCATCACTGTCCCTCCTCCAACTTTCTACTCCCTTTGTCCTTCCTCTTCCCTTTCCCTCTCTCCCTCCCTCCCTCTTTTCTCTTCCTTCCTTCCTTTCTTTCTTTTTTCTTTCTTGCTGTGAAGACTGAAAATCTGAAATTGTGGCTACAATTGGGGCATATTACGGTTGCTTAAAAGGAAAATTTTAACAAAAATATATAATTAGTGTTCTGAGTTTAAAATATTTTAATTTCCTTTTTGCCTCTGGCCACATGTTCTTAGATGCCCTCAGGCTACAGTCCCTATTTTAAAAGATATGATAGTAAAAAATTTACATCAAGCTTGATGAAAGACTGCTATTTTTATCTCATTAGCTAGCACTGAATAGATAGAATGAAAACATTCTATAATAATTGCTCACAGAACTGTGTAGAACTGCTGGCTGGAGTTGGAAATTGTTCTCTAATACGAAGCTCCTTTTGTACTGAACAAGATGAGTTTTATGAAACTGTGTGTGAATATTTTTTACTCTATTTACTCTGGAAAATCCTGTGTGCTTCCGTGCAAAATTCTTAATAACAGGTACAACAAAACCTGGACGGAAACAGTTGTGGCATGTGAAATAGGAAATATGCTTCAACTTGGTATAAAAGTGTAAACAAGTCTAAGCTTAGTTGTTTCCACCGAAGGGGGACCTAAAAAAGCATCTCCAGAAATTTCACTGTTGGTGATACATTGTGATTCCCTAGGCATCATCTTTAAACATGTACATGTTACTAGAAGAAATAATTTGTTAGGTTCTTACTTGGCAAAAGTTTATCAAGTTGTTCTCTGTGAGTGGAGATTATATGAGAAAATTGGGAGACTCAGGAAAAGGGAGCCCAATGAAAGAGAACAGGCTGGGAAGAAAGTAGAATAAATTAAGGCATGGGGAGTCGATGGGGATTTATTTTCCATTTTGATTTAAGGATAGATCAGGGCCAAAACTGTGGAAATTTTGAAGTGGTTCACTGTAGGATTGTTACCAAACTCAGGTCCAGCTGCTCACTGCTCGAAAATCAATACTGAGAGGCAATTTTTGGTGGAAAGGAAAGTTGCTTTTAATCAGAATGCTGGCAATCTGGGAAGAAGGTGGGGAGGACTCATGTTCCCCAAAAACCAACTCCGAAGATTCTGCTCAGCCATGAAAGTTTTAAAGGGAAAAGGGGAAGTAATCTCAGTTAATCATTGAGATAGGCGTTCAGAGTCTCCACCCCCACCCCCGCCCCCGCCTGCAGGCTTGTCGACTTGTGATCTTTCTTTAGATGCTGTCTTGTTTGCACAGTTTGTTCACAGTTTGTTCTGAGATTGCTGAAGGGGAAGCTAGGGAAGAGATCTGGTCATCCATTAATTACTTATCCTTCATTTCTACTTCTTTCATCTACAGAAAGAACCAACAGGTTCGGCAAGGTATTGTGTGATCAAAAGATTTGAAAGGTGTACTTGGGCGGGAGATGAGTAGAGCATGGGGGCGCCTGATTTGAAAGTTAGTTACGGTACAACTTTGCTAAAGTGACAAGGTGAAAGGGGTTTCCTGCTGTGGGCGGATTCCTGTAGAGAGCTGCTTACAGGATTAATGCTCTGACTTTTTCCAAGTGACTTTTTCCAAGTGATACTTCATTGGTTTGTGGGTGCCTTAGAGAACCAAAAAAGCTATAGCCTGTATAGTGAAGTGGCCTGCATTCCAGACAGGTTTTCTGGATTCAGACCTCTCCCATTAGTGTAGACATGTCCAAGGCAGTGTGACCTATTCATAATTTAGGCAATCTCTGCATTTGGATCAGCATTAGTTAGGAAACAGTGAACTCCTGAAATCATGGTTTAGATTCAGTTTACATTTAAAATTAACATGCACAGAGTCTTCTTACAGATGGATGTTAAGCACTTCTGTCTATGAGGGATTGGCAAAGGGTTTGAGAAACCTGTTTGGAATTGAACCTATTTTGTTGTTTAATTGGTAAACTTCTATTCCTATGGTACTATACAAATTTTAGGCATCAGCGCCCTTCTGTCTAAAGACATAAACATATTCAATTAGTGGAGAGCCAGATCATTTGTTTCAGTAGCTGCTTTTATTTTCTGTTGTTGATATGTTCAAATAGTTAAACACTTGCATTCATCTCATCCTATTAAAGGAACTCCATCAGGGAACAGTGAGGTAACATGTTTGGTGACAGCAGGCTTAGTCACCCTGCTGTGAGAAAGAGATGAATAGTGTTTTTTAATCTTACATCTATTGACTCTCTCCTTTTCAAATGTATACAGCATTATTGAAAGAAGCTACTGCAGACTATATTTTGTTAACAGTTTATCTTTTTCACATCTTCATTATTAAATCAAGTGGTACATTTACTTACATGGTTCTACATAAACTGAAATTGCTGCATGACATTTCTTATTGTTTATAATTCCCATTTTGAAAGATTGAGTCATGCATTCTTGGAATTCTATAAAAGCTTTCAGTCTTCAAACTAGTAGTTTTCATTTTTTCTTTCTTGGCTATTTGGCTGCCAAATCCTCTCCCATTTTAAGCATTATCTTGCTTATGTTTTGTGATTTACCTGCTATTTGTCAAAACAATTTTTAGAATGATATTTTCTAGTTTCCCATTAGAGCACAGTATGAAGACTTGGATATAAAATATCATATCGGTGATTACTTCCATTAGCCAAAGTCATTTTGTGAAAATTTGGAATTCCAATAAAAACAATTTGAGAAAAATCAATTACTTCATGAATTTAAGAAGAACAAATATTATTCTAAGATAATCTTACTGTTTTGAAAGCATAGTATTTCCTTCAGGAAGACTATAGCTAAAATGTAATTTCTTTTATATCCAGGCTAATTTCTTCTAGATCTTGTGATTAATGATTAATTGTATGGCTCATACGAGTCAGATTTATCCCATTCCAGGATATTTCAACCATTTTTCTTGACACTGGTGTAGTGTTTGATAATCTATAGTGTCACAAGATCATTCTTACTAAACAGTGGCTTAATTAAGTGATTAATTTAATTTACTCTTATCATTTCCTTGGTAGAAAAAAAACAAGATTTGGCCAACTTGGTTATAATTCCCCTAAATACTAGGAAATGATTCATATTGACATTTCCCCCACTTTAAAATCTCCAAAATTGGGATGTATCTTAATAATCAAATATATCTTACAATTATAATTGGCAGTGTTTTATTCTTTCTGAGTGACACAGACTAACAATGCATTATACAATCAATGGCATCATAGATTTAAATTACATAGAACTAAATTGAGTTTGGAATTAACAATGATTTAACAGTTTTAGGTTTCCAAACGGATTTTTGAAGTTTTTGCTTTTATGGTTTATTGTGCAGTCAAGATTCTTGTGCCATTTTCACATACCAAAAGCACTGAGTGCACTGCATAGTGGAAATTCATCACAGTTTAGAACCAACCTGGGCACACTGCTGAGGATATTGACTATTTCTGGCTCTCACCTAATTTGTTTTGAACAAGGCTCTCAAATTACTTGCTATTAGTTGAACTTTTGTTTTCTATAACCATGACGTTATAATTTGGTGTTCTATTCCTGGAGATCCATTTTTAAAAACCATGAAACATTAAAACTGATTATGAAAATATGTGAAGAAATCTTTCACATATCTATATAGGCTCTTACAGGTATGTATCAAGTATTAAAAAGCTATTTTATGAGTGACTTTGGGCTAGTTACTTAATACAGGGCTAGAATAGTGACTGAAACATGATATTCCTACAGCACTGACATATATACATACATGCCACTGGAGGGGGAATTTTTCTGTAAGGGCATGCTTGAAGGTTTGGCAGGTTAAGTCTGAATGAAAGTCTTTCCTTGCTGGTGAATTTCCTTGGAATATGTGTAGGCATTCATCGTTGTTCCAAATACTTCACAACTGCTTTCAAAATAAGGTCATTTTTTCTCCTCCTCTCCTTCTTCTTTCTCTCTCTCTCTTTTTTTTTTTTTTTTTTTTGCCAATAGTGTTTATTGGATGCCTGTGAAAATCTTTTATTATAAATGTTGGGAAAGGAACATGTGTAGCTTGACTTCTTAAGTGATTTCTTACTCTTCCATCCCAATAAGAAATTAAAACCTAATATTTTTCAGAATCACTAGGGCCTAGGGGGTCAGGGAAGGAAGGGATGTCAGACTTTACCCCAACATTGGCTTTTACCCTGAGAGAAATCGGGGAATCACTGTAGGGTTTTAGCTGAGGAATTACATGATCAACTGACCTTTGAAAAGCATCACTCTAACTGAGAATATGAGATTTCATTGTCACATTAGTAGCTTTATCTACGACAACAAAGGTTGCATTATTGGAGGGGTCATGAGTTAGGCCAGCATTTGTTAATGAAACAGGACCATGGCATGGTGGGGTAAAGTCTTCTAGTCTTTGGGACACATAATATTTCTACCCACTGACAGCTATCCTGCTTCAAGAAGTATATTAATCTCCTTAAGGAGAGTGACTGTAAGTTCATTTTTTTTTTCAGTGTAGCCTCACTCATTGTGCCTGTGTATGCTCAGTGACGGGCACTGTCTGTCTCTTTCTTGATAGACTCTGGATATGGGAAGCCGAAGTCCTGTGTGCACAGTGGCTTACATATCAAGGCCAAGTCTCTGTAGTCCAGATTTGGTTGGTAAACAACTCAGCAAAATTATTCAGCCCCTATATTGGATCCCATGCTCAATGATGGGAATATAATAATGAATGTAATGAATGGTTTCTTCCTCAATGAGCTCATGACCTTGGGAAGATGTAAGAGGGTTGGTTGTATGTTCGGATTTTTACTCTTCTTACTGGAGAGGAAACAGAAATATAACTCTGTTCCATTAAATTTTCTTTGGTCAGACTGTTTTTCTCTTGACTTCAATTTCATTTAATCTTTTTAAGTAGGTACTTCATTTAGAACAAACACCAGTAGAATTTTCCTGAGGAAGATCAGGAAGTGTCTTCTGCTAAAAGTCTTTTCATAAATGTGCTCAGTCTATCTAAATGGTTAAATATGTAAGTAGTAAGGTTAAGTTATTTAAAATTTACGTGGCCTTATCCCATAGGAAGGCTAGACATTTGCTGTGTGATCTAAGACTGATATCCCTCCAGTGAAGTCAAATTTCTGTCTTATCTTAGAATACTTTCTTTGATTTTTTTGCTATAATTCACTGAGAAGTCAGTTTGTTTCCTAAAAATAAGAATGAGAAATACTAGAATTTCTGCATAGGAATTATTTTGAAAAATATGGGAAAACTGTCTGCAGGCAATTAATCCTGCTCTGAGTGGATTTCTTAGCTCTATTACTGTCTTCAGTTCTGCCTAGGGTAACACAATATTTTTGCCACCTGGTAACCATTTAGTGGCTTGCTGTCTGTCAAATTGGAATCATTAATCTAAGATCCACAAAACACACTGACCTCATCAAGAACTATCAGCCACATTAATCACTTGGTGAGCAGTAATTAATACCTTTGCCGCATATCTAAGCAGATGCCAAGTGGTAACTGTGCCCAGAGACAGAGTCATTTGGTGGGTGGTCTGAAGGTGTATTCTTTTAGGATGAATTGAGATGTGTTGGTAGGAAACTTGCTGCCCAAATGAATGAGAAAATCAAGGACCCCCTTCCTTATTTGTGTAGCAGTATTGCCTCCAGCGTGTACAGGGTTGTATGGATTTCCTTGATGGCCCTGGGTAAAGCTAATCATCTTTACTCCAGGCTATCACAGTATTTTGGTCATATTTCCCCTAATGCAGTTATCAGAATGTATTTTATATTTATATTTCTAACTCTGGACCAGCACAGTTCCTGACACCTAATACTGTATACCTATTAAATGAAAGATTGAACATGGGTATGAATATGCAATATATACAAACTATGATAAAAGCATGCTCTTTGCAAGTATAGGCTAATTGGTGTCATATTTGTATCCTTATTGCCTAGTAGTTGTTGGGTACAGAGAAGATGCTCAATAAATGCTTGTTGAATGTACATACTTCTTGACAAGACTTCAATCAGATACCTCTGCCCTCAGAATGCTGCTGATAATGTGCATATTGCTGCCAAAAGAAGTTTTAAAGGATACATTTATGTCATAGTTAGAGAATTTTGTAGGAGGCTAGAAATTATACTTACTGTAGGTGAAAATATTTATCTACATTCACCTAAAGGGAAGAATCAGCAAAAGTCCTGATATGTTTTCAGAGTTCTCAGAGGACCTCTGATAAAAAGGAAATACAGAGGATCCAAAATAAAACTTCCTTCTCTAAAACAATTAAAAACCATACACACATACACACACAATTGACTCTAGAAAGGTTATTAGATGTTACAATTTTTTTTACTGTAATCAATAATGACATCAAAACAAAAATAGAATTTATCTTCCTGCTTCCAGCTAAAATGATGAGAAATAAATATCAGCTTTTTATGTTAAAGGACTTAGGTAGCTTATACTATATAGACAGGTTTTGCTAATGGAATAAAATCAATTATAC
The DNA here is from genome assembly GCF_036321535.1 of Camelus dromedarius. Lineage (NCBI taxonomy): Eukaryota > Metazoa > Chordata > Mammalia > Artiodactyla > Camelidae > Camelus > Camelus dromedarius. The sequence goes on from NC_087439.1 coordinate 52,836,672, forward strand.
ATTAAATATTGTATATAGTTCCCTGTGCTATACAGTTTGAACTTGTTTATCTATTTTATATATATTAGTTAGTATCTGCAAATCTTGAACTCCCAATTTATCCCTTCCCACCCCTGTTCCCCCCTTGGTAACCATAAGTTTCTTTTCTATGTCAGTGAGTCTGTTTCTGTTTTGTAAATAAATTCCTTTACCTTTTTTGTTTTTTTTCAGATTTCACATATGAGTGATATCATATGGTATTTTTCTTTCTCTTTCTGGCTTACTTCACTTAGAATAACAATCTCCAGGTCCATCCATGTTGCTGCAAATAGCATTCTTTTTATGACTGAGTAGTATTCCATTGTATAAATATACCACAACTTCTTTATCCAGTCATCTGTCGATGGACATTTAGGTTGTTTCCACGTCTTGGCTATTGTAAATAGTACTGCTATAAAAATTGGGGTTTGTGTATTTTTTGGAATTAAGGTTCCCTCTGGATATATGCCCAGGAGTGGGATTGCTGGATCATACAGTAAGTCTATTTTTAGTCTTTTGAGGAATCTCCATACTGTTTTCCATAATGGCTGCACCAAACTACATTCCCACCAACAGTGTAGGAGGGTTCCCTTTTCTCCACACCCTCTCTGGTAGTTATCATTTGTGGACATTTTAATGATGGCTGTTCTGACTAGTGTGATGTGATACCTCATTGTAGTTTTGATTTACATTTCTTTGATAATTATGAGCTTTATTCTTAATAGGAAAAATGTTTAGTGTCCATCAGCCTATTGGGGCTGTGGGAGTGGTGATCAATGAAGAAAATATCTCTAATTTGCCTTACCAATTTAAAGCTTTCTAAAAATTTTAAACAAAAATGACAGGTAATCATGGTCAAAAGCAGATGAGGCTGATTTAGGCTTTCAGGACTTGTCTTTCTCATTTAGTGGCTTGTGTCTTTCTGACCTGCTGCTTTACTCACTTGATATTCTTGTCAATTATTCATTTGCCTGGTTTCAGCCTGGCCCCCAGTCTGATCATCCCATCATGTAGTAGTCAGCTGGCCGGTTGTGTCTCTCGAGCTCCTGGTCTCCACTTCTTTTTCACATCGGTGAGAGGTCTAATGCTTAAAAAGTACCCAAATTAAAAAGACGAACACTTACCTTCCCCATCATTCCCATTTTGTTGGCTTCAATTTTGGAATGAAAAAAAATCTGAAATCATTAAATTTAGTAATTTAATTTCAGCATTAGAATATATATGTTTAAAATGGGTTAAAGTTAATGTCGACCATTTCATGAGTTTTCAAATAGTCTTTCACAGCTATCCATTTCACTACTTTTAACCTCTCTAAGGACAGAGCTCTGTTTCTTTGCACTCCAGGTTGCCCACTCTGGCTTGTAACTCAAAGCATCCATGATATGGGCCTATTTTATTTCATCAGCTTTGAAGAGTTTTTTAAAAGGGTGATAGTAACAGCACTTTAACTCATATGATCAAATGTGGAAAGCAGTTATACCTGTGCCTGGACATTTTAATATCAGAAAGCTTGCATCATTTGTACTCACCTTAAAAAGACCTGCTGGAGACACTTAGCGTACCCTTTTGTTAAACAGAAGTAATTTAGTCATTCCCACCCTGAGAAGATGCTTTGTCATAGCACACATATCTGAGAAATTTACGTTGGATTCATCGTAAAGAAAATTTAAAATGATCAGACCCATAGTTTATTTCTCAAGTTATTCTGATAAATGGTTTTGGCAAATACAGTTTCTCAAGTTGTGTTTCAACCTCCTGCCATTTACTTTCCTAGATTGAAATCTATCAGTTTGAAATGTATTGGCACTATCACATGAAATGAGGTTTGGAGGATATTTAAGAAATGAGACTAAAATTCAGTAGGGGAAATTGAGAGGATTCTATTGAGTAAAGTCTAGTAAACAATAGTATTTGAACTGAGTTAATAGACAATGGAACAAGAAAGCTGTAAGTTTGACAAATTACTATATAAAAGGCAATAAATAATGAGTTATCAGAATTTGGCATTGATTATATGTGGGGTAACTGAGGAATGAATGAGTACATAGTTGTATGATTTTCCTAGTGTTCCTATATGAAGGGCATAAGGTATTTTCATAGCTTGTTCAGTACATTATAGACACATGATTAAAATAAACTACTGGCATTAATGCAAAAATGCCAAATAATTCATCGGATGGTAAAATAAGCACTCCTAGCCACAGAGAGTTGTGAATTGGTATATAAAAGAAACCTTATCTGAAATGGAAAAGATGAAAAACAAAATAACTTATTCACATCCCCTTTTAATCAATAGTACTAGGGTTTTGGTTTCAAACTCCCAAGACACGGATAAACGAAGTAAGTTAAAATGCATAGCACAGTGTTATGTCATGTTGTAGACAGATAAACATAAACATGCCATGAAAAAAAAGACATGGGTATAGGACTTTTTGATTTTGTTGTTGTTGTTCTTAGAATAAAACCTCTGAAGGACAAGATCCTGTTTTATAGGTCTTGTTTAAGAATTAAAGAAAACCACATGAAGTGGATTTTGAAAGAGTTAAAGAAGAACAGATACTAAAAATGATTTTTCTGCAAGCACAGCAGCAGTTTGAATGCCAGCTGCAGCTTTTGCAAAATAAGCAGGAGCATTTGACCCTTATCCCATAGTAGTTGTGGAAGGAACAATTGTGAAAGGAGGACAGAGAAAGGTCATGAAGACAGGACGTGTGTGTGTGTGTGTGTGTGTGTGTGTGTGTGAATATTTGAGTGTGTATCTTTGGGAGGGTGAAAACAGGGAAGGGAGAGGGAGTAGAAGAAATACTCCCAGAGGTACTTCCCCTGACTGCTATGCTTTATGCCTAGATTCTTAGGGCAGGTTAAATCACATCTAACTTGCTGAAAAGAGAAAGAACAGAGAGATCTATGGAAACTGAAGGTCAAGAAAACCCCAAAGAGAAAAACAGATTCAAAAGCATGAGCAGACCAGCAAACACTGAAGCTAGAGTGGGCCGTAGGGCTCTTGGTGGTCCCGAGGTTCAGAAGAATGTATACAGTCATGCCCTGGAGTTGGGCGCCATCTTGAGTCAGTAGAGCTACTTCTTGGAACATTTAGACTGCTATATGTAGAAGTGTCTGAAGAGAGCAACAGAAGAGTCAGAAAGTTTCTTTCATGCAGCAGTGAAGAATAATGCATGAATGTGGAAACATGAATGATAACAGAGCAGTATTAGCAACAGTTGAGTCTGCAGGCCTTGTCCATTAGAAACTGGATTTATATAAGTACAGAATAGAATCTGAGAAATTTTATAGCATGTTATGTTTAGAGCTTTCTTTCACCTCTGTTGGTAGAAGACCATCTTGATATAAGTAAGAAAGATAAAGACAGAGCCAGTACTGGTACTAGGACTTTGTGTGAAGAGAGACTGTAGATTAGAAGAAAATCCCAGTTGAGAAATAAGTGTTGTCTTTAATTATGTATGTGCTTAAGCATATACCAATAATTTTAGAAAATTACCACATTAAATTACCCTGTATAGCATTTTCTCTTTTATTATTTCTTTTCTATTATCATTTAAATATTATGCCACAAACCCTAAGTTGGAAAACTCCATTAAGTTATAAGGTAAAAATATCTGAATCTGAATGAATACAAGCCAATCACATGATCACTTGTCTATTTCATTCATTTATTCATCCACCCATCTATCCATCCATTCATTTATCCAGCCAGCAAACATTTATTGTAAACAGTGTACCTGACACTGGAATATAGGTATTAACAAAATATCCTGCCTGCCCAGGGGTTACAGTCCATAGGTAAGAAAACCACCATTTATTGAATGCAGAGAAATCAGTGTCTCAAGAAAAGCCTGCACAGGGTGTTACTGGAAATGATGGAGTTTGTATACTGATACCCAAAGTAAATGAAATAGTTTTTCTCATACCTGACATTCTGGGTATAAAATTGCAGGGCTGGTGTGGTGGTTCCATAATATCAAAGCTCTAGGTCTTCTATCTGGTTGCTTTGCCATCTCCAGTGTGTTGCTTCATTCACATGGTCCACAGTGGTTCCCACCCACATCCTCACTCCAGCTAGCAGGAAAGGGGATTGAAGCCACTGAGAATTCTCTTAAGAAGACAGCTCAGAAGATGAACACATCCTTTCAGCTCACATTATCACTGGCCAGAAATTAGTTTTATGGTCATACTTAATTGAAAGGCAAGTGAAAAATGGAAATAGATTCTTTCTTGTGGGTGTTCATGCCTTCAGCTAAAAATTGAGAGTTTTACTGCCGCTAGAAACAAGAAAATCATGGGTTGGGGAGAAGGCAACTAGCAATCTCTCCCAGAAAACCTACTTCAATGTGTGTGAGTTAACAGAAGGCTCTTCAAGCATGAAGGGGAGTTTGCCAGGCCAACAGCATGAGAAATGGGGCTCCAAGAGGAGCATGTTCATTAACTCACTATGTCCCTAGACCTGAGCACAGTGACTTCCAGGCACTAGTTATTTGTACGCCTGGGATCCTTCAGATGTCTGACTAGGTAACAGCCCTGATTGGGACGAAATGGTACTCAAATGGAGACTATTCCTTTTTTTGGTCAATGTGCTATTACTCTTAGCTAAAGGAACAAAATTATTGCAGGATACATGCTCATAGCCTTTGAATCTCTCCCCACCCTTTATGCAGAATTCTTTGTTGTCATTGCCAAGTTCCTGGGTTTCTGACTTACTGACTAGGATGCTGGCTAGAAATGCAGCATAAAGAATTCTGCTCACATCAGAAAATGCTGCTTCTCCTGGAGGTCAGTAATGGAACAGAAGGCTAGGGGTGCTTTTGGAAACACAAAGATGGGAAATTTCGGGGATTGATTGCTTCAATTCATGGGCGTTAAGAGAAAAATCTATCTAAAAAAGATTATAGAAAACATTTCTTTGTATTATGTGTCGTATTCCTGGTCCCTCTTTTTCTGCCTCTTCAAGACATTTCAGTAAACTCATATATTATTCTTTGGTACTTTGAGTCATCTGATTTTTATTTCTTTTGGATGAAACAGCTGTGCTGAGGTAAGATTTGAGGCTGGGGTAAGAAGACACCATTTTATTTGAAGGACTTAGGATATTACTCTTGCCCAAGTGTTTTTTGAACTTTTAAAAATCAATAAGCTGAATAGATGGCTGCCCATATAATGAAATCTTGGGTTCTAGAAAAAAAAAATTACCAAACTCTCTCTTGCCTACCCAGTTTCCTAGAACCTATTTTTTGATTGTCTACCTTTGGACTAAGCGGTGACTCGTAATTCACCAAAGATATACTGTTTCTCAGTATATCTGAGTAGCTTATTTAGTCTCTAACATTTTAATGCTTATTGATTTAAATTTCAGTTGTCTGATGACTAGAGAAGCTAGGACTTCAGAACAGAAGGGAGAAAACGCCTAGCTGAGGGCAGGTATTTGAAGTAGGAGTGAAGTGAGAGTATAGAAGTGGGGAAAGACAAATTTCATCTACTCATTTTTTGCCCGAGGCTGACTCAGCCACAAAAATTTAAAAATGCAAAATTAAAAAAAAATCTGTATTTCTCAAGGAATTCCTGCTTTATAGAAAAGGCAATATTTCTCACCAGAAAGACTATGTTTTTTCCATGTAATATTACTTCTTAAGGCAAAGTTTTCTCTGAATAAATGAAAGGCATCTGCTATGTTTTCTCTAGGTATACTTCTAAGCCTTTCAACAAATTTGAGAAAAAGCTAGAAAGGAATCTTCCTTTCATAGAAACCTATATTTGTTGGATGATTTAAAAATTCATCATGTTTGTCAAAATATGACAATTATTTATCAAAGTTGATAGACTTCAGGGCTATTTGGTGGTCTTATTTCATTTATTTTCTTTAAGCAATCCCTCTTCTTCTTTTGACAGATGAATACAAACAGCATTTACAGAATGATATATTTTTCCCAGAGCAATCATGCTTGGATTTAATAATCACCAGTGATGACTCTTTTTCCTCTTTTTTAGCCCTAATTCCAGACTATAATGGAACACAAAAGCAGGTTTATGTGGCAAGCCGCATTTGAAGGATAAGTATAGTCTCAAAGCCCCAGGGAGATGTCTTGTTTATAAAGCTCTTCCTTCCATTAACACTACCTGACCTTCAGGGTGGTCTCACATAGCCCTCTTGTGCCACGAATAACAGGCCTCGGGATGACTAAAACTATGTATGTCACAAATCCTCGACAGCAGAAAACCCAAATTATCTTGTCACCATTTCACACAAATGAAATAGAAGCCCAAGGTAAGGACAAAGACTGCTTTCCACAAGGTGGCAGTGGTCTTTGTGCAAAGAACAGAAGCCAAACATTCACTGGGTCTGTTACCAACTGTGACAAAATTTTGCCCCTGTGAATTTAATGCTTGTGAAAGCCGTGCCATGGTTGTTTACTCTGCCATGGGCTGAGTTCTCAAGAACAATTAGCCCTATTTTCATAGGAGAGGGAAAAAAATGCTGCATATATAATATAATGTCTTATATAATGTCTTTCTCTATGGAGCCAAAAGTATTTTGCAGCTGTTATTTAATTAACCTCACACTATGCCTCTGAGGCAGGAAAAAGGAATTACTGTATATCCTATTTATCACAGTGAATTTAAATAATTTACTGATATCATTCATAGAAAGAAATGGTGGCACAGGGAATAAAACATTCGTTGAGTTCTAATGCATAGCCCTAGTCATTAAACCAAGCTGATTTTCTGTAGAAGCAATGTTATATATTTAGGGAAGAGATCCTATTTAGTCCATATTAAAAACATTTTTTTTCACAAATGCAGATTCCAAAACAGTGGTTTTCCCATTTTAATTTGATCACTTAAGTACATTAGCCTTGTGAGTTTATTGCTTAAGAATACTGGTGAGCTTTTAAAACACAAAATCCCGGAGTTCTGTCCTCAGACATTCTGCTTCCATAGATCTGGGATGGGGCTTGGAAATTTGCATATTTTAAATATAACTCAGGTGATTCTGAGACCTGTAGTCTTGCCCTCACTTTGAGACACTGTTCTATGAGCACTGAGTAATATCCTGGTAAGATAGAGAAATTGACCCAATTTTCTGAAATTAAAAGAACCTACTTTCCTTGGAGAAAGATACTGTTTTACATAAAAACTTAAAATATAACACTTTCCCTCAGTTTGAAGGGTAAATCCATAAGTGCAATTATTATGCTTTATTCATAAGTTTTATTTAAAAATCAGTTAACAAAATTTTAAGCATAATTATTTTTAAGCCATACTGTCAGAAGAGAAACTATAATGATTTTTTAAAAATTTAACAGATGCTTTATCTTTCTTTTGAGTTCCATGGTCACATTTGAGTAGGCTTTAGGTAACTGGACTAGTCTACATGGAATATTGTACTTTTAGAACTAGATAGGACCCTAAAGATCTTCAGGTGCCAGGTGTGGTGTAAAAATTAACCCATTTCTTATAGCGTGAATCTGTTCTTCCTGAGTTAGAAATCAACACAAATCTTTTTACTTAGTTTTATCAGCTTGTTTAATTGGACCTCTATAAGCATGTTCAGTAGTTAGGAAAGGATAAATTTGATTGACTCTCTGAGTCAACAGATGCCGTGTTCCTAGAGGTATGAGTCCATGATGCAGGATATTCAGGGAAGATGGTGGGAGGCTGCGTGAAGATGGCTGTGTGACTTGGAGTAATCCTTTACTGGCACTGAAGTGATAAATGGGCTAAGAGTTGGATTTTGAAGGAGGACTTTCCCAAAGGGCCACTGGTGTGCTGCGACTCTCACACTCTCACACTATATCTGCCTTCCTTCAAGTCAAGAGAGAGGTGATTTAAAGAAAGCAAAGACTTAATTTGGGCTCCTGGTGGTTTGGTGAACATAATGATGATTGTATAATTCCTACCTGGAAGGCTTTATGGCGGGAGAAGGGCTCTCAGGCTTCTTTGACAGCCAGGTTGCTCTCAGAATAGCTGCATTCTTAAGTCATCGTATTCCTGCTGGTTCTTGGCAGTGTCTGGCTTCCTAGTGTTTACCAGTTTATTCAAGGTGAGGTGATATATTATTTTTGTTTTAATTTGTATTTCTCTGATAACCAGTGAACCTTAGCATCTCATTAAATGCTGTTGTATTTTGATTTTTTTTCTTTACATTGCTTATTCATATTCTTTGCCCATTTTTCCCCTGGAGTTGCGATTTTTTTCTTGATTTGTATAGATTCTCAGTAGATTCTAGTCTATGTTCCTGTGTATAGCATCTCCTTGTGTAATTCTTAGATGCTTCAGAAATTATAAATCTATCCTCCCATTCTGTCAATTGCCTATTAACTTTATGGTATCCATCATCGAATAGACACCCTTAATTTGAATGCAATGAAATTCATTCTTTTTTTTTTTTCTGTCTTTGTAATTTTGTTTAAGCAGTTCTATCTTGCTTAGGCTATAAAGATGTTTACCCATGTTTTTCTTATTGGTTGCAAATTAATTACCTGCTATATATGTTTATATTTATGCAGAAATGCACAAATTATTTTTATTTGGCTTAGTCTAGAAAACAATTAAGATGATCTATAATCAAGTAATTATAAAATAAAGCTACTGCCATAAAAATAGTTACATTTGAAGTATCAAAAACAAAGGAGACAATTTAAAACTACCTAAGCTAATATTTCTCAACAAGTGGTTTGTTGGCCACTTGCATCATAGTTATTTCGGATAGTCATTAAAAAGGCAGATTTGAGGCCCTTATTCCAGACTTGCTTACTCTGAATCTGTTGTTGTGGACCCAGAAATCTTTATTCTTAATATGACTTTTGCGATATTCTGAATGTATACTAACAAGTGTTTAAGACCACTAATCTAAGAGTACTAAGTTTGAGCTTTAAATTAAGATCTAAGCTTTTAGGCAGCACTGACTATGAGGAAAACATTGTAAGATATAAACCTTATATGACAAAAATAAATGCATTAATTATTTAGGAGAAAAAAGCTCTTTCCTGACTCTAAATTCACTATCCATACTGAATCTGCTTGAATCCTTTTTGCAGAGGACAGTTAGCAATATAAAGACCATCTCTTTAAAAAGTTTTTTTAAAAGAATATTCAGCAATGTTTTTAACCTGATCTTTGGTTTTACTTAATCTTCAACAGAAGCTGAGAGCAAAACATTAGAGTAACCACATGAATGAATTTGCACAACTGAGTTTGAATTAGTTTTTATGCTGTATTGAGGTTAGGAATGAACAACATTTCATTGTGAGGAATATTTTGGTGGAAAGAGGGCAAGGTAAAGACAATTAGTCATCACAGGGCTCATCTTAGGGAGATCCTGGTTCAAAATTTTTACATCAAGATGTAGTGTTGATATGAACATTGGAAGAGTATGAATTTTGAGTTAAAGGTCACCTAAAGTGTTACATAATTGGGGAGTTTGGGAAGAGCAACTGACTACTGGAAACTGAATTTTCAAGGATTCCCAAAGTGCTCTTTCTTTCTTCTCCAAAACTTTCCATTGCTGATCACTAGATGAAAGTCTGAGGAGTCCCTGGTATTAACCTTGTTGTTAGATATCCTACTTAAGGACTCACTATAATTTGATTAAAAAATACTTAGCACTAGCTCAGTGTACCTGGAATCATAGAATTTTAGAATTAGAAACTTAAAAGTTATCTAGCTCAATTCCTCATTTATATGAGAAAACTAGGGCCCAAAAAATGAAGGTGATATGGCCTAGATTATTTGTTTTTTGGCAAAGCTGAGACTAGAATTCAGGAATCCTGAGCCAAATGTGAGAGTAAATTGAGGACAGACCTATATCCTGGAGAAAATTGGATTTGAGACAACTTCTGAGGTAGATTTTCTCCCTGTCTGCCAACTTCCAGAGAAGTAAAGAAGGGGATTAGGAGAGCACATTAGATAAATTTTTAAATTTTAAGATAATTGTTGATTCACACACAGTTGTAAGAAACAATACAGAGAGTTATCTTAAATTAATAGAATAAAAGCACTACAAAAATATACAACATTGTAAATCAACTATAATTCAATAAAAACAGTTAAAATAAAAAAAAAATACTACAAAAATAAAGCCATTCTAAAGTGATACCCGTATTAAATTCTGAAACTTTGGTTAGGATTTGGGAATTAAATAAACATTTAAGAAAAATATATTTAAGATGAGTAATCTTAAGGATGTGATAAGAAAATCTGGGGACTTGGATTTGATCAATACAGTTTTAGTTAGAATTCTGGCACGTGCTTGACATCGATAATTGTACAGGGAGTTCCCAAGCAACAGGCATAAAGATTCAGTTTAGCAAGATGAACAAGCTCTAGGATCTGCTATACAACATTGTACCTGTAGTTAACAGTAATGTTTTGTTCACTTAAAATTTGTTAGGAAGATAGATCTCATATTAAAGGTTCTTACTACAGTAAAGGAAATTGTTGTTCAAACATGAAGCAAGCAATCTATATACAGAAGGTAAGTAAAATTTTGTAAAATAAGGTGGGAGCACCAAAGCAATTCTTGCTGATAAAAGTGAAAGGAAAGAATCTTCATTAGAAAAATCTGGAAAATAATATTTCTGGATGACAAAAAATGAATTGGATCTAGATCTATTAGCAGGATATTTTCCATGAAGATATAGAGAAATTAAAACTTATGATTGCCCATAATCAACAGCTAACAAGTATAAGATAGTTATTTACAGAATTCCTATTGAGTCAATAAAAACAGGATTATCAGCAGGGCCAACTCCTTGCCTTAAATAGTTTGTAGTATTAGTAATAGGATAGTTCTTCTTACCTAATTAAGTTAAGGAAAGTAGCAACAGACCAAAATTATGTAATTTCTAAGTCAGATTTAGAGTGAAAGAGCTCAAGTTTTGTTTTTATACAAGCAAACAAACAAAATGCTCTTTTAATGGATTCTGGTGGAGAGGACTAGAACTGACCTTGTCCAAGATGAGGCTGTCTTCTCACATTTCATTATTTTATTGCTTGCTCCACTGCCTGATATCAAGGTTACTGGCAGCTTAATCCTAATTTCTAAAGCACTGTCAACAACTATTTCTTTTCCTTCAAAGTGGGATTGAAATTCTGTGAAATAATTTGAGGTTATAAAAAAAGCTATATATCATAAAACCAAGCAAAAACTAAGAAAATCTTCTCATCTCTCTTTAGCAATCTTAGAATAGCAAAAGTTTAATATTAGCAAATTACTGCATAAGCATTCAGGAAATATCTAGGGACATTGTTAGAACTGAATTTTTAACTAACTGAAGATTTGGGGGAAAATGTATTTTTATATGATTTAGTCTTTTCTAATTTCTCACAACCTTAAACAGTAATTTTTCATTTTCTGATTGTACTGGATATTTTAAAATCCTACCCTGCAAACACTTGCATAAAGCCTTCAACATTTCATTTGTTCACTACTCTTGCTTTGTCATTGGTTAGTTAGAACTTCATTAATGGCTTTAAAAATTTAGCTCTAGTCATTGAATTATTAATCAGAAAATATAAATGATAGATAAGTTGTTCAAGTTAGAACAACTTCCTGTGGAGCCAGGATGGCAGGCTGTTTAGGTAGGTTCAGCAAATCGTGCGGGTGTGAGATACCAGCACATAGAGCAGGACGTTTGTTGGCTGGGACAATAAAGAGCTGCAGGCGTGGGTAAGGTTAGGAAGTTGGTGAAGCAGATATGTAACTGTTATCCCTGACGCATGACACTTGGACCTCAAGAAGGTGAACTGGCCCAGAAAACATTAGGATTTTTAGAATGAAACCCTTGACCTGAAGCCATAAAGTAATATACTTTTTCAGATGAAGTGTCTTGAAAGCATAGTAATTCCATGTTTTATCACTCCCTTAACTGATAAGTCAGAAACTAAATTTTCTTTTTTCAACTGAAGTATAGTTGATTTACAATATTATATTAGTTTCAGGTGTACAATATAGTGATTCAATATTTTTTATAGATTAAACATCATTTAAAGTTATTATAAACTATTGGCTATATTCTCAGTGATGTACAATATATCCTTGTAGATTATTTATACCTCTTAATCCCCTATCCATATATTGCTCCTCCCCCTTTCCTCTCCCTACTGGTAAGCACTAGTTTGTTTTCTGTATCTGTGTCTGTTACTGTTTTGTTATGTTCATTAGTTTTCTTTTTGAGATTCATATAAGTAACAACACAGTAATTTGTCCTTCTCTGACTTATTTCACTAAGCATAGTATGCTCTAAGTCCATCCACGTTGTTGCAAATGGCAGAATTTCATTCTTTTTTTTATGGCTGAGTAATATTCCATTATATACGTACCACATCTTTATCCATTCGTCTGTTGCTGGATACTTGGGTTGCTTCCATAGCTTGGCTATTGTAAATAATGTTGAACATTGGGGTGCATGTATTTTTTGAATTAGTGTTTTTGTTTTTTTCAGATATATACTCAGGAGTGGAATTGTTGGATCATATAACAGTTCTATTTTCAGTCTTTTGAGGAACTTCCACACTGTTTTCCAATTACATCACCACTAGTAGTGTACTAGGGTTCTCTTTTCTCTACATCCTTGCCAACATTTGTTATTTGTAGACTTTTGATGATAGCCATTCTGACAGATGTGAAAGGATATCTCATGGTTTTGATTTGCACTTTTCTGATGATTAGTGATATTGAGCATCTTTTCATATGCCTGTTGGCCATCCGTATGTCTTCTTTGGAAAAATGTCTTTTTAAGTCTTCTGCCTATTTTTTAATTGGGTGTTTGATAGAAACTAAATTTTCTTATGAAAACCACAAGCTTCTTGTCCCATCTTTTTTCACAAGGTAATAATGTTCTACAGTAAGACAATAGAGTCTGTTCACTGATGTGAATCACCTTGTTCTGCCTTTATGAGAATCCAGGGGTTGGTTTTTGAGAGGTGGACTGCTTATCCAGTGTGAGGTTACCAATACTGGATTATTCTCCTATTTTAGCTTCTTTCTCTAGGGAGTGATAGTAATAACTGAATACTTTTGTTTTGCCTTATGAGGAGAAATAACATCATGTTTAAACTTACTTCCCTTTCATTAATTTTTCATTGTTGTACCTTCTGAATTTGTACTCATATAAACTCACACCCCAGTGTAATCCTAGGTTATATTTCTCTTATAGTCTATGAATAGAAACCTTTAAAATTCTGCATCCATAGTTTAGGAACATGAATTAATCATCTGAAACTCTTCACCACTTCTTGACCATTTTACCTTATTACCATGGTAGCCATATGCTCTAAATGTTAATCTGAAAACAATACAAATTAAGAAGATATATTTTATCTCCATTTCCACTGAATCACTGTCTGGCTGATCAATGGGGAAGTATAAGACCAGGATGATGGACTCTCTATTATTTAATATTAAACACACAGATTTGAGAAATTAGGTACATTTCCCACCATTTTCCATCTTGTGCCTTGGTTACTAGGAAACCATATGAATGTAGCTTGAGGGACAAGGGGAATTTTGAGCTGAGATATCACTGTCTTTAGTTCTCAACAATTTATCTCTTAGAGAAATGTAACTTTACACAAGAGTTGCATGAGGGTTGTCAGTTGTACAGTGTAAAGGGTTCTTACTCTATTTTCTTGTTATTCCAATTAGGATTATGAAAAATAATGTTAAATTGGATCTGATATGCATTTGTGGTTAATTTAGAAGAATTTAGGCAGTAGATCTATTTTCTTCAATAGAGTGACAACTGTAATTTTTGTCTCTTTTGAACCTATAAAATTTGCCTGGCATTATGAATGACTCAGTTAGAGTATGATGGTTTAAATCTAGGCATGTCCTAGTGTGATTTCTTGATCATTCATAAAAATAATAGTTTTATTTTCAGTTGAGAGCACAGATTTGAAGATATCTCATAGGCCAGTGGTTCTTCAAATTTTTTGCAGAATTCTTCTTGGACTGGCCAAGGAAGCCTTGGATGCATCTACTCTGTCTGTTCACCATTTTGGTTGGAAAAACATTGTAGTTATCAAAGTATACTTTTGTTGAGGTACTAGGTTTATATCCACTTTAGTCAGAATGGATAATTCTGTATTTGAGCTGCAACACGTATTAATCTTAAACTCTAAAATCTATTGATTGGAAAAGTATAGCTCATCAGTACTGTTAACATTATGGGGTTAACCGGTAACCCTGGACAACCTTAATTGATGAAGGTAGACTAACCTAATTTTTATAATTGAGATATAAGAACAACAATGACTGAAAAACTTAGGTGACTTAAAATGAATAATGCATGGAAAAATTAAATTTTCTATCTGAAACTAGTGGGCAGTCCAGCCACGTATTTGTGTGTAAATATATCAGGAACTTAAAAGTTTGGCCATTGTGTGGCAACTAGGAGGTTCCAAGTGTAGGATTAGACATGGGAGGTCTTTTTTTCTCCCAGCTGCCTTTTTGTGTGGTTTCATGTTGAATTCTTTTCCTACTTGTTCCCTCTTGAAGTTACTGTTTGACTTCTACCTGACTTTGCCAGTGAGTGACTGTGTGCCTCCCATAATCTCCAATATATCACTTACATAGAGTACACTTTAACTGAAGATTTGAAATCGTGGTGGCAGTCTACAGCATGGCAGACAACAGAAAATAACCTAAAACCACTGTTTTTACAATTCCTGGCCATCACTACCTTGGGAATTCCTTATGATTATATCTTTCCTTGACTTTATATCTTAATAGAATCTCTTACTCTCAAGAACTTTCCTTCCAATCACACTCAAAATTTTACAAAAGTCTTGAAATAAGATTTGAAATTATAATATTTCATTAACATGTCCTAGTTCAAATTCTTAAGCAGTCTTTGTTTTCCCACTAAGCACAGAAAAATCTAAGCATTTTTTTCTCTTTCTCTCTATTATAAACATATGTAAAAATGAAAGTCATGGAATTACTTGGCATTCACCCATGACATCAGAAAAAAGAACTTTCATTTTTGGTGCATTGTGGCAGCTTATCAAAAGAATTTTGTGTGTATTCTTGACTATTCTTTCTTAATAAGTATTCTTGTATCTGTTATTCATACATTATTAAAGAGTAGTCAAGCTACCTGTACAAACCCAAACTATTTTTGCTGGTATGTAAATATTACTTTAGTGTCATAGGATTGCATATTAAAATGTATTCTAAATTATATTTGAATGTAGAATTTCTTGATCAATGAGTAGCATTCTCTTAGTGATTTTTAGACTCTAGAAATTCGAAATTTTTTATAGTTTTAATGGAGCAATAAAAATAGGATATTTTTTGTCTTGGTGGTAGTGAAGATTTTTTGTTTGTTTTTCTGGTAAGTTCAAATTTCTTGCTACAATCTAATGAATTTTTCTAGAGAAGGCAACCTTTATAACAATATTTAATTTTTAAAAAACATAAATTTTTGGAAATGCTATAGAACTTAATGAAAAAAGAGAATTGACTTGAAGCTTAGGAGTATTAAAACAATGATTAAGAGCATTAATTCTGGACCTCTTTTATGTTATTAAAGAGGTACTAAGAGACTTTGTTGTAATGTTCTTTTCCTTTGAAGGCAAAGTCTCTTTCTCCCATGCTTTGTTCCTTTCTGACCCTTGCTCTGATTGTTGCTCCTGTCCTTCCTTCTTGGCTTTCTTCTCCGAAGAAGTGTATGCATATAAGTATATGTTCAGGCTTAATTAATGCCGATATTATTTAACCCCATATTAAGATAGTAAAGTATCATTCCCATATACAAGTTATGCCTAACCTTTTTTTTCCCCCCTAATTGGGAGCTTATTTGTTTATAAACCTAACCTAAAGTTTGGTTTGCTTATTTGTTTACATAGGTGTTCTTTAGTTAATAAACTTCCTTGTATCACAAAAATTTATGGTTACTAGGTAATAATTTACCAAATCTCAGTTGTTATGTTTAATAGGTCTTAGTGCCCCTTGGCTACAATCTCTTGTGTCTATCAGACAGCTTCTAGTAAAGCATTATGGAAGATGTGAAGACTATGACTAAACCTAAAATTACACTGAGCAGCCACTATAAATCTTCCTTATTTAATGCTGTGTCATATATCAATAACAATAACAGCTAATGCTTGAAGATGGCTGTCAAATACATGATGATTAATCCCACTTTCTCCCTCTCAGTTTGGATTCATTAAAAAAAAATACACAATTCATATACAGAAACATGATACTAGTTTGATTTTTTTTTTTTTTCTGATAAAGCTGGGCTATAGATGTGCCACCACAATCAGATTTCTTGAGATTTGCCCTCGTAGTATATCTTTGGAGTGGCCATTGAAGAAGAGACCTAAAGTAGACATTTGACTAGATGCATGGGGAATCAACATGGCTTGTATGCCAAAGGAAGAGGTAGGCTTCTAGTTTTACTTCTGGAAAGCCATCCATGGGCTATGATCTCACTGTGCTTCCGATAGAGCAGGGGAAAGAATGTATTTCACCTTCTTGATGACAGGCTATTACAAAAGAGGAATCTTGGGAGAGGAGAGTCACTCTTGCCAATAGACTTTTCCAAACCTTACCAATCCTTACCAGTGAGATAAGTCACTATTCCTGTCTAATGCCCCAGGGAGGAAAGGGGAGGGAAGGGGAGGCAAAAGAGAAGGGAAGAGAGAGATTGAGAGAGGAAATTGTCCTCAATATTTCTGAATTTAAAGGTGGTCATTCTCACTTCACAGGCAAAAGTAGGAACACCCAGAGAGGTAGAGATAGTCCTCACTTTAATAACAAACATTTAATGACCACTTATTCTGTACTAGGTGCTATGCTAAGTACTTTATATTTATAGTCTTATTTAAAGCCTCATATGCTAATAACCCTTACCTTCCTTAGGACAACTGATCTTATATGATCCATAAGTTTCTAGTAGAGCTTCCAAATATGTACCCTTTAGAGTAAGACATGCTATTAGCTAAAAACAGATGAATTCTTGAGGGGCTGATAGGTTATTTGGTGGATGATTTAGTTATTAAATGTGGAAGTTAGTAATGACTCTAACAGTGGTCTATAAACCTATTCATAAGAACAGAAACTTTCTTGAAAATCTTAGTCTTAGATTTTGCAGTTGCAAAGATGTTATGCTTTTACCTGAAGAGTTAATGTTTCTTTATATTTTATTTACCCGAAGATTAAATGATTTTCTTTTAATCATTACTGTCCCTATTACCACAATTTAACATGTTATACTCCTGGAAATCTTTAGTTCCTCTTTGTGATAATCCACTCATTTTCTATTCTTTTATATAATTCCCATCATATTACTCTTTACATTCAAACCATTAAAATTATATAAACATATCAGGTTTGGAGGTTTATTTGCCTTTAGCATTTCCTTCTGCATTCTTTTTTATTTGTTTTTGTTTTTTCCTTTTCTCTCCCAGCTTTATTGAGATATAATTGACAAATGACGTTGTGTAAACTTAAGATATACAACACGATCTCCATTCTTAAGACCACTTCCCCACTGTAGTCAGTGTAGTCAGTAAGTGTACAGATACTTCATTCCAGCCAGTTTACTAGAGATACCTGTTTTCCCCATAGAGTAACTGTAAATAAATAAAAAATCGACATTGGAAAATTGTTATGTTAATACAATTTACACGGAATATTTTGCTTGAGAATTTAGGGTGTAGATGGAGAAGATAACCTCTTTATATCCTGGCATTACTGGGATCCCTGGCAAGCATCACAATTTTTATCTTACAGAGATGGGAAAGGGTGTTGAGAACCAGGCACCAATTAATTTACCTGAACTTATATGGACTTTATCTTCACTTGAGTGAGAGAGACACAAATACCCGGCCCCTCTGCTCCCTGGATTGTCTTTCTTCTTGATTTATGTCTACTTGAGATATAATATTGCAGCCAGGGCCTTCAGAGGTTAGTCAGAGGTAAATGTCCATTGGGCAATCATGTTTGTGATCTCTGTAGATTATGCTTATAGAATCTTATGATATTTTATTAATCAAAGTCTACTGGCATATGACCCTAAATGTCAAAATATAATGCCTTGTAGATTGAGCATCTATTGTACAAAATAATTGTGCAGAATTACTTTGGCTCATTTGGTTTCTGTTTCAACACCACAATCACTGTACCTGAATAATCTTGAGTTTAAGAAAATTGGAGCCATAGTAATTAGTTGGTGGGCCCTATATCACACAAAGAGGCTATAAAAGTTGTGAAAGATAAATAAAATGTCAGTTTCTTTACTTACAAACCCAGGTCTCTCTACACTTAATTACATTGCTAGGCTGTCATAACATTTTCAGAAAAGGAAAAAAAATCTTTTGTGAGCAAATCTGTCTTCAGATCATCAGTTAATATTTTTATTTCAAAGAGATAAATGCTTTCTGTAATCACTGTATGATCTCTGCACATATTAGATAAGTTTCTTCTTTCTTTTAAATAAGAAAACTCTTGGCTTGTTGAGTTTTCTATGTACTATGTGATACAGTGTCTTGGAAAGCACGTCATTGATTTTTGTTGAGTGAGGCTGCCAGTTTAAACTTAGGAATATAAAATTATTGTTGAAGTTTAAGTCTTGAAATAGTCACTGTGAAGAAAGTTGAGAACAATGAAATAAAATTCTAATTGAAATTCAGGATGAACTGATATTTGTACAAGATATCATTAATTTAGAGATAAGTATAACAAACCATTTCTATCCTGATTTTTTTCTCAGCCATATTGAAAATAAACATTTGCAATAAGATAGTATTGATTTTTGTCCCCAAATGAAGAACTCTTCCCCAAATCAAAGCAACTCCAAGATTAAAAACAAAACAAAACAAACCTTAAAGTACTTTTCATAAAGAGAGCAAGTTTTCTTTTTTTAGTTATCCGACTCCGGCAGAATTAGATTGTATGTAAAGATGTCAAAGAAATTTTCAGGTGTAAAATATTTTAGATGGCTCTAAATCAATAAAATAGCAAATGAAAAATGAGACAAAATGAATTTATATATAAAGTAGTTTATCATCACTTATGCTAGCTGATGGAAAGAGTGTTTGAAGTAATATTATATGATTTAGCTGCAACTATGTGTGGCAATAAATTCAAGTCTAGAGTTATCGTTCAGTCATATAAAATATTGAACACAGCATATCATTTTAAAATGTTGTGTAGTGCACCATGTAGACAGCAAAATGACAATCTACGATAGTACTTTCTGACCCCAGCTCTCCAACAAAGCCACAGTTTAACTGGTCTATTGACAGGGTAGATTATTATAGATTAGAGTGGTTCACATAAGATGGCAGCTTCTATTCTTTTGTAATAGTCCGACTGAGTTGCTCTTGAAAACCCTTCATCCAAGAACCTCAAAACGTTACTAATAGGTACTCTTATGTCTGAACGTTTGTCTGATAATTTTTTATTTGCAAGGAATTTGGACTCTTTAGTATTCATCAATTATTCCTATCAGGCATTCAAGCATATTCAAGTCATTTAAAAATGAATCTCTAAGTCCTGAGAGCTCTGATTAACCCCTGTAGAGAAACACCCTTAGACCACTTGGCCTCCAAAGCCCAACTCTCTCATTGGACAATTGACTCATACTTGTGTCTTGAGTAAGGGGGAACACATCAGTTAGCCTTTCAGACACATTTTATTTTGTGAAGATTGCTATACCCTCATTTGTTTCTGTCCTTACAAGATTATAAGTAAGAACATCACTGGTTTTCATCATTCCACTTGCTTTACAGAAGGCTTGATCTAATTCACATATTATTTTGTTTTTCCAGAAATGATCTATGTATATCAGATATAATTAAACAGTTCTTTGTTATTGCAAACACTTTGAAGAAAGGGTTTCATTTTTATACTTAGATGATAATTGTATTTTCTTAGAAACCCAACCCCTTTGAATTCTCTTCATATGTTTCTGTGGAATATTTAGCAACTGAAATCTCCTTTATTTTAAGTGTCATGAACAACAGATGGTGCCCCTAAAAAGACTAGTTTCATATTCAAGTCATTTTGCAATAGCAATATCCTTGAATTGTATTCAAAGTAAACTTAGTGCTTCTGAGTACAGATCAGAAAGCCAAATGAATCAGAAGATAGGAATGGAAGAGAATAAGTAATAACTCTTACATTTAAATAAATTCATTGTCATCTTAAATATCAAATCCTGGTCAAAATTACAGTGGTGGAATTTTGATGTCTTTAAGTTTATCCCCAGCCACACTTTGAGACATGAATGAAAGCTTCCCGTGAGACTTCTTAAGGCAGATATGTCTTTAGGATCCTTTCATGAATTTCCTTTGACTCTGGGCTTTGCCTGCACCATCAGCTCTCCTGGACCTCAGGCTACCAGCCCACACTGCTGATTTCGGACTTGCCAAAGTTCGTAATGATATGAACCAAACAATTCTTTATAATAAATCTCTTTATGTGTACACATCCTGTTGGTTTTGTTTCTCTGGAGAACCTCAACTAATACAAACTGATTGTGAGTTTGATACAGAATATGATGGATTGTGAAATGTAGAATGAGTGGGAAGCAGCAAAAATGTAATGAGAAGATTGTAGTTTTACTCTAGATCTGCAACTAGACACCTTTGTGATTCTGGGTGAGTCTCAATGCACTTGAAGATTTTCCTGTATCAAAATGTGATAAACTGTATCAAACAGATAAACTCTTAACATCTTTCGCAGTTTTAACATAGGTGACTACATCCCTGTTGTTCTTGGCCTGGGAGAGGCCAGTAGTTTCCCTGGTACTTCTTTCATCATTACCATGGTGTATTACAAATTATGGGAAACCATGTACAGAGTTGGGGGGGCATTTATTGAATATATAAGAACGAACATCTATTATTAATGAATTAACGTAAAATGGTAATGCCCATTCATCTTACCCCATACTCAATCAGAATGAAAATAATCAAGTAATCTATTCACAAAACAATCAAATTCTTACTGAAAGCAATTTCTTGCCCATGTTAGACATTAAAAAAAAAAACTTTTATTGAAGTATAGTTGATTTACAATGTGTTAGTTTCGGGTGTACAGCAAAGTGTTTCAGTTATAAATATATATATATGTACGTATGTATCTAAATATACAGGTATGTATATTAAAAACACATATTCTTTTCCAGTTTTTTTATGTAGGTTATTACAAGATACTGAATTTAGTTCCCTGTGCTATACAGTAGGTCCTTGTTGTTTATCTATTTTATGTATAGTACTGTGTATATGTTAATCCCAAACTCCTAATTTATACCCCTTGCCCCTTTCCCCTTTGATACCATAAATTTGTTTTCTGAGACATTTTGTTTTAATACCACTGATAGAGAGTTTAACAATTTTAAAAGAAAAGAGGCCAGGACAATAAGTAAACCAACCTTAAAGAATGATGTTGCCCAGGAATGGGGGTTGAGACTCCCTGAGGCATCAAATAGAATGTTAATGGGAGGCACGATATAATTGCTGCTGTATCAGTGCCTTAGGCAGTTCCTGTTTCCTATTACATGTTTTACTGAATGGCTTTGTTAAGTGATTTCTTTTTTTGCTTCCTCTCCCACCTTCCTTTTGGATCTTGCTTTTAAAAATCCCTATAATTAATTTCTGTCTGTTAACTTTTCATCTTTTCTTCTCATTGTTCCTAGATATTCTTTTATAATGAAATGGAAATTAAATTTTTAATTAGCTCTGTATACTTTTAATCTGCATATCAGTTATTGTCATCAACACTATCATGTTCATTATCTTTAAAGACTTTTGTGCATTTGCTGTGTGCTACTTTTGTAGACACCAAGTAAGTTTATGGAGAAGATGGAATTTATAAGGATTTTAAGATGAATATAGAGAACAAATAAATGAAGAATTATATTAAAATGAAGCAGGTGTTCCAGTTAATAAAGTAGTATGTTACTCCTTTATCATAATTATATGAGTTCAATACAAATTTCAAACACTGAAAATGCAGTTTTAAAAACCATTGCTACATTTTATGAATTATCATTATCATTAAATTGTTCTTAGACTATTGACTGTAAACTGTTCCTTGGTCTAAAGGAATGTAATTTGGTGGTCCAAATTGGTATAGTAAGTTTTGTCCCAGTCCTTTTATATTGTTTTGAGCATTTGTATCTCCCACCAGCTATGCAAATCTCTGTTTAGAGTAACTGTCCATTCCTATAGGACCCATTTATAGCCTCCCAGGGTTACCAGTAGTGGCCCTGTGAGATCTGCTTGTCTTCTCTGTTTGGGGCCTTTCCTCCCAGGGAAACCATACAGTTATTTGTGATTGTTCAGCAGTGAGACATGGGTCTTGTAGCAATTCAAACATACTCCTCCATTTCACAACACGTGAACCCGAAAGAACCGCTTGTAATTGTCTCTTTCTCACAATCAATTTAGGAAAGTTTCTTCAGGAAGCTGATATCGATTTGCAAAATGAGACAACTCCTCCACATCGTATTTTCTGATTGCGATAGTTTTTGGTCCCCCCACAACCTTGACTGTCTTTTTGGTGACCAGAGGTTATAGAAATGCTATTGTTTTTCCAGCATAAATTTTCCTTTTGATAGTGGCGCTAAGATTAGAGGCCAAAATCTTAGCTTAATGTAGCCCCAGAATCCACTTCAACTTTTTGCTTTACTTTGATTTTGGCTATTACAGACAAAAAACCCCAAGGGATTGTGTATGTAGCTTGTTTGTCATGACTTTGCATTTCTTTATGTGTTCAGTGTTGGGGTCTATCATTTCTAAATTCCGCTAGTAACTTTTACCTCTAGTAACTGATAACACAGCTGCTGTCTCATTTTACAGGTAACTTGGTAGCTATCTAGGCATTAAAGGGTCATCAGTCCTTGCCCACACATTGTTTTCCCAAATAATGCTTTCACTATGCGTTAGTGAGTCAAGGTTTTTCTAGAGAATCCCACTTTTTATGCCAACTAAATTATCTAAATTGATACAGAAAAGTGTGATAAAATTCAGCCTTCATTCATAACGAAATGAACTCTTAACAAACCAAAAAGGACATTTCTTCAATTTGAAGACATCGAAAAAACCCAGCTTACCCCACTCTTTCCTAGTCCTGCAGTTAACCTCACACTTAATAGTCAAAGACTGAATGTTCTTCCCCTAAGATCAAGAATAAGGTGAGAATGTTTACTCTGATACATCCAGTCAACATTTCTGATACCATATTTTCCATTTCTAGCATTCTTTTTTTTTTTCGTTTTTTACAGCTTCCTTCATGCACACTATCCACATTTTCCCGTGGATCTGTTAGCATTTTTATCAGATATTTCAAAGTCCCTGTCTAATAATTCCAACCTTTAAGCCATCTCTGCGTCTTCTTCTATTGATACTTTTCTATCTTGACTACAGGACACGTTTTCATGCTTGTTTGTCTCCTAATGTTTGATTGCATAGAGGGCATTGTGTGTAAAAGAATACTAGACACTGAAGTTAAAAATATTTACCTCCTCAAACAGTGTGCTTCTTTGTTCACACTGCTAGAGTGGCACCTAAATTAATGTGGTCATCTGTGGTTGTTGAGCTAGTCTGTTGTTAATTTTTTAGCTTTTGTTTGATTCAGGTTACCACTGGCTTCAACATCTTAGGATGGGATCAGGACTTTCCCTTCAATAATTTTTGCAGACAAAGCATTGGCAAGATTCCAAAAATTCCTTAGTGGTTTATGCGTGAGCCACCAGCTTTCCTAACTCTTGATTTTTCTCTTTATATTCTGACTACCAGCTTTCTACATTGCTGGAGAATTATCTTTGCACCAGGTGAAGAACTATGGGAAAGATTGGTATGTGGGTTCAGATACACTCTGTAGTTGGGGCTCCTTTGAATTCTAGTGTATAATACCATATGGAATTCCTCTTAAACATATCTGTGGTACATTTGTCCTCATTCTTGTCACCATGCCTAGAATATAAGCAGCTGTGGTCTCTTTTCTCCTAGGAAGGCCTTTTTCATTTCTCAATTAATTCATTTAGGATTTTTTGTTTCCTCAGATTTCTGATGGCTTAAAAATTATGATTTTTGCAGCTTATTTGGTTTGTTTTGGTTGTTATGGTGAGCAGATGGACTCTTAACTTTCTGCATTCTAACCAGACCTATTTTACTTATGCTCTTTTTCATCTTTCTCTCTGGAGTTGAATGCTTTAGTTATTAAGTTATAAAATTTCCTATCGAATAATGAAATCATTTAAAACCATGGATTGGCATCTGAATTAAATTTTTTATATACCCCAGAAGTTTTTATATGTAATGCTTTCATTGCCATTAATTTCTAAATATTATTAATTGCAGTTTTGATTTTAATTCTTCCCAGGAGTACTTAAAAAGTGGTGTGTGTGTGTGTGTGTGTGTGTAATTCTAGTTTTATTACTAGTAATTCTAGTCATGATCAGAGAGTATAGTGAAAACAATGGCTGCTTTGGGGGAGTCGCAGAGTTCTCTTTATGACCTAACACTCAGTGGCTCTATCTTTAGCTTTGAATGAATGAAAGAAGCTTTCACTGCCCGTAAATGTTACCTATACAGTTTTTAAAAAGCTATTTGTGGATCTAAAGTTTTACCTATATTATTCTATTCAGATCTATTTTTTTCTAATTGATCAATCCAAGAGTAAGAATGATGTGCTATCTCCCATTAGATTGTGTTTCTGTCAACTTCTCTTTGTATTTCCTACAAAAAAAACTATTACCCTTTTGTTACCAAACCAAACTTGGGTCCCCTCGCCTCTCTGTAAAGCCAGTCTACTAACATGGGTTGTGGTGAAGGAAAGGACAGTGTTTATTGGAGGTGCCAAACAAGGCATGTGGGAAGCTAATGCTCAAAAACAGACTCCTTAGTGGGTTTCAGGGAGGAGTTTAAGGGCAAGGTAAGGGAGGGGAGTTCCCAAGGTATGTAATCAGCTAGTGCACAGTGATTGGTTTGGCGAGGTAACAGGGCAGTGTCACAAGGTTAACATGATCAGTCCTCCCTCTCCAGCCAGTCTGGGGTCTACATGCTCATGGTCATCATGTAGTTAACTTCCATTTGTTGGGGGTTTTAGGATCTGTAAAACAACTCAGGAATGTGCATCAGACACTGTTATTTATGTATTTCAAGGAGGAACTAACGATTCTGTGACTGCTATATGGATGATTTACTGTGTAAAATGCTAGCAGTTCTCCCGGCCCACCTGTTGTTTTTGTTACTACATGTTCACATGCTTTCAGTAGTTAATTCTTGAGCCAGGCTTTTGTGACTTAAGGTGTTACGGAAACGACAGGCCAGTCAAGAAACAAGCACCACTCGGAGGGTTGGAGTACTCAGATGTATTACGCCGGTGGGCTCAGAGGGGCTTCTGCTCCAAAGCTCTGAGCACCTTCAAGATGTGCACATGAGGTTTTATAGGGTAAAGTACAAGCTTGGGGTATTCGGCCAATAGGCATGGAACAGCTTTAGCAGCATCATCATCACAAAAGTGGAGGTGGGGAGGCAGCAAACCAACATTCCAAAGCCAGATATGTATCTTTGAAAATCCAGCTGGCTAGCAAAAAAAACATGAACTGCAAACCAACACTAATTAACCCAGATTTACAAGTTAGTCCAGCAGAACTCAGATCAGTATTCCAATACTTAGACTTGTTGGCCCAGCCCAGCCTCTCCTTCACATTCCTAGACTTATGAGTTATCTTGTCAGACCAGCCCGGTATTTCCTTCACAAAGGGAGGCCTGAGAGACTAGTTTTTCCACAAACAAGAGGCAGGCAGAGGACATGGCAGGGGAAGGCAGGGATGTCTGTCCTAAGAAGGCCCCATAGCGTCCTGCTGAGTGACACTTGAACTTTTTGTTGCTCTTATTTATTACCTAATGGTTCATGCTAGCTAAACATTTTTCTTACTTTTTTATATATTGTTATTTAACTTGCTAATTATCTTTGCATTTGTATCATTTTGCTTCTGTTTAATTTTTGCATCATTTTGTGTTTGTTTGATAAACATTTTAACATGCTTAGATGTTTAAACTTTATTTTATGTCACATTTTCTTAAGTGTGATTCTTACAATGTATGATTGTAATTTGTTTAAGGTTCATTACTGCAGACTTTGTCTTTAACCCATTTTCACTTATTATCATAATTGTGTTTTACCTGCTATTTCTGTATTATTTTACATTTTCTATTTTTGCTTCATTTTTTTTCTCCCTGTCCCATCACTCCTCCTCATCCTCCTTTTTCTGCTTCTTTTTCATCCAACTTTCTTGTTGTTGCTATTTTTGTTTCTCTTTGAATTATTTTCAAATTTTACATTGTTTTACATTTTACTAGTTTTTAACTTTTAATTTTAAAATATACCTGACCCTATATTTTTATAATTGTTTCAGTAAAAAAAAATGAATCACTATCGCTTGACTGCTCAATTGTAAAAGGTGAATAATGCAAACGGGGAGGGTATAACCCAAGCAGTAGAGTGCATGCTTAGTCTGCATGAGGTCCTGTGTTCAAACCCCAGTACCTCCTCTAAAAATAAATAAATAACTAGATCTAATGACCTCCCCCACTAAAAAAGGTGAATAATGCAAAGTATGTATGTGACTTGACCACAAATTTTAACAGCTATTTGATTTCTATAGTTCTTGTTATTCGTGCCAATTTCCCCCAATTCCCATAGTAGATTGGCCTATAGTCTCAAATTTTCAGCATGCTTAAGAGTGTTCATCTTTTTCTGAATTTCCATAGCTTTTTGGGGGGGAAGCTGCTCAAGGCTGATTCATGCATTACTAGCCAGGTGCCCTCTTCCTGAATTTGCCTCCATTAAAATTTCTAATGGTGGTTGACAAAGCATAGAAAAGCTGTTGATTCTTATTTATCTTTTATTTAGCTAATTTACTGAACTGTCTTATTAATTAAAATGAGTTTGCAACTGATTATAATTATCTGATTATACAATTATATCATCTGGAAATAATGAAAATTGCTGTATTCAATTTTCCAGATTTATTGTTTCTAAATAATCTTCTGTCTTGTTTCACTCTTACTTATGATTTGACTGTTAGTTCAAAATATACAATTGCTTTAGCAATCACTGCATTGTTTATAAATGTTCACAAACTGTGTAATAATCAGTTATTGAATATTTAGATTTTGCCAAGTATCCACATATTAGCTTCCATATTCTTCCTTTTTCTCTGATTGAAGATTACCATTTCTAACCTTCTGGATTCTTTCTCTTTCAGGATTTTCCTACATCACTAACCTGGCTCTGTGATAATGTTTTAACATTTCTTAATACCTCAAGTTAGAGTTAATCTGAACCTAGAATTTTATACTTATTTAGAGTAGCTACTTGCTGTCTTCTACTATAGCCTCACTTGACATACTTCCACACTCTCTGTAAAATGCTTGTCTCACCCTTCTGTTCTATAGGTTGAAGCATGTGGAGTTGTCCTTACATGAAAAAGGGCATCTATAAAGACTCTTCCTTAACCTACATATATGGGTTTATCTAATATAAGTAGTCCTAGCACACAGGCTTTTAAAAATAGATTCCTGTGTATTGTGGGTACAATTGACAAAAAGAACTAATAAGACCAGTACTGGTTCCAGGCCATGATACTCTTTTATGCTGGGCATTCTCCCTAAGTGGACTTGGCCGACATTGAATGTGATAGTGGTAGCTCTATTAGGACAATGGTTTAACTACTCCTGAGACCCAGTTTTGGAAGAAAGTCAAAAGCACCCATTGGGTTTGGTTTCTACAAATTCCATAATAGTCACACCTGTGATTAGGGCTTAGTTCTCTTTTAGTTTTGCCCACCCTTGTACCCCTGCCCCACAAGTTCTCTTCATTGGCCTATTTCTACTAGAATCTGGGATTTAATTCATTGTTCCTAAACCTAATCCTTTAGGGCAGATGGTTGATTATATCTAGCTTTGCCCTTCCTCACTAATAAGAGCTAATAATTGCTTTCTAAGGGAAGTCTTTTCTCTCATCATCCTGTTTTTCATTGTTGGTTAGAAGGAAAAGCATTGTGATCAAATGGAGTCAGCTCTCACAGGAAGTCAGATTTGTTTCCTAATTCTGACACTATTACTCATGTTTTGGGAAACCTTTGGCAAAAGTGGGCAGAAGATAAGATGGAGTAATGAAGTATGTTATACGGGAATACTTGGGACAATCAAGGACAGAATAGTAGAGTACCACTTAAATAAGGATAAAAGGATAAATGCAAGTAGCCAAGTGGAGGAAAAGATGTCTTAATCTTTCCACAGATCACAGAGGCAATGTTAGTTTTAGGGAATTCAAGTATTTAGATTTCTGTTCAAACATCTGAGTTAAAAAGCACCCAAGCCAAGACATGGAAACAACCTAAATGTCCATCAAGAGATGATTGGATAAAGAAGGTGTGGTATATTTATACAATGGAATACTACTCAGCCATAAAAACTGACAACATAATGCCATTTGCAGCAACATGGATGCTCCTGGAGAATGTCATTCTAAGTGAAGTAAGCCAGAAAGAGAAAGAAAAATACCATATGAGATCGTTCATATGTGGAATCTAAAAAACAAAAACAAAAACAAACAAACAAACAAAAACAAAGCGTAAATACAGGACAGAAATAGACTCACAGACAGAGACTACAGACTTGTGGTTACCAGGGGGGTGGAAGGTGGGAAGGGATAGACTGGGATTTCAAAATTGTAGAATAGATAAACAAGATTACACTGTATAGCACAGGGAAATATACACAAAATGTTATGATAACTCACAGAGAAAAAAATGTGACAATGAGTGTGTATATGTCCATGAATGACTGAAAAATTGTGCTGAACACTGGAATTTGACACAACATTGTAAAATGATTATAAATCAATAAAAAATGTTAAAAAAAAAATAAAAAGGCACCCGAGCCAAGACATGGAAACAACCTAAATGTCCATCAAGAGATGATTGGATAAAGAAGGTGTGGTATATTTATACAATGGAATACTATTCAGCCATAAAAAAACGACAACATAATGCCATTTGCAGCAACATGGATGCTCCTGGAGAGCGTCATTCTAAGTGAAGTAAGCCAGACAGAGAAAGAAAAATACCATATGAGATCACTCATATGTGGAATCTAAAAAAATACAAAAATAAACAAACAAAGAAAACATAAATACAAAACAGAAACAGACTCATAGACATAGAATACAAACTTGTGGTTGCCAAGGGGGTGGGGGATGGGAAGTGATAGACTGGGATTTCAAAATGTAGAACAGGTAAACAAGATTATACTGTATAGCACAGGGAAATATATACAAGGTCTTATGGTAACTCACAGAGAAAAAAATGTGACAATGAATATATATATGTTCATGTATAATTGAAAAATTGGGCTCTACACTGGAATTTGACAGAACATTGTAAAATTATTATAAATCAATAAAAAGTGTTAAAAAAAAGAAAACACCCAAAGCTAAATTCTTTACTTCTTTGGTTGACTAATTTTTCAGAAATCAAAGTTAGAAACTTGGAAGCTGCTAGTCTGAACCTAATTCTGTACCATGAAGAAGAACTGGTCAATGAACTGGAAGTTCCAGAACTTGGGGCAGAAGGACTGCTGCCTTCCAAGTCCTCATACAGTCCTGGAAGGGGCACCATGGACAGAGTCAGGTGCCTTGTTAGTTTTAAGAAGAGAGATTCCAAATAAGAGATAAGATGGGCATACTCTTGTATCCTGAAAATATAAAGAGTGAAAAATCTTCAAAGTTTGAGTGCTATCAAAAGCAACATTCAAAATAGGAAAGAAAAAATCCCTGTGAGTCAAAAGAGATGGAAACAAATGAAGAAAGTGATGCTGCTGTTCACAGAGCCTTCTGAGGGGATTTAAAATATTTACAAAAGTCAGAGGAGATGCGTAACTGAAGATGCATGTAAAAAGTCAATACGGTCCCATAAGAAGATTATCAGGAGGCTAATAGCTGAAATTTGCAAACAGGGGAAAGAGGGTCAGCGCAGAGGACACAAGGGTTCAGTTTTCTGTGTAATCATGCCTGGTATGTTATCAGTTCCTATGCCCTGGATGAGAGCTATCCAAGGAATGTAAAGTCCACTTGGTTATGTGCAGGTATCTCAGGGCATCACTTCAGGTCCTGTCTTTTACTTTCTTTTCCAAATCTGCTTTTTCTGCTTTTGTGTGTGTGTGTGTGTGTGTGTGTGTGTATGTGTGTAGTTTAGTTGGATTCTGTCGTTCTAATGTAAACCCATAGATCAATGCTTTGATAAGGCTGCTATATGGCTTATCCCTCTCTTTGCCTAGAAAGGTTTTTTTGTTTGTTTTTTTCCTTAATATTTTGTGGTCAATTTTTCAATCATACAAAAAAGTAGAATTAATACACATATAACTACTACTTACACTTTGATATGGTATTGTTTTGACTTTATTGCAAGGGCTGAACTAGTTTAAAGTAAAATGTAAATCTTGAAGAATTTGTCTAAACTTTGTAGTATACATTTCTAAATTTTTTTAAAGCACATTCTCCTACATAATCACATATTCAAAATTTTCCCATTTTCTCCCAGAATATCTAACTATATTTTTAAAAATTAAGATATAATCAAGGACTATACATTACCTGTAAATCTCTTAAGTTATAGCTCTTAAATTTCTTTTAATCTAGCATACTTCTGCTCCTTCCTCCCTCCACTCTGCCCCTACATTGTCTTTTCCAAGACAGGCCAGTTTTCTTACAGAAAACCTCATATTCTGATTTTTGTCAGCCTTTTTTACATGATATCCATTATTCCCTATTCCCTGTGTTTCTTCATACCTGCAAGTTAGATGTAAAAAGTGTGATTACGGTTAGTTTAAACATTTTTGGCTGCTATACGTACATCACATCAGGAGGCACTTGCTGTCTAGTTATCCCGCTGGGCATTCTGTTTTGGAAATCTCTTGGCTCCCTGCTCTGCAGCTTGAGGGTCACTTATGCTCATGCCTGGCCATACCCCAGCTCTTGGAGCTCTGACCCAGGTGTGATCCCATGAGACATGCATATTCTGTCCCCAACCTGTCATTCTCCTTGGGTAATCCCATCTACTCCTATGGATTTAACAGCCAGCCCTGAAAAGATGTTGAGTGATTGATTTTCTATAGAAGATAAAATCAAAATGTCATTCAGGGTAGATTAAATTCAGTTTAGCTTAGAGGTGAGAGACTGCAGTTTTTGTATCTAAGCTGCTGTTCTTCTGTCATTTAGCTTATGATTGAATATACCTATTAGATGGGGAATGCAGACTAAAGTCGTTAGTGCTTCTCTTTATTGCTGGTGTCTATTTCTATAGCTAGACTAAAGAAAATTATATAAAATACAACTCTCTAGCATTCCAGCCTCATGAGTCCCTGGTTGAAACTGCAGTTTATGGTTGATCTACCTGTCAGCACGTTGATCCTCTGCTGGTGGTAGCCAAGAGAAAAACAGAAACTGTTGCAAAGAGCACCTGTTTTTTTAATAATTTACAGTTAGCATTAAATAAATAAAAAGTGAAATGGGGAAAAAAAACTATCCCCAGCTTTATTCTCTTTGAACTTTCACATCTGTGGCACACACATTCACGAAAAATCTGCTTTACTTAGCCTCTGATTTCTAACTATGGAAAATTAAATAATGGTTATTGAAGATGTATGTTTGTGCTTGCAGCTTAACCTTGGCAGAGTGGTAGAGATATGTAGGGCAAATATTCCAGCATTGTAGGTATAAAATCAGGAAAGAAAACTTTTGTACCCTATCAACCAGGAAAATGCAGAAGGCTGCAAATAAGAAAAGAGTTTTTTTAGGGTCTTAGGAATTGTAATTCGGAGACACAGGTTTGGGTAAAACCAAAAATGTTCTGGGGAAGAAAGAGTCAGGAGCTTGTTAAGACAAAGTCATGGGCTTGTACTCTGAAAGAAGAAAGGAAATATTTGTCCTTAAGTGATGGTTGCTATGAGTTGTTTTAGTGAAAACGTCTGATACTATCTTGAGTCTCTGGCAGTGGTTCTGGGTGCCTTCATTAGGACAGTAAGTGGTCAAAAGGTCAAATTCCATCCAGGCTGAGACATGCATCAGTCACACTTCCTAAACAGCCTCCTGGCCCATGTTAGAGCACTGTCTTAGCAATACCAATTCCATTTTGATTTTCCTTTCACAATTCCCACTAATTTACTAAAGCAATTGTCTCTGTGTGACCTTTTGTGTTTTATACCAAGAAGAAAAACTTCCTCTATTTTTCCGGTTCTCTTTTGCACTGAT
This sequence comes from Camelus dromedarius, assembly GCF_036321535.1. Taxonomy (NCBI): domain Eukaryota; kingdom Metazoa; phylum Chordata; class Mammalia; order Artiodactyla; family Camelidae; genus Camelus; species Camelus dromedarius. The sequence goes on from NC_087439.1 coordinate 52,868,980, forward strand.
TTGCGTTTTGTCTAGATCAGACTTGGTAAACTTCTTCTGTAAAGAGTCAGATAGTAAATGTTTTAGGTGGTATAGGCATGTGGTTTCTGTTCCAACTACTTGACTATGCTGTTGCAGCTCTAAAGCAGCCACAGACAGAATGAGCTTAGCTGTGCTCCAATAAAGTTTTATTTATAGACATTCAAATTTTAATTTCTTTAATTTTCACGGGTCATTAAATATTATCTTTCTTTAGATTTTTTAAAGAAGATTTGAAAACGTGAAAAACATTCTTAGCTCTCAGGCCATTCAAAAACATAAGAATGGCAGGCTGGATTTGGTCTGTGTAGTTTGCCAACTCTTGGACCTAGTCTTTTGTTTTTAATCCTTATCTATTTCTCTCTCTGCTGTTTTTCTCTTCATTCCTCTTCCTCTCACACACATGTACAATGTTGAACAATTGTTAAGGACAGTGATGTGATACTGTGATTTACAATAGCCAACGTGTATATTTGGTCTTCTTCTGGTCTCTGGCACACAGCTCCTAAAACCCGTGGAATTTCTTCCATGTTGAGAGTGATCAAGCTGTCTTTTATAAAGTTAATGAGATGACTTTTGGAAGCTTGTAGATAACTTAAGGATGAGGGCTGATTGCCGGAGAACTAGCCATATGATTACAGGGCTACAACTTTTAGTCCCACCTCCTCATTCCCTGGAAGTGAGAAGAGTTGAAAATTGAGTTCAGTCACCAATGGCCAATGATTTAATCAATCATAACTATGTAATGAAGCCTCCATAAAACCCCAAAATGTCAGGGTTCAGAGAGATTCCAGGTTGGTGAACACATGGAGATTTGGGGTGAGTGGTGCTCAAGGAGAGCGCGTGGAAGCTCTGTGCCCTTCTCCACACATTGCCCTGTGCATCTCTTCTCTCTGGCTGTTCCTGCGTCATATCCTTTTATAATAAGCTGTTAATCCAGTAAGTAAAATGTTTCTCTGAGTTTTGTGAGCCTCACTGGCAAAGTAATCAAACCTGAGGAGGAGGTCATTGGAACCTCTGGTCTATAGCCAGTAGGTTAGCAGCCCAGGTGAGAACTTGGTTTTGTGACTGGCATGTGAAGTGGGGTGGGGGTGGGGATGGGGGAAATACAGGCTTGTAGTACTGAGACCTTAATCTGTAGGAACTGATGCTATCTCTAGATAGATAGTGTCAGAAATGAGTTGAATTTGAACTTGCTTGGTAGTGTCTGGGAAAAATCCCCCACACTGGAATTGTTGCCCAAAAACAGGCCTCTGTACCCTAATAGCTGAATTGAGACTTGGAGTTTTGAGAAGAACTAGGAAAGAACAGCTTTATGTCTTTGCCAGGCAAAGGGAGCACAGCAGGCTAGTGCCTTAAAGACTGTGAGCCCTTTTTGGGGTAAGAGTCCTGGGGTTTTATAGAAAAATGGGAATGGGAGAGTGGTAACAATTAGGGTGTGAGCAGGGGCTACATTCCTTTCATCTTGATAAGAACTTGCTGTTGTTATGGAGGAATTTAGCAGGGTCTGCCCATTTTCTTGAGATTATAAGTCCATGACTTTCTTTCAAGACTTCTAGGGTAAAAGGATGTTATTCTAAGAAAAGAATGCACAGGGAGGGGAACATGTTAGTCATAAGATCAGTTTAGCTAGAAGTACAAGCCTGAACAACTCAGTAGCCATCTTGTTAGTTTTCTACTCTTTCAGAATTGGTTGCAAAATTGTAAATGGCAACTCATCAAGATATTCATTTACCCTAAAAAATACAAATACAACCCCTTGGTATAAAAAGAAATGATGAATAAATGTAGTGATTTTCACTAATCTCTTTATTAATGCAAGTTATACTGTTACTGCTTTTTTACTTAAATATTGATTATAAAGATCTGACTCAAGGTTAAATCATGTCCTCCAGGATAAGATTTTTCTACATGCATGCTTATAGATTAGACTGCCTTAATCAATAAATAAAATCAACAGGTATTATTAGTTTAATTTTTCTTCTAGCAAATGTTATTCACAACAATTAGTTATTCATAAAATCTCATCTGTACTTATAAGCAATGATCCAAACTATTTTAAGTTTTATTAGATTTCATTAAAGGCAAATTTCAAACAGATACATTGCATCCAAGTAATCATCCAACTAATTTCTGTGGTGAGTTTAAACATATTCACGATTCCTTTGATACTTTTCCCATTGAGATATGGGATTTATCCTCTCCCCTTGAACATGGACTGACTTAATCATTCACTTATAACCAAGGGAAAGCAAGAAATGTGATGCTGTGTAATTTCCAAGGTTAATTCCGAAAAGGCCATGTAGCTTTTGTTTGGTTTTCTTGGGATAATGATTCTTAAACCCCCAGGTCCTCCATGTAAGAAGTCCAACTCCTCTGGGGCTGCCATGCTGCAGGGTCCATGAGTGGATGCTCTGGTTGACAACCCATTTCTAGCCAACAGCCAGTATCAACTGACAGTCATGTGAGTTGATCTATCTTTGATATTCAACACAGTTGAGTTTCAAATGACCACAGCCCTAGCCAAAATCTGACTATAACCACATGAGACTACAAGTGAGGACCAACTATCTGAGCCCTATAACACCTGAGCAAAATAAATTTTTTTCTTAGCTACTAAATTTAGGGGTAATTTGGCTGCAATAGTACCCAGAACAATAGTATTTTAATGTTAGCAATATTAAGTCTGGACTCAAGAATATCTCAGTCCCATCATTTAGTATCTGTTTGAACTTCAGAAAGTTAACCAATACCTCTAAGTTGTACTTTACTTGATTAAAATGGGGATGATTATAGGACCCATTTCAGAGCTGTATGAGGATTAAACTAGAGAACGGTTTTGGAGTGCCTGATCTATGGTAAATAAATATTAGCTCTGACTATTAAGCATACACACACACACACACACACACACACACACACACACACACACATATACACAGGGCCTACTCATGGACATTAAGCCATGCAGTCACATTGGGCTCCATGTTCAGAAACTGTGCTCCATGCTTGGTTTAATGCTCTGCTGTTGACATTTTGAAAATTTTAATGATTTTTGAATGAGAGGACTCATTTTCTTTTTGCACTGGGCCCTGCAAATTATGTTTCCAATCCTGCTCTCCCCTACTTACAACTATAAAGTATTAAATAGTACTCTTAAGCTTTATAATATTCCTAACTTCCAACAATTCTATTTCCAGAAATTTAGCAGATCAAGGAGACCAACTGGGAAATTCAGTTTTTGTAAGTCATGAATTCTAAATGGCTTACATAGGTGGATGGCTTGCCATTTCTCATGAGGTTGCAGTCCAAACGTCAGCAGAGATGTCAATCATCTGACGGCTTGCTTGGGCTGGAGAGTTTACTCATGAGGTCACTTATGTGGTTATTAGCAGGAAACCTCAGCTCTTCACCACGTGAGCTTCTCAATGACACAGCAACTGGCTTTCACCAGAGCAAGTGATTCCAGAGAGAGAGGCAGACTCCACAATTTCCCAAGACCTAGTCTTGGAAGTACTTACCTGCTGTATTTTGTTGATCACACAAGCAAATCCTTATACAATAAGAGAAAGGACTCCACAAGGGCATGAATGCCAGGAAGGGATTTTAAAAAAATGAATAAAGTGCCATTTTCCCCTTTTCTCTATTCATAAAGAATCAAACTACTATAGAACAAATTAATTTACTCATTTAATTCTACAAGTAATGAGTAAGGGCTATTGTTAAATTAATTATGGGCCTATTTCCCTAGAATCAATGTCATATAGGACTTCTTATGGAAGTTCTATCAAACATTCTATACAGTGTATCCAGGAGAAGCCCACATTTTTAAAAGAGAGTGCACAATAGACTTGAAAGAGGATGAGATTTTTAGTGGCCAGACCAGCAATCAAATTGTTGTTCTTGCCACTTACCAGTTATGTTGTCTTGTGAAATCACCTAATCTCTTTGAGACTACTGGGCCACAACTGTCAAATGGGGGAAATAATATCTAAATTGTAGCCTTGTTATAAAGATTAAATGTGAAACCTAATAATCTCTCTACAAATATGGTTCCATTTTCCCATTAAGGAGATGCAGAAATGTGTTTCCAGGGATTAGAATGAAAAGAAAAATCTGTGCAAGTGCAGGCCTTTATTAACAATAGATACTAGCCTGGAAATGCTCTCCTTTCTGTTAGAAAAAACTTGATTATAAAATAGTTTGCCATGAGGGATATTGTCCTTTTGACCTGAAAGATTTTGCTGTTAAGTAGCCGCTTTGGGACAATTTCTTTGATACAGTAATATACTCTGGCCAATCACCATCTACAAATTGATTCAAATTAAACCAGAAGGATAATTGAATTTTCATCCTGGCTTGATGGTTGGTTATTTCTTTGCCTCCGGTCTTTCCATTTGCAAATCCATCCCATATTCTGCCCCATATTAACCTTCTTAGGACTCCACTTACAGGCACTCCATTCCCAAATGTAAAACCTTTAGAAGTCTTCCATTGTGTTCAGGATCAAATTAAATTATTTAACAAGTAATTCAATGTCTTCCATAATCTGACCCCATTTTACCTTTTGGCCTTATTTCCAACTTCTCCCTTGTACAAGTTTTCCTTTCCAGTTTTCTCACCTCCTGATTTCTGCCTTCCCCCTTTTCTTTTTTTGCTCATTCTATTAATACTCTCCTTATCTACTTTGCCTGTCCAAACTCAATCCAATCTTAACACCCTCCCTAAATATACAGTATACAGTCTTCTCTGCAAATATTTTATCAGAGCAACAACCCAAATAGTGATTATATGCAGACACATAACTCTCTGTAAAATAGAATGTGATTCATGCCACCAGCATAGTTGAAATTGCTAGAGTAAGAAGAAGGAGAAACCACTTTCAACCTAGGGCTTGAGAAAGGATTCCTTGATGAAGTAGTTAACATTTGAAAGGGTCCTTGAAAAATGGCTTAGAATTTCTAAAGAAATAAGGAGACATCACTCTTGGTAGAGGAATTAGTATATAAAATGAATCAAAGTTTGGAAAATGTAGGGTATTCTCAAGGAATAATGAAAAATTTAGCTTGGACAAAACATAAAATATGAATAGAAATATTTGGGGTCTTGGTAGATTGGAATCTGATTTATAGGGCATTATATATACACCAAATTAAGAAACTTGTACCTTGGATGGACCTAGAGATTATCATACTAAGTGAAATAAGTCAGACAGAGAAAGACAAATATCATATGATATCACTTATATGTGGAATCTAAAAAATGATGCAAATGAACTTGTTTTTCAAAACAGAAACAAACACAGACATAGAGAACAAACTTATGGTTACCAAAGGGGAAAGTTGAGGGGGGAGGATAAATTAGGAGTTTGGGGTTAGCTGATACAAACTACTATATATAAAATAAATGAACAACAACTGAATGACAATTCAGTTATATATATATAACTGAATCACTATGCATTATACCAGAAACTAACACAACATTGTAAATCAACTATACTTCAATTTAAAAAAAATCTGCACTTGAACTCTATTTCAAAAACATTAAAATGGCAGGAGAACTTCAGATAAAATGAGGGGTGTGGTGTGCAGAGCAGAGAGGAATTGAGTAGACTAATTAGGAGACAATTGCAGCCAAATAAAAGAATTTAATTAAGACTTATTTTAGGATGCTCAATAAAGGAATATAAAGAAAAGTACAGATGTGAAATGAGGGGACAGATGTGAAAGAGGTAGACTTAACATCAAATAATGAATGGAAGAAAGAAGCATGGATGTTATACTTTGATGGGTATTAAATTCTTGTTAAGAGTATGAGCATTGGATCAGTCAGCTTGGGTTTACATCTTGGCCATTTCCAGACTGAAAGACCTGAAAAGTTTCTTAAAGTCTATGTTTCAGTTTCCTCATCTGTAAAATGGAAATAAAAGTATGAGAATTAAGTGTTAATATCTGTAAAATACTCAAAACAATACCTGGAAAACATTAAGCTCTATAACTGTTTTTTGTTATTATTGGAATATGAACTAAAATAGGAGGCCATGTAGTAGTTTGTGTACTGAAAAACTGATATAAGGCAGCTGCCTTATAGTCAAGAGATAGTGTAAGAAAGTCTGTGGAAGTTGCAATGCAGAGTTTTCAGAATTTCTTGCTTATAAAAGCAACATAATAAATATGTGATGATTTAATTATTCCTAAATATTTTGGGTCCAAAATAATTTTTACTTAAATAAAAATAATGTTCTCCTTAAATAGGTATCTAAAATTATTTTTAAAAATCTAAAATTTTCCAGGAGAGAGAAGTGTATAACATATATTAAATGCTTACTGTGGCTCAGGCCTGTTAAATGTATCATAATTTTATTCTCATAATGACCATATGAAGCAAGTGTTTTAAAATTAATGTTAAGCTTGTAGAATCTTAGAATCAAATGTTAGAGTTTATCTATTCTCCATTTCCTTCCTGGAGTTGGGGTTTAATAGAAAAATGATAAAAGAATCCCTTTAGTATCAGAAATGAGAAAAGGAGAACACCTATTGTTAGCAGAGAGACCCCCTAAATTGAAACCCACCAATGGGTCTTGCCACTGACTGTGAAAGAATTTGCAGCAGAGGCAGACAGATAAAGTGAATGGCTGCTTTATTGCTCAGGAGAGGAAAAGGAAAGAAAGCACTTGAGTAGGGGGAAAGGTGCTGGAGAGGGGAGCTGTCAGCCAAGATGGCCAGTCGAGGCATCTCCAGCTGCAGCTCAGGACACATTGACTTTTACGGGAGGCTTCTGCCATCATGTCCTCCTTCTGGGTGTTACAGAGCCAATCGCCTTGTCTTCTGTCCTAGTATGGGCTTTTCTGGTTGTTGTCATGGTAATCATCAACTATCTTGGTGCTGGTGGGTGTATCATTTAGCACACCAGTACATTATAATGAGCATATAATGGGACATAAGGTCCACTGGAAGTCAAGTCCTCCACCATCTTGAGCTCAGTTGGTTCTAACCAGTATTCTTTGCAGCTGCCTCCTGAGACTTAGATAAGAGTAATTGGTTTCTATTCAAGGGAGGGCCAGGGGTATAATGCTGGGGGCAACAGCCTGATGAGGCTGCTTGGTAACAGTTTGTGAGATTATTGAAGGGGAGGCTAGGGAAGAGATCTGGTCATCATGCAATTATCTGTAAAACAACTAGGAATATGCATCAGACAGTGAATCTGTGACTCCATTGTCCCAGTCATTAACTGCTTAAACTGCTCTTTTATGATTCAGGGAGGCCTTGGGAGACTTTAGCTTTTCTATAAACAAGGCAAAGGTTGGGGTGGGAGGCCCTCAGGATCCTGCTTGGTATCACTATCAGCCCTATTATTTAGTGTTTTGTAGAAGTACTAAGTAATAAAGTTAAATGGGAAAACTAAAATAGTGAAAAGGAGACACACATTATTGTTACTTCTCTTGCCTGATAACAGTCATTTGTTTCTGCATTCTTTTGTCTTCTTAAGATCTTGATTACCAAGACCTTTCAAAGGCAAGCATTGTGGTCAGGCTTAGATCACAGGATGACTTAGGCCAAAAATGGCTTCTCTTCTGTCAAGAAAGCCATGCCTGGCTGTCTTTCCAGGGACCCCGTACCCTAACTGCTTACAGTGTGGGCAGTGTTGGTTTCCTTTCAGGGCTGTGAGGGAGAATCTGCTCCATGCCTCTCCCCTTGATTCTGGTGGTTCACAGGCAGCCACATCCCTGGCATTCCTTTTGCATCACTCTGATTTCCACCTCCATCTTCACATGACATTCTCCCTGTGTGCTTGTCTGTCTCTTGTCAAATTTCCTTTCTTCCTAAAGACACTGTCGTAATGGATAAGAGCCCACTCTAACGACTTTATCTGAATTAGATCATCTGCAAAAGCATATTCACAAATAGTGGGGGTTAGGACCACAACATCTTTTTGGGAAATTTGGTGAGGCAGGAGGAAGTAGGCAGTCTCATACAGACATGAGGAGTGTAAACTGGCCTTATATTTTGGAAAAAAATTTAGTAATATCTATGAAAAATTTAAGTGAAAATAGTATTTTCCAGACAATTCCCTTTTAGGAAATTTTTCCTATGCATATGCTCACGATCATTCTTCAAGTTATGTGCAGTGTGTTTATCACTGCATTATTTGTATTTGAAAAACAAAATGAAACAAAATTGGACACAGCCTAAATGTCCACCAGTTGAGGACATTGTTAACTAATTCCTACTCATGCACTTGGAGATACTACCTGGCTCGCTCTTTAAGAAACGGAACAGGTTTCTTATATATACTCATTAGGAAAGATCTCCAAAGTATATTAAGTGAAAAATGCAAGACATACAATAATTGTTTTGTATAATTATTTGGTCTGAAGATTTTTAAAGATTAATATACTGGATATGTCAATTATTTACTTGGAGGATGTGCAAGAAACTGTTTACAGTGTTCCCCGTTGCAGAAAGGGTTTGGAACTGGGGACGAGAAGGAGACATTAAGTTCATAACTTTCCATAATATTTGAAATTTCTCACCTCTTTCATGTATCATTCATCTTGTTTTTTCTGTTTCTAATATCACCAGAGTTGATGTGTGCTGTGGGATTATGGACAGTTTTATTTTTGTTTTTGTACATTCTGTACTAAAAAGGAACTAATGAATGTTAAGTCAAAAGATAAAAGACTGTCTTCAACACACTGATTGAGATAAGGGATTTTTTTTTCCCTTGGGTAGAAGTTTCCTATAGAGTCACATTCCCAAAGGATGTTTAGTACCTGTTGGAGGGTTATACCCTGTAGTTTCATGGATTTGTGCTCCATGACTTTATTACTTCATTTTTAAGTATGGAAGAAGTAGGGTTCTAGACAGCTTCAGAATTCTAACCAGAAAACTACAGTTGGAAAGGCTATGCATATCACTTTTATGAAAGCCAAAAACAAGAAAACCGTAGTATTTACTTTAGGATGAAATCCAGAACTAAACAAATGCAGTATTTTATTAAAAAGGTGATCTCTTTTTCCAGAAGTTAAATAGTCTGCTCTAAGATCTGTCTTTATTTGCTGTGACCTGGCAGAGTCAACCTTGTTAGCCATCTACCTGTGGGAAAACTTGTTCATACAATCACAGTCAATTCATTTATTTCCTGGATGTGTTACTAAGGTCAGTTCAGACATGAGTGTTTTCTCTATTAACACAGTGGAAGAAGCACTGTAAAGTAACTTTACATTTTGAATAATTTCTAAATAGTGTGCTAATCTCCTCTGAAGAAAAATTAAAGAATGCAAAATATATGAAGCATTTAGATATAGACCAAGAAGAGCCTACCCGCAAGGAATAGAAACATCCTTTTACTCCTTTATAAGCATTCCTGTAGGTTACCAAGTTGAAAGTCACTTGTGCTCTGTGAAACCACCTGAGGGTTCTTCTGTTTGTTGTAGATCTTTTCATGTAATAGAGGATTTCATCATTCAGATACCTTCTAAACTGAGCTTACATCAACTTATATTTGAAGACTCTTTTTTTCTTTTAATGTGGAAGATTTTGAAATTTTGCATTCATTTTTGGTTTGGTGGGTACAATAAGATTTGTTTCTCAACAGCCAGATTTTTCAAATCTGTCATTTTCTTGCACAGCCAGGTAATTCCGAACCAGCTGTGCTGCATGATCTGAGGAGGCCTGTGCAAGAGAAGTTTTATAGAAGTACATTTCATATAGTACCAAGCACTTTTGCTGAACGTGTTAATTTAAATTACTTAAAAGAGACCCATGGGAAAAGGACTTTCATGTTCTTCCTCTTTCTAAACATCATAAAAGTCCCTTGTTAAATGCAAGACAAGTAAAGAACACTGATGTCCTTTTCTGTTAACAGCAATTCCCATCATTGGTTAATCTCCTTATCCTCCTGCATTCTTGATTTTATTTTTATGTATGGCGCCACCGCCCCACTTTAACATATCTGTCATCAAAACTCATCAGTCTTGCCTCCCTTCCCCTTCTCTCTAATAAGTTTTAACCTCCCACAAGTTTTATAAATTTTATCTCTATAATGTTTCTTAAAATTATTTCTCCCTCCTCTGAAACTTGATGGAATCTTATTAGTTCTTTTCTTATAGTGACCACAGTCACTAGTATAGAGCAGATTCTTGGGCTTAGGCACTGAGTTACATGACATACACCTGTTACTTTATTTAGCCACCATAACAATTATATAAGGTATGCACCATTATACCCATTCTATAACAAAAAAGGAAATTAAATCAAATTGTTTAAGTAACTTGTCCAAAGTCACACTGGCAGAACTGAAAATAAGATCCAGTGCTGGTTGACTTTAAAGTCCATACTTTTTGTGTACATCCTCCTGCTTCATCTTTGTATATTCATCACCTTTTACTTTATAGTGTGTATAAATGTGTGTTTGTGTGTGTGTATCTCGTTTCCCTTTGGAGACTGTAAATTCTTTTAGGATAGGTCCATGCATGACTATTCACATTTCTCTTCTTATTTCCCTTTACCTCTTATCTCTTAGGGCCATATATTTCTAAAGTGCCCTGAAACATTTGGTAATAGTTTACAATCAAATGAAAATCTTTGCTGGGTAACTTCTGAAACAAAATAAAGTCCTTTATCTTTACAAAGAATCTCTTTCGTAAAAATTAAGGAATGTGGATAGATTTGTGGTCCATTTTATTCTCTAAAAACATAAAAAGAATCTGTGAACACACGGTATTCATCTCTTCAAACACATGAAATTCAAATACAAGTGCCTTGGCATTAAGGATTTGAATTTGTATGCAAGATGTCATAGTTATATAATTTTTCTGTCAGAGAGGGTTGGATATGCTCACTGGCTTTTCAAATTCCCTCATGTATGAGTAGACGTACTTCTAGGGATGTGTGCACTCTCTAATATATGGAAAACTTTATTCATTATGAACAGAAAAATTTCCTTCCCAGCTCTGGGCCATATATAAGAGAATGAATGTTCTATTAGCCAAACAGATATGTAGGACAACTTGCAATGCATTTGCCTGTTATAATAGTTTTTTGGCCATGATTCCAAGCTTATATTCCAGGATTTATATGGTATCAGAATAATGATGGGAATTACAAATCCAGTGCTAGCAACATCTGTTTGAATCTTCACTTTAATAAATTTGTAATTATTTCAATTGATCTGCATTTTAAGGCCTGCTCTTATCTAGGCTGATTCTTTCCGTCTAATGTTGTTTCCTGCTATTTCAAAATTATTAGTTCCTTTCAGGCTACTTTAGTCCCTCCTCTGGTACTCATACTATGTTCATAGTAGATACCCCTCTAGCTATTAGATTCTGTTTATCTCTTAGTGCCTATTTTGAGTTGTTTATTCCACGAGACACTTTCTCCTATCCCAGACTGTGCTAATCTCTTCTTTTGTGGAATTCCTAAAGTAATTTTTTTCTCTATCCCATTATTGGGTATTATTGTTGTCTAGGTTTTTAAAATTTAGTGCCCCCAGCTCACCTGAAAGTGTCTAGAGGTCAAGATTGACTAGATAACCACCAGACTTCTTGAGTGGTCAGTACTCTTTCCCTAGGTATCAATTTGTTAAGGGCCCCAACCTGACATGATCCAAGCTCATGAAAGCCCCTACCCAAATCCCATGATTCCACACCCACCAATTTAGCCCAACATGAAGACCAAGTGAAGCAGCTCAGCTCAGCCTGATTTATTTTAGTATAGCGACTTTTCTAGCCTGTTATCTCTGAGTAGAATTCTAAATTATTGTAATATTTAATGAGGCCCTAATGAAATATTTTACTATATTTTCTTCATCGCTGGAGACATATCACTGGATATGAATTTAAAACTTTATGAAGTAAATTTTTTTCTAAGCTATTATCATTGTTTAAAGTTTATACTGTGTAAAGCATATTGAAAGGCAAAATCAGGAATGAAACATATAGTAAAAATTACCAAGGTTTCTTATATAAGGCCATTTTTTTCTTCCTATTTTTTGTGTTCAACAGATAGGAGTAGAAGTTCCAAGAGGGCAGGCTATTGTCTACCTTGTTTTCTGCCCTGGCTTCTGCTAAATTCTGGGCATAGGGCATTTTTGAATGACTATTTAAAATGACTAGTATAGATTTTTCTTAGGAGTAGAATATGTACTCTTACTTCGTGTTTCCTGAAGTGTGGTTCATAGACCAATTGCTTCAGAACTACCTTGGTGCTAGTTAAAAATGCAGGTTCCTCGGCTCCATCTCTGGGGCATGTTTATTAATGCTTTAGGTTATTCTAAGGCACACAAAAGTTTGAGAGTGACTTCTGTGACTCATGCCTCACGTGAATGTTATGTATTTCTCTTTGATCCATTCTTTGAAATCGTTTGTTATTCTACAATTTCTAGGCTGCATCTTTCTATTTACAAGTGGCCTCATGACTGGTTGAAGCTTGCATTGCTCCATCTGAGAGCATCTGAGCTCACTTCCTGTGGCCCCTGTGCCCTTTCTATTACTTGCAGATTTTATTGGGTAAGCCAAGTTGTTGAACACAAAATATGATTTTCTGGTGAATTGTCCCAAAGATTTTACAAAGGAATGAAGTTTATTTAGTTTAGAAAATCAAAAAGGAAGGAAGGAGGGAGGGAAGGAAATCTTAGAGGTATTCTTTTTTCCATTTCTAAGAATGACATACAAAAATGTAATTTTAAGCATTAAGACACATTCGTTGAACACAAGGGTTTGGATTCATTAGAATCTATCACTAAAAGTCGCCTGTCCCACTACTTGTGTCTGTACCATTCACAGCATAGCTTGGGTGGTGGTCTGCTTCAAGGCAGGGGAACGGTGCAGATAAACCCCCCAGATCCCTTTAGCCTCTCCAGTTACCAGGCATTCAGTGACCCACTGCTGTTTTCTCCCCTAGACATTAAAGGACTGGAACAAGATGTCCTACTGTGGGAGAATAGGGCAACAGTGTTGCTGCAAATCCAATCAGTCTCCTTTAGATGTGGTCAGTCTTCTTTCTTCTTTTAGTCTATAAGTCATACTTTTTTTTTAATTGAAGTGTAGTCAGTTGTGTCAATTTCTGGTGTACAGCATAATAGTTCAGTCATACATATGCATACATGTATTCATTTCCATATTCTTTTTTATTATAGGTTACTACCAGATATTGAATATAGTTTCTTGTGCTATACAGTATAAAGTTGTTTCTCTATTGTATATATAGTGTTAGTATCTGCAAATCTCATCACACTTTTGATTTGGTGGCAGCTGTGCATAAATTACATAACTGGAACACTTTTTCTTATCCAATCAGGGAATATCAGTTTGGGAACTTCAAATACCCATGATATTTTTCTTAATTGGAACTATACCATGTGAGCAGTAGTGTGAAAACCTTCTTAACATTTTCTTCTTTTTTCCTTTTTTTTTTTAAAGTTGGTACTTGTGTCCTTACAAGAATAACCTAAAGATAAATATGACAATATCTTCAGTAGATTTAAGGCAGGAGAAAGGCAAGTTATAAATATTAATATTAGTGTGTCTTTTGACACAGCTAGCCTACCAACCCAAATGGCTGTTATCAGCACAATGTGAGTGAGTGACTGCTGGCCTTTCTCCCCATGGCTCTATTCCTAAAGTCACAGTGAGCATATGTGGAAATAGCCAGATTTAATACAAACACAAATGTTTGTTCTAGCTGTGCCTAAGACCTGGTATAACAATCTTTGAAAAGTGAATTGTTTTGCCAAGTAAGGACTTAAACTGTAAACTGATAATTAATAATTCAGGCATATTAGGGTTTCTGCCTTTTTTTTTTAACATCTGAGCTATAAAACATTTCATGTTTGATAACCAAGTGAGAGTTTCTTTAAAGTAAACAAATTGTCGCGAATTTTAATATTCTGAATATGCCAGGGGCTTCTGAAGATCTGTATGTGAGCTTAGACTAGATTATTCACTTTCCATGTTGACAGTCATGCCTGGAATTATGGAAAATGGCATAAACTCAGCTCTGAGATATGGAACCAGGAAGACAAAGCACTTTTTATTTTTATTGCTTTTCGAGGACATGCATCACTCTCACCATCTTTATTGCAGTTGTCACCAGATGCATTTATTCTGTGTGCATCTTCTGTGGTCTCACCCATACATACAAGGTTAAACGCAAGTTTGTTTTCCTGTCCACTCTGAGTTTAAATTCCAAATCATGTGATGATCTTGTGGATTTGAGTTTGATATGTAGAATTTACAAATAAATAATGGGGAAAACCTTGTAGGGGGTGACTAAGGAACAGAAAACTTAGAATTAGAAAAATGTTAACTTCTATTTATGTCTTATGGAAGTTTAGAGGTGCTTTGTGTAACAGATGGATTTTAGCAATATTCAGGATGTGTATAGCATGCTCAAAATAATTTGTGCTGTGTTGGATTCAAATCTCACACACACACACACATATATATGTATTTATATGAAAATATATATGAAATATGTATAAAATATATTTACCAAACTTAAAGATTATGTTCTATGAGTAGGGAACATGGTTGAAATGTATACTTTTCTATGTTTCTTAATATTCTAAAGTTAGTTACTCACTCAATTCAACTGACTCCAAAGACAAAGCATTTCTTATTAAAAATCAGAAAGAACACTTGCATAGAAAGTGTCCGTTAGAAACAGAGGACTGACGAAAAGGTTCAGAGACATCATTTGTAGTTATATTCAGATGTTATGTTCCATTTAAGCAATGTTGTTTTTCTGTTAAGTATACTATTTGTGTGTGGTAATGTATAAAATTTTGAAACTACAAAAAAAGTATAAAGTGGCAAATTTAGAAAAAAATCATCTGTTATCCTACCATCCAGCATGGTTAACATGTCGATGTATTTTCTTCCCCTTTCTTTTATGTGTGTGCGTGTGTGATACACTTAAATACATACACATATGCTTGTCAAAGTTAAACATGTACACAATGTGATCTATAAATGGAAATCTTTAGAATATGGATGTTAATGGACCTACATAACTAAAATCCTCCTTTCCCACTTCTCAGAAATTGGTAGGATTGCTGCTGAAGCTGCACTCTCATTTAACAGTTTCCTCTCACAATAGTGTTTCTGCTGGATGAAAGAATGTTCAATTCCCAGAAGAGAACATCCATTCTTAACTCTGGACCTATGCACATTCTATTCCCTCTGCCTGGGACACTCTTCTTCTCCACCCTGCGAACTTTCATTTAACCCATTTATACTTATCCTTTTTTAATGAGACTGTTCCTGATCCCCCAGTCCTGGACTAGAGGACCCTATTGTGTCCTCCCAGTGAGTGTATTACTTACTTTTAAAATAGACCATGTGAGATTGTAGCCACTTGCATGTCTTTACCACTAGACAGGAGGCTCTGTGAAAGTAGAGATTGAATCTTTTTTGCTTTCCATTGTATACCCAGCACAAAGCTGGCACTTAGTAGGTGCCCAATAAATGTGTATTGAATTAACAATAAACCAAACCCTCCAAGTATCACTCATATCTTGTGGGAGCTGATTTTCTCATTTTGTAGAAACCTGCAGAGGACTTTTCTGTGTCAGAGTTATGTCCCTCAAATCTCTGATCTGCAGATGAGAAAACTCACTAAAATAATCCTGTGTCTTTATTTTAGAAACCTTTAATTGTTAAATATCCTTGTTTCAATCCAGTAGTTTTATTTGGCTTAATCTCACTTGAGAATACTGAAACCCTTATAAATGGAAACTTTGAGGATAGGTTATATTGTTTCATATTATTAAATTAAAGATTTTTTTTTTTTAAAGCAAAACCAGAAACCTAAGGAAGCATTTTTTTCCCTAGCTTTCTGAAACTTTGCAAAGGAGATCATATGCCTTTATATTTCCAATACCTAGCATATTTTGGGGTCTTGATCAGTGTTTTTACACAAAAGAACGAGGATAACTATCTTTGATATATTTGTAAATGATATTTTGTGACTAACATTTATTAAACGCTTGTTAAATGTAAAGTCATCTCTTGTTATTCCTGTCAATGGGGAAAACCACTGGTGTGGATAATTGAAAACTGAAGGTACTTTGAGTGAGGTGGATGGAAACACTGCCTGGCAACTTCTCAGGATCCATGATGCCTATTGACCTTCTGGATGGATGATTGGATTTGACCAAATTGAGTGGGTCACATGTGTAAACACATTATAAGTTTGACTTCAGTTTTTATTTTCTGCTTGGTTTCAAACTGTATTGTAGGGGAAAATGTAAACTAATGAAGAAAAGACTAGTAAAAATGGAAGCACAGTGAGGGAAAGACAGTAAGACTGAAATATGAGGTTTGATGTCAGTGTTAAAATTAGTAAATATTCAGGATTGCATCACAGATTAATTTGTGAATTTTTTAACATATGGGATTTCAAGGGCTTTAGACAGACTAATAGTTTGGGAAAATTAATTATTGTCTAGTGTAATGAAGAAGGCTGAGAGTACTTCCACTCTAATTTTAAAAATAGATCCTTGAAATTTAAATTTAGGAAAGTGCTCTAGATAGTCTCCAAAGATGGCCATTAATTTCTGCCTTTCTTCTATATTCATGTCACTCTACCAATCAAGAGGTAGAGTCCATCCCTTACCCTTGACTTTGAGCTAGTCCTTTGACTGCCTTTGCCTGATAGAATGGGGCTCAAGTGATGCTATGCCTATTCCAGGACTAGCCCTTAAGGAGACTGGCATCTTCTACTTTATTTCTCTTAAAGCCAGCTGCTATGCAAAAGCCTAACTATCCTGAGACCACGATGCTGTGAGGAAGTCCAAGCTAGCCATGTGGAGTAGCCATGTGGAGAGCATCAAAGTGCCAGACATATGAGTGACGCTTTCTTGGATCTTCCGATGAAGCTCAGTCTTTAGCAGAATGCAGCTGAGTGAGTGACCCCAGCCAATCCCACATGAAGCAGAGGATTCCCCAGCTGAGTCTAGTCAACTGAGAGACTTGTGGAAAAAAAATCGTTGTTTTAAACTGCTTAGTTTTGAGTGGACAGTTTTGCAGTAATGGATAATGAAACAGTAAATGACTCATTGCTGCTAATATTGACTTTAAAATTCTATTTTCTTATAATTGAAATTTGATGAGAGAGTAGAACTCACACACACAAATTAATATGTGAGGTGATGAATCTGTTAATTTACTAGGTGAAAGGAATCTTTTCATAATATGTATGTATATCAAGTCACCACAATATACACTTTAAATATATTACAATTTTGTCAATTGTACTTCAGTAAAGCTGAGGAAAAAGAAACCTGAAAAATTTCTATTAGCATGATGTATATATTTACAAGTATTATGTCTAAGTATTTACATACATGTATTTATGTGTATATATAAAGCAGATATACCAGATTAGAGCATACATTTTATCTTTTAGCATAAGTTATTACTAATTATAAAAGTGATCAATATTTACAAATTTTCTAGATTATATATTTCTTTTGACTTGTGTCATGACCAAAATCTACTTCTGATTTAAATTAATTTATAACCTTTCTCAACAATTTGAACTAAATGGATAAAAAATTTTCAGCAGATTCCATCACAAAATGCAAAAGAATTCGAACTGATGCCAATTTCAGACTAGAAATTTTAAATCACCATTTGTTATTAGAAATGGAAAATTTCCTAAAAATACCTAATTGAGACGAGACAGATTTTTATGTGTGTTCTAAGATTAAGATGTGAGCTTAATTGAACATCACTGGAAGGAGAGAGAAAATAAAATTCAAGATATGCAGTTAAAGCTTCCAGCCTTCTAAACCTTTCATCAAGTGATGACTAGCTTCAAAGATCAGTAAAACATTATCAGCACTCCACCAAGCTCATGTACCCCAAATCAAATTCAGAAATGAAAATCAAATAACAGCACTTTGTCCATTAATTCTGTTAGCTTCAAGCCCAGACATAGCAGGGACCCTCGAGGATTTCTAAGAGAACCCCAAGGTTATTGCTTGCTGGCATCTGAGACTCTGGTGAAGATTCAGTGGGAAAACAGATGTTACACCAGAGCTTTGCTTTGTGAAGAATAACAGATGAGTAGATAGAGGCTTTCAATCTGAGAGCAGAACACAGGGTGATCAGAATCCCAATCACTCGGTAGAAGATGATAAAATACAGCAGTGGAGGGATGAATTAAGATGACATGCTGTGTTTTATCAATAAAAGTAGTGGCAAGAGATATATTTCTTACAATTATTTAACCAGGAGAAAGCTCCCGAGAATGATACATTTTGCTTATAAAGCAGTGTGAAGTGGGATAGATCACACTGTCAATTTAATGGCTCAGTTTGCTGCATTTGTATTAGCAGCAAGATTATTCTTTGTATTCATTCAAAATGAATGAAAACGTAGGAAACTGATTCTGACTATAAATCCGTTTCTGCTGGAAACCTTTTGTCATCCTATGCTGTCCTTAGTCGTTAGGATGGAGCAGGTCAGAAAATTGGACAAATGACTCTTTGTATTGGGGAGGCTTTGGTATTCTGCCCTATACATCAGCTTAAACACATGAGATGTTTTTCTCTAGAAATTAAAAGCACGGTTTCCATTTTGAATGAAGGATGTGACATCTACCAGATAATAACATTATAACTCAGTTTAGAGTGATGTGAATGACAGTTCAGTATGATATACTCCGTGAAGGACAGTTTTTAAGATTACTTATTCTCCTAAAAGTGATGTCATGTGTTCAGTGCATTTACTGTATGCCAGTACCACAGTAAGAACACAGAGTTCATTCATCAATAATCAATGGGCAAATACATTGTTACAAGTGTCAAATCTGCAGAAGTATGTTTGCTTTGCAGAAAATCAAATTAGAATTTTCTTCTTCCTTGAAATATGAACTCCCTCATAAATAGATATAAAAGAATATTCAAAGGTAAATGGGAACAGTTTTTTTTTTTTTGGTGATAATTTTCATTGTTATTCCTAGTGATTATTACCATAAAAACTATAAATTGTGTAACTATGTAATATGTTATGACTGAGAACACTGGGACATGCCATTGTGGTTAAAAGCCTGACTGCCTAGGTTCAAATCCCAGCTCTGCAGCTCACTGACTGTGTGACATAGACAATAACTTGTTTCTGTGTGCCTAATTCCCTCATCTTAAAATGGAGATAATTATAGTATTTACTATACAGATTTTAAAATGAGGATTAAATAAGCCAATATATGTAAAACACTCAGGAGTTTTAATAAGTTAGTATATGTAAAACACACAGGGACTGACACATGGTATTTTCTTAATCAATACTAGTTATTATTTTAATACAACATATTCAGGATATTGAGCAGGATGAGGATGTGGACATTCAGGGGAACAATTTCTTTAGAATGTAAGCTACTTTTTCTTCTTTAAAATGAAGGACAATTTTTATTTTTAAGACTTTCAGAAATAGATCTCATTATCTAACTTTGGAACTACTCCATTCTTATCAGGAAATTCTTCAGGGTAATTACCCCACTCTGACTTTGTTCTTAGAGAAATGTATTTATTTGATCACCTTCTCTTCCACTATTCAAGAGCATTGATGATGTTCAACATTTTTTACAAAAATAATTTGATTCCCCCTTCCCCACTCACTTTATAAAGTTACTCTCAAAACCCATCAGTCACTGACTTTAAAACATCTGATCAAAATCTTGATTTTCATTTTAGTACAAACAGTAGAAGTATAAAACATTTTCTCTACCGAACAAGAAATATAACTCTAAACAAGATGAAATGGGAATCTAATGCTGTCATTACTGCTGAAATCCATTGTCCTGAGGTAGAGTGAAATCCATTGCCCTGGGGTAAAGTTCAAACTCCTTGCAGGGTTTATAGGCATGGTCTATGCCCTCCTTTTCTTCCCTCCCCATCTTCCCATCCTCTGCCCAAAAAGCACACGTTCAGTATGCTTCAACCATTACAAGGTTTCCTCAGGTCCTCTGATAGATCATGTTTTTTCCTTCTTCCTAGTCTACATCCTACTTCACAAGGTCTTTACTTATCATTAAGGTGGGTCTGACCTTAGACATTCTTTTTTCCAAGGCGCCATCTTTGATCTCTAAACTCTAGGGCATGTACCCCTCCTATGTGCCCTCATAACAGCTTCTATTATGTCAACCATCACACATTTTATAATTTCTTGTTTAATTGTCTGTACCCATCTTGAAGCAAAATGTTCTACAGTTAGCAAAATGTTCTACCATGTTTTAATTATTCACCATTTTATCCCTATCACCTAGCAAGATACATATCACATAGTAAGCACTCAAAATGATGCTGAGTGACTGATCAAATGAATGAATGAGCTGCTAGGTTTCTATTTCCACTGCCAGATAATTAAAAGATTTTCAGAAAGGTTATATCTATACTTAAATAACATTTCTTATACGTTGAAAAACATAGGAAGAGGGGAAAACCTAATTTAAAAGAGTTAAGGGGCTTGCTCTTAGCTAGTTACTGAGCTAGAGTAAAATTCCCATCATCACTGAATCTCACTTCTGTCATTAGTGTAGCCTGGGGAAAGCAGAGTTTTGAGGGTTGTATTGGAAGAAGTAAAATATACCTATCTAACAAAATAAGTAGTGAATTTTAAACTACCTATAAATATTCCAAATGAGAAATTGCCTTGAAACTGATGCTATATTAAAGATTTAATATAAATGATGGTTATGTGTGCATAGCTAAAGAACACTCTTGTGCTCATTATTCCATTTTATTGTGCCAGTTTAATAGCCTTGTGATCCTTTTTATTGAATATTGATTATAGTTTTGAATACTTAATATGTTAAATGAGAAAATTACAATAGAGCCAATTTTGTTTCAAAAATGCCCCAATGCTTCCTACAAGACTTTGCTGATTCTTTTTAAACCTGATTTTTTCTTTATCTTAGGTTAACTGGGTTCTAACATGTCACCAAGGTAATAAACCCCCACAGATAGCCTTGCCTAACATGTAAACAGTTCTCACCAACTATGAACTTCAAGCAACTCTATCTTGAGCGTGATTTATGGCCTGTGTTCTCTTTAACCTCCAGATAAATCTGACAGCCTGTCTTTAGATGAAATATTCATGAAGTTTCATAACATTCATTACCATTTTATGATTCTTTTAGTTGGTATAACAACAATCCTTTCTAGCACTCTATTAAATCAGGAAGCAACTTCGTAAATCACTAGCCCAAGTGCAGGAAACCATCACTTGTTAATGTCTTAGCTGTGCTACAAAGCGTGCCCAAGCATAGGGGAAATTCATGCTGCCATTTACATCATCCTCCAGCATGCTAATTTGTTTGGGAAAATTCCTGTCTGATCTCTTCCAGCTCTGGGTTTTCTGAACTTGACAACTAAGTGAGAAATCTCTGAAAGCCTTGCATAAAAATATGTTACTCTATGTAAAATGTGCAAAATGCACGATAGCACAAAGCCTCTTCTGCAGGTTACTAGCAGATCATGTTTTCTGGGCAGGCAGAATAGGATTCTAAGAAGCACGCCAGATGGGGGAAAGTAAGTCTCTCTTCTCAAATCCTGCCTCACTTTATCATTTACTTTCAGCACAACTTCTCAAACTTTGCTTCTAGAGCTTCAGATAACTTTGATCTCCTATTACCATCTTGGAAACTGATAAAACTCCAAGGTGGTGGTGCTATTTATATATCTTGGTATGTGTAGCTATTGTCAGAAATACCTTTGAATAATTTTAAAGTGGTCAAAAGACATAATTCCTGAGCTAAAGGAGCTATGTCTTTTCAGTTTCAAGAATCAAAACTTTCTTCTGTGTTACATTGTTTAAAACTATCCTGATAAAATATTTAATGTTCACCATATAAAGATTAGGCCCTGAAATTTAAAATTAAAAGGTAGTGATTCATATCATGCTATTTTAAGAGTTTTCTTCTGTTCTTTGGAATCAAGCCTTAGTCACATTCAAAAGAGAGAATAAACATAGCTAGGCATATAGTGGATCTTTCAATGGATTTTGTGGTTTGTCATGATTAAGGATG
This sequence comes from Camelus dromedarius, assembly GCF_036321535.1. Classification (NCBI taxonomy): domain Eukaryota; kingdom Metazoa; phylum Chordata; class Mammalia; order Artiodactyla; family Camelidae; genus Camelus; species Camelus dromedarius. The sequence goes on from NC_087439.1 coordinate 52,891,032, forward strand.
TTATATTTAGGACAAAAGAATATCTGAGTCCAGAAATCTGGGTAAATCATGGTAGTGGGATAGTGGAGGCAGGTTGAGAAATTAAGAAATAATGGAAGTGCCAGACAATTTTTATCATGATGGGAAGTGTGCTGACAAAGAATCAGCAACCCTTTCATTGCCTATTATGTCTTTATCATGGGTAGTTCAGTTCAGAAACTAATGGGAAAACCATTTTAAACCTCTTAATTGCTTACTGTTTTTATATCTATCCCACTCAGAGGGTGCTACATGCAAGCCAGATGGCTGCAAATGTTATTCTGGTTTACAAGCATGGAGATTTTTGTATCACTGCCAAAGCCATTGTCAAAATGTCCTATATCAAAACAAAACAAAAAATAAAATTCTCTGTTTTCCAAACTTCTGAAAATTCTACAATAGCAGTGAAATACCAACCCCCCTGGAGGTTTTGGCAGCTAAAAGGAAAAATTATCCATCCCTAAGCAGCTTGTTGTCTGAACTAACCAAGCAGTGGGGCAGCCAAAAAAGGAACTGCATCATTGAGAAGCTCATGAATTTTCAAACAAGCAGCCTTTGGAATTCAGAACTTCTCATAAGGGTCCAAGCCGAATGGGCTTGGCACAGAAATTAGCCACTCAGAAGGGTCGCTTGGTGACTGGAGGGGGGTTTGGAAGATGCTAACTATATTCACCCTCAGGCAAAGGGAAGGCAGTGCCTATGCATGGTTTTGGATCCAGCTAAGATGTCTCCTAGATATTAGCTACATTGGATCAAAGGCAGTTTTACCTTGAATAATATAGGAAAATATCATGATGAAGTAAAGGTAAATGATTCCAGCCAACACAAGGTGGTACCAACCAACTGTATCTTAGAAATAGAAAAGGCCCACTCTATTCTAAAATTGTGTTCAAACTGAAAAACATAGTTGAAAGTGAATTTCTGACAAATGGATGTTGTTAATATGCAAATATCAGGATGATCTTCTTATAAATTGTATGATCTAGTAAGTTTAGTTCTCCTAAGTCTTCATTCAGAACCCAAACTATTTTTTGATTATCTCCAGAATTGATGTGTTTTAATTTTTTTTGTTGTTGTGAAAGAATTACCAACTTAACATAAGGGAGGATTTTCTAAAGGGTGAGTTAGAAGAGAGTTTTGGCTCTAAGTCTTAAGAAAGCAAAGTAGTTTTCTTGTATTATGAGCTGTTGCTAAGGACACATAGAACAATGAGAACTCAAATGTGTTATTAGCATTGTTTCAGCAGTAGATAAATCTCTCATGTACCATATATTTCTCCCTGAGTATTGCTCATCTATATTCTGCTTCACTTTCTACCTCTTCAATTCTCTCAGTCTTGACATTTCTATTAGTTGAGAGTGTTGGAAGTTGTTACTAGTTGAATTCTCCAGAAGTGGATACCGAGATGGTGTTTGGGGATACACAATGTTTATTAGAGGTCAGTACCCATGGAGGAGAGAGAACGAGGTAGGAGCAGGATTGGACAGAGGGAGAATTTGGCTTGTGATACATGCCTGGCAATATCTTGGCCAACCTTCAGGGCATCTGGAGCAAGAACTGCTGGTTAGTGGGTCTATATTGGGCTATCATGGGGTCCATGCTGCCCCAAGGAAGCACATGACCATGGGGAAGATGGCCTTTAGAAGCTAAAGCAGTCCCTGATGGCACTGGCAGTAGGAGACTATATGTCCAAACTTGTCACAGCTGGTCAACAAGTATTTCTGAGAAGCAGTATCTAGGTGATACATCTCTGTATCTATGATAGAGATCAATATTTGGAAACCAGCCAAGATTCAAGGAACAGAGTATGAGTGTACACAGTCAAGAGACCCAGAAAGCAAGGAGATTAGAAAGCGAGAACTAAAAGCAGCACTAAGAGACCAAAGAGTCTAAGTCAGAGACACAGTCCCAGGCCCCAGACCAGAGCATCTTGCTGGAAAAGCTTCAGATCCAGGAACGAGTCTGACTGACATACGCACCAAACAATGGAGAGAATTTTGAAACTGAGCCAAAGTTCTGGAGAGAATTTTGATACTGGACCAAAATTCTACTTCCCATGTTTTTGCAGCTGTGGATAGACAACTAGTCTGAAAGCAAATGTGAGTCTGTTTTCTTAGATGAAGACAATTTAAAAATGTTCTCCAAATTTCCAGTTCACTTGTTAACTCAAATTCACCGGGTACCTTACAGCTTACCTTTATGCTTTGGGTATTGAGGGTCTTCCGTGAATCTTTGAGAAAAAAACAAACAGAAGCCCATGAGTTTGAATTCAGAAAATAAACAATTTTTTATTATTCAGTAATTGTGAATTGCAGTTACTCTGTTAACAATATCTTTTTTCTTCTTCCCAGGATAATACCTTTATTATCTTCAAAGAAAAAAAATACAAACCAATTTACCATTAATTAATTCATTCAACAAATTTAATCGAGTGTCTACCACACATATGCCAGGCACTGTTTTGGGTAATTGAGTGAATAGAACAAAGATTCCTGCCTTTGTAGACCTCCATTATAAACAGATAGTATACAAAAGACCTAATAAGCAATATGGACAAGTGAAAAGTAGATCAGGATTAAAGGAGTTGGAGGGGTAGCTGAAATGGGAGGAAAAAGAATTTTGATCAGTTACAGGTTGGTTGAGGCGGGTCTCTTTGAGATGTCGATATCTGAGCAGTCTTGAAGGCAGTGATGTCTATGAAAAAGTGGTCCCAGCAGAGGATCCACTCGTGCAGGTGCCTGAGTACTACAGCCTGCTTGGTGTGTCCAGGGAGCAGCCAAGAGACTGTTGTGACTGGAATAGAGTGAGGGATGCTGAGGCAGTGATAATGAGATCAGCACAGTAAGGGGCATGAGTGTGTGAGGAGATGGTGGAAAACTTGGGCTTTAGTTCCAACTGAGAGTCAGAGCTGTTGAATTTTGAGTGAGGATGTTAACTATCTGATTTAAAAAAATTTTTTAATTGAATTATAGTCTGTTTACAATGTTGTGCTAATTTCTGGTGTATAGCTAGTGATTCAATTATGCTTATATATGTATTCCTTTTTATACGCTTTTTCATTATAGTCTATTACAAGATATTGAATATAGTTCCCTGTGCTACACATTAGGACCTTGTTGTTTATGTATTTTATATATAGTAGTTAGTATCTGCAAATCCTGAACTGCCAGTTTATCCCCCCATTCACTCCGCCCCCCTTTCCTCCCTGGTAACCATAAGTTTGTTTTCTATGTCTGTGACCATCTGATATGTTTTAAAAGCTCACTCTGTCTGCTCTTGGAAAATAAACTGGAGGGGATGAAGGAAGCAAAGGCAGAAGTCAGGGAGCAGTTAAGAGGCTGGTCTAGTAATTTAGGTAAACAAGACATGACCTTCCTTTTTGCTGTAGGCTGAACAAAAATTAAAAGGCCAAGTACTACTGTGCTACTGCTTTCACCAGACTTAGATTTCACACTCAAAATTCAGCAAAAGAACTGCACTTTGAGAGAAATTGTCTATTGTTTGGTTACCTTTGTTCTTTCAGGACTAAAAAGTGACATGAGATAGCAGAGAGCATGTCTGTCTCCTTTGTACTGCTCTGTGGCATTTCAGGATCTGAGAAAACTGCTCTAGTATTGAGGTTTAAATACTGTCATGCCCAGAATTCTGGTCAACCATTCCCAATGCAGCTTGTGTCCTCAGAAATGATTTTTGAAGCAGAAATACACAGTAGGACATAGACCTTTTTTTGTCTTTCTATAAAAAACATGCTTTCATGAAAATCAAATAACTCCTCCATCAGTGGAGAAAAAAAAAGAAAAGGATGTGTCATATTTGGAGCAACAGTCAGGCAAGGGAATACACTAAGAGTGCAGAAGTTAGATGGGGGCAAAGATGTAAGTTAAAGGAAATAAAGTTTCCTGGGAGGAAAGGCAGAACATGATTAGGTCAGTTCAGGAAACAGTGAAGTGAAAACCACGCTGTCTTGAAAAGTCAGGAGCCCTGCCCCGGGCATGTGCCCAGAGCACAACAGCTTAACACCTTTCACTCTTGGCGTAAGGTCGTTTCTGAAACTGGGTTTTGATTCTCAGACTCTTTCTTTTTGTGGAACTGAGCATTGTTAAAAGTAGTTTTTGATGAAGCTTCTCTAGACACCAGTTATGCTGAACTTAATCATTTACCAGCTGTTCTAAAAAGTACTATATCTGATTGTCAAAGACCTTATGGGTGGCTCCTTAAAAGTTTTCACTTTATTTGATGGACAGAGGAGTTGTGTGTGTGTGTGTGTGTGTGTGTCTGTCTGTTTTTCTGTGTGTCTGTGTATCTGTGTAATTTTCTTCTTAGCATAAAATTGTCTGAATTTTGGTAATTTAAAGAACACAAAATTAGTTTCACAATTCAAAATCTCAGTGACTGTTGGATAAATGGAAAGTTGAAGATCTGTGGCATACTTGGGGATTCATTACATTTCTTTGTTGTCAAATACCACCTGCCATTTTGTTTCTCTACCTGATTTGTAGAAACTCTGAATCTACCATAGGACCCTACCATAGATAGTGTAGATATTGACTAATATCATAACATCTACTTGAAATTGAAAGAAAGAAAGGAAAGGAGTAAGTGTGAGCCATTTACTTCTTCTAATGGTTGGTAAATCCCATCTAAGCTGCCCTACAGTGAAAATTCCTCCCAAGGCCCCAGTGACATAAAATGCATGGAATACAGAAAGATTTTGTCTGATTTTTAAAATTTTCTTTTTAAAATTCAAAACAGGGAATGGATATCTTCAGTCACTGCCTTTTGGAGAGCTCCTTAAGACTCCCGGGGAAACACCAGTGGTGGTAAAATTTCAAGAAGGTAAGTCCAGCTGAGAGGCTGGGAGATTGTGATAGTGCTGATGGTTAAGTCTATAGAGGGCAGGACTAAATAAATTTTCTAGCTAGCTTACTCCAACTTTTCCCTTTTTGGCCAGGGATATCTTCAATTATATTATTTGATACAGAACCTTGTGAACTAACCATTTTTGATTACATATTGTGTGACTCACACTGTGGTAAGGATACTGAGGACAGAAAAAGGCAACCTGAGACTTGATACGTTCTTTCAAGAAAGTTCCAATCATGTTAGGAGAAAAGACATATATTCATGAAGTAAATGTAAACATTGAAACATAATACATCATTGTATCTCTAAATATATGGTAAGGATGATATATTATGCAATAAAACTGGAAATTTCAGAAATGACTTCCCCTCCAAAACCGGCTGTCACATGCAGAACTTACCAGAAAGATACTAGTCTAATGGCTACTTTAATATCAAACACAAACTGCAGCAAATGAGATATTTGTTCAAGATGTCTTCATGGAAATAGAAACCTATGTTAAGAATATAAGAGGTTTTTGGAAATTGAAATGGGATGGAAGGATAGAAATCGTTTTTTAAAATGTTTGTTCTAGAGATTGTAATTTTTTAAATTAAGTATAGTTGATGTACCATATTATATTATAAGTTACAAGTGTGCAATATAGTGATTCACAATTTTAAAGGTTATACTTCATTTATAGTTATATAATAATAACTATATTGGTTATATTCCCTGTGCTGTACAATATATCCTTGTAACATATTTTATACATAATAGTTTGTATCTCTTAACCCCCTCCTATTCTCTTTCCCCATTGGTAACCACTAATTTGTTCTCTATATCTGAGAGTCTGTTTCTTTTTTGTTATACTCACTAGTTTGTTGTATTTTTTAGATTCCACACATATGTGATATTGTATAGTATTTTTTTTTCTCTGACTTATTTCACTTAGCATAATACCCTCCAAGTCCATCTATGTTGGTGCAAATGGCAAAATTTCGTTCTCTTTTATGGCTGAGTAGTATTCCATTCCATATGTATATATATATATACACACACACCACATCTTTATCTGTTCATCTGTTGATGGACACTTAGGTTGCTTCCATGTCTTGGCAATTATAAATAATGATGCTATGAACAGTGGGGTGCATGTATCTTTTCAAATCAGCAGATAGAAACCATTTTTTGTGTAGAAACCATTTTTTTGTGCTCATTTTAAGTGCTAAAATTAAAACAATAGAATAAGTTCCAGGTAAGTTTTATTTGGACTACAGTTTTAGACTTCATAGTATTTGAATATCAGAAGCAACTTAGTAAATTTTAATTATTGGGAGATTTCATTTAAAAAGCTAGATTCCCAGGTTCTTTTGAAACATCTGAAGATCTAACCCCTCCAGGTCAGCATTCTTATAGGCAGCCATCTTCGAGAGCTGAGTGGCAGATGGCCTCTTTGTTGTCCACAGCCCATTGCTTTTTACTGTTCTTTACTTTTTCTCCTAGCATGCTTATGTACCTAGCTAGCTCTCTGTTGGCATTTGAATTTGTGATTCCCTAAAGAGGCCCAATCTCCAACCAAAAGCATTCATGCCTTTTGCAGCATCCTTCCTGCTTGAATGCATTACCTGGAAGTTCACTTCTTCTCTAGGCAACTTATTCCAGTGTTGGACACCCCCCTCATTTACTACTGAAAAGCTCTTTTCCTGTATTAAGCCTTAATCTTATTCTTCTAATTCTTCTAATTTTACCTGGTTTTGTCCTTTAAAGTAAAAATGTATTTTTTCCCTCCTTTATAGGATGTACCTTCAAATGTATATGATTATCAAACAATGCCAAGAAACCCAGTTTCAAGAAAACTCCTTGTTTTCCATCCTGACCCTGAACATTCCTTATGGTCTTTTTTTTTTTTCTTTTTTCTTTTTTAGTTCTGTGGATCTTTTCAATTAAGTTTATTATTTTGAGTTGATGGTAGAGTCACATGGAGTTATAAGAAATAATACATAATGATCCAATGTACCCATTACTCAGTTTCCCTCAATGATAATATCTTGTAAAACTACAGTACAATATCAAAACCAGAATATTGATGTTTTATTGTCAAGATACAGAACATTTCCAGCACCACAGGGATGCCTCATGTTGCCCTGTCAGTCACATCTGTATCCACTTCTACCTACTCCTGTCAATCTCTAATATGTTTTCCAATTCTGTAATTTTGTGATTTCAAGAATGTTATATAAATGGAACCATATATTATATAACCTTTCAGGATTTGTATTTTTCACTCAGCATAATTCTCTGGAGCTTCATCTAGGTTGTTCTGTGTGTTAATAGTTCTTGCTTTATTATCACTGAGTAGTATTTCATGCTGTGCATATACCAGTGAGTTTAAGCATTTACCTTTGAAGGACATCTGGGTTATTTCCAGTTTTTTACTATTATCAATAAAGTTATAAACATTCATGTACAGGTTTGTCTGTAAACACAACTCTTCATTTCTCTGGGAAAAATACCCGGGAGTGCAATTGCTAGGTAATATGGTAGTAAAGTATTTAGTCTTTTAAGAAACTGCCAAGTTCTTTACCAGAGTGGTTGTACTATTTAAATTGCCACCAGTAAGGTATGAGTGATCCAGGTATTTGATACCATTATCAGTATTTTTTATTTTAGTCATTTTGAAATGTGTGTAGTCATAGCTCATCATGTTTTTTATTTGCAATCCTTTAATGGTTAATGATGTTGAACATCTTTTCATATGTTTATTGACATCTGTATATTTTCTTTGGTGAATTATCTATCTCTTCTGCATTTTTTCCAATTAGATTGGTTGCTTTTTTTTTTTACTGTTGAATTTTGAGAGTTTTTAAAAAAATATTCTAGATAGAGGCATACCTTAAAGATATTGCAGATTTGGTTCCAGACCACTGCAATAAAGCAAATATAGCAATAAAGCTAGTCACGTGAATTTTTTGGTTTCCCAGTGCATGTAAATTATATTTATGCTATACTGTAGTCTATTAAGTGTGCATAGCATTATGTCTAAAAAACAATGTATGTACCTTCTTTAAATAATACTGTATTGCCAAAAAAATGCTAACTGTCATCTGAGCCTTTGGTGAGTCATAATCTTTTTGCTGGTGGAAGGTCTTGCCTCATTGTTGATGGCTGCTGGTTGATCAGGGTGGTGATTGCTGAAGGTTAGGGTAGCTATGGCCATTTCTTAGAACGAGACAACAATGAAGTCTGCCTCACTGATTGACTCTTTTTTTTTTTCCCCCACAATTTCTCTGCAGCATGCAATGCTGTTTGATAGTGTTTTCCCTAAAGTAGAACTTCTTTCAAAGGTGGAGTCAACCCTCTCAAACCCTGGTGCTGTATTATCAACTAAGTTTATGTAATGTTCTAAATACTTTGTTATAATTTCTACAATCTTCAAGCATATTCACCAGGAGTAGATTCCATCTCAAGAAACCACTTTCTTTGCTCATCCATAAGAAGTAACTCCTTCTCCATTCAAGTGTTATCATGAAATTGCAGCAATTCAGTCACATCTTTAGGCTCCACTCCTAATTCCTGTTGCTGTTTCTACCACATCTGCAGTTACTTCCTCTTCTGAAGTCTTGAACACCTCCAAGCCATCAATTATGGTTGGAATCAACTTTGAAACTCCTATATATTTCGATATTTTGACCTCTTCCCATGAATCATGAATGTTCTTAGTGGCATCTGGAATGGTGAATCCTTTCCAGAAGGTTTTCAATTCATTTTTCCCAGATCCATCAGAGGAATCACAAACTATGGCAGCTATAGCCTTATGAAATGTGTTTCTTAAAGAATAAGACTTAAAAGTCAAAATTAATTCTTGATCCATGGGCTGCAGGATGGATGAAAACAACATTAATCTCATTATATATCTTCATCAGAGCTCTTGAGTGACCAGGTACATTGTCAATGAGCAGTAATATTTTAAAAGGAATTTTTCTTTTTTTTCTGATCAGTAGGTTTTAACAGTGGGATTAAAATAAACAATAAACCATGCTGTCAACAGATGTGCTGTCACCTAAGCTTTGTTTTTTGAGATAAGCAGAGTAGGTTTACCATAATTTTTCAGGGATTTTCAGAATGGTAAATTAGTGTTGGCTTCAACTTAAAGTCAGCAGCTGCATAAGCCTGTCCTTTGAAGCTTTGAAGTCAGGCTTTGACTTCTCTTCTCTAGCTGTGAAAGTCCTAGAATGCTGTTTTATCAACATTGAAAATCTGTATTTAGCCACCTTCATTTGTTATCTGAGCTAGATCTGGATAATTTACTGCAGTTTCTACATCAGGACTTGCTGTTTCATCTTGCACTTCTATGTAAAGGAGATGGCTTTTTTCTGAAAGCTTATGAACCATCCTATGCTAGCTTCCAGCTTTTCTTCCTCTGCTTCCTCTCCTCTCTCAGCCTTCATAGAATTGAAGAGAGTTAAGGCCTCGCTCTGGGTTAGGCTTTGGCTTAACGAAATGTTGTAGCTAGTTTGACCTTGTATCCAGACCACTAAAACTTTCTCCATATCAGCAATAGACTATTTTACTTTCATATTATTCTTTCGTTTACTGGAGTAACACTTTTAATTTTCTTCAAGAACTTTTCCTGTGCATTTACAACTTGGCTAACTGGCACATAAAGCCTAGCTTTCATCCTATCCTGGCATTCAACTTGCCTTTGTCACTAAGCCTAATTATTTCTAGCTTTTGATTTAAAGTGAGAGATGTGTGACTCTTCCCTTCACTTGAATGCTTAGAAGCCATGTTAGGGTTATGAATTTGCCTAATTTCAATATTGTTGTGTCTCAGGGAATAGAGAGGTCTGAGGAGAGGGAGAGAGATGGGGGACTAGCCAGTAGGTAGAGCCGTCAGAACAGAAACATTTTATCAGTTAAGTTCATTGTCTTACATGGGCATGGTTTCAGGGTACCCCCAAAATAATTATAATAGTAATGTCAAAGATCACTGATCACAGTTCATCATTAACACATATGATAGTAAAAGAGTTTGAAATACTTCAGAAATTATCAAAATGGGACATAGAGACAAGAACTGAGCAAATACTGTTGGTAAAATGGTTCCAATAGACTTGCTCCATGCAAACCCTTCATTTTGTAAAGGTTGCAATACCTGAGAAGCACAACAAAGTGAAGCACTATAAAATGAACATCCCTGTACTAGTCCTTTGTGAGATATGTGGCTTGCAAATATTTTCTTCCACTCTGTAGTTTGTATTTTCATCCTCTTAAGGTGTTTTGCAGAGCAGAAGTTTTAAAACTTGGTGAAATCTAATTCATAATTTTTCACTTTATGAGTCATGCTTTTGGTATCAGGTCTAAGAACTCTGCCTAGCCCTGAATCTCCAAGAAGTTTTCCCTTTTTTAAAAAAAAAAAATTTATTAAATCCATGATTCCATTTTGAGTTAATTTGTTGTATAAGGCATGGAGCTTAGGCTGAGGTTTACTTTTCTTTCCTTCCTGTCTCCCTCCCTTCCTTCCTTCCTTCTTTTTTTTTTTTTTTTTTTGCCAATGGATACCCAATTACTCTAGCACCATTTGCTGAAAAGGTCATCTTTACTCAATTGATTTGCTTTACACCTTTGCCGTGAATTAATTAGGCATATTTGTGTAGGTTTGTTTCTGGTTTCTCTGTTCTGTTTTATTGACCTCGTGTCTATTCTTCCACCAATACCACATAGTCTTGATTACTGGGTAGACTAATTCCTGGTACTTCATTTTTCTTTTACAAAATTACTTTAGCTAATCTAGTTCCTTTGTCTTTCCATATGAATTTTAGAATAATCTTGTCAATATCTATAAAAAATCTTGTTCAGATTTTGAGGGATACTGTGATAAACCTGTATATCAAGTTGGGGAAAGTGGACAGCTTTACTGTGTTGAATCTTCCAAGACATGAACATGGTATGCCTTTTCATTTATTTAGAACTTCATTGATTTCTTTCGTCAGTGTTGTATAGATACAGCACACATATTCTGCACATACTTTGTTAGATTTACATTCAAGTATTTTATTTCATTTTTTAGTATTGTATTTTCAATTCCAGTGTCCAAGTGTTCATTTTTAGTATATAAACATATAATTGATTTTTGTACACTTATCTTGAATCCTGCAACCTTGCTGAACTCACTTAATAGTTTTAGGAGTTTCTTTCTTTCTTTCTTCCTTTCTTCCTTTCTTTCTTTCTTTCTTTCTTTCTTTCTTTCTTTCTTTCTTTCTTTCTTTCTTTCTTTCTTTCTTTCTTTCTTTCTTTCTTTCTTTCTTTCTTTCTTTCTTTTTTGGCAGATTCCTTGGTATTATCTATGTCATCTATCAGGTCAGCTGCAAATAGGTATAGTTTTATTTTTTCCTTTCAGATCTGTGTGCCTTTTAGTTCCTTTTTACCATAGTGCACTGGCTAGAACTTCTAGCACTATGTTGAATAAGAGCTGTGATAGCAGACTTCCTTACCTTAACTTTTCACAATTAAGTATAATGTTGGCTATGGGTCTTTCTGTAGATCTTTATCAGGTTGAGGAAGTTCTAACTCCCCACTTGGCCTCTGCTGCTAGGGATATGGAGGTGAAGCCATAGTTTTTTTCTGTGGTGTTTGTCTAGAGTACAGTAGTTATTGTCTGAAAGTTTTCTCTCCTGGTAAGCTGGCCCTTTATTTGGTTAGACAGAGAAGGCTTTTGTTGTAGCTGTTACTTTTATTTGGGGGGCCCACTGGCATTTACAGATTGTTAACTTCTTTAGCTTCTAGCTGGGCTATCTGAAGCAAAAAGAAAACTCAGGGAACTCACCACCATGACATTCCTTGGGTCCTTAAGTCTCTAGCTGATCAGCCTTCTCTCTCCAACTTTCAGAGGCTTTTAATAGTTTTTATATATGATGTCCAGGGTTTTATGTGTACTTGGCAAAGGGAAAAGTAAGTCTACTTTATGTTCTTGGAAGCAGAAGTCTGTACTCTACTTTTGATGGCTACAATGTGATGCATTACCTAATTTTCACCCATGCCTTAGAGAAGACTCAGAAATCCAGAACAGATTGACCACTGGATGGTGACATTTGAATCCAATACCATACTCAGAACAATGTACAACCCAGGCTGGGACAGCTATGGTTTGGCCTTCAACTATACTCGGTGAGTTCAGCTATGTATCCAGCTGTCACAGACAATGTCCTCCTACTATTCCCAAATTATTTGGAATTAATGTCAATGTGAGTGTATAAGGTGGATCAATTTCCTATACCTTCTACACCCAACCTAGAAATTGCAAGTGTACTATCTCTTTTACACATTTATTTAGTTCAGACACCTCTTCTCACTTTGAGCTTGAAGTTCAAGCTCTCTGAATCCTGCAGAGAGCAGGGTCTCAGATCTATAACCTGATCACAGTATTTAGATTGAAAAAGAGCAGGATCTCATTGATATTATGTACCAAGCTCTGCAGAGCCCAGGCTCCTTTCTGGTGCACCTACCATCAAGTGCATATGAAATGTAAATATGTCATCAACTGTCAGAAACCACCTTTTTACTTTGGAAGTCTGTGCAGCATGTTCATAGAATGATTCCTCATAAATACTATCTCTTGTTTCTTTCCATTCCCCATTCCCATCATTCCCACCATTCCTCTGAGTATTCCCAATTTTCTTCCATTCCTCCTTTTCAGGGTCAAATCCATAAGGAATACCACCTCTATTTCTACCCCCAGGAGTGTGACCAGTAACTGTGGTATCTCCTGACTGTGGATTATGGGAGATGTACACTGGGAGGTGCACAGCAGCCATACCTAAGAGCCCAGGAACTTTATGCCCACCAAACCAATATTCTGATATTATAAACCCCCATGAAACCAAAAATTTACCTTAGTTGGATATAGCTGTCATAGGAAATAGGTAAGAATGGGCACTTTCAGATGCTGGGTGAAGAAAGCTGCATTTTTTTTAAAGTGGTGAAAGTGTGACAATATTAAAGGGCACCTAAAGAGGGTCACATGGTAATGAAACACAGTCCATGTGATTTAGAGCCAATTTTATGTATACCCCATAGAGGTGCACTGTTCAATACAGTAACTTCACATTGTTTAAATAAAATTCTAAAATTCAGTTCCTTAGTTGCACTTGTCATATTTCAGGTTCTCAAATGTCACACATGGATAGGTCGTCATACTGGATGGTGAAGGGTAGAATTCCCCATTGCTGCAGACAATTCTTTTGGACACTACTGCTGGAGAATATTCTTGTTACTTTCTATTCTCTTCTTACCTTCTAGGCCTTTGACTTTTAGATTTAGTGTTTCCTGTTTTACAGTTTTCCTATTTGACTTTGAAGACCTATCCCATTTGCCCTTTATTGCTGCCTCCAATAGTGCCACCAACCTTAGTTTTGAAGAATTGCTGATAACTCTCGCCAAAGAACTAACTTCTGACGTCTCCTTTTGCTTTTGGTTTCAGATTTATTACTTAGTGCATAATGGTCTCAACCTGCTTACACCTGTGCTTAGACACCTCCTGATTTGCCCTTAGCAATTGGTTTGTCTCCTCCCAACTATCTCTCTGAGTCAACTTACCCTAGAATTTTAGTCCATAGCTTTCCTGTTCTGTCTTTAACTCACTGATCTTCATAATATTGCTCTTATCTCTTATGATCTGAAATTGTAAGCAGTAATGTTTCATTAGTCTGCTATAATTGAGCTTCATTTTTAGAGTTATTATTGTGGAAAACCTTTTCAAAATGTGGTTAGTGCTAAATGAACAATATTTTTTTATATTGCAAGAGAGAAATAGAAGTGGGGCTTTATACTAACAGCTATTTGGGAAAAAGCTGGAACATGCATTCCAGATAGATAATTAATTTGTAAAACTATTCATACTATACACAGAGCAATGATGCACACAATTTGAAACTGCCAGCTTCTCTGCACTTTTCACTAAATATTAGTTGGTATTGTTTCATCCACAGAAACATTTCTTAACTAAAATAGCAGTAAAGCTAACTTCATACAATTTTTTAAAAAAATCCAAATTTCTACAATTAATCCCATTTAAAGAAAGAAGATCAGTTAAAAATGACTTGTAATTAATTATGTACAAAGGTTTTTTTTTTCTTAACATTAGCTTGTCTTTTTAAGATGCACAAAGATTGCTAAGGGAAGACTCCTACAGTAAAGAGAATATAGAAGCGAAGGAGAACCAATTAAAGTAGGTAAATTATTAGGAAATGTAATCAACCTTCAGTTATCTAAGGACTTGCCAGTTCGTGTATGTATTCCTTCATCTGTTAGGGAATTGTAGAAAAAGAGAGTAAAATGGAAGTTTAATCACTGATTAAAGCCAGTCTAAAACCTAATTGCATCTCTAAGTATGGTGCATTTCACAAAATGAGCACTTAATAAAACTTATGGAATTGTAGATAAAGGAAAGATAGACTATCACAAATTAAAATCAGTCAAGGAATTTGAAATGCCTCCTGTGTGGAAAGTACACTACTAAGAATTCTACAGAAAACAGAAAATAATTTGTAGATTCTAACCAAAAAAAAAAAAAAAATTAATTATTTAAGAAATGTTTCCATAATGAATGAAAAACAGCAGTGCCTATGATGTTTTCATATAGTTTTGTGAGATACTTTATATAATATTATATATACATGTTTTGATAGTTGGATATTAGAAATATACCCAAATAAAATATTTATAAGATATTATAAATTTTGATTTTTAATTAATAAATAATATTTTATGAGTCCATCTAACAAAACTCAATTTAAAGTAAATTTGCTCTCCTCTGACCAATGATAGGTGTAGAAACTAAATGGACTCTGTGGAGCAGTGGAATGTAACTTCAATCCAAACCTTTTGTCCTATACCCTGTGTATGAAAGAAAGGGCTCCTTTTAAGTAGGATTATTGGGAGGGTGATGAAGGGAACCTCTTGACTTTTATAAGATGTAACTTTTATATTCCTGGCAGTTTTAAAAGTAACTAGAACATGGCTATTATTCTTTCTTCAAAGTAATAAATTAACATTTAAACATGTAAAAGTGGTAGTTGACATCACTACTGCTCATTCGTCAAAGTTCTTCAGTCTTTCCCAGCCTATGTAGTGCCCTGTGGACACTCTGCCTCATTGACTGTCCCTTCCTGGCTGCAGACGTGAGAAGCTCCCCTGTCAGTCAGGGAAGCAGACCCACTCTGAGTGCTGTGGTACCAGGATTTGTGATAGGGACAAGACCTTGCAGAATTGTGGGAGAAGTTGGAGAACCTAAGGCACTAACCAGCCTCTCTGGTGCACTGGTGTGGGTGAGCAGACAAGTTATCTTGTTGGGGTGTTTGTTAACTGACATCTGTGCAACTGCTGTACTAGGACCATAAAGGAGAAGTGGTGAAGTCAGTGGAAAGTTACTGTTTCTAGGTCTGGGGATGCCTAGGGGTTCCTGTCTATTAGCAGAGTTAGGAGTTTGGAAGTAGAGCTGAATGCAGGCTGGAGGAGAGTGAGAACAAGCTGAAACTACTGATATGTCTGCATCTGTCTTTCAACATCAAGAAGATTAAAGACAAGCTGAAATCTCCTGGAAGATCTTTGTTTCTCACTGTCTTTAATGAGGATGACCTTCAAAGAGTAATGGCTGCTGTCTCACTCCCTTTTTCCAAATCACATTGATTTCTCTTCGGACCACATTTAACAGAGAACTATACAGGGTAAGAGGCTTCTGGGAAACCTGGTTCCAGATTAGCCAAATCGATAAAGGACAGAACAGCTACAGGCCAGCTTTTGTCAGCTTGGCATCCATGCATAGTGCTTTTAATCATATGTGTAACAAAGAGCTGAATCATGATTCCACCTAACATGATGCATCTACATGCAACTGAAAATGTGCTAACATGACATCCTCTCTCAAAAGAGGACACAAAGGCCCATAGTCATTTCAGCTATCTTTGGGTGATATTCATTCCTTTTCTAGCTGAGTCATGTTCCCTCTTTGATATCTTCTAACTTAAGTATTGACTTATTAGGTTAATTGCTATTAACACATATTGTGTTAGACAGTAGGGTAATAGGAGAGAGGAAAATAAGGAGAAGGTTGATTAATATATCTGTCTAGACATATGGTTGTACATACACAAATGCATTCCTATCAAAGTAAGGAGGAAATACTCATAACTGCCATAGTCTTAAATTTCTAAATAGTCACATGGTTGTAGCTGGTATTGGTAACTTGCACCTTCTAATATCCATTCCATATTCTCTTTGCCCTCAGCAAGCAGCTTAGCTGATTGTGGTTTTTTAATGGGTGGAGTATCCCAAAGCTGCATTTCTGAAAGGTCTGCGACATTAGCAGTTCTGATTATTTTGAATTTTTTTGTTGTTCCATTAATTTTTTATTGTAAGAATATGTGAGTCCTAAGAAGTGCCCCAGAGGATCACCTGTCTTGCAGACATCTGCCTGTCTACCCTGTTGTGTAGAAGCAACACAACTGCATTAGATTTCTATTGCTGCAAACCAAGTTAATACAGTTAGCAATTTAAGACAATACACATTTATTATCTCACAGTTTCTGTGGGTCAGGAGTTTAGGTATGGTTCAGCTGGGTCCTCTGCTCAGGATTTCATCAGGTTGAAACCAAGTGGTCAGTTGGGTCTGTTTTTCTAAGTTCATTCAGACTGTTGGCAGAATTCAGTTCCTAGTGGTTTGAGGACTGAGATCCCATTTACTTTTTGTGTGTTGGCTTAGGGGAAAGAGAGTCTTTTGAGCTCCTAGAAGCTGCTTTTAGTTGCTAGACATTTGGTCCTCTTATCTTGCAGCATGGCAGCTTTCTTCTTCAATTTCAGCAGGAGAAACTCCTGTACTCCGCTGCAACTGAATCAAGTGTAATGTAATCTAATCAAGTAGTGCCTATCTGATCATATGCATAGATCTTGCCCACATGCAAGGAGAAGGAATTAAATTGACATACACACCAGGGAATAGGAGTTTGGGGAGCCACCTTAGAATTCTTGTCAACCACCATTTTCTCCTGGTAGTCAGAATCAATCATTCTACCCACAATTAGTTCCTTCTCTGAATGCTGACTCATTGTCACGAGGAGTGGCCAGGTGGCAATTTCAATTTCGTTTTTTTGGAACTATTGATATGTTCTCCATTGGAAGTGTTCCTTCTTTTGGAACAAAGATCTCTAAACTAGCAGATCCTGAATTTGTGGAGATAGGAAGCCAAAGTTTTGCTAGTGGATCATTAGGATTAGTAGGGAGAGGAGCTATTCCATCTCCCATTCCTTGTTTCTCTAACCAGTGAATCTTGGCTCTGGGGAAGAACCCAGCATGGTATATTGGGCATTGATTCAGATCATATGTTAAATGCTGAAGGACATTACCCCTAGTGCCACAAACTGTGACCCTCCAATTGGCACTGTATCAGAGCCTTTAGACGATCATTTGATTGCTTCCAGGAAATACGGTAAGATCAGTGAATTCAATGAGGAAAAGCCCATTGCTGCTCTTTACTTATTGCGAAATGACTTCTTTGGACAAAAGCAATGCTGCGTGGAATACCACGCTGATAAATAAGGTATTCTGTAAGTTCATGGATGGTGGTTTTATCTAAAGACTTGAGGGCCAGGGTTGCAAATCTGTATCCAGAGTAAGTATCTTCTCAAGTGAGAAACATTTGCTGTCCCTTTCATGAAGGAAATGGCTCAAAGTAATCAACCTGCCTCGAGGTGTCTGGTTCTCCTGGGGAATTGTGTACCATATTGGAACTCATAGTTTGTTATTCTCAGGTTGAGTGAGTATTCAGCAGTTGATAGAGTAGCCTTAGTAAATGGAAGTCCATGTTGCTCAGCTCATAAAGAATTTTCACCTTTGCTACCGTAACTACTTTATTCATAAACTGGTAGGGCAAAATCAAGAGAGGCTGGGCAAAGAGGCTGACTAGTATCTATAGAATGAGTAATCTTGTCCACCTGGGTATTAAAACCTCTTCTGCTGGTGGTGGTCTTTGGTGGGCATTGACAGGGGACACAGATACCTTCATATTTTCAGAGTCCATTCTCAGGCTTCTTCTCCAGAACTCCTTCTCATCAAATCCAATCATTTTTCTTCTAAGTAAACAAACTGTCATTCCTTGCCAAAGAATCAGCATACATCCCCACCTCTGGCCATCTCTCATTCCAGGCAGAATTAAAAAATAGGTGCACTGCTCAAAGTTATACCCACTGGGGATATTTTCCTTCTCCATGGTCCTCAGAGCCACTCCTGAGTGGGGCTGTAGTGGAATAGCTCTCTGCTTTTAGGTAGTGCCAGTTTACTGTACAGAACCATCTATAACCCAGCCACTAAATTTTTCTTTCTCATCAGTCATCTGGTTAAAGTGACTCCCATTTGTATGGGCTGATAAAGCGGAGGTGGTGTAGCAGGAGTAGAAATCACAGGAATCTGAACTACTCGCTCATGTGTTTTACTTGTGCTTTCAGGAATTGCTCAAGCCTGATCTTGTATATACCTTTTCCAGTTAATGATGTTAATGATGGAGTTATGCTAATCATGGAGTGCTGCTGTTCACTCCCAGTTTTATGGCTTGGTAGATCAATCAACAATCAGTTCTTGAGAGTCAATTTAGTTTTCATGATAATTTGGTAGCCCATGTTAAGCATCCACTTCAATACTGGGTTCGAATAAAAGTCAGATTCTATTTCTCAAAGAGAGAATAGGTATCTGCAAAGGATGACATAACTTTGTGCCAAAATCTTAAAGTTGTGCACTGTTTTTTACCTTTATTGACTTTACAGCAGCTCCGTAGCATCCCTATTGCCACAAACACTTCAAGCACAATTGGATCTGCTATATTATATGGACTTACATGAAATTCTAGGATTTTTTGAACATCCTTCTTTTGTTTGGGCCCCAGTAAGGGCTGACAGCCTCTTGGATTACTCCACAATTGGTTATGTATCATCCCCAAATGACGGATGTGTTCCCTGCAGTTCTAAAGAGGCCCATTAGGCACAGTCCCACTCTCAGTGTTAGGAAAGGCCAAATTCAGCGACTTCACCTTGGAAGGGATATAACATGGCTCTGACAGCTAGAATACTAGAAAATTTTCTGTAACTTTTTACATATACATATCTTGCCAAGGTGTCTAAGGTAGTTGCTACCTCCTGCTTTCCAGATCTAATCAGCATGGTATTATCAATGTGGGCAATCAGGACATCTTGTGGAATGGAGAGATGATCAAGGAAGTACACTCTGGACTAGATTATGACATAGGACTGCAGAATTGATATGACCCTGGAGTAGGTTTGTGATGTGTTGCTATCTCTGCTAGGTGAAAGCAGTCATATGATTAGTAGTAACATACCAGGAGCCTGAAAACATGTTAGTTTACTTTAGTAAAGAAATCACATGTAGAACTGCAGCTGTAATAGGAGTTGCCACCATCTTAACGATAAGCCACTGTCATTATCTAAGAGCAATCTGTCCTTTACACAGGAAAAACAGGCACATTGGATAGAAATGTGGTAGGAATAGCCACTTTCATGTCTTTCAAGTCACTGATTTTGGCATTTATAACTGCCATCTCACCAGGAATGAAGCACTACCTTTACTTTATTATTTTATGTGTAAGAGTGGTCCTAGAGGTTTCTAGTTGGCCTTCCTCATGATACTGTCCCTTATTCCATGAGTCAAGGAAGTATTACAGAGATTCTGCAGGTTGTTTTTATCTTATTTTTTCTAGTAATGCTTTCCAGAAGCGGGAAAAGAACCATGAGTTGATTTGGGGGATGCACTGGAATTACCATGAGTTAGACCCAAGTCAAAACTTCATCAATTGTGCTTCCAAAAGCTTGTACTATGACTAGCTAGTGGTCACAGTGGTGTTTTCGTTCTTCAGAAATTATCCCAATCCAGAACCAGTGTCCAATAATTTCCTCAAAGTTGGGTAATTTCCTCCTTTCCAGTACATAGTCATCCTGGTAAAAGGCCACATGTCCCTTAGGAAAGGCTAAGAAAAATATTTAGAATATAGTATTTGCATTGTATCAGGGTCCTTTCTCAAGGGACTCCGCCTTCCTTTCATTCAAATAGCTCTGGGTTTGTGAACTGGCTCAAGTCTTAGAATTGGATAAGGAGTTATGACTATTTTAATGATTCAAGCAGACATTTTTCTCTATTTTGAGATAATTTCCACTTATGCAAATCAAGTAAGACTTTAGGAGTTTTCCCATCTTAGGTACACCATGATAAATTTTCAGATGTCAAGGATCACTGTTGGTCAAATCATTTAAATTACTACTTTGGCTCTGTGGTGTATTACAATAGCTAAGAGTTCCAATTGGTCCTTGCCATGTCAACAAATTCAACACTATCAAACATAATGTTCTTTCTACTACAGCTCAACACCCTTATGAGTCATTGTCATACCTATGTACTCAGGTTTCTTTGGTTAAAAAAATGATAAAAATCTTGCAGATCTTTGGGTGTGTATGGCACTTATTTTGAACCTGACCACTTGGGACTTGCCAGGACTTATCTGGTAGTAGGTCTAGAAGCAAGGAGAGTTGGTGAGAGTTGGTCTTGATTGGGTAGATCCATTCAAGGTAACTATCCCTGGGAAGCCATCTCTATACTTGGACAAGGTGAGAAGGGCTACTTGTACTAGTAAAGGAAGATCAGCACAATCTAGGGAGTCACAGTTCTATTCTTTTTTGGAATCTGCACATCATATTTTTTAGGGTCCCACTCTTTCTTAGTGCCTTCACTATGAGATTGGGAATTCAACTGAGGTTATTATTCAGCCACACAGGGGATTGGACTTTGAGTTTTGTTTCCAGAAATCTTGAGCTACAACTAAAGATGTAAGGGTACCTTTTTGGGGCAGACAGAGAAACTTTTTTTTTTTAAACCGGTCCTTGAGATGGGAATTTAACATCCTGAGCCCATCAATTTTTTCCTCCAAGTGTTCTAGTGTACTTAGAACATAACAACCAATCTGTTACACTTTAATTATATTATGTTTTTTAATAAGAGAAAACACTTGACCACCCAAAATTTTGCCTTCTCTAGGCATCTGAGTACAGGAAACAATTTAAGTGACATTTTGTAACTATGTGTTACTGAATACCAGAGTTCCCTTTACCACCAGCAATGGGGTCATTAATGCCTATATTACCATTTAGTCAGAGAAGTCTTTTTTTTCCATTTGTAAACTTCTGTTCCCCTGGAGCCAATCTTGGTACCAATCATTGTAGCAGATATTGTCAGCCAGGAAAGCAGAGCCATGATAAGTGTTATGGAACAAGGGATTTATTATTGGATAAGAATTGACAAAATTGTAGGCAAGGGAAAAATAAAGAGTGTAAAAGGGCAATTTGCAGATCAGTGAAAAATCACAAACTAGTACGTCTGAAGCACTGGCACAGGTGAATAAATTGGTGCTTGTCAGGGGACTTGTGAAGCAGATTTGTCTACCTGCCAGCATGGGACTGAGAAGAAAAACAGCTGGAGAAGTATACGGAAGGTGGTTGTCCCTATGAGTGATGATGACATGGGAATTACTGTTGACTAGAAAGGCTGGTAGTCAGAACAGGAAGTCGAGATGAGTCAGAAGAAGCTAAAATCTTCAATACCTCCACTTTTATTTGTCAGTGTGGGGAGAGCAAAGACAAATGGAATCTGCCGATGGCTCTACATCTGTCTCTCACCATTTCTAGCCATGATGACTTTCAGAGTACAACCACTGCTATTTCACTTCTGCCTTCCGAATCTTGAGCTCTTCTGTTGGCCACCTCTAATTGGGAAACTTAAAGGGGAAAGGGATTCTGGGAAACATAGTTTTAGGTGGGCCAGATTGACAGAGTAAAATTGCCACATCCCTTGTACAACTTGCCAGCTTCTTTTCATGCCTCCAGTGGTGAGCACACCGACTACATGTTGAAACAGCGATGTTGGTAAGATCAAAGTTTCTTGGATTGCTGAGTAACTGTAGAGAGGACGCTTGCCCTCGGGAGTCACACAAACTACAAAAGACTTTATGGGAGAAAGATAAATAAATGTTTGTTGTGTTAATCCACTTAGGTTTTGGGGTTTTTATAGCAGCCCAGCCTCTTCTGGTTAATACACTCCTTCTTCCTTAAAGTAAGGGAAGTTAAGCAAGATGGTTCTTGTTTAGAATGGAGGGTGCTCTTTGGCAATGAAAGGAGCTCTTGCTTTTTGAAGAAGACAGTTACCAGAAGGCCTCTCTGGAAGAAAAACTCCCTGAAGCCAGTGTAGTTATTTGGGGTGCGGTGTTTTGGGAAGTAAGTAGCACCTTAGGACTCCTTTTACCATCGAGTAAGAGGAGCCTCCTCTTGATTGAGTGTTTGACTCCAGGAAGGAAGTGGTGTATTCTGGAACAAGTATGTCCCAGACTGAGCTGAGAGACTCCAGTGTTGTCCAAGTGTTGTGTGGTTTCGGACGTGAGTCCCAGCTGAGTGAACTCTGCACTGTCCCAATGCTGTTTTAGCCATATTCCATGTCTTCACTGCTTCTGATTGCTGCTGCTGCTGCTGCTTTATTATCTCTATCGACTGCTTCTGCCTTCTTGTTCTAAATCTCTATTCTCTGAATTCTTAACCAAGTCATACATTCTTATCTTCTATAAAAAACTCTCACACGTGCTTTTTTGAATTCTGCTCTCACGTCTCTAAGTACCGTATGTATGTTTATCATCATTTTGATATTCTGCTGAAACATTTGGTTTAATACCTTTAAAGCCAAATTCATTCATTTTTGATAAAATTGTTTCTTCCTCATTTTGATTTTTCTATTTGTCAATAGTTACTCTACCTGTCTAGTCAATCAAGCCGGAAACCTTCCTTGACCTCTTACAACCAGTCATATTCTATACATTTTCCTTCATTTTTCTCTAGTGCTTTAAATCCCTCTGAACAAGACAGAGGTAGGCCAGTGAAAATCCTATGGGCTTTAAACATATTTGTACATTTTTATTGACTTATGCATCTGTTTTAAACTTAGATTTAAAGCTAAATTTTACTACTTTTGTGTTATAATACAATGTGTGTTTGACATTCTGCCCTCAAACATAGTATGCTTAATCTGTTCTCTAATAGCTATATGTAAAAACAAACAAGACAGATTTTAAGAATGTTTTTATAAAGAAATGCTAACAAATGAATGCACATCTGTCTATTAAAAGGGAAAATTTAAAGTTCAAACAAATTTATAAATCATTAATAAAAAGATCTTTATCTTTTGGACAAACCTGGACAATTTACTAAGTGTAGCAGTAAAATTTTTATGTAACTTGTTTATTTATATCTGGAAAATATGGGGAAAGTTATAACTTGATTTTGAAACTACTCCTGTAAGAATTTTCAAGACATGGTAATATTTGATAGCCAGAGAAA
This sequence comes from Camelus dromedarius, assembly GCF_036321535.1. NCBI lineage: Eukaryota > Metazoa > Chordata > Mammalia > Artiodactyla > Camelidae > Camelus > Camelus dromedarius. The sequence goes on from NC_087439.1 coordinate 52,914,322, forward strand.
GTTATGGAATTGCAGTTATAATAAAGTTGTGATATATTTTGAGATGATGTAAGATTCATTTACAATTCAATAAATACCTAGGAATAATAATAGTAACAATATTTCATTGAGTTCTGCACCTTTATGGGTTCAACTCTAGCTCAGAGAAATTCACTCTTAATGATACGTAAAGGCACTCCAGATTAAGTGTCAGCACTTATAAATTTGACCTGATGTAACTGCTTCTCCTGTTTCTTTCAAGCCTTGTTAGCTTCTCAGTCCCATTAATGCTTACTTCATTCAGCTTGATGCAGAATTTGATTTCTGACATACAGCATTATGTGATGGCTGTTTTCTTGTCTTAGAGTAGAATTTACAAGGATCAGATTTTCAAAGGGAGCATTTCCCAGAGCTTACCACCTACACCTATCAATTGGTTTCTTGCATTCGTTCCTTCACAATCATTTTCTAAGCAACTTCTATGTACCTAATAATAGGCTAGGTACTTTGATGATTAAATCAAATAGAACAGTGTACTTACATTCAAACAGCTTATAACGTGTGGAGCAAATATATTAGAAATCAAGCACTACAGTGTAATGTGCTCAATGTTACTTTAGAAGTGGGGGGCACAGAGCTGGAGCAGTGAGTGGCACATAGTAGGTACTTAATAAATTTTAATATTTAACAAATTACCTGTAAATTATGAAGTAAATACTTGAATTTTGAGTAGATTAATGGATGAATAGTTACATAAATTCATCGGTATAATCTGACTGTGGTTTGAGAGAAGGATCTTGACAAATTTCCTAAAAGAGAGAATGTTTGAAATGATTTTCAAAGAATGAAAAAGTTTCAGGACAAAAGAGGCAATATATTGAAGGCAGTTAGAACAAGTATGAAATATAAAGAAATCATAAAAATTACATTGTTCAGGAAAATGATTTCAAAAGCATGGAACAAAGAATTCATATTGTTCTGTGGTTGGAAACTTAAAACTGGTATTTCTAAATTAGAACTCATGAATTCTTACTTAAAATCACTCTTCTGTGTGATTCACTCTTAGAGAATGAGACTATCAACTAAAGAAGTAATCTAGCTATCACCTCCCCTCCACTGTCCCACCTCTATTGAATTACTCACCCGTGCTGCAGAGTGACCAGCTTATCTCTGAGTCACTCTTCCCTCTTCACTTTCTCCAATACATCCTTCAGTCAGGGTTCACATCCTCATTCCTTCATTCATTCACTCCCAAATATTTGCTGTGTGCCCATTATATTCATCTACATTGCTATCAAAGTGGTATTTCAAATCTGTAAATGTGATTATGTCCCTCTCATTTATTTATAAGAGGCTATTAGGAATGAGATTGTGAAGAGCTTCATAGACTAAATAGTTTATGTTCTAAACTAAATAGTATAGTTTAATAGTTCTTTCTCTGAAAGCTAAAGGAATCCATTGAAAGATTTTAAGCCCCAGAGTGACATGTCTCTATTTATATTTTAGAAAGATCCCTCTGAAAGAATCAAAGATGGAGCCCTGGAGAACCAACTGAAGGGTTGTATCAGGGGATGGAGCTGGTGAAAGATACTAAGGAGTAGACAAAGATGGGAGAAATATTTGAAGACAATGGAGTCACAATAGCTAAGGGAGGATGGACTTTCATAAAAAAGGGAGTTCACAATAAGACTTGTATCATGTTAATTCTCCAAAGGAGAGAGAGAGAGGGTAGTTCTCACCAATATTTGTCACTCCTTCTATTGGGAGCAGTGAGTGAGGAGACTGGGGAGAGTAGGTGTTCCCATGTTAGGGTTTGAAGCTGGAATATAGTTGGTGTTTGAGAATGATTTGCTTACATTGTACGGTTTTCCATCTCTGACATTTTGGCTTGACAGTCAAACCTATGAAATTTAGAGTGCAGGAGACAACTACAGTTTGTAAGGTCAGTCTTGGTTCCTATCTTCATGAAGTCACTCCCTGTCACCATCCTCTACTCCTTGCTATCCTCTTTGAACTATGCTGGGCAATTCAGATTTTGCCCTGGAATGATCTGAAATGGGTGAAGACTACGTTCAGTAATCTGTCTACTAGGCTGAATTAGAAATGTTTTCCCTATTCTAGTCCCCATCTAATATTGTATTCATTTATATAATTCACTGGGAGTTATATATTCAGTCAAATTACAATATAAAAGTGTTCCAGACAATGCCAGCAGTGGAAACATGACCCAAATTTACACAATCAGAACACCCTCTAATTATTAAATTGCTGAGGGGAAATTAACGCCCAGAATAAATTGGCTTCTAAATTGCAGTCCCAAAGAATTAAAATCCAAAATTTAACTCTCCATTATGTTTTTTGTTTTGCTGATTTTTCCACTGAGTTGAGGTTTTAAGTCGGTGAGTGTTCCTTCAAAAACTGTAACCTGCAGTGGTTTCCACTGCTTCCTTTAAAGGAGGCTGAGAATCAATAGGACACTTGGGGTCATCACAATACTACTTGCTCACTCATACCATTGAGAAAGAACAAAAATCTGTAGGCCCACAGCAGCAATCCTAGCAAAGTCATATGACCAAGGTTTAGGATATAACACCATCCAGGCTCTCACTGCAGATGTTAGCTAAGAATCCTGCATTCTGTGATATCTGGAGGATAGATAAAAATTGGTGGGAAATAGTTTGAAATAGAAATATTTTTGGTTTTAACTTTTCCATAATAGTGGTCAGTTGGCTATCAACAGTTTCCACTTCTGCAGTCCAAAGTTTTCATAGCTTCAAGAGCAAAGTCCGGTGCAAACCAATAACCTATGTCACATGCTTCTTCAAAATAAACTTTTCTTTTATTCATTTTTAATTCCCTTGTTTTTGGTTAATACTGACAATTTCAGTGGCTCCATCTCAACTCTTTATGTTCTTCTTTTAGCAGGACTAGAGTTTTTCCCTGTTATGGGCCATTTAGCAGCAGCTAAGAAACAGGACAGGAATGGGAACAAGCAAACTTGGGTTTCTTCCACCAATATTCAAGACTCCCAAAATCTCAACTCCTACAGATTAGGAGATGCTTACTCCAGCCCTGTGCTTCATATTCCAGGCTGAGTCATCTTCCATTAGTACACGTATGAAAGTTTGTTCATTCTCATAGAAGCTTTTCCTGGTTCTGACTTACTCTTTGTGGTACTAAGTCCCAGAATTGATAGCTCATCTCCAGTTTAAATTCCCCAAAAGAGTCTCTCCTGATCTCAGGAAAGATTACTGTATTTGCACGTATAATCAGATATCTGCTTGTTTGGTTTGAGGGCTCTGAGATGCCCATCATGACTAATAAGATGAATCTCTTCTGCTTTAACCTAAGTGTTGTTCTTAGCACAAGCACATCAGTTAAAATCTTGCTTAAAGCCCCAACTGGCCACTTGCTCACTTGCACTAAAGTCTAGTCACATAGCCTAAGCCTCTTAACGCTAGCCACACTCAAGTAGACTCCAGCCATAATATAAACTTCTGCTAACTTCAAACTTCAAAGAACTGAGAAGCAACCACTTGTTAAAGGTGTTCATTTCAGCGACATTAGAGTGTTCAATCTGCCCTTGTCATATTTTGATCTAAAACTGTTTAGGAATTTATTCTCTCAGTTCTCCAGCCAATACATCTTGTACTGGGGATTTAGGATGACGATTAACCACTCTCCTCCCCTAGTTTCATGGATCCTGAAAAATATACATAAGAGCCAGATAAAAGACTTATTTATTTGATGAAATAATTTATTGATAAACCTGGATGGAAAACTTGGCTTAGATTTGAGGCCAAAATGGGTTCCTTCCTATTTCTTACTTAAATGATTCTGTCCTTCCTATGAGTAGGCACAATGGCTGGAAAACTACAGGTTTCACCTTCCCACGCTGTCCTACTGAGTTTTGTGCATGCAAGAAGCAGCAGAAAGGAAGAACATACAATATAGCTTGCAAGCAAACAACTTGAAAACTAAGGGGCAGAACATGAGAGCTGTTACTATGACTTCATTAACTCTGCTTATTATCAGTCTGGTGCTCACCAGTACTAGGGAGGCTTGGGATACGGTGAATGGAGACATGGGCAGTGGTTTTCTTCCAGATACTTCCAAGAGATTGATATTCTTACTTTATGACCTGACAGGAGTATGGGAGGACAGAGGCCACTTCCCTTTGCAGAAAAGATCACAATGTCAAATGCCACACAAAAACGTCAAGGTCAAGAAAGATGAGGACAGAGAGTGTTCACAGACTCTAGTATGGTGAAGTTCATTAGTAATCTTAGACTTTTCCATTTCTGTAGTGCAGTGATTCTTGAACTTTAGTGTGCTTCAGAATCACCTGGAGGGCTTGCTAAAACACAGATTGCTGAGCCCCGACTTCTCAGTTTTTTGATTGAGCAGGTCTCGGATGAGGCTGGTTGAATTTGCATCTCCAAGAAGTTCCCAGGTGATGTTGATGCTGCTGATCTAGGGACCACATCTGGAAAACCACTGCTGTAGAGTGTTGAGGACAAAAGCCAAATTGCAACTGTGGGGTGAATGGATTATGAGAGAGTGGAAGCAGGGTATGTTAACTATCCTTTATGAGACAGAGCTGGAAGAAAAGTAGAGATGAATAAATGTTGAGACTAGAGGTTATATTGAGTTGAGGAGGGATTTTCTTTAAGCTATACAGATATCTTTATTTCCATGCCATTTATTGTGACAGGATTTGTTCTGTCATACATTTACAGCTGAACACTATCATGAACTATCTTTCTGTAGTGGTTGTATGTGCCAGATATCTTGTTTGCTCTTGAAGATCTGCTTTCTCTCTCTCTCTCTCTCTCTCTCTCTCTCTCTCTCTTTTTTTAATTGAGGTACTGGGGATTGAATGCAGGACCTCCTGCATGCTAAGCATACATTCTACCACTGAGCTATACCTATCCCTCCCCCACTCTCTGTTTTTCACCATATCCTCTGAGCTCCTTGCCATCTGGCTTGCTATTGGGTTTGGCCAATGGGGATCTCTGGCAGAGATGAGAGGGAAGAAGGAGACTGAAGTTGGGGCACTTGTTCCCTTGGGCTTCTTCCCTGACATACTGTCTTATGTTGGCTCTGTTTTTGACAAAAGACTATTGCTTCTCTAAAGATTCTTTTTCTGATTCTATTAACTCTTGTACCCTCTCATTCCTATTCTCTGTGTTTTATTCTATACCCTGCTCATATCTTTATATGTTAATATTCTATATCAAACCTTCCTTGAATTATCTTACTTTGAGTATACCCTCTTGGTTGCTGAATGATATAGGGGTGTGTGTGTTTGTGTGTGTGCAGACTAGCCGGCATGCCTCCATGTATGTGTAGATTTTCCTTTGGGTTACAATCCTTCCTCTACTTTCAGTCCTTGTGATTCAGGTAGGAATGACTTTATTTTTCTCAGATTCAGAAGTCAGCAAGTGATCTGGGTATATTGGTATGTTCCCTGGCCACAGTTCAGCTCAGAGAAGGACATTTGATCTAATTTGTCTCAGCAAGGTTCGGCTCCTACACTAGATATATTTGAAAGCAGTGCTATTTCCTCTGTGGTTGCTAAGCTGGTCCTATGTCAGCATGGATCTTCCTGTGATCCTTATCATCACTTCAGAGATCCTGACCAGGAATGAAGGGCTACAAAGGAAAATGGAAATTAAAAAGGAAGAGAAACAGATTCCTAATGATACCTTTCCAAAACATGAATTCAACTGAAAGTGGCTACTTCTAAGTATTACTGTTTATTTTGCTTAGATCATTTTGAGTTGAGTTCTATAATTTGTAATAAAAAATTTCTGGCTGATATATTCCTTATTCCTTCCGTGTTCTATGTGTGTTCCAATGTTTACCTTTTGGCTAACTACATAATGTTTCTTTGAATTTTCTCTAATTCTCTAGATTCTTCCTAAATCTGCCTTTCTCTTCTTCAAAGGTACATTCATATGTATGGATTCTGTCTTGGACGGTCTTATTAAAAGTGCATGAAAACCATATTTTACCCTGAGGGAAAAAAAATGGAAAATCTCAAAAAGACATTGGTGGTGGAGTTAAAATACTACATTTGCAATTTTACTGATACATCTGAGGCTCTAAGATAGAAAAGATTCAGTGTCATTTTAAATCTGTAGAATTTGAATCATAAAAAGTACATGAAACTATTATAGGATTACTTCAAAACTATCCTTTGTTTGTACTTTTTACTACAGCTCTTTGGTTAATCTACCATATCTTGAACTAAAAGGATAAGAAGCTAAAAATGTGATAAATGCAGGCAGTAAGACATTAAAGGCAAGAGAATAAAGAGCATTGTCGTGGGGGTAACAGATAAAAATTAAGTGTTAAAATAAGCATAGGACATTGGTGCCTTCTGGATTGTGAAGCTTACTCACTCCCACTGCTTAGCAACATTCACCAGGTGCCAGAGAAATCGAATACATGTCTTAAGCTCCAGAATTTGTTAACACCTTTAAATGTGCTTTCCAATTCACTAAAAATGCATTTTAAAAATATGTAAACTGCTACTGTTGAAAGAAGGAAAAATCCATTCCTATAGTTTTTTTTTTAAGCTTTAGCTGTTTATAAAACCTGACAAGCACAAAGAAGAAAATTCATTAATGCCTAGTTTTTTTTTTAAAAAAGGAACAATGGTTGAGAAAACAATAAGCTAGTTCTGTGAATCTGAAATATATTTTAGCATTTCAAGGAATAATTTTTTTAATGACAGATGTTTAAGTTTCCAAGTAAATGGAAAGTTATGAATAGCTTCTTGTCAAAGGGTATCCTCCTTAATTAGTGACTTCATTTGCAGATACTTATTTGCAGTTGCTTCACAAGCTTGTATCCTTCTGTGTTCCGTCTACCCACATTAACACTGGGAGTGATCATGGGGTTCCCCAAGGAAACTGACAGTGACTGGCGACAGACGTACTCCCCTGCCCTACCCTTCACCGTGCACCAGCAGCTGATTTCAGCAGCTGTTGTGATCCCTGGCAGAGGTTCATTCATTTATGCCTTGGGACAGCTGCTTAGGGTGGCAAGGGTTTCCTTGAGTGGCTGGGAGGAGGACAAGCTCTACCTACAGCTGCTCCAGATCTAAATTTTCACTGGCTGTAGCAGAGTGCAGAGAACTAGCAACCCCCTTGTTTATAAGTCTGCCCCTCAGAAGACTGAATCAGAGCGGCAATTCAATTCTTACACATAGCCTGTTCTACTAACAGATGGGAGCCATTAGGAAACTCAGGTGGTGAATTTATACAGGAAAAGGTGTTTGGTCTATTACTGTCTCTTTGAAAAAGAATGACTTTGCCTACTAAGATTCTGTGCAATTCAAAGTGATTGGAGGAGGCACACACTCAGTCTCCCTGCTTAGCCCGGGGAGCTTTCAGCCTTGGATACTCATAGGAATCACCAAGAGCTTAAGGGATGCCCAGGGCCCACTCTTAGGAGTTCCAATTTCCATGGCCTGAGTGGCAGCCTCGGCTTCAGAATGTTAAATAGTTTTCCAGATGGTCGTGTTCGTAACGACCAGCCTAAGCTGAGAAACACTGCTTTAGCCCAACATCTCTGAAATTATTCTCAGAACTACCTTGCTGTCTTCTCAATGAAATCAGAGCATCCTCTTTTGTCTCACCTGAATTCCTGCTTTACATCTGTTTGATTTATACCAAAATACTTAAATTGTCACCTGGCAGTTCTTACCTCCTTTTGCCTTCTCCTCCCCATTGATACTTCATTTTCTAACCATTATATCAAGACATCTCTCTTTTTTTTTGGTCCACTATCTATTAGAGTTTCTAAGAAGAATTCCTAAAATTAACAAAACAAGGGTGTATACTAATTTTATTTTTTCTTCCTCTTGATCTTTTTTTTCTTCTCTCTTTTTTTTTCTCTACCTACCCAACATGGCTTGCCCTTCTTTAGGTGGAAGCCCTCAAGGAAATGAGGAACTCAGACAAACATTTGTTTAGATATTATATTCTTTTTAAGTTGATGTTCTACTCTGATATTTAATAATTCTCAGAAAAATGTAAGGCTTGAGTGACTAAAAATGTCGTTTAGTACAGAGCAGGGAGGATAGGTCCCAGAAGATGCCTTGTGCTCATCTGTAATTTGGAAAAACTAAGCAATAATTATCTGTGATCTTAGGAGGGAAACACAAAGTTTAATCAACAAAAACAGCTAGTAATTAGGAGTTTGTAAAAAGTAATTAGCAGACAATGTTCTATACTTTTCTATTCTCCCCTTGGGCTCTGAAGATACAGCTATCAATATATGAAACAAGAATGATTTTATTTTCATGTCAGTCTGACCACTCATGTTTCCTTGATCAGTCATCAATGGTGGCTAGTATTCTCCAAGAATGGGTCTTGAAGATTTAATAGAAATAGCTACCTGCATTGCCAGAGTGAACTGGGGAGTACATTCTGGGACCTGGAAGTGAAGTGTCTTGTTCAACTCAACCCAACAAAAGGAAGAAAAATGGTGTGACAGTGTTTTTAATGTTGAAATTACTTAGATCACATTCCTACACATGTTTGTAGCACAGTATGATAGTTTAACTCATCTACTTCATTGTGCTTTTAGGGACAGAGTGAAGAAAAAAAATAAAAATAAGCATTGATTATATACTATGAGGTCGGATAATTAAACACATCTTGCAGGAAAAGAAACTGAGGTCCAGAGAAATAAAATAACTTGTGGAGTCACTTGGAGGAAAGTGGCCTCCTAGACATTGAAGTCTAGAGTAGGCTGAGCCTAAGTCATGAGACGTTTTCTGATTCAAGAACTAAATCTTGGATTCCAGGTTAGATATGTTACACTTTGGTGATATAAGCTGTAGGTATAGCTCTGCATTTAAGAAATTGGACTTTGGAGACAGTCAAGAATGTGAATCCTGGGTTCAATAAATAATAGCCTCTATGAGTCTCAGCTTTTTCATCTAATGAATGGAATTCTTACTACCTATTTTATGGTGGAATTGAATCCTTTGTAAGTATTCAGTGAGGTATTATGAATAAAACACTCAACTTGGGCTGGCAGAGTAGATTTTCAAAAATGGTAACAGTCTTATTGTTATTGATATTATTTTAGTATTTAATACCTAGAATATGTTAACTATATGTTTTGATACTTAAATTATTTGATAGTCATACTTTGGAGCTTTAGCTACATATTCATTATTCAACATATATTAACTGAGTACCTACATTGGCTCAGTTTTTAGCACAGAGTACATTAGTGAGCACAACGGATAAAAGTATCTGTTCTTGGAGATCTTACATTTGTGGGCTAATTATCTTGCCTTTCTGTTAACAAAAACACTCAAATATTAGGGAATTAGCTATTTAAAACAAAGTCCAGCTTATCTTTTCCATTCTATTTGATATCAAGTATTTCAAAGAGATTTCTTAATTTTCGCCATAGATAAAGTATGAATTTCAGGCATGAAAAAAAGATTGTGTTGCTAACAGCTGTTCCAAATTAACCCATTTAAATTTCTTCGGCTTAGAAGAGGTACTAAAAATCAATTAGTACCATATAAAGGGCCCTGCATAACTATATTATTCATTCTCTGGATCTTTCAACACCTGAAACCATCGTGTTTAAAAATATGGAGTCAATTGATTAAGCATGGTATATGCACCTTAATATTAGCATCACTTAGGAATGTGCTCTGGTAGTTCAGCCAGGAACAAAATAAGGCTCTGTAAAGCCAAGTGCAGCAGTTGATAGACCTCAGACAGAGGTGGCATATCATTTGTTTGGAGTTTGTGGTTCTATTATCAAAGCAGCAAAGGACAGAAGGAAGAATTGAATGGATACAGATTAAAGTAAGAGACTGAAAATCTGAAGGTTAACACTTTCAAGTTTTACTTGTTCTTCCCCTAGTTTCTACATTCCTTTGTGCCTTCTTTTTTTCTTCTGGTGCTGCAGGACTTAGAGGATAGAAAAATCTGAACTGATCTAAAGAATCCCAGAGGATCTTGTAAAAGTTTTTGGGAAGAAATCAAGGGAGGCAAAATAAGAACATTCTTCTGTGTAGGTTAGAATTATTTGATTTTGTCACCGATAGATGCAACCGGTGTTCCAGGTTCTTGTCCCGTCCCAGAAAGAATTCAGAGACAAGACTTAGAGGTTAAAAAGGTAAAGTGAGGATTTATTAAAGGATGGATAGTACTCTCTCAGGGGAGAGCGGGCAGGCTCAGGTGAGCAGCTGCCCTGAGTTTTTTGGCAAGTTAGTTACATAGGGTGTAAAAATGAATGGGTGGAATATTCATTGGGGAGGGAAGGGTTTGGGGTCGTATTCCCTGATTATCATCCCAACTCCACCTTTCCAAAGGGAGGAGGGATTTTTGTCCTTATTTAGTCTGGATCAGAAGTGTCATGGCATCGGTGCATGATGGGTACTTCTGATCTGCAAGGCTCATTTTATTGAAATGAGGGCATAATGAATAAAAGGTTACATTTGGACACTGGAAATTCCTGCCTTTTCTGACCTTTCTTTGTTGGTCTCCAGGCCAAAAGGTGTGACTCCTTATCAGCCCAAAGATTCCAGCTTTTCTTTCTCTGCCCAGGGATCCCTGCTGCTCACATGATGTGTGGTTTCCTGCATTTGGCCTGTGCCCCTCCTTTCTGCCCAATTCCTGCCATTTGGTCTGTGTCCCCCTTTCTCTGCTCGTATCTAGCTATCTGCCTGCTCTAACAATTTTTTAAAAAAGGGCTCTGAAAACCATTTCAAGATGTAAACTTTCTGGAGCAGCTTAATCAAACTACCGCCCACCCATAACTTTTCCCGTAACTTCACTCCCTGGAGGTTTTTGTCCAACATGTGCAGTAGAGGTATTAGATTCCCCTTTCTTAGCCTATACCTGTGTGCCTGACCATTTTAAATGGTTGCTAACATGTTGCTAACTGATTAGGCTTAAAAAAAGATCTGTTACTGACTAAAGGAAACAATCAGTGTTGTATACACTCTGAGAGGAAGAGGAAGGGAAAGAGAACAACTCTTTATTTTACTTAATTAAAAGTGACAGTAACTTCATTTTTTTTTTTTTTTTGCTTGAAAAGGTGTGTGCAGTATGTTTTTTAATTTCCAATTGAGACAGGAAGGGGGCAGGGCACAGCCATTCAAAGAATGATACAGCAATTAACATGAAAATGGTGGAAGATTCAACCCCCAGTAGGCCTTGAGGCTCAAGATTTGACTTCTAGCAGATCTTTAGCTTCATTATACGCCCATTGTAATACATTAACATGGTAAATAACATGCCCACAGGCACCTTGGCAGTCCCAAGACTAGCCACAAAAGGTTAAAGAGTGGGAAATGGCCAACTTCCTGGGAATCCCAGCTCCTTCGCCAGGCTAGTTAGACTGGTCCTTCCACTTACTAGCATATGAAGCCCCCAAGCCCATAAAAATTGGCAACACGGTGCCTCGCGCTGCCGCCTCCTCTGTCTCCCTCTTCGGAGACAGCCCACACTCTTGTCTATTAATCTGAGCACCCAACCCCCACACCTTGTGGCCTTTCTCTTGCCTTTCAGTGTATCTCTCTGAATAAATCTACCTTTACTCAACTGTGGCTCGCTCTTGAATTCTTTCCTGCTCCAAGCCAAGGACCCACACTTGGTGGGGCAAGTCTCAAGGGCTCAACCGAACCCTGGGACACAGACCTTCTCACACTCCACATCCATTTTTCCTGCATCACAATGACAGTGAGAATGGTTTTAAAGTGTGATTGCACTGATTGTGCTGGATTTACACATGCAGATCAACTCTCCCCCATTCCCCTCACCCAGCCTGCAAGAGGCTGTGCCCTGTTAACTACTTGCCAGCTGGCTTCCAATGAGGTTGGCCAATGGGGAACTTCAACAACAGAAAAGTAGTCAGGGTTGTCTCTTGGATCCTTAATAGTGAGGTTGCCTTAGGCCAGCCTTTAAAGACTTCAGGGGGTGGGGGACAATCAACATAAACTCCTTCTTCTGCTTTTGGTAACCACTCTCTCCTCTTGCCCATCAGGCCTAGAGATACAGAGCACCCTGCTGTTGATTTTCCTAGACTATGCTTTCCCCTCTTTAAACAGGCCCTCTAATTTCAGAATTATGCATTCTCCACCCCTTTTCTTGCCTTCTCTTGCCTCCCCCTCTTTCTTCCCTTCTAGGATATCTCCAGGTTTATTCCAGTATTCATCTTCTGTTCTTAGGAAAAATGCAACTCAAAATGCCTAGGGGCATAAGTCACAATTGGTCTTGAAAACCATTTTCATTCTATTCATCTTTCCAGGGGTGGCTTTATTCCCTTACCTGGAACCTAGATGTAGCCAATGAGGCCTGAAGGGAAGACTGCCATCAGAGTTTGGGGGAGACTTTCCCTTCCCAATGAAGAGAGACTTTATCGAAACCATCCTCTCCTTAGGTAGATTCTGATGAGGTATCTGTGCATGACACCCAGAGCTGCTACCACCACCTTGCAACCAGGAGGGAGATATCTCTGACATACTGTGTATGGCTGAGCAGAGAGGAGGAACACAACTAGGCCCTTGCTGAGGTCATTGTGCCTGTGAACTTTCAGTCCTGGAACCACCTGCCTTGTTATGTACAATTGTGTACCCATTATTGATTAAATGATTCATAGTTACTTTTTATATCATTTGCAGCTCAAAGCATCCCAGGTAAGAGAATTATTTTCCTGAATTTTAACGTGATACATATCATTTCAAATTACTGTTAACCACTGTAGGTGGCCCACTAACCTAGAGGGAGTGAGCACATAATCAGGAATTATGGTTTGTATGTTAATTGTGTGTATATTCATGGCATAGACATAGTTAAGGAAAATATCTAATCTAGTTCTTGGAAAAAATTATTTTAGGTTAATGAGCAAATGTTTAATATGAAGGAATTACAGCAGTTGGACAATAACGCTAAGAATTATCTTGCAATGTAATTGTCAATTAAAATCAAAGCTCATCTTGTCTTAAAATATTAAATTGCATGTGTTACTGGCAAGGAAAAAAATCAGAACTGAGATATTTTGCAAGTAGAAGTAATCATTTCTATGGATGAGGAAAAGATTAGGTATTAGTCCTCATGGATAGACTTAGCTACTTCCTACAATTAAAAACATGATCATTCTCATCTTTTCGATTATGTGTGTTCTCTTGTCTCTTGTCTAGAAACCCTGTTCTGTTTTCTTGGTCTGTCAATTCTATCCCTCCTTCATGATCATCCTCTGATGATCAGTGTACATGCTCCAATAAGCTCTGTCTGGATTGTGCTTTCCTTCTCTTGCTGTGGCACTAATTCACTACTTCTATGGTTATGACCCTTAGACTTAAGATAAAATTCAACATTTTTAAACTGCCCTCCAGGTCCTTGGAGGATGTAGCCTTCATCAGCTTCACCAGCCTCATCCTGTCCTAGGGTGAGTGAACTGGTCACTTGGGCTGCCTTTTCAGTTCTTTGAACACCCTTCCCCTCCGCTTTCACCCTACTTTTCTCCTTCCTAGGGATGCTCTCTTGTCATGCTCCCTTTCACCTCCATAAATCCTACTCAGTCTTCAGACACTTGAGAATTAAGTTAGTTTCTCCATTCTTTGTTCTTCAGTCTCTTGGGCTTTCCCTGGGAATACCCACCACAATTGTAATTTTGTGTATGTGCTTGTATCCTAAGTGTCAGCTTCATCCCTTTGAGAATCTCCTTCCTCTAGAATATGAGGGAAAAAGAGGAATGTTTGGCTCCTGACCATTTTGAATTCACTCAGCATCGACTTCACCACATCAAGGGCTCTTGTTTCTACTCTTAGCGATACTGTGAATATTATTTGCTTTGCCTTCCCTTGTGGAACTCTGGGATCACCATCTCCCTCAGTATTTGCTGCTAGCTTCTTCAGCAGGTGGTGATGTGAGAGAGGCTATAATTCTCTTCGCTGACCTTTAACCTAATTACCTACAGTCCTACTAACAAAAGGCAGTCCATGTGTAGCATACCTGAAGTGTTAGGGATTACCAGAGGAAATTACAGTACAGGTGAAAAACATCTTGAAGCTATATGTGAAATAACACCATTCCTAAAGTTCAAGGAAAAGAAACTCACATAGTTTCTCCTTACAGGCAACTCTACTGTCTAATCCCTTTCCCCAGTCTTGTGGTCTGCCCTTTTCCACACTGAGAGTGTTAGGTCTTCTCTTCAGACTATCCCGTAATTTTGATTTGTTCAACTCCTTACCCAGAAGTGCTAGTCTCACTTTGTAATTCTTGCTGCTTTATCTACAAGGTTCAGTGAAGATCTGCATTTAACCACAGTGAAATATTTCTTAAAATCTGAGTTCTGTCTAAAATAAAACCATGGAGGCATTCTGTAAGACCATCTCTAGAGGGTTTTTCATTTCAAGGTAGCTAAACTTAGCAGACTTTCTGCTCCTATGAAATGAAGATGTGTTTCCTCTTTCTTTATTAAATCTCTTGGTGGAAGCTGTTGGCACACACACCCCCTCCAAGGAAAAAAAATTTTTGTACACTTAGCTTCGATCTATATTGAGGAATAAAAAATGTTCTCTTAAATCTAACTTAATCTGTACAGTTTATACTCTGCTTAGTGGAGATGAGAGATGACACTTCGTGCAGATAGATGACACTTTCCTTTGTTTAATTCTCCTTCTTGTAGACCATGCTCAGAGAAAGACATAAGAATCAGGGCCCATTATTGTGTTTTTTTAAACAACAAAACCATATGCCCTTTTTTGGAAAACAAACAAACAAATAAAACAATTAACTATGGAAGCTTTGAAATGACAATTTTCCCTGTACCTTGAGCCAATTTAAATTCCTGGGAAAGGTACTTTTTCCTACTGGTCTCTAATAGGATATGGAAAAATCCAAGTATTTCTCTTCTTCTCCATCTGGGAAGGAAGCACATGGGATAAACTGCTTAATGTCTGTCTCTTGTGCTCAAATTTAAGTCCTAAAGGTGGAAATGGTGTCTGTCTTATTCACAGCTTAGTCCTTGGGGCTGGAACAGTACCATGTGTAAAGTATGTGCTCAGTAAGTACATGTGGAATAAAGAAAGGGAGAGATAAAGGAAAGAAGGTTGGCCTTACACATGATAATAGAGATCCTTCCAAAGGAAGACACAGAAGAGGTTAAGTAACTTGAAAGGGGTCACACAGGTAATGAGTGAATATATCGGAAGTGGAGTGTATGTTTCATATGTACCACTATGTTACCATACTTTGACCAAGACATTATCTAATTCAGTGCCCCAGTAAGGGTCCATGGGGCCATTTTGCCCACAAGAACAGACTGAAGAGGCCTGCTCTGAGATCTATTCCAGGGATAGTAAAGGGAGATCTCAGTCCCCTAGTGCCAGAAAACCAGGTAGAGTACCAAGCCAATCACTCAGGCAGAGGGAGTAACACTGGCGGCAACTTACTAACAGGTTGGGGGAGGAGAGGAGCACTTTTCAAGAGGCTAGAATCCAGGCATGAACAACAATCAGACTGTGGAGAAGAGGGTCCTATGAAGAGGGAACTAGGGAACTACAAGTACAAGGATGCTGTGAAGGGAACACACTTGATAAGGCCAAGGCCCAGTAAGGAACCAGAGTGGATACAGTGGAGTCAAGAAGTGGTGTGAGCTGAGCAGACAGAAATAGGCAGGGCCCAGTGCCCCCTCTCCCACCTCCCACCCCAGGGACTTTGCAGGTCCTGGCACAGTGTCTGAGTTTGACTCCAGGGTGTTGGGGGGTGGGGGAGTCCTTTGAAGGGCCTAAGTGAAGGAAGAACCATGATCTGATTTTATATCTTAAATCATTCTGGTGCAGTGTGAGAAGGGAGGCTGTCATGGGAAAGAACAGAAGCAAGAAGACCACTACAAAGTGATTGTAGTAGACTACTCGAACCCCAAGAGGGGCCTTGGACTAGGGAGGTGTCATCTTCACGCATGTCACCTGTCTGCATCTGATTAGACTTTCTGCTCTGTGTTCCCATGTTCCTTTTAACAGTCAGTCTTCTATATGATTATTTATCTGTATGTCTTACATCACCAAGATTACAAGTTCGTTATTGACCTTTGGACTAACATAGAATCTAGGACAGGACCTTGCTCAGACCAGGAGCTTAGTCTATTTTTATTTGAATGTGAAATAGCTATTTTGGTAGAGATTCTGATGCCAAAAATGAATTTCATGGTAAATTCATGGGAATTGACTACACTTTTCAGTTTTTGCCTCTGATTTTTATTTGTGTGTTGCCTGCAGCACTTAATATTTTCTGTCATTATTATGGTTATTTGCACACATAGCTTATTTACCCTAATAGAAAATAAGCTACATGAAGGCAAATTACAGTATTTTATTATTTCATACCTCAGTACATATAGTGGGTATTAAATATGTATTTATTGAATGGGTTAGATGTAGGGAAATTCATTTTTAATTTGATAGTTATAGCTGGGAATGGTATGCTGCTATCTTAATGACCAGAACACCTATTTGGCTTCCTAATAAATTTCTCAGCTATTCTCATGGTTATTACAAAAGGAGGGATATAAAACAGTGAATCCTGGAAACTTGAGGAAGGCCTGGTACTGAAAGTTGCTTTCTAAATTATTACCCTTACCTGTCCACAGCTTGTTTTCCATTAGCTCTGAGTTTTCTGAATTTGTGGCTTGTTCCTGTGTCAGCAATAACACATTGAAAATGTAACTAGCATGTTTCATTTGTGGGCTTGTTCACTGAGGATATATGGGAAGTCTATGGGGTAGCAGAGGACAGGAGGGAATTACGTGTGGGGAAAACATGGGACTGGAATAAAAGGTCCAAAGTCTTCGCTGATGAGATGGTCAACCCAAGATGAGCAAAGCTAAGAACAGGACTGATCTTTCCTCCCTGGCTTTCATGCTCTATCTTTCTTGACCATTAACTTGACAGAGTGCAGAGATGAGGAAGCTACCTCACAGGTGATAGAAGGAGTAAAAATTATAACTAACATTTGCAGAGGACTGGGATTATTTTAAGCACTTTTAATGTATAAACTCATTTAATCCTCACAAGAACCTTGGGCAAGAGATTGCTATTATCTTCATTTTGCAAATGGGGAAACTGAGGCACAGAGGTAACTGACTAATGTAACTTGCCCAAGGTCAAGGGAAATTGAAGGGGAATTTCAAAAGATGTGATCCAGAGCTGTTTATATTCATGTAAATGGAAAAAGAAATAGATTCTGGGTGTCAGAAAAATCTCTGAAAATTTATTTCCTCCTCCTTTATCTCTTCCCTGAACAAAGTTCGTCACTGCACATTGAAGCCATACTATAGTTTTTGTGGGAATGAAAAAATGCTTTGGGTAGCAGTATTTCTATTCTACTCTATAAATTATACAGGTCCTTTCTGAGGCAGCCTGTTTAAACACGTTGACTTACCCTTCTTGTAAAATGTTTATAGATTTGATTTGCTACGGGGAACTATTTTAAAGACTCCAGGCACTGTTGTGGACTATTATAGCAGCCTCTATAAATCGGTTACAAGGGGCATGCAAATGAGAGCCTTTGAGGGTCAAGGTACAATCATCACCAAAAACTATAAGGAAGATAAGCCATAAGAAAGTAAGAAGAAAAATTCAAATATTTAAATTGCAAATTTGACAGGATACAGGACACTTATATGGCAGCCTAAGAAAACGTGTCATGGGATACAAGAACAAGAATTTATTATAGCTGAACTAGGCCAAACGCAAACATACTCTTGTCTTAAAAAAATTGAAAGAACCAACTCAAATAACAATGAAGGAAGACAAATATGCACACAGGGAAGGCATACAACTCAGTCATGTTGGTATTCCTGCTCTGTAAAAGCTGTTAAGGCACAGATTTAACAAGTTAAGGTAAATTGGGGCTCTGAATTCACACATACCCTAGATTTATAGTATAATAACTGTCCAAATGTTAATTATCATTTAAAGATGCAAAACAAAAAATAATCCTAGAGGGAAACTATCTATTCACTTGTTGTAGCATTATTAAAAAGAAAATAACTCATTGATTAAAAAAGATAACACCACAGGGATTAATGCATTGCATGCTCATTGTTTGTTTAAAAAAATAGCATTCCAAATTAGTTTACAGGTTGAGGATATGGGTAGGATGAAAACAAACATCCCTTGAGCTTGAGTGCTTACTATTTAGATAAAAATTATCAACCATTTTAAATTTTAGAAAATTAAGACTTGGAGATATTTGAAAAAGAAAAACTTGCCCCAAATCATATAGTTGGTATATCTACAGTAAACTTAGACTAGTATGGTTCTTTCTACTACACAACTTTTTTCTTTAATAAATGCTCAGTTGGATTAAAGGTCAATCTGTTGAAGTTCAGGTTACTGATAGAGGTCAGACCCTTATAGAAATGCAAGATCACAACTCAGCAATGTAGAAATAGGGCATTTTTTTCTATGATCTCTAATAACACATGCTGGCTGGCATATTCCAGTGGATGGAGAAGATAATATAAAATTGACAGCAAGTGGCATTTTAATCACTTGTGCTCACTTTGGGGAGCGAATGTTATTTTGATTTCAATTGTTACTGAAAATTCTCCAAACCCCCAGCATTCAGCTCATACTTGACTTCCAAGATTGGTAAAAATTATTTGCGGTTGAAAGGAACATAGCCTGATTCCTCATCTTTCTCTTCTTTCCTTTATATTCCATGTGTCTGTGCCTGCTTATCCCAAGGTTGGGGGGCAGGGGGAAAGGGGAGGAGAGTGGGGGAGAGGGGGAGGAGGAGAGAGGGAGAAGGAGAGAGGTAGAGAGAGGGAGAGCTAAGGAACAAGGAAGGTGAAGTTCTGCCCTTTGAAGTACCTGTTGGAAAGCGATAGTGAATTTGTGATCCTCTTAATCCAATTGCAAGATTAACATTCCTAAAAAATCATGTATCTGTTATATTTGCCACCCCCACTCCCTAACATGGGATTAAAACCCTTCTGGCTCCTTTTACTCTCAAACATCTAACTTAGTGTTGAGAAAGTACATGACACTCCAGGTTCATTTATGTTAATTTTCACATCAGTGTGATTGAATTATGCAGGTTTTACTGTCCAATAATGGGCCAAGTCAGTGTCAACTGAGCACAAGTGGGCAGTAGTTTGTTTTCTTATTTCTGGAGGCAGTATCATAGTCAGGTAGCAGGTGGCAGGAGCCCTTGAAAGTGGTTTTACCAGGGTATCAAAATCCTAAACTCTAGGGCAAGGGTAAACTGTGAGGTTGAGAGAAGAGATATAAGAGAAATCACTCATGTTAGGTCTCAGGATTGTGAGGATGAACTCCAATAAAAGCTTTCCTTGAGAACCCAAGAGGTTACCTATCCTAAAAATGTAGATCAGTCTTTGATAGTAACAAAATGAAAATTAACTTAAAGTCATATGACATTTTAAAGTATTTGTGTTACTTCCACATAGTTGAACTTACTAGATTTTTATAGCACTGCTGTAGGAAGGCGGGGTAGATATTATTAACTTCCATTTTATAATCTGAAAACAGACATTCAAAGATGTTAAGCGATCTGCCCCAGGACCTATAAATTAGAGGGAAAGATCCTAGCTAGGGTCCTTGAGCTTTCTCCATTCCTCTTCCACACCATCTCTCAGTGTTCCTCCCCCTAAAACATATTTCAGCCAAGCAGACCTGACCATGTCCTAACATTTTAGCCTGTACATCACTGTGTATGCTGGAATGCTAACCAAGTCTGCTTTCTCCCTTATGTGAAGGTATCACTAATTGCTAAATACAAAGTGATCTTTCTGTCACCTGAAATATTGTAGCTTTTGTTATCTGTGTGACTTATTAAATATTAATGTAGTTCCTAAAATATAACCAAGGACACTTCAGCTTCTGAAATTCCCTTCTAGACAATTTTTAAAAATCTATTTTCATTTACTCTTTCCTTTTTAATTTTATATGTCTAAAACTCTGTTTTTGTTTGTTTGTTTTTTAAGTTATTGAGCTTTTTCCAGAACAAATTCATATATGTTTTAAAATTCCTTTAGGGACTCTGCAGTGGAAAGCATATAAAAGGTGCTCAATAAATAGCTGGTAAACAAATATGTAAATGTTGAAGATTAATTAGGAAATAGTTTTTCTATTACTTACTCCCACGTAAATGGTGTTTATCTAAATAGTACAAATGGTTTTGCCGGTTGATGTTCTCTCCATGACAAAAAAACTTCACGTTAGTCACAGATTTAGCATATTAATATCTACTTGAGCTAGTTTGTGTACAGATGTCAGAGAACCAGTTTTGGTTATATTTTTAGGATATAGTCATGTTATTCTTGAGATAATCATATTTCATTATTGGTATTGAAACCTTCATTTGACCCAGACATACTAGTATTTGTTTAGATCTGTATGTAAATTCTCAGATCCTTAATAATGCACTAATGGTTGATCTTTAAAATACACAGAAGTCAGTTGGTTAAATGTCTTTATGAGCTTCTCTGCCCCTTGAGAATGTCTGTGTTTGGTTTAAAGCCTGAGTGCATGGCCAGAATGCTTTTCATAATCTCTGCAAATTCTCAGCAGAGGACATAGCTTTGTTTCCTCCTCCTCTCACTTACGTGTAAAGCTCCAAACCTCCTCTGTGTTTTGTTTTGTTAAAATCTACCAGCAGCAAGCATTTTTGATGCTTGATTTTTGTAGGTTTCAATGAAGACATGGGTGCTCTCTGCAGAAATTCCATCACATACTACACAGTCTTTCCTCTTGCTTCACCTCTACTCTCTCCTTTATTTTCATCTCCCTTTTCTCCTTTCCTTTTTTTCTCCCTCTTTTCTTTTCATTTTTAAAGCAAACAGTCCATCGTCTTGTCTTAAGCAAACAGTGTTACCCACATTCAGGCCCCATTATTTCTCACCTTCTGCTCCAAGTAAGGTTATTGCTGCATTCCCTTAACAAAGGGGTGTTCTTTTTCTAAGAAGAATTCTTATACCAGCTAAAACATTTTTTCTTCTTGTTATGAGTGCATCTCCAAGCTGACCACATTCATTATGTCTAAAAAGCAAAATTTGACAATACATGAGTTTTAAGGGAACCCAGAAGCTGAAAACATTGCAAAAAGGCAAACCCTCCAAAATACAGTATGAAGGCCATAGAATATCCAGAATATTTGCTAATTTCATATCAGTTTATCTCTGCATTATTGGAGTTCTCTAAATTTCCACAGAGCATTACATTTACTGCAAAACTGTCTTCCACTGAATATTATAAAACTTAGAGAAGGATGTTACATGCACCCGTAAGATTCCTCAAGTCCATTCTCTACATATAATGACAAGGACAATGAGGCACCGTGAAGTGACTTTCTCAAAACTACACAGTTTGAGATGGAACTTAGACTGGATTTGTAGTCTGTTGTCTGCATGTTGGGGATTGGTAACTAAGTTGGCAGGCTTAATCACTCATGAGGCTCTGAGCCGAACAAGGGAAGATGTATAAATTCTCACTGATTCAAATTCTGCTCAAATGGCTCCTACAGTAGCGGGGGTTTTTTAAATTTTGTTGCTGACAAAAGCCAAATGGTTCCCTTTCAGGAATTTTTGCTGAAAGAACTGAATTTCCAGCTTTGCCATTTGATGGTTTCTGAATGACAAAAAGCCCAAAAATAATGGGCCAGGGAATTAGCCATGTATTAGGAGGAAGATAATAATTATAATAAAATGGCCTGTGTGGAAAGAAAAAGAGACTGCAAGCGTGAGAGAATATTAGCATAAATATCTCACCCAAACAACCTGTGATCTCACTTTTCCTTTTCTGTTGCATAAACACTGTTTATACTACTGTAAAATTATAACTATGTTGCAGTAAAGCAGTGGTCCTGTTCCTTGGCTGTGTCAATTGTTTTCTAGGAGTCTTTGCTGAAACTGCCTCAGGCTATGTTTCCCAAACTTGCTGGATCATATTTTCTTTTTTAAATAGATGATTCTTATGATCTGTAAACTCTTGGAGTCACTGGTCTGAAGCTTTATTTTGTAGCTTATATTCTGCATAAAAATCATCTTGAGGAGGGGAGAGGATTTACTAAAATGTAGATTCTTCAGTCTCATCCCTGGAGACCCTAATTCGGAAGATCTGGGATGGAGTTGAGGAATTTTCCTTTTTATAGATCCCCTAGTGATTCTAAAAGAGGTTTGAAGTCTGCACTTGAAGAAGTGCTGGTCTACAGGCTATACCAAAGTAAATGGTTAACATGTTTGCTTTGGATTTAAATGTGTTTATAAATGAAACTTTCTCCCAGGAACTCACAAGAAATCATTCCCTAGATCTGTGTTACTTCCCCAACCACTTTTAAAGTATTAACCTTAGATAGTAATTTTATCTTCTTCCTTCATTGCAATACATTTTCCCTTTATTTGATTTTGTTTAAATTACAATAGTAATACTCACTTTTTTGTAACAAATACTATAAAGATATATGGAGGAATGTTGATTATCATAAACCAGCAATACACACAACTATTGTATGCACATCCATGTTACCTATTTTCAAGACTCTGGGGTCAAGATTCACAGCTGGTATCATCATTCTATACCCTTCTCTTTGCTCATTCAAATACGTACAAAAATGAATACCTATACACACAAGGACTTTTTCCATATGAAATTATCTTGTTTGACATCCCCACATATCAGTAGACATAAATGTAATTTTGTTTTTTCCAATTTCTTTATTAATTCATTCATCCATAGAATCACATATATTTATATGTGTAATTTTACATAAAAGAGATAATCTCTTATGTGTCGTTTGAAAATTAGTACCGTTTCTTTTTCTTCTTGAGTGGTCTCACCCTTTTTCTCTGTCTTTTTCACTTCCTTCTAACCTTATTGTATACCTAACAACCTTGCTTTATCTTACGTTTTCCTCTATGGATATATAACCATATATAAGGATTTTATCTATATCTGTCTATCTAGTCATCATATTAAATGCTTTTCTGCATCTTTTTTCTTCACCCAATAGTACTTTATGGAAATGTTACCGTGTCAACTGGTATAAAACTAATTCATTCCATTCTAATTGTTGTGTAGTAGTTCATGGTGAATGTTATTCTGCCATTCCTCTTTATGAAAGAATATTAATTTTATTTCTAATTTTTTGCCATTACGAGCAAAAGTACAGAAACATTCTATACTGGTGATTTTATTGTTATGGAATACATTCCCAGGAGCAGGATTGCTAAGAGAAAGAAAAAGCAGATATTGTCTTACTGCTTTCCAAAAAGATTGCAGTAATTTACATTTCTATCAGCAATGTGTGATCATAACTTTCCCCAGCATCCTAAACAGCATATGTGTCGTTAATTTAAATTTTGACAGTCTAATAAATATAGTGACATTTCATTGTTATATTAATTTATGTTTTCTAAATTTATAGTAAGTTTAAGTTTCATTTTCCTTTTGTTTTTACCATTTAGATCTGCTTATTAGTGAACTACTTATTTATATCTCTTGCTCATTTTTCCATTGAGTTGTTTTTATTGTGAATTTTAACAGGCTCTTTGTACATTATTTCATTGCTCATAATAAACATTAAAACTTTAAAAAAATTTTTCCTATATAAATCATTTAATATTTTAATTCAAAATATGTCTCCTTTCTTGTTTGCATCTTCAGGGTTTTTCTTCTTGGTTAAGAAAAATTCCCACCCTTAAATTAAAAAAAATTATGATTTAAATTTTAAAAATATTTAGGTCTTCTGTCCCCCTGTAATTTATTGTTGCTTATGGTATAAGACAGGGTTTCAACTTTGTTGTCTCCTTCTAAGGTAAATGGTTCATGTTCAGCATTTAATAAATTCTTTATTCTTTTTTAAACATCATTATTATATAGTAAATGAATGCATATCCTGGAATTCTGTTTTTATCCTCTTATTGTACCCAATCTGTTTATTCCTATGCTGATACTATATTAATTTGACAGTAGTTTTATGGTATATTTTGATATTGAGTATGAATCTCCTAACTTATCTTTCATTCCTTTTTCTTGGCTATTCTGAGGATTAATTCTTCCATACAAAATTCAAGATCATTTTATCTGATTCTATAACCAGGAATTCTAACTGGAATCACATTCATTTACATGATAATTTTTAAGGGAATTAATATATTCTGCTTTTAAGTCATCACCTAAGAACATTGTATGTTTTCCCATTTATTCACACCTTGTTTTAAGGCCTTCAGTTAATTTTTTAAAGTTAGATTTGTTGATATATAATTAATAATTGGTAAAATGCATCTTTTTGAGATGTGCTGTTTGATGGATTCTGACAAAGTACGTGGCTATATATATCTGCCACTGTAATCAAGACATAGGACTTTTTATCACCTCCCAAAGTTTCCTTGTGCCCGTGTTTATTTAGTTGTCTTTCCTCACCTCCAACCTCTGACAACTATTGATCTCTTCTTCAATTAGTTTTGCCTTTTGCATAATATTATATAAATGAAAGCCTATAGAATGTAACCTTTGGTGTCAACTTTCTTTCACTTAGCATAATTAGTTTAGAAAGTGTTTATGTTGTTGCGTGTATTAGTAGTTTGCATTTTCATTGTAGAGTGAGTATGCTATTGAATAGGCATTTTTCCATTTACCAGGTGATAAGACATTTTGTGGTGATTATGAATAAAGCTGCCTTATATATTTACATATAGGTTTTAGTGTCAACAAATGTCTTCTTTTCTCTTGGGTAAATAACTAGGAATTAGATTGTGGGTTGTGTGATAAGTTATGAACTTTATAAGACACTAGCACACTATTTTTCCAAAGTGGTTATACTATTTTGCATCCCTGCCAGCAGTGTATTAGTTTCAGTTGCTCTATATCCTGGTCAGGACATGATTTTTGTTAGGTCATGTTTTGTTTTGTTTTGTTTGTGTGTGTGACTTAAGTCATTCTTAAAGGTGTATAATATCAATGAAATTTTATTAAGTTTTTCATGCGCCTTTTGTGGGGGCCCCAGGAGGTTAAGTTTATTTCTACCTATTTCATTACTGTTGTTTTAGACTTTTCCCATTTATGTTTCTTGATGTAGATTGTACACTAAGGTAAAACTGTTGATTTTGTATATCTATCTCTTATCCATCCACTTACAAATCTCTTCTATAAATTGAGTAATTTTTAAATTAGAATCTCTTTGGTGTTTCAAGCATACGAGTGCATTATCGGCAAATGACAGTTTTATCTCTTTTTAGATATATGAGTTATTTCATTTTTAAAATTGAATTTGCCAGAACTCCAAAATAACAATAAAAAATAATGACAGCATTGAACATCTCTGCTGAATTCCAAACTATGAATAATCATTTTTAATGTTTTATCTCTTAATGTGATATTTGCTATTCAACTTTGATGGGTAGATTTATTTATATTTAAGTTATCATTGCTATTCCTATTTAGAGTTTTATTAGGCATGTCTGCTGAATATTATCAAATAACTTCTCAGCATCTAATATGATTTTCTGTTTTACATTTTTGCTATGATGAATTACAGTGATACTTTTTCTGATACTGAATGAACTTTGCATTCTCTACTTCTTTTAATAAATTGTTGGCTATGTAAACTTTATTTAAAGTTGGTAAAAAGTAAAATAAAGTATAGTTTACTATTTTCCTTTTTTATTGAGGTAACATTGATTTATAACATTTAATGTAGGTTTCATTGTGATCTAACTTCTGATAACCATGGTGTGTTCACCACCACAAGTCTAGATTCCATCCATCACCATATGGTTGACTCCCTTTACTCATTTTGCACTCCCCAGACCCCTTTCCTTTCAGGTAATTACTCATCTGTTCTGTTTCTATGTATTTGTTTTTGTTTTATTTATTTACTTACTTATTTAATTTTAATATTCCATGTATGAGTGAAATCATATGGTTATTTTTCTTTTTCCATCTGATTTATTTCACTTAGTATAATACCCTCAAGTTCCTTCCATAATGTTGCAAATGGCAAGTTTTTTTCTTTTTAATGGCTGAGTAGCATTCCGTTGTGTATATACCATATTTTCTTTATCTATTCATCTATTGATTAGGTTGTTTCCATAGCTGGGCTATTGTAAATATTGTTGCAGTGAACACAGGGCTGCATGTACCTTATTGAATTAGCATTTTTGTATTCCTCAGGTAAACACCCAAAAGTGGAATTGCTGGATCATGTGATAGTTCTAGTCTTATTTTTTGAGGAACTTTCATACTGTTTGCCATAATGGCTGTACCAATTTACATTCCTGCCAGCAGAGTATGAGGGCTCCTTTTTCTCCATATCCTCTCCAACACTGGTTATTAATGTCTTTTTGATAACAGCCATTCTAGTGGGCCTGAGATGGTATCTTATTGTGGTTTAGACTTGCATTTCCCTAGTAATCAGTGATACTGAATGTCTTTTCGTTGCCTGTTGGCCATCTGTACGTCCTCTTTGGAAAAATGTCTTTTCAGATCCTCTGCCCAATTTTTAGTCAGGTGGTTTGGTTTTTTGCTATTGAGTTGTATGAATTCTTTATACATTTTGGGTATTTACTTCTTAGCAGATGTATGATTTGCAAATAAGTTCTCCCATTTGGCCCTATTTGGTAGGTTGTCTTTTCATTTTGTTGATGATTTCCTTTGCTATGCAGAAGCTTCTTAGTGTGTGCAGTCCCACTTGTTTATTATTGCTTTTGCTGCCTTTGATTTTGGTATCAAATCCAAAATATTTTTGTCAAGACCAATGCCAAGGAGCTTACTACCTATATTTTTTTCCTAGTAGTTTAATGGTTTCAGGTATTACATTCAAGTCTTTAATCCATTTGGGTTCATTTTTGTGTATGGTGTAAGATACTGGTTTAGTTTCACTGTTTCCCAACACCATTTATTAAAGAGACTGTCTTTTCTCCATTGTATATTCTTGCTTCTTTGTTGTAAATTAATTGCCCATATATATGTGAGATTATTTCTGGGCTTTCAGTTTTGTTCCATTTATCTGTGTGTCTGTTTTTCTGCCAATATCATACTGTTTTGATTACTGTAGTTTTATAGTATAGCTTGAATCATGGAGTGTAATATCTCCAGCTTTGTTCTTTTTATTGGCATTTCTTTGCCTATTTAGGGTCTTTTGTAGCTCTGTGCAAATTTTAGACTTTTTAATTTCTGTGGAAAATGTCATTGGGATTTTGTAGAGATTGCATTGACTCTATAGATTGTTTTAAGTAATGTGGACATTAAACAATATTGATTCATCTGTTCTATTAGCACAGAATATCTTTCCATTTTTCCATCTTCATCAATATCTTATAGTTTTCTGTGTACAGGTCTTTCATCTTGGTTAAATTTATCTCTAGGTATTCTTTTTGTTGTGATTGTAAATGGGATTCTTATTTCTCTTTTTGTTAGCTCATCATTAGTGTATAGAAATGCAATAGGTTTTTATATATTGATATTGAACCCTGAAACTTTACTGTATTCACTTATTTCTAAGTTTTTGGTGGAGACTTTAGGGTTTTCTATATACAAAGTCATGTCATCTACAAACAGTGACTGTTTTACTTCTTCCTTCTCAATTTGGATGCTTTTTATTTCTTTCTTTTCCTTCCTAATTCCTCTGGCTTGGACTGTAATACTACTTTGAATAAGAGTGGCGAGTGTCAGCATCCTTGTCTTGTTCCTAATCTTAGAGGGATAGGTTTCAGTTTTTCACCATTGAGTGTGATGTTAACTGTGGTTTTGTCATATATAGTGTTTATTATTTTGAGATATGTTCCTTCTATACCTATTTTATTGAGAGTTTTTATAATAAATGGGTATTAAATCTTGTCAAATTCTTTTTCTGCATCTATTGAGGTGATCATATAATTTTTGTCCTTCATTTTGTTAATGTGATATACTGCATTGATTTTGTGAATGTTGAACCATTCTTGCCTCCCTGGAATCAGTCCCACCTGAGCATAGTATATCATCCTTTTAATATACCTTTGGGTTTACTTTGCCTAGTTTTGTTGATTTTTTCATCTATGTTCATCAGAAACACTGGTCTGTAACTTTCTTTTTATGTGTTTTCTTTGTCTGGTTTTGTTGTGAGGGTAATGTTGGCCTCATAAAATGAGTTAGGGAATGTTCCCTTCTCTTCAGTGCTTTGGAAGAGTTTGAGAAAGATAAGCATTAAATCTTTTTTGAATATTTGGTAGAATTAACCTGTGAAACAGTCTGGCCCTGGACGTTAGTTTTCTGGGGTAGGTTTTTGATGACAGTTTCAGTCACCTTAGTAGTGATCAGTACTTAGATTTTCTATTTCTTCATGATTCATTCTTAAAAGGTTGTATGATTCTAAGAATTTATCCAATTCTTCTATGTTGTCCAATTTGTTGGCATATAGCTATTCATAGTATTCTCTTATAATCGTTTGTATTTCTTTGGTTACTTACTGAAATTTCTTCTCTCTCACTTCTGATTTTATTTATCTGAGACTTCTCTCACTTTTTCCTTAATGAGACTAACTAAAGATTTGTTAATTTTGTTTATTTTTTCAAAGAACCAGCTGTTAATTTCATTGATCTTTTCTATTGTCTTTTTAGTCTCTATTTTATTTATTTCTGCCCTGATTTTTATTATTTCCTTCCATCTACTGACTTTGGCGTATCTTATTTTCATCTTCATTTGTCTTTAGGTATTTTTTGACTTCTCCTTTGGTTTCTTTATTGACCTAATTGTTGTTCAGTAGCATGTTGTTTAGTCTCCATATATTTGTGGTTTTTTCAGCTTTCTTCTTCTAGGTGATACCTAGTTTCACACCATTGCAGTCAGAAAAGATACTTGATATGATTTTAGTCTTAAGTTTATCGAGACTTGTTTTGTGTTCCAATACATCATCCATCCTTGAAAGTGTTTCATGTGCACTTGAGAAGAATGTATATTCTGCTATATTTGGATGGAATGTTCTATATAAATCTGTTGAGGGCATCTAGTCTAATGTTTCAGTTAAGACCAATGTTTCCTTGTTAGCTTTCTGTCTGGATGATCTATCCATGGATGTAAGTAGGATGTTAAGTCCCCTACTGTTATTGTGTTGCTGTCAATTTCTCTCTTATGTCTGTTAACAATTGCTTAATATATTTTGGTGTTTCTATGTTAGTTGCATTTAAAACAATAACTATTATGTCTTAATAGATTATCTGTTTTATCATTGTACAATGTCCATCTTTGTCTCTTGTTACCCTTTTTGGCTTAAAGTCTGTTTTGTCTGATATGAGTATTACTACTCCTGTTTCCTTTTGGCTGCCATTTGCTTGGAGTATTATCTTCCTTCCCCTCACTTTGAGCCTATCTTTGTCTTTAGAGCTGACATGAGTCTCCTGGAGGCAGCATATAGTTGGGTCTTGATTTTGAAATATATTCAGTCACTTAGTGTCTTTTGATTGGTGAATTCAACATATTGACATTCAAGATGGTTATTGACAGACAAAAACTTAGTACTGCTGTTTTATCTTTATTTTCTGGCTGTTCTATATCTCCATTGTTTCTCTCTCCTTGTGTTTCTGTTGTTTTTTAGTTTGGCGATTTTCTATGATTTTTTCTAAGTTTCTTCTTTTAATGTTTGGTGTCCCTACTCTAGATTTATAATTTGTGGTTACCATGAGGTTTGTATAAAATGTAGATAACATAGTCCTTTTTCTGCTCATAACATCTTGTCTTCACTTGCTTATACAAATCCTGTCCTTTTCCTCTTCCTCTTCTATGTTTTTGTTATTTCAAATTACCCCTGTTTTGTTGGTGGTGACCAAATCGCTAGTTTTTATCTCCTTTAACCTTTATCCTATAATTACATGTTTAACAACTTATTCTGTAGAGTTGCAATTTTCTGATTCTATTTATCATCTTACTCAAATTTTTATGTACTTCTACGTTTTTGTTTCAGGTAGAAGAGCTCATTTCAGCATTTCTTGTGAGGTAGGTTTAATAGTGATGAACTCCCTCAGCTTTTGTCTGGGAAAGCCTTTATTTCTCCATAACTGAAGGATAACCTTGCTGGATAGAATATTCTTGGCTGACAGTTTTTAATCTTTCAATGTTTTGTGTATGTCATTCCACTCTCTCCTGCCCTGTAGAGTTTCTGCTGAGAAATCTGTTGATAGCCTGATGGGGGTTCTTTGTAGGTTACTGTCTGTTTTTTTTTTTTTTTTCCCCTACTTACCTTTAAAATTCTTTCTTCATCATTGACTTTTGACAGTTTTAATACAATGTGTCTTGGAGAAGGTCTTTTTGTGTTGAGATAACTGGGTGTTCTTTTAGCTTCTTGGACTTGTATATCCAGTTTCTTCTCCAGGTTTGGGAAGTTCTCAGCTATTATTTCTTTAAATAAACCCTCTGCTCCCTTCTCTTTCTGGGATACCCGTCACCCTTATGTTGCCTTTCTTGATGGAGCTTCATTGTTCTAGTAGAATTTCTTCATTTAAAAAAAAAATCTTAGTTCTCTCTCCTCTTCTCCTTGAATCATTTCTAGATCTCTGTCTCTGAGCTCATTTATTCTTTCATCCATATGGGCTGCTCTATTTCCAGTGCTTTCTATTTCAGTCTTCATTTCATTTATTGGGTTCTTTAGGTCCAGAATTTGTTTTGTTCTTTATTAGCATTTCAGTCTCTTTGGTAAAGTATTCCATCTGTTCATTAATTTTATTCCTGAGCTCATTGGAATGCCTTTCTGAGTTCATTGTAGCTTGTTGAGTTTCCTCATGACAGCTATTTGGAATTCTCTATCAGCTAGACTGCAAACTTCATGACTTTAAGTTTGGTTTTTGAAGGATTGTCATTTTCTTTTTGTAATGCCATTTTACCATGGTTTTTCATGGTGCTTGATGAATTGTTTTTCTCCCAGCACATTTGAAGTGGCAAATGCCTTTCTTACTTAGGTAAGCTTTTAAAAATTTTGATGCTAACAGTTCAATTGATGGATAATTAAAATACTTCATTTTGTTTTTCAGGAAGTGGTATAGCTTAGGTTTTTGGTTTTTCTTACCTGAGCTGCCTCTGGCTATATCTGAGAATTGGCACTGTCTCTACCAGAGGTATTGCTGGTGCCCTTGTCATAGCTGTTTGTGCTTTTGGAGTCATTGGTGCCTTGCTGCTGCTGGTCTTGCTGCTGTTGCTGGTGTCACCAGCAGAGGCACCAGAATGGCAGGTACCTTTGCCATGTTCAGGGTCACTTGGGTCATGAGCACTTCTGCTGTGGTGGGAGTAAGGAAAGTGAGTGCAGAGAGCTGGGGTCACAGGTGCCTCCCCTGTCTCCAGGATTGTCCAGATTGTGGACTGCAAATTGTGGGCACTGCAGCCACTGCTTGGGGTGAGGGACCACAGTTGAGGGTAATGCTGCTGCTGCTGGAGGGACAGAATTGTGGGCTTCACTGCCTCTGCTACCTGGTCCCTTGTAGCCATGGGTGCCTCTGCAGCTGGGAAACCAGAGTTGTGTCCACTTCGTTCCCTGCTGCTACCAGGTTCTCTGGGACTGCAGGCTTAACTGCCATGGCTGGAAGACAGGGATTATGGGCACCACATTTGCTGTTGCCCTGGTTTTGCCTCCTCTACGTGTTGCAATCCACTAACCTTCACATATTTAGATGTGTGGATTTCTCCAGCATCCTGGCATCCTAGTGTGTTGGACAGGGCATCCTAGTGTGTTGGACAGAGCATCCTTGTTGAATCATATATGTTTTACTAGTTGTAAATTGAAGGAGAGACACAAAGGAAGCATATCACACCACCATGATGCTGACATTACTATTATACATTTCATCTCTCTTTTTTCTAAGGTTCACTTCCACTTCCCAGATGAAATCTTTGAAAATTTTGCTTTTAACCTTGCCCCACCAAACTCCAAATCCTAGTTTAGAAATTTTAGTACCAGGTGAATATTAGGATTTCCATTGCAGTGTATCTTTTCTATTTTGAGAAACTTTATCATATGTATTACACATTCCCATGTAATCTAACATTGTTTATTTGTATTTTACAATACATATTTTAAGATTTACTACCTATCACAATTTTCTCTCCTACTCATCTTCTCATATTTATTAAGAGGCTTTTTATGACAAGTAATATAATGGGTTTAAGCTGGCTGAAAATATAGAAACAATATTAAAAGTTTATTTTATCTTAACAGTTCAGAAGTTGGGTTGATTTTATGTTTTATTGATTCAGTGGTTTAACAATGTCTTCATGCACTCCATTTCTTTCCATCTTTTTACCTTAAAATGCTCGTTGTTGTTTACGCCCTGGAGCCAAACAGAAACCTGGGTAAGATTCTCAGTGTTTTGGATTTCTTTAGTTCCTTTTTTTGTATCTTCCTCTATTGTTTGAGGATGAGGAAATCTACATATACTCTTGAGGCCAGTGTCAGCTTTTTCCTCATGGATCCACAGATTTCTTTTAAGACTCCAGCTGCATTCCTATCATCAGCTTAGGCTCTCCAACCTTGAAAATTCTTCAGTGTCTCTTAGGTAGAACATTACCTGCCTGTGGGAGTTATAGTGGAGTTGGAGTTGGGGTTGGGGTTGTAAATGAAGGCAGGTGGAAAGTGATCAAGCTGTTCTCTCTCCAGGGCATTCCACTCTCTTCTATTCACTGCATTTTGAAGAAAGCTTGGAAGCCACACAGTGACCCTTATATTACAAACTGAATAATATTTCACAACATCTTTAATTACAATACCAGGAAAATACTTTAAAAGATTCTAATTTTGCTATTGGCATTTATTATTCTTTTCTGATTATATGTAATGCAAGTTTTTCCTTGGAAATTTCCTTGGCAAAGCAAGATAGAATAAAATAAAAAATTTTCCACCATCCAGAGGAAACCAGTTTTTTGATGTCTGAATTTTCTTTCTGTATGTTTTTTTCTTTGCAAATAGATGTATCTAGAAAATATTTTATCTTTTAAATATTATTTGAAGGCATAAATGTATATTTTTCTTTATGTATGCTTTAGTTTGCTTCTGCTTTCTGTTCTGTTCCCGGGACGTACCTATCTTTTCTTGTTATAGTATCACATCATTTTAGTTATCATAGATTTATCATGGGCCTCAATATCTAGTACTGCTAGTTTTCTTTCATTATATTTCTAACTTACCAGTTTCCAAGTTTCTTCTTAAGAGCAATGTGTTTTTCTAAGTCATTGAATATCTATTCATGGAATAAAAGATCTAGGTGATCCATTATATTGTGCCTTTTCATACCTACAATATTTTTGTTTCCTTTGCATATAAATAAAGTGTCAGCTTATTATATAATTCTTAGATTAAAGATCATTTTAATAAAATTTTCTAAATATTACTTTATTATCTGCTGGAAATCATTTCCACATAAGAAATTGGAAAAGACTGATTTTTTTATTCTTTGAAATAAGCTCCAAGTGACTTTTTTCTTTATGGATATTTGTAAGATTTGTTTCTGTATCCTTGATAGTCAAGAATTTCACCAGGATATGTCCAGGAATGTGTTTTTCTTTCCAGTCTTTTACCACAGAATTCTATAATTCATTCCAGTCTGCAGGTATCTACCTATCTTTCTATTTTTGAGTTTGTGAAAATATTTTTCTCCTTTGTTTCTTTCTCTCTCAAAGAAGCTCGTAATTGCTAATTTCTGTCTCCATTCTCTTGCTTTCTGTCTGTGTTATTTTTTCCCCCCTCATCTTTATCCTTCCCTCTTTTTTGACATTTAGCTCCTCTGACATTAGTCATTCCCACACTTGTGTGCATACTAGGATCACCTGGAGAACTTTTTATGACACATATTTTCAGGCCCTGTGATATCAACTGAATCAGATTCTGTAAGAATAGCAGCTCATGTCTGTATATTTGAAAAGCAGTCCTTGTGGTTCTGATGCAGTCGACTTGTTGACATTTGAGAGCCAATATTCTACATTTTGTTTCTTTCTACTTTAGTGTTGATTCTGCACTTCACTGCTTCCAATGTATGATTTAATTTTGTTATTTTCATTCAGTTTCACTGAATTATTTTCTTACATCTGCCAACTCAGTTTTTGTCTTAGATAATGTTCTGCCTTGTCATGGCAGTTTCTCTTGTTTCATAGAGTCTATGAAACCAGATGGGATCACATTTCCTTCTATGTTCATAAGCATGTTTTTCCTCTATATCTTAAGTGGATTAATTTCCTTGTTTTGTTCTGTGAAATCTTTCCATTGGCTTCTTGAATTGGAAAAGATCTGGCCAAGCCCAATGTGTACTAGACAAGATGTGTTCATTTGCTTTGATCTTCTTTACTATATATTTCTGTGCTGCCAGATTCTCCTTCTTAGAATACATATTAGAACAAAAGTTGATCTACACAGTCCCTAGTGAAATTTCTATTTTATAAAACCTTTTCTTTACAACTCCTTTGACATAGGGAAAGGATTCTTTCATTTTGATTACCTATTCTTTTTTTAATATGAATAGGTAACTTTATCCTGAATAATGTGCTAGAAGAACATTTTTGTCCCTTGTGAACACTAAATGTTCGAATGGCTTTTCCTATTGCTGTGCTTACCTATTACTAACAAGATCTCAGATTGCACTTTATTAGAGCCTGTGTTCTGTATTTTTGCCCATGTTGCATTGCTAGGAGATGTGGCTTCATAAATGGCTATAAGAAAAAAGTTATTGATAGATAGGTGGAGGAATGGAAGGCAGAACAAATTCTGGCTCTCTTAAAGAAAATATCTTACATAAAAGGGAGGTCAGTGGTTCTGGCTCCATTTCTCTGAAATTAGGGCTCCCTGAAAGTGAGTGGAAATTTTCTCTTTGGTTAATCACTCTTTAGCCACGTCATTGGATCAAAGGTCTAGACCAGCATCCTTAGAAATATGCCAGCCACATAATGTAATTTAAAATGTTCTAGTAACCACACTTAAAAAACTAAATGAAAACAGATGAAATCAGTATTAATAATTTGTTATAGTCACCCCAATAGTCTAAAGTATTATTATTTAAACATGTAACCAATACAAAAATTATTTGAGATAATTTACATTTTTATTTTTTTCAGAGTCTTTGATATATGATATGTATTTTTCACTTTCAGAACGTGTCCATTTGGAATAGCCACATTTCAAGCACTCAGTGGCCACCTGTGATTAGTGGCTATCTTATCACACAGCACAATTCTAGACCGTGATCTTTCTCACTCAGTTCAACTATGCAATTTTATAAGGGAAATATCTTCCCAGATTTCAGCAAATTTTTATAGGTAATTTTGACTTCTACTACTATTTGGACTTTACATCTCTTTCAGTATTTTTATGAAAACTTCTGTGACAAATTTGGCTGTGTAAATTCAATGAGCCATTACCATCTCCTGGAAGATCCTGTTGCTTTGTTACAGCAACCTGAATCCCGTTGAGAGACCAAGCAACACTCGGAGGGTTGGAGAACTCAGGTTTATTATGCCAGAGGGCCCAGAGGAGTTAACACTCCAAGCTCTGGACCCCGATTACAGGTTTACACAGGCTTTTATAGAGTTTTAGGTTTCAATTTTCATGCCATATGCAAATGAGGTGTTAGAAATGGACCGATCAGGAGTGAGCTTTTGGGAACCAATGGAATTACAGGGGTAAATTTTGTTTTCCTAGAAGCAAGCCATTTTATAGAAGCACAAAAGCGGGAAGGCAATGGCCCTGCCTGGGAGGTCTTGCTGGTCCCTTTGTGGGTTTTGCCCCTTCAACTTAAAAAAATTAAATGATAATTAACTTTACTTTCTTGTTTTGAATATTAAATCTAGAGTATTATCTGATTATAGTAAAGCCCCTCAGTTATTTGCCTTACTATGATTTAAAAAAATTTTGATAACAATTGCTTATTTTCTTTGCTGTAAGATGTTTAATATCCACATACATTGTTGATTTTAAATTTACTTCAGCAGCATTTCTTAGAAATCTTCAAAAAGTGTTATTTCTTTCCCTCAAAATCCAAATATTTCTATACCCGTGTGCCTATGGTTGACAATGAAATGGAACTTTTTTCTTCTTCCAAGACATCAACTTCTTTAACCCTAAGCTTTCTGAGTATATGCCATTATTTCTATGTTCCCTGAAGTGAGATAAAGGATCTGGGGGGAAAAATAAAGGGGATTATCACTTCTGACACTATGTGGGATCCCTTTAGATTTTTATCTGTTAGAGTCCTCAAGCCTCCTAGGCTTTTAAATAACATATCCTTGTTCTTCAGGCAGAGAGAATTTAGCTGGATAAACCAGCCTGGACAAGATCATCAGTAACCATTATCTAAGGAAAAGTTGTATTGGGTTTGGAATATACTTCAGGCTATGTATGACCTTGCTAATGGTGGAAGCCATTGTCATACTTGCTCCAGTTGAATGTTAAGTGCTTTTAGATTCTTTTACAGACTAAATGATGTAACTTTTTCCCACTGATCCTGTCTTCATTTCAATTTTAAACATTCTCAATAGGAGAAATAAGAATATTACTGAAAAATATTCTTGTAATGCCCTTGTTGGGGAATATAGGATGAATGTCAATAAATACCGAGACTTAACTGAAATTCTTGCAGCATAATTGACAATTTGTTGGAACCTGTTTGGCTCAAGTTGCAACAATATGTGTCATAATTAGTTGTGAAATGATGGTTTCTGCTGAGACAAAGAAGATGATACTGGGTTGCTTGTGGTACACTTAACTGGTGACCATTTCATTGTAGGATAGTGTCTAGTTTAAAAAACAAACAAACAAAACCTCTGTAGAGTAAGTCTCTGAGCATAGTTAAGAACACCTTTGGGAATAGCTAGTTGCCCTTTCTTCTATGACCAAAGGGATCACCCAGGAAAAAGTGAAATAAAAAATTGGTCCATATCATTTATTTTTGGCATCACTCAGTGTTTCTCCCCAGAGAAAGGGAGAAATCGTTTGATTCCTCATTAATCCACAGGCTCCTTCAGAAAGGAGCCTCATCCTACTTCCATTTGTTTGCTTTGTAAAACCCTGTGAAGACAGATGTGAACCCAACATGAAGGCAGTCTTTCTCTGAGACTCATTTCCCCATGAGACGTTGTCCTTTATAACTAGCTTAAGCAGAATTTTCCATGATGCTTGTTTAGTACTTATGAAAATATTTCATCAAAATTATGTGCATATTGAAATGGTGGATATGGAATTAATCTGGGGAAACTTTGGACAATCACTTGTCTATGGGTATTAGTGTCTCTTTTTGTGCTATATTTTAGTGACCCAACTTAATAATTCAAATGATACCATAGAAAATGTCTGAAAAAAACAAGTGGTTTCCATAAAGAAATGCTTTGTCAGGACAGTCTTCTTATTGCATTAAGATGGGCTTTCCTCTCTGATGAAGGGTACACCATGTCTTGGACCACAGAAGAAATGAGACAATGGTATGGTCTATTTGAAGAGCTGTTCAGAGATGTCCTTCAGGGCAGCTTTGTACTCAAGGCCTCATTTTCTTGTCCTGCATATGAGTAGAGAAGAATGCTTGCTTTAGTCAATGTTTATAACTGTAAATCTCATAGCAGCAAATAAGTAAGTGTGTAAAAGTAGCATGTCTTTGGGAAATCACAGAATTTGGTTAGAATAATAATTTTATCACTTAATAATGTAACTCTTCATACAGTATTTAAATTATTTTGTCTGTTTTTCCTTTTGTATAAAGATTGTTATGTTACTGAGTCCAGGATTGTACTACTTGCAGCACAACAAGCCAATAAATTGAGACATAAGGTGATGGGACAAGGAATAGTGAATTTATTCAGAAAGCCAACAGACCAAACAGACAGCAGACTTGTGTCCCAAAGAACCATCTTACTTGAGTTAGAATTCAGATTTCTTTTAAACTAAAAGGGGAGAGGGTGTGGCTGGTTATTGCAAACTTCTTGCCAGCCAGACCCCAGATGTGATAATCCTTTGTTCTTGCAGCTGTCCATGTATACTTGGTAATGGTTCCCAACTTTAAACAAGACAAATGTTATTCTCTGCTCTGCAACTTTGTATCTCTGTATGAATGAA
This sequence comes from Camelus dromedarius, assembly GCF_036321535.1. Classification (NCBI taxonomy): domain Eukaryota; kingdom Metazoa; phylum Chordata; class Mammalia; order Artiodactyla; family Camelidae; genus Camelus; species Camelus dromedarius. The sequence goes on from NC_087439.1 coordinate 52,952,358, forward strand.
AAGTGTTATACCTTTAAAAGTCAAGCTTGGGAGGCAGAGCCTTGAGAATGGGCTATCATGTATATTTCAGGCTCTAGACAACATTCTTTTACTGTTTGAGACAAAGGTGTAGAGACAGCATGATTCAGCACAAGCAACAGAGCACAAAAGTTAGAGGTAAAGGAATAGATCCAGTATGGAATTAGGTTGGTTCTTCTATCATACAGTTATGGATATCTACTATAGGAAACTGTTTAGAAGATCTAAATAATAAATATGAGTGCTTCAACCATATTGCCAGGTATATAACTAGATGCTGGATTCTTTGCCTCAGTGTGGTCAACAGAATGTTGTTATTTGATAAACTTATGCTACTTTCTTATTTTGAAATTGTCAGTTAATGGATAATGAAAATATGGAAGAAAAGATAGGGTTATAGTTTTCTAGCACAAGTCACAGAAGTGTTTGATGATAGAAAAAGGAAATATTAGGGAATATTATCATTCACCTGTGATTAAGATTGTTTTAAACTTAACATAAAATAATTCTTTTAAAGTTCATGCATAAGGGAAAATAATATATAGCTTACTTCTGATTTAAATAGTAACTTTCCTTGATAAAAATCTGTAATCCTGTCCTTTGCTGATTTCGGTTCATAAAAATCTAGGGTAAAATTGGATTTTAGTGAAAATCTGATGGTGCAAATTTATGTTTCTTCCTTTTTATTTTCTCAATGAATAACTCCTATCTTCAAGATCTTCAAGTATGGTGTACAAAAGTGAAGATAAAATAAAGTATATTTTATAGGAGAATAAATGTTTCATGAATAAATTGATGTGTGCTAGGAAATTCAATGTGGAACATTCTTTTCTTGATATAGTAGCAATTCAAGTGAAAGCATGTTAAATTTAGGGTCCTCTTAAACAGATATTTCTTGGTACTCTTTCTGAATGATGAATACTTTATTTCAAAAATTTATCTGAGGAATTTTATAGATTGGGAAGAAAGGTTATCTTTTTTTTTTTTTATTATATTGTACTAAAATCTCTTCTTTATTATTTCCAGTCAGTTTAAAGAACTTTTTGGTAACAGTTTCTATTGTAGAAGGTGTTATTTAGAAAGAATTTAAAGAATGAATGAAAAAAATTTTAAGAAGGAGATTTTATTTCAAAATCGTGTATTTTCATTGGTACCACCTGTAATTGAGAGGCACTTTGAAATGTTCTGTAGCAATTCTAAAAACCTCTGGCAGTTTCTTGCATTTTATCTGTCTTAACCCACAAGTACAACAGGAATGAAATGACAACATGGCTGACCAAGTCCACAAGGACTTGTGTTGTTGCTACTGTTTAAGAGATCATTCATACCTCATTCAATAGTAATTCCTTTGACTATAACAATCATCTCTCCTCATCCATCTCAGCTAGCAATGCTATTGTTTTTTCTCTAATAATTTCTTATTGTATGTAGATTTCTTTCCCCAACTCAATCATAAGATACCATTTTGTACAAAGTGTAGTCAGACTAATTTTTATATTGCTTTTGTATTTTTCTAGAATAACTTCAGTTTACCATTTGATAGAATAGAAATTTAATCATTTCTTCTTGTCTATAGAAAACCAAACTATGTTGATCTGTATACGTCTATGCTGGAAAGCAAGAGCTCAAGCAGGAGAGTATTTGATACTGAGATGAAGAGCCAGTGCTAAACTCATATTTTATTCCAGGGGGAAATATCTTTTAATTTGGAAGGACAAATACAAAAGTTGTGAACTTAATGTCATCTTGATAATTAATAGGTATATGTATATATTCACAGGGGCCCTTCTCATATTGATTAAAGCTGAATAGAGTGTGTTTGTGAGAGCATGTATGTGTGTGAATGTGTGTACATTTCAAAAAAAAAAAAAAAATCCAAAGAGACATTATATGAAACTTAGAAAAAATTTTTGAAAAGGGGTTTTGGATTCAAACTCTATGGTCTGCATATGTTTTAGAAGAACAAATGCAAATGATCTATGATGTTGTAACAACTTGAGGGCTTGCTATACTTTTGGTTCATCTCGTATGTTGGCCACAAGGTCTATATGAATACATCATTGTTAAACTCTAGAGGGAAAATATGCCTCCAGTAAGAGGCCGGTTGATAACAGCCCCTCAAATGCATTACCCACAAAAGAATCTTCTAATGTTGCATGTGGTGGATAAGCTAGATGGACTGACTCAACATTTATTCTACCTTCCTTAATGTGCTTTCTGTATGTCAGAGACTGGACAGCTTAAAAGTACTTTTCTCAGACTTCCTTTCGAGCAGAAGCTCCAGATATAATTTAAGTTCAGTCAATCAAATGCACTCATGAGGGGCTTGAATGCAGAGCAGAGTGAAGTGATGAGAGGGAGGGCCTGGAGGGGTCCTGCATTTTCTTGGTGCAGGGTCCAGTGCGGGAGCCAGCAAGTCCAGCAACAGCTTCCTGATACTTGGAGCAATGCTGAGGCACTGTCTTCCTGATTCCCAGCTTCCTGTCTGGAGTTCAGGTAGCAGTTTCCTTTGAGCCAGTTATGCAGTAATGATCTGGGAGTTGCTCCTAGAGGCCCAGCCCAGAGCACTTCTAAACCACCCTGCAATTTTGTAAGCACCTCATTCCCAGTGTTAAATCCCTTTACTTTACTATAGCTGCAGTGTCTTCTGTTGTCTACATTGAACACTAACTGGTAGACAGATGCCTGATAATTCTTTTCCTGTGACTCGATCCCTCTCTACACTCATTCCTTGAGGGTCTATTTTAATCAGTACCTACATCAAAAATGTCCTTATAAGGCCAAAATTAACAAAAATACTCTTATGTTTATATACCTAAGAGACACTGTTAATTGAAAATTAATCCAGGAGTTTCAGAGAGGAAGGTGGCATGAGGATAATTTCATAGTTTTACTAGGGACTGACTTTCGGAGATAATACCATATATTTCCAATATGAATAATCTATTTCCAACAATAATTAAGAGCCATCTGCAGACTGGTAATAATTACCTCAAATTTATCACTTTGGTTCATAAACTTATTTACTTTATTATGGATGAAAACTTTGTTAAATTTTATAGGAACAAATGCCTTATGAATACTTAGCAGTCATTTCTAATCTTCTTATAAAGCTCTACAGGTATTATAAAATACAAGAGGATAATCTTTTAGCCAAAGGGAAAAGCTGCATTTTGGGTTTCTTTTTGCTGATACAATGTGTTTTTCTGATTTAGGATGTGTCCTTTTAAGTTACTCTATACAGCCATGGCAATGCCTCAATGAATTTGTCTTTTTTTCTTTTATCTTTTAAAATACTTCATTTTTTAGAACAACTTTTAGATGTACAGAAAATTTGTGAAGATGGTCCAAAGAGTTCCCATATACCCCTTGTTCAATTTCCTCTATTATTAACATTTTACGTAACTATACTTTATTAGTTACAATTGTCAAAGCAGTATAGTATGTTAACTAAGGTTTGTATTTCATTTGATTTTCCTTTGTCTTTACCTAATGATCTCTTTCTATTCCAGGATCCATCCAAGATACCACATTTACATGTAGTCATTCTGTTCCCTTTTACTTATCCACTGAAAGTTACAATATTACAAAAAGTGGTAAGTTATTTGAGGTTTAAATAAATTTTTTTAAAATATATTTATTTTTACTTTGGGGGAGGGATGGAGGTCATTAAGTTTAGTTAGTTTGTTTTTTGTTTATTTAATGGAGGTGCTGGGGATTGAACCCAGGACCTTGTGTGTGCCAAGCACACACTCTACCACTGAGCTATACCCTCCCCCTAAATAAATTTTAGTTGAAGGTACACACCACATTCCAGAAAGGATTCATTCAAAAGATATAGACACAACAATAAAGAGATACAGTTGTTTTGCTTGGTTGCCAGTTATATCATGCCTTCTAAGTTGAAAGTGGGTGTGGGGTTATAATATCCTTTTTGTAGACCTGTTAATAATCCCCCCACTTTTTGCCCTCCTCATTTTTGCTCACTTGTGTTTTCTGTCTCTCTCTCTCTGACTAGGAGGTTCTGAGTTTTCACCTACTTTGGGTCACTTTCCATACCTTTCATTTTCCAGACTGTAACTTCAGCTCTGCCTTGGTCAGTATGCAAGCATTCACTTTAGATATTCATTAAAATCACTTTTATTCTTTTGGTCCCATTTCTCAGACTTTTTTGCTGTTGTCAGTTATACTATATTTATTCCTTTACTATCATTTCAGTGAGTCCTCAGGAGGTAAGGGATATAAATCTGTTTTAAGTCTACCATCTTAACCTGTAAATCTCTTATAAGTGTTTTATAAAAATTATTTTGTCATTATGGTATAGTCATAGTATTAAAAATCCATGTGAAATCACTTACTATTCTTTTTCTTTCATTAAATTAAAAATGATAATCTGTCCTTTTTTAGATGATAATGAAGCACATCCAGTAGAATATTTAACACCTGTCACTTCTTTTATGTAATCTCATTATATCATTCAGCATTTTATTCATTTCCTGGGTTCATTCTGTTGTCTGAAAGCAAAAATAGCCAGCCACCTACAGAAAAAGGATGAGGATTATAACAGGTTTCTTTTGTAATTTTAGTGATTTCACACCTTAAAGGGGGTGCCTGGCCCAAGCATGTTTAAATATGTCATACAGATGGTATGGAACAGAGCCAGCTCACTGGGGTCTCCTCTTTTAGCTAATGAGTTCACTTGCTGCAAAGCAGAATCATTCATGTGTGTATTTCAGTCACCCAGTAATCATCCTATTGCTGGAGGGGTTCCTGCCCTAGAGTTATGGAGAAAGCTGAGAGCATGACAGCCAATGCTGGACAGATGAGATCACAGCACTTTACTAGTCACATGTACTCACAGCCTGGGGGAGGAAGACACTGCATACTATGCTGGGCCGTAAGAGGGTTGTCCTTGGGAACAGAGTGAACAGTCAGGAGCTGGGGTAGGCAGGTTTCGTAGTAACAATAGCGTACCTGCTCCCTGGTTCTCACAGGATGATCTGATCAGCTTCTTAGAATAATTCTGCAGGCTGGCTGGGAACTGAAATTGCTACTCAGGGATAGGCAAGAATTGCCCTTGGTTTGCTTGATAAGGAGGATTGTTTGGCTAGGGGGACTTATCCTTGGGAGCAAAGTAGGGAGGAGAGCCTGCATATAGGCCATTTGAGGCCTTCCCAATTTCGTCAGATCCCAAGGCAGCACATAATATTGGGCCTTAATTTTAGGCCTTAAACTGTAGTGTGCTCCGTATGTAAATAAATAATTTTTAGGTGAGCACTGAGTATGATATTAGTTTTTTCACTTCCACCCCTGCCCCATTATTTAATTACATTTATTAATTTGTTTTCTGAGTAGGCATATTCTTGAGGCATCTTCAATCTGTAGTTCAATCCTGTGAAGAGGTGTAGTTTCTTAAAATGTCTAGCAAAGATTTCCCAGACTAAATGACTTGCCTCAGTGTTGATCATATATAAAATACATTTATGGAGTTAAACAGATTAAGCAGTACAAGTAAACTCTCAGTTGAAGTCAGAGTAATTGAACTCAAGTACTCCGAGAAATAAAATTTCCAGTTTTCCTTCGGGAGATAATTGTTGATGGAAATCTCATGTACTTTCGTTACTCAATGATGCCCTAGTTACACACTAATAAATTTTGGAAACAGTCTATTATAAATTGTATAAGTAACTTGGAGTTCTGACTTTTGAGAGGAAGGGAGATTTGTTAGGTAAATGAAAAATAGTTTAAACAGAGTAATATTTGGATTAAGTCTCAATCAGCTATTTTAATGATTAATGGAAACACTTTTGAATGAAGGTCTGTTTGAGCCATGGAAAAGTAAATTCAATTGCAAACTTAGGAACTATCATTCAGGGAAGGAAAATCAACAAGAGAGGAAAACTGGCATAGTGGAAAGAAAATTGGGCTGTGAGTCAGGAAGCCCAAGAACCTGTTTTGAGATCTGACTTTGAATAAGTTATTGAACTTCTCTTCGTTTCTTTCCACACCTGTAAAATGAGGAATAAGCTAAAACAACCTCATAGATATGACCCAATTCCCAAATTTTGTAATCCAAGAAATCTCTGGACTCTTAACATTTTATGATCATGTCAGCGGCCACATTTTCACAGAGCTTAGGACATCTGCATTCCATTAAAATACATATCTGCTTCCTTTGTTCAAAATATCTGTTTATATGAAATCTTTCTCCCAATCATTATCCCTCTTGGAAATTAAATAAAAGTCTAACTGGAACGCCAAAGCATAAACACACTAATAAACATTTTAATGTAGTCACCTTGTTAATTTTCAGAGAACACCATAAAGAAGTCATAAAATACACTCCTCAGCTAAGAATACCATCAGCCACTGGCTAGGACATTACTTCCCAGTATGTTAGAAACTCCTTATCAGCAGCTGAAAAAAAATAATGCAGTATTCTTGTAATGATACTTAATAGAAAAGGGATACAAGATATCTTTGAAAATAAAATAAAAACATGGGGAAAGGCTGTTTCTTAGTTAGCCAAAATTAGCCAGCTAAACAGCTCCAAAAATGATTTAAGTTGTACTACCAGTAGCCTTTTCCTTGGTGTCACAAAATTACCATGGATTTGTTTGCCCTTTATCTGGAATAGTTAATAGTAATAGTAGCGGTACTGATAGCTGATGTGTGCTGAGTACTTACTATTCAAAATGCTTCATATTCATTAAGTCATTTAATCTTCATACTTAGGTTACATGTGAGAAGTTTGGGACAAATAGTGTTTAAACATTTACTCAGTCACACAACTAAGGGTTAAATGGTAAGGCAATGATTTGAACCTGGCAGTCTGACATACGAACCGTTATGTGGAGGAGCATGGAGGATAATCGTAGAATAAACTGCCAAAAGGCAAGCTAGTGCCGCCAAAATATCAAGCAAGTTGAGAAAGGCACAAGAATCCTAATGTAGATCGAAAAGTAGATGATAATATTCTATTTTGCACTTGGGAAGAAAGTCATCGTTTTCTTCTTGCCTTTCTCTTTGTTTTTCCTAAATATATATGTCACAGAATAGTCAAGGGGGCCTTTTGAGAGGCAGAGGAAAGATTTAAGGGAGATTTAGTGTTGAGCATTTTGGGAGAGAGAAAACACACACTACTTCTTGCCCCTCAGCAGCCATCTTCTGCTCCTTGCTTGCTGGGAGAGTCTGCCTCCCATGAGAGAAGTTGAGAAGGCCAAAAAGGCTGAGAGGGAGCATTTTTAAACTGCAGATTCTATTCTCTAGTAGACATAGGACTGTGTAAGGTAATCTATTTTTAATTCAGTAAGATTTGGTAGTTTTTATCTTTCATAGTATTTGCTTATTTCATCTAAATTTTATATTTATTGATGTAAAGTTGTACATAATATTCTTTATTATTCTTTTAATGTCATAGGGTATATAGTCAGGTTCCCTTTCTTATTTCTGATACTGGTAATTTGTGTATACTGTCTCCCTTTCATCAGTCTGGCTAGAGGTTAATTAAATGTATTAATCTTTTCAAAGGATGAATTTTGGGTTTCATTGGTTTTATTTATTGTCTTTCTGTTCTATATTTTACTTACTACTACCCACACTTTTCGTTTTAAAAATATTTATTTATTTATTTATTTATTTATTTATTTATTTATTTATTTATTTAATTTTATTTTTGTGGGGGAGGTAATTCGGTTTATTTAGTTTTTAATGGCGGTACCAGGGATTGAACCTAGAACTTCCTGCATGCTAATCACACACTCTATCGCTGAGATACACCCTTTTTTCCCTGTTCTGTCCACATTTTTATTGTCTTCTTTCCCACTATTTTGAATTTAATTTGCCATTCCTTTTCTAATTTGGTAGACTGAAAACTTAGAAAACAAAAAATCTCAAATCCAATGTCTAATACAATCAATTAATGCTTTAAATATCTAAGTACTACTTTACCTGCATCCCACAATTTTGAAATGGGATGCTTTAAATATTATTTAGTTCAAAAGTATTTTCCAGTTTTCTTCATAATTTAACCCATGGGTTCAAAGGGGTGATTTATTTAATTTCTATATATTTGGTACTTTTGTTTTTGTTGATTTCTAATTTAATTTGTTGTGGTCAGAGAACATACTCTGTAATTTTTTAGTGTTTTGAAATCTGTAGAGACTTGTTTATAGACCTGCTGTTGTCTTTCTTGGTACCTATTCCATGTGCATTGGAAAGGAATGTGTATTCTGCATTTGTTAAGTGGTAATGTTCTATAAATGTCAAATAGACAATCACAAAAGTGATTGATAGTATAATTCAGAGATACTCTACCTTACTGATTTTATTTCTCTAGTTCTTGTATCAATCACTGAAACTGATGTGTTAAAGATTCCAGCTATGATTGAGCATTTGTCTGTTTCTTTATTTCTGTAAATTTTTATTTCATATATGTTGAAGCTCTTTTTTGAGAGGCATATATGTATACGTATAATTGTTATCTTACTAATGTTCTGACTCTTATTATTATTAAAAGATTCTTCATTGTCTATAGTAATGTCTACTCTTTAAGTCTATTTTTTGATATAAATAAAGCCACTCCAGCTTTCTTACTCTGTTTTACATGACATATCTTTTCCCAGAATTTTATATTTATTATTTGTGACTTTGCACTTGTGTCTCTTGTAGATAGCACATAGGTGATACCTTATTGTAGTTTTGATTTGCATTACTCTAATAATCAGTATTATTGAGCCTTTTTTATGTGCCTATTGGCAATTTGTATGTCTTCATTGGAGAATTGCTTATTTAGGTCTTCTGCTTATTTTTGGATTGGGCTGTTGTTGTTGGATTTTTTGTTGTTAAGTTGTGTGAGCTGGTTATATATTCTGGAAACTAAACCATATCAGTCACATCATTTGCAAATACTTTCTCCCATTCCGTAGGCTGTCCTTTTGCTTTGCTTATGGTTTCCTTTGCTGTGCAAAAGCTTATAAGTTTAATTAGGTCCCATTTGTTTATTTTTGCTTTTATTTCTATTGCCTGGGTAGACTGCCCTAGGAGAATATTGCTAGGATTTATGTCAGAGAATGTTTTGCCTGTTTTCTTCTAAGATGTTTATGGTGTCTTGTCTTATATTTAAATCTTTAAGCCATTTTAAGTTTATTTTTGTGTAAGGTGTGAGGGAGTATGTTAACTTCATTGATTTACATGCAGCTCTCCAGTTTTTCCAACACCACTTGCTGAAGAGACTGTATTTTCTCCATTGTATATTCTTGCCTCTTTTGTCAAAGATTAATTGACTGTAAGTCTGTGGGTTCATTTCTGGGCTCTGTATTCTGTTCCATTGACCTATATGTCTCTTTTTGTGCCAATATTACACTGTGTAGATAACTGTAGCTCTGTTGTATTGTCTGAAGTCTGAGAGGGTTATTCCTCCAGCTTCATTCTTTTTCTTCAGTATTGCTTTGGCAATTCTGGATCTTTCTGTGATTTCATATAAATTTTAGGATATTTGTTCTAGTTCTGTAAAAAATGTCATGATTAACTTGATGAGGATCTCATTAAATCTATAGATTGCTTTGGGTTGATTGGAGTTTTAATTCCATTGATATTTAAAGCAATTTTTGATATTGCTTATTTAGGGCTGTCATGCTTTTGGATCTTCATTTGCCTCATCTTTTTTTCCCCTTTGTTCCTCCTTTTCTGCTTTCTTTTGTTTTATCAGATAGTTTTATTTCAGTTCCTTAATTGGATTTTTTAGCTCAATTTCTTTCTTTTATAATTGCTTTCTTTTATAATGATTATTTTAAGGATTGCAATATGCTCTTAAATTTATCCCAATCTGTTTAACATTATTACCTAAATACTTCACGTAAATTACAGAAACTTTGAAGCAGTATACTGTAACTAATCCCCTCTCTTTAATGTTACTGCATCTGTATGTATACGTTATGAATTCATTAGATATAATGTTTTATATTTGGCTCTAAACATATATCCCTTAAGGAAATTAAGAAAAGGAAAAGGATTATAGTACCTTATTTTTAATCACATTTATAATTTCTGGTACTCTCCATCCCTTTCAGTGGTTCTGAGTGTTTCCTTCAGACTGAAGAACTTACTTTAGTACTTTCTGTAGTTCAGCTTGGATGGCAAAAACCTCTCTCATTTTTTGTTAACTCCCCAAAGCCATCTTTTTTAATTTTCTTTTTTGGAAGATAGCTTTGGTAGGTATTCTATTCTCATTTGATGTTTTCTTTTCTTTTAGCACTTTTTCATGTCTTCTGGATTCCGGTTTTTAAGAAGTTAGTTTTTGCTTAATATATTTTGAAGCTCTGTTATTATGTACCTACAAATTAGGGTTATTATGTCCTCTTGATGAATTATTCCTTTTATTGTTATGAAATAATCTATATCCCTGGCAATATTCTTTCCTCTGAAATTTACTTTATTTTATATTAACAGAGTCACTCCAATTTTCTTTTGATTACTGTTAGCATAGTATATCTCTTTCCCATCATTCTATTTTGAATCAAATCTGACCTTACACTTAAAGTAGATTCTCGTAGGCAGCTTATAGTTCGGTAACACCAATCTGAGAATTTTTGCTTTTTATTTTGTGTCTTTTGATTATTTACATTTAATGTAATTATTACTCCTTCTAATACTTTCATGTAATTCTTACCCTAACCATGGTAGTTTTCCCACATGCATGCACTAATCATTAATCAGCTAATCCAAGAAGTTACTCCACAGATCTCTAGGCTTCCCATTCTGTGGAGTGTTCTCCTTTTGGGTACTATGTTGTGCAGACTCTTAAGTGTCTTGATCTTCCTAGTCTTCCAGCTGCATCTCAGCTCAGGGAACCCGCTGAGCTGTACCTGGATTGTTCTTCCCTATGCTGTAGCCTAAAAACTCCCTCCAGACAGTAATCTGGACAATTGTAGGCCTTGCTTTTTTGCTCCCAAACTTTTGGGAATCACTGTCTTATACTAAATGATATCCATATTTTGTCTGAACTTTCAGTTGTTCCAGTGAGAGGGTAAATCCAGTCTTTGTTACTCTATCTCAGTCAGAAGTAAAGGTCCTGATCAGAGTAAATTTAAGAGATAAAAATACTGCATAAGTAATCTAGATGTCAGGTCCCAGTCACTATATTTTTATATTTATTTACTTTTTGAGATATAATTTATATACTATAAAATACACAAATCTTAATATGAAGATTGATAAATTTTACACATGTATAAACATAGGAAAGTATCACCCATATCAAGATACAGAACGTTTGTACTATCCTAGAAGATTCCTTTGCATCCCTTCCCTGTTAGTACCTACATCTCTGCTCTGCAGAAGTAGCACTATTCTAACTTCTACCACCATAGTTTACTTCTATTTTGTTCAAACTTGATATGAATGGAAATATATTTTTTGTACCTTTTTGTGCAATGGCATCTTTCACCATATTGGTTTTGAGATCCATATGTTATGTTGTGTATATCAGTAATTCATTGATTTTTTAAAAAAAGTTACTGTGTACTATCATTTAAAAAAATTTTATCCATTCTCTTGTTGATGGTTATTTGGATGGTTTCCATTTGGGGATTTTTTTGAATAGATTTGTTATGAATATACTTGCAGTCATTATTATAATAATTTTTTTCTACAGGAATCAAAAAAATGAGCAAGAAAACCTTTTACTGAAATTAGTAGTTGATAGTAAGTGATGCTGTTTAGAACCATTTAATCTTAAATAGCTACTTATACAATATTTCTGCATATCTTCATTATAATAATCATTTAGATTATATACAAAGATGACCCAAATTATTACTTGTTTTAAACTGACTAATCTCCAAAGAAAGGTTTTTAAATGATAATTTGTGCATGCTATAATGATAATTTGAATATAACCTGAGTTAATAAAATTAATATCTTGTGGGCTAAGCTTTGCTGAACACTTACTAGGTACTGTTAATGTTAAAGATGTTTTATCTTCGCAACAATAGAAGTAGAAAATATTCTATGTAACTTGTGATATAACTGAGCCTTACTTATGTTAAGTGAGTTGTTCTATATAACATACCTGTAAATAAACAGTGTTGCTAGAATTAGAATTCAAGTTGGTCTGGCTTCAGTGCCTGAGATTTCTTTATCAAAGCAGATTTACTAATAGGTGCTGCTGACTAGAAGAGGGATAACTAATTTATGTGCATTACTAAACTTTTCTGATTGTTAGCCAATTCTATTACTATGATTTTGATTACCAAGTTAGTACTTTTAAGTACAGAACATATCACAATTCAGAATTCATATTTCAGCAATGGGGTTATGTCAGCACAAATTTATACACTTGTTTACAGAACAGTTCTTTTTAGTGGTTCAGAGACTGTGATATATTGATGCTAGTCTTATGATTGCTTTTATACATCTTTAGCTGGGCATTATTGGTCTAAATCAATCTTGATTATGACATGTTCAGACATCATCACTCCCACAATGAATCCTTCTTAACCAAATGATTTTTTTATGAGGAAAAAGCAATAAAACAATTTTATTCCTCAAGTATTCTTTAGTTTTATAAAAATGACTAATTTTAGTTCCCATGGAATTGTTGAAAGTTTCTCTATGAAAGCCATTTAGTTGTGGTCTTGTTCTGTCAATTCAATCGTTAGTTTATTGTAACTATAATATAATAATCATGAAGGACAGATAGCAAGGTAAGCACACACTAATTTCCTATGACACTAGCAGCATGATGATTATGGAAATGCAAATGAAGCTCTTAAGATACAGGAAGTCCATTACTAGGATGTAGTAAGATGTAGTTCATAGAGGCATTTATTTCAGCTGCACCTGTTAGTCAAATGCTCTATCAGCATTTAAACATATGTTTTCCAAGGTTATGGCTAGGCTATTTAAATGTTTTCTAAGCAGGGCTTAAATTACAAGCACCTAAGCTGACCTTGAAAAATAGACTCACACATATAAATGCAATGTAAGTTGATTTGAGCTTTAAGCCAAGAAGACATGATTAGTAGTTCTGTGGATTGACAAGGGAATAATTTAAGATCATCAGTGATTTAAGCACTGATCAAGCAACAGAAGTGAACATAGCTGGGTATGGATCATAGGTAAATTTAAGAAGTGAATGTAAATTTAGAAGGAAATAATAGTATTTCAGTTGATTTTAAAGACTTTTTTTTTCCCCCAAAGAGAGATAAAGAAGGTAATTCAGAGGAGGTAAAGAAATTGAATGTGACGTGAAGACTCCTAGAAATGCAGAGGAGGGTGATGTGAACTAGTGGAGAGAGAGTTAACTGAAGAGTTAGGTCAGGATTTGAGAACTCTCATCTCTCTTACCACTGCGTGGCCCTCAGCATGTTGCAAACCTTTGACATCTGATTTCCACATCCACAAAAGAAGAGATTGTAGTAAATGAGGCCTGAAGGCCCTCTGGTTCTGACCCAGTGACTGAGTTTCCTGCTTACTGGGAGCACAGATCAGAATTATTGTCATTGGGAATAAGGGAACATGTCTAGTTTTCCAGTCTGTGGGAAAAGTTTAGGCTCACCTACAAAAGAGGTTAGCAAAAATATGAGGGTCATTTTAACCATAACTGTGGATTAAATTGATTAGCTTACTCCATCTACCGGGTAGTAACTGTACAATAGGGTCTTTTACTACCTGATTTACTTGTAAATTAGAGTTGCAATTTCCTAGAACCACTTTGCCATTGACCTTATGGAAAATAGCCCTAATCTTAGTTAATAGTCTCTAAGTAAGCTATTTCTGGCCATTTTGTAAGAAATCCATATTTAATTAAGATTATTTATGAGTGGTCTTTAAAAAGAATAGTTTTCACCACCTTAACAAAGTGAAAGATAAAAATTATGTGATGATTTCCATAAATGCAAAAAAATGACAAAATTCAACATCCATTTTATCACAAAATGTTTTTTATCATAAAACTCAGCAAAGCAGTTATAAAGGGAATGTACCTCAATGTAACACAGGCTATATATGACAAACACATAGTTAACGTCATACTCAATAACGAAAAGCTAAAAACTTTTCTAAGACAGGAACAAGACAAGGGTGCCCACTTTCATCACTTTCATTCAACATAGTACTGGAAGTCTTAGCCAGAGCAAGGGAAGAAAAAGAAATAAAAGGCATCCAAATTGGAAAAGAGGCAATAAAACTCACTATTTGCAAATGGCATAATGTTATATAACCCTAAGGACTCCATCAAAAAACTGTTACAACTAATAAATGAATTCAGTTAAGTTGCAGGATACAAAATCAATACACAAACTCTGTTATGTTTCTATACACTAATAACAAACAGTCAGAAAGACAAGTTAAGAAAACAATCCTATTTACCATTGCATCAAAATGAATAAAATACCTAGGAATAAACTTAACCAAGGAGGTGAGAGACCTGTATATAGAAAACTACAAGACAATAGTGAAAGAAATGGAAGAAGACACAAACAAATGGGAATTTATTCTGTGCTCATGGATTGAGTGAATTGATATTGTTATAATGCACAAAGGAATCTATAGATTTACTGCAATCCCTATCAAAATTCTAACGGTAATTTTCATAGAAATAGAACAAATAATCCTAAAATTAGTAGGGAACCACAAAAGACCCCAGAGTCAAAGCAATCCTGAGAAAGAACAACTAAGCTGGACACATTATACCCCTGATTTCAAACAATATTAGAAAGCTATAATAATTAAAACAGTATGGTATTGGCATGAAAACAGACACATAGATGAGTGGAACAAAACAGAGAGCCCAGAAATAATCCATAGGTATATGGTCAATTAATTTACTACAAAGGAGCCAAGGATATACAATAGGGAAAGGACAATCTCTTCAAAAAATGGTACTGGGAAAACTGGACAGCCACATGCAAAAGAATGAAACTTGATCACTATCTTACACTATACATAAAAATTAACTCAGAATTAATTAAAGACTTAAATATAAGACCTGAGAGCTGAAAGCATAAAAGTCCTAGAATAAAACATAGGAGGTAAACCCCTTTACATAGGTCTTGGGGATGATTTTTTGAATATGACACCAAAAGCAAAAGCAGCCAAAGCAAAAGTAAATAAATGGGACTACATCAAACTAAAAAGCTTCTGCACAGCAAGGGAAATCATCAACAAAAAGAAACGGCAAACTGATGAACAGGAGAAAATATTTACAAGTCATATATCTGATAAGGGGTAAATATCCAAAATACACAGAGAAATCATATAACTTAATAGCAAAAAAAAAAAAAAATTCAATTAAAAACAGGCTGAAGATCTGAATAGGTATTTTTCTAAAGAAGACATACAGATGCCCAATAGGTTCATGAAAAAAAAGATGTTCAAAATCATTAATCATCAAGGATGTGCTAGTCAAAACTACAATGAGTTATTACCTCACACCTGTTAGAATGGCTATTAATCAAAAAGACAAGAAATAACTTTTGGCAAGTATGTGGAAAAAAGGGAACCCTTGTGCACTGTTGGTGGGAATGTGAATTGGTGCAGCCACTATGGGAAACAGTGTGGAGATTCCTCAAAAATTAAGAATAAAACTATGTGTGATCCAGCAATTCCACTTCTGGGTATTTATCCAAAGTAATGAAAATACTAACTTGAAAAGATCTGTGCACCACCCTCCAATGTTTCATTTATACTAACCAAGATATGGAAACAACTGAAGTGTCCACCAATAGATGAATGAATAAAGAAAATTTGGTGTATATACACAACAGAACATTATTTAACCATAAAAAGAATGAAATCTCACCATTTTTGATAACATAGATGGACCTCAAGAACATCATGCTAAGTGAAATAAGTCAGACAGAGAAAAACAACATATGATCTCTCTTACATGAGGGATCTAAAGAATGAACAAATAAATTTTAGACACAAACAAAAGAACAAGTTCCTAGATACAAAAAACAGACTGGTGGTTGCCAAAGGTTGAGGATAGGGTTGGGATAAATAGATGAAGGGGTCAAAAGCCTAAAGGAAAAAAAAAAAAAAAGCTTGGGGTATAGTTAGTCTGGAGACTATTAGGTCCTGGGAAAATTGACTTATGAAACTAAAACTCATGGTATTTTGGGGTCTACTGGAAGTAACAGTAAGTCCTAGTACAGTGTAATGGTAGTATTTTCAGAGCACCATTGACGTAGATTCCTGTGATCTGACTCAAATGATCCTTCCATCAGGAAATACATGTAGCATATTTTATTCTGGCCTAACAAATGTTATTAATAGATTTGTGTATTTTTTTGAGCACTTCTCCTAAGATTACTTTTGTCAGGGCAGTTTTTTGCATTGATTAGTGATTTCACTTGGCAATTGTTTTTCATGATATTGCATCATGCTGTCACTTATTTGGAGGGGCTCCAATTTTTTTTATAACTATTTTAAATGCCATTCGTGGCTATGAGAGCTGAGTCTGCCAAAGCTCCTTGAGCAGTTTTCTTGTTACCATGAATTCACCATCTTTATAAGTAATCAAAAAAAAAAAAAAAAAAAAAAAAACCAAAACCAAAGTGAAAAAAAAGTAACAATTTTCCTTTGTTAGCAGATTTGAGGTATAGTGAAATTAAAATATGTTTTCTATGGAAAGAGTTTTTTTGGTTTTTGCTTCTTTTAATCAAAATGGCAGATGTACTTCATTAATTAAAAGAATATTTATTGAGGATCAACTATAGGCTAAGTGTTGTTCTAGAAGCAGAGAATATAGCAGTGAACCATCTCAGACAAGGTTTCAGCTCTCATAAAGCATATGTGATAGTGTGGTCCAAGTAATTTGTAAAATTAGAGTCTCACATAGTGATAAGTACAGAGAATAGCTAGTCATGAAATAGGAGTGTTGGCTATCTCAGATGAGAGCAATCAGAGGAGGATTCTCTGAGGAGGTGACTGTGAACTGAGATCTGAGTGAAAAGAAGTGAGCTAAGGCAAGGTCAAGGGTGAAGACATTCAAGCTTACAGCAAGCACAAAGACCTGGAGCAAAGTGTATGCTTGGGGTGTAAGAAAAGGTCAAGATGGAGAAAGTATTGTGAGCAAATAGGAAGCATAGTTCTCTGAACCTTAATTTGCTGAGCGTAAAATAAAGATTATAATACTTCCCTCATAGAGCTGTTAAGGAAATGGGAGCACACCTACTGTGTACCAATGCTGCTGTTGTGAACAACAAATGCATGCTCTTGTTCAGCGCATGAAAAAAGACCTGACTTATGTTCAATATGTAATTTTTGTAATTATGCTATTTTATCCTTGAATAGATGAATGGTTTATAGTTAGAGTTTGCAAAACATTTCCATGTGTCTTATACAATATATTTCTTAGACTTTTGAAGCAGTGTACAGCATTCCTGGTCAGAATTTTATGTGTCTGGTCATTTGCCAGTGAATGTCCTGTTATCTCTTTATGGCTGATTCTGAATTATAAGGTAATTGTTGTTGAGACTGGTTGTAAAAACCCAAAGGCAGCTGCTCAGAATCTGAAAGTACCCTTGTCAAAAGAGGTTGCCATTTAATAATATTTTTTCTGGAAAATTTAAAATATATATGCATAAGTATTTGAAGGATTGAAGTGTATTCTAAGTCTATAGTGAAATAGAATTATATTCTGGACAGTGTATCCTAAATCTATAATGATACAGAGTTATATATGAAGAGTTCACATCATTGTAGGGCATGTTGTTTTAACACATTTGGAGTCACATTATATAAACCTAGAATCATAATAGCTTAGTGGGAGAAGGTACTTCAGAGATTAGATTGTCTAGTCTATTAATTTTACATTTCACAAACTATGCTCCAAAGAATATTTCAGTAGATATTAACAAGCATTACATATGTGTGCATACACACTCTCACACACACAGTTGAAAAGCAGGGTTTTAAAAGAACTTCTGTGGCTTTCTGTAGGGCTTAGAGCTTTCATCTGTTAATACACATTGTGAATTCTCAAGTCAAGAATATAAATTATAGCAATTTTCAAACTTGTTTAATCAATTACATAATCTTTATCCCAACCCATGGAATAGTTTTTAATATCTCATTTTACTAACATTTCATGGAACACAATTTGGAAAAATGTGACTTAACTTTCTACACAATGAAGGAATGTTCTTGCAAGCATCTTTCATGTGTGACTGTTTAACTTTGGTTTGAATAATTCTAGTAATGGAGATCTTCCAATCCCATATTTCCAAATATTTCCTTGCACCTCGTACTCAATACTTTAGTTCAGCCTCCTATAGGTATAATGACAATAATTGACATTTATGGAACACTTATTATTGCTAGAAACTTTAAAGAACACTTTATATCTGTAAGTTAACTGAACATGTTTAACCTATGAGGTAGGGTACTACTTTTATCCTCATTCACAGTTAAGGAATTTGGGCACAGGGAAGTTAAATATCTTGTCCAGGGATTTATTTAACTTGGACAGTTAAATAGCTGTAATTCATGAGGCCAGTGTTCAAACAGAGGTACTCTACAAGTAGTGGGGAAAAAACATTCTAGTCTAGTCTTCTGCATTTTTTCAACAATGTAATTCAGTGCAATTCAAACAACTTAGATCTATATTGCTTGTATGACTTTGTCTTTTTTAACTTTCATATACGAGGCCCAGACTTCCTCCACGTGACATTATATCATATCTCCTCCAAGTCTTCTTTCTTGAAGTTAATCATCTAACTTGAGTTAATCATCCCCAATTCTTTTATCTCTTTTTCAAAATGGTGTATTTCCCCAATCTGCTTCCTAGTCTAGTATTCCAATTTGACATGTTTTCTCTTAATATTCTCTTTCTGATATTTTTGAATTAAAACAAATAATACAGCATAAGCTTTGGAATCAGAGCTAGATGTAGGTGCTGGCCCACTGCTTCATTAACTTGTATTGACAGAGCTCAGGTTTCCTCCCTTATAAAACTGGGAGTATAATATGTACTTTAGTTATTGTCTATGAGGATTAAATGGGATGATGTATTTTTAGGGCACATTTATTTGTTCTGGCACAGGATAGGCGGTGCAATAAATGTTGATTCCTTCCTCCTTTCCTTTGGTGATGCCAATCTGGTCCATGTATGGGGGCTCCTTCCTGCCCAGGTTGCATTTCTACTCTACATCTACCCATAAATCATTTTTTTCCGTCCACTGTCTTTCCTGGAAGATAAATGCATTTTCTTATCTTTTGTTCAGAGATTTTGTCACCTTATAATGAACTGTCTTTCATTTTGTCCCCAAATCATGGGGGACCCAAATTCTGGCTGTGTGTAGCCTGAATAATGACCCCCAAATATGTCTCTATCCTAGTCTTCAGATATTGTGAAAATATTAGTTTATATGACAAAAGAGACTTTGCATATGATTAAATTGACTACCTTGAGATGGAGAGATTCTCCTGGATTGTCTTAGTTGGTTCAGTGTAATCACAAGTGTTCTTAAAAGAGGAAGGCAGTAAAGTTAGAGTCTAAGAGAAGGTACATGGATTGAAACAGAGCACAAAAATTGAGTGGTATCCATTGAAGATGGAGGAAGGGACCATAAACCAACCAGTGTCGGAAGCCTCTAGAAGCTGGATAAAGCAAGGGAACAGATTCTCCCTACAGTGTCTAGAGGGAATGTAGCCCTGTAGACACATGTTAGATTTCTGATCCTCAGAGGTGTGAGATAATAAAATGAGTTAATCCACTCAGTTTGTAGTCATTGTTTATAGCAAAAGTAAGAAATTTATACACTGTATGACCATGTGGCAGTTAAACTTTCTAAGGCTCAGTTTTCTATCAGGATTGTGGTGAAGTTTGGATATAATACATGGAAAAATCCTCTACAAAATTCCTAGAACATAATAAACTCTTGATAAGTGTTAGAAGCTGTAATAGAGGAAATAGCATTTCAAACACTTTCACTATTTAATTGAAGCCCATATGTAAGCATGGCATCATCAAAATTGTGAGACCTGATCTTGTGCCTGATTCAGGGATCTTTATGTAGCATTACTATGGCTTCTGGCTTCAGTCATTAATTATTATATGTTGTATCTTTACTTAAAACACTCTGATAGCTCTTTCTGTCTCATTGAAAATAATATTTGAACATGGAGCATGGTTTACAAGGCCATGCAGAATCTGGCTTCTGCCTGTATTCATAGCCACATGTCAGTCATCTGCTCCAACCACTCTGCACTTCCTTACCTCAGGGATTTTTGTTAAATATTTCTTCTGCTCAGAGTGTAGCACTATTTCCTTCTGATCACTCAGGTCAGCTCAAATATCCCATCTTCAGGAAGGCCTTCTCTGATGGTACCAGTTTATGTTGCTCAGCAACCAGGCTCTCTCTCTCTCATATTCTCATTTCTTTGACTTCATCATACTTATATTTATGCCTGTTTTTGCATGTTCACTATCCATCTCCCCTACTTTACTCATGGTGTAAGCGCCACAAATGCAGGAAACTGTCTGCTTTGGTCACAGCTGTAGGTTCACTATCCTTCGCAAGACACCTGGGGTATCAAAAAATAAATAAAACATGAATAGTAGCTTCTAGTGCTTGTGGCATTTCTACTCTACTGAATACCAGGTTTCCTGATGGTACTCATCTCCTTGTATGTGGCCTGAGAGCAACTCTCCTACCTGTTGATGGTTCAGATCTCTCTACCAGCAGCTGAAAATCCTAGTATGGCTCTGTATAATCTCCAAGTCCTGGCTTTCCACTCTGGTTTATCTTCAGTTTACAAATCCCTAGATCTTAAGGGCTAAAATTCCAGCTACCATGCTTTTGACAATGTCTCTTACTTCAAGCTTCTTGTTTACTGTCTACAACTGAAATGTCTGTCTACTTCAGATAATCTAAACCAGTTCTACCATTTAAAAAATTCTAGATAGTTGCCATATAGTTTACAACATTCATTTTACTCACCACTGTCTGTATTCAGGTATTATTACACCATTTCACATTCAGTATAAGAAGCTTATGATAATACACTTCCAAACTCTCTCTTTGACCTGTTTTGTTATTACTGTTATACATTTTATTTTTATATATTTCATAAACCCCACAATAGAATATTAATATTATTACTTTATAAAGTTAATTATTTTATAGCAATTAGAAATAAGGAAAATTTATTTATCTTTGTTGTTCCATTTTCAGAGATCTTCATTTCTTTGTGTAGATCCAAGCTTTGATCTAATATTGTCCTCTTTCTGCCTAAAGAACATCCTTTAACATTTCTTTTAGTGTAAATCTCTTGGCAGTGTGATATCTCTTAAGATTTTGTTTTTCTGAAACTTTTATTTTTGCTTTCATTTTTGTAAAGATACTTTCACTGAGTTTAGGATTCTTGGTTGACAGGGTTTTTTGTTGCAACAATTTAAAGGTATCACTCCATTGTCTTCTGCTTTGCACGGTTACAGATAAGAAAGCTGCTCTAGTTCTTTGTGGGGTTTTTTGTTGTTGTTTTTGATGTGTGGTATGTCCTTTTTGTTTTTCTTGGTTGCTTTTAAGATTTTCTCTTTATGTTCATTGCAATTTGACTATCATGTGTGATGTGTTTGTTGTTTTGTTTTATTTTTATTTTGTTTTTAATTTGGTCCTTCCTGCAGTTCTCTGAGTTTCTTGGATTTGTGGTTGGATATATTTAACAATTTAAGGAAAAATTCTTGGCCTTTGTCTCTTCAAACATTTCTTTGTCGTGTTATCTCTCACCTCCTGCATGACTCCAGTTACATATATATGTTAGTCCACTTGATATTGTTCAATAGTTTCATGCTTTGTCCTATAATTTTTCACTTTCTTCCCTCCTCTTTTCTTTGTGAGGCTAATTTACATTGATCTATCTTCATGTTCAATGATTCTTAAGTCACGTCAGGTCTGTTAATAAGCCTATCAGAGTAATGCTCTGATACATTTCATTTCTACAATTTTCACTCAATTCTTTCTGATAGTTCCCAACTTTTTTCTAAAAATTTTTATCTGCTTATGCATGGTCACCTTTTTTACTTGAGCTTTTAACAAATTAATCAGTTATTTTACAGTCTCAGTGTGATGGTTCAGATATTTGGGTCATCTCCGGGACTGGTTCCATGTGTGAATTTTATTACTTCTTGACAGTAGTTTGTTTTTTTCCTTCCTTATTGGAATTTCTTATAATTTTTATCTGAATGTAAAGCATTAAGTACAAAATAGTTGAAAGTGAGGTAAATATTATTTATACCCAGTAATAGGCTCTTCTTCTGTTAGGTCAATGGTGTAGGGGATTAAGTCAGTCTAGTTAGGAGCTGTGCTGAACTTGGTGTCTTTGTCTATTTAGACTTCTATAAAAGAAATGCTGTAGAATTAGAGGCCTTATAAACAGTGGAAGTGTATTTATTACAGTTCTGGAAGCTGGAAAGTCCAAGATCAAAGTGTTAACAGATCTGGTGTTTGGCGAGAGCCCACTTACTGGTTCGTAGTATTTTTTCACTCTGTCCTCACATGGCAAAAGGCACAGGAGATCTCTTGGGGGTCTCTTTTATAAAGGCACTAACATCATTCAGATGGGCTCTGCTTTTATGGCCTAGTCACCTCCCAAAGGCTCTATCTCCAGTATCATCACATTGGAGCTTAGGGTATCAACATGTAAAATTTAGGAGGTAAAAAATATTCAATTCACAACCTTTGGGTTTAGTTTTTTAAATGCATCATAGGC
Source organism: Camelus dromedarius (assembly GCF_036321535.1). Classification (NCBI taxonomy): domain Eukaryota; kingdom Metazoa; phylum Chordata; class Mammalia; order Artiodactyla; family Camelidae; genus Camelus; species Camelus dromedarius. Next base: position 52,975,095 of record NC_087439.1, read on the forward strand.
TTTAAATTCCTCTCATTGTGGCTCCATTCCTTGTGCTGAGAATGAGGCTGTGAAGCCAGGGGAACATTCTGAGGGTTTGTACTCCACTCTCAGGGGGCAGCCATTCTTGCACACTTGCATAATGTTTTTATCCATGCTGTGGCTCCTCACCCAGTGTAGACTCTGCTGTTGGTCACTCACTGGGCGGATGGCAATAGGTTTCTATTGTCCTGCTCTCAGGTTGGAGCCTTTGCACTGGGCCTTGGGTTTGGACTTTCTTGGTATTCCTGCCTCTCCTCATGGCAGTCAAACTTGGCCCTATTTCTGTGGTTAATCTTGGGCAAAAATTTTCTACCCTTTCCTAAGTATTAACAGATTAGCTCTGCTTGATACTGGAATAGGTCCTCGAGATAGATGCTTTTCTGCTCCTCCCCCAAGCATACAGATTTTTTTTTTCAACTTTAGCTTCAAACACAACAGGATCTTTTTTGTTCCTTAAAGACGATGGATTTTGTCCCCTTTTCCTTAGTGACTTCAAGGCTTTGCTTTAAGTGAGAGAAGGAGCCAGGCATCTGCTAATCACCTCCAAGTCTGTTATACCCATGGGTTCTTTCTCTGAATACTCTGCTCCATTTTTCTTATGAGCACCCAGTGGAGGTTCATGGAAAAAAAGTGGGGAGTGGGGGACCTGCTAGTGAGTAAAATAGGAAACCAACAATGTTTGGAGTTCTCAGCTCTTCCAGATAGACACACTAGCCCCTGCTGTCCAACAGTTTGTGAAAATTGTAGCTGATTTCCTCTAATCTCACTTAGGTGTGCTGACTGCTCCTAGCTTTCACTGTTGATCACAAGTGAAACAGGCTGCATGTTTTGTTTCTCTTTGGAGAAGCTTGTCCCAATTTGGAATTCAGCCAACTCACTTACCCTGCCTGTCAACTCTTTGGCCAACTAAAATTAGGATTTTATGGTTTCTACCTTATCCTTGTTAGAGAGTGAACAACACTTTTTTTTTTTTTCCCCAGGTTTCTGCATCCCAAGCAGAAGTGGGGAAACCCAGCTAGTTTTAAGGCTGATTCTACCGTGTGGATATCAATCCTTCTCATTCCTGACTCTGGCTTCTTTTCCTCAGGGCTTTTTCTAGATCTTAGGTATCAGGATAGCTACTTTCACAGCTAAAAATACTCCTGTTCTAAAGGAATAGTTTCACTGAACAGCTCACAATTGTAGTTTCCCATCTGAAGGATGCCTCCAGCTTGCAGCTGGCAGGATAGAGGCAGCTCAGTGTTTAGTCTGTTGCAATATGCTTCTTTCTTCTTTAGACTTCCTTTGCTGATTCATCACTCAGGTGTTAAAATTTGGTAATTTTCATAATCATGCCATCACAGGTTCAACAGAACAAAATATTCTGTTAGAAGATAACAAACAATATACCTTAAAAGGTAACAGATGTGACTCTCAGAAATGGATAAGGGGTGTTTCATAACAGAATGTAATAATTTAAAGGTAATTTCTTAAAAAGATTGGTCATGATTATATATTTTTTTAAAGTTTTTTAAAAATGATTAATTTTGTCTTATAGAACAGGAATTGGTACCCAACAATGAGAGCCACATTTAAGAAAAATGGCTTACATTTAAGTGGCTGTCTATTTGGGGCAGATTCACTGTAAGTTCGGAGGTAGCAGGTAAAGATAAATCTAATATGTCTCACAGGAATAGATTTTAAAGTAATAAGTTAAAAGCATTAACCAGAAAAACAGGTTTTCTTTGACTAGCAAGGAACTAAAAGAAGGCAAAGACTGCAAATGAATACTGCTTTTATTGCAAAAGCACACAGAGATAAACTCATCCCTTGAGGGGTACCCCCAACTGTATGAAGGGATTGTATGCAACAGAGGAGTCTTAATAATAATGAGCAATAATTGGCACTTACAGCTGACCTTTCCCATAAAATCCCCTAAGGACTTATTGCACATTGAATATTATACTAATCTAAAATAATAAAGAGGATCGTTAGGCATAAAAAGTATTTCAGATATTGGCAGGACCCATAAACTGTTAAAGAGAGAATTTCTAAAAGCTATCCAGGGATTACAAAGCGAAGTCTTACTTTCATTTATTGGGTAGGTAACATAAACAGGTGAAGATGGCTGGCTGTAATATAGTAGGAAGTGGTGAGCTTAGAGTGCCCTTTGTAAAGATTTTCAAATATAAATTAAAAAAAAATTCTTTTGTCAGCCAAATTAAATAAACGTGTAGGCTCTAGATCCTTCCCCAACATACCTGCAAAATGACATTTTACCAATAAGGTAACTAAAGTGGTCAATTTCCTATCTTACTATGTCATATAGCCAATTTTTATAAGACATATTTACTTGGCAGCTAGTAATTGAATCTAAATCCTAAGGTCTTCCGAGACATCTCTTGCAGCTAAGAGTACAGCAATGCCCAAAAATCTTTGTAGATTTAATAATATATTAAAGCCCTACTCAGGCAATGCTCCTCAAATTAGAACAGTGTTCATCACCTAATGGAGGCTTATCTGGCTTACACCAAATCTATGAACTAGGCAACAAGTTTCCTTCTTCAAGGCTAGGTTAGATATTTAACAGGAAAGACAAGTGAAGCAAAGATAAATCTTTTCTCTCTTCTTGTTCTTTGGAAAACATTAGCCCAAGAGAACATGTTTTATCTAACAAGTGTTTGTTGAACACACTATAGAATGATGGAGAATATAACTTGCCTACTGATTTGGCAGATAGCAGGGCACATTTCTATCTATAGGAAGAAAAACGGCTAATATCAAGTATAATAAGGTGTAGGGAAGAAAATGTTTAGAAATAAACTGGTCAATTGTATGGCTCGTAGGAATAGAATAGTTTGTGCTGTTTTCTGTGGGACCAAACACAATTCCTGGATTTGGGTAAGTGTGTGAGACTGAAAGCTGCGTTTAGTAGAATCACAGTTCTGATTGATGCACTGAAGGAAGGTGAAATACTTGTCTCATTTGTCATGATCAGGACCTGAGAAGGCAAACCTCGTAGGCTGCATTTAAAATCTACAGAGTAAACACAGTATTGTTTCCTGGGACTTCACTGCATGAATTCCAATAGTTTAGAAGTAAGTAATAGTGGGAAATCTTTATAGACTTTCTGATATTTTTCTTAATTGAGATCCAAGAATAGGCAGGATCACATAATTAATGGATCACTCTGATTTAGTCCTTTGGGTCTGAGTTGATTTTTAGTTATAAAAAGGTAATTCTATTATCTGATATAGATAAATCTAAAAGCTTCTTATTATTTGTATTGCCTTTTAAGCCCCTCTCCAAATGTGTATAGAATTCTATGTTGACTTAACTTGGTTTTAACATAATGTTAATTAAACATGTTCAAACATAAAATAGATAAAATCCCAAATGCTAATAGCTCTTATACAAACATAAAATCCAGTAAATACACTGATTTGAGATATGAAAAACTATAAGCAGAATACAATTGAAGCAAACATATAACAAGATAAAAGATATTGCTTTGCTGACATGTCATTTCTGGTTGACATGGGAAGAGTATTGATTGCATGATAGATAGTCCAGCATCTTAGTCTTACTGTGTATGCTGTGTTGACTCAATTTCCCACAGTTTTTCCCACCCCAAACTAAAATTTATCCTAGAGCACTTCACAGAGCCCTCAGCATCTGTTCACACCCTATAGTTTGAGAAAGGCTGGCACACAGGCTATGGGACTTGCTCAGTGCTTTACACTACTTGTGACACATTTTAAAAGACCCCATGTAAATAAATGAAGCGGTAAAAAATAAAGCAAATATAAATACAGCTTGCACTTCTAAAAAAGCAAAACATGACAACAATAAAAGTGCTTAAGGAGACTTTTTTAAATACAGAATTTTCTCATAGGAATCAAAATATTGAAATGATTACCAGCATCCCCTTTCCCACTAGTTGTTATTATTTTTTCTTGTGATCATTTCACTAGTTCTTACAGAATGGTCCCATGGGAAGCTGCTCTGAAATGCCTTTTCAGTCTCTTGAGTCCATGACCAGTGGTAAGTGGTCACAGCCATTTTGTGAAAGACCAACCCATAGTTAGGAAGGCTGAGGCCAGTGGGCAGGTCTTGAACCTGCTCAATCTGAGGAAGATTATTCAGGGAAATTACATCTAAATTTTGGGAGTTAAGAAGAACAACATCTTGGGATGCTGACTTAATTTAACTCTATCACTCCAGCTTTGGTTGATGTTATAGCCTGGTGGGGATTAAATAAAGACTGTTGACTCCTAACTTGTAATGTTTCCCAAGAATCATAGTGAAGAATTATACATTTAGCAACTTTACTCTTTCATTCATGCAGTGGATTTTTTTAGAAGGCAGCCCCACCCATAGTTGACCTTGGTGTCATGTGTTGTGATCTTTAATAAGGAAACTGAGGCTAATTTCAACTGATTCCTACTTCTGTGGCTTTTGGCTCAATATCCTGCCCAAGACAAAGTTTGAAAACCCCCTAGACTGAATATTGTTACATCCTTTCTTAAATGTTAAAATATCTTCTAGAATATAGAATATACTAGGTTTATTTCCTACGTTGCTGAGGTATTTCCTTTTTGACAATTTTATGGATATTTAGCAATTAAGGAGAATGGTGCTCTGTGACACTTAAAATCTATGCATGTTTTGACATCTGTCTAGAAGTCAATATTATGCAACCCACAAATTTCAAGATAAACTTAGACATAAGTCACTCTGCTGTACACCTGAAACTAACATTGTAAATTGACTAAACTTCAGTAAAAAATAAGAAGAAAAAAAGTTTCTCTTCTGTAACATTCAATATAGTTAAACATATTTTTACATGTTTCAGCTTATCAGTTTTATCATTACCACTAAGTTATCATCTATTTATTCAAATGCATTTGGTACAGTACACTGGGAAGAAAGATGCATGTTTCTTCAAATATATAGCTATTGGAAATGAGAAAATGCTCTGTGTTGAATTTCACACAGCAGTTTTCACAGGAACGTTCTCTCCTTATCTATGATTTCTGAAATCCTTCTTACGACCATCCTCTTCTGATTGAATCCCTTTTCAGAGAAGAGCGGGTTATTTTTTTATTATTATTATTTTAACAAACCCTACTAATTTTATTTTAAAATTTATTGTCTCAGAATTGAAAACTATAAACCTTAAATTCACAGAATTTTTTGGATAGCAGGATTTGAAATTTAATCACTGCATGGACTGAAGCAATACAGATAGGTGAATTACATTAAATATCCCTGGAATGTCTGAAAATGCTGCTGTGCTATTGCTGCTTTCATCAACTAGGACTAGCCTCATTGTTCTAAATCACCTTTTGTTAGTAAAGAGAAACCTAATCACAAGATCTGCTAAGTTAAGAGGATGTGTACTTGTCAAATTGTATCTGGAGTTATTGCTGGGATAAACCCACTGCTGACGTAAATTCAATAAAAATAATTAAGATGCAAAAGAGGGGCAATGATGTAATAAGTTTTTGTTTATTTATCATACTTCAGACTTACTCTCAAGTGAGATTTTCCTTAAAAATTGCATTAATGAGCAAGAACCATATGGCTTGAGATGGAGATATTGCAAGAGTGGCATAAATCCAGCTGTCCATTTCCAGCACATAAGCATATTTTATTTGCTGTTTAATTGTTTCTAGTAAAAGAATTTGCTTATGTGCTAAGTATACACAAAATATTTCATTTTCTTTTTATATGGTTAATAATGGACATTTCATCATCATTATTATCTTACATTTACACAGCACCTTTTGTTTGAGGAACTCATGTAATTTATAACCAAATCACAAGATCATTTATGTAAATATTTTATGTGCCTATTTAGCAACCTTGAAGCTTGCCATGTGTTCACATTCATGGAGTCACAAATAATTTATAGGAGGTCAATTACAAGGAAAGGGATTTTTAAAATTTCATTTTCTGTTTATTCAAGCTGTGGAATTGGGAAGTAGAGGCAAAAGGGGCTAAGTAAGGGGGGAGATGTAACATGTCAGCCTGAATTTCCTGCTAATTGTATGAAATATATCTGTTGGGAGAGGAGGAAAAGGACGAGAACTTAGGAAACTTTTTTTTTTTTGAATGTGCTCTGAATGAAAAGTGAATTAATGTAATACCTTCATTACTTTTAAAATTCCCAAATATTTTAAATGATTTTTTTCAACTACCTTTTAAACTGAGGTATTAATAACATTGTGTCCTTTTCTGTTCATATGCAAAAATCCTTTATTGAGGGCCACTGTGTATAATATACTTTATTAGACTATCGTGTTTGTTCTAACTTCAGAACGAGTATTAGTTCAGAACTCACAGGCTTTCAGTCTGATCCATAATATATGTGTAGTTTGGTTTGTAGTTTACAATTTTTAAAAATTAGATACAATGTTTAAAAATTAAAATATTATACACAATATTCTGGATATGGGGCTAATTTCAGAAAATCAGAAAATTTGTCAATACTGGATTTAAGTTTCTTCATAGCAGTGGTTTACTGGGGCCTAGTAGCCTGGCTCCTTTCATGTGGGCATGCCTGCTTTAGTGATCCACCTCTCTCACACTCCATAACTGTAGGTAGTTAACAGAGTATCATGTTTGAAGTGATGGAAGAGAAACAACAGGAGATTAAACAGAGAATTATGTAGGGACCATATTTGATGAATCTTGTAGAATATCAGAAAGAGGTTGGACTTTATTTTGCGGACAACGGGAAGCCTTTGACATACTGTAAATAAGAAAGTGGTGTGATTTTATTTACTTTGTAGGAAAAAACACTGATAGTAGCATGAAGGATGGATGGATGGCTTGAGACTGGATGGAGAGAGACGGTTAAAGAGCCCATTGCTATAATCTATGGAAGAATGATGGTAGTTTGAATAGATAGCCAAGTGAATAGAATTTTGTGTTAAACTAGATATGATGAGTAAGAGACAGGTCATAGTCTAGAAAGAATGCCATAATATTTCTCTTATGTGAGACTAACTGGATGGTGCCACCATCAAGTTGGAAAAGAAGTGAGAAGAAGAAGAAGTAATTTAGTTTTGAATATCTTGAGGTCAAGGTTTTGTGGCACATCCAGATTGGAAATACACTGTAGGCAGATGGAAATATGACTCTGAAGCTTGTGGAAGTGGAGGATATTGATATCTAAGTTGGAAGTAATACACTAGTGGAGGACAAAAAGCAGGAGGAAAGGCAAGACAGAATCTTGTAGAACACCAAAGAAAGAGTAATGAAATACAATGAAAAAGATAATTTTTTTAAAAGAGCAGTTTCAGGTTTACAGCAGAATTGAGCAGAAAATACAGAGTTCCCACATAGCCCTCCCCGTCCAACATGTATACTCCCCTACCCTCAACATCCCTCATCCGTGTGGCATATTTGTTACTATTGATGCACCAACATGGACACATTATTATCAACCGAAGTCCATAATTTGCATTAGGGTTCACTCTTGATGTTGTACATTCTATGGGCTTTGACAAATGCATAATGACATGTAGTCACCACTATAGTATCATACAGAATAATTTCATTGCCCTAAAAATCCCTTGTGTTCCATCTGTTCATTCCTCCCTCCCTCCCTCCCCCCAAACCCCTGGAAACCACGATCTTTTTATTGTTTCTGTAGCTGTGCCTTTTCCAAAATGTCATTTGGTTGGAATCATACAGTTTGTAGCCTTTTCAGACTGGCTTCTTTCATTTAGTAATATGTCTTTTTTAAGTTTCTTCCATGTCTTTCATGGCTCGATAGCTCAGATTTTTCACTGCACATATATTTTTTAATTTACATACCTGTACTGTTCATTGTTTCTGAGAATGTTTAGAGCTTTAGCTCTTTAAACTTATAGTTATCAAAGGAATAAAGCCAACCACAAAATAAAAATTTATTCAAAAAATACATACACCTTGCTATTAAAAGCAACATTATTTATAATTGCCAAAATATGGAAGCATCTCAAGTGCACATCAACAGTTGAATAGATAATGAAGATGCAGAGTGTATATATATGCATATATATGTGATGGAATACAACTCACCCATAAGAAAGAAGGATACTTTGTCATTTGCAGCCCTTCATTCACTTTTTTCCCACTTCAAAAACCAGATTTTATAACTGACATAAGCATTTCCATTACATCAAAAACAACAAAATACCTAGAAATCGAAATGACACAAAGAAATGGAAAGATTCCTTGTGCTCTTGGATTGGAAGAATCAGCACTATCAAAATGGCCACACTACCCAAAGCAATCCATAGATCCAATGCAACCCTCATCAAAATGCTCATGATATTCCTCACAGAACTAGAACAGACAATTCCAAAATTTAAAAGGAAGCACAAAACACCCCGAACTGCCAAAGCAGTCTTTTGTAGATCTTTCTTTTTCTCTTTCTTCTTTTTGTTCTCTTTTCTTATGGTTTGATGACTAGAGAAGGTCCTTTAACATTTGTTGTGAGGTTGGTTTGGGGGTACTGATATCTTTTAGCTTTTGCTTATCTGTGAAGCTTTTGATTTCTCCATCAAGTCTGAATGAGAGCCTTGCTGGATAGGGTATTCTTGGTTGTAAGTTTTCCCCTTTCATCACTTTAAATATATTATGCCACTCCCTTCTGGCTTACAGGGTTTCTGCTGAAAAAATCAGCTAATAACCTTATGGGAGTTCCCTTGTATGTTATTTGTTGCTTTTCTCTTGCTAATTTTAATATTTTCTCCTTATCCTTAATTTTTGTCAATTTGATGACTACGTGCCTTGGTGTGTTCCTCTTTGGGGTGAGCTTGTGTGGTACTCCCTGTGCTTCCTGGACTTGGGAGACTGTTTCCTTTCCCAAGTTGGGGAAGTTTTCAGTGATTTAAAAAAGATAATTTTTAAAAGGAGGAATTGCTTAAAAGGGTTAGAAGTCAAGCATAACCAAGTGTTCATTAGATTTAGCTACTGGTTAAGAATAGTTTGGTAAAGTAGAAAAAGTTTATTTGTAGTATGCATTAAGGAATAAAAGGAAGTTGAGAAAATGTAGACTAGATGTCCATTCCCAGTAATATGGCAGATCAGATGTATTGGAAACTCATTTAAAACCATTTGGGAAGTTTATATTAAAATAGTAATTATTATTTTAAATGTATAATTGGACTCTTAAAAATGTAAGAGTAAATTCCCAGGGCCAAAAACATGAAGGTAACTGAAAATTGGAGTGCTGAGGATGTACGGCAGATATTATGAGGTTTATTGATCTTATGAACCAAGGGGCTTGGCATGTAGTACTTCTATAGGGACAAGTGATAAAGCTGTGGGCCCGACAACATAGTAGTATCTGAAAGCGAAAACTCCCACAGAAAGTTTGAAGGGCCAACACTCAGTAAAATGACCTACTTTAAAAAAAAGTCTACCCACCAGCGCAGGGAGATGTTATGCCTTTATCTTGACATTTAGAGAAAAACATTCTTCCATAAGACTTTATTACAACAGACTTGTCTTCATACCAGTTTGGAGTTCTAATTTGTACTGTCCACACAAGTGAAGAACCCCAAGCCTTGCCATTAATAAAAAAAAACTTGTCAAAACCCAGTAAAACCTTTTGGTATCGATAAGAATCTAACATAAAATCCTTCTGTATGACATAAATTCAACCCTAAACTTACTGAATACCAACAATAAAGTTTCATCAAATGTATGCTTAAAATCTAAAATTACAGTATATGTGGAAACAATCCACTGGGAATGGGAGTCAGAAGATAGGACATACGGTAGGAATAAACCATTAAAGCCTTCATATAGTTCCATTATAAAATAAGTATGTTACTAATAACTAAAACATGAGGAAAATACATGATACTATTGAAAAGGTAAGAATAAATGTAGATCTTCTAGACATGGAAAATAAAGTTACTAACTTAAAGAATATTCAGTAGATTAAACAGTTGATTAGACACAGTCAAAAACGATATGAGGTAACCAGAAGATGGATCTTAGTAAATAACTCAAAATGCAGCAAATAGAGATAAAGAGAAGGGAAACTGAAAAGGGGTTAAGAGCCATTTAAACTATAAAGAAAAGGCCCAATATATATCTAATTAGAATGCTAAAAAATGAGACCAGAGTGAAAGTGAGTGTGACACTCTTAGGTTATTTCCATTGCTTCAAAATCTTCCCGTTTTCGAGTCTCAACTGAGTTTTGTCCTTCTCCATCAAGCTCATAGTGCTACATCCCACTTCCTCAGATTTATCACTCCCTGATCCTACATTTCTATAGTCTGAATCACACAACTCAATGCTAGCTATATAGTGTTTTACATAATTTTTACTTGCTGTTTGAATATTTGTTTTGTTTTTACCTTTGTGTACATTGTAAGTACTTCTAAAATTTATACTTAGTTTGTATCCTTCACTTTTTCAATCTAAATGAGAAGATTGTATGCAGTAAAATTCTTGTTGGCTGATTATTAATTAGTATATTCTTAGCTAATACAAATAAAATTTGCCATTGATCCAAATGAAAAATAAACAGGAATATAGTGATGCTACTAGGAAACAAAAAAGGTGTCATTCTGTTATTATTATAGTGCATTATATAAACTATAGCATTTATTCTAAAAGAAAAGCAGTTGGTGATAATGATACTACCTAGAAAAATTACCCATAGACTTCTGAAAATTTCTATTCATCATGTGTTTTTGTTATATCATCACTAGTATTTAATTTACCATTTTTTTCGTCAATGGTGAGTTCTTTTTTAAAATCCCTCTATTGATATAAGTTATAGTATTGATTTCTCCAAATTGCCTAATGGTCTACTTGAATTACTGGCAAACTATAGTGATCTTGTCTTGTTCTGTGTACAAGCTTCTTTTTAATCAATTTTCTAGATACTCAGCAGTCAGATTATTACCAACCTCAGTTTAAAAGGATTTATGCTCTTCACTGCCAATTTACATTCAGGTGTAAAATGTCAGAGACAAATTTGAGTACAGAAGTTGATGGAGGCAATTCAATATTACTATGTTTAAAAAGAGATTACTTGTTATATTCGTATTCACTATATTTCAACAGGATTCTGACTTGAAAATCAGAGCATTAGTCAATTCTGTAATGACACAGTAACTCAAGGGCTATAGAGACAAGTTCAGGGCAGATCAATAATATTACACAAATAATAAATTTCAGTAATAATATAAACATAATATTTGAGAAACTTATAAAATCAAAGGTTTAACATGTTTCCACTAGAGCACTAGAAGTGTAATTTCAAGGGCTGAAGAATTACAACTCTGATAAGAAATGAATATTATGAGGTGTTACATCCAACATATCAGGAAAGAGGCAGATTTTTGAGGCTTTTTTTTATCAGACATACATGAGATACAAATATAGACTCAAATAATTAAGATAAAATTTAACTCTAATATATACCATCAAATTATATGTGCTACTTAGAAAAACATTAACATGAATAGAAGGTCAGTGATTTTTAGAAAGGAATCGTAACTAGTAGACTAAAAATTGTCAACACAAAGCTACATTCTAGTCAAATATTCTTGACCCCAAGAAAATTTTCGGCCACTTGGTGTTAATATTTGGACCATCTGTAAAATAAGAAGGTCCAAATTAGAGTTGTTTTATGGCTGCCAAGATTTTTATAACAGAAAACATCTGTGATAAGTTTCAACAGCAGTCCTGCATTGCGATAGAAACTATGAGTGAAGAAAAGGGTCTTCTATGTGCAAGGTCTGTGTGTAGCTCTCACCTGGAGGAAAAAACACCCTTGGCAGAGTGCTGGGCTATTAAGAGTCTTTCTGTAATAACAGAAACTTGCATGAGGTGGTCTCTTAGGTCCTTCTCGTCAAGTTTTAATGCTTTATGTGGTGAGTTTAATGCTTTACTCCTCTGTGAGTCATCCCATGAGCTTAGTGCCTGGCATGGATCTAATCTCTGAAGTCAATTTTCAATAAAAATACGTAATTCTTCTTTTTTTTTTTAAATAATGTAGTTGTGGAAATAGTCTAGGGTTTATGAACATGAAATATGGTAAAGGCAACATTATATATCAAGTGCTCTAGCCTGTGTCTTCCTTAGGATATTATTTGGCTTAACACATAAACTAACTGATCACTGGGGAGTTTGTTTCCTCTGAGTAGTTATTGCCTGGCAAAGAGACATATGGTTGCATGCATTTAAATTCTTCATTAAAAATGTTTACAGGAGGGAAAAAGTAATATACTCTAAAATGGCAAACATTATAGACGGTTGCAGAATTCAGCTCCAAAGAGTTTTATATCATTACTTTACTACTTAGAAATAAACATTATGCCTAAACAAGTTGTTTATACAAACTACAAGTAACTCACTTCCCTGAGTAAATATTTAGCTTGAAAGTATTCCCCAAACATTCTCTTATTCTAATTGGCATGGGGTACAGGGAGAGAATGTATTTAATCATATAATTATACAGAATTTTCAAAGAAGAAAACGTTTTGTTGGTGTTTTTTCTTTTAGTTGAAAAAATATAGATTATTTTGTTAGTTCTGTGGTTAAATAGAACTATACTGATTGTCAGAAATTAATTAGTTTGATTTTGATTTAAGAATTTGATTTTGATTAATGCCCCATCCACTTAGCAGTCAGAGTTGGCAACACAGTGTTCATTCTGAACTAGATATGGGTAATTGCAATGTTCTTCCTACCATCTTCTGCTGGTCCTCTCGTGCTCACACAAAAATCAAAATAGTAAGAAAGAAAGACTAAGCTACATCAATAAGTAGGCCAATTCGACAGCTCTTAGGGATACTAAACCCACAACTAGATTAAAAGAAGAGTTGTTTAAAACAAACCAATTCATCTAAAGGAGAACAATAAAAATGGTGGTTGAAATACTTATTACTGATGAAAGAGGGAGGTGATAGTGTTCTTTTTTTTTTTTTTTTTTTTTTTCCTGAGAGGAGAAAAAGTTTCAGATACAAAGTTCCAGGCACAAGGCTAGATAAGCATTTGGATGAAGTACAAAGGGTAACAGGGAAATACAACAGGGAGCTCTAATCTGGTTAAGGGTCTAACTGATGTTCACATTAGTAGTGGAATTAATAGCAGTAAGTCTCTTTCCTCTTGGAATTTATGGTCCAGTAACAATACCAAATAGAGAAACATTTCTTGGTAGTCAAGGGTATGCCATAAATTGAAGTCCAATTTTTCCACTTGTGTTGCCTATCCACGACCTTTAAAAATATATTACCCTAGATATGGTTCCTTTTAGATTTCTTAGACTTAATAAACATCTGTCAAATCTATTTCAGTCCCCAGATCTAGCTCAGTAGTCATGTCAACAGTTCTGATGTCACAACTTTAGAATATAGGTTATTGCCAACTCAACTCCTGATTTCTAAATATCCAAATTGTTTAGCATGTTATTCAAGGCAATTTATGATCTTTGGGGGTAAAAAAAGAGGAATGTTTCTAATCTCAGCTCCAATTACTTTCATTAGTGTTTTCTACAATCCTGCCAAATTACTCAACTTTTTTCATTTTTTAGTTTAATATGGAGGTTATACAAAGCAATATTTTACAAAGGTAGGAAAAATGAGCACGGGATATAAGCAGGAAGTTAACAAGAAAACACCCCCCACCCTACTTCAACACACCCATGTACACTCTCCTCTAAACAAAAAAAGACAACACAGTACAGTAAATTTCCATTCAACACATGAAAAGACTTTAAAGTTAAAATTAAAGAAATACAAATCAAAATATTAAGATTCTATTTTCACTTCTCAGATTGGAAAATAACAAAATTTTTCTGTTTCCCAGTGTATACATATATATATATACACTGGGAAAGATGGATATATATATATATATATATCCATCTTTATCCATTCATCCACTAATAGTTGCTTAGATTGTTTCCTATTCTTGGCTATTTGAAGAATGCAGCAATGAATATGGGAGTGCAGACCTATTTAAGATCTTCTTGGTTGGCAGGTTTGTTTTTTTTCTTCAGTACTTTGAATATATCATGCCACTTCCATCTGTCCTTCAGATTTCTGCTGAAAAATCTGCTGATGGTCTTTTGGGTATTCCCTAGTACATAACAAGTTGTTTTTATCCAGCTGCTTTTAAGATTCTTTCCTTGTCTTTAATTTTTTATAATTTAATTATAATGTGTATTGGTGTAGGTCTGTTTGGGTTCTTATTTGGAACTTTCTGGGCTTCCTGGATCTGGATGTCTGTTTCTTCCCCAGGTTATGGAAGTTTTCAGCCATTATTTCTTCGAATAAGCTTTCTGACCATTTCTCTTCTGGGATCCTAGTAATGCAAATATTGATCTACTTCTTCGTATCTCATAATTCTCTTAAGCTATCCTCACCCTTTTTCATTGTTTTTTCCTTTTGCTTCTCTGATTGGATGAATTCCACTGCCCTGTCTGAGTCTGCTGATCGCCTCCTCCACTTCATCTAGTCTGCTGTTAAATCCCTGTATTGAATTTTTCAGTTCAGTTATTGTATTCTTCAGCACTGTGATTTTTGTTTGGTACTTTCTTCTATTTTCTACTTCTTTGTTGAAATTCTCACTTTGTTTATGCATTGTTCTCCTGACTTTAGTGAGCATACTTATGAGTATTGTTTTGAACTCTTTATTAGGTAAATCACTTATCGCCATTTCATTAAGGTCTGATTCTGGAGTTTCATCTTGTTCTTTTGTTTGGAACATATCTTTCTTTCTTCATTTTCCTTCACTAGTGATTTACGCTTAATCACTCTTTTTTTTTGATTTCTGGCATAAGATAAAACAGCCACCTCTCCTAGTCTTGATGGTGTTGTCTTGTGTAGGACATAAACCTTATTATTTAGTCCAATCTGAGCTCTTGGTTGTCTTTCAAACCTTTTGATTTAAACTGCCTTCTTTGTTTTAGTGGCTCCCAGTAGTTGAGATTGTGCCAACACCTGTTACTGTCTTAAAGGAGAGGATATCAATCAGCACTTAGATGCAGGCTAATTGCAAGCCAGACCCTCAGGCAGCAGCTTTTAAAGTATAAAAATACACTTATTTCAGGGGAAGACTGGAAAATGGGCATTTCTGTCTGCTCCTTCTGCACTGAACCCAGAGAGTGGGGAATAACCAGTTAAGAACCATTTGTTACAGTCCTGTGGGACCATTGAACTTAAGTTCTACTGGCCATCAGAGCCTGGTGATCAAGGGGTACATCTCCTGTGCAGCAGCTGCAAAAGTTGAAGCACCAGATGTGTGCACAAGCTCCTTCTAGAAAGACACCAGTGACTTGGAGTGAGCCAGAGAGAGAATGTGGAGATAGCACATGCTGGCCTCCAGAGTCTTCAGAAGGGATTGCAGTCAGCCCCTAGATGTATGCTAGTTTAGATAACAGATTTTGAATTCTGCAAATAGGCTTCTTTCAGAGAAAGACTGGGAGATGGTGTTTTTGTCTGTTCTCTCTCTGCTGAGCCGCAGAGGGGAGGGATGTGTGTGAGGGAATAGACACAGTGAGTCCTCATGAACCTATTAAGGACTGTTTCCTTGTTTGCTATAGTCTTTTGGGTCTCATGGACCCCTTTGGCTTTCTGAGCTAGGTATTTGGGGGCATGTCCCTCAAATGGAAATCTTAAAAGTTGAGGTGCTAGATATTGGGTAAAACTCTTTGCTCAGAAGCTGGGAGTTGAGCATTCCCTCCTCATTGTATGTCACTACACTGGGGGTGGAGTTTATGGTGAGAGTGCCTCAGCCTTTCCTACCCATATCACTGTGAGGATTTCTTCATTTGCCCAAAATGTAGGAGTCTCTCAGCTCTTTTCTGGATTCCTTTCAGAGGAATTTTTTCCACGCGCAGCTGTTGATTTTGTGTGTCCATGGGGAGAGGTAATTTCAAAGAGCTTTCTACATCACTATCTTGGATCAGAACTCCATGTATGTTCTTTATGTCTATTACTCTGCTGAGAATGTCTCTTTTCATTTATTTCAAATATTTTTCCTTTATCTCATGAAGCTCAGTTATAATATCCACTTTAAAGACTTTGACTAATAGTTCTGACATCTGGGACATTTCAGATTTTTAATCTCTTGATTATTTTTTCCCTTGAGATTTCCCTTGATATTTTCTGCTTTTTATGTCAGGTGATTTTGGGTTGCATCCTGGACATTGTTCAGACTCTGAGTCCTGTTATAGTTCTTTAGAAAGTATTGTTTTCATGTTAGCAGGCTATCAACCTGGCTAGGCTCACTTCATAAGGTCTGTTTATGTCTTCTTTGGGCAGTCATTGAAATTTCAGTTAATTTCCCTAAGTCTTTTCTGTGATGGTTTGCATCTGTCTTACGAATGCATTATTGAGGGGTTAGGCTGAGCCTTACATGAACTCACATACAGAACCTCTTCAGTCTCTTTCTGGAGGTTTCTCTCTTTCAGCCCCCTATCCCCAAACTATTTGTCCAGAGAAGCTCTTTTCCTGATTATTCTGGCCAAAAAGATGAATTTGATATTGTAGTTTTTAAAGCCCACAATGGCATGTTGCTCTGAAACTAAGACCTTTCTCAGGGCAGAGTTGGGAGAGAAGAAAATAACATATTGGTAATTTCTCTAGGTTTTTCACTCCCCTGCACAATCTTCCTATTTCTGTTTATTTGTAGAATTTTCAGCCAGGTAGGTAGGTGTTGGTTTTTTGTGTCTCATACAGAATTTTTAGTTTTAATCAGAGGAAGAGATGGGCACTAGGGTGCTATGCCACCCTACTAGAACTGACCTTCTTCTTTTGATTATAATTTTAGGAAATAAATGATAGGCATTGTTTCTACAGTTGGGGCATTTTAACTAGGGCTACATCAGTTGAAATCTAGATGTACAAGTTGTAAATCTCTTTTTCTAAGATGGCCTTTTTTCCCCTTCTTTGTTTTAACCTGGATTTGAAATTGTTGGGCAAGCCAGAGCTATTTCAAAGTGCCTACATGCATATTTTTGTGCAATTTTCTAATCTTTTAATATCGGGTTTATCAGAAGAACTGCTTGATGATGAAGCTCTTGCTAATTCTTTATTAATTCAGATTTGCTCCCTGATGATTTAATGAACCCTAAATAGAAAAGAGTCTATTACTGTTTTGAACAAGGATTGGTTTTTTGTTTTTTGTTTGTTTTTTTTGCATTGTCTGCTATCTGCTCTGCCTTTCACTGTAGCAAGCAGGGAATTCACCAGTAGGATCTGCCTCCTGTTCTTTCACACTTGATTGTGTTCATTGCCACTTACTATGAGGTGCTCTCTTTCATTAAATCCTTGGTAATGGACTGACAGCTTATTTCACAACCAAAACCTACCTTAAATGCTTCATCAGTTGATCAGATACTTACTGTGTGCTGCCTTACAACTTCTCAGTCTACCTTTTTGCTGTGGCTGTTGCTGTAGCAACTGACTGCACACAAATATAACCTCACAATCCCCATATTCTTCCAAGCCTTCCAGGTTAGGAATAGCAGCTCCCTTTGCCTTTTGTAGGAGTGAGCTGCCTCTTTTTGCCTGAAGACTTAAAACTACCCTGGCTGTGATGGCTGCCTCATAAATGATGCTTATTCTCTCAAAATCATCCCCTTCCCCACCATTGACTCAAGATCATTAATTAGGATCAATAATAGCACAGCCCAGAAGGAAATAATATACTGAACCAAATAACTGTACGGTCTGGCTAATATGTACCAACATATGTATGGGAAAACACATGTAGGAGAGGATCTTGAGGGAATTGGACCAGAAAGGGGAGAATATAAGGCTCAGTAGGGAGGAATGTATTGGCAGTGTGCTCCTGTGACTCATGGTTGAATGTCCTGGCAAGGACTCCTGGAATTGGCCCTAATATGCTTCTGGGATGGCTCTTTGAAGCTTGGACACAATGATGTATAGTTAATTGAGTAGAGATGCTAGAACTGCTTTGGCACAGTATTAAGAAAGGGATTTGAAGGCTTAGGGAGGGAAGCTTTTAGTTTGGGTTTACTGTGTGAGAACAGAGTACCTGCTTGCTGATTAGATTCCTCAGCAGGGCCAGGAAGAAACTTCCTTCATTAAGGCATCAAGAAATAAAGACCTGGTGAGTACTTGCATTTTTGAAAGCTCACTGGAAGTTGTCATCTCCTACTGTCAAGCCAGCATTGACAGTAAGGGATATTACCATTTAACTAGGCTCTTTAGTATTAGTTGGATGGATCGGGTTCTAAAATAGAAAAGGATCAAATAGCAGCATTTACCTGATGGCAGCAAGGTATAGTGTAGGCAGTAAAGTCATAGTAGCAACCAGCATGCTTTGACTTGTGGGACCTGTGTCAGTGACTAATAGAGCATTGTGTTCCTAGGGATGAAACAGAGAGGAAGCTGATTAGGGTTTTGCTTGACCTGTATAACCAAAAAATAATAATGATAAAAACCAAGGGCTGACAAACAGAAGTCTGATGTCAGTCACTGCAATGGAAAATCCTTATCCCTCATGAGCTTCCAGGTATACTGAGCTCTCACAGTCACAGTGCATTAATTGAAGCCATTGGCAGGTCCCCTGTGACCGGCAATTAACCCCCAGTTGACCACAGCTTTAACCAGTGAATACTATCTTTTGGCTGGTGTTCCTCTTTTTCTCTTTTCTTAGTTCAAGTCACTCTATTCTAGTTCCTTGGGAACAGTTCTCAGAAAACTGTTTACATGAAGATCCTTGTCTTGGGGTCTGCTGTTTTCAGAAGAATCAACGAGAACAAAATTAGTCACATTGGAGCTTTAAACTTAACTTTTCACTGATAATGAAGTATTTGTAAAGTTAAATCACTATTCAGGTGTAAGTTCTTATCATTGTCATTTTTGTTTCATATTGCAATATTTTCTAATTGATGCCTCTCAAAACTGGTCTTGAGGGATGATTTCTCAGTAATAGTTACATGATTAAATAAATTTTAGGAATGCTACATGTGTCTCTCTTAGAAACTCATGAAAACATTGTCATATTAGAGCCTGTAAGAGATTCTGTGTAAATAATTCTATTTAATTTCACTTAACTTCTCATTTCCCAAGTTTATTTGACAAAAAGTCCTGTTCTCACTTATTAAAATCTCACAAGTTTAATGCTTCCCAGAATAACATTTTAGGAAATTCTATTTGTTTCAAAAAACATGGAGTCCTTTGATTTCAGAAGTCCTTGAGAAATGTCTTTTATCGGTGGCTTAGGGATCAGTATCCAAATGTCCAGTGTATCATATTTAAGAGTCATGTTTTTCATTTCAGAATCTACTTAAGTAAAGACCAGGACTGTTCTTTATAAGATGGTTTTATAATTTAGGGAGGAGATACTTTCCCCCTAAGTTTCTGGGGAAAATGCCATGATTGAAATCATAATAATATTTTCAGTTGGGTGGGGATATGTCATATAATTATAATAAAATGTTAAGTATTTAACACAATGTCTGGATATTAGCAACTACTCAATCAGTGTCAACTATTATTTTTAATATATCATGAGTATTATTGTGATTAAAGGAGCATTTATAATTTCTCTTGGAGTTGAGACCAGGGGATTTTCAGCTCTGGCTGTGTATCTGGATTATCTTAAAGTAACGACCGCAGAGATTTTGTTGTGGGGTTTTGTCACCTGCATTTTAAAAAGCTTTTCTGGTGAAAGCATAGAACTACAACAAACCTAGGATTAGCCAGCAAAAAGCCCAGTGAAGTTTAAAATGTAAAAACTTTCAGAGTTGAGGGTCAATTCCAAGAGATGTTAATGGTACAGGCATACCTTGGAGATTTTTGCAGGTTTGATTCCAGACCACAACAATAAAGCAAATATTGCAATAAAACGAGTCACATGAATTGTTTGGTTTCCAAGTACATATATGTTTACACTAAGCTATAGGCTATTAAGTGTGCAATAGCATTTGCCTAAAGAACAATGTACATACCTTCATCACAAATATTTTATTACTAAAAAATACTAACTATCATCTGAGCCTTTGGTGAGTTGTAATCTTTTTGCTGGTGGAGGGTCTTGCCTTGATGTTGATGGTTGCTGACTGATTAGGGTGATGATTGTTGAAGGTTGGGGTGGCTGTGGCCATTTTTAAAAATGAGACAGCAATGAAGTTTGCCACACCAGTTGACTCTTCCTTTCATAAATGATTTCTCTGTAGCATGCAATGCTGTTTGATAGCATTTTACCCATAGTAGAACTTCTTTCAAAAATGGAGTCAATCCTCTCAAACCCTCCCACTGCTTTATCAACTAGGTTATCTAATATTCTTAACCTGTCATCATTTTAGCATCTTCACTAGGAGTAGATTCCATCTTAAGAAACCACTTTCTTTACTCATCCACAAGAAGTAACTTCTCATCCAAGTTTTATCATGAGATTGCAGCAATATAGTCACATTTTCAGGCTCCACTTCTAATTCTAGTTCTCTTGCTATTTCCACTACATCTGCAGTTACTTCCTCCACTGAAGTCTTGAACCCTTCCACGTTATTGAAACTCCTGTTTGTGTTGATGTTTTGACCTCTTCCCATGAATCACAAATGTTCTTATGGCATTTAGAATGGTGAATCCTATCCAAAAGATTTTCAATTGATTATTCCCAGATCTATGAGAGGAATCACTGTCTATGACAGCTATAGCCTTATGAAACGTATTTATTAAACAGTAAGACTCAAATATCAAAATTACCCCTGATCCCTGGGCTGCTGGATGGATGTTGTGTTAGATGGCATGAAAACAACATGAATTTCATTGAACGTCTCCATCAGAACTCTTGGATGACTAAGTGCATTGTCACTGAGTCACTATTTTGAAAGGAATTTTTTTTTTTTGAGTAGTAAACCATGTAATAAACAAATGTGTTTTCATCTAGGCTTTTTTTCCCATTTATAGAGCACAAGCAGAGTAGATTTAGCATGATTTTTAAAATTTTTGTTTTTAAATTTGGGGACGTAATTAGGTTTATTTATTATTTATCTTTAACAGAAGTACTAGGGATTGAACCCAGGACCTTATGCATGCTAAGCATGTACTCTGCCACTGAGCTATACCCTCCCCTGACTTAGCATAATTTTTAAAGGCCCTAGGATTTTCAGGGTGGTAATGAGCATTGGCTTCAACTTAAAGTCATCAGCTGCATTAGCCCCTAATAAGAGAGTCAGCCTGTCCTTTGATGATTCGAAGTCAGGCATTGATTTCTGCTCTCTGCTATGAAAGATGGCATCTTCTTCCAATAGAAGGTTATTTTGTCTACATTGAATATTTGTTGTTTAGTGGAGCCACCTTCATTAATGATCTCAGCTTGATCTTCTGGATAACTTGCTGCAGCTTCTACATCAGCCCTGGGTGTTTCATCTTCCATCTTCGTGTTACGGAGATTGCTTCTTTTCTTAAACCTCATGAATCAACCTCTGCTAACTTCAAATTTTGCTCCTGCAGCTTCCTCACTTCTCTATGTCTTAATAGAATTGAAGACGGTTAGGGCCTTGCTCTGGATTAGGCTTTGACTTAAGGGAATATTGTGGCTGGTTTGATCTTCTATCCAGACCACTAAAACTTTCTCCATAACAACAATAAAGCTGTTTCGCTTTCTTATCATTGTGTGTTCACTAGAGTAGAACTTTTCGTTTCCTTCAAGATCTTTTCCTTTGCATTCCCACCTTGGCTAATTGTTTGGTGCAAGAGGCATAGCTTTTGGCCCTTCTAGGTTTTTGATATGCCTTCTTCAGTAAGCTTAATCATTTCTAGCTTTTGATTTAAAATGAGAGATGTGTGACTCTTCCTTTCACTTGAACACTTAGAAGCCATTCTAGTGTTATGATTTGGCCTAATTTCAATATTGTTGTGTCCCAGGGAATAGGGAGGTTTGAGGAGAGAGCAAGAAGTGTGTGTGTGGGGGGGGCAGCAAATTGGTAAAGCAGTCAGAGCACACACAACATTTATGGATTAAGTTAGCCATCTTATATGGGCATGGTTTGTGCTGCTCTAAAAGGATTACAGTAGTAACATAAGATCTCTGATCACAGATCACCATAACAAATATAATAAAAAAAAAGTTTGGAATATTGTGTGAATTACCAAAATGTGACACAAAGACATGAAATGAGCAATTGTTGCAAAAATGGCGCCAGTAGACTTGCTTGAAACAGGGTTGACGCAAACATCAAATTTGTAAAAATGTGATATCTGTGAAGTACAATAAAGCAAATTCAAAGTGCAATAAAAAAAAGTGTATAACAGAGGTTAAGTTATGGGGTCAGAATGAGTGAATACATGGTTTGACAATATTTGATAGGAAAATTAAGGAAATGATGTTGATGAACTAAGTTCAAGTGTGAAAAAGTGCTACTAATATTTTGCTCAGTACTTCAAGTTAATCTTTTCTTAGAATTTCTTTTATAAGGTTAATCATACTGTAACATGTAAATGTTACCTCTGCACTTCGAATATAACCACATTCTTTTCATTGATATTTATTATGTGTTTATTCCTGGAGAACACAACTCTTCAAGGTTGAGGAGTAAGGTAGATGATGATTTCTGTTCTCATGAGAATGGGGAAACAAACTGGCAGATCTCTCTTAGTTTCTTTCTCCTCTTGCTGAGTTTAATCTCTAACAATTTACTTGCAAGAATGATAACCAACTAAAAAGTATAATAGTAAAAGTTAATCATTTATAGTAACATCATCAATAACCATTATTACAATAGTTCAGAATAAACTTATCAAAAATGGCCAAGACCTATGTAAAAATGGTTGTAGAACTCTGGGAAGGCAAAAAAGGAAATCTTTGATGGAAAAACTTCAACATTTCAAATTCTTAAATCATCCCAAATTAACCTACATTTAAGTACATCTCATTCAAGACCCCAGCTTCTTTTTTAAAGAAAATATGATTATCAATTTCATCTGAAAGAATAGTAATAACTATTACCCATTGGCCAAGGGCACCCACTCATGATGCTGTGGTGGATATTACTCCGGAAAACTAGCACAAGATGCTGCTGCTGCTGATCTCAGCCAGGGCCAGCAGCTGCTGCTAGGTAATACCTCTATTTCCTTTCCTTCCTAGCCTCCTGCAAGTACATCTCATGGGAGAATCCAAGCCAGAAGCTTTGGGGAAAGGGATTCTGACAACTGTAGTTTGAGACTTTTCCTCTCTAACACAGTAGAGAATGTGGGTAGGAGCAGGGATGATGTCAAGCTGAAAACAGATAATGTGGCACAGCATCCTGCCTCTGAAAATTCTGTTTTGTGAGGGTGGGAGTTTGCATTTTCTCAAAGTAGTGACAATAGCAACTTCTACTCCACATACTCTTCCTACAATGTGACTTAAATTCTTCCCCTATTAAGAAGTTGTGTCCCTATTTCCTCTTTGAATCTCAAAGAGCTTGTGACTACAGTGGAAATTACCGTGTAACTTTTGAAACTGGGTCATGAACAGTAATACATCTTCCGTCTGGCTCCCTCAAGACAATCACTCTTCTACTCCATCCACAATGTTGTGGGAAAGTTTAATGCGCCCCACATGTGGCATGCTTTACTGGGGATTGTCAGCAGTCCACAGTTATGCATCTGGTCAGGTATTTGCCTTTCCCTTTGAAGTCAGGTACATTGCTGCTACCTTGTTCCCCTCCTCCTCAGAAAATATGGCTTCCTTGGGATCCTGGAATAGTATAGAAAAGATAAAGAACTATGTGGTCTGCAAAATCTTAGAAAATTATTAACCTTGGGATACCACTGCATCATGGATGCAAGCAACATGCTATTTAAGCCTCTCAAAGCAAAGCATTTTTACAAGTCTTTCTAAGTTGTACTGACTTCCCACGTTGTGAAGTTTTGCATGATCTCTTCTTCTATCAGTGACTCTGGCAATTATTTATCACAAGCTGCCTTCCTTTATGGGCATACAGGAAGAACTAACTGAAAAACTGAGCCTGAAAATGAAACCTTTGTGTATAGTTTCCCAATTCAGATGTTTGTCCTAGGTTTTGTAGAATAACCTTATCTGTGTGTAAGCTCTTGGCATCTTGTAATATTTAATAGTTGTTCATTAGCTTTGAAAAATTTCTGAGGTGATTCTGGGAAGTTCCAACATTCTGCAGCCAGAAGAACCTTGAAGTTCAATATATCCTGAAAAAAGTTTAGATGAGAGGTGTTTCTAGAATTATTTATCAACAGGTGGCTCTATCTACAATTAAGGAAATTAAGATGGTAGAGGCTTATATGAACAATATCTAGGAAGAGAAAGAAGAAAGGTAGAAGTGTGTGCACACATGTACCTAAAACTCAAACTTTTGTTGAATTCATTCAAAGGATGAATGAATAAAATGAAATACCCACTCCTTTCACACCTGTACTCTAGGTATACAGTGTAGAGCATACCTGTCATTTAATATATCCTCTTAAAGTATTTGTAGAAATTTTGCTTATGCTTTAAGGTAGTGTTCCTAGTTTGGTGAGGCTAAAGCTTAAAATTTTGAGATAATGATTTTCATATGCATTATTTGTAAATGAGCAATTTGTATGTATAATGTGGCTAAAAAAAACAAAATGCTTTAAAGAGCTAGAACTCTTTCCTCTGAGTTGGCCCCTTAATATCTACTCCTGTCTAGCAACAGCACAGGTATTCCATTCTTCCTTTAGAGTTTTACTGAGAGTTCAGTGACCTGTCCTTCAGTCTGCCATGTAACTGTCCTCTTCTGAGCCCTTCAGCACTGCTATCCCTCTGTGTCATTTTACATCTACCTTGATATAACAAACTGGTTTTGCAGTTCTGCATCACAAAGTTCAGAGCTGTTCCCAGTCAGCTCTTACCAGGCATACCACCAAAAGGCTAATGTGGTGGCTTGAACGGTGCTTATCAGATTGAAAGCTAAAGTGTTCATTTGAAAGATATATGCCAGAAATCATGCTTTATGCTGAGTGTACCTCATAGACTCATTAAAAAGAAATAATCAGGAGCTAACTTATAACTAAAAATTACATTGTAAGAATTTAGAGCCACAAAGTCCAGTATATTTTTCTATTTCTGAAATATTTATTTCTTGACATTTTTATTCTGAAAATTGTCACATCTTCAGAATAGTTAGCATTTCTTTATCCTTTTTCCTTTCTTGTGTCCTATTTTTTTTTCTAGAACTTATCCCTGATTACTTCAGGATACACTCCCTAAGTGTAAGGACATTCTTATGCATAACTATGGTATTTTATCACACCTAAGAAAATGAACAATACTTCCATAATGTCATAAAATATTTAGTGCAATCCAGAGTTTCCCAGTTGCCCACCAAATATCATTTTCTTGCTCAAATGTTTTTCTTCAGAGAAATCTAGGGAGAAAAAAAGAACATCTTCATTGTGGTGATACCTTCTTATGTTGTATGAATGGGAATCCTCTCCTGATCTCTCTTAGATGGTGGTGTTTTCATCTCTCGTTTCTACACACACTGAAGATTAGGTGACTGTACGGCATCCATGATGTGGGTTTGTCCTCTTTGGTGCAGGAAATCTGTGTATGTTAACTATCTCTATGTTGGGAGGCTTGAAAGTGATGCACGGTGCCTGTCCTCTGACTGCAGAAGAGGAGAGAGGATCTGATTTTTATTCCTAGAGCTCTGGGCACATTTGAGCACTTATTTCAGATTTACCTTGATATAACAAATGGGTTTTGCAATTCCTCTCCACAGAGCTTGAATCTCATCAAACTGCCAACAATAAACATTTTATATCTTGAGGCACTTTGGATATTTGCGGCATCTTTCTTTATATAAATTGAGTAAGACACAGCTTAACTCCTCATCGCTGACTGCAGTGTCTTTAAAGCTTATGCTGTTTTTTTTTTTCTTTGAATCATCTTTATATTTCAGTTTTTACTTTTAAAAGTATCAGTGTCCCCTTTCTTTCTAGAAGCTTTTTAGAAATGTTGGTGCATTTCCTTCTTACTAGAATAGTTTCCTGAAACCAAAAGCATGCTATTGATGTCTACTTTTGTGATGTGTGAATTTTACTTTTCAAAGCCTTTTAACAGATTTTTTAAATTAAAAACCAAAGAAGGAGAGTAATTGCTAATTTTAGAATCGAATCATTTGGAGACATGTCAACAGTTTAATTTGCAGGGGAAATTAATGGTGAGACTACTGTACTGTGAAAATAAAAGGAGAAAATTTGAGTGGGTTAAGTATTCAAGTATGACCTTATAGAATAGTCCTTCAGTTTGGCACTGAGACGACAGACCAGTGACCCAAATTGGACTCTTTCTTTTTTCCTATTTTCTTAGGACTAGTGGAGTTAAACTGTGATTTTCCTGAGAACCATCCTTTCCAACTTAAGGGCAAGTATGTGATTTCTAAGTAAGCCGAGCATCAAATAGAACTTTCTAGTTTGAGTATGATAATGGTAGTAAGAGGGAAGCTCTTAAAATGAGCAAACAATAATAGCAAATGTAAGCTTAAAATATAATTATGTACATCATATTTTAATAGAATACTTTAATGAAACTAATGATCTTTAAGTTGTGGCAAATATATTATGGCATTTCAGCATATGAATGGATTGTTTATTCTCTAGTGCTGTGTTAGGTACACAAATAAAATTTTATCTTTTTAAACACTGATTAACTTTAATACTGAAACTGAGTTCTCCTAGGAAAAAAGATCATGTCAAGACTGTAACTTGTCTTGTTTTTTATGCATTTTGGATTTTACAAGCCAAATAATGGCATCCAACTTCACATTATGAGGATACTGTTCCACAGCCTTCTAGGAATGATGTCATTCTTCTCCCATAGCATCAGTTCCTGAGAGACTTCACACCATTAATTGGAATCTTGAAAGTTTTTCTGCAAAACATGCTAAGGGCATTAGAACTTTTCTGTTTTACTCAATGAGCAGCGGTGGAACATCTCTCTTCCTAAATAAGATGCTAAGAAATAAAACCCCCATCATCTCCCTACCCTGCCCTTGGCATCCTTGGGCACTAAAAGTATGTGTCATGTGCAAAACACAGTTTAAAATGTCTGCTGGTGACAGTGGCTCTAATGTGACCATTAGAAAAGCCCCATTCCAATATCCAGTCCCCAGCTCATGGATACTTTGTGCAGCAGCTGTTTTCTACAGCAAGTGCTTATTCTCCTCTCTTTTCTCCCAGGCACTAGATCACTGAGCGCTCAGCCTTTACCGACACTTAGAACTTCTACAGGCTCATTGAAGAGTTTAAAGGACGAAAAGGTCCCTCCTCGCCACAAGGGACTTTGTAAGACAGTAATCTTTCCCTAGTAGAGGGCAGTATCCGGGCACAGAGTGAGGGCTTTTACTGTGTCTGCAGCTTAGATAGAAAGCTTGACCTCCTTGAGCCGTTAGCTTGCATCCGAGGTTATAAATTTGTTTAGTTTGGCATTTGCCTGTTGCCTCACTTCTAACTCCTTGACACCTCGTGGTGATCTGTGGTCTCAATCTGGGAATGTGCCCAGAGCCCACTCAGTAAGGCTTGTCAGGTTGCGCTCTTTTATTTACATTTCCAGACTAGCGTTCTCGCCACGCCAGCACTAGTCTTACTTTGTGTTAAAGATGGGAACCTTTGCTTTCTCTAATAATAGGTTTTAAATCAGGAGTAAGAGAACTTTAACTCAGTCTGCGTGGAGGGCAGAATATATGGTACAGTGAATAAACAAAGACCTAGAAGGCTTTTGTCAGCCTAAAATACTCCCTGCGATTGTGTTTGATAAAATAATAATAATTACAGTGATGGCTGATGCTTGTTACTGAAAACCTGTAATTTCTAACAGCTGTGGTGAGACCATGACAGCTACCAGCACGTATAAAATAAAATGTGCATTTCTTTGGACTGAGATTGCCCATATGTGTAAATAGCCTACTTACTATACCTGATTTTTTAAATTAGTGATTTACCTAAATCACCATCAAGATTTATACATTTTCAAAATTTTTATCTAATGAGCTCTAAAGAAATTCTGAAGCCAATGAATTCTCTTAAATAAATAAATTAATAGAGCATATCATAATATAGTTTATTAGAGAAACTGGTTATGTCATGGCTCCAATTATGTGGATACTACAAATATAATATAAACTAAAGAGTTATTCAATAGGCAGAAATTTGCCCTTTTCCCCAGCATTAGTACCATCAAGAGACTATGGTAGAAGAGGGATTGCATGGGTGATTTTCATAGTAACCAACTAGTATATTACCAAATTTGCATTTCCACTGCCATTATAATTTATTAAGGTGAAGAGAAGATCCTCTGCAGTTCTCTCTTTAATATTTTGACAGATTTTGTATTATCTAACATCATTTGCTAAATAAGCACCTACTAAATGCAAGGAGGACACAGTGCTTGGTCTCAGGGGGAATAAGCGAATAGAGTACCTGCCACAAGGAATACCTAACTTATTATAAGTTAATTTGAGATAAGAACTTTAAGATTGGAATAAACATATAACTATAGGTATTTAGAGGTGACGATTTGCAGTTTGAGACAAGGAAAGCTTCCAAAGGAAGAAGCCAGGATTTAAGTGGTTGCAAGTGATAACAGAAATTGACCCTGGTTACTTTAAAACAAGAAATGTGATTTATTTTGCTGCAGTCAAATAGATATTTTGGGGCTAGGGTGAGGAAGGGGACAGGATATCCTTCTCATCAAGAGGCAAATTCTATTTCTCTTGCGTAGAAAGAGAGCACTAGAAAGGGAGATGTTCAGGGCAGATGAACCCATGGCTGGGCAATACAGACTTGGTATTTAGCTGAGTCTTACTGGTTTCAAGAGGCAGATATAGGTAGGAAGGGTGGGAATTCTAAGTGAAGGAAAGGTTAGGAGCTAGAGTGTCAACATGGAAGTCTTCAAGTCAGAGTAGACATTGTTCATTCGAGTGAAGCAATCATGTGCATGTTATTTTACATTTTCAATTCAGGACAGAATCAGAATTTGGAGACAAGACTAGTCTTGTAGATAAATTTGTATCAGAATGTGGTTATATTCCTTTCATTCTGTTTTCCTCCAGGAGGTTTTGATATTATTACATATGTAAATATAAAATTAATGTGTCAGTCAACAAAATGAATTAAATCCTTCCTAAGTTGGTATGAAATCATAAATATGTTTGAAAACAATTCTGCAAGCTGATTTTTCATAAACAATTTGGTATCCTTTCATAGCTTGGATGAAGCTTCTTGGCTCAACAGGGAGGCAGAGAAAAAAACACAGTATTATGGCCTCTGGTCCTGAAAAAAAAAGCTGTGGTTGATTAAATGCCAGTTGGTTGTAAATGATAACCCACATAAACAGTGGGAAGTCATTACACTTAAGTAGTGAATTCTAATTTAATTTTATGGTTTTGGAAGAAAATTCCCTAGGCCAGTTACAGAAGCTAAGAAATGGTGACTGAGCTGAGTGGTGGAGGGGCTGTAAGCCTGGTTGGCCAGCTCTCAGGTGACCTACCCCTGCAGTGGCAACTGTCTACCTAGATTCTTCCCTCATTCTCCTGATGGAGTAATTTTGTCATTTAATCATAAATGTATAAGTCCTAAATTCATATAAAAGCCACACCACCAAATTTGTGTTTGATATCCATGTGTTTCAGTTATCTATTGTATTGCTATATAGAAAAATTCTTTGAAACTTAGTATCTTTATATCTAAGAATTTAGTATGTCAGGATTCTATCAGGGCTTAGCTGGGTGATTCTTTTGCTTCAGGTGGTGTCATCCGGGGTCCCTTGGTGATATCCATTGGTGTCTTGGCTAGTCTGAAGGAAGCAAGACAGCTTCACTCATAAGCTTGGTGTTTTGATAGTGACAGTCGTAAGGTTGGGCTCACCTGGGCTCCTTTCTTTCTCCATAGAGTTGTAGGACCCCTTCGTGTATTCTCTCCAGTGGGATTGTCAAACTTCTTATATCGAGGTTTGGGTCTCCTAGAGACCAATGTGGAAGTTGCCAGTCATCCTAAAGGTTAGGTCTGGGGCTGGAAAAGTGCTATGTCCACTATACACCATTGGCTAAAATAGTCACAAGCCAGCCTATATTGAAAAGGAGGATAAATAGTATTTCCCTCTTGATGAGAAGGATATCCAAGAATTTGTAGCCCTCTTTAATCCACCCTTTTATGCACAAAACAGTATATACTCTATAAATGAATCTTAAAAAAAAACTGAAACTGTTAATATGTAGAATTACATAACCTTTGCAGATCACTGGAAAATTACTGTTGATGGTCAAACTATTTCTTCACCTCATGCAGTCCTGCCGAATAAGCATCTAGAGCAGAATACCATTGGATCAAAGAACACTTTAAAAAGTAAGAGATCTTTATAGATTTCTCTCTGTGAAAATTTGATGTACCAAACTGGTATTTCACTAGTGCCTTGACCTCCATACCTTTTGTGACTACTTGGATTGTGCTTGTCTTCTAAGGCAATTCTTCCTCAACTGTTTGCTTGACATGCATGTCTTCACCTTTTCTCAAGTGCTAAACTGTATAGCTTATTTGTTGGGTGGTGTAGATGTGTATCCCAGGCAACAGATGCAATACACCCTGTTGTCTTGGCAGCACACATACTTTAAGCACCACACTGCTTCTCCTAACCCTGTTAAGATTGTCTTTTTTGGCACTGGCTGACAGTAAGTGGAGTAACATGTAAAGACATCTTTTGGCATTGATTTGGCTTTACAGTCAAAAGACAAAAAGAGATTACCTTTCAACATTTTGTCCTGGGGTTGTTGATCTAATCTGATCTACACAGGGGTTCATATAATGATGTGAGTTGTGTTGGGCAGGCATCTGGAACTATCTGGCTAGAAGAAAGGTATTGGAAATCAGAATGAATCAGGAAAAATTAGCATAGCAGTCAAACGGAGCCAATTCAGGTGCTATATTGACTGCAAGAATATGTCACATAGCAACATAATCACACACAGTAAAGGAAGAAAAAGTTACACAGACATGATGTGAGGGAAGAAAATATCATAGACTATTACATAGCCATGATAGGACTGAATTTATTCAAGCCCTTGCAAAACCTACCAAGATTCACTTCCAGGTGTTTTGAAATGTTTGGGATCAGAAGAGGAAAAATAAAATAAATAAAATGTGGTTTCTAAAATTTACTTTTGGATTTCCTTCTCTGCTTCTGTGCTTCAATTCAATAAGTGTTTATTAACTTACACCTGTTGAGTATATTTTCCTGTATTCATACATTTAACAAGATTTACTGAGAAACTGAAACATACCAGGCACTGGGCCAGGAGCTAGAGACTTGCTGGTGAGCAAAAATAGGCGTATTTCCACGCTCTCAGGAGCTTTTAGACTATTTAGGGAGATAAGTAAATAAATCAATGGTTTATAAATACAATTGTGATATGTACTGGTATTGGGTACATAAATATTCATATTTGAAAAACTCAGGATTTCAGGGCGTTTACCTGATAGAGTCTATTTCTTACTCATTCTGCAGTTCAACATGGTTGTTCCTTACTATGTAGTGATCTGGGTGGCTATTCGTGGGCAGCAATCAGGGACAGAAGTTCCTTTCATCTTGTGGCTCATGTTTATCTCTAGACCCACAAGTTGTCTTCGTTCAGCTGAAAAATGAGATGGTGGGGGAAGAGCAGAGTATTATGTGTGGGAAGGTTTTATGGCCTGGCTTAGAAATGGTGTACCTCACTCATGTCCACATTCTGTTGTTCACAATTCAGTCACACGATCAAGGGGATTGCATGAAATAGAATCTAGTTGTGTGCCCCAGAGGAGGAGAGAAATTGCCAACCAGTTTGCCAAAACCTATGAATGAAAAGAACAGTGTGCTTTCCAATGTGATAAAGGAAAAAAAGTACAGGACATATCATCATGAAGCTTACAGTTTTTTTGGTAAAATATACTAATGAGATGTTTAAATAGTACTGCAAGGCAAACTGTATTTGAATGTAAGAGAGCACCAGAGGAAGAATTATTTACCATCATTGAATCTAATTCCATTTTGTATGTAAAAAATGGAAGTCCAAGTTTGTGTTATCCATGAACATGAGGTATCTTTCCATTTGTTTGTGTCTTCAATTTCTTTTATCAAAATCTTATAGTTTTCATTGTACAGATCTTTCACTTCCTTGAATAAATTTATTCCTAAGTGTTTTATTATCTTTGGTGTTACTGTGAATAGAATTATTTTCTTTATTTCTCAGATGTTATGTGGCTAGTATATAACTGATTTCTGTATGTTGATTGTATATTCTTCAACTCTGAGTTTGTTGATGAGTTTCAACATTTTTTTTAGATGAGTCTGTAGAATTTTCCATATATAAGATCATATCGATTGCAAACAAAGGCAATGTTACTTCTTCTTTTTTGATTTGGATGCCTTTTATTTCTTTATCTTGTTTGATTGCTCTAGCTCGGACTTGCGGTATTATGTTGAATGAAAGCAGTGATAGTGGCACTCTTGTTAAAGTACTTGCTAAGGTAAAATGACTAATTAGTTTCGCAGCTGGGTCACATGCTTTTCAGAGAAGTTTGTAACACTCAGTGTTCACACACACACACATACATACACTCCTTACCCACATAATTGACTCCTATGTCCTATTTCCTGTCACACAAGCCAACATAAAGGCATTAGACTAACCATTAAAGGTGCTTATTCCTATTGCTGAACTTTCTTTGGAGGAATCCAATCAAAGGGACCTGGATCCTCAGTCAAATCACTGCCCACGACTGGTAATTACTATTTACCAGAGAAGCCCATGTGTGAAGTTGGACCTTGCTTAATTGGTCTGGTAGGTTAGGGCCGAAACTCATTCAGAGACTGCTAAAACTGATCCACACAAATACATTTCAGAGCTATCTTTCTTGGAGGCTCAGAAATGTGCCATCTGGCCACAGAGGCTGACTGAGGGTTGAGTTCTTTGTACCGTCAGATATGGCAGTAGTTGAAGCCTGGGCTGGCTTCAAGGTCACTCTTAAATAGGAGAGAGTAGTTACCTTCATTGCATATCTTTATATATTCATAAAAAGTATTATATTAGAAAAAAATCAAAGTTAGGCCATTTTTTTTTTTTGACTCAATTTCTGGGATAAGAATTAGAAAGAAATGGTAGTAGGCTAGTGGAGACTATCAGTCACTAAACAAATTAGTGCCTATGTCTTCCCCAGGCTTCCTTATATTATGTTTTCTGAAAGTGATAGGTATAATATGTAATGTGTAAATCATGCTATTGGAGAACTGAGGTTGAGTATTGTTTTGATATGAGTAACACTTAGACAAGCAAAAGGGATTAGGCAGTGTCTCAAAATATACTTTGCAGATGTCTGGCTTCCTAATCCCTAGAGTGCCTAATAAAATGCAGATTCCTGGGCCATTTCTGGTTTGAAGAGTGAAACTCTTGACCTGTGATTCTCACACCTTTGACCTGTGATCCTACATGTTCAACAGAATTACCTTTATCTTAAAAGATAGCTGCTAGAGAGGAATGGAGAAAAACTTGAATAATGGCTTTGGAATATAAAGCATAAGACTGCTCTTCTGCATTTCCTAAAGTCATATGTCAATTTAGTAAGTAAAAGTTGTCTTAATAATTCCAGATTTGGGTCTATTGAAAGGCTATCTCTGTGCATGATCAGATCAAATATATAATTCATTCTTGCTTCTTTAAGACAACTAGTCAAAAAGAATTATTTGTCTGTAGTGATGGCTGTGTGCTAGAATCAGCTGTCATGGATTATGTTTGGTATGTCAGAGGCCATGTGAGAATCAGCTGTCAGGCATGGAATACAATTGTACAGTTGCTATGGGTCAAAGGAGAGAGCGTTTTTGCTCATAGAATTTTGACATTGTGTCAAGGGTTGTATAACTAGTTACAATTAACAAAAGTGAGGTTCCCAGAAAGTCCCACTAAAAATTCTAAAGCCCTGAAATATTTCCTGATTATGAAAGATTCATATTATGAGTCTAATATTCCTTATGGGATTATGAGATGATAAGTAAACATTTTCCATGCTAAATCCTGATCCTAATTTTTTTATTAAGGTTTTTAGAGGGACTCATACTTGAAACTCTGAATTTGACTTTCTTGAAATTATTCAGTATTGTGGGTAGAGGCTAATAAATTGATTGTTGATTTTTTTCATTGATCATATAGAGTATAGAAGGAGTTCAATATGTACTTTTTGAATTAATGCTCTGTAAAGAATCCAGAATTCTTGGTGAACTGTTAATAAATGCAGAACCATGAAATTGCCTATCCTGGCATGCCATCAGTAGTGGGGAGTTGGATTCTAAGACTCTTGCTTCCTTCTCTTAGTTTCTATCCACGCAGGGGTCACTGATCAGCCATACAAAATATATTTGGCTTGTGGATGTATTTAATTTGGAAGACAGAGCTTGTTAAACTGTTTTTTAATTAAATAAAGCAATTTGAAAATTGGATGATTCCCCATAAAAACTCAGCTTTCTGGATTCTTATGAAAAGTCAGAACATTGGCCACATTCCCCCATGGCAGCCATCAGAAGTGCCACTCTGGATGATTAAGTGCTCTCCAGCAGGAACCTGCTTCACTCTTTGATACTACCAGCTTCTAAGTTTTCAAACCCTTAAAGGCTTGAGGCTCATTCTTGTTAAAATGATCTGCCCCCTTCTTTTAAATTTCTAGTGCCCTTCACTTAGGACCCTCTCAACATGACAACTTACTCTCTGAGGGAAAACAGACTACTTTATTACATTTTGTAAAGATGTATGTGTCTAAGAAATATACAAAGGAGGACAGTTTGAGGCACACAAAATTCATCTAGATTTGTTAAGTTTAGATGTATTCCTGTTTTCTGTTGAGATAAGAAACAAAGTTAATAAAATGAAATGTATTAGGGGGATATGTGAAGTCCTAGATTTACTAAAGTATGAATATACAAATACTTAAATACAACATCGATTAGGAAGTGCAAGATGATAGAGATATAACTCGGCAGTATTTTTATGAAGACAGTATTAGTAAGTGAAAAGTTCAATATGCATTGGTAGAGTGATATGACTACTTTAGAAAATGCAAAAAAGAGGTGCGTTAATAGAAATGTACAAGTGATGGAAACTGGTCTTTTGTACTCTGTGTTTGTCAAACTGGGTAGGGAGGGATGTTTTCTCTGAAGTTTTAAGAAGGCCTTGACCACAGAGCTCTAGGAAAATATGAGAACAGGTGACTGCTATGGAGAGGCCTAGGAATCAAGTTATAGAAGAAATGGTTGACAAAGTGATGTTTTCACCGGAGAATATGGAAAGAGGTAAGGGAAGTAGGCAAAGACTTAAAATATTTGAAGAGCTGTTAAACAGTAGAGCACGTACACTTGTCCTCTGTGACTCCAAGGAGCAGAAAATGATAAAGACTTGTATATTTTTGAAAATAGGGAACAAGACAAACTGCAGATTGTTCAGACTAGTGACACTGAAGACTGTGTATGGGGAACTAAGGAATCTTTATTAACATGTGGATTTTGACCTGTTTTAAAAGAGATGGAGATGACAAAGGGCTAAGATAGACAAAACAGTCTTGACAAGGTCACTTACATTTTTATTCTAGAATTTTAAAAGTTTATAAAAGTCACAAAGACATCAGACAGAAGGAAAGTCCAGTGAAAAGTACTTTGAGTCCTATAATTGAGAGAAAATAACATTTTTGATGCTAAGCTTTCAAATTCCTTCTGAGAAATTATACATATACATAAATTTTTCTTTCTCAAAATTGAGATTCTACTATAGCAATTTTCCTATAGTTTCTTTTTCTATGTCAAAATACATAAATGCCTTGTCCTTTCATATTTGTAAACGTATATTAAATTACTAGTAGCATACTATAATATTATACTATATTCCTGTACCATAATTAAAAGTTTAAAATTCATTTGTCTTTGGACATCTATACTGTTTCCTATTGAGATAAAGTATGAAAAATGATGAAATATATCATGTTATCAAATTAATTCTGTAGGATATATTTCTAAAATGGGATGATAGTATCAAAGGCTATGCATTCTTTTAGGGACTGTGACATATTTCACAAATTTCCCTTCAAAAAATGTTTCCCAGTCTTAATTTTTCTGTGATTAAATATATATATTTTTGATTATTAAAACTTTAGTGTATTTTTTACATCTTGCATTTATATTTACTTTTGGGGTAATTACATGTTCATATATTTAGCCCATTTTTTTAAATTTATTTATTTATTTATTTATTTATTTATTTATTTAAAGTATAATCAGTTACAATGTGTCAATGTCAGGTGTACAGTATAATGTTTCAGTCATACATATGCATATATATATTTGTTTTCATATTCTTTTTCTTTATAGGTTACTACAAGATTTTGAATATAGTTCCCTGTGTTATACAGAAGAAATTTGTTTTTTCTCTTTTATATATAGTAGTCAATATTTGCACATCTCAAACTCCCCATTTATCCTCTCCCACCCCTTTTTCTCCCAGTAACCATAAGTTTGTTTACTATGTCTGTGAGTCAGTTTGTTTTGTAAATAAGTTAATTAGTGTCTTTTTTCTTTTTTTCTTTTTAGATTCCACATATGAGTGATATCATATGGTATTTTTCTTTCTCTTTCTGTTAACCCATATTTTTAGATGTTCATCTTTTCCTTGATTTTCAAAAGCTTTTTTATTTAGGCTATTAGTGCATTGCCTTTTATATATAGTTAAATACTTTTTCTTGTTTATCATTTATATTTCAAGCTTATTTGTGATATATATCAACTGTGTAGGGCCTAAGATTTTACCCTACTTGGAAGCTAGTAAGTTACCTTGCCACAATTTCATAGATGCTGGCAAAAGACATGAGACTTCTGGATCAGAGAAAATGAATAGTTTAATACAGAAATAGCCAGAATCTCAGCATTTTCTTCAGCTGATTTTCCAAGCCCCAGTTCCCACAGGGCATCATGACAAGGGCCAGGTGATGTTTGCATTGCAGTGGATTGCATTGTAGGATAGTAACCCCAAACTTAGAAAGCCCCAATATTTTAAAATAGCCAGCAAGAAACTCTGACCAGTATCTGCCCTAGAAGGAGACATTATTATGACAGATAGCAGACAAACATACCCTATCTCTGTTTCCCAAGACTGTTGCTAAATAACCATTCTTGGAAAGATAATTCAGAAAAGCTTGTCAATTCCTTGGTTCCCAAGACATGCAGAAATAGAAGAGACCTATAAAGCACTGTCTTCTGACAGTATATACCATAAATAGTTTAAAAACTATATAGTAAAATTTATCATTCTTAAACAGTTTATTTTATTATTAGATTGAAGATGTTTTTCCCTTTTTGGGAAGAATTGTTTAGCTGCTCAATTGGAGAATTTCCACACCCCTATGCCAGTACTTATCAGAGGTTTCTACTGAGGCATTCCAATAGAAGAGGTCTGCTTCATGAATGAATTTCTAAGTCCCCCACTTTGTCTTGAATATTCAAGAAGAAGGTTTTTTCTATTTAATGAACTATTTGTTTTAATACATAAATAATATTTTCCCAAATTCAAGTACAGTTCATATAGGAAGATGTGCCTTATTCCTCCTTTAGCTTTGATCATTCTGGTTCACCATATTATATTCCTTATAAATATATTGATGTATACTTAGTACCAACTACCTACCAGAAATTGGTCCAAGTACTTTACCTATATGAGTTTATTTTGTTCTTACAATCATCTGAGATAGGTACTATTCCCCCCACTGTTTCACAAATGTGAAGCTGAGGCTCAGAGCAACAAGAAATGTATTCAAGACCAAATTCTTGAGTTTGAGAATTATAGTCACACTCATCTGGTTTCAATGAGAAATTTTTATGCTTATGTCCTTGGGAAAAAATGAATAAATTTAGGTATACTATTGATCAGAGAGGTGATCTATGCGATACTGACATTTTCTATATCTGTAACTCATTTAAGAATCTAAGAACAGCTACTCATCTTGCAGCAGGAAGAAATGCTTTCTCTCACTTATTCACACACACACACACATACAATATTGCATGTAATTTGGGGGTTATTTTAAATGATGTATTTGATATTAACATAGTGGTATGGGAAGAGCTCTGTGCCTTAAGTTCACTTATTTATTATATTTTCATTTATCCTTTAGTGCTTTAAAACTTCTGGCATCAGATATTTTTAGTAACTTAATTTCATATCAAATACTTATATAGATGCCCAATGAGGTAAAAGTAGAGCATCTATAGTTGAAGCAAACATGAGAGGCTGGATTATTTGGCCTTGTCTTCATCCATCATGGGCAAGCAGAATGGAATCTGCATAAGAAGACAGATTCTGGAGTCAGGAAACTGGGGTCCAAATTGTGGCTCTACATAAGAATTGTTTCAAAAATATTTTACAACTCGTAATGCAGGGCATTGACCAGTCAGAATGGACATAGCCTGTAAACAGCTAATATAGCCACTCTAGCTCAACCAGCTCTGGCTCTATCATTCACTAGCATCTGTAAAATGAGCTTAGGAATAGTTATTATCTCATAAGATTTTTATATGTTTAGATGTGATAAGCACTTAGAACAATGTTTGGTAGAAAGAGGTACTCATTACCTATCAGCAACAGCAGCATTGTGACTAATCCTTGAAGATCTTCCATGGAACTCCAGAACTTTACAGTTAAAATGTTTAAAACTCTCTGCTTAAGAGAAGGCAGGGAATATCTTGTTAAATTTGTGAATGGTGCAAGTCTCTAAAGGATACTATTTGGACTGAAGAATTTGGGATCAGAGATATTGAAAAGCTAGCAAGAAAATACAGTGCCATTCAGTAGGGATAAATACACAGTTCTGCATTTAAAGTTAAGATAAAAAATGACGAGTTTATAGGAAGGGGAAAAAAATCCAAGAATTAAAAGGGATTCTAGTGAAAAATACTCCAGGGTTTTAGCTCACCAACTGACAGGAAGTATGCAGTTGCCTCCAACTAAGGTTAATATGATTTTTGCCACAGTGACCGTATTAATGCTGCCACTCTGAGTAGTCACACGACATCTATGTTGAGGACCAGGTACCAGGCTGTAGACAGACACACAGATGTATTCAGAACGTGTGAAGGAGGGTGAATAACGAAGAGTCTCAAAACCAGGAAGGGTAACCAGGAGTGTTTTACCTAGTAGAGATCTAAGGGGAGCTGATGGTGATTTTCTGATTCCTGGGTAACTCAGACATGGATGAGTTCACTGTGCTCTGGCAGGAAGGAATAGAACTGATCAGTGAAATTCACAGAAAGGCAAAGTTCAGCTCTGCATAAAGTATGCCTGAAATAGATCTGCCTGCCTACAAAAGATACTTGTTCAAGTGGAGTTGTTAAAAACCAGAGAGGATAGTAGTGGGATAAAAAATGCTGTAAAGAGAATTTTGTCATTGGTGAGAAGTTAGTACTTTCTTGACTTCCTTTCGAAAACTCCAAATTTATAACTTCAAGTTATGATAGAAGTTGAAGGATGAATGGAAGAATGAAGAAAAAGTATGGAAGTTGAATAAATACAATTTAGTTACTCTGGAAAGAAAATTTTATCACAACTTATGAATTTTCTAAGAACTA
The DNA here is from genome assembly GCF_036321535.1 of Camelus dromedarius. Classification (NCBI taxonomy): domain Eukaryota; kingdom Metazoa; phylum Chordata; class Mammalia; order Artiodactyla; family Camelidae; genus Camelus; species Camelus dromedarius. The sequence goes on from NC_087439.1 coordinate 53,014,701, forward strand.
GAATGGTGGAAGAATGGAATAGGCTGCTTTCTGAAAAAGTGAGCTTCTACTTTTGGAGCTGGTCACTGGATGATGTAGTCATGCATCCTTGGCAACGGATCACTACTTGGAAAATTTCATTCTGTTGAATGAGTTATCACCTGTCATGTCTGGAATGTTGTTTGAAGGGTTCTTGAATTATTGGAAGATGTATTAGATGAAGTTTAAATCTTCCAATTCTAAGATTTTGTTATTTTGATTGTGTCTGTCTTTTATCCAAATATATTTTGTCATATTTGTTCCATATTAAATCTTTTCAATGCCCACTGAGAAAAGCTCTATTTATGAAAACAAAATCAATATTATATGAACCAAACATAATTTCTGTTCCAGAAGTTTTTTATTGCTTTTACAGAGCTGCTTAGTTAACTTTGAGTCTATTATTAATAAATCATAATGATGTTTGGTCATTCTTAGAGAAGAGAGATTTTCCTTATTTATCCCCAAATCTTGTAAATATAGAAGATAAGTAATAAAAGTATTGAGGCCTCAGATACTCATCAGGATTTTAAAGTATGTTTGAATACAGGTTTTTCTATTTAAAATATGTAGATTAGAACTTTTCAGTTCAAAAGAATGTAAAACTATTAGTTATTAGGTGTTAAATTATTAGGCCACAGTATGTTTTTAGTTACATTTTTCTCATTATAAAAGTAACATATTAATTTACAAAACGGGGCAAAACCCATAGACATGAAGAGGAAAGTAAAGATCACTTACTGATTTAGTGTCCTAGGGCTGCCTTAACAAATGACCTCAAACTTGGTGACTTAAAACAACGAAAATGTGTTTGCTACAGTTCTGGAGCAAAGTCCTAAATCAAGATGTCAGCAGGGCTATGCTCCCTCTGAAGAATCTAGGGAGGGATCTTTCCTTCCTTCTTCCTAGCTTCTGGTAGCTCCCAGCAGTCCTTAACATTCCTCTGTTTGTAGCTGCATCACCTCAATCTCTGCCTCTGTCTTCACCTGTCCTCCTTCTGCGTGTCTGTATGGGTTACCTCTTCTTACAATAAGGACACTAGTCATTGGGTTTAGGGCCCAGCATAATCCAGTCTGACCTCATCTTAGCTAATTACATATGCAGATTACCTACTTCCAAATAAAATCACATTCTGTGGTTCCAGATGGATATGAATTTTGAGGGGGCACTATTCAAGCCACTGTACCTAAAATCTCATTTCTGTTAATATTTTGATGTACATCTTTTAATTTTTATTTTAGTCATATTTATTATGAAACTGGAATCTTAGTACACATTCTGCTTTGGACCTACATACTTTATTTGATATTATGAATTTGTCTTGTAGCATTAACTAATTATCTATACGTGACATTTCCAATATACCAAATCAATTCAACCAATACTCTGTTGATGAATATGTTGCTATATTGCCCCCTCCTTTTCATTATTACAAATGAGGTTCCTTGTATATAAATCTCTGGATACATTAGTGATTGTTTCCATAATGTGAAGTCCTATGTTAGATATGGAATTGCTTGGTCCAAGGGTATATTTTTTCCCCAAACTTTTAATAATATTCACCTTATACTATTTGATATGCTAGAAGGTAGATAAGCAGACTGAGTGTATTTATGCCTTTTTTAAAAACTGAAGTATAGTTAGTTTACCATGTTTCAGTCATACATGTACATATATATATTCCTTTTCATATTCTTTTTCATTATAGGTTACTATAAGATATTGAATATAGTTCCCTGTGCTATACAGAAGAATCTTGTTGTTTATCTGTTTTACATAGAGTAGTTAGTATCTGCAAATTGCAAACTCCCAATTTATCCCTTCCTATCCCCTTCCTCCACTGGTAACCGTAAGTTTGTTTTCTATGTCTGTGAGTCTGTTTCTGTTTAGTAAATAAGTTCATTTTCTCATTTTTTTAGATTCCACATATGAGTGATATAATATGGTATTTTTCTTTCTCTTTCTGGCTTACGTCACCTAGTATGACAATCTCCAGTTCCATCCATGTTGCTGCAAATGGCTTGATTTTATTCGTTTTTATGGCTGAATGGTGTTTATGCCTTTTTGAAAAGAATCAACTTAGTTCTAGGGAAAATTTTATTAAACTTCCAGCATGTCATCTTGTCAATATTTATATTTAATATATTAATGTTACGGGTAGTTTATGTTACAGGTTAGACCTTGAAATAAGGCAATTTTGGTTTTGGACAAATACTGTACATGACTGATTAGAAAGGACTGTTTCCTTTTTTGTTTTTTCTAACCCCACTCATTCTCACATGTGTTTGATCAGAGTCATTATTTATATATAAAAATAAAAGTATTGAAGATATTTTCTGAGGCTTTAGACTTTTTGAAATTAATTGTTATTTGTTCTTTTACTAAGAACATTGAAATCTATTTTGGTGGGGGTCATAAATTTAGATGCTTAGAGGGTAGGTAATAAAAATCAGCAAGGCTGAGAAGTTACTAGCACTGTAAATCCTAAAAACAACAGTCTGAAAACAGTATTTTTGGCATGTCCTCATCTAAAAAATCATGGTTTACTCATTTCTATGTGTAAAAAATGGGCCTACAGTTGCCAGATTGTGATTTTGTTTTAAGGAAATGCCAGATATTCTAAATTTTTGGTGAAATACCCTAATTTTTAATAATAGATAAATTAAAATTGTGACAAAAAATCCTTCCAAAGCAAAAACAACCCTTTTTGTAGAGAATATTTGCTTTTATAAAATCAGCCTATGACTTTTATTCTAAATTTTGACTTTCGTTTATTTGAGTGTTCATTTTTCTGATAAGTTTACTGTTGTATTTTTTTGTAGTCAGAGTTTCAGTTTGCCACCTCTTATCCTTAACTAACCAAAGGGCACTTAGCATGGGGGGAAAAAGACATTCAGAATGTTGTGGTATACTTTCCAAATATGTTAGCACACAGCTGGTCAACCTTAAAATTGTAATGTCAACTTAAATTCCTTTTTTGGCAGTCAATCAATTCTTTTTGTCTTTCAAGCATCTCAAAAGGTCAAATGGAGAATTTTACTCTTTGTGCATAAAACTCTCAGTCTTACCTTTTGGGATAAGAGTGGAGTCTCAATAATTTAAGACATGTAGGAAATCAGGATATCCAACTAATAAGTCAGTTGATTTCATTTGCAGAGGACAATTTAAATGGGATATATTTAATATACTTGATTTAAATAGTTGATTGTATATTGAAAATAAGGTCATAATTTTAGTATTTTAATTTCCTTTTATTAAAGTTTAGCTAATGATACTATCCTAAATGCATCTACTTTTATAATCATTCTTCTATGCATAAAATTTTATATGTAAAAATTTTCCCAAACTGATCTGTATTATAATAAGGTCTGTGGTTTTCCTACTGATATAAAAACTAGGAGTCTTAATATTCATTATGGGGTATAATGAAAATATTAGAATAAAGTTGGTAATAGTTCTTTAGAGTTGGTATCAAAATAGGTTTTAAATAATTCTGCTATACATTGCTGCTGATTGTATAATATGGATCACAAGATCCAAAATGTTAATTAGTTCTGTACTATTTGCTCATGTGAGATTGACAATTTAATTGGTTGTCTTCAGTGCGTACTATGTCAATCACAGTATTTACAATCTAGTTTTCTTACACTAGCTTAATTGTCAAGTGAAACAAACTTGTATATTTCTGTCTAAGATTGATTCTTTTTAATGGCCAATCACAACATGATTTTCCTTAGAGAGCGTCCTTATTTCTTGGTTCAGTCAAAAGATACAAAGCGCTATTGACTAGAAAATGGCTTGAGCTCCAAACTTGTAATTGAAAAAGAGAGATTTTAAAGGAAAATATGGACAGATAGATGCATTAGAAAATTCACACTTCTGTTGTTCTCCCATACCAGTGGTTTCTCAGAGAAGTCCTGTGTTAAGTAGAAAAGAAATTTGTAGAAGAGAAAAATAAGCATGACCTATATAAAATTGATGAATTTGCTGCTCAGCAGAAGTGATAATACTGTCTTTCCAGACTGGGTTATTTTGGGAGAAAGAATACCAGTGCAAATATTTAAATCTGAACTTCCTTTAGTTCTCATAGCTCGCTAACTAGTGGCACATGTTAAATGATATAAAGATATGCCTTTGGTTGGCAAATTTTAAATCCTTAAAATTTTAATACAGTGGAATTGGCTTGATAGGCCTGATAAAAATCAGAATAACTTATTAATGTCTTCCTTGTTAGGAAGGTACAGGGAACCTTTCCAGGAATGATCCATATGCATGATACTATGTTGGATGAACAGTGGAAATAGTCAAATACATTTTGTGACAGTTCAGGGATCACATAGAAGTGACTTTCTAGTTTATAACACCAGGATAACTTTCATCAATTATGGAAAAGTCAAATATACACATTTCTGAATACTCATAAACCATGGGCTTGGGTATTCATGTGTGTGTGTAGTTATGGAGAAAAGAATGTCCATTTTTTTTGTAGCGTAGATTTGAAACTAAAGATGACCCACAGGCTGTTTTTCATAATAACAGCTTTATTGAAATATAATTTACATACCATAAAATTCATGCTTTTGAAACATATAACTCAGATATTCACAGAGTTGTACAACCATTGCCACTAATTTTAAAACATTTCATCACCCTAAAAAAGAGCTCCTGTACCCATTAACAGCCACAAATTCCTCCTCCCCCATGCTCTGGCAAAAGCTATTCTATTTTCTATTTCTGAAATTTCATATAAATGGAATCATACAATATATGCCCATTTTTGTCTGTTTTTTTTCACTTCGCATAATGTTTTCAAAGTTCATTTATGTTATAACATGTATCAGTACTTCATTTATTTTTATGACTGAATGATATCATATTTCTATATATACCATTTTGTTTAGCGATTCACCAGTTGACAGGCATTTGGGTCAGTTCCTCCTTTTGGCTATTGTGAATAATGTTGTTATAACATTCATGTACAGATTTTTTGTGTGGACATGTTTTTAAGTTCTCTTGAATATATATACCTATGAATGAAATTGCTAGGTCATTAAGTTACTTTTCATTCAACATTTTAACTTAACTGCCAAACTGTTTTCCAAACCAGCTGTACCAGTTTACATTTATAGCAATGTATTGAGGGTTACAATTTCTCCTCATCCTAGCAAACACTGTGTATTTTCTGTCTTTTGTAAGTTAGCCATCCTACTGAGTGTGAAGTTGTATCTCATTGTGTTTCTGTTTGCATTTCCCAAGTGATTAATGATGCTGAACATTTTTTTCACATGCTTAGTGACCACTTTTCTATCTACTTTGGAGAAATGTCTATTCACATCTTTTTTCCTATTTTTAATTTTTTTTTTATTATTGTAAGAATTCTTTATATTTTATAAATACAAATCCATTCTCAGGTGTATGATTTATCTGGTGTCCTTTATCAGATATAGTTTTTTCCCCCACTTACTTGAAGATTTTTTTTAATTCAGTTATAGTCATTTTACAATGTTGTGTCAATTTCCAATGTACAGCACAATTTTTCATTTATACATGAACATACATATATTGTTGCATTTTTTTTTTTGCTGTGAGCTACCACAAGATCTTGTATATATTTCCCTGTGCTGTACAGTGTAATCTTGTTTATCTATTCTACATATGCCTGTCAGTATCTACAAATTTCAAACTCCCAGTGTGTGGAATATATTTTTTGAAGCACAAAAGTTTTTTTTTAAATACAATAATTCATTATCTTTAATACTCTCTGAGAGGCAAGTGAAAAGCAATAATGGTTTTGTTAATTAAAAATATTGAGATATAGTTGTATAATATTATATAAATTTCAGGTGTACAACATAGTGCTTCACAATTTTTAAAGGTTATACTCTATTTATAGTTATAAAATATTGGCTATATTCCTTATGCTGTATATGTATCCTATAACTGGAAATTTGGATCTTTTGATCCCTTTCACTCATTTTGCCCCCACCCCTACCTCTGGCAGCCACCAATCTTTTCTCTATACCTACGAGTTTGATTTCTTTTTTTAGATTCCACAAATAAGTCAGATCATACAATATTTTCTTCTCATCTGACTTAATTTGCTTAGCACAGTGCCCTCATGGTCCATCCATGTTGTCACAAATGGCAAGATTTCCTTTTTTTAATGGCTGAATAATATGTGTATATATAAATGTGAGATGTACATATCACATTTTCATTATCCATTCATCCATCAGTGGACATTTAGGTTGTTTTATGTCCTGGCTATTGTAAATAATACTGCAGTGAACATGGAGGTACAGATATGTTTTGAAGATAATTGTTTCTTTCAGGTAAATACCCAGAAGTGAAATGTCTGGATTATATAATAGTTCTATTTTTAATTTTTTGAGGAATCTCCATACTGTTTGCCATAGTGGCTACACCAATTTACATTCCCACCAACTGTGCCGGATGCTTCCCTTTTTTCCACATCCTTGCCAGCATGCATTCTCTTGTCTTTTTGATAATAACCATTCTAACAGGTGTGAAATGATGTCTCATTGTGGTTTTGATTTGCATTTCCCTAGTAATTAGTGATGCTGAACATCTTTTCATGTGCCAGTTGGCCATCTGTATAACTTCTGTGGAAAAATGTCTGTTCACATCCTCTGCCTATTTTTAAATCAAGTTGTTTGTTTCTGTTGAGTTATATGAGTCCTTTATATATTTTGAACATTAACCCCTTATCAGATATATTATTTGCAAATATTTTATCCCATTTCATAGGTTTCCTTTTCCTTTTATTGGTTTCTTTAGCTGTGCAGAAGCTTTTTAGTTTGATGTAGTCCCATTTGATTATTTTTGCTTTTGTTGCCTTTCCTTTTGGTGTCAAATCCAAAAAAATGATCACCAAGACTGATGTCAAGCTGCTTACTCCCCTTGTTTTCTTCTAGGAGTTTTGTGCTTTCAGGTCTTACATTCAAGTATTTAATCCATTTTGAGTTGATTTCTGTGTATAGTATAAGACTGCAGTCCAATTTCATTCTTTTGTATGTGACCAGTTTTCCCAGCATCATTTATGGAAGAGGCTTTCCTTTACCCATTGAATACTCTTGTCTCTTTTCTCACAAATTAATTGATTGTTTATGTGTCAGTTTATTTATGGATTTTCTGTTCTGTTAAATTCATCTATGTGTCTGTTTTTATGCCAATATATACTGTTTTGATTACTATAGCTTTGCAATGTAGTTTGAAATGGGAAAGCGTAATGTCTCCAGTTTTGTTGTTCTGTCTCAAAATTGCTTTGGCTATTCAGGGTCTTTTGTGTCCATACAAATTTTATGATTGATTGTTCTATTTCTATGAAAATGCGACTGAAATTTTGATAGGAATTGCATTGACTCTTCAGATTTCTTTGGGTAGTATCGACATTTTAACAATATTAATTCTTCCAACCCATTAATGCAGAATATTTTTCCATTTATTTCTGTCATCTTCAGGTTCTTTCATCAGTGTCATTTAGTTTTCAGTGTACAGATTTTTTACCTCCTTGGTCTAGGAATTTATTTATTTTGATGCAATTGTAAATGGGATTTTTTTTAACTTCTCTTTCTGATAGTTTGTTATTAGTTTATACAAATGCAACTGATTTTTTGTATACTGATTTTATAATCTGCAACTTTACTGAATTTACTAATTCTGTTCGGTGGAGTCTTCAGGCTTTTCTATTTATAGTATCATGTCATTTGCAAATAGAAACAGTTTTACTTCCTCCTTTCCAATTTGGATGCCTTTTATTTTCTTGCATAATTGCTCTGGCTATACTTCTAGACTATGTTGAATAAAATTGGTGAGAGTGAGCAGTCTTGTCTTTTTCCTGACCTTAGGGGAAAACTTTCAGCTCTTCACCATTGAGTATCAGCTTTTTGTATATGGTCTTTATTATATTGAGCTACATTCCTTCTATACTCAATTTGTTGAGAGTTTTTTTTTTTAATCATGAATGTTACATTGAATTTTGTCAAATGCCTTTTCTCCTTGAGAAGATCATAGGATTTTTATCCTTCATTTTGTTAATGTTCTGTACCACATTGATTTGTGGATGTTGAACTGGTCTTGCATCCCTGATAAAAGTTTTTACTTTTGATGAAGTTCAGTTTATCTAGTTTACCCTTGGACAATGCAAGGGTTAATGTTTGTTTAACTTATATCTGGTCCTCTGTATCTGTGGTCCCTCCTCATTCTTGGATTCAACAAAGCATAGACTGTGTGGTATTGTAGTGTTTGCTATTGAGATTTATCTGTATATAAGTGAACCCACACAGTTCAAGACTGTGTCGAATTGTTCAAGGGTTAACTACAATTTTACCTTACTGCTTGAGCTTTTGGAGTCATATCTAAGGTTCACATTGTCAAATCCAAGATCACAAAGTTTTTTTATGTTTTTCTCTTAAAAGTGTTACCCACTTCTGCATTTAGGTTGGTTCATTTTGAGTTAACTTTTATATGTGATATAAGGTGGGGGTCCAATTTTATTAGTTTGCATCTGGATATCTAGCTGTTCCAGCATTAATTCTTAAAAAGACAAATTCATTACCCATTGAATTATTTTTGCACTTTTTTCAAAAATCAATTGACCATAAATGTAAGGGTTTATATCTGCACTCTCAATTCCATTTCATTGATCTATATGTCTGTTCTCAAGCCAGTACAACACTATCCTGATTACTATAGCTTTTTTTTTTATCAAGGTATATTCAGAATATAGTTTTATAGTAAGTATTTTTAAGACTTCTTTTAAAGTAGTTTTAGGTTCATAACATAATTGAGAGGAAGGTACAGAAATTTTCCCTATAACCACTGCCTGTACACACGTATAACCATCCCTATTATCAACACCAGAGTCATCAGAATGGTACATTTGTTACCAAGGATAAAACCACATTAACACATTATAATCACTTAAAGTCCATAATTTATCTTAAATTTAACTCTCAGTATTATATATAATATGGATTTTGACAAATGTATATTGACATATATCATCATTATAACCACATAGAGTATATTCATTCCCCTGAAAGTCTCTGTGTTCTGTATATTTATCCCCTTGTTCCACCACCAGCAACCACTGGTATTTTTATTTTCTCCGTAGTTTTGCCATTTCTAGATCATACAGCATATAACCTTTTCAAACTGTCTTCTTTTACTTGGTAATATTCATTTTAAGTTTCTTTCATGTCTTTCCATGGATTAATGGTCATTTCATTTTAGTGCTCAATAATATTCTGTCATTTGGATGTACCATACTTTGTTTAGCTGTTCACCTACTGAAGGATATCTTGGTTACTTTTAAGTTCTGGCAGTTAAAAATAAAACTGCTTTAATCATCTGTGTATAGTTTTTTGTGTGGACATAAGTTTTCATATTCTTTGGGTAAATACCAGGGAATGTAACTGTTGGATCCCATGGTAGAAGTACGTTTAGTTCTGGAACAAAGCACCAAAGTGTCGTCCAGAGTGGCTGTACCATTTTGCATTCCTACCAGCAGTGAATGACAATTCCCACTGCTCCAAATCCTTGCCAACATTTAGTGTTGCCAGTGTTCTGGATTTTGACCATTCTAATAAGTATTAGTAACTCGTTGTTTTAATTTGCATTTTCCTGATGACATATGATGTGGAACTGGAACATCTTATCATATGCTTATTTTCCATCTGTAACTTTGGTGAGTTGTTAATGCCTTTGGTCCATTTTTTAATTGGGCTGTTTGTTTTCTTATAGTTGAGTCCTTTGTATATTTTGGATAACTGTCCTTTGTCAAGTGCACCTTTTGCACATGTTTTGTCTCAGTCTGTGACTTGTCTTCTCATTCTCAGTTTTCTTACAGAGCAGAAGTTTTTAATTTTAGTGAAGACCACTTCTCCTGTGTTAACTGACATGCTTTACTGTTTCATTTCATGTCTCATGATCTTTTGTTGAAAACTGGACATCTTCAATAATATGTGGTTACTCTCGAAATCTCGATTCTCCCCTCCCCCGTTTACAAAGTTTTGTTGTTTTTCTGTTTTTCCAGGACTAATTCTGTACTCTTTGTTATATGAAGCCACTGACATCTCTGTTTAGGTGATTCAGTGGCCAGCTGATGATTGGTTAGAGATTTTCTTAAATATATTGAATCAGTAATTCTCCCAGTCTTTGATAAGCGGCCTTGTGTGCATGTTGAGACATACTTTCAATGCTCTGGCAATTTGCACTATGTCTTAACTTTCACTTCCTGATTATGCAGAGCTGTAGATGAGAGTTGAGGACCTTTTCAAGTCTTTCCTCAGCACTCACACAGCCCTGAGTACAGTCTTTTCTTGAGTATAGCCCTGCATATGTGGGTCACCTTCTAAGTATCCAGGAATATGTCAGAACTTTTCAAAGCCCCTTACAGACATCTAATCTCTAATTTTTCCTTTTATTTTTTCTGGTCAGTCTCTTGTTTTCCCCAACTGTTATCACTGCCTAAGACAGCTGCAGCATTGAAGAATTGCTCCTAATCATTTTAGACAAATACTTTCAAATAAAGGTCTGCTCTCACTGAGCAAGTTCTGAGTCAGGTCAAATAAATACAAGTTCTAAGAGTGGTGGTCTTCAGGGAGCTGTCAGACAGATCAACTAACAATAATTGTCTGGAAATGGGACTTCATGGGGAGCTCTAAATCCATTATGCTAAGCTGATGGCTTTCACAGTAGATTGCAAGGCTGTTGGTTTTCGAGGATTTCACAGAGGTGGTAAGAGCAGATGGGAATAGAAAGTTAAAACACCACAAAGCTCACTGCTTTTTACCAAGATTCAGCCAGTTTTCCTGAATGAATGGTTCCTTGGATTATTGCAAGCCATTGGTTAATTTTCAGTTTTGAAACTCTGAAACTCAGAATTTTGAAACTTTCCTATTGTTCAAATTAATTTTCTGAAAAAGGAGTTTTTTGGAGATCATTGTAGTAAAACTGCAGGTTACAAAATCAACATACAAAAATCTTGTACATTTCTATACACTAACAATTATCTAGCAGAAAGAGAAACTAAGAAAATAATTCCATTTACAATTTGCAACAAAAATGAATAAAATACAGAGGAATAAATTTAATGAAGAAGGTGAAAGATCTGTATATTGAAAACAATAGGACATTGCTGAAAAAAATTGAAGACACAAAGAAATGGAAAAATATTTCATGCCCATGGTTGGAAGAATTAACAATGTTGAAATGCCATTACAACCTAAAGCGATCTATAGATTAATGCAATTCCTATCAAAATCCCAATAACATTTTTCATAGAAATAGAACAAAAAAATCCTAAATTTATATGAACCCACAAAAGACCCTGAATAACCAAAGCGATCCTGAACAAAGCTGATGGTATCACATTCTCTGATTTCAAATTATACCACAAAACTATGGTCGTCAAAACAGCATGATATTGGCAGAAAAACAGACAAACAGACCAGTGGAACAGAATTGAGAGCCCAGAAATAAACCCACAAATCTATGGACAATTAATTTATGACAAAGGAGTAAAAACATGCAAAGGAGAAAGGATAGTCTCCTCAATAAATGGTGTTGGGAAAACTGGACAGACACATACAAAAAAAAAAAAAAGAATCTAGACCATTATCTTACATAATACACAAAAATCAACACAAAATGGATTATAGACTTGAATGCAAGATCTGAAACCACAAAATTCCTAGAGGAAAATATAGGCAATATGGTCTTTGACATTGGTCTCAGCAATATTTTTCTGTATATGTTTCCTCAGACAAGGTAAACAAAAGCAAAAATAAACAAATTGGACTGCATTAAACTAAAAAGCTTCTGCACAGTGAGGGGAACTATCAACAAAATGAAAAGACAACCTACTGAATAAGATAAGATGTGCAAATCATATTTCTGGTAAGGGGTTAATATCCAAAATATGTAAGAAACTCATGTAAATCAGCAACAAAAAGAACCTGGTTTAAAAATGGACAGGGAATCTGAATAGACATTTTTCCAAAGAAGACATGCAGATGGCCAATGGGCATATACAAAGATGTTCAAAATCACTAATAATCTAGGAAATGCAAATCAAAACTGCAATAAGATATTACCTTATGCTCATTAGAATGGCTGTTATCCAAAAAGCAGGAAATAGCAAATGTTGGAGAGGATGTGGAAAAGAGTACCCATGTAAACTGTTGATGGGAATCTAAAGTTGTGCACCCTTTATGGCAAACAGTATGGAAATTCTTCGAAAATTAAGAGTAAAAGTACTATAGGATCCAGCTATTTCACTTCTGGGTATTTGAAGAATGCAAAAACATTAATTTGAAAAGAGTATTTTCATTGCAGCATAATTTAAAATAGCCAGGATATGTAAACAACCTAAGTACCAATTGATGGATGAATGGATAAAGAAGATGTGGTATATATAGGATGGATACTACTCAGCAATAAAAAAGATGAAGTCTTGCCATTTGCAACAATATGATTGAAACTTGAGGGTATTATGCTAAGTGAAATAAGTCAGATGGAGAAAGACAAATCCCATATGATTTCACTCATATGGAATATAAAAAATTTACAAAATGAACAAACCAAACAAAAACAAACATGTAGATACATGGAAAACAGTGGCGTTTACCAGAGGGGAAGAGGGATGGTGAGAGGGAAAAATGGGTAAAAGGGTCAACTGTATGGTGGTGGATGGAAACTAAACTTTTTGTGGTGAGCATGCAGTAGTATATACAGAAGTTGAAATAAAATGTTGTACACGTGAAATGTATAATGTTACAAACTATAATTACCTTGATAAAATAAAAAAATTAAATGGATGTTTTTGTGGAGTAAGAACTGGATGACTTGGAGAAAAGATGAGAATGATGTGCTCTTCACTGTAGACATTTTTGTGCTTTTGAATGTTGTATACAATGTACTATCATTTATTTTTTAGCTAAAAAATAAATAAAATACTATTATTATTTTGCTGTTTTTACTTTTTTGTTTCTATTATTGATTGTTATCTATGATAGCGAAATTAAAAAATAATTATTTTGCACATGACATGAGTATCAGTTTAAATGCCATGACAATAAATCTACTCAATTAAAATTAAGTTATAGGATCATGTACAATACATATATTTTTATGTCACAAATATGATTTATATCATGTGTTGATGTAGAAGACACAAAAATGTTCTTACATTCAATATAATCTGTTTGTTTATATCTTTTTTCCTCTCTTTTCCATCCACATATTTTCTAGAGAAACAGGCACTGCTGGTCTGATGTACACCAGGGACTACTAAGAAGCTAGCCTCCACCAGACAAATAAACACTGTAGTCTCTTTACTCAGATTGGTTCCTGTAGTTATTAGAGCTACCCCAAAATATTCTGCTTTATCTTCTCCACTCCATTTGAAGCCAAGTGCATCCATGTGACTTTGACCAATGAAATGTCAGGAGAAGTGATGTGTGCTACTTCTAGTCAGAAGCTTTAAGTATCACATTCCCTTCTTCCTCCCTCAGTGACTGTGGAAACATGTCAAGATGGTGATTCAGTTAACTGGATCTCTGAATGATCATCAAGAGTGCATCATGCCTGCTGACATGTAGTATGAATCAGAAATAGACTTTTATTGTTTTAACCCACTGAGACTTGCAGGTTGTTTGTTATCCCAGCATAACCTTACCTGTCCTTACTGATACAAGTTCAGATCTCAGCTCTTCAACAGCTACTAAGTGGCTTTGTGATCTATATTGCAAATTGGTCCCAAGCAGAAGACACAAAGTAGAATTATTTTTTTCTCACTTTCCCCTGTTATTAATTAATGAGAAGAATGAAGAAATTGAGGCTCAAGGCTATACAGCTACTCAGTGGGTGAGCAAAGACTAGAAGCCAGTTCCTCTTCCGTGTCAATCCAGTGCTTCAATACTGTATTAAGTATATTTAATTACCTTTCTAATACTAAATAAGAAGTGTCAGAATCTTTATTCTGAGAAAGATTGAGGCAAGCAACTTTTCACTCCTTAGTTTTAGTGCTTCTGGAAGTTTGACAATTAAAGTCTACCTGGGAATGGTGGGAACATCAGTCTATTTATCTCCACATCTTACAAGTCACTAACATTAGTCAGATTTTTTTTTAGGTTGCACAGTTATTAGCATAATTTTCAAACATATGTTTCTATTTGCTATTTGAGAAAGTGAAGTTCCAGTGTTGTCAGCTTGTCGAACTTCAAATTCTAGATGTCAGGGAACACATCAAAACCTAATTCAGAAAAGACAGAGATAATGCTTCTTGTGTCAAATGTTGTTTAAAGTCATTAGATATACTGCAATTCTCTTTGAAGAGTTCAACTTGCTCCCTTCTCTAAGATGACATCTTGGAGTCATTCTATTTCAGCCAAAAAAATAAAACCTCTTGTAAATATGTTTTTGCTTATTACTTAAAACATTACAAATTATATTAGATAATTTTTAATAATATGATAAACTGGTTGTTATTTTAATCATTTATTTGTACTTAATTGATGTGCTGTGGTATTGTATTCATTGTGTCATATGTTGTTTGATCCTACATCAGGTTAAATGTGACCAAATATTACACCAGGTATTACAAATGAATGCTTGTTTTCAGTAAACTATAAACAACATAGGAATAGTATACTGCTTCCAAAGTATAAGATTGGTAAATAAGTGAAATGAGTAAAGTTTACAAAAGTTAAGATTGCATTTCTAGGTGATACCTGCCTGAATATGGAGACTAGTTCATTCTGTAGTCAAGTAAATATTTGAGTGCCTATAATACTCCAAGCACAGTTCTTGACCCTGGGAATAGATCTGAGAATAAAACAAAAATCCTTTCGTTATGACATTTATATGATAGTGGAATAAACAGGAAATATATAAATAAGTAAATTAGATATATAAATAAGTAAATTAGAATATAAAATAAGGTAGTGATAAATGCTAAAAAGAAAATTATAGCAAGATACGGGGCTAGAGAAGAGTTATAACTATTAGAGAGGGTTGTTTTTTAGGAAACCATACTCGGGCAGGGCATTTATGTAGGGAGGGGATGAGCCATGTGATTACCTGGGGGAAGATTTTTTCAAGAAGTAGTTCCAGTAAATATAAAGAGTCTAAGGTAGGAGAGTGTTGGAGACTTGCAAAGAGGCCAACAAAGTGTCATGAGCAAGCAGAAAAATGGTAGGAAATGGGAGTGACAATTTATCTGAAACCAGGTAAGGTAGGATCTAATAGGCCGCAGTAGAAATTTAGGACTTTATTCTGTGTGTCAGAAAACTACATCAGGGTGTCCAGGAGCTTGGTGGCATGACATAATTTCCATTTTAAAATACTTTCTCTGGTTACTGTGGGGAGAACTGGCTGTTGATTTACCAGAAAAAACCCGAAGAATTCTTGGGGCTTCAAGTGATGAGTCCAGGAGGCAGATGGAGATGACTTGGATTAGGTTGGGGCAGGATATTATTTAAATGTAGTTCTATCAGGATTCATTTGATGGATTGGAAGAAAAGTTGTAAGAAACAGGGAAGAACCAAGGGTGACGTCAAGGTTTTTTAACTTGAGATGCTTTACAGCAATAACTGCTGTGATAAGAATCTCTAGGGAAAGAGCATGTTTGGCAAGGGGCAGAGGAATGAATTAAGAGCTCAGTTATGGATTTACTAGGATGGAAATGCCCATTAGGCATCAGAATAAAATATGAAGATTCCGAGGAGAGGTTCATTCTGGAGATAGAAATCTGGGAGTCATCAGCATATAGAATGTGTTGAAGGCCATTGGGATGGATGAAATCATGTAAGAGTAAGGGACACGATAGCATTTCAAGGTTGGGGAGATGGAGAGGCTCCAGCAGAGAAGACTGAGAGGTAGCAACCACCTGAGTAAGAAAAAAATCAGGAGAATATGGTATACTGAATTACAAGTTAAAAATAAAAAAGATTTAGAAGAGGAGGAAGAGAGAGTGATGAACTGTATCAAATGATGCTGAGAGTTTGAGCTAAGAGAGTGAAATGGAAAGGGGTGAGGGTAGAGAGATGAGACTGAGTCTAGCTGTGATCGATATTATAGCATGCTTTTATGATATCAAAGATACAGAGAAGAGGAGGAAGTGATGATGTAATGAGGGAAAAGAGAGAGGAGATAATTGCATGAGAAAAGTCCTTGATTAGGTAGAGCTGGGACCCAGTGTGTGAGAGAAGTTGGCCCATATAGAACATGGACAGAGTATACATTGAATCAGTGTGGAGGCAGCGCATGCAGGGTTACAGATGCTTGTGGATTGGCACATCTGGTGGAGAAGATGAAGAAGAGCTCTTCTGATTGATTGATTGATTGATTGATGAAACAGGAAGGAAGGTCATCAGCTCTGAGAAAACAGTTTACTTATCTGTCTCCCTCCGCAGATTTTTGTGAGAGTTAGGGATCATGTCTTCCCTATCTTTATATTAGCATCTGACCCAGTGCCTGGCACACATTAAGTACCTCATAAAGGATTATAAAATGCAAATGAATAATGTTTAAAAATTACTTTTGGCTTCACCTTTTCTTGTTTTAATTGAAATAGAGTTGATTTACAATACTGTGTTAGTTTCTGGTGTACAGCATAGTGATTCAGTTATATATATATTTGGCTGCACCTTTTCTTAATACGTAACTTGAATGTATTTATATTAATGTTTATTTTATTGGAATAGAGTTAAAGATAGTTTACAGAAGGCTGATTGTGAATATCTTACCTCAGTGCCAGGCTCTCCTGAGCTGGCATTTGTTTTATTTTAGAAGTTGAAGTTTATTGATTCTCTCAGGCTCATTAGAGACTATGTGTAGGCAAAACATACAATAAAATGTGTCCAAATAGCCAGCATTTCTCCTTTTCTGCTAAGATAAATTTCTAAGTGACTGATAATATTGTCAGTGATGGTCCTAACTTGTAAAAATATATTAACAATTTTCCAGGTGAAAGGTGACACGAAATGTGAGAATTTCGGCTGTTTTGAGAGGAATCTCCAGAAAGAGTGAGTAGCAAGGAATCACTATATATATTTTTCTATGTTGACTTTGAGATTTCTCTCACAAAGGTTTCTGAATCTCAACACTTGACATTTCAGTCTGGATAATCCTTTGTTGTGAGGATTGTGGGGAGGGTCGGGAGCTGTTCTGAGCATTGTAGGATGTTTAGTGCTATCTTTGGCATCTGTCCACTAAATGGCAGTAGCACCACTATCCCAAGTGTGACAACTATCAACATCTCTAGACATTGCCAAATGTTCCCTGTAGTCAGGGTAGGGGATGGGGAAGAAGATTGCCCTGGTTTGAGAACCACTACTGAAAAGAACAGAAAAAGTTGCCCCAGGCTTTTGACTCATTTATTCTAGAAACAGATTATTCTTCTGAGGACAGTTGTGGCATTTTTATCTAATGAGAGTGTAGCTATGAAGATATTATCACAGGAATGGCAATTGAGACTATAAATTCCCATTTCACAGTCACAGAATACCTTAATCCTGGATACAATACAAAACATTCAAAGCTAAATACACATCAGTTAGCATGGAGCCAAAGCTGTCATGTGGAAGAGAAACTCAATTGCCAGAAGTGTATTTCTGGAAGGCAGGAAGGCAGACCTGTGACCCATGGTGCTAATTATAGAGAGATATAGTTTGATTCCTGATAAGGGTGATGGTTCTGATGATTAGCAGTGTCTAAAAATGGAATAGGTGGCCCCAGAGTTTCTTTTCCATTGTCAATCAAGCTCAAATCACATGGTAACATTTAAGGAATATCACAGAAAGAATTAAAGCATTGGTTGGATTTGAGATTCCATTCAATCCTGTGAGTCCAGAAAGATCAGGAGGGCCATTGAACACCCAAAATGAAGTTACATTGGAAAAAAATCATCAAGAATGAAAGGCCAGGGAGCAGTAATGGGAAACAGCAAAGTTAAATTGGTGTTCTAATGAGGAAGGCATTCATCTTCAGCAGGAATAGCTCGGGAAGGAGGGATGCGAGAATTCAAATGTGCAAGAGTCCTCACTTTGAGATTCTCTGAGACTCTGGCCTTATGACTTGAGGGACTTCTTTGAATTGTCTTGATGGTGGCTAAGGACCCCCCATTAAATCCATCCCCACTTCTTGATGGCAACTTCTACCACTTTCAGGAGTTCGTAAAATGGTTATAAGAATTCACTAGGGTGCTTGTCGGCCACGCATATTTGTGGGAAACATATGCAGAGTTTCCATTTCCTTAAGTCTCTTTGTGAGCTAGTGCTTCTGCATTTTAAACAAGCACCCTTAGGAATTCCAATACAGGCAGACTGTGATCACCCTTTGGGCAACATGGTTTTGGAAGATATAGTTCAGGATGCTGTCTGACTCCTACCTGAGCCTTGTGAATTTTTGTAGTTTTCCCAGGAAAGAGACATTTCTAGAAATTTCTAGAACAGCAGTTAGACTACCTATGTTAAGTGTTAAACTTCTAATCTAACAGTCACTCTGGTATTCCCTTCCAAGAGCTGATGTGAAATTCAAGGAGTGCAGTGATGTTTTTCTGGAAATATGACATGCTTTTTGGGGGGTGTGGTTAGGGGAGATTGTTTATTTTCTGGTAATAAATGATTCTCTCTGATATTTCCTCCCTCCCAAGTGACTAAATTCCCAAACTCTAAAAAGCCTGATAGTCCTAAAAGAAAATGTTTAGAAATTTTAGCATAAGTCAGTACCATTACCAGCAGCCTCATTCAGGCAATAATGACATAGAACCTCCTCAGCTGGGTGACTTATTCATGGAGTAACTCATTTGAAAGAAACTCCTCGTAAAGCCACTGGAGTATCAACCAAACCAGAGTGACTAGAGATCTAGAGATTGATGTCATTGTTTAACCACTGTAACACCAGTGTGTCTTCCCTTTTATATTTCTGGAGTGGACAGATTTTTATATTGAATGTCTTTGGCTGTGTCCAGGTGTTAGCAGAAAACCAGGGTTCAGTGGAGAAGGCATCCCTAGGTAGTTTCTGTAGTTTCAGTTAGTGATCCTGAACTCTGATCCTTGTCTTCTGACTCCTATCTCCTGTGTGTGATACTCCCTGTATCTCCATAAGAATTTTGACTCTGTCATCCTATTTACCTGGTTAAAACTTCTTTTTGTTGAATCTGCCTGACCTCATACCCTAATCCTTGATCAAGCTTGAAGAAGTATAATTTGACCATCACTAATCTACACTTGCCATTCTTCTCCTATGATACACTTGGAAAAGCCAATAAAGTCAATATTTGTTCCTTGGTTTCATGTATCATTGATTCAGAAGCAGACTTAGCAGGAAGCTAATTGAGCTTAAACTTTAGAGCCTGTATTGCTTGGGCTGCTTCCAAGGACCTGAGATGGCCTGAGCAGAGCATTCATATGGCATATGGTTTTAAAATATTTGCAAAAAATGGCATTTTGAGTACTCTCTGTCAAGAATGCTGTCTCCTTCCACGAGGATCCTAACTCTATCCCTTCAGTATGACAGTGTTTGTGTGGGAATTTTGGGGATCTAGGTGAGGGAAGTAGAGTCAGGAATACATTTCATTTGAGTAGATATATTTTTGTTGTTTGTAGTGTAAGAGATACATTTATGAGGTATCCAGTCACACCCATGACTCAAAGTAGGACTTGCTTCTAGAAGTTTCCCACTGTGCCAACTTGCTTGATGTCATGTCAGAAATGTGCAAGGGGAAGGTCATATCTCGATGTGATCAGGTCCCACAGAACCCATCACAAGACATATGAGGGCAGACAAGGAGAAACAAGGGTGGAAATGTACAGAGCTGGAAGTTATCTGTGGTCAATTTCTCCAAAATGCTGATGTGTGAAATTGTAAGCAGAAGATGCAATTCTTACTGACATCAGGTCAAAGCAGAAGTTCCCTCCTGTCAGAAATGTTCTCAATGATGAATACACACAATTACAAATGTACTACACATATAATATTTTAAAGAGATCAAGGAGTTTATTAGAATTCCTAGTATGAAAGCACAAACCTGAAGTAGCAAAAATAGTACATCTAAGTGTGCAGAACCATGTTTTATACATTTCAATTATCAATAATGAAAACCGTATTTCAATCAGCTACTCTAGAGAAAAGAGTGAATAGTCATTATGCTTTCTCTGTGGAAAACGGTGTCACAAAATTGTGGTTATATGAAAAGGTAATAAAAGCGTCTGAGCCAAAAATTTTCGGAAGAAGTCTTTAGATTGTGTGTCAGGCATTGATTAAATTTTTATTATTTTCCTGGAATTTGTATGTTTGATGTATGTGTCAGCCTTTTAAAAATTGTGATTTATTGTGATTTCTTTCTTTGTTCTAAGTGTATGTTCATTTTTTACGAAATTATGCATTTGTGATTTTGTGTTCTTTTTTTTCCCCTAAGTCAGTGGTTTCAAAGTTTATTGTGCATCAAAATCACCTGGAGGGCTTGTTAAAACAGTTTCTGATTCAGGAGCTCTAGGGTGGGACCTGAGAATTCATATTTCTAATAAGTTCCCAGATGCTGCTGCTGCTGTTTGGGACCACAATGTGCCAACCACAGAGAACCGTCTCCCTAGAAGTTCCCCCTCCTACTTCTTTCCTCACTCTTAGCCATACTAAGTTAGCACCTCAGCATTGCTTCTCTACGTGGGTGGAGCGGGTAAGTCCTTATATTATTTTTCTAAAAAAGGTCTCTAAACTCTAAGCTTTAGGTCAGATAAAACCTGGATGTGTCCTTTGGTTATTTTCTAACATTTTTCTGAGTTAGTTTCTTGTGAAAACTGCTGGCTTACCCGCGAATGGCTGTTGTAAACAGTAACCAGATAACAGAGAAGATCTGGGTGCTTCAAAAAGTTTCTAAAAATAGCCATTTCTAACAGCCTTCTCCGAAGTTCCACCAACATAGGAAGTTATGGAATCTGTAGTAATAATAGTATAAGAACTTTTATTTATTTAAGCCTTTACAATTTCGGGATAGTTTTATTTACTTTGCTTCACTAGATATTCAGAACAACTCTGCAGAATATCACAAAATCAGTAAGGTAGGGAGCATCCTAGAATCCTGGTTCCTAGCCTAAAGGGGTTATTCCCACCACAATCCACAAACTGCACAAAAAAAAAAATGTGGCAAAGGGAAATTTTGAATAAATAAACAGTGAAATTTTGAACAAATCTGCCAGTTTTAGAGGCAAAATGTTAAGTGCTTTCCAAATGATTCCAGGTAGACCTACTTCTCAGTGTGTGATCCACTTTTCTGGCACAGAAATCAATTACCGTGAACCCTTGACTCACATTCTGTTTCTAATTATAACTGTCAGGAATCTGTTGATATTTTGCAGGCAAAATCAAGATTGCATGATTCTGCCTTACAGAACTGAGAGATGCGAAAATATGTAAAAAGAGGGACTTCCTAGGGATATGATGTATAATGTTTCATAACATCAGAGTATCTTTCCTATTGAATCTATCACTTGCATGTGAGATTAACTATGATGATGAGAGCAAGATGGAGGTAAAAATAGGGGAACAAGAAATTCATGGTTGATGTGAAATGCCTTCCTAAACCATGCCCGCTACCAGTGCCTCCATCTTTAGTATCCTGCTACCTTCCCAAACCACATAGCAATTCTGCAGTCTTTTGACTCCCGTCATGAAGATTTTGCACAGCATCACCACCTGACATCAGCTACCTCATCATTCTCTTCACATTTGTATTGTTTTCCCTCCTCCCTGTGGGGCTATCTCTTGGTGCTCTTTTTTATACATATGGAGATAGTTGATGGTATTTGTATTTACATGTTTTTGTCCCTTGTACTTATCTTGAAGTAATCTCTAGGAAGTCATATACCTGTAAGAATAATTGACTCTCTTTTTCTCTGGTAGCATTGTACAGTATCTATGATGTAAGGGGGTTTTCATCCTTCTTGCCACTAACAAAGCTAAGTAAGATGGCAGATGTACCTGACAGGTGAAGTCACAGAAGAAAGGGAGAGAAAGAAGGCATTAGGGCAGTGGTATAAATAATATGGTAAAGAGAAGTGAGAGAGAATGCAGAAGTCAACACGAGAATGTCCTATGAATAAAATAAGTTGCCCTTCAGGTTCCCAAGCAGTGAGATTCCTGGAAAGTTGTCATCCTCTTTCTCCCTGTACCTCCCATTCCCACCATGTGATTTAATCTCTGTAAGGAGACCTACAGTTGGCCTTTTTGCCTCTATACCTACTGCAATGCCTTGTGTACACAATAAGCAGGTATGATTACAGTATATTATTTAACCCCAAAGTGACTGCACATTGACTTGCCATGCTATGCCAGAAACTAACAGTTTACACTGAGTTAGCATCTCAATGTCAGTAGCAGCTTGGTCCAGTTTAGAGTTTAGTTTTAGAATCAGAGTGACCAGAATTCCCACCTTGATTGGATAGCTGATGAGCTGAGTGAACTTGAACACATCATTTGGTCTTTCTTAGACTCAGTTTCCTTACCTGTAAAAAATTGAGACAACAGTAGTACCTATCTCACATATTTATGAAAAGTAATTTTCACAAAGTATATACTGTACTGGCTCAGTTCCGACGTAGAGTCAGTAATGGCATAGATGATGAGATTGAACGCTTACTGAGCATTGACTGTATGGTTGGGCTCAGTATATGGTAGCTACTTTTCTTTTCTCTTTTCCTTTTTTAATAGTATATCGCTCACCTAGCTGCCTATGAAGATTTCTCAGATTTTCGTATTTCCCTATGCAAGCCCAGTCAAATAGCAATTGAATCGGGGCCTTGGGGTGCCTGTAAAGCAGTATTCATGTTGTTATTGTTGCCTACCTTCAGTGAAGGGTATTAGAACTGCAGCCAGTAGATGACTTAATGTGTGAGGAAAACCTCTAGCAATGCAACCCAGGGACCATTAGCCTGTTTACAATTCACCAACTAATATAGTGGTTATATTTTACAAATGAAAAAGAATCACCCCACGCCTTCCTTAAGTAAAAACTACAGTTTCATGTCCAATTGAATGCAACAAAGCCCGAAAAAAATTTTTAAAAGGCAGTCGGCCAGGTCTTTATTGCAGGAACATCGGAGAAATGAACCAGCTGAGCTACTTACCGTCTGCTTAAATTTCTCAACTATCGATCCTTGCAGCAGAGGAGCTATTTATAGGTCCTATGTCTCCTTTAAATCCTTCCCTCCTAGGGATCTAGCTAGACTAGGAAAAGCCCCATTTTGTTCAGGATTTCATAGTCTGCCCACCGAACATGGTTTTGAATTAATCTGGAGTCTGATTACAGTCCCTGAAACTATTCAAGTATTAATGGTTTCCCTGTCAGCATTTAATGAGCATTTCCTTTGGATTGTTAGTCTTCATTGTTTTATTCATTTACTTACAATTTTTGATCACCAGTTTAGGTAAGATGTAGGTATTTATTTCTAAGGTCATTGGGATGACAGCTGGAGAGGACAATGGAACAATTAATACGACTTAAAATTCAAACGCGGGAAGTTGGCAAGCTAAAATATGAACATAAAGATGCCCCTGGAAGCCGTGTGTCTCAAGTTGCTGAAACTGCTGTAGAAACCATTTGAAATCCTGGAGAGCAGAGACGATGTTATAGGCACTGTCTCCGTACTTTTAGTACCTAGAGCGATGCCAAGTTCCTAGCCCCAGGGGAGGAAAAGGAAAGAGGAAAATACCCAACCAAAATGTAGCAGAGTAAGACATTAATTAAAACATTCCTTTCATGCTGGAAACAAGCTGTAGATTCATTGACATGCCAGAGCTTTCATTGAACCATGTCTGAAATCAACATGTACTTGATGCTTTATTTCATCTGAGATAGAATGTCGGTGTCTGCGGATAGAATTAGTGCAAGTGTCCTTTCTGTTTTATTCACGATCCTTCTCAATCCCTCATCAAGTGACAACTTCAATAGCTATTCAAAAGAAAGGTGCATGTGCATAGAACTAGAACATTTCTTACAAGGAGCTAAGAAGGTCAGCAGGAATTTCAAGGTTAGAGGTACCTTCTCTAACTTGGGGGGATCTCTGAGGTAAAAGATAGTTTATAAAAATATATCTCTTTTTAATAAAGTGCTTGGCTTTGGGAGTATACCACCTAAGCATTCTTGGGGAAAAATACTGTCATTTTAATAATGGCCTTAATGGCCAGCTTTTAGTCACTTTTTAAGGTTTTCAGATACAATAAAATAAAATCTCAAAGCTTTTAATTTCAAGAGAGATGATGTAATTGGTTTGTTTTTCTATACTTGAGGCTGTATAAGATGCCTGGGGAACCTAGAAATTTTGAATGCTCTGGTTCAGACGGAAATACAGGCATAGGAAGAACCAGTGGGCAGAAAAATCAGTAAATGAAATAGCACCACATGGCAGTTCAGACCCCAGACTCAAGAGCAGGATGACACTAGGTATCTGTTCTTAGAAAAACTTCTTAGCCTCCCTGTGCCTTGATTTTCTCGTTTATAAAATGTGGGTAATAGTAGTACCTTTCTCTTGGGGTTGAGGATTAAGTTATTTAGTTAACCAATGTAAAGCTCTTAAAAATGTATCTCATCCATTTTAAATAAATTTTGGCAATTATTGGAAGACAGAGAAGAATGTTGGAAAGAAACACAAATATCAAAATGTCCATTGCTTGTTAAATGCAATCAATTTGTCTTTCCTCTTAAGCTCAGAGACAGAAGACAGGTCTGTTGTAGCTCTTCCGTCCTGTGAGTCAGGAAGGCTCTAGATGGGGTAACTGTTAGTGCAGATTTAAGGACTTTAAGAGAAGGAACAGGATGCAGCAATCACAGCCATCTCCAGCGGATGGTTGTTCCGTTCAACAGGCACTCAGTGGAGAGATGCTGGGCCAGTCCCAAGAGTCATTGTGCCAGCAGCAGCTGCGGGCTCACTGGGGGAAGGAATGGAGCAGTAGTTCTCAACTCTTGTTTTGTGGGTTGTACCATCTCCCCCTCACAGTGTGCTTCCAATATTACAGAGTATAACATCATGTTATTTTCTTCAGTCGATAATTGGTTTGGTCCATGTCTGCCAGAGTTGAGTTTTGAACAGAATGTCCACTATGAGTTGACTGAGAGTGAGCTGATGTTTCCAGTTCAGAAGCACAGGTAGCAGGTTCAAAGGGAAGTCAAGTATTTGCTTGCACTTTGTCTTACGAGGAAAGCTCAGAGGGGGCAGATTAAAACAGTGCCAGAGCTAAAGGACAGCATGGTGCTTTTGTAAAGCACATGAGGTCCAGCAATCTCGTAGTTATGACAGTTGGTTGTCATGGCTGACTTCCTTCACTTGGGATATTTTTAATCCCCCCAAGTGTTTCTCCCTCATCCCGCCCTTAATTCTAGTTCCTGAGAGTCCCAGGAACAGAGTTGGGAATCACTAGACTGAGTGCCAAGGATTGTAAGTTAGGTTTCTAGGTCACTGAGAAATCTTCGGTATTTGAATGTAGTCTTTCTGTATACAGATTGGAATATTTCTTAAGGAAATAATTATAAATTATTTTATTACCATAAAAGGGCAGAATCTTGGGAATAAAGAAGGGGTGGGAAGGTAAACCTTCTCCTAAAATTTTCATATGAAACTTTTGCCCTGAGTAATTATTGGTTAGTCAATTAATTTTTTTTTAAACGTGCCTGTGCTCAACTGGGAAATTGTTGTTAATTCTGGTAGGGTAGATTGTTCCATTCATACAAACTAATATTTCCACTTAGCAATTTTTTTTAGAATAGTATTTATGGCAGCCATGCACTAGACAAACCAGAGGCCTTGCATTTGCCATAATTTTGCAAAAAAAAAAAGTTACTGTGCTAAACACAATAATTACAGTTATTTTTTCTTCAGTGGAAAGCTTAGTATTAAAATTTCTGTTCATGTTCCAGAATCTGTTGATGTCTAAACAGTTTTATGAAGTGACTGATCTGTCTGATTAATATAAAACTGTGACCCTATTGGTAGCTTGAAATATATACACAGTGTATATGTCAGAAATACTTAAAATAGGAAATAAATGTTTTATGGCAAATAGTAAGAATATATTTATTGTTGATGTTGCTTTCAGAACAGAAAATAAGGCAGTGGGAGTAGGGGCTTGAGGAGATAGAAGCTTCAACCAGACATTGGAAGACCCAGGTTCTTAGTCCCAACATAGAAGCTTAACTGGAAACAAGCATGTCTCCAAACCTCATTAAGTTTCATATTTCACCTATGTAAATGAGAATGCTAACATCTCATCCAATCATCCCACCAAGTGTCTGTGAGGATTTAGCAATACAATATATATATGAAAGTACTGTATAAATCTATGGTACTATTGATCCAAGAATGGTCTTTTGGGACCCTATTTTCTTCTTGATATCAATATTTAGGTTTCCCTGATTTAAAATGTACTTTTCTTATTACACAAGGAATATATGAATATATTATCATAGAAATCCAGGCATTACCATAATATACAGAAAAGGAAATGCAAGATCCTTGTCTCACCTGTCTCCAAATCTTTCTTTTTTTTTAGTGGTGACACTATAAACAGTTTGAGTTTCCTTTCAGAAATTTTCTAAGCATACATACATGTATATATATATATATGACATACAATTTTATTGCAGATAATTCAGATCAAAGGTTTATTTCTAACTGACAACTTTAGCATATTAAAACAGAAAAAAATTTCCCCACCTTTCCCCTCTAAGAAAAATGTAGCATAATTAACACTGCAGTTGTTTCATGGAGAAGATTGACTGTGAAAAGTTAAAGGAGTGTAGGAGATGTGGAAAGGGTTTGGTAACCGCGACAAGAACAAAATCCATATACAAATGAATGTATTTCAGTTGTCGTCAGGAAACCCCACTGTGTTAACAAATGGGAAATAACACTTCATGGCAGCCAATCTAAAATAATCTCTATGTGATGAGTACCACTGGCAGACCTGCCAGGACTTACTGATTCTCGGTGTGATCACACAGATTTCATTGGTCACAAACAGAGAAAAGCACATGATTGCACTGAAAACGTTGATGGTGCTGCCAGCCCAGAAATCACAGCTCAGGCTCCACGATAGCAGACTATCACACCTGCCACTTGACAGGTGTGCACTAAAATTTATGAAAAGCTTTTCTAGCCAAGCCATCGGGCTGCTGAAAAGAATGGTGGATGCCTTGGGCCTTGACATTTATTACAGCTTTGCCAGCATATCTGTCTTGTAGAGTGTGATTTGAAAAACGATATGTCTAACCATGATCTTAATAAGCTCATTTGTTCCAGGAGCTCATTGTACTTGGGCTTGCTGATAGAAGAGGAGAGGGCCAATGATATAAATAAAGGAGACTTCCTCGTGAAATTGCTCTGCTTATTTTAATACGGAAACAGTCTGATGCTTAACATTGCCAGTTGCCTGTACCTAAGAGAGGAATTACAACGTGGCTTTGAGATGTTTCAAACTGAGGGTCCAGTTCTTTAAAAACCTTGGTTTCACTCAGTTTGGTCCGAAACACTGAAATTAGAGCATGTGATACATATATTCTGGTGAAGATGCAAATATATTAATAGGAGCCAAGAAAGATAGGTCTTTAAATATATTTTAAAAGAAAACTTTGCATTTTTCTTATTAACCACCCATTTATAAGGACACAAAATATTTTGTGTATTTTCTCATTTATTATCAAAATACCCTTGAAGGACAAAGATGGGACCAGTATCATCCTGTTAGGACAGTATAAGCAAGAGGAAGTTAAACAAAATGTTTCAAATCAGCTTTCCCTGTCCTGTATCATGATCAGCCCACACATTGCTCAATTTTCGTGTACTTTCCTCTGGATAAATATAAGCCTTAACCCACATCTCCTATATCTGAAGACATTTAGTTTGATAAATGTGCTTACCTATTAAGATACAATACTCATTTAAGAGAGGATTATAATAATTTTAAAAGCATTATTATGTTATCAGTACAAACAATGTTTCTTATCTATGGAGGACCTGATCTTGTTTTTCTTGCTCTGCCCACTACTACTAAAGAAGTATTTCATTTAGTAAAAATATTATCTTCTTTTTTCTGCCTCTAATGTCTTTATTCCAGCCAATTAGCGTATTCTTCCCTGCCCACCTCTGTGCCTCCTAATCTCAGTCATCTGGAGGAACAGCCTTCCTGGTGAAAATAAACTAAAAAAGACTAAAATTAAAAAACAAAATTAGAGAAGGAACAATGATAGAAGTATAAGAAGAATACAGAAGTCTATTAAAAGACCTCAAAGGGGAAGAAAATTATGTAAAATTCCACGTAAATGAATCCTTAAGTCTCAAAGAAATGAAATGGACAATTTTCTAGAGAATGTTAATTACTACAATTAATTTAGGAATCAGTATCAAACACAAACAGAGCTATTTGTGTGTCCACAGCCATGGAGGAAGCTGAAATCTCCATCAGAGTTTTCAGTTACCTTAAAAAAAATTGATTCAAAGCAGGGTAGGTTTACCAAGATCCTTTCATATTTTCCAAGGGAATAAAGAACCCCGTGATAAATTCTTCCATAATATAGAAAAGATTTGTGTTAACCTGATAATGAAACTTGATAAAGATGATACACACACAAAAAAATCACCCACTAGGCTCCCGAAATGTACATGAATAAATATATAATAGTCCAAAATAAAATACAAGTAAATTGAATCCAACATAATATTTTAAAATACATTTTTCCTTAAAGGAATATACAGATGATTCACTAGTAAGAAATTGTTAAATATGCTATGTTGATTGATCAAAATAGAAAAAACATTATTTTACTGATTATTTTACTAAAAGCACTTGATACATTTCAAAGTCCATTTTAAGCCCAGTTCAAATGCTGCTTCTTTCAAAAACCCTTCCTTGATTCTTTGGCTGAAAGTAAATGCTACGTTGAACTGGTCATATCCCTGCATTTCTTTTTTGCTTACAACATTTTCCACATTATGTCTTGGATTATAGAAATCGTGTATATACTCCATGTGATTTTCTTAGCTGTAATCACCAATTGGTAGGAATCCTATCTGTGTTTATTTCTCATGTCTCAGAACCCAGATGAGAGTAGCTTCCTTATAAGTACTTGCTAAATAAATAAATGCTTGAAATAGAGTACATCCTAATTAAAGTTACAAATGCCAGTATGTGTATAGATAAGAATAACAATTACTTGTATAAGCATCTTCCTTTGGCATTGTTTAATAATTGGGAACATCAGTATATAACAGAGGTCAGAATGGAAACTTTCTAACTGCTTTGTCATCATGATAATTCTTCTCTGACAATACCAAAGGACTGTATATTTTATTTCATAACAGGAGTTACAATAATATTTACCCTGGGAAGATTATTGTTGTTTCTTTCTTTTTCATGTTTGGAGAACAGGTGTAAATTTTCTAGGCAATGTGATAATGCAACAAAGGAAATTAATTTGTATAAATATTTGAAAATCATAAAGTTGGAACAGTCATATTAGGAAGTTATATAATAAATGGAAGTTCTTATTAAAATAATAAATACATTCCCTCTAAATAATTTTAAATGCTTTTACCAAATTTATCTCCTATGATTTTGGTTGGGTCACCTTACACATACACTCATTTTATTATGGGTCTTTAGTAAAGAATTATACCTTAGGGATAAAATCCAAAGTGACCTCATATTATACAGAATTTGCTCTATAATGCTTATAATAAAGATGGTCCCATAGTGCTCTGATTTTCAAATTATAAATTATAGATATGTCTTCCACATGTTTAGTTAACTTCTCTGTGGCTATTTCATAGAGCAACTGCATGATGCAGTGGAAAAAACACAGGATTTAGTACCAAATAAAGCTGGTGTCTTATTATTGCTCTGGCATATATGTGTCTGGGTGAACTTGAGAGAGTTACCTAATGATTCTAAGCTTCAACTTGTTCCTTCCCCACATAGAGACAAATACTTTATATTTATGCTGCACGTTTATAAAGCATATAATGATTTTAAAATCACTCAGCACATAGCAAGTGCTTAAACATTGCTCTTACCCTTGTATAAAAGATAATGGATCATAGGGATATCTCTGCCTTCACTAATTGTTCTAAGAAGCTCTTTCTTCTGAGCATGTAGAAGGGAAAAAAGCATAGATTTCAGGAGAACAGGAAGAAGCCTATTGTGTCTCAGTGAGTTATCCAGTGTTTGGCACTAGAGATGTTCAATCAGTTGAAAAAGAGATGTTTTTGTTTTTGTTTTTGTTTTTTCACTATATGACTACCAAAAGCTGATTTCTAAAAATCACATGATATAAAATTTTCACTGATAATTTTAAACTCTTAAAATTATTCAGTATCTCTTTTGACATCCTCACCCACCTCCATTATTCCAAATAAAACCCAAATTTGTCTGTATTCATTTCTCTTAGGACTTATTTATAAAGTTATTTCGTTTTATGTTTGTTTTCTTCTGCATTTAGTCTTATTAATAGGCCGAACCCAATAGGATATGAACATAACAATACTTGTTTAATCTTTTCTTCCAGTTGTTCTCGCAACTATGTATGCAGACTTTCCCTTTATTGTCTCCTAAGGCTATCTCAAACAGATCCCATAACTCTTTGATCATTTCCCATTATTAAAAAGTTATTTTTAGTTGAGCCAGGCTTAAAACACCTACCTCATATTCAATTTTATCTCTGTCTCTCCCCGTCTTCCCAGGAATACCTGGACTTCATCTTGAAGTGGGAAGGAAGCATAGTCTACTCTTTGATTCATCTTCCCCCTCTCACTTCTGGATCAGTATCTCTGGGGGTTGAAGCCTGGGAGCAGAGAATAAGAAAGATGGAAAGGGACAGGTGTCTCTTTCCTAGTTGGCCTTGTGGTCTTCTCTTGGCTATTGATGCTTTTCTGGAGAACCCTGACTGGCCATTGATGTTCTCTTGCCAGCAGACACCCAAATGCTATCACTTTCTTTGAAGGCATGGTTGAGTTCTGCTGCTGCTCTATGGGGACATCCTCCATCACTGCCAAGATTTTTCCTCTCTGCTTTTTCATATATATCCCAGCAGGCCATTCCATGGATGCTTGTTACTCATGTTATTTTTTCCAGCAGATGATCAACTTGGATAGGGGTTCTAGGAGGTTCACAAGTTAGGCTAACTTTCATTGTGTCTAATTGAACCACCAACTTGCCATGCCAAGTAAGTGCAGGTGGCTCCCTGGTTGAACTCTTCTCTGCCCTGCTGTCTCTCTCCACTTCTTTTCTCTCTAGCTCAAATAAATGCAGGGAGAAGATCAGCAAATTTACTGCCATGGGAGTATTCTAATGGGAAATGAAATGCCAGTCTTCCTTGCTCACTGGCATCCTCAACCTCTTTGAAAGATTCTTTTGGATCTCTTTCCCTGTGACTCTCTTTGGACCCTTCTTCTGAATACAGTCAACATCTCAGGAATCTTTCAATTCTCTCCCTCTCATGTCTGTCTCCTTGCTTCCCACTTGGTGTTCAGTGGAAATAGCCTGGGGTTATGAAGCTCTGGGATAAGAGCTGAAGGTAGCAGAGATAGTTTGGCTGTCTTCTAATGCATTCTAAAGTGGTTTTCTTTTTTCCTTCCTAATTTTGCTCTCTTTAGAATATCAGGTACTTAATAAAAATTTGCCCTCAAGTCTGAATCTTAGTAACCGGTTCTGGTGAAAGAAGAAAAAACCTGTCACCTTTCTGTTAATGTCTAAAAAGTAGTATTGTGTTTTTTCTTCAACATTTCAAATCAAAATGATGAAATTCTAATTTGTTGTGCAGATATTATTCTGTTTTTTCCTTAGAAAGTAAGGAAACTGAGGTGATAAAGGAAAGTCTAAGAGTGTCAAATTTCTAAAAATTTCCTCCAGTAAATCACTACAATTCTCAAGGGGTGGTGGGACAGGGTAAATGAAATTAACTGAAGCAAGCAAAAAGTACTAACAGTGTGTTGTAAACTTTAAGTAAACCTGGCTGGGTAGAATACAGGTGGAACTAGCTTACTCTAGTTCTTCTTCAAGATGAAGCAATGCGCTGCTGTGAGACATAAGAAATGGAAATTTAAGCAAACTCCATATGCAGAAAGGCACATATAGCCCATAGGAGGGACAGGAATCGTCTAGTGTAGCCTCTTAACCCACCAAAGATGCAAAGATGCACACCAGGAAGCACTCAGTTGTTGCAGTGGCAAATTATCAAGTCTTTGGCTAACCCAAATAGAAAGTCTGTCAGTGGTGGGATTTTCTCTGAGATAACTTTTTTTTTTTTTTTTGTCTACTGGTTTCATCCGAATCTAAAGAATACCTCTCCAGAAGGATGGTGCACTCTCTGCCTTGGATATAAAAGTACCAACAAAGAGTCCAGATTCAATCACACACAAAGACTGGAAGTATTTATATATGTCATTTAGATAGTAGATTCAGGTCAGGATATTTAAAAAAAAAAACTCTGTTTCAGGCATTTAAAGATGACCAAACCTTTCATTTATTCTTGGAGATACTTGCATCAAATTAAGAGATTTAGAGGAGTTCATAGCATACAGCAAGTCCAGAAATTATTTCTTTTAGATATCAAGAATTTCAATACATACTTTCAAACATGAAATTAAGATTAAGAACAAGTTTCTGTCATACATTCAAAAAGGGAAGTTCTGAAAAACTTCCCCTTTGGAACAACAATTGCAGTTACCTACTGGAAGAGTTACTCTATCAAAAAGTGGGATTGAATGAAAAAGAGGAACTTGGGTTCAGGGATCAGAAGACACTATACTGGAGAGAGACAAGGAGAATCCTCATGGTGATAGCAAAGGGAAATATGAGAGTGAGAGATATGTACTAGTGACACGTCAGTACAGATGGGAGCTGAGAGATTCAGAGAGATCTAAGAAGATGAGACTGATGGGAGATATTATATTGAAGAATTAGAAAACTAATCAGAACAAAGCAATTAATTGGGAGAGCTTATAAAAGAAAAAGTGAAATCACTTTATACTACATGGTTCAACTTTTAACATTTGCTTAATCATAATTACATTAAAAATGAATGCTGATCTAACCAAGAATTAATTGGATCCTAGATGGATGAGAAATATGTGGGTGAGGGAGAGTAGTGGTGAAAAAGCTAAATCTTTATCATCCACAGTAAACAGAAACAGTTTTTAAACGTCAGCATAAACTGAATATTTTGAAAAATGATTTTTGAAATGTCATAATCAAAGATTGGATAGTGGTTGCCTCTATGGAGCAAAACTGAGGGTTTAGAGGAAATCTTTGGGACAGTGATAAAATTTAGAAAATTACTATTGGTAAATACTTCAATAACAAGTATAAAACATACTTTTGATAAAAATGAAAGGCAAAAGTAAATTTTATAAAAGAATAAGAGAAGAGACACTGGGCATATTACTGTAGAGTCTGCTTGTTGCGCCCATATATCTGCTTGCCTCTTATTCCATGGTAATAGAATTTTTTAGCTAATCTCATGGTAGCCAAGAATAAAAACCATATTTATCAGCCTGCCATCAAAGTAGGTAGAGCCATTTGACATCTCTGGCCAATGAGACGTAAACAGTAGCATCTTACAGCAGTTTTTCAAAGCCTCCTTAAGAAATACCTTATGTGCTCTTTGCTTTCTTCTTCATCTTCATCACTTCCTTAATCTTCATTCCTTTCTCCCTCCTGAGACTGGGAACATGGATGATACTATCCAGGCCCATAAACTTAATGCTACTCACAACTGAGTAATAAACACAGAAGGAACCCATTCCCTGACACAAGGGAGCACCCTCTCTATCCTAGACCACGAACTTTCTAAAATACTTAAACCAGAGTTATTTGGGGCTTCTCACATCCATGGTTGAAGTTAATCTTAATTGGTAAGCATATTTTGCAATGTTAATATTAAACTTACAATTCAAGATAAAAAATAGAAATAAGAATCAAACATTAGAATGAGAATATTATGTCTCATATTGGTTCTTTTCTAATCAAAACAATGTAATTCTGGAACCACTATAATCAGAAAGCTTATTAGAATAAAATAAAAAGAATAGAAATGTTCAAGTATATAAAAAGTTTTAAGTATATAAAAATGTGATTAATAATGCATTTCAGATTAGTGCAGTATAATCAAGGAGTTATTATAAAATACATATACATAGCATATAAATACATATATGAAATATATAATATATTGAAAAAGTAAAAACTTTCCTGGGACTAAAAGAGTAAAAACCAGCTTGTACAAGAAAAAGAAAAAGTAGTTCTGCCATTCATCAGTCTTTGGGTACAGACACAGATAAAACCTATTCCAAAGTTGACAAGAACCACTGTTTCTTCTAAGGTGATATAGCAACTGTAAAAATGCGAAAACAATACCCTCTTTGAGTAACCACCATTATTGTACTAGTTATGTTCCCAGACCACTTTGCTGCACCCATTTATTACTGGGGATACACAATTGCTAAGCCATCCTTGTCGGGTGACAGCGCCCGATTCCAAGTTAACCTGTCTTCTCCAATCCCACCTCAGAAACAATAACCAATTCAGAACTGATCCCAGAGCACCTTATCTCCTCTTCGAAATACTTGTGTGGGACTCAGAGCTTACAGAGACATTTCTTTCCTTCTGCTGAAGGGCAGCATCCCATGGTTCCTCTGGAGTTCCTCATCTCACTCTGAGTCAGTAAATCTGATTTTGTGAGACTACCAGCTTGTTCCTGTGGTAGTCTGACTGGTTACACTTTAACAGTATAATTATACATCTTATAGTTTATATATACAAAGTTGGAACTTTATATATAAACACCTTAAGATAAATTTCAGATAGTTTAAAATGAAATATTTAATGAAATGAAATCATAAATGTACTAGAAGAAAATATACATGATTATCAATGTAGTATTTTATTCAGATGGATTTTTTACCACTAATATCAGAACTCACAAAGGAAAATTTTGCTAGATTTGATTAATTAAACATTTTAAACTTTTATGTAGTAAAAGAAAAAACACAGTAAGGAAAATTAAAGGGCAAATGACAAATTGGAAAAAAATTGCAAAATATAAGCTATAAAATAACATGTCTAATTTATGAAAAGATTTACCAATAAATTTTTTTAAATCTGTATCTCTTCTAGAACAATAGTCAAAAGTTCAAGCATAAAAATGTTTTAAATAAAATATGAAATTTCTTAACATTACTAATAATCACAGAGATATAGATTAGAACAATGTAATGAGTTGAATTGTATTTCCCAGAAATATATGTTGAAGTCCAAGCTCCTAGTTCTATGAATGTGACCTTATTTGGAAATAGGGCTTTTGCAAATGTAATCAAGTAAGATGAAGTTATTTGAGTTAGTCCTAACCTAGTATGACTGATGTCCTTAGAAGGGGGAAATTTGGACATAGAGATATACAGGGAGAATACATGTGACAGCAGAGGAAGAGACTGGGGTATTGTGGCTGCAAGCCAAGGAACAACTAAAGATTGCCAACCACCAATAAAAGTTTGAAAGAGGCAAGGAAGGATTCTCTCTTATAAATTTTAGGCGAGCTTAACCCTGCTAGCACATAGACTTCTAGCCTCCAGAACTATGAGACAATAAATTCCTGTTGTTTTGAAGGCACCTAGTTTGCGCTTTGTTATGGCAGTGCTACAAACCTAATTCAAACAGTAATAATGTACCATTTTCCAACTCTCAGGTAAAGATTAAAATTACTTTCATAATTGCTTAGGATGAAATGGAAATTAGTATAATAGTTTTCTGGAACAATTTGGCATAAAGTTCGTATATATTGAACCTCCAGTTCTACTGCTAGGAATTCAACCTAAAAATGAGTGGAAAAGTAGGGAAAATATGTAATGAGCACATAAATGTTTATAATAATGTAAAATTGTAAAAAAAATCTAATATTAGGAGAGAATAAGCTATAACACCACCCTTAAAATTAAAAAGATTTGTACTTATTGAAATGGAAATTTGATACATTTTTAGTGGAAGAAAATTCAGAGGGGGTTCTATCTATGAAGCACATGAAAAGATATAAAGTATTGATGGTGGTTATTATCTGAGAGATAGAATACAATTAGTTTTTCTTTTGTAAAATAACAAGTGTGCACTTTTTGATTACATGCCAATTATTGATTCATTATTTTAATGAATAGATACAATAGTTTAAATCATATGCTTTTCCTTTAGAGTCAGTTTGATTTCTGCCACCTTTTTTTTCCAATTAGGATACTTTTAAATATGCTAAATTATGTTTTTTGCAGGGATATTAAGAGTAAAGTTAGTAAATAAATGTGACCAATACATTGAACAAGCAGTTTTCACAATGTATAATAGCAAAGCAATTTGATTTTGTGTCTCACAGTCTCCTTAAATCTAATCAGTGGGTATTATTCCCCACCTTGACAACTGGATAAAATTGTTTTCTGATTACTCTTAGGTAATAGAAATCACACATACAACACACTCCAAATCTCAACTCAGTAATTAAAAAGATCCTGTCCCAGATAATAATCAAACTTTTGAGACTGACAGCAGGCAGAACCTGAATGTAGGAAAACTGATCTTTCCTCTCCCTTCATTATTCTAGTGTTTCTACTTTTCTTTCAGGCTCCTAAGAAGGAGAGAAGTAAAGGGGCAGGAGGACGGAAAAATTATTACATGATCGATTTTTTCCTAAGATACTTGGTGCTCTGTGAGTCTGGCAAATCTTATAGCTGCTCCTTTCTGGCGAACATGTTGAGAGTTTCTTCAGGTAGTCTCACTAAGTACATCCTCTCTGCAATGTCCTGTGATGCAGGTGCTGCATTTTCCTCCGGCTGCAGCTTTGCTCCAGCTTCTCCCATAGCCCCTGATTTTTTTTCACTCCTCAGTCTTTGCTGTTGGCATCTCATTATCTCACATCCTCTAATGGGTTCTTGGTCATGATGGGTAAAACTCACCTAGGGATGGAGCATCTATTTTCTTCTTGTTCAGCTGCAGGAAGCAGTCATTTTAATATTCTATCACATATGGTTTTTATTTTTTCAATATATGTAAGTTGTTTATGAAGGGAGATGATCTAGTTCATGGCTAATGGCAAATGGCCAACTTGGGAATAATTGTTGCTACCGATCATGTGAGAGCATTCCACATTCTTTGTACTTTTAAACAAATTAGCCTGTGTTTCTCCCCCTATGCTACGAAAAGCATCCTCACTAGAATTATTTATTTTACTTTTCCTCCAACTACCACTCTTACTTCCTTTTCTTCAAATTGTAGACTCAGGTATTTTATAAACATTTATTTACCTTCTTTCTTTTAAGATACATTTTTCCCCTTTCCAAAACTCACCTTGCATTTTTTTTTTTTTTTTTTCACAAAAAGCTCTACATCGTCACAAGAAACAATGTCTTAAACTTCCTGGGAGAAAGATTAAAGCAGCTGGCCACGATCCATGGAATTCATTCTCTTCCTTCACTTGAGGAAGGCCCCTAGGGAAAGAAAAGGAAGCAGATGACCCAGTCTAATCTCCTTGTCACATGGAACACTGGGTAAATAGACTAATACTATTTGTTAGGAGAAAGAGACTTTATCTCTAAAATACCCTTAGCAGGAGGTCCCTGACTAAGGGATTACCTACAATAAATGGAACCCAAGATAAATGACATGGCTCTTTGGAGAATGTCACATTGGCTTCAAAACTCCATTGAGTATAAAATTGAAACCTTTCATAATTTAAACATGGCCCACTGTGTGAGGAACCTGAGGGCCTCCCTTTTAGATTTGATCTGTTATCCTGGGCTAGAGATGTATGTCCCTTGTGGGAAGAAAGGACTTGGAAGCCACCATTGATGTCCTAGAACTCACTCTGCTTCATCTGAGCCTCTTAAATGCCTTATAGTCTTACTTAGTAAGGTTTGATACTGAATAAAATCTCTGAGTCATATGAATCTGGTTTGACAGTCTGATCCTGTGTGCTAGCTCATTTCTTCAACTTCTCTTTAAGAGGTTCATTTCAGGTTGCACCACATTAATAAGAGTGAACTTCTTCCAGGAGTTTTGTGACTACTTCCAAAATAAGTCACACTGATATATTCTTGACCTTGACTTCAACTTATTCATGACTAGGATTATGTTTCTATTTTGGGAAAGGCATCTATAAGTGCCATTTTTGCAATTAACTGATCATAAATGTTTCCAACATACAT
The DNA here is from genome assembly GCF_036321535.1 of Camelus dromedarius. Lineage (NCBI taxonomy): Eukaryota > Metazoa > Chordata > Mammalia > Artiodactyla > Camelidae > Camelus > Camelus dromedarius. The sequence continues at coordinate 53,052,968 of NC_087439.1, forward strand.
TTGGTTATACCTATAGGTGTTATTTGAACAATGAATGAGCTGCCTGCTCCTAATGGACTCTGTATGATTTATCTTTTTTTTTTTAAAGATTTGTATCATCTTAAATTTTTAGAATCATTTTAATTTCTTTCTTTTTTTTTTCATTTTTCATTCTCTGGTTTTTTAATTTTCTTTGATTTTTTTGGTAGTAAGTCATATATGCAAGTCCTTTTTAAATTTTTGCTCCTGGACATCTAAGTCTAGTCCAGATCTTGCATTCTACTCAGGTCTGGAGACATTACTCTATTTCCTGGTTGGTATCCAATGACTATATAACATCATTCCTCTCTCTTTAGTCTTCTCTTTTCCTGCCATTTTAAGATGCTAATAATTTGGCTTTCTTCACCTGGGGAAAACAAAAATCACTGAGCTAACTTAATACAATTGATACCAATATCTCTAACAACTGCCACAATGCCAAGTGTGTAAAGAATTGGCATTCATTTTTGGCTAGATCTAATTATCTTAAAAAAGGCCCATTGGATATGAAGTAAACTCAAGAAACATTTGCTGCACTGTTCTGGAAACTGGAAGGTACAAAGATTGTATTCTAATGGCTGTGATTAAGGATTGTACCATGATACAAGGCCAAAGGGAGAAATGAGAGAAATAGAAGACACTGTGGTTGGAGCAGAGGGGAATTAACTCCTTTTAAGTTAGAAAAAATAAGAAAACTTTAATATAAGAAGTATCACTTCAATACTGGGTCTTGATGCATAGGGTTGTTGAATAGTGTATAAGAAGTCAGGGTTTCTACAGAGAAATAGTAATAGGAGATAGATAGATAGATAGATAGATAGATAGATAGATAGATAGATAGATAGATAAAGAACATTAGATAAGATTTATCATAAGGAATTGACTCGTGCAATTATTGATACTGAGAAATCCCATGTTCAAGATGGAGACCGAGGAAAGCCAATGATGTAAATTCCAGTTTGAGTCTGTAGGCATGAGAACCAAGAGCACCAAGTGTGTAAGGCCCCATCAAAGAGCAGAAGAAAACCAATGTCTCAGCTCAGGGGTCAGGCAGAGAGAGAGAATTCAATTCCATTCCATTCGAGCCCTCAGTGTTTGGATGTACCCATCTATCTTGGGGAGGACAGTCTGTTTTACTCAGTCCACCAATTCAAATGTTAATCTCTTCCAGAAGCACCCTCACAGACACACCAAAAATAATGCTTGACTAAGTATCTGGACATCCTCTGGCCCAGTCAAGTTAATACATAAATCTGACCATGGTAAATAGAGTTCAAGGATAGGGTAGAATAAGAGGAGAGGGACAGTTAAAGGTAAGAGTGACTAAGAGATTAGCAGAAGCAGCTTGGAGAAAATGGCTGGCTATTTAAGGGTCCTTGGGTTACCTTACAAAGGGTTGCCCTTGATTATCGCATATATTGGCTCTTTTTGAATCAGAAAACAATTCAGCGGCTCTCTTTATATGATGAGGATTGCAGTGTAAAGTAAAACTGCTCTGAGTATTTGAAGTCCTTGAATAAAGAGCTCTACCTGACAAAGTGACTGTCTCTCACCAGCCCTGCTGCCATCATCCTAGACAAGTCCCCATCACCTCTCTTCTTGATACAGCTCTCAACCTGGGTCCCTGTTTCTAATTTTGCCCCATTTTACTACTCTCCAGGACAGATGGAATGATTCTGTTAAAACTCAGTGAGATTCTGCCATGTCGCCTGGGCTCAAAACCCTTCAAAGACCTCTTCTCCTGCAGAGTGAAGCCCAAATCTTTCTTGTGATACTCAAGGTGTGTTTCCCCTCATCCCATCTCAGGCCTGGTCTCTAGTATTTGGCCCTCTTTCACTCCTCAGTGAGAACATTGGCCACTTTGCTGTTTCTTACTCCTTCAAGATTGAATCCTGCCTCATGGTCTTTGCACTTGCTGTCTCCACTTGTGGGTGATCTTGCCCCAGAGGTGTGTGTGAGGCTCATCTCCTCACTTCCTTTAGATCTTCACTCAAGTCACTTTCTCAGTGAGGTCTTTCCTCAACAAAGAATCTACACTTTCAGCTCTCACTCCCCACCCTTCATCCACATTTCCTGTTACTCTTCTCTGCCTTTATTTAGAACTTTCTACTTATTATTTAACATGCTATATATTTTATTTATTTATTTTTTAACTTTGTGTCTCTCTGGGTAGACTGCAGTCTCTGTGAAGGCAGGAATTCTTGTCTGTTTTGATTACTGTTCTATCTCTCCATGACTATCTCCATGCCTATCTCTCCAAAAGTCCCTGGCACATTATAGATGCTAATAAATATGTCTTGGATGAATGAATAAATTAATGTTGTTTGTTATAGAATCCCTGTTGCCATATCTTTTGTATGCATATCTTATGAATGTAGTAGTTTGGTTTTTTAATTCATGATATAACATAGGAAATAATTATTCAAAAAATTTTAAAGTTTTGTAGTTACAAGGTTTGCAATGCTCTGTGATGTAAAAAAGAAATGTTTCAAAGATAGAAACTATTTCTTAAAATTCAATTAAAATTTTTAAAATATAAGAAAATCAAAAGATAGCAGACTTTTTTTTCATCTTATCTTCTGACTGGGATGCTGGTGCTATAACTATTAGGAACTTCACTAGTGACCATATGGCTGAATGATCTTACTATGGACCTTTGAATTAATTTGCATTTTCATTATAACTCTGCTTCTAAATTGTATGTATTACGTTTGATCAGTTGTATACTCTAAGAATTGAAGAATTCTTATTTCATTGAAGAATATATATCTTAAGGTGAAATCTAAGTAGTGCGTACATTCCGAATTAAAATTTTTTAAATCCCTAGATTATTAACAACAACAACAACAAAAAACTGAGTTATTTGCTTCATTTAATGTGCCTCCTACCACTTTCCATGCACCTCTAAGAGATGACCTCTCATATGATCATATCATTATTTGTTTACTAAGTAGATTTGGTGAAATTTAAAGAAAATTGCTGTTTGAAAGTTAGTTGTTTCTCTATTTAGGTTAAGTTGCTAACTGTAGGGTAGACCTCTTAATTCAGCAAAAGTGTCTAAGACCTTCTCCCCAGCATCTCTATAATCTCCACAACCAAAATGATCTTAAATATAAGGCTGGAGGTAGCAGCTAAGTTAGGAGAAGTGTAAATAGACCCTTATGACTTAGGGGAGACTGGTCTTTCCAGTCGCTGGCCTATGGATCTGGTCACTGGGGAGTAAGTAGTGAATTAGAAAAAAAGGAACTTGGAGTGAATAGAAAAGGAAATAAAGCACCCTCCCACACACATACACAAATGATGATAGAGTTTGTGGTGCAAGATGTTTATTAGGGGTCAACTCTTACGAGAGGAAGGAGGGGAAAGTAGGACTTCCAGAGGAAAAAGCTGAATTGTGATTGAAGCCTGACAGAGTCCAGGCCAACCTGGCAGGGAGCCTGGCACTGAACCTGGGGGTGTGCTGAGTGTTACCTGTCAATGATCCATGTTAAAGTGAAGTGATTAGGCCTTTCTAACTGTGCCTTATTGAGTCACAGGTTGTGGCTGCCCTTAGGTGAGGCTTCCTCTCACACTTTCTCTTGGATCACTCACCCTGGAGAAGCCACTATCATGTTGTGAGACAGCCCTCTAGAGAGTCTCACTTGGTGAAGGACTAAGGGACCCCATCAGTAAGCTTGGAAGTGGACCCTCCAGACCCCCAAGCACAGAAGAACATTCATGAGACTGCAGTCACAACCAACTGCCTGATGCAACCTTATGAGTGACTTTGAGCCACATGTACCTAAGCCATATTCTGATTCATGAGCTATAAAAATTTGAGATAAAATTCTTGTTTTAAGCTCCTAAGTTTTGTGTTAAGTTTGATAGCAGCGGTAGATAATTCATACAGCTATGACAAACCCTGAAGGCAGCAAGTCCTTCTCTGAAGAAGGATCTGGGTGGCCCATCTCCATATTGATTATAGTCCCCGCTTCTGTCCCTTGTATCCACTTTTCTGTATATATTTGGGCAGCAGCTCCTCCAGGGTTCTTGTGGGTCTCTTTACCTGAGTGGAAATTTAAAAGAGGGAGATTATCAGAATCAACTCCAGCCCCACTGCTGCAGTTGATCTCAGACCACAATCACTCCTTTCTTTCCCCTGTACTATTTTTTTAGATTTCTTCCACCCCCAGTCACCACCTCTGCTGGTCTTGTTGGTGGCTTATCTGGTATCATTATCCAGATTCTCATCCCTAAGGGGTCCAGTCTCTTGGTCGCTAGGCTCTTCTCCTGACCTGCGTTGCTGTATCTGTTTACACTTACAGTTGCACAAGGGAGCACCACACGGCCCCCAAGTGGGTCAGCTGGGTCCTGCATGTATTTCTTCCAATCCTAATTGTGTAACAGCAGTTCTGCCTCTTCCTGATGATCTGATTCAGTGATTCCTGCCAAGATGGTAACTTCTCTTCTTGCCCCAAATCCCTAGACTGCAGTCATAGCTTGTAGGACTTTTATGTTTTCCTCTGATTGTTGTCCTTTTGTAGACCAGGACTTTGAAACCTGCAGAATGCAGAGTTGCAGGGACAGGAAGCAAAAAGTTCTCCATGGATCTTTGGTTACCATTGTAAGTGGGACAATGAAGACTCAGTTGTCATTTGAGTGTTAATAATGATGTTGGTCTCCATGTTCTGGGGTGAGTACCCCAAAGGAATTCCCTTCCCTTTCATGTACAGAAAGGAAAAAGGGAAACTGATAATTGGGTTGCCCAAGGGCAGATGGTTTCATCAGACTTTCCTTTAAGGACTGTCATCCAACTCTTCCCATAAAACTGGGGTTGTTGTTATTGAGTAAAACATACAGAGGTTTGGCCATAAGAGAGAAATTTAGAATCCAATTTCAGCAGTTTCCAACTGGCCTGAGAAAGCCTCACAGTTGGTGCTAAGTTTTGGGCTTGGGAAAACTTAGGACACTATGAAGTCTATCTGGATCTAGGTGTAGCTTTTGTTCTGATATTGGATGCCCTAAATATCAAACCTGGGTTTGGGCAAACTGCAATTTTTTGGCAACCTTATGTCCCTTTAAGGCTAAAAGCTTTAGCAAATAGATGCTGTCTTCCTGCTGAGAAGGAGAGCAAAAAAGCAAATCATCTTCATTATTACAACAGAGTAGAGCTCTAGACAACTTTATGTCATCCAGTTCAGCCTTCAGGATTTGCAAAAAATAAGAAATACTCTTAGTATAACCCTGAGGCATTACTGTCCAGATGAATTGTTTTTCCTCCCAACTGAAGGTAGAAAGGTATTGGCTACCTTATCAGTTGGAATACTGAAGAATACACTGCATAAATCAGTTACAGTAAAGAATTTACTTCTAGTGGGAATCGATGTTAGTAATAAATACACATTAGGAACAATAGGGTGTTGAGGGATAACAATGTTGTTTACTGTTCGAAGGTGTTGGATAAACCTCCACCTTTGGCCCTTAAGTTATCTCACTGGTAAAAAGAGAGTGTTTCAGGGGCTAGTAAAAGAGATCATGAAACCTTGAGCCTTATAATCTTTTGTTATGGACTTTATGCCTTCAAGGGTTTCTTGACTTATAGGGTATTGATTAATTCTGGAGAGAGGTTTGTGCAGTCTATTTGAATTTTGATAGGAAGTACACTGTGAATTTTGCTGACAGCGGTTAGAGAATTTGCCCATAAGGAAAGTGGTAACTGATTCAATAGGGACAAATTATTGGTGTTTCCAGAATCTACTCTGGTACCATTGGAGATGAAACAAATAAAAGATGTCAAAGTGTCATTTAATTCACCCAGTTGGTTACTTTGATGACTACTATCAAATTCTAGAATTACCTCCCCTTTTTGGGAGAAGAAGAAATTTCAGCATTATATTTCTCTAAGAATTTTTGGCCTAATAAATGGGTAGGGATGGAGGAACAAAGGAGAAAAGGGTGTATAACTCTCAAAGGGCCTAAAAGAAGGAAATATGTTCAGAGACAGGAACCTCTGGAGGTTCATTAACAATCCCAACTATTTGAACTATTTTAATATTCCATATTAGGGGCTGTGTTATAGTGGTGGGGTTGAGCACCAAGAGTGTGGCTCTGGTATCCGTTAGAAATGGAAGAGATTCATTCCTCAATCTGGAGAAATATTTCTCTAAACCGCTTAAGAATAAGGATTAGGAAGAACCCCTATAGTTCCTTGGAGCCCCGTCACTGAGAATTAAGAGGACACTGAATAGGTTGGTTAGAGGGCTGACGATACCTAACCTCTTAAATGTATAACAATCTCTTTTCTAACATCTTGGCTCTTTGCAATAATAGCAGAAACTAGGAGGGTTTTGGTTTCGTTTAGAAGCCTGCATTTGCTGGAGTTGAACATTAAGAATTTTACTGGTCTTCCTTGGAGGTGACTCATTTAGAATACAAGAGAGCTGGCTTGCCAGATTAATGAAATCTGGAGTGGACATAGTTTCTCATTCCATCCTGGTCCTTTTTACTAAAAGGGAAATGTCCCCATTCAGCCTATTAATAAAAATAGAGTTAGAAGCTACACAGGTGGAATCAACATCTTAAGATCAGAATTTTCTTTAAAAAAACATTCTGAAGTCAATTGTAATAATTATAAACAGGTTTGTCAGATTTTCATGTGCAAGCATGAATTTTGTTCCGATCAGCAGGCATTGGAAAACCCCTAGGAATTGCTCGATGAAGTCATCTAGAGATTGTGTAAGTCTAATCGTATAATAAGTTATCTGGCTGGTTTCCCAGTTGTAATTCTAGATACCTTTCAGGATTTTCCCAATTAGCGTTTTCATCCAACGCTGGGTCTGGCCTTCATGGACAATCATATGAACTAGCTGATAAAAGTCAGAGAAACCAGATTGATATGTGTGAATGACTATATTGACTTCCTCAGCAAATCCGTGAGGATCTTTGGTGACTTTGGGAGAATCTTGGATTGCAGTTCAACTTTAGTTCAGGAAATACAAGAAATTGAGAGTTTAGTTCCTGGATCCTTATAAGGTATAATTTTAAAGGAAGAGTTTTGATCAGTTCAGAGGAAAAGGGAGTTAGGGGAGTTTCAGAGAAAAGGAGAAATTGGTGAAATAATTAGTATGAGGATTTGAGGTCATAGCAGATTTACAGGAGTAGAAGGGATGAAGGAAGATGGAAATAAAGGCAGAGTCATGCTCTGAAGAGCCGAGGGAGAAAGACACGATGGCACCAGAGGCAGAACGTGAGACAAAGAAGCCAAGGGAGAAGAATCTTGGACGTTAGGAGTCATTTTTATCTTTTTTAATCATTTGTTTGCCTCAGTTAATATTAAGATAGTATTTTGCAGAGGGACAATTTTAGATTCCTGATAAGGTTGAGAAACTTCAAAATACCATTTGAAATAAACATTCCACTCAGTTCTGGAAATTTTTGAGCTACTGTAGTCCAATTCAGTTTTAAGGAAATTAAGTTTGGGGATTTCAGAAGTTCCCCCAAATGGCCGTTGGTATTCTAAACTGCCTTTAGTCAGGTCTGTCCATGTGGTTAGAAATGCACATAAGGAAAGACCACAGTTTTTAAACATAAAATAGATCAGAGTCCCTGTAGGTGGGAAGTCCTTCAAATACTTAGATAACTGGGATCCTGTTTCCTAAAGGTTGTCCCTCTAAAATAAAGAACAATTTTCAAATAGCTTAGACACAACCAGCTCACTTGGAACAGTTTGCAAGCCTGAATATCAGCTAGTTCAAAAGAAATCGCTGGTTCTGGAGGAGCCAGGTCAAAGGCTTTTTCGGACAGTTTCCAGAGAATAGCCCTCCCAAAGGAGAGGCTGACAGCTGAATTGGCACAGTCTCATTTGAAGCAGCCCCTTCCCAGAGGAATTGGACTGAAAGCTGCTGAAACAGTCTGATCATGAGAAGAATAAAGTGTCAAACAAGGTCTCACATCAGAGCAAGGCCTTAACCAGAAAGACGAAACCTTTAAAGAAATCTTGAATAAAACCCGGAGAACTTCCAATTCCTGGAGAGCATGGGCTTAATTCAAAGGAGAAAGATGTAACTTCAAATTCCAAGATCAGTGAGAAAAACAGGGAGTGACAGTGGGCTCAATTGTGGATCCCGCCCCTGTTTGCTCACCAGTCCCAGAGCCATCAGGAGCTTCTTTGGTTCCACCAAAATGTGGACCTGAAACAAACAGGCTGCCAAATATCTCTCCAGCAAAGATGAATTTGTTCGGGATCAGCAGAGAGTTGCAGTTTGGGGTTTGCAATCATACTGAGCCACATCCAAGTTCCACCATGGCAAGGGAAGGAGAATGCTTTTATAGAGAGGAAAAAGAAGTTGGGAGGGAGTAAACCAAGAGTCTGTGACTTTTCATTGGCTGAGTCCTTGCCAGGAAAGAAGAGGAGTTACTCTTTTTCCTGTTGGGCTCTGCTATCGCCACAGGGTATGAGAGCTCCCACTTCTGATATCCCAGCTCTATTTAATTAAAGTTTTTGTTTATTAACTTGTTTATAGTTTCTATACTGTAGATGAATAATTTCACAATCCCTCACACAGAATGCCGCCTGAGGCCTTTGGGCAAAAAGAGCAAACCCATGCCTGCAATACATGTTATACCTAGTCCTATGAACATAAACTAATGATCCCTCCAGGATGGAAGTGGCTCATGTGGCTGGATGGGCGCTTTGAATAATGCCATATCTGGGGCTCCACACTGATGTTTATTGTTGGCAGGCTGGAAATTCAGTAACTAAACTGACCTTAATAAGTGGAGTCTACGATGTTGGCACATTCATGTTCTTTTCTGCCACTGTGACCATTTTATTCATCTGCTCCTCAAGCCAACACTGAGGTGGCTGATGACAGAGGCTGGCTGATGTTAACTGGCTGAGTTATTGTATCTATTTGGTTGATTACTGCAACTTCTGTGGTAGATATTCTTTTGTGGATGTTGACTTATGATACACAGATTTTCGCTTTATGCCTTTTCATATATGCCCTTCTCATAGATATTCCACATGTTTAACTCAGCCTCCTTATCCTCAAACTTCTAATCTTTTTCTTTCCATGTTCCTGAAGAGATGGTCAGGCATTTCACCATTGCCTGTAAGTCTGAATGTGTTATAACCTCACTAGTTTTATCCAAAAAGAATGATAAGGTACACTGCACCTAATCTGTCTATTTGGAGGTTTTCCTCCTTCTTTACTTCATCATTCAAGATTCCCCATACATCTGTAAGAGTGAGCTGAGAGAGGGACATGGTGTAACAGTGGTTGATTTCAATTCTGCTTGTGCTCATTCACATATGTACCATTTTACCTTATGATGGATTGCTTCTGGGTTAACAGTAATCATTTGGAGGGTCTTAGAGGACTCAACTCATGATGGACAGTTCCAGCCATATGTTCACTTTGTGAGTCATGGTCAGAGATTCCATCTTTACTTAAGCCCAGTAGCATGCCAGGAATTATTTTTCAAAAGATGTGTAATTTTATACTGCAGATGTTAATATCATGCACCAAAACTTCAGAGGACCTACTTTATAATTCTCCCATTGGGACTTGCCATATGGTATCTCTTCCCACCACTGATACCTCCCACACCACAGGATGGACCAGATCATATGGTCCAAGTGTGAGGGCTGCTTATACTCTAGCCAAGACCTTCAGCAGAACTGTTTCCTGCTTTGCAACTCACTTAAAGCTGACAGTCTTATCATTCTGGATATTGATGTGGGATGCACTGATTCCAGAGATGGCAGAGGCCCACCAGTATGGTGCTTCTTTATCCATGGTAAGATGCACAAAATGTGACAATTCGGTCTTTAAAGTAAAGTAAATGTAATGTCTTGGCATACCTTAACCATTGGACTCCTAAAAATTTATGATTGTGCTAGTCCCCTGAATCTTTAAATAAAGTTTATTTCCTTCCCTCTGGAGTACATGTGACTTGCTGTGACCTCCAATATGCCAACCATCTCTTGCTCATCTGACCCAGTCAGATTAATGGATCAAGTGGTATTTTGTGTGATGTCCAGATCATCTTACACTTATGAAAGAAGGCTGAGAATTAACATTCCTAGGGCAAAACTTAAGATTCTCCTTGCCTACTCCCATTTCTTCTTCCTTTGTCTTTCACAAGAGTTTCTCCCAATCAATCTCTCCTACTTCTAATCCCAATTAATGTCTGTTTCTCAGAGTACCTGAATGGGCACATGCCCCTACTCTTCCAAGGATGTCTTGACATTTCAGGTCTTCAAACATCAGTGTCAACTGTGACTTTGTGTGTGACTGTTCTTAAATCATCTGGATATATCTTATTTTCTGTAGGGTACAGTTGTCTGAGTAAATGACCATAGATCCCTATGGGGAAGGAATAAGGGAGTCATTGCTGTGTAAATTTGATGTTGTGTGCAGGATCTTGGTTCCAAGGATCCAACCACCTCTTCAGTTACTGTGCCATAGGTCTGAGAAATAGCTCAGGTCTGAAAAATGAATAAAGGATTGCAACTTTTTATTAGGACAACAGTTTTCAGCCCTCTTAAAACTTTTCATTCATGCTTGAGTTCTTCTGCTATTACAAATTGAGAAGTACCCTTGTCAGCTACACATCTCTGTAACCCTTAGGGTGTTGTATTCTGCTAACTCTCCATAACTCTTTGCAGCTCAAGTTCTCTTGGCTTTTGTGTTTGGCCTTCTTTGAAATAAAGTCATTCATACTATTAGGTACTAGGCTTTGTCCTCAACTTTCTCTGCCCCCCACCCCGTGAATAATGACAACTTCTTTGTATATATGTAACCAAAAACGTTCACTGGCTTTCATATCTGGATTTTAGTTGGCTGTCACTCACCCTTTGCTGTACTATATACCTTTCCGTATATAGAGCATCAATGGCACTTAGTCATCTAATTTGTTACCTTATAGCTACTGTTTCTTCCATATGACTCAAATACCTGATAGGCTGTATGTACCCAGTGCACTCATTTTCACTGCACACCCACCTAATTCTCCTCCAGTGGAACGTTTAACAACTAGACTCCCACTTTGTGCCAGGGCTGTTAGTGTTTTGCCTCCACGAGTGATGGGGCATTCATTGCCAGCTGGGCGTAAGTGATCCAGCTTTAAAACTGTCTTCTTGCTTGCTTTCTCAGACCACTCTGGAAAACAACCATCACTTCTGAGACACTAAGATGAAGTCTGAGATACAAAATGTTTATTAGGGATCAACACCTGTAAAAAGAAGGGAGGAGAAGCAGTTTTGGAAAGAGGACAAAAAAAACAAACAAACAGTAAAGCTGCCCAGCAAAGTCTGAGCCCACCCTGCAGAAAGTTCTGGAATGAATATTGCAGTCAGAGTGTCCCATGTCAGACCAAAATGGCTAGGCTTTTATACTCACTCAGTGACTGGATGTTGGTTGCCCCAAGAAGGGCAGGATCTTGGGCCAAGCAGCTCTCTGCAGCTTAGGCAGACCTTGAAAGCACTGAGAACTAGAGGCCCTCTGCTGACCATATTTCCTGCAGCTGGGCAGCCATCTTCCTTTGAAGGGAGCTCTGTGTTGCATATCTCAGTGTGTACCACAGGGAATCTGTACTGTTAACCAGAGTTCAATAGCCAGGTCTTGGTGGATGGTTGTTTTAAGACCCAAATTTACTTCTCACTCAGGCAAATTGGCACTGGGGTAAAGGTTGTACTCTGGAAACAATGGGCTTTTGAGCTTATGAGTTTAAATCATGAAGTCATAATCTAGATTGCCTGAGCATTGAACACCTTGACCTTGGGTAGCACTGGAAGTTGCATTCTTCTTCCTGAAGGAATCTCTGTGATCTGTGCAGATATATGGGTCAGCAAGGTTGGTACTGAAGCCAATGGACAGGAATATGTTAAAATTTGCAAAACAACTCTGTGAATACACTAAAAACCACTGGATTATACTTTTAAATGGGTGAGTTGTATTGTATCTGAATTATATCTTGATATAGTTGCTAAAATTTTTCAGCTTATCTATTTATAGTCAAATAAAAGGCAAATTATTCCCAATCTGGCTTTCTGGGGAACTTGTTACAGCCTCAGGAAATCACTTTACTTTTGAAGGAAAACTGAGTAAGCCTCCCAGATACATTGTACAAGGTAGGGTGAAGAAGGGGGAGATGCTAGAGTGTCTACTATTTTTGGCAAAGAGGGTTTTCCAGCAATTATTTTGAGTATGAAAACTTAATGACAGTGTATATCCTGGGTTGGTAAAGAGGATCAACTAAATACATTTACTTATATGTTAGTCTTTTTAAAGGAACTTCTTTGGTAAGTTGTATTTTTTCCAGAAAGGCTTCCAAGGACCTACTCTAAGCTTCTTGAGGATAGTGAAACCATTGACTGTTGCTTTAAAATGGTTCACTCATTCTTTCAGTCATCATTCCTTCAAAAGCATTTTTATGTATCCACTAAATAGTGAACATTAAGCTGGCCACTGTGAATACAGAATTGATTGGGATGGCCCCTGCCTTCATAGAGGGGAAGGTAATGAAGAGTTAGAATTATAGTATATTTTGCTATACTCTAATAAATGTATGGAGAGAGTTCATGGGGACAAAAAGTAGAGTAAGATCTTGTTGATGTTTTGTTTAAATCACTTGTAGTAAAATTTGTGCTTGTAAAAATTATATTTGGCTTACAAAACTTAAGTGGTTTCTTAACAGTATTTATTATTCTTTTCTTTCTCTTACTCTTCCCTTCCAGTTTCCTTCTGGGTTCTTTCACCTTTCTTAATGAAACAGAAAATCTGCTTATAGAAAAACACACCAACCTAGGTAAATACTATCACAAAATACCAAACTAATTAACCAAAGGACAGGCAGGGATATAATGCTAGTAATGCTTCTGATAAATTCTTCACTGAATTATTGTGATCTCTAGGAGAATATGCATGCAAAACACTTCAGCAAGAGCCTGGTACATCTAGTTAGGAATAGTTGTAAAGGGGGAAAAATCTGATTTTGTGTCTGGGCAGATGTGCCTGGAGGCATTGAAGATTAAAAAGTGTTAAAATGGGAAGAAATTGTATAGATCTATCATCATTTGTATTCTAAGAACCATTCTGTTCCGAATGGAGGCTGAAGGGTTCCAGGACTTGTTGCATAAGAACACAGTATCTGAACTGTGGGAGGGTTTTGACTCTACCGCAAGGACACCACATGGACCCCTCACACCCACATATAGAGCCGCTCTTAACCAGGTTGACACAGCAGCAGATGGCCAGTGCCAACAGTGGAAGCAATTCTTACTAGGGATTTTACAAAACGACTCAGACCTGGCCAGAACCAGAAACATCTAATTCCCATTCCAATGTGATTTGTGATCTAAAACTTTGCATAAAAATAGCATCAACTGCTTCAACACTGAACGAATAATTATTAATAGCTTTTGGAGAGATGTTAAAGTACTCTTCTTGTGGAGTGCACATGTGATTTATTTCTTTTTTTCTTATCAAATATGACTTGTATTTAATAAAGTCTCTTTCTCCTCCAGTTCTGAACCACAGATGCAATACTTGTTTAATGCAGTGTAATGTAGATTGCAGTCGTCAAGGGCCATAAATAAAACACCTCAGAAAGCACTGTGATCAGGTTGCCTGTTGCATATGGACTGCTGTGAACCAATCTGACACCAGCTGCAGGCTATTTCTACTCAGCAATTCAGCATACTGGGAGTGAGATGCCAAGGTTTCCTTGGGCAAACCAAACAGGTCAAAGCTAGGGTCTGTGGCCAGAGGTCATTATTTATTATAAAAGTTTAATGGACGTAGAAATAAATTAGATATAAGAGAACATTAGTTAACAAGCATATATATACCATTTCAGAAATTAATATTGATTATCATAGTTATCAAAGTTTTGTAAAAGAATATTATGTTCTGCTTCAAGACTGTGAAAATAATTAGTTTGCGTTTATTGCCTAAGGTTATGAGGGCAGGATTGGGTCCTTATTTGGCTTTCATCTAAATTCACAAAAGAGCATATACAATTTTCTTTTCTTTTTGTGATCCTTATCATCAAATAAGAGCTAGATATTGGAAAATATTCCATTTAAAATATCATGATATATTGAGGACAGAATTTATGAAACAAATTCTGCTGGTATTTTGAGATTTATCTTGGCATCAGTATAGTCATTAATCACAAGATTCAGAGTTCTGGAGTATGATTTTGCTCCTCTTTGTCTGATTACTTGGTCAACCTGATTGGGGAAGAAATTGTTTATTGAATGTGATGGTGACTTGACATTTTTACAGACACTCTCTCTTTGGGAAAGATGGCTATACTTTTGGATATGATAGTGACTTGCTTAAAAATGAGAATATCACAAATATTTTGGGAATAATAACTACTGAAAAGTTGAAGGAGGAAAATTCATGCTTACTTTCATAACTTTTATATGATCACTTATCTTAAATATTTAAGAAGTAGTTTTAAAAAATATTGTTAGATAAATATGCTTTAGCCACCTTCCTGGCTTACTGGAAGTATTATTATTATGTGTTCCCGTATTTTCTGTTTCAGTTAATCATTAGAAGACATAATGAATTTTTTTTTTTTTGTCATGAGTTTATTTCTGGCTAGAACTCTAAAATATGAGCTTTATAAATGATGTGATGGGACCTCTGCTATCTGGATAAATTTGGAGAAAGAGTAATCAAGGTATTAGATGCTCTGGGATCCTTAAGACAATTTGTCATGATCTCACTTTTCTGTTTCCACTTTTAATTAATCTTCAGCATATTTCATTAGACAAAATCTTCTGTCTTGCTCTGGCATCAGCCTCAATTTGTTTATACTTCTCTCTCTCCTTCTGTCCTGAATTTCTTTCCCTTTGGCCTCAACCCTTACGCCAACTCTGTTCCTAACCCTCAGTCTTCTACCTCCTTTTCTGGCTTCAGTCACAATTCAAATTTTTTCAGCATTAAACCGACAACAAAAATGCTGGAGAGCTAAGATTGAGAGTATCTGCTGCATTATTCCTTTAAAGGTAAACCAATAGGCCTTGGGAAAAGGAAAAATAACATTTGTTCTTTTGTCCAATGTGTATGCCATTTTTACCCATTTTTATTTCATCTTGCTCAGATACAGTGAAAAACTAATGCTGCTATTAGAAAAACAACTAGGAAATACTATTTCAAATTTTTTACCTGTTAAATTTGTAAATCCAAGTTAGTTGAGTTTCTACTGAAATGATAAAATAATCTCAAGCCTACATTTTTTTTTTTTAGAAGCGAGTATTTTGTAATTGTCATGCTGTGTGGAGGGTGATAACTGAGGATCATTCTTTGACTTTCTCACAACATGTTAGTGTACTGCTCCAGTAAGAACCAATTAAGAACATTTTGTTTTAAAGTATAGCATAGGTAAAAATTTAACTTTTACAAATCAGGGTTTTTTCTATGTTAATTAAAGGTGAATTCCTCAAAAGTGATAATAGGAGATCACTTTCTGAAAGATTATGTGACCCAGTTATTTAGAAACCTAGATATTTAGTGATAAGTTGTAATATTAGGACTCAAAGAAGGCACAATTAATTTAAAAAACAAAACATCAATGTTGCTGTAAAATCCTAAGACGTCACATTATTGATTTTTTTTTAATCAAAAGGTGAGGGCTTTGGTTTGAAAAATATTTTACTGTAAGGATTGGTAGTTTTTATTTACCATGCTGTGTTTCTAGACTGTGTTTATAGACGGTGTATTTATAGGCTCTAATGTGAATGAAATAAAATGACACCCCAATTGTGGGCTAACCTTTTAGAATATGTATTACTTAATTCTTGTTTTTAATGTCACAACAGTTGATCACTTATCCTACTGACATTTTATTAACATTTACAGTCATTTATTAAAAGAAATTTAATTTTGTTACTGTTTTTTCAACTGTGAAGCAAAGATTTATTCTGATTGCTCTTTTTCTTTACAGTCCCTCACTTCAGGTCATGATGTGGTTGAGGAGAGTAGATAAAGCCAGGTTGCCAATGTAATTTTCAGATATTTTTAAAACTTCTCCCACATCAGCTACCTGTTACTAAAATTTTCAAACCATGTTTTGCTTGGTGGTCACTCAGAGTCCTGATTTAAGTTAAAGCCAAGCCTGTGTAATAGTGGCAAAAATTAATGTTAAGTATCCTAACATTGTTTTGAATTTATCACAGCTCATAGAAATGGGACATGCTAACCAATCATTAACATATTTTTTCCATAAGCGTTATACCTAAAAGGTCAAATTTGCATATGATAAAAGAGCATGAAGCTAATTAAAGAATCCATGATCTTTTGATCTTTGGAATCCTAAAACCACACTGTCCTGGCACCTAACCATTTGGTAGTGGGACCACTGGGGCACTAGAAATTTTTCCATATATGGTATGTATTTGTCATGTTCATGAACACCTGTGTCTCATGGCTGAAGAGACCTAGTCAATGTCAACAATTAATGCATGGAGGAAGAGTGGGAGGGACTGTTGAGCAGAGTGGGTAGACACTCATGTTTTGGAGCCAGACAGGACAAGTTCTCCAGCCCAGATACCTTGGTATGGGGAGATACCGATGGCGGGTAGGGAAGTCGCTCGGTGGTAGAGCGCATGCTTAGCATGCACAAGGTCCTGGGTTCAATTTCCAGTACCTCCACTAAAAAAAAAAAAAAAAAAAAAAAAAAGTGCTGGTAAAATAAAACGCATTATTAATCTGGAAATCTCTATCCACTGAAAATATCCCTGAAAATGATACCTCAGGCATTACCTTTCTATGTCTTGATATGCTCAGCTGTAAAATAGGAATATAATAACAACTGCATCTTACAAGGCTAATATTCAATGAGATAATTCAGGGAAAGTGCTTATTCAGTACAATACCTTGCCTATAGTAAATATTAAATAAATATGAGTTGTCATCGTTACTAAAACTGTGCTGCTATAATTTTAGGTGTTGCTACTTAACTAGAGCATGACTTTCCTTGGATAATAAGGCTTCTACTTAAAGTGTCTAGATTCCAGGTATGGAAACTTGGTTGAAATAGTCACATCTCCTATCACCTCACAACAGGAGTTCAGGGATTTTGTAAAAGTAGCTAGAATGAAGGTTTTAGCCCCAATTTTTCAATATTTAGTTGGAATATACAGAAGAATATATCTGTAGTTTCTTAGTCATTATATAAACTCTATGTAGTATTTCCTTGTCAGACAGGAGTGGAAGGACGTTTCTTCAGTGGTTTACAAAGTGTGATTCTCAGATCAGCAACATCAGCAGTGCCTGGAAACTTTAGCACTTGGCCCCTATCCCTGACTTCCTGAATCAGAAGCCCTATTTTATGTGTAGTAATGTGTATCTGTTAATCTCAAACTTCTAATTTATCACTCTCTTCTCCTTCCCCTTTGGTAACCATGGTTTGTTTTCTATGTCTATAAGTCTATTTCTGGTTTGTATATAAAATAAGATTGTATCACTTTTAATCTGTGAGCTCTTGAATATAGTATTTTCCTGCAGTTTTTGCAAAGGGTATTCTATATCAATTAGGTCAACTTTATTTGTTGTGTTTCTTGTATCTTTATATAATTATTGACTTTTTTCTGAACTTTCTATGAATTACTTTGAGAAATATATTAAAATCTCCAACTATGGTTGTAAAAAAAAAAAAAAAAAGAAAGAAACTCTAGAGTGAGACCCACCAAGCTGTATTTGAACAAGCCTTCCTGATGATTCTGGATGCATGCTAAGGTTTGGGATCCAGTGCTTTATTTAGTGTTTCTAGTAACAGGAGGCTGGAGATACTAATGGTTGTTATGTAGAAATTAAATGAGGAAAGATCCTTTATATTGATGAAATGATCCCTGCTTTATAATCTTGTATTGAGAGAACAGATTTGGCGGGTGATTATGCATCTCTGGGGTGGGCCCAAGTGAAGAACCTGAGGGTGGGTAGATTTAGGAGAAAGATGATGATTATATCTGAAAGGGTTTAGTGTTTGAAGAGTCTTGGCTGTGGAATGTTTGAAGAGTCTTACCTATTGAAGGCCGTCCCTGGAATTATGTTGGAGTAGCAAAAGTGACCCTCATGATACATAAAGCAGTATTAAAATCATTGGTTTCATAGCTCATATTCTTCATTTTCTTTGATTTAACTTTTAAGGGATTATGATCAGTTTAAAGTGTTTTTAAATCAAAATAGAAATTAGAAAACTGGGTTGGAAAATTAACAGATAATGGAAGTGCTAAGGAAGCTAAAGAATTTGCCTCCTCACTTAAGGCTGAACATGGATAGAAGTTTCTAGAATATGAATCTGGAGTTTATGCATTGGTTAGTTCTCGTTTCAGCCCTACCTAATTTAATTACCTGTGCATTTTCTAAATGGAGTGATAATTGGCCCCGAAAGTCAGTGTAAGATAATGAGAAAAGCCCATTCTCTAGAATAGGTTAAAATAGACCTGGGTTAATGTCACTTACTGGCTATTGACTTATATTATGCAAATTTCCAAGAGTCAGGTTTTTAATTTATAAAATAGGGCTAATGATCCTAATCTTTAGGATAGTGGTTCCCCAAATGGGAAGACAGCAGTGCTTTTCCTTGGAGGGAAGTTTTGGTAGTTACAGGATTAGAAAAAATGGTGACATTCATTGAGCAGGGATCAGGGGTTGCTGGCCCCCATGTGGTGTGTGGGACAGTCCCACCATGGAGGACTGCACCATGTCTTGCAATAATTTTCAGTGTCCTCAAGACATCCATGTAGGTACAAATCTTCTTCATAATTATCTAAGCCTAGAATCTAATGGTGTTTTGCATACAAACATATTTTTGCATAATTTTAAAATACACTGAATTTTTCAGGAATGTAGATTACTGTTATGTAAATTGAGGGAAGATTATACTTTGTTTTGTTTGTGCTTTCTTATCAAAAGTTGTTCGCCCTTTTGGAAAAGAAGAATCACATAGCTAGGAGCAACTCTGCATTATATTTGACCTTCAGTAAAACAGCCATATTAGACTGTTTTTGAGGAGGCTGTATTCATAGTGGTATTACATATGGGTGTAACTGACTAACTCATGTGTCTTCTAATAATTGTGCCTGGCATTTCCTCATTCAAATAAAGTAATTGAAATAAATTAGGAGTATGGGATTAACACATACACATTACTATATATAAAGTAGATAAACAACAAGGACCTACTGTATAGCATAGGAAACTATTTCAATTTCTTGCAGTAAGCTATAATAGAAAAGAATCTGAAAATATATACATATGTGTGTGTGTATATAGATGTATGTATATGTACAACTGAACCAATTTGCTGTACACCTGAAACTAACATTATAAATCGACTACACTTCAATAAAAAATAAAATTTAAGAAGTATTATTTTAATATAAACCATTTTCTTTTTATTTTTCCTTTATATTATAACTAGAACATTATATTGATTTTTAAAATTTATGGTGCAGGTAATTTATATTAGCTATTAATTTCATTTCAAGATAGTAAATGTGGAATAACACAATACTGTTCTGAAAAGAAGATGTTAGATCTGAAGGCTGGGTCTGCTTTCAACTTGAGAGGGTTAAATGAGGCAATGTTAGTAAGTGGTTAACATAATATCTAGTACATATGTAGTAGCTATTATTATCATAATTAGGAGGCAGTGGCACTGGTGAGATTGGACACCAGTGTAAGTCAGGGCAGGGTGGCTGTTCACAGGTCAAGACGTCTGTTTCTTGCCTAAGAATGCAGATCTGAGCCAGCCCCATGCTGGACATGTGCCTATGGGGACCTCTATTTTGGGATGGTGGTGAGAGCAGCCTGGGAGTTCTGAATTTAATGCTGAGACTAAGAGAAGGGAGAGATAGGAGCCAACCTGAATTGGAAATAATGGGAAAGTTAGGAATTAGATTCAACACATTGCTTCTCAGTCCACATTGGACAGACAGTAGTGTGGTAGGTGTTTCTGTTGCTACTATTACTCTTACTCTCTGGTGACTGGTTCAGCCTGTGCAAGTCCCTTGAGTGTTGCAGGTATTGCTTTTACATTTTATATGTTACTAGAGTGAATTATTAAAAGGGAGTAAGCCTCACGCAGCATTTTAGAAAACAAGCAGGGCTTGTTTTGGAATGACAGCAGTGGGCTGAAGTCTTTGACATTCTAACTGGTTCATAACCATAATGCACTGGAGTGGTTCAATAGGAATTCTACCACTATCCCCAATTCCCATTTGGCTCTTGAGTTGTGACTGCTTCTCAGGACTTGGATATCAACAGTGCTTGTGGTCAATAAAGTAAATAGTTGAATTCTTGAACAAGAGTTCAGAGACATTTTATGGGCTAGATGGTATTGTAAGATAGGCTTCTCTTCTTCTTCCTATATGGTAATCTCAGGTGTTACAATACCGTTTCATAGGAACTGATGATGTGTCAAGTGCAATGATAGATATAGTTTTGATTAATGTAAGGAGAGTATCTCTCTATACCTAAGCTAGTTAGAAAGAACAGATTAAAACCTTTGTTTAAGAACTCTTCTATGGATTTTTATGCCAAGACAAGGCAACAATCTAGATGATGTTTCTTTAGAGAATTGCAACCATTTGCCCAGGTGTGGCCACTTGCTTTGTAAAGCTGATTAGCCAGAATATGTAAAATACCCAGTGAGGGTTTATGTAATTCTTGAGGATAATGATAATCACATTATGTAAATAGTTAAATGCAAGTGAGACAGTATTCTAGGTCATTATATACTGAAATAATAGTTGACCAGTGAATAGCATTAATCAATAGGAGACCTAGGTATTTCTAGCTGAAACCCTTCACAAATGTAACAGTGAGGCAGTCAGTATGACCTGGAAGGATAGACTTCAACATCTGTGTCTTAGAATATGCAGACTGGAAATGAAAGATGATCCTGTCCCAGAAGCCACTTCACCTGTGATGTTTGTTTGACTAGAACACTTCAAAAAACAGAAATACACATTGTCATTTAGGAATACACAGGCTTTCAAAATGCTGTCAATTCTGCCATAATTTATTTATGTGGTGGAAATGTCCCCTCCCCTCTGCTTTTTCAATGCTGTTTCAGTAAAAATAAAAAGCCTAGGAAATTTCTTTAAGGGATATTCACCTTCTTTCCTTTGACTCTCGACTTGTCATACAAAATATGTTGTTCTCTTCATAAATGTATATTTTTCCTGAAAGCTAATTCTGTGTAAAGCACATTCTGGATGGTACAATCTCTAGTTTGTTACCAGCTCAGAAAGGAACAGACATGATTCCAACTGGGACTCCAAGTCTCCACACTCATAATTGAAATATATACTGTACATGGTTCCTTTGCCTTCAACATTAATACCCATCTGCTGAAATGGCAAGGTGCCTGCTCTCTGGTTGATTGGATGGATGCTCTGGAGCACAGGTGCCTGGCAATGATGGGTTTAGAGAAATCCCCGACATAACATTGTTCGTGACATTTCCTCTGCGGGACGTCTCTCCTGGGTATATGTTATACGGAGGGCTCTCTCTTCCTGTGTGATGTCATGACTGCTGCTGGACATCTTCAGAAATGTCTGTTCATCATTAAAAGCAAAAGGCTTAGAACCAGGTGACATTTAAAAAGTAGAAATCATAATATTTTGAGTTTTGAGGTCTAGCTTAAAAGTTTTAAAAATACATTCTTGGAAAAATCTTAAATACCAAGTTTTTAAACTCAACAGTATTCTTCTAGGTATCATTTAGTCATTACTCACATTTTATGACCTATGAAAGTTGGTGATATAAAACCAAAAATCATGCTGTAGTAGTATACATGTGTCTGTATGTTATGAGATGTATGCATAAGAATTTCAAAGTAAAGGTTGTCTTTTGGTTACCTCCTATAAAGCTATTGGGGCCCCTCAAAAAACCTTTTTAAAGCTCTTAACCAATATTATTTTTCTCCCCTCTGGTTATTTCTCTTGGAAGGAAATACCCCATTGGGGTAGCTAGTGGACTTATTGTTTAATCCCTCAGGAATCAGGTGTGATAGTACATTATCCTAACTTTGGTTTCTAAAATTCTAAGTCTTTAGCAGAGGCAAGAGTTTAAAAGATTAGACTAGATATTTGGGAAAAGGAAAGGGAAGAGCACAGGGTCTCCTAAGCCCAATTTGCAGTCTAGAAAACAATCCCTTAGGCTGGAAAAAAGGGATGGAAAAGAAGAGATGAGATACAAATATGTAAAAAGACCTTAGAGAGAGCATTATCTGTGTCCATCACTTGGGCAAAGCACAGAGGTACTTACTATAGGACCTCAAAGGAGAAATGACTGTGAGCTTCCTTTAGGTACTTCCGAGCCATAGAAAGCTTTGCAGAAATACCCACAACTCAGGTTCACTGAGCCGAGGATTATTTCAAGGCTGTATCCTACCTTTTGCCCAAATGGTTCAAGGATCCAAGAATCCATACCCCTTTCTCTCATCTGTTGTGAATTGGCCACATGTAAACCCTCTGGCACTTTGTTACAACCTTAAGAAGGAAGAATGAAATCCCAGATTCACTCAGTAGATTTCTTTTCTCTTGGGAGGTTTACAATTGATTTGAGGTGTTACAGAATACAAAGTTTTATGCCTAGTTCATCTAAGCATGTGTACTGAGATTCATAGTAACTCAGTTATTCATATGTTGTGAATTGTTCTAGAAAATATTTAAAGACTATTTCAGAACTTTTAGAATTTTCTTTTCTACTTTTGATCCATTTATTTCTTACTTTTGAACCTTTTATTAAATTGTTTATGTGGCATGCCCTCTTTAGGTGGAGCACGGATTACTTGGGTTGCCCATTCTGTTCACTAGAAGCCTGACTCAACAGCCTGATATATTTTAGTTCACCTATCTAACTATAGCCATACTTAGAGGAGATTTTAGCTTAGTATTTTGCAAAAACAAAAACAACAAAAAAGGATTTTTTGATAGTGACCAAATTGATATATCATAATAAGAACTCTTATTCAATCTAGTGCTTATATTTATATATAGTTATTTGCAAAAGCTATGTATTGAGTTGGTTATCAGTGTGTCTATCTTCTGCTTCCTCTTTCCTTAGGAATATGTAATAATCTCATATCCACTCACAAAAATTCTGATCCAGAGAGAATCCCCTTTAGTGTGTGTCATGCTTCTCTTGTGCCGTGATGTCTGTATGTTAGTTTCAAGCCTCTTATGACTGGGACCTTTGCTTTCCCTCTGTCTTTGCTTACAGAATCACACAAAGACAACTGTAAGCACTAAAACATTCTTGGTAGATTTCCATGGAAGATGTTGCTTGTCCCCAAAATGTTTCTTGTGCATTCTCAGTGCGAATGGCTGTCTGGTGTTGCCCCTCTGACGCTTTTCATTGGAGTGTTTGTGTTCTCATTGACCACTGTTCCTGTTGCCTGATCAGTATTCCGAATGCACCACTGGGGATCTGCAGTGAGGAGAGTGGTGAGGGCTCTTTAAATGTCTTCTGTGGGCAAAAATCACTTTAGGTATGGTCCAAAATAAAAGCAGAAGTTCCCCATTAGTCAATCAAGACAATAATGGGTTAATGCAACTTGGCTTTCTTTTGCCATCTTTCTGTTTATTTACTTGCTGTCTTTTACTTCATATCCAAGAAAGACTGGGCATATTTGTACTCAAGAACCTGCAGAAACGTCTGTAAAACCTGACCCTTGACTGTGGACCTCTGCTCCCTTTGCTTGTAATTGTGTTATTACCTAAATTGGCCACTGCCTACTGCTTTAGTATCAATAGTTTTCAAAAGCTGGGTTTATCTCAGTGAGGAAAAGCAATTTCTAGTGTGACCAAAACTGTAGAACTCTTTCTGATTCTCAAACAACCCCTAAGAGTTCTAAACGGTACTTTGGGACCTCTTGTTATGCTCTAATCAGACAAGGGAAAAATAGAAAGAAACATATGGGAATAATTCATAAGACATTTATACCACATAATCTAGTTATATAAATCCATGCATCAGGAGAATTCCTGGGAATAATTTTCATTGATTAACCTTTATGTCAATTTGTTATTTTAAAATAACAAAGATCTTTAACCTCTGATCCTTCCAGTTTAGTTATTATCAAAATAATTATTTGATAGGTAACAGGTAATTTCTTTTAGTTATCTTGTCCTCTAATGATTTCTTAAAGAGTGCTTTACAGTTTCTCTAGATGATCTATCTCCTTCTTTCAATTTTTAAGTAGAGAAAGGAAACAAGGTGATAGACCATTAATATTATCTTTTTTAGTATGATAAATGAGATATTTCCAAAATCTGTTTAGTTTATAACACTTCATTGAATATAGCATGTAGTGAATTAATTATATTGATACAGGGAAAAACATAAACCATGTTGAAAATATTTTTCACGAAAATCTGCCAATTTGAAGTTTGGAGGTACAATATTAGAGGCAGTGCTTTTTATCTGATATTACTGTCAAATTTTTAAAAGGAAAATGACTAGGCAAAATCTCTGTTTAGACAGTTTTACTCAATTAAAATGAAATTAAGCTGGTTATGTGGCAAATTAAGGCTAAATCATCTTACTTGAAATAAATTGTTGCAGCAAATAATATTGCAGGGATTTTTTTCCCTTTTTGTTTTATTCTGCTAATGTAGATCTAACCTCTATATGAATCTCAAGAAACAACAACAAATAGAATCCAAATATAGCAAACTGGAGTTAGATTTATACCATAAATTCAGCATCGTCTATTTAGGCAAGACTGACATTGCACTAAAAGCCTGATAGAGATTCCATGTTTATTTACTTCAGAGTGCTGAATCAAGCCCAAATGAAAAGTGATTTATAAATTGCTTATTCAGTGAACTTGAATAAATAACTCACAAATCAATGTCTTTACAAGAATCTGGTAACCAGCCCACTTCATTTGAAACCATACTGCAGCCTATCGATTCCCTCCTCTGGATAATGTTGAACAGGAAAAACACAAAAAGAAGCAGGGCATTCTACTTACCTGTTCAATTCCAAAAGAGGGGAAAATGTGACTGGATTTTTAAAAATAACCCTCTTTCCAGCTACCACTAACACCTTCAGAACTAAACAAGAGGGACTTCTCAAGTGAACCTTGTGCTTTATGGGACCTGGATCTGACTTTACCACAATGCTCCTCGTAGGGCCGGGAGTCCACAGAGCAACTAGATGTGTCTACCTAGAGCTCAGCTTCCCTCCTTCTAGACCGTGCTTCACGGGCCTGGGACCCCCAAGCCCACCTCCATAAATGTGAAAAAAGAAGTTCTAAGACTAAGCAAGAGAGTCAGAGAAAGGGCCCCTTCCCTGACTAGATACTTGTGTTAAATAGGAGGGGAAAACCTGCAGTTTTGTTCTGCAGTTCCTCCAAGTGGGTTTCAGTAGGACTTGAGATTGCTGATAATCTTTCTCACTCACAAACCCAAGCAGCATGGGAAATCTTTCAAGGTTTCCTGTTACAACATGATTTTTTCCCAATGATTCTGTTTCTTTTAAAGTCAAACATCTTGTCACCTGAAGTCAAAACATTTTCTTCAGGGCCTTGCAGAGACTTGTCCAACTGGTTTATGGGATGAAAAATGTTTGCTGAGTAGGTTAGTCTGCAGCTATTCTTTATCAGCCAAGCACGTAGTAAAATCTGGCCTTCTGTGTCCTTCCAAGTATTCCTACAATTTACCTTTCATCTCCCACACCCTAGAGAGATTTCCTTCTATGCAAAGTATACGAATTTCTGTAGGTAGCATATTTACGTCATCCAGGTTTCTAAAAAAATCCTTGAATGTACCAATCTGACATTATTGGAGCCTTTCTTTCTTTCCTTCTTTCTTTCTTTCTTTCTTTCTTTCTTTCTTTCTTTCTTTCTTTCTTTCAACAAACACAGAACCTTTCATGTAGCTGATCATTGATAGGGCACCCATTAACATAGATGCCAGTAGTCCCCCAAGACTTTTGTTTCCAGATGTGATGGCACAACAGTAACTAAATTTCAGCCTTTGCTTGTTTGGGCAGGCTGGATGCAACGAAGTTTTCTTGAAATTCACCTCCATGTATAACCATACAAATGCTACAACATGACATTTACCAGTGAAATCTGTTGACTCATGGACCTATAATGGGAAGCTGTTGTTCTGTAGTTTATTATCCCAAAGCTCTTCAGCATCATGTGGCATGTCATTAATATGGCAACTTATCACACCATGTAATATGGAATCATGTCAATTTCTCATACTTGTCAGCATTTTACTCACTGTGTATTTACATGCTGTTATTATTAAATTTTCACTAAGTGCATGATTTTTTTCATTTTTCTGAGCAATAGGCTCTGTTACTAAGTAACTTGCTTCCTTAGTCTTTTCACTAAATGGGACTTTTTTAACAAAAGTTTTACTCTAAAATAAATATGTTTATTTTATCTAAAATAATCAATAGGTCACTTGTCAAATGGCTGTGATTTGTATTCACATGTCTCTTTAATTTTCCTGCAGCCACTGATTCATTTTCATAATGCGGTAACCACAATTTGATAACCAACCCATGCAAAACTCATTGATAACTAGTTTATTGTAAAAGTGAACTGACTTTGCGTCTTTTCTCACATTAGTACAGGGAAGTGACTCAAGTTTGCAACTCTTCTCACTCATCTTACCAGAATTATCCATAAACCTAGGCCTAGAATCTTCCTCTTCCACTTCACTGTGTCTTCAAAAATTGCCGTAATAGAATGCCAGACATTTTGGAAAACATGAACACTGATAAAGTATGACAGAATGATATCATAAATAACAAATGAAAAAAATCACAAAAACATGAAACCACAATGTAATTCACTGCTACCCTACACAATCACATTTTCCAATATAGTAACAGCAAAGCAGTGTGAGAGAAGCTGTCATGAAACATAAAAAAACTTTTTCTAGAATAAAAATTTTCCTTCAGTTTTCTATTATACCAGTAGAACTAGGTCACTCCTATAAGGCAGTCATTGGCACATAAGAGGAAGATGGGGAGACAGTTTGGAATGGAGATGCTGATATCATCAATTTACTACTCTCCCTTTGTGTACCACAGTGTTCACCATTTATCAGTGACCTCCCTTAACTCATGGAATAGTTGAGAATGCACTCTATCAAGTGATGCGTTTCTACTGTACACTGTCACACAGAGCTGTAAGACTGCTAATGAAATTGCTCTTGGGACCATTCAGTAACTAGACATCACTGCAAATGCTCATACTGTGTGGTGTGTGAAGTTTAAAAAAGAAAAAAATGCCCCCTCTCTCCCCAATCTAGTGAAACCCCTAGTAACATCTTGTAGAACCCTAGAGTTCCATGGAAACTCAGTTGCGAAATCAGCCTTAGTTGCCCTAATTTATTTCATTTCATGGTGTGCACCAGATTCTCTCCACTTTATGCTCTTCAGTTATCATTCATTCTTGGAATGCTTCTGCACCATTGACTCCTGGATACTCAAGCCTCCAAATTAGTTTATATGCCCCCATTATGCCCTTTCACAGTTCCCTATACTGCCATTCATAGCACTTACCACAACTGCATTAGAATAATTAATAATGCCAGTGGTGGTTGGCCATCATTCTCTACTTGGTCGTAAATGGCATGATTGCAGGGCCCTTGTCTCTTGTGTTAACTGCTAAATTTTCACTCCATACTATGATCAAGACTTCCAGGAATAATGTTGACCTTGGCTTTTGTGGCTTGGATTTTACTGAGTCGATATATGAACAAATCAGTGAACAAGATGAAACCACAGAATTCTAGCAGATGATGGACATGGAAACTAGGACAGCACAGTAGATTGTACAGCTGGCCCCAGATCACCCATGAACACTCTGGTATGCATTACACAGGTATGCGTTATGCAGAAAGACAAGGAAGAGGTCCAAAGGAATGTCACAACCATATCAAATTTTTGTTTTAAAAACTGAGCCTTTCAGGGCATAAATTACAATTAAAATTTTTAGAAATATAGTCAGAGTTCCAACTTCATGTGACATAAAGCATTCTCAATTTTCTGGCATGAAATTCCTGATGCTGCTTGTGTGGATCATCAGGTGAATTTTTTTTTTCTCAGAGTCCAGGAATAAAATGACTTATTGAGCAAAGGAGGCAGTTGTCTTTGCAACAACACTGGTCTTAAAGGGGGACCTTGGCTGCATTTTGGCTATGAGCTGTACTCTCCCTCCAGAAGTCATATGCTCTTTTTCTGGGCAGTATGGGTGGAGGAAATGAGAAGAAGCAAACAAATGGGCCCTGGGTTCCAATGCTGTGTGTATATTTTATTTTTAATGATTACAATGGGAGTTTTTTAAATTGCTTCCATGCAAAGGCATTCTCTGGCAGAAGGTAAAAACTTCAAGCTAAGCAGTTATTAATCTCTTCCCAGAGACACTGCTCTGTAGTATGAAATGCTGCCTCTGTACTTTCTAGACCTTGTGCCAAGTTAAAAAATAGATTTTGGAGTTAGAGACTAAATATGAGACTCCTTGATTTGTGATAAATAAGAAGTGTTTCCAGTCAGTAGACCATAAAAAAGAACACCTGTTTAGGGTTTAGATCAGATTTTTGAATTCAGATTAGACCAAATTCTGTTTTTTTTTAATTAAAAAAATTTTTATTGAGGTATAGTTGATTTACAGTATTATGTAAGTTTCAGATGTATAATGTAGTGATTCACAATTTTTAAAGATGGTACTCCATTTGTAGTTATTATAAAATACTGACTACATTCCCTGTGCTTTACAATATATCTTTGTAGCTTATTTATTTTATATGCAATACTTTGTATCTCTTAATCCGCTACCTCTATCTTATCCCTCCCCACTACGCTTTCCACATTGGTAACACTAGTTTGTTCTCTATATTTGTGAATCTGTTTTCTTTTTGTTATATTCACTAGTTTTATTTTCTAAATTGCACATATAAATGATAACATACAGAATTTGTTTTTCTCTGTCTGACTTATAAAACCAAAAATAGAACTACTATATGATTTGATTTTTCTTTGACCTTTGTAATATTTTTTTTCTATTTTGTAGCATTACAGAGCTATTTCCATGGGAAGAAAACATTTAAAAGAAATTTTTAATAAAACATATTGCCCTTGTTTTAATAGAAGAGTATTTTCTATTTATTGTGAATTTTTCAAGTAAAACTATTCTAAGAAACACCTTTAACCATATTTTCACCCTTTTAATTTATCATTCAAACTTAGCAAAATTTCAGCATCATAAAACAACTAAGAAAATCTAAGAAAACATTATGCCTTGGAGGGAAGGTATAGCTCAGTGGTAGAGTGCTTGCTTATCAGACACAAGGTCCTGGGTTCAATCCCCAGTACCTCTATATCTATATATAAAACCAAATCACCCCCCCCAAAAACAACAACAACAACAAAAAGAAATGATTATGCCTCAAATGAAAAATTTAACAAGTCTAACTGTCGCAGGAAAAAAATAAACTTACCTTTTACTTCTCAAAAATTTAAAGCCTTAGAAGACCTCTATAAAAAGGTATAACATTCATATTTCAACAAACTATTAACCAAAAATTGATTTTGGTGGAGAATATGCTGTGGAAACATTCTATTAAGAGAATGGTTCAGTCATTGCAAACCTGCTTTATTTTCAAATGCCTGGATCAGGCACTACTTCAAAATTCAGCTAATCCTGTGTGATTTTAATAGAGATGGTTCCCTGGATTCTAGTATTTGGCTTGAGTGTATGATAGCTTGCTATGCATAGTCAGAGAATTTGGTTCACCTCCAGATGATTGCTTTCATTTCTTCAAGTGTTGTTTATGGAAATCGACATTCCACAGTTTAGTCATGAATTCTCAGAATGTAAACAATAAAGAACTCTCTACCTTGAACAAATAATTTACAGTCTATAAAACTAGAATCGGCCAGGACAGAAATAGTCCTTAACATTAACATATTACAGATTTCATTATTCTTCTAACAAATATGTTTCACTGGGATCATTTAATTAATAAAATATATTTTAAGAATAAGCATTAAAACACTAGTAAAAGAGTAAGTCAGTCCAGGAGTATATGGACACATTCAACACAGAAGATCATATTCTTTAGGTAGAAGGAATTTTCCTTCAAACTTCCTCTAACTCACTTCTCCCAGAAAATAAATGAAAAGAAACTGTGTTTCAACATTTTATGAAATGAAATAACTTTAGGTTCCATCTGATTTTTCTATTCCTTTATTACTTTTTTAAATTTCAAGTTGCAAGACAGGTAAAGATTGCAAGATACTAGAAATGTCTGTTTTTCTGTTGCCTGGAGAAAGAGAGCAAGTAGTGGAAGGATTATGAATACCAGTGTAAATACCTTGATGAACAAGAGGGTTTCATGGGGCAATCAGAAAACAACTGAATTTTTTTCACTGTTCAGACCTATTGCATGAGGTTAGTATTTACCCAGCTCCTTGATGAAATCTTGGGCAAACCCATGACTCAGGGAGTCACTCATAGAAAATGAAAATTCCCCCAACCACTTCAAGGCACAGGTCAGTCTCATTTCCATAACGAATATATCCAGCCTGGCATAATTAGCCAGTTAACACTCCAAATTTATTTTTAAGTTAATTGTCTCCCTCCTTGGACCTACCCAGGCTGGCCTCCTGTGGTGGGGAATGAGGGTAAAGACTTGGTGAGATTCTTTCACTCTCAATCTAGAAATTCTCCCCCCACCCATTTTCATCTTTCTAATTGAGTTTTTGATCTTCCATGGTTGGAGTATGAATGGGGGCAGAGGAGGTAAAATGAGAGGCAGCAGGAAAGTTTTACTTGAAGAAAACATTTAAGAATTAGCATCAGCACTCTCTGGGTGTGGTGATGGTTTCTGCCACATGATTTCTGTGAGCTCCCAGGAGATGCCTTCTCTTTGGGGATTTCTCTTTATCAGTGGCCTTGACAGAGGTAACATCTTTCTCAAACTGCTTCCTTATAATGTCTTCTAGAGTTCCTCTGCTCTCAGCAGATTACCTCCACCTTCTTTCTGCTCAGCTTCTCTGATCCCTGAAAGCGAGGTCTTCAAAAGGCTCATATTATCATGCTGAAAGAGGCCCACGTTTGGTCCTTAGGAAAAATGTGTCCCTTTGCCCTGAGACACAGGTGGTACAGAGCCATCCCAGTGCAGCCACTTTCTCCTTGCTTCATTCCCAGGCTTTGGCCAGCCCCAGTGTTGTCAGCCTCGATTTTCTTAGAAGTCAGGCAGACAACCATCCACCGAGTCTCCCCAGGCTCCAGGGACACACATGAAACCCTCTGAGTGCTGCCTGGAAAGCACCATTTCCTGGGCATGAGGTGAGCAGGAGATAACTCCAACTTCTCCTACTTGAAGGGAATCTCTGGGAATACGAGCTCTCTATAAGAGTTCTTTCTACAGCCATCAAACACTCAAGCCTTTTATGGGCCAAGTGTGGGTAAGAGATTAATAATCACAAAACTGGTCTTTGGCCTTCTCCCTTCAAATCTTGCATGTTTATCTTGTACCTCAATTAGAATGAGATATTAATTGTTTGGGGGCTTCAGTCCACTTCAGCATCCTGTTACATCTGGTTCTTGTTAAGAGATTGCAGTTTAGCTTCTTGTGTAAATAATCGACAAATTCTAGGGTTTATGTTTAAATTTTTGCTTTATTGTTCATGAAAGCCAAAGAAGAATAGCTCAGTTCACCCAATAAGTACCATTTTGAAGATGCTACAGTTAGTTATCTTTGGCATTATCAGCCTTTGTTTTCTGGGACTTCGTTCTACTCTTTCAGGTATTTCTATCCTTATTTTCATTTATTTCTCTTCCAAAACATTTTACTTATAAAAAAACCACATTTCAGTCAATTTAAAAGTTAACCCTTGGGTTCTGGACCCGAACCTTTTCAAATGTCACTGGAACTTTTTGGTCTGCCATTCATTTTTTTCTTCTACTTGTTCAGTGACACCAACTTTGAAGGAGTCTCCCTGTTGAGCCTGGAGACACTTTTCCTTCCCTCCCTCTTCCGCTTCTTTCCCTCCCTCTCTCTCTTCCTCTCTTCTTCCCTCATGACTATATATATTGAGTATCTATTATGTTCTAGACATGATACCAAAGGCTGATATGGATACCATCCATAAAAACAATACAAAACACACACACATGCACACACACACACACACACACACACACACACACACACACACACACAGAGCTTTACTTGATCATGTGCTCTCTTCTGGGTACCACTTTGTCTTTCTTCTTTTATCTTCTTTTTATATGCATTTCATAGCCCTCAATTTTCCTTCTTCTGTTTCTTCTGGGCTATCTTTTCTTCCGAGCAGGCTCATTTTTTGGATTAGATGCAGCCTGTTGCTTTTCCATGAGGGTCATCTCCATGTGCTTTGGTTGCTCCCAGTGTGATCTCTGTCAACATCTTGAAGACTTTGTTCACCTCATATGTTCAATGACCAGAAAATCTACTTCTAAATCCTGAAGTTCAGCATTATTTTCTGCATTTTTAAGCACATGTAGGAAAGATTCAGCACTCTTTTTGAGCCACTGACACCATTTCAAACTTCACTCTAACCTGAGGATGCTAGCCAGCTATACCATTGCATGGAATGCATGTGATTTATTTAAGAACAAAACAAAACACTCCCTCACCTCATAACCCTCTCCAGTTGTTGGCATATCTCTCTGTACTCTCACAGCCAAACTTCTTGTCTTATCATTGCTCTATTTTCTCGCCTCCCATTTACTCTTCAGCACTTTCTAATTTGCCCTTTGTGCTCATCCCATTATTTAAACCTCTTTCTTGCGAAGGTCCTTATTGCTAAATCCATGGAGGCTTTTTGATTCCATATTCTGTTTTACTTCTTGGCAGCATTTGGCACTATTGGCTACTTCCTACTTAAAGAAAAAAAAATCCTTTCTTTTATTGTAGATTCCCCCTCCCTTTATTTCTGTGTTCTTTCTCCATCTCCTTTGGAGACCTCTTTAATTCTGACCATCCTCAAAATATGGGTTTTCTTAGGGGTCTTTCCATTCTTAAATCACTTATCTTGTCACTTTAAATTCTCTAACTGCACAATTTCATCCCCAAACTTCAGTCATTATCTAAAAAACTCCCAAATCTATCTTCTTAGATGGCACTTCTGAGCTCCAGTCTCTCCTCACCAGCTGCCTATTAGATATATCCACATGGATTTCCCATGGAAACTTTAAATGTGTGTCCAGTACTGAAACTCTTCCATTTTTTAAACACATTATTCTTTTGTCCTTTGTCGCTGAAAGAGAACATCCTCTTCACCTGGTGCAAGCCAGAAATCTGAGTTGACATGCAGTCAAACTCCAAGCCTAGATCTGCCTTTTCACTGTTGCTCAGACCTCTGTACTTCTATAAGACTGCTCTTACCCCAGCCCTGACCATTCCACACCCTTTCTTAGCTTCCAGTAGCAGCTTCTCAACTCATCTCCATGACTCCCATGTTGCCTCCCCTTCTCAACATACCTCATATTGCAGGCAGAGTGACCTTCCAGCATCAATCTCTGCAGCCCCTTCCTGGAAATGTCTATCTCCAACCACGTGATGGTGGGCCTCTGTGGCCCTATGTTTATTACCTCTTGCTGGTAACAACAACAAAAACCAAACAGGATGGACACCTGGGCTAATTAGATATGCTTTCTTGGGAAACTGGGGTTAACACCAAGAACTGTTAATTTATCTTT
This sequence comes from Camelus dromedarius, assembly GCF_036321535.1. Lineage (NCBI taxonomy): Eukaryota > Metazoa > Chordata > Mammalia > Artiodactyla > Camelidae > Camelus > Camelus dromedarius. The sequence continues at coordinate 53,086,718 of NC_087439.1, forward strand.
ATTAAATATTTTAACTGGAATAACTTGCACATGAGGTAGTTATGAGGCAGAGTCTTCTGCCATGTGCACAAGAAAGCAAAGAATTTAGCTCAAGGAGACAGGGAGAAGTCTATGTTACCAAAAGTGGGCTAGCTGCTCGCTGCTCATTAAATCAATAAGCAGAGGCAATGTTGATAGAAAAGAAAATTGCTTTTAATCAGAATGTCAGCAATCTAGGGAGATGGTGGATTTATGTCCCTAAGGGCCATCTGTGAATATTCTGCTCAGCCATGGAAGTTTTAAAGGGAAAAATGGAAATAATCACTGGGATAGGGGTCTGAGTCAGTGCCACCCCCACCTCCTGAAATACATTCAGGACTGTCAGTTCTCTGTGAATTTTCTTCAGATGCTGTCTTGTTCACACAGTTTGTGAGATTACCAAAGGGGAAGCTGAGAGAGATCTGGTCATCTATTAATTACTTACTCCCATTTCTACTTCTTTGATCTAGGAAAGAACCAACAGGTTAGGCAAGGTATTGTGTGATCAAAAGAAAGGCATTTGGGTGCCTGGTTGAAGGTTAGTCACAAGACAAAAGGGGCCTTCTGCCTAGAGCTCTTTCCTGCCAAAAGCTGTCTGCATGGTGGTAGTTATAGTATCTGTAAAATAACTCAGCCTAATCATCAGGTGAATGAGCCTGCTCTTTTGTGACTCAGGAAGCCTGAGAGACTTTACCTTTTCTATAAATAGGAGGCATGGGCTGGGGTAGGGGGGCACCCCCTGCAGGGTCCTGCTTGGTTTCATACATACAGAAAGGAGCAGAGATACTATTCCATTGCCTCAAAAGAGAGAGTCAAGCTTGACTTCTGTTGGCTTTAGAGTTCCCCTCATGAGGTTCAGCCAGTCTTTCAGGTTCATGATTTATCCCTGAGTCTATAATTTCCTAAATGGGTCTGAGCTCCCCAGCCAGTGTGCTGAAGACTCATACTTCATATTCACCCCTCAAGCCCTCAGGGCAGCTGGAGTCCCCAGGCTGATTGCCTCCTGCCACAAGCAGTCTTGTCTGTTTTCCCCAGGGTGCTGTATAAATATTATCATTTTCCTTCTGTGCCAGGATATAAAAAAGGTGGAAAAGCGCTATAATATATAGTTAATAAATTTCTCCTTTTTGCTGATGTCAACTCAAGTGGGATTCTGGTTTCTGCCGCTGAAAGCTTTGACTAAGACATCTTTCCAGAATGTAGATTTGAGCTGATTTTTCTCATGTGTAAAACCATATAGTGCTTCTTTAATATCTTGCGGGTTTAGTTCACATTTCTTTGATGTAACATAAAGAAAGAAGGTACTATTTTCAGTCAAAAATATGCCAGACTTCCTGTAATTGTGGGTCTTTGCACATATGTTACGACACTTCCCCCCACTCCTCTCTCTCTCTTTGCTTGGTTAACACCTACTGATTTGTTATTGTTGTTGTTCTTTTCAATGTAGATGTCATATGCTTTGGAAAGTGTTCCTCTAACTTCCACATTTATGGCTCAGTGTCCCTCCTTAGCTATGCCTTTATAGAAGTCTGTCAAATAGACTTCTACTTGCCTACACCACTCTGAATAGTAATTTCCTATTTACTTATCCAGTGGGAGAGTATAGGTCAAGTGGTAGAGTATGTGCTTAGCATGCACGAGGTCTTGGGTTCAATCCCTACCTCCTCTAAAAATAAATAAACCTAATTACCTCTCCCCTCCACTAAAAATAATAATAATAATAATAATAATAATAATAATAATAATAATAATAATAATAATAATAATAATAATATACTTATCCAATCTGTGTCTTGAAGGCAGAGTCAGTATCTATTTTGTTTATTATTGTATTCTCAGCAACTGGCATGGGAAGTGAAAAATAAATAGTTATTGTGGGAGCAAGAGTATCCACAGTCCTTAGGTTTGTCCTTACTCAGTTGCTTCTTCCGTTCCCTTTCAAAACAATTCTGTACATTCCCCCATCCTCTCCAAGCTCTTGTCTCATTCTGGCCCTATATAGTCTCCTTTCCTAGCCAACTGAGGCTGCCACATGCTGCCTTCCTTTACTCCTTATCCTTTCATGCACAGTCACCTAATCTACAGCCATGGTGTCTTCTACTCTCTGAAAATGAGGTGCTCTATTTTCTGTTCACAGCTAACTCCATCTCCACCTCCTTCAACCCATCTCATTCTCACCTCTTTCAGGACAGCTGCCATCTTTCCATATCTGTCTTAAAATCTTAATTGACTCCTTTCCCTCAACCTATAAACTTAGGCAATTTTTCCATCCTAAAATGTTAATGAATTCTTTTCCCTGGGAATACTGTACTACTTAGAATTTTGGAATATTCCCAGTGCTTTCACATTCTTTTGCTATCTATGCAATTCCTTCTACATGGAATTAGCCTTTTTTCCTATCCATTCAAATAAAATCTTAACCATCAAGGTCCATCCTCAGCACCATTGTATTCATGAAATCTTTCTTGATATCTCAACTAAATGTGATCACTTTCCTGTACCTTTCTTGAGTCATTTATTAAAACTTATTTTACCTTATAGTTTTTTTGTGTGTATTTACCTCCACAACTAAACTACTAGAGCACCAACTCATTACCCCAAAACTATAACGTAAACTGATTGAAGGTGATACTCATTTTTGTATTTTTATGGTATCTAGCATAAGTTGATAGGTAAGACAAAATGGCATAATACCAATAATAATATTTAATATTTATTGTTCAGTATGTTCTAGGCATTTTTCACAAACTATTTTACTTAATTTTCATGACAATCATTGAAATTATGCTATTATTATCTCATTATAAAAATAAGGCAGGCTATAAAAGGCATATATTTGTCATAATGCAGATATAAGCTAGAATCTTGACTCTACCACCCACTGGTAATTATATCTGGAAAGTTATTTAATCTCCCTGCAACTTATCTGTGGTAGTGCCCTATCTCATAAGGTTGTTGTAAGTATTTAAAGAACTAATAGTGCCTGTCAGGTAGAGATTACTTAATAAACATTAATTCCCTCTTTCTTTCTCTTCTTTTGCACATGCAGATACTCAATGAGTGTCTGTTAAAATAAGTTAAATATTTCTGTATCTGGGTACCACCACATACAGGGCTAAAGAATATGTTGTTCCCATGTGCCTGGTAAATTGCTAATTTAAACTATGACTGTGCCTTGCCCTACCTCTGGAAGTGTATTGAACCTGCATAGGGAATTTGGAGACATTGAAAGAATGGAGTAGACGATACAACACTGTCTCGTCATTTCTTTAAACAATCAATAATACACTAAGGACAGAAGCCAAGAGTAGAAAACAAAAACATTGGGTATGTATTTCTAATTACTATGTGTATATAATACATTATACAAATGTATTTGAGTAAAGCAATCATTTATTATGCTCATGGATCATGAGATGGGTCACAAAGGGACAGCTTATCTCTGCTCCACAGTCCCTGGGGCCTCAGTTGGGAGACTCAAGAGTAGGAGCTGGAGTCATTTGAAGGCTTGCTCATAGTTGGTAGTTGTAATTAGGACTCAGTTTTTCTCCATGGCAAATTCTCTCTATGGTCTCTCTGTTTGGGCTTGTCTGGACTTGCTTACTGCATGGTGGCTTGGTTCCCACAGTGACTGGAGACAGAGAGGGCAGGGAAAGGGAAAGAAATAGAGGAAATACAGACTCTTGATCAAAATGTTGATGTCACATTATATGAAGAATATGTAATATGGGACATATATTGGTGCAGCCATCTTGGGAAAATATAACGTGCCACAGAAGAGATATATGCATCCCTGGCATTTCTGTAGCCCGTTATGAAGATTATTAAATGTAAGCTTCAAGTTGTAATTTTCAAGGTGTAAAATGATAAAAATCAAGGTGATTACTTCAACCAGGTTTTATCTTAAGGCTGACATTTTAGTAACATATCTAATAGTTGTTCCAAGTACAATAAAAATGGCAAGATTTCATCTTAAGATGCAGGCAAAATGATAGGGGGGAAATATTCTGGTGCCTTTTGAGTCATTACAAAGCAGGTACTTTAACAGTTATTTGCTTGTTTTCCCAACGAAGTCTCCATTCCCAAATTTTCTTCCCCAAGAATATATTTCCATGCCCAGAATACTTTCAAGTAATAGCTGAAATTAAAAAGTTGAAGTGTTTTGCTTTTGGCAGTGAGTTTGACATCATTCTTCTTAACCAAAATATTACTTTTTGGCTTTAAATTAAAATATCTAAAGATCTCATCCTTAATCTTTCCAGAAGGTCTGTCAGGGGACCAAAATGAGAAAACTACTCTTAGGATCACACAGTCAGATTCTGATCCAGATAAAGAATCAGCCAAATTTATACTGCAGAAACAAACTCTCTGCCCTTTACTATTTTTATCACAACCTTCCTATGAATTTTTCTTCCTCATTTAATATGAAATATCTTTAATAATCTTCCATTCCGGAACTAGAGTTATTTGTTAGATATTAAAACCTTTCAGTAAGGTAACTTAAATTTACAAAAGAATGTGAATGATTCAGTATACTCTCTTTAAAGCAGATTTTGATGGGAGGAAGGGTTAGGGAAGTCGCATGCTGGCCTGAGAGGGAGCGTGCAGACTGGGGAGAATGAGACACCTAACGTCAAGCTTCATGTAGGTCTCTCTTTGCCCAGGCCCATTCTGTACGTGGTCCTAGTTTAGACATAGAAGAAAACTATGAAGTTGAACAGAAACATAAGAAGTACTAAGCAATATGGATGAGTGAAACAGACATTCTAGGGTTACATAATTTCAGTCAGAGAAAATGAGCTGTAAGATGGAAGAAAGATGGCAGCAGAGCAGCTAACCTGGCACATAGAGCTCAGAAATTTAAGCGAAAATTTTGGCATGAGAAATCGAGGTGCGTACAAACCAGGTCTTCTAGGACAGCTATCAACAGTAACAGGGTCTGGTCTGGGTGGGAGGGACCAAGCATTTTTCAGGTGCAACCTCAGCTAGAGATGAGGATACAGAGTTAACCTTTGAATATTGTAGGCTGATGACAACATCATGACATTTCTGAAATTCTCAAGTCTCTATGACCCATGAAAATGAGGCGCTCCTGGATGATTTATGAAATAGTTTGTCATGCAATTTATTGAGTCACATTCAGGACATTTACCTGTTTGCTTAGCTAAAAATCTTAAATGCTCTCTATATTCCCAAAACTCAATACCTACATATGTCTTGATTTATGATACAAGAATAACTCCTGAGCTAACATTTTAGACATAAGATGATTGGAGAAATATAGTCAGTATGTAGATGGAAGAGGATGCACAAACTAACACAGAGAAAGAGATCAAAGATATAAAATGTGTGAAAATTATCTTTTCAGCTTTTGTAAAGCACTACAGAGGCACAAATATAAAGATAGTACATATAATGTTACTTGGAGGACACTTTTGGTTATAAGTGCTGAGCGGAAGAGATCAAAATAAATCTTTTTGAAAATAAGTTTTTAACTGACTTCTGAAACTTTCTCACAAAGGAAGTGCAAACATTTTAAAAAAATGAACAGGTATTAAAGGATTTATTTTCCATTTAACACCCTGAGTCAGTTTTCTGATTTGTTATTTTCCGACAGTTCCTTTAGTATAGACCTTAATGTGTTCTGCTCCTAATCACCTTTCACAGAGCAATATAAAGACAGGATTACAGGGCACACGTATCACTGAAAAGAGTCTCTTTGTCCCACAGCAATAGTTAGGTGGATACTAGACAATTATGAATTAAAAAGCATAATAATCATTAAATGCAGTACATCAAGGTAATTATGTAACAGAACTAATCACTGTTCAGGTATTTCATAGTTTTATCAAATGATTGAGGTTTCAGTTGATTACCTGTCTCAAGTGTAGTTGTTAAGCAACTGAAAATTGCTTGAAATAGATTGAAAAATAATTTTTAAAATAAATCTATGAAACATCGACTTGGCTCTTATAATCCACCTTTGCTCTGCCCACCATAATCCAGGCTGCTCTGTTTCTAGCAACAGGAAATGAGGGTGAAATGAAAGAAGCCCAGAGTTTAGAAACAGAATTCCCTGGATATAGACCTCGGGCTCCCACTTCTGGGACTGAGTAGCTGTCAGATTTGGGGCAAACTACAGAACTTCTCTGAGCCTCATTTTCCTCATACAGAAATGAGAAACCATGCTCCTTTTTACATTATAGTGTTTTGGGAAATCAAATTGGTTCAAATATAAGAATGAGAATATATTTTGTAGACAGAAGTCTAGACTCTAATTTTTTGGATATATCAGGGATTATAACCCTAACATGCAGACTCCATCTGATACTGTTTGATTTACGCAATTATCTCTCATTATTACAACAACTTCCAAATCTTTTCCTCCCTCTGTATGTTGCATAAATTAAAAAAGAAACATAAATCAACAAATTTGTATTAAGTGAAATTTAGGTTCCAGGGGACTAGAGCTCACATGACTACATGTAACAAAAATTTGAAGATTATTATTAGTATATAAGATATATTTTATATATGATATAAAGATGTATGTGATAAATACATGAGTTCATGTTTAATTCTGCATCTGATTGTCTTCATGTTCACTCTCTAGCTTTTAATAGGTTTCCTTGATTTCATTTAGGTCTTGGGAACAAGGACTATGTGTCATCTCCTAGCCTAGTCTAATTTATTTAATCATATGAAATGCATGTTTTCATTTTCAAATGAGTAAAGTGCTGAGAAAATAGTGTTGGCCATGTTGCATATAACAAAACTGTGGATGCTAAGAGCCAGTGTAATTTAAGCAAATGGTTATGTTTATAGAGTAGCAAAACTAATGCTTTCTGACAGTTGCTCTGGCTTGTATCTTAACCTCTATTTTCCCAGTTACAAATAGAAAGTAGAAAATCTATGCTGCCCTGGAGGGGTGCTAAAGATGTATTATGAGTATCGGTCCCTGCAAGTGGGAAAACTCAAGTTCAGTCTTGATAATAAATTTTGGCTCTCTTTGCTTTTGTCCATTTACAATATCATACTTGTGAAAACCTTTGCATCTTCACCTAGAGATATGTCAAAGGGTCAATATTCTAAAATTACACTGACCATTTTAGACTGTGAACGTATAAAATATAAAATTGAAATATATTATCACATTAAAGTTTTGGCAATGTGATGTATTGAAAAACAAACAAAGGAACACTAAATGCCCTAAAAAGAACTCCTGGCTTTGTTTCTTCCCTTCCACCTACTGATCCGGTAAATGTGGGCAATGTGACATATCTGGTTCTTCGTCAACTCTGATAAAACAAGACTATGTGAACGTAGGGACTAAACCAGATGATTTTTATAGCCCTAAAATCTATGATTATAATATTATAATAATGATTTTAACCAATGGCTCAGGGGCTGTGGGGATAAAATTCAACATCATAAGAATGCTTAACATCCTTCCATCACAGACCAATAAAATATCATCCTGAGGTTATATTCTTACATGTGAGGTTAATTCTTTAACAAGAACCTATTAACTAACTACAATATTCTGTGTTCTCTGAAAACCTGGAGGGGGAAGGGAAGGGAGAAGAAGATGAATAAGTCACAGTGCCTTCTCTAGGGGGCTGTTTCCAATCTAGAGGAAAAATAGACACACAGACAAATAATTACGATAGAGTGTGGGAAATATGATGATGGCCATTTGCACAGAGAACTATAAGAGTTGAGTGGAAGATGGAAGGCTCTGGGATAAGGTTGTTAGACCAGCCTGATACACTTCAACATGGTTGATACTGCAGGGTCATATGATAGATGTGCCACTGAAGAAGGAGCCAGAACACTTAGGTTCTGTTCTTACCAACTTCACTTACTATCAACTCTTCTGGTTTACAATATGACCTAGAGCAAATCATTTTAGTTTTTCCATCTGGAAAATGAAAGAGTTTATGCTAGACAATTTCTAATTCTATTAAAGCTCTAAAACCCTACCACTCTCTGGCAGATATGCCAATTGTCTATCTGATATTCATTTCTTCCTTCTTTCTTAAGAAAATAGAATCTCATTTTTATTTGAAGTTGTAATATTCAGATAAACACTCGATTCCCACGTGCATCTTTTTTTTTTTTTAAATAGAGATGACTGTGTGACACATTCTGGCCAATGAAAACAAAATGGAATGCTTTATTTTCCTGGTATAGACACTACCCTTCTTCCTTTTTCACTTTCTTCTTCTTTCTGCCTAGAATATGGAACAACACAATGAATGTAAATGCTGCCATTAGGTTGGAAGAGACGGAAGCTGTAAGGAGCCTAAATCCCTAATGGGTCCCTTAACAGCTACACTGACCCTAAAATACTTACATCTAGACTTGTTACCTAAATAATATTTATAATCTGGTTTCTGTTGCAAGCAGCTAAATTCAATCCTAATTTATACAGATCCTTAAGCTTTAGTATCAAAAGATGGTATATTCTGAATTCAGAAGCTGGGCTAAATTATAGGTCAACATAACATAGTTTTTTTTTTTTATATATATTTTATTGAAGTATAGTCAGTTTGCAATGTTGTGTCAATTTCTGGTGTACAGCATAATACTTTAGTCATAAAGAAACATACATATATTCGTTTTCATATTCTTTTTCACCGTAAGTTACTACAAGATATTGAATATAATTCCCTGTGCTATACAGTATAAACTTGTTGTTTATCTATTTTATATATATTAGTTAGTATCTGCAAATTTCAAACTCTCAATTTATCCCTTCCCACCCCCTTCCCCACTGGTAACCATAGTTTGTTTTCTATGTCTGTGAGTCTGTTTCTGTTTTGTAAATAAGTTTGTCTGTTTTTTTTTTTTTTTTAGATTCCACATGTAAGTGATATCATATGGTATTTTTCTTTCTCTTTCTGGCTTACTTCACTTAGAATTACATTCTCCAGGTCCATCCATGTTGCTGCAAATGGCATTTTTATGGCTAAGTAGTATTCCATTATATAAATATACCACAGCTTCTTTATCCAGTCATCTGTTGATGGACATCTGTTGATGGACATATCTTAGCTATTGTAAATAGTGCTGCTATGAACATTGGGGTACATGTATCAACATGACATAGTTCTACATATTAGTATCTGAATGAGTGTCTGTATGTGTGTATGAGCATGTGGGCATACATATGTACATGTCATATGTTGATACTATGATACTGTGTAAGTTGTAAGTCAGTGATTCTCAGATTTATATCCCCACCTGAGTCTTCTCTTCTGACCTCTAAGCCAATTGCCATCCTAATATCTCTCCTTGGATGTCTTAGAGCTCCCTCTAACAAAAAAATTATCCAAACCTAACTCTTAAAATACACAGACATACCACCAAATCCAAATGTTCATCCAATGTTTGCCATCTTCTTATTGGCATTTCCATCTAATTAGATACTTAGGCCAGACATCTTGAAATTAGCTGTGGCATTCTCTGCTCCTATGCAATATAGAGCCAAAAGCTTCTTACATTCTTCTCTCAGTGTACTTGTAATTTAATTTCTTTGGGTCTCAGTTTTCTCATTTGTAAAATGGACATAATAATAGTATTTATAGTATAGAATTGTTTTCAAGATTGAATTAGTTAATACATATAAAGTATTAGAACAATGCTTGACACATGCTAAAGTGTTCAAAATATTAATTTTTTGGAAATAGAAGTAATATGGTCATTACAGTTGTCAGAAATTTATGCACTTTGATACTGAGTGAGTGAATGTAGATAGATGTATAATTTTTATTTTGATTTGGTTTAGTATTCACTGCGAGTGGTGCAAGTCTGGCTCTGTATGTATATATACTTCAATATATACCTTGGAAGTAAACTGAAAAATTAATGGATCTAAAATTCATGCAACAAATATTTAATGCACACTTCCTATGGGTCAGGACCTTTTCTCAGAATTGAATATACAATGGTGAACATGCAAAGTCCATATTAGAACTTAGAAAGTCCACATCTGCTTCTTCATCAGTAAAATAAAATGGTTAAATTAGAAGTAGATGATATCAAATTCCTTATGATAAAAAAAATCAGAATCTCTTGTTATATAAAATAATGTGCTATATCAGTGGAAAGACATGAAACTGGAATGTGAAAACCCTTCAATGCTAGGCTAAGGAGTGTGGCCACAGTTTGATTTGCAGTAGATACCCTTTAAATGATATCTAGTAAAATTATTTAACTGGTACAATAACAATTATGTTTTAGGGAGTTTAATTGGGAAGCATTATGTAGGATGGATTGGATTCAGGATTTTCACAATTAGAAATACCACCCCAGGATGGGAAATGGTGATTGCAGTGTACCTGGAAGAGACAGGACCTCCAGCACTCCTGGAAACTATGCAAAAAGGTAGTTCATAGCATGGTATGTGGCTGAAATATGAAACCTCTCTAGATCTGGGCTTGTTTTGGTTGAAAAATATTTTTAAAGGGTTTGTGGTATATGTGTATATAAACAAAGATTTGTGTCATTAAACAACTTTCATGCCAGGTGCCTAAATAGAAGGTTGCATGGAGCCATGAGACATGAGGAGGAGACTCCTTTGTTTACACCTTCATCTGGGACCAGGCATGGAGATAGGAAATACTTTATTTAGTAGAACAGAAATTGTACCTGGAGGCTGGCTCCCCGTACTTTGGGCTTAGTGTGCCCAAACCACTGTACATTGTCCCCAGGAAACACCTTGCCTTCCTGTAGTGCATTTGCTTGGCCTGGCTGCCCAGGTTACATCAGCCATTCAGTGCAAGCAGCCACAGTACATCAGGCAGGAATAAGACTCTTCTTCTGACAGAGTGTGCTTTCCTGGATTCTCTCCCTGAGATGATAGTAACCAAGATGGACCCTTTGGATTAAGATGTCATCCCTAGGGGGTCTTAAAACAATCAATAATGAGAGGATTCTGAAGAGATGGAATAAAGCCTTAAAATTTTTAATTTTAATGAAAGAAACGTGACTTAATTTTGCCCCTCATACTGGTAAGTGGAACATACCGATTGAATTAGAATGGAACCCCCCCCCCAAAAGAATGGAACTCCCAAATGATAATGTTATAAAAGATCGAGCAATAAAAATATCAAAGAGATGTTGATGAGATTTTTTGAGTGAGAATTCATTCTTTGTGTTGTGAGAACTGCCTTATACTCTAAGAACTGATTTATGTTTTAGGAATATGGGTTGTGTCAGTTTTTATCATCATGTCCAATGTGCCTTTTCAATGGTACAGTGTCCCATTTATTTAGAACTTTGTCACATTCCCCCCATGATCTGTCTGGTAGAAGCCCATTCATCTTTGAAAGTCCAGCTCAGGTGTCACCTCTTTCAGGAATCTTTTATAGACTTCAAGAGAGAGAATTAGTCCCTCCTTTTTCCTTTGATACCTTTATAAATGATTCACTCTTTTATTGTTGCCCTTGTTACACTGTATTGCATTTCTCCGTTAGACAACAAGCTTCTTAGTTACGCTCATGTCAGAATCTTCATTGCCATACCAGTCAGTGCCCATAGAGTCTGTTTAATAAGTATTTGTTTAATGAATGAATGAAAGTTCAACAAAAATATATTGATCCCTAGTTACATAACAACACTGTGGCTAGAAAAGTGATCAATAGTGATTAAAAGAGTTATCTCTGTCCCTGGAACTTGCAGTATATTGGGCGGGTGAGGAGACTCGGTATGAGGGACACAAAATCTATATCTATGGAGGAACATAGGAGGAATATGCCTCCTGTGTCCAAATATTTGAATATTATCTATTTCTATCTTAAAAGTAATGATATTATTCAGAAAGCAATTAATTTTAAAGCTAAAGAGAGAAAATGGCTAAGACTGTGGATCACTGAAATCTGAATTAGTAAGCTTTGTGTTTTTGAATGTGTACCCTCACAGTTGAATTAATACTGAAATATATTTTGAATCAAACTTTATAAAAATAGGTCTTTTGTAATGTGAACTGGGCCAATAATTCTTGGACAGTGTAGGGTTGACAGAGTCAAGACTTGATAGTTTCATCATCTATATTCAAGATATGCATTATTTTTTGTTGTTGTTCTGACATAGTTAGAAAACCCTTCAGAGTGGTTTACTTTCAAAGGGTCTCATTCTAGAAAAAAGGATACATTTTTAAAGTAAGTACTTCAGTAACGTAATAAAGATCAATGATCTACTTAATGTGACAGTCAGGGTGCTTCCACTGCAATCTTTCCCAAAAACTATCAAATAATTGTAGCTCATGGCACCTTAGTTGTCCTATTTCCTTAAAAAATTGATACATATTCTGTGAGGTAGAGAAATGTTTCTTTATGTTTGCATCACTGCTTATATATTCATTTAAAAGTTTGGTGTGTACAATTAGCTATGCATGTGTGTGTGTGTGTGTGTGTGTAATTTGTGTATTACACTATTTGCTACAGGTACACATAAAATATGACCAGAATTCCTTCTAAATTACATCTGAGAACACGTCTTAAGAGCAATAATGAACATCTTGGTTTTTATCTTTTAACTCAGTCTACTTCATACAGTCTGTTTAATATGGTGTATGTCATGACTTATAAATGGAAATAAAGCTGTGAATAGCTACTGAGTCAATTGTGTTCATCATGTAGGTTATTAGAGATGAAAACAATGTGCCTTTCTGGATGTATGTTTGCAGCATTTCAGAATAAGTTCTCAGGGTGAGGGTAGCCAAATTTCAGTCATGATTACTAGTATTTTTAAATGTTGTTCTTTCTCGTATTTGTAGTATATAGAGATTGTTTTCAAAATTAGATGATGCTTTAAATTATAAAGATGAAACAAACAGTGACAAGTTAGTATTTGAATTCTAAAAAATATAACATAATACAGTGAAATATGTCTACTGGAAAAAATTCTAAAAAATTAAGGATTTCAGTTTCTCAAGATTATGTTCTTGTTGTTTGTTTTCAATTTAAACTGCATCTTGGACAAGTGTGTTGACATGGATTCTGATTACTTTTTAGACTACAAAAGGAATTTTCCAATTTAGATAAATGATTTCCTAATAAATGTGAATGGAGAGTAACAGATTGCATATAACTACATCCCATAAGTAACTCACTGTTGCACCTTCTTCTCTATTATTTTCTATATAATGACATATTGATGAAATGCAAATAAAGTAATAGAGGACCTGATGGCGTTATACTACTTGGAAAACGTTAGTCTCCTTTCACTGACAGAGACCACTGAAATAGCTGAATTGTGGTTATAAAGAAATGTGACTGATATTTTTATTAAATCATTTAATCGAATGAAGGATCCTCATGTCAGAATACTTAACTAGAATGATTTTCATTGCTCAATTTTGAAATTCAAATTTTGAAACTGTCTTCAAAGCTGTTTTTCCCCCTCTGGTAGTGTATTTTTGAATGATTTCAATAAATAGTGGCACCATTCCTTTAGTAGATGATCAAATCTTCTTAAAACTTAGTGTTGTAAAAAGATACAGAAGGGCTGAAACTCTCTAATGGCCCATTAGGGTAAGGCATTGCTCAAGCATTGGATTCATGAGACTGACCTTACTATTACTCATCTAGAAATGCCTTTGTTACCAATGTGTTAAGAACTATTTTACTTTTTAGAAACACCTGAAAGTCATATAAGTTCTAGGTTTTTGACATTTGGATTTAAACAAGCTAGATTTCAATTTTACTCAAGAAAGAAAAAAGTCTGGCAATGAGTAATGAGATGTATTATGTTATATGTCTCATGAATTTCCAAGTAGAGGTTTTAAAAGCACATTGGAACCTTGATTTTTAATCAGTGGGTCACATGAGAATTTTCAGGTAGGTTAAAGATGGAAGTAATACAATTTAAAAAATCATAGTCAATACTATAACAAATTTTATTTGAAAATGAAGCGCTTCCATTGTTTTTATAATGGAATTGAGAGAGAAATTTTGTTAAAATCTTCTTGGCAAGGTCAAATATTCAGAAGGTCAATTAAGAAACCATGGATAGCAACCTTTTATTTAATTGAAGGTTGACACATATTTGTTATTTATAATATCTATTGAACACATAAGGCAAGTTTATGCTGCTTTTCATATTATATACCATATTTATATTTATGTTGGCCATATATTTCATTTAAAAATAAACTTTGAGACCACATCTGCTTAGGAAGTCTCAAGAGAGCATCAATTCCAACTTAAAAGTAGGAACAAGCTGAATAACCTACAAAATCACATTTTTAAAAAGCTCATCAGAAATATGTTTGTAAAGAAAAGTCATCAACTGCAATTCATAAAATAATAAATTCCTCCTAGGGAAGAAGAGACCTGTGGCTCCATCTATCCTTGGCAGAGCAGTGGGGGAGGGGAGGAAACTGTGAGAAAGAAGAGAATAGTTGAACTTGTGATGAATTTGTAAAGGCTGAGAATGAATGCATGATCATTTAGAATACTCGAGAGCCTGGGAGAAAATTTTTTTGTACCCATAAGTCTTTTCCAAGATCCTTCACAAAGTATTCATAAGAAAGGCTAAAGTTGACTGAGCAAGAAAATGAAAGAACCCTTTCTGAGGTGTATGGGCATCAGCCTTACTGAAGTCAGGAAGAATTGAGGGAAACCCAACAGGCACTCCAAGCCTTACACTGAGACCAGATAATGACTATCTGCAGCTAAAGGTGAGGACAGAAGAGAAACCCCTTCCAAGATGCAGGTGCATAGAGCCTGCTAAAGGCTGAGAAAGGGACAGGAAACCTGAGGCAGGTGCTCCAGGCACGTAGACCCCAAACTCTGATAAAGGAAATATTTGTTCTTGCCATCAAATCATTTGAAGCCTGTGGTGAACTGAATCTATGTAATTCAACAACAGAAACCCAGACTTAAGAAATTTTTAAAATTAGGTTGGTGCTAGTGGCCAGAGAGAAGGAGATGTGCACCTTTTTTTAAGGCATAAATGTAATTTACTTCAGTCTCTTCTGTTTAACCCACTATGTCTGGTATTCAATTAAAACTTCTGAATAGTAAAAAAAATTTAAATAAAGTATAGCTGATATGCTAAGGAAGAAAAGAAAATAATCATATAAAATGCTCAATTAAAACCAAGAAAAGCAGAAAGAGTAGAAGACAAAAATATGAAAAAGAGCAAGGGCAAAAAAGTACAAATAGGGTAGATATTAATTCAACTATATCAGGAATCACTTTGAATGACAGCAGTTTAAATTCACCACTTAAAAGATAGAGATTATTAGAGTAGATCAAAAAGCATGAGCCAACTATATGTTGCCTACAAGAAACTCACTTTAAATATAAAAATCATATGGATTAAGAAGTTGTGGTATATTTATACAATGGAATACTACTCAGCAATAAAAAAGAATAAAATAATGCTATTTGCAGCAACATGGATGGATTTAGAGATCATCATTATAAGTGAAGTAAGCCAGAAAGAGAAAAAATGCCATATGATACCACTCATATGTGTAATTTAATTTTTTTTAAAAAGGGGAAAAAAAAGGACATTAATGAACTCATCTATAAAACAGAAACAGACTTGCAGATATAGTTAAACAGTTTTATGGTTACCCAGGGGAAAAGGGGCGGGAAGGGATAAATTTGGGAGTTTGAGATTTGCAAAGGTTAACCACTATATGTAAAAATAGATAAAAAAAAAAAACAAATCTCTTCTGTATAGCACAGGGAACTATATTCAATATCCTGTAATAACCCTTAATGAAAAAGAACATGAAAATGAATATGTGTGTGTGTATATATATATATCTATCTATCTGGGACATTATGTTGTATACCAGAAATTGATACATTGTAACTGACTATACTTCAATTAAAAAAAAAAAAGAATGTATGGATTAAAAATAAATGGCTAGAGAAAAAAAATATACCATGCTATCACAATCAAAAGAACACAGGAGTAACTATATTATTTCATAAAGGGCAGACTTCAAAGTAAGAAAGTTATCAGGGTAAAGCAGGACATTACTATGATAAAAGAGTGAATTTTCTAAGATAAAATTCTTGTGTAATCAGCTAATAAAAAAGGATCAAACTACATGAG
The DNA here is from genome assembly GCF_036321535.1 of Camelus dromedarius. Taxonomy (NCBI): domain Eukaryota; kingdom Metazoa; phylum Chordata; class Mammalia; order Artiodactyla; family Camelidae; genus Camelus; species Camelus dromedarius. The sequence continues at coordinate 53,102,816 of NC_087439.1, forward strand.
GTAAAAAATGATAGAAATTCAAGAGGAAATAGATGAATCCACCATCATAGTTGAAGACTTCAATACCCCTCTCTTAGAAATAGACAGATACAGTAGGCAGAAAATCAGTAAGGACATCATTGAACTCAACAACACCATCAATCTCAACTGGTTATAATGACATCTGAATAGACTACTTCATCGAACAACAGCAGAATACAAATTTTTTCTCAAGTTCACATGAAACTTTCAACAAGGTAGACACGTTCCAGGCCATTAAACATATTTTAACAAATTTAAACGAATAGAAACCATACAATATCTGCTCTCAAAACACAAATTAAATTAGAAATCTATGTAGAAAATCCAAAAGATTCCATTTAAAAAATGCTTTTGGAACTAATAAGCAATTATAGCAAGATTGCAGGATATGAGCTTAATATTAAAAAGTTGATTGTTTTCCTATATGCCAGTAATGAAAAAGTGGAATGAAATTAAAAATGCAATTCAATTCACATTAGAACATTTCAAAAAATAAAATGGGTATAAATCTAACAAAACATGGATAAGATCTATATGAGGAAAACTACAAAACTCTCATAAATGAAGTCAAAGAACTAAATAAATCAGGAGATAGATATTCCGTGTTCATGGATAGGATGACTCAATATTGTCAAGGCTTCAGTTCTTCCCAGTTTGATCTATAGAGTAAATGTGATCTCAATCAAAATCTAAGTAAATTATTTTGTATACATCAAGAAAATATTATAATGTTTATATGGAGAGGTAAAAGACCCATAATAGCTAATATAATATTGAAGAAGAACTAAGTTGAAAAACAGATGCTTCTCAAGCTAAAGACTTACTATAAAGCTGCAGCAATCAAACAGTATGGTATTTGAAAGAGAAAGAGAGAGAAAACTATAGAAGAGTGGAACAGAATAGAGAACCCAGAAATAAACACACATAAATATAGTTAGCTGATCTACAAAGCAGCAAAGGCAAAACAATGGAGAAAAAACAGTCTTTTCAACATATGGTGCTGGAACAACTGGATATCCATATGCAAAACAATGAGTCTAAATACAGAACTTCACAAAAATCAACTCAAAGATGTATCATTGACTTAAATGTAAAATGCAAAACTATAAAACTTCCAGAATATAACACGGGAGAAGACCTAGATGACCTTGGGTATGGTGACAACACCACCAAAACATGATTCATCAAAGAAATCATTGATAAGCTGGATTTTGTTAAAGTTAAAAACTTCTCTGCTAGAGACAGTATCAAGAGAGTTAGAACACAAGCCAGAGGCTAGGAGAACATATCTGTGAAAGACACATCTGATAAAGGATTATATCCAAGATATACAAAGAATTCTTAAAACTCAATGACAAGAAAACAAACAACCCAATTAAAAAATAAGCCAAAGGCGTTTACAGACACCTCACCAAAGAAGAGATACAGATGGCAAATAAACATATGGAAAGATGCTTCTTATCATCTGTAATCAGGAAAGTGCAAATTAAAACAACAATAGGATACCACTATACATCTGTTAGGATGACTCAAATCTGCAACACCAAATGCTGATGAGGATGTGGAGCAATAGGAACTTTTATACATTGCTGATATGCAAAATTGGGTATGCAAAATGATATGGCCCCTTTGGAAGATAGTTTGATGATTTCTTATGGAACTAAACATGCTTTCGCTATATGATGTAGCAATTGTGGTACTTGGTATTTACCCAAAGATGAAAATGTATGTGCACACAAAAACTGGCACACAAATGTTTTTAGCAGCTTTCTTTATAATTGCCAAAATTTGGAAGCAATTAAGATGTCCTTCAGTAGCTGAATAGATAAATTAACAGTGGTACATTCAGACAATGGAATATTATTCAGCCCTTAAAAGAACTGAACTATCAATCCATGAAAAGACATAAGGAATCTTACATGTGTATTGCTTAAGTGAAAGAAGCCAATTTGAGAAGGCTAAATACTATAACATTCCAACTATATGACATTCTAGAAATGGCCAAACATTGGAGATATTAAAAAGATCTGTGGTTGCCAAGATGATGCTTGTGGAGATATAAATACACAGAGCACAGAGGATTTCTAGGGCAGTGAAAATACTCTGTATGATATTATACTGATAGATATATACCATTATACATTTGTCTAAACCCAAAGAATATACAACATCAAAAAAATTTAAGAGGTACAAACTTCCAATTAATAAGTAAATAAATCATGGAAATGTAATCTACAGCATAGGGAATATAGTCAAATGTATTGCAATAACTTTGCATGGTAGCAGATGGTAACTAGACTTACCATGATGATCATTTCATAATATATAAAAAATGTCAAATTACTATGTTATACACCTGAAACTTATATAATATTGTTCAAGTATACTTCCATTACAAAAATGGAATGAAAGGTTAACAATTAATTTGGATAAAAGTTAAAAAAAAAAAGTGAACCCTAAGGTAAACTGTGGACTTTGGATGATTATGATGTGTCAGTGTAGGTTCATTCTTGGTAAAAAATGTACCATCCTGGTGAGTGATATTAATAATAAGGGAGGCTTTCCATGTGTGGGGACAGAAAGTATATGAGAATCTATTTACCTTCCTCTCATATGTTGTAAATGTAAAACTTCTCCAAAAAAATCTTAAACCCCCAAAACAAGACAAACAACGAATTAAAAGTGGTCAGGAGACTTGAATATTCATATAATTAAAAGAAGATATATCTATGGCCAATAACATATGGAGATGTGCTGAATATCATTTGTCATCAGGGAAACACAAATTAATTTCATAATGAGACACCACTAAACATTCCCTAGAATGGCTAAAATGAGAAAAATTTACAAGAGCCAATGTTAGGAAGGATATGGACCAATCAAAATCTCTTACATTCTTACTGGGTGTGTAAAATGGTGCAGCCTTTGGAAAACATTCTGAAAGTTTTTTTTTTTTTTAAGTTGAACATACATCTCCTTATTATCAATCAGTCTGACATATAGGTATTGTCAAAAAGAAATGAAAACATATGTTTACAAAAAGCTTTTTACAAGTGTGCATAGCATCACTATTCATAATAACCTCCAACTGAAAACAACCCCTGTTCCATCAGCAAGAGCATGAATAAACAAACTGCTACATGTTCAGAAACTTGAGTACTGCTCAGCAATAAAAAGAAATAAACTAGTGACACATGGGAAAACATGGATAGATCTCAACAAAATTATGCTCAGTGAGTGAAGCCAGGCGCAAAAGATTACATACATTCATGTGAAGTTTTAAAACTGGCAAAGTTCATCTGTGGTGAGAGAGAACAGAACAATGACTACTTCTGACAGGAGGGGAGTGAGGAGGTGGGTGGTGAGACAGACTGAGAAGTGACACATAGGGACTTTCTAGCATAATGGAGATGTTTTATACTTTGATGGCGGTTGGATTGCACTGCAATATGCATTGGTCAAAACCGATCAAATTTTAATTTAGATCTGCTTTTTCACTCTATCTAAGTTAATGTCAAAAAGTAAACTTTGATTATCTAATAACTGACATTAAACCTTAAAAAGTCCATTATTTTATATGTTATGTTTCATCTGCAACTTAAAGTAACATCTATCAGCATAACGGAAATGAGGGCACCAACGTTGGGTCACTTGAAGCTGCCCTCTTGAATCTTAAGGTGGTGTAAGGTATTAGGCTACAGAGATAAATATATATATATATAGAGAGAGAGAGAGAGAGAGAAGTTAAATTTCATTTATTGAGTCTTAGACATTGCTGGGTGTCTAGAACATTTCACACCCACCAATTAACACACACATTCATTGATCTGCCAGTAAGACAGTGACAGCTTTTTAAAGATCTTTGAGCAAAAAAAAAAAAAAAAAAAAAAAAAGATTGATTCTAATCTAGATTCATACGTATTACAAAAGATAGAGTCAAAATTTCTCAACAAGTTTTATGTTTATAAACACTGAGCAGTAATACTATATGGCCCTCTGATTTGCATAAAAATCATAAAAACTTATTTTTAATTGTTTTATTAATGATTCTTTTCAGAAAGTGCAACTAACCGAAGTACATGAAATTAAACAGTAATAAAACATACCAGCAATCTCTACAGGCTGTGAAAATTTGTTTAATACAATCCTCTTAATTGTTAGGGGGAAAAAGCAACTCTGAAAAATTCTTGTGAAACGTTGCATTCTGAGTGTTTTCCCAAAAAAAATTACTTGGAGTGGAAATTGAAAAGATATTTTAGAATATTTTCTTATCCAAATATATAGCCAAAGCTGAACAGATTTAAATAAGAGCATTAAATTCCCAGTTTCCTGAAGATCAGAGTATTGTCCTCCTTCTCTATTGGCTATCATGAAGGAAATTGATGCTTAGCTTTTATATATGCTTAATCTGTGCTTAAAACTATCGTGAGGAAAAAATGTTCTTTTCCTAACGTTCGGAGCACCTCACTGTGATTGAGGCTGCATGCATATTCTTCACTGTAGATATGCTGAAATGTGACTGCAGCAGGGATAGAGTGGGCAGTGATTAGAAGCAGCATTGGATTATTGGTCCAACAACTCTCTGTTTTAGGATTTGAGGGATGCACTAATTGTTCTTCTCCAATTATTGACCTTCAAAAGTATGTTCATCCATCTATGAAATGGCCTTAACCTCATCATCAAGGAACTCCGTAAGGCAAAAACTCTGCCTTAGTAAATATATTTTATTTTCCCTGCATTGGATGGATATGAATGCTGGTCTTAAAGCCCTTTTGATTCATACTGAGGATTGTTACTTAAAAAATGAAATTATATGTGGCTATATTTAAGCATTAATGTTTGTAGTTTTCGTAAATTGAGTATAGTAGGGACAATATAAATTTTCAAATCTTCAAAAACAAAAACATAAATCAGTGGCTATTGGCATATTCAGCAGATGGATTCGAGGTTTTGAAAATATATTGAGTTTCCATAGAGCTGACTCCAGCATTATTCTCATTATATACTACAAACATTTGTAAGTGAATATCATTTTGGATATTATCAATGAGTGACAAAATTGTGTTTTAAGTTTCTTGTGTTGATACAGTTCTCAAAAACCAGGGCCTTGAACATAATGTCATTTTAAAAAATCAACTGATCTATCTGAGGGATGACGTATAATCATTCTTACAAATGTTTAGTTGTTGCCAACAGATTTTTGCAGACAAGTTTTTGAAATGTCAAAGATAGCTTCAAGAAAATTATTTTGGAGAGTTTTGTGGTGAAATCTCTCTTCTTTGAAATAAGTGAGGGGTTTCTGTATGTACTTAACATATATTTGTGAAGTTTATTTGTCTTTATTTTTCAAGAAAAAAATCAAGGCAAATGGCTTCATATTTGTGCTCTGCCCTCCACACTACCTCAGATAATGGTGTTGTGTTGTATATGTGATACAGAATATTGCTGTCTTAAGATATAAACACACAGAGTATATATAAAACCCTGGTTAGGTAACTGCTATTGTGTATAACTTTAGAAATTATGGCAGCCAGTGTCTTTAGGATCAACAATATTAAATTATTTTAAAAACGACAATGGCATATACACATATGCTATTGTTCTATCTACCTACCTGTCTACATATTATATATATAGCAATATATATTTTTGATATATGTAGGTAGGTAGGTAGATGTCTAGCTAATTAGATAGATATTAGAATATTTTTAAAAGCACTTTTTTTTTCTTCCCAAGGTAACAAAGGAAAGAGAGCAGGAAAATGAGACTCTGAAGAGGAGTTAGAGATTTTGAGAGGACTTAGGTGACATGTTTAAAGTCAGAGAGTGACTTAGCAAAAGCAGAAATGAGGGACTGGGTTTCCTGATGTCAGACCCCAGTTATTGTTACCATATAACTAGGTTATCATTACACACATAGTCTAAATAATCTGTAATTTCCATTTTGAATTTATTTTAACCCTGGACACTTTTTAAAAGAATGTCTTTACCTTTTCAGTGGTTATATCCTTTTGTCATCTATCTATCATTTTGTCATCTATCTCATGTTGTCAATAGAGTTTTATTGGCCTGTGGTGAAAAGACAAATGATCTGTTTAAATTCTACATAATGAAATATTTTAAGTTATTATATATTACCTAAAATATGTATTAATGATTACACATATAAGCATATGACTGTTAAAATTAACCATGTTAAATAAATTACTCTGATTCTCCATATTCCTACTTTTTAAACTCATTTGATTTGCATAGTTTATTGGCCCCACAGCGTCCATTCCTACTTTTTCCAATTGTTGTTCCATGGGGAAGTCTCATTCCCATTGTCCTTCAAGTGTTTTCGATAAGCTTGACCCTACCCCTGTTACCACAGGTAGACCATGGGTCCTGCATGGCTCCATGAGAAAGCATGAACCCCAGGGCTCTTGCAGTAGCTACCAGAAGAGAGCTCATCTGATGCTGAATGTTTGTTGAAAAAAATCTGAGACATATAGCTGTTGCAGTTATTTTTTGGCCATGAAGGGAGAGCCTGGATCTGAGTGAGGGACCACCATTTGGAGCCTGAGAACGAAACATTAATCATCATGAAAGATTATGTAGAAAAACAGAGAAACACTCTGTCATTCAGTCCTGCTATTTGCTTTACTTTTAAAAAAATTTTCACCATCATGATTTTCATTTCAAAGATTTAATTACTTCTTTTTTTCACAGCAGCCTGTTTTTATTGTATGGATATGAGAGCCCTTTGAATTTCTCTGAAGATAGTAATATTACTCATTTTAAAGTTCTCTTCTACCTTTTTGCATCAGCATTTTCATTTGGGACTTATTTCTATGGGATTTTGTTTGGTTTTCCTCAAAACTTTGATGACCTTGGGTTTATTCATATTTATAGTACTAGTAACTGGATGTAGTCTCCCTAATACAAATGGAAACCTCTCTTCCCCTGATAAGAAATGCTCACAAAAAGTGCTGGCTCTAGTTTGTGGGTGCAGAGAATACTTGTCCTTGCTGTCCAGAGTTTAACCTCTTGATAGTCCTTCATCCATTGTTATGACTGCCTATGGACTGTCCTGATTTTTTTCTCACTCCCTTCTTAACTCAGCTTCCTTCAACAAATCTCATTTTACTTAGAGAGCTTTAATACTAGTTTTTTTTTCCCTTGGGGACAAATATTGTAGCCAAAAATTGACATTGGGAAGACTGGAACAAATATTCCACAGCCTTTAAATTAATTATGATGCCTACTGCTAGACAGCTTACTGGCATACCAGACCCATTCCTGATCTTGGAGTTATTCTTTGGTTCTGTTGGGAAGGTTTACTTTTGAGAAGAGAGCTTCTCTTTCTCTTCAACTGTGTTAGGTTTCGTGTTTGGTCTGTTCCCAGCTGTTCCCTACTTTCTTGAAATTTCTTAATTTCAGGTCTGTTGACAGTAGCATTTCTGTGATATCACACATTTATTCTTATTTGTACACTTCTTTCATTTGAATGGGCTTTGTCATAAGAAGCAAAGTAAAGGTTTTTACTTAGCCATTTTAGAAAGAGAAGTCTTCTAGACGGTCTTTTTACTACTGTTGTCACTTATCATTTTGATTCTACTTAATATCTAGAAAGATATTTTCTACTAGAAATTCTGATATTAAATTCTAGTGATTTTTTAATTTATAATATTAAGAATAAAATTTTAAAAATATATTTAAAACTTATAATTTAAAAAATACAATTTCCTAACAGTTTGAAAAATACAATTTAAACTAAAAAATATGATTTCCTAACAGTTTTCCAACTCACTGCTAAATTGGGTCTGAATCTCTTGAAGGGCCTTTGAGGCTATTCAGTGACTTACAAGTAATACTTAGTGCGCATACAGGTATTCTCCCCTAGGTCAATAAGGAAACAAAATAGTTTTTTTTCAGGTGAATAGTGGTTGTCAGTCTTCTTTACCCAGAGATTTCCAGAATTTCTATCTGGAATTCTAGGAAAGGAAGGTAACCAAAACTGACAGTTGTCAGGCTCACCCTCCATATCTCCCCAAATTGCAATGAAAGATGGAAAGAATATTCTGACTGCAGCTGAGTTGAAAGTCGGATGTGAATTTCTTCTTCTCCCTTTCTCACTTGTGGGCCATCACTTCCTCTCGACTCACCAAGTCTCAACTGAGGGAAACATTCACTCTATCCTTATCAGAAAAAGCTTGGACATCTCTTTCTGAGAAATTACAATGGGAAATATTTTATGTAGGAATCAGATCATCTCAAGGCTTGTCACTCTTAATTTCCACCACTAATTAGACTTTCCTATCTCTAAGGATAAAGGGAAAGTAAATATTGCCTTACTGAAACCAGGACAAGCTTTCATTTAGAGTCAGATGATTAACTCCCTGCGTGACTAAAGCATGTAAAGTGGAAGACCTAATGCCGTTTTGGCTGTGCTAGAACATTTCAGTTTATGAGGGGGAAAAAAGGCAGAATAAACTGACATTATGTATCTATTGATTTCCAGGAGTATCACTTTGTAATGAGATAAATGAAGTCTCTGTGCAGTAATGCATTCAACATAATTTTCTTTTTTTCTAACAGAGGCACTGCTTTTATAAGATGACCACTACTATAATACTAAAGTTATGTAGCTTGGAATGACATCCTATCTAATTTATGTTAATTTTGCTACTGGAAAAAAGGTTAACTGAAGGTAGGATTTTAACGACATAATATCCAATTGTGGAGTTCATTTTGCAAAAGTAAATTCACTGGCATAATAAACTATCTCAAAAAAATGACATGAGAACTTGAGGACTTAGTCTGGTGTGAAGAAGGAGGAATACAGGAATATAATTGAGATGATTCTTCTCTATTAAGAGAAAGTAATTTTCCAGAACAGTACTACATCTGATGTTATTTTTAAGAGGAATAAATCATTAAAATTTGGTGGTTGTGGCTAGTTAGCTTAGTTTAAACTAAGGACAAGGACACAGATTTGATTCCCAGACAGATTTATTATATTGTTAATGATTTATGACAGCAAACTATCATCATGCTCCAAATCAATGTTCTCAGAAATGTGAGCCCATGATCACTAAGTGATCCAAAGAACTTATCAACACAAACAACTTAAAGTATGAAGGATTGAGGGTGTTAAAATACTGCAATATTTTGTTTTCCATAGATCAGTGCATTAAATTCAGTTAGCTCCAGGGGGAAGGTTTCTGTATATGCCCCCGTTTACATTGTTGTGACTTTTAGTATTTTAGAAAAAATAAAGCAATGGTGTATGTTTAAGAAATTACTAAACTGGATAGCAGTGGAAGTGGCTGGCCACTTAGCAATTTGTTTTTAACAAGTTTTGCTGCTTTAGTTTATTGAGGAGTTTACAGGGTATCAACCAGTCCAATTCTCAAATGTATTAACTCTGTTCTTCTGAGAGAGCTTACAATTTTAGACTAGTAAAAAAAAAAAAAAAAACACTGATGACAAAACATAAGAAAAAAGATTCAAATTGATACCGTGACAGCCATTAGTGTCTAATGAGGATTGACAGAATTAAATAGCTTTCTCTGTTAGCCAAGTTCTCATTGATGACTCGTCAAGGTCACTTGACACTTCTGCTTTAGATGGAGAGTAAATGGAGATCCAAGGAAATATGACAATAAGATCCAAAGGAAAGTGACATGTCTTTATGACAGAAGGTACTCAACTGGAGAGTATAATAATCACTTGGAAAAGATATGGAGACCTTTCAGCCACTGACAAAGCCAGTCTGATTATTATTGTACAGAAAGAAACTACTTTCTCCTGTTGTGTTATTCATCAGATTATTTTATTCATGAATATGTGTTTTAAATATATATTGAACTTCTAAATTAAATTACAATAGTATAGGAATAACACAGTTCTTCCCCACTAAATTCATTTTTCCTTCCAATTTTTGTTCATATGCTCTGTGTTTTAACAATTCAGTCATGTTTATACAAATTTGTATTCTTTCTTCAATTATTATTTCCAAATATTTTCCATATCTTCTTAGTTTTGTATTTTTCAAAGTGAGTATTTTTAATGGTTGCACAGTTTTTGATCTGATTAATGTGTGAAATTGTAGCCATCCCCCTCCTATTGAACATAAAATTATTTTCATACTGTCACTAATACAATGTTAGAACAGTCACCATCAAGTACCTCTAATGGAATATTACTCAGCTATAAAAAAGAATGAAATAATACCATTAGTAGCAATGTGGATGGACCTAGAGATTGCTATACTAAGTGAAATAAGTCAGAGAGAGAAAAACAAATATCATATGCTATCACTTACAAGTGGAATGTAAAAAAAAATGATACAAATGAACTTATATACAAAACAGAGATAGATTCACAGACACAGAAAACAAATTTATGGTTACCAAAGGAGATGGGGGAGGGAAGGATAAATTAGGAGTTTGAGATTAACAGATATAAGCTACTATACATACAATAGATAAACAAGATCCTACTGTATAACACAGGGAACTATATTCAGTATCTTATAATAACCTCTAATGAACAAGAATCTGAAAAAGAATATAAATATATAACTGAATCACTTTGCTATATACCTGAAACATTGTAAATCAACTATACTTCTATTAAAAAAAAATAACTTCACATTCTGAAGAAATTCACCAACCACTTTCCTGCAAAGCTTTCAAAGAGGCAGCAGATCCAGCCTTCTGTCACCTCATCCTATTATCTTTCTTTCTTTTCAAATCACATACATGCAGAGGACTGGGAGGATAAGGGACGGATGCTGACTGGGAATGAGAGGTACCCAAGCTTCAAGATATGTGAGAGAATGGCTTCCAAGAGAGTCACTCTTAAGAGTTAGGGGTGTATGCAAGAAAGGGCAGCTTCTTATCTCCTTTCAGATATATGCTTAGGAGCAGAGTTCTAAATCTGCTCCTCTGACTGTGTAATATTACTTTTATTGAGATATAATTGTCATGTAACATGATGTAAGTTTAAGGGGTACAGTGTATTGATATGATACATTTATATACTCCAATATGATTGCTCCTGTAGCGTTAGCTAACACCTCTATCATATCATCTAATTATTATTTCTGTTTTGTGATCAAAACAATTCAGATCTACTCTCTTAGCAACTTTGAAGTTTACAATACTTTTTTATTATACAATGTTTTTATTTATTGTTGACTATAATCATTATGTGGATTAGATCTCTGGGACTTATTTACCTCCTACTTGCAAGTTTGTATCCTTACACAGCATTTCTCTGATCTGTCTATGTAATCTTGAAGAGAACTAAAAAGAGATGGTAGGGTTTAGAGAAGAGATTAGAAACAACATACTCTCCCATGTTTGGCTTTGTGAATTTCCCCTTTATCAAGAAGCTACCAGAGCAGATAGTCCACCCAAGAATGCTGTGTCTCAGACCTGGGGGTCCAGGCAGTAAGAGGCTGCAGGGTTGATTGTGGATGGTAAGAACTAAGACAGGGGTGGAGGCAAAAGAGTTTCAGCCAGAGTAAGATCTTCTGTGACAGTGAACCACACATTAGCAAGGCTCTTCATGGAACCAAACATGTGCCTCATAAGAGAATCAGCATTTTGATACCAGCCACACAGAAGGCTCTAATGATCAGTCAGTGTTAGCCAGAGAAGCAGCAACAACCTATACACAGAATGCTGTGGTCTCATTCGGTTGAGAAAGAGATGTTTGTCCTTCTGTCCATCCTCCCCAGCTACCTCCCAGTACTAGAGAAGCTCAAGGTAGAGGAGGAGAGTTGTATTAAAAGCAGCCATACTTGACTCTCCACTCCAATATCCTTCAATCAAAAGTCGAATCCACAGTCAGAGGGAGAGGAGAGCTTTGAATTATATGTGAGATTTGATTTGTAAACTGGATTGGACTTTTTACTAATTCAAAGGAGCATGAAAATTTTGGATTCATTTAGTTTAGACATCCAGGGAAGGAAAAAGGGAATTTGACATAATCGATTTTCAAAAAGCGACTTCTTTCTTTGCTGATTTCCCAACAAATCAAGATCTTTGGTTTACTCTTTGTGAAAAGAAAACTACAACATGTCACTTTTCTAGAGTTAAAAATGAAGTTAGAGAATTAATAATAGAAATTTCAAGCCAAATGATGTTGATGAAGATGATGATGATGTTAATAGTAGCAATAGCTCACTTTATTGAATATCTATTACATGTCAGGCACGGTTCTAAAGGCTTTACATCCATGTATTATCTCATTTAGTCTTTCAAACAACCCAAAGAGGCAGATACTCTCGTAGTCTCATTTTATAGATGAGAAAGGGGAGAGACAGAGGTTAAGTGACTTGCACAAGGACACACATCTAAGAAGTGGCAGGATTAATTGAAACCAGGCATTCTGATCCCATAGCCCTTGCTTTCAATGAATTGCATTTTATTTTTACTACTTTTATTGAACACTATACTTTGTCAAAGATACACCTGAAATCCTGCATCGAAACCATTCTTTCAATTTCCTATAAACAATTTCTTTCTGAATTGCCATGCCCTTTAATTTGCATAATACATTCTAGCATTAAGAATAATGCCATATACTTTTTTGTACCCCCACCCCCACCCTAGGCTCCCCTCTCCTTCCTTATACTCCACCTGCCCCTGAATAGCATGTAACTGGTTGCAAAGAACATAGACAGTCTTCATTCATGGATGTTGACTGTCTTTCTTTAACCCATTATTTTGTAGGCAGCTGTAGCAAAAATCTGAGAGAAAAAAAAATCCTTTAAGCTTCAGTAAGAAACGAACTTCTCTGACTACCTATTCTCAGTTAACAAAATTTAAATACCGTTTAGATGACGGATATTGCTCTCATTTCAAACATTCAATACTTTTGTAAATCTATTTTTCGAACTAATTTTATGCCTAATAATCATTCTGCTCGAGTACCAATAACCCACATTGCATGACATCCTGGCTCCGCTGGAAAGCTGCTTTCTCTGAGAAACGGTTGGCAAGTACCAAATTTATTCTGCGCAAATTGTTTTTATAGCAGCTTGATGTTCTTCAATCTTTTCTTAAATTGAACATTGGTAAGATACAATGTAAACTGCCTTGCAGCTACATTGGATTTGCCATGCTCGCTCTCCACACTTGGAATTAGATTGATGTTTCATTTTACACAAAGGATATTTTAAAGAGCTCTGAGTATACCTCCATACTACATGCAGAGCATATTTCCTCATTATTTTCATATTTCTTCAGTTTCCTTCTCTCTCTCTCTCTTTTTAAATCAGACAGCAATTTGATTACTCCCTTGGGTCAGGAGAACAACTCGTATTTCCGACGAGCACTCACGACAGGTTTTTGCAAAGTGTGCTTAGAAATCGCAGCAATGACAGGGATCTCTGCGTGCTCATTAGAAAGTAGTTAAATCACAGGGTCCAAGTATGAATCTTTAAAAGATAACTCTAATTTATGGATGTATTTTATCAAAATAAAAATACACTGGAGGAGGAAAAATGTTCACAGAGATTCTCATGCTCTGAGATATTTTTCAAGGCAGCGGTTTCCTTAGCAGAGTTTGCCAATAATCATCAATTCGTCTCCTTAAGCACATAATTCAATCTATTCAATGTTGTGCTATGACAGTGCTGATGAGCTCTTAATTCTCCTCTATTTATTACATCAGATGTAACAGCGGTGACCTTAATGAAACATCAATTAAGGCTAAAATGTCAGTGCCATACTTTTAAAGACGGACTCAAGTGCCAAATTCCAAAGGTCAACATGATATTTTGAAGAGGGTCATTCAAACATATATTAAGTGTTAAAAGAATATAATTGAAATCTCTTAATAATTTGATATATTTTAATTTTTAAAAAGTAAAGCTGTGCAGGAATGGCTAAAGTTTAGAAAGTATTGGCGACGATCTGACTTTAGTTTTACTTGACTGTTGTGAATCCCCTAAAAGTACAAATTTTACTCTCTCTTGCAAATAGCTATATCCTATTGATAGTATAGGGTAGGAAAGTGGAAAACATTGTCAGCCCACACTGGTCCTCTCAATACCCATAATCTGAACTGATTTTAAGCACTTTGTTGACAATGTGTCACATTGTCTTAGAAAATTTAGCCATTTGAGTAGAGCTGTTGAATTGATTACTTTTGGACTGAATTAGCTGAATTGAATTAAATGGATACTTTTGAAATCTTTATGTCATAGTCTCAATGTGGAGTAAGCTATAAAATCAATTTAATCATAAATTTTGAGAGCCTGCTATGTTCAGGGTTCTTTGTTAGGTGTGGAAATAAGGGATATTTTGAATACCCTATTCTTGTCTTCAAGGAGTATACAACCCAGTAGGAGGAATAAGAGACACAACAATTATTCTGATCTCTGACTCAGTAATGAGATTATTCAATGGAACCCCAAACACATGGCTCTTCAGTCAGTGACCACTGCCAGCAAAGTGACTACCTCAGTGCAATCTATTCTGTCAGTATGAAATATAATTGGAAAGTTCTTTGTTGCACTGAGCTAAAATCTGTTTCTTTGTGGTTTCTTTCCATTGATTTTTATTCTGGTCCTTTGAATCAAGAACAGCCTAATCCCTCTTCTGCAGGAAAGCTTTAAAACTATGTAAAGATCCGTATGTCACCATTTTGGCTCAATATACTTCAACAAACATCTTTATTTTCTCTTCCAACTAAACCCCACTAGTTTCTTCTTTAATTAATTTTATGGAATGATATTTTGAGATACTTCTGCCCCTTCCCCCGTCTTACCCCATTTATCTTATTCTGGTTGGGAGAAAAAGCCTATGTGGTTTAAAAATATAAACTTTTAATACAATGGCATGCTTTAGACTAACTATGAATTGGAGGTTAGATTGCACTGAGCACAAAATGCCATAGTAAATCACAATGCTAGAATGCTCAATATTCTTTAAGGATTTGTCCTGTGAGTCAAATTTTTCAAAAACTTAAAAAATCTACCCTGTCAGCACTCATAATCTGGATGGATGGGTGTTGCTAGTGCTGAAAAATGCAAAGCAGTGTTCTCCACACTGCAGATACACAAAGATTGTCCTTTCCTTTTCATCTGCAGCCACCATCTAAGAATCTGTTTCATTTCCTCACAGTCTGTTGACACCTTTAGTCAAAAAGTCACCCCATCTGTGAGACTCCATGCCATATTGTTCTGTCTGCCAGGGATGGTTTCACTCCACTCCCAGCTCCGCTACACCACTTGCAATTGGGCTGCAGTGTCTTTAAAAGGCTTCTCAGTTCAACCTCCTCTTTAGCTGCCATTTGGACACCTCCTGTTATATGTTTGTTGTGTATCTCTTATGGAGCAGAGGTCTGTACCTACAGTGGCTGCTGTTTTAGACTGATTGCTCCAGGAGCTTCTTGGAGATCCCAGATTGTCTCAATTTATGCTAATTTTGGCTGGCTGATGACAACGAATTTCAGGGAATCTGCTACAACATCAAGGGTATGTCAAAGACATAGCAGGCATCTTGAAGATCAGGCATAACTATTGCACAGATCCACATTTCAGTCTGTCCTATGGGATATGATTTTTTTAAATTAATTCTTTATTTTTTTTTTCTTGTCAATTAGCACAGCTCTAGAAGTCTGGTTACAGACTAGAGAATTCAGTGATAATTTTTGACTATATCATTCAAGGTAATCTTAGGTCTGAGAAGGTTATTTTGGTAGTTTCCATTTTTTTTTAAGGTTTAACTTAAATAACAGTGCCAATAACGATGGCAACAAATTCCCACTAAAAGTTATAGAACATGTTGTGCACGAGAACAGGACTTTATGGCCAAGCCACGCTTTCCTTATCCTTCTTGAAGGACTTCTCATTCATGCTCCAAGACGTTCTGCTCTTTTAGGATCTTTTCAGGACAGTGTGTGATGGTGAGGACATCAACTATAGGGGAACAGAGATCTGGACTCCTAACCCAGCTCTACTGCTCACTATCACAGAGACTTAGAACATCGTATGTGAAACTGTGATAATACCACTGATTTTCAGAGGGTTATGCGAAGGATTAAATATGTGTAAAGTCAAGGCATACATGTATGCTGTCCTTGCTTTGTTCTCCCAAATCAATTCGTGTTGTACTTTCCTAATGAGACTTTGCTTCATGCTCCATTAGAGTCATTTGTGTATTTGCTTAGCATCCTGATGGCAGATACTCTGTCCCTTTCACCTTTCACCCTTAGATATTCAGCCATGAATAACAGATTTTTTTTTTTTCAGTAAATTCTTCTATGTAGTAGCCAGGGCCTTGCCTAAGCTCTTGAGGCTTCCATTGTATGGTTTACTTCCTAGAGACACAAAACTGGCTCAGAACCCACACCTAAAAACACTGAAGTAGAAACTGAATTACTTAGTTGCCATTTCCCCTCTCCAACCTCCCTGTTCCTCTCCTTCTGGAATGCAACAAAAATGTGAATCTGGAGTAGGTTCTGGTAAATATTTGTCTTATTGTTTCCTCAAATGTGTGGCCCACCACACTAGCTCCACTAGATGATAAATAGGAGTTAGTGAAAAACATGGTTTACATGATCAAAGGAGTTTAAAAAAATCTGGTTCAAGAAAGATTAAAAATGTTTTTCAGTTATAGGATGATTTAGCACTTCCAATATGCTAATATAATATTTAAAGACACAAAAAATTAACATGGAAGAGAAAAATGGGTTTTGAAAATAGAATTATAACCCAGGACAACTGTTACTAAAGAACTGAACCTGATGGAATCTGAGAAGAGATGAAGAAATACTAGGACTTCAGATTCTCTAGTGGATCTGTCCTAAGAAAAGAGGCACCTTTCTTAGGATGAATTTTGGCAGAAGAAACAAGAGATAACTGGGGATGTGCTGGACACGCGCAGTGGGTGTATTTGCTCACACACTGCTTCCAGCCTTGGTTCCTGAAGTAAATGTCTGCTCGGTGCTCAGCTACCTGTTCAAGATCAATTTCCCCTTTTTCTTCTGAGCAGAACACCCTGCCTTTCCCTCTGAGGGTGCTGTCTTCTCTAACTCAATTCATTTGTACAGTGTCTGGCTGAGTCCACCCCAGCTCCTAAATCTGGCCCGTAATGTGTGTTTTCTCTGCTGTCTACAGTCATTCGTTCAGGGAAGGATCTGTGAGCTAGTTTGGGGACTCAAGTTCAACTCTTAGGAGAAAGAAACCCTCTCAGGGCTGGCCAGACTGATAGGAATTAGGCACAGAGCTGCCGGTGGTCCTTTTGCCACTTTGCAGGGAAAGCAGTCTAATGGTAATGGAGAAAATAGGAAGCCTAGGAGGGAGAGGCCTAGCCCTGATGATAGCATGTCTAGCTTTGCAGGGCACCTTCTGGCTTCTGTTTGCCTTTTCAGAACTCTCTCCACCTTTCTCCACAGGCTTTCTATCCCAGGGGTCTGGCCTGTGGAGACTACTTAGAGTGCCTTCTGGCTTCCAGGTGGTGTGGGACCCTGGGGAGCCCTCGTGGAATAAAGTGAGGTACTATGGGTCTCTCTGCAGAACTGTCTCAGGCTGGTTTGTCAAGACTCCTTCCAGGTTCTAGTAACTTCTCCCTTCTCTCATATCATTGGGCCTAGAGGTGGTAATGGCTCTACTCCTGCAAAACCTGGATCACCGTACTAGCCCATTTTCATTCACACAATTTCATAATCATCCTGTGTAAATAAACCGTTCTTGTTATTCTAGTACAAGTGTGCCAGCTGTTTCCAGTTGAGATACCCGGTGATACACCAACCTTGCCTGAAATCAGCCCAACTGCAGACATATCACATACAGGAGCAGAAACATCCTGGTGTTGTGCTTAATCCATTTTGAGAAGTGTTTCTATCACTTGCAACTGGAAAGAGTCTTGACTAATACAATCTCTTAACCCCCTGGGGCCACCTTGTACATTCTACTTGGAAAATAATTGCTTTAGAAATATAGGCAGACATATTATGAGAGTGAAAACTCACTCCGGTTGGAATGCAATTCTCAAGCCAATCCATCATGTCACTCATGATCCATTAATCCCTGTTCTGTAGAATGAAAGCCACCCTACTGCCCATGTGAAAACAACATGACCTCTGCTGCCTAGATTTTCAACCAAATTCTTATTCACGCAAGTTTCTAACACATACAAGTAAAAGTATGAATCAGGCCAAAACATACTTCTTCCATTTAAAAGGTGTGAAAAGAGCAAAGAGAAATGGCCTTTTCTGTTTACTCAACTCAGCAGCTGAGCAGTTCATTAGCAAATTCTGAATGCATGTAGGTCATAAGCTCCAGGAAACTGGAGGCTATTTTATAAAGCAATCTTAGAAAGGCAACCTTTAAGTCAAAAGTACTATTCCCTGGTGAGGTTTATTAATTGAATCATTTGTTTACAAAAGGTGAACACGGTTCTAAGTGACAGTACTGTTTGCACAGTGGCACCAATATTAGGAAGCTTATGTGTAATGCTTTAGTAATGTAGAAAAAGATGCCTCCTGAGTCAGGGGTATTTGTTTAGCCCTTTGAAATCCTGTAATTCTAGCAACTCCCTGAGCATGACTTGAGTTAGCTTATTAAGGTTAAAAATAGTCTTTAAAATATTGCTAATGAGTACCATGAAGTACATCCTATCTTTTCCATACTTGCCAGAGACTTCTTAATGTGAATCTTGTGTTGGATATTAAATAGTGGAAAAGGGGAAAAAAACCAAAAAGTAAAGGGGGGTGTCTAGGTCTCACTTTTTACTTCATTACTATTCTTCAAACAAGGTTAAATTTTACAAGAAGTTATTTCTAGAATGAAGACTTAATTTAATTGTCTTTGTCAGTAAATATTTTCTCTTAGTTAAACCATAATTTCTTGTAGAGACTGGCAGGAGGAGTAAATAAGCAGGTTAAAGTTAGACCTTTTTTGAAAAACTTTAGTTTTACCTGATAATAATTCACTGATAAACTTTAATGTTGTTTTGAAGTAAATCAGTTCTGAAATATTCAACTTCAGAAGTATTCAAAAGTTTATGTATTTTAATTATTATAAAATGACTGCAGTCATGTGACATTGTGTTCTCTATTTGTAGAGATGGCTAGCTGCCCACCACAAGATTTTTTTTTTCCCTTCCACAGTATGCAGGGGGAGCTGGGAAGTGAATTCTTGGCCAGCAAATGTGTGTGTAACAGACCTTACGGTGAGGTGTGACCATATGATTAACTCACAATTGACTGTGAATAGAAGAGACATGTGCTCTTCTGCACTAAGACTTTTAGAAGCAGGCATGCCTTCTTATGATCCATTTATCTTTAGAGAACTAGATACAAATGACAACAATGTCCAGAGCCTCAAAAAGAAAGGAATTTGGGTCTCTTTCTGGACTGCCAAGTGGAAAACTGTCCAAAAGTTACCTTGCACTGTTACACGAGTAAGAAATAAGATTTTTATTGCATTCGAATCATACACATTTGGCCTCTATATTTTAAAATCCACAGCTAGTCTACTTTAACTAACATACATACTTTTTAAAACAAGTTATCCTGGGCTGTATGAATCTAACCCCACTGGGTAGATAAGACTCCAATGTATATAACAGAGGATGTTTGGCTGGCTGAACTGGACCCAGATATGGATGGTATAGAAAATACTCCTCTCCCCCTTTCCTTGCACATATTTGGATGTTCTGTATGGGAGCATTTGCTTAGTAATTAAAGGAAGGGAGAGGAGTTTGCCCCAAAGTAGCATCCAGTAGGAGGATGAAGTGGATGGTATGAGGTCTAATCCCTATTTCAGCACAAGATCTGGATCTGAACCCTCATAGATGAGAAGACCAGCAACTAACAGAGACCACAGGCCACAAACTTGACAACATGGTGGAGCCAACTAGTTCTGTTTGGGGCCAAGAAGGTAAGGCCTAACCAAGAGTTTAAAAGAGAGTTAATCTTCCTGCCTCTGTCCAGATCTCAGCACTAAAGACAGGCAGCTGTGGGATAGCTGGATACAGGATGCTTAGCCTAGACAGTGGCATTCACAAGATAGGCACCTTCAGTGTGGGCCACGGACGGGCTGAAAATGTCCTCCCCCCGAGACATCTGCCATCGTTCTCCTAGCCATAACATCACTATGAGTGGTAAATACCAGGAGGTAGGAAGGTAGTAGTATTACCTCTGTTTTACAAATCAGGAAACAGGCATACAGAGATAAAGTAACTTGCCTACTGTTGTGTAGCTGGTAAATGGCAGCGTTAGAATCTGATC
The DNA here is from genome assembly GCF_036321535.1 of Camelus dromedarius. Classification (NCBI taxonomy): domain Eukaryota; kingdom Metazoa; phylum Chordata; class Mammalia; order Artiodactyla; family Camelidae; genus Camelus; species Camelus dromedarius. Next base: position 53,123,074 of record NC_087439.1, read on the forward strand.
CAGGCAGTTTGAATTCAGAGTCTGAGCTTAAATTGTTATGCTATACTTTCTCCCCCAATCCATAGGGAATGCATTTCTTGGAAGAGAGTGAGCCTCTTACCAAGTTAAGCATTCCAGTCATGAGAGAACAACAATCAGAAACAATCAGGAATTCTTGGAGAGAGGGTACTTCATGTAATTCCAGATAGGTAGAGGCTTTGCAAAAATGTAAACACCACCCCCTTTGGTAGCCATGGTCCCATGAGTCCAAGGGACTGATGAATTTCATTAACTCATCATTTCCTCTCTAGGTCACAGTCAATAGGATTATGCCACACATAGGTAGATGACATAGATTTAAATTGCTAGATATTTAACTATAACTGAAGAAATTAGTATGATTGATGTAGTACCATTTTTTTTCCTTTACTGTAAAACGAACTCTGGGCTGCTTATATTCAACAGATAGAATAGTAGGGAAGGAAACTGTACATTAAGACAGTGAAAGAAAAAATAGATTTTTGCAGTAACCAATGGTGTTACTCATGTCACTGTTCCTTTGGGGTTAAGGGTGACTTCCTCTATGAATGTCTTATGTATGTGAACATAAATGACTAATGGGGCCAATCTGGCTACATATTTCCCAGAGGAAGGAGTGAGCCTGTGTGTATTGTTTCTCCTGACCCTATTTTCCTCTCTTTGTAGTTGACAATGGAAAACTACTGTATTTCTTGTGGCAGTGTTTTTCTTTTTCTTTTGAATTATTAGGAGGGCTGATCCTGGGTGTACTGAACAATGTTTTAAACTTTCAGAGTGACTATCATGGTAGGGCTGAGGGTTGTTCCATGTTGTTCTGCTCCCACATTTACCTGGGCCATTGGAGATTCTGGACCGCCTATCTCAGCTCCTAAATCCTACCAAGGAGCCCTAGGTAATAACCCACAATACTAGGGATCATTCTCCCTTGTAAGACTTGGTTCTTCTCGCCTCTACATTTGCCCCTTTTCAGTCTGTTTTCTACACCACAGCCAGGTGAGCCTTTTTTGTAAAATATGAGTCAGATCCAATCACTCTCCTACCAGAAATTCTCCAGTAGCTTCCCTGTACAGTGAAAAAAGTAGCCAACCACCTTACAAAACCTGCCTCTGGCTGTTTTTCCAGCATCATTAGCCAGCACTCACCCCTAACCCTTCCTCGGCCTCTGGCCTTCTCTTCTCCAGTATGCCAACCTCACTCTCCCCTTGGCCTGCCCCATAGTTTTCACTTGGCAGCTCTTCCCCAGATACCTCCTGGCTCACTCTCACACTCCACTGGGGCTCCACTCAAAGGCGCTTCCTCAGAAAGGACTTCCCTCACTACTTCCTTCAAGACAGCACCTTGGATACTATGCAGCCTCTTACCCGGCTTCATTTTTCTTCCGAATTCTTAACACTGCCAGGCTGGGTCAGGTGGGTCTTGTTGGCAAAGACATCAGAGGGTTTTGAGCAAAGTTATCTTCTCAGTTTATCTCCTCATCACTAATCTGGTTTGAAAGGACCATGTTGGCTACTTTGTTGAACTATTCAAAGGAACAGGGTGGGAGTTAGGAAGCTATTATGTTAATTCAAGTGAGAGATGATGGTGGCTTGGGTCAGAGTCTAGAGGAGGTGACAGGGGGATCCGATTCTGGATAAAATTGGAAGTTAGAATTGGCCTTCAGTGTGCCCTTTGCTTATATAAAAGTATTAGAGAGAAACATACTTGGAAGTGTCTGCAACTTGCCTAATCCATATGGCCACGTGGACCCATGGGCCTCTTCAGAGACAAGGCTTATTAACAGCTCCTGGTAGTCTCTTTCATCCACTCATGATGATTCTGCTCCTGTTTGCATGTTTTTCACTTGCACATATTTCTGTGGAATTAAAACAAGCTAAGTGTTTATGTTTAGTTCACTGGGAGTTACATGTTCCAATTAGAGAACTCACCAATAAATCCCTTTATGAGGCTTTTTTCAAGAATTGCAATTACTTTAGGTAGGTGAATTTGATCAAAAGTTTGTTGGCTCTCCAGCTTTGCATTCTCTATTGTTACCCCCACCTCTGCTTCAGAAAAAAGAGTAATAACCAGTAGCCATGGACTCTATCCTAAGGTTTAGAAAGGAGAAGGAGGCTCAGTGATCATTTCTATTTTACAAAACTTCTCTGAAATATTACAATTATCTTGCATTGACTATGCACTAGATTTAGGGATTTTTATTTTAATGACTTTATGGAGATACTTAATCTCACAGAGCTAGAATACTAATTACCATACTATGTTGCAATAGAAAAACAGCAAATTACTCAAATTTTAATTATGATACTCAGTTTTAAACAAGTGTATAATAATTGACTTTGTGTGCAATAATTGATTTGTCATTTAAGCAGTAATTTTTTATGCAAATAGAGTACTTTATATGTGTGAACCAGTTATTATAAAATTAATTACTGAATATAATATCTTACAGAGCTGACTATCAGGAGTTCTTCTTGCTGGCTTATCCATTCATGCAAAATATGGGTTTTTATGTACAGTGATGAGCTTTATAACCAAAGGAAACGAAACCACATTCTACATACGTGCTAAATGTGCCTTTCATTGTAATTATCCTTTTCAAGTGCTTTATAAACACTTTTCCTCAAGGCTCTCCATTAATGAATTTTCTCAGTATCCCTGTAAACATTTTAAATCTCCCACATTTTGGAGATGTGGAAATTTATTCTGTGGCTAAATATTAAATATTTGGGTGATACTCACTTTGTGGCATCACTAATTGTATTTGCTGGCCTGATTTCCTTCTATGAGGGTCAATTTTTTTTTTTTTTTCTCTTAGAGATGTCAGAGACAATTGAGGTTAGTGATTGGGGCCCTTATGAAGGCATAGTCTCAAGAGGGAAAGGAACTCAGAAGACACCTCAATATTTGTGCATATCAACATAGCATATGGCTATACATGGGCATCATAGCACAGTCATGACAGCACTATAGAAACTTCTGAGACCTTCTTTACATTTCCCAGGAAACTCCTCAGATCTTTCAGTCCACTTAAACTGGATATTTGTTCAAAGCCACTTGACATCATTTTCTCCCAATTCCCATGCCTGGCCCTAAGCTTACCACTAAGGGAAGTTTAGCAGACATTTCTTTGGAAGCAATTTTTGAAGCCAAAGATGGCTCATAATTGAGGCTCTAGAGTCTAATTAAACACAACAACACATTATTTTGGCCTTCAGATCATTTACCTTCCCTAATACTACCAAGATTTAAATGTTGTCTTCGTATGGTTTAGCTTTTCACCGATAGCAGGGATGCTTCATAAGGTTGTGGCTGGTGGTTTACCAGCATCCCCAAAGTCTAGAACAATGTCTGTCACAGGAGGCACTTAATAAATATTTGCTGAACAAATAAGTGGTTACAATACATTGTCTTTTTAAATTTTTATTAAGAACTAAAAATGCTATTGGTGTGTATTATAAATAATGAGAAATTTTGCATTGAGTAGGTTTCCTATTAATGTTGATACTAAAAATGTAGAGTACATTATTGGGAAAAGTAGTTAAAATTGACTTTCTTCTGAATACTTTTTGAGATCATACATAAAGGCATCTTTGAAAGTTATTAAATTTTGGTTAGCACAGTAATAGGAATTTCTCCACAAAAGAAGTTACACTGAAGACAGTATTAGAAAGTGATTGGTAACAAGTGGAATAAAAGTGATTTAGGTTCAAATCTCAGTTCTACTGTTTAGTGGCTTTCCACAGTTGCCGCGATGCTCAGCCCTCCTCGGCTACTAACCCTTTTACAGGACATGATTTTCTGCACCTGTTAACTGATCTCTGCTGAGATGCCAACTCATAGTCCTCTCAGTCTCTTTATCTGCAAAATGGGGATAACAATGCCCCAGAGCTGTTTAGTGATTGATTTCAGTCATGTAATTGAACACCTTCGTATGTTATCAGGTACAAGACTAGCACTAAATAAATACTGAGTATTATTACTATTAATTTTATTATAAGCAGACATGAATACTCTAACTTAGAACCATGCCTGATCTTTAGAAATGAAGTCATTTTCCATATATGATTCTGACTCTTAAATACAGATGGTTGATATCATCACACTTTTAAAACTCTACATATTATCAACATCCTAAATAATATTTTTTTAAAGTTGGGAAAGGTTATTCACTGAGCAAAAAAATTTCTTGAATTCAGTGAATATGGGTTGTTTTTCCTCATAGATATTAATTCTAGGCCAATGACGTTACAGGTTGTTGAATTTAGATACAGTTGGGGGAAATTTCCCAACACAAGTGATAGATTTGTCTTGTTTTTCTTTAATTTGTATCAAATAAATGGCTTCTAAATCTAGTCAGTGTGACTGAGCTTTCCCTGAACATTATTGACTTCCTTCTTTGTGACCTCTGACCAAAAACTATAAAATATAAAATTACAGCTTTCTTCCTATCAAAAATTCTGCCTATAAAACATAGGACATAGAGATATGGTAGTTTATGGGAAAAACTGTGAAGCAGGTGAAAATTAGACTTGAGAGTCTTGTCTTTTCCAGTCAGCCTATCCCACTGTCCTTCACTGAAACCTAGTGCCCACCATGCCAAATTCCTATAGTGTTAACAGTTAATCCCCACTGAGGTGTTAACTGCTAATCACTGAATGAGTTGTTCTCCACAGGAGTATTTGAGTATAGCAGGGACTCTTGAACGCTTAAAAAAATCAAGACCCAAGTAAATAAATCTCTAATTGTGTGATTATAGGCCTCCGACAAACAATAGAGGAAATGGTAGGCGTGTGGACAGGATTTCTTCAAGGTACCTCGAATGTCCTCTGAAGTTAGCCTTCAAATAATAATGAATATTGTATTAAACTTTACCATCTCAAAATATTTTGACATACACTATTTCATGGGATTTCACACCATTCTAGTGTAGTAATTAGGGAAATATTATTATCCTTATCTAACAAATAGAGTGTAAAATATAATGGAGTGAAGCTATTTTCTCAAAATTATATATTTAATGACTGATTTTGTGAAGTCTAGAGGCTTTTTACTCTTTACTCTTGTAGTTGTGTTTGACCTTTTTCTTACTTTCATAATCATACAAGACCTACCATCAAAATATTGACAGAACCCAAACATTTCTCTTTGCCTCCATTGCTAACATCCTAGTCACCATCATTTGTTATCCAAATTGTGCAGTAGCTCCCCAACTGGCTTTCTTGCTTCTGCTATTATCCCTTATTCTCAACAAATCAGCCGAAAGGATTCTTTTAAAAAGTAAGTCAAGTCGTGCTGCTGATATACCAAGTAGCTTCCAGTAGCTTCCCATCTAACTCAGAGTAAAAAGCAACGTCCTTATAATGATATTCAACTCTTGGGCTGCTCCATATGGTTGATAGGCTCTACCCTGCATGTGGCACGAGGCTGAAGCACCTAATAGAGGCTAATAGAGGCTGAAATCCATTCATCAAACCATGTGTCCTAGTGTTTATTGATATGCACCTTTTTCTAAGTCTCACAGAGTTGCTACATGGGCCAGCCGAAGCCTTTCACCTAAATATTCCAGACCTTATTGGTCACCATTGATGCCCACCCCATGCTCACCCAGCACCGATTGCTCTAGCCCAGCAACATTGACCTCCTTGCTCTTCCCTGAAAATACTAATAGCCAAGCATCACACGAGCAGTACCCTTTGATTATACACATATAGGAAAAGAATGTGGTGGAAAATTTTATGACTTTATCAAGATTGCCACTTCCTGAGACCCACAGGCAAAATTTATATCTTGTCAGGAGGGGGAGAGATCAATTTCCATAAATAACTTACAAATATTGTTTCTAGAGGAAAAGGAAACTGTACACCTGTCCAGATAAACTAAACTGGCCCCAACACAGGCCCAGTGACAGGAAAACAATGTAGCCACTGAAACGAAATTATGTTAAGGTTAGTAAGGAAGACTTATTCCAGTATAGCCTTCAAGACTCAGCTACTTTACATGGTGTGGTATTTGGGAAAAAGAACAAGCGTATAAATGTGACCCAAGACAACTAATAACTCTTAGAGCCCAAGCACACTGTTATGACCCTTGCAAGATCTTGAGTCAGTATGATTACTGCAGAATGAACAGAGTCTACAGTGCTGCACCAGAATCAACTCCAACAGCATCACTATGTGGCAGCAACATAAAGTCACAATCCAGGCTAATTATATCTTCTCCATGTAGCTAAGGGAAGTATCCAGAAATAGGAATGGACCCCTTTGTATTGAACAAAGTACAAAGAGCTTATTATTTGAAAGAGCCTCAAAAACATACACCTGGACCTTATTATTGAGTTCTCTTAGGGATTTTGCTACTCAGAGCATTGTTTAAGAACTTCTTAGTCTCCTAAAAGGGAAGAATATTGCACAGATCCAGGAGGTACATGTTTTTAAAACCAGAATTGTATGTATATACACACACATATATAATACATAATTATACATAGTAAATTTTTTAAAGTTTATATCTGCATCTGCTCCCGGTATAAGAAGAAACAAATTTTTTTAAGATTGTGGAGCGTGCGTGTATGATCACATGTTTTTCAAGGGCTTCATGGTCCTATGAAGTCCACTAAGACATACTATCTTCTTGAAAGGACAGGGGAAAAAAACACTTGTTTTGCAAAAGAGAAAAAGCCATCAAGAAAGAGAGAGAGGAGAAAACCAAAACCAAATCAATTGTTACTTTTAAAATAGTTTACTATCATTACATTTTAAATGAAATTTGTCTGGCAAAGGGACAGTAACTTGTAAAGTTCTTTGTTCAGGTCTGAGAAGCCCAACAGTGGCTGCTTAAACAATTAACATTTACTTATCGAAGGATTACTAGACCCTGTTCTATGACCAGAGGATGAAAAAAAAATCTTCCTGAAAAGTTCATTTAGTCCCCTAAAGCCATAGTATCCGATTATGGAATTATAACACTCCATTCATGAAACATCTCCCCAGTGACAAATGACTGTTTTTATATCTTGCAATAAACAGCAAAGAGCAATGAAATGTGATGTCCCCAGGTACCCTGATGGCTTGATGCATGTATAAAGTCTTCATTTGCCTTCTTTGGCAGCTGTATTTCTTTCCTGAGAGACATTGCTCCTGTCAGCTGGGCTGTTTTTTCCATCCCTTCTTGAAGTGTTAGTGGTGCAGACCAGGGGAAAAGAGGACAGACTAGAAAGTTCTCAAGTGTGAAATTGAACCTATCGCCAAACCCTGAAAATACTCTCTTTGTGGCTCAGCAAAAGTTCCATTAACGCTGGTTTATTTCTGGGTGCCACAGTAGTTCTTCTTGATTATATCCAGCCCCAGCTGTGGAAGTAATAGAACTGTCTTGTGAATCAGTTAGTACATGGGAAACTGTTGTACCTTAAAAAAATTTCCAAGCACCTGAGCTGGAGAATGTTTATCTCATCCGTACCTTAAATTATAGAAATTCAACTGTCCTTATTGAGGATGAGCTTATTTTCTAAACACTTTTAGAAGTTAGGCATCAGAACTCATGAGCTGAGATTTTGTTACTCTCAATTTTTCTCCCACAAAACAAACGTTCCCATGAATGGCGTAGGAATGGCTGTTCAAAGGAATTCTTTTTCATTTACAAAGAGCTTTTTTGGTGGATTGATGCATCATTTCAAAATCTCCTAATACTATTTCTATTTGCAGTACTGATTTTCAATATTTAAAACTGATCATAATCTTTTATTTGGTGTTTGTAAGGTGGAAAAAACTACCCTTGAGGGGCAAATCATCTGAATTGTCTAGCATAGTTTGGGGCACATGGTTTATTAGTTTCTTTTATGTTTAGATTTTTTTTCAACTTAAAATATTTTCTCTCCTTTTTGACAAGTCCTGTGTCCAATGCAGCTACTGTCCCTCTTTAAAACAGGTTGTTCTACATCAACAACTCTTAAAACCAATAGAGACAGAAGATTTCACATATTAAAGAAAAGAGTTCAGTTTAAGGGCAGTTTACAGTTGGGCTAAGGACTCTTTTCCAGGCAGTCAGAATTTTCAATAAGTCCCACACAAGCAGTGAAGTATAATATAAATGTTAATGTATCAAGAAAGAGTAAATCTCAGTTGGTAGAAATAAAGTATATAAACCAGTTATGATTAATGTTGTTCATCTGACCTTTCTGGGGTATGATCTGTTCTCCTATATGTCACATGACCCTATAATTATAGGGATTCCAGCCTCCTATATGTACACACAAGTGTTTGTGCAGGGTAATATACAACACCTAGCACTGGTGGCCTTCATTAAATATTAACTAATATAATGCACATGCTGCCTCACTTAAAAAGTAAATACTACCTTGTTTTAAAATGTCTTAAATTTTCATCTGTGCAAAGGACTATACCTTGAATTTGTAATGCTATTTTTAGATGATTTGTTTTATGATGCTAGTTTTATAAGTGAGCTAAATTGCCCAGGTTTTCAGTGTCCTGTCAGGGCAGTGGTGCAAAAGCAGCCTTGCCTATTCAGCATCAGTGCAGGAAGAACAATATATGTGGGCTCTTAGGATTGCAGCCAGGTACCCTGCTACAGGCCATGGTGTGATTGCTTTCTCTTTTTCTCCTGAGGTTGATGCCTGCTGTCAGAAAACATATAGATTGATCTGATCACCTTCTTTTCCTCCCTCCCTGGTATCCTACATAAAAAATAAAAATAAAAACCAAAAAGTGATCTTACTCTATTGAAAGAGATAATTGTGCTGTATTTCAAATAGCTCAACATCAGCCTTCAGGAGTCATTGGCCACTCAGGCACACATTTGATCAAAGGTATCTCAAATGCTTTTTTTTCCCCTTGTATTCTAAGGACACATTCGTACAAGTGATAGACCCTCATATGCAATTCTTGGTGTCTTAGCTTTAACCTCACACTTTCTCTCCTTAAGAAAGTAGATATTGTAACCCTGGCAGGGTGTCAACTCAGCCTTCCCCCCAGTCCCTTCTGACACTGGGGTTTTGTTTTCTAGACCGCCTGCCTGGTTTCAAGCTAGTTTGCCAAACACAGATACTTGTGGAAGATTTGGAAGGCAAAGCAGAAAAGAAAAGAGAAAACCATTAATTCTAAGAAGCCACGAAATGCAGTGGCATCAGAGGCTTTTCTGCCAACTCCTGCTTTGCACACCAAATGGCCAGTCACAACATATTCTTAGACTGACCACAAGCTTAACTTACCCATCCGTTCCAGGGCTTTGAAATCATTAATCATTGTTTCTTTGAACCAGTGCCTACAATTGCTCAGCTCCTGCCACATTTGTGCAAACTGTAACTTCTATATTGAATCATTTATTCCTAGAATAATTGCAGAGACTCTGATTTTCTGAATAAACTGAGACTGACCAAACCCAGAGAGAGCCATTTTATAGGTATAACTTTGCATCTACTCTGATTTAAGAAGGAAAATAAATTATTCAATTAAATGTCAGCACTTTATTGTTAACAACAATACTTGCAGTACATTTCATGAAAGTGTATGAAAAAATTTGTGTGTTTTGACACTATGGTTAAGTAACTCTTCCTCTATTATTATTAGTAGTAGTAGTACTGCTCCCCTGTCATATATTAGCTACAGTAGTCCCCCCTTATTTGTGGTTTCTCCTTCTGTAGCTTCAGTTACCAGTTTTGTTCAACCAGGGTTTGAAAATATTGAATGGAAAGTTCCAGAATAAACAATTCATAGATTTTAAATAGAGTGCCATTCTGAGTATTGTGATGAAATCATGCACTGCCCTGATCCATCCCACCCAAACTCGAATCATCCCTTTATCCAGTATTTCCAGCCCATTGGTCACTTAGTAGCCATCTTGATTATCAGATGGACTGTCATTCAAATCCCTCCTCAGGGGACACACTATACACCCCTTAGTTCTCTGCTTATTTTTGGTATCCCAGTGCTTGTATTCAAGTTGCCCTGATTTTACAGAATAATGGCCCCAAGGGAAGTGATGCTGGCAATTCAGATAAACCAAGGAGAAGCCATAGTAAAGTGCTTCCTCTAAGTGAAAAAGTGAAAATTCTCACCTTAATAAAGAAAGGAGAAAAAATTAGTTTGCTGAGGTTGCTAAGATCTACTGTAAAAAATGAATCTTCTGTCCATGAAATTGTGAAGAAGGGAAAAGAAATTTGAACTAGTTTTACTATCGCATCTCAAACTGCAAAAGTTATAGTAAATAACAGTGCCACAGTGCATAGTAAATGCTTAAAGATGGAAAAGGCATTAAATTTGTAAAGTAAGATATTTTGAGAGAGAGAGCATGAGGCCACATTCACACAACTTTTATTAAGAATGTTGTTATAATTGTTCTATTTTATTATTAATTATTGTTAATCTCCTACAGTGCCTAATTTATAAATAAACTTTATCATAGGTATGTACAGTAGAATAGGGTTGGGTACTATCTGTGGTTTCAGGCATGCACTAGGGGTCTTAGAACATATCCCCTATGGATGACTGGGGACTACTGTAGTGTACTGAAATTCCATCTAGTAAAGCATTAGCATGAGTGGATGCCTTACTGTTCACTTAAGCAATAATACACATATATGCACACACACATACACACACACACAAATTTACCTGCTTTACCCTCATTACACAAATCCCTACTCAGGGAACACACTGCTCACTCCTTAGTTCTTTGTTTATTTTTGGTAACCTGAAAGCTGACAGACACACTGACCTACCCTCTCTCTTGTCTAGCCAGTTACAAATAAGCAATCCTCTTCCTCTCCCATCATCCCTTTGCATTCATTCTTCCTCTTTTCTGCCTGAAGCCTTCTGAGGGAAAAGTGATTGTTGATATTCTACCAAATGGTGGAACAAATATGGACTTTGAGCGGAGAAACTTGTATTTGAATTCATTCCTTTTTGGATACTAAACACAGAGTAATGCAAAGCCTCAGCAATGTGTCTGCTAGGTCATGGGTGTTCAACACATGTTAGTTTACTAGACAAGACTTGACCCCTCTAAACTTTGGTTTCCTCACCTGTAAAAAGGCAGGACTGATGCTATCCACCCATGAGGGTGCAGTGAGGTGAAATGAGGGTATGCTTAGCACAGGGCATGGAGTAGTGAGAAGCCAGTCACTGGTATCTGCTTCTGTTGTTAATCCCTCACCAGAAATATAGTTTATGAGTTTCTCAAATGCAACTCTCTCTTTTTAAAATCAAACCCAAGGTAGATCTGCCTTTCTGAAAATTTCATTGGATAGCCAGAAAAATCTCCTCTGCCCTTGGAGTCACTCTTGGTGCTACACAGAAGCCTAGTGTACACCTTGCTGACTTGTTATGCCATCTCTATAAGGTTTTATTTTGATTCACTGAACATCTGTGATGGTGAGTTTTATGTGTCCACTTGGCCAGTTTTTCAAACACTTATCTAGTTGTTCTGTGAAAGTATTTCTGTAGAGACAATTCATGTCTTCAATTAGTTGATTTTAAGTAAAGGAGATTATCCTGCATAATCTGAGTGGACCTGATCTAAGCAGTTGAAAGCTGTAAAAGTAAAACTGCGGTTTCCCTGAGGAAGAAGAAATTCCTTCTGTGGATGGCAGTGTCAGCTCCTGCTGACGGTTTCCAGCCCACTGGGCCTTTGGATTTCAGACTTACCTAGCCAGCACCCACAATCATGTAGGCTGGCTTCCCTGCAACAGATTTCTTCGTATGATTCCACTTCTCCCTTTACTCACAGAACCCTGTCTGATTCAATATACTAATGCCTATATGAATGTATTTGCCTTCTAGCTCACTAACTGCAGTTTAGAGGAATACATAGTTGGCTATCTATTATGACATTTTTTTAAACTTTTTTATTGATTTATAATCATTTTACAATGTTGTTTCAAATTCCAGTGTTCAGCACAATTTTTCAGTTATATTATGACATTAAAGATTAGCCTTGAATGATCTGCATATCAAAATCTAGTGAAATAAGGAGGATTGAATACATGATTGTGGTTTTTACTAATACATATGGTTTACTTCACTGAATTTCACTGAAATGTATCTTGGCCTCTTTTCCCTCACTCTATCCCTACTGTCCCCATTCTAGTCTAAGAAAAACAACAGATTAGTTTAAATTGTGGAGTTAGTTATTAGGTGCCCAAGTGAATATGTATTTTCTTTAGGATGATCAAACATAAGCAACAAAATCGAGTATTGTTTACAAAAAAAAAAAAAAATTCCAGGTGGCCAGATGGGAAGGAAAAAGATGAGGAAAGTAACTGACTTGTAGATGAAAGTAGATTTGTAGTACTTGAATACATAAAATATTTCATGAAGCTACTTATAGTCATTACCATTAAAATAGATAACTTATAAGACTATACATTCTGAAAAATTTAAAGACAGGGATAGAAGCCAATAGTACAATATTTTCCTTTTGTTGGTCTTAAAAAATCCTTTCTTTGTACCTATGCTTCTATAGCACTAACAGAATGTGTTATTATTTAATGGGTAAAGTGTTTACATAACTAGTATTTATAAATTACCCCATACTAACAAACACTACGAGTGCTTACCAAACATGTCCTGGAGAGGACTAGTTCTCTAATTTTAGAATCTTCATTAATTAGCTTAATAATTCTTTGATCATAGAGAGTGAGGATCTACAGCTTTTTCTGTAGTTTGTTCTGTTTGGCCATGTGTCCTCACATGCCTTCCTCATCATCTTTCTTCCTACAATCTTAGGTCTCTTTAAGTTCCATCCTTGGTCATTTCTCCCTTTCTCTATTTCTCTTTCTCTTCTAATTCAAATTTCCTTCATTCCTTCCTCCTCCTCCTCTTCTTCTTCTTTTTTTTTTTTTAATTCATTACTTTCCTTTGGGACCATTTCACAAGCATCTTCATCATCTCCTCTCTAAGCAGATGACCTCCCCAGAGGAAAGACCCTATCACAAGGGAAACAGTTTGGGCTCAGGGCTATAGTTTGTCAGTTTGTACGCTGGCGTCTGTTGGTTCAGCACAGTACTTTGTGTGGCAAGTGTGGTTGTCCTTTAGTTTTATCTAGCATTAGAACTCATTTCCTGTTTCAGGAGACTCCCCAGCTCCCTTGTCATGAAGGTGGTGAGCATATGAACTCAGCTTGCCAACTGGCCACAACTTCAGGGCACTGAGACTCCTGGAGGAGCTCAGACACTGAGAGTGTGGTTCTCTTGCTGTGATGGAGAGCTGGCAGAGGCCAGTGAAGCAGCTACTGTAGGATTTCCAGTTGGAGTCCCAAGCAGATCATGCCTGCAGTCTGAATCTGCTGTGTTCTCTTTTCAGAGCTTGTTCTTTACACTTTCTAGGAGTCCTGTGAGCTCTGCAAGAGCTTTCCAGTGTATTCCTTTTCTGATCACTTTAGCCTGTGTTGTTTCTGTTGTTTGTAATCAAGAACTGTGTCTGCCGAACACACTTTAAATGTGTTCTGTCATGTTAAGGGTGGGGTTGCAGTGTCTCTGCTAAATGACATGAGGGGATGAGGGTAGAAGGGCAGGGACTCTGTCTGCTATTTGAAAAGACCTCTTTACCCATGGATATCCTGGTGCAGAGACCTGTACCATTTGGCTTGCTTAATTGATGGTAGTAACTTGATAACTGATTGAGTTTCTGGAAACTTTGCCCATGGTTTCCACTCAGAGGATGACAGGCAAACATTCCTAAGACCACTCTGCTGTTGGTTCCCTGATGTGTTATTATCAAGTTACTCTTTGTGCCTATGAAGTGAGAAGAAATCAGTTGCCAATCTAGTTGAGAAACATTACAAAGGAGTGATATGTATGGTGAACTTGCAACTTCTTGAAAGAAATGGTATAGAAATTACAGATCCTCGTGCTGTTAGTCATTCAACAAAAAAATTATAAGAATTACTTTTTCTATTATAAAATCAGTAAATGTCTAAGCCATAAAACTCGGAACATACAGAAAATCATAAAGGAGGAATAATCCTTCATAATCCCAGGACATAGAGTTAATATTTTGTATAGTCACTAAAAGTTTTCTAAAGGCAGCAATATTTCTTTGCTGTTCTGACTACAGAATCATATGAAAGTCTGAGAGTTGTTTAAGTTCATAGTTTTTAATTCATGTAGAAATGTCCTTGATGTCCAAGTATTATTAATCTAAAAGCTGTTGGACGAGCACCCTTCGATAGCTCAGCTGGTAGAGCAGAGGACTGTAGAAGCTATTGGGGAGGGGAAGATTTCCCTCTACCCTTCTTGGTCCTTTTGGCTGGTATAATAATTAAATTAACACAAGGCATATTAACAGGAAGAAAAAAGATCAATTTCATGTATACAAAGGTCTCATAGATATATGACTCAAAGTAGCAATCAAAGCAGTTAGCTTTTATACATTTTAGATAAGGAAACAATTAATTTCTGAGGAATTGACAAGACAGAAGTTTGAGTTTGTGGTATAGGTTAGTAAAGAAGTAACAAGATTTGTTATATAGCCTTCTCAGCCTTGAGTTCACCATCTCTGATGATAAGGATGTCTGTCTACCCTCTGGTACAGGGAGAGTACCTTTCACATGGGAGATTTATTTCCTGCTTTCAGAGGACGAGGGAGGGTCAGAGTATCCTCCTTGAATTGGCTGCTTCTTAAGTAACTTTAAAATAATCAGTACACAAAGTGACACATTCGGGGGTGGTCTGCTTGATCCCCATAGAGGCCAAATTACGATTCTAGAGAATAAGTAGACATGAGTCAGTCTTCTTTAATGAGTGGTTGGTACTCCAGGGGAGAAGGGCAGAAAGCCAAGGTCTATGAATGTGGAGAAATGAGTTTTGTCCAGGGATGTGGTCATAGTTCAAGGTGGCTGGAGGTCAGTGGAGGAGTGGGTCAATAGGCAGGTGTTAACATCACAAATGACTCCGGCATTTGAATTTTATCCTGAAATTAGAGATGATCTTTAGAAGGAATCACAGCAGCGGAATAAGTTAATCAGATCTGCTTTCTCGAAATGTGATTCATCAGCATTTTGATTCATCAGAGAGGATTGGGGGGTGAAGAGTAGAGCAAGACCACAAGCAAGTTACTCCGTTGCAGTAGTCTAGCAGCAACGATAGGACTGGAAACAGAAGCAGCGGCAGTGGCATGGAGATAAAAAATAAAATACTAGAATCACTGAGTAAGGGAAACCAGACAACCTACTATTTGGATGTAAGTGTACAGAGTGAAGAAAGCCACCTTACTAATGCTATGTGATTGATCACCATGTGCTTAGTGGCAGAAGCAGAAGGAAGATATTTTCACATCTATTCTAAATTCATTCCCTAGCCACATCTCTGAATAATGATTCTGGGAGGAAAAAGCAATGGTTAAATTCATGTTCTCACCTAACCTGTTCTTTCTTGGTTCACCCAGGCACTCTCAACTTTTCCCAAAGGAAAGTAATAAACCAAGCTCAAATTAAGATGTTGCAGAGTGGTTTCAGACAGTGTAGACCAAGGATTACCTGCATCAAAATCTTAAAGGGGCTGGGCTGGATATCTGCATTTAAACAAGTATCAAGATGATTTTTATGTCCAGTAAATTTTGGTAACCACTGTGACAGAGACTTAACATCTCAACTTTCTCAGGAGTATTTTAAGAGAGGAACACAAAATAAAATAATACAATTCAATATGTATTTATTCAGTATGTTTAATGCCTTTGCTAAATGCCATTTGCTCTTCCAAATTACATCCATATACAGGGTAACAGATGGGAAGGGAGGAAGAGAGAGAGGCAAAGAGCAGACCACAGGTCAAATAAGTAAATAAGTAATGCTGGAATTTAGATATTCCTCAACAGGTCAGCAGAAGAGATATTTTTGTAGTATGAGAGCTAACTCTTCTCAGGAAGCCTTAAATCCCAATCCTCAGGTGAATGCCTCCTCTGTTTCTAGAAACAAACCCTATCTTTCCAGGCTAACTCAGAACATAACTTTTCCTAACTTTTTGAAGTAAATCTAAGAGAGTTCCCCCAAATATTGTTAGAGCCACAAATAGGACCCAAACCCGCCCTTCCATAAGTTTAATTGCCTTTGTATTTGCAATTATAAATGATTTTGTAATGTTGTTCTAGATATTCTAAACATAATTGATTTTAACAAGGAGTTGACAATAAAGCTCATTTTAGAGCCTTTTAGCTTTAAGTGGAAATTCATAAAAATCAAACTGAGATGTAAGAAATTGATTGACTCTTACACACCAATGTATGATCTAAAATAAAAATTCCCATCACAAAACAATTACCTCTAATGATGTAAAAGGGAAAATTTTAGAGTCTGATTATTTCATTCTTAGCTATAAGGGAAAAGGTTGAACACACCACACTGACAGTGTTTAAAACAGAAAACATATTCAACATCTGTTTAACCTCAGTTGGAAGGAGATCTCCTTGAAAGTATTTTTTATGCCTTTTAGATTGCTTCATATTATCAAGGGACTCCATTTCCACTATATATAACTACCTATTTAATGTGATGAACAGCTTTACAGGGGGATTGGGCTATAGTTGAAAATACAAAAATATTCAATAGATATAAAAACCTGGCTTAGTTTTCATTGCTATTGCAATAGAGTAACGCTAGATCACTTTAGGTTAATAGAGCAAAGTATTTTTAGAAATTACTGGACCTTGAATAGGTTTTAAAGCAGTGGAAATAAGATTTGAGAACTTTAAAAAATGCAGAAAGATTCACATTTATAGCTTTGTCATAATGTGAAAGCAAGCATTAGAAAAACTTTCAACTTATTATGGCTTTTAAACAATAAATCCTTTATTGAATATAAGATAAGCTTGACAAAGAAAACTTATTTCAAGAGTAATAGCTGATTTTCTATAACGTTAATATGAGCATACGTGTCTAACACCCTCCTTCCCAGTTAACAGGTGGAATGGAAAATAGAATATAAGAATAGGGAAAGCTTTAACCAAGTGGAAATTAGGAAGTTAAAACATTCATACTCCAAAACTTTGAGAAATTTTTGCAAAGTAAGTACAGATGTAATGTTTCTAATAAAGGGAAAGACAATTTGTGAATCTCTGAAGTCATGGCTTTCAGGGGAAGTAAGTACAAGAGATTCCAACATCCTCTTACGCTCACTGCACATTTATCCCTAACTCACAGGGGCGAAGGCTGGAGGCAGACACCCATGTGACTGTCCACATTAGCTGGGAAAGCCCTAGTGATGATCACTTCTCCACACCTCATCCAAACACACTTGATGTGGACTACTGAGACAGGCAAAGAGCTAGCATATGTCTGCAGTCACCTTTCATTAAGAGGAAGTGGACAAGGGCAAGCACACGGGAGAAATGAGGGTTAGAGCAGACTATTTCTGGCTGCCATGTCAAAGAAGAGAAAGATGCCTTCAACCTAAAGTAAAGTTGGCTGCCATAGCTGCCTCAGCCTCAAGTGCCATTTAGACTGGTCCCAGAAAAGTGAAATTCTGAAATAGCAAAGTAACACTGTAACAATTCTAAATTTTCTTTTTCTCCTTTTCTCTAGTCTTATCAGATTACAGTAGGAATTCAAGCACTCTTACAAAACCAATGTCTGCTCCTGCCTAGACAATAATAGACCTTCCTCCATAGTGATAGTAATGATGATGATTGTGGTGGTGATGAAACAGTGGTTATAATGGCAACACCCATTCACTGAGTGATTTCCATCTGCGTGACACTGAAGTAAGCTCCTTCTGGTATTATTTCAGTTACTCATAACTGAATTTAATAATAAATAATCATTTATTTTTAATGATCATAATCATTAGACAGGGTTTTTATAGTAGGTGTCATTATTAGGATTATTTTATAAATGAGGATACTGAGCTTAGAGAAAATAATTAACTTACCCCAGTTTGTTTATCTAGAGAGAAACTGAGTTAGGATTTGAATTTAGGATGAGAAAACAGAGAAAACATCAATGAATTCAAGAGATGATAGGTATCTACCTGAGGAATCAGAGCAAATGAGAGAATGAAGAGTACTAAAGTTTGAAAAAGCTCAAACCCATGTTTTTTAAGGGTGAAATGAGACTAATGTGAGATCTGAAAGGCTTCAATGTACTTTAAAAAAAATTAAAAAGTTTGCTAAATTTAAAAGCACAGTGGAGGCAGGGCACACCAGACTGAATAAAATGAAACCAATAATATAGAAAAAAAGCTTAAGAATCCTTCCAGAATTTAGGAAAAGAAGTAAAATAACGAGAGAAAAGATAAGAGACAGGAAGAACAGATCTGAGAGATGTAACATACAAATAATAGGAATCCAAAGAATCCAAACTGAGCAGATAGAGAAAATAAAAATAAATAATAAGAAGAAAGTTTTCTTGAAACACAGTTTGTGTCTTCAGACCAAAAGAACTAGAAAAGTTCTAGACAAAAAAGATTTCCTACCACAAAAAAGGAAGTCTAGCAGAGAGAGAAAAGCTGGAGGAAAAGATCTTGAATAACGATCTAGAGAGAGAAGGGAATAAAAGATTGTGGCCTGAGCATTCTATACTGTCAAGTTGCTGTTTATGAACAAGGGTAACTGAAAGTTATTCTCATATGAGGAAGGATCTAGAAAATCTCACATTTATGCCCTGCCTGAAGAGAAAAAAAAAATAAAACCTCAAATAATTAGTGCTTTAGACTAAGATTTTAATCAAAGTAGAAAACATAGTAACAGGGAGATAATTAAGAAAAATTAAGATTATTAGTGAAGAGCGAAACCAGTGGAACACAAATGATTTTGATAACTATGATGCATTGATTTTTTTTTCTTACAATAACAAACCACCACAAACTCAGTGGCTTAAACAATACAAATATATTTTCTTCCAATTCTACAGGTTAGAAGTCTGACATGCATCTCTCTGGGCTAAAATCAAGGTGTCACCAGGGCTGTGTTCCTTTCCGAAGGCTCTAGGGGAAAATTTGTCTCATCGCCTTTTTCAGCCTTCAGAAGCTGTCAACATGTATGATATTACACTCCTTTGTAAAATCTAGAGATGAAGATGAAATTTAAATGTCTGTCATTAGTTCCACTGTTCCACCCTTAGATGGGTTATGTGGAAAAAAGGGAGACAGGGGGCTGATACAGAAAAGTGAAGGAAATTCAGGAAAGCTAAATTTTAGAATATGGGGAGATTAAATACAAACTCATATACAAAATATAAATGAAATGTAAATTACAGGATAATTTTGAAATTTTTCATTTGCTTGGTCTACATTTAAAGCATTAAGTCATAACTTTTAATACTACCTATAATTTAAAGTGATACACAAACTTTGTGTGCATATAAAATATGGACATATACATGTATATTCATACATATGTATATATAGATATGTGTACTACATATATATAAGTTATCAAGGAAGAAATAAGGCTTTAGCTCAGAGAAGCTGTTTCTTAAAGCAGGTTTTCACATACTGTTGTGCAAAGGGTGCAACTAAGAGGAGTGTAAACATAAGTTACACTTTAAAACCTACTTTGGCTAAAACATTGAATTCTTTTTAACTGATGAAAGAAAAATGGAATTATTTAATATTTCCAATCCAGTTTTTAAAAAATAGTGTTAATTTCTGCCTGTTAAAGGAGATCATTACTTGTCCCCTAAATCTGTGGGTATTTTTGTTGGACGTTGATTCATTAAAAGAAAATTCATACGCAAACCGTTCCCGCCAGTTGTCTGAAGAGCAAAAGGAAATAAATTGGCAGGAGGAGTTTAGGCCTGAATGAGAACTTTGGTTGTCTACTTCCTTTCCAACATGTACAGGGGAAAATTTGTGAGGTTATTTCCAAACTGGAAAATTTGATCAGATTATACCCAGGCTTCTGAATTTTAAAAAGGTATATTTACAAGGAAAGTATTGGCAGGGCTTACTATTACATACATTCTAATGAAGTATATGACTATTACATTTAAAAGCACATTTTAAAAGTGATACGAATGAATTCCAGGCTAGCTGTAATTTGGGGGAGGGAACCATGCCATAAAACAAATGAGTGAATGAATAGGAAAAGTTTCATTTGAAGAGATTAAATCTTTAAGAAGAACGTGGAGCAGACTTACTCTGTGTTGCCCTCTGAGTTAAGTTCCTCCTAACTGCCACTTCAGACCCACTCTCTACCTTTCTAGACACTGGGCCTACAATTACTACAATTTCAAGACCTGGGCCAGCAAACTTTTCCTATAAAGAGCCAGAGAACAAATATTTAGGCTTTGTAGGCCATATGGCCTCTGTTACGAATACTTACCTCCACTGTTGTAGCCAAAATCAGCTACAGGCTGCCTTTATGTATTAAAAAAGGCTGTGTGCAGAAAGAAAGAAAAGTCTCTAGCCTCCAATTGCCTGTAGCTAAGTGAGTCTAGGTAATGTAGTTTATAGATCACAAGCCTTGTGAGACAAGATGTTAGAAAACAGGATTCTTAGAGTATGAGGAGAAAATACCATCACAAATAGTACAAAGGTAAAGCTCCCTTTTAAATTATAAGAAAACTCCCTTTAAAACTATAAGAAAACTATCCAGAAAAGCAGAAAAAAAAATTCTGATGAATTGTTTTTTTAAAGTCCTAAGATACAAATTTCTTTATGAAATAAGGAAAGAAAACATGATAAGGGGCAGGATCATTGACAACTATTCAGTTCCAAGGCTGAGAGATAAGACTGCTTAAGAATGAGTCTGGAGCAAGACAGCAGAGAATCCCTCACCAGTGCTGTCACAAGGTTAGAAAATACCGAATAATGAGCAACAAATGTCTGCTCCCGAGAAAGAGGTAAGCAAATTAAGGTACAAGCATAAAGGGAAGGCTGAGAGCTAAACATGGAGCAAGAACATTGAGGAAAAACCCTCTGGCAACATGGCTCCCAAGATTAACACAAGATAACCTGAAGGGAACAGTAGCAACAGCAAAATTCAAACCAGCTCAGAGACTGAGTAAATTGATTCAACCTCCCACAGTACTGGTCTAACAGAAGAGGCATGCCCATATCCAGGCACAAATATTATGTGACTCAGTTCCTACTTATGCTGCACACAATCACTGGCATTCAATTTAAAAAGAAAAAGAAATATGAGACACAGACAAGAAAAAAGAAGCCACTATCAAGAGACAAAGCAAATAAAAGAACCAGATTCAAAAGTGATCCAAACATTGGAAATACCAGAGAGGGAAATTTTAAGTACCTATCATTAATAAAATTAATAAATAATAAGTTATAGTTTGTAGTAGAAAACATAGTCAAAGGCCTGAACAAATTTTGAATTTCACAGAGAGCTGAAAGCTCTAAGAAATAGTCAAAGAGAAATGTTAGAAATACCTTCCAAAAATGAAGATGAAATAGTTTTTGAGACTGGTGAATAAATAAACAAATAAGTAAATAAATAAATATATTTTTAAAATAAGAGAATTTATTAGCAGATCTGCACCACAGGAAAATTTAAACACATGCATACATACACACAGGTCATTAGGTAAAAGGAAAATGATATGGAACAGAAACCTAGAGCTACACAAATACAAGTAAGTGAAGAACTCTAGGAGTAGTTAAAATGAAGGTAAATATAAAAGACATTTTTCCTCACTTTCACTTGCTCCAGAAAATAACTGAATGACTAAAGAAAAACTGGTAGTTGTACATTAAGAGTTTGTAGCATATTTAAATGTAAAGTGGATGACACCATTTACATCATTGGCAGTATGCTATTTTAAGAATTGTGCTCTAAATAAAGCAGCATAATGTTATTTGAAGTACACTGTTATTAATTAATGATGTACATTGAAAGCCCTGAGGAGCCACTACATTTTTAAAAAGAGGTATATATAATCTAATCATGGAGATGAAATAGAATTGGGTAAATTAATCAAAATTAAGCCATGAAAAAGAGACAAGAAAGAACAAAGAACTGATGGAACAAATGGAAAACAAATAGCAAGATGGTAGATTTTAATTAAACTGTATCAATATTTACCCTTTATAAAAATGGCTTAAATACACTAATTAAAATATAAAGACTGTCAGATTGGATAGTATCTTAGTCTTTTCAGGCTGCTATAACAGAGTACCATAGACTGGACAGCTTATAAAAAACAAATTTATTTCTCACAGTTCTGGAGACTGGAGGTTCAAGACCGAGGCACTGGCAGATTTGATGTCTGGTGAGAGCCCATTTCCTGATTCATAGACAGCTGTCTTTTCACTGTGTCCTCACAGCTCTCTGGGGTCTTTTTCACAAGGGCACTAATCCCATTCAAGAGGGCTCTGCCCTCATCATCTGTTCACCTAAGGCCCCCACCTCCTAAGACCATCACATTGAGGGTTAAGATTTCAACATATGAATTGGAGGCTAGGAGATGGCACATTCAATTTATAGTAGATAGAAAGCAAGACCCAACTTTACTGTCTAGATGAAACCATTTGAATATAAAGAAAAATGTAAATTAAAAGCAAAAGAATGAAAATATATATGCTATGCCAACACTAATCAAAAGAAGTTGGGGTGATTATATTAATGTCAGACAAAATAGACTTCAGATCAAGGAATACAACCGGGAAACAAAGAGGGATATTACATAATGTTAAAGGTGCAATTAAATAATAAGACATAGCATTCCTAAACAGGTATGCACTTAACAACAAAACTTCAAATTACATGAAGTAAAAACTGATAGAATTAAAAGGAGAAATAGACAAATCCACAATTAATTTTGGAGACATCAAAGCTCTTCTCTCAAAAATCAATAGAACAGGTAAACAAAAAAACCAGTAGGATACAGAAGACTTAAAAAACACTATCACCTAACTTCATCTAATTAGAACTTATAGAATATTATACCCAATAATAGCAAAGTACACACTTTTTTCAAGTACTTATGGAACATTCACCAATATAGACCATATTCTGATATGTAAATCAAATAGTAAGTTTTAAAAGAATTTAAATCATATGTTCTCTGTAACAAAAGTCAACTAGAAATCAGTATTGTAAAGACATTTGCAAAATATCTTAGTATCTGAAATTAGATAACACTTTTAAAAACAATTCATGAGGCAAAGAATTCACAAGGGAAATCACAAAATTTTGAATTGAATAAAAATCAAAACATCACATCAGATGTTATGGGTTGTTGCTTAAGTAGTGCTTGGAGAAAAATCTATACAACAAATGCTTATATTAGGAAAGAACAAAGATCCTAAATCTATTATCTAGGTTTCTACCTTAAAAAAATATAAAAAGAAGGACAAACTAAGCCTAAAGGAAACGGGAGGAAATTATGTTTAATCAGAAACAGAAAAACAATGGAATGAAACAATAAACTTTTTTATTTTTTGGCAAATTAATAAAAATGATAAAACTCAAGCCAGGTTGATCAGGAAAAAAAGAAGACACAAGTGACCAACACCTGGAATGAATAAGGAACATCACTGTAGAATCTACAGATATTAAAAGGACAATAACAGGCTGTCAGGTTTATGTCCTTAAATTTGACAACTTAGAAGAAATGAACAAATTTTTTAGAAGACACAAACTAACAAAGCACACTGAAGAAGATACAGATAATCTGATTGGTCTGATAGCTACTAAAGAAATTAAATTTGTAGTCAAGGAGTTTTTAATAAAGAAGACTCCAGACCTAGATGTTCTTACCTGTAAATTCTATCATACATTTAAGGAAGAAATTATGACAATTATACAAAACTTTTCAAGGAAATAGAGGTTAAAAGAACACTCCTATCTTGTTTTATGAGGTCATCATTACCCTGATATCAAAACCAAAGTACAAGAAAGTGATAGGATAGTCTCTATGAATAAACAGATGAATGAATAAATGAATAAATCAAAGTGAATCAAAAAGGCAAAGCTATATTGATGAAAAACCAGTGTTTGCCAGGGGCTGGGCTGGGGCTGGGGTAGAAATTGACTGCAAAAGGGCCTGAAATCATTTTGGGTAGGAATGAAACTTGATGTTTGTGGCAGTTACACGACTATATACATTGGTCAAATCTCGCAGATCTGTATACTAAGAAAGGTAAATATTGCTGCATGTAAATTAGACCTTAGTGAATCTGACCTCAAAAAAAAAAAAAAAAAAAACAAAAAACCTGTTACCCTACATTCAAGCAAAATAAGAACAAATTTATTTCCTCAGATATTTTTTGAATGTTTGTGGTGTAAGTGACACTTTTTGAGGACTGCTATCTAGATATACCTTTTTCTTTTCATTTTAAGTATAATGTAAGCTGTATGTAACATACTGATTTTTTACAGTAAACATTTTCATTGACATAAAATACTATGTTAATGGCTCAATTAAAGTATTACTTAAGAAAGCTTTTCTACTCTTTAAAATTCTGAATTCCCTTTATTCTCATGACAAATGTGTAAGCAAGTAGGTAAAATCATGAGCATAAAACCACTTTGTTTAAAAAACTATTTCAGAAATTCACAATGAAGTAAATGATGTTTTTGTTCTTGTTCTATTACTTAGTAAGGAAAATTCTTACTCTAAGCATCATTTTAAAATTTGGATAGATGAAACTTTTTTCTATACAATGCTTTTGACAATAAGCATGCCATTATTTGGAAAGAGAAGGACAAGTGAAAGAGTGTTAGAAATGACGCAGAGACTTTGAATTACTTTTTTTAATGAAGTGTATTGATAAATCACTTACCTCACACAATAACCCACAATCAATATGCTATAAAACTAATTACCATGAATTAGAAAGAAGTGAGAAATGTTAGTTTATCCTTTAAGTACTAATGCTGTAATACTTAGCATCATTTTAATGAGTTGCCTTGTGATTTATGCATCATCCAGCATTAACTGAAAAGAGACATCTCAAGTAATACCACATTTAGAAATAAATAAAGAGGTATTTTTGTAAATAAACAAAGCGTTATATAAAATTTCATTTTAGACACATACTTGAAGTAACAAATCATTGTATGAATTTGGGTTAAAATTTCTTTCTAAGAAAATGTGTATGTATTCATATCTGATGCTCTCTAAGCCACATGTTTTGATTGATGCAGGCTGAAATCTGCTAAAGGCAGGTAAATATATTCAATATTAACTACTGTAAACTGGGCCATTTCACTATTTCATGGTACCTAACTGATTTCACCATCATATCTGTTTATAATATTCCTGATTTGCATGAATGAGAAGAAAAACTCTCTCCCCAAACTTCAGCTTATTTTTATTACTTATTATACAAATATTTTAGAACTTATGATTAAACATCAAATAAAAGGACATCATTTCTTCACAATCTTGTCACCTCAACAAATCAAACTTTAAAATTTTCTGTTATCCTTTTGAAGCCTTGACAATATGTAGTATAGTAAACATAGCAACAAAACCATTTATTTATCTATTCACTCATTCACCAAGTATTTATTAAGTTCCAGCATTATTTTAGAAGCTTGGGATATAGTAGATGAAAAAAAATCTCTGTTTTCATGAAGATCAAATTCCAGGGAGCTGAAGACAGATGATTTTTTAAAAAGTAAGTTATATTACAGTTAGAAGGTGATAAATCCTTTGTTAAAAAATAGAAAAGATATGGGGAGTCGGGTTTCAGGAATGCCAGAGTGGGGCGAGGGGCACTGCAATGATAAATACAAGTATAAACAGAGTAGGTCTTTTTGAGAAGGCAACACTGGAACAAAGACTTAAAGGAGGTGAAGCTGTTAGCCATGTGTATATTAAAGCAAAGAGAGTTCCAGACATGGCTAGAGCCAGGCTGAGGCCCTAGGCAGCAACACGACTGGGGCCAGTAATGGCTGGAGCGCAGTGAGCAGTGTGAAAAGTAGAAGGAAGTGAAGTGAGAGAGGTGATGGGAGAGGGATCCCTGGAGGGCTTTGTGAGCCACTGTAAAGCCTTTAGCTCTTGGGTGGTATAATTATGTTGTATTCCTGTTGCTTATTTTTCCCCCACTTACCATTCTATCAGAAACGTTTTCCATATCAGTTCATCCTCTTCTACATCAGGTATATGGCATCATAAAAAGAAAGCAATTCCCCAGGTGATGTTAGCCTGACCAACAGAGCATAAACAACCTTCTATGAAAAAAGAAAACAGGGAAAGACACAATCCAATAGATTCTATTTTGGGGATCCCTCATTTTTCTCACAATTTATTTCCACTTACCTTTTCTCATCCCCATTACCACATATAGGTGCCTAGAGAAAAAAACTGTTTTAATATTCATATACCTTAAAGTATTAGAGACTTAATTTTGTTTGTTGTTGACATTTTTTATTTTGGATGTGGATGAAGCAATGTTTAACACAAAGGGAAATTGCAGAAAAAGAATTTCAGACATTGGGACCTTTTCCCATCATGTGTAAGGAAGACCTTATCTAAAGGACTACTGGGATATAAACACAATAATGGTCAGTATAACAGATGAGTCCTTAGTAAGCCAATGTGTTTACCCTTCTATGAATGAATGTGGCTAGAACTGGAATTTAGTCCAAAAAGTGATTGTTTAAAACCACATAACTTGAGGCACATATTCCTCCCATTATAGCTTTAAGATAGTCTGTCTTCTTCTCAAGGAATAGTATGAGGATTGATCTGTCTCACACCCGTGTTTCATATCTCTGTGCTAGCCGTTCTGCAAACTTCACTGATTTTTCCAAAACTATCGTCAGTGCCCTTTGTATACGTGATAAATAGAAACCAGAGCCTGCTCATTACTATGAAATGCTTTCATGATCTCATATTATTATTTCTTTTTTGATGCAGCCAGCTAAAATGTGTTCTTGAAATGTGGCAATTAAACAACAGATTCAAATTTTGCTTTTTGCTTTCAAGTGACTAGCTAATTAGATGGTTTATTATTTAAATGCTACCCAACCTATGTGATGGTTCATTATATTTATTTACAGTGCAAATATAAACTTAAAAACAAAAAGCTTAGAATAAATATTAGTTACATAAAATTGAATGCACCCATTTCATTACGTGTTATTTTGCCAATTTCACATTAGACGTGCTCCTATGTGGAAGCACATTGGTCAGTCAAATTAATTCTCTCACATCTTCATCATTTATTCCTTACAGGAATAGTCATTCCTAAGAATTAAAATGAAATTTTTCAGATGTTGTTTTGCTTGATTGTTATGTTATATTTAGACAAACATTTCCCTTTTAGTGCTATCAAAGCTGTCTAATGTGATATACTCTGTTTGTAAAAACACACTTGTGGTTTCTTTGAGTCCATACTTTATTTCATTGATATAAATGCATGGATTTCAGTCAACTTAAACTCCTATTTATAGGAGTCAGAATTGTTTTTAGTTACATACAATAGATATCGTTTTTCCTCATTTTTGTTTCTAAACCATTTCTTCTTCAGCAGCACCTACTTCTTGGAAATGCATTTTATCATTTTTTCTTTTTTCTATCGTCTACCAACTCCAGGCAACTGTCCTCCCCACCATATGTAACTAATATACGGGTCACTCTAACCTTCGTTCTACTGACTTATTATCTACAACAATTGTTGGCAGGAAGGTCCTTGTCACAGGAAGAATTCAGAAACAAGACATGGAGGTCAAGAAAGCAAAGCAAGAATTTATTAAGGTATAGATAGTATGCTTTCAAGGAATGAGCAGGCCAACCCAAGTGGGTAGCTGCCCTGAGTTTCCTTGGCAACCTCATTATATGAGTATAAAAATGAATAGGCAGAATATGCATTGGCAGGAAGGGGTTTGGGGTCATCTCTCTTGATCTTCATTCCAACTCCACCTTCCCAGATGGGGAGGAGGAATTTTTTAGTCTTTGTTTAGTCTTGATTGGGAAGTTGGATGAGATCATAATGAACAAAAGGTTACATTCAGATAGGGGAATTGTAAGCAAAAGGTTACATTTAGATGGAGATCATAATGAATGAAAGGTTACATTTAGATGGTGGAGATTCCTGTCTTGTCCCAGCTGTCCAAGACAGTTGTCAACCCAGAATGTATGGTTTTTTATCAGTCCAGAGGATCCTGTTTTTCTTGGTCCGTCCAAGGACCCTCATTGTTCACAAGATGTGTGGTTTTCTGCCATTTGATCCGTGTCCCTATTTCTCTGTTCATATCTAGCTATCTGCCTGCTCTAACACAATGACCCAACCTACACCTGGCATCTCAATTCCTTGGCATGTTCCCTTCAAATGATCCTTTTCTCCTTAGCTGTACAACCTTGAAAAATCTCAATTTCAAACATATCCCTCTCTGACTTCCAATATTTTCAACTTTGTGACTGTGTACTTGCATTTGACCACATTAGGACCTCTAATCCATTCACTCCACTGTTTTTCACCCTCAGTCACCTCCATGTCCCCATCCCCTTCCTCATTCAGCTTAGATTCTGAGTCTTATCAAAATCAACACATCTCGTTCAACATCTTTGCCTCTCTATCCCAAAATTCTCTTTCTCTTTTACCTACATCCATGAATCTTAATAGCCACTCATATACTGCCAGGTAATTATGCTATACCCCTCTAATAAACTCCTTTCCCTAGTCTCTGAAATGGATACTTCAATCCTTTTCTCTGAGTTTCTAACACACGTCCCCATCCCCTTCTTAGCCAATGACTGTCTCGTATTGGAGAGAAAATAGATTAGAACTACTTTCTTTTTTCACAGCCAAATGCACCAACCAACCTACATCTATATCCACATTTCTATTGAAATAGAAAAAAATAATCTGTCTGCCTTTCTAATGTTAACCTTCCATTTGTGTTCTGGATTAACCCCATTCAGTTCTCTGGGGTAGTACCATGCAGTCACTAACAGTGAAGATCAGTCACTTAACTTGTATGCCTTAGTTTTCTCATCGATAACATGGGGATAATAATAGTAACTCACTCAAAGTGAGTGAGGAGTAATTAGTAAATACAGAGTAAACAGATCAGAGCTGGGCATAGCAAGTACTTTACAAAATTCAACCATTTTTACTTTTCCTAAAAGTTTTTATTTCTGAAATTTTCCGCATTATCTCCAGCAGCAATTCCTCACTCCCACCCAGATCATCCCCATCAGTGTATGAAGACAATGTAAAACTGCCTCTAGACACCAGGAAGTTCTGCCTCCAACTGCGCCATATATTCACTGGATATATTCACTGTCTCTCCTTCCTCATTTTTAGTTCTTTCTTCAACCCTTTTTAATCAAGCTTTTGAACCCACCACTGAAATAAATCTAATAAAGGTCATCATAGCTGCAGTTGACATGGTTGACTTCTCCTTTTATCTTCAAACTCTTTATTTTATAGATTTTTTTCTACTACACTCAATAGTACTCACTGCTAATTTACTCACTTCTTCTAATTTACTTTTATTATTTATTTCCACTTGGGAAACATTCTCCATGGGTCTCTTGCTATTTTCAGCATATCTTGCAAGCAAAGGAACTGGCTCTCTTTATTCCATCCTGTCTTTTAAAGAATTTTTGTGTAGCAAATAGCCTTGGATAATATAGATGGTGCCTCTCCACAGTTCCAAGGGTAGGTTTGTTTATTGCCCAGTGTAATAAAATAATGTCTCCCTCTGGGGCAAAAGTGGAAAAGCCTTACTGTCTGTTAGAAAGGTTCAAGTTTCCTTAGTTCATAGTTTTTCAGTTATGGCACAAACCCACTACAGGTACCGCATCTACCTAGACCTCTCTCTGTCACCCACGGTGGAACTTGGAAGCCAGGGGAGCTGATATTAATATGCCAGTGTTCGTGATACCTGCTATGCTGTTGAGTAATAAAGCCCTTGGTCTCTGATCCGGGAGCCTCATATCTTCTGTTAGGATTCATAAAACTTTAGCAAGCAAACCTGTCAACTTGCAAGAAGGGCAAAATTTCAGGCCTTTTACAATTCTTGCCAGTTCCTCTATATATTAGAATGTTTTAAGTTTAGCCCTTGTCATTTTTTCTTCTCCATCAGCATATCCTTCCTTGGCAAGCTTATCCATTATCCTGATAACGCCTAAGTGTTTAATTCCAGCCATGCTCTCTCCACCAAGCTCCAGATTCTTAGATTCAGTTTGGCTTAAGTTTTGTCTTAGCTATCTAATAGCTATCTTACATTTCATATAGTAAAAATAATTAATATTCACCATCCCCTGCCCTGCCCCCAATTTACTCATTCCCAAGTATTTATCCACTCAGTAAATAGCATTATTATCTACCCAGCTGTTTAGTTCAAAAACCTAGGCCCTATCACATTTAGCTTTAAAATATAAATACTATCACTTCTCCTTGCTGCAGCCTATCACCTTGGTTTGAGTCTCTTAAAACATGTATGCATTATAGCAGTAGACTCTTAATGACTTTCTTACTCCTTAATAATTATCTCTATGTCAGCCAAAGTGTTTTTAATCATAATCCAATGATGCCACCCCCTGCTTAAAAATCTTTACTTTTCACTCTCAGTAGAATAAAATCCAAATATCTTTCCATTAATCATATTTATTTCAAAATCCAGAGGCAAACATGTTTAATAATTGTTTCCTCCTAATCCTTTTAACAATTATGCTTCCTTATAATCTTGTTTGAATTCCCTAATTCCATTAAAATGCTGTATGATTCATATTTTTAATGGCAGCATAATATTTCATCCTATGACTTCAACAGAATTTATGTAACTAATATCCTAGAGTTGGACATTTGATTTTCCTGAAGTCAAAGAATAAGATCTCCATAAGATAGATAGAAGTCTTGTGGCAACTGTGAGAGAATACATTTTCTAGCAGCATTAGGGAAGGAAGTTATGGTTTAGGAATGGACCATACCTAGATAATTAGTTCTCAGCTGAGGACTCTCTAAATGAAAGTCTACTTTATGCACAGTAAGTATATGCCTACAGTTAAGTAGTTTTATAGCATTTAAACTAACTGATCTAAAAATAAATTTTGGAAGAGTTAGTTTTAATAAGTGAGAAAGGGATAAGGAAGCAGCTGGGTGGATACATTTCTGAGGCATAACTAAAATAAGACCTAAAGATCTTTTGGATTAGCATCTAAGACAGAAGAGCCTTCTCTTACACTCCGATTATAAAGACTAGAGTGGTTTGGAGGGAAAGGATCTACCAAATATCTGTGCTGCCCATCGTCTTCAAAATAAAGATGTATAGTTCAACAATATTGACAAGGAATAGTTACGTTAGTATGTTTATCCAGAATTTACCAGTCATCAGTTTTAACAAGTAGTGATACTGTATTTTACCTAGAACTGAGATTTATTACTTTTTGGTAACATGGATTCCTTTTTTGATTTCTGATTTAAAATAAAAAACCTCCCCAGGAAATACTCATATACATATAAATATAAAATTTTGTGTACACATCCCAGAGATTCAGAAATGCTCTAAAAAAATTGTTTCATTCTAGCTTAAGAATCACTAAGAATATGAGAACTAACAGTATTTAGAAGAATTCTCACTGACAATATCAAGAAATATAGACTATTAGCAAAGGAAGAAATTTATAAAATAATCACAAGATCTCAAAATAGATGGGAATTTACTGCGGTGGTAAATAGCTCTGTATACCTCATGTGAGAATTCCATAATTGTTTAATTGGATTTGAACAGGGTATTATGACAGACATTCACAGCACATTCTCTGAGTTATCAAGAATGGCTAAATCATCTTTGGAGTTTCTAACTAAGAAAGCATTTAATTTTAAAAGAGTTCCATCAAAAAACACTTAGAATTAGAAATTTAAAAAGTGATATGTCCAACAATTCCACTGAAGAGACCATTTCATTCCCCAATGATGCCAAATAAATAAGTTGCTACTATGACAATATCAGTTCTTTTCTCATATAATTGTTTTCTCACACACACCTGAAACTTTTCTTAGTTAACACATCACTTCAATTAAGAGGCGCATTCAGGGAATCACCTTCTTTTTAAAATTTAACCTAATTTTATAGTTGATTTACAAATATATTAGTTTCAGGTATATGACATAGTGATTCAATACTATTATAGATTATACTCCATTTAAAGTCATTATAAAATATTGGCTATGTTCTCTTGCTATACAATTTATCCTTGTATCTTATTTATTTTACACATAGTGGTTTGTATCTCTTAATCCCCTATCCCTATCTTGCCCTTCCTCCATCCCTCTTCCCACTGGTAACAATTAGTTTGTCCTCTATATCTATGAGTCTATTTCTCTTATTATATTCGTTTGTTTTATTTTTTAGATTCCACATATGAGTGATAATATACAGTAATTGTCTTTCTCTGTCTGACTGATTTCACTGAGCATAATATACTCTAGGTCCATCCATGGATTTCATTCTTTTTTATGGCTGATTGAATAATCCGTTGTATGTAATCCACATCTTCCTTATCATTAATCTATTGATGAACACTTCAGTTGTTCCATATCTTGGCTATTGTAAATAATGCTGCTGTGAACACTGGGGTGCATGTTTCCTTTTGTTTTCTTCGTTATATGCCCAGGAGTAGAATTAGTGGACACCTGATAGTTCTACTTTTAGTTTTTGAGGAAACTCTATACTCTTATTCCCAGTGGCTGCACCGATTTACATTCCCACGAATGGTGTAGTAGGGTTCCCTTTTGTGCACACCTACACCAGTATTTGCTATTTGTGTTCTTTTTGATGATAGCACATTGACAGGTTTGAGGTAATGTCTCATTCTGGTTTTGATTTGCATTTCTCTGATGATTGGCATTTTTGAAACATCTTGTCATGTGCCTGTTGGCCATCTGTATGTCTTCTATGGAAAACTGTCTATTCAGGTCTTCTATTCATTTTTCAATCTGGTTGTTTGCTTTTTATTGTTGAGTTGTATGAGCTGTTTATATATTTTGGATATTAACCCCTTATTGATTATGTCATTTGCAAATATTTTCTCCCATTCTGTAGGTTGTATTTTCATTTGTTGATGGTTTCCTTTGTTTTTCAAAAGCTTTTAAGTTTAATTAGGAAATATTTGTTTATTTTTTATTCTGTTTCCTTTGCCTAAGGAGACATATCCAATAAATATTGCTACAGCTTATGTTGAAGAGTGTTCTGTTTATGTTGTTTCTTGCTTCTAGGAATTAAATGGTTTTCAGTCTTACGTTTAGGTCTTTAATCCATTTTTAATTTATTTTTGTATATGGTATGAGAAAATGACCTAATTTTATTTTCTGCATATGGCTGTACAGTTTTCCCAGTGACACTTATTGAAGAGACTGTATATTCCCCATTGTGTGTTTTTGCCTTCCTTGTCCTAAATTAATTGACAAGGTTTATTTCTGGGCTCTCTATTCTTTTCCTTTGATTCATGTATCTGCTCTTGTGCCAGCACCATATTGTTTTGATTACTGTAGCTTTGCAATATAGTCTGAAGTCAGGGAGCATGATGCTTCCAGCTTTGTTCTTTTTTCTCTAGATTGCCTTGGCTATTTGAGTCTTTTGTAGTTCCATATAACTTTTAGGATTATTTGTTCTAGTTTTGTGAAAAATGTCATAGGTATTTTGATAGGGATTACATTAAATCTGTAAATTGCTATAGTAGTAATTCTTCCAATTCAATAACATGGAATATTTTTCCATTTCATGGTATAATCTTCAATTTCCTACACCAGTGTTTTATAGTTTTCAGAATATAGGTCTTTCACCTCCTTGGTTAAATTTATTCCTAGGTATTTTACTCTTTTTTGTGTGATTTTAGCAGGATTGTTTTCTGACTTTCTCTTTCTGATAGTTCATTACTGATATATAAAAAGCAATATATTTCTAAATATTAATCTTGTATTTTGCTACTTAACTGAATTCATTTATTAGTTCTAATAGTTTTTGGTGGAGACTTTAGGGTTTTCTATATATAGTTATCATGTCATCTGCAAATGGTGACAGTTTTATTCCTTCCCTTTTTTTTTTTTAAACATTTTTTTTTAATGAGTTATAGTCATTTTACATGGTTGGTAGACTTCCTCCATGAAGGCATCAGGTCCTGGACATTTGTTTGCAAGGAGTTTTTTGGTTGCTGATTCAATTTCACAAGTAGTGATAGGTTTGTTCTGATTACTGTGTCTTCCTGAATCAGTCTTAGAATATTGCATGTTTCTAGGAAATTATCCATTTCTTCTAGGTTGTCCAATTTGTTGGCATTTAACTATAATGTTCTCTAATGATTTTTTATATCTTTGTGATATCAGCTGTAATTTCTCCTCTTCCATTTCTTGCTTTGTTTGGGTCTTCTCTGTTTTTTTCTTAATGAACCGGGCTAAAGGATTGTCAATTTTATCTTAAAAAAAAAATAAGCTCTTGGCTTCATTGATCTTTTCTATTTTTTTCTGTCTCCATTTTGCTTATTTATGCTCTGATCTTTATTATTTCCACCCTTCTGCTGACTTTAGGCTTTCTTTGTTCTTTTTCTAATTCCTTTAGACAGTATGTTACGTTGTTTTATTGAGTTTCCTTTCTTTCTTAAGGTAGGCTTGAATCTCTATATACTTTACTCTTAGAACTGCTTTTGCTATGTACTGTAGATTTTGGAACTTTTTTTTCATTTGTCTTTAGGTATTTTCTGATTTCCTCTTTGATCTCTTCATGACCCACTGGTTTTTTAGTAGTATGTTATTTAGTCTCCACATGTCTTGTTTTTCTCATTTTTCTTTCTGTAATTGATTTCTAGTTTCATACTATTGAAGTAAGAAAAAATGTTTAATTTCTTAATTTCAATCTTAAATGTATTAAGATTTCTTTTGTAGCCTAGCATGTGATCCCTCCTAGAGAAATTTCCATTTGCACTTGAAAAGAATGTGTATTCTGCTGATTTTGGATAGAATGTCCATGGGTTTTATATATGTTGACCAATAACTGTATTTGTTTTAAACTAATAGTCACATAAGTTCAAACACATTCTAACAGATCTACATTTTTTTACTCTCCCACATTCTGTTTTTGAAGTCATATTGTAAATCTTCATGACTGTCCCTTTAGAGTTTATTGTAGTTACAGTAATCTTACATTTTTTTGTATTTTAATCTTTGTACTCACTTATTTAAGTGATTGATCCACAGTCTTTACTATATATTTTCCTTTGTTTTTTTGATTTTTCCTTTCCTATAAATTCTTACTTCTTGTTGTAACTTTTTTTCCCACTTAGACCCTTTAAGACTTCTTGTAGGGTCAGTTTGGTATTGATGATCTCTCTTCATTTTTGCTTGTCGGAGAAGTTCTTTATCTCTCCTTCAATTCTGAATAATCTTGCTGGGTAGAGTATCCTAGGTAGATTTTTCCTTTGCAGCACTTTAAATATATCATGCCACCCTCTTCTGGCTTGCAAAGTTTCTGCAGAAAAATCAACTGATAGCCTTATGGGGCTTCCCTTGTATGTTACTCTTTGTTTTTTTTCTTGCTGCCTTTATAATTCTCTCTTTAACTTTTGCCATTTTAATTATGATAGGTCTTGGTATGGGACTCTTACAGTTAATCTTATTTGAGACTCTCTGTGCTTCCTGTAACTTAATATCTTTCACGTTTGGGAAGTTTTCAACCATAATTTCATCCAGTGCATTTTCTGACCACTTTCTCTCTCTCTTTCCTTTCTGGGATCCTTAAAAACACAAGTGTAAATATGCTTGATGTTGTCCCAGAGATCCCTTAAACCATTCTCATTTTTAAACATTTGTTTTCCTTATTGCTGTTTTCATTGGGTGATTTCCAATATTCTATTTTCCAGATCACTTATGCATCCTTCTATATTACCTACTCAACTGTTAATTCCTTCCAGTGTATTTTTTATTTCAGTTTTTGTATTCAACTCTGACTGGTTCTTTCTTATATTTTCTAGTTCCTTGTTAAAATCATGGTGTTCATCTATTCTTTTCCCAAGTTCAGTTAGCATTCTTATTACTAATGCTTTGAACTCTTTATCTGGTAAATTATTTATCTCTGTTTCATTAGGAGTTTTTCAGGGTTTTTTTCCTATTCTTTTGTTTGAGAAAAATTCCTCTGTCTTCTTATTTTGTTTAACTTTCTTTGTTTCTATGAAATTAGGAGAAATAGTTACCTATCCTGGTCTTTGTGTGGGCACATTCCTATGCAGTCTGTGTGTGTCTAGTGGCTTTGGTGGGATAGCTGGATCTGAAGTGAGCATGAATCACATCTTCCTCCAGGGTGTGCTGGCAGCTAC
Organism: Camelus dromedarius; assembly: GCF_036321535.1. Classification (NCBI taxonomy): domain Eukaryota; kingdom Metazoa; phylum Chordata; class Mammalia; order Artiodactyla; family Camelidae; genus Camelus; species Camelus dromedarius. The sequence continues at coordinate 53,159,254 of NC_087439.1, forward strand.
CACCTTGGTGAGAACTAGGACTAGAGATAGAAAGGCTAGAGGTGGAACCAAGTGTGAGCTGGGGCTTCTTCTATGCTCAGTGGCCACCACTGCCCAGCAGTTGGATCAGGCAGTAGGGTCAGAGCTCAAGGTGCTGGAACAGATGCTCTGAGGGTCAAGTCTGAGCTGGTTCCCTTCCCTCCCCTCTAAGTGTGCAGTCACCCTCTGGCAGTAGCACCTGCACCCTAGTGGTGAGCAGCACCACAGTAAGAAGGGCTAGAGTGGGTGCGCAGTGCATGCCAGGGTGCACTGGGACAGTCCTGACAAGTCAGTCATTGCCCCAGACAGCTTTTAATTGGCTTTCTTTGTGTATGCACTGGCAATGGCTGGTCAGATGCAGTCCTGGGTATGAGCCAGCTCTGTTCCTTATATTTGTCTACTCTCCTCAGTAGTGGCATCCTCTATTCTAGTGGAGAGCTCACTGGAGTAAGAGGGGCTGGTGCAAGTCCCTGATGTGGGCTGGGGTGAATGCTGGGGTGTTCACGAGAAACTGGCCTAGAGCCCCAGGTTATTTTCAGTCTTTTTCCTCCATCTTGTTTTCAGGAGTAAGTAAACGTGTGTGTGCTATTCAGGAGTGGAGTCCTGGTTTCTTACAACCCTCTGGTAAATTCCACTAGTTTCCAAATCAGCTAAGGGGACTCATCATCCTAGTGTCAGATCCCGAGGCTGGGTTGCCCAATATGTGGCTTGAACTGCTTACTCCCTGGGGAGGATCCCTGAGCCCTTGATATCTCCCTCCTCTTCGCTGTCCCCTGCTGGCATCATGGACCCAGACCCAATCTCTTCTCCTCCCTTTCTATCCACTTCCGTATGGATCTTTCTTTATAGCCTTGGTTGTGGAAGAGCCTTACTGTCAGTCTTCAGTTTGGTTTTAGCAAAAGTTGCTTCACAGGTAGTTGTATTTTTGATGTGTCTTTGAGGGAAGCATCCTCCTCTGCCATCTTGATCTTCCTCTCCAAACTCCGTATCATTCTTTTAAAATGTATCCAAGGAATATGTCATGTTTTCACTATTGCTTGTTGCTTGGCTTCACCAGTGAAGCTTCTGCTAGAGTCCAGTGTTTTGTTCAGTCTTCTCCAGTGGGAAGGGAAGGCAGTGAGCCAGGGTACCCACACTCAGAGTACTATGTGGGCATCACCTAGCCTTGAACGTGCATGGTGTTCAGCTGGGGATCACTTTCTTATAGTTAAGAAACTTTTATCATTTTGCTAAAATTGACCCTTGTTATAAATTTACATAACTTAAATGAATGAAAAAACTCATCATTTAAATAAATCTTCTGATGAAAATTTATTTAATGTGAATTTCTTTAAAACTCATTGACTTTACCACTTCACTGACATTAGGATGGCTGTAAGACAGACATTAAACAAGATTTGGTGAGGGTGTGGAGAAACTAAAGCTCTTGGGAATATAAAATGGGACAGCTACTTTGGAAAACAGTTTCACAATTTCTTTAAAAAGTTAAACATAGAGTTACCGTATGACCCAGGATTTCCACTCCTAGGTATCTGTCCAAGAGAGCTGAAAATATATGTTCACACAAGAACATGTACATGACTATTCATAACAGTCAAACATGTTCATAGTAGCCAAAAAGTGGAAACAACCTAAATGTCCATTAACTGATGGATGTGTAAGCAAAAAATGCTATATGTACACAGTGGAATATTATTCAATCATAAAAAGATTGAAACATTGATGCTACAAGGATAAATTTTGAAAACATCATACTAAGTGAAAGAAACCATACACAAAAGGACAAATGTTGTATGATTCCATTTATATGAAATACCCAGAGTAGGCAGATGTATAGAGACAGAAAGTAGGTTAGTGTTTTCCAGGTCCTGGTAGGAGGGGGGAATGAGGAGTAACTTCGTTCTTCCCCCTCCTTCTTCCTTTTCCTCCCTCTCCCTCCCCCTACCAATTACAGACTCCTGAAGGGTATTTCTGTTGTGAAGTAAACATCTCTGCCAAGATGTTACAAGAGGGCATGGAACGCTTTCTTTGGTACTCCATTTCCTTACTGATTTATTTGGTTCAAATTAAGTATTTGATCTTTTAGCTACAAAGCAAATGCAGTCCAGCTTGGGGATGCTGGAAATTGTTAATTAGGAAAATGACAGGGGGAAAGAGAAGAAATTTAGCAAGTATACTTCAGCTTTTTATGAAGGAAAGTAGTAAACCGCTACATAAACATCTGTGGTTTAGGAGAACACCATATACTTTATTATTAAGCAGAATTCATGAGGCTGCAGAGGATACACTGATGACAGCATATATTTACTAGAACTAGATAAATTGCCTGAGAGTAGAAAGGTTACATTTGTTAATAATAACATCATAAGATAATTTTATTATTTTCCCTCAGGGAAGGATTTTTCAATACTGTACTGAGTATGAAGGATTCCCTCTCTTCATTCACTGACCTTGTATGTTTTTATCTAATGGAAAAATAACATTCATTCAACTTTATAAACTATTCTATAAACTCTGAGGCTTTTTCCTCCTGGGCCTTAGCATCTGAACCACGTGTACTTTGCCCTGTCATCCAACCACTGAGATTTCCTCTCTTGATTCTCAGCTGACATGAATAGACACAGAGTTCTGGGTAATTGCTACACTGAAATTTTACTTCTTTCACAGAATTTTTTGTTATAATGATAATGTGCTTAGTCAGTACCCAACCTATTTATTTTGAAATTGTCCAGGAAACATTTCCTTTTAGAAGAGAAATTATCTTTGTGAATCATTGCAGCCATAAAAATTTGATGGTTGCTTATAAAATGGTCAACATGATTAAGCAAGTCATGTAACAGTGTTTCATTTCTGGTTGTCTAGAAGGAATTATAACCATGATTGGCATACTTCAGGCACTGAAATCACAATATGAAACTAATTTTAAAGAGTAGGAAGATAAGAATTTATTCAAAATGCGCTAAAAGTTTCCATCATCAGCAATTGAGACATGTGGTCAGTATCCTTTAAGGAGAAAAGAAAGAGTATAAGTGTTTCTGTCAACTCTATTTCTAGCTGTAGAGGAAGGAATAGAGAGAAATGTGTAAATTCCTAGATAAAAAGCCTTCCTTAGTATGGAGGATAATGGGATAAAGAGAGTCTCTGAAGGAGATCAGTAAAATATCAGGATTTCATGTTAAGTCATACGAGTCAAGGCTTGGCTCTAGGAAAGGACAGGGATTTTGGATCATTGAAATAGGTACTATGGTGACACAGATGTGGGGACAGTTCACATAGGTGACCAGTCTAAAGGAGGCATATGGAGGCAACAAAAATATCTATCACATCAATATAAAGATTCCAGTAGTAGTTTCTCCAATTTCTGAAACTATTTCCGCCCCGGGTTTTTAGTAATTTCTTTGAAATCTCCATCTCTTGTAATACTCATCTCCATTATCAGCGTAACTGCCTTAGGCTAGTTCTAACAGCCCAGCTTTACTCTTCATTATAAGAATGTGATCACAAATCCTTCTGATGTTGGCAGAGAAGTCTAGGCACCACCAGGTCTCATTTCATGAAATTGATGTAATAACCTATGAAAAATGATGACAGTATAATATTTGTGTCAAATATTTTGTGAGCTACAGTCACAGTTCTTTGAACACCTAGGAAATAAGAAGATATATTAATTCAAGACATCAGTGATGTTATTATTTATATCATCATTACTAAATATTAGGTGACTTCTCAATACTTTCTATAGTTTTATTTTTTTAGGTATGACTGTGTTCTATTATCTTTTGACTTACGATTTTAATATCACATCAAATACGTGATACTTCAAAAATAAAGAAGAATAAGTGAGATATATTCCAGAAAAATAATCCTAAAATAGAACACTCTATTGTATTATGGGAGACTTGAAAAAGTATTTCTGAACATTTTCTTCTAACATTTTCTTCATATGAAGATATCAAAATCTGTCCCGGTTTAAGATTTTGCTCTGATTTCTTTAATGTATTCATTCTGTTTAGTTCTTCTGTTCTGATTTGCTAATTTGCTTTAATCCTTAAAGATACATGAGTATGTTTGTATTTTTAGGTTGATCTGAAGGGCAGCGTTGAGTTAATCATACTGCTCAGCTCTTTTGCACATTGTCATCGTTCATTTCTGTCAATTCAAGGCTCCAAATGTGTCTTTTGTATTTTTTTCCTTCTTGCCAGTGCTCTCTCCCATTCCCCTTGTGCTCATGGGCATTACCCAATTTGTGATACAGGTCTTAAATATGCACATATCCTTGTAGTATTCTTTTGTGGGAGGGTAATTTTAAATTCATATATATAGGATATTTTGCTATTACCCATGTCATTCTTTCACTGTATCCTTTTGGTTATTCATCCACTGCATTAACATTTTATTTAAACACACATATTTTTCACACCAAGTATGCCTGCCTGGTTCTTGTTTATAAATGCTCGTTCTGCTTTATCTTCCAACTATTCTCTCTTAATTGTTTGAGAATTTTCATTAGTTTTATTTTGAGTTAACAGATCGTAAGTAAATAATTAATAGGAGCTGGTACATCTAGTATTTGCAGGTGGGTTTGTTGCCTTTGCTTCGTAACGGTTATGTTTCTCAGATGTCTAGTGGTTTTTGCCTTTGAACTCGTTTGTCTCTGGCTGGTTTTGTAAATAAGGAGGCCCAGGTTCCAGCGTGTGCTGCTCCTGAGGGCTGAAAGTGGGTGGGTGGAGGATGATTCTGGGCAGAGTGCCTGCCAGTCTGGATTTGACCATCCCTCTTTGCTGTCTCCTCACCAGACAATCCTTACTGCTTGGTTATAGTTGGTTAACACTAAGATGGGTTTGCTGTAATCAGCAGCCCTTTTGTTCTCCATCTTAGTCTTTGTCAGGCTCCTGTGCAACCTCAGTGTTATCCACTGACCCAGTGACACTGAGTAGGCAATGCTCTCTTTCTGTCCCTTGAACTATCATGTGGCCAGGACAATTTTTAAAAATACAGTTTAAAAGCGCTCCCCATCTTATTCCCCTACTATGTTACCTTGTTACTCAGCCCCATCTCCTCCGTTTTCAAACACTTCTCCACATCTTTGTTTGTTTGTTTTCTTCCTTTTTAAAATCTACTTTATTTTACCTCTAGGACAACTTCTGGGATGAGAGGAGGAGAGTATGCCAACATCTAGGCCAATGCTCAATTTTGTTGAATACCATCCATATTTGTTTTCAAATGATGGATATCAAAATAGTACAAACTTTAATGGAACGCTTTCTGTGCTAGGCCTGTGCTAAGTGTTGTTCCATGCATTATGTTATCTAATCCTCAGAAACATTCTAGAAAATAAGTACTTTTATCATCTTCATTTCACAGGTGAGAGAATTGAAGTCTAGATAAGCTACTTCACACAACCATTAACAGAGCCAAGGTGCAAATTTAGGCTGTCAGATTCCAAAGTCTGTTCTTTTTAGGCCATATTTTAATTTAGTGTTTTGGTTTAAATTATGTTTGTTCTGGGTGAATAGACTTCATGGTGTCCAAAAATCTGAAAGTGTGTCCAAAATTTTGTGTTTGTACCTACAAGACATTTTTACCAAGGATTGAGGCCATTGTTTCCATTAAATTCTCTAAAGTGTCCACGAGTTCCCACAAGGTGAAGAACCACTTTAAGTGACATGAAAACTTACATGAGGGCTTAGATGCTAAAGTTAGCCAGTAATACAGAAGGAAAAAAATGGTATATAGTGAGTTACCACTGAAATTTTCTTCAATGACTCTCATATTACTTAGACTGAACCAATAGAAGCTCAAAAGCCAAGAATTAATATTTTTTATTTCTCTTCACTTTTGGTGCTGTTATTTCTTTTCATTGTTCTCCAAGTAAATTAGAGAACAATTTACTTTGAACATATGATAGGAGTGAAGAAAGGAGGGTTAAATAAAGAATTTTCTGTCAGTAAACTTGTACAATTGTGTTCATTTATTTCAGTGCACAAATGATAGAAATTAACTGCAAATTGAGAAAAAAAAAATTAAGACTCAATATCAACCTGGTATGAAGAAGAGCAGATAAACAGCAATGTGTTCAGTGGCTGGTTCTCCATGCCCTAAAGCCTGTGCTGTCATATACTAGCCCTAGGAGTTGAGTGCCTCAATGACTTTGTTCGCTTTAGTTGGAATCTGGTGGATTTTCCATTCATGGGCTCTCAGGAGGATGAGGCCTGCTAAAAAAACTTCTGACAGTTCTTTCTGGCTAATAGAATACTCTTTGATGAGGCTTAGAATAACAATCTCTCCAAGATGTCAGATACTCAACTTGGCTCAACCTCAGAGCTGACCAGAGCTCTCAGGGTTCCTTTGTACCAGAGGTACCCCTAGTTCAATTTTCCCAAAGCCCTCTTCAAAGCAGGTAGGTGATCTATGCTCAAGAGAAGCCTGAACTGAATAGGCCTCGGGAAACAGATCAATAAACCAGGCAGTTAGATCAACCTTTGCTCTTCTGAAGTAAGCTCTAAAGCATAAACATATTTCATAGAAAAACACTTACATGATAGACATGTGAGACTCTTTAAAATGTCATGTGAAAGTTAGAGTACAATAAACTATCTAAGTAAAATGAGAGATGAGCTAGTTTATCTATTTCAGAAAATGAGAGGGTCGAAAATGTCAGCATTTGTCATATGTTACTTTCAGAATTCAGTCATCCATTTAAAACAATAGTGATTTATAAATTTGAAAGAAAAAAATGTCTGCCTATTTCAGTTTCAATATGTTTTTTGTTCTCTAGAAACTGTCAGTTTACTGGTTTGGGTTTCTGGTCCCACATGGACCTTAAATAAAACTCCTCTGTAAGGTGTTAGTCAGTAGCTTGTAGAAAATGTTTTCATGCCAAAGGCACAGAATGTGGATCTTGAGTTGTCCCAGAAGGAGTCACAGACTCTGAAGGTGTCAGGGTAAAATGTCTCCATCTTGTAATCTCTCCTAGAGGCAAGGAACTTCTCACTTCCAGAATAAATTGATGGTGAAATCCATTTTTTTTTAAGCTGGCAAGATGATGATCAGCAAAGCTTTCACTTCAGCTTGCTGACAAGGGAAAAAAACCTGTCCTGGTTTCAAGGTGTATGTGACTTGTGAAATGGAAGACTGTATAACCTGGCATGCACGATGGTTCCACCAAAAGTCTTTGAGTGTTATAAGCACAACTATTTGTAAATTGCACTCATATGGGGATACCACTCCTCCCTCTTGTAGGTGTGGGTTTGATTCTTCCTTTCTACAGTTCCCCAATATGACATTCTCTCTATTTGATGGTCCCTAAGCATCTCATTCCATTCAAAACCCCATTGTGGTGTTCTCATGTGTAAACCATAGTGCAGCTTTACATAAACTGTAATAGGCTTTCGCATTTGTTTCATATATCCATTTAACTCTGAGCAAATATCACCATCTTATTTTATAGCTGAAAACAGATAGATAAGATAGGAGCACTACTACACAATCTGAGCTCCCTATTCTACTTTTTTTTTTCTTTTTTTTTTTTTAATCTTTTCTTTGGACTGGAGTTCTCAAACTGAAGTGTGTATAAGACTCATTGAAGTTGCTTCCTAAAAATAATAGGAGTCATAGTTAATATAGTGCTTAATATGTGCCAGACACTCTTAAGCACCTCACATATATCAACTGATTTTTCCTTACAACAACCTGAATTAAATATTATGATTATGCCATTTCACAGGAAAGAAAGTGAAACGACGAAGAGGTCTTGTCAATTTCTCAAATTTGAACATTTAGTAAAGCCTGGAACTAGAATTCAAATGAAGGAAGCCTGTTCCAGGGTCTGTGCTTTTACTCATTCTGCTGGTCCCTAGAGGATTCTTTTTTCCTTTTCCCTGAGATTTTGGAATCAGAGTGTCTGGGGGTGGGGCCCAGGAATCCAAATTTTCAACATACAGTTCCTCCAGTTCCCAGATCACACTAAGGCCAGGGGTTCTCAGATCATACTTTGAAAAGCATTGACTTTGGGATTTAAAGACAGAGTTGGTCTTTGGGAGTCATATACTACAGTGAGAATTCCCCTGGGGGACATTATAAACTAACAAGTTATATGCAGTAGAGAAAAATACAGGGGGGATATGACTTGAGATGGTGCTTGATGATTAGGAAAAAGTAAGACATATCAAAGGAGAAGACTGATGGTAAGAAAAGCCACAGGGGGAAAAAACACACACAGACATTGTCTGCCTTATAATTTTCCTTGGAGCTTGATTTGCACAAGACTGCTCAGTACCAAATTTGAAAAGAGAATGTAAGTTTCTTTCCCAAGTAGTTTTGAGGAAAGTCAGCGGAAATAGGCAGTGACAGAAGGCTTATATCAGAATTATTTACTAAATGATAACAACTCAAGTTTCCTGGCTTGTAGGATCTGTAACTGCACTGTCCAAAATGTTAATCACTAGTCACATTATTTAAATTAATCAAAGTTAAATCAAACTTAAAATTCAGTATCTCAATCATCCTGGCCTTATCTCAAGTGTTAAATAGATGTAAGTGGCTACCATATTGGACGGCACACAGATCTAGAATCTTGCCATCTTTGCAAAAAGTTTTGTTGGACAGTGCTGATCTGTAGACCTTGTCCCAACTATTAACAATTCTTTTTTCTTACCATTAGCAAAATCTTCTCTGTTAAAGTAACTAGATGATGGATATTTAACATTCACAGTTATGCCTGTTTTGAGAACACCCAGAGATGTAATTTGTAATTTTGCGGTGCTGGTCACTTAGCATCACATTTTAACTGGGATTTGTTATTTTCCCACTGTTTGTTTTACATGGGGTTACATGGGGTTAGAAGGAGGGTGGTCTGTGAGAATTATAAACCATGGCAATCTTCCCTCAAATGTTAATAGGCTATCTCCCATGTAAATATCACAAGGAGTTCCAGATGAACACAAATATGACCTCTTAGATTTCATATTTAGCTTGGATATGACTTTTTACCCTCCATTATTATTGTAAATCATGGATGGCAGATATTTAAGATGTTCTGCCCTGATATAAGTCAGCAGTGAATTTATTAGATTAACATACACAACCCATTGTCACACAAACTAAAGCATCTGCTGAATGCACCATCTGGGGGCTCACTGGGTCTTCAAAGACTCCCTAGCAGCAAACTGTCTTGGTTCCAGTCCCCTTCCTCCAGCAGAACATTGAGCTGTTGGCCATGATTCAACCTCCTCTGGATAGACTGCTCTGGCCTTCTACCTGACCCCAGGGCCATGAAATTGTAACTCTGGCCTGCCATTTTAGGGTCATATTCTTAGAGTTATTTTGAACATTTTCCTGAAAGTGTGGTTCAGCACACAGATATCCATTCCCTGGAGTGAGTTTTAGAGGAGATCTAGTTAGCTCTAATGAAGTAGACTCTGCCCAGTGATCTAAGCAGCAAATAATTAGAATAGACTTTGGTAAAGAATAGCTCTTAGCTGTTGGTTAAGTCAATTTAAAATGTTTTTTTTTTCAGCTTGAAATATGAATTATATTATATATACAGTTATTATCTGAATTATACCAATCCTCCCTCTCTTATACTAAATAGAACCCTACACAAAAAATTCAAAATCATTGACACTTAGAACTGAAATGGAATTTTGAGATCACTTGTTCTAACCTCCTTTCTTTCCAAACGGGGAAGTGTATCTCAGAAAGGCTAAGAAAGTTTCTCAAGATCCCTAGGCTAATTAAGGAATTAGTACTACCAATACATATCTTCTAATCTTTTGTACAGTATTATTTCTACCATGTCATCCTTTTCTGTAGGAGTAAAGACTTGCACTATCATATAGATAGTATGAAAATCTCTTACTCCTAAGGGAAGATGCTTGGACTCCACTTCTAGAAAGGGCATCAATTAACAATAGCTAATGCATACATGGGGCTAAGTGTATGCTAGGCACTCTCCTAAGCACCATGGATCTGTGATCTCATTTAGTCCTCATGACAACACTATGAGTTCCTATTATTATTCCCATTTTACAGATGAGTGACCTAAATCACAGTGAGGTTAAGTAACTTGCCTGCGAGCACACAGCTAATACTTGGCAGAAACTCCATTCAAATTTAGGAAGTACAGTTCCAGCCTCTACACTCTAACTACACTGCTTTGCTGCCTATAAGGCTTATGTCAGGGACCACCAACCAGGATGAGTAAATGCATGCAGATGATTTTGGTAAAACTTCTGTGTGTATAGAGTGCTTAGTTCTAAGGCAACATTTTAATAACATTTTCCAATTAGCATTTATGAAAACCAAAGCTGTTATTTTCATTAAGGCATTTATTATTAAAGGCACTGTTTCTGTTTCTTAACTAAAACCTTTCAGTGATCTTAATGAGTCCAGCAACCAAGTAGCGAGTAGGCACAGCAGTAGAACCTGCTACTTTGTTGGTGATACTAAGCAGTCATTTCTCACTGGCAACAGCAGCACTGGCAGACTAATGCGGTTCTCTGCTCTCTGGAGTGCAGCGCTTCTGAACAGACACAAGTCACATAATCAGGAGGGATTTCCATTTGAAACCGTGAAATAGTCTGGGGTTGTTAGTCAGGGAAATATTATTCCTGCTTTCTGCGGATGTGTTGATATCACAGTGAAAAGGGAGAAAGTTTTCTGATGAAAATAGACTCACTTATGTTCATATAAACATGCTGGCTTATATATAGAGGAAGTCCCTGGGCCTGTCACAAAATCAGCTGTTGAGCAGAGGTTAAGGAGAAGTGATTCCCAGAATGAGCCCTCAGCCAGTATGGGGTATGTCATGTTCGTAAAAGTAACAACAGGAGTATTTGACCTACTGAGTTAGAGAAATATAAAACATGGAAAGGATAGTGTGTCTGGATGGTGAGCTCCTTGTTGGTGAAGATATGTGTCATGTTTCTTTGCTTTCTGCCTAGAGTCCCACACAGTCCCTGGTTTAGCTAGATGAGATGGACACGTGGTTGAATGAATGGGAGTGGAACCAGAGACAGAGACCCTACAGGGAGAGAAGCCATAAGAATGGTTCTTCCTGGCTTAATCTTGGCTATTAGTGCAGAAGGAAGCTTTCATCTGTAGTCTCATCACTGATCAGCTTGCCAATATGTAGCCAGATGTTAATTTCTCTGAACCACAGGGCTCACTTCTTATCCTATTGGGTAGTAGTAAAGATAAAAGTAGGCAACATTTGTAAAATGCTTTATAAAATTAGATAATATTTGTAAATTTTTATTTTTGAAATTATTAGTCATATATCAGTCTAAAGCAACATATAGGTGTAAGTTATGAATAAATCTTTTCATAATTGGAAAATTAGTGGTGAACAAAACCACTTTGATTAAAGAAAACATATCTACCTCTTAACCCCCATTGTGAGTTTCCTATCTTTGAGCACCTCCTATTTCCACTACTGTTGAGGATTAATTATAGCCAAAATTTCTTCCTCCTCACCCTCTGTCTACTCCATCCTCCATATATGGTCTTCTAAAGTAGGTATGTATTTTTTAATCTAAATACTGCAGAGAATAAACCCTATTCAGAGTCTCCTGGAGTGACCAACTGCCCATCATTGGACTTCAGTCACTTCCAATTATAGCATCATTTATTGCCAATCAGAATATTCAAGGGAGGAACTAAAAAGCCTTCATAAGATAGATGAAAAAAATCTCTGGATAGTGAATTGCCAACCACACGGGTCCCTGGTGAAACTTTAATCTTCATACAAATCCCCTGAGATCTTACTAAAAGGAAAATACTGAATGAGTAGATCCGGGCTGGAGCCTAGGTTTCTGAACTGCCCAGGTGGTATCAACACTGCTGGTCTGTGATCTATACTTAGAATGACCAGAGCCTGTACTGTGATTCCAAACATTTCCAAGTGTGAGGTCAAGCTTAAAAATTTTAGTATTGTCATTTATTCTGGTTATAAATTTTAAAATACATAGAAGCAAAAAATCATAATCTCACCAACCAAAGACATTAACTATAACTTAATTGGTTTATATATGGTATATATAAATAACAAACCAAACTTGGGGTCTTTCTATCCACATTGTTTTAAAGCTGCATTTAAATAACTTTAAAAGCACTCCAATAATACATACTAATTTTAGAAACTCCATAAAATAAAAACACGTAAAAAGAAGATAAAAATCACCTGGAATTTCACTCTTGGACACAAGGCACAAACAATATTAGCATGTCAATATATTCTGTTTCATATGCCCCCACCCAAGCCAAATCCATGGCCACTGCACCATGTTCCAACACCATGATAAGACTGACAGAAAGACATAGATACATCAAGTTAAAATTGCTTGAAGTAAATTTATGAAAAAAAAAAAAAAAACTAGGAGATTATTAAATAGCATGGAGTGGAGAATGCAGAACTTTCCAAGCTTCTCAGAGTCGTCCATTGATGTATAGTCCTGGAGGTTGCAGAGGGTGTACATGCAACTGTGAATATATCTGAGTTTTCTGACTTCAGATCATACACATTTCCCCAACACCATAGTTATAAATCAGTGTCAAGATAATGAGTCAGAACATAATTTTATGGAAAAATAAATGATAAAATCTTACTGTAAGTGGTATCCTATGAGCTCAGCGGTTGAGTACTAACATAATCTGGCCTGCTAGAAGTCAATCTAGGTTTACCCTTTATCCCTTCCCAGAAGTTCATGATGATTGTGAAAACTAGCAGTAGGTATCACCATAAGACATTCTCTCACTAATTCTAATTACTTTAAATGGAGGTGAAACAGCCATATCTCTGCAGTTTTCCAATTGAATCAATGCCAGTCAGGAAGTAGCAGTCTAAGAGGGCAAATTTCCCTGAGTGCTAGTAGGTAAATGACCCTGTATTTCCTCATATGAAATGATTATCTTTGATACCCATTACTGCCAAGTTGCTCTGAATTGCAAATAGGGATTTGTGCTGATGAAGGGAGGTGCTGATGCATAAATCAGATTCTTGCAACTCACAAAAGACAGACAGGCACACACCCACACCCACACTGACATGCTTACTCTCATACGAAGGATAGTTAGAGCCTTTCCTTGGCACCAGAGATTTGTGCTCTCCTGAGCATCCGAGGGATAGAACAAAAAGTTGAACTAGAAATCCAATGAACCATTTCTAGTTTCTTCTTTTTATTCCATTTAGTATGTCACCATAATCCTTTAAAATCTCTAACCAATGTGCTTCTGGGTCTCAGACACTGAAATCAAAGTGTCATCTGGGGCTGCAGTCTCATGTGAGATTCAACTGGGGAAGTCTCCACCTCCAAGATGACGTGGTTGTTGGCCACACTCAGTTCTTTGTAGGTTGGTGGACTGAGGGCTTCAGTTTCTTACTGGCTGTCAGTCAGAGGTTGCCCTAAGTTTCTTGCCAGGTGGGCTCACCCATCATAGCCATTTGTTTCCTCAAAACCATTGAGAGAGACTCTCTCAACAAGACTGCAATCTTATGTAATATATTTATATGTTTATGTAATATGACATGTATGTATGTAATGACACATATCCCATCACCTCTATTAGTTACAAGTGTCAGATCCTGCTCACACTCAAAGGGACAGGATCGTATGAGGATGAGAATATCACCCACATATACTATATATGTATATATATAAATATTATATATGTATATGTATGTTTGTATACATATGATTTACTTTAAGGAATTGGCTCATGCAGCTGCTGGGCTGGCAACTCAGGCAGGACTTGATTATGTAGTTTTTTTCTTTCAGTTTTATTGAGGTATAATTAACAAATAGCACTGTATAAGTTTCAGGTATATGGCAAAATGATTTGATTTACATACATTATGGAATGATTATCACAATAAGTTTAGTGAAAATCCATTATCTCATACAGATACAAAATTGAAGAGAGAAAAAAATTTTGTGATGAGAACTTCTAGCACTTACTCTCTTAACAGCTTTAACATGTAACAGCTTTGCTAGCTTTAACATAACAGCTTTGTTAACTATGTTTATAATATGTTTATGTCACGTTGTACAGTACATCTCTAGTACTTATTTATCTTATAACTAGGTTTGTAGTATCTTTTGACTGCCTTTATCCAATTCTCCCTCCCCCTCCCCTGGCCTCTGGGTGGCAATCTCTTTTTCTGTGAGTTTGTATGTTTGTCTGTTTTTAAAGTCTAAGATGGTGTCATTTTGAGGCAGAATCTCTTTTTCTCTGGGAAACTTCAGTTTTTGCTCTTAAGGCATTCAACTGATAAGATTCACCCATATTATTAAAGGAAATCTCCTTTACTTAAAGTTAACTACTTCCACAAAATACCTTCATAGCAACACCTAGATTAGTGTTTGACTAATGACTGGTACCATATCCTGGCTGAACTGACTGAGTTAGTTTCTTAGGGCTGCTGTCGTAGAGCACCACAAACTGGATGGCTTTAAACAACTGAAATTTATTCTTCCACAGTTCTGGAAGCTTTAAGGGTGAAATCAAGGTGTTGGCAGGGCCATATTCCCTTAAAGCTTCTGGGGGAGGATTCTTCCTGGGCTCTTCCAGCTTCTGGTAGTCTCAAGCATTCTTTGGCTTATGGTAACAGTACTCCATTCTCTGCCTCTGTCTTCACATAGCCGTCCTCCCTCTGTGTCTGTTGGTGTCTAAAATTTCTTCTTAGAAGGACATTAGTCATGTTGGATTAAAGCCCACCCTAATCCAGTAGGACTTAATTTTAACTTGATTATTCCTGCAAAGACCCCATTTCCAAAATAGGTCACATTCACAAGTACTGGGTTTTAGGACTTCAGTATATCTTTTGCAAGGGGGCACAATCCAACCCATAGCACTGACCATAATAGGCATTTATGCACCAATTCCTGTTTGGCATTGGTTGAGGGCTGTTCTCAGGGCTGTTAACACTCTGGAAATCCAGCTTGCCTTGAGAGTGGGCCAAGAACATTGAGGCCAGAGAAAACCCTCCGGCATCAGGCGGAGCTTGCTGTGAAAAGCCATTAGCTTGTGTGAGAACAGTGAGTGCAGAGGGGTTATGGGGACGGGGGTGGGGTGTGGATGCCATTCACTGCACATGGAAAACACCTGCCAAGGGATGTCCAGAGGTGACATTTACCTTAGAATTCACACTGTGTCCACAGCAAGTTCATCAGTCTCACCATAAACAAGGTACAGCGTGGTTTACACCCTGAAACCCAAATGACTAGAAAGAAGACAAGCTACTGTTTCACAATTCTTGTTTGAAGTGATAAACAGAATTTAATCGTGGAAAGGAAACTTTTTTTTTTCCTTTTGGGTAAAATGCTTCATAGGCCTCTTTGGTTATACAAAGGTAAAGCTAAACATTATCCTGTAATGGTGAGATGTGAGACAACTTCTCTAATTGTGATTTAAATTACATCTCAGCAGAACTTCTTTTGACCTTGACTATGAAGCAGACCTTAGGCTAACTGGAGAGAATGAATATTCACTTTTTAAAAATCTTTCAGAGGGAACACAAGAGGGTTGGTTGTCGGGCTTAGACAATAGATATGAAGAGCCCAGTACACCTCTACAGAGAGTTACAGGTTTATCTACAGGTAATCCGGGTCTGCAGTGTGGCAGCAAGCTAGGGCCTAAGATGCAGCAGGACCTGTGGAGGGGCCCAGTCTGAAGTTTGAAAAAGATGTAATACTTGAGTTAATATGCCAGGGCTGCTGTAACAAAGTACCACAAGCTAAGTGGTTTAAACAAGAGATATACATTGTCTGACAGTTCTGTAGGTGAGAAGTCCCACATCAAAGTGTCAGCAGCGCCTTGCTCCCTCTGTAAAGACTATGGAAAGATCTGTTCCAGGCCTCTCTCCAAGATTCTTGTATTTCCTTGGCTTGTGGCAACTCCAATCTTCACATGACATTCTCCTTGTGTGTGTGTCTTTCTGTCCAAAGTTCCCCTTTTTATAAGGATACCAGTCAGGTTAGATTAGGGGCCTTCCTTACTCATGTATAACTTCATTTTAACTTAACTAATTGCATCTGCAACAACCCTATTTCTGGATAAGTTCATATTCTGAGGTACTAGGGCCTGGGTCTTCAACAACTCGTGACAGTGCCTTCATCTCATAGTTATACCTTTGTCCAATTTTAAGAATTCTTTCCTCTTTCTTTCTTTCTTTCTTTCTTTCTTTCTTTCTTTCTTTCTTTCTTTCTTTCTTTCTTTCTTTCTTTCTTTCTTTCTTTCTTTTTCTTTTTTTTTTTTTTGTGGTTATTCTTTTTTATAAGCCCACATCTTTAGTGAAATAAACTAGGTTTGTTGTCCACCCTGGGCCAAGTCTGCGGTGAGGCTGTATAGGAAAACTTCCACTGAAGCATGGTGACGCTGGTTAGGACATGCAAAAAGCAACTGGCAAAGAAATCTGCTGATGGGGAGGAAGACGGTTGACAGAGGTGTTAAGTGACAACCAGAACAAGTTTTAGGATTTTCAGATATTCCTAAGAAACCAAGAAATAGAAGGGGTGAAAAGATAGGATTCCCTGCTAATCAAGCAGGATAGAGACTGGGACTACTGTTACTTATATTTTGAAAGGAAGAATGAATCCAAAAACAAACAAATAAATACAACAAAACAGAAACAGACTCATAGATACAGAGAAAAAAAACTGATGGTTCCCAGTGGGGAAAGGGATGCAGAGAAGGACAAGACAGGGAAAGGAGATTAGGAGGTACAAACTAGGTGTAAAATAAATAATCTACAAGGATATGTTGTACTGAAAAGTAATAGAGCCCACATTTTACAATAATTTTAAATGGAAGATTAATCTATAAAGATGTCAAATCACTGTGTTGTACACCTAAAACTAATCTAATGTTATAAATCAATTATGCTTCATTAAAAATAAACTATAAAAAGTGGCAATTTCATATGGTTCAGTCACACACACACACACACACACACACACAGAGTGAATCCAAAGTGGAGTGCTTGGGTATATGTGGTTCTAAACCTAATTTTTCCAGAATCCTTAGAAAAGATCCATCTCCCAGGGACAGACCCCCGTCAATGAAGTGACTGAGTTTGCTGTATTTCAACTGCAACATCAGTTAACTAATTTAGATTATTACAATTTCTAGGTAAACTAGAACACTCAAATTGGACAATCAGTATATATACTCCCTGAGGACAACTTCTTATAGGAAGCCCATCAGAATGCAAATTCACTTATTTTCAATTAAAAAACATATCATCATAGGCAAATTGGATATTGGTGTCAGTCTTCCCAATGTAGTCCCTCCTGTGAGCCAAAGGACACCTGCAACGTCAGAATCAGAACAGCACAAGCGAGTATTAGCTGACTGGAACACTCAGGTGCATCACATTCTAGGAGTCTGGTCTGCCCATCCCACAGACAGAAATACCTCTCACGCATACTCCCAGACTCAGAACAAGATAGGTTAAGAAATAATACAAATCTATTTGATCTTGTCTTTTCTGTTTTCCAGAGTGACTCTGCATCCACCATTTGCATTATCCTTCTCCAAGAAAAAGTAAACACACGTGTTTAGATTTCGTCATACATAGAGGTCTTCATATCCCATTTCTATGCTCCTAATTTATAAGGGTTCCCAAGCCCTTTCATCACAGAGTCATAAGTGTTTTCTCACTTAATCTCCTCCAGTGACTGTCCACAACCATAGCGTGTGGATTTTGCTTTGTCTACCGGAGAACGTAATGTCCCTCCCGTCCAATTTTGTGGAAAGGAGCACTTCTCCGTGATTTACACATCTAACAAGACTCAAGACACTGGAGTTCTCTGACATAGGTACAGATTTTAAAAGATCTTGTCCAGGCTGAAAATGATCTTGTGATCTTAGTGGAACCCTCTCATTTTATAAATAACTGGAAAAGCTCTGTGAGCTGCTCACACACACATGGAGGTAGTGACCTGGCCTCTTGGACTCTCATTTGCTGCCTCCCTCTGTGCCAGGCTGCCTCTGGCTGCTGGGTTTTCCAGGTTTCAGTTGCTTCTGCAGTATGTCCAAGAGTGTTCACTCATAATGATCTGAACTTTCCCTTATTCCTTTCTCTCTTTCTCCCCTCACAGAGGATGGAATACCGCAGAACCAAATCACTAAAATGTAAAAACATTGAGAGGGTTTAGATTTTTTTTCCTCTCGCATTTCTTGTCGGGGAAAAACACACCTCTATGTCATCAAGACAAAGTAGATTCTTTTGGAGAATTGTTTACAATGGGCTTCTCTGTAGTGGCTATTGGCTGTGACCTGCTGGGAAATGAATTGAGTCGTTCAAACATGTTGGTAGCCTACTACTGAAAACTTATTTTCTCATTCTAATGAAAGATGATGGCTTCTTCAATCATAAATTTAGCCTGTTTTTATTAAATATTGTAAGTGTCATCAGCATAGGATCTATTGTGCTGGGCTTCTGGAGAAGCAAATAGTCACTTACTGAGCTTGATTTGGCTTGATGTGGTATGACATGCAAGATAATTTATTCCTGCTTTAAGTCCAATTAAGGGAAAACAATCCCCAGAACAGTGGAGGTTTTGATGGTCTTTTATACGGATTACAAAGACGACTTTTGGAAGGAAAATTTACTCTTAGATGGTCCTTTCCACCATTTGAGTAGGAAAAATTATTTTTCTTACAAAATTCACTGTTGAGAAATACCAGGAGTCAGTGCATATCTTTGAGTCAGTTATAGTAACTACAAGGCTAAATGCGCATCCATCTTTTACTGTTCCACAAGCATCACATGCGAGAGGAGATTGTGGTACAGCATAAAGGGGGGAAGCACAGGTTCTGGGGCCACACCAGCTGAGCTGGCATTCCACCTCCTTCACTTCTTAGCTCTGTGACTTTGGCAAGGTGCTTGACCTCTCTGGACTTAATTTTCTCATCTACAAAATTAAGATGATGATGAACAGTGTCCACTTTCAGAGTTGGTGTAAGAGTTGAATATTTTAATGCCTGTAATATATAAGAATACCTGCTGCTAATGAAACTAAGTAAATATTAGCTAATATCATAATTACTATCACATATCACATTTGAACAGATAATAGTCAATATAGAGTCCAAAGTCTAATATCACTCAGGATGGCCAGATATGAATCACATATCTACCTCTAACATTATCGAAGCAACTTAAAATTGCTTCAGGTTTTTATTTACATCAAGTGTGGCTTTACATACATGTAATAGACAGAAAATGTGTCTTGGAGTCATGCAGTTCAAGCATTAAATCATGGCTCTGCCATTTACCATCTCAGTAACCAAACGATTAGCATTATGGTGTCTTATGTCCCTGTCTACAGAATGGAATAATAATAATACTTATTCATAGCTAATATTTGTCCATAGTATTGGTAAGTTGATACCTACTATGTATTAGGCCCTGATTTAAGAATTCACTTTGTCTTAACAATCAACCTGTGAGGAATAAGTCCTTGTCCCAGCTTAGACAGTTATAATTAGTCAAACTGGGATGGAAATCCAGGCAGCTTGATTCCAAAGCACAAGCTCTTAGCTACTGCATATGGAATGCATTCATTCATTCCACAAATATTTATTGCATGTCTCACATGTGTCTAGGTGGCTTAGATACAGCAGTGTATAAAATAGAGAAAACAAACAAATGCCTCCTGACATTATGTTTAAATTTTTCTTTTTCTTTTTGAGGTTTTGTTTTTTTTTTACAATTTCACATTTTTTTAAGTTTATTTTTTTAAAAAATTTTGAGGGGTATTTAGGTATTTATTTACTTATTTATTTTTAGTTAGGGGTTCTTGGGATTGAACCCAGGACCTTGTGCATGGAGAGTGCAAAGATAAGGATGAGAAAGAAACTTTTCAATCTGCAAAAACTGGATTTCCAAATAGTTTCACTTACTGAGTGCAGACTTGGACTCAGTCTTCTGATAATTACATACAAAGCCCTCTTTCTAAGGAATAGGAGTGGAGCATGTAGGCAGGATTTTATCAAATCAGGGAAATCCCTGAAAATGCTAGACTTTTTTTTCTTTCTTTCTTTTCTCCTGGTGAAGCATTTAGTATGAATTGTGAGGAAAACGGACAGGAAATAAGGAGACCACTTGCAAAGTAATTGCAACCGTCCAGTGGTAGGGGCTGAAGCCACCAATCTTAGTGACACTTTGGAAATTTAATCTCAAGGCCCAGACCTTTGAGACAAGCAAGTGGAAAATGTTGATGATGACACTTGAATTTTTAACCTGGCCAATGTGAGGAATGGGAAAGTGAGTTAGCAGCTGGTTTGTGGGGAGGATGATATTTTGGGGACAAATTAAAGTTGACATTCAATCCATTATGCTCTCTAGATGGCTCATGAAAATCGAGCTGAAGTGAAAAGAGGAGCCAGGAGGAGGGAGAAAGACAGGACATTCGGACATTCTAGAGATAAAATGTAAAGATCCATGACGTTCAAGCTCTTTCTCTCTAGATAAGACGAGGCCTATTCTAGCAAAATTCTATGTGGGCCAATTTCAGATTGTAGCTATTGGTTTTCTTCTTTCTTTTGATATTGTGACTTATAATAAGAAATATATATTTGGTCTTTGTCCCTATTTCTGGCACAGAGCTCCCAAAACCCTTGAAATTTCCTAAAAGCTGAGCGTGATCAAGTTATCTTTTGTTATGTTAATGACATGACTTTTGAAAAGCAACTAAGGGTAGGGGCTGGTTGCCTGTGGAGCCAAAACTGATTAGAGGGTAGGAACTTTCCACCCAACCCTGACCTTGGGGTAAAGAGAGGGGCTGGAGATGGAATGCAGTCACCAATGGTCAGTGACTTAGTCTTGCCTATATGATGAAGCTTCTGTAGAAACCCAAAAGTACAGGTTTCAGAGAGTTTCTGGGTTGATAAGCGCATGGAGATTGGGGAGAGTGGTGCACTCAGAGAGCACAGAACTTCCATGCTCTTTCCCCATGCTTTGCCCTATACATCTCTTCTGGCTATTCGTGCATTACATCCTTTTATAGTAAACCAGTAATGTAGTAAGTAACTTGTTTCTCTGACTTCTGTGAGAACTCTAGAAAATTAACTGAACCCTAGGAGGGGGTCATGGAACTCTGTGATATATAAGCCAGTCAATCAGAAGTACAGGTCAGAACCTGGATTTATGCCTTGCATCTAAAGTCCAAGGAGGGTATCGCTAGAACCTCCAGTCTATAGCCAATGAATCAGAAGCACTTTTGCCTGGCATCTGAAGTAAGGGTGCAGGAATGTTGGGGGATGAGTCTTGTAGGACTGAACCCTTAACCTGTGGAATTTGATAGATACTCCCCTGGTAGATAGTGTCATAACTGAGTTGAGTTCTTAGACACCCTGCTGGTGTCCGAGACTTGCTTGGTCGTATGTGGGGAACCCCCCCGACAAATACACAGGTTGAGATTGGTCTCAAAACACCAAAGACTTTCCTTATTAAAAAATAAAATCATAGTTTTATTGATTCATAAAAAATTAAATATACAGCCTGATGTTTGTGAAGAATTCAGCCTGAAATTCTTGACCTCAATTTTCTTCTTTAAGAGAGAATTTTGTTAGTGACCAGAAGGACGCTCTGTGTGTTTGTCCAGAGAATGGACAATGCCCATACTCTAGAAGAATGAAAGACCCTAGATTTCTTGGAAGTGATTTTAGGATTGTCTTACTGTTTATCTTCCCAGGTCAACAAATTACTTCCCACCTCCTTTCCTCTGCCTCTCCAAAATCTAACCATTCATGCAAATTCTGTCTAAACACACCTCATCCTTGAAGCTTCCTCTTGTCTACACTCATATTTCTTTGTTCTTTAAACTCCTTTAGCAGTTTGTTTATAGCCATTGTTGACATCTATTTAGTGATGTGCAAGTCTCCTTGTTAGAGTCTAATATTTTTGAGAACTTAGACTGTCACTCATTTTCCCAGCCTCCAGGTACCTTGCACATACTAAAAGGTGGTTAAATGATTGGTGAATAAATATATGTGCAATCACCTAGTTTGCTGAGGACATCCTCTATACAAGGAAGTGTTCTAAACACGTTACACAGGCTACCTCATTTCATCTTTGCCATGACCCTTTGAGATAAGAACTGTTATTTTGCGTAAGAGAAGATGAGGGTAGGACTTACTCACTGGCCATTTAAGTAGCAGAGTTAGGATATGGCCCCAGGCACCCTGGCCCACAGATCTGAGCCTGTGATCTTAGTTATTGTGTATACTGTCCCTTGCTGGTACTATAGTACATGTTCCAATTTGCTTACCATATACAGTTGGGGGAGAAAGGGGCAAGATAAAGCTTAACGCACTGCCTTTGTAATTATGGATACATGACTTTGTACAAGTCATAAATAAATTTCTCAGGCTCCCCAGGTAAGATAAGTTAATAGTAGTATGTATTTTAGGAAATTTTTTGTGGGGATTAAATGAGATGATGCACATAAAGTGTGCATAATAAAAATGAACCTTTGGAATGATGGGAAGGGTCTTCCTAAGGTGTGTAACTCATATCATCCCCTTCCAAATCACAAGGTTACCTGCCATCTGGGAGTGATAATCTTGGCATCTGCCGTTTTGTGTTTGGTGCTACATTATTTTTCCTGAGAGCAATGATTTCCAGCCAGTATGAAGCTATCCAGTAACAGTTGTGAAAATACAGAAAGCAGCACTCATGCACTCTAGTGGGAATATGCAACAGGCCAAAAAGAAAACTGAAGACCTTATAATTTTAAAACCAAATATTGAATCTCCCTCAAATGTTTAATTGTAGGCATTTCTTAGTGTCTTATTATTGAGTGATCATCAACCCATTAATATTATACTTTACTCTGCGTGGTAGCACATTGATGGATTTTTCTTTCTCAACCAGCCTATCGTGTTGTATGTTGTCTGTAGCACTTGGAATGCAAAATTAAATAAACATACAGATAGGAAAGAAAGGTCATTTGAAAAAGATATATTTTGGTTTATTTATTTTAAAAGATCTTTTTTCATTCTTTGGGATTTTTCTGAAAAAAAAAGTACTTAATCTCAAAATTACAATAAGAAACAAAAAGATGCAAACTCCACTGAGGGAGATGAGATAAAATTGGTTGAAGAAGAAACATATGCTTTAATTCCCTTTTATTCCTCAGATAAAATAATTCACCTAATACTAATCGGTAAGCCAGGGAATGACAAGAGCAAATAATCATTTTATTGCAGTGAAACTTTGTGTGCAGAATTTCAGGACAGGACCTATTCTTATCCTTGAGGGGAAAAAAAGTTAAGTATCTGATTTACAATACCTACTTATCTCCTTAGAAGAATTTCTAGTGTTGGCAAGACCTCATATAACATTAATAACTTGAGTCAGGATTTATCAAGAGGTCTGGGGTACATATTAGTTTTTCTTTAACTTTTTCCTCACCTCTTTTGAATTATGGAAGTGGGAGCAATTTTTTTAAACTATTTGGTGGGTCTGTCACTTTGAGTAGTAGCATTTGCAGTGTATGCCTTGAGTTTGAATATGAATGTAAAACAGCTACAACCAAATGGCCTATAAGATATCATTAGTTTTTTTACACCATATCTGCGAGGGTATGACATTTTAAAATTTTACAGTGCAAAATATAAGCTTTCAAAATATTAATTGAAATGCAATAGGAAGTGAAGTAGCATATAGGGAACCTAGTTTACTGTTTTGAATTGCAGCCTTCATAAATCTCACTCTGCTAAAATGATGACACTTGTATTTTGCCTGCATTAAAATCATTTTAGGAGGTAATTGGTTTAGCTTATTGTAATACTGCCTGATAATATTTCTTTTGCTTTTCAAGCAAAGGGTAAGGTATCATTAAATTATTGTCGCATGGGGAAGTCATGTATTACAAATGTTATTGAGTACAGAATATAAAATGGACTCGAGAAAAATAAACGCACTTCACACAGGCGACTCACTGCACATTTCACTGCATTATTTAACTCATTCAAATATGCTTCTTGATGGACTAGAATTACTTGGTAACTCTTTTTAGTTATTTTTATTACTTTAAATTTATTGATTGAAAATATATACAAATATATAACATAAATCATAGAAAGATATATTTTGGATAAGTCACCTGATTCTACTTTAGTATTGAATTAGATGTGTTATTGTTTTGAGCATTTAAAAAATAAGGTATATCAAAGTAGAATTTTTGTTGTTGAGCCCGAATTTAGGGAGAGAATGCCTAGGTTTTTATAGCTTTATTGTAATTTTTTGAATTCCCATAGTCAGAAAAATTAAACTTTTTAAAACAAAGATTCTCACAATTACCTATAAGTACGATATATAAATACATATGTATACACACATATACGTATGTGTGTGTATATATACACCTATGTAATCGTATTTTCCAGTAATGATTCTTTTTAATGATTTAAAACATAATGCTATTGAACTAAATTGAGTATATATTTAACTAATTCATCCAATCAGCTAAACATTTTCCCTCCATAAAGATTAAAAAAAGAGAAAAATCAATAATCTATAGCTTTTCTTCAAGGCTAAGGTGAACTGGCTGAATTGACCAGTTCTAGGGGAACAGTTGGTTCAGAATTCACCACCCAGGAGTCTAAAGTTTCCCTGGCATCCAGCTTAATGTTGTGTGTACCAGTTGTATCCAGTCTTTTTAACAGTTCTAGCATGTGCTTTTTACTTACTTAGCCTGATATTTTACCACAATACCCAACTGGGGGTCAAGTGCCTTTTGAACTGTTGGCAAAGTCTCAATCAGCTAAGCACATAAAACGTGTAAATATGTTGGAAGAGATAATGGATGCACTGATGGATACCTCCCCAGCAAAAAAATCAGAGGCTGTCATTCAGCCTGCTGAAAGCAGGAATGGAAAGTAGGACTGACAGCACTGAGCAGGGAAGACAGAGCTGGAGTAGCTGAAGCAAGGAGGTAGGGGTAACAATCCTGGAGGTAGTCAACGGTTGGCTGCTCTATAGCATCCTAGTACCTAAATCTAAGCAATTTACCAGCTGGAGATGCTTGGGAAGGCAAAAGAATAAAATTGCTATACTTCTATCGCAACGTGGGTAAAATTAATGTTTAATTTTGAGAGCCAGTAGAAGACTATTCTTTAACTACCAGCATCTGCTATAATAAAATGATTTTATATATAAATACCATACTCTGTAGTTCATTTGGTTGGTTGGTTGGCTGTCAGGTTGTGGATAATGTGGGCTGGGTTTTTGTTTCTGTTTTTTATCGAAATATAGTTGATGTACAGTATTATATGTTTCATGTACACACATAGTGACTCACAATCTTTAAAGGTTATATTCCATTTATAGTTATTGTAAAATATTGGCTATATTTCCTGTATTGTATAATATATCCTTGTAGCTTATTTATTCTATACATAGTTTGTACCTCTTAACCCCATAACCGTATTTTGCCCCATCCTTTTTCTCTCTCCCCAGTGGTAACCACTAGTTTGTTCTCTGTATCTGTGAGCCTGTTACTGTTTTGTTATGTCACTAGTTTGTTGTGTTTTTTAGATTCCACATATACATGATATCACATAGTACTTGTCTTCATCTGATTCATTTAATTTAGTATAATATCCTCCAAGATTCATCCATGTTGTTACAAATGGCAAAATTTCAATCTTTTATATGGCTGAGTGTATATATATATATATATATATATATATATATATATATATATATATATATACCACATCTTCTTTATCCTTTGATCTGTTGATGGACACTTAATTTGCTCCCATATCTTGGCAATTATAAATAATGCTGATATGAATACTGGAGTGCATGTATTTTTTCTAATTAGTGTTTTTTTTTTCCTTCAGATACATACCCAGGAGTGGAATTGCTGGGTGGTATGGTAGTTCTGTTTTTAGTTTTTTGAGAAACCTCCACACTGTTTTTCCAGTGCCTGTACCAGTTTATATTCCCATCAAAAGTGTACTAGGGTTCCCTTTTCTCCACATCCTCACCAACATTTGTTATTTGTGTTCTCTTTGGTGATAGCCATTATGAAAGGTGTGAGGTGATAACTCATTGTAATTTTAATTTACATGTCTCTGATGATCTGATGATTCATGATGTTGAGCATCTTTTCATATACCTGTTGACCATCTGTATGTCTTCTTGGACTGGATTTTATGAAATTAAGTGAACTTTAAGACTGAAAAAACTAAACATCTTGGCACATGGGGATTTCAAAGCTAATTCATTTGTGACACATCACACAGTCAATACCTCAATCAAAGTACAAAGGGAAAATATCCAGACAACTGAAATATAAACATGAGAAGCACATGTGAGATATAGCAAGCTTTAAGGTAGTTGGCCATTGCAAGTGATAAGACAGGAAGCATTACAGAGCCAAATCAGCTAAAACAAACAGTACCAATTAAAAATAGGGCCTAATGGAAACTATTTATTTGTCAGCTCTTGACTCTGCAGATATGGAAAGTCTATTTGCTACAGAGATTTGTTCGTGGTTTTAACTATATTTAAGCAAGAATTTTAAATATTTTGAGATTTCAACTCAGCAGAAGTATTAGAGGTTAGGAGAAAAAAAATTAGTATCATTAAATTTAATGGATTGTCTAGGCTTTTGATGTTTTTAATTTCCATGGTTTTGGTTTTCCTTCTGCTTTAATACTCAGTTCTTTTATCTGTGGAAATTATTACATTCTATCTTTCTTAATTATTTACTCTAATGAATGGAAGTAGTGACACTGATGTAACTGGATAAAAATCATCCAGAAATATTTGATTTCGATATATCATGGTACCATCAAGGTACCATTGTAAGCATGGCATGTTTAGAAAATTTTCCTGATATTTTGTACACATACACTATATATCTATGGCAAAAATATTTGATTACATATTGTTTTTGTCACCATCTCTCTTTTATGTATATAATTAGCTGACCATGAAAATTGTAAAATATATGTTGACCCTGACAGTTAAGCTCTGAATTAGAACCAGGTATCCCAACTTTTAGTATAACTCTTTGTCTTATTATACACATGATCTCGATCAAGGCATTTACTTCTCTGAGTCTCAGTTTCCTCATTCTCAGGAATAAAGAATGTCTTTCTTGTTGATCTTGCTGTGGGGAGCAAGTGCTATAAGGTATGTTACTCTACTTTGATATATGTATGAATTAAAACTCAACAGTCTATGGACAAATGAGCTTGGCGTCCATCTTCGATAAAATCCTAGAATGGAATAGAAAGTAGAGTTTACTTAACCTAAAATGTATCTAATCTCTCTTCCTTGTTTCATGGAATTTTTTTTTCTTGGTCAGGAAAACATAAAAAATATTAGATCTAAGCTTAAAGACACTTGATAGAATCTCTTTTGACCTTTCTGTGGACAGATTTTATAAATATAGTGAATTCAAGAAAAAAGAAGTAGAACTAAAATTTGCTGAGCACCTCTCTCTGTGTCGGTTACAGTGCTTGATGATGACATACGTTATCCTGTGTAGTTCTCCCAACCTTGTAACTAACCTCTGGGGAGCAGTATAACATGGGTGGATGAAAGTACATGCTCTGAAATTAGAATACCTCCTTTAAATTCCAGCTCTTTCACTTCCAAGCTGTGTGACCTAAAGGAAGTTATTTAACTTCAGTCTGCCTTAGTTTTTTTCACCTGAGGCACATTGAAGTTGTAAATAAAATAGTTTATACCTTCATGGGATTATCCTGAGGATTAAATGAATAAATACCTGTAAAACCCCTTACGATACTGCCTGGCTCATGGTTAACAGTTAATATATAATGATTGCCTGCAGGTTTTTTTTAAACAATTATTAAACGTTAACTCAGAAAACTGTAGCTCATTAAGAAATTTGCCCAAAGTCCCACAGAAATGGAAAAACGGAGCAATGATTCAGGTCTGTCTGAATCAGACCCACTGCCTTGTATGGCTCCAACACTTTATTCTCTAAACACCTCCGTAGTGTGCTATGTGGACTACTGGACTCTGTTGAAGGTATGAGATGATGGAGCAGGTGTGTATCACAGCACTGCAACCAACTAAGTATGCAGTGTTTGATATTTCTGTGCTCAGAATTCCTTCAGCCTCCCCACCACTGGAAACTTCCCACTCCACTAGACATGACTTTCTGTGATCCTGGTCTTCTGTCATCTTCTCTAATATTTCTATCTTTCTCTTTTTCTCTCTCTCTTTCTCTCTCTGTCTCTCTGTCTCTCTCTCTGTCTCTGTCTCTCTCTCTCTCTCTCTTCCCTCTTCTTCTCTATTCTTACTATCCCTCCTCTCTTTTATGATCTCCCTCACCTTTGCAGTCTTGGTAACTTCTTATGCTGAGTGGTTTTGCTTCTACTTTGCTTACTTGTCCTTTTTCAGCACATTTCTTACGTAAAAGAGACTTGGATACTGACTGTCACATACCTTCCCAGCTGTGCATCTGACCGTTTTGCTTTCCAGCTCTAAAATCTGGGATATTCTTCTCTTACCTCCAGAATAAAATTTTAACTCTTTCCAATGGGATTTAAAGACCCATTTTTTTTTCCAATCTGTATCTTAGCTGTTTTTCTAGCATGACTTTCATTATCACAAAAAAGTGAAAAAGAAAAGTGAAGAAAAAAGTTTTAAAAACCACTTATATCCACACCAAGATAAGACATGTTGCTCTTTCAATGTCTGTCCTTACAACTACATCTTATAAATATAGTAACATGTATTTTATTATATAAAAACTTAAACTCACTTCATATTCTTTTTTGTAACCTATTTTTAAGAAATGAACAGTATGTTGTTTTCTTATATCAATAAGTATTCATCTACAATATTATTCTTTTTTAACTTTTTTGCAGGGGGAGGTGATTAGGTTTATTAAATATTATTCTTAATGGCTGAAGAGATTGTTGATAGAAACCCCTAACATTAATTTTCTCAATCTATGTACCTGAATATTTAGGCTTTTCCCAATTTTTTAACATTATGAGCAAGAATGTTATAAATGTCTTTATAGCCAGAGCATTTCATATCTCTTTACAGTTTTCAGTATAAGTTTACAAATGCAGAATTGGTGGATCAGTGTGTTGTTGTAAAAATTGTTTCACTCAAACCTTGAGTAGGACTATATGTTATCAAGTTGTAAATATTTGTCAAATTTTTGGTGAAAATTATATTTCATGGCTGTACCTAATGTTGCGTAACTTTTTCAAGAACTTAGCACATTTGGGTAGTTTTCATGTATATTTCAGTATTTCAGTGGGACTGGGTGATCTACAGTCCACAGTGGTCTGTTGCCATCCATGACAGAAGCTCTGGAATGATCTCTCTAAGAGAATTGATATGTTGGGAGTTGTGATTGTGACTAGCATGTTAGAAAGCTCCAAAGTAGTTGAGTTGTGTCTGCCCACATGTCTAGAGTAGTCACTGTGTTAGTGTCCAGACCAGTCCCCTCTGAGCCATCAGTGTGCATAGTAGATTACATGTCCTGGTGGCCAGTTTGCACTGTTCATGTGCATGGGACTGTTCAGGAGTCCCAAGACAAGCTCTAACTGTCTCTAGAACACTCAGTATATCTTGGCTGTCGAGTTGGGATAACTCTCCAGAAAGTCAGGGTGTCGTCACCCATGTCTTTGTTTTATTGCCAAACTTCCTCACTAGTTTGTACAAAGATAGGTTTCTCTAGTTGGGAATAAAACTGTTATCCAAGAGAGGATACTAGAAGTGGATTCACCTTTCCTTTTGTAATTCTGGTTAGATGAGCAGGAAGTGAGGTTCTACCCAGAGCCCAGGTTGGCTAAGAGTCCTGAAAATACTATGAAAAAGGCCCTTTCGATACTTTATACTGCTAACAGAGCACTTTAAATTGTATTGTGATAGACTTTAGACTTTTTGACATGGCTTATAGGGACTTTCTTGTGTGACCATGTCTTAGAGTGGATTCCCCAGAAGGAGACACTGAAATGAGGATTTGAGCAGTTCATTTGGTGGATGAAGGCAATGCTGACAGAGAAGTGGGGAAATAAGACATGGGAGAGGAGTCAATAATTGGTTTCTTATCAAATATTATTATCATTTTACATGAAAGAAGACATGCTTATAGAAACTAACTCATTCACCAAAGGTCACATGTGTAGTAATTGATGGAAATAGATCTTGAACCCTGGTCTTTGTGCCTCCTTCTCCAGAGCTATCTACCACACCACACCACTCTCTGTTATTACTGAAGTGAGAGAGGAAAAACACGATCTCCTTTTTAGATACTAATGCAGACCCTCCCTTGCAGAAGAATGCTGACAAGCCCTCTGTAATTTATATTTGAGAACAAATTTAAATGGTATGATCAAGAGCACACAGATATTGAGAAACGGGATCTGGTTAAGAACGTAGGGCTTTGATATTCCATGATGCTCTTTGCCCCACACAATCTGACTGCTTTTCCTGGGAAGGAAATATAATGATGCTTTTATGTTCCTGGCCAGGAAATGTTTATAAATCATAATGTACCATTTGCAAGTGATGTTACCTTATGAATATTAAAAGACTAGGAAATGGCATTGGCTTTTGTTGAAAACCTTGAGTGACCCTGTAACAGACACAATAAATGATTGCTTTTATTGCAGTGCCCTCTAAATATTATTAAAACTCTTTATAGTAGGCAATAAATAATGGCAAACGAATCCATGATTTATAGCAATTACAGTACAGATGAGTTGGATTCATGTGCTGCACTGTAATGAAGATAATAGCTCAAAACACACGAGAAACAGTCACTCAGTGAAATATGAGCTGATTTGCATGATCCATGTCCCTCGAGTAACCTGTAATTGGCTATTATGAAATGGACTAAGAATGATTTGGTCTGCAAATAAGAGAAGTGGTACAAAATTACCATATAATCTGTGTGAATTTTTTTTTTATTTTTAAAAACTATTTTTATGGCGTATGGGATCTGTGACCCTGTATTTGACATGCGTGAGTATTCAACAGTTAAGAACCATGCATCTCTCCTTTGAAATTGGTATCACTTCAACTTTATTCATAGTAAACATACAAAATTGCTATCTTTTAGCTTCAAAATGTACTACATTCTTTCAGAGTAACCGTTTTAAGAATAGATTTTGTAGGTGAGGCTAAAAAAGCATGAGATTTCTAAACAAAGGAATTCAAAATTTATGTGCAACTTATTTGGCAAAGCAAATTTAGGTAACTTATATTGATATTTTAGATATCAGGAAATTGCTAATGAAAACTTGGCTTTCTTGAGTTTTTTCATGTTCACCTAAGTCTCTTTTTGACTCCTCCCAATAGAAAGCCACACTAACGCAATAACAGTCCACGTGAAACTTCTTTTCTTGGTGGAATAAGCTGCCATTTTTGAAAGGCAGCAAAGGGAGCTGTGCCAATACGGTATTTCATGACTAGACCGTCTGTCACACTCCTGAAATCTCACTCTCATTATCACACAAATAACCCAAGGGATAGAGCTAGTCCCACTGGCAAGGGGGATCATCAGTGTTTATCCTAAGCTATTGTTACAGTGGCCATAATGGGAAAAGGTATACCATAATTAAGAGCTATAGCCAACTAATTAAGTCAAATTACATCTAATTATAAATCCAATAATCTATGCCAAAACTAGTTGTTGATAGCTAAGGGAAAAATAATACAGTTTTAATTAACCTCCATTATGAATCACTATTTCAAGATTTTTTTTATTAAAAATATTTTTCTAGGATAAATACTATGGCTTTCTTCTATCTAATGTTTCTGTTTAGGAATAAATAAAAAATCAAAAATTATTTTAATAAAGAAAACTTTGCCCTTAAAATTTATAAATTAATTATGTTAATTATTAACTATTTCTAGAAAATTTGAAAGGAAAATATAAGCTAATACTGGTGCTGGATAATTATTTAATAAACTATAATAAAATATTCCTGGAACAAATTAACAAGGATATGTAAAAGCTGGAAATGGTCAACAGTGGACTTATTAAATAATGAGATGGAAAGTAAGGTGCACATAATGAGAAAATGTGAAGCTATGTAATCTCCAAGATAACAAGGGACAAATTAATAACTTTCCAAATAATTGAAAAATGGAAATAAGGAAAATGCTGACAAGCAGTTTTAAATATTCACCATGGATTTGAGCAAAAATACATTAAAAATATTAGTTTAGCATAAGGAGCTTACTAATCATAAAGGTGATTAATATTACATAATCTCCTGCAGAAAGCTATGAAATTTTAATCTCAGGGTATCTTTAAAATTAATACATATGTGTGTAAATAAAACATCCATATGAAATATCTGGAGACTGAGCATGAATAACAGCTCTAAGTGTCTCTTTTCCCTCTAATGTTGCTTGATAATTCAAAGAAAATGAAAGTCTAATTTTGGCTTATGGATGATTACTTAGGGATAAATCCAATTTGAAGTACATCAACCTACCCTCTTCTAGGTAAGAAATGTGATAAGCTATACATCATGTAACCACAGATACCTAAAATAAAGAGAGATTTCTCAAGCTTGTGCATCGATGCTCCTAAGATGACAAGGCTAGTATGCTGGGATTTCACAACTGGATTGTTACAATACCTGATGTCTAAGCTTAACGACATATTCATGTGTTTATTAAATAAACACCTATTAGCCAACTGCTATGTGTCAGCCATTGCGCTAGACAGATGTGTAGACCACGAAGTATAAAAAAGACTCAACTGTTGACCTCTAGAAATTATGGAATAGAAGGAAAGATAAGATCTGTACAAAAATTACTGAGTTAAAAAGAATTAGAAGTATCATGACAAAGACCAACAAAGTGCTGGGGTTTCAAGAACTAAGTAACCATTTGTTGGAAATGATATGTCAGGAGATTTCATAACAATTACACTATTTAATAATCATGAAGAATAGGTAAGACTTGGATAGAAAAGAAGATTGTCAAAGGTAATTCTCTGCAAACCAAGTGAGAATGATGAATTTAAAGAGCTTTACTGTTAGCCATTGTTGTCTTTGTTTTTCTTGTTCAGTTCAATCACACATGCTGAATTATGTGCCAAGCTCTACAGTAAAGATGAAACATTTATAGTCTTATCCTTACATAGAGTTAAACTTTATTGAATTACAAGCTTTGTACTGGTGAGCCTTTCTTCTAAAAGAGTATAGACATTTTCTCTTTTCACTCTCTCTTCTCTTCTGAGGGGATTCAATCCATACCCCTAACTTTTATTATCATCTACATAGCTTATAAATTTCTTTGGCAACCTAGAATTCTCTTCAGGGTTCCAGGCCATATTTCAGCTGCCTACTTGATATCTCATGCACCAAACTAAAACTGTCTAAAACAGAATTTTTAATCTTTCCCCCTAAACCTGGCCTTCCCCCTGTATTTCCTCTCTCGATAGATGACCCCAAGATCCATCTAGTCTTGCAAGTCTGAGACCAAGGAATCATCTTGAATGCTTACCTCTCATTACATGCCATAATAAATTTACCAACAATTCCAATAATCCAACTTCACTATTAAAAATCTCTTATATTTGTCCATTTCTCCTCATGTTACCTGATAATAAACTGATCCACATTACCATTTTCTTTCATATGGACCACTGCATTACATTATTTTCTTAATGTCAATTTTTGTCTCTTTCCAGTTTATTCCCCTTAAACCAACTGGAGTGATTTCTGTAAATTGAAATCTTATCACGTAACTTTCTTGCTTAAACCTTCCAAAGGCCATCAGAATTAAGTCCACATTTGTAAATAAGTGTATAAAGTCTTTCATGATCTGATCTCTGTCTTGTTCTGCAACCTGATCTCAAAGTGGACTCTCCTTACTGTCTTGGGTGTAGCCTTTATTCAGGTTCTCAGATGTGCCATTCTCCCTCCAGCGTCATAGTTCCTCTGCATATGCTTTTCCCTGGCCTGGATAGAGTCCTTTCTGCCACACCCACTGCCTTACTTTCAACTGATTTATTTCTACTATTTATCAGATCTCAGCTTGAATACCACTCCATTAAGAAAACTGTACATCACCACCAGTATTTTTCCTTTGTGATTTTTTTTACCTATTTACATACAATTCAATGGTGAAAAGTCAAGTTAGATAATGTGAAGATGGATTTATAGTTTAACATGGTGAAAAGCATATGCATTTATCTCTTCTCCTGCTCCCACACCACTCATTCAAAATGTGTAAACACATAGGAACAAAGAGAATAGGACATAAATCAGTGGTAGACTACAAAGTTAAACCTGATAATTGGGGATGGAAAGTAAACTGAATGAGTTGAATCTGTCTTACAGGAGCAGGGATTGATATCACCTAAAAGATCATACAGTTAATATCATATTCAATGGTGAAAAGCTGACAGCATTCCCTCTAAGATCAGGAACAAGACAAGGATGGCCACTCTCACCACTTTATTCAATATAGTTTTGAAAGTCCTAGCTACAGCAGTCAGAGAAGAAAAAGGAATAAAAGGAATCCAAATTGGAAAGGAAGAAGTAAATATGTTACTGCTTGCAGATGACATGAAACTATACATAGAAAATCCTAAAAATCCTACCAGAAAATTAGTAGAGTTCATCAAATAATTTGGTAAAGTTGCAGGATAAAAAGTTAATGTACAGAAATCTATTGCATTTCTTTATACTAACAATGAAATATCAGAAAGAGAAATTAAGGAAACAGTCCCATTTACCATCACATCAAAAAGAATGAAACATCTAGAAATAAACCTAACTAAGGAGGTAAAAGACTTGTACTCAGAAAACTGTAATATACTGCTGAAAATAATTGAAGGTGACACAGACAGGTGGAAAGATATATCATGTTCTTGGACTGGAAGAATTAACATTGTTAAAATGGTCACGCTATGCAAGGCAATCTACAGATTCAATGCAATCTCTATCTAAACACCAAGAGCATTTTTCACAGAGATAGGACAAATAATTTTAAAAATTTTGTAGAAACACAAGAGACCCCCAAATAGCCAAAAGGATCTTGAGAAAGGAGAATAGAGCTGGAGGAATCACACTCCCTGAATTCAGACTATACTATAGAGCTACAGTAATCAAAACAGTATGGTACTGGCACAAAAACAGACACATAGATCAATAAAACAGAATAGAGAATGCAGAAATAAACCTATGCACTGATGGTCAATTAATTTACAACAATATAGGCAAGAATATACAATGGAGAAAAAACTCTTTTCAGTAAGTGGTACTGGGAAAATCAGGCAGCTACGTGACATAAAAGAATAAAATTAGAACATTCTCTAGCACCATATACAAAAATAACTTGACAATGAATTAAAGATATAAATATAAAATTGGAGACCATAAAACTCCTAGAGGAAAACATAGGCAGAACACTCTGACATACATTGAAGCAATATTCTTTTTCTATGTAAGGAAATAGAAGCAAAAATAAATAAATGGAACCTAATTAAACTTAAAAGGTTTTGCACAGCAAAGGAAACCATCAACAAAATAAATAGACAACCTACTGAGTGGGAGAAAATATTTGCAAATAATATGACCAATAAGAGGTTAATATCTAAAATATACAAACAACTCATACAACTCAACATCAAAAAAAAAAAAAAAAAAAAAGCTAAACAACTCAATTTAAAATTGGGCAGAATAACTGAATATTTTTCCAAAGAGGATATATAGATGGCCACATGAAAAGATTTTCAACATTCTGTTAATCAACAGAAATTCAAATTAAAACCACAATGAGATATAACCTCACACCTGTCAGTTTGGCTGTCATCAAAAAGAACACAAATAACAAATATTGGTGAGAATGTGGAGAAAAGAGAACCCTCATATACTGTTGATGGGAATGTAAATTGGTGCAGCCACTGTGGAAAACAGTGTGGAGGTTTCTCAAAAAACTAAAAATAGAACTACCATATGACCCAGCAATTCCACATCTGGGTATACATGTATGTGTATATGTGTATGTGTCTGTTCAGATTAGAAAACTAATTTGAACAGAAACATTTACCCCAGTGTTCGTAGCAGCATTATTTATAATTTCCAAGATATGGAACTAACCTAATTATCCATCAACAGATAAATGGATCAAGAAGAAAAGAAGTGGTATATATATGTGAATATTATATATATATATGTGTGTGTGTGTGTGTGTGTGTGTGTGTGTATATGTAATGGAACACTATTCACCCATAAAAAGGACAAAATTTTGCCATTTGCAACAACATGGATGGACTTGGAAGGTATTACACTAGGTGAAATAAGTCAGATAGAGAAAGACAAATACTGTATGATGTCACATTTAGAATCTAAAAAATAAAACAAACTAATGATTATAACAAAAAAGAAACAGACTCACAGACATAGAAAACAAACTAGTGATTACCAGTGGGGAGAGGGAAGCAGGGCACGGCAAGATATGTGTAGGGAACTAAGAGGTACAAACTATTATATATAAAATAAATAACCTACAAGGATATATTATACAACACAGGGAATATAGTCAATATTTTGTGATAACTATAAATGGGGTATAAACTTTAAAAATTTTGAATCACTCTGTTGTATACCTGTAACTTATATAATACTCTACATCAATTATACTTCAATTTAAAAATATAAATAAATATAGACCAAAATAAAAAGATATACAAAGATACAATTAAACAAATATGGCTTCCTTGGCTCTTCACAGGATTCACTGGAAGTTACATGGTCAAGGCATTTCTTGAGGAATAAGGGGTAAGCAGGTGAGAGGAGTTCAAAAAGTACAGGCTCATTGATTTTGCAGCACTGGGCTAAAATTTAGCTATATTAACACTCAAGGGTTTATAATTCATAACTAATAACACATGATGGAAGTCTTCCTATGCTACAGTCCATACTTCCATGTTCTAGTTCTTGTTCTTCATTAAGCCAACGTCTGGTCTTCCAAATCAAGGCACAGGAACCGAAATAACATCACACATCTCCAAAACAATGTTGGAAAGAAAAAGGAATTGAAACAAAACCTTCAAAGTTCTAAAGGGAGATTGATTTCTGATGAGATTTTATGACCAGTGTGACAAGCAATAAAGTATGAGAGTAGAATAAAAAGACATTTTCAGAGATGTAAGTCATCAAAAGTTTTACCCTGAACGAACACTTTCTTGGGAATCTGGAGGATGTATACTCCATCAAGAAAGAACAGGTTTTAGAATCTAGGTAACAGAGGCTCCTACACAACAAAAATCCAAAGGGATCTTCCAGGAAATGGCAAGGGAAAACCTCAAAACAAGAGCTGTGCACATATTTGAGGATGAGGACAGAAGGATCCTGGAAAAAAACAGGACTGATTGACTACCTAACTAATTTGGCCTTGTAGAAAACAATATAACTGAAAATAATAAAAAGGCATTTTTTGTTTCTGAAAAAATAAAATGAAGTACAACAGAGAAAATGTAATTATGTTATTTTGCTAACCAGTCAATATTGTTGATAATGTCACAATAGTATAAACATTGGGATAACAGGCAAGAGGTTGTAAAGTGTAAGAAAGCCAAATTCTTGTCTTCTAAAATATGCATTTATCCTTTTAGCTTACAATGTCATTTCTAGGAGTCTGTCTCAAAAAATATTGCAAAAAATTTTAAATGACTTTTACTCAGTGTTATTTACTCTGATATTATTTGTAACAGCAAAAATGGATATGATTCAATTGTTCTTTAATAGAGAACTCATTTAATAAACAATGGTACATTCTCACAATAACATATAATGCAGCTACAGAAAAGGAATAAGATCTAGACATTGTTAAATGACAAAAATCAAGGTAGAGATATTATTCTTCATAGAACAATTACGACTAAAAAATACAAAGCAAATAACTGAATCACCATTTTATAATTGCTCAAGAAATAAATGATTCAGGATAAAATCGTCATTGCAAAAGACCATTAGAAAAAAGGTTTAATACTTAATTCTACAGTAGAGAGATCAGAGTGTCATTCCCTGCTCTCACTTTTCAATCACAGCATCTACTGAGTGTGGGAGAACCAGATTTTATCCAAATACTGTATACCTCTCGCGGTCTGGAGAGAAAACTTAAGCCACCATCTTAAATTCAACTTTTTTAACTTTTTAAATTTATCTTAAAATTTTAACATAAGCAGTACATTCTACTCTATAATATATGCACTTGTTTTAAGAGAGCATTATCACTGTTTTAATTATATACCACTGAGCAAACTTGATGCTCCAGAAATATGCACCTTATCTTTTCTGTAGTTTCACATACTTTCTGCCTTTCTAGCTTAAATAAAATTTTCCATCATAATCTCTTTAGCATGTGTTAGTAAGTGAGAGAGAGAGAGAGAAAGTGTGTGTGTGTGTGTGTGTGTGTGTGTGTGTGTGTGTGTGTGTGTTTGTGTGTGTGTGTGTGTGTGTGTGACAGGGAGAGAGAGAGAGGTGAATCAGCCAGTGTAGGCAACATTTTGATTTTGATGGTAAAAACAGAATTGAAGAGAGTATCTAAGATGACACTATGAATGCCTTCTTTGTTAAGTGGATGAATTTTAAGGTAAAGAAGATATAGGATTGTTAGCAAGTAAGAAAAGGTAACTGGCAGAGTAGGGATAGAAGATGACAGAAAGCAGGACTGTTTAATGGAACAGTGCAAAAGAGGGAAGGAGAGAAATAGCAAAGAATGCAGAAAAGATTGCTGAAAATATAGTGGCTCAGTAAGCTGTCTGTGGAATGCAAATATTTGGTTAAATTTTCACCAAATCAAAATATGTGAGATTCACTTTTATCTCCAACTCCTAAATTCTAATTTACCCTCTGGAGAATTGGTTTAGCTTTCTAGAGTATCTCAGTCTATTTTAATTTAATTTCACCTGTATAAAATTGTAGTAGCTAAAATTTAGTGCTTACTGTGTACCAGACACTGTTCTAAGTACCAAGAATGTGTTAACTCAAATAACCCCTTGGGAAATACTGGATAGTATTTTTATCTCCAAATCCTAAAGCAGGTACTAAGAGAGAGTGGTTAAGTAATTTGCACAAGTCAGACATCCAATAAGTTGTAGAACCAGAATTGAAACACAGGCATTCTAATTCCAGAACTTGCATGCTTAATCAACCTAATACAAGCAGTTAGTTTTGAAACCTTATGAATTACCATTGTTAAATCTTTACAATAATCTGTTTTCTGACTTCTAACACATCTTTAAAACAACAGCAAACTAAAGCAACTTGAGCAGAATGAATGTACAACAAGTAGAAGGAAAACCATTTTTTTAAAGAAAAAATTTAAAACAATGTGTATTCCTAATGTAGAGTATGCCATTCTTAAGAGAAAAACAATACTATTCGGTGTGGTAATTTACTAATATAAATATAACCAGTTAATTTCAGAGTTATGCAAGATAACTGATCAAGGTCCTAAATGAGCCATAGAAAATTTGTTTCACATATAAATTCAATTGTGTTAATAATGGTCATTTATCAGTGTCAGCAATGGCAGGAGGAATAAAATTCGTGACTTCTATTAATAAGTAAATAAAAGTGGGATTTTCTATTACTGAACAAAGATCATGTTAAAACATTAAATTGCAAAAACTATTTTAGTCATAAAATGCATAGTTTTTCATCTGATTAGTCCCCATACATAATGATAAAAGCCTAATATTTATTATTAAGTATGTGCTGGATATAGTAAATATCTTGCTCTAAAATCTTTTTGGCATTTCTAGCTATGGATATTATTCCGGAGAAATTATTTAATTGCATTTTGGGCATGTTCTTATTTTTAGAAAAAAAAGTTTATTTTTTACTTCCTTTTTTTCTTAGTATTATGTACAAAAACTAAATCACTTGAAAAAAAGCATAGGAGCTTATGATTTCCTTTTAAATAGAATAAAATGTTCACATGTTCTACACTGGTGCTATCAACTAAATCTCTTAAGAATCATGTAATTGAACTGACATTTAACTTGGCAATTAAGGAAATTATCTTAGCTTCTTGTTTGATTTACATTGGGAAGTTGGTGTTTTTAGGTTAACTGAGAGTTGATACTTTAAATGATGGCAAATATCCAGAGTCAAGTGGATTTGCTTATGGAAGACTTCTGCTTCAAGCTGGAATAGACTAGCTAGGACAGACAATATGTCTACCAAAAATCACTAGAATATTCAGATCGATCGATCTATCTATCTATTTATCTGTCTATCTATCTATATCTGTATTTGAGGCATCGTAGGGCCACTCAGGCAACCAAGACTTGAAAAACTGAGATCCCAGAAGAAGGAGAACCACAGAAAAGTGAACCGATGTTCTTTGAGTTATTTCTTCACCATAAGCATTTCTATATCTTGGTTCTTATTGAGAGACTGAATCCAAGCAGAAGGCCACGGTGAAGAGCTAGAGTTGTCAGCAGACCACAGTCTCTCAAGACTAGAGAGACATGTCAGGAGATCAGGACCCTGTGATTAGAGGGGCTGAGATCCAGGTGAGATGAGAGGCACTGAGCAACAACCCCAATTCTCAGTGCTTTTCCCCTCTAGACATTTGTCCTATTTTTAAGCTTCTTAGAGAAAGTCGCTAAGAAGCTAACCAGAAAACCATTGAAAAGGTGAATGGAGTTAGAAATAATTAATAAAATTAGCAAGTTCACTGAGTACAAGGTTTATCAATGAATTCCTACATTATGGAGTGAACTGTGTCCCCTCAAAATTCATATCTTGAAGTGCTAACCCCCAGTACCTCAGAATGTGACTCTTTTTGGAGATGGAGTCTTTAAAGAGGTAATTGAGTTAAAATTATGTCATTGTCAGTCCTAATCCAGTAAGACTGGTATCCTTATAAGAAGAGGAGATTAAGACACAGTGACACACAGAGGGAAGATAATGTGAAGACACAATGAGAACTAGCCAACTACAAGTCAAGGAGAGAACCTCAGAAGAAACCAACCCTCTGACACCTCAATATCATACCTCTAGCCTCCAGAATTTTAAGAAAATAATTTTTTGTTGTTTAAGCCACCCAGTCTGTGCAATTTTGCTATGACAGCCCTAGAAAACTAATATATTCTATATGTCAGTGATGAATAAGAATTGTACATTTTAAAATAATGACATTTCAATAACCTCCCCCCCCAAATCATTAAAACCTAGGAATAAACATAAGTACACAGTTCTTTCTTCTATGTGAACTGTATTCCATTACCCAACAAATACTTCCTTGAATCCTGCTTATTTTGGGCATTTCATAATTTCAGGAGCAGTCCTAGGTTATGTATCTTCATCAATTCATTAGGCTTTCATTCTTCCAAAAGTTCACAGTCACAGAAAACTGAGATTGTCCCTATAAAGGTCAGAGTCTTTAGCTTCTTTTCCCCAAACAGTAATTATTATAAAATTCTTCTATGTTACTTTAATTGAAATGGCCATTAACGAATGTACAGTTCTTAAGACTGAAAAACAAAAATAATGAAAGTATTGAAAGAAAATTCCAAAAAACTTGTTCACAATTTTCACGTAGGAGCCGTCTTCCTAAATGAAAAGTGAAACACAAGCCATTGTGGAAAACACTGGTAGATATGACAACATGAATATTAACATTTTCTGCACAGCTAGAAACGTCTCAACAAAGTTAAAAGTTAAATGAAAGATCAGAAGAAACGATTTGCAATATACAAAGAGTTCCAGTGAATAAATAAGAAGACTCTCAGTTCTCTATTTCAAATATGGCTTATGTAGACAAGGTATTAATACTCAGAGAAGAAACATGTTAAGCACTGGGAATACAAGGAAAAATAAGGCATAATTATTGCCATCCAGAGGCCAACACTCCAATGGTGGAATGTTTGAATAAGCAAACAGTTATGAGACAAAGTCAGTTAGTATAATGAAGTTGTGAACACATTTTTATGGTTACATAGAAATGAGAGGGCCTAATCTGAATTGAGGTCAGTGAAATGTGATGTGGAGAAGAAAGCAAAAGGTGAGGGATGATGTCACATGGAAAGGGAAACATCAGCAATCTCCTGAAGGCAGAGGAAAAAGAAACTAGGCAGGTAACAAGTTGGCAGGAGTTTGAGGCAAGGCAATGGAGTGAGTAAGGAAAGACATTTCAGGCAGAGGGAATGACTTGTAAAATGTCAAGTGTTTTGGGATACTTTGGAGGGAAATGAAGAAAAACATACACAGATTAAAAAATCCCCTCTCTAAAGAAGCAAAGCAAACTTCCACATTCTGGCTGTTGGGCTGTGAACATTCTTCATTGTACACCACCACTGATGGTAAGGAGGTAGCATCTAGGTGCTAACTTAGGATATTTCTGTGCTGGGCTGAACCATGCAGGCCTTAAATCAATGAGGATTGAGTTCTGCTATAACTTTAGGTTCATTAAGTTGTTATTTCTAATGTTAAATTTCTTTTTCCTTCAAGTACTGACCCGTTTCTTCTCTCCTGAAACCTTTCATTTCAGCCCTGTTTTCAAAACAAGGTCTCGTATACCATGCTACTTACTCTTTACCCGGAATCTCCATCCCTGCCAGAGTAGATAATTCTTTCAATCACAGCAATTACTAGATTGTTTACTTTAAATGTATCTCTGTAAACACAACAAGCTGCATTCGAAAAACAAGAGTGGCAATTACAGAAACTTTTTTTCGTTTTGTTTCAAAATGACTCATCCTATCTGATGAGTGAACCTCAGAGAAGCAGACTGGGTCTTTGTTTACTATCCAGTGGAGCCTATTAAATTACTCTTCTCTGTTGACACACTGTTTTATAAAGTTAAATTTCACCAAAATTGACTTCCAAACAATTGATTATGAAATCTAATCACAAGCACTTACCTATTGAAGGCCCCCATAAGCATAGCTAAATTATGGCTTTTTCCAAATTTGTATTAGATTAAATTATCTAGGATTTTCCTGAAGTTTATATTCTATATTCCTTGGTATTATAATGCAGAGAAATAGAAATTGGAAGATCCTCATAAAAACCTAATAATGACCTAAATTATTGGTGAACTATAAAGTCCGAAAATTGATTTAGTTAAAAATTATTTGTTAGTTATCTTCAGTTCAATTTTGCCATTAGAAAATAAATCCCCTAGAAGAGGCATTTCCTTCAAGAATAGTAAATACATTTTATATGCAATTTCTTTTCTATAAACACAATCTATTTCTTAACATAATATCTGTGAAGAATTCAAATTGGCTAATTTTAAAATGTAAAAATCAGCTATATAAAAGAAAATGGTTACAATACGGTTATATTGTTCATTCTTTCATTTTGATGTATAATCAGAATATTACATGTACTCAAGCACATGCTTTCGGAAAAGAATATAGTGCACAAATAACATAATAAAAACTTAAATTGACCAAAT
Organism: Camelus dromedarius; assembly: GCF_036321535.1. Taxonomy (NCBI): domain Eukaryota; kingdom Metazoa; phylum Chordata; class Mammalia; order Artiodactyla; family Camelidae; genus Camelus; species Camelus dromedarius. The sequence continues at coordinate 53,202,674 of NC_087439.1, forward strand.
ATTATATTATTCTACCTTTATTTTGTACATGAGCTAAATATTGTCAAATTACCATGATTCAAAGTAAAAGGTAGCATGTCAATTTAGCTGATTATCACCTATCAAAAATGAATAATGAATATCAATTTTTAAAGCCTCCTAATTCATTTTCAGATGATACTGTGTTTAGTGTCTCTTAGTTTGCTCTACCTTGTGATTTTATGTCCACTAGAGCTATACATTTTATTAAAGGCTGAGACATGGATTTGGGAGTAATTGAGTCTTTAATAAGTCATTTTTTCCAAGTCAATTTAACATCAACATATTGGAGTATATTTAAAGAGTGGTCATGTTGACAAGAACAAAAACATTTTGTTACTTCAAATTCATGTTTGTTGTTAGCATCAGTGAATTTAAACTCACATAAACACTTGGGCAAATAAGAACAAAATTACCAAATATCACAAAGGTAAACATATATTTATATCAATGTACTATAAATAAACTCATTAAGAGGATTTTGAACATTTAAAATTCATGTATAAATTGAATGAGTTAGCATTTTTGCCTGGGGAAGTGTTTTCAGTCCCTAGGGAAAAGTAGGTAAATATGTCTATTTCGTTTTTGCCCAGCATAAATGGCAGAGCTGGTGTTTTCTAATTCATTTTGTTTCTTTAGCTGTGAAGCAAAAATTTTTAAGATGATCCCATCCTCACCCGTACAGATCAAAGCAAATGTATTTTTCTATAAATTAAAAATGACCAATCTCAAATGGGCCCTCACTACTATTCAATTACTCTAATGTACTGGTCAACTTTTTCCCTCCTTCTGTCAGCAATTTAAACTTGCCCTTTCCTCAAACATCCAACCCCTCTCTCTGTCTCACCTTTCTTTATTATCTTAGCAATTAGTCTCACCACCTATGTTACTAGGAACACATTGAGCCACTTAATGGGTACTCATTCCTTCATTTTCAAACATAAAATCTACCTGTATCAGCACCTATTTTATGTCCTTTTCTCCTATTGCAGTTAAGGATATTTTCCTCTGGCTACCTAAGGCCAATGACTCTGTCTATACTTAGATCTCTCCCACTCTGCTTTTTCAACAATCTACACTATTGATTTTCCCTTCCCTCTGTGGAATGTTCAATCCCCACTCTCAACACTATTCTTTTCCTTCAAGTGTTTGGACTATTAAAAAACAAAACTAAGCAAAATGATAACCTTCCCTGGGCCCCACATCCCCTTTTTAACCCTTTACAGCCAACTTTCCCAGAAGAGTTGTCTGCAATCACATCACTTTCTCCATTTACTAACACCCCACACCCTCCCCAACCACTCCAATTTGATTGTCTCATCTGTCATTCTATCCAAAGAGTAATCTCAAAATTCACTAATAACCTCAGAGCTGATTCCAAAGGGCACCTTTTTGGTCTTCATCTTACTTTATTCAACATTTGCTAATTATTTATTCAGCACCTACTATAGTCTAGGGACATTGTAAACATTTGGGACATATTAGAGAACAAAACAAAGATTCCTGTCTTTGTGAAGCTTATATTCTTGGACAAGTCTTAGCAGCGATAACACCCTTGATGACTCACTCCTACTAGAAGCACTTTCTCCCCTTTGTTTCCTTAAAAAAATAATAAGCTGGCTTTCCTTCTACCCTGCTGGGCATTTCTCCTATGGTTTATTCTATTTTAACTGATCATTAAATGGTGAACTTCTCCAATTTTCAATCTCCTAGGCAGTCTTCTCACTCTCATGATAGTATGTCCAGCCATTTAATTGATATCTTTTCTTGGACTGTCAAAATTACCTCATATTCAACAAATCTCAAATTGGATTGATGGTATTTCCTCTCGAATAAGTGTTTCCTAGCTCAGAGGATGGTACCACCATTTATCTATTTATACCGTCTTGTTAATCTTCCTTTCCAATCCAATATCAAGTCCTGTCATTTTTATTTCTCAGATGTCTTTTTTTGTCCATCCTACTGCCATCAGTCTAGTCCTGGCACTAATGACTCTCATCTGAATTAATATCTGTGATATTAATTTATAGTAAGAAATATATACACACATAAATACATACATATATATATACACACACATAAATACATACATGTGTATATTCTGGCACAGATCTCCCAAGATGCTTTGAATTTTCTAGGTGATAAAAGCAATAAAGGTGTCTTGATATTTATACTAAACTCCTATCATTTATATCTGAGTTTATGTTAATGAGGCAATATTTGTAAAGCACCTAAGGATGGGGCTGGATACCAGGGAAATTAACCATGTGATTAAAGGGTTGGAACTTTCAGTCCCACTCTTCTGACCTCTGGGAAGGGGAGAGGGGCTGGAGGTTGAATCACTTGCTAGTGGCCAATGATTTAATTAGACATGCTGTGGAATGAAGCTTCCAAAAAAATTTAAAAGGATAGGGTTCCAAGAGCTTCCAGGTTGGTGAACACATGGAGATGTGGGGAGAGTGGTGCTCAGCAACAGCATAGAAGCTTTGCCCCTTCCCACATACCGTGCCCTGTGCATCTCTCTCATCTGGCTATTTCTGAGTTTTATATATATGTGTGTATATATATATATTTATATATATATATATTTTTTTTATTATTGAAGTATAGTCATTTTATAATGTGTTGATTTCTGGTATACAGCACAATGCTTCAGTCATACATGAACATACATATATTCATTTTCATGTTCTTTTTTCACCATAAGTTACTACAAGATATTGAATATAGTTCCCTGCACTATAAAGCATGAACATGTTGTTTATCTGTTTTATATATCAGTTAGTATCTGCAAATCTCTAACTCCCAATTTATCCTCTCCAACCCCTCTACACACTGGTAACAACAGGTTTGTTCTCTATGTCTGAGAGTCTGTTTCTGTTTTGCAAATAAGTTTGTTTATCTTTTTTTTTAGATTCCACATAGAAGTGATATCATATGGTATTTTTCTTTCTCTTTCTGGCTTATTTCACTTAAGATGACAATCTCCAGGTCTATCTATTTTGCTGCAAATGGCATTATTTTATTATTTTTATGGCTGAGTAGTATTCCATTGTATAAATATACCACAACTTCTTTATCCAGTCATCTGTCAGTGGACATTTAGGTTGTTTCTATGTCTTGGCTATAGTAAATAGTGCTGCTATGAACAATGGGGTGCAGGTATCTTTTTAAATTAAGGTTCCCTCTGGATATATGCCCAGGAGTAGGATTGCTGGATCATATAGTAAGTCTGTTTTTAGTCTTTTGAGGAATTTCTGTACTGTTTTCCATAATGGCAGCACCAAACATTCCCACCAGCAGTGTAGGAGGGTTCCCTTTTCTGCACACCTTGTCCAGCACTTATCATTTGTAGACTTTTGGATGATGGCCAGTCTGACTGGTGTGAGGTGATACCTCATTGTAGTTTTGATTTGTATTTCTCTGATAATTAGCGATGTTGAGCATTTTTTCATGTGCCTATTGGCCATTTGTATGTCTTCATTGGACAATTGCTTGTTTAGGTCTTCTGCCTATTTTTGGATTGGGTTGTTTATTTTTTTTCTTATTAAGTTGTATGAGCTGTTTATATATTCTGGAGATTAAGCCCTTGTCAGTCTCATCTTTTGCAAATATTTTCTCCCATCCTGTAGATTGTCTTTTTGTATCGCTTATGGTTTCCTTTGCTGTGCAAAAGCTGAGTTATATTCTTTTATAATAAACTGGTAATCTAGTAAGTAAAATGTTGTTCTGAGTTCTGTGAGTTGCTCCAGCAAACTAATGAATCACCTGAGCCTTGTATCTTTCAGTGAGAAGGATGCCCAAATATATGAGTATTAGGTAAAAGATCTTTAATCTTGGAGCACAGTCATGGACTGCCACTGTGGTGCCAGCAGGGACTTGAGCTAGCAGTCACCTCACCATGAGTGTAGACAAGCTGCCAGGACTGGGAGAGTGGGAGGAGAGATGATTAGAGAGAGCACAGAGAATTTTTAAAGCAGTGAAAATATTCTATATGGTATTATAATGATGGCTATATGTCATTATATTTTTGTCCAAACTCGTAGAATAAACAACACCCAGTGTGAATCCTAAGGTAAGCTATGGACTCTGGGTAATTATGATGTGTCAATGTAGGTTTATCCTTTGTAGAAAAGCAAAACAAAAACCATTCTGCTGAGTGATGTTGATAATGGGGGAGATTATGCATGTGTGAGGGCAGAGGATAAATAGGAGATCTCTGTACCTTCCTCTCATTTTTATTATAAATATAAAACTAAAAACATTTGCCTTTAAAAAAATTTAACACTAATGACAAAGAAATATGTGTACTATTCACTGCAAAAAAGTTTTTAAGCCTGTTTGTTTATGGTGATCCTTCCTAGTACCAGGTTACTAATCGTGTTACCTAGTTCTAAGCAGCAAGCTTCAGGGTCCTCAGTAAAAAGATTTACTTTCCAAAAGTGTCACGGAAGCAGCTGTTTTGCATGAGGCCAGATGCTGACAGAGAAAAAAATGCACAGGGACAGAGGAAAAGATTTTTAAAAACATAAAAAATAAAACCTGTTTCTCTGCCTTCCAGGGGTGTTTTGTTTGTTTTGTTTTGTCTGTTAAGAATTGTTTTTCTTTCTACATTTCAGAAACAACTACTCCATCACTTCTTTTTAAGCTTGATGATGAAGTGGGTTGCATCTTTAACATGGATCCTTTCATGATTTTTTTTCTTTTTAAATCTATGATCTTTCTCAGGAAGTTTTGAGATTGTTAGTGTTTCTGTGTATCTTTTAAAGGTCTTGGGCCTCTGTCTCCTGCTTGGCCTGCAGCCTTTCTGGATCTTATATCCCACATTACACTGTTGACTCCCACTGCTGGCAGGGATCACGGATGCTCAGTGATTAATGCTGGAACCTAGGATCCTGCTCCAACCACTGGCGCTGATGCTAATGTTGGTCTCTGTCTTTCATTCTCATCACACATGCTCCACAACAGGACTATCAGGTCCCTCTTTATGTTCATTCTTTCTCACTCCCTCCCTCTGCCTCTCTCCATCACTATCCCCATCTCTATCCCAAATGTCTTTCACATAGGATTTGGGACAGACACCTGAGTTTCCATCTCAATTCATCAATCCAAACAAATAAATTATTTCTGTCTGTAAATGTTCATGTCGTTTTGTTGTGATGGTGTTCTGTAATACATAAGATAGTTACCTTGCTTCCAAAGCAGTATGTTCCTGTATCTGCTCAAATGAATTATTCTTCTCATCTTATGGCATAAAAATCAGCTTTATGCCAAAGTATGGGCAGACCCAAATAAATCTATTGACTGAAAAGAAAAAGAGAAAAAGAAATGACACGCATCGCTGTGTTTTCTAAGGTGTTTCTTTTCTCTTTTTTTTTTTTGCCATGTACGTAGACCTAATCTGACATTTGATTTAATGCATGTGCGCTGGAGAGTGCAATGTTACCAAGGACGAGTGATGTCAGCTCCAATTACACAAACCACAGGAGACACAACAGGCAGGGCACAGCAAAAAGGGAGAGGAGTGAGAAACATTTGACAACTTGCAATTATTATTCTCTGTGGTACCATTTTACTCTCCCTCTCCTCCAATTTCTGCATGGTATCTTTTTTCAAAGGTCTTTCTCCTCCCTATTGTCCCTGTAAACACTGCATACACCATAGCACAGCGGAATAATGTGTTGGCATGTTGATACCTTTGTTTGATCCCTCTCGCAGTTCTAAAGGCTGGGAAGATCAAGGTGCTGGCAGATTTGGTGTCTGGTGAGGAGCTGCTTCCTGGTTCGTAGATGGCTGTGTTCTCACTGTATCTTCACCTGGCAGAAGAAACAATTTTCTAGGAGCTCCTTTTAAGGGCACTAATCCCATTCAAAGGAGCTCCACTCTCATGACCAAATCACCTCCCAAAGTTCCCAATTCCAAATACTGTCACATTTGGCATTAAGATTTTGACATACAAACTTTGGGTAGACACAAACATTTGGTTCACAGTGGTCTTCACCATCTTTCCCCTATTTCCCCTCCCCCCACAGAAGCAGCTGTTTGGCCCTGAATCACTTGCCTACAGGGAAGGCTGTGGCCAGCAGGAGTCAGACTTCCAGGGAATTCCTCAGGCTAAGCCCAGAGGGAGAAGAAGATTTAAGGATAAGGCAATAATATCTTGATCAGATCCACAAAGGAGCAAGGGGAACTTCTTCCCCTTCAAAAGAAAAAATAAATTAAAAGTTCATAAATTAGCAAGGAAGGAAAACCAAGGGGTAAACTTCCTCCCAGTTTGAAGAAATTTGAAGGTAGACTCTTTCAGATTTGCTACAAAAACAGATGTGTAACAGTTTTATAGTAGTAGCAGTAGCAGTAATTGTGAGAATTTCTGTATATTCCTTTTACTTGACCTACATCTCTTCCATACTCAGGGTATGAGCAAAAATCAGACCGATCATAGCTTTCATACTTCAAAGTATTTATTTTTCTTTAATTGTAATTTACAACATGAAGTAAGATCATCATGAACACTATGTGTCTATTCTGAGCTTTTCAATCCATGAGGTATTCTAATTAATTCACTACCTTTGACTTCAAAAGTCTTACACTTATGGCAACAAATCATTGGTTTTTAGAATGGCAACATTCCCTTTTCCTCATTATACTCAATTTTCCCATGACTTCCAAATGTTCCAACATGCATCTGACTAAAAATGGTGTACATCTGACTCCTTGATTTCTAACCAAACTCAAATATTCCCAGATGGTTTGAGATATAGGAATAAACCATTAAGCATTTAAAAGAAAGTCCAAATTATGGAGTAGTAGAAATTATTTAGATGTTATAGCATAGTCTAATATGTGCAGTTGTTTCTTTCGTTTATTTTAGATGACTCCTTTATCCATATCCAAGAAGTCTCACCTTTTTCTGTCAGAAAGCACAGATTGTAGTGAGCTGCTTCTCTTTTTGAGGTTAGAATAGTGATTTCTCTGCACCTAAATGAACTTACACTCCTTTTCATATACATCTCCTCCTGCCAGGATGATACCTGACTTCCATACCTGTAAAAACAGGTAATTACACACATCTTGCAGAGATCTCTTTCCTTACTTATACAGAATTAATTCTTGAAGCTTTGTGATACTTGGCTCTTCTCCACACTCCTGGAATATCCTTGCTCAAGACCCCATAAAAGACTATCTGACCTATTAAGCCTGAGGGTATAGCAGCTCTATACCTATAAAACCACATATCTCAGTTTCTTTTCATTTACCTGTTGATTTATCATACACTTGAATCTTTGGGCCTTATTCTTTCCCAATGGTACAGGGAGACTATTTTGCAAACATTAAACTAATCTATTCTTTTCTCCTGTCTTGTTTCCTTGTTGCCTTCTACCTCTAATGCTGGGCTATGATGTGCGTTTCCCCAGGGAGTACCAAAAAGTACCTACAGGATAAAGAAGTTGCTGTCAAGGGTAACAAGACAGTTTGCTTGATAAAAGCCAAACTTTATGGATTGAGAAAAGAGATTCTAAATTTCCAAGCTCTTCCTTCTATATAATGAGTGCTAGACCTGGAGGACTTGGTCATTAAGCTTTATCTAAGAAAAAGTTCAGCCATAAGAAGAAGTGGATATATTTATGTGGGCTCAGAAGCAAAGTGATCATTGGGGTATAGTCAGCATAGAGAGCAAAAATGAGTTTTCCAGAAGAGAGCTGGGCTAAGGGATTGCACTCTGGGAGCCAGGTCAGCAAGTGTCATTAACAATTGCTTTTAGTTAACAAAAAGCCTTTTACTATCTTCTCATCATGCAAATTGATGGGGGAGGCCTGATGGATTATGAGGCCTTCTAACCAGCACTCTTCTGTGAGCCATCTACAAAGCCATCAGAGGTCCCAGAGCACACTATTACCTCCATATAGGATGAGAAGCCCATGATCTGCCGTCCCATGGGAATAAAGGACAACTTCCCACCCTTACTCCTTCCATGCTGTAAGTCTAGGATATTGCATAAGTGCAAGGTGGGATGGATACACACTTTGCTGAGGAGCCAAGTGATTCTTTGAGGTGAACAAAGTGGATTACCATGGGCTTACACCCATTGATAGGTGATTCTAGGCACAGAAGCAGAAAGGCAGAATTTATGACTCAAGAATAAGTCATAAATTGTCAGGGGGTACAAGGCCTAGGTTCCTGCCAAACATCTTAATTCCTTTAGGAACCAGGAAGGCCTCTTAGGGTGGTCTTCCCTCTCCCCCTCTTCCTGCTGTTTATATATTACTTAATCTTCAAGACTTATGACCTATGTCAACTCCTCTAAAAATTCTTGCCCAGTATCCTCCACCAAGGGCAAGTTAGGTACCAACCTTTCTTCTCTCAAAGTATGTTTCTATAATAGCATTTACTTAGACTATAATTGTTTTCAAACTTGCCTATCTTCCTTCAGAATTTAGAGAGAATGTGTCTTTTATCTCTATATCCTTTCTATACATTAGCACAGTGCCTTGATATTATTATAAAGTCTCAATATATATTGTTATATGATTGAATGATCATATAAATGAATGAATGTGCAACAGTTCTGTCAATCCAAATATATGTGGATTCACAATGCTATCTGTGTAAATTTGGAAGAATTTTTGGTTTAAAGTATAAAAGGATGTGATCAAGTAAAAAATTCCTCTATGCACATTATTTTGTTTGAAGAGAGTTTTAAGCCAAGTTGGAGATTTAAAAAAGAAATAAATAACCATAAATGAGCTTCAGACACACAGTAGTAATACAAAACATGTGGCCTAAGACTGTATGTATCTTGTTGGAACAAATCAAGAGAAGTAATTTAATGGTCCACTGAGTTGTATGTCATCGTCCCCTGGTGAGGTCCCCTTTGTACTGTCATTTCATTACCTCTACCTGTTCACTCTTTAATCAATTGTCACAGAGCTCCAGGGCTCTATGGGGTGAATATAAAGCTATCAAACTAATTCTGGAGTCTGAGCTAGACCCTTCTCAACACTACTGTTAAGACCCAAAGCACTAAGGCTTCGAAAATAGGTGTTTGGAGATGCAAAGGGGAGGCCACAGTTACTATTTCAAAGATTTTACAGAGAAAGGGCTCCCTATAAATCAGTGGGTTATCTTGGTAGCAGTTCATTATAAATGAAGCATTGTTTTAGGTTAGGTTGTTTCTTGGGATATAAGGGTATGATACTAAAAAGTACACCTAGTGGAAATCCTTTCTATTATGAACTATATATACTGTATAGATATGTGACCGTGGGTGAGCAATTCCTATTTTAAGGGGTCCTAAAAACTATTTTTAATTTTAGTCTACTATTATTTAAAATTTTATGCCAATTTTATTTAAAATGTTAATATAGCTAAATTTTATCCCCTCCTGACATACTATACATTTGATGTCTATTTTCTTTCTCTACTGGCATTTCAGCTCTGTGATATTTTGCTCAGGGCCTAGGAATGGTAATTAAGTAGTTGTTGAGTGAATGGTACTTCTTAAATAACACATATTAACCTCATCTTTCTCGTTACTTCACTTTCTTCTTCCCATCCCTTTACATTCCTTACATTACTTTCCTTGTGTCCCATTTTCAATCTTCTATTAATGTCTAGAATTTTCAGTTATGCAAATAAGAAACATTTCTAAGCATGAGGAGGTTTTTACTTAATACCCCAAAAAACTAAATATGAGGCACTTTTATATATTATATGTATTCAATGTTGAACAATCAGTCAATGTCATAGAAATTAAACTGGTTATGTGGCATATGTGTAGGAAAACTCAGCTTCAACATAAGCACACATATGCATATATGCCTACTCCCTTCCAATTATCTGATTTTTTTCTTCACTTTTTTAAAGCAAATTCTATTGATATTTGCAAATAATGATTCACTTTATCCACATTGGGTGGTAACATTATTTTCTAAGGAAATAATTGGGGCTCCTCAGCCTTTGTCCAGTGAAGTCTTCTTTCAGTAACATATTAGCATTAAAGCTTTAATATGCAGTACTTATAGAAGTGATGGCTTCCTGAACTCTTACTATTACCTAAATTTAAACAATATAATTAGTTAAGCACTAGTCCCCAGGACATACTAAGTCCCAAGGCACTTGACACTTGTAACATTTGAAGAGCTGACAGGGTATTTAAGCAGTTGGCACAAGCTGACATGAGAACTGCTTAACTTGCAGACTATCTAGTGGAAAGTTGAAGTCTGCTGAATTGGCTATTAGAAATACACAGAGCCAAGAATCCTATTTTAGTTCCGGTTCACACAGTGACAAGCTGCATAGCCCTGGGCAACTTGGCACCTTTCTTCACCAATAGCAGAAATGATGTCCACTGATCTCAGATGTGTGGTGAGAATTAATAGTTTGGAAATGTTTTGAGCTCTAATCATGTACAATATTTTTCCCTGAAAAATAATTTTATACATTTATCCATCTAGGACTTTCAGACAAATCTTTAAATTGAAAATGTATCTTTTTTTTTGTACTTTCCTCTCCTGCAGCATTTTTCCCAACCGTCTTAAAGTACTGATAGACCTGTTGACTCTTTTTGTTTTACCTGCCAAGAAAATTCCTGAAAGACATTCTAATGAACTTCAGAAGCAACTGATTAGCATATCTTAAATCCTAGTTCATCACTGTTAACTTGTTGTCTTTCCCCAAGATCTTAAAATATTTACAAATTGACGTGGGATTTCCAAGTGCTTATTTGATAGATAAGCCTGTTACATTTACAATGAAGAGATAGACAGGGAGAGATGCATCACTCTTACACACTGAAGTTTCTTGGGGGCTGGAACTGTGCTTGGGTCATCTCTGTATAGTACCTGAGATGAACAGAGTTTTGCTTGAGGAGATGCTTAAAATGTTTGGATTTGCTCGATTTAAATAAATACACACAATATACTTTGCTTTCTTTTATGATCCATTAAAATTTTTGAAATATGGCTTTGAGACTTTTGAAAACCCTAGCACAGATTATGAATGAGTCTAGTTGGGTATGTAAAATGCAGATGATTGTTCTATCACTGGCACTGATTTATGACTCTTTCTGCCTTTTAAAGAGTTATCATGTCCCTTAGTGATTCTCCATTCTGCTCTTCAGGTATTGTTTTGGAACTAAGACTATTTCTGTGTCCCATGGTTTTCTCAGGGAAAGAAGTATGTCTCCTGCACACAGATTTAGTAAGATGACAGCTGTACGCTAGAGGGAGGTAATGCTGATTTAGAGATTCAAAGATAAAGATTAAAATTAAAGTTAGCAGTAATACAGCATTTCTTACAGAAAGTTGAAGTTGGAAGAAGTTCAGTCCAGGAAATTACTATTGAAGATTCTTATGGATGCTAATTTTGTTCTAAATCAATCACTCACTCATGAGGATAAAGCTGGATTGGACTATAGCCATATCTGGTCAATGTAAAATGCTCCAAGTTACAACATTTAGTCCATTTTACCAAAATGTTATCATCCATTTTACCAGTCTAGCCATGCTGATATTTTAGAATCAGTTGATTGTTTCTTTCTTCTAGACTTAAGAAATTTAGATTTTCTTTTTAAACATCTATGTCAAAAAAAGTTTGACATATCCACCTTGTGGATTTTTTGAGATAATCAACTTCTTAAAATGTTAACAAATAGGATTTTGATAGTTGTCCTAAGTCTTCAAAAAAAGGTCTCCAAGTATGTCAAATTTGGGTATCCCAGGATCTGTGGCTTGGGTAACACTGTCCCGTAGGAACTTGTCTGGAATATGCAGTTGGAACCCATTAAATTGAATCTTGAACCTTCTCCTCACTAGCTTGTAACCAGGTAGGAATCTTTTTTTCCCTACTCTTTCTTTACCTCTCAGGTTTCAAATCTAGCTTTACCCAACTACTAGCTGTACCAAGTCCACAAACATGCTAACCTCCTTCCCAACAACAAACATTCACATGGCTTTTCCACTTACTTAGAATGCTTTCTATACTTGCTTCACACTTAAGTCCCATTGGTCTTTCAAGGGCATTGGGCATCACCCCCTTGGAGAATCCTTGCCTGACTCACCTAGTGTAGATTAGGTGCCTTTCTTATCCCAATGCTCAACACTTCATACCCTGTATTGTGAAGATTTGTTTTCTCCTCTCCTTGAGAACAGGACTGTGTCATTTATCTTGCCTTTCATGAAACACAGTGATTAATCACTGAGTGTTTACTGCATGCCCCTCTGAATGAATGGATACCTTTTCATTTTAATGCTGCCTTTGGCATCCATTTTATCCAGAACTGATATTATCAACATGAACAGCATAAACAGTGATGGTTACTCCCACCTTTTTACAGCTGGGGCAGTCAAGGGGGACATGGACAAATGGTTATGGTTTCCTGTCCCTTGTCCATTTAATGTTAGCCACTTATTTCATGTGACCATGACAATGCTTGTTTACAAATAAGTACTGAGTCTCTGCTATTAGCCTGGCACTGAGGAAACAATATAAAGATGTCTTTGTTTTCAAGGAGTTTAGAGCTCGGTTGAGATGAACATTAAAACACATAATCAGCGTTCTCATAGAAGTGTGTTCAGTGAGGATATATAATGAAAGAACAGAAGAGGAAGCATTAATTCCACCTTAGAGAAGGCAGGAGAAACATGACCCAGAGGTCACATTTAAGCTGGGTTCTCCAAGAAGAGAGAAGTGGTATTTCCAGGCAAAGCAGACATCATATGCAAAGGCATGAAAGAGTGAAATTGTTACCATTCTCATAGCTTGACTAAGATTCAACCATTTATTTTCTCCAGTTCAGGCAAATACCTTATAAAGTTGAAACAATAATTCTTTCTTACAGAGGTACTCTCCCATGGGGCTGTTTTTTATAATAAGAGTAAATTAGGTTTAATGAAAATTCAGTATTTTAATATCATGGCATCAAAGGCTAAATCTCCACTGTATTCAAAGGCAAAAATCTCTCTGTGGTGAAGAATTATTCTACTCATTGCGTAAGATACTTGCTTGCCTCTGCTGAGGAGGCTGGTGCTGATATCTAATCCACTAGCCATGGGGTGTCATTACAGGTCACTGGAAGGCATAACATCAGTCCTCATCCAACCCTCTTCAGCTGTGCCAACAGCAACATGTGAGTGAAGAAGGCAGCATGGTAGGTCCTATACCCTCCCATCTGCACATCTACCCCAACCCGGTCCATGCCAAAACTTGAAATGGCATGAGGTCCATGACAAAGGACTTCGTCACTCTTCCTGACTGTGCTGTCAGTAAAGGAGAGCCTCTAAATGAAATTTAGCACTTTGAGAAGTTCAAGAGATGGCAAATCAAACGAGATGCCTTGACATAGTGATAAATAAAATAATACTGCAAGTTTACAGTGACCTTAATAAATCATTTTCAGGACCAGGTATGATAAGTTTTTGGATCACCAGTCCTTGGAAAGTACCTGTAACATCAAGGGTACTAGATAATTTTTTGTTTTAAATGAATATATCAAAGGGTGCAGGGCTGGAGGGATTATAAAGGTAAAATTAGCTCAAGTGCAAGTTTTTGCTTTGTAAGTTACAGTTGTAGCTTGAAACCAGTAGGGAAACAGAGAGGCAGCACAAAAGTGATTCAGTATTGTCAAAAAATTACTTTGTGATTTGTCCTGCAGTGATCAAACTACCTCATAGGAATCAATGAGCTCCCCTGGGTAAGGGAGAGCGGCATGTGTGAGCTTTCTTCCAGAGGAGAAGAGCATGCCCAAGAGCACATTATAAAGGGATTTCAAGATGCCATATGTATATTCTTCCAAGCTTCTGTGATAACTATGAAAAATTTTACACACAAAACGTGATTTTATGATCACCCCAGTTATGTGATAATCCCAAACATCACCATGATAAAACATACTCTTCACGTTTCCCTTCTCCCTGGGTCCTTGCTTCCCTCACTCTCATACCAGAGTTGCTCTGGCCAACGATACTGTGCTGTGTGAGTCAAGTAAAGCTGAGAATCACCATATTGTTCTTGATTTGAAAACTTGAACGGATTTGCCTCTTGCTTTACAAATTCCACAGGTTGTGGTTGGTTGGGAAAGTGTCTGGCAGAGATTAAATTTGAAACATCAGATTGTCATTTTCATCATTGCTTTTCTAGCCTTAGACACATTAATTAGTGTGGTGACAGGCTGCATGTTGACAGGCTGCCAAAAATGGTCCGCAGTTTTGGTGGACAAAGAAGCATGAGAGACAGGAGGTGTTAGGTGTTTGAGAACAAAGTGTTCTTAATGATATGTTGGTCCTGAATTTCTCCACATATTCCTTTTGGGTAGAAGAATGCAGGGATTCAAATTTGTCCAAAAGACCAGAATGAGATAGTGTTATTTTCTTAAAAAGAAGAATCTAAGCATGACACCTGAGAAGTGGTTTATTCATTCTGACGCTTCAGCTTTTTGTACCTACTGTGGCTTTTGCTGAAGGTTTTCTCTGCCTTGCTCTTTTGTTTTCCACTTACTCAAATCCTGTCCAATTACTCAACTACTGTTGACTTCTCATTGCCTAGTATAAGTCTTATTATTCCAGTTTACCCTGATTATTTTCTTCTACTTCTTGCATATAGTATATACTATTTAATTTGTAGTAGTATAATCTTAATTGGGTTAAGTGTTTTAAGATCACCTTTTATAACTAAGAAGCATTGCCTTATACAAGTTTCATATCTTCCATAGTATCTGATAAAGTCCTATTGATCTCTAGACATTTAGTTTAATAAAATGAATTGTTAAAGATGAACAAGAATAGTATCTCTTACTTATAAATTTATTTTATATTTCAAAATCCTTCCACATATATTATTCTATTTGATCCTTAAATGAATCTTGTGAAGTCTGTAGACCAGATAATTTCATTTCCATATGAAAAATACACACAGAAACTAATAGCAATTAGATGAACTGACAGAAGTTCCAAAACTTGTATGTGGTAGAGCCAGGGCTAAATGATAGGTCTTCTGACACATAATATTCAGGGAGAAATATATCTAGCCCCAATATATGGAGTGGCTTATTGAACCAATGTTAAAATGATACCATTAAACTTGACTTTTGGACATTTAAAGAGACATTTCTTGACAATGAAAAATGGGTGAGAAAGTTTTATGTAGATCTAAGAAGGAAATGCTTATAGAAGTTCTTGCTCAGTTCATCCAACTGGGAGAAACTTAAAAGCTAATTTGAACATAGTCCCAATTTGTCACATTATTATTTTTTCCCCAAGAAATTAAGAAGGAATTATATGTAATTGCCAGGTCAAAACAGCACCAGATGTGTGTGACCTAAAACAGCAAATTGTGACAAGGGCTTTCCAAGTATTACACTTAAGGACATATGTCTTATTAAATCTGTATTACCCAAGATGGATTAGACATACATGGCACACAGTAAAGCTATTTTAAAGAGGAGACAAATGGGAAACAGACATCTGTATTTTTATAGAGATCAGCTGGCATTTAAAACAGAAATCTATGTTAATTTTAATTGATTTTTAAAGTCATTTTAATATTTTGAGGTTATTTGAACTCCAAGTAGATTACAGAAGTTTTTCTGTATGAAATTCAATACAATTTTTGTCTATAGTAATCACCCAAGAAAATACGGACTAATTCTTTATCCAAAATTTTTTTTCAATTGAACCTTATTCTTTGAGCAAAGAAGATACCTTTTGTTGAATTTTGCCATATCTTTAGGCTGAAGAGTACAATAGCTTTAATCTCCCTCCTGGTAGTGAGTAGCAAAATTTCCTAATGTAGATTTCACGGTTTCCATTTACTGTAGTGTCACTCAAGCAAAGCAGGTAATTAGCAATTAGATTGGCAGCCAAGAGAGAAGGGACAGGAATGGGTCCTGGAGAAATCACAGTGTACTCAGACTTCTAAATATTTTAGTTAGAGTTCTTTAATCATACAATATAGAACTAGAAAAATCACTGAATATCACTGAGTTCAAACTTCTCATTTTCAGATAAGGAAACAGAGAGGTTAAGAATCTTCCCTAAGGACAGCTCTTTGAATATTGTTATCTTACCTATGTCTCAACATTGTTTCTCAACCTCAACTATGAACTTAACTCGTTTCTAATCCAGCATTTCATCCCTGGCCCCCCAAAAAAATGTTCCTCTAAAAAATGATCAGTGATAAAACTATGTTTGTAAATAGTATACACTTTACTCTTCTTAGATATTCACAATTCTCATTGGAATTTTGCTACAGACTCTCAGTCATTTCTCAGGTTTGCAAGTTTACATTTCTTTACATAATCATTTGGTAGATGTTGGTCTCCAATCAATGGGCTGAAAGCTGTAAGAGGGCAAGGATTGTCTCTATTTTTATACACCATTGGATCCCCAGCATGTAATACATTGATATATTAACACATACCAAAACATACTTTTGTGGTTTTATATATCGAAAGTTGTGAGAAGTTGTACGATAAGGAAAAGAATGAGTAACTTAGTTTAATTCAAAATTTCCCAAAGCTATTTGATCAAACACTCACTTGTTTAATTTAGCACTTAACAGTAACTTACTTTTAGCACAAATGAACTCAACTCTTTGAGTTATATGGAAAACAGGGAATCATTTACATTTATAATGCATTTTTAATGTTCCTTTTTCTTTTTCCCTACTCTAATTCACACACCTTTCTTATACAGAAGTTTAAATATAAAGTAGAACCCCTTGTAAGACTGAGTCTGGGGAAAAACATTAACATCCAAAATCTTGACTGATTTGGTGTTAAAATTTTTTGTATACATTAGATGTAGTCACATAATTGGTAAATGCTAAATCTTACATTGTAAAATATTGGTCAATGTCATTTTGATTTTCAACTGGAATATTAAGTTTATATATCATTTTTCTTTTTGTGTTAGCTTTAATGAATAGATAGGCCTTTTTATTTTATGGTACCCTACATTAAATGTTATCATCCTTTTTTTCTGCCTAAATTCAAATTCTTGTCACCTAAAAAAAAAAAAAAGCCTATATACCAAAGCATATTCCCTTAACTTGGGATACATGAAAAGCAGACTTCAGTGCCTTTTTCAGAGAGTACAAATTCAGAGAAAAGAAATGAGAAATACAAGGGTGGTGAAGCAGGAAGACGACAGAACCAATAAGAGGATATCTAAATAAGCTGGCCAGATCTCCTGATCCAGGAGCTCTTGCCCTCAAAGAGCCCAATCAGCTGTATCTCAGGACCTTCCCTGTGAGTTGGGGAGGGAGCAGATAAATGATTTTCTAGTAACTTCCATTTCCCACTTCTGAATCGTGCATGCTTGGTTCTTTGGGGGCTCCTGCATCCACAGTACTAGGGAAGCCATGGGGGCAGTGAGAGAGAGAGGGATATCAGGTACCCGGCATAATGCTGTCAGCAGATCGTGCCTTTGCAAGGTTGGCTGAAGCCCACGGAGAGCTGGGCCCTGTGGTGGTTGCAGAACAAGGGACGGTGGTGGCTAAGAGAATGGAGAGGTATGTAACAGATGTCTGGTACATCTGCAACTAACAGTGCCATCAGAAGTTAAAGTGTAAAATTTCTCATCTAGTGTTCCTGGATTTTTTTTATGACTCATCTTTATTGCGAAGCTGGACATTTTGATGTAGACACTTTAGTAGGAATACATGAAACGTTTTGTCATGATATAAAACCTTTAACAAAACTTAAAAAGTGACATAAGCAATAGATCCTTGTGATTCCCTTCATTATTCCTGACTCTGTACTGTCATACGGCTCAGGAGTGGGGAGAGACTGAGTGATACAGTGCACGGAAGAGGGTCAAGGATGGTTTAGAGAAAGGTGGTAAAACCGAAGGAGGAGGGAAAGCTCACGGAGAAGAAGGAAGCCGTGATACTCAGAGAAGAAATAAGGATAGGGGGTCAGGTGGGAGTCGGGCACATTATTGCAGGCAACACTTGATTCATCTTTGTAAGTACTAAGACAATGAAAGTGTCGTTGGTGTCAAAATATGATCATTTCCCTTCGTGGCCAAAGACTGTGTTTGAACAGCTTTGTGTCCTTAGACAAGTCTTTTTACCTTCATTGGTCATTTCCTTATCTGAAGACTGAGGGATTTGGATCTCATCAGATAACTTCTAAGATCCTGTCCAACTATAGAATAACAGAGTTATAGCTAATGTTAATTGAGAGTTTCGGTTCAAGTACAAATTCATTTAGTGATATTTGTGGTTTAAACTCATTTAGTAATGCTTACAAGATAGGTGACATTTGGAGCCCAGCCGTGCTGTCCCTTTAACTGTTCCTTGAACTGGACCAGAAGCATTAACAGTCCCTAGCAGTGGGGAGCTTAACTCAGCTGCGGTCTGAGGAGCTGAGCCCCAGGGACCACACTGTGTGTTATCTGCAGACCTGTGTTCCCATTTTTGTTTTGCTCCAGAAACCCATGGGAAAGGCCTTTGGCTCCAGTCCTTAAAGCTTTCTTTAAAAAGTCCTTGAAACAAAGATTTTTAACTTTTTTTTTCCTTCTTATTGTTTGGAAGAAGAAAAGTCAGAATGGAAAATAAAAAGAACTAAGAAAAGAGCAATCAAGTAGACCCTTCCTTAGGTGTTTGCTTTTGTCTTTTTCTCTATGGAGAAATTGGACACAGATGTGATGCTGTATGTTTCATGCATGTGTGTTTCACACCCTCACTCTACTTCCCATACAGTGTGAAACTGTATCTAACCTTCCAGCATTTTAGTTAGAATGAACTTTCCAAGTTAGAATTTCCTTTTAGGTTAGTTCATACTTACCTAAAACCTAAATCACATGAGAAGAAAAAAAAAAAAAAAAAAACTTAAGCAGAGCCAATGAAGTTATGGCAACGTCAAAGCATATACCAACATAGCAATTGTGAGAACAAAAGTTCGTAAGAAAACTGTTAAGTAATATGCCTATAAAATAGGGGTAATCCGATAAAAATGTCAGAATTAATCACAAGTATTGTTCTGCATATTGTTATCCTCTTAATATTTGATAGATTCTGTCTTGGATTCCCCCAATGGGTTGCATGGTTAAAACTGTTGTGTCCAAAAAGAAGATGATGTTCTCAAAGTAGCAAATGCTTTTAAATCCAATTAAACGACAGATACAACAGAGAGGAAGCCCCAGCTGCATGTACCAGTATGAAAGGAGCTTTGATTTCTTGTGTGGTATTAATAGCTCCTTAATTTTTCTTGGACTCTTTCCTAATCAGTGGCCAGACAGCTGGCCAGAGATCGGGGGCGGTCTGTGACCAGACAATTGTTTTTCTCTTATGTGGGAATCAGACCTGCAGCCTGGGCTGTGTTAACACTCTTCTCTAATGAAAGTAACCAGTGGAGCTAGATCCCAATAGGAAATTCCTGTGAGCTGTCTTGACCCTTTATTATTACAAAATGAAAATGTGTCCTTTAGTGGTCCTCCTCCACTCTTAAATAAAGAGAAATCCTTGGTTGATTTTTGTGTCTTTGTTCCAAACGAATAAACCAAGACATACTCGGTATGTGTTTGGCAGTATTCTGTGGAAGCTATACTGCAAGTTTTTCGAGCATGGAAAAAAGTACATAATCCAATATTTTAGACCACAGCCTTGGAAACAGCTGGGATGCTAGTGCCGTTGCACTGAAAATCACCTTAATTTAATTCTTACTAAGGAAAAAGATATCCTCTTTTGGATTTCCCTTGGATGTGTGTTCTCAGAGTGCCTGATTTCATCCATGGCATTAATCCCTGTACATTGTATATGGCCACAAATATATATTCATAAACTTCTCTTTTCTCTCTAAATAGCTTCTTGGATCCAGGAAGCAACATTCTCAAACAATACCATTTTGTGCCCTCGCTGTTTGGAAATGGTGCATGTGAAGGAACTTTGAAAAGTATACAAGTGCCGTACGATCATATGGGGACATGATTATTACAGAGTTGTCTGTCCATATTTTTAGCTGAGAGAAGCCTTTGAAATCTCCACGTAGGAAGTTTGGGAAATGGATATAACATACAGGCAAAAAGTGTATCTCCTGTTGTATAAGGCAGTCATCGTTCTTTAAATTTCTTATGGAAGCCACTGCAGGATCATTTGGGGGTTCTTATTAAAACGTTGACTCCTGGGCTCTAGATCTTAGACCATCTGCATCAGGACCTCTCAGGCTTGAATATCTGTATTTTATACGACCCTGTGGTTCCTTGTGCAAATCAAAGCAGAGAAGCACTGCTCTAAGGGAGTGGTATGCTCTTGGTTCTCTTCTCAGTCACTCAAGGGCTAGAAATGTGACTCCAGTATTAGTCAAATCCCAGGACAGTTTGCTGGGCAGGACGATGGAGTTCTCTGTAGTGTTATAAGCTAGTTGGGGGAAAATATTTTTTTAAAATGTTTTCCCCTAATGGGAATGACAGGAGGGTGCTGACTGCTTGGCTCTCCAACATCTTGGCCATCCCTCCAACTCTCTTGTGCCTTCCACGATGGCAGGGACAATGGAAAGAGACTCAGGTTTGCAGTGAAAGCCCCAGCTCATAATGCTATTTGTGTCTCTTTGCCCCACATTGCCTTTGCTGCCAGTATTTCTCTCTCTGGGATCAGAAGAAATTCAATGTAAGTGAATGTCAGAATTGGGGCCCAATGCCATAATCTAGGCTCGGAGTTTCCCTATTAGAAGGGATCATGAGTGTTTAGGGCGGTGGTTCTTATACATCAGAAATCAGCTGCACGGCTCATTCAAAACGTGGCTGGGCTCCACCTGCAAAGCTTCTGATTCAGTAGGTCCGGGATGGGCTCAAGAAATGTGTATTTCTAACAAGCTTCCAGGTGATGCTGCTGAGCCATAGACCGTACAATTAGAACCACTGGTTGAGAGTCAGCCTCCAATTGTCAGCACTGCTGAAATTGATATTCCAGGAAAAATATAAGAACTACAAAGTTCCCTCACTCACCCCATGAAATGTGCCACAAAACAAGCACAGCTATATAATGTAAGTTTATTTTTTGTTTTGTTTTTGGAATTCAAGCCCTAGAAGTTACTACCTAGTTGGTTGCCCTAGATTCTTTTTTTTTTTTTTTTTTTTTTTTTACTATCTTTGGTCAGAGGCAACCATGCCAGGTTCTCCTCAGGGGACTCAGTGGATTTTCTTTAGTCAATCTGAATCACGCCAACCATGTGTTCTCAATTTATTCATTATATAAATCATCATCTTCAGAAGGTTGCATGTAGGAGAGCTGAAGTGAAACTAAAATAAAAGACACACACACACACACACACACACGTGTGTGCATGTGCACAAAACAGCCAGCGTCTTTTGTCGCTTTCTTTCCTGATCAGGGTCCTCAGAGACTGTTAGCTAAATTCTTCATTGTGTTTGTGTGGCAGTTAAATATTGAGCAAAAAAGAGGGATAGGGCCCTTAATATATTGAGTATGAGTCATAAACCTGGGTGGGAATGGAAATAGAACTCAATGGAATTACCCTGTACTCAAAGATTTAGCAGGAAATAAAAAGATTCATGTCTGGAACACTTTGGATCCAAGAACCAGGTTTGCTCAGAAGCAGAGGGAGTGTCCCAGTGAAGGGTGAAAAGCCTTCTGAATTTGTCATGTGAGCTGACAACTATTGCTGGGGCTTTGAACAAAAATCCTCCAAGTTGGTGAGGAATGAAATCAGCTTAAAATTCAGTTTTTGATCTCTTAGTTAGAATAGAAACTCTGGAGAAAAGTTAGAAAGTGAAGCAAAAAGAATAAGCAGTTTTAACCCTTCATATGATAGGAAAGAAACCAACCTCAGAAGCAGGCCAAGTTGAAGAAATTCAGCTAGACAGAAAGAAGTAGGGACATACTGGAGAAAGCAGTAAGGGAACAACAGACAACACAATCTCTTCCCCTGTGGAACTCTCTAGGTCAACATAAGGTGACTTCCCCTGGCCCAGGGGTGGCTGGGGCATTTTTTTTTTTCTCTTCCCCAAGCATAGTGTAAAAGCTCTAGTAATTTTCCTCTAGTTCCTCTCCATGACCAACCATCCCTGGCCATGCTATTTTTACATCAAAATGATCAGACCTGAGAAAGGACTTCAAAGTGAGTGTATATAAAGCAACCCTCTTTGAGTTCTGGGCCAGTTGTAGTGGCCACACTTGGGCAAAAGCCCTCTTCTGTTCACTGCACACACACACACAAACTCACACAACCCCTCATATGGTTTAGACCTGCACACTGGCATTCCACATTGCAGTTCAGAACTTGGGCACAATTTCTCAACTAATTAGTTCCTTTGCTTTGTTTTATTTTCTAATTGTATGTTTTATTCCGAGGCCTTGCAGGGAGGGTGATTGATTAAGAACAAGTTTTGGGTGTTAGTATATCTTTTGGCATTGCATTTTAACATTCCTAAATTCTCTTTGCTTGGATTCTATAGGGTTAGAAAACTGGCATAGAAAGAATCAAAACTTGTCATTTGCTCAACTCAGAAAGCTTTGGTCTTAATATGATTCCATCACTCACCTGATTCCATCACTTACCTGCTAACACCCAGCACTATTAGGAAAATAATAACATAGTTTTATTTAGGAAAAATGCCAGTCCATTCCTTCCATTAGGAAAAATGTCAGGCCATTTTCTTCCATCTATCACAACTCAAAGGTAAATTTCTCCCCATATATCAGCATATACAACTAAAGGATTCCAAGTTAAATTTGAATTTTGGAAAAATGACTAGTCATTTTTTAGTATAAGTAGGTCCCATGCAGTATTTGGAGTATACTAAAAGATTATCTATTATTTATCAGAAATTCAAATTTAACCAGGCATCCTTCTACCCAGCCATTCTAGTATTAGGTCTTCACAATCTACACCTGTGACTCTCAACGCTGACTCCCCATAAGATTCACCTGAGACACTTTTAAATAAAACTCCTGCCCAGGGCCCACCCCAGACAAATTAAATCAGAAACTTTACAGAAGGGGTGCAGGAAAAAACACTTGTTTCAGAGCTCTTTGGTAATTCCCTTGTGTGGCTAGAGTTGAGAACTACTGGTCTACAGACTTTTCAACCATTCTTTTCTCTTATTTGTTTCCAAATGTCTGTTCTGGCTATTGATTGTTTTATGTGTCTTCTAACTTTTCTACACCTTTGGTAACTTTTTGACTTCTTACCCTAAACAGTTAGAACCTGAATGGTTGGTGGAGATAAAGA
The DNA here is from genome assembly GCF_036321535.1 of Camelus dromedarius. Lineage (NCBI taxonomy): Eukaryota > Metazoa > Chordata > Mammalia > Artiodactyla > Camelidae > Camelus > Camelus dromedarius. Next base: position 53,225,880 of record NC_087439.1, read on the forward strand.
CCATATTCCTAATTATTAAAACAGCAAGAATGTGTGTGTGTATGTGTGTGTATGGTATGTGGCCTGAGTAGAATCTAGAGCAGGGAACAAGCCCATAGCATGTTTGATGAAGTTCCAAGGTAGTGTCTTTGAGCAACATGATAGTATACTTTGAACTGTACTAATAGCATTTACAGTTCAATGCCTACATTCATGTGACAAAATGCATATGAATATTTGAATATTTAGTAGAGAAGGACTATTAACAACTCCATTCTTTAAGACTGAGTTTAGAGTTCTGTTTGGAACTATTATAATATACTAATTGTAGTTGGGGTCTTCTTAGTTTATGAATCATCCCACCCAGTAATGAGAGATCATTTGTTTGAATGTCATACATGTATCATAGGAATTGTTAGGTTCAGTCCATACTTTCACATGACTGTTAATGCATAAGGATGTAGGAATATTATCTATCACAATAGGACTGTAGACAGGAACTTAATTTACATGGATGTGCCAATTTTTTCTAATTATGGCAGTTAGTCCCTAATAATCTTTAAAAATTCATAGTAGAATCTACAAATGTCAAACTCCCAATTTATCCCTCCCAATCCTCTTTCCCTCCTGGTGACCATAAGTTTGTTTTCCATGTCTGTGGGTCTGTCTCTGTTTTGTAAATAAATTCATTTGTGTCTCTTTTTTTGTAGGTACTAACTACCAGATAAAAAATAGATAAGCAGCAAAGTCCTACTGTATAGCACAGGAAACTATGTTCAATACATTGTAATAGCCTATAATGAAAAAGAATATGAAAAGGAATATATATAGATGTATAACTGAATCACTATACTATACACCAGAAATTAACACAACATTGTAAATCGACTATACTTTAATTTTAATTTTAAAAAAAATTTGTTTTAATTTTGTAAGAGTCCTCACTGTATTTCTCTTCCTAACCAACTGCCCTTGCACTTGTATGAGAAACTCCAAGATTGAGACTTAATGGTGCTTAAGTTAGAACCCTGCCTCTCTGCATAAAGGAGAAAAACTTTCCTTAGTTGTTAATACTCTTTGTACTCTAAGCCAAAGCAGACCCTGAAATTAGAGTAAGTTTTCCAAAATAGAAGGATCTAACAAATATGGAATGTTAGGCCCAATCAAAGCCAGACAAGACAAAAACTCCCTGATCTCACCTGAGTTGTGTGAAATGGCATTTGTGTATCACAGAAATTTATTTTGTTTCCTAAGTTTATTTATGTGATATTCAGTTTATTTAAGTGATTTATAAAATAATATAACACCTAGGCCTCTTTTTTTATATTGTTAGGTCACAACTTCAAATATCTTATTTTTCATCTCAGTTAAAAACTTTACTTTTGCCTATGGTTTAGATACTTTGTTCTACCTAATTTTTAAAATCTTCTTAATTTGATAGTGTTTTATGATGCATATAAACTAGAAAAAACCAAACATGCAATATTTCTTAATCGGACATGAGAAGGATGGGATGTTTTCAGACATAAAAACTTAATTCCTCAAAATTATGACACCCATCCTTCCAGCTCCTCTAAAAAGAGAACTGTCTTCTGGGGAAGATAGTTCATAGGAGGGAAACAGGATCTAACGGAAAATCTGTTTACAATGAAACATTTTGACAGCTCAAGTAAGTAAACAGGTTTCCCAGGTGCAAAGCAGTATCTTAAATGCCCCTCTGGCTAGAATAGTACACAGATTTATCCTTCAGGGAAAAAAAAACCAGGTTAATGAAAGGAAAATAAACTAAAATAATTTTCTAAAGATATTAGCAATTTAGTTATTAAGACACATCTAAACAGAATGAACTAACTTTTTGCTTACTTTAACATGGAAAAATTTAGTGTCTGTTCCTTTTTAATTAAGCCTTTTGGGGAAAAAAGAGATGTCCATTTAAACCATGGATTTCTTGCTAAGCATGCATATACTTGTCTATGTGCAGCCATGAATTAGGAAGGAGTGGCACAGAAAATATTCAGACCTGCCCATTCTCTAGGGTCTGATTATGCATGTTTTTAAAAATAATCTGTCAAACCATTTGCTTCTTCTACATCACTGAATTTTGCACACTGACCATGGCACTTACACTAAAGGTAAGAATCATTAAAGGGAAAAAAAAAAAAAAAGGTAAAATTCAACCATATACAGACAATTGAATTGATTGGCTAGAATTCTATTGCTTTTAGCCAAAGGCTGTCGTAGAGCTCATCTAGGAAAGGATTTGTTGCTAGTTGTGCAATAGACATGCAATAATTGTGTAATGAATGAAAGAACAGAGCAAAAAGATGTTAGGGATTCCCAAGGAATTGCGATTTTCTTTGTATTCTCATGTTTCTGTGTTTCATTAATGGGGGATTTGTGGAAATAATCCCTTTACTCAGGCATACCATGTTTGAGAGACATGCTTTTGTGTTTTTAAAATATATTGTGCATGACAAGAGTTATTCCTTCAACAAATGTTTATTAAATGTCTGTAATATATGCATTTAGATAGCATGTGGTAATCCCTTTGACAATTATGTCTTTCATTTGTGTGTGCACACACACATAGAGAGAGGAGTTTGTCCTATTTTATTTCACAATTAACCATGGATAATATTTAAAGAGCATAGTGAGCATATGTACATGGGAAGCAGGCACCGAGGAAAGCATTTTAAAAACATTGTTTCATCTAATCCTCCAGAAAATGCTATAAAAGTTTGTGTAATTAGCCTCTTTTGAAGATGAGAAAAGTGAAGCTTAGAGAGAGAAAGCAAGTTGCCCAAGGTTACCCAGTGCTGGCGCCGGGTTTTGTAAGCAGACATCCTGACTCCAGAGACCAGAGTCATTCATGAGATAGTACTGCACGAGACACCTTATTTAATAATGATACTGGCACAACAAATGTAGAGGCATTTGGGTCCTAATTATGACAGGTTTATGGAAAAGACTAGGGAATCATAAAAGAGGAAAGTGGGAGAGCACAAGAAACTCTGAGATGATTACATTGGTGCTTGATTTCTGCACAGCACCATCATAACTGCTACAGAAAACAACCTGCTAGTAGAGAGAGTACAGGATTTTGAAAGAGCAGATATTTGACCTGAATCATAAAGTACAAATAAGCATTTGTCCAGAAACAGACTCACAGACATAGAGAACAAACTTATGGTTTCCAGGGGGTAAAAGGGGTGGGAAGGGATAAATTGGGAGTTTGAAATTTGCATCTCGTGTAGAGTGATGGAAATGTTAGCTATCTTGATTGTGGTGGTGGTTTCATGGGTGTATACATCTATCAAAATTCATCAAATTGTTCATCTGAAATACGTGTGGTTTACTGTACAGGAACCATACCACAATAAAGGTGTTAAAAAAAAAACAAATAAGAGTATGTCTTTGGACGGCAGCAGTTTCTACATTCTCATCAGAGCAAATTATGCTGCTAGAAATCACCTGGGTTGTTCCAACAATGCAAGTCTGACATCATGTCCAACATAAATGAGAGATGAGGAGGGAGGGAAAATCATGCAGGTACTACAAGGTATGTTGAAAATTCTGGGCTCCTCTAACTAAAGAATAAATGAGATGATAGATACCAAGAATGTGAGATATAAGGGCCCAGTAAATAGAGCTACTGTAATCATTGATGTTATGATGAATGCTGAGCACCTGGCAAAAACGGAAAGTTTTTTTTCTTTTTAAGGAAAGCAACAGCTAAAGTTAGGGGGGAATATCAACAGAAAATTTACAACAAAGAAGTATCCAAACAGAAATAGATGTGTGTAGTTTTTAAAGTTCAGCCAACACTTGTATGCTGAACACATACTCTGTGTTGTGCATTGTTCTAAGTGCTTTACATAGATTAGCTCTTTCAGTGTTATCAAGAACTTGACGAACAAGATTGCTATTATTATTTGCATTTTACAGTTGGCGAAAATGAGACAGAGAATTCACACAGCAAAAAAGTGATCAAATCTGTATTTGATCTCAGGTAGTCAGTCACTCCAGCCCCTTCACGTTCAACTACCGGTTGCTGCCTTTCAAGCATCTCTATCTCTTTGGGGACATGAAAATATTTAGTGATCCAGTGAAAAGAGCTTAAGTTGTAGACATCACTCCTTGAAGGTGTCTTCTACCTGAGAAGAATGCCCCAAAGTTTAGAATCCTAGCAAAGTTCTTACTGGCTTTTTCAACTGTTGCTAGATATTCCCTTGACCTCTCTGCCTTCCCCACTGTGAAATTAGTATTTTAGCCAAAGGAGTAAGACATATTCTGTAAGAGAGCATTTCCACATTACTATCTGTTTTTTTTTATCTTCTAAGATGTGTATTTAAATAAAAACCAAGTGAAATGGTGTTCTACACTGAAAATTGACACATTGTAAACTATCACTCAATAAAACAAAATTAAAAAAAAAAGGAAAGAAAACCAAGTGAAGAGGGAAATAGGCCGAATTTTGAAATTATATTTACTTTTGACTTATAAGTTAAAAGAATCCTCTGGGGTCTCGGGAACATTCACAGTAAACCATTCCGACCCTGGCCTTATGGTAAAGTATCTAAACCCTTTTGACAGTTGAGCCTCAAATATCTGTCATCAGATTCCCTCTAGATACTTTCAGCTGCTTATTTGATTGCCCAGCTGACCCGAAGTTCAACATTTTAAATCTCTTAAGTCTGTTTTTCTCCTAAGGGCATAGAGTAGGACGGCTTTAATTTATTCCTTTTCCTGCTACCGCGTCTTCATAATATGTGCTCCTAGCTGCACACGATCATTTTATCTTCTCATTGAAAGTCAAGGAGGCTGCGAAGCCATTTAGCTTACTAGGAGCAGGTGGTACCAGGTGTTGGAATACATGACTCCATTACTTGGGGAGAAAATACAAATCACCCAGGAAGTGTTCTTGGGTGCACAAAGCAGCTGGGCTAATAAGGGATCGAGGTCTCAATAAGGGTAGCAATTTTTGTTTTCAGAATGAATAATCTTTCTCACACACATAGATTTCTCAAAGCATTTGTTTATGTTTTTCTTCGTAAAAAATGTCACAAAGAGACTGGGGTCCTATCACTTGCTAAATGTTAAACGTAACGGTTTTTTAAAAAACGGTCTTTGACTTAAGTTTCATATTCCTGGACCCAGATGATATAAGCTTCAAACACCATGAAGCTCACTCTCTGAAGTCCACACTTATATTCCTGATACATTTCCAGGAAAGGCAGTAGCTCCTAATTATATGAAGTAAGTAGTCACATAGGGTCTGGCATGTAGATGGCACCAAATCAACGGACAATATTACTTTTAATAATAAGCTACTAAGGAAGCACCTGCTATGAACCAGGTAATGCACACAAGTGTGTTTTCTATAAACTTCCTGACACACGTTTTATACCCCTGTTTATTGATGAGTAGACTGAGTTTCAGAGAAATTAATGGACAGCCAGTTAAGTCTAAGACAGGTCATTCTGCTTCCTGTGGTCTTGGTGACACGTTGGTTGCAGGATATGGCAGAAATTCCTCTAAGATACACAGTGATACATAGCATTCAGTAGTCAGCCTGTTCAGATGGAAAGGGAGCTTTTTTTTTTTAATTGAAGTACAGTCAGTTACAATGTGTCAATTTCTGGTGCACAGTACAATGTCCCAGTCATGCATATACATACATATAATTGTTTTCATATTCTTTTTCATTAAATGCTATTACAGATATTGAATAAAGTTCCCTGTACTATTAGGAAGAAGAAACTTGGGTTTTTTAATCTATTTTTATATATAGTGGCTAACATTTGCTAATCTCATTCTCCCAAATTTATCCCTTCCCACTCCCTTTCTCCCAGTAACCGTAAGATTGTTTACTATGTCTGCAAATCTGTTTCTGTTTTGTAGATGTGTTCATTAGTGCCCTTTTTTTTTTTCTTGTTTTGAAGAGTCCGCATACGAGTGATATCATATGGTATTTTTCTTACTCTTTCTGGCTTACTTCACTTAGAATAACAATCTCTAGGTCCATCCATGTTGCTGCAAATGGCATTATTTTAATCTTTTTATGGCTGAGTAATACTCCTTTGTATAAATATAGCATGGCTTCTTTATCTAGTCATCTGTCAATGGACATTTATGTTGCTTCCATGTATTGGTTATTGTATATAGTTCTGCTTGTGAACATTGGGGTGCATATATCTTTTCAAATTAGAATTCCCTCAGGATATATGCCCAGGAGTGGGATTGGTGGATCATATGGTAAGTCTATTTTTAGTTTTTTGTGGAATCCTCATACTGTTTTCCATAATGGCTGCATCAAACTACATTCCCACTAGCAGTGTAGGAAGAAAATAGGCAGCATTTTTTTTTCCTTCAGTGGAAGAGTTATAGACCCTTAAGTCCCACTTTGGAGGATAAGTCTGCTTTCCTTCTCACATCACAGAAAACTCCCCTCATAAATGTTCACCATGATATCTGGGGGTGATCCCTAGCCAGCAAAGTGAAGTTTAAAAGAAAACAAACATGGGGGAGAGGAGATTGTTTATGATCACCTAGCATATATGAAGCACTGTGCTAAATTCAGGGATAAAGTGGGCCATCAAGGACAAAGTACTCTTCTCTGCCTGAATCTAGCATTAAAAGAGATAGGTGACATGTCAGTTATCTATAAAGGCATGATTGAGGGTAAGCAATATAATAGGGGACAAGTAAAGTCCTGTAGGAAGTCCAAAGACAGAGAAAACACTTGATTCTGTTGAATGGGGTCAGGGAAGACTTGAAAAGGAAATGATATTTGAGTTGAAATTTTAAGGATAAATAGAAACTTTATAGGTTAAGGAAGGTGAAGAAAAGGTTCATGTCTTATACATTCAAAACATAATCAGGCACAAGAGATACAATGATGAATAAAGACATGGTCTTGTCTTGGTGGGAGAGATTTAGATGATATGGTGCCTCTCGTTGTCCAGTGGGAGATGGGATATTTTGATAGTCTGGTGTATACCAAAATGGTGAAATGGAAGTCTTTCTAAGTCAGTTTCCTCTAAGGCCCAAAGGCTAAGACATAGTGCCTCCACATTTTAAAGTGAGGTAGTGGACCATCCATGCAGGAAATGATCTAAAAGTCTGTCAGCAAAAATGATCAACTATTTTCCAGACCTTGAACTTTGCATCTCTAGGGATAGAGGTGAAGAAAGAAGCTTTCATTTGAATGACGTTTGGAGGTCTGATTATTGGTGTAGTTGGACCTTTTCAATCCTAAAGTGAAGCACTCTCTAAGACACAAATTGTCAGGAAGAGAAATAGTTCACAGAGATGTAATCAAAAACAGAATTTAGAACATATGGTTTCTAGTCATGTTTATAAACCATAGATATATGTAAAATGCCCTTGGAAGCTGTAACAAATGCCCTCCAGTGAACGAACTGCAGTTTTTTTCATTAATTTTTTTCCTAAATATACTTCCCAGTAACTGAATTTTGATCCATAATATGGAGCAGTGAGTTTGAGTTCTCTTCTGACAGAGAGCAGATGTGCTGTTCTCACTGTGGTGTCATGAGGTGGCGTGGTGGTTTAGGGTTCAGTCTTCCCAGCCATTAACGTACACTGGAATCATCTGGGGACCTTGCTACCTTGCAGATTCTGATTCTGGGTCTGAGGTGGAGCCTGAGAATCTGCGTTTCTACCATGCTCCCAGGTAAAGTCAAAGCTGAAAGGTTTAGAGTGCAGATTTGGGGACCTAGACAGCTGGAGCTGGATCAAAATTCTAGCCTGCCATTTATTTCTATGTCCTTGGACAAGGTCCTTAACCTCTGTGTGCCTCCGTTTCCTGTTCTGTAAAGTGGGGTTATGGCAGTAGTATATACATTATAGGTGTATTGTGTAGATTAGGGTGGTTAGGAAGTTGTACATTTCAACACTGCTATGATGTATATACTACAACTGTAAAGTAATTCAAAAAGAGAGCTCTGTGTGTTTGCTATTAGTTATGGCTAAAACTGACTCCTCCGTGAGGAAGTTTAATTACGTTCTTCTTTTAATTTTATTTTTATTTGTTTGTTGAGATATTTAATATATTCACACACTTCAAGATTCTAAATGCCCTAAAATGAAGTTCTCTTGCCATTCTTATTTTATCTCCCAGTTCTCCTCCAAACAATTAACAAACATTACCAATTTAAAATGATTTTTAGAAATGGCCTCAGCTAATGGCATTTGAGTTTTTCCCTCATTCACCAGAATCCTTATTGTATAGAGTTCCAGAATTCTACACAATAAGAACTTATAGAACTATGAGAACCTAACCTCCCTACCCACTAACTTCATTCCATTAAAATAATAATAATAATAATAATAAGTTGATTTTGGTCTCTCTGTCTATCTGAGGAAAAAAAAATCTGAGTACACAGGACAGCAACCAAAGCTGGGGTTTTTTCATTTTCAAAAGGGAACCAAGGCTATTAAAGCCCCTCTAAGGACAATTTAATCTACTTGCAGGACTGAAGCCATGATGTTGATTCCAAACCTGTATAGAATTCTCCCTGACCCTGAACCAAAAGAACCTGCCCCAGTCCATTGGCTCTCATCTTCCACCCAGTAGAAGCAGCATGCCTTTCATCATGGAGTTCCTTTGACCATGGTTCAACTCCATTTTCCCTAGGATGGTCCACAATGATTCTTACTCTACTCCCAGGTTTATTAATGGGCTCCAGTCCAAAGCAGAAGGCTTGATGCTGGAAGCCAGTAGGCTTCCCTGCTCCTAAAAAATGACTGGGCATTCCCTACCTGGAGATGGCTTAAGTGATTGGGCAATTCAGGACTCACAACTAGAATCAGGGCTTTTTACAAATGTCAATAACACACACACATGCACTCTCTCTCTCCTTTGGCTGTATTGTTCTATTTCTGAATGACTGAGAAGCTTCCTCTGAAATATGTTAGGTTGAGATCATGAAGCTAAAAATTCAATGTCTTGGGTAAATGAGCCTTTTTAATACGTCTGAAAGAGATTTGCATTCTGAAAATTCATTTCCTTCTGTTCAAGTTTGCAGACTTCTTGTTGTTGTAACTCTAACAACAAGACATCTGGGCTGAGAAATGGGTGAGTAGGCCACACCTTTTTCTGTCAGCCTTGGGAAAACCTCCAAATTCCTCAGCTTTTATGACAGGAATCTGTTTCCTCTACCTGGGATTCAGGTCCCTACTAAATTGGATGTGATTTGCCTTAACATGTTCATAACCTGCTGTCAAAGTGCATGCTACCTGCTTGGATGTCTGGTTACCTTTTGAAGATCTTTTAATGTTTATTTGTTCTGTTAAGCTAGTTATTTCTGGGGAGGTAAATACCCAGATTGGCAATGGTTCTAGTAGAACATGTCCAGTAGCTGGTGAGAAGTAAAAGAATTGCTTTTTTCTAGGGATGAAATTTAGTGCAAGAGTTGAATCTGGAGGTAACTTTATACTGATTTCCAACATGGATGCCAACACCATTGATTAAATCATAGTTCACCCTGCTGCCTTAGGTTGGCTATCTTGAGCTTGGTTACATAAATAAATAAAATAAATAAATAAATAAATAAATAAATAATCCTTTTCATCAAAATTTACCCTTAACATAGACTTTCTAGAACCATTTTCTACTCCTAGCTCCCTTCTGACATTAAGGATATGAATGAAAATGAGCTGAAGGAAAAAGCTTTCGAATCTTATTAAGGGCCTTTGGACATTTTATCACCTTCATGCTATATATAAGTTGACTTTATTCAAGAAATTCTGGGCAAACTTTTGTTTTTATGCAAAAAGTGCATGTTTTTATGTAATGTGTTGCTTATTTTTATTTTTAAAGGCTTTGTGATGATACACAGTTAAAAACGAAAATAAGCCTAGTAAAATGTGCTCATTTGAGGTTTTTATTTGTTTGTTTATTTTAGCCACAAATGTATTATAATGTAGAACTCTAGTATGTAACTTCCTGGTAGAAGGGTGGTTGGGAGAAGCTGGGCCCTCATTCAGTGTGCTCTTCTTCATCTACCACCCTGGGGCAACCTCTAAGGCAGAATTGCACAGAATTCTCTGCACTCTCCCCCAAAGACTCTGTGGAACACAGATTGAAAACCATTGCCCCAAACAAGTATAATATGATTCAGTTCACCAAAATCATTTCTGCATAGGGTTACAGGAATACTTCCCTTGGGGAATTTAGACAAATCTGTATTGTTACATGTGAGTTGCAATAACTCAATGAGCAAAGAGTGTTTCCACAGTATGCCATTTTTAAAGTCTGTCAGTTTTTGTATTTGGCATATTGCAGGCTAATGAAAATTGCTGATACAGTGGGAGAAATAATCAATGAGGAATGTTTATTACAATGACACAACGTAAGGAACACATTAAGGCAAACTATTGCTCCCATTTCAGTTCTTTCAAAATGCATTGCTTTATTGTGCATTCATTCTTGTTTCTACAGAAACTGATTTGTAGTTGCAAAACAATAAATATTTATCTCATATGGATTTTTAAAGGTGACTGATTTATAAAAATCAATAACTGTCTTTTGTCAGCTCATGGACTGACATGATTGCCTTCATTTTCAAACATAAAACAACTGCATTAAAATAACATTAAGTGAGAAACATTGGCTGACAACAGGAAGAGAAATTCTTAAATGAAAACTGCTCCAGCCAGTTTTAATCAGTTCCTATCATGCTTTTTATTATAGTGCAAATGGGCTCTATTAAAAGGAAAGCCAATTCCAGATGCTGATGCAAATAATTATAGCTGCCTTTAGCCTCTAGTTAGTGTCATTAACTAATGGTTTCAAAATATGTGATTTATTTCAGAAAGAACATTTTCCTTTAACAATGAGACAGAAAATTGGGCTTTGTCTATCTAATGTCAAATATGCAGATAAAAACTGAAAAAATAATGTCTCTTTTTTGGCTATTTAAAACAATTGGAACAATTGATGAAATTACTTCATATGGATAAACTTCAAGTTCATTAGTTCAGCAATTCCCAAATTAGTTTTGGTTCTATGTTCTGTTGAGTGTGAGAAATTCTGTATACTTTATTTACCCTGCCCAGTCCACCATTTGAGATTATAATGTATATTCGCACAATAATGGCCCTGGAAAATTTTGCAGTAAAGATTTCTGTCTGTCTTGTTTATCTTCTGTCTTTCCCAAATTAGCTTGAAAGTGGAAAAAAAATTAATATATATAGGTTAATATTCTGCATTACTGCCTTCCATGGAATTCCCTTCTGAGAAATTCTGAGTGAAGGGTCTATTTTTTAACAAACAGCAATATGTTAAATCAAACATCCAGACGCTCGGTCAAAAAATTGCAATTAGGCAATCAGAAGTTTTAACTAAGTTTTAAAAACAATAATTTTTTAAGTCTCTAAAAGAATGCTGATCATTGAAATATGCCTCTTGAAATACTTGATTTTTCACTCTTCAAAGTTCTAATGATATGCAAATTGACTTGTGCTGAATGTTGTATTTCTTAGCATTGATCCATTCATTTAATTCCATTAGCTTATGTGTAGTTCTATTACTGTATATGGCCCAGGAATTGTACTTTTTTTTTTTCTTTTTGCTCATGTCTCCCAGTGAAGGTATGGAAGTCTGCTGCTCAGTTGTTCCTTCAAGAAAAGCTTATTCAGCTGTAAGGAAGGTAGTGAGCTGACAGCCTCCAGCTGTTACACCTTCAGGAGGTGCTTGAGCTTTCAAGTCAAGGCCATGCCTGTCCTGGGCAGCACCTAGTGATCCAGGTCTGCAGGGATACTGGTGTCTGGCCGTTTCTGCCAATGCAGGACTCCTCTAACAAGCAATGTTTTTCCTGGAGCTCCCCAATGTGTTGACCAAGATTTTGTCATCTCTGAGTTGTGACTTGAAAGCTCTTCCTGCCCAGTCCTCTTTCTCCTCCTGCTTTATCACCCACAACCCTTACTTTTAATAACTCTTTTCTGGTCCTAACTCTGCCTTGGTATCTGCTTCCAAAAGGGCCCTACTGGCATTCCATTGATCTTCAAAATACTTTAGAGACAGGGTCATGTCTTTACATTGCATTTTAAATATCTCTCACACAAAGGTTAAATAATAAGCACTCAATCAGGTGAATTTTCAGTATAATTTAGGTCAGAAAGGATGCATAAATATACATACAGATTCTGAGGGAGATGCCATAGTTGAATCATTTTTGTTACCTAGGTTGTGTATGTATGAGTGCATGAATAAAAACTGTGTAGAAGTTAGTAGAATGTTTATGTAAAAGAGTCAACTTTATTGTGGTTCAAGGTAACCTTTACCCCTATTTCTGGATGACTTCAACAAAGAAGACTTTGTCCCAACACCATCTATGAAGTCAGGTCTTTAGAATATTATATCCCATCTGCACAACTGGAATGCATTTAGAAATCATTTTAATTCAGGAGACAGATTTTTGAAAAAGATATCCTAGGAAGATTAATTTAACATTTGTGTGCATAACAGATGAAAGGGAGAAGACTAAAAAGCAAAATCATTCTAGGAGACATTTACAGCAACCATTAGTTTGGATTATCATCATCAAACAGATACTGGCTGATGCCTACAACATGCCAGGCATTTTACATACATTTACATGTTTAAGACTCACAAAATGCCTAAAGTATAGGTATTAAAATTGAGAGAAGAGAGGCTCAGAAAGAACTTGTTCAACTTTCTCAAACTGCCACCTGTGTGGGAATAGGGATTCCTTTAAGACTAGCATTGTTTTCAATAACTTTGTCTAAATCAAAAAAAAAAAACACAAAAGTTGTGTGTGTATGGTGGTGGGTGATCATTTCTGTGGGGCTTGGACTCCAGAAAAGATACATAAAGAAAGATAAGGCGTGATCTGACTGGTAATGTGAGTACAGGTGAGCAAGAGGTGATTGCCAGTAAGTCTGGGAATCTAGAAAAATGAGAGTTCATACAGGAAACTAAATCATGGTACTTGGAGAAGGCACCAGATGGGTAAAAAAAGGCCATAAAAAATAAACTGAGATCAGAGAAACCCAAAGCAAGAAGATAATAAGGAATTAAGTACAGAGATCAAGTACAGTATAAGAGCAGTCTTCTCAAACAGGGGTGGGCAATGGTGACCACAGGACAAAGCTGGCCTGCTCTCTGTTTTGGCAAATAAAATTTGATTGGAACACAGTCCCACTTACTCATTTACTTATTGTCTATGGCCTGCTTTCACATTATAAGAGTAGAGTTGAGTAGTTAGTTGTAACAAAGACTATATGACCCAGAAAGCCTGAAATATTTACTCTAAGACCTTTTACAGAAAAACTTTGTTGCCACCTATTCTAGAAGGCTTTTATAGTTGGGCTTGTGATCATAGATCTAAAGCAGGGATTGGCTAAATATTTTCTATAAAGGGCCATATAATAAACAGTTTCAACTACAGATGATCTCTGCTGCGTAATCTTTTTTATTTGGCTCCAGTAATTTTAAAATGTAGAATTATTCTTAGCTCCTAGACAGCTAAAGGCCAGATTTGTCCTGTAAGCCATAGCTTGCTGGTTCTCAATCTAAAAGAAGCTCTCTACCCTCTGCCCTTTTATCATTTTTCATATTAAACACAAGCGAAAAATAGATGAATGTTTTCAGTTAGGAGCTGAATTCAGCAGGTGCTTATAGTTTCAGATTACAGCTGAGGCAAGAGACTAAACTATTTGGGGAAAAATAATTGCCATTACAAAGGAAATTCTGCTTTTATTTTACTGGTCACATGAATTTATAAACTGGCTTTCCTCTTAATTGGGTTGATTTGACTGTGCTTAGACAGTCAAATCAAGTTCCTCAAGTTATACTGACTTGAGGAAGCAGGTATAAGAATTGAGATTTGTATCACCACTCCATAATGTGTATCCATTCAGATTATTCGACCCTGTTTCATCTTTGAGACTCTGGTATTGAGCAGTATGGGCTTGGTTTGGAGAATGCAGAATCCTCAAAGTGGGATGTGACTCTGCATCTTCGGAGTAATGAAGGTCATCCTGGCTTTTGACTCACAGCCTATCCTTTAATCTCCTTGCCAGTGTCAGGCACAGTGAAGGATCTTACCCTGATACCTATTCATGTCCTGCTCCTTGAAACTACTGGAGACACTTATTCTATCAAACAATCACCTTTTCTGGATCAAAGCCCAGTTATGTAATAGTTAGGGAGGCAGAAAAGCAAGAGAAGTCTTACTCTTCTATCAATTACTGGTCCCTCTGTTCCTCTTTATGATTCCAATATGATAAGCCACCTCTTTGTTGTATATCCAGATTTAGAAATGGTAATTCACTCTATGATAATGGTATAAATAGCTCAAAGTTACTGAATGCTGTGTGCCAGCTCTCTTGCTCATTATCTCATTGACTCAACAGAGACCTTGCATTAAATGATCACTGTTCTTATTCCCACTTTACATCTGAGTAAACTAAAGTTTAGAGAGATAAAGCAACTAATTCGACATCTAGCATGTAACAGTGCTTGGAATTGGGGCCAAGTCTGTATGACCCCAGAGGCAATTTTATACTGCGTTTGTAATGAAGTATAATCATCCCTTTGTCACTTTGTTTGATTCCTTTCTTGAAGGGGTTTTATGACATTTTATGATGATTTTTAAATATCATGAAAAAGAAAAGATATTAAGAATTAGGCCCAAAATATCTGGAATGTTTTAATGACTTTTCAGTTTTGAAGACATATATTCATGTATTATCTTCCCTCTATTACATTATTGAGAATCTCTGGATGTTAACTGGTTAATTACATTTAAAAAATTAGAGAAATGTTCAAAGTATGTAATATAGAAATGAGTTACTGCTGGATTAAAATACACTTTATTATGTCAGTAATAATGTTTCTCAGATCCTTTAATTCTAAAAATACTGGATGTTTTCATGCAGTATTTCTACCTTGTTATATATATTATCTTCACAAAAGATAACAAAAATGTCAGATACCAAGTTATTTGGGAAGAATTCAGACTAAACCCAGAAAATGAAAAATAGTCTGAATTAAATGTGAATTAAAATCAATAAGAACAAATGCATGGTAGTATACTCAGAACTGATTAATTCTCCCCACAAATATAAAATAAGGATGCACTTTAAATAACAATTTAGGGAAAGAGACTTAAGAGGGACAGAGAACCATGTACTAAATCTTAGTGTATTGAATCTCATCATGTAGACTCTTCCAATGAGAATGTATTAATAAATGCAGAAATATTTTCCTATTAAGTTTTGGAAACTCCACAGGAAAAAATTTGGTAATAAGTTGGTATCCATGAATATAAAACATAAATATAGCCTTACAGTATATAAGACATTTTGCTTCATGATTAACATACATTGTCTCATTTGTTCATCACAAAACCCTACATCATCTTCATACTTGGAGAAGAGTAAAGCTTAGAGAAATACATGGATATTTTGGCAAAAATATGATTATCTAAAGGAACTGCATTGAAATTGTGATGGTCTAGTCTTCTTTAGTGATGCTTTAAGCATACTTTTTTTTTTCAATTCAACAAGCATTTATTGAGCAGTTCTATAACCCAGCATGGTGTTAGCTGCTATAAGCAGATACAAAAGGAGAAGACACCATGATTTGCCTTAAAGAAATTTATTGTGTAATTTGGGAGATAAATAATTTATATATGAAACAGCTGGAGAACAGAATATGACAATACCTAATTAAGTGTGAGTTTGTGCAACAAAATACAAGCACAGTTATTTGACAAGTGAAAAGACATATCTGTACAATGTTAAAATTCTGTGTAGTGACATAAAGCTGGGATAGTTGAGATTTTTGATTATTTAAAGTGAAAAACATAGTAATTTAAAAGATGTTTATTTAAAATATCCTTTAGCTCAATCTAAACACCAGTTACATACCTGATCACTTAGTCCATGAGACACTAAATGAATTCAGGAAAACTTTGCTCCCTTTTAGACTTAGTCCATTGAGTACAAACTTTATTATGTTTTATCCACTATTCTTTCTTTGTCTCTAATATCCTAAAGATTAATTCACTTTGTTTTGCAGTAAGTCTTCTGTGTATTCTAAATACAGTTTATTTTTTCAGTGTCCAGGTATTCTGAGTTGTATTTTTTAGAAAGTAGGCCTCAAAGAGCACAGTCATCTGCTTAGTTTTGTGTAAGGAGGCCATGTGGCATAGAAACCCCACTACATTCTGTGTGTGTTGTTTTTTCTCCATTGCTTGCTAGGTGGTAATGGTCTAGAAGATTCCTTTTTTGTTGTTGTTAAGTGTGGTAAGAACAGTTAAGTGAGAGGTACTCTTTTAACACTTTTTAAGTGTATCATACAGTGTTGTTAACTACAGGTACAATGTTGAATAGTAGATCACTAGAACTTAATCATCTAGCATAACTAAAGCATTAAAAGCATACATTTTTTAAAGTTAAAAAGGACTATGTTAAAAGATAAATTGAGGCATGTTAAAAGATAAATTGTGGCATATTAAAAAATTTAAGAGTTTGAGCAAAAGTCGATTCAAAGCAAGCAGCACCAAACCTGAAGTATTAGAAGGTCTTACTGACAGGATCTAGGAGCAAGACTTTAAAAAGAAAAAAAAAAATTCATACAATTTGTAAAGGTCACACTCTATTTATAGTTATTACAAAATATTGGCTATGTTTCCCATATTGTAAAATACATCCTTAAGCTTATCTTACACCCAATAATTTGTATCTCCTACTCCCCCACTTCTATATTGCTCCTCCCCACTCTCCCCACTGGTAACCAACTACTAGTTTGTTCCCTTCATCTGTGAGTCTGCTTATTTTTTTGTTATATTTACTGGTTTCTTGTATTTTTTAGATTCCACATGTAAGGGATATTATATAGTATTTGTCTTTCTCTGACTTTTTTCACATAGCAAAATGCCCTCCAAGTCCACCCATGTTGCTGCAAATGTCACAATTTCATTCTTTTTTATGGCTGAGCAGTATTCCATTGTGCATATATACCACATCTTCTTTATCCAGTCATCTGTTGATGGACACAGGTTGCTTCCATATCTTGGCAACTATAAATAATGCTACTATGAACATCAGGGTGCACATATGTTTTCCAGTTAGTGTTTTGGGGTTTTGAGGGGGATATATACCCAAGAGTGGAATTGCTGGGTGGTATGATAGTTCTATATTTAGTTTTTTGAAAAACTTCCAAACTGTTTTCCACAGTGGCTGCACCAATTTACATTCCCACCAATAGCACACAACGGTTCCTTTTTTCCCACATCTTTATCAACATTTGTTATTTGTGGTCTTATTGATGATGGCCATTCTGACAGATGTGAGGTGATGTCTCATTGTGGTTTTAATTTGCATTTTCCTAATGATTAACGATGCTGAGCGTCTTTTCACATGCCTGTTGGCCATCTGCACCTCCTCTTTGGAAAAATGTCTATTCATTCCTTCTGCCCATTTTGTTTTGTTTGATGTTGAGTTGTATGAGCTGTTTATATATGTTGGATATTAATCCCTTATCAGTCATATCATTTGCAAATATTTTCTCCCATTCAGTAGGCTAGCTTTTCATTTTGTCAGTGGTTTCCTTTGCTGTACAAAAGCTTTTATGTTTAATTAGGTCCCATTTGTTTATTTTTGCTTTTAGTTTAGGGGCAAGACTTTTATAGAGAAGAAGTGGAAGCAAAGCAAGGGAATTATTTGATCGTCAATAGCTTTAGAAATTGCCTTATTTGGGAAAGCCCAGTTGGCTGTTTGTGGTTGGTTGTCCTCAGGCTTAAGTTTTAGTTTGCTGATATAGGCTACTAAGGTATTAGAACCACCCCAGGCTAATGACCTCTTTGTTTAATTAATTTAACAACTGTTACATAAATATAGAATGAACACATCAAAGATTTATTAAATCATTAAGGAGAGAACCAATAAGATGGTAAAGCATTTTAAAAAACTAGATATTTATAAGCTGTTCTTAAAAGGACTTTTAAAACAAGACTTCTAGAGTAGATACAAAATAATCGATAATATCCTATAGAGCAAGAAAAACAGTTTTTTTTTTTTTTAAGTGTAACCTTTGGAATTATCTTTTCTACCAGACAATTTATTTGCATCTCTACCAGACAAGGCTACAAATCAACATGTAACCTTACCAAGTCTGAGCCCTTAATTAATTATAAATAACAAAGTCAAGCAAAGATATATCCTCTAGGCACTTAAATAATCTTGAGGTGGACAGAGTGACCACCTGTTCTGGTTTTCAAAGAACTGAGGGGTTTCCCAAACATGGGACTTTCAGAGTTCAAACCAGGAAAGTCCTGGGCAACCCAGGATATTTGGTCTTACTAAAAATGCACCAGTGTGACATGGAAAGGACATGCTGCATCCTCTTGACCTTGTGTCAAGAGAATTTTTCTTAATGTGAGGTTGTAATAATGATTCTGTCTTCTTAGTGACTTCAAACCTGGAAAAAGCTTAAAATAGATAGACATTGGAAAGTTACCTTAATTTGCATTACACTCACAAAAAATAAAACCTGATTTTTAGTTATTTATTAAAATGCTGCTGCTCAGGACAGCAAAATGTGTAAGAAGCACCATCATAGGTTTCTACTGTAGTATGTCAGTGTGGTCTGAATTTGGTCACCAGTAAAGTTCAGCGTACAACATCTCTTCTCACACTTTGTGTTTGTGTTCATCTACAATGCAAATTTTTTGTGTTGTACAGTAATCATCTGTGATTTGGTTACTTTCCTGAGTTCATTGTGTGAAACTGACCCAAGCTAAACTTTGAGACTTTCCAGGGTCTTTTTTTCCTTTTTTTTTTTTTTTAAAGAGTAAAGAAGGAAAGTCTAAGAGAGATTCTTTAAAGCCATCAAATTCTAGAATATTGCATATCCACAGTCACCAGAATCTACCTCCTCGATGCATTTTCTCCTTTCCACCAGCACATTCAAACATGCTTGGTATTGGGCTTCTCAGGTTGTCATCCTGGAGACTGCAGGCTTCCTAGAGAAGTCCTGAGCAGTAGATAAGGAATGGTAAAGATACCTTCGTCCAGTATGCCACTTTTTTTTCCTTCTCTAACTGGCCCCCAGTTGTGTCAAGTCTGCCTCAGAGATGGTTTCTGAATGATGGTGAGCTATCTAGAAATAGAGGCCAGAAGAATGCCTCTAAAGCATCAATAAGTTTCTCAGAAATGGTGCTACCCATCTTCAGCTTGTGAAAAAGGTCTTAAAGTTTTTCCTAGACAGGGTGGTTATTGCCTGGAAATTTTTTCAAATCAGAAATAATCAATAGCTGAAAAGAACCTAAAATTATACTAAAATCCCCTCCATTGGTAATATAATTAGGATATATATTTTGTTAAAACTTCTGCTATATTTAAAGATCTTTCTGATAATAAATTCTATTCTGAACAACTGTCTACACACCTGGCTTAGATGGAGGTAGTAGTTACAGTCTGACCCCAATGGTGGAGACTGCAAAAGGTGGTCTCTTCTCTCAGTTGCCTTAGAGTCACAGGAAGACTCAAAGCACAAGGGTGTGAAAGAACATTGAACTTAGTGAAATACACAAACTACATGAAACAGATAGCTAAGTGATTGTATATCGCTAACTCCTGGGCAAATAGATAGAAAATTGATCAAGGAGGGTTGCAGAATGACTCATCAGAGCTGGGGAAGAGGGTGTTGGGGCTCAATCAATCTTAAAGTTACATTCTATACTTTTTATCTGATGCCAAAATGTAATTGAACATTGTTTATCATAATGTATGAAGTTAACCAAAATATTACCTCCAAGTTCTTTGCCTTTATGAATGAAATTTAACTTGGTTAGAAAATACAAGTCTCTCTTCCTTCTTCCTTCCATCTCTATATAGAAGAGCATTCTGGCCATGACTTATTTGTAAAAGTATATAGTTCCTGGATCATAGATTATTTATGGGTACGTATTTAGCTTGTACATATTTAGCTTTAATCATTAGGCCCTTGGGGTATGATATAACATAAGATGTTGGTATGAGACAGATCTTTTCTTCTCTGTTGTTTTGAGTGTGTGTGTGTGTGTGTGTGTGTGTGTGTGTCTGTGTTATTTATGAAAAGGATAGTTTGAGTCTGTGTTTCAAGTCATCAGGTATGGTGCTTGTAGGTACTTTATGTAATATTTCAAAATATGGGCCAATAGCCAAAGAAAGTATTCCCTGTTATGATATTACTGCTTAATAGTAAACCACTAAAGTCTCTGAATCCCTGGGTGGCAGTAGGACTAAGTCAGCACATGTGAGCTATGGGGAGTACATTTAGATGGAATTCTGTTGGATTTCAGCCCTTTGTTTCTCACTGATTCTAAGGGGAGGCAAATAGATGGCAGAGATATTGCTTTACAGTGGATCATTTAGAGTCCTCAGGGTGGGCTTCCCCTCAACTGCATGAGGCTATAAATTAGTCACAGGAGTGCCCCAAATTACTGTTGGTTGGACTAGTTTCTTCTTTGGGAACCCCCTGCTAGCTGTGTGGCACACAAGCTCCTGATAAGTGGACTGAACGCTCCTCGAGGAAGAAAGAGGAGATATCTTTCCCCAGTGTTGTTCTTCCTTAACTACTACAATGGTGTTCTGCATACAGTAATGTGAAATGTACCTGGGAGGCTAACCATGTTAGCTTTTCAAAAGATAGTTACCAGGACCATGTGACTTGTGCCATTCAGTATTTTTCCCCAAACAATATTCACTAATGAAACTATGACCAAGTAAAAAGTCTACAGAGAAGTCCAGGAAACAGGGCTGCCTGTATAGCTGCTGGCGACACTCGCTCAATGCACATTAGGGCCTTGGGAAGGCACCACCGCACTGCTGTGTTGTTGTTGTTGTTGTTGTTGTTGACATTTGGTTTATGACATGTAAAATTTTATCTTAAGTCTGTTTAGCAATATTGGTAGTATTTCTCTTGTATACTGTAAATTCCTATGAACATTTTTTATCTAGCCATTTTTATATCACAGCAAATTCTCAAAACAAATAATAGTTTTATAATAGCAGTACTTTGCATTCTAAGGCTGCCAAATATTCTGTAATAATTTGTACTATATGAAGGAGAAAAGAATAGGGGGAGTTAGGGAAAAAGGAAAGAGCTGAAATTTTAGCAGAGGCTACCAAGATTCTCTGTCCTACTCACTGAGCAGTGTGGTCTGGAGAAATTACAGAACTTCTCTATGCCCTCGTGTTCTCCTTCTAAAACACTTTTTTAAACTTGCTTAGTAACAACACAACCATTTTCTTGAGTACATTTTTTTTCTTCACAAAGCACACAACAAAAGATAAACTAGTTAAGCTATTTTCTGTGCATGCCTTGGAACAAGAATGTTCTGTTAGCAGAGTAATCTCTTCAATTTCTTGTTGTATTCATCTGTAGGATGACACATCTCAGAAACTTCAAAGACAGAAGGCAGGAAAATATAGCTGAGAGATAAACAGGTTATTTAGTCTAGCTCATGGGAAAAGCAGCAAGCAAAGGCTAACACATTATAAGCCTTCTAGAATTTGTTGACTTGTGTGAACATTAAAGCTCTTTATTTGATTTTTAAAATGAAACTTTTAACTTCAAGCTGCCAAGCAGAAGCATTTTCATCCTAGACAATAAAAGAATACTAACTGGCCTTATCATTGGCAGATTATGGGCTGTGATATAGAGATGAGAAACTTGATCCTTACAGATATCGTATCTGTTGCTGTGATCACCTCACTCTGAAGATGATGTGACATGATTTGACTGATCATAAAATATATTATCTGGTTGATCTCCCATACTTTATTATGCTGTCTTGAAAGATATAGATGTTTCCCCCATTTGTTTAAGTTTCTTTTCTTTGAGAATTACAACAAATAATCTTCTTAGGCAAAAACAGATCTTAAAAGGTCAGCCTTTTTTAACCATTCATGCAGAACATCTCAAATTGCTATCAAAGTAGAAAGTAATTTAACTCTTCCTTATTTCATGAATGAAAATAATGATCATTGGACTAAGAAAAGGTATAAACAACTTCTGGTAAATTTTTCACAGAAATGAATGTAATTATCAGGGTAATACTAGTAACACCTGCTAGGACTTTGGAAATAAACTTGCAAAACATTATTTTAAGACTTCTTTTTCATTGTAAATATTTTTGGTTAGATGCAAATTTTTTTTTCAATTTTCAGTGTGTTTACCTTTTAATCTTTTATGGTATTTTTTTCAAAATTTTATTGGCCCTAAAAAGATGTTTATATTTTTGTCAGAAACTTTTGAGATTCAAGTTTTAGCTCTTAAACATATACAATGTTAGCATTATTCTTTGTCACTGAACTTTCACAGCTCTCCCTGTGACAGGCTATCAGAAAACATGTCTCTGAAAAGACAGGTTAGCTCTTCAGAGGCAATCAGTGATGCAATTCTCAGTGATGTGCTACACCCCGTCAGAGTGCCCTGACTGTTCCTGTGTGCAGTGATGTGATGTCTGAACTATTTGTGTGCTCTGTCATAAGATAGCATTAGCAGACGTAATGGGAACAGATCACTCTTTTGCGGAAGTATTTATGGCAGTGCTTTCAAAGGACCATTCAGTCTGCAATAGCAACTGACGAAGCATGTAGCAAGGACTGTTTCTAAAACCATGTGGGCTAAAATGTCATCCAATAAGGCAGTTAAAATGTGTTAACTTAATATGTGTATAACCAGAGATTAGAAAGCACTGGCTGGCATATTGGAGCAGATTCAATGCATGGGCATTTTCAGTAAAAGAGAAGTAAGTAATCATCTTATGTTGAAGGGGCTAGGTTAAATTGCTGTAATATAAGAAGAAGGCTTTTCCTATCACATATTTTATACTGCCCAACAAGGCACCTCTTCTTATCCAAAACGCACCTTCTTTTACCGGCCAAAGCTTTTTTTTTTTTTTTTTAAAGCATTATAGATACTGTTTTCCGAGCAGTGCTCAAAACCACACTTCACAGCACTTGAACGCAACACATTTAAATGTGAAACTGAACCAGTGTTACTTTTTTTAGGCTGCTGACAAATTTTCTATCAAAAATGCATAGAAGATTAATTAATTTAACAGGTGAACATAAGTGTGATATTGGCCACATACAATAGCATTCATCCCTCATAGGCAGCATTGCATTCATTTATTAAGCACTTCACTGTGCTCTAATTATTGAATGTCTTTTTATCCAAAAGCTGCCTAGAAGTAGGTCCTAAAATATTATGCCCAGCCAATGGATGCTGGCAAATCTTTGTGAAAAGTTTGCCAAAGGTACTGAGAAATCCCTGAAAGGACAAGGAGAGAAAGTTAAATGCATTCAGCTAAAAGACCAGGAATACTACAAGGATGTGATTTTTGGATACTTTTTAATAGTTTTATTACTTTGGCCTACTTAGTGCAGTGATAATTTACTAAACAGGAGCAATTTAGTAAAGAGACTCCAGAAATGTAAAAGAATTATTGCACCCTGGAAAAAACTACACAGCATTTGCTCTGAAAAGATGGGACCCAGCATTTCCAATAAAGTTGATTTACTACTTAATGCACATCGGAAACAGCATAGTGTTGGTTCAGAGAGCAGTTTGTAGCAATTTGATTTACACTAATCAGATGAAATGGTGCATTTCCTGACACATAAATGAAGTACACGTTTTTTAAAAATTACTTAAGAAAATAGCTATTCAAGCTGTTTGGGCATCATGGTGGAAACTAGCGGACATTTCTCACTTACATTAAATTGATGAAGTTTAGTTGCCTCTAAAGATACATCTTTGTAATCATCTCTCTTGTAAGTTTAGTCTTAGAAATTAAAAATTCATCTTTCTAATTTTACTTAGCCTTATATCAAAAATATTTTTAAATATATGAGAGACATGGAGGATAGAATGAGACAGTCCAGCCAAATATGAGTTCTAAAATGAGAGAAAATATGTAAAAAATGATGCCATTAAATGTTTTTCTTATATGATGGATTGAATGTTTGTGTGAGGGCAGAAATTTTATAAGGCTTACATTCCACACACATGTGTTGAGCACCTACTATATGCCAGGCACAGTGCTAGATGCTTGAAAGACAAAATTGTATACGACATGGTCCTTTAATATAACAAATTCAAATTTATGATTGGAGGTAACTTGGCATTAGAGAATTATCTAAAAGGGCGTCCAAACCAGACCAAGTAGGTTAGAGATATCTCCCAAAGCCTGAGTTGAGCTGGAAGAATAGTTAGTCACTTTTCAGGTTAATAGTAGTATGTTCTTGTTTGAGGCCAAGGAGCAATGAGTCTAGAGGGTATTCCAGGCAGAAAATATGGCTCAGACAAAAGCATGGGTATGTGTGCATGTCCTCCAGATGGGATAGGGCCTAGAGTAGTGGGAGAGTAGAGAGCAGAGGGAGAGAGATAAAACAGAGCCAGGTGGGAGTGGGTAAGCAGACATCACACCATGAAGGACTCACAGGCTTTGCCAAGGAACCCAGGACTAATTCTGAGGGGTCCTGAGGAACTGTAGAAGGCTTCTAAGCAAGGCAGCAACATGATCATATTTGTCATTTAGGAAGAGAAGTAGAGAAGAGATGGGTAAAAAAAAATATGGAGACAGGGAGACACATTAGAGGCTGTTGTAGTAAAAGTGAAGACCTAAAATAAGTCATTCATAGTAGGAGAGGGAGATTAGACAGATATTACAGTGGTAGAATCAAATTCAACTGAAGATGAGTTCTATGTGAGACATGAGTAGGAGGGAGGACTCAAGTACAAAGTCCAGTTTGGGGTATGTATGTTTTCTAGAGATAACTAGAAGGTAACATTGATACTAAACCATACTATAAGAGAAGGAAGAAGAGGGGCAGGTTTGAGGGAAAAGATGTTAATTATGTTGTGTTTAATGCAAATCTAGAGTTTATCAGAGAGATTTGGGCTGGGAGATAGATTTTGAAGGTGTTGGAATAAAGAAGATCATTGGACTTATTATGCGCAAGATGTCTCAAAAAATGAGCAGAAGACATAAACTTTCATCCAGTGAAGACATACAAATGGCCAATAGGCACATGAAAAAATGCTCAGTATCACTAATTATCAGAGAAATGCAAAGCAAAACTACCATGAGATATCACTTCACACTGGTCAGAGTGGCCATGATTAAAAAGTCCATATATGATAACTGCTGGAGAAGGCATGGAGAAAAGGGAACCCTCCTACACTGTTGGTGGGAATGTAGTTTGGTGCAGCCATTATGGAAAACAGTATGGAGATTCCTTAAAAAACTAAAAATAGACTTACCCTTTGATCTAGCAATCCCACTCCTGGGCATATATCTGGAGGAAACTCTAATTTCAAAAGATACACGCACCCCACTGTCAGCACTATTTACAATAGTCAAGACATGGAAGCAACCTAAATGTCCATCGACAGATGATTGGATAAAGAAGCTGTGTATACACACACACACACACACACACACACACACACACGATGGAGTACTACTTAGGCATAAAAAATAAATAAAATAATGCCATTTGCAGCAACATGGATGAGCCTAGAGAACATCATACTAAGTAAAGTAAGCCAGAAAGAGAAAGAAAAATACCATATGATATCATTTATATGTAGAATCTTAAAAAAAAAAAAAAGAGGACACAAATGAACTTATTTACAGAGACAGACTCACAGACATAGAAAACAAACTTATGGTTACCCGGGAGAGATGGAGGTAGGAAGGGATAAATTGACAGTTTGGGATTTGCAGATACTACCTACTATATATAAAATAGATAAACAGAAAGGTCCTACTGTGTATAGAGAACTATATTCAGTACCCTGTAATAGCCTATAATAAAAAAGAATGTGAAAATGAATATCTAAATGTATAAATAAATCACTGTGCTGTACACCAGAAATTAAGACAACATTGTAAATTGACTGTATTTCAATTTTTTTAAAAAGTGTAGTGAAAATATGTAGAGAAGGAAAACAGCTCAAGATAAGACTATCGGGAGAAAATACATACATAAGTACTATTGAAGGAATGCAAGTCTATAGAGCAAACTTTAAAAAGACATCCAGAAAAGCCCAAGGAAAGGAAGAATGCTTTAAAGATGACAAGGAGAAAGAATTTTAAGAAAGAGTCATTTAAGATACTTAAGGTCTGTGGTAAATTAACATGAAGATTGAAGAAAGTTCATTGGAGTAAAGAAGGCGTTTCAAGGAGTTGGGGAGACCTAATTGAGCAGTGGACTGGAGAAGGGAAAGGAGAAGAGAAAATGATACCAGTAACTGTAAGCAAGAGAGGGGAAAGGGTAGTACTTAAAAGAGAGAGATTGGGTCAAGGGATGTTTCTATTTTAAAGAAAAGGGAGATTTGAATAAGTTTATATTTTGAGAACAAAGATGAAATGAAATGAAATGAAATGAAAAGATGACCTCGGTTGAAGAAAGAACCAAAAGAGAAGGTGGTGATGGCTCAGTCTCTTGAGTAGGCAGGTAATGGTCTTACCCAGGGAAGGAAGAGGCAGAGGTACCACTGAGAGGAACAAAGAGGGAAGAAGAGATTTGTATGCAGACAAGTTTAAAAGTTAGGAGGATCAAGGCATTGGGTGGGGGTGGAGTTGGGCAAACACACAGCAGTGAATAGATTGGGGTGATTGCAGATGAATGGTCTCTAACTCCAGCCAGATCTCAGCACCATCTGAAAATCCATGTGTGTGTCTCTCATCAAGTTCCTTAACCCCTGAATGGAATAACTCTGAGGATAATATGCTAGCTACACTGACTCTTAGAGTTTTCCATTTTACCCAGATTTTACCTACAGTGGTAACTTGTTTGATACCACATGCTTTATTTCATGTGTCTCCTTTCTTGTGTCACTTCCCCACTCCCCACTAATGTTTCCAGGAATCACATCACAAATAAACAACTTGTATGCAAATCGTTTTTCAGGATTGGCTTTTGGGGAAATTAAAACAAATTAGGTGCATAAAATAACGCCTGGCATAGAGTAAGCACTCAATAAATGTTTTTTATATGTAAATCATAAGGAATAATACGGAGAGTAAGTGATATTATTTATATAAGTTGCTTACTTTAGTGCATGGCACATAGAATGTGTTCCATAAGTAACCATATTGTTGAGATCTGGGAAAGGCTGTTTCATTTTTAGGACCTGTACCATGTAGAGTTTGAGAGAATGAACAACTACGTGGGATGAGTCAAGAGAAGCAGAGGCCACTAGGAAGATCCAGGCAAGAGAAGAGGCAGCATTCCTAGAGTGGGCTGAGGAATGAAGGGTAGTTCCACGTGAAACAAGGCTTCCTTAGCCTGCTTTGGTCATGTTTGTGGACCATTAGGGTAAGAGCAGAAGATGTGCATGTGAGCAGGGGAAGATAGAAAGAGATAAACAGAGGTTTTCATTTGGGGTGGGTGATCGAAGATGACTGAAATGTGAAGCAGAGTGGGATGAACTGACCTCGTGGTACAACATAAATTGCTTCACTCTATCCCAGGCTGAGACCAAAAACCAAATGAAGCTAGCAGTTGACAGAAGGAGTTGGAGTTCAGAAGCAAAGCCCATAGGTCAGACATAGGGTTACTGAGTCTAAGCCCATTTTGCTTGCCTCACAATAGGCCAATAAATCAAGAGACAAGCTGTTGGGGCAGTCAAGGAATAGGGACTTTATTTGGAAAGCCAGCAGACTTAGAAGATGGTGGGTTAGTGTCCCAAAGAATCATCTTATCCAAGTTAGAATTCAGGCTTCTTTTATACCAAAAGGGGAGGGGGTCTGACTGGTTTTGCAAACTTCTTGGTGCTGGCCAGACCCCAGAGGGGATGTGATACTCCTTCATTCTTGCAGCTGTCCCTGTAGGTCTGGTCGCAATGTTCCTGTAAACCTCCAACAAAACAAATGTTATTCTCTGTTTTGCAACTTTTTATCTCTGTATGAATGAAAAGTGTTATACCTTTAAAGGTCAAGCCTGGGAGGCAAAGCCTTGAGAAAGGGCTATTGTGTATATTTCAGGTTCTAGGCAACATTCTTTTACTGTCTGAGACAAAGGTGCAGAGCCAGCATGACTGAGCACAGGCAACAGAGTGCAAAGGTTAGAGCTAAAGAAATAGATCCAATATGGAGTCAGGTTTGTTCTTCTCTGTTACAGTCATAATATGCATTGACAGATGGGTGTCTGCAGGTTTAACCAGGACAAACAGTGATAACATAAAGGAAGAAAAACAGAGCATGTTCATTAACCTGTGTCTCCTCTTGTTCTATTGTGCATAATAATCATTCTTATGCTTATATAACTTGCTGTGCCTTGAGAGTAATAATCTGTAATTACCAGTAAATATGGACCAAATTCCTACTATTGCAAAACCAATTATATGCAGTAATTCCTTGAATACTCCACTAGAGAAATTTGAACACAGAAATGAGGATAAAGGGGAGAATTTAGTCCCTACCATTAGAATGTAAGTCCAAGCATATGAAATAAGCCCTGCTTACTGCCTTGCTAGGTGGCAGTGAAATGCAGATTCAGCAAGCATTTCCCACATGCTGGGAACTTCACTTATATTGTTGCATTTATGAAATGTCTTCAGGTAGGCAGCAGTGCAGATGTGGCGGTTTTAGCTGCAGTTTTGCAGCCCAGGTTGCTTTTGGCTGTACAACATTTCAGCAGTCAGAAAGAAAAGATGAAGTCCCACTGCTTCCTCAAGGCAGTGGCAACTAGAGGACATTGCTACCTCCCTCTGGGCAGCTGTGACAACCTCCCATCTCACCCTTGAGTCCCTCTCAACCCCTCACCATATTGAATTCCTCTGAGGTGATAAAATTGTAGAAATAAGGGAAGACAGAGGAGAAAGGCTGAAATAAGATTTTCAAGAGAGGAAAAAGTGAGACAAGAAAGGAAAAGGTCAAAATAAAAATGGAGACCTAGGAGTGACAAAAAACGTTATATAGAAAATAAGAAAAAATGGTGTTTGGAAATGAGCTTTTTGCTCATGTCAGGATACTTAGTTCTACACCAAAAACGCATATTCAGCCTAGATGACAAATTAGCATGTAATCTAATCACATGGGGGAAAGGAAGTTGCAAATATTTTCCCAAAGCCATTATGAAAAATGTGTCCAGCCAAGGCCTTACATTTCTACTCTTATTCTGGATAATCCTTCAAGTCAGAGAAGGTAGAAACAATGTTCAGAGTTTGTAAAACTATGTGGTTGAAAAGAGCCCAGTTCTGATTTCAGAGCCCAAATCACAAGCTCTTTCTATTTAATTGTAATGAAAATGGAAGGTTTTTATTAGGTTGGTGTTTGTAAAGAAAAATTCAAATAAGCATTAGGGGATTTTAATCCCCTGATGAGGTGGTTACCTGCTGCATTATTTAGAACACTTGGGACTCCAACTGCTGCCCTTTTGTGTGCCAGGCTGCCATTGACTGATGTAAGGGCCTCAGAATTTCTCCCTGAGGAGAAATAATCAATGAAAATCCTTTACCAAGACTAGTCCCTGAGGTGGGTCCTCCCCTAGCTAGACATCTAAGGGGTGATTTTTTTCACAGATCATATTAACTTACTACCACAGTAACAGTAACACTCATCGTAGTTGCTAAATTTTGCAAATTAACAAATGACAAGATGATGGCACAGGTCACTGGTACATGCTTATGTGTTGGACTTATGCTTAATTCTGATTAAGAGTTTGATTTGTATGTTACACCTCCACTCATCTGAATAAAAAGGTGATGAGAGTAGAGGCACCAAACCTTATTAGACCTCCATGATTATATTACAGTTTTGCATAAAATGGAATTAAACTTTCCAATGTTTTATTACTACAGTGTATTAGCAAAATTCTATTATGCAATTAAAACATTAGCTACAACAAACATAAATATTGCTTTGTGTTCTTAATTAGAGCACTTTCATAATCACTGTTCACTCGTGTATAAGTAGTTTGCATACAACTAGAAGCACTTTATATGAATTAAATTAATATAAAAGTGGGATTTCAAGCTTTTAAATCTGCTTTTTCTACAAATGGAAATTGTTGTATGGTTGAAAGGTACAAAGGGATAAAACTGACATTGAACTCCAGTATAACCTGGTGGCTCTAAGTGCCTTGACCCTGGGTTCAAATCCTTGCTCTGCCACCTATTAGCCATGACACCTAGAACAAGTTGCTTCACCTCTCTGTGCCTCAGTTTTCAGATCAGTAAAATAGGAGTGCCAATTATGATGAAAACATTTTCCAGGCTTGTTGTAAAAATTAAATGCATTGATAGATCATGCCACTTAGAACAGTACCTGACACAGAATAAGCACTGCATGAATGATGGTGATTAATATCATTATTATTGCTCAATTGTCAGAGGAGCTATTAATCTAAATTATGAAGATTAAGGTCTCTAATAAGCTTTCTCAGTAGATCCCAAAGAACCTCTAGGTAAGCAAAGCAAGTAATCAATAGAAAAAAAATTTTCCCCATAGAGATGCAAAGTAGAAGCCTGCTGAATCAGTTATGTCAGGTCAATGTTTAAGGTCAGACTTCCATCCAGATGGCGCAATGAAACAATAGTAAGAGTAGAAGAAGCCAGAGGACTCTGCCGAAGAAGGAAAACTCTTCATCCTTCTCCCCAAGGAAGTCTTCCACTCCTTCCTCACTCCTTCTTTAGAAAGAGATCTAATGGGTTAGAGTTGAGGAATCCAGTGAGTCCGTCTTTGTCATTGGGGGATGGGGAAAATGGGACCACTGTTTACTGGGTTCCTCTTGTGGCACAAGGAAAAGGCATGCACAGAACTTGTTTTCTTGAAGAAGATTATCACTTGCACTCTCTTCTCCAGTCCTTTCTGCAGTCGACCAGAGTGTGCTGAAATCCTGCTTCAGTGATTTAGTCATAGGGAGGAAAAAAGCCCTTGGGCTATGTGTGCCAGTCCAGTTTATCTGAGCATCTGTTGGACTTCAGGACAGCAGCCCATCTAACAGTAAAGAGATAATCTGCTTCCTTGGGCTACCATTCCTTGCTTGTATCTGTCTCTCCCAGTTGGCTGTGGTCTAGAGGTAGGATTTGGACATTTCTAAATCTTTCATCAAATCCCATCTAAAAACATCTCAATCCCAACACATTTCTTAATATCATTTAAGAGGGAAACTGAGGCCCCTTGGGAAAAAGTAACTTGCCCAAGGTCACATGATAGTGGTAGCACTGTGACTTGAAATCAAGTTTCCTGATTCCTAGTTTAATATTCAAAAATTGGATAAAATAGCTACAAAAGGTGGACGAATTATATATATATATAAAAAACTTCCAGTGCTTTGAAATATACAGGCATACCTCAGAGATAAGTTTGGTTTTGGTTCCAGATCATAGCAAAACGGATATTGCAATAAAGGGACTCACAAATTTTTTTGGTTTCCCAGTGCATATAAAAGTTATGTTTATACTATGTAGTGTATGTTAAATGTGTGATAGCATTGTGTCTAAAAAAAACAAATGTACATACCTTCAAAATTAAAATACTTTATTAAAAATACTTTATTGCTGGAAAATGCTAACCATCACCTGAGCCTTCAGTGAGTTGTAATCTTTTTGCTGGTGGAGGATTTTGTCTCAGTGCTGATGGCTGCTGACTGCTCAGAGTGGTGTTTCCTGAGGTTTGGGGTGGCTGAGGCCATTTCTTAAAATAAGACAACTATGAAGTTTGCCCAATCAATTGACTCTTGCTTTTACGAACAATTTCTTTGTAGCATACAATGCTGTTTCATAGCATTTTACCCACAATAGATCTTCTTTCAAAACTGGAGTAAATATCCTCAAACCCTGCCACTGCTTTATCAACTAAGTTTATGTAATATTATAAAACCTTTGTTGTCATTTCAACAAGCTTCACAGCATCTTCACCAGAAGTAGATTCTGTCTTAAGAAACCCACCTTCTTTGCTCATCCACAAGAAGCAACTCCTCATTCATTTAATTTTATCATAAGATTGCAGCAATTCGTTCACATTTTCAGGCTCCACTTCTAATTCTAGTTCTCTTGCCATTTCCACCACATCCTATACTGAAGCCTTGAACCTGTCTAAGTCATCTATCAGGGTTGGAATCAGCTTTTTCAAAACTCCTGCTAATGTTGGTATTTTGACTTCTTCACATGAATCATAAGTGTTCTTAATGGCACCTGGAAAAGTGAATCCTTTCCAGAAGGTTTTCAGTTTACTTTGCCCAGATTCATCAGAGGAATCACTGTCTCTGGCAGCTGTCTTCTTACAAAATGTATTTCTTAAAGCATAAAGCTTGAAGGTCAAAATTACTTTTTGATCCATGGGTGAAGGATGGATGTTACATTAGCAGGCATGAAAACAACATTAATCTTGTTGTACGTCTCCATCTGAGCTCTCAGGTGACCAAGTACATTGCCAATGAGCAGTCGTATTTTGAAAGAAATTTTTTTCTTTTTCTTGAGCAGTAGTTCTCAACAATGGCCTTAAAATATTCAGTTAAGCATGCTATAAACAGATATACTATTTGTCTAGGCTTTTCTGTTCTATTTATAGAGTACAGGCAGAGTAGATTTATCATTATACCAAAGAGCCCTAGGACTTTCCAATTAAATGAGCATTGACTTCAACTTTAAGTTACTCTAAAAAGAGAATCACCCTGTCTTTTGAAGCTTTGAAGCCAGACATTGACTTCTCCTCTCTAGCTATGAAAGTCCTAGATGGCATCTTCTTTCAATAGAAGGCTGTTTTATCAACATTGAAAATCTGTTGTTTATTGTAGCCACCTTCACTAGTTAATCTGAGCTAGATTTTCTAGATAACTTGCTGTAGCTTCTACTTCAGCCTTCTTGTTTCATCTTGCACTTTTATGTTA
This sequence comes from Camelus dromedarius, assembly GCF_036321535.1. Lineage (NCBI taxonomy): Eukaryota > Metazoa > Chordata > Mammalia > Artiodactyla > Camelidae > Camelus > Camelus dromedarius. The sequence goes on from NC_087439.1 coordinate 53,258,748, forward strand.
TAAAGATGGCTTCTTTCCTTAAATCTCATGAACCAGCCTCTGCTATCTTCAAACTTCTCTTCTGCACCTTCCTCACCTCTCTTAGCCTTCATAGAATTGGAGAGAGTTAAGGTCTTGCTCTAGTTTAGTCTTTGGCTTAAAGGAATGCACAACATTTAATCTTCTGTCCAGACTAAGAGAAATTTCTCCATATCAGCAATAAGTCTGTTTTACTTTCTTATCACTCATGTGTTCACTGGAGTGGCACTTTTAATTTCCTTCCAGAACTTTTTCTTCACATTTACAACTTGGCTAACTATTTAGCATAAGAGTTCTAGCTTTCAGCCTATCTAAGTTTTCAATATGCCTTCCTCAACTAAATTTAAACATTTCTAGCTTTTGATTAAAGTGAGAGATGTATGACTCTTTCCTTCACTTGAAAACTTAGAGGCCACCGCGGAGTTATTAATTGGCTTAATTTCAATAGTGTTGTGTCTCAAAGAATAGGGAGCTGTGAAGAAAGGGAGAGAGGACAAGGGAATGGCCGGTTGGTGGAGCAGTCACAACTGTGGAGCACACACAACATTTATCAATGAAATTTGTCATCTTATATGGGCATGGTTTGTGGTGCCCCCAAACACCACACATGTTATAATAGTAACATCAGAGATCACTGATCACACATTGCCATAACAAATATAATAATAATGAAAAAGTTTGAAATGTTGGGAGAATTAACAAAGTGTGACATGGAGACAGGAACTGAGCAAATTCTGTTGGAAAAATGGCACCAATAGACTTGGTTTACACAAGGTTGTCACAAACCTTCCATTTGTAAAAAAAAAAAAAAAAAAAAAAAAACCAATATCTTTGAAGCATAATAAAACAAGGTGTGCCTGTAATTTTTAAAGTAAACAAGCATACACTCTGCTTTTGTATAGAACTGAGATTTTAGCCAAGCTTTACTTTTTTCTTCCAGAACCTTTTTCATTTTCTTAGCCAGATTCCCACTTAGACAATTATATCCTGTTCACATAGGCTATCTTTCTATCTCAGTTGGACAGAGCGTACTTCCATCTAATTATTCTTGCTCTCCTAATTGGCTTTTCAGGCTTTTTATATGAGCTTGGAATTATTGTGCTTCCTCTCTGCACTTCACGGTGTCCTTAGGGAGCCGTTGAATAAATTACTTTTTTCAGTGTGCTGTGTGGTGCCCTGGTGCCCTGAAAGAGTTATTCACTTTGGAGAGGTGAGCAGTTATTCACCCTAGAACCATGACTATTACTGACCCAAAGGGAGCTATAACAATCCAGGCATTTGGCCAATTAACCACATGCTGGCTCAGCAGACATTCAGTAGGTAGGTACCCAACCATTGTTTATGCCCCATTGGAAGTGACTCAACTGTGGGGAACATGTGACTGGTTCAACCGAGTCCCTGGTCACCCTAAGAGAAGAAGCTAGAAGTATTTCTGCCAAGAACACCTATTTAGATTTACATCTGGGCGATAAGGGGGCCCTTTTTCTGTTGACAACTGTCCCTAGGAAGTTCTGAGTATACAAGTTGGTTCTTCAGTGTCCCTACCCAAACAGGGTATCATATTCCCCAAAGAAGCTTCTCAGGGGTTCCAACTAAAGAAAAAAATAAGTAAATGCAGAGTGTTATTCCACCCTCTAGTACTGTTCAATAGAAGTATAATGTGAACCACATATATAATTTTAAATGTTCTAGTAGCTATATTAAGAAAATTAAAAATAAGCTGGTAAAATTAACTTTAATCATATATTTTGTTTAAAACAAGCTGGTAAAATTAACTTTAATCATATATTTTGTTTAACCCAATATATGCACAAAATTGTCATTTCAAGAGGAAATAAACATTAAAATATTATTATGGGATATTTTACATATTTTGTGTTTGTACAAAGTCTTTGAAATATGATGTGTATTTTACAGTAAAGCACATCTCATTTTGGTACTAGCCATATTTTAAGTAGTCTGTAATCACATGTGGCTGATGGCTGCCATACTGGCAGCACAGCTCTACAGGTGATCTGAATTGGTCTAGCCTTGGAGAAGACCACATTTTGCTCTCCTCCTCACTTGTTTGTTTGCTTTTCTGGTTGGTTGGTTGGTTGGTTGGTTGGCTTGGTTTTTTGCCAAGAAAATCCAAATCCCCTGAGCTTGCTCAATTCTTTGTAGGTTTGGTCCTGCATCTTCAGAATGTTCTACAGACTTGACCAGTTTTCAAAGACATTTACATTATGGGACACTTGTTTGCTTTTTATCTCAATTCCTGGGATAAAAGCCAGGCTGGAAAATGATGAAAGTAGAGCTATAGCACTTCAGACATGTGGAAACTGTAAGAAAAATCTGCTTTTCTTTCTTTTTTCTTGAGATAGAGGGGTGGTGAGAAATACTGGGAAAATGAAAATCAATTTCAATATTTCCATGAAACATTAAGAATCTACTATAAGCCAGGCCCTTATGGGACAAAGATGAGCAAGCCATAATTATAGCCACTGAGAAGACTGTAGTTTAGCAGAGAAGATTGTCCCAAGAATGATTTGATAGGATATAGAATGTCAATGAGAGGTAAGCACAGACTTTATTTGAGCAAACTGAATGAAGTTTACCCTAAACTGGGATACAAAGGCAATGGTAGATGTACAGGAACTAAAATCAGTAGTTCTGGGTAATTGATTAGATCCAGGAGATAAGATTCAAAGCAACTAAGCAGAGATTTCAGGGAGAAAGTCAATGTAGAGGTGAAGATGGTGGCTTCTATTTTTGAAGAGCTTAAATGTACATCTGCAACACCCCCATGGACTTTTACCAACAGACAGTTACATACAGGTCTGATGCTTACGCATGAAGACAGTAAATAATACCTACTGTTTATAGATCATTTAATGAGGTCAAGTACTTTACATTTGTAACTCCATTTAATGGACAGAATGACCTTATGAGGCATAAATTATTATGATCAATTTTACAGATGTAGAAGATCAGGCATAAGTGTCACAGTAAGTTAAGTGGACCATGCAGTTAGGAGCCAGGATTCAAACTTCAGGTGGTTTGAGCCCACAGTTTCCAACTGTACTCAAAGTTTTATCGTTTGTCATCTAGTTATAACTTTATAAATTAGATACATTTCACTTCTAGTAATTTTTAGTTATGAAGTAAGGTATAACCAACTGTAATAATTTGATTTTAAATATATTATTTTGTAACAAATGGTTGGATATTTACAATATCTAGGATCTCTTTGTTTTTGCTAACTTATGAAGACAAATTTTAAGAACAAAGGTAATTGATAATACTAAAAATTGAAACTTTAGACAATTCTTAGACCTGATAACTTCCATAGTGTTAAGTAGTCACAGAAAACTATCACTGTCAGGAAAGAAACCTCTACTACCTGCTATCTGCCATCAATTCCCTAACTCCCCCTCCCATCATTTTTATCTTTTCAGTGGCAAGAAAATAAATGATTATTAAAAAATCATTTAAGGTAACTTTCCTATAGGATGATTATCTATGTCTATTTATTTTTATTTTCTTACTGTCATTACCAGAGCTTTTGCTTGGTGCCTCACTTGACCTTGGGTTCTAAAACCCAGTGCTTTACAGGGCCCAAGGTCCCCACTCTTCTTCATGGCCTCCATTTCTATTTTCTGTACCAAGAGTGTGTATAGATACTGTTAGTTACTGTTTATGTACAAATCAAGACTTCACTTGGGACCCCAATACTGTCACCCACTTGCCTGAGCATTAATGATCACCCCCCTTACTCTAATGCTACTCTCAGCCACTTTAGATGGCCCTGCGAGAACCATTAGACAAGACATTTGAATGCTATAACTGGATGACTCTCAAAGTCTAGCCCTTACAATCTGATTAGGTCTCTGAGAAATGGTATCATGTATTTCCAACCTTCCTCTTTCTGCACGGGCCTGCCATGGAGTACCCAACATGGCTCTTGGCAAAAGGTGTTCATGCTTTTACTATAGTTTTATTGTAGTTGCTTTTAGTGTATAGGGCCCATAATCACACAGTAGTATGCCTATTACAGAAAACTTTCTTATTTCCAGGCATTTCAGAAACTGTTTTGAAAAAGTAAATTTCAGATGACAAAATAAATGAAACTTTTCTATTTGCTTAAAACTCATAAAGCAAAATTATCTCTTTTTTTTGGTAAAAAAAAAATGAAATGGCCTTAATAATTCTACAGCTAGAATCTCTCCTAAAATTCAACTAACTAGATTATAATTAAGTTGTTACAAGACTGATAACTATAAATAGAATGATAAGTTCATCAGCTAGGCCTTATTTAACAGAACTGTCAAGACACAACCTTGTTCTTTCTCTCTTCCTCTCAATTGTGCCAATTAGCCTCCTTAATAACTCCTGTCTAGGCTTAAACATATTTGGAGCCTTTCTATTCATGAGGCTGGTCAGATTGCTTCCCAAGTGACATTTTCTGAAGAAGCCCAGATCTTACTGAAATCATCTCACATGCCAGCCTGACAATGTAGCTGAAATCATCATTAAGTAATATTGGGAACAAAAACCAATGACTTAGTTAGCTAATAGAGCTATGATCCATTTGTATAAGTAACCATATTTATTTACCCTGATTATAACCTATTGTCACTATAAGAAAAAGTAGCATCTTTCATTTATTTTTAGAATACACAAATATTTATTGAGTGATTATTGCCCATGCTATAAGCACAATGAAGGCTTTGAGGACATAAGAGAACATCACAACATGGATAAAGTCTCTTCCCTTAATGGGTCTATATTTTCATGTATACTGATGAGGAAAGAAAAGTATTGAATGGCATATTAGTCAAGGTATAGGCTAGGTTATGCTCTGGAAAAATACATCCCCCAAACTTACTAGCTTCTGAAAACAATGCTTTATCTCTCACTTTCCCTTCATGCCCTTTGCAGGTGAGCTGGGGCTCTGCTCCACATCTCTTCACTCTCGGATTCAGGCAAATAGAGTAGCCACTATCTCAAATTTCCTGGTCACTGGGGCTTAGGAAAGAAAGCACTCTAGAGGGTCTTGCACTATTACTTTAATGCCTTGGTCTATAAGAGATACTTTTTTTTCTTCTACTCCCAACTAAGTAACCAGAACTTGTCATGTGAACTCATCCAAGTGCAAGGAGACATATATGGCTGGGAGGCAGAGAATGGGAATATCTGAAAAGCTTTAATGACTTCCAGGGATGTGCAAGTTCTGACGTTGAGGAGGAGACAAGTAGAGGCCTTTAGTGTGGCAAGCATCCTAGGTCCTGCAGAATAACACTTTTGGAGCTCTGGGCATCCAAGATAATGCCTGAAAATACAAAACACTGGAAAAGGGGCTAAAGGAGCAGAGGAAGAAGGAATTACTGTTATTGATTGTCTACCCTATTTCAGTCACTTTCATTTTATTGTATTAAATGTTCAAACATTGAAATTTAAGGGACTGAGGAGGGAAACAAAATGTTTAGCAGTGAACAAGGACCTAGAGGTATTCCAAAGGTAAACTAGACTCACTGAGGTATCTGATCTAGTGACATGATACCAGATACAACATAGTATATGGAAACTGACACCTGCAACAGCTAACTAGGTAAATGTATTCTTCAAGCTTTACCTGAATGTTCTGAGATCTAAGAAGAAACTGTGAAAATGTAACTCACAGAAATACCTAGAAGAACAAAGCCTCCTCTGCCTTCACACCCACAGTTTTAACTCAGAAACATTAGGATTGTGTGTATTCTGTGTGCGTGGCCTCCAGACTTCCTACACATGTTAATATTCTTCCTACTTCCATTATATGAAACAGTGAAAAGAGAGAGATACAGCTTAGAACAAGGCCAGCAAGAGCTCTAGGTCTTCTTTCTCTTTCTTTCTATTTTCACTCACTTTTCTTCCATGCTTGGATCCCTAAATTGCCTCTGCTTCCTATGTCTTTCCAGTATCTTTGTCTCACTCACCCATTCTGTTCATTCTTCATCTTCTGATATTAAATGATTAAGCACTCTGTGGGTTTCAGCTTAGAGTAATATATTTCTTTATTTGGTGGTTTTTTTTTCTTAAGCTCTTTTATTTGTATTGCCTTATTATATCTTACATTACCGAATTCAGTAAAAAGTTAAAAGATATGGATGATGTTACCAAGTAAACACATTTCAAAGTAAAGAATTGGTACACTGATTGGAATACTAATATTCAGAGAGCTCAAAGCATTTGAAAACCATTCCCTCAGTTAAGACATCAATTTCAGCCCAGGTTTCAGAATTGAATATCAAAAAACAAACTTGTGAACTGAACAGTTTTGCCTTTTTCTTTACAATCTTTTAAACTGAAGTAGAGTCAGTTTACAATGTTGTGTCAGTTTCTGGTGTACAGCACAATTTTGCATTGTCACAGGATTATCACTCTGTAGACAAATAGGGCTATGTCATAGGATTCCTGAAATAGAATGAATCTTTTGGAAGATAAAACAGACTTTGTTAGAATGCTGTGAAATTTAAAGTTTTAGAGAAACTTGGGAGATAACATATAACTACAGTCAATACTTATGAGAAATAATTTTGGAGAATGAGTGGAAATGAAGTAGGTTACAGATAACCTCAAACTGCATGCAGTTCGAATAACACAGTCAACTCTTCATTACCTTGAAATGGGTAATGAAAGCCAGTTTACAGATCCATTAAACACTGGATAAACCATAGCCAGGATCTGGGAAAATCTCATTTCTCAGCGAGGCTGAACAATTAGGTAATGATGAATTTAGAGTTGAAGGGCAGCTCTCCAAGGTACAGGAACTGAAGAGCCAGACTTTGAGTAGTGCTGTTAGTAGAGTGGATCTAGTATGCCAGATTAGGTGACTCCAGACCTGGAATCCAGGCTCCCCACCACTGCAGAGGAGCTGATAATCAGGGCTAATGCCCCAGGGCTTGATTACATGCCCTGTAGGCAAAGTGACCTAATCCCAAATCACTGCTGTACCTTAAACACCTCCACCTGAAAATGAGCTAATCCACAAACCCATTACTCCACAAACCAATTAATTCACCCTCAGATAATCAGGAATGAATTGTATGTACGTGTGTGTGTGCATTTTAATACATCATGATCAGAAACAAAAGGAGCAATTTTCCATACCTGAAGGCCCAGAAATTCTATTTAGGATATAATAGAAACATTTATTGTTCCTCATCTTTTAGTCCAAATGTAAAAAAGACAAAGTGTAGGGAGGGATGGTTGAGGTCAGTGGTAGATCATGTGCTTAGCATGCATGAGTTTCTGGGTTCAATCCCCAGTACCTCCATTAAAAATAAATAAATACCCCTTAAAATTTTTTGTTTAATTTTTTAAAAAATACAAAGTATATTGAAAAGTATCCTTACCAACTGCTTTCTATACCCCCAAAGTTAACATTTTTAAGCCTTCTGAACCTAGTGATTATTTTCTAAATGAACAAAAATTTACTTTTCAATGGATATTGTATTATTATCATTAATTGATTTAAATAACATGTATTGAGCACCTGTTATACATCAAGCCAAAGAGCATCTACTATGTAATGGGTTACAGCTTTGTGATAAGAAATTTATATTCTTAATACCAAGTATTTAGGACATCATAACCAAATACTGACAGGTACAGCACAAAAGCATGTACTGGGCATGTAGCATATAGGATTAAAACTACAAGGGTAATGAATTAAAACAACATGCTATAAACACAGATTTATAATAAGGGGAAATTTGATCAATACACCAAAATTTCAATCTTTTTGAAATAGAGCTTTTCTATTTGTGATAAACCAGTGAACTAATTATATCAGTAGCATCAGTCAGTACTTTTCAGTTTTCTTTGCAGGCTGAACCTTCTCTTTTCTAATCCAAGGGAGAGATCTTAATCTAGACTATGGGTTGGCACAAACTGTGGCCTGTGAGCCAAATCCATGCCTCAAACTAAGAATGGCTTTTACATTTTAAAGATTATTAAAAACAAAGACTATACAACAGAGACTGTATGTGACTCACAGAGTCTAAAATATTTACTAGCTAGACCATTGTAGAAAAAACTCACTGACCTCTAGTCTGGAATATTCCTAGACTCCTCTCTCTTCTTCATTTCTTCTTCTTCTTCTTTTTAATGGATACATTGGTGACTGAACCCAGGATCTTGTGCATGCTAAGCATGAGCTCTAGAACTGAGCTATACCCACCGTCACCCCCTGCACTATACCCCGCCACCCCTGCTTCTTAAATCCAAATTAGTGTCTACCTCTGCCACAAGTGCTTTTTCTCTTTCCCCTGTGCAAACTGTCCTCATTTGTGACTCCACTGCAGCTTGACAAATGTGGTTCTCTGGCTCCAATCTCACCTTTCTCCAACCATCCACTATAATGTCACCAGAAAAATGTTTTAAAGAATAGAAGTAATCTGGTCCATCTCAGTGAATCTTTTCTTGACATTCCACCACCACTACAATGTATGTGCTTGCTTCTACTAGTCTCTGCTCTTGTGCAGATGTCTGTGCAACATACTTCACATTCAGGATTTATCAGCAGATTAGCTTTCCCTCTAACCTGGGAGCTCCCATCAGCATAGATACAGATACAACATTTGCCATGAAGAAGATGTGTTTCAAAGACTAAGTGAGTGAATGAATTTAATTCAGTGTTTTTTGAGTGTAGAAAAAGTTCCTAGGACTCTGGATATCTTTGGAAGAGAAGAGGATAGGTATGTGCCACCAAGAGAATGTTTGGCAAAAAAGTAAAACTAGGAGAACTGAAAACCAACTTCTCATCTGCCTCTCATGCTAATATCTCCTTTCATGAATGCATTTGAATATATAAAGTTTTTAAATGTTTAAATTATGCACAACACTAAGATGTGTACTTTACATGTTTTCCCAGTTATTTTCGTTTTATAAAGTTGCCATATGTGTGAATATAGAACTGAAAATTGACAGAATGGGTGCATTTTGTGTGTGTGGAGAATAAGGATTAGAGGAAAGCAGGAAGACAGAAGAAAGACAGAAGAGCTTACCACTGGCTGCTTCCCTGCTTCTAATTTCTTTCCCCTAGCTCCAGAAACAAGGCAATCTCCTTGCCTTCTCAGCTTCCCTTTTTATTAGTCAGGGTAGACTGTGCTATGCTAAAATAAAAATTCATTCCAAAATCTCATGACCTTGACATAGCTAAGGCTTATTCCTTGCCCATGTTACATATTCATTTTTGATCAGCATGGGCTCTCCTCCACATGGTCACTCAAGATCCTAGACTGATCGTGGCTCCACCAACCAGACATTTACCTTTCGGGATATTCGATTCTCTTCTTTTAAGAGAAGAAAGTATATAAAACCTCATATTCACATCTTCTATGCTTTATTCCATTGCTCAGAGCTGGTCACGTGACCCTACCTAAATGCAAGGCACTGGGAAGTACAGTCTCTCTTGTACTAGGAACGAGAAAGGAATCAGGTATTGTTTACTAGTAATGTCTACCTCCCCTTTCAGATGAACTATTTGTCTCCAGGAAGACAAAACTATCCATGTTGTAGTACAGAATTAGAATTTCTGATTATGTAGTTTGGAAAGTGTCCTGCTCAGGGATTATTGATTTCCTACACATTTGGCTAGCAATCCAATAAACTCTGGTTGTGGTTCCAGTCCCATCTTTCACACCTTCAGTTTATGTTGAGATTTTTTCCCCTAAGCACCCCACTTCACCAGTCAAGAAAATAGCAGATATTTACTCCTGAAATAAGTACCTTCTCTGATCATGTAAACAACAGCTCTCTAGTGGTCTCTCAATTCTCCTGATTTCCCGGGGATAAATGGAACCAGAACAATAGCCCACAGATTAGAAATTAGACCAATAGCTCAGGACCCTGCATACTTCTGTATATATGGTGAAAACTGAGATAAAAGATAGGGTGGGAATGGACTACTGGGATCCAGGCATACATGAGCTGTATCTCTATACTTCCTCATTAGTATGAATGCAACATAGGGAACCACCACTTCACATCCCAAAGCGTTTTATGTTAGCTGTCTTGGAGTCTTCCTTTTCCTTTCTTGCTGCCTTGGATGTCCATTTTAGCATGCTGCCACCTACAAATGTTGAGAAGACCATTGTCACAGTTCTCCCAGTCTCAAAGGACTGAATTAGAAAGACAACTTTTGAAATCTCTATCAATGATTCCCTGTACCCTACTCAGATACCAGAAAACCTAAAAGTGGAATGAATATGTGTTGGATAAGAGATGAGTACCGTTTAGATGAGCCCATATTAAAAGCATATACAAACATAATTTGTTAATCAAATGGAATCTTAGTCATTGTTCCTCCTTAAGATTGTAGTTAATTCAGTGCTTGCTTGAGACCAGATGTCTGGTTAGTCACGTCTCCTGAAGAGAAAGAAACCAGAAGACTCTACCAGCTTTGAAAAGAGAAAAGTAAGAGACTGTTAGCAACACAGCCTAATTTTTGCAGGGAAAAAAAAAAGGCTTCCTGTGGTCAAAAGGTAGAAACTTCCAGTTATAAGGTAAATAAATGCTAGGAATGTAATGTACAACATAAGTAGTATAATTAATACTGCTGTATGTTAGATGTGAAAGTTGTTGAGGATAAATCCTAGGAGTTCTCATCACAGGGAAACATTTTTTCTATATTTTTAATTTTGTATCTATATGAGATGATGGATGTTCACTAAACTCATCATGATAATCATTTCATGATGTATGTCAGTCAAATCATTACATTGTACACCTTAAACTTATACAATGCTACATGTCAACACATCTCAATAAAACTGGAAGAAAAACACAACACAACAAAGCAAAAAAATTAATACCTCATCTCCTCAACTCCAAGCAGTTATTTTCATATTTAAAGTTTTTTCTCAAATGGAGAACTGTATTGTACTTAGTGCATACTCTGAAAATTTATTAAATCATTTTTTTTACTATCAATGGTGCTTTAGAATCGAGGAGCTAATAAGAATAAATATTTCTGTTTCGTGAAAAAGATACATACATACATACATACATACATACATACATACATACATACATACATACATACGTACGCAGATAAAAGGCTCCCTGCTCCTAATAGGAGGAAGATCCTATGAGTTAAGAGCATAAAACACTCATAAGGAGCCCAGATGCCAGCCACCAAGCTATTCTATGGATAAGGTGAAGACATTTCTCTTCTGCTTGTCATTTTTGGTTATGGATCTTTTCTCTTTCTTCCCTTCCATGTGTCTGTGGATGGACCTATAGTGATCTCCTATTTGTGAAAATCTCCCTAATAACTCTCCCTTCTGCCACCTCTTGGGAGGTCTACCAAGGAGATTACAGGGTGCCTCAGTGTACCCATAGTTTGGTCCTCACCTTGTCAGCCTGCATAGCCTGTTTCCAAAATTTGAATGAGTTGTTAATGTTTAAAATTCAAGGAATTTCTTATAAAATTCAGGATGCCTGACTACTCTGGTAATACTGGGGCTGCATTGCCCCCATGGCAACTTTTGGCTAGAGCTGAGTAGCAGCTGCTCCCTTTAAAGGAGGAAAGAGCACAAAAAGTCTCTAGTCTCTCTACTCCCCATTGTCTTGTTAATAGTGAGGCTGGACATTTAATGTCAGGTTAGCTTTGATGTTTTCCTTGGACTCCCAGCCTATTAATCATTTTTCTGTCTGGTCCCTTTCAATATTTGAATTTGTAACCTCTCACTAGTAGAACCAAGTTGTAGTCAAATCATCAAAGTTAGATAGAGTATTCTTGGACATATTTTACATGCTCTAGAAAGCCAAGATCCAGGTATCAGCTTAGAGGAGAGAAATCTAAGAGGCTGCCTACCTTGCCCCAGCCTTAGGCAAAAAGAGTCCTGACCAGCCATGTAATTGAATCCAATGGGTCAAGTGCAAAGGGTAGAATTAAGACCCAGCTAGTGTGCATTTGACAGAAGAATTGCACATGTATTATCTGATTGGTTATATTCTTTAATGGCATGTAACAAAAACAAACATAATCCCAAATGGTCTGTCCAAAAAGGTGTTCTGTTGGTTCAATCACTGAAAAATGTAGGAGTCAGTCTGGTTTTAAGTAGAGCTAGACCAGAGGCACAAGTGATATCATCAGCATGAGATTTCTGTCTCCATCTTCTGGCTCTGCATCTTCTGGCTTTGCTCTCAGACAGCCACCTTGCACATGGTCACAAAATGGCTGTCAGCATTGCCAGAGCAATGCCCTTTAAGGCCCATATCTAACAGAAGAGATCTTTATCCTAGCATTCCAGGAAAAGCCTAAATACATCATACCAATTCTGATGGGGACTGATTGGTCCTGGTCTCTGTAGCCCGGGGAAAGTCAATCAGTCACCAGTGACAGGTCAAGTGCTCCACCAGAAAAGTAAAAGTGGAATGGGGAAGGCAGGGCAGGTGTAATCTGCCAGATGGAAAGCCACTAGGGTTACCAGGAGATGAGCGAAAAAATGAATGATGGATAGCATCAGTAGCTGATTTCGACTATATCTGGGCCACTTGTTAAAAAAGAAATTCCCACCACCCAGGTATTCTGATTCATGAGGCCCAGGAACTTTCTTATTTAATAAGATCCCAAGGGATTCTGATGCCAGAAGTTATTAACTGAAACTTTGTGAAACACTTTGAGACTGCAGTGTCTTATTACAACTAAAAATTAATTCGTAATTATAGGCCAGGAACTGTATTAAGTACATTTACAGCCATTATTTCAGATAATCCTTAAACAATTCTATGAAGTAGGACCATTATTAACCTCATTTTTGGATAAGGAAATGAAGCTTAAGAAGTTTAATAATTTTCCCCATGACACATAGATAATAAAAAGCGACAGAACCAAGATTCAAACCCACAACTATCTGACTGTAAAGTTAATGTTGTTACTGCTCTGTTATAATGTCTGCATCCCTTTAGATTTCTGTGCTTGCCGTAGATTGAAGGATGATTCCTGAGTTGGAGAGTTTGATCTTGTCATTCTTTGACATGAACAACTTACTGATGTTCACCAGAGTGAGTCACTATGTTTGGCAAAGTTATATCAAACATCAGTGTCTTGTTCCCACACTGCTGTATACTGTATGTAGCCTTAGGAAAGTTAAATCAGCTTTCTGAATCTGAGTTTCCCTTTCTGTAAAAGATTATTGATTTTATTTCATAAGGTTGACACAGGAATTAAGTAAATAACTGTAAGTGCCAAAACCATACCTGTCCTCAGTAAATTCTGGGTATTTTTTTTCCATCTATGTGTTTAATTGTAAATGATCAGATGATGATTTCTTTTCCTATCACTTTGTTGCTGCTGCTGATTCATGAGAAGTTTCACTGTGGGCCCCCATTACCCTCAGCCTAGGCACCAACCAGTTCTGGCCAATTTGTGGTCTTCAGAGTGTTTGTGATGCCCACAGCAGCTGGTATTTCAGTTTGAGAGAGGTGCTCAGGGATTGGAAAGAGAGGAAAGAACAAATATTTATTAAGTGCTTGTTATATAGCAGGCATGCTTCAGAAAAATACTTTGTTTTTTTATTATTATTGAGGTATAATTGACATATAACCATATATTAGTTTCAAGTGGACAATATGTTGATTTAATATTTGTATACACTGCAAAATAATCACCACAATAAGAGTAGTTAACATCTGTCACCATACAAATTTTTTTACAGATTTTTCTCTTGTGATGAGAACTTTTAATATCTACTCTCTTAGCAACTTTCAAATGTGCAATACAATATTATTAACTTTAGTCACCATGCTGTACACTACACCCCAAGGACCTATTTGTCTTATAACTTACTGGAAATTTGTACCTTTCAACCCCCTTTATCCATTTCATCCACCCCTATCCCCCACCTCTGGCATCCACCAACCTTTCCTCTATGTTTATGAGCTTGTTTTTTGTTTCTTTGTTTTAGTTTCCATATATAAATGATACTATGTAGTATTTATCTTTCTCTCTCTGGCTTATTTTACTTGGCATAATGCCCTCAAGGTCCATCCATGTTAGAGCAAATGGCAAGATTTCCTTTTTATTTTTATAGCTGAATACAGTACACCTACACAAACAAACACACACACACACACCCCAAACATACATTTTCTTTATTCATTCATCCACTCTTGGACACTTAGATTGATTCCATGTCTTTGCTATTGTAAATGATGCTGCAGTGAACATTCTTGTCTTGTTCCTGATCTTAGAGGAAAAGATTTCAACTTTTCACCATTTAGTATGATATTAGCAGTAAGCTTGTTATATACAGCTTTTATTATGTTGATATATGTTCCCTCTAGACCCACTTTGCTGAGAGTTTTTATCATAAATGGATATTGAATGTGTCAAATGCTTTTTCTGCATTTATTGAGAGAATCATATGACTTTTTATCCTTTTATTTTGTTAATGCAGTAAGTATATCACATTGATTGATTTGCACAAGTTGAACTACCTTGATAAGTTTAAACAACAATGCTGCACATTATAGATGAGGACTCTGAATCCTGGAGAAGTTATTTGCCCAAGGTCACTCCCCCAGGCAGGTGGGGAGATCCAGAATTTGAACCCATACCTCATCCTAGTGACTCCACAAGCAGTGGAGTTTTCTGCATGTGTTATTTCCTTGGGAAAGTAAAACCCTCATCATGAATGTAAACTATTCTCCTGGTGCTGACTCTACTTGAATAGACTTTATTAGTGAAAACTTCAGTTTGCTAGACATATTAATACTCAAAAACAGAATGGAAAGAAATCAACAAATGTGAAAATGGAGCACTGGCAGTTTTACTGATGAGCCTTACAATACCAGAGAAGTTGTTAATCTATTTTAACCTATTATGAAAAAGAATATATATATATATACACATATATATTTGAATCACTATACTGTACACCAGAAACTAACGCAACATTATAAATCAACTATACTTCAATTAAAAAAAGAAAAACAAATGAAAAAAAGCAACACTGGAAAAGTATTGATTTTGACAATAATAAACATACCTTTTTTTAAATAGTCTGAGCTCACCTTTTCTTACTCTAGGGTAGAAATTAGGAATTGAAAGTAATCAAATACTAGTGTAATAGATTCTCTAAAAGGAAAACACCATGGTTTTGAACACATATCAAGTTTTTCTCTTTTCTTTTCCCTGAGAATAAAAATCCTTCTGAAATCCTCAGTTGAGTTAGAGGAGGTTTTTATTTAAGAAATGTAATAAATTTATGACTAAGATAAGGCTTTGCAAAGTTGCCTTTCTCATTTGCTTTGCATTCAATTCCTTTAGTAGAATGGCAGAAAAATTCAATTGAATCAGGAAAGAAACTCACTGTAGTTCCAGAACTTGATCAATTATCTAACGATCCTATGAAACCAAATATATTTGTATGACTGTGTGTGTGTGTATGTGTGTATATATATGTGTGTGTGTGTGTGTGTGTGTATATATATATGATACAATCCATTTTATCTTTATAAGTTGGTTATCATTGTTCTTTCTGCAGCTCAGGAAGGAAATTCTTTGGGTTTTTTCTAAAACTTCCTAAAGTTCAAATACTCTGTCCCTGCTCCCATTGGCTGTCAGTATTCTGAAAATGACAGTAATTCTGTTTCTGATCTACAGAAGCCACTCTCACCATGTATCTGAAAGCAAAACCAACATACTTGTCAAATAAAGGATTTCAAATATTGATTTTAAAATATTTTCATTATTATAAAATGCTAAGTAGCTATAAGTAAGTGTACACATTCTCAAAATAACTAAAAGTTAGTTCCAAAATTTTTGCAAAGGTTTTATAGGATGATACAAACAATATGAATGCTATGTTCTTCCTTCACAGACCAGGCTCAGATTTTGAGGAGTATATGCCAACATAAAAAACAATATATAAATTCTCCAAATTCTTTTAAAAGGCAAGATTAGCCTAAAGAAGCCTAATTATTAATATCCAATGTGTGAATACTGGGAGCTGGAAGGAGGGAGAAGAGGATAAGTGATTCCTTCTTAGGCACAAACTGACCTTTATATAAAGTTGTTGTTTAGTCAAAGAATTCCTTTGACATCGCTATTCTTTTTTCTCATTGCCTCAACTAAATCCTAGTTCTCCTGTCTAGGCAGCTAAAGACTCTACTATCCCCTTATTCTACCTCACATGGGATCCTGCCAGGACTTGAATTGGACCCCAGTAACGGGGGGCTCAGGAAGTCATGCACTCCAAAATCATGATCTTCATTCTTTTAATAAAACTAATCTGTGAAATAGCATCCCTTTAATCTTCCTAAAAATATATGCACCTTGATCCAAACCAAACTCTAGTAGGGTGGTTCTTCAATGTTAGAACCACTTGGAGAGATTGTCCAAATGCAAATTCCCAGAATTTCCCCACAGACATTCTGATTCAGTAGGTCTGAAATAGGGTTCAGGAATTCACCTGAAAAGACCACAGATGCTTGTGATGCAGTAGTTCAGCAAACTAAACTTTGAGAAAAACTACTTTATCAATGAAAAATAGATGGAAAATAAAGTAAAATAAAATAAAGACAGAACAGAGGAAGAAGTCTCACATGCCCTCTCATCTGACCCTCTCCACCTCACGCCTGCCTTCCTTATCCTCCTGAAGATATGGCACACAAGCTTCTGAGCCAAAGACTCTGTCCCTTGAATCACTAAGCTATCCCTGTTTTAACCATTCTCCATATCTCTTTGAAATTAAGTGGAGTACCCCTTACTCCACTTTCACCACACACCTATCCTTCTCTTGAGGGCTATCGTATTTGGCAGTGAAAGAAGGTATTTGGAAAAAAGCAATTGAAAAGGTATGAAAGACCTTGTTTAGTGAATTGTGTTTAAAAGATATTCAAATATTTTTTATGCCTTTGTAACCATTTTTTTAAGCGATACCCCCACCTTAGACAACATTTTCCCCAGTCTGCCTATACTGGATTGAATAGTTGTCCCCATCAATTCCTGTCCATCTGGAACCTGAGAATGAGACTATTTGGAAGTGAGGTGTTTGCAGATTTAATTAGTTAAGATGAGGTCACAGGTCTTACCATAGCAGAGTGGTGCTCTAATCCAATGACTAATGTTCCCATAAGTAGAGAAAATAGAGGCACAGAGCTGAGGTGCACAGAGAAAGGGGGAAATCTGTGGGGTGATGGAGGCAGGTGTAGCAGTGGTGCATCTACAAGGCAAGGAATGCCAAGAATTGGTGGCGTTCCTTAAAGCTAGGAAGAGACATGGGCTGGATTCTCCCTCAGAGTCCCCACTAGGAGCTGACCATGCTGACTTCTTGACTTTGGACTTCTGGCCTCTAGTAGATCTGGCAGAGAATAAATTTCCATTGTTTTATGTTACCTAGTTTACAACAATTTGTTATAGCAGCCTTGGAAAAATGGTATATATGACCCTTCCAGGTTTACCTATGATGATGGTGTTCTTGGTCAACACCATTGTGTGGAGGAGACTATAGACATGGAAAAAGCAAGAAATTACTCTCCTGGTGCTTCTGTGGTTTGGTCTGGCATCAAAGGAATCTGCTTTTCTTGCACTAAGCATCACTCAAGTTATTTATGTTTCAAGTTAAGGTGGATAAGAAAATTGTGAGTCAACACAATTGTTTTTTAATGATTTATGGAAAACACTTATAGGTACACGCATAATATATTGAGATTTTATGCAGTATTTCATAGATTTTGAATATTTAGACCCATTCAATTTTCAGAGATCTCTGTGACAAGTAAACCAAGTCACTAGTTTTAATCCCAAGCTTAGAATATAACCTGAGCCTCTTTTAATAGTCTTCAGTGTTATCAAGTACAGCTCTTGCTCCCCACTCCCCCAATCAATATTCTGGCCACCCTGCCCTTTCTATTCATTGAATTTTATTTCCTACTCAGGACACTGGTACCTGCTTTTCCCTCTGAGTGGTATACACTTTTTCCCCTGATCTTGGACAGCTGACTCCTTCTCAATCTTCAGGTCTCACTCAAATGTCATCCCCTCATCAGGGTTTGTCCTGACCCCTACCCCAAACTGATGTTGGAGCCCCCAGACACTCTGTATCACATGATTTTACTTATTTCCATTACAGAATTTATCACAGTCTATAATATTTTTAGTCATCTGCTCATCTCCCACCCTCTTCCACCACTATTAGAATTTGAGCTGGGGGGGGGTTGGGTATAGCTCAGTGGTAGGGCACATGCTTAGCATGCACAAGGTCCTGGGTTCAATCCTCAATACCTCCATTAAAAATAAAAATAAATAAATAAACCTAATTACCTCCCCTCCTCCGAAAAACAAAACAAAACAAAACAAAAAAGAATGTGAGCTTGAAAAGAAAAGTTTTCTTGTCTGTCTTACTCACTGCTGGACTCAGCACCTAGAACAGCGTCTTGTCCACAGCTGGTCCTCATAATTAATTTGTTCAATTAATTCGTTTATACTAAGCACCTGTGCTAGGATTTGAACTTGAGTTGAACTTGACTCCAGAACTCAAGCTCTTAAATACTCTGTTTGACTAACATTTCAACTAAAGCAAGTGACAGTAGATAGTTCAAGATAACAATGGTTGGCATCAGTCAAGGAAGATTTCTTGGAGAAGTTGTGTGTGAATGATTTGGATTCAGGCAAAAATTTAAAGAATATTCCAGACCAGGTGAACACGCAGAATGAGAAATAAGCTGAATTTGCAATGTAAATGACAAGGAAAGCTTAATTTTAATTCTAATGGAATTGATATTAAGCATACACAACCTAACCCTTGGTGGGAAAGTTCTGTGTTTTTTTTTTTTTTTATTGAAGTATAGTCAGTTACAATATGTCAATTTCTGGGGTACAGCCTAATGTTTCAGTCATACATATACATCCATATATTTGTTTACATATTCTTTGTCATTATAGATTACTACAAGGTGTTAAATATAGTTCCCTGTGCTATACAGAAGAAACTTGTTGTTTATCTATTTTATATACAGTAGTTAGCACTCTTTTTTCGTGTTTGCTCAGAACTATTCCATAATTTTCAGCATGACTGATACCTGGTAGAAAGAGCAATGGGAATTAGGGGCAAGGGTGAGGGGCAAGAACTGAACAAATAAAATGTTTTCAGTTTGCAAATAAATTGATTTAACCATTCTCCAAAATGTACCTTATTTCATCCTGTTTCCAAGAATATGCCGCTTTCATTTTGAAGTCTAATGTTGTTAAATAAGAAAGCCTAATTAATATATAGGAAAAAGTATTATTCACCTCACTCAAATGCTTAGAAAAATATACTTTGCTTTACAACCCGTGATTCACAAACAAAGCTGAGGGCCAACTACAAACCACAACTCCCACTCGGAGATAATGAAGCATGAAATGGCACTTTAGAATTAAAATTACAGTGAGAGAAAGTGCCTTTCCGAACTCAAAGAAAAAAAATAATATTGAGATGTTAAACAAAACTGCAGCAAACACTCTTGACGGTTATTAGCCAATAAATAGTATGTTGTTTGCTGGGGGTATTTTCCTTCCAGTTTCTGTGAGTCTTTGTTTTTCCTAAATGTTGTAATATTTCTTATGAGAACAATTTATTGATACATGTGATTTAAAATCATTTTCAGAAAAAATATACTGGAGCCTAGAGTTTCATTACATCAGGTAGCTATTGTGGTCAAACTCTAAATGTTACTTTGAGTTACCCTCATAGAACACTTCAGACATCTCTGCTTCTTGAATTGTTATGTGTTTTTATGCTTTCATTTGAATTTGTTTATTTGCTACCCTATCAATAACCTGAACACTTAACTTTTTCCAAATATTAAAGAAATTTGCTCATGATCCAGCAGGTAAACAGTTCATACATACAAAACCCAAGGGAACTATTCCTCTCCTTTTGATCTTAAGTTTTATTCAAGAAAGAATAAAAATATCTTTATTCAAATATTTTATTTAATTTCTAAGTATGTCATATTAAGCCTGCAAACACATTTTTATCCTTATTCTTTTTGATCTTGCTGTTATAATGACATTAAAATTACATATATCCATTCCTGAATGTTGGTGATTTTTTTTTAATTCATGAGAATAATGCATTTTGTATGGTAGGAAATAAAATTAATAGTGATTTTATTTTTCTCTCTAAATAACAGGAAATGTTTCCAATTATTTGTTAGAGCAGGACATTTGGTACAGATAATGTTGCTATAGCAACTTTAGAACAGGCTTAATTTGGGCCACAGTGAGTGCACCCACTTGTTTTAAATTCATCATTCAGTCTAATCTAGCATTTACATGAAGAGCTACATTTGCAAACACTGCAGCAGGGTTGCCTATGTGGAAAGTTGTTTAGGAATACTATGCCTCAAATTTCTACCAGCAGTCACGGCATCTATTAAACAGAGCTTATATCACATTACCACGAGCTCTAGTGTTTATTAAGGAAAACTAAAACCTTACTCCAATTTTACTCAAGATTAAACGCTTTGAAGATCTATTTAACCTTAACAGGTCTCTGAAAATATTTTGACACTAAAATACACTTTACTTTCTAGTGTGAAGCCTTACAAAATCTTGGAAAAGAGACTTTATTATGTTCGCTTGGAGAAAGATATTTTAGCTTATTCTGCATTAGCTTTTTTCTACTGTAACAATACCATGTACCTATAAGAAACTTGACAATGTTTACACATACTTAGGCTCAAGGTAGTTTCAGATGAGGATACAGGTGTTTCCCAGTTCTAGGGAAGCATGCTAAATGTGCACTGGTCTTTAGGTTTCAATCTCATAAAGGCTAAAATGATTCCATTTTATGATTCTAAGTAAAATTCAATCTTTGTTACAAGTGAGGTATTACCTTTGAGGCAGCAAATATTGTCACACGCTTCATCTCTGCCTGGAATTTATTTCTTGTGCCCTATGTTAGGATTCAATTCAAATGTTCGATCATCTACCAAACCTTCCCAGATTGGCACTGCAGAGTCTTCCTCTTCTCCAGAACATTGGGTCTGGACTGGGCTCTGCTGTTTCACATACTCATTTGCATATTTCTCACTGCTAGACTGAGAGTTCCATGAGGAACACCTGCTAAGCTTTAGTGTTTTCTTCCCCCAAAGCCAAAACAAATTCAACAAACATTTGTTTTAATGAACCAACACATAGCTATTGACCACCTACCATGAACCATGATAAAAAGTGTTCTGGATTTATTATTTTCATTTGAGGCACTATATCCTGAAATGACACTTGCGAATATAAGGCAATAAATGTCATCTGTAAAATAACTAAAACCAACAATAAGAACAAGAAGCTATATGACAGTTTAAGAGACAGTCATCTAGGAGATCAGAGGTTTTAAAGAAACCGGAAGATCCAAACTAAACCATAAGTATAACTGGGAATTGAGGAGGTAGCCAGAGAGTGTGGAAAGTTTTTTTTCCGGAGAAGAGCAAAAGCAAAAAGCAGTGGAAACAGGAAAATTGATTGAGGGACAGTAAATATGCAAATGTCGTTGTGTCTACAGCTGTCTGAAGGAGAGGGATTCCTTAAGAGTGGTTAAGACAAGGTGCCTTAAAAAATGACTGGAAATTATACAGAAGGATCTTAAATTATACACTACAGAGTTCCAATGTCCAGACCTAGAATTAATTCTGCTATTTATTATTAACTATTACTTTACCCTAGGAACATTTTTAGAACAACAATAAGTAAAATAGTCATGACAAAGTAATAAATGAAATATCATATTCTTAAATTAACTATTTCCTAATAAGATTATATTTAATAGATACTTCTCACAAGACAGAAATGCAATGAAACAGTATAATTTAGGAAAAGATAAATTTCGTTGCTCTCTCATCTGCCATGAACTGTTAGTTCCATACTTTTAATGTCAAAATACTTAAAACAGAAACAAACAAAACCCTATTTCTATAAAAAAGAATTGAGCTAATGATAGAGAAAAGTTTTAAAGATCATCCTCATGATTCAAGAAACCTTACAAAGGGAAGCTCTTACACTTTGCATTATAAAACTGTTATGTCCAAGAAAATAAATTTTCTAGAGTAAAGAAAATAGGCTATTGACATTTGCTATCAAAATAGTCATTATATATGCTCAAGAGAAGAAGAAAACAGGTAAAACTTAAATCATTAAAAGGAAAAATGTGGGAGGTTATAAATCTAATTGAATGAGAGGTTAAGACATGTAACTTTGTATAAAAGACTCATTCTGAAGAAAAACTAAATAAACATTAGGTGGGAGTCAATGATTACAGCAAATGAAGATTGGATTTAGAAAACAGTAAGGAGTACAGGTGTAGAGTGACACAGGCAACAAATACAAAGGCCTAACGCTTAACCTTTAAATCAGTGACCTGGGAGGCTCAAACACACTCTGATGGGTATGAAAAGCATAAATAAAATAGCATAAAAAGCCATACACCAAATTAACAAAATGTTATGATTCAGGATCAAAATTTCCTATCAATAGGAAAAATAAAAGCTAAGGAGCTTGGTTTTAATAACATGATATTAAACCAATTATGAGAAGGAAAGACAGTATAAAATGGAATGGATAATTCTATACTTTTGCCTCCTGAGAGGGCTGAGGATTAATGAGATGACAACACAGTTCCATTTGATACAAAAGGAAGGCAATGAAGCTTCAATGGAAAAATGTCTTTATTAATGAGGAAGTATGTTTTGTTTGAACATTAAAAATTATAAGCTTAGAATTTCCCATACTAGAGTCCTAGCAAAATAGACTTGCTGCTATTTTAGGGGCTTACACTGCTATTTCAAAAATAATCATAGGTAAGGATTCTCCCTAACCTGTATGAGGCAATTAACAAGTAATTGTCCTTTTATTTTTTTTTTTAGCTCTATAGAGAATACTTTCTCATCTTTCTGAACATTATTCATTTATTCACATCCTCATATAAATAAATACAATAAAACTAGAATGTGATATATAGAAAATATAATAATAGTGTCACATATATTAATCATTTACCATACATATTGCAAGCACTATGCTAAACCTGCTCAATGTTAACATATTAAGCACATTCACTACAATAACTTATATGATTCTCAGTGTGACTGTGCTATTTATCAACTCATTGCCTCTCCACTCCAGATCTACCCTTCATTCCCTGTTCTGAAAAAAAATGGAGCTGGATCCTTTAAATATTTTTCCTTTGCAAAATGGCACAAGGTATCATCAGTAGAGGTTGTGGAAGGACACTGAAGGAAGAAGGAATGCTTCTCTTCCTGAGTCTGGTATGTTTCCCTTGCCATGCTACATGCAGCAGCTAGCAGCACCAGTGGCCAGAATCTTTCCCCAGCTCCCCTAAGTCAGCTTCATGCCAAACACCATGGGAGAAGCATCTCCCTATGGACGGCTTCCCCTGGTATCTCCTTGGGCCACTTCACAGCCAGCAAATTCCACTGTTCTTCCCTGGGTGCTCCAACTCAGCCCTCAGGTCATAGCTGCTCCTTAGAAACTGCTATAGCTGTATTCTGTAGAGTTCTCTTTACTTCTTGCTAGTCTATCCTCTGTCACCTCTGATCCCCTATTAAAGCTAAAAATTCTATATATTAAACTTTGTTCAAATAACTGTGAGGTTTTTGTCTCATGCTTGGAATCTAACACAGTGCCTTTATGAGGCAACAGTTAGTGAGCCCATTTTATTGATAGAAACCAGACTAAGAGAATAACTTTTCCAATATTGTATAGCTAATAAGTGGGAGAATTGGAATTTGAACCTTGCTTTTTTTAACTTCACAGCTCAAGTACTTAGCCATTTATGACCAGCTATAAAGAAAAATAGTTCCCTCTTTTATTCTTAGAAGTGTCCCAGTTTGTCTGATAAATTACATGGCTATTCTAATTACATTAGACTATTTCTCATTTTGTTTAAACCAGCAGTTCTCAAGCCTTTACCTTGTGACACAAATGAGAGTGAAAGTCATGTGACTTTCTCTATCCAATTCCTTTAGCCCCTTTCACACTCAAGAAAGCATATACCAAGACAAACTCAAGAATATTAATATGGAGATAACCTTAAATCAACTCTAGTTTATTGGAAAGGCAAGTCTTTCACATATTTTATATTTTGTCTACTATCAGTAGTTAATTACTTATGACAACTTACAGCTGATTGAGACACTAAATGTGTTGAAAAATGGTTAGTCTAACCTATTTACTAAGGAAACATCCTCATATGTAAGCTAAAGCTTTTCAGTTGCTCTATATAATACACAATTTATTGTGTACAATATAATATATGAATTGTTAATAGTCGGTGCATGCTTTATTAATATTCAAGTGTATTGCTTTATTAACATACTTAAAAAAGAGTTGATTATTCCAAAGGTGCAAAGCTACATCTCAAGCAAAACACTTGCTTTGATGCTTTATCACTAACCTAAATACTAACTTTTTACATGTAAATAGTTCAGAGTAGGGACTCTAGATAGCAAAGGCACACACTAAACTGTGCATCTCACAAAGAACATCCTACAACAAATTTAAAGAAATGTGGCAGGATCTTGACTTTACATCTTCAGATAAATAACTAAACATTTTTTCCCAATAAACTATAAATAAAGATTCTTTAAGAATATCCATAACTTTCTAGGGTTATAAAACACAGTTTTGCCCAGCTTTACTTCAGATGACAAGGATCTAAAGACCACTGAAATTGTAGTTCCCCTCCCCAAATTTTAGAAACCAGAAGATTCAGAAGAGGGATGGAATATAGGGTAATTTGGGAATGAGAGAGTGGGACATCATAGGTGCTCAATAACTAAATAACAAATCAGTGTGTTGAGTTGATAGATGAATACTGTTTCTCATACAAGCATCACGGGCAGTTACCCAATAGGCTTACCTCGGTGTCAATATTGTGTAACCTGAGCATCTGAAACGTGCGAGATATTGACAATTTCAGACTCGCATTTGGAGTTAGGAGAAGTACTTGGAAATCCAACCTTGTCATCTAAAGAATTGTATGGTTCATGTGTTTGGGTGGGGATAAAAGACCAACACTGGGCTTTACTTTACCAAGAGTCTATCCCCGACTAGCACTATGACCCATCATTCTTGAGGCTTTGTCTGCCAGCTTCTCAACAGGGCTTTGGCTTATGGGAGTCGCTGCATCTGCTTGCTGCATGCTAGTGGGACCTGCCTCCCTTAAGGTATTTAATATCTATCACGGAGGCACCAGATTCCTGACAGCAAAAGAATACTAATGAATGCTATAGAAGCAGGTTCAGGAAAGATTACAGAAATTGTTTACAGAAGGCTTAAAATGGATGTTATACTAACTGCTCGCCTTAGTTTCCTTTTATTGCTTCTAGAAATCAGATATTGTTCATGAGGTTATTTGGTATTATTTGGTGATTTGGATTCTCTCTAGATATTACAGATATTACAGATATTCTTATTCTTTCCTAGAATCACAAAAGAGTTGGTTGATAAGACCGAATATTGCTTGAATGCATAGCAGTATATCTCCGGTTATCAAGCTCCAGTTCTCAGCTAGAATATTCATTTGAAAAATACTTTGTGTGTTTTGCCTTAGTAAATTTTTGTGCTGATTACAATGTGAGAGTTTTCTTCTGTGGTTATACAACCTCATTTTCGCAGTATGTGTTTTTGAACACAGGCTATAATGCACTCATAATAAAAGTAAATATGCATGCAATGACAAAACATTATATGTACCTTTTAGAGATATTTTTTTCTGGTGAAGTGTTTATTCATGATGACCTTTGCATATTTAGAGCCAATTATTTTGGCTAATTATAATCAATTATTTTTCAAGACAAAATTGGAAATGCATGCTATAGGCTGTATAGAGAATAATGTTTAACAGCATAACAAGAGCTACTGAATTTATCCCAAGGCAATTGGAAGGTATTAAAACTTTAGCTAGATTTGATTTTTTGAAAAAAGCCATATGCCTTTTATTTCTCTGTGAATTAATGGATTATTTCTTGATTATAAAAGAAATAGGACTAGGGAAACCCACTGCACATGCTTCTCTTCTTCCACACTTTTAATGAGGTGGCAAGAGAGTCACCTCCAACCCATTTTTGATGCCTCAACCTGCCACTCAGGCAGTACCAGTTTTTGATGGTTTGATGATTTCAATGTCAAAGCCATACTGGGATTCTCCGAAGCTTTCAGCCAGCAGTAAGGAAAATTTTTAGATGTATGATATCAATAACACTGTTATGGGGCTGGAGGCTCTGAGGTGTAAATACTTAAGCTGTTAAAAGGGCTAAAAAAAGCAACAAGCAATTGTTAAGTAATGGAAACCTTCAGTAATTACTAGTCCCACTGCCTTGGCTGTAACAGGCAAAATGCGCTGCATCCCATCACACATCCTGTGATTCACCCCATCCCCCATGAGACAGAGATTAATGCTGCAATATCAAAGAAGGAAAATGTGATTACACCAGATTTTATTGTAATACCATTATCGATTTGTTGCCATAATAACGTAGGATGCACATTGCTTTACTTCAGTAAGTTTTTATTTTTCTACATTTCCCCCTAGAGATTTGAAAGCCTATATGTCTATAAAATTGCAACCTTGAATCTGCAATTGGAAAGGCCTATCTATTGTTCTAAAGTTTCCTTTAATCTGACTATCTGGGTAGGCATAAACTATCATAGTAATAGAATGTATATCCTCAGTACTATAAATTTTCCATCATTGGGCACCTGTCTCAAGTGTACCTTAATATGGAAGGTGTATCTAGACATACTGAGATTTTTCCTCCATCTTAGTCATTTTTATTTGCGGGATGAAATGGCTTCTGCAGTATGATAGATTTCAAACTTAAACACCCAATAACCCATGACGCCAGCCTTTCCCTCACTACTCTCTTTAAAGTAGAAAACATATTTCAGTTAGTCTTATTAAAACAAAACAAAAAAGCTTTTGAATTTTTCAAGCTTTCTATTGTCCCATCATTGATTGCCTTTTAAATGACACATTTGTCTCATTTTTGGTTGTATATTTGCCAGTAATATTATTTTGTTAGTAAAACCAAACTTCATCGTAAATTATTACTTCATATGTGGATTCATATGAAGTCTGTGGATTCAGTATGTCTTCTGAAATACTACATTTTATGTAATAGGCACCTTTTGTGACACAAATATTATTCCTTGCCAAGTCTTCCATTCCCTACCTTCACTCTCTCCCTAGGTCAGGTCATCTAGTCTCATGGCTTTGTGTACCACTTACATAGGGATAGTTTCCAAGTTTGTATCTCTAGCTCAAATCTCTTCTGAGTTCAGACTCCTACAGCCAACTGTCTAGTTAACATAGTGTCTCAAGGCCATCTCAGCCTTCACAAATTCTAAGTGAAGCTGTTGGCTCCCTTTAAACCTGCTTCTCTTCTTCATCTCAATAAATGTCATCACTATCCACCCAGCTGATTATGCCAGAAAGCTAGGGATTCTCCTTCTCTTCATTCCCCACATCCAGTCCAACAGCACGTTCTGATGGTTCTGTTCCTCAAATGTGTCCAAACCCATCCCCTCCATCCACACCCATCCCCCGCCCCCTGCCCTTGAGGCTGCTGACTGCCCTGCCCTTGCCAGTATCCACTCAAGCTGTCCTCTTATCCATTTCCCTACATAAGAAATGAATATTCTTTTAAAATATAATTTAGATCATGTCACATCATAATTTGACTTAGAATAGAATGAAAAATCCTTGGTATTCTATTTAGAGTCAAGTCTAAACATCTTACTCTGATTTGCCAAGCCTGGCCAAGCCCATCTTGGCAACGTGACTTCCTGTTGTTTCCCCTCTGCCAGATGGGCACCAGCCACTCTTCAGCTCCCACCTCGGGGAATGTGAAAGTACTATTTCTCTGCTGTGACTGCTCTGCCTCCTGATGTCTGAATTCCCAGTTCCTCTTCACCCTCCAGGTCTCAGTTTAAGTATCACCTGCCTAGAGAGTTTTCTTCCTGACCACTTTAGTATGATCCCAGCCCCCTACATCACCACCATTATTTCCTTTTATAGCACCTGCTCTATTTTCTTCATAACACTTTCTAAAATCCGTAATTGCTCATTTAATTTATTTACTTTTAATTGCCTATCTTTCTCTCCAGAGTAAAATTTCATTTAGGGCAAGGATATTATCTTCCTTGCTTATCTTTACAACCCCAGAGCCCAACACAGTGTTGGTTGCATAAGAAATGATCAATAAACAGGCTGAGTGGTGTTCCTCTGGACCATCATTTAATAGAGTCTTATCTGGTGGTGCTTATTCACGTCTGTCCCCATCATCTACTTCACTTCCTTTATTCACAATAAACATTGAAAAGTTATTTCAAGTTCTATTACCTTACCACTGCTGACTTATCATTCAGAAATAACCTGAAAGATGTGAATCAACTTATATTTCAAGTATTTTCCTAAATTTGCTCATTTCTTCACCTATCAGGTATATGGGTTTGCGTTCAGTCACAAATGGCCACAAAAGTTCAATGGCTTCATACAATGAAAGTTTATTTCTACTCATGTTCTATGTCCCGGGCACATCAGCAAAAGACTCTGCTCTGGTCATTCAGGGATGCGAATGAATGAGCAGAGGTCTCAGCGCCTTCTGGCTGCAAGTGTGTCATAGTGCCACCTCAGTTTCCATGGAAGGAGAACAGAGAAATTAGATGTCAAACATACTTTTTCCTTATTCCGGAAATAGCACACCACACCTCTGCTCACATTTCATTGGCCAGAACTACTGGTATGTCCCTGCCTAACTACAAGGAACCAGTAAGTGATAAACTCAAGGATAAACTCTCTCTGCCACTCCTGCTATACTATCCATATGGCATAACTAACAATCTTAAAGTTTTTAGAACTCTCTGTCTTTCTATTGTAGATGAAGGAGGTGTGTGTATGTGTATATTTATATATATATATATATTGCTCAGCTTAAATATATGGCACTTATTTGTAATGTAATTCAATTTAGGAGAGAGTATTTATATATACATGAGCAGTTAATATGCACAACTCACATTGAACAAAACCTTGAAAAGATCTTGTGTTTCATAACATACTGTGTAAATTGATATAATAAAGGCAACAGTGTAACTGTGGGTGAGAAAAATAGAAATAAGAAAAATGAAAAGAATATTTTATTCAGCCATAAAAATAAATACTATCTCAAGTGTAATTTGTTCTTTCAGTCTGACAAAAGACATATATGCATTAAGATATTAAAAAAAAAAGTTCCCATGGATCCCCGCTGCTCTCTAGATCAAAAACTTTTCACTATAACTGTGAAAGTCTTCCATCACTTAATATTACCTTATCTACTATACTCTTTCAAAAATAAATCTTTATTTGTGCTAAAGATTTGGCCTAGCTCTAGCAATGGAAATCAGAAAAATATATGGTCTTTGACTTCAAGAAATCCATTTAATGAGGGAAGGCTGACACTTATAAATGCTTAAGTACAGTATGATGATGCTTCCAAGTACTATAGGAACAGAGAAGAGAGGTAGAGAAGCCTTCATGGGAGTGGTGATATTTGATCAGAAACTTAAAGAATTATTTGAGGGGAATGGGAGTGGGGAATCCAGTTCAAAAATCACTAGACCAAGTTCCAGTGAGAGGTTTGTGCCCAACTACATTGCATATCAATATAAAAGCCCATGCTCACATCTTTAGCCAGGCCACCTGTGCTGGGGAGCAGTCCAAAGAGATGGGGAGTAGTTGATTAGGTATAGAAAACAGTGAAAGGTGCTCAAAAAGAGAGCAAAGCATGTATAAGGTCACAAAGAAATGAAAGAGCCTGGTGTGTATCAAATTGACAAATGCCAAAAGTTGAATCTCATATTCCATTGGGAAGGCTGTCTCATACTTTGCTAAGGCAAAAAGTACAACCCCTAGAGAGAAGAATTTGACAACCTCTAGTAAAACTGCCTATATGTTATCGATTGA
Organism: Camelus dromedarius; assembly: GCF_036321535.1. Lineage (NCBI taxonomy): Eukaryota > Metazoa > Chordata > Mammalia > Artiodactyla > Camelidae > Camelus > Camelus dromedarius. The sequence continues at coordinate 53,288,747 of NC_087439.1, forward strand.
CTCAGCAATTCCTTTCTAGGACTCTATCCCAAAATTGACACTGGCAAAAGCATGAAAAGACATTATGTACAAGCCTATTGATTACAGCCTTATTTTTAAAACAAAAAAATAGAAACAAAATTAACTTTCAGTCAACAGGGACTAGCTGAATAAACTATGATCCATCTATACAATACAGACACTGCACCTGGAAAAGTCACAGAGACTATCTTTATTAACTACAATGGCATACCTTATATTTAAGTAAAAAGTAAGTGACGAAGAATAAGTATAGGGTACTATCATTGATCTGGGCAAGGAGGGACGTGAGTATTTATATTATATACATTGAACATATGAAATTGTCATGTTTAGTTTAACAAGCAGTCAGATATTGATAATTTGATGTCCTATTTAATGTATCCATATTAGCCTATATTTTTAAAAGTGAAAAAGTAAAAATTTCAAATGATGTCTTCAAGATACAATGACACATATCCTAGATTTACCATAAATAATCCCAATTTACACTTGTTTCCAAGGTGTAGTTATTAATACAATCACTTTTCACTCTTAAAAGTATCTCAATATAGACCAAAATTTTATGGTCATATAGGGGACAGAGGGGGAGAAAAGATGAAAGGACAGGTTGGAATGAAGAAATAAGGGTAAAAAGAACAGAGATAGAATTTGACTACTTGAACACTGTTTTGTCAATTTAACATTGAAAATATATAAATATTTTAAATTAAAAGTTAAATGAAAACAATAAAGCTCAAGGCATGTTTATTTGGTAGCATAACTATACAGAAACAATTTAGAATGACATAAAAATGCAATAATGGTTCCTTAGTGGGAAAAGAAAAAAGAAGAACTGTAAACATATCTTAAGCTATTTTCATGAATTATTGTATTGTTGATACTGTTGGTATTATTCTAAGATAGCTTTGTGTATAGTACAGAGTAAAAGCAAGTGAATAATTGTACTGGCATCATTAACAACCAAGATTTTCAGCATGAGAGAAGAGATGATAAAGAGAAATTTCAGTAAATATTCAGTAGCTCTCAATTTGAATAAAAAGCTTTAGTGGGAACTCAGGATATATGCTTTATATTGCAATATATATTTATATATAAAACACCTTATTTTTTTTTAGAGCAACTACAGGTTCATAGCAAAATTGAGAGGAAAGTATAGAGATTTCCTATGTACTTCTTGCCTCCACACATGCTTAAACTACATTAACATCAACATCACTCACCAGAGTGGAATAATTTCTACAGTTGATGAACCCACATTGATACCCAAAGCCCATAGATTATACCAGGGTTTACTCTTGGTGTTATCCATTCTATGGGTTTGGACAAATGTGCAATGACACGTTTTTATCATTATAACATCATACAAAGTATTTTCACTGCTCTAAAAATGCTCTGTTCTCTACCTGTTCATCCCTCCCAACCCCCACACATGGCAACTGCTATCTTTTTACTGTCTCCATAGTTTTGCTATTTCCAGACTATCATTTTGTTTTCTTACAATGTCTTTGTCTGGTTTTGGAATCAAGTTAATCCTGGTCTCATGAGTTAGGTAGTAGTCCCTCGGCTTCTATCTTCTGAAAAAGACTAGAGAATAGGCATAATTTCTTCCTTAAATGTTTGGTGAATTTACCAGGAACCCATCTGTGCCTGGTACTTTCTTTTTTGGAAGAGTATTAACTAAAGATTTTATTTCTTTAATAGATATAGGCTTATTCAGATGGTCTGTTTCTTCTTTTGTGAGTTTTGGCAGATTGTCTTTTTCAAAAAATTGGTCCATTTCATCTAGGTTATCAAATTTGTCAACATAGAGTTGTTCAGAGCATTCCTTTATTATCCTTTTAATGTCCAATGGATCTGTAGTGATGGTCACACTTTCATTTCTGATATTAGTAATTTGTATCCTCTTCTGTTTTTTTGTATTTAGTCTGGCTAGAGGCTTATCAATTTTATTTATTTTTCTCAAGGGACCATACTTTGGTTTCATTGATTTTCTCTATTGATTTAGTTTTCAATTTTGTTTATTTCCATTTTAATTCTTAGTACTTTTCTTTTGCTTACATTGGGTTTAATTTGCTCTTATTTTTCTAGTTTCCTGATGTGTTATATCTTGAAAACCAACAAACAAAAACATATTCCTAATTCTGTACACTGAAAAAATGTAGAGACAATGACTAATTCAGTCGCTCTGAGCATGCCTAGCATCCACATTGTGGTCACTACTATGAATTCTTTCTAAAAGGAGCCAGGGATCCTTGAAGAAATAGATGCCTCCAGACTCTGGGTAGGAAAAGTCAAGATAGCCTGAATTTCTTGTTATACCAGCAAGCAAAGAAGCTCTCAATGACTACTAAACCCAAGGAAAAGGATTCAGGGTGCAGCTTGAATAGCCTCCCACTGGCATAAGAGGGTGGAAAGGAGAGACTCTTGCATTTATCCTGCTTTTCTTTAACTGTACCTCAGTATAAGCAATTACTTTATATTTGGAAACTTCTCTTTATGGAAGTGTTCATACTAATAAATAAAGCTTTTGAAACTCAAATATTACTGGTTTACATTCCTAGTTAATCAATCTGGAAAATGATCATCAATAAGATTATAAAAGGACTTGGAGAGGGGAGAGTATAGCTCAGCAGTAGAGTGCGTGCCTAGCATGCACGAGGTCCTGGGTTCAATCCTCAGTACCTCCACTTAAATAAATAAATAAGTCTAATTACCTACCCCCACCCCAAAAATGAAACTCTTGACCTACTGTATAGCACAGGGAACTATATTCAATTTCTTGCAATAACATGTAATGGAAAAGAATTTGAAAAGAAAAAAAATATGTATGTATGTATATGTATAACTGAATCATTTTGCTATACACCTGAAACTAACCAACTACACTTTAATAAAAAATAAAATTTTTAAAAATTTAATAAATAAAAGGACTTGCAGTTAGTTGTTATGTAACTTCTGAGGATGTACACATCACCTCTGTAGTAGTCTGATAATGCATTTTGATGTAATAATCAGTACACACAGAATACAAGGATCATCACAGGGATGCAACCAGCACAACCTGAAAAGTGGAAAATCCATTAGAAAACTACCTGTTTTTTTGAACAAAGAATGTAAGATAAAAAGAAAAAAGAAAGAGGTAGACTCTACAGGCCTAATTAAACTTAAGAGACATGTCAAACAATTGCAGTATTTGGACTTATTTGTAACTTGATTCAAACAAGCAAAATATATAGAGCAAAAATGTAGTCAGTTATAAGATGGTATCTAGAAAATGTGAATACAAGCTGGATATTTGATTATCGATTATTGTTCATCTACACTTCATAGTTACAGCATATAATTATGGTTAATGTACTTCACAAGCAAACAAAAACCTCAAATACTCTATTGGCAATTCCTACAGATCAAAAGAAATATCTTTTTTTCTTCTCTGGAGCACATGCCTCTTGGCCTTGCTACATTTTCTCCTGTAGTATCTCATCTCTACTGTCAAATCCAAAGAACTGACACCAGAAACCAAAGGCTTTAACTCTAGGAAGACTGTGAGCAGTGGATGGTTACGGTGTTACCTTGCAAATAATGACCAGAGGAAAATCCCAGAATATCTGGGGGGAGTAGGAGCAGATTGCCATTGGGCTATAGGAAAATCAGTTTACAAACCAGAATGGGTGGTTACAAACAGGAGGAAAGCTGAAACAGGTGCTGAGAAACTAAGTTTAGCTGAGTAATAAGAATGGAATCCAGGTTAAAGATAGAGTCAGAACAGATGGAACAAAAGTTGAGCAGTAAGCACTGTTGAATAACCAGAACAGGAACAGTGTCAGAATCAGAATCAAGAAAGATACAGAAATCAGGGGGAGTGTATAGCTCAGTGGTAGAGTGCATGCCTAGCGTGCATGAGGTCCTGGGTTCAATCCGCGGTACCTCCACTAAAAATTAAAATAAAATGAATAAACCTAATTACCCCCCCCCCAAAAAACAAAACAAAACCAAAAAATACAGAAATCAATCTCTGAAGAAGCAATAGAGAACAGAATCTTACCAGCTTGTTATGAAGAAAACTTCCCTTGAAGCAAGGGTAATTTTTAAAGCATTGGCCAGAAGCTTTTTCTCAAAACTTCACTTGCCTTAAAAGAATTTTGGTTCTGGGTAGGTAGGAAATTATATGCTGTTTACTACACAATTATACATTATTCATTGTACATACTAACTGTAAAAAAAAAAGAAAAGAAACCTTAATGGCAGCATATCATAGTGTTTAGTTAAGGAGTAAATAAAATTAAGTATTTAAAGCACATTCAAAGCACTTATTTAAAGCTCCTTTAATGTTATTTTCAAAACAATAACAACTAATATTGAAGGGAGGTTGTGTTTGTAAATTATATCTTGTTGAAGAAGGTCACTAAATCCTGTCATTTCTACTCCTTTAAGGTCTTTAAACTTATTTCTCCTTGACGTCTCTGCTGACATAACTTTAGTTTAAGCCGATGGTTCTCAGAATGTAATCCAGGGATCCCTGAGGGTTCCTGAGACTCTTTCAAGGGGTCCATGAGGTCAAAACGATTTCATAACAATATTAAGATATCATTTGTCCATTTTTACTCTCACTGTCTCCCAGATATTCAGCAGAATTTTCCAGAAGCTACATGACATGTGATGACATCTTTACTCTGATGACTACTAGAAAATGTGTTTGCTCTTGTGCTTTAAAGCTTTCTCACTTTTTGTTTCTATTATAGTAAAGATCAATAGATAGAACTTATATAACTGTAAATTCTTGAGGCCCTCCATGATTTTTAAGAGTTTAAAGGGGCCCTAAAAACGAAAAGATTGAGAACTGCTACTTTAAACCATCATTTGTTGCTTTAATTTTTACAAGTGCTTCCTAATATATTCCTCCCTCTTTCTAATTTCTCCAGAATTCTCACTCAAAAATGCAAAACTGATTATATTGCATTTCTGCCTAAAATTTTTATATCTCTTATAATGTGTAAGATGGAGAAGTAGCAAAACCCAGTGGAACAAATAAGTGAGCCTTTGGTTTCATCTAGGGCTGAAATTCCATGTGTGTCAGACTGTTAACTGTCCCCAAATAACCATTTATGTTACCTCATTTTTGTAATAAAACCCTCTGAGTTTTAGCTTGAACACATGACATTACCACTAGAGATTACTCCCTTGAACATGAGCGTGGTCATATGATGTTGGGCACTGGGAGATACAAGCAGCTTCCAGGTCAAGTTGTCCAAAAAAGAAACTGGTTTCCTTATACTTCTTTCCTCTTTTCCACAAGCTTCAGTGGGAACTAGAGGCTGCTGAGGCAGCCTCAGCCATGTGGATGAAAATCATACTTACCTACTTCAGGTTGTCTGCCCAAGACCATACTGTTTCATGGGAAAAAAATTAGCGTGTCATGAGTCAGTTTTGACCAAGTAGGCAAAGATCTGGGCCTAACCTCAACCCAGTGCTTGCATGACCTGAATTCCTCAGATAAATTTGTATAGAAGGCTCTTTCTAGATATTTTTAGATTCCTACTCTGGGTTCTCATTAACCTGGGCATGCTCTAAACAATACTTTTTCATTTATCCTTTTACTTAATGTTAATGAAGTACACTAAGCACTGTGCACAGTAGTATAGCAATATTTAGTCTCTATTCAATACATCTAGCAACACCATGGGATTCCAAATGGGGAAAAAAAAAAGTGTTCTGATAGGCATACAGAGCAAAGTGACACTTGTTGAGGTCCCTGCTACTTGTGGACAGACCCAGAAACCATGTGACTGGGCTCTTGGCTGTTGGACAGACTCGGGAACAAGTGATAGGGTTCCAGATTTATTAGACAGGGCAGTTAAGAAGAAAGTGGGACACTAGTTCCTGGCTCAGTTTGTGAAAAAGAGCGAGGTCTGCCCAGAGGGGACCCTGGGTATGACTGAGAAGTAAGCATATCTTTTATAAAGCATGGCCTATTCTCGAATCCAGGAGAAACTGAACATGGAATTAGAAGATGAGTGACCCAAGCTCATCAAGAGCTGAAGAAGCCAAATAAGGAGAAATGTTTCTGCAGTAACAGGGGATGTGTGTGGAATGTTGGAATTATACCTTTTGTAGACATACTTTTTTTTCCATGTGAAAAAGGCACATACTTTCCCAGCCCATTTTTTGTTTAAAATGGAAATGTGCCCCTTTTGGGGAATTGACAGTGTTATGATTACAATTTTTCTGAAAATAGTTTCAAATTTTATATTGTTTTTAGATTGAACCATATGAAATTGCTGCTTTGTGGATCAGACACAGAGTCAAAGACTCACACAACTGTAAGAAGGTAGGAGTGAAGGCCAGGAAGGCCTCTTTTGAGAAATCAGAAAATGCAAGAATTGCAGGTAAGCCAGCCCCAAAGATCACAGATACCTGCAGCCTCAAAGTGGCTTGTACTCAGGAGGATGTCAAAATGCCAAAGGTAAAAACCTTACCTCTGCCATCTACCTGGGGTCTGTCTAAAGCTAAAGCATAATGGCTTTTCCTTCTCTTCTCTTACAAATCTAATGCAAGTGCCTTTCATTGATAGTTTCTAATTTGAATCCTGCTGGCAAGGGAATGTGTAGAACACAGTTTTGAGGTGTTACACCCCTGTGGTACAGTAGGGAACCTAGAGGAGCTTTAACGTATGTTAATGTCATTTTTATTGATTAGACTCTGGGTAGAGTTTCTGGAGTAGAATAAAGAAGAGTTCAAAGCAGAAAGAGAAGGTAGAGGAGGTTATGTGTCAACTCAGACTCCTTTCCTCTCAAGTGGCCCTTTTCCCTTTGCTCCCTCTGCTTCTCCAGTGCCCCCTTTATTGTGGATAAATGGAGATGCTGCTAACACTCATACCTCAGATGGGTGTGTGTACACATGTGTGTGTGCACATGGGTGTGTACTTCCTTAGGATCCATAAAAAAAGACTTTTAGTTATTTTACTGTCCTCTACACCTCCCTTCATTCAAGGAATAAAAGTCACATCTACAATTTTTAAATTGGGGGAATTGGAGTTGTTTCGAAATGTATGTAACATATTGACCAGGAAAGAGGGATATCTGGGATTCCCTGCTATAACATTAAATATATACTTTATTCATTGATGTCCATTTACAACAAAAACTGATGTGTTATTGTTAATGAAAATATAATTTTTCATTTGGTAAAGATGCCCCCAGACCCACTATTTCAGTTTTTCAGATTGATTATTTAAGAAACCAGTGGCAGATTAAATCATGGGGCTTTCATTGTAATTAAATCTAATTCTTGGACATTATATTAATGCTGGACTATCAGTATAATAATGGCCACCAGTGTACTTTTCATTTATATTTCCACAATACTATCTATCTATGGAAGGCAGCTAATTTGTCATAATGGAAAGTTAGTGTTCTTAAGGTACATTTTAAAAGGGTAATTTCTTATGACTTGACCACAATAGTTCATGCTGGGGAATTATATCATTTTTTTCAATATGTCAATGTTAATCCATTTTGCAGTCTGTTTAAGCCTGGTTGGGTGCTCAGTGGTTAAAGCTGTAATTGTCTCACACATTGTCGTAAATACATAGAAAGACATTGAGAGAAATTATCTGTGAAAATAGTTTCATGTATCTTGGGAATTATAGAATAATTTATGATGACATTTGAAATAATTTTTAAGGTTTTTAAAAAAGGACTGAGTTAAATTACTTAGGAGAAATAACAATGCGTCTGTCTCTTCAGACTATATTTTTTAATTTGTTTCCTAGATCTAAATACTCAAGCCCATCGTAGAAAGTATATTTTAAAATGAATACTCAATCCACATATAATTCTGCTGCCTAGAAACATCACCGTTTAAAATATATATCTTTTCTTCCCTTTTTAAAAAAAAAGTATCTATGTAGAAGTAGGTATATGTATTGGAGGGTGCACACATGAATGTGGATGTGTGTGTTTTCTATCAAATTAGGAACATAATATCTTTTATTCACTATTTAAATATAGGAGACTCCATCAGCATTTAGTGTTGAAAAGTGGTATCTGAAGGCAGATTGATTTTTACTGCTTTGTAGATAACTGGAATTTATAAGATCTAGGATTTTGTTGATATGGGTGGATTATATCAATAGATTTTCAAACGTTAAGCCAGCCTTGCATCCTACTTGGTCATTTTGTAATACATTTTAAATATTTCTGAATTCTAGTTGCTAATATTTTGTTAAGGATTTTTGTGTCTAAGGGACATTGGTCTATAGGCTTGCTTTGTTTTCTGGGATTTTTTTTTTGTCTTCCTCTGATTTAGTATGAGGTTAATTAATACTGGCCTCATAAAACAAGTTGGGAAGTGTTCCTTACTCTTCTGTATTCTGAAAAAGGTTGTGTAGAATTCATGTTCATTCCTCTTTAAATAGCAGAATTCTCCAGTGAAATAATTTTGTCCCAGAGATACCATCTTCAGGAGCTTTTAAACTATGAATTCAATTTCTTTAATGGTTATATTGCTATTCAAGTTATTTTGTCTTAGTTAAAATTTGGTAGTTTATGATTTTCAAGGCACTGGTCCATTTCTTCTAGGTTTGTTAATTAAAGAGCATAAAATTGTCCATGGTATTTCCGTATTATTTTTTTAATGTCTGCAGGAGTCTGTGGTGATTCTTTTTAATCAGTTAAATTTTGTGAAAGTAAAATGCACAGATCTGAACAGCACAGTTTCATGACTTTTGACAAATATATACACCCATATAACCATTGCCAGAATCAAAATGAAGAATATTTCCATCTGTCTTGAAAGTTCACTTGACTTCCTCGTCAGTCAATAAGCAGCATCCCTGAGGAAACCACTGATATGATTTCTATCATTCTAGAACAGGGGTTGGCAAACTACAGCTCAAACCAGTTAAATCTGGACTACCACTTCTTTGTGTAAAGAAAGTTTTACTGGAACAAAGTCACACCCATTTTTGAATGCACTGTGTACTGCTGCTTTCACACTACAAGGGCAAGGTTGAGTCCTTGAGACTGAGACATTATGGCCCACACTGGGGAAGTGAGTCTTTTCTGGACTTTTCAGTGTTCCTGCAAAGACCCAGTCTCCTGAGCTATGAAAGTTGACATGTCATAAAAATAGAGAATGCTTCCATTTGTCTCCTAGAAAATTTTTATTTCACATTTGAAGGGTGTGTATTTACATTTCAAAGGGGAATGGAACTGGGAGCCATTTGTTTTCATTTCAAAGGAATGTAAAATAGGACCTTCCTTTTTTCTTCCCTGTGAAGATGTATTTACATTAGAGAGGTAAGATGTGTGTCCTTCTCTCAGAAGGAGTGGAGGGCAGCTGAATAGCAGTTCCCATATAAACCCCCAGATACATAATTCTGGGGTTCCTCTCCTGTGGTTCAAAAACTTCCTTTTTATATTGCAGGCCTGAACTCCTGCTTTGTGCACATTGCCCTGCAGGGAGAGAACTAGGAGCAGGGAACCTATGCAATGAGTGCTGTCAGCAGTAATAGTCTGCCTTTGATCCAGAAACTTCTCCTTTGCTTTCAGGACAAAACAAATGAATATAGATACTAAAAATTTATTGCCACAAAGCCTAAAATGTTTACATCTGGCCCTTTACAGAAAAAGTTTGCCAACCCCTGTTTTAGAGTAGTATTACTGTTCTTGAACTGAAATATATGGAATCACAAGTTTATACTCCATCTGGTTTCTTTTTAACATAGTGCTTTAGAGATCTATTCATATTGTTGTGTGTATCAACAGTTCTTTTAATCTCTGAGTAAATTCCATTAAGTGACTATCCTACCATTTTGTTATTTATTTTCTGTTGATGAACATTTGAGCTGTTTTCAGTTTTTGGTTATTATGAACAAAGTTATTATGAACATTCTTGTACAACTCTTTGTAGACACGTGCTTTTATTTTTCTTGGGTATATCTTCTGAGTCATAGAAAAGATATACATTTAACTTTATTAAAAAATCTTGTTTTCCAAAACTGGTTGAATCGTTTTACACTGTCAGTGTCAATGTATTAGAGTTCTAGTTGATTCAAATCATTATCAGTACTTAGTATGATCAGTCTTTTTAATTTAAGCCATTCTGTGGGTGTGAAGTGGTACCTTCCTGAAGTTTTAATTGCATTTTTCTAAATAGTAATGATGTTGGGCTCCATTTTGGGGTACTTATGAACCAATCATGTGTCTTTTGTGAAGTGTGTGTCAAAACCTCTATTGCTTGTCTTTTTAAATTTTATTTTTAGTAGTTCACTTTATAGTTTGGATTAAAGTCATTTGTCAAATGTGTGTATTGCGAATATATTTCCCAGTCGGTGACTTGCCTTTTCATTTTCTTAAGAGTATTTTGTGGATGAGAAGTTTTTAAATTTTGATAAAACTCTGTTTATCAGTGTGTTCTTTTGTGGTTGGTGATTTATTTGCCCTAAGAAGTCTTTGCCTATTCTACAGTGAGCAAATTTGTGTTTTCTTCCAGAAACTATATCCATTTAGATTTTACATTTAGGTCTATGGGCTACTTTGAATTAACTTTTATGTATGGTGTTAGGAATGGTGTCCAGGTTTTGGTTTTGTTTTTCTGTAGAACATCCAGTTTTTCCAGCAATATTTGTTGAATATATCTTCCTTTCCTGCTTAATTTCTTTGGTACCTTTATTGAAATTCAATTGCTGTATAGGAGTGAACCTGCTTCTGAACTCTCTATTCTGTCTGCTGATTTATTTGTCTGTGAGTATGCTCATACTACACTAACTTAATGTTTGTGGCTTCATAGTTTATCTCAAATTAAGTTGCCTTCCAGCTATTTTTCTTCTTCAAGATTTTCTTGGCTATCCTAGTTCTTCTGAATTTCCATTTGAATTTTAGAATCAGCTTATCTACTTCTACAAAATAGTCTGCTGGAATTTTGACTGAATCTATAGATAAATTTGAGGATAATTAACATCTAAAAATACTGAGCTTTTTCAATCTATAAGCATAATATATCTCTTTATTTATTTAGATCTTCTTTAATTTCTCTCAAAGTATCATTTAGCATTTTTCGTTGTACAAGTCTTGTAAACCTTTCATTAAATTTATTCCTGAGAACTTGATGGGGTTTTGTTTAATGCTATTGTTTTTTCAGCCTCAAATTAGCCATTGACAGAATGTAAAAATACTATTTATTTTTGTAAAGGGACTTTGTCTCATACAATCTTACTAAACTCACTTATTAGTTCTAATAGTTTGCTTATAGATTTATCTGGATTTTCTCTTACGTAATCAGTTTTCTGTTTCTTTCCAAACAAAACACATATGATTACTACACAGGTTACTAACTTATAGCCTTAAGAAACTAAACTCATTGGTATGCAAATGAAAAAAACTGAGGTGTAAGAAATGGTATATTTAGTGAGTGCTTTGCTGAGCTAGTACACGGTCCTCCTCTGATTCGAAGGCCAGGAGTTTGTGACCAAACTGCCATTAGGTGAGAATAGGATGACTCTCAGAATTAATGTCCCACTTCTATGCCTGACAAGTTAAATTCAGCTACGTTTCCAAAGCAGCTTCAATCCTAGGATGCTCCTCAGCAGTGTCTGCTCCCTATGTACTGAAAAGTTGTAAATAGGTTGCCTTTTTGAAATTCACACAAATTTTTTTTTTATTCTTGGAATTAAAAGAAAATCCTGGAATAACTGTAGGTGTGAGTCTCCTGATCGTGTCTTATGTCTATCCATAAACCTTACTTTAACCCAAGAACATGTTTTTTGCTTGTTTTAAATTTTTATTAGTGTTCCTCCAATAATTAGATTTTAGTTCTTACCAGTGACTTCTGTCCATTTATCCAAAAAGTATTTAAGCTGTATGTTTCCAGTACTGCAGTAGGTCCTGGATTATGAAGTATAAGCAAAAACAAATCCATTTCCTGCTCTTATGATACTTCAAGTTGAGTGAGAGGACTGCTATTTAGTTTTGTGTGTGGTTCAAATTCTCAGTTCCTAAGCTATAGGTCAGAGAATAGGGAATAAATAAAATATCAATCCCCTGCCACTTTTTTTTCCAAGCAGGTGACTCTGCTGGATCACGCAAGGCAAATATAGGCTGGCCATAAATCTCATTACTTAGTGTATATTATCCCTACATTCCATTAACAGCATGTCAGACTGCACTGACTTTCAGAATTATTGAGTTTCCATCTCTTTTGGGGGAAATCAGGAGAAGATGTGTCAAAACCTATAAGTCAGATTATTTTAAGACAGAATTTTAAATGACCTTTTAATGTAATCAATTTGTATTCCTAAGTATTTTTCCTAATTTCTAATGCTTTCTGATATTTTTCATTAGATTTCATTTTAAGTCGCCTGGAAATGAGCATTATTGTTCAAACCAGTTATCCTTACTGAACAATTTCATAATGCATTGTTTTTTAAAAAATATTCCACTTTTCTATAACTATTACTATCACTATTTTTAAAATATAATCCTTGTTTTGAATCAAAACACACCCTTACAAGTGACTCTATAGAGAAAAATAGCCCATACTAAGACAAATTATCTGCACACAAAGTTAGTTACAAATGTCAGAAGAAAAACTCTTCATACCAACTTGCTCAGCATCTGATTTTCTGCTAATTCTCTTTAGTGGAGTACCCATTTCCTGTGGATAAGTTTTATACTTATTTTTTAAAATCACAAAATAATTGCTGCTTCTCTAGATGATTTTGAACTCTAGGTGAAAATGTTTTGTGCATCAATTTCGAGTCTTTTTTGGCATCCATCTCTTCATTTTGTTTCTAAAATGGATATATTATTTGCAGAAGAATTATATGCAGATTACTGCTTGTAGTGTCATTTATTCTTTTTCAAATTACACAGTTCTCCCTCAGTTCAGGAATCATTTACATTATAAAAGATATATACAAGAGGAAGTAATTAATTTGCTTTTATTATAAGCCCCAGAATCCTCTGTCCTAATGTTATGTCAGTGCTTTACTCATGTCTGACCTTGACCTCATCAGTAGGGACAAGAAAATGAAGGGACTTTCCTCTGTCTGTGTCTGACCTACAGTTCTGGAAGATCAGCTAGTAGCAGTAGAACATTATTTTGAATTTTAGTTGGCAGGAGGAAAAAAATGTGAGAGAGACTAGTTTGATGCTAAAGATCACTGTGTCTGGGAATCTGTTCTCAGTGGAAGAACGGATTGTATTTTTCAGCATTTACAGAAAGAATTTTCAGTTGCATGCTTCTCTCCCCCAAAAACAAACTCATGGTGTTTTGGGTTCCTCTATTTGTTACTTCTTTCTGCTAAATGGTTTCTGATTTGCCTGAAGAAAAGAAGCATAATCCAATGCACTGTTCCTTACCAATGAGTTTGGAGGTTTGTGTGTGTAAAGAAGGAATTGATGTCTCAAAATATTCATGGGTTTTTCATTTTTCCTTGTGGACTTATTTCAGGGATACAAAGTTATATGCCTATAGGGCCCAAGCAGGTAAAAAAAAGTCATGATTCCAGCTTGGTATAAAGCACTAGAGATTGGTGGGTCCTCGAGATTACAAGCCTCAGCTAAAATCCTTCCAGTCCTAATTTTTAAACATTGCTTTAGCTAAACTGAACACTGGGGAGGGAGAGGGGGAGATAAGGACGTTTCAGCCATGAAGACAATGGTTTCTTGCTTTTATCTGGGTGGCTGGCATGAAGTACCTTCTCTCTTTAATTCTATGAATGGCTCTAAGAGGGAAGTATCACTGTCCCCATTTGATCAATGAACAGAGAGACCAGTAATGTGTAGATGTACTTATAAGCATATGTAAATAAATATGCCTACATGTACTTATGTAGATTATTATATGTATAGCTATGTGAAAGGTAGAATCGCATAGCAAAAGTACCATCAAATTAAGAAACAAACTGGACTTCAATATCGCTTCTGCCACCGATTTCACATACTATATGGTGGAATCACTTAGCCCTTCTTTGCCTTTTTTTTCTTCTGTAAAATGGGGATTTGTCATATTTTTTAAAAATTAAGAGAGGCAATATTTGTGAAACTACTTGATCAACATAAAAAAGTTAAAGTAAACCAAGGTATGAATTAACTTTCACAGAGTATGGACATCCATGACTCTATAGAGACAACCTGGGAGTGGATGTGGGAGATAGGTGCTGTAGAACTAGGTTAGGCAGAATAAAGATCTCCCAAAGATGTCCCCATCCTAATCCCAGGATTTATGAACATGTTAAGGTACCTGGCATAAAGGAATTGAGATGCAGATGGAATTAGAGTTGCTAATCAGATGCCCTTCATATAAGGAGATTATCCTGGATTTTCGGTGTAGTATGCCAGTAGAGAAGGACTCAACCTGCCTGTGAATGCGCGCAGCTTCTAGGAGCTGGAAGCCTCCAGAAAAAACACAGCCCTGCTGACACTTTGATGTCAGGCCAGTGAGACTCATTTCCAAACTTTGACCTCCAGAACTGGAGCATAATAAATTCGTGATGTTTAAGCCATGAAGGTCGTGGTAATTTGTTACAACAGCAGTTGGAAACTAATACAAGAGCTGATGACAGAGAGGACCCGTAAATGATCCCTGCCATGTGTCTGAAGGACTCCCCACCAATTCACAGGAAAGTCAGACTGAATACCATCAGACTAAGCCTTTTCCTTTGAGTCTGGCGGCTTTCTGGATACTTGTCTTGGGCCATTTCACCACTGTAGAAATCAGAGAGGATTCTCTGGACAGGAACTCATGAAAAGAGGACACCTTTGAGGGTGATAAATATGTCATTTGCAACCTACCAAGTGTACACTTTAAATATTTGCCATTTATTGAATATCAGTTGTACCTCAATAAAGCTGCCTTTAAAAAATGAAATGTGGACTCTTCTGATTTTCAAGTGTCTCTCACTCTGCCAAGTACAGCAGTGGGCTCAGAAGTATCAGTGGTGATGTGGGCCATGTCCTGTGATGTAGGCCATGAATTTTATGTGGTTCACAACTTGCTTCCCAGCATGAGTCCTGAACTATAACTTCTTAGCGGCTGTAAAAAGAAGGTTTGGGGTTTCACTTGGCACCTTATTTTCTCAATGTAGCAATAGCTAATTCTCTCTTTTCCCTTCAGATCTTTCTTGTAGTAGAGAAGCAGAAATACATCCATGTGCCTCCCCCTGAGCGTCCATTGTCTTATCCTGTCATGACCAGGAGGGAAAGGCTGCCCTTGTCTCAGGGGTGTGGGGGAAACAAAATAAATGCCGAGTTAATCCAACCTGCTTGTTGGGTTAACTCCACTCGTTAATGTCGCTCCTTCTGGGCTTTACTTCATTTCTGGAATTCACAGTTCAAGATATGGGACTACCTTGACACATGGCTGTGCTACCATATTAGAAGGAACTGACTTCTTAACGTTCCCCTTTTCCGCCTCTATCCACCTCCCATACCCACCACTCTGCCTCCAAGGACACACCACCTGCTTATTCGCCAGCTTCTAGGCTCTTCAGGTACAGTGAGCTTTGAGCTAATCATGTCACAAAATTTACTTTATCCACCTAAGTTAACTCCAGGTTGTCTCTATGAACTTGAACAGATCAGTTTCTGTTCTCTTGTCTGTAAAATGGAAATGATATTTTCTAGCTGCTCCCTTCTTCATACTGATAAACAGGAGGCTGGAAATATCCACACAGTTCTGAGTTCCTCAGAAATGTGGCTAAATAGAAATTATGTGATACATGTAAGTATTCATCATAGACATGCCTAATGGGGAAAAAAAGCTACATGAAGAAAGAGAGTGTTATGGTCATTAGGGAGAGTTACAGCGAATTCCCCAGGTTCTTTTTAGAGCAGAAGTTAAGCCCGAGTCTCATTCGTGGAATGTGCCCAATCCACTCAATCATGTAACCTCTGGGGGTGCTTCTTTTGGTTTAATTTGCTTCCTCTGGATACCCCCAAATTTCATAGTATTTTCACAAAAATAGTTGTATTCATCCCAATGTTTTTCTCCTTTCATTATTATTTTTTCCCTTGAATATAAATGTATTTGTTGAAACGTATTTGCATCAGTAATGATGGACTTGCCATGATATTTCAAAATTATATTTTGTATTAGTAAGTATATTACAAAATTGTGTTTCTGGTCTCTCTTTAGAGGCAAGAAGAAGGGTAGCATTTGAATCAAGGCTATGAGGTAAACCTTTCTTTCTCTCTCTCTGATAGATACACACACGTTCTTGTATACACACGTGCCAACACAGACACAAACACCCCACCGCCAGGAGGAGATGGCTGTATATTGAACCTGAAGAAGACCTCAACTACCACTCACTCTTTGAAATCCTTTGTATATTCTTAAGCCTTTAGAGTTCAGTGTTGTTTTTATCTGCTCTCCTTTCGGGTAATGAAAGAGATACGTACAACATTCTGTATATTAATGCCATAAATGTCTGCCTCTGGCAAAGCCTTAATGTATGAACAAAAAAAGGAATTGTTCACACAGCAAAACATACGATGAGAAATGAATATCGGTGGTGGAAACCTCTCTGTTAGAGGGAATTTCAGATCATTTCAATGTTTACATTTGCAACTCAAACATATTGACAGAGCAATGCAAATAGATGTACACTAGGAGATGCAGGAAGAAAATTATTTGCACAGATACTGCAAAGATTTTCTAGCTGTGTGAGAAATGAAAATGCATTTTTGGCATATTTGGTAAACTGAATGTTATTAAGAGGACAAACCTCATGTAAAAGGGAGATAAGCAGAAATTGATTTGAATATTATTGCAGGGCAAAGTAAATAATCTTGATGCATTCAACCTTTATAAATGTGCAAAACCAGATTAATTTTCCCAATTACAAACTTTAATAATATTGAATTACTTTTAAAACATAGATTAGGATATGAGATTGAGGGTAATAATAATCCACAAATGTGTTCTAAAGGATATTAATAAATCTTTGATTAAACAAATTAGGGAGGAGATGGGGAAGAGAGGAAAGATGCTCTGCTAAATCAAGTTAAAGCAGTATCCTCAAGACTTCTCAAATCTTTAAAGGCTAATATATATACATTCTGAATCTCTAAATGGAAATAGAGTGTGCAATGTTTCCAAATTTTGTAGACCTGGAAACTTTGAAGGACCAAAAACTCTGAGGAACATAGAAGTAATTGAATGTCTTCCCAATTGATTTAGTCTTAGAGTTAAACTGAACTGCACATTCTTACTCTAGACACTGCTACAATGGCCACTATTGAAATCTGATTTTCTACAGATGAATAAAGGTTTATAGAAATTCAAGTAGAGGCATCATTGTTCTGCAGCTTGGTTCCTGAAACCCAGATCTCCATTGCTGAGAGTTGCAGTGGTTATGTCGGAGAATTGCTGACCAGATAGTCACAAGGAGTCATGACCAGGTGGTCTCATAATATATTGGTGAAGTCGCCATGATAGAGGTCCAGAAATTTGACTTTGTCATGACCAATATCGTAATATCAATCCCAAAGGTCAGGCTCAGATTAGTTCTTAAAATTGCATTTATTTATGATAAAAAACATAATTGTCAAGGCAACCCCCCCCCCATCTAGTACCTCTTCTCTTTATAGTTCAGTCTATCTAGGAAGCCAGATTAAATTCAGGTTATTGGGTGAGGGTGGATCAGAGCACGAGGAGCTAGTGATACGACCAACATCGTTAATGACAGGACTTCAGCCTCAGTCATAGTAGAGTATCATGGGACCCCTGCCTACTGCTTTTTCTATCACACTATTCTTCAGTGTGTTGTTCTTTTTTTTTTTTTTCTTTTTTCTAAACACTTCAACTTGACTTAGCCTGTGCTTCTTTACTTATGATAATGTGCTTTAAAGTGCATCAGCAGGCTTAGTTGTGATGTTTCAGTTAGACTTCACCTAAAGCTATACCCTCATAACTGGGTGGATTGGAGAAAACTATTATTGCCCACTCTGATTTTCCATATTTTTATCATGGTCACTTTATTCCCACATTCTGAGAATATCTTGCTATCATCTCTCTTTGCTTGCTATGGACCAAACCTGGTAAATTCAGACTTCTCCATTGCACTATTGCTTGCCTAGAGGTGTTAATTAATCAATTAGACACTGCCACTTACCTACATGTGTAGTATAGCGGAGCATGTGCCATACACATCCATTAGGATTTCCTCTATCACAGTGAAGAGGAGGGAAGAACAGAAGTGCTGAAGAGCTTGTGCCTCTGGAAGCAGCTCACAACCAATAACAAACAAACTTCAGTCTCCTCATCCCCAGATATGACACCTCTGAGGTTTATTTTGCATCATCTCCCAGAAGTCTCCAGTGGGATTAAGTCACAATTGCCCACAACAGCAACCTGCTCATTAAACACTTCACAGATTGTCTTTCTTTCCCTATTTCATTTATCCACTCCTGGGCTGATGTTTTCTAGGATCACTTCCCAAATAACTTACCTGCACCTCAAATTCCAGTCTCTGAGTTCCAGCAGAACCCAACCTAAGACAACATGTAACTATAGAGCTCAATTAGAAATCTAGTCTGGCCCCAGAAATGTTGACTTTCTTCCTGGTGCTTCAATTCATTTTAAGTCATTTTAATTACCTATGCCTGGACTTATGTAACTCTGTAGAATTTATATTTGCTTATGTATTATTGACCAATCCCTGACATGTAGTGACTACTCTACCTTTCTTGTGAAAAACACTCTTAAATCAGTTGAGTCAATGTTCTGCCTGTGGTTTGGTCCATGTAGAACATACTGCTCATATCATGAAGGGAAGCCAAATGACAGTGTTCAGAACAGCTTGGCTGACTTACCTGTGTTGGTGATAAGGCAATAAAATAGCTTGGTGAAGCTCCGTCTCTCTTTTCCCCCTCTCTTGCCTATAGATGAATAAAAGGTTTAGTTTAGGATCTAGTTTTCCAGAAATATAGTTCAGTTTCTAATTGTAGTGCATTATTTTTGGTAGAACATATTTTTGATGGTGTTATACATGCTGAAGGGTTAATCCCATTTTTGGAAACTGAGCAAGAGGTAAATAAGTAACTATAACATGGGACAAATCAAGATCCAGGCACTGCTCTGCTTTCTACAACTATTATCTTGCTTATAACAGAAGGAGAATGCATTTAGTGTTTTTTAAGGAATTTTTCTAAATCTAAAATTTTAATTTCTGTGACTCTAACTACCAAAATTTTTTATTGTCAGATGTTATAAAATTGATAGAAATTATTATTAAAATAAAAGGGAAAGATTTGCTTCTATATCGTAGAAACTAGAATATACAAGATTATTTCCTTTTTTTGCATTTGAAAATTAGCTTTACGTTAATTTTAGGCTAACAGTGTTTAAAAAATAACTTCTCATCTAGGTCAGGATGGAACATCAGAAAGAATGTATATATTGCTATTTTATTTCATCTTTTAAAAAAACTTAAAGATCCAAACTGGAAGGTGTACTGCAGTGATTCCAAATATTGATATAAGACACGAAAAAGTCATGTTTTGATTTAAAAGGATTGCTAGTTTGGTTGAACCACTATTCTTTTATTGGAAGGCAAGGAGCCAGACCCTGCAAATAACATAGTTGGTTGATGTGTTAAGGTAGATCTTTACCTCTTTGGCATGATACTTAAGGATAGGTTAGACTAATTTATAGGATGAAATGGCCTTTACAATGAAAAAACAAACTATCAAAATTGTTGAAATGTCCTTAAAAGCCTTTAAACTTTACATGGCTCTGAATTCCTTTGTGTAAATTAATCAGAAATATAAGGATTTTGTTATCTTAAAATATATTTTTATTTTTAAAATGAAGAGCTATGCCTTCCAGTATGAAATTGAAATATTCAATGTAGAGTATATGAAAGGTATATTGATGTTAAACTTCTTAAATTTTATTACTATATTGTGTATTGTGGATATGTGATTAAACAATTTTGGTCTTAGGAAGTGCATGCTGAAGTGTTATGGGTTTATAAAGCTACCACATGACTTTATAAAGAAAGAATATAATAAAGCAAATGTGGGGAAGTGTTAAAAATGCATAAAATTAAAAAAAACCCCAGCAGCATCACTTCATGATGTCTAAGAAGCTATAAACATAGCAGGGAGCTCTTCAACTGGACAGAACTTATCCTTTGAAAGGTGTTGTCACTGACCATGGGAGACTTATGATCTTCAATCTTCCCCAGAAAATGAAAGACCAGCTTTGAAGCTGATGTTTCCATAGCCTTTCAGTAGAGGTGGATAAGTAAAAGACAAACCCAAGCTAGCATTCAGTGACCTGAGAGAGAACTCTATTGCAACTAGATTCCAAACAAAGTTCATCCTTGGGCCAGTCTGACACCTGCTGGAATGTTCAGTGTCCTTGGCAGGGTCCACGCTCCATTGGATTGTTCTTCACATGTCTTTCTGGATCTTAGTTATGTCACCTGTAGCCCCTTTTCTCTCAGCAAGGACCTGTTTGTCCTACTTAGTTTTCTCAAATATTCCAACATATCCATGCTCCTATATTTCAACATATCTTAGCAAAAGGACCCTATTCTTCTTCAGGAACATCTGCTTGTGTTCCTAGACTTCTCATGTAGGAAATGTAAATTACAGAACTCCTTTCTGAATACTTCTGGACATGGGAAATAGTTCCCTGCCAAATAGATTCCTAAAACAATTAGTAATGAAAAGCAATAATTTTTCTGATATTCTTCATTTTCACATGTTCGTGAAACTCCCGTGGTCTTTTCTCACTGCTTAGGAAATATGGAAACATTTCAGGGAAGCATTGAAGGAATGAATTTATATGCCTAGGCTCTCATAAATCCTCAATTAAATGATAGATGTCTTTCATACAGAATAATATTTGTTTACATGTTTTTCTTTCTCAGACTGTGTCCTAATGGTTGCTCACCATTATCCTGCTAGTTTAAGCTTCTCAGAACCTGTGACACCCCGAATTTGGTCATCATATAATTTCATAGTGACATTTTTATTTTCTTTACCCCCGAGGGTTTAAATATCTGGATGTAGTCAAACTAGGTGGATAATAATAGGTTACGTTTATTGAGTCCTTGTTATTTGTGGTATTGTGCTGAGTTCTTTTCATGCATGATCTTACTTAATCTTCTCAATATCCTTAGAAGCTAGGTCCTTATTAATTAACCACATCTTACAAAGATGAAAGCTAAGGCCTAGATTATAAGTATCTTGGCCAAAGTTGTACAGCTAGTCCCTTGTAGAACTAGAACTCAAACTCACATAGACTGCAAATCTCTGAAGAGGCAATTTTATCTAACTACTCCATTTCTACTAAAGAAGTAATTTTCAAGGATCTACAGGGAAAATATTAATAAACTGGAAATAAATTACCAGCTGTCATGATCCTCTTGTAGCTCACAGATTGCACCCTTCTACCATATAAATACACATCAACAGCAAACATTTGGATACGCTCCAGTGTCAGTTAAAAGAAAATACAGAATAGAGAACACTATGTGAGCGTCTTATATTCAAACTTCTATTTCATTATTGTCCCCACAAATGCCTTTTCCTCCTCCAAACTGGTGTCAAGGAGTGGTTACTTGTTCACTTTTTCTTTTTTCTTTTTTTAAACTACATTTTGGGTTATATTTGTCAAACATTTTTGTGTTTGCCTCTTATGTGACTGAAATGATCAAACAAATCACTTGCCCTCCATTGGCATGCTGGGGCATATGGGGATGTACCACAAATGTTTCCTGAGTGTGCTGCCAAATTTTGTGCAATGTGTAAAATGTATTTTGGTTACCACTAAGGATGCATATGGTCACTGAAATATCTCTCAGATGGGATATGGAGGAAAAGAGGTCCCATAATTTGATCTGGAGCAGGTTAGGACTTGCTGAGATGGAGAAGAAGAAATAAAAGCTGGCTGGTGTATTTTCAAGGTGGCTTCAAAGTAAAATGGTGGGTTCCTTAGAAAAATCCAGATTTTTGTCACTTGGCTTCTTAAGAAAGAATATATCTGCAATAATCAGTTATTCTCAAGCAGAGGCCCATTGCTAAAGGCCAACCTCTTAAATCCTGGGATGACTATGACTGCATTTATAGATTGGTGATATGTTGTTAGACTCTTAATGTGATCATGTGGTTATCACTGTAAGTGGTGACACATATCCGAAAAGTTCAAGACTGGCTGAAATGACTGTCTTCTGAAATAGACTGATTTTTGAATTTTGTGCATAAGACTTACTTTAGAAAAAATTATCCTCCATCTTTTTCCTTCAAGCGACTTTCTTATCCTTCAGAACATTGGTGCCCTCTTGCCACCCTATAATTTTTCATGTTCCCCTCATTCTACCACACTTGAGTCTGAGCTCCTAAATAGTCATCTTCCTCATCATACTAGTTTCTGGTCAGACCTCAACAACCCAAACCAATTTAACTGCTTGGAATAATTGACTACCTGATAGTCTGTTAGTATTAGTAATCTAAATATCTGAGGTCTGTGGGCTTCAGGATCAAGTCTAATCTGTCACTTGGACAGAATTGCCAAGCTGATTTTGTATGCTTAGTCACTGCTATTGACTGAAAGATGCCTACCCATCCAAGCCACAAAAATGATCAATCTATAAATAACCATGTATATATCACACACCTATATTCACCTATCTACTATTTAGGAAGAAAAACAATCAATCTTTATATCTTTATGAAGAAAACCTGATTTTTACCTAAATTATTAAATGTTGATTCATTGAATAGTATTTTCTCAAATACTAGAAAAGAACATAAACAACCTTTGAAACATCAAAAAATCATGGAGCATATGCTTCATTGTTTTTAGAAGATCACATCTTGACACACTTAGACAGATGCCTCCCCCCAACCCCCATCCTCATAGGAGCTTTCACTTTCTTTTTTTTAATCAAATGCAGAAACTACTCTGCAAATGTGAGCCTCTCTTTGCCGATAAATGTGCCGCTCTTAGCCAAAAGCACAAATTTATATTTGTATGGCTCATCTCCAAATCCCACTAGTTGCCCTCAGTGAATGTGCTAATTGCATTTCTTAGCTCTCCATTTTCTTCGCTTAGCCTTTGTGGTTTTATGCACATTTTACTAGATGTTACACTTTCCTTGTGTTTAGCTTTTATTTGCATGACACCAAAGTGTGAGTCAGTTGGCTCGTTGCATTTTGCATACATCATGCATAATGAATACTAAAGTGAAGATTATCTTTTCACTGAGCAAAACTGAAAACATGTGTTTCTCTGCCAAATCTGCTTTGATGAAAACCAGAGAAACCTAAAATGTTGGGCAGTATAGGGTAAAGCAGTCTTTCTACAATCCAATCTTCTGAGCCATGGGAGGCTTTGTTTCTTGCCCTCTTTTATGTTATACATACCTCAGTATTCTTTAATTTTGACAAGTGAGATCAAAGAAAACCCTGCTTAAATTCTTTAATCAAAGTGCGAGGTGTAATGTTTGTAGATCTATGTTTCTGTACATGTGTAGTTATGGTTGCCATATGATTTTGCACTTTGATAAAATATGCTATATATGTTACATTATAATAATTCAGATTTATTCTTAAACATATAGAAAAGAGAAACGATCATAAAGAAATTGAAATAATCCCAAATCTTAATAGCGTTAGTATAATTTTTTTTAACATACCATTTTTCTTGTGCTAAATTCTTGTCTGCAATAAGGCTTTCTGTCTATTCTTGCCTCCTTCCGTGTCTTGTTTTCACTCTTTTAAGTTTACAATATGTTTTAATATCATAATATTGCAAATACACCCCTCATTATTTCAAATGGAATTGCATTGCTTCTCTGGAATAATTTGTGAGAGAACTTTGTGCCACCATCCAGTACAGGAAAAAAAATCATCCTGGAGTTTTTCTGTTGCTTCTCTTTCCCACTTTGGAAAGAAACTCAGCCTATGCAGGGTTTCTTCTTGGAGAAGCACCTGCCACTGTGTTTTTCATCTATTTGCTGGCTTACTTGCTGTGGTCCCTGATCAATGACCCTGCCTCACCAAGTTATGAGCTGTTGAGGTTTCCTCATATTATTTCAGAGGCACCCTATACTTTCTCAAAAAGGAGAACATAAATCTCTTTATGTTGGGTCCCCCTGCATAGTTCTAGCAGAAAGCCCCTGAAGCTTAGGGTCTGGAGATAGTAACTTTCAACCTTTACGGCATGAATGTACGTTATAGTTGGCAGAATAACGGCCCCTCAAAGGTGTTCATGCACCCAGGAACATGTGAATATGTTACCTTGCCTAGCAAAGAAGACTTTGAAGATCTGATTCAGTTGAGAACATTGAGATGGAGAAATTATCCTGGATTATCCAAGTGGGTCCAGTCTAACCACTTGGTGCTTAAAGGTGAAGAAGCTTTCACAGCTGTGGCCAGAGGGAGATAAGACTAGGAAAAACACTCAAAGAGATGCTTTGAAGACAGAGAAGAAGGGGCCTCAAGCTAAGGAATGTGAGAGGTCTCTAGAAGATGGAAAAAAGCAAGGAATCGAATTCTCTCAGTCTCCAGGAAGAAATGCAACCCTGTCAACACCTTGATTTTAACCTAGTGAAACCCATATTAGAATTCTGATTTGTAGATAATACATTTGTATTGTTTTAAGTCACTTGAATTTATGGTAACTTGTTATAGCAGCAATGAAAAATGAATACCCTGCTTTTCTCCAGTTTTTTGTTTTTGTTTTTTAAATTCCATTGGACATTTCCCTGGGATTGCTAGATAGAAGGGAGGTGCAAGGGAGTTAGATACCTGTGCTCTTTGGCCATGATACTGAAAAGGTCTGTAGCAGGAGCATTCCAGAAGGGAGGGAGGGTGGAAGGGAAGAAGGAAAGAAGGAATAAAGAAAAAGAGAGGAAAGAAAGAGAGAGGGAGGGCTGGAGGGAGGTTGGTTCTTTTAATATCGTGGTTACATTCCAGTTTTAGGTTTTGCCCCCAAGAAGTTGAAATTTGCCAAATAATCTTTTTAGTTTGGGGAGAGTCTTAGTCTGACATGTGACAGCAGAGTGGTCTGTACAACGGTAGTTGTATCGCTGGCAAGAGACAGGAAGGACCGTGGTCTACATCGTCACACATACAGACTTGACTGCTAGTTTTAGCTACACGTAATTGAAAGGATTCCTGAATTCCTTCTGTTACCATATTGAAATATACAAAATTCTGTTTTCCAAGTATAAGCATTGGTAAAAACTTGTCTCATAAATTACAAAATAAAATTATTTATCTACCAAGAGCTTCTAAAGAAATCATCTATGACTTTTTTTATTATAATAGAATTCTACTTAAACTGATGAAAACTGTTCCTGAAGAAAAAAGAATCCTAAAATGTAATACTTCCTTTCTGTTTTGTTTTTTTTTTAAGTATCCAAAACTTGAGAATAAGAAAAGGACACTGCATGTCCTTTCAGTGTCCTTTCAATGGCACATCCTAGGACTATATAAGTCTGTGGAGGATGTACTTTTGTTGCACTTACTACTTACTATTGATTAAGGCACAGCTTTGTAAATTGCATGTGAAATTATGTATTTTTGTCCAATAGAGATGCAAATTCTTTCTTTACAGTAGAAAAGGTAACCACAAAGGTTGTGTTTTATTGCTGACATTAATCAATTTTGTCTCTAACTTAGCCAACTTATTTCGCTTACTTCAGTGTTCCTTTCCCGACTAATGATATAAACTGCTGGTCATAAAATTCTTCACTAAGTTTACCACTGTGCTGGTTTACTCTTTAATGGGTTAAAAAATCTTTGACATATGTTCATTTTATATTTGTATGAGTCATCTTTTTAAATTTTTGAAAATTATATTTTGGCATTCTAAAATATTTTAGCTATATGTGTATGTTTCTGTGTGTATGTGTATGTGTGCATGAAACTACCAATGATGTCATTTAAGCAATATTAATAAAGGGATTGTATGTTGGTCTTAATTATATTTGTAATTATGTTTGTGTATATATGCATATCCATATATATGTTAGAAATATTAAGAAATATTTGAAGACGTCTAGACAGTACTTAATGTCTGAAATTCAGTTGCCAAAAAACTACTAAACATAATAAATTATGAAGTTATACATTATTTCTTATTCTGGAACAAAAATATTTATAGAAATATTTTTTGTAAAGCCAAAATGTGGAATCTAGATTTTGAATTTAGGGTCTGAGAAAATTATTTCTTGTTCTCTTTTACCCTTCATATGGAACATATGCAACAATTTTTAATCAATTTTTAATTTATAATTTAAATACTAAGCAACGAAGAGATTTACATAAAAGATTTTATAACTACAGTCATTTTCACTGTAGAACTGTGGTTTCTTATTATTTCTAGCTCTTAAAATGTTAATGTACTACATAGCTGTGTGATTTTACAGGACAGTTTAATTCCCCTGAAAATATAGACCTGAGTGAAGAGTCCAAATTAAAAAGAAATTAATATGTTTCAAATATTAAGTTATTTTTCTGATCCTCTGAGTTCTGTAATATCTAGGCCTGTTGAAAATTTTACTCAAAGAAAGCTACCAACAACCAATCCTAGTTGGGAATTTTTCACATTACCAGAAAATAAAAATGGTTTTAGAATGGGTATTTCGTGTTTGTTTCATTATATTAATTACCAACAAATATTACAATAATCAAAATTCTGTTGGCATAGAAACTAGCAGAAACCTATCCATCAAATACACCAGCTCTTTACCAGCTCTTTCTACACAGAATAAAAATCTTCATCATTTGCTCTTCCCAGAATCTTTCTAGTTTGGGACCACATGCTACTTAAAAGGCTAAATTAATCCATACATGTGAAAATTTTACTTGAGAAGTTTTAATAATAAATAATATTTGAATTCCAAGTTTGATATACCTATTTTATAGAAGCAAAAGTTACACTGAAATTATAATAGCAGATTTGGGCTTTCATGACAAGTTCAGAAAACCTAAGTTTTTTGCCCTGCACTGCCCAAAATGCTAACACCTCTCCACATGTGATATTTGCACATAAGATTAAATTAATTAAAATTAAAGAAAATGTGACATTCAGTCCTTTATTGCACTAGCCACCTTTCTAGTGCTCAACATCGTCACGTCGTTGGTGGCTCTACTATTGGACAGGGCAGATACAGAACATTTCCATCATTGCAGAAAATTCTACTTGACAGTGCTGTTCTAGACTTCTGTCTTGTTGATCATACTTCTTCCTCTTTTCAAATGTAAAGGATAAATTTGATCTAAAGCTTAAGCAATATAAGACTGAACAGATAACATATAAGAGAACAAGCTCAACATCCTTAAATCATGAAGCAGAGAATTTCAATATGCTTCACATTTATCTATGTTTTAAGTGCAGAGAACATTCTCTACCTAGTCTTTTTTTTTTTTTGAGCTTTTATATTTGAATTTATTCTTCATTTAACTTTTAAAATACTACTATAGTTGAATATTAAAACAAAAACAATAGCAAGTAGTGAGCATATTATGATTATAGTCCTTCACTCATTCACTACTGCAAATAAAATGCCAGTAGTGAGTATATTCACTGGCCTCATTAAGAGGTCTGACACTAAACACAGCTCCAAGGATGATGTTCATCATCTTCATATGCTTCTCAATTGTAATGGTGCCATCTTTCCTGATTTGGATTAAAGTCCACTAGCTCTACCTGGTCCATTTCATCAGTCTCTTCTACTTCCTTCCTCTCAGGTAGGAGTTTTTCCAGCAAAGAGAGTTTATCAGGGTAGAGGAGGTCATTCTCAGGAAAGTTTACCTTAAATTCAATGATTAAGTGACCCTTTTCACATGGTCTACAATAAATTGGCATTCCTTCATTTAGCACACACTTGATATCTACATGCTTGGCAATCTGACCTGCATGAGAAGTGATGACTCTTGTTTAGTTGTCAATAGTAGATGTTGGCTTTTGGAAGCCACACAATGCCTCAACCAGCTGTATGTCCATACATATGAAAAAGTCTTCTTGTTGAGTAAAAATAGCATGGACTTCTGATCTAAAACAATGATAGTATCTCCTGGCTCCAGTCCTAGTTCTTGGTCTCCTTCACCATAGAATGCTATCTTCTGGCCATCTTTTATGCCTTTGTCAATATGAACTTCTAGAATTATCTTCTCTCGAACTATCTTCCTTCCATTGCAGCTTTACATCTGTCTTTAGGACTGATCCACTCCCTGTGGCCCTGGCACTCCATACATACAGACTGAATTTGCTGAACCATTCCCGGTCCTATCTGATTAATTCTTACTTGCATTGCAGTACCACAGCAATTGGGACAGCATTCTACTGCTCCTTTCTTACCAGCTTGGCCTTCACATTTGTCACAAATCACATTCTTTTGCAGTGCTTGTTTTCTTGTTGCACCATTATATAAATCTTCCAAGGTTACCAAGAGTTGATGTACAACATTTTAACCTCTCCTTTCTCTCTGCATCCTTCCTCCTCCTTCAAAAAACATATCAGAGATATCCACAGGGGAGCCAAAACTGTCCCCAGCTCCACCTTCTTTAATTGCCTGTTCTCCTTCTTTGTCAAATAATTCCCTTTGGTTTGCATCAAAGAGCACTTCATAAGCTTGACAAATGTATTTAAACTTCTCTCCTCCATTTGGGTTCTTATCAGGTTGGTACTTCAAGGCCAGCTTCCTGTAAGCCTTTTTCAACTCTTTGTGGTGGCATTGGGTTTGACCTCCATGCTTATTCTTTAGACTAAAATGCATAGAATATTCTTCATCCATTCTCAAGATTTCTTAAAATTGTTTTGATTTTGAGTGAGGGTCATTTATAATATTAATGAAAATTAATAAATATCCAATTAAAAATCAAACATCCATAGAAAATAAATGGTATTTTATCAATTCAGAATTCACTACTCTTGACCAAAAACCAATAAAAATCAGAATATGGATAATTTTATCTCATGATGCTTTGTTTTCCACACTGCAAAAATATTTACTAATTTTCTTTAATACACCTATGATTTCCATTTATTGGGCCAAATTCAGTAGTCATTACTCATTACCTCAGCAAGAATGAAAGTTTAAGTCAGTGCTTGTTCCAGGCATCTTTTTTCCTGTCCATTCTAATGATAGGCAGTTGCATCATACTGGTGGTGATTGTGATTGCTTTAAAATAATTTAATTTAAATGATTTCTGCAATAAAATAAAGGTAAAATGGAATATCTACTATTTTATACCTAGGGACTTCACATGACATTTATCACTTCTTAATATTAATCCTATGTTTTAATCTTTTTGTAGATCAAGTTATGTTTATTCAACTTAATGGAAAGAATGTAGAAACTCTTTAGAATCCTAAAGAAACCTTCCTTTTGTAATGATTCATAGTGTTATTATTTAGAATTTTAATTATAGAGATTTTCATGAAAATTAACATAGCCTGATAAATTGCAAATGTATAAACAGTTTTCCAGAGTTTTCAAGCAGTCAAAGGAAACCTCTGTGACATTTTTTTGAGAAAATATGCAAAGAGAGGAATATTACTGATATTCTACTTCTCCCAAGATCTAGATAACCCAACATTGTATGTGAAGAAAAAGTTAATTTGAGTCTTGAGCTAGAGATTCTGATGATTTAAATGTTATTTTAGGAGACAAAATAGATGGTAAAATGACAATACATTGTATTTAAATATCACATATGTGTATGTGTGTTTAATGTAATTTCTCATGTAAAAAGAGCCCAACTGAGTAATTTTAAAATCAAATATTGGCAATAGGGGAAACATTAACCTAAACCAAAATTAAAATATGTGTTTTTCATTAAATTATATTGATTTAAATAAAACCACTTTTATTCAAATCACTGATGGAACAGTGAAAGTTTCATAATCTTGCCTAGTTACAGCAATCAAAAAGTGAAGTTCTAAGCCTGAGAAAATGATTATATCTCTTGTAGATTACATGAAATGCACATAATCTTGAGTTAAAAGCACTCTAATTTCCAACCAATATTTAAAGTAGAACAAAGTGCTGTTATGAAAGAGTGGTTAACTATCAGATTTATCAATGTAATTAACTGCATTAACAGATTGAAAAGAAAATTTGTGTTATCATCTCATAAGATGCATAAAAAAATTTGATGTAATAGACATTCAACTATGGTTTAAAAATAAAATCTTAGTAAAAGGAAATAGAAATTGCCCTTACGTTATAATGTATATTTAGCAAAAACCTCTGGTAAACAGTAAAATGACAATACATTGTATTTAAATATCATATATGTGTCCTATCTGACACAGTATTTAGAAGCAGTCCTATCAAAGTCAAGAGGTAGATAATTCTGTCAGGTCTAGTACAATACACATTATTGTGAGGTTCTTACAGTAAGACAAGATGAGGAAAAAAGTGTAAAAAACAAAAACTGGAAAAAATGTTGCGTTCAGGCAGTATGTCTGAATGTAGAAAAAATTAAAAGATGTTTATAAATAAATGTTTATTATTAGGGAGAACAATAATATTCTTGGATGCAAGACCAACTTCCAAAAATTAATAACTTTCCAGTACACAAGAGGCAACTAATTAGAAAATATAATAGTGACAACAATCAAAAGGAGCCTAGCATAAGATGACCAAGACTTTTGTTGAGACAATTGCACCCGTTGTTGAAGGACATAAAAGAAGTTGTGACTAAATGTCAAGATGCGCCAAATTCACTAATGAGGTGACTCCATATTGAAATTAAGTTAATTCTCCACTAACTCCCATAGAATTTTAATGCAATAAAATAAAAATCCCATAGGATTCTCTGTGCAACCAGATAAATTGAGTCTAAAATTCAGATGAAAGACTAAAGTTCCAAGAGTTGGCCGATTTTGTGGAAAATGAAAAGAGAAAATTTGCTTTGCCAGATATCAAGATCTATAATAAAAGTATGACAAAGAAAATAGTATTTATCAGGGCAAAGACAGACAGTCTAATGAGCAAAACAGAAAGGCCCATGTATGTGCAGAAGCATGACTCATGACCAAGTTAATAACTGACCATTATACAGGAGAAAAAAACAGGAATTCATTCTCTTAATGTATCAAAAATAAATTGCCAATGCATAAAAACTAAAAATTTTTGCAGTGAAAACTAAAACTTTTAGAAGACATCAAAATAAGAAAGAATTTCTTAACAAGACAGGAAGATCACAACCATAACAGAAAATATTTGTACACTTATCTATATTCAAATTTTAACAAAAGTAAGCCACATTACAGGGATATAGGGATATACTGTGAGACACACTGCAGTATGGGAGAAGATATTATAATGTGATTTTTGATAAAGATTGAGTGCCTGAAATCCATAAAAAGTTCCTCCAAATCAGTAAGTTAACAGCAAATGACCGAATGGCCTGTAAATATACAGAAAGATGCTCAGCCTCACCAGTAATCAGCAAAGTGCACAGTAATACAGTGAAATACCATTTTACAACCATAAAATTGGCAACACTTAAGAAGCTTTACAGTACCAAGTTTTGTCAAAGATTAAGGAAGAGTTTGAATTCTCCTGTACTGCTAATGGAAATATAAATGAGTTAGTTAAAGCCATTTTGGGGATCAATTTAAAAATATCTAATAAATGTGAAGATGTACATACGTTATAATCCAACAATACTATTTCTAGGGATATTAGACTCAGTATGTAGAAACCCTCATTTATGCACATAAGGGGAAATATATAAGGATAATTGTTAAGGTATTATCTAGAATATTTAAAATTTAGAAACAATTTTGACATATATCAACAGGAAAATAAATAAGCAAATTTTTCTATGTTTTTGCCAAGGAATACTGTTAAGCCATAAAGTTAGTAAATTGGAAATTAATGCTTGGGCATGACTACATTTCATAAACAAGATTTTGAAGTAAAAGTTTTCAAAATTTTAAGCTTCCTTAAGGAAGAGTTTTCAGACACTTAAACAAAAATGAAAGAAAAATGTTTGTGTTCCTCCCATGCAGGAGGCAACAGAGGCTGAAACTCAGGAGTTTGGGATTCACAGGTACACAATACTATATATAAAATAGATAAACAACAAGGACCTACTACATAACACAGGGAACTATATTCAGTTTCTTGTAATAAGAAAATTCATTGAGCTGTACACATTAGATTTGTGCACTTTCCATATGCTTCAATAAAAAGGTTTTTTAAATGGGGGGGGGAGTGGCTTTCTTTGAGAGAGAGCATATGCTTTCACATTCACCTTGGTCCCCATCCTACCCTTCTATATCTCCAAAATAAAGAATAATTGGTTGCCATTTTGTATCACTTTGGTAGAGTTTTTCTTATAGCAAACAAGTGTTTTCCTTTATCTGTGTCTCCATGAAAAGGCTTTTGATATAAAGTTTTAAAACAAAAAAGAACACAACATATTGTTTGCAAACATTTTGTTATATTGCACTAATTATAAAATTGTTGAAAACATGGATAGGAAAGATATATATCTTAAGGAAACTGTTTATTTGTGAAGGAAGAGGGGATGAGTTTGATTAGAGTGGAATAAAACTTTATCTGAACATTTGATTAAATGTAGAAAATCAGCAAATCTGGCAAAACATTGACATTAGTTAAATCTAAATGATGGATTTACAGCTGTTCATGATATTATTCTTGTTTGTACATTTTGAATCATTGTGAAATGATAAAAAAGAATAATTTTAAAAGTATTCTGTGCAAACAGAAAAGCAGTAGAAAAATAAAGAGCAGGTTTTGAAAAGATCAATAAATTGACAAATCTCTAGCAAGGCTGTCAAAAGAAAGAGAGAACCAGAGAAAGAGACAGAGAAGACTGAAATTACCAACATCTCAAATGAAATAGGGAATATCACTATGAACCCCCCAGATATCAACAGAATAGTAAGGAAATACCACAAGTTTACACACATACATTTGACAACTTAGACAAAACATTGACCAGTTCCTTAAAAAACATGAACATCTACAACTCATCCAAGTTATAGTAGGTCATTTGAATAGCCATATAACTATTAAGGAAATTTAATTTATAGTTTTACAGTTCCTCCAAAGAAGAAATGTCCATGCCTGGATAATTTTGATGAGGAATTCAAACATTTATAGAAGTAACACCAATTCTATACAGTTTCCTAACTCACCTTGTGAGCTTATTTTACCCTGATACCAAAACCAGATAAAGAGAGTATAACAACAACAAAAACAAAAAGACAGGACAAAACAAAAACCCCTATAGACCAATATCCTTCATGATCATGGAAGTAAAACATAAAACCATAGAACTCCTAGAAGATAACATAGGAGAAAAACTAGATTACCTTGAGAATGGCAATTCCATTTTAATACAACACCAAAGACGTGATCCATAAAAGAAATAACTGGTAAGCTGGACTTCATTAAAATAAAACATTTCTGTTCTATGAAAGACTCTGTCAAAGGAGTGAGAAGACAAGTTACTGACTAGGAGAAAATATTTGCAAAAGACCTATCTGATAAAGGATTGTTATTCAAAGTACACAAAAAAAATCAAAACTCAACAAAAGGAAAGCAAATGACCTAATTAAAGGGCCAACGATCTTAACAGACACCTCATTGAAAAGAAATACAGATGGCAAATAAATAAGCATATGAAAAGATGTTCCATATCAAATGTCATCAGGGAAATGCAAATTAAAACAGCAATGAGATGCCTCTACACATCTATTAGAATGGCCAAAATCTGAAACATTAACAACACCAAATGCTGGAGAAGATGTGGAGCCAGAGGAACTCTCCTACATTGTTGGTGGGAATGCAAAATGGTACAGTCACTTTGGGAGACAGTTTGGTAATTTCTTGCAAAACTAAACGTACTCTTACTATAGGATCCAGCTACCATATTTTCTGTTATTTATCCAAAGGAGTTGAAAATTTGTGTGTACACAAAAACTTGCACACAGATGTTTACAGCAGCTTTATTCATAAATGGATAACTAAACTATGGTACATCCAGATAATGGAATATTATTCAGCACCCAAAGGAACTAAACTATCAGGTCATGAAAATCATGGAGAAACCTTAAATTCATAATACCAAGTGAAAGAGGCTAATCTGAAAAGGCTATATACTGTGCATTTCCCACTATATGACATTCTGAAAATGGCAAAACTATGGAAACAGTAAAAAGATCAGTGGTCACTAGAGGTTAGTGAGGAGGGAAGGATGAAAAGTGGAACAGTGAAGATATTATGGAAGTGAAAATATTCTGTAAGATACTGTAACAGTGGGGACATGTCATTATACATTTGTCTAAACCCATAAAATTTACAGCACCAAGAGTGAACTGTAATATAAAGTACCAGACTTAGGGTAATAATGATGTGTCAATGTAGATTCACCAGTTGTAGCAAATGTACCATTCTGGTGGGGGATGATGATAATAAGAAAGGCTATGCACGTGTGAGGGCAAGGGGAAATATGGGATGTATGTATACCTATCTTTCAATTTTGCTGTAAACCTAAAACCACCTTAAAAATTGTCTTTTAAAAAACTTAGTAAAATGCCCTGACATGAAATAAATATTTGAACTCGAACATATGCTAACATATAACTGCTCCTCCTTGCTTATCATCCAGTCGCAAACTCCTTAGACTGGTCTAAGACTGTCAGTGATAGGAATCTGACTTCCCTCCCACTGCTTTCCCATACATCCATCCCTTATCATCCACCCCAGCTGAGCTGATCTCACAGTTCCTGCCTCTGTGCTTTTCCTCCACCCTGTGTCCTCCACATAGTCTCTACCAGTCAAGAGTTTGTCCATTCTTCAATGCTCAGCTCCCTGGTTCTTTCTCCCTGAGGTATTTCTCTTCTTATAAATCAGAATGAGTCACCCCTTTATCTAAACACCCTTCTATGGCAGCTGGACCTCTTTTATGTCACCAAGAGATTAGACACTCCCATGTGTGATGTCTGTGTGTGTGTGTGTGTGTGTGTGTGTGTGTGTGTTTGCCTGATTTTTGTCCACTTTTTATCCCCTAATCTGCTAGATTTCCTGGCACAGAGTGAATGAGCAATAGATACATTTATTAAATTAAATAGCATTAAAATTGACTTTTTAATGACTTTTTTTCTGGATCATGGTTTCCTACAGAGGAATAACAATTTATTGGACTTTGGGAAAAGTCTTAAAATACTGCAGTGTAAATGGGATGGAAATGCTGCAGTGTAAAAATAGTAGCCCATTCCATGTAGCAGTAAAGAATATGGTAAAATGAGGGGCATAACTTTATCATTGGTGTGTCATCTGAAATATTTTCCTAAAGTTAAAACATTTAAGAACTACTTGGTGGTGTGTTTGGAATGCTTTTCCTCAGCAATGTTAAATCTAATTTTTCTGAAGGAAAGTGTGACATGAAGGAAAATATACATAAAATAGTATGCTGTGACTACTAATGTGGAATGATTTCATGTGTCAGATAAAAGGAGGTAAATCAGCATATCTGTTATCGGCATCATCTCTATATGCCTATCATCATACCTATCAATTACTTTCTTCAGTTCATTTTGCTTCTCTTTGTAAAGTAGATCAGTCAACTGTCATTTTATTAGAACACCACATTGTGCTATATGTGTTTTGCTCATCAGATAGCGGAGTTAGTTAAGATTTAAAATAAAAAGATTTCTTTCATTTTATAGATACTCCAATTACCAGTCATTCATCATAAGTTACAACAATATTTAGATACTCAAGCACGTATATTATTGAGAATAAGATATTTATCTATTATATTCAATAATATAATATTTTAATCACCTAGAAAGTTTATAGTCTTATTATTTTCCTCATTATGGCTTTAGTTTTTAAGTTAACATAATAGTGTAAATATTATAACAGCATGGGCCCTCTTGGTCAGGGATATTATAACATTCTATTTCTGGAGTAGAGTTCTTCAGGATAAATGGAAGGGTCCAGTAGTGTTGCCATCTGAACTGTAACTAAGCATGCATCCTTAGCTCTGGGAGTTATGTGCCTAGCAAACACAAAATACCCTCTAGTTTTCTGGATAATTGGTGTGCCTGAGATGTCTTAGTCACTATCAATGGTCTGTCTGAGCAAAATGCTTGTTATTTTTTTAAAACCAGCATCAAATAAAGCCAATAAAACATTAAGTTCTTCTGCCTTATTAACTTCAGCAGTGTAAGCATTTCTCAGAGCAACAGTGCCAATAAGAAATCTACCCTATTAGGCTTGAATCCTTCTCCTCTCCAAATGCTTCATTCATTCATGTAACAAATATGTATTGTACCTAATGTATCCCAGGCCCTGGGATACAGAAAGTACTAGTATTCAAGAAAATTCAACCTAGTGGGGGATATATATTAACAAAAAAATTATATTACAGTGTGGTGTGTATAATTCATTAAACCACCTAACAGAACTATATTGAACACTCACTATATGTGCCTAGTATTGTGGTATTTTAAGAACTAGAAATAACATCATAAGCAAACAGACATAGTCATTGCCTTTAGAGAGCTCTTTAAAAAAAAAATAGAAGATAAAATTGGTAGTTAATGGTAGTAATCAATAACTAGGTTATATAACAGATAAGTGGGAGTTTAAAGTTGGAGAACACACAAATAATTACTTTCAAGGTTCTAACATGCTTTGTTTATTAAATTATTCATTTATAGAACTTACTACATGCTAGGCTCTATTATAAGCACTTATTAATTCATTGACTCCCCCATAACAACCCTACTATTATTTATCCCTCTCTGAAAATGAGAGGCCAATCAACTTCCCCAAGGTCACAGAGCTATTACGTGTTAATATTGGAACTCCATCCAGGCAATCTAGCTCATGAATCCATATTCCTAACCACTAATCTTAGCTGCCTTTCACAAATCACATGTGACAATAGTCATGTTCCATGGCCTATTGCCATAGAAAATAAAGAGAAAGGGATAGCTCTGGTGAAAAAGATATCAGCCTGAGCTACTTAGAGAACATACTGTTGGTAGGTAGCATGCTGGATGTGAGTCTTAAATTTAAGAAAGATAGCTGGGCTAAAGGTAGAGATTCGAGAGTTGCCAACTTACGTGAAAGCCTTAAGAGTAGGTGATCTCACTTAGTGATTCCCAAACACTGATCCACAGACCATTTCAGGTCCATGCTGAAGCTTACAGCAGGTCTTAGCAAAGTAGAAATAAGTATTGCTGAAGGATTTGATACCTTGTTATGTTATGTGCCAACTGGACTGGGCAGAGGGATGCCCAGATAGCCCATTAAGCCTTATTTCTGGGTATGTCTATGAGGGTGTTTCTGGCAGAGATTAGCATTTGAATTGGTGAACTGAGTTAAGCACATGACCCTCCCCAGTGTGAGTGGGGCTTATCCAGTCCACTGAGGGCCTATAAATAACTAAAATGCTAAAGAAAGTTGAAGTCTCTCTCTGCCTCAGTGTTTTAGCTGGGACATCAATCTCCTCCTGCTATTGGTGCTTCTGGTTCTCAGGCCTTCAGACTCAGGCTGGAATCTACACCATCAGCTCTCTGGATCTCAGGTCTTAAAACTATCACTGACTTTCCTGGATCTCCAGCTTGTCACAGATACTTTGTGAGACTTCTCAGCCACCATCATCACAAGAGCCAATACCTTATAATAAACCTCTTTCTAATAGATATAGATGATAGATAGATAGATAGATAGATAGATAGATAGATAGATAGATAGATATAGATAGATAGATAGATAGATAGATAGATAGATAGATAGAGAAAGCTTTAGATATGGATATACAGATACATCTCATATTGGATCTGTTTCTGTGGAGAGCTCTAATATAGTGCCCAAATTCTATCTTTCATGCTTTTCCCCATACATAATTATAGTCAATAGAGAATACACACAAAGAACAGTCATTAGAACATAGCTAAGACCTAAAGTCATATGGACCTGTTACTCACACTGCACATTTGAAACTTGGAATCCAGCAGAGGAAATAACGGTTACAGAGGAGACCCTGTCTTACCACCTCAGTTATAAGCTAAGACCCGAGGGGAAAATGGCTGCTTAAATTGATTACCATGTGAGGAGAGGAATGCAATAGGTCTAGAGAATATTCAGTCCAGGAAAGACTTACAATGATCATATTAATAAAATATCTAATATGTTTGAACATAGTTATATTTACACAGCTGGCAAGAGCTTAGAGATAAATTATTGACAGGACATAGAAAATTAAGTAAATAAGTAAATTAAATAAACACAATTATTAATCATAGAAAATACAGTTGTTATGCATCAAGAGAATCATAGTGTATTGCATGGTCTTGCTTTTAAAGTTGTGATAATGTAAATGATGCATGTTTTATAACCAAAATTATATAACAGTATTGATGGGATGGGGATAGAATGTGCGTTGAAGAGATAAGGACTATGAGACAGAAGGGCACTAAATCTTTATCTTCCAAATTATCAAATCGATACACAATGCCTAAAACTCAAAAAACAGTAACTGACACATTTAGTTGAGAGATATAGAGATAAATACCAAATAACCAGTTAAGAACTGAGTGTAGTGGTTTCCAGTAAGGAAAAGGGAAGGCTTGGGGACTACTGTTTTTCCTAACACAATCCAAGGTGCTATTGAATTCTACTTAACTGTAATTTTTGTTTTAAAGTTAAATGATACATAAACTTGAAGGGGGGAAGGCAACATGATGAAAGCCATAGATAGCAGAATTTGTATTGGTAAATATCAAAATAGTGAGCTCCTGGAAAATAGGGTTGAAAAATTCCACCAGAGACAGAAAGTTCTACTATCCAGAAAACAGGAGTTTCTATAGAAGAGCTAAATAAGTAAACAAATAAATCAGATTTAAAGAGATTGAATATCCATGGGGATGACATCCTTGGAGATGACAAAAATAATAGATAACAAATATCCTATACCTGGGCCATTATAGTGAAACTTAAGATTATAAAAGACAAAGAAAAATTTCTAAAAGCTTCCAAAGAGAAAGAAGAGAATACTAATCAAGAAAAGAATGTTAATCAGATTGACATCTGGCTTCCCAGCAAAACCCCTGAAAATAAGGCAGTGGAGGAATATTTTCAAAATATAGAAGGAAATTATTTGAGAATATGATATCTTCCTAGACTGTCATTTAAAAGTAAAAGTGAAATTAAGACATTCTCATGCACTCAAGGCATCAGAAGTTTTGTGTAACAAGGAAACTCTAAAAACATTCTCTGAGAAAGTACTACAATAAAAAGTAGAGTACTACTAGAAGTATGACAAGAATTGATGAACAAGTAACTTAGTAAAGTTATTGTGGTATAGAATAGCAAGGACCAAAATTTTTTTAAAAAGCAAGCAAGAAAAAAAAAATAAATGAAAGTCAAAAAAAGAGAAAAAGAAAATTCATTTTAACACAGAACTAAAATCCTAGAACTTAAATTCTGCCAACACAGGAGCAAAACCAAAGGTGGAGAAGCAAAAAGATATAAATTATTTATCTTAGGTAAGGGAGTATATAGATACTGGAAAAGTCATAAAATTGGCAAGAAGAATTAACCTTACAATTGCCTTAAAATGTTAGTGACATCAATGGAAAAAGAGAAAAAAATGTATATTGCATTTTAATCAGCAAAAAATTTGGTTTATCCAATGCAAAATATGAAAGAATGAAAAACAGAAATAGATACAGTAAAGAGAAAATATAAAGTAAGTTAGAATTTTTAATGTCTCGATATAGAAACAAGTATAACTATAAATAAATTTAAATTGCCAATAAGAAGACAGAGATAATCAGATTAAATTTAAAAAGCAGTATCTAGCAATGCATTATCAGAATAATGCAAGATAAGCTTACAAATTCTATAACACTTCTTCCAAATAGCAAATAGAAGATATACCATTTTCAGTAATAACAAATATTCTGCAGTAAATAGGAATTAACAAAGAATTTACAAGACCCTTGAAGAAAACTGCAAAAATCAATCAAAAGACAAAAATTTGAATAAGTAAAAAGATACTCCATGCTTATGTAAAGGATGACTTAATAGTATTAAGATGTCTAGTCTCCACAAATTATGTACAAAACCAATGTAATTACAATTAAAATATAGCTAGCTTTTTTTCAAAAATGTTCAGAAACATGCTTATTTAAAACCAAAATAACAGATTACAGATCAATAAAAAACTATGTTGAATGTTTTTTAAATTTGCAAAATTGGGAAGAAAAGGTTGGCATCTAGCCTACCAGCATTCAAACATACTAATAGTCTTAAAAGAGAGAACAGAAGCATAATCTTTAATTAAAAACATATATATTAGTGGATTTGAATGCATCAAAATAAGGATATTTATTCAAAGAAAAAAATAATATCCTAGACAAATCCAACCAACACTGACGCTATAGAAGAGATTTGTAACACCTAAAACTGACAAAGGAATGATACAGGGGAGTTAAGAGGAACTACATCAGGAAAATAAGAAAAGGAGAATAAACCCAAACTTGATAACAGACATTTAAGAAAAGGAGAAGCACAAATGTTAAGTAATGAAACAAATAGATCCCACTTTAAACTTCAGGGATTGAAAAACAGTAGAAAGCAGACAAGGATATGGGGAAACAGAAACCACCATAGTTCAACTGGTGTTTCGTAGAATGGTTCAGCTATTCTGGAGAGCAACGTGGCTGTTCTTAGTAATATTAAGGGAAAAATATACCCTCTGTCCAGCAGCCCCTACTATCGGAATTTGCTCTCCAGAGAAATTCTCAACTAGGGGCGTGCGAGAGTATGCATATTACAGAGGAGTTGAGGGTATCTAGATGTCCCTCACTGAGGGAAACTGAGTTGGATAAAGGGGGTGGATGCCTACTATGGAATATTATTCAGCATTAGAAGAAATAAGCTTCTTAAGTTGTGCCCTAGGAACAAAGATGTATCTTGAAGACATAGTGTAGGAAAAGTAAAAACCAAAATGGAATCTATGGTGAAACTGACTTTATGTCAATTAAAAACATATGTAAAAATATTACTACATATTTTACATATTAAAACCATTGTCCATACAGGCGAGTGCAATTGAAGGATAATAACATGAAAAGAACAGACTAACAGATTGAGGGGCCTTGTGGAACGATGCTGATACTGTGACATGAACTGAAAAGACCAACTCTATACTCTTTGGCTGAGCAGGGAGGAAGGCAAAGAAGGCAGGTGGAAGAGAGAGAAAAGAAAAAGTAAACATTTTTAAATCCAGACCTTTCAATACCTATCAGTTTCTCATTAAGTTAGTCTGATTAATACCAAATTATGACATAACTTGTGCATAAACTTTTTTCTGTTAGATCTATGGAGTTCTCTGAACACCCAAGTTCTGCCATACTACAGGTCATTCTAGACTCTCCAGTTTTGATCCAAATAGGGGGACAAAAACCTAACAACAGGCATTTCCTTCACAGGCCTCAGGGGTTGCTATGTGTATGAAGTCCGGGAACCTTGAAGCAAATGTATGAAGAGAGTCCCCCAGACAATTAGCCTCCAGACCAATTTAAGTGGTAGAATCTCTGATCTTCGGAAGTATGACCATGGGTCTATCTTACTACTAAGCAAAGTATTAGTTTCCTCAAATAGGCTTTTGTTCAAAACCTTAATTCTTAATTTCTTCATGAGACCATCTTTTTACATTACACTAGTATAAAATACTACACTCTTAAGAGTGCCAACATTCTTAAAATAATGAACTGCTCAATAATCATCATTCAGGAATATTTTGATGATGGAGATTTTAGATTCCAAAGTAAGTGATATGACTTCCTGAATGGATTTCCAGTCTCAGACAAGAGCGAGTGCAGAGTATTTAAAATAAGGAATAAACAGGGGAATTCCAGAAAACCGTGGAAATTTATGAAAGTGACAGAGAGCAAAGGCAGTACAGAAAACAGTGGCAAAGGTGGTAAATGCAGTGAGAAGACTGGAAAGACGAGCATTAGGAAATAGCCACAGCAACAGAAACAGAAGAGGGAAATGGAAAACAGGTAGAATGTTTGCTGAGGTAAATGCTGTACTCATTCGTCCCACTGCACTTCTTGATTGCTCACCCTGTGGCTGGCTCTGGGAAAACAGCTGTGAAGAAAACCTTACCTCAGAACCAACACTCTCATATGGAAGACAGGTCAGAAAATAATGAAGATCCATTATGTTAGGCACTGGAATAAGGGTGTAAAAATGCTGCGGGAAGACATGGGGAGAGTAATCAATGCTCACCACAAGGTTTAAGAAAAGATTCACTGGATGGCATTTGACCCCCAATCAAAGCCAAAGAGCAATGTGAGGATAATCACTGAGTAACTAATGCAGTCTTATAATTTATTAGTATTTTATATTTACTAAAGACTCATTTTGGAATGATCTCTGGCTGATAGAATATGAACATCTTTTTTTAATTATTGTGAGCTAACCACATTTCGTCTGATTCTTTTGATGGAAATATGATTTTGAAAGATAATTTCACTAATATAATTCTTATCAAGATGTTTGACCAAATTTTCCCTAAGTTGACCTAAAAATAACTCACATTTCTTTTAAGAGTTAAAAATTTATTCCTTTCAAAAATAAGATTCATTTTATTTGACTTTAACAACTCCTATGGCATTACTCCAATAAATGCAGCATAATTTAATTAATGCAATTTGAAAATAAAATTAATTACACCATAGTAGTATCTCAGTTTAGCTTTGAAGATCATGGAACAAATGATAAAAATACTAAAAGGTAAAGAAATTATTATATAGGTTAATGCCTAGCACAGTGCCTGGCAGGGCACAAATGTTTCCTGATTAAATATATAAACTATAATACATCAATATGAACAATTTAATCATTTACAATGAGTTTACTAAATTAATTGAGAATGAGATTGGTCAAACTACTCACTGAAATGAATTGACCATTTGTCTGAGTAACTCAGATATCTAGTCAGATCCTGTAGTCACAACAGTTTTCCAGGTAGATGAAGATTTAGTCTCTATCTCCATGTAGAAACTAGCACTGACAATAATTCACATTAATGGAGTATTCCCGTGCCAGAAGAAGAAAAGTTCAAATCCTTCCTGAATAACAGCAGTCCTCATCAGTACGTTACTGGTTGAATCTTCATCATCCAGCTTAAATGTAAATAGCAGTAGTAGGCAATATGCTGAATTTTCCCCCATGACAAGAGCAAAACAAAAGAAAAATGCACAGGAGTTCTTGTGAACACAAAACTTACCAAGAACAGAAAGTGTAATATATGAGGCTGATGTAAGATGGTAACATTTCTCTTTGTATAATTCAATGCCTGTTTTCAAAACACAGTATCTACAAAAGAAGATATTAACATAAATTCAGACAAACTCCCTTTGAAATCAAAACCTAAATGCTTCAACCTGAACTTAAAAATGGGTGCTCCAAGTTCCAGTTAGAGCTAGAAAATTGAGTCCTGAGCTGTCATTTGTTTCCAAATTGCATTGCAGTTTCCCAAAAGACAAAGGAAAATAGGGTGGGGAGCATTTTCCAGAAACGACACTTAGAATAGTTTGACTTGGCTGTTGTTTACAATGAAAGTTGTTTAAAAGATAACGTAAGTGACTCTTGCAGAGAGGACCCTGAGAATTGAAAGTTACCTGTCAGAAGATGATCTTAATACTATCTGCATATAAAATAGCTCCTCCAGAACACAGAAATATCACATAACATAACATTGGTGACAGGGAACATGGTTCCTTCTGAACTTTAGTCATAGAGGTTTATTTCATCAGTGATTTCAGAACTGTCTGAATGTTTTGAATTTTTAGAAATAGATTTGTAACACATATATATGTATATATTTATCTTGTTTGATTGTCATACTCAGGGGTTGGAGGAGGAAGTAGAATTTTTATTCTTTGTTCTGTTAAGAATCGAATATATGACCTACACAAAGCAGATCAGTCAAATTTCCACGAGGCCGTGTTAGCTGCCTTCCCACAGGTGCAGGGTAATAATTGTCAGGCTCTTGGTGCAAGCAATGGAGCCAACTGGCCATCAGGAGTGAAAAGGGAATTCTTAAAAGAGTATGAAGTCTGCAGATTGGAGGGAGGTTGTTCTGGAAAATGTGTGAGACCCAAAGGGATTCTGGGAGTTAGGCAGCATGGACTTTCTGGCCAAGACACTAACACTGGATACAACAATCAGACATGCATTGCCTCGACTCACCACACCTTCATGCAAAGCCCTAGGATGCTTGGTTCTGTCTGCCCAGGGGTGGGGAGAGAGAGGATTTTCCCATTCAGCTTCCATGACAGAAGTGGAGCACTGGATCCCACTAACACTATGCCCAAAGCAGTCTTCCTAAAAAGGAAGGCAGGTATTAGATAACAGAAACAAAAAGAAGAAATTAAGAGAAAAATATCTATGGTATTATTGTTCCCTCTTCTCTGAAATATCCAAAATATGAAGACAGAGCAAGAGCTAGAAAAGCCTTCTCTTTTAGGCTTACCTGATTACCTTCAGAGCCCTGGGACCCTATATGCATTTTAAAGGCTAATTTAAATGGCTGCAATACATTTGAATGTCTTAGATGAAAGACAGTTTTCAAAACACCATTTCAGTCAACTGGAATTTCAATGAAACCTCAAACATAATCTATTTACACACATTTTATAAATGACATGACACTAAGCTGTTGGATAAAATGTGAAAGAAGCAATAAATGAACAGATGTTCTGTTAACATGGTATCTATACATTTGGAAAGGTACAGAATGACTTTGAGTATGATACCTTATCTTAGGGAAAACTGTTGTCATTGAAATGAATCTCTGATTTGTAGACAAAGATGATGGGAACATGAAGATGTTAAAATCACAGGCCAAATACATTATAATAAATAACACAG
This sequence comes from Camelus dromedarius, assembly GCF_036321535.1. NCBI lineage: Eukaryota > Metazoa > Chordata > Mammalia > Artiodactyla > Camelidae > Camelus > Camelus dromedarius. The sequence continues at coordinate 53,333,688 of NC_087439.1, forward strand.
CAGTCAAAATTGCTCTATGACAGATAAAATAAAAATCTAGTACAGCTAGAGTTTGGCATTAAAAAAAGAGGAAATCAACCCATAGAAATAATTGTCAAACTTTTTTTTTTTCTAATGGCTCCTGAAGAGTGCTTTAGATGCCTGAGTTTGAAAATCTCAGTCCAGAATATAAAACTTACGTCCAAATCCATTCTCCACACAGGAACCAAAGTGAACTTTCTAAAACACAAATTGGATCATGTTATTCCCCTTTCTTAAACCTTCACATGTCTTCTTATGCCACTTAGAATTTAATTCAAACAGCATTCTGGAACCTCCAGTACCCTCTGCTTTCCGCCCTTGAAACCTTGCCTCTAGCCAATTCTCCCCTTTGTTTTCTGTCTCCTGGACTCACTGGCATTTCAGTATCTTGAGAAAGCCCAAGCTCTTTCCAACCTCAGGACCTTTGCACATCCTATTTTCTTTGCTTAGAATGTCCTTGCTCCTTTTCCACCTTCCTTTCTCATGGCTAGTTACTACTTAACCATCAAATCTCAGCTTAAATGAGGACCCACCCATCCCCAATAATAAGCAAAATGTAAAATTCTTTACTTATTATCTATCACCCCCATGGGACTATATACATCTTGAGGGTAGTGGATGGGTCTTTCTCTTCCCTGCACATTTCACAGTATCTGACAAGTAGCAAGTATTCAATTAACATTGGTTGTACAAATCAGTGAGTTTTGAATAAATATTTTATTCTGTCATTTTCATCTTTTTAGAAAGGTCAAGTATATTTTATATGAAATAGTATTGTGTTTCATGATTCAGATGAATTATTTTTAAACAGATGAGATAAAAGTGTAAATTATCAAGTTCACCAAAGCAAACTAATTTGCTGCAGTTTCAAAATAAGGAGATACCCTATAATTAAGGCTGAGCTCTTACTGGCACAGTAGCTAAGAGAGGAGCCCAAGGAGACAGGCTGATTGAGTTGGAATCTGGGCTGACCTCTGTGTCAGCTGTAAGACCTTAAATAAATTACTTTCTGAAACTCAACTTTCTCATCTGAAAAGTGGGAGAAATAATCCCCTCATTGGGTTGAGGTGAGGATTAAATAAGACACCATAAAGAAAGCATCTGAAATAGCACCTGTCATATTGTGAACAATTATTATTACCCAAGTAAAACCTCCAAGTTTAGTGCAGGGACTTTTGTACATTGAAAATTGCAACATTTTTTATAATCGTTAGACCTTGACCCAACTTACTTGCCAGGTTGCCCAAAGTGATGAAAATCATTTTAGAGTCTGTGTTATGCTGTCTTTCTAACCTCATGCCAAAAAAGCTCTGCTTATATGGAGCTTCATCAGTTATTTTGGAGTATCTGCCTTAGCCAGCTATTTTGATCACTTCCCAACTTGAACATGTTTTGGTTATTTGAAATGTTGAAGTCAACATTTTTAAAAAGAAATTGGACCTGATCTGCACCTGGCATTATTTATTACTCTAAATTATTTGAATCTTATCCAGCTTCAAACCCCCATCTGTAAAAAGTGCTGGCAAGCAGAGAAAAAAATATATGAACCATTACGTGTTATAATATGCTTCTTCTTCCCCTGAGCTCTTATCCCCATGACATTTGGCATCATTTTGAAGTTATGCAGAGCACAGTATCAGTCTAATAATTGCCTACACATTGTTATCAAATGCTTTTCAGGAAAGAAACAACAATACTTTCATAATAACAAAAAAGTAAAAGAAAACAGGTTTAAAGATGCCTTTTTTATGAAAAATGAAATGGCTCATTATCTGAACTCATGGCAGATGATCCTGGTTATTAAAGTCATATATAGAACAATGTATACACATTAATAGCCTCTTGTAATCCTTGTCAGCTAGAGTTCTATAAATACAGCATTTTCCTTTCAATCATTCTGGAGCACCCTCTCCAGATTATATTTAGTCTTTATTTTAACAGCAGCATATGTTTCTTTCTTTTTCTTTTTCTTTTTTTAATGGAGGTACTGGGGATTAAACCCAGAACCTCATGCATGCTAAGCATGCATTCTACCACTGAGCTATACCCACCTTCCCTTCTCCCCCGCCAAAACTGTATGTTTCTGCCAGGTTGTGTACCTATTTAGTCTTATTCTGTATGTTCAACTGTTTCTACCAGGTGCTTCTGAACAATATTATTAAACAAAACATTGTTATTCAGTGCCTTTAGACTTGAAAAATATAAGCAATTTTTACTTATGTATTAGAAAAGAAAATTGTAGAATCATAAAATATAGACTTTAGTGGGATCTTGAATATGTTCTGTCTCAACCAAGGCTGGGGACTTTTGAACAAAGCACTCACAACTCAGAACAGCACTCACTCTATTTCTACACCTCTTTGCTAATGGAATTATTTGGTTTTAATTAGGTTCAAATGTGCCTTCCTGAAACTTTTGGATCTATTCTAGAGAGCTTCACAGGATACATCTAATCCTTTTACTACATGACTTTCCATAAAAATGAGAAGACAATGATTATATCACCCACCCCCCAAATACTTTAGTTTGTATTTGAAATATTGAGTTTGTTATCTTCAAAAAAGAAGTTGGACTCAGTCTGCACTCCTAAGTTTCCATTTCCACAGTCTACATATTTTCAGGTCCTTTTGTTAGTGGGTAGTACAGTCATAATTAACAGTTCATTCTTGAGATCTCCCTTAAGAAGTAGAGTTATAGAAATCAAGTCTACTTGGGCTAATTTTATTCCTCCTTTATTTTCAAAATTCCATTATATTAGAGCCTATATTGGGTTGAAGGTGACCCCCAAAAAGGTATGTACCCATCCTAACCCCTGAAGTCTGTGGACATGACTTCTTTGGAAAAGGAGGTTTTGCAGATATAAGTAAGTTAAGAGTCTTGAGATCACTCAGGATTTAGAGTGGATCCTACATCTAAAGCCAAGAATACCTATAAGAGACACACAGAGGAGAGACACATGGAGAGATGACCAGAAGACAGGGACAGAAATTGGAGTGATGCACTCACAAGCCAAGGAAAACGTGCAGCCACTAGAAGCTGGAAGAGGCAAGAAAGAATTCTCCCCAAAACCTCCAGAGGGAACATAACTTTATTTCAGGCTTCTGGACTCTAGAACTAGGAGAGATTAAAATACTGTGTGATTCCACTTTTATCAGGTATCTAAAGTAGTCAAATTTATAGAAAGTAGAACAGTGGTTCCCAGGGCCTGAGCAGGGGTGGGGGAAGTAAAAAGGGGAGTTGTTTGATGTTGTCACAAGCCACCTACATAGTAATAATGTATTTTAGCAACCATAGGAAACTGATACAGAGTTCTCTATCATTCTGCATTTCCAAATCTATTCAATAGAGCAGCTGCCAAGTGAGAGCCCATTCTCCTTTCTTTTGATTTAAAAAAATTAATTCATTAATTTTATTTACCAGTAATGCTCCTGCCACCAATCGTGAAAAGTGGGTTATTAGAGGAGACTGTGAAACTGTGTAAAAGAGAAAAAAAATGTATACCCACAGGCACAAACACACAAACTTTCACATACAGTGTTATGGACCAACCATATAAGAGCCAATAACCCTGTATTCGGTTGCTGGGGCTGCTATGACAAAGTTCTATAAACTGGACGACTTAAACAGAAATGTATTTTCTCACAGGTCTAGAGACCAGAAGTCCAAGATCAAAGCTGCAGCAGGATTGATTCCTTTGAAAGCTGTGAGGAAGAAAACTCTCTCTGAGCCTCTAGTGGTTTGCTGGTAATATTTGGCATTCCTTGGCATGTAGAAGCATCACCCCAATTTCTTTCTTCATCTCCACATAGCATTTTCTTTATGTACTTTCTGCCTCCAACTTAAGGACACCAGCCATAATGGATTAGAGGCCCACCTACTTCAATAAGACCTAGTCTTAACTAATTACTTCTGCAATGACCCTATTTCCAGATCAGGTCATATTCTGAAGTACGAGGGGTTAGGACTTAGCATATGAATTTGGAGGGGGACACAGTTTAACCCATAATAACCCCTCAAATTAATTACCCTTGAGGTACATACTACATGTTCAGAATTGTGCTCACTGTCATATGAAGTAGAAAGATTTGTGTCATGGTTTCTACTCTGAAAGAATTTCCTTGGATGGACATGTTAAATAATAACTAGAAAAACTTAAGATTACTTAATTTGTGTGACATGAAGACAAATACTGTGTGATTCCACTTTTATCAGGTATCTAAAGTAGTCAAATTTATAGAAAGTAGAACAGTGGTTCCCAGGGCCTGAGCAGGGGTGGGGGAAGTAAAAAGGGGAGTTGTTTGATGGTTTAATGGGTATAGAGTTTCAGTTTTGCAAGATGAAAATGTTCTCGAGGTCTGTTTCACAACATTGTGAATATACTTAACACTACCAAACTATACACTTAAAAATGGTCAAGATGATAAACTTTATGTTATATGTTTTTTTACAATAGTAAAAAATAAAATAACCAAAGCAAAGAATAGAGTAGATGGGTTCAAGAACAAATTAGACATACACTCTAAAGTATGAGGAATAAATAATAAGAATGTCAAAAAATAAGATTTCGTGAAAGTCATGGAAGACAAGAAAAGATAGAGGCAAAATTAAAGACCAGAGGCAAGTGAGGAGAAATCACTCACAGCTTCAGAAGAGTTCCTAGATCAGAAAAAGGACATTAGTGAAAAACTGGTTTAAAAAAATTAACTAGTAAATAGAAGAAAAATAAAGTTTAGTTTAGTTAATCTTGTCCCAAAGTTACATTCTTGTTCTTGATAGTTGTACTATGGTAAGGTTAGATTAGTTGTTAGAGAAAAGGGGGATTAGAGCTATAAGTACCTCCTTTGACCTATTTTTGCACCTTTTCTGTAAGTCTAAAGTGTGTTCATAATTTAAAAAAAAATAGACTTGCAGCACAGTGTAAACTGCTATGTTCATATCGTAGTACTACCACTTAACTAGCTGTGTGAATTTGAAAAAGTTACTTAACCTCTCTGGTACTCATATTCCTTATATGTAAGATGAGAATGTTACCAACATTTACGTCTTTTTTTTTTTTTAATTTTTATTGAGGTGTAGTTGATTTACAATGTTAGTTTCAGGTGTACAGCAAAGTAATTCAGTTATACATATACATACTTTTTTTTTCTTTTCAGATTCTTTTCCATTTTATGTTATGACAAGAAATTAAATATAGTTCCCTGTGCTATACAGTAGGTCCTTGTGGTTTATCTATTTTATAATATCGTGATGTGTATCTGTTGATCCCCAACCCCTAATTTATCCCTCCCTGCCCTTTCCCCTTTGGTAACCATAATTTGTTTTCTATGTCCATGAGTCTGGTTTTAGTTTGTAAATAGAATTTCTATAATTTTGTTTTAGATTCCACATATAAGTGATATTACATATTTGTCCTTCTCTGTCTGACTTTACTCAATATGATAATCTCTAGGTCCATCCATCTTTCTGCAAATGGCATTATTTCATTTTTTTTTTAATGGTTGAGTAATATACCACTTTGTGTTTGTGTGTGTGTGTGTTTCTCTTTTTAATTGAGTTATAGTCAGTTTACAATGTTGTGTCAATTTCTGGTGTACAGCACAATTTCTCAGTCATACATGGACATACATATGTTCATTTTCATATTCTTTATACCACATCTTCTTTATGCAGTCATCTGTTGATGGATACCGGCATTTACTTCACTTGGTTGTTATAAAGATTAAATGAGTGAATAATAGTAAGATGCCTGGCACATAACAAGCATTATAAAAGTGAAAGATAAAAATGTAAATTATTGCTAAAAGGATGTGTTGACTAGTTAAGAATGTAATTGGTTAATAAAACATTCAGAGTCTCTGAAGAGAAAGCAAGGAGAAACAAATCATTGAGAAGAGGTTCAACTTTGGACAGTATAAAGGATACTTTTTCTGTTGAGGCTAGAGGAAAGATTGTGGGATGGGTATATAATAATGTATCTAATTGAAAACAAAAAGTCAAAGGACTTTCTTACCTAAAAGATGATTTATATTTCATAAAATAGAATTCTTGACTAAATATGAGATGGTGGAAGGAGTTAAAGAAATTGGCCTGTGTATGTTTGTAGTCAGGATGGAGGAATCTTCTGGGGAAGGCAAAAAGTCAGGTGACCCTTGTAGACATGTTGATAGCTGAACACCTTGTAAGTAGACTGATGATATTTGCTAGAAAGAGAGCCTTTATCTATGGAATTCTTTTAACAGGATGTTCCTATTTTAGGATTGCTCACAATAAACAGACCTAGCTTTATGGATTTATGGGGCATGGCTCTCCAGAAAATGTCACACAAGCTAAGTGACTATTTGGGGTACAAAATGGAGATATTTCATAACCTAAATGCTCCTGCTTTATAAAATAACCCATGAGCATTTTCTAGAGGCCCCTGTGCCTGTTGATTGCTCATATCCTTGAAAGTACTAGTAAAGCTTGTTAGTGGAGAAGATCTCTGAGTTATGTGAGCCAATTTGATGAACATATCCTTCAGGTTAGCTCAATGAACAGGAAATAACGGAGCAAGAGGTGTAAGGAAATTAAACTTGGAACAGAGAAGGGAGCTGACAAAGGAGATGTAGAGCAAGTGTTGAAGACCTAGGGACTAGAGACAATGAATGGATAGTGTCACCAGTCCTTGTGGACATGTAATTTCTCCAGGAGTGCTCAGCAAACTGAATATAGGAAATGAGAAGGTGCATGGTTCAGCCAATGGAAATGGGTCTTTTTTAAAGGATGGCAGTAGCTGACAAGACTAGAAAGAAGATAATGGAATTGAGGGCACTTGAAAAAAGAGAGAAAGAAAGAGAGAGGTTTAAGTGCAGTATTATGAGGTCAAAGTTGAATATGGAAGGGAGTGAAAACATAAGAGCTCTATGGGGTAGGCTATGGAGCAAGGCCTGAATTTGAATCATTGTCCTCCAACTTCTCTTAAGCCTCAGTTTCCTCATGTGTGAAATGGGATAATAATTCCTACTTCATAGTCTTGTCATATGGTTTAAATGATGTAATGTGGTAAAGCACTCAGGACAATGTAAGTGCACAGTAGACTGTCATTTATTGAATAAATTGGTTGTAAGAAAATGAAGAGGTCAAGAAGATCAAAGCTTTGATGAAGTTAAGACATGGTTGGCAGAAGTAAATAACTGAAAGGCTTGAAAGAATCTGAAGCTGGTCAGAGAATGGAGTATTAGAGTTTACGATTTCAAGTATGAAACCTTTTCAGGGAATAGAAAGGTGCAGGGTGAGGAGCCAGTGTCCCGTGGCAACTAACATGCATGAGTGTAGCAGTCACTGTCATTGATGGAATCAGAACTATGAGGCTTCTGGCACCAATCCCCAAAGAATCAGTTTTAACATTTTTTTCTTCTCACTGATGTAAGCCTCATGCAGCTAAAATTAACCCTACCTTATAAATTCTTAACACTCTGAAGTTTGTGTTGGAAACAGATTGATTTGGTTTTTATTTCTTGCATAATGTAAACATTGCTGAGGACAAGGGTGCCTTTCTCATCCTGTTAACCTCGGTGGACCCAGTTCTGCTATTTCCCCGTGAACAACGCATTATCTGAGGTCCATTAAGCAATGAGGCAAGAAACACTATTTATGCAATGGCAGTTTTCATTTAAATTATATTGTAAACAATATTCCATTTGGCTAACTTATGAAATCAAAGCGTAAAGCATATTCTAGCATAGTTTCTAAAGAACAGATCAGTTCAAATCACTAACAGATTTGCAGAAATTGGTTATGTAATGTAATATTTCAGCAGAGTGAATGATTTAAATTAATGTAACTTGTTGAAGTTAATAGTAACACACTTGAGAATAATTCACAGAGATGTTTAATCAAAGGAAAACATATAAACATCAGAAATAGACAAGGTTAGAAATATACTAATATCAATGTTAATGACATTCACATGGTTCTTCTACATTTTAGTGGTATAAATAGTCCAGAAAACACACAGTAACCAATAATTTGAAAAAAATAGAAAACTGAGAATTTATAATAGCATGACCAATGCTCTTGCATATAATTATAAGAAATTATAAAATTGGCAGGTAAAACTGTAATCCTAAATATTATATCCATGTGATATCCGTGTAGTTTAAGTATTGATTAGGCTCCTATTCAGAATAATTTTATTTCTACTTTGAGTATACAAAAATGTTATTATGTTGTATTCATAAATAAGGGGGTTTTTTTTTTCAATTTAGACTATTCTACAAAATACCAAGCATCCAAATATTTAGAAAATTGGCATGGCTGATTTTTTTGGTATAATATAATATATAGTATCATAGTAAAACATAGTATAATATGTACAAGCATAGTAACATAACAGTATTATGGTTTTATGCTTTGTAAAATTTTAGTTGGTAGATTTTGTCATAAATTTTTATGAGAATAGTTCATTCTTTCCAAGTGAAAAAAGAAGTGGTTTGACAGCTCTTTCTGTTATCATTATAAACTGGTAGCTAAATCCATTCTAAAGTTATAGTGAAGATAAGGTTTCTGTTGTTTAAATCTGTCCAAAAAGGAATATGCTATTGTATAACATCTTAAAAGTTTTAATCACTTTATCTTCTTTTTCTGTTCTTTTCTCACATCTGCCCCTTTAATGCAGGATTTGGCCAAGGTCCTATCCTCTGACCTCTTCTATTTTTCTCTCCTTTAAAATGTTATTATAATCAAAGAAATGCACGCTTGTTACAATTACTCAAATACTACCAAAAAATAGATGATGGAAAACAACAGTATCCCTCAAATTTTCTACCACTCCCTTGTCTGTTCCTCAGAAACAACCTCTTAACAATTTCTATTTTAATAACTAAATAATATGCTTTAAATCCTTCAGTTTATTGATCTGACAACTTGATGCTATCTATCAGCCAGCATGCTGAATTTTGAGATCTAGTGTATTAGTACTATCTCCTTTTCCTACCTTTGCTTCCTTCTCCCGATGTGTATAGTTAGTGTATTGTTATTTTTAATTCTCCAAATCCTTACATTCATCATTTTAAGTAATATCCTTAATCATGTCTCTTGTTCTATTAATTTAGATAGAATCCCTTAACTCTCCACTTAAAAAATTAAGATATTTGGCTCCCTACTCTTCCTTCTACTTTTCTTCCATCCCAGTATCCCTTCCACTTCCCACACTCTATCAACTAGCTTTTATTTTTAAGTCTCCAGGGTTGTTAACACTCACCTTCTATCTTGCAACCACAGCCCAGCTTTCTATGTTTTTCCCCAGATTAAATGTAGCGGCCCAGAAACAGCATTTACATGATCACTATTATATAAATATTGTTCAAAGTTGGACCAAGACTGTACAAAAATTGCATTACATTTTCCTATAGTTCTAATGTTACAACCCCCAGGAACACTCAAGGGAGATTGTGGCGGCTTTGCAATGTGTCCATGTGTACTATGATCAGTGAGGCTGAACTACATTTCCCGGAATTCCTTTCCTACGTGATTCCTGTTAGTGTGGGCCAGGAGAGGCATTTTGTATGAAAGTTTGAAGGCCAAACTGAAGTAGTCATATTGTTTTTCTGCTCAGTAGTCTGAGTCAGGGACAAGAGAAGCTGTCGAACTCTTGCACATTTTTGCACATTTACTGGCTCACCGTGTTGGCAAGGAGGCAAGGAGCCTACCACTCCTGCATCTCTCCCTAGATCTTTCAGTTTCTTTGATCTCTGAGCCAGGTGGATGTTTAATTCCATTACAAAAGGAGCCAGTTTATCCCGCAGAACACACACATCATCAAAGTTGGAGGTGGTGAGAAATTGGCACAGATTTCAGTCTGTTCTTGTAGATTTCAGCTAGTGTTCATTGTTTCTGGTATGCTTACTCCACACTATTTTTTTTTTTAATCTTCCCTTCCTCATCTTCTGTCCTGCAGACTTCAAGCTTCAGACATCGGATGCCAGATGCCTTATGATGTAAACAGCTTCTACAATTTTATGTTTCTACATCCACTTCAAATGAACGTTTTTTAAACATTCTACAATTGCTTAAAATTATATCACATCTTAGTTTGCTTCATATTTTTCCCTGAACTTTCTCATTGCATTTCTTTGTTCCTTGAATTTGTGACTTTACCATTCTCATATTTTTCCACCTTCTCAATCATATTGTCTATGGAGTTCCTTTTTCTCCTCCCAGACATCAACTCCCTAGAGTCATCTCTCTTCAGTGCTAATCCAGTACTGTGCAAAGCTGTAGTTCTCTGATTTCTTTGACTTCTTTGCCAAGTTAGATTGACTGTTTCCTGGATCCCATATCTCCTTTTTTGGTGTCCTTTCCTGTCTTGCTGGAATATATCCTGTAGTCACTTATAGAGAAAAAGTTGATGAAGAATGAATCTTTTGAATCTTTGTGTATCTATATATGTCTTAAATAGCCCTCATGTTTGGTTGATGGTTTGAGCATAAAATATTTTTTCCTCAGAAATTTGAAGAACTTCTTTATAGAAGGTCTTAGTGTCTTGTATCCTTAGTGCTTCAGAAAATTTAATTACAATATGCTTTTGTGAGTATCTTTTTTGTAGTTCTAGATACTCAGTGAATCTTAATATAAAGGTTCATTTTTTTTTCAGTTTTGGATAATTTCCTTCCATTTTTGTCTTTGATAATTCTCCTTTCACCACTACAACACACACACATACAACTTTTTGTCCTGTCTTTCTAAAACTATAATTAATCAAAATTCAAATATTCCATACTTGAATCCTATGCCTCATCTTTTCACTAACATTTACATTACTTTCTAATTTTGGTCAACTTTCTGGGGGATTTTTTTTCCCTTCAGTAGTCATATTTTAATCTATAAGAACTTTTAAAAAAAATTCCCTTATAATTCCCTTTGTGTTGCCTTTCTGTTCTCAGATAAAAAATGTAATATCTTCTTGAGTCTCTCTGAATATATTAGATACTTCAAGTGAAATGGAAAAGATATCTGGACCTTGATTATTTAACTAGCTAAAAAAGGATAATAATAACTATTCCATAGTATTATTGTAAGTATTAAATGAGGTAATGTATGAAAAATGACTTCCGTAAATTACAAAATATGTAAGTGTAATAGAAAAAAGATATTTAAATTATTATATATTCCTACATGATAATGTTTCAGAGAACAGCAAGCAAATGCTTTCATTAACTTTGCTTTATAGTCTTATTCCCTTGTATATTGTTCTGTACACATAAAGTGCCAGCCACATCACACAACAAAATTTTCCAAGTTATTTTTCTGAGTATTTTGCTGTCATATCTCTGATTTGCCTTTTTTCTTGTGGTGGAGACTACCATGTGTCCCCAATATTTATTTTCCACATCTTCTTCAGTAATAAAATCCTCAGTTTTTAGCCAGACACGTCATTTTTCTACCTCTCCACCACTCCTGTGGTTGATTCTGGAAATAAACAAAATCATTGTATGAAATTTCTGGCAAGTGTCCAGAAATAAAGGGAACGTGTTTTTCCTTCCTACCATTTCCTTCCTTCCTGCTGGCTGGAATGCAGATGTGATGACCTAAAATCAAGCAGCCATCTTGCAGCCTGAGCTGGAAGCTATATGCAGAAGATGAGTAGAAAAACAACATAGAGATCACCCCGGATTCCTACCCCCAAGCACTGTACCAGTGCTCTACTAATTATATCTGGATTACCTTTATGGGAGGGGGACACAATTTCCTAGCTTTTTGGACCAGTGTTATTTGGGGTTTTTTACTGCTCATTCATTAAGATGAATCCTAACTAATACACTCCCCATCAGTGCATGACATTATTTGCTCATCTTTTGAGGCTCAGCTCTCTCTAGTAGCCTTGCCTTATGAAGCATCCCCAATCAAAATTATCTCATCTCTAGAGTGTATTTTTTATGAGACCAAGAACCCTGTTTATTTTACTCACTACTGTATGCTTAGTGCCTAGAACAATATGTAGGGTATATTAGGTAATCTTTAAATAGTGTTATGATCTTTAGGACTTTGGGGTTACCTACTATAACTATATGCTTCTCCCACAACTCAAATTGTAACCTCACCCATAACTGTATATGGGTAAAACCATATATGTGATAGCACCCATTTTGCTCATTTATATACAATACATGTCTGATAGTACTGATGAATTGAATGCTTTAAGATGATAATAAGCTTAATAATATATAAAATTTAAATTTTAAAGAAAATTTAAATACAAGTGTTAAAATTTATGGTGAACTACATCAAGGCTACCATCAAAAAGTAGTGTTTCCTCTCTCCTGATGATAATGAGACAATTAAGTGATTCTATATTAAGCATCATAAAGCAAATCATAGTCTGACTTTGGGAAGTTTACTGAATTCCTAAACCTCAGTTTTTTCATCACTTATATGGGTTCAGTATCTACCATATTTGGCATCTTGCTCTGTGTTTAACACATGTGCTCGGTAAATGGTAGCGACAATTCTTGAAATGACTAATAGGACACGTTACCATTAACATGTAAAGACTGAAGGTTTTATGTACACTCGTTTATTCATCAAATACTTGCTTGGTGCCTACAAATAATCTGGAGTCTGAGTATACCAGGTCCGTGTTCATCCTCGAGGAATAGAGCCACTAAACACAAAATTACAAATGGGGAAGAAACAGGCAGAAGAAGGCCAGGTCATGCAGTTTGCAAGTCATGGTAAGGATCTAAGAAATTTATTGTAGGGTTTTAGGAGAGTGTGAAGGGCTCATAGGTCAAGTTTACATAAAAAGATATCCTTAAAAGATTACTTCTCCCCAGACCCTCAGCCTCCTTGTCCTTTAGTTTCTACTCACCCTTTGGAACTGAGCTCAAATGACATTTCCTCAGGGAAGTCCTTGCTGGTGCCCCGGGTTACAACTGGTTTTCCTATTACACCTGGTCGTTCTCCTTCAGAGTATCACAATAGAATAGAATAGTTAATAATAAGTATAAAAACACTTGCTTCTACATAAGATTTTTAAAACAAGTCATTCCATATATGTCATGTTTTCTACTGAAATAAATTCTATGCTTTGAAACAATCACCTAATTATATTTTTAAGTAAGCAAGTTCAATTCATTCATTTAATAAAATAAAAATTTATAAAAGTTTTATAATATTTTATTTTATTAAAAAATAAATACTTTTGGATATATGTATATATAAAAATGTGCATAAATGGTCACAATTTCAAATATAAAAGACCATAATGCATAGATGCTTTAAACATGTTTATTTTTAGGGTATTAGGTAATAGTACTATTTTAAATATTAATATGTTCCATGTGAAGCAAGAAACTGAATACACTTATAAGACACTTATTTAACAGTCTATTTATATTTTTAAAAGTAAAAGTAAGTTACTTAGATTTTCTCTTAAAATCATGGCAATAGTGTTAAAATCCTCTCTTCTCTGTTATGACACCTAGCATCTTTCAAATATTGAGAAGTATATTATGAGCGTGTTTGTTTTCATATGTAAGAAAAACCGATTGATTTTTTTTTTTTTTTAGCAACAAAAATCAGGTCATGGGAGAAAGAGGAAGGAGTCTGATGCATTCATCCTAAAATGACGAGGCTAGTGTAATTGAGAAGTAAAAGGTTATGTAAATGAAGGAGGTTAAGACCCAAAAGGTTATGACACAGCTGGATCATTCTCATTATAAAAACATTAACATAGATGAGGACAATCTGCAGACCAGCCAAATCCAAAGTGCACAACTGGACCCAGGGGAACTGAAACAATTTCAATCGTTTCCTTAAACATAGAGCTAAACAGTTTGAGTTTAAAAGGGTTGCTAAGTTATTTAGAAGAACTGTTTAATCTTTAACCATAAACTATTAAGCTAAAGAGATTTTTTTGATCTATTACTTACTTCTAGAGAGCAATAGATTTATTATTCACATATTCTGAATGAGCTTGCATCAATCACTCTGAGACATTCAATCAAATTTATCTTGAAAAATGAAATGGCAAATGCATTTAAATTCAAGAAAGCCAATTTGGGGCAATTGACTATAATTAAGAATGTTCACTGGGATGAGGTCTTCTAGATTCATGAATATATAAGAAAAAGCCTTGAAAACACTAAAAGTTAAATACCAGAGTTGGGATTTTGACAACCAACTGAAAGGAATAAGATTGGAAAGAAGGTTTGTGTTAGTGAGTGAGGGAGTAACTGAGTGAGTGATGAGTATGTATGAGTGTGTTTAGGGGTGTGTGTGCATCTGTGCGTGCACGTGCATGTGTATAAAATCACAGTTAAGGTTACCGAAAGGGGAAATTGTAATTCTTCTTTCTCCCAACCCCCAAGTGTCACCACTACCAGAAAGTGATATATTCTCCATCTTCACTCCTCCTATAAAATAAAGACTTGGAGTGTTGTGAGTTTCTAGTTAAATTATGAAAAAAAAATTGACAAGAAAGTCTTTGAAGTGTATACTTTAAGAAGAGTATGCCCTGGTGGTGTAGTATCAGACAAATTCACTTTCTGATGCTAAGCTTTTAGGGAGAAGCAGAAGGTTCCCTGCCACTCTCTTGAGTAGATACTGATTGAGCAGTCACTAGAGTTAGTATTCTTGCAGAACTAGACAGTCAGTCCCACTTCACAGAGCAAACAGGCTCTGCTTCTGAAACAGGTCTTTTCACCATAAGTTTGCACCTTAAAAAGATGGTACTTCCTTAAGTGCAGTTAAATTTGATGCCCTGAGCTTGTTATAGTCCCAGTCACACCTTCAACTGGCTTCTCCCCAAAAAGCACCATACTGATGTCGCCGGCAGGCACTGCTGTCAATTTAATTAATACTTTTTGACTACACAATCTTCAAAAACGTAGCTCTCAATTTAACCGAAAAACTTGCCATGATGCCAAAAATTAACATATTCTACTGCCTTCACTCTTCCAACAACCGTATTTGAATAACGGCCAAATACAGAACACTCTCGGGTAGGTACCTCAGGAATACACAGATACATTAAGAGCTGGGTGTGGTTTAAAAAAAAAAAGTACAGTCAACTAAAACACAAGACAGAGTGTGGCGAATGCCAAAAGTTAGAGTCAAAGGCTGTGGATATTCAGTAAAGATGGAGAACATTCTCACTTCTGTTTCACCCACTGCAGTAATAATCTGTTTCCAAAGACTTGCTCTGTCCCTTACCACCCACCACTCCAGGACTCATTTCTCTCCTGTCCCACATCCATCCCAGCACAGACATCAGTTTCTCTGAGCCATCAATTTCTTAACCTTTTTGTCTCTTTACTAGTCTACTCTGCAAATTCCAAACTAGAGAACATTCCAAACTTCCAGTGCCTCTGTTCCTAAAAACAGGTATTCATTTTATTTTCATTGAAGTACAGTTGATGTACAACGTAAGTTACAGATATACAATATAGTGATTCACAATTTTAAAGGTTATACTCTATTTATAGTTATTGTAAAATATGGGCTAAATTCCTTGTGTTGTACGGTATATCTTTATAGCTTATTTTATACATAATAGTTTGTACCTCTTAATCCCTTACCCCTATATTGTCCTCCCCTCTTCCCTCTTCCCACTGGTAATTACTAGTTTGTTTTCTTTATCTGTGAGTCTTTTTTGTTTGTTTGTTATATTCACTAGTTTGTTTTATAAAAATAGGTATTCTTGATGGAGAACCACACAAAATTGTAGAGAATGATGCCACTGTTACAAAGTTAAGATGTCTGATCTCAAAGAGGCCTTTAGGACAACTTGTTAATTCTTTTATTTTCTTCAGCGATTCTCCCTCTCTTGTTCTCTTCAGCAAATATCCAGACCCTGCAATATTCTCTGTCAATCTACTATTCAACCCCTACTCCTCACCCTCAGCAGAGGTTGCCTGAAAAACACAGACAGAAAATCAAGGTCATAGAGTATGAACTCCCTCAGTTTCTAATTCTCATACTTGCTTCCTAAAGCGTTTTTTTTTTTTTTTTTCCCTTCCTACTTCCCTATTCAGGCCTGGTTTCCCCATCAGTGCTCTAGAGCTCAACCAGCCCCCTCCAAGACTGTCCTTCAGCAATTTTTAGTCCTTTTCATCTTCTATTGGTTCTCCTCCACTACCTCTTTCCTCTCAGCCTGCAAACCTGTGCCAGTCTCTCTTTCTTTGCAAATAACCCTTCCATACCTTGTGTGCCACTCTCTCTTTTGACTTCACTTCATTGATATGTGTAATCATTGCTTTTTTCAGATTACGAAGGTTCGCTGTAGAATATTTGAAAGTTTCAGAAATGTGTAACTAAATAAAATTTGTCCAAAAGTGATCATTTTAGTTAACTCTTTAACATATTGATGTATTCCATCTAGTATTTTGTTCTGCGCATTTGTATGTCTGGGTTGTTTTATTTTGTGATACAAATTTTTTTAATTGAAGTATACTTAGTTACAATGTGTCAATTTCTGGTGTACAGCACAATGTTCCAGTCATGCATATACATACATATATTGTTTTCATAATATTTTTCATTAAAGGTTATTATAAGGTATTGAATATAGTTCCCTGTGCTGTACAGAAGAAATCCGGCTTTTATCTATTTTTATATATAGTGGCTAACATTTGTAAATCTCAAATTCTCAAATTTATCCCTTCCCACCTTCTTTCCCTTCGGTAACCGTAAGATTGTTTACTATGTCTGCGAGTCTGTTTCTGTTTCATAAATGAGTCTGTGTCCTCTTTTTTCTTTTTCCTTTTTTTTCAGATTCTATGTATGAGTGATATCATATCGTATTTTTCTTTCTCTTTCTGGCTTACTTCACACAGATTGATGATCTCCAGGTCCATCCATGTTGCTGCAAATGGCATTATTTTATTCTGTTTATGGATGAGTAGTATTCCATTATATAAATATACCACAACTTCTTTATCCAGTCATCTGTATTTTGTGACACAGTTTAACTTAAGTTTAATGTAGCTTAAGTCCTAATGTTTTTGCCTTATACAAGAATATTATCTTTGTCAACAAATGTTTCTTGGAAAATAATTTTAATGGCAGCATGTTAGTCAATTTCTTGCTGTAGAAAACATTTTCTACCACACTGTGGCATTGAGAAAAATTTTATAATATTTGTCAGTTCAGTAGGCAAATAAACATATGTGTATGAATTTGACTTTTGGAAATTTAGATATTATTTTATCTATGGCCATTTTATCTTCTTTTATGAAATATCTGTTGATGTTTTTGCCAGGTTTCCATTTATTTAGAAGACTGTTTAGAGCATTAGCCCTTTTTCACATGTGTACCAATAATTTTCCCACTTTGTTATATGCCTTTTAATTTATGGTGTTATTTTAAATTTAAATTATCACATTTCTTTCAGATTTATTCTGTTGCTTTGATGCACTTTAAATCATCTCCCCTTTTAAAAATCTACATAATTTTCTTTCCCATAGAGACTTCAGTTGTTTACATTTAACTCTTTCACATACCTGTAATTTATTTGAGGCTACAGTATGAAGTGAAAACCCAATTTCACTTGATATTTTTCATAATATAGGTAACAGTGATGTCAGTAGCATTTATTAAATCATCATTCTTGTCCCTCTGATTTACGATGTCATCTTTGTCATATATTCTATTTGCCATCTTGTTGACCCTTTCTTGTCCTTCTGCTGCTTAGCTCTGGACCCCAAGCTGGCTGACCTTCATAGACTTTTCCCACATCCCCATGTGAACAGGTAGAAAGCACTGAGGGAAGGAGCTAAGGTGTTTCTCCTCGCTCTCTGCTTCAGGTGGTATCCTGGGCAGAGGTCGCACTTCCTCTCAGGCACTCTGTCCCATGATTCTACTTCATCCCTAGTTGACCCAGCCCCTGAGCCCTGGGAACTCCATGCCCTCCCTTTGCTCCTCCAGCCTAAAGGTATAGCAGCTGCAGCTGTATTTTCATCTTTCAGTGGCTTCTCAGTCTCTTCTCTCATCTGTGTAACTCATTACACAAGTTAGTTTCCCTCTGCTTTAGGCATTCAGTTTAATTTCAGTGTTCCTGTTTGGAACCTAACTGATAAAGCTGTCATTGCTATTCATTGATGCATGTGTACCAGGGCTACAATTTTAATCATTGTAACTTTTATAAAATATTTTAATTTTACTTGTCTTGAAAAAATGCTATTACCTAATTATGTTTTAGGAAAACTAATTTTTCCAAGTGAACTTTAAAATTATTTTGTCACTCTATCCTATTGACATGCTTAAAGATACACTCATGTGAGTAAACAAAAATGTCTATGAAATGTTTATGGAAGGCTTGTTTGTTCTAGTAAAAAGAAAACTGAAAACAACCAATGTTAAATTTATGATATAGTTATACAATGCGATACTCTAGGTCCTTAAAAAGAATGTGTAACATACACTGCTATAGGAGAATAAGTAGCTATAATTACTTTTCAAAATGCTTTGGGAGTGCCTGCTAAAACTAAAGTATGAATATCCGATCACCTGGCTGTCCCACTTCTAGGTGTGCACCCAGCAGAAGTGTGTGCATAGGTTCACAGACAGAGATGTAAAGAATGTCCCCACAGCTCTATTCATAATATTTCCTGTCTGGGAACAACCCAAATATCCACTAAAAGAGGAATGTACAAATTGTATTACATTCATGTAATGTAATATGGCAATGAAAAGCCAAATTACTGAATGACTCAAATATAATGTTGACTGTAAGAGACCAGATACTATAATAACATCCTGCTTGATTCCATTTGTATAAAGTTCAAAAAATAGGTAACATTAATCAATTCTGAAACAAGTGACAGTAGTGTTTACCTTTGGGGAATTATGGTTGGAAAGGGACATGAGGGAGGAATGATTTCTGCACTCTTTTGTATGTATGATAAATTTCAATTTTAGAAGCTTAAGAATGTATAAGGTAGATTCCATATGTATTGATGTAGAAAGATATCCAAGTTATGCTGCTAAGTTAAATTAAATAGTTGTTGGAGTGTACATAAAGAAAGAGTCCATATGTGTTAAAAAAAAGAAAGACTATTATATATACGTGTGTGTATGTGTGTATAAGTATATATTCATGTGTGAATACAAACACACATATACACACACACACACACATACAAGAGAAAATAAGATAATGGAAGATTGGTTTGATTTTTTTCCCCACAAACATGAAGCATTTTTATAATAAAAATTTATTAATAAAAAATCAATGAAATAGACGTAGCACTGAAACTGTAAGTTAATTTAGGAAAATAATTCTGTCTGATAATATTGTTTTCCTAGCCAGAAATAAGGTACACTCACCATGTGTTCATCTCTTTTTTTTATACCCTCCAGTCAAGATTTTTAACTTTCTTCCATAAGCCCTGCATGAGTCTTGGGAGGTTATTCCTGTGTGTTACTCATTTATCATTGCTGTTATTAATTAAATTGTTTACTAACAAAGTTTCTCAAAAGAGAAGTCTAACCTTCTATTTCCTTGTTTCCCTTTCATTTCTAACCTGCTCAACCCTAATGAAGCCGTTCTGGCAGAGATTCTTAGTTGCGAAGTACAACAGATGGCTTCCATTTTTCAGCATGATACTTTTAGACAGTTATTAATTCATTAATTCAATAAATATTTGTTAATCACTCGGTGTATGCTAGACACAGTGCCATACACTGTAGGTTCAGAGGAAACATAAGCCCTACCCTCAAATTGCTTGTACCTTAATGGAGCAAACAGTAGATGGGCACTTACCACCCACTGTGGAGTGTGCTGAAGGAGAGATAAGCACAAGATCCTGTGGGCAAGCATCGAAGGGCACCTATCCAGGTTTGTGTTATTGGAAACCACTAATTGTATAAGATGTTGTATAAGTTGAAACCTAACTCTTATGAAGTCAGGACAAGAATGATGAATATGCTAGACCTACTTAAGATTATTTTATAACCTTCGGAAGGTCAGAATTAAGAGAAAGAACAGTGTATTTCAGCAAATTTAAGGAAATGCTACTAATTCCAGTACGGCTGAATTCTAGAACTTGGGGTAGGTAACTGTAGAAAGTTAGACTAAAACAGAAAGCAGAAGGCAGGTCATAAGGCCTTTAGTGGCATTCTAAGGAGTTTGGAGGTCGGTGACAAACCACTAAAGATATTAAAAATAGGAGCTGATATGATCAAATTTGCACTTTAGAAAATGGAATTAAGCTGCAGTATAAAGAGCAGATTAGAGTGGCGGAGGTACTGAAAGCAAGGACCTCCTACTTGTTTTATAATCTGGACAGCAGAAATGAAGGGAGGTAATAAGATTCCAGAAATCGAGTAAGTGAAAGTAAGAAGACAGGGGAATTAACTGGATGTAGGAGGTTAAGGGTTGAAGGGAGTCAAGGATGAACACAAGGTTAGGAGGAAGATCTGGAGACTGTAATGTCACATAGGCCAAAGCGGGGAGGGGAGAGAAGGAAGGAGCATTTTGAGAAGAAAAAGTGGACCAAAGTTTAAAGTGCAGTGATGGAGGCAAGTAAATAGAGACTTCCTTAGCATCAAACTCTCTTAATAAATACAGGTTCATTGGTGTTCTAGAAACAAAAGCCAGATTACATTAGGCTGAGGACTGAATGAAAGTTGAGAAAAATGAAGTCATTGAATGTAGAAAGAGAAAGATAATAAAGATAGATGGGGGATGAAGGATGGCTGGTGATAAAAAAAAATAGTAGAGACCTGACCACATAAATGCTGACGGGGAGAAACCTTGTAGATATTAAAGAGAAAAGATAGGTGAGTGTAGAGTCCAAGATGAAGTGGGAAAAGATGGCTCCCATACACAGGAGCAGAAAGATCCTGGATCAGAAGGCGGAGCACCTACTCCACTGTGACTGGACGGAAGGGAGGCAAGAGAAGGCAGCATGAGCTGGGAGGTGTGCAAATCCGGTGCGAGGAGTTTGGGAAAAGTTCCCTTTGATATTGTCTATTTCCTCTGTCCATTGTCTGCTTTGAGTGAAAAGTGAGACAGAGAGATCAAAGGTTTGAGGAGACAGAAAAGTTGAAAAAACGACTGTGGAAATTAAAAGGGGGAATCAGTTAGAGAAACTCAGAAAATGCTCCAGGCAGATTTCAGGACCCAGCTCTTGTGGAAACTGTTAATTTGTCAGACCATCAGGCTGCTGTTTGTGCTAATCTTCTCCAGCAGTACTTAGTAGCCCAGGAGGGAGAGTGGAGAAAGTGGGCAATGAAATTGGCTGAAACTTGGGCTTTGCCGGTGGGTACAAGGGAAGGGAAAGTGGCGAGAGTTAAGAGAAATGGCAAGAAAGAGGTTAAAATGCTGGACAGAGATGGAAGTGAAGAAAGGAGGGGACCTTGGATAAAAATAAAGGGAGCCAGAAATTGTTGATCTCTATGAGGTTGTGGAATAATGGTGAGGAGAACCAGAAGGATAAGAATTTGTGGTAGAGGAGCAAATCGTGAATATTTCAGAAATGCAGCCATGGCTGATGAAGCATGGTCTGAGTTAGGGGCATGGAAGTGGTGGTCTGAGATGGAATGGAGGTGAAGTCATTGGTATGGAAAAAAAGAAGCTAACAAGAGGCTAGGGTGTTCTCTGAAAGACCCAGTGATCACTGTGGTTACCCCCAGATGATGACAAAATAGGAGTAGAAAGAAAGATGCATAAGGGGCCAAAATATCTAATGAATGAAAGGCGGTGACTGGAAAGTTTATGAGAGCAGAATGTATACTGTGAACCTCCAAGGAGGAGAGAGATAGAGACTCATAAAGAGTCTGGATGTGGCATTGGCTCAGGAGAATGTTGAGCTTACACCCGCCTCCCCAGCTTGATGTGAGAAAATAGGTGGTACCCATTTAAGAGAAGCCAGTTTTCAGTGAAGGTCAGGGAGTGGGATCAATAGTCTCTGCAGACGGTAAGGATGCAGGAAAGGCAGATGACAGGGGATAGGCACGGCAGAGGGTAGTATGGAAGGGTCTGGAAACTGGTGGAGGGGTGTGGTGGGGTAGAGGCGCCGTGGGATTCATCGACTCTAATTGCGAGCATTTCATGCCTAAACGATCGTCATAAACTCCTGGCTGACCACTCTGCTTCCAGCTTTGCTCTTTGAAATTCATTTTCCCTGAAGCATCTGGATTAGATTATATAAAATGTAGTTCTAATCCTGTCATGCATTTCTCTGATTAAAATCCTCCACTGTTTTCCTCCAATCTCTAGTGCTAATTGCAAACTCCTAAAATTAGCTCTGTATACAAGTCTCTACAGTTGTCTGGCTTCTGTCCATCCTCTCAGCCTTATCTCCTCAGAGGCCCTCACATGTACCCTGTCCCTCGGTTATAATGAACTACATGAAACTTCCCCAAACTCCACATACTCTAAGTGGAGATACGGTAAAAATAAAATTCCAGGTAGAATAAACAGTCTGAGGAGAGATACAGAGATGAGGGCATTGAGAAATGTCAAGAGATACAATTTAACTGGACTCCAAAATATAATTAGACAGTAAGACATGAAAAATAAGGACTGCTCATAGCTATGATTCTCGAGTAAAGTCCTGCCTCTTTGAAATGTATTAGAATATAGACGCTTTTAATTTTTCTCCAGCAATTTAATTTTATGCACCTGCCAGGCTAAATATTTTTGATTAAGATACACTTGTCTGATGCTGCTATTAATAATTACTGTACACATGACCTTTTCTTCATCTTTCCAATTTTTATATAGTCAAACTTTTTGATAATGAGAGGCATGTTGCTTAAGAGGTACTCTTCACAGCATGTAACTCGTAACAGACACCTTGCAAAAATGTGTGTGAGTTTGTATATTTTTCAAAGATAATGAGGAGAAAGATTTAAAATCTGTTCAAACGTTTTCTGGCAAAATGTGCATGAATCGTGCCAAAAGGAATTGCATTTTGCATGCCTTCAATCTGTTTTTGAAATATTTGTAGATACAGGCAACATCTGTTCCACTGGACAGAGATATACTGCAGGTGCTAATAACTTTGGAAAGCCCTGATTTTAAAAGTTTGTACTTGCAAATTAAATATTTTTAAACAGATACGTGCTGAAGTTCTCTAAGTAAACTTTAAAATTTTGTTTATTCATAGAAATTATCGAGAAAATATTTTACATAATAAACCAAAATCTAAAACTTAGGGAATTTTCTGAATGATTTAATCATGTGTTAAATACACCTACTGGCAAAATATAAAATTGCAACCCAGCTCTATTCAGCATAGATGGTGGGAGGTGAGGCAGAGAACTGAGGGAACACTAGAAATGTGTAAAAGAGATTTCAATATTGGGCAAAAGCAAAAGCTGTATAGTCTTGAGAGAACATGACTGTGAGTTAAAAAAAATCCACATGTAAAGAAAATGATGAAAAAGTATTACCGAACTACAAAAAAAAAAAAAAAAAAGGAGGGAATGATTTGGTGGAAATTTCTGCTCTCACAGCACACATAAAGGCTGGATCTGGTTTAGGATTAGTAAATTCTCTAACTGCTGATGCACCAGCAGTGACCAGATTTGTCAACTGGAGTAAT
This sequence comes from Camelus dromedarius, assembly GCF_036321535.1. Lineage (NCBI taxonomy): Eukaryota > Metazoa > Chordata > Mammalia > Artiodactyla > Camelidae > Camelus > Camelus dromedarius. Next base: position 53,357,240 of record NC_087439.1, read on the forward strand.
AGTGTTTCAGGACAGTATAAGTATGAATTAAAATAGCTGAAAATAAGATTCACTTTATAAAAATCTATTTTGCAGTAAATTACATGAAATGGTAGACATCTCTTCTTACGGTTACAGAAGGAATGTCTTTGACAGTGTGCTGATTGTCATTATACAGCATCTTTCAAATTTCAGGAAGTCTTACATTAATAGATTGTGAAATCCATTTGAATCAAATCATAACATTTTTTAAGTGAAAAATAATGGAAAATATGACATCGTATCACAGAGAGTAGGGGTAAGAATTGTTAAAATCTTGTTTCGAATGTGTGTGTATGAAAAAGATATGAAATATATTTCCTATTGTAGATCACAGTCTTAAAAAAAAAAAAAAGGCTTGAAACCCATTATCAAAGGGAATGCCTCCATGGAAGCTCTTTGTAGGCTGACCTAGTTGCACTTCGATCTTAGAAGCAGATCTAAATCAGAGAAGATCCTGGGTCAGATAAAGTCTTGGGCATTACAGACTCCTCTGAGGGCCGGAAGTACCAGATGCCAGGAAACATTCTAAGGGAGGTGACAGAGAGTTAAGTGGGGATCGCAACACTTACCTACTCCTACCTAGCAACTGAAGGAGTCCAGGCTGAGCTTCGGAGGAAGAAGCGTACATCTATGCTACTCCATGAAACATTCACCCCATTTCTTCAGAGTACATAAAGAAATAATAACAAGGGAATACACAGCTGGTTTTATAATTAACAAGGAAAGCGTGCCTTATTTACTATTATCGTCATGGAATCAGTATTCCAGGGTCCATGGGTATTGGTCACACAGATACTAAATATTTCATGTGATTTAGGGATTCACATGCCTAAAGCAGGAAACAAAACCCTGCATATCTAATGAGTTGAAAAGTTGTTGTTGTGTATGTGAATGATAAATATAGTAATACTTTTATCTAGCCTGATCAGAAAATGAGGTGTTGAAAGACTGGTAAGGAGGTTGATCTAGGGAGGAGAACTAGGAGGCTAGTTGGTTTGGAACTAAGTTAGGAGGGACACAATTTTCACTGCACATGCTTTTGCAACTCTTGAATTTTAAATCATGTGCATTTTACCAGTCTTAAAAAAAAAATCATTATTTGGTGGGGGAAGGGTATAGCTCAGTAGTAGAGTGCATGCTTAGCATTCAAAAGATCCTGAGTTCAATCCCCAGTACCTCCATCAAAAAATAAATAAATGAATAAACTGAATTACCTCTCCCTTCAAAAACATTATTATTTGCATTTAGGAAAATAAACATCAAACATCAGTGAAATTTTCATATAAACAAAATTAGCTCTGTATGGGACACCTTATTTGTTGTTCAGCCAATAGCCATCTCCTCGATCTTTTTTGTTAAAAATCCCTGATTTTTTCCTGGTGGTAACATCCAAGCCCCAGAAGGTGAATCAAGATTAAACTATATCAAGCTGGTGATGATAGGAAAAACCAGACCAGAGAAGGGTGCTGCTTCAAACTTAGAAGCATGGATAGCTGGCCCAAAAGAGGGAGCTGAGGCAATTATTATGGTGTAAATATACCTTCCACCTTCCCCTCTGTGCTAAGTCATAAGCGAAAAAGTATTTGTCAATGACTGACACAATAAACATGATCACGTACATACACACACACTCACCCCTCTAAAAGCAGGCAGTGATCATCAAACTTAGCTTTCACAAAAAGGTCTTCTCAAATACACAGATATGAACAGTATCAAAAAAATCACAAAACATTTGAAGGAAAACCATTATGAAAGAAAGCAACAAATAATTTAAAGAAACAAATATTTTCAGGGGGATTTGAAAGGCTATCTCAGCAATGAAAATAACAGACTGAATTATAAATTTTGAAATTAAAAAAATATGTGGTCATTAGTACAAAAAAAAAAAAAGAAGAATTGTTGGACTATATAGTAGAATGATAATACCTGAAAAGTAAATTAGAGAGCTAGACTATTAGGGCAATGGCTTCTTCTCCTACAGTTCAGCACAGAGACAAACAGACTTGGACAAAGGTAAGAAACATGGAAGAAAGATCCAGAAGGTCCAACATTCACCCAGTGTGAGTTTCTAAAAGGACTGATATGAGGAAACAGTCAAAAACAAAATAGGGTAAGGGATGCTCAAAGCTTAAGAAATATAGTTTTCTGTTTAAAAGGGATCTCCCAGGTCTAAGCAGGATAAATAAAAAGAACAACTACCTAGAAACACTTGGGAAAATGCAAAAGAGAAAAGATAATTTTAAGATCCTTAAAACTTCAAGTGACTGAAGCAAAAAATATAATTAAAAAGGAATGAGATTAAGATGATAGACTTCTCTTTGGTAAAAATGGATATTAAAAGATAATGGAACAATTCTGAAAAGTTCTAAAGGGGAAAAATGTAAGAAATTACAAGTTTATGCCAAAAATCATTCATATTAGAAAAAATATTGAAACAATAGATGGCAAGGAAAATGTATAGAAAATAAGGAATTTTGATATGTATAAACTTTTTAAAAATTATGGCAAGAACAGACATAGCAGTTAAGAATAATATAAATGGGATGTGGGCTTCTATTTATTGAAAGTCAGATTTTCAAATTAAGTAAAAACAAACAAAATCTATATCTAAATGCATGATATTTACAAAAGATTTATCTAAAGTAATATGATATGATATGTAATATGATACATAATTTGAAAAGAAAAATAATGAAGAAAAATACATCATAAAACTGCTAACAATAAGGAAGCAGATATAAAAATGTCAGCATCAGACAAAATAGAAATCAAGACAAAGCATGAAAAGGAAAAAGAATGATACATAGAGATGAAAGGAACAATGTAAAAATATATACTCTTTATCCTTTATGTTCTTAACAGCAGAAATAGGTAAAATGGAGAGAAATACAAGAGAAATTAATACATGCCCATAGTCAGAGATTTTAATAGATCTTGCTTATAAATTGACAGATCAAGTAAACTAAAAATAAAGTTAGAATTCAATAGCACAGACAACTTTCAAAATAGGTTTTATAAATAATGAATATATCAGGAACTTTATATCCAAGGGACCACTCATTAAAAATGATCAGTTTTTTAATCCACAAAAAAAATCTCAACAGGCAAAATTCTCTCATCTCAAAGCAGTAAAATCACAAAGCTGCTCAGGTTTATGAAGTGTTTACTATGGTTGCCAGACTTGTTCTAAGCTAAGGTTGCCAGATTTAGCAAATAAAAGTACAAGATGTCCAGTTAAATTGGAATTTAATATATCCAAGGATTATTTTTATAGACCTTAGAAATTATAGAAAATTTTAGAGATAATAAACTTTAGAGATAATAAAAGCATTGGGGGGAAAATTTATGTGTCCTTCTAAGATAATTTTATAACTTTTATACCTAAACTAGACAAGCATGGCATAAAAAGTCAAACCATAGGCCAAGTTTACTTTTAAGTATAGCTACAAAACTTCTAAATAAAAAATTAATAGATTAAATGCAGCAGTGTGTTAAAAGTTGCTTGATACCGGAAATACAAGGAAGATGCAACACTATGAAATGTAATATAATTTATTTTTTTAAAGATTAAAGAGAAAAAACACAAAATCATATCAAAAAATTCAAAAATCCCATTTATTAAAAGCTATACCTATTTATGATATTTTTTATTTGACAAATATGTAATACAAAGGGAACTTTCCTAACTTGATGAGGCGTAACTATCTAAACATCAGCAATGGAAAATTAGAAAATATAAAGAAAAAAAGGCCTAGCCATAATGGAAAATGGCAAAAACAATTAAAGAAAATATCTAGGAATAAAACTAATGCAAATGTGTAATATCTACAGTAAAAACACTACCATAGAAGATATAATTAAATATGGAAACATACCCTATTCTTAACAATAAATTACAAAATAAATGCAATCACAATTCAAAGCCTGACAAGATTTTTTAAATGAAACTGGACAGTCCAGTTCTCAGAAAAAAAGCAAAAATAGCCAATAATTTTTATCAAAAGAGGGAAAAAGATGGAGAATTTATACTATCAAATTTCAAAATATGCTCTAAAAATATAGCAATTAGCATTGTATCACAGTAATACATTAATATACATAAAGAAATGGAAGAGAACAGAATCCACAGTGAGGGGTAATTATGAACCATTGAGAAAAAGACTGAACAAATGGAAGCCAAAAAAAAAAATTGTTAGATTCCTAAATTAGTGCCAAGACAAAAACAACATGAATTCTAGGAAGATTAAAGATATAAATGTCTATTTGCAGCAACATGGATGGACCTAGAGATTATCATCCTAAGTGAAGTAAGTCAGAAAAGAAAAAGACAAGTACCATATGATTTCATTTATATGTGGAATCTAAAAACATGACACAAATGAACTTATTTACAAAACAGACACAGCCTCACAGACATAGAAAACAAACTTATGGTTACCAATGGGAAAGGGGAGGGGAGGGATAAATTTGAAGTTCAAGATTTACAGATACTAATTACTATATATAAAATAGATAAACAACAAGGCCCTACCCTATATAGCACAGGGAATTGCATTCAATATCTTGTAATAATCTATAATGAAAAAGAAAATATATATATATATGAATCACTGTGCTGTACACCAGAAACTTAACAGAACATTGTAAATCGACTAAACTTCAATTTAAAAAATTCAAAAAACGTAAATGTCTAAAATAGAACTATAAAAGCATTCAAAAATATATTTGTAATCTTGGAGTACAGAAGAACTTTGAAAGATATAAAGTACATATGGCATAAAAGAAACTATTGGTGAATTTGATCTTAACACTTAAAACATGTACATGAAAAGAGAATAATATTCCTCCCAATATTATTAATTTTCACCATTAAGAAATGTAGAATCTTCAGAAGAAATGGCTCAAAACCAAGGAAGTTAAAGAACTAACAAATGTTCAAGGCCTACTAAGTGATTGACTCCATGCTGGAGGCTTGACAGACTATTCCATTTAATCTCAGGGAATCTTCATCAAACCTAAAAAGGTATGTTACTATCATCATGTTGCTGAAGAAAACACTTGCCTTTAGTCACATATCAAGCAGTTGGCTGGAGTGGAATTCTAACCCAACGCATTTAGCACCATCTTGACTCTCTGCTAAATAAGAAAACATATGGAATTATACAGAAAATTGCATCACTGAATAGCCTTGACAAGTAGTGTATCAATTAGGATTGGTACACTAAGATAGAAATAAGCAATTAAAATGTGCTCAGAGAAAACGGTTATTTAGTATGTTGTGTGGAAAGGACAAAGGATGAGAAGAAGGAAGCAGAAGACTCATTAAGAGGCCACTGAAACGTTTAGTAAAACACTGTGAGAGCCTGGACTGGTCAGTCTTCCAAGGCATGAATCTGTCAAATGTTACAAAGTGCTAACTCACAGCACATAGAGCCAGATTCAGCTGTAAAAAAAATTATTTCAGTCTACTTCCAAGGTTTTAACCCGGTGGCTGGTGTGCTGACAGCATTGATACTGTTTGTTAGTAAAGAGGAGTGGTGGCCAACTAAAAATGTGACCTAAGACTGCCTCTTGTGAGATCATGTAAATTGTCACTCATCTCCATAAACTTCCCTTCTGAATACTAGGTGCAGTGATTTTGTGTCTTGGGAAGTTCCCAGACCATTAAGTAGAGACAGTAGAAAGCTTATGAAAGGGGTTCTCTGAGAGAAATTTGGGGTCTTCTGAGGGTTTCTTGATTTCAAAAAGACAGAATCTATTTAAAGAATGTAAGATCCTGTTATTCAAGTTAGCAGATAATGGGAAGATTTCTTCAGTGTGTTTTTTTTTTTTCTATTGATAGGAATAATTCTGAAGTATTTGTACTTCATTTATTTAAAACAATTTTGTCAATCCCTATTCTGTGTCAGTCTACTAGGTTAACACCACCCATCCTGAAGTCTTCGAATCCACTAGGTCCCTTTAAAGTCCTGCACTGGTTTAAGACAGTAGTGAGCTTTGCAATGAATATAGCCATTCAAATTACAGGATTGGGGGCACCTAGAGTATGGTCTTGGCCCAGCATGCCAACTAAAATATGAAACCTTGCCTAGTAATCTCTCCCCTATATGCCCAATTTATGTGACTCAATGTCTGCCTCAATTTTCATTTGCTTTCATCCGGTAAAACTGGCACCACCCATCTAGCCTGAGCCTGACGAGTACATGGTTCTTTCCAGCCTCTTAGAGGGCTTAGTTCTGCATCTGTACCCACAAGTGGCAGTTAGGTTGACTTTAACATGAACTAACAACCTGGAATCCAAGTACTGCTGATCCCCAACTGTTTCAATGTTTGCTAAGCTCCCATGGTCAATGAGACTTAGACTGATAGTCCACATCTTTGAAAAAGAACATCCTTCAAAGTGTGAACAATTCCCCATGAATAAATTAGGGAGAAAATAAAAACCATGGCCTGAATTGAACAAAAAGGGAAAATTAAAATGTTGCTGTTTGGTTATTATGGTACATAGTATCACCAGTAAACAATTGAAAATGTTTATTTTGATGGGCAGTTAAAAATATTTTCCTTCAATGTATATTGTTTGTTATGGCCAATAAAATTCTTAGCTGTTCCCACTTTGAACATTTGAGTTAGAATGTAACATTTGGGAGTAAATATCATTTTGGCCAGATGAAGACTGCTGTCTTGTGTAAGCTGAAATAGTCAGTTTTCCCCAGGAAAAAAAATGGAAAGTAAATGTAAAGCAATGTGCCAATTTATTTGTGAGACTTAAGCCATCTAAAAAAAGTGAGAAAAGAATGACTTTAAGCTTTTCTCCTCCAATAAAAAAACCTATAAACTAGAGATTCCTTTTTTTTCCTTTTTGAAAATACAGTCTAGTGCCTTGAGTGGTTTCTTTCTCAGCATATAATTGATTCTCAGAATGACATTCACTTTAAGTGTGGACATTTGTGCCTTTGGGACAGAAGCTGTTGTTTCTACCTTTGTCATTGTGTACAACAGTTATAGTAGGAGAACTATTTTCTCCCCAAATTGCCACTTAAGAGACCTAGAAAACTAACCAAAGTCATTTGGTATGTTTATAAAGACAAAACAATCTTTCTGCCATAAACAAAGTGGAGGAAAAAGACAACTGAACTAATGTTATCTTTATCACTGGGAATATACCACAAGTCATTAAAAATAGAGGCATGTAAAATATTTAAGGATACAGTTAAAATGGTAGTGTATTGAAATATTTGAAAAGGATCTAAAAATTAGGAAAGATTTTTTCAGACCAGCAAAAAATGATGAAACTTAAAAAAAAAAAGACTACAGACTACAGATATAAAAACTTTTTCAGTGTATTTTCTTATCTCTTTCCTTTTTGAGAAAAGAACTTGCATGAAAGATGGAATAAAATGTGCCTCACATGCCCAGTGAATACTGGAACAGATAGATGCATTTGTGACTAAGTAACTTTTTCTCTTAGCTATGGTAATAAATCATCATTGTTATTTACAATTGATTCATAATTCTAATGAGCAAAAATGATGTATTTATCCAGCTAGAGATAAAAATTCAAAATCATATAACTTGAGTGAACCATCTGTGAACTATATAAACATCACAGCTGGAAAAAATCAGAAACTAAGGATCAGTTAAGTGTTAATTTAAGTATAAATATATATATATATAGTGTTGTACATATATTTATTTCTTTTTCTTCCCCAGGGCTTGTAGATGGATTTAGTGATTATAAAATGAATATGACTAAGAATGACCTAAATTAACAAGTATATTACAATGAAATATATTTTTAAGCAGTAAATTACTACAGTGTTCTGATGAGAATGTGTACCATTTTACTTCAAATTGACCTTCCAGTAACCACAAAATTTGTTACTATTATATTTGTTTAACAACCTACAAATAGTAAAGTATTGTTATTTTTATTAATTATTAATATTTTACCAAATTTCTTGCTAGAAGTTAGAATTCTAATGTATACACTAAAGTTTATTTTAAATTGTCCCCTAGTATTGTACTACATTTTTATCAGTATTCCAAATCCTCAGAAACTTCCAAGTTCAGTCTTTTAAACCTGAAATTTATTTACCTAAGTACCTGGAAAAAATGAGAAAGAAAAAAAGGCTGTTATTATGTTGGCCAATGAACCAGAATTTTTACACAACTTAAAAATATAATTTATAAGAGATTTGTTTAGAATGTTGGCCTTCCTATAATCAAAAAAGATAATGCCTCAAATTGTTATAGCTTTCTTTCAGAATATTCTCAGGGGATTGTTATATGGTTAAATATACTTTTCTATGCAAAAAAAAATAATGTGTTAAACTTTAACCTAAATATATGAGGCGTTTAGATGTAACAATACCATCCACAAAAGAATGCACTATAAATTTCCTAAAAACATTTTTCCTATTGCATTTCTAATTCAACCTGAAAAAAGATCAATTTGCACACAATTTTTAGAAGTTCAGCTATTCAATAATGTATCATAAATCTCTATTTTTCTCACATCATGCTCACAAAATGAGTATGAGCCATTATCTCCCTTCTCTGCATACAAGAATATGGAAATCCAAAGAGGTCATGCCTTTGCCTCATCATTTAGATACAAAACAGGTTCATTGTCCATGTTTCCTAGTTTACTGATATTTTCATTTCAAAGAAGTTCATATTCAGAGTTTCATACCTGAAATAACCATAGTCTGGAAAAAAGTTTTAAGTTAAAAATTAAAAGGCAAATAACCTTTAACATTGGTCTTATACTTCTGATGACCACTATCATCAAGTGAATATCATTTTCATAGGGACATGGAATAGTTTATAAGCTGGCAGATATTTTTGGTTGAGAGAAAAATATTTTAAACCTATAAACAAAGTTTATATGTTTTACTCAAAGTTTTTGTCTCTCTAGATTATTTTTAATAATGAAGTTTAAAGTACAGAACTGAACCCTACATAATGTTTGACAAGGTAAAAATCTCCTTATATGTGAATCTACGAGGAAGGGTTGTGTTTGTGTAAGCTAAACTTATCCTTTTCAACAAAAAAAAAGAGAGAGAGAGAGACAAGTTTGAGTCAATTTTGAGGAAGCGTGTAAAGGAAAATGTTTGCAGAGGCTAAGCAGGTATACATATGTGAATGGGCTGGCTGAATGCAAAGTAACTAGAATATGTAAATAGGGCATATAAAGAAAAACAAATGCCTAGCCCAACTATAAGCAATCAAGCACAAAAATTTCAAAATCCTGTGATAGTCATTGACTACTCCAAAGGCTCTCTAACTAGAAGCCACCAGTTTGCAACCCTTGCTTAGGTAAAATTTAGAAAACAAGTCACCTTGGAGCTTTTAAGCTTTGTTTTGAGAGTCAGTTGAACCAGCCTCTCCTATTTTACAAATTCCAATTTTGCATCAGTTACTTCTGGAGAAGAATATAGAAGAATATAAAACTATTTTTTGGTTTGACAAAGGCTGCTGCTCCTAATAACCTCTTGAAATGCAGGACATCACAGAGAGAAGGGAGAAATTTTTCCTAGCAGTAGAGAAAGCTACTAGAAAGAAAGACATTTCAACCTAACTTCTTCTCTGTGCTCAGGACTTGAGCTGGCCTAACTGGGGGTCAGACAACACCAATGACTGCAAAGAGGACCTTGCCATGCTGTGAGGGAGAATCCAAAAGCCAGGACACTAGAAGCCCCTTCAAGCTTTTTGCCTCATCATTGACGTCCAAAACAAATGTTTTGTGCATGAATGTGACTGAAAAAGCTACAACCTGGATGCCAGGTACAGGAATTGACCAAAGATTTCATGACTGAATGAAAACAGATAGTCTTTGCTCAATGGAAAGGAACAAATCATAATAGCAACACTCAGTGGTGAAAAGAGAGGCAACCCTGAATCAAGGACCTACAGTGAACCAATCAGAATGTCCCACTGCTCACCACCTCATGCTTGGAAACAGCTCCAACAACTATGGATGGATCTTAGTAAGTAAGCCCCAGGAATCTTGAACAACTGGCCCTATGGTGTCCTAAGTGGGAGATTCTGGTCATCTGCCTTATATGGCGCATGAAGATAGAGGAGGAATCAAGTAATTAACTGACAAGTGCTTAATTTCCAGAATATATTCAGTTCATACAACTCATACAGCTTAATAACAAGACAACAAACAATCCAATTCAAAAATGGGCAGAAGACCTAAACAAGCAATTCTCGAATAAAGATCTACAAATGGCCAATAGGCACATGAAAGAATGCTCAATATCACTAATTATCAGAGAAATGCAAATCAAAACTACAATGAGGTTTTACCTCACACCAGTCAGAATAGCCATCATTAAAAAGTCCACAAACGATAAATGCTGGAGAGGGTGTAGAGAAAAGGGAACCCTCCTACACTGTTGATGGAAATGTAGTTTGGTGCAACCATTATGGAAAACAGTACAGAGATTCCTTAAAAAACTAAAAAAAAAGACTTACCCTTTGATCTAGCAATCTCACTCCTGGGCATAGATCCAGAGGAATATCTAATTTGAAAAGATACATGCACCCCAATGTTCACAGCAGCACTATTTACAAAAGCCAAGACATGGAAGCAACCTAAATGTTTATCTACAGGTGACTAGATAAAGAAGATGTGGTATATATATGTGTGTGTGTGTGTGTGTATATGGAATATATGGAATATTACTCAGCCATAAAAAAGAATGAAATAGTGCCATTTGCAGCAACATAGATGGACATAGAAATTATCATTCTAAGTAAAGTAAGTCAAACAGGGAAAGACAAATATCATATGATATCACTTATATTTGGAATCTAAAAAATGATATAAATGAACTTATTTACAAAACAGAAATAGACTCAGACATAGAAAACAAGCTTATGGTTACCAAAGGGGAAAGGATGAGGGAGGGATAAATTAGGAGTTTGGGATTAACAGATACACACTACTATATATAAAATAAATAAATAACAAGGTCCTACTGTATAGCACAGGGAACTATATTCAATATCTTGTAATAAGCTATAATGGAAAAGAATATGAAAGGGAATATATGTATGTACATGTATGACTGAAACATTATGCTATACATCAGAAGTTGACACAACATTGTAAACTGTACTTCAATTTAAAAAAGTAATTAGAGAAATAGAAAAATGTCATATTTATAGCACTGGTAGATTCTGGTTGCATCTAGTTTATTAAGAAATTAAAGATTTATGAATACATTGTTCAGGTAGAGGATTCAAATTCAAATTCTTATTTAGAGCTTGTAGTGCTATGGTTCCTTTTATAAATAAAAATTTTTAAAACAACACATATTCAAAAAAGTACGAATGTTTATCTTTAGAATATTTTAGTTATATTTAATAAATAAAATCTAGTGATGAAGATCTGATTTTGCATTTGCATCATACATCATTTTACTTTTACTTCTTCATTTCAGCTTCACTGCACCAATGTGAATAAGACCAAGTTACAGTTGATATTCAAGACTTAGAGGATGAGGGGAAGAATAAATTAGGAGTTCAGAATTAACATATACACACTACTATATATAAAATAGATAAGCAACAAGGACCTACTGTATAGCACAGGGAACTATATTCAATATCTTGTAATAACCTATAATGAAAAAGAATCTGAAAAAGAAAATATACGTCTGCATATGTATAACTGAATCACTTTGCTATATACCTGAAACTAACACAACATTGTAAATTCAATATAAAATTAATTAATTAATTTTTAAAAAAGACTTAGAGGATATATAATATTTGAAAAGTTAGACCAAGCACCCAGGTCTTTTGGACCAAGTCACTATGCGTACAGTAATCGAGAACCTCAAATAAACAGCCAAGTACACCTTAAAGTCTCTTAGGATCAAGAGTATAAAGGGAGTTGATATTTCTCTCCCTGTCCACTCTGGCCAATGTCTGTTTCAGCTACCTACATTTTTGTGTTTGGGGAGCAGAAAAGAGAAAGAGGAAGAAGGCAATGCTGCTTGCCAAAAGAGAAACCAGAACGGAGATCCCCCTGATACTCCTTCCCCACCTTTCCCAAAATGTGGTCAAAGGACTCTTGTGTTAGAGTCTCATGAAGGCTTGGTACCAACAAAGAGCCTCAGGCTCACCTCCCCAGTCCATGCCCAGGATCTCTCAGGTGACCTATGGGGAATCTTCATTTTTAACAGCCTTCCCAGGTGTTTAGTCTGTGCACTAACGTGTGTAAGGACCACTGTCTACTCCCTGCAAGAAGTGCCTTACATATTAGCTTAAAGTCCTAGTGTTAAAGTTATTTGATTAACAGCATTTTCAATATCACATAATTTGTTTATAAAATCTTAATGAATGGGTCTGTGTTTAAGTCATTATAAATTACAGAAAATGACTGCATTTTTTTCATCTCCGATAGTTAATTTACCAGAAATGAATCAGGTTATGAATTGGCTTTTGAAATAAATACCATGTTGTTTTTAAATATTTCCCTTCTGTTTTCAACTAGTAAAATATCTTATGTCTTACAGAAAATATATAGAACATTAAAAGAAAGGTCAATATTGAAATTGGAGTCTTGTAATAAAATGATATGGAAAATGTGAATATGGTTTGTTTAGTCTAATGCCTCCAGAATTTCAGTTACTCCCTTCATTAAATCTGACGGTTACCACAGTACTATTTAGATCTTACTCAATTCTGACAAAAGGCACTTTGGTGAAACAAGATTGGAAGATTTGAGTTAGGTAAATTTCTGCTTTAGAAAAGACAATGCTTAGGAGAAAAAGAAAAAAGAAAAATTGAAGCTACCTATAATGAAAACTCAAATGAATTTATATACAAGTCAATATTTTTTCTATATAAAAGACCAATTTTCTTAATATCATTTATTTACTAATACCTTCTTTTTTGATTGAATTCTAATGTTCTTCTGTTATGTCCTAAGTTCTTATAGATGTTTGGCATTAGGTCTATACCATTTTGTTTCAATTATTAGCACTTTATACTGTCGTAAGTTATGCTAGGACCAGACTCCTCTCTTTGTTCTACTTTTTCATAATTGTTTTGGACCATGAACCCCTCATATAGGTTTCAGATTCAGTTTGGTTCAATGTGCTATTTAGAATTTTATTTGAATTGCATTACAATGATTAATTATTAAAGGGATATTTGACATATTTCTAGTTTTGAGTCTTTTAATCCATAATCATGACAAATTTTCATGTTATTCTTTAATATCATTTTGTGTTTCTGTAATAAAGTTCTTATACATCTTTTGGGAAGTTATTTCTGTGGATTTGTATTTTTGAGTAGTATATATTTTCTGTTAGATTTCATTTCTGGTTATTGCTGATGCACAGAATTATTTTTGTGTCCTGATTCTTTTTGTATTTGGGAATCCTTTCATACTCTCTTTTTAGTTTTAACATTTGTCTGCATAGGTTCTTGAACTTGATGTATACTCTGTCACATACAAATGAAAATCACATTCCCTCCTCCTTCCCTCTCATTATTCTTTATTTTTTAATTTTCTCATCTTAATGTATCAGCCAGATTCTTCAGTAAAATACTGAATAAGAGGTTGACAGGATGCATTCATTTTCTAACTTCAATCAAAATGTTTCTAAATCTTTGCCACTAAATATTTGTAGAGAATTTTGTTGGTTGTCCTTTATGGAATTAAGGTAGTTCTATTTTTAGCTTGTAAAGAGTTTATATGTAATATATTTTATCAACTTCTTCTTTGGAAACCATTGAGTTGTTCTCTTTAACCCTTTAGTCTACAAATATGGGCAACTGCTTTAGTGGGTTTTCTGATGCTAATCTGTCTTTATGCTCCTAATATAAACCCTCTTGGTTATCATGTATTATTTTTTAGTACTGGTGGATTTGACATGGTAATGATTTACTTAGGATTTTTACATTAGTGTTTATATTGCATAGCCTTTCTTACTGGTCTCCGCACTCTTTTGTGTCTTCCTTAGAGAGTATTTGCCACACACCTGCAATGGATCGTTCTAAATTGGATCATGTTACTGGAACTAAAAACAAAAGTTGCTAAGAGCTTACAAAACACTATATCAGCCACTCCCACAATCTCTCTGAATGCATCTCCTGTCCCATTACCCTTGCTCCTTTCTCACTCCTCTGCTTGCTATTTCTTAAACCAACACATATACCCTTGCCTTAGGGCGTTTGCCTCACTGGCCTCTCTGCCTAGAGTGCTTTCTCCCAGAAGTCTGCATGGTCACTCTGTTTTTTTACGGCTGCTCAAATACCATCATAAGTGAACCTTCCTTAATGACTCTATTTAAATTAATACCCCCTTCTCTCTCTATCCTACTCAACTTACTTTATTTTTCTTCATAGCATTTGCCATCACATGACTTAGTTTATATTTACCTTTGTGTATTAATTCGTGATTGATTTCCAGACAACTAAAATGAGAGTTCCATGAAAGCAATCATTTTATTTGTTTTATTTGTCATTGTTTGTATCCCCATCAGTGAACATGTCTGGATCATGGTAGGTATTCAAGAAAATGGGAGATAATATTGTATTGGATACCTGCCTGTGGTACCTGCTTGAAGAAACAGTGTCCATTCACTCATTCAGTAAATATTACCCATTTGCAATGTGCCAGACACTAGTGTGTTCTTGCCAGGGTTCTGGTTTCTGAGAGTGATGGCGTCCACTCTCACCAGGGGAAGGTCAGCTGCTCAATCACTTGCCCAGATCAAGGTACACAGTGCTTCTGAACATCATTTTCTCAAGTCAGTCCTTTCCTAAATCCTGGCTTTGCGCTAGTATTTCAGCTCTAGCTCTCCGATTCCAAGGAGCCTTCAAACAGGATTCCTTTTCCACTAAGGTGTGAGACCAATGATATTCCTTATTCCTGCCCTTACCCAACCCTTCCACCCCAGCCTATGTTCTGTTTTGATTTGTTTCTCCATCACCTAGCATTTCACTTCTGTTCCTGCTCACTCTGGCTGAGGTTCTTTATTTCTGGCTCATGGAGGTTTCTCTATGGGATTAATGATTGACTATTTATTCAAAACATTTATTAGCTTTTAACCAGCATATCCAGGTATTGGTGGCAAAGAGACATGGCCTTTTGTGTTGGCTAAAATTTTGTCATGGGAACTGAAATTTTCATAAGTATCTGAGAAACTGTGCTTATAACTCTGGGTATTACACATAGTAAATAATTGTGTAGATTCACTTCCAACGCAATGTGCTCTTAGGACTCCAATAAAAAATAAAAATCCTAGTTCTTTCTATATTGACTTTTCATCTCATTGTCCTTAAAAATAAACTTTTAAATGCCCCATTCTAAATCTTCCATACTCTTTATGACTGTTTTTGTGAATCGTTGGTATTCCATAGACCTATGAGTGTAAATTATCATTCCAAAGATCCTACGTTATATTCAGTGTGTCACATTGGAGTCTTAGGCCAGAGTTATTTTACTGCATCTCAAGGTGTCAGTAAAATTTGCCCCCAAAAGCTCTCACTAAAGATACTGTAGTAAAGAATCTCTTAATATGAGCAAAGGTAAAAATACTCAGAGAAGGTAAAAATGCACAGCAGAGCCCCAGATCAGAGACAGTGCATTTATAATTGAACAACTTTTACAAAACTCAATAAACATTGAATAAAGGGATTTCTTCCCATCTCTGCCATGCCAATTCTGCAATGCCACTGTAAGAAATCCTTCCCTAAAGAGCTTAGCTCTCCCCCATTTCATTAAACAGTTGGCTGAATGTATTCAACATTTATTAGATTAATTTAGCCATCTTTCTTTGAAAGGGAATGCCCTCCCAAAGTTCTTTTTTCTTCTTCTTCTCTTTTTCATCTTTTTAGTTTTCAGTGGATTTTTTAATGGCTGTATACCAAGAATATTAATTATGAGGGAAAATGTCCAGTCATTTTTTTCAAACAGCACACTAATTACTTTGTATACAATCCTAAAACTAGAATGTTTAGATTTAATAGTCACTCACATGGCTTACGTCTACCTAATGCCAAATAGGTTAAATAAATATATTCTTCCCTAAAACTGAATCATGTTAATGAATAAACCAGTTGAAATTATCTTTGCCATTTGCTATAGGCAAAAGAATTGACTAATTGACTTGGTTTAATAGAAGATCTAAAGATGCTCTCCATTATTTTGTACCATTTGTATGAAAGACATTTCAGAGTGTTCTATTAGCTTCAGAAGTGAAATCAGGATTTGATGTACTTATCATTCCTCATAATATATAACAGTAAGTCAGGGCAAAAAGAATGTATTGGGCATTCTCTGTTCAAGTTCAGTAACAGGTAGAATCAAGTACTAGTTCAGAGCCCAAACTCCAAAGCCAGCCTATCTGGATTCAATCCACTTCCAAGCTGTGTGACCTTGAGAAAGTTAGTTCATCTGTAAAAAGTTTCTTTTTCATTATAATAGTCTAAGGTTGTTATAGGATGAAATAGTTATAAACAAAGAGCTTAAGGCAGGGCCTGGCACATATAAGTACATTATAACTGTGAGCTCACTCGCTCTTTCTCTCTTACCCACAAATTATAGTCATAAAAAATTATGTTTCCCACAACAGTGCTACATTCATACATAAACATAGCAATGAGGTCACATTTATTTTATCTTTACTCATAGTTCCTTAGGAAGTGATGTGTTTAGATTTAAGGTATATTAATCTGATTAAAGACCAGATTGGACTCATGCTTGTCTAATATTGCTCTTTCTAAGTTAGAGTATCAATAATCCAATCTTACAGCAATTATCAATTTGAGTACATATTATTTTTAAGGGGTTAGGCAGCAGATTAATAGAACTATTCAGAAATCATATATTCCAGTCATCCTTCAACCACTCCTCCCAAAAAGATAAATAAAATCAGAAAGTAACTTGATTAAATAAGAAAAAATAATAAATCTTGAGCAGGAAGATTTCCTTTTCATTTTCAAAGCCTCATTATCAACTTCTCTTTCCTTTCCCTCCAAATAGACAGTATAGAATCTACATTTCTAAAAACTGGAAAATGGTATTATTGCTATTAAGTGGAATTAATAATATTAAATACTAGCAACATTTGAGAAGTCAAGACCTCTTTATTAGTATAAAATTCATGATACCTATATCTTTTTCATTTTTATAACATGAATAAAAAATACTTTAGATAGTAATGAAATGACTTGGTTTAATGCCTAGAAATTTAAATATACCACTCTTGGATACCAAGTAGTATAAACAGGTTAAAAATTCTCCAACATATGTCAAGAATGTGTAGAAAAGGGAACCCTAGTACAGTGTTGGTGGGAACGCAAATTGGTGCAGCCACTATAGAAAACAGTACGGCAGTTCCCTCAAAATACTAAAAATAGAACTACTATATGATCCAGGAATTCCACTCCTGCGTATATATCCAAAGAAAATGAAAACACTAATTCAAAAAGAAACATGTATCCCATTGTTTATCCAATGTTCATAGAAGCATTATTTACAATAGCCAAGATATGGAAGTAACCTAAGTGCCCATCAAAAGATGAATGGATAAAGAATATATATACATATATAGGAATATTACTCAGCCATAGAAAAGAATGAAAATTTGCCATTTGCAACAACATGGATGGACCTGGAAGGCATTATGGTTAGTGAAATAAGTTAGACAGAGGAAGATAAACACTGTATGTTATTACTAATATGTGTAATCTAAAAAAATGAACAAACAAATGAATATAACAAAACATAAGCAACCTTAACAGAGAACAAACTAGTAGTTACCAGTAGAAAGAGGGAAGAGGTAAAGGATAACATAGGGTAGGCCATTAAGAGATACAGAATACTATGTATAAAATAGATAAGCAACAAGGATAGATTCTATAGCACAGGGATTATTTTGTAACAACTATTATTTTGTAACAACTTTAAATATAGTATAATCTATAAAAATATTGAATCACTATGCTTACACCTGAAACTAATATAATATTTTAAGTCAACTATACTTTAATTGAAAATTTTTTTAATTTCTCCAACATAAAATATGCTGAAGACTTCATTTCTACTTTTTTCAAGACAATATCAACATATTAGTTTTCTAACTTAAGATAAATATAGTTATACAAATAAAATACAGTGAGGATATACCTTTAACCCATTTAAGCATATGTTACTTATGATCAAGTGTAAATTATTATCAAGGATATATATATGTATTACATAAAGCATGTGGATAGATTCAATTAAAAAGTAGTCCAATTTCTATATATATCCTCAGAAAGGATTTTCTGGGATTTGTTTCCGATCACTGAAATTTTTTATCTGTACAAAAATTTTTAATTAAATCCAAATGCTGAAAGCAAATTTTTTTCCTACATATTTGGAAAAGTTTTTTTCCTTTTTCTTAGTACAAGACATCTTTCATTTGTCCCGTAGATAATGCTTTCCACTGGTGTCCCCCCTGCTCTCTGCTGTGGGAGAACATTTGTGGACTATAATGGCTCCCTTGCACACTGGCTTCCTGTTGGGTTTGGTTAATGAAGAACACTGGCATGGGATCAAAAGGAAGAAAGAGAGTGAAGTCATGGTATTTGTGCCACCAGCTGACTGAATGCTCAACCAAAAGTCACAGCTGCTGTCAGGCAGACCTCACCACCAGCCTCTGTGTCTCTGATTTTCCGGTGCTATTCTCTTCCCCTTGTCCCTTCTTGCCTGGGAGATAATCTGGGCTCCAGATACTTTTCCCTCCCCTTGTCCCTTCTTGCCTGGGGTGGTAACAGCTGTCACTAGCCCTGGTTACTACAGAATCCCTGGTGATTTTCCCACACTCTGCCCACAATAAACAACCTCTTTATCGAACTATTGTCAAATTATAGTAAACGTATGCCATTTCATTGTACTCAAGACCCTTAGCTAAAGTTTCCTGCCAAGACCATGACTGATACCCTTACCTAAAAGTTCTGTGAGATAACCCAAATTATGTGCTTTATTTTGTTCTAGAAAATAGAGCTTACATTAAACAGAATATTTGGATTTTGTTTGTTTTTAGCACTCCTTTGTATTTCATGTTGCCATCTTTCCTCCCCTTAGTTGTCCAAGGTATTCAGGACTGGGCTCCTTGACTGCCCTCCACCCTTTCCTGAACCAACCATTCCAGTAGTGCTTCATATCAAGAGCTTGTCTTCTGCTTCCCCAGCATGAACATTTACACATCTTAGTTCTGTTTCCCAGGCACCTAATTACAGGTGAAAGCTACAGAACTGTGATAACATGATAATTGGTTGGTTAGCATATTTTGATAGATCTTTTCTGGAAGCAATGCCTTAGTTCAAGGAATTGTAGTAGATTTCTGGACAAAGTATTTTAGGTTGAACAGACTTTGCACTGCTTGAAAATCATTCCCTTAGAGGTGATCATTTACTTTGCCTGAAAATGGAGCTGGATATGTTATATTCAGTAGATTCATGGCTTTTAACAAAAATTTGAGGATTGTAAAAATAAATGCAACAGTGATTTTAGACGTGTTCTAATGGGAGGTTAAAAGAATTTTGTCTTTGCAAATAAATTAAGACACACATTGTCTAACAACAGCATTCTTCTAGTAACTGTTGAAAATCCATTATGTGCAATATGTGAGGAACAAATTTCATGTTCATTAGTTTCATAATATTAAAAGATTGAAAAAGGATTCAATTAAAGATATATAAAACTTAGAGCTTATTTATATATAACTGGATTGTATTGGTGATTGTTTTGTGGAGATAACTTTTTTTTAAGCAATCAGCCAAATTTTAAAAATGCTATTTTCTCATGTTTAAAGACAGTCCAAAAATGTACTCTGGTAGCACCACTTGTCTCCTCGCAAGTAGTAGAATATCACAAGCTATTTAAGTCACAGTGAAGGTTTAAGTTTCCATCTCTTTACTTAAAATTGCCTTCAATTTTTCTTGATCACAATTATGAGATGATAGAGCTCTCATATTGGCTTAACAGATGACCTACATCTAAGGGTACAGTTTTAAGTCATTGCAATTCAATCCCCAGCTCTGTTTATCAAGATTGATGCTTAAGTGATGCTGAACAATGAGAGCCTAGATTAAGTGATGAGAAGTGGCTTTGATAAAATGTCACAAATACAAATCTCAGCATTCGTCCCAAAAAAATCTATATCTTTTAATAATTAAATATATAGTAGTTAAGTGATGCCAAGATTTTGGAAGTTATTGTGAAAAACTAAAAATGTTGTATTAATAAAGCCAATTAAAATGATATTACAATAATGATATTACATTTCTCTCAATCATTTTCTCATCAAACTTCAAATCATACTCAAATCTACAAAAGCAATATCTATGTCTTGATGAGTGGGAATAAATCATGCTTATAATGAAAACAGAGTACAGAGACATTTGAAAAGAAAGAGGACTCAGATTTTAAATATGAAAAATAATGTACAGTTATAGGATCAGAAAGAAGAGAAAATTTATGTTAATGATTACTAGTTGGAAATATTTTTGATTGGACTGTCCCGGGACTAATTTTGAATCATCTCTCCAACATGAAGAGCCCAAATACAAGCTCACTTGACAAATTTTGCTTTAATGGATGTACTGATTTCTGTGGTCCCTGAAAAGAGAAAAATTCATAAGGTGAGGCCCACAGTTGCATTGACTCTGCCTGAAGACCATTTCCTGACCATGGCAGAGAAAACCAGAGTCCAGAAAGAGCGTAGAATTCCTACTGAGTCAAAGTGAAAGCGATTAGAGTATGGGATAGCTAAAATGACTAGACTCTGTGCAGCAAGTTACCCAAGAGAAGGCAGTAATATATGGGGAAAGGCTGAAGTCATATAGGATTCCCAGATGAGTCTTTGCTGATGGCTGGTTTGAATATTGACAGTGCAAGACTGTCTGGGGCTTACAACAGAGTGGCTGCTGTGGAATTTAGAACAGAATAGACATACCAGAGATCAAACAGGGACTGGAGATGTTGGAGAGCTAGCTCAGCCAGAGTGGAGATATTTCTTTAACACCTTGTGAACACCCTAGATACCCAGCTGAGGCAACAGAAATAACAAGCCTTAGAAGTAAGAAACATGCCTTAGAATAAAGTTTGCTTTAGAGCTACCTTAACAAAGCCTGAAACTGTGCTCTGAAAAAAATCCCCAGGAGAAACAGTATTTAAAGATGTTTGAGTTTTACTAAGCTAAAGAGCTTGAGAACTACTTGGGATTTTCACAGATTTGTCCTAACATAGTAAAAACAAGCTGACATAAGTTCACATTGACCAGCCAGTAACGGAACTAACTACAAAAGCAAAAATCAACACTCCACGAAGTAAAATAATAGTCCAGAGTCTCTACAAAATACCATTGATAATGTCCAGTATACAATTAAAAAATATGAGGTGTGCAAAGAAAAGTGAAAGTGTAGCCCATAGTCAAAAAATTTAAAAAGCAAGCAGTAGGAATAGAACCTGAGATAAGCCTGGATGTTAGATTTAGCTGAGAGCTATAAATATGTTCAAGGAATTAAGGGAAAATCTGTTCAAAATTAAAAGAAGGTATTATTTTAATGAATGAACAGGTAGATAACCCTAAGCAGAGAAATAGAAACTGTTTTTTTAAAGGAAGCAGATAGAATTGTTAAACGAACAAGTACAATAACTGTAACAGAAATTTCACTGAATGAGTTTAACTTCAGACTGTAAATGTCAGAAGATATCTGATTGTAGAAGTCAGAAAAAAGAAAAATGAGGCAGAATATTAAAAACCCATGGGACAATGTAAAATTGATAAACAGAGAGGAGAGTGAGACTAAGGCCTGAAAAAATGAGAAATTATCCTAAATTTTCTGGAAAAAAGAACCAAAAACTATTTGTAAGTTAAAGAAGCTCAATCAGCTGTAAGCTGAATCTATTCAAGGAAAACCACATTTGAAATATGACTGTCTGAGAGCCAAGTAGAAAAAGAAAATCCTGAAAGCATCCAGAGTTTATCTGGCGTGCTACAAGGGAAACAATATGAATAACAGCTGACTTCTCAGAAACACTAAAGGTCAGAAGGCAAAGAAGGACATCTTTAACATCCTTATTTAGAAATTCTCAACTCAGAATTCTATATATAGAGAAAATTGTCTCAAAAAACTCAGGGTGAAATAAAGACAATGTTAGATATATAAATGTTAAATTTGTTGCCAGCTGACCTGCACTAAAAACAAAATACTGGAGACTTTTCTTCAGACTGAACAGAAATCACATCAGATGGGAATGAGGACCTACAGGAAGTAATGAGTCCCATAAAAAATAAATAAATGAATGGATTAATATAAAGGATTATGTTTTTGCTTCATATGATTTCCTTCAAAGGCAACTGACTGACTGAAGCAAAACAATTGCAATGGAAGATGAGATTTGTAACATATGAAAAGTGAAATATGTGACAATAATAGCATGAATACTGTGAAAGGTAAATGCAATTATATTGTTGTAAGATTATTACTTTTGTGAAGTCAGAAGTAGAAAGTGTGAAGTGACATTTGTGAGATGGAATGTGGTACCATTTTGAATATAAAAAGACTTTGATGAGTTATGGATGAATTTTGCTAACTTTAGAACAACCAGTAAAAATAAAGATTATACCTAAGAAACCAATGGAGAAATAAAATGGAATACCAAAAACGCTCTAAATAAGGCAGGAGAGAAGCAACAGAAGAATAAAAACTAATGGGAAAGTGGAAAATGAATTGAAAAATCCAAATCTGAACATGTTAATAATCACATTAAATATAAGTAGATTAACATTACACTTTAAAAGGTAAAGACTATCAGACTTAATATAAAGGGTGATCCACCCTTATGCTTTCTACCAGGGATACATATACTTTAAAGATACAAATAAGTTAAAAGAATGAAAAAAGATATACTATGCAAAGTGTGAGCATAGGAAAGCTGATGTTTCTATATTAATGTCAAGACAAATAAGACATAAAGAGGAATATTTTGTAATGATAAAAGTAATTCATCAGTAAAATATAAAAATTCTAAATTTTTGTGCATCTGATAACAGATCCTCAAAGTTCATGAAGTAAAAACTAACAGACCTGAAGAGAAATTTTGACAAACCCATAATCATATGTGGAGATTTTAGCAGCCCTCTTTCAGTAATTGAAAGAAAAAATACAGGAAAATCAGTTAAGATATGAAAGTTTGAAAAACACTATCCACCAACTTGATCTGACATTTAAAGAATGCCACACCCCAAAACTGCAGAATACACATTCTGAAAAGTGCAATTAAAAGACTGAACATGGAACATTTGCCGTGATAGGCCATGTGCAAGGACATAAAATAAGTCTCAAAAAATTCAGAAGACTGAAATCTTGGAGTATATTCTGTGACCACAACAAAGTCAACTTAGAAATCAATAACAATAAGAAATCTAGAAATCTTCCAAATATTTGGAAATTAAATAACATACTTCAAAAATAACATGAAAGTCAAAGAAGAAATCACAAGGGAAGCTAAAAAAAATTTTTAAGTATTAATAAAAGTACAATATATAAAAATTTGTGGGATTTGGCTGAAAAAGTGCTTGGATGAAATTGATAACTTTAAAGGCCTATATTACAAGAGAAAAAAGAAACCTAAATCAATGATTTAGGTTTCTACCTAAGAAGTTATAAAACAGGAAATTTAATGCAGTCAGAAAGAAATAATACATATAAGAGCATATGTCAATAAAAAGAGAATACCTAAAACAATAAGAAACTAATCAAACCAGATGCTATTTCTTTGAAAAGATTAATAAAAAATACTATGCCCTGTGTAAAACTAATATTTAAAAGAGAGGGAAAAAGGACAAATTAACAACATCAAGAATGATATAAAGTATATCACTGCAGATCATGTAGATTTTAAAAAGATACTAGAGGAGATTACAAATAATTTTATGCCAATAAATTTGAAACTTTAGATGAAATTTTAAAATTTCTTGAAAAAGTGACATAGCAAAATTGACACAAGAATAAATAGAATATATGAATAGTGTAAATCTATTAAAGAAATTGAATGTACAATCAAAAACCTTCCCTCCCAAAAAAATACCAGGCCTAGGTGACTTAACTGTTAAGTTTTAGCAAACATTTAAGGAAGAAATAAAAACAGCCTTACATAAATTCTTTCATAAAAAGAAGGGGAGAGAACACTCCTTAATTCAATTTATGAGGCTATAACTCTCATATAAAAACCTGACAAAGACATTGAAACAAAAGAAACCACACATCAATATTCCTCATGAGTACAAACACAAAAATACTCAATAAAATATTAGCAAATTGAATCCAGTAATATATATATGAAAGATAACAAGTCAGATTTACCTTGGGAATGTAAGGTTGGTTCAAAATTGAAAAAATCAATTCATGTAATTCACCATATTAATAGATTAAGGAGAAAAACCATATAATTATCTGAAAAGACAGAGAAACATTTGAAAAATTCAACATTCATTCATGGTAATTTTAAAAATACCCTCAGCAAACAAGTAATAGAAGGAAACATTCTCAACTTTCTAAGGACATCAACAAAAATCCTACAGATAATATTATATTTCATGGTGAAAATTGCATGTTTTTTTCACAACACTGGGGATAAGGCACAGATGTTTGATCTTCCCATTTCTATTCAACATTGTGCTGGATATCCTAGCCAAAATAATAGAGCATTAAAAAGAAATAAAATGTCCATAGATTGGAAAGGAAGAAGCAAAACAGATGGATTGATGCTAAGGAATCTACAAGACAACTGCTACAGTCAATAAGACAATTTATCAAAGGTGCAAGATAAAAGGTCTAATCCAAAAATCTGTGGTATTTCCATATGCTATCAAAAAATAATCAAAAATTAGATCTGTAAATATAATATTCAATATTATCCAAAAACAAAATGTATAGGTATCAGTTTAATGAAAAATGTTCAAGACTTCTGCATGGAAAATAACGAACATTGCTGAGAGGTATTAAAGAAAATCTATATAAATGGGAAAGTTATGCTTCATTTATGGAGCAATAGTCTTAACATGTATGTTCTCCCAAATTGATTTATAGATTCAATGCAACCCCCAATAAATACCCAAAAAGAGTTTTGGAGAAACTGATAGTCTTTTCCAAAATCTATATGAAAATGTTAAGGACTCAGTATTACCAAAACAATTTTGAAAAAGAACTAAGTTGGAGACCTTATACTAACTCATGTTAAAACTTAGCATAAAGTTTCAGTAATTGAGGTAGTGTAGTATTGGTAAAAAGATGGACATACAGATCAAAGGAACAGAATAGACGGTTTAAAGTAAAACCATTTCTATACTGCTAATTGATTTTCAGCAAGTTAATTAAATGAGGAAGGGAAAAATCTTTACACAAATGATACTGAAATAATTGGTAATTCATATGAAGAAAAGTGAACCTCACACCATACACACACAAAAAGATACATTAAATATACATTATATATTTATTTATTAAACCTAAATGTATAAATAAAAGTATAAAACTTTTAGAAAAAACATTGAAGAAAAATTTTTCAAACCTGGATAGGTGATTATTTTTTAGGCAGAACACAAAAAAAAAACATAAATGACAAAAGAAAAATTAATAAATCGGACTTTGTTGAAGTGTAAATCTTCTCTTTAAAAAGCACCATTAAGAAAATTGAGAAAGCAAGGCACAGACTGGGATAAAATATTCAAAATATGTATATTTGAGGTAAGATTTGTATCCAAGACACATGAAGAATTCAAACTAAATAATAAAAAGAAAACTCAATTATAAAATTGGCCAAAAACTTGAACAGACATGAATGGGCAATAAGTATTTGAAAAGATTCTGACATCAGCCATCAAGGAAGTCACAGTGAGACTCCACTACACAACCACTGAAACAATGACAGTTTAAAAACTGACAACATTCAGATGTGAAGCAACTGAAACTCTCACAAATGACTGATGAGAGTATAAAATGGTATAACCACTCTGTAAAACAGTTTGGCGGTTTCAGGTAAAGTCAAATATATACTTACCGTAAAACCATCAATTTCACTCCTAGGTACTTTTCCAAGAGAAATAGAAACATACATCCTCAGAAAATACTTACATGCTGATATTTACAACAATTTTATTCATAATAGGCAAAACTAGAAATGATCCAAATGTCTGTCAACAGGTGAATGAATAAACAAATTGTGGCATACTTATACAGTAGAATAGTACTCACCAAAGAAAAGGTTCAGATTACTGGTACCTGCAACAACATGTGTGAATCTCAATGAGGAGCCTAACACAAAAGAGTACGTGCTGTAGGAGTTCGTTCATACAAGTCCTAAAATGGGTAAAAACTAATCTACAAAGATGGAAATCAGATCAGTTGTTGCCTGGAGAGGGAGAACAGAAGAGTTTGAAGGCATGAGGGAACTTTCTAGGGTGATGAAAATCTTCTGAGTCTTGAATGGGTTGGAGGTACCCACTTGAAAGTACATAAGCTTTGCAAGACTTTTGAACTATATACTTAAAATGTGCACATTTTACTTTATTTAAAGTATTTTCCAATAAAGTTGACATAAAAAAAAGTAAAATTTTGGAATGAAACAATGATTGGTGAAAATTCATACATACCTGTCTCAAAGGCAATAATTAATGTAAGAGGGAAAGGAGATGCCTGATGGATGCAGTCAATTCATCTACTATATTGAGTATAGGTTGAGAATTCATGTTGCTGGTGGGTGCTGTTATAACCTGAACACATGATGCTGTGTCAGCCTGAGTTAGCGGTTTACAAAAGTTGAGTCAGACTTAGCTTATAGGCAATTATGAATTAGGCATAAAGTATAATTGCTGTTGCTGTATTTTTAGTGAAGTGAAATTGTAGTATGTTTTCCCAGAGCCTAACTGAAAAGCACGAAAAAAAAAGTTGATTTGTAAACTTTATTTAAGGATTGCTCTCTACATGGAAGAATATTAGTAAAATTAAACTGAAACAACAATAAAAAGAATCCTATCTATTCTGGAGATTTCTGACCTTCACCAAGTGACTAAAGTTACTAGAGGTTTTACCTATTACTCAACCAAGAATATTGTGTCTTACCAAAGCTAAAGCTTTCTTAGATAGAAGCCATACACCTCTCAGATATTAGTAGACTCTCCTAAGGACGTTGCTGAGACTTTGGCATTGGAAGCAACATCTACATCCGAATGTGAGTGTCTGGAGTGTTTACCCAGAAGGAATTGCAGGCTGCTTTTAAACACTGTCCTTGTTCAGCTCTTGATCATCTCTAAATGAACCATTTCAACCGCTTCCTAAATAAGACTGTTCTCCATATAATATCAGAGTTGTCTCTTTAAAACATAAATGTGACCGTGCTAACTTTAGCTAACTCTCCCACTGTAAACAAGAGAGTCACATACTCTTTGGTGTAAGATGCCTGGCTCCTCACACTATGGTCCCAGCCAGTCTTTCCAGTTCCCTCTCCCACCGCACATTTTCCACAATTGTCTGGCATTTCTGAATTCACCATTTGCCAGTCATGCCATGTTCACTCATAAAGAAGAAAAAAGAGGAAAAAAAAATAACATGAGGTTATATATTTCTGGTTTCCCTTCTGTGCCAAAGCATCTTCAAACAGGATGAGAGTGGCACCCAAGACACCTTGCCTCTTTTCCCAGATCCTGACAGTGTTTCAGTTCATACTTCAGAACACATCCAAGGCCTGGAGCACAAGGATACTCTGTACATGATTTTAAATAAAACACCTTTATTATAAAAATTGAAAAATGGCTAGAGGAAGGAAATGTATCCTACTCATCGGCACTTCTAGAAGTGCACAAAAGACTGCATTGTGCTTTACCCAGTAATTATTATTAAGCATTTGTATAGAACTTTATATTTACAAAGTGCTTTGTAGTCCTCTATAATATTATTCCTCACAGCAGCCTTATGAGGTAGGTTGGTATTGTTAAATCTATTTTACACCACTTCAGGATGTCCTCTTTTGAAGTCCTTTGAAATAAACCTTGAAGAATCAAAACCCTTCAGTGTGTCTGGGAGAACAAGGTGAAAAATACCCCACGGTGAAAGTTTCTGTTAAAAAAGAAATCCCAAAGGGAGCCCATGTGCTGGAGAAGGAGATCAGAGACCAAAACAGGAGCTGGAAATTGCATCAATTTGATTTGGAAATAATGGGCAGCCTGAATACATAGAGGTCCATGGACTCGGCTGGACATGGGATCTGTTTTCTTCTTACTTCTCTAGAACACTTGGTCTCTGGTACTGATAAATTATCAGTAAACCAAATGTTTTTATATGACATCCAGATAAGATTGATGCCCTTTATCTTCATTTTTTATGTTTCTATATCATACCACACATAATGTGAAATGATGAAATGCAGTACAATTAGTCACTGGGTTCTGTTACATAGTGAAACATTAATCAGCGCAGAAGAAGAAATTTCTATTTGCATAACCTTGGAAGACAAATTTTAACTTTTTTTCTGTTTTAACAATGATTCACAGTTTATGGAAAAGGTGGAGAATAAATAAAAGTTGGAAAGGCTGGAAATTTTTATCCATACTTCTAATAACCAAGATAACGAAAATCAAAAATTTCATATTTTATTTGCATCTTTATCTAAGCATATTTTACATTTTTCTGCTTCTATAATACATATAATTTTGCATACTCTTTTTTCATTTAGCATTTTAACATACACATTATTCTGTGTTTTGTGTAACAAACACTGTGACCTGCAACTCTGCTAAGCCTGCAGAAATTTACTGAGTTCTAGAAAGCACAGAGATTTTAGCACTATCCTAAAATAGCATTACCTTAAAAATAGCATTATTCTTGAAACCTAATATGATAAACCTCCCTAGTAATGGCAGAAATCTGTCACAATTTGCATGAAATGGATCATCAGTCTCATGGCTTTAAATACCATCTACATGCTGTTAACTCCCAAATTTTATGCTCATGTTTCTCTTCGGAATTCCAAACTTATATATCCAAATGCCCATTCAGCCTTTTCACTTGAATGTTTAATGAACATCTCCAAACCTAAACTGAACAATACTGAACTCCCGATATCAGTCTCCCTCATACCCCAACTCAGCCTGCTCCTCCAGGGATCTTCCCATCTGAGTTAATGGAAACCCTATGATGCTTCTAGTCTAGAACACAGAAGTGTTAGTTATATTTAGCATGTTCTAAGTTACATTCCTCAATACTTATTTATCTTATTACTGGAAGTTTATTCCTTTTGAACACCTTCATCTATTTCCCATTCCCCCAATCCCATACCTCTAGTAAACAAGTTTGATCTCTCTCTCAGTGAGTTTGTTTTTTTAAGTATAACTGACATACACTGTATTAGTTCCTGTTACTCAGCACAGTGATTTAGTATTTCTGTACATTTCAAAATGATCACCACAATAAGTCTAATTATAATATATCACCCTACAAAAATATTACATAGTTATTGACTATATTCAACACTGTACATAGCAAAATATATGTGATTATTTTAAGTTGTGGATCTCTAAGTTCAAAAGCATTTTAGCAACTCTGCATTTTCACTCCTCCCCACCAGACATTTGCTGTTTTTGTCATCATATATTATGGTTTTTATTTTGTTTATCCCTTAACTACTTATTATAGATCTAAATGATTTTATTCCTTTGTTTTTTAACCTTCCTACTAGCTTTACACATGGCAACTTACTACCTTTGCTGTATATTTGCCTTTACCAGTGAAATTTTTCCTTTTGTAATTTTCTTGTTTCTAGTTGTGACCTTTTCTTTTTCACTTAAAGAAATCCCTTTGACTTTTGTTGTAAAGCTGGTGTGGTGGTGCTGAACTCTTAGATTTTGCTTGTTTATAAAACTTTTTATCTCTGCATCAAATCTGAATGAAAGCCTTGCTGGGTAGAGTATTCTTGGTTGATGGTTTTACCCTTTCATCATTTTAAACATATCATGCCACTCCCTTCTGGCCTACAGAGTTCCTGCTGAAAAGTCAGCTCATAGCCTTATGCAAGTTTCCATGTACCTAACTTGTTGCTTTTCCCTTGCTGTTTTTAGTATTTTCTCTTTAGTATCTTTAACTTTGCTATTTTAATTATAATTTGTCTTGGTGTGGTCCTCTTTGGGTTGATCTTGTTTGGGACTCTCTATGCTTCCTGGACCTGGATGTCTGTTTCCTTTCCCAGGTTAAGGGAGCTTTCAGCTCTTGTGGCCTCAAATATATTCTCTGCCCCTTTCTCTCTCTCTTTTTCTTATGGGATCCCAATATCGTGAATGTTAGGATGCTTGATTTTGTCCCAGAGGTCTATTAAACTGTCTTCATTTCTTTTTATTCTTTTTTCTGTTCAGCTTCAGTGATTTCTACTACTCTGTCTTCCAGCTCATTGATTCATTCCTCTGTATCATTTAATCTACTGTTGATTCCTTCTAATGTATTTTTCATTTCAGTTATTGTATTCTTCATCTCTGTTTGGTTGTTCTTTATATTTTCTAACTCTGTTAAAAACTCCTCACCCTGTTCATCCAATATTCTCCCAAGTTCTTTGAATATCTTTATGATCATTACCTTGAATTCTTTATCAGGTAGATTGCCTATCTCCACTTCACTTAGTTCTTCTTCTGGGGTTTTATCTTCTTCTTTTGTTTGGAAGCTATTCCTCTGTTGCTTCATTTTGCCTAACTTGCTATTCTTATTTCCATGTATCTGATATGCTGGCTACATTTACTGACCTTAGAGAAGTGGCCTTTTGTAGGAGATGTCCTGTGCATCTTAGCAGCACTCTCTTCTCTGGTCACAGAGCTATATGTTCTAGGGGTGCCCCCTATTTAGGCTGTGGATCCCTCTATTGTGGTGGGCTGAGTACTGTGGGCAATCAGGCAGGCATGGCTTGCCCCCAGTCCAGTTGGTTGTCAGGTCCTGCCTTGCACTGAGGCTGCCAGCCACCAGTTGGTGGAGCCAGGTCATGAGGATGCTGGCTGTAAGGCCCCAGGGGTTCCCTGGGCTAGTGCTGGTCCACTGGTGGGAAGATCAGGAGTGGTGTTGCAGGGCCAGAATCTAGTGTTGACCTGCCGGTAGATGGGATCAGTTTCTGACATGGCTGGCTGTGGGGTCCAGGGTGTCCCAAAACTGGTTTTGGCCCACTGGTGAGTGGGGCTGGATCTTGGAGCAGCTGGCTTAGGGGTCTAAGGTGTCTTAGAGCTGGTATCAGCCTGTGGTGGTGGGACTGGGGCCTGGGGAGCCCCAGAGCTACTGCCAACTCACTGATGGGCAGAGCTGGATCCTAGGGTCTCTGGCTGCAGGGCCCTGGGGATTCCAGGGCTAGTGCCAGTGCATTGGTATTTGGGGTGGAGTCTTGGGCTCTCCAGTGAACAGGGCCGGTTCCTGGGGTGGCTGTGGGATCAGTGGGTCTTCAGGCAGAAGGCCTGCTTGTGGGTGGGGCTGTGTCCTTGCCTGGCTAGTTGCTGGGCCTGAGGCATCTCAGTACTGGTGCCCAAAGCACTGGTGAATGGGGGTCAGGTCCCAGCACTAAAAAGCTCAGGGAGGAATCCAAAATGGTGCTCCCCAGCACCAGTGTCCACATGGTAGACTCTGGCTTTCCTGAAAGTAAGTCCTGCTGACCTTCGAAGCCAAATGTTCAGGGGCTCATCTTCCCAGTGCAGGACCCCCCATCTGGGGAGTCCAGTGTGGGGCTCAGGTCGCTTGCTCCTTGGAGAGAACCTCTGCAATTGTAATTATCCTCCCATTTGTGGGTCACCCACCCGGGGGTATGGGTCTTGACTATACCGCATCTCTGCCCTCTTACCCATCTCCTTGTGGTTCTTTCTTTATATCTTTAGTTGTAGACAATCTTTTTTGCTAGTCTTTCTTATCAGTATTGCTCTGTAAATAGTTGTAATTTTGGTATGCCCGTGGGAGGAGCTTAGGGTCTTCCTATTGTGCCATCTTGGCCACCTCTCATACCATTTCTTAAAAAAAATTAATCACAGAATTTTATGTTGCTAAGATGTCATTAGTAAACCAAATGAACATACATCAATTGTAAGTAATCATGAATGTAACAAAATTAATTTTGTGCAGCAGCCTATTTGATTTTTAGCAAGTGAAATATCATTTGCACTAGGCTCTATTCCAATGTTCAAAATTTATAAGGTTTTCACAAGAGTCAAAATAACTAAAAATAAACAAAAATATTAACATTTTATTAAGTCTTTCTTAAGATTAAATAAATAGAATTTATTCAAAGTCCTAACCAAACAAATTAATGTTCCAAAGTAGCGGAGTTCCAAAGAGAGAAATTTAACTGACTCTGCAGAAAAGAATTAGTAAGGTAAGTTTAACTTACAAAATCAGTTGTCAAAACAAATTATTGAATAATCATTTTAATTGTGTATAGTGGGGAAAATCCTTAAAGATTTAGACCTATACGTGTAAGTTAAATGACTTATCCAGATCATACGTTAAACCTTAAAAATTGACTTAAATGTAAGTGAAAGCTAAGACTTTGTTTTTATTTACACAGTTTTATTTCCACAGTTTCAGTTACCTGTAGTCAACTGGGGTCCAAAAATATTAAATGGAAAATTACAAAAATAAACAACTCATAAGTTTTAAATTGTGCTCCATTCTGAGCAGCTTAATGAAATCTTGAGACATCTCACTCTGTCCTGCCCCAGATGTAAATATCCCTTTGTCCATGTATTCTGCCTGTTAGTCACTCAGGAGCTGTCTCCATTATCAGATGGTCCGTCATGGTGCTTGTGTTCAAGTAACTCTTGTTTTACTTAATAATGGCCCAAAGTGTCAGAGCAGTGATGCTGGCAATTCAGATCTGCCAAATAGGGGCCATAAAGTGCTTCCTTTAAGTGAAAAGGTGAAAGTCCTCAACTTAATAAGAACAGGAAAAAATGTATGCTGAGGTTGCTAAGATCTATGGTAAGAATAAATCTTCTATCCGTGAAATTGTGAGGAAGGAAAAAGAAATTCATGCTGGTTTTGCTGTTGTACTTCAGACTGCCAAAGTTAGGGCCATAGTGCTTAGTTACGATGGAAAAGGCATTAAATTTGTACAATATTTTGAGAGGAAGAGACTACAGTCACATAACTTCTATTCCAGTATATTGTTATAATTGTTTTATTTTATTATTAGTTATTGCGTTAATCTCTTTCTGTGCCAATTTATAAATTAAACTTTTAAAAATATATTATTTTATTTTTTATTTTTATTTTTTATTGAAATGTAGTCAATTTACAATGTTAGTTTCATGTGTACAGCAAAGCGATGCAGTTATACATATACATACATATATTTTTTTCAGATTCGTCTCTATTATAAATTAAACTTTATCATAGGTGTGTATGTATAGGAAAAATATAGTAGATACTGGGTTCAGTACTATCCTCAGTTCCAGGCATCCCCTGGGCATCTTAGAACATGTACCCTGCAGATAAGGGGGGACTATTGTACTAACAAAGCTCCACTTCAGGGACAATTTATCACTTTTTCTAAAAGCACTGACACAAACTTTGGTGGTTATTGCTGTATAGTAGGCCATATGTTGCATGGCATAGTATGGCATATGGGAGGCTAACTTTGTAACAATGCAATTTTAGATTTTTGAAGATATACACATATATGAAAACTATCAATTAAGTTATTTTTTTACCCTGGTGAAATATATATATATATATATATATATTTATATATATATATATATATATTTATATATATATATATCACTTCGAAACCCATTCTCCTAAAAATAGACTGTATATATTTTACTCAAAAATGTAGTACAACTTATAGCTTTTAAAATGTCATTTCCTATTTATCATGCAAGACCATATTCAGATTTTCTTGTGCAGTTTTTCAGTTGCTAATTACTAAAAGAAAACATACGACAATTGTGATCTTCTATGAGAAGGGTATGTTATGAAGATGCTCTGCCAAAAATTGATAAAATTAAAGAGAAATACCATTATGAAAATAAAATTCCCAACTATAATATTTTATTTCTTTAATCAATAATTTTCTTGAGTATATCATATACAGACCAAATAATTGCTTAATCATCTACCAAGACATTAGTAACATCTGTAAATTCCCTTCTAGATGTGAATTACCTCCGTTAAAGTTGAGGAAAAGAGATGAAATGTTTGTTTCACTCAAATATAGTACAAATTCAATATCCATTTTATTATCACAGAGCTAGCCCTAATCATACTGTCACACTACTAGAATTCTACTATCCTTCGATACTGCAACTTGTTAAAGTTCTAGAAATTCTCTTCCTGGCATTACCAAATAATTTATCATTTGAGGAGTGTTTCAGTTCAATTGCATCTGTTCAGATACTAAAATAAATTTATATCCCTTTGTTTAACAAAAGTGTACTGTACCTCTTGCATGAGCTAGTCATTGTTCTCTTCCTAGAAATCCCATAGTCAGCCAGATAGATGTGGAGCAGGGAAAATGGAATTAAACAAATAACTATAAGTTTTCAGTTAATCATACAGATTGAACACAACAGTGTACCTCTACTTTCTCCTGAAAAGCCACTAAAATGACAGTAAAATGCACAAAATCACAAAGACAAAGAGAATAGGAAAGAACAGATAACAAACAGTATGAATCAAACAAATTGGGGGGAAAAAAAAGAAATTATATGGATAATTGTTAACTGACTCAGGTTTCAACCGTCCCTCTGCTGAGTGCCTGGGTCGGGGGAAGTGGATGCCCAGGGCAGTGTGAGGCGGTCATTAAGAGATAAACTGATTCATTCGTATCTCAAAATTCCACAAAAGTCATGCAAGAGGAATCAGCAACCTCTGCCATCAGGTGTGTAAGCTGAGGCTGAAGACAATTGCATTGATTCAAGTCTGAATGAAGAACATTTAGGCCCCTCTAGTCTCTGCCCCAGCCCAACAGATTACTCTCTGGAGATCTTGAACCCAGAGGCTCTACTAGGAGACAACAGGAGTAAGAAAGGGAGTCAATCAAATCCTGTATCCTTTGTGCTCAATGTGGATACTCAGTCCCTTTCCCTTCAGCTCTCAGAATGCTTGTTGCTGCTTTGTATTACCCCTCCCCTTGTCTCAAGGCAGGAGATTGGAAGTCCCTCTCTGAAGAATTCAGCAAGGCCATGAGAAAATACCTATCAATACTGACAGTTGGGATTTCCAAAGAAATGGTCTGCTATGCCCAGTTATTCACAGTGAGTCTCACCAGTTAGCAGAGTC
Source organism: Camelus dromedarius (assembly GCF_036321535.1). Taxonomy (NCBI): domain Eukaryota; kingdom Metazoa; phylum Chordata; class Mammalia; order Artiodactyla; family Camelidae; genus Camelus; species Camelus dromedarius. The sequence goes on from NC_087439.1 coordinate 53,392,580, forward strand.
CACCGGTGCACACAGAAATTCTAATTTATCATTCAATGTCTTACTTTTAAATAGAAATGGATAGTTAAAGACCATGATACATAAGTAGAGGGAATCTAACTTAGAAGACCAGACCAAAATAAAGAAATAAGAAAATGAAAGAAAACTGGAGAAAACAAAGACCGTATTACCATATCAAGGAACAAAAGAAAATTTCAAGCAACTGTACTAAATCCCCTTCAGGAGATAAGAGATGTGGCATTCATAAAACAAGAACAAAATGCTACTTTTAAAAAGTGGGATAACATTCAGAGAACAATAATGAGCCCTTAAAAATTTAAAATATGATAACAGAAAAGTCTGGGAGATAAAGTGGAGTGAGTCGCCTATAAACTAAAACAAAATTTAAAAGTAAAATAAAATCACAGAGACAAGGAAAATATTAGAAAAAAAAATCTAATAAGAGCATCATTTCAGAAAATGGAAGAAACCTAATAGGAATTCCAGAATGAAATAACTGAGAAATAAGAGGAAATTAACAATAAAATAATACTAGAAATATTCTCAGGATTGAAGTATACAGCTTTCAGCTTGAAAGAGCTCAGAGAGTTCCCAGTCCAGTGAGTCAAAACTGATCCATGACAAACTCCCCTTTTATTAAATTTTAGAAAACCTGGAATAAAAAGAGAATTCTCAGGAAAAAAAGCATAAGAGCAGGAAAAAGCAAACAAGCAAACAAACAAACAGGTTGCATCCAAATAATAAAGAATCAGAATGACCTTATAATTTGCAAAACAATAATGGAGATTTGCCTTTAAATTCCTGAAAAGAAGTTATTTCCAACCCGTAAGTAAATCCACAATCAAACAAGTGTAAAAGTAGAATAAAAACAAATCTAGACATTCACAGCTTCAACAATTTATTTCAGGGATGCATTCACTCTCCAAAGAGTTCTGGAGAATACACTGCAGTAAAACAAAGATATAAGCCAAGAAAAAGGAAAGCATGTGATCTAAGATACACAGAATTCACAGAAAGGCAAATCCCAGGACGAGGGTGAAGAGAAGATCCAAGCATGACAAGATCCAACTTGACAGTTGATGTCCCAAGCATGGAGAACAACAAGAAGTTTAGACTGGGGTAGAAGGATAGAGGGCACCAAGACAGAAGTCAGATGTCCCCAAAGAGGTGGGGGTGGGGGAGCAACAGAACTGAAAGGTGATCAAATATGCCCTATCATACTGAAAGGCATGTCACATAAAGTTGGGGGATGAACCAATAATAGATACAAGAAAACTAAAAAATAAATTTAAAAAAATCTTTAAAAATCACTAATCTCAAGGGGAAAAAAGGTATTTGAAAAGAAAAGGAAACATAACCAAAATACACTCTGTGGTTCAGCAGTAAAGATTTGTATAAGAACAGTGCATACTAATGGTAATCTAAATACTGACTGTTTATTTTTCCAAATTGGCTAATGAGGGAATATATAGTGGGAAATGTGGAGGAATATGAGACTTAAATCTTAATCCTTTATAGTAGAATGTCAGTAGATAATGACTATAATTTTAAAATCCATGAAATTGCCGTATAAACTCTCAGAGATGCCTGGGACAGGGCACTGCTGTTTCCGTTGTGCATACTGCAGTACTGTTTAACTTTTTAAGCCATGTATACCTATTGTTTGAATAAAAATTAAAATTATGTAAGTGCTAATATAATTATACAACAAGTATGAAGGAAAAGTATTAGGAGTCATGTGAGATTACTTCAATCGCCTTAAGTTGACAAAAGTAATACACATATTATTTTTCTCTGTGTTAGCCTGAGTTCCCTATGAGAGGAAAAATTGTGTAGAAGAGATTGCAGGGTGGGTATCTGTGGCAACAGCACTCCCAAGGGAGAGAGGGGAGCAGGATTGGACAAAGGGAGGAGTTAAGCTGAGAGGCAGTTGCAACAAATGCCTTACAGGATGCCCTGGGGCTGGGATAGCTCCTAAGAATTGCCCCAAAGAAAGTGGAGATCCCAGGTCTTTGACTTCATTGCCCAGTCACTGGATGAGGACCGGTCTCAGAGAAGATGTGCAACCTTGGACATAGTATCAAGTAAAGCAGCTTCCTCTGAAGGCAGGAAATTCCTGGAGAGGATTCAGCTCTGACCCATCAGCCAGTTGGCTGAAAATGAGTGTGTTGGTCCTGACTGGGGGATTTAAGTGGCACACTAGAGCCTCCACTAAAATCCTTCCCTTATTAACAGATCAAGTTGCAGAGTTTTGTATATCAGATTGGGGAATTTAAAAGCTTTTTCATTTTTTTTTTTAAAACACAGAAGTTAAAAACACTTTTTGAGATGGTGGGTAACATTCAGAGATGGACCTCAATGGTTTATTTTCTCCATCATGTTACTAAAGTGTACCAGAAACAGTGCTTTTGTAGGCTAATCATAAAATGGAATTAAAGTTCTCTGAGAAAATGCATTGAGTCCCCCTTTGAATGCAGGGGTGCATCTCTTGCCTAGTAACTTGCAGCAGATGTGGAGACTCCACTTTACCTGATGTGTATCTTATTGGAGCTCCTGCTCCAAAAGTCTGGAAGTAAGACTGTAGGAGGGTAGGGGGAACAGAGGAGGAGAGAGATGAGGGCTGCCAGGCATCAGCAATACAAGGGTTTTCCCCTCTTCTCCTAACTTTCCCTCTTTGCCCAAGAAGCCACTGGAAGTCCTCCCACTACCTACCATCACTTGGATGAGCTTTAAAGTGGGTTAAGACAATGTCATCATGGCAGCTTCTGTCGTGTGTTCTGCAATATTTAAATAGAAAAGAACAAAGAAGGAGAAGCTCTATAGTCAGCAGAAAGAGAATTCTTGCCAGCTGAATCTACTGTTTGTGAGAGACTCCTGATTCCTTTTAGCCTGTGTTTACTGAGTGCCTAATATGTCCCTGGCATCATGTAGGACACCAGGAAGGATGCGAGGATAAATCTACAAGATCCAGATACTTGAGCCAGCGATTGAAATATTGGGGATTGCCTGTTGTGAGAAAACTGAATTTAATCTAACCTTGCTGAGGAATGTTGAAGGATTTGACTAATCTTAAGTATTAGATACAACATCAGGGGCAACCTTAGAAAGTACTGATAAAGAATTAAGAAGAACAAAACCTCAGAGTAAGCTTGATGTAACTACTGATGCAAATTGAGTATCTGCTGACCATTTAGTAAAAATAGAATGATATATAACAACTGTAGCTTTAATTCCACATAAATAGAGTTGAAAATCCACTACAACATTGTAGCTACTTGCTGGCTACCTGCATGCCTTCAAGGTATTTGCTTTACTCAACAATAAAATCAGCTCATTCTAAATTTATGAATTGTCATGTCCCTTTGGGTCCCAATTTCTCTTCTTTTCTCCCAACACTATGTATGTATAAGCTTTACTAAACAATAAGAAAAATATATACACATACTATCATTCAAAAATAGCAAGGACTTGTCATGAATATTTAACTGTAAGACTCATTCGATAACCTTTAGAACTCTTCCAAGCATTATGATTTCATGGGGGATTCAGTTTTTAGCAAACTGCTCTTTACAACATATTTTAAATAAAAAGTAAAGTATGCTTTTCAACCACCTTAAAATCAAAGGGCATTTGAAAATATTTATCTAATAAACAATATCACTCTCTCCTGAATATGTCTTTCAACAAATTAGATAATAATGGTAAATATAAAATAACATGTATTTTATGTTGAACGGTCCAAAATATTCAATGTGCCTTCCTCTAGAGCAGCTCTAGAGGAAACATATTTCATGTAAAAGTCAAGTTTCCTTCTGCCTAAGTCATAGTTTTGTCTGTTTGCATAATGTTACTAATATTTTGCCCTTGTCACATTTTCTCCCATTCCTAGACAGTTTTGTGATGGGTTTATCATTGTTATTTTATTTTGGTCACAAACCATGAGTAATTCATTTTTCCATTGATTTATGCTATTTATAAAGTGCCACATCAACTATTACTGAAGTTCAGCTTTTGAATTCTGACAGCTCTAGTAAATAAAACACTATCCGCAACAGAGAAATTGCTGAGTCCTGTTTGGAAGAATTCTCATTTGACCTAATTGTCCAAATGCAGTCGGCACTGCCTTCACAGAACCAGATTATAGGAAATTGCTCTTACCATGAAGACACGTTAATTATCTTTGATATTTCAGTGTGTAAATAGTACACAATTGTTTGTATTTATGTATCTGATCAGGTACTATTCAAAGGCGTCTGCAAATACCATGCTCCAAAACACAATGTCTTCTCCTAAACAATGCTGAAAAATTCCATGTGTAATTGTGTGCAATCATTGATAAAATCATATTCATGTCAAGTAGGGAATTGCATACCCATGTTGCTGTACTCTCCATTATACCAAGAGGAGGCTTATGTTTTGTTACCTAGTAAGAGGCAGGTGGTCTAACCACCCCCTTGAACAACTGGCAGCTTAGTTTACATTCCACAGAGCAGCTGCCTCCTCCTATTTTAACTGGAATTGCATCACAAAACACAACAGTCACTTGTGCAACTTGTACAACTGACAGGAACTGCCCTTATTCCCACAGTATTCTGCAATATTCGGGAAGGTTATCTAATTTCCTCACATTTAATACTGTTTAGAAGTCTGTCCAATTCAAGTATTTTTCTTTACTAATACCTAGTGTTGTTAGCAAACCTTTAACTTTTCTAAGTCTTGTTAATGCCAAAATCATTTAACATTTTTAGGTATTGTTACAGAGAACTTGGGATTCTCTAACTGGGAACTTAGAACTCAAAGACACTCAAAGTATTTACTGAGAATGAACAAAGCAAACAGTATATATTAAGAACTGTATACTGTTTACTTGGGAGGTAACTATAACAAAAGAAGCTTCAAAAACTCAACAGTATGGTTTTGGTATTGATAGACTGATTTCTTAATCAATCCCTCCTCATCAAGATGTAGTGAAACCCTTAACCACTGGAAAATGCCTGGGTCTCTGACGGGCTCACATGGACATCCTCTTTCATTGCAAATTCATTATCCTTCCTGAATCCCATTCCTGTCTACTTCAACCAAGATCAACTCTGTAATCAGAGCTTCTGACAGTAAATGAAGACCTTCTCTGGCTCTCTGTCTACATCTGCTCCAAGTCCACTCTTTCAGCACAGATTCTTTATCCATGTTTCAAGAAGACCACAACCGTGGCAATTTGTCTGAAGTTGTTTTTATAAGCAAAGCTCTGCCCTTCTGCAAAAAAACCAAAACAAAACACATAAACAAACAAACAAAAGAAACCCAAACAACAACAAAAAGCACTCTCCACATTCATTTCATTTTAAGCCTTGACCCACATGGATGGTAACTGAGTAAAACAGCTACTGCAGTTGTCAACTTCCCAGGGATGACCTCTCTCTGTTTACAGTTTTGTAGTTTTTTTCTAATGTTTAATGTAGCAGCTAGAGGAGTTTTATATCTCACTCCAGCTTTTGGCAAGATGAGAAGAGAACAGCTTCCAGGCTTGGTGTAACGTTAAAAATTCTTCCTTTGGGATCCTTCTGTTTAGACCTACACATTCCCCTCCCCACCACCATCCCCTCTCAGGTGCCTGGGGCCTTACTGTTCAACCATTTGGTGACCCCTTTCCCACAGCCTACCTATACAGAAGCAGAACACTCAGAATTATTTAGACCATGATGCCAGTCAAAGCAATTCATTTTCTTTGGTCTTTTAATAACTCATTAATACTACCTTCATGTTAACTGCCACACATAAAGAATCCATTTGACTAAAATTTGACCATCTGATCTAATGAATATTAGATCAGAACCTAGTTCAGTTACTAGTGTTTGTTCCTTAAAGGAGAAAGGCAGGAAACTGTAACTTGTCTCATTGTCTCCTCTCGCTTCTTATATAAGACTCAACTGGCTGTCAGCTAAGTCTAAGCTTAGAAACTTTCTAAGGAAAAATAAGCATTTGCCAACTGAAATGGAACACAAATCACTTCAATACCTTAGATTTGTACTTCGAGCAGTGTCAAACTAAACCAATCATGGCGGGAAGTGATGGAGTATTAGCTCTGGATTTCAAGTTATTGTAATTTTTCAATGTCTATCTCACATTTTTGGCTGTCTGTCAGATATAATTACCTTGGAAATCCCATCTTCAGTGTTAGTTCTCTGCTTAGGGCCTCAAGGGAACAGCTATAAAAATGAATTAGTCCCAGGAAAACAAACCACTTATGGGTATTTTCCACATGGTGTTTGGATGACAGAATAGACATTCTATAACCTTGACGTGACAGGCGTGCAAGGTGGTAGGTGCACAGTATTGGAGAAGGCAATGAATACAAAGATGATTCTACATGGTTCCACCCATCGCAACCCCGACTCGAATGTGTAAAGATAAACATGGATACTGTTCTCAAATTATGTGAAAAATCTATTTATTGCCTTCTTCATTTGAAGATCTGTAACCTTCAATTACCAAAAGAGTGAAACAATTTCATTTAGTGCTGTTTTTGTGTTCCGTCCACTAAAATTTCTTACTTTCATAAACAGTGGTACCAGGAAATGATCATTTGAATAATCTTCTAGAAGAGTAGGGCAGAGTGGTTCAGATCAATGGTTCTCTCCCAAGTCTGCTGCCTCCTAGTTGTATGACCTTGGGTAAGCTATTCAACCACTAATTAACCCTTTCATTCATGAAATGAAAAAAAGGTAATACTGAATTCATAGAATAAAGGTTAAATGAGATAAGGCATATGGAGATTAGCACAGATCATTATTATTGTTTTGTCCAAATATAAATTCTGAAACATGTAACTTCTAGTGTAAGTTGTAGGATGCACTATTCAATTTTTTAAAGATTTTGTTGAATTTATGTATATGTCTAATATTTATATGTGCTAGGAGGTTTTTGCATTGAATATGTTCACATTTAATCACATATCTAACTGTAAACTCTATTTTTCTATATATACAGCAAATTACTTTAAACAGATATCCCATAGATATGTTATGGTGCCCCCCAATCAAACATCTGTGGCCACATTTTAATAAAGACAGCAAATATGTTAATAAGCAAGAAGAGTTATAAATGCAGACAGCTAAATGTTCCCAACCCTGCCCTGGGCTAATCAAGTACCCATTAATAAGTTACCAAATATAAGAATGACTGGGATATGTAGCACCAGGCTTTAGGAGATACAGGGCTATACCTAAATAAGCACCAATTTAGGCTGACTCATCATGTATATTGAATAAATATTATAAACTCATGACATGCCAGGATGCACTCAGGTCTATTTATTTATTGGATGATTGCTCCAGTACCATCCTCAGACCATGCACATGAAACAGGCATTTTGGAGGTTTCAGTCCAATATCCAATGGGAGAGACAGAAAATAAACAATATGTATTATGAATTGTAATATGTATTGTGAAAAAATAACCAGGACACAGTATATTTGTATAAAGGGTAATTACCCATCATAAATGACCCAAGAAATGTTCTCTGGGGAATTAACAGTTAAGTTGAGAGCTGAAGGATGGAAGGGTCAGTAATGTGACTAATAGGGAAGAGGGTATTACAGACTGAATGTGTCCCCTCCAATTCATATGTTGAAACCTTACCCCTCAATGTGATGGCATTAGAAGGTGGAGCCTCTGGACATAATTAATATTAGATGAGGTCATGAGGGTGGAGCCCTTGTGAATAGGATTAGTGCCCTTATAAGAGTCACCAGAGAGCTGGCTCCCCCTCTCTGCTCTCTGCCATCAGAGGACACAGTGAGAAAGCTGGCAGTCTGCAAACTTGAAGAGGGTCCTCACAGAACTCACCAGTGCAGGTACCCTGATCTTGGACCTTTAGTCTCCAGATCCATGAGAAGTAATTCCTGTTGTTTATAAGCCACCAAATCTATAGTTTGTTTTAGCAGCCCAAATTCACTAATACAGGAGGTCTTATGCAAAGTGGTTAGGGATATTGGTCAGAAGCCAGACAGGAAATGCTAAAGCAGGAACACTCCAGATTACTATTTGCACAGAGGACATCTAACAGTGTTCCACAGGAAATATCACCCTACTGCCTTCTCAGACATGAGTGTCGTTGCAGCTTTGAATCAGAAAGTGACTTTTCTGACCAAAGAGGACAATTATAGTGTCTCCTTCCCCAGAGACCAGTAAAGAAGGATGAGTGTGGATGGGAGGACGGAGCTGATTGAGTTAAAAGGAGCTGCAGGGCAAACAGAGCCAGCTGCCTGCATTTCAAAGGCAAGTAAAGCCTCAGGTTCAATTACTTAAAGGAGGTACTTTATTTCAGTTTATAGAGCTTAAGAATGGGCTAAAACAACAAAGATAACAATCAGGGCCATTTGTAAGACTAAAATAGTATGGAGTACACACAAAAGAAGGTGCAGAACTTGGCCAATTCAAAAGAAAAGAAGTCCATCTGACCAGAATGAAAAATATACTCTTGTCTGCAATAATTATCACCAGCTTGTGAGAAGAAACTGAAGGTTAATGCCATTAATTCCACAAATATTTATTGTGTTACATCAGGGTACAAAGAAAACAAGAAGACAAAGATACCTGCTCCCAGGGAACCTCAGGGAACCAAACGTGCTAGGAGAGTGAGGGGAGTGATGACTGGCAAAAGCATTAAACACAGGGAATAAGTAAATTACATAGGATGTTAGAAAATGCTAAGTGCTGGCGAAAAAGAAAAGGTCCAGTAAGAAAGGGAAGATGGAGCTGAGAGAAGGGTTGATTCACGATATTAAATTGTTGTTCAAGCCAGGCCTCATTGAAAAGGTGACAATTTGATTTCTGTAACTGAATCCCTTTGCTGTACACCTGAAACTAACACAACATTGTAAATCAACTATACTTCAATTTTAAAAAGACACATGCACCAAAAAAAGAAAAGAAAAGAAAAGAGAAGAAAAGAAAAGAAAAGGTGACATTTAAGCAAAGATTTGAAGGAGATGAAGAAATTCCTCCAGCAGCTATCTGAAGGAAGAGAAATCTAGGTTAAAAGATTATCCAGCTCAGGCATTGCTGAAGGTACTTACACTTAAGTTTTGGGTAGTAAAATGAGTATTTCATTCATTTATATAATTATATACATATTAAAATATCATGTAAGCATGAATTATCATTTTCCAGCAAATCCTTTTCCTGCCTTCAACTAAGTAAAAGAACCCTTCCAGGTGTCACTAGAAATAGATTCCAAGGCTTCTTGGACCTTAACAACCATGATCCATACTCTGGATCCCAGAGTAGGCAAAATAAAGGGAGCAGTACTCATTACAAAATGCTGCTTTGTATTGGATTATTCTTGTCCCGGCATGTTCCACAGTCTATTAGGTAGTGTAGTGGAAATCAATGTGTCATAATCCCTCCCTGAGGAGTAACTAAAAAGTAAGTTAGCTTAGTATCCAACTTTCACTTCTGACTTTTAGTCACAGGTACTCTGCTTTCCTCAGCTGTAAGGCAAATGTTGAAAGCTGATGAGGAGGCTTGGAAGAGTCAAGGAAAGCTTCCACACCAACTCTTCCCACCATCCCAGGTGAGAGAGCTGTCTTAAGTGAAGTGAAAAATGATTCAGGACTTAAGATGATATTATTCTTTAGAATAAACTCTGAGATATATATATATAGGCAGTTCAATGATCCCTGAATGTGTGAAAAGAGATACCTAGGTTTTTTAATGATGGCACGTGGGGGAGAAGTTTGCTAACAAAAGCAAAAATGTGATGTAATTATTGAAGGAGCCAGTCAAATCTTAAAGCAGCATGCATGGAAATATAGATATTCAATACCTTGCAATGTCCCATAATATATAACTGAATCACTATGCTGTACACCAGAAATTAACACAACATTGTGAATTGACTATACTTCAATAAAAATAAATAAATAAATAAATAAATAAAAAGAAATATAGTATCTAGGTCTTAAAAGTAATCCAGTGTATTTTGCATCAATCCTATTATGTCTGACTACTAAAGTTCATTTCTGAGCTTTACATTTTAAAAAAAAGATGTTAAAAAGGAGTAGTTAGGTTGGAGCATCATGACCTCAGTGATGTGGGGGTACAGAAACCACCATATGAGGAATGGTTAATGACACCACATTTAAAGACAAGATAAGACAGAACCTTCAGATATTAGGAGGGCTGTCCTCATAGTTTTCATAGAAGTTTTTAGCACATTCTTTATGACAGAATGAGGCCCAGTGGCAGGCAGTTAAGAAGAAGCAGAATTTTGGCACAGCATAAGGAGAAACTTTGTGAAAATTAAAACTGTCTAGATTGAAAAAAAAAGAAGAAGAAGTGCCTTATCAGCTCATGAACTAAACCGTGGTTATTTGAAGTATTCAAAAAGAATTTGGATGGTGAACTAGTGTTAGAATTCCCATATATAATGGAATCCTACTGTCTAGGCTTGGTCTTTGAAAATTTTTCCCATATCCACATTCCTTAATTTTATGATGTTTAGAAATGAGTAACAGCTAATCAAAAATGCCTTCTCTTCTGAATCCTACATGTCACATAAAAGTTAGTATAAATTTAGGAAACTTGATTTATATGTCTATTGATATAATGATTATTACCCAAGCAATCATGCACCAAATTAAAAGTGCTAGGAGTAAGATAATAATGCTTAGTGATCAGCTGCCTTAAATGACAATGACGAATTAGGTCATTCTGGTTCCTAGTTTATTACCTTTTATCTCCACACATTCTTCTGGCCCTGCTTTGTGACACCAGAACTGGGCTCCGCAGACCACATCTCTCCTTCGCCAGCTGGCTTAGTGTTAGATTCTGCCGATAGAGGGCGCTAGGAGAGACCAAAAGGCTGGAAGGAGGGAGTTTTTCCTCCGAGTTCTGTTCTTCATGCTGTCCTGAGAAAATTGGAGCAGCTGGGAGTCCTGGAAGTCTTCCCCACGGGGGTGGCAGCTCTCATGGTTCTGCAGTAGCAGAGCATCTCCATCTACTTTCTCCATCAACCCAGTATCAGGTAGCACGGTCCTGCGGTAGCCATAGCTTCTCTTCAGGGATCTGAATCTAAGCTGCTAAGAGAGCCTTTCTTCCAGAACTCCCTTCCTTTTTCTAATTTTGTTAAGTCCTAAGATTCCTTTCTACAGTTGCCACCTCAGAATACCTTAGAGTTCTCTTTTACCTCTTCTGGTAGTCAACCATCCTATACCTAGTTGATAATAATTCATATTTATGTTTTCCTGCTCAACTTACTGCTTTGGGTCCTATTGTACCATGACTGTACCATGACTGTACCATGATTATACCGTGACTAATACAAAACTTGACAACAAAAATGAAAACAAAGAGCAAAAACCAATTCAAAACCTCTTGTTATTATTTTCTCCCAAAACTGTCATACAACAAATAAGAATGTTATTCTCTTTCCCCTGACTTTGTGATTATTTCTGGGGTAGTGGTTGAGTGGCAATGGTTTTAAACACGTTTCATTGGACACCAGTCCTGTTCTGACAGAAGAGTTTGATGAGTGTTTTCTAAATTCGTAGTCTTCCTACAGCTTGCCTGACCATAGCCCCAAGGACTGCTTAGAAATATTTGGAGCCCTTATTTGTGGGAAGCAGAAGCTTGACATGATAATCAGTCATGGAAAATCTCATGTAAAAAAAAGAAATTAACACATGTCACACTAGTTTCTTTTGTATCAGATTTAACTACATCCAGTGATTATGAAAAAGATGCTAAAAACTCAGGATCTACTTCAAGCCTACATATCAAATAATACCTTATAATATGGCATAAAAATTGTGTACTCATGTTTGTGTATAAATATATATATAAACTATAAATGTCCAGTCACCTCTGCAGATCACAGTAGATTCTGAGTACTTGTCCCTGACTCAAATTATATGAAACAAGACAGTAATCGCCAAAAAAATAAGTAATGTGATAGAAGAGATCAAAACATTAAAAGTCAAATGTTTGCCATTTCTTCTCTTCTACTGCTTGTGAAAGACTTTTCGTTGCTCAACTATACTTCTTCATTATGCTGGTTTAGAATGTTGGTGCTGCTGGAGATTATAGGTATAGACAGAGAATGAAAAAAGCCAGATAAAGAGAGTGATTTTGTTCTGCAACACAATAAAGTGTGGAGAGCAAAGAAGGAGCAAATAAAAGGTCCTTTAGGTGTTGACAGAGGGAACAAAAAAGTGGGAGGAATAGAGAACTGAGGATTGACATAGACATTGCCAGGGAGAATCTGACACACACAGAGTTTTAGTTGGGAGATGGAGAAACAAAATGTGTGATTACATTAAAGGCAGGGATTTGGGGGAAAGACACTCAAAGAAAATTTTAATATGTTTTCCTGTGTGATGCCTGTTTAATATTCCCCATAGTACCTTCAATAAAATATAATAAATTTTTCCATTGCTTTTCAAGGCTTTTTCTGTTTTAATTGGTTTGGCATATTTGTCTCTTTTGGAAATGACAGGAGAAAAGAGACCAGCCTCAAGATGGCCCAGTTAATCAGGACCCAAATGACAAGGAGAAGCCTTCCCAGACTATGCTGCACCTTTCTATTACATGCTTTTAATACAAATCAGTTTTCCATTAAAAAAAATTGCAACTGGAAAAAGTAATGAACACATACAACTCTTTGTATTATATATATGTTCCATTTTTCCTACCCTATATTTTATAATATAATTCAAACATACCCCTTACTATCGAGTTAAAGATGTCCATTAGTCCTTATACATAAAAGCTAGACCTTCTTAGATACTGTTCAGGTTATAGAGTATACTGTTAAGTTTCATTCTCTAATAAAATGCATAGTGCTGGGTGACGTTATTTATATGGTCAAGATTATACTCTTCACATAAAAACAAGTGCTGAAATTAAAAGGAAATATGCCAAATACTCATTGGTTAATATATTTTTTACTTCAGAGTGCCACTTATTTTTTTCTATATCTGGAAAAAACATTTAATACCTGCTTGGGAGTTTGGGGACTGAATAATGAGGGGAAGCCAAGAGGAATAGTGCCCAGCTCTGCCATCAGTCTAGTGGGCAAGAATAATTTAAATGTGGCACAATTGATGAGCCCTCCTGATTGCAAGAGTGTCTTCTGATATTCTAGAAACTAAGGTCTTTCTGTTTGTTTGTTTGTTTTTACCCTTCCAGAGTATTCCTTATCATATAAAAATGTAAACTATTTTTATGTTTAATATCAAATAAGTGTTCAACACTTCACTTAAATTACAAAAGTATACATGTATACAAATAAAAAATATAGTGTCCATTCCAATTTCTTTTTTAATTTAATTAATTTTAAAAACTGAAGTATAGTTGATTTACAATGTTGTGTTAGTTTCAGGTTATATAGCAAAGTGATTCAGTTTTACATATACATATATATATATTCTTTTTCAAATTCTTTTACATTATAGGTTGTTACAAGATATTGAATATAGTTTCCTGTGCCATATAGTAGGTCCTTGTTGTTTTATATATAGTAGTGTGTATCTGTTCTTCTTAAAATTATGATTTATCCCTCCCCTATCCTTTTCCCTTTGGTAACAATAAGTTTGTTTTCTATGTCTGTGAGTCTATTTCTGTTTTGTAAATAAATTCATTTGAATCTTTTTTTAGATTCCACATATAAATGATATCATATGATACTTGTTTTCTCTGTCTGGCTTTCTTCACTTAGAATGATAATCTCTGGATCCATCCATGTTGCTGCAAATGGCATTGTTTAATTATGTTTATGGCTGAATAATATTCCATTGTATATATATACCACATCTTCCTTATCTAATCATCTGTTGATGGACATTTAGGTTGCTTCCATGTCTTGGCTATTGTAAATAGTGCTGCTGTGAAATTGGGGTGCATTTATGTTTTCAAATTAGAGTTTTTGTTTCTTCTAATTATGTGCCCAGGAGTGGGATTGCTGGGTTGTATGGCAACTCTATTTTTAGTTTTTTAAGGAACCTCCATACTGTTCTCCAGAGTAGTTGCACCAAATTACATTCCCACCAACAGTGTAGGAGGGCTCCCTTTTCTCCACACCCTCTCCAACATTTATTATTTGTAGATTTTTTAATGATGGCCATTCTGACTGATGTGAGGTGATATCTCATTGTAGTTTTGATTTGCATTTCTGTAATAATTAGTGATGTTGAGCATCTCTTCATGTACCTGTTGGCCATCTGTGTGTCCTCTTTAGAGAAACATCTATTTAGATCTTCTGTCCATTTTTGATTTTTTTTGATATTGAACTGTATAATCTGTATGTTTTAGAAATTGATCCCTTGTTGCTTTCTCCTATTCTATAGGCTTTTTTGTTTTGTTTATGGTTTCCTTTGCTGTGCAAAAGCTTTTAAGTTTAATTAAGTCCCTTTTGTTTATTTTTGGTTTATTTCTATTACTCTAGGAGATAGATCCAAAAAAAATATTGCTGTGATTTATGTCAGAGTGTTCTGCTTATATTTTCCTCTCAGAGTTCCATAGTATTCAGTCCCACATTCAGGTCCCCAATCCATCCCAAGTCCATCTTCATATATGGTGTCAGAGAATGCTCCAACCTCATTCCTTCATACACAGTTGTCCAGCTTTCCCAGCACCACCCACCGAAGAGACTGTCCTCTCTCCACTGCATACTCCTGCCTCCCTTGTCATAGATCAATTGACCATAAGTGCATAGGTTCATTTCTGGGCCCTCCATCCTGCTCTGTCTATCCATGTGTCTGTCTCCCTGCCAGTACCATGCTGCCTTGACCACTGTAGCTCTGCTATATAGTCTGAAGTCAGGGAGAATGATTCCCCCAGCTCTCCTCCCCCCTCGCAAGATTGCTTTGGCTATTCAGGGACCCCTGTGTTTCCACACAAATTTTTAAATTATTTGTTCCAGTTCTATGAAAAATGCCATTGGTAATTGACAGGGATTTCATTGAATTTGTAGATTTCCTTGGGTAATATTGTTATTTTAACAATATTGATTCTTCCAAGCCAAGAACACAGTATATCTTTCCATTTGATTGTGTCATCTTCAGTTTCTTTCATCAGCATCTCGTGATTTTCAGCATCTTATAGGTCTTTCTGTTTTTTGTGTAAGAGAAACTGTACTATTTGAAAGCCTCCATTTTTTATTATATAAAACTACTGTCTCTGAGTATTGTGGGTTTCACTTCTAATAACAGAGAATTAATTCTTTCAGACCAATTCCCCCACAAATAATAATAAGAAACTTTGGACAAAGAGAGTTTCTTAATTACCAGGGCTGGGACTAAGATGAGTTGAGTAAGTACAAAATTTAAGAGGTGTTGCAAACTCCGTAATAAGAGAAGTCACATTCTAATGCATGTTTTAAAAAATCAAGATTAGTGCAAAAATTCTATGGTGAACATAGTATGGAAATTTTAGATAAAAATAGGGCCAGTGTTACTGATTTTTCTCTTTTACCACTGGTTCTAATATGGCTCAGCATGGCTCTGGTACTAATCCCATCTGTATTTAAAATGTTGGTGTTTTTCTGATCATGTATTTTTGCATTAACTTAGAAAACAAGAATTAGAATGAAGGATATTCCATGGGTTCTGTGAAGGAGGTAGTTGCCGAGGGAACAACTGAGAGAGAAATAATACCCCAAAATGAGTGGGGATCATTTCAGCTCCATCCAAACTAATCACAGTTATTCCCCTACAAAGTGTCAAAAATGTGAATGTTATCCTTTCAACAGTACCAAACGTTTCCCCACCATTAAGGTTAAATACCAGTTTCATCTTAAGCTCTGCCTGGTGTTTGGTGCTCTCTGTAGTCCAGAGTAATTCCCATCTGGAACACTACAGAACAACTTGACAGTCTGAACCAAAACTTCTACAAACAGAATCATTATCTAGTTACCACCAAAGAAAGTCTCCAAAAGTAGGGAAAAAAAAAAAAAGATCTTTTGGAAATGGCCTCCCTCTCAGGTTATTTGGGTACAAATCTACAGAATTTGGTAAAAGGGATGTAGAGTAGACTCAGAAAAATGCTCTGCCAGGACCCTTTCAGGAAGTACTCGCTGTGTGGCTCTGGGAGATATAGTCAGAAGGCTGCGAGCTCCTCACAGGGTTCACCTGAGCTGTAAAGAGCCTCCTGTCCTGACATCACACCCTTCTCAGTGCCGCCCATAACTGCCAAATGAGCAGGGCAGGAGCTGAAGAGCCCTCAGCATTCTGATCTAAAGCAAACAACTCCGAAGTGCAATATTCCTGCACAGCTCCTGGCTCCAAGATGTGTTTTCCGGCATTGGTTCAATTTCTCCCAAGGCCCAGCCCTGCCTCTTCTGCCTTCCCCTCACAACTCTCACTCCAAAACTCATCTCCGCATTTGCTTCCTGAAAACCCAACCTGAGACAGAGTGATAAACTAGATGACATTCTGTTCTTTTTACAATTATTATTCTGAACAATAACCAGACAAAAAAATAATGCAAAAGAATGAATAAATATACAACTCCATTTGCAATGTATCTCTTTGAGCTCTCAATTTAGATCTGAATTATACAGAGTTGTAATTGGCATGTATGTGTGATTTTGAATTCAGATTTTTTGACTGACATTTTTTAACACATGATACTTTGTAGCAAATTTGTCCACGTATTTGTTTTTTTGCAATGCCCTTGTGGTATTCCATGGTGGATTCTTAACTGTCTCCAAATTTATGGCCCTAAATTTTTTCTATTTTTTCACTGCTTAAGATAGTGCTTTTATAAATATTTTTGTACAAATTGCTTGCTTTCTTTTTTGATTAATTCCTTTGACAATTGCTTTCCTAGAGTTGGATCAGAGTCTGTGAATAACAGCGCTGGGACCAGTTAGTAGAGGAGAAAGGAAGAATAAAAGGGAAAAAAATAAGGAATCACATAACCACCAGCTTTTCCTTTCTCATATATAAAAGATGTATATAAATGGAGTGAATATAAATCTGGAATAACCTGAAATTACAAGTCCTGGCTAATTTCATTTTCCCTATGAATCTTATCAAATAACCCTACTATAAAGTAATTTGTACTTTGAATATGAATATTGAATTATATTTGTTTGTAGCACCATTATCCAAAATCCAGTTCATAGAATATTAGACGACTGATGTTTACAATGAAGTAAAGAAAGTTCTGAGGATAAACAAGTTTGGCAAATGCATATTAAAGAAACCCCTGAAGATTAATAAGATAGAGGGTTATGTTAAAGGCAAAATTCCTACAGCAAAGAAACATTAAATTTATTTAATCCACCTAGCCAGTAAAATTAATAAGGAAAACAGTTTGTAAAACTATGATATATATGATATCATAAAAAAAACTTTAGAAAAAATGTATTATATCCACACTTACTATTTAACATGTACCTATCTTTCTACAAAAACCCATTTATGCATTATATTATTATCCCCTCCAAACCTACCACCCATCTAGGTGCATTTTAGACGTTTTATAATGGTTTATGAAATTGCATTAAACATCTGTTAAAAATCACTTTGTTCATCACTAGACATTGATATAAAATAGTTTTAAGGAAAGATAACAGCTGAGGGGAGCTACAGAAAAAAAATCATAGAACTTATGTTGAATTATTTTTGTTGTGTATATGAAGTTGTTCTGTAGGAACAAGAGCACTCAGCAGATGTACAGACCCATTATCTTTTCACATGGCAATATGTTCCTCCTTTCAGAAAATGTGAGCAAGTTTGGAACGTACAATAATACAAAAGAGGCTGAAATGCAAAGCAGAGAAAATGAAAATGATTGGCATAAACTAATGAAATTATCATAAGAGCTTTACAGAGGTGAGCTTTAATGGAGGCATTAACCGTTGATGTTCACCATCCAGCGAAGCATCCAGATATATTCTAATCCTGCTAAATACTTGGAGCAGCAGGTTTCCAGCACATATATCCACAGGCACATCCCACATTAAAACCCAATGTCAGTGGCTTTCATATATTGTTGTTTCATCCTTGACCCCCTCTCAAAAGGCTCATTGGATCTACTCCATGACTCACATAACCTGTGTAGTCAGAAACAGGTGTTTGGAAATCTACATCTGGTGATAAATATTAAAGACAGAAGATGAGAGTTCTGAAACAGTCTACTTAATTCATTCTCACTTGGCATTGCCACCACTAGCAGCACTATTACAGACTGAGCTCCAAGGACTACCGGAAATCCTCTCCCCTCTTGAAATTCCAAATTGTATTTCTTGTATTTCTCACTGTATTTTTAGATTGTCATAAAATTATTACTTGAGAAAAGATTTTAGAAATCAAGACTACTCCCTCATTTTACAGTTGAGAAAACTGAAAGCCAGAAAGTGAAAAGTACTTGCCCAGATTCAGAGAATAAATTTTGTGTAAATGTGTATGAAAAGACAGTGCCTCTTGGCTCCTACTACAATTTTTTTTTTCATTGCATTATTCTAAGAAACTCTACAAGTATTGCCCAGAAATACTGCATTATGGTTAAAAAGTACAAGTTCTGAAGTTAGGAAGACTTAGGTAACAAATCGAATCTTATTTAACCTCTCTTAGCTTAGTTTATTCATTAGTAAAAGAATAATACCATTCTTTATGACAGTATTGTTGTGAGTTTTATATAACATAGAACATGGTTAAGTGCCAAAAAACTATTAACTATTATTATTATATATGTAACTAAAATTTATTTTCTGTATATTACCATAGCCTTCTAAAACTGTTGCTAGTTTGGAGATTAGTCTCATGTAAGTTATAAGCCAGGTGTCTATCCAAAATTCATGCTTCGGCTTCTGGGAGGAGGGAGTAGAGATACTTATCCCTATTCCTCTCACTAAATACAACTAAAAATCTAGGACATTGTATATAAAACAAACATGGGAAGATTTTCAAAAGTGGAAAGAAAAAGGTGGCAATCTGGGGAACTCAGAACCCTAGGATCTACATGACAGTGAATTCCCTGCATTTTCTCACCTCATACATCCCAGGCTGGGTACAGAAGAAGCCAGTAACCCAAAAAATGCTAATGACAGAGACAAAAAAATCTCCAAGAAAAGCCTGCCCTCCTTTCCAATGGGCTGGGAAAGGGGCAGCCTAGCAAAATGGCAAACATTTAGACAATAACCACAGGAAAGCCCACTCTCTACAAACAAAAACTAGACTGTCACCCTTCTCATGCTGTAAGGACGGGCCAAAACTCTCTCCCTTCCTCCCAAGTGGTGTCAGAGGAACCTAGTGGAGTCAGGACTTTAACCACGGCTCAGTGGTAACAAAGGCCACCCCAACAGGGCTGGTGGAGGCTTTGTGGTAAGCAGTAAAGAGATGTTCTGCCCAACCCTCTACCCTCCAGCTAGGGTGGTGTCAACAGAGGCCAAGTGGGGAGGTGATTTTTGACCAAAGTTCAAAAGTAATACAATGGAGGAAAGATAAGCTTTTCAACAAATAGTGCTGGAGCAACTGAATATCTGTAAGCAAAAGAATATAAACCTCGACCTAAACTTTAAACAGCTTACAAAGAATTAACTCAAAATAAGTAATAGATTTAACTATACAATGTAAAACTGTAAGACTTTTAGAAAATAACATAGGAGAAATTTGGGGGGAACCTAGGCTTGGTGAAGAGTTGGTAGACATGATGCCAAAAGTACAGTCCATAAAAGTGAAGAATCAATAAATTTGACTTCATCAAAATGAAACTTTTGCTCTGTGAAAGATCTTGCTAAGAGGATGAAAAGACAAGCTACAGAGTAGGAGAGAATATTTGCAAACATGTCTGATAAAGCACACATCTAGAACTCCTAAAACTGAACAGTAAAAGCAAATAATGCAATTAGAAAATGGGCAAGAAACATGAAGAGACATTTCATTGAAGAGGGTAGAATGCATGTGAAAAAAATGTTTGGCATCACGTGCTATTAGGGAAACGCAAATTAAAGCCATGATGAGATATCACTGTATACATATCGGCATTATAAAATTTTAAAAAAACGTGATAACACAAAATGCTAGCAAGAATGCAGATACTTGATATCTTTTACATTGCTGGTAGGAATATAAAATGATACAGCCACTCTGGAAAACAGTTTGGCAGTTTCTTAAAACAATTAAACATACACTTATCATACAACCCAGCAATTGTACTCCTAGGCATTTATCTCAGAGAAATGAAACATTATTGTAACAGCAGTGTTGTAAGCCAAAAACTGAAAACAAACAAAATGTAAGACTGCTGAGCAGTAAAAAGAAATGATGTATTATTGATACATACAACAACTTGGATGGTTCTCAAGGACATGCTAAGTGGAAAAAGAAAAATCTCTAAAGGGCACATACACTGTGAGTCTATTTCTATAAAATGGTAAAATTTTAGGGACATAAAACAGGTTAATAGTTGACAAGGGTTAGGGATGGTGTAGGGAGGGAATTGCTTGTTGCTGTGAAGGGATAGCACAAGGGGACTCTTTGTGATGGTGAGATGGTTCTGTATCTTGATTGTCCTGATGGTTACAGAAGTCTACATGTGAGATAAAATAACACAGAATTATACACACACATCATGTCAATGTCTAATTCCTGTCTTTAATATTATATTATAATTACATAAGATGGACCATTGGGGGAAACTGAACAAAGGGTACAGGTGTCCTCTATTTACTACCTTTACAACTTCCTGTGAATCTAGAATTACTTCCAAATAAAAAGTCTGTTTTGTTTTGTTTTGATTTCATTTGGGAGGCATTCCTGGGCAACAACAGAGGCTTAAATGACTTCCAGTCGGAAGAACCATGCTCTGAAAAGGGCAGTTGATAGCAAAGTGCAACTCAAAGGAAGTTTGGCTACCAATTGAAGGGAAACACCATGCATAGAGACATCTGTGGCCAAGAGAACCATCACTCCTTTCCATTATGAGTTCCAAGTAGGTTTAACGGTTTTCAACCCTTGACTGCAGATTAGAACTAAGTGGAGTTTTTTTTTTTTTACATCTTTAATATCCAGCCCTACCTCCAGTAATTCTGACTCTTTTAAGTTAGAAGATCATAATTATCCTAGAAGATTCTAAAGTACAGTCTGCATTGAGGAACACCATATTACACTAAAGAATGTAACATCAGTTCAGTGTCTGAAATGTGACACTCTTTTGAGCCCTGTAAAGGCAAAGTAAACCCAAAGATTTATGCGATTCTAGTGGTAAGGTAATTTTAAGCCCAGTTTCTGAACCCCCTGAACCTCCTAAATCTTAATTAATGGAGCAATATTCAGAACCCAGGCAGTTTAAAAATACCATAGGTGGTTTTTCAATGTGCTGCGTTTAAAAAAGAAATCAGTGTTTTATCTATTGGATATCACTGATTCTCTCAAATGATCCTCTTCCTTCTTCATGGCTATTAATAAGATGCAAGAAAAAAAAAGTGCTCTAAATTTCAAGCACTCATGTGTGCTGAAATACTTCTAGAAGGGGAAATCCTACATGGTGTAAACCAAGGTAAAGAGCAGCAGGGAGCCTCTCCAGGAGAGGAGAATGACAAATGTGTTCTCTAAGGAGGCTTCGGCACAAATTTAAAAATTTAAAATTATTAAGCTTTATATTTATTACTATAATTGTGAAAGATTATCAGAATTCCACATTAATATTTATAGTTTCAATTAAACTTTATTTAACAACAGTTAATGATGTTCCGGAGCAAAGCTGCATATTACAGTTAATATGTATCTGAGATATAGGGCAAAATCCTGGAAACAGTTTGGGAGCTAAAGTAGAGAGCTTCTGTTCCTGTCTCTGCTACCCTGCTTACTGGTTATTTGACCCTGGGTGAGTTCTTTATCAGTCTCCTCATGTGTAAATTTGAAATAAAAATATTCCAAGGAATTAAGAAAATACTAATATGAGATAGCACTTTACTCTGCAGAGTGCTAAACATTTGTCATTGTCATAATTATTACCATTTTAAAAATTCAATTCTTAATTGTTAGCTGCCCACTTATAGGTCAGTGAAACTAACTTTTTAAAAACCTTGTGGTTTATATAATTAGAGCAAGTTTCCCCTGATCAAAACTACTGTATGGAGAATCAACAGTTAATTGAAGGGTGATGGTTTCCAAATTGCAAATGCCTTAGGCATATTTGCTGACACTGATGAATCCTATTAATTATAACTCATGGACACGGCCAGCTCCCTTGGCATATAGAGCCATGTGGCCCACAAATACTGGATGCCATTTACAATTTCCTTTTAGAAATCTAAAAGATACATTTGATTTCTATAACTAGCTTTTCCATTAAAGGGCACTTCAGTTGTGCTGGCACTAGATTTTTAAGCCTTAGATTTAGGAGCTGAGGATTTCTAACAGTGTACAGCTAGCAGTCAGTATTGCACACCCTAAAGCAATGTGGAGGACCACAAGGATATCAGGAAGAATTTCAAAACGTCTGCATATTCAGTACTAATTGGGAAGTATGAACATGATGTTGAATAGTTTGAGAATGAAAATATAAAATTATACAACAATCCTAAATAATAAATTACAAATAATCCTCAATGAATGATTTATAGAATGATCGAATAATTTAAGAACTAGCTATGACTTAGATATTGAAAATCACAAATAATATTTTTATTGGGACCATTTTAGCATTACCCATAAATTATAACTTTGTAATTAATAAAAATATTTTTAATATGCAAGTATGGTGACTTGCCTTCTTTTCTCTAGACATGTAACTGATTTCATGTTTCTATTTCAAATCCATTAATTCCACATCTTTAAGAAAATTACTGTTAAAAATTAAGATTTAAAGTACAAATGTAAACCTGATAATTCCTCAATATCCATCATTTTCTTTACTGCAGCTTTCTTCCTCCCTCAAGTTGAGATATCTACTTCAAAGTACACCTTTACACATGTCCTTATATGTGGAAGCAATAGGCAATGTGATTTTATTGGCTTGTCTGTTTTGTTTATACCTCTTTTTCTCCCAAACAATTACAATGTCCTATTATAAACAGCCACATCATAACATGGAATAATTAGCCAAGGAAACTGAGATAAATAGCATAATGAGCATTCAAAAAATAAGGTGAAGCTCAAAGTAGTTTAGAATCTATATGGCCCAGAGTACTTGCCAGAGAAAGGCTACAAATTTAGCTTTAGGAGGAAAATACAATTGATTAATAATACACAAGGTCCAGATGCTCAGGAGGTGTGGTTATTTCTGGGGCTGACATATGTGAGATATCTCTCCCAAGCATCATCATAAACTGGACCCTCTTTGATAGTAAATGACATCATCAACACCACCTCTGCACCGGTGGTAAGTGTCACAGGACTTTTCTTATAGCCTCTCTCTAAGCTGGTTAATGCCATAGCATTAAAGTTCAGGAAAATTAATTTTACAGGATTCCAAACCATGCAGAACAGGGACCCAGTTCCCTAACAAGCAAGAAATATCGACTTGAACAATAGCCAAATACACAGTAGCAAAGTGACTCCATCTTACTCCATGGTTAATTTTAAAGTTGACTAGAGGAAAGACTTTTATTGAGACTTTTATTTCATATGTAACAAGACAGAATTTGGAGGCTAGGGATGCTGTTACAATATTGTTTTAGTTTGCTGGAGGAACACTCTGGAGCTATTGTGATAACTCCAACAACTGACTGGTTTTATTTAATCATATTTCTGTGATCTAAAAATCTCAAAAGAATTTGTCAAAATAATTATCTTAAAGTTGGATCAGAGAAGATAGTATTGTCCTTAAATTAAATTACAGAATATCTTATAAAAGGTTGAACTTAATGCTCTATTCAACATTTTTTTTTACTGCCATACTATCAAAGTAATAATAATTGGCTATTGAGCATGCACAGCGTGAAAGGTGCTGAATAATATTCTTTTAAAAAGAGCAACTGATACTGTCCTCAGATGCACATGCTATGTAAATATTTGAGGTTGGAATTTGGTTTGAAGTATTTAGAAAAGGGAAGGAGATATTTAAATGAGACAAATGGTTTAGAAGCTTAATGGAAACAGATGGATAGCAATTAGCGGGAAAGCTAAGCCGGAAGCGCCGCGGCAAACAGTTCCGGCCGAAGAGGAGCAGGTGATGGGAGCCCGGGATGGGAGAACCGACAGAGGGTAAGTAGAAATTGCTTACTCCAGCTTTGTTTCGCCGTCACTTGAGAATAAAACAATTTTAAAGTTGAAAAATAGCGTAAGTGGTGCTAGAAGATGGAAGTCCACGCCAGGTCATCGTTTATTCCTCCTCTCCTACTTCCCATTTCCCTCCCGTCCTTCTTCCTTCTTTCTATTCGCTTCTCACAAAAAGCCAGGATGTGTGTTAACAGCTTTGTCATCTTCTCCATTTTGTCAGAAAGGGCCACAGACTCCCTCACAACTGCAACCTGGCGTTAATGTAAAGGAGAGAGGAAAAGAACCTGTACTTAAAAGGATAGGAGGATTGGGTGGAAAGGGATTGGCTACTAAATCTTTTTTTTCAGGTTCAGAAAGTCTAGAAAAACTCAATGAAGCACAGGAGGGAAGAGGCTAATATGGCTTAAAGTTTTACCAGGTTCACTTTCACGAGCAACAAGTTGTAAATTCCCAGCTCAGGAAATCAGTTTTAACTGGGAAAAGAGGGGCAAGCTGGAATAGGTACAGAATTGTTGCGGTATTACTACTTGGTTTATTCTGATTATACTTAATATTGCACAATAAAATTCAAAATATACCATACTAATGATTTTAATTTCATATTTTCTTTTTTGAGGCGACCACTTAAGTAGCCTGAGACATTAGTATTGTGACAGGAAATTCTGGACGTACTTGTAAACTACTCACCTTCAAATATCTTGACCATTAAAAACCTAATTGAAATCATGTTATGTCAAATAAGATGAATAGTTCAAGAAACAATATACATGAAGAATGAAAATATTTGGGAGGAAAATAAATCTACCCACTGGTGTGTGGGGGAAAGCAGGTGTTTGCTCTTAAGGATAGTAACTTTAATTGTGGCGATTCCTTGCTTTTTGGTGATGGAAAAGCCATTGGAGTTTTCAAAACACATGTCTATCAAATTATAATAATAACTGTGTATGTATACATCTTGAAGTGGAATACAAATTAAAGTTTAAATATTAAAATAAATATGTTATTGAATAACGAGAAAAATTAAAGATATATTAAAAATTACCTAGACTTAGTAGTTAGTGCCAAATATCTTCACAGAAGATTTAGCCAAACACTTTTAAATTTTTATCAGAGTGAGAAGTATTCAAAGGACTAACCCAAAGATAAGTGGCCAAAATTTTTGAAGAAGCACGAATTTTCAATTTCAATTTCAAAAAGCATGAATTAAGATTCTGTGTAGGAGTCGTATTATATAGCAGAAAAAAAGTGGCTGAATTTCAGAGGCCTGGATTTTAGAACACCCATTTTATCTTTTCATCACTCCAAATTTTCCCTTGTATATAAAATGAAAGCTTTGTACTAAATGTCTTGACTTCCTTTCTAATTCTCATACTTTATGAATCTGCAAAATCTTATGATAAGAGAACATACTCTCAATCCAAGATTAATGTTCAAAATTTTATTACTTTCCAGGATTCAAACTATACACACTATGATCTCATTTTTTCAAAGAATATTTACACACAGAAGAATTCTAGGAGGGTACACACCAAATTACCAACACTTATTTTATTTAACAGATGTTTATTATCACTACCATGTGCCAGGTTCTGCAGTCCTCTCCGTGGACATGGCGGGGAGCAGAGGGGCCTGGGCCTTGCCCTCATGCAGCATGTGGTCTAGTGGCTCTGTCTCTGGGAGGTGGAAGTGCAGTGTGGTTTTCTTTCTTTTTTTTTTAAATCTCACTTCTGAAGTTGCTACATTTAACACTTTTGTAATAAGAGAAAGTTACTACTTAAAAATATCCAGTTTTCAAGAATCACAGTCCTTCTATATATCTGTACAATAATGTACAAAAGGATACTCAGAACTTGAGTGACTCCAGGATTTTTAACAAAAGCAAGGCAATTGATTCAATCTATTCTCACAAGTGATGGGTTTTTGTAAATTTTCTTGCTGATTTATTATTATATATCAGACCCTTGTGGCCAGGTGACCAGAGGATCCAGGTTAGGAACATCAGACTGCTTACAATTCTAGACCCTATCTAGAAACCTAGGAGACTCTTGTAAGCACTGTGATCATAAGATACCCAGAATAAACTATTTTTAAATAAAAGTATTATGGACATACCTCAATAGTCAAATGCCCTATAGTAAAAATGTACAGTGCTACCCTTAGATTTGATCCTAAACTATAGAGTAGCCTCTTTGACAAGGTTCATAATAGTGTCAAAATCCTTTCTTACAGGCCCACAGTGTTGCCCTCTTCTTGATTCATTTTTTTCCTAGTCATTGTCGGTTGATATCTGCTTAGTTTTGTATGACTCACTATTGTCGTCTTATAGTTCTCCTAGTCTAAGGACCTATTTGGAGAAATCAGAAATTCCTTCAAATGTTTGCAATAGTTAGGTTTTTCAGCCAGAAATGCCTTTCTTTCTCATTACATTTCTGCAACTTTTCTTTCCTTTCTAAATTTTCTTTTCATAAATATCTTCTTCTAAATCCTCCATAAGCCTACATTCCACATGAATTTCACCTGATTGCATTTTAGAAATTATTGCTGTTGTGCTGTTAGTTATTTTTTCCAATCTCATAATATATAGCTTCTTGGATATTTTCATTACTATGATTTTATCATTAGTATTATTGCTATGATTATCAGTACTTGATTACTAATATTTAAAAGCAGACATATTTGTAAGCAACATACTAATTATAGCCGAAATGAATACATATTAATAAATGTGATATTGAGGATGGCCTAGGTAATAATATCAGAAAAAAATGTTTTCATTTTTTAGTAATCTAGGTGGGAGTGTTATCATTTCTCTAGGGCAGCCTAATTTAGTAATTTCAGTAATTTTGGAAAAGTCAGGATAATATACTAGAAATAGCATTGATCTATTAATTTGTAGAGCTGAATTTTAACCACTCTTCTCTCAGTGTCCTATAGTCTTTTTTGGAGAGGTGGAGGAGGCAATTAGGCTTAGTTAGTTAGTTTAGTTAGCTAGTTAGTTATCTATTTATTTTTATCCGAGTTACCTGGGATTGAACACAGGACCTCGTGCATGCTAAGCATGCACTCTACTAGTGAGCTATACCCTTTCCTGCATAGTCTTTAATAGTGGTATTTTATTATTTTGCACCTAAGCTACATTCATCATGCTACAGTTTAAGCCTGTGTCATGATATCGTCTAACCAGTAGAAATAGTCTCTATTTTTTATCTATAGTTTAAGGTGTATTAGGTTGAAATTTTCCCTCATTGTGTCTTATCACCAACTTTTTGATTTATCTTAACAAAAATGTTTTAAGTCTTATAAATAACAAGGTTCTTTTGCAGACATGAATTCAAACTCTATCTCAGCCCTCAAAGAAATTTCAATCTAGCTAGGGAAATAAATTATAATAACCCAGATTTGGTTATTAGCTGAGCTTAATCTAAGTTCCTTTGGGCTGTAGGGTGTAAACTACAAAGTGTACAGTGTAAACTTCATATTCATCTGAATATGAAGATAATCTGGCTACAACAGACCTCATTAATCACCAGTATTGATTCAGTAGTCCTGGCTGACTTGGCAGATTTACCTATTTCTCCTCACCTCTTGGCCCAGCATAGAGTACATATCATAAAATATCCAAAGTGCTTTCCTCTGAACAACACTTTGATAGATATTATTATGTGTATTTTATACATAGGGAAATTAGGACTCAAAAGTTAAGGTCTTTGCCCAAGTGCCACATCTAGGGTTCCTTTTGAGCCCAAGTCCCAATCTGCTCAGTAAAACATGGTCACTATGGAACCACTAATGTCAGAATCATTGTTCCTTTAGTAAATCCCCCAACCAACCACCTGGTTGGGTACACAGAAACAGTAGAACTTGATCTGTGCAAAATTTGTGGAGACTGTTGCCTTTTCTACATTCATTATTAAGGCATTTCTAGAAGGAATGAGAATTGAGAACTGCAATCAATTAACAGTCACTGCCTACAATATTGTGTTATAAAGGATTCTGAAGACTTATTTGAGATTAATTTTTAAAAAGAGCCATAATTAATTATTGATGTTACTGTGGACATAGAAAAGGGAAGTAGTTGTATGCAGCTAAAGTATTTTTTCATCGTTCATCACCTGTAGAGTAGCACAGTTTATACATTTTACCTACAATATAATTTTACTTATTTATGGTCACTTTATTTTTCACTACAATCCATGCTGTCATCTACGATGACCCTCTGCTTGGCCCTCCCTTATCATACAACACACTAATTTTCCTCTTCTTGCTTATAGTAACCATCTCCTTCAGACAGTTCTTTTTATAATCATTAGGGGGAAGGATCCTTAACCCATTTAATTTATCTTTATGGAGAGACCATAGTTTGTCACTCTGAATAGCTAGATATTACAGGGATATAAAGAATCAAAGTTAACATATAGGAATAAAAAGTAATTTATAGTCACAAAGAATTGAGTTATGGTTACCATAGTAACCTTTACTATGAACATTAAGGCTTTCTAAGGTAGAAAACTCAACCATAATAGTACAGAAACATAGCTTTTTCATGCTTAATAAGCCAGAGATATTATATATCATAACTGTTTGCAATAAACTCCTTCTGTGGAGTAAAGAAACCTCTAAGATGGTAAATCAGCAATTTTTAAGGGTTGACTAGCTTCTTCGAAATGTCCTGTGGGCAGAAAACCAATATACCTACTACTGCAAACTGTCTATTGATATCTCTGTAATAAGAGAAATAAAAATAAACATTTGGACATATAATAGTCTTGGAAATAAAAACAAATTTCTAATGAAATCAGAGAACCTGAGAGTAGGTAAGGACCTTAGAGACCAGCCTTGAAGCAGAAATGGGTTGTATAGATTCCCTTATAGATTGCAGCCAGCCTTGGCTGAAACCTCCAACAATAGAGATCTTCTTTTCTCACCAAGCAGCCCTTCTTATTGTTGTACAGATTGAGGTGCTGTTATCAAGCTGTTTCTGTGAGTCAACAATCTGCCTTCTTTTTGCTTTCATCCAGCAAATGATTCCTGCTCTGCGCTCTAGAATGACACTGAGAGAAAATAACCCCTATAACAATACTTGACAGTTCTTTAGGTATTTGAAGCCAGCTGTTACGGGTTTTCACTGGTCTGATTCCTAAGGTTAACCTGTCTTAGTTCCTTCAGCTCTTCCTGTAGATCACAGCTTCCTGACACTGCCAGCATCTACTGGTCACATTACAGACTGTAGAGTTCTCCCCTGAATTGAGTGAGCAAAGTAACTTTTTCATGTATCTGTTGGATTCCAGGCATTGGACCAACTAAACACTGCAAATTGTTTCACGTGAACTGCTGCCTCATTGCTTTTTCCTACTGTTTTGTGCTTATATTAGTCTAGGTGGAAGCCTTTTATTCCTGCTAAATTTCTTCTCATTGTTTGGGTCTGATATTTTTTTGCCAGGAAATAGAATTTGGCAGGGTTGGGAAGTAAAGTTTTGAATCTTAAGGCTGCAAAACTTTTTCTTTCTCATATCTTCTATTTCCATTGATAAGAGTATTGATCAGGATAGATAACAGGAAGGGAACCCTCTGGTCTTCCATGTTTACCCTCATTCCGGATTGAAAAAGACATAGTGATAAGACCATAATCTTTTCTTTTTATGCCTAAGTATCCTTTGTAAAACCTTTTAGACCTTACAGCCGCCTGTAAGGTTGACTTACTTGCAAGGCCACACAGCTACCAGTAGCACAGTGAGGACTAGAACACAGCCTAATTTCCCCCTTATATCCTATTGTAGTTTTCAGTGGGATCCGTGCTTACCCTGAGGAGGAAAACTGTCTCCATCACTACCCACACAGCTACCATTGAGATCCAGGCAGCATCAGGAAAAAAGGGACATCTTCAGCATCCCTTAGCCTCATCTGCACTCTATTCATGATAAACTCAGCTAGCCAATATTTGAAATAATATAGCCATCACTTTTTCAGTTAATAGCTGTTAAAGAAGCTGTGACTATTACCTGGACTATTATCTCACCTATATTACCAACTTATCTGTAAGGATATTATGAGAGGTAATTCTTTTTTCTAAAATTATTATATACCAGTCTTAACATTCTGTCCTTACCAATCTAGTAACTCTGATAAAATATAATAAGGTACTTTGGAACATTTTATACTAGAGAAGGCATGTAAAATATTATATTCTTTTCTAAATAGTTATCATTTATGTAATAATTTGTTCTCTCATCTCACAGTGAATAGATTTTCATTTTTCTGAAATGGTGACATTATTACCTTTCCAGTCTCCTGAAATCCTTTGCAGGACTCAATGATTTTTTAGTATCTTGCTAATAGACAACTGATGAAAGTTTCTTTGCCATCTTGAAATGATACTTTGCTTGCTTCTGGAGGCTAAAACTCATTTGCAGTTATCAGAAGTTTCATATTACCTTTTTACATATCTTGCTCTATGATTCCTTCTATAATTTGTTGATTTTCCACTTTTATTTGAAAACCTTGACATTTTATAGCAAACATGGAAGCAAAACAGGTTTTGGATCTTGTTTGTGACATCTAGAAATCTGAAATCCTTTGCCTCTAATGCTGAATCTAACCCTTTCTTCTTCTTCCTACTCTAAACACAGCTTAAAAGTCAAGTGGGATGTTTCCAGGACTTTTTTTCAAAACCTCAGTTTACTCCAGGTCTTATTCTTTCAGATATTATTTCTAGATATTTATGCTGCCCTTTTGAATTAGGTCTTATTTTTGAGTCTCTTTTTCATTGTCTGTGTGTCTTTTTAAACAAAAGATGTTAATCAGAAAGCTCCTTATATAATCACACTCATTTTTTACTGATGCTTCCTTGTGTTCTTTTTCTTTGACATACTTCACTTTCAATGCCACTTTTACAAATCTCCAACCCTCAGAAAAGTTTTTAAACAAAGAAAGAAAAAAAATGAAGAAATCTCTTACCCATTATATGCTATATATCATTTTACAGTTCCTAATTTAGAAATAAACCTGTCTTTCCACTGAAATTTTTGAAATCTGTTTTCCTACTTTATTACTTTTTTATGGTCTTTGAGTTACTGGCAAGTACAAATTAGCCAAGAATATGACCAGGGAAACCTTCATACTACAGACAAATAGTTGTGATAAATGAGTTTGACCAGATGTTTTCCTCTTTGATTTAAGCAGAAAAAATCTGGGGAAATATTTTTCCCAATTCATAGAGATTTCCTGTGGATAAAGCCTTGGCAGCACCAAACGGGATGAGAAAGGTCTTTGTAAAAGTAAATTGTTAGTCAGTGAAGTGTGATTACTATTATTGCTGGCATGCTACTCCCTTAGAATTATTATTCCATGTGGTGGAAAATTTGAAGATGTACAGGAAAATTATTAAATTTCCAGTGTATGCAGGCTTGATATCTTTCAGACCTGCTCTTTTGTATGTATTAACGCATAGCAGATTAGGCTTATCAGAAATCCTGACATGTAGAAATAAGCCCTATCATTATGGATTAGCTGCCTTGGGAGCTGATCAGTTACAGTGATGCTAACCAGAGACAAGGTTGCGAACATAAAGGCCACCTCCATCAAAGTCACTTGGGAACCTTGACAAGTGGTAGACGAAAAAGAGTTGGAACCTTGACAAGCAGAAATTCATCTTGTTACAGTCAGTTCTTTGGTGTACACAGTACAGTGATGCTAGACCTATAGGTTAGACGATTCTTTCCTTCCATTTATTTCATCATCCAGTCTCCAAAGTAGGATACTTTGATCACCAGAAGATGTGAAGAAAAACAACACATGAGAGCCCCATAAAACTTCTTTGTTATTTCCCTCATTCCAGGATTAATAACATGCCAGAATTGCAGATTTCTAACTCATCTGGAATAATAGCAACCATCGTATCAACCAGCATTTCATAAAGCACCTTACAAATGCTATCTCATTTAATACTCAAAGAGCCCTATAGGGTAGGTGTAACTATTCCAATTGTACAGGTAAGAAAACCGAGTTTCTTAGAGTATCAATCACTTGCCTCAAGTGAAAAAAGGTAGACAGTGACAGCATGAGGACATCAATGAGCACAAATTTCCTTCAATTTCCAATAGTGTGTTCTTTTCACTACATGACAACTGTGAGGAAATTTATGATTGCTTTAAAAATTCCATCAGAAGGGTTCAAAGAAGAGATAGAGGCAGAAGTTAGGGAGTACAGGTCTGTAATAAATTATATAAGAAGAAGGTAGACCTAAATAGCAAGAGCCTCAACTGGAAATGAAAGAAATTTGAAGAACCGTTATATAAAAGGATTAGATGAAAACTATGTGATGATGAGAATGTCAATTGCTCTTATTCTCAATTGATATGAATCCTAAGATTAATTTAAAGTTAGCTCCACTTGCAATGAGCATATACCTTGAGTGAGAAATTTTTGTGGCTGTGACCACTAAAATGGGGATGTTTGTTACTACAGTATAACTTATGCTCTCTGACAGATATATTCCCCCTTCTATGTGTCTATCCTAAAAGAACTGGATAAATAGTGAAATGTACACTAATACAGCCTCTTAATAATGATTTTCCTCTTCATTTATTATTTTTTTAACTAACAGATTAAAATCACATGGGATTTAAATATTTCTAAAGAATATGATACCAATACAGTAAAAACTAGGAAGGTGAAATGATCATATGGTAGTTCTATTTTTAGTTTTTTGAGGAAATTCCGTACTGTTTTGCACAGCAGCTGCAGCAATTTACATTCCCGCCTACAATGTGCGAGGGTTCCCTTTTTCCTACATCTTCACCAGCATTTGTTTTTTGTGTTCTTTTTGATGATAGCCATTCTGACAAGTGGGAGGTGACATCTCATTGTGGTTTTGATTTGCATTTCACCGATGATTAGCAATGTTGAGCACCTTTTCATGTGCCTGCTGGTCATCTGCCTTTCTTCTCTGGAAAAATGTTCAGCTCTTCTGCTCACTTTTTAATCAGGTGGTTTGGGTTTGTTTGTTTGTTTGTTTGTTTGTTTGTTTGATGTTTAGTTGTATGAGCTCTTTATTTATGTTGGATATTAATTGCTTGTCAGTCGTATCATTTGCAAATATTTCCTCCCACTCAGTAGATTGTCTTTTTGTTTTGTTGGTGCTTTATTTTGCTATGCAAAAGATTTTAAGTTTAATTTGGTCCCATTTGTTTACTTTTGCTTTTATTTCCTTTGCTTTCGGCGACAGATCCAAAAAAATGTTGCTGCAATTTATGTCAAAGAGTGTTCTCCTCATTTTCCTTTAGGAGTTTTATAGTGTCCAGTCTTACATTTAGGTGTTTAATCCATTTTGAGTTTATTTTTGTATACACTGTTAGAGAATGTTCTAAATTCATTTTTTTACATGTAGCTGTCCAGTTTTCCCTACACCATTTATTGAAGAGATTGTATTTTCTCTGTTATATGTTCTTGCCTACTTTGTCATAGATTAATTGACCATAAATGTGTGGGTTTATTTCTGGACTTTCTATCCTGTTCCATTGATCTATGTGTCTGTTTTTGTGCCAATACCTTACTGTTTTGAGTACTGTAGCCTTACAGTATAGTCTGAGATCCAGGAGCATGATTCCTTTAAGTCTGTTCTTCTTTATCAAGATTGTTTTGGCTATTTGGGGTCTTTTGTGTTTCCATTCAAATTTGAAAATTATTTGTTCCAGTTCTGTGAAAAATACCACATGACCTAGCAATTCCCAGTGGTCAAAAAATAAAACAATAAAAAGCAAAGGGCAGTGGTCTACACACCTACTGCCCAGATCCTGATTTCTAAATACCTTTCTCCACTTAATGGAACCAGGGCTTTTCAGGAAAATGGCTGATTCCAGGGCTAGCACAAGGACAGTGAGCCTAGACTGTCATGTTGTGCCAGAAAGTAGAAAGTGTTCTAAAGATAGTTAGGATATGTCAAAAGAACACAGAAGCTTGCTTGAAGTGGTCCTATTTGCCAAATCTGGTCCAATTTGAGCACCAGTAATAAAGGTTATATATTAATAATGAATATAATAATGTTAATATAGTATGTTAATAAATGTTAATAAAGATTATTTTATTCGCTAAAATTAGAATCCATTAGACCACACTGATATAAAGAAAAACTAAGTACATAGAGAAAAAGAGAAAGCTCTTCAGTAGAGTAGAAAGCAAACAATATAGAAGGAATGATGGAATTAGAAAATCACCATTTGGCAACCATTATGTT
This sequence comes from Camelus dromedarius, assembly GCF_036321535.1. Lineage (NCBI taxonomy): Eukaryota > Metazoa > Chordata > Mammalia > Artiodactyla > Camelidae > Camelus > Camelus dromedarius. Next base: position 53,426,981 of record NC_087439.1, read on the forward strand.
AATAATTGATTCACATGTGAAACAACATCAGATACTAAAATTAGTGCATGAAAGTTTGAGGAATAACCAAATTTTTTTTTTGTCTTAAAGTGTATACTCACAAGATACCTATTAATTACAAAGAGAAATATGGTATCTTTACACTAGAATAACCTGGCAAATATCTTAACCAAGTGATCAAAGTTAATATCATCAGTAAGTAAACAGAACTGCAGCTCGTGCCCCCTGGTGCACTTCACTGAGGAAAACATCACTTCCGTGCTGTTCCTGCCAAAATTGTATGACATGAGCCTAATCATGAGAAAACATCAGACTAACCCAAACTGAGAAAAATTCTACTAACTGCTTGGCCTATGCTCTTTCAAAAATGCCAAAGGCATGACATGCAAAGAAGGCACAGAAACTGTTCCAGATTCAGTGATACTAAAGAGATAAGGCAATGAATACAACTCATGGGTTTTCTTGCTAAAAAGAACATTTCTGGGATCATTGAAGAAATCTGGATCTTCTAGGATTGTATCAATCCTAGATACTAGTATTGTATCGATATTAATACAGAGGACTAGATGTAGAAAATGTAGAGGATACTAGTATTGTAGCAATATTAATTTCTTAACTTTGTTAAATGTACTGAGATTATATAAAAATGTTCTGGATTTTAGGAAATACACAATGAAGTATTGAAGGGTAAAGGAGTACTCTGTCTGCAACTTACTCTCAATGCCGGAAAAAACGTGTGTGAGTATATGTGGAGAGAGAAAAGGAGAGAGAGAGGAAAAGGAGGAGAAGAAAACAAATGATAAAATGTTACTAAGATTCTGGGGGAAAGCTATATTCTTTGTTTATTCTTGCAATTGTTCTATGAATCTCAGAATTTGCAAACAGAAAATTTTATAAACAGTACTCTAGTGAACATCACTATCTATAAATATCTGTGTTATTCTGAAGATGTTACTGTAGGATAAATTCTAAGTGGAATTGGTAAATCAAAGAATATACACATTTTAGGTTTTCCAGAGAAACTAACAAAATTCTTCTGTTTTACTCTTGTCTATGATTTGACAATCCACAAATGACACAGAAGGTAGTGCATTTTCTGACACCTCAACATCGATGAACACTGTCCTGCTTTTGAATGCAACTCTGATAAGTAAGAACTGAGATCTTGCTTTGGGGTTTTCATTCCTTTGCTTGTTAGAGAGGTTGAACATCTTTTCATATATTCAACAATCATTTGAATTTCATTCTCTTTAAAGTGCCTGTTCATACACTTTGCCATTTCAGGTGTCATTTTTTTCTTAATAATTTATAAGAATTATTAATATGTTAAGAACAGTAACCAATGTAATATTGATTATAAATGTTGATTTCACTAGCGTAACCTGTCTTAAACTTTTTAATAGTGTTTTATAATTTTATATAATCAAATCAGTCTTTTCCTTAGGGATTCAGGATTTCATGTCAGGTTTAGAAATGTCTTTTCTATCCCCAAGAATATAAAAACATTCTTCTATGTTTCTTTTTCTGAAATTTTATTATTTTATTATTAATATGTAAGTCCACCAAAGCTGTTTTGCTTTCTAGATCATTATTAAAGTCGTCTTTGGTGGATGATAAACTAAGTCTATATAAAACTTTTTTTAATATATCAACAGAAGGGAAATTAATAGCAACCTGTAAAAGAAATGCTCCACACGTTCTATATTTTAAATGGTTGTGTCACAGAGTAGTTCAGTTTCCCTGGCTTGCTAAAGATTTATGACTGATTTGGATCACAAGGACAGGTTTGCTAGATTCTCCCCCAATCCCAGTCCTACTGTAACAGATGACAGCGTGTGTAGGAAAAATGCTGTCACCCTTCCCAAATTAGCTATCTTTTCCCAGAAATAATATCTTAGAGTAAATATCCGCCTGGAGAGAATCAACTTGTTTTCTGCTTAGATGGGGCTGGCAGGCAGTGTCAGTCCCTTTGATCCCTTGAAAGCACATGGGCCTGTGGGCTGCCACCCTCTTGAAGGATCCTGTCATTCCCTGTCAATCCGTATTAGACAAGGATGGTGTTTTCTAACAATTTATCTCATTCAAGGTGATTTAGTTATTTTCTGCCGAGATTATGCTGGAGGACGTCGTTACTTTTGTCCTGTCTGTCTCGTTATTTTTATTGCCAGAAAATGTTGTCGTTTACTTTCACTGATAATCCATCTCTCTGGGAGAAGATTGTATTAATACTTTCATGCTGGGTAAAAGCTCCATTTTTACATGGAAAAACACAGAAATAAGATTTCTGTCTCTGTTCTTTGAAGACGCTGTCATAAATAAACAATAAACAACCCTGAGAAAAAAGGGCTTTGAAAGTAGCAACATGTTATGAGCAGAATACTTCAGCAAGGAGAGAGCATCTGTATAAGCATTCAGTTACATGCAAATCGACCTCTTTGAATCATACCACGTTGGTTAAGAGGAAAGCTTTGGACTTAGTCATTGCTAGCGAGGTAACACTGAATGTGTGTTACACACACTTGTAGTTTCATTTGCCTTATCTGTAAAATAGAAAAATGGTACTGTGCCCTAGTGTTATTGTGAAGATTTAAATCCATGGAAAATACTTGAATACTACTTGGCACATAATAAGAAATCAAGGAGCATTAGCTTTTGTCATGGCCATCATCATCATTGTCATAAATAATCCTTATATGTTGCAATCATAACTATCTAAAATAATTAGATTCTAAAATAGCATAACATATTTAATCCTTAATAGTATTATCTATAATACACAACTGCCCTTGTACTGGATATTGACAGATATTGATGGGACCAAAAGCTTCTCATTAATTCATGAGCTATTAAAACAAAGAAATCTGTACAGCAGTTACAGACTGGAATATTTTTAATAATATAGCTTTAGTTAAGTCAGGCCTCTACAAGATAAATTTTCCATTTGGGATAGTAACATTTTACCATAACTACCTCTGTAATTGAAGAGGACTGTAATGGACTTGCTGTAAATAAAGTAAGGCTTCTTTCCCATGGTGTCTTCTGCCTTTTTTGTGGACCATTCTGGGAAAGGCCTGACATCTCTTTCATTTACACCTCCAACAGCTCCTTGCACAACCACTAGATTTCTCATCTTATGATTCCCTGACTCCTCTCATATCCCCTCTTGTTCAAGTCCCTGCTCCAATATTCCTCCCAGCCACCCCTACCACCATCCAATTTAGAAAGGTTTTATGATTACTCCTGTTCTGTTATTCTTCCTTTTTTATGAAAACAACATTTGATAAATGTGGGCATTCATGTAACTCACACATCTGTCAGGAAATAGAGCATTTCTCTGTTCAGGAAGGTCCTTGTGCCCCTTTTCCTGGACAGTCCCTCCTACCCAGAAAATAACTCTATTCTGATGTCTATCAAAAAAAAAATTAACTTTGCATGGTTGAGAACTTCATGTAAGTGAAATCACGCAATACACGCTTTTTGGATTCTGGCTTCTTTCACTGAGCATAATATTTTTTGAGTTGCATCCACGTTGCCGAGTGTGCCACTAATTTGATCTTTTTTTACTGAACAGTATTCCATTGTAAGAATATACCAATTTGTTTATCTATTCTCCAATTAATGGACAAACACCTGGGCAGTTTCAAGTTCTTACTATTATGAATAGATTTGCTATAAACGTTCTTCTACTAGGCTTTCTGTTCATCCATGATTTTCATTTCTCTCAGATGAACATTAGGAAGTACAATGCTATGTAAATACATGATTTTTAACTTGAACTCCACAAGAAACTAACAAACTATTTCTCAAGGTGGTTTACCATTTTTATTCCCACTAGCATTATGAGAATTCTGACAGCATTTGGTTTTGCAAGTTATTTTTTGTTTTTGTTTTAAATATTAAGCCTGCTTATAAGAGATATCTTGTGGTTTTCATTTGCTTTCCTGTGCTTGATGATGCTGAGCAATAAGTTCTTTGTCAGATATATATCTTGAATATTTTCTCCCCATTTGTGAATTCATTTCTTAGTGACGTCTTTGGAAAAACAAGTTTTGATTTTGATGAACTTCAATTAACAACGTACTTTTCTTTCATGAGTAGTGCTTTCTGTATCATTGCTAAGAAATTTTCACTTTGCTCAAGATTGCAAAGCTATTTTACAATGAATTTGTCTAGAAGTTTTAACAATTATCTTTTATGTGTAAGTCTATAAGCCCTTTTGAATTAATTTTGGTGTATAATATGGAGTCGCTAGAGTGGTGTGTTCATTTTTCCCACGTGGATATCCAATGTTCCCACACCATTGGTTGAAAAACTTTCCTTTGCCACAGGACTACTTTGGTACTTTTATATTAAATCATTTGACCATATGTACATAGGTTTATTTGGAGGTCCTTTATTCTGTGCCCTTGATCTATTTGTCTGTATTTAACCAGTACCACACTGTTGTGATTGCTGAACCTTTATACAAGTTTTGAAATTAAGTAATGTAAGCCCTCCAACTTTTAAGATTGTTTTGGCCAACCTAGAGATTTGGGCAAATCTTCCATATAAGTTTTAGAATCAGCCTGTCAGTTTCTCCAAAATGTCTTGTATTTATTTTCATTAAGATTTCATTGAATATGCAGATCAACTTGGGAAGAATTTATATCTTTTTTCCCTCATTGTGTTAACTGTTTATTAAGAGGTTCTTGAGGTAGTCAGATTTTCACAGAAATAAAAGATTTCAAAAAACAATGTAACCTCCATCAAAACACAGTGCTATTTGTCCATTTTCAGGGTCTATCCTTCCAAATCCTGTTTCAAAGCTCCTCTGGTTTCTTTCCCTAGGGACTAGCCCTCTATTGCAGATAATAGATTTCTGTTACTCCAGGACTCTGTCTCAGCTAATAATGCTCAAGGTTTTAAGGGAATTTTAGGAAGAATTTCTTAGAATTGAAAAACTTTTCATAGTCAAATGAGTGAATTGTTAATGGAGGAATTTGGGATAGTAAGAAAGACATTTTTGGTATAGAGCCCTACAGACATTTATTTCATGTCAAAGGGGTAATCTAGTAGTCTGCGTATTATTAAATTCAAGTCACTGTCTTACCAAATATTCCCAAATATACTACCGAGCATCTAATAACACAGGATAATATATACATATAAATGATAGAATTATTTTATCCAATAATATTTATTAAAACTTTCATACTGCGTATTACTGTTTTACTCGTCTTTTGCCATCCCTCAGCAAGGGAAGAATTTGTATCTTAAAACTATTGAGTCTTCCCATCCAAGAACATGGTTTAGCTTTTTATTGATTTAAGTTTGTTTTAGTTGCTCTCAGTAGTGTTTTGTAGTTTTCAGTGTAAAGATTCTACACTTTTTTTGTTAAATTTATGTCAAAGTATTTTGTGTTTTTGAATGTTGCTGCAAATGCTGATTTTTTAAATTTCTTTTTTCAATTGTTCATTGTTTTTGTAGAGAAAAATAATTGAGTTTCATATACTGACTGGATTTTTAACATGTTAAATTTACTTACTTTCAGTAGGTATTTGGAGATTTTTGAGAATTTTCTGTACACAACCATATTACCTGAAAATAGTTTTGTGTTTTCCTTCAAATCTTAAGTCTTTTTTTTCTTTCTGAATTGGCTAGAATGTCTATCTGATAAAATGTTGTACAGAAGTGGGGGGACTTTTAACATTTCAGTACTGAGCAGTAGGCTTTTCATAAGTGTGTTCTATCAGATAGATGAAGTTTCCAACTATCTCTGGTTTCTTGTGAATTTTTATTATGAATATTTGCTAAATATTACCAAATACTGTTTATGTATTTTTCACAATGATGGTGGGGGTTTCCCCACTTTAGTAAACTATTGCAATATAATCTGAATTATGTTGATTTTTGAGAGTTAAAAGAATCTTGCATTTATGTCTAAATCCTATGTGGTCATGATGTGTTACAGTTTTAATATGTATTACTTATGTTGATGTGCTAATATTTTATTAAGATTTCCTGCAACTATGGTTATGAGAAATTTGATTAATCATTTCTGGTAGTATTTTAATCTGATTTTGATAATAGCATTACAATGGCCTTACAAAATTTGAATTGTCTTTTTCTCCTCTATTTTCTGAAAGAATTTGTGTAAGTTTAGTATTATTTCTTAATTAAATGTGTGGTAGAACTGACCAGTGAAGCTATCTGGGCCAGGAATTTTCTTTGTGGAAAGGTTTTGATAAAAGTTCAATCCCTGTAACATTAGAAAGTATATTGGCTTTTTGTTGCAGTGTAACAAATCATCCCTAAAACTTAGCAGCTTAAAAGATCAAACATTTATTATATCTCATAGTTTCTGTGGGTCAAGAAATCAGGGAGCAGCTTCTTCAGGTGCCTCCAGCTCAGAATCTCTCAGGAGATTTCCGTTGAGCTATCAACCTAAACTGCAGTCATCTGAAGTCTCAGCTGAAGGAGGATCCACCTTAAGCTTACTCATGTGGTTTTTAGCAGGTCTCAGGATCTCTCTGGTCATTAGCAGGAAACCCTGGCTCCTCCCTTTGTTGGTTTCCGCCTGGGCTGCCTACCTGTCCACACAACATGGCAGCTGACTTGCCCCAGAGTGAGTGATGCAAGTCATATATGTGTGTGTACATATATATACATAGAGAGAGAGACAGAGAGAACATCCCATTATGTCTTTCATAAGCAGATCTCAGAAGTAACATGCCATAATTTCTGTTGTATTCTATTGGTGTGAATACTAGTAGTGCTAAAAGAACAAATCAGTACAATCATAAGCAGTGGGAAAATAAATATGTAATTTTTTAAAAGAAAGTATTTCCTCCAGTAATCTCTGCACACATGTTGGGAGTTTTATGTTTCTTTCTGACACTAATGTGGAAAGACATTGACAAACTGGAGTAGGTAGGCCAAATAATAGTCACCCAACATTGTATGAATGTTGTTTGAATAAATCTGGGGCTAGGGTGGCCATGTTGCCACTGCTTGGAAATCAAGAGATGGAGGGACACCTGATGAGATCATTTGACCTTGCATCTCCCATCAAGTCCTGGTCACCTCACGCAGGCTCCAATATGCAGTGCTGTGTCATCACTCCTCTCTCCACCACATACACCCCTATTTAGCTCCATTTCATGGCTTTTGATCTGAATTCGGAAAAAAGAGAGGAAGAAAAGTTGGAAGGGAAGGAGGGATGAGCAGAGGGAAGGAGTAAGGAAGAGAGCTTGGATTTCTTTTTTTTTTTTTTTAAAGAGAGCTATGTAAGGAATCAGAGAAATTTATTTTAGACAAAACAGGAAGGGAACCATGACCATTGTCTTCAAGTAGGTTAAGGACCCACAAATAGAAACACAAAAGGAACTTATTTTGAATTCAATGATGTAAGTTACAAGGAGGCACATTTGCTTCAGTATAAGCAATGTAGTGTTTTAACAATGTGAGCTGTCAAAAGGTAAAATGGGATGCCTTGTAAAGTTATGAACCCCTTGTAACCAGAAGCATTCAAGCAGAGACTAGTTGACAATTGTCAGAGTTTTCTACAGAAGATTCGTTCCTATTTTTAAAGAAGGGTAGTACCAAATGGCAACTAAATTAGTTAATCTGGGTAAGTAACTAACTTGAAAACCCTGGGCTTTCATTTCATCTTTTTATTTCCTGAGTCCTTACACACCACACTTTTCAACATAACTCAAAACTTGTCTGAAAGAAGATATTTGGGAAAAATTGTACTCCCAGTTTTGTAGTAGCAAAAATAATTAGGTCCTGATCTTTTTGCAATTCAGAACAATCTAGTCAATACTTTAAATACAAACAACCTAACAGGACACACATTTCCCTTTTGAAAAATAGAACTACTCTGAATTACACGAAGAGAAATACCCTCTGGATAAAATTTAAACCATTACATGCCATATCAAGGGAAGAAAAATGTTATTTTTATCAGCAGGGGACTGTAGAGTGTTTCCTATGAAAACAAGCATGACAAAGTGAAGAAACAAAAAAAAAGATAAATTTATAAATCACTGGAGTTTAGATAACGGAGTAAAATCTCAGGTCCTTATAGAATAAATTTCACACGTGAGTGTTTATTCCTTTAAACAATAAAAGTTTTGTTTTGATAGAAATCTTTTTACACATGTGTAGGCACGTTTGCCACTTTCCTGCCTTGTTAAACAGAGGCAATATATATATATACTTGAAAGTGCCTTCCTGACCCCCACAGTTATCACTCTATACTCAACTTACATAGATGCCCTTGGAGTCTGTTGTATATATACAGATAGCCCTACATTAGCACCCCACTGATGTGTGTTTTGACTAGTAGTGTCTCCTCTTTAAAGTTTTTTGGTTTTCTTCCTTACTATCAGAATCCAGTCTGTCATTCTTCAATGCCGTTAATAAGTCTAGCAGCCTTTTTCCTGACATTAAATTTGCTGCTTTTTATCTGCTGCTGTTTTGAAAATGGATAATTTAAGCAGAATAAGAACACATAAGAGAGATTAGATCAAAAGGGTGGACTGAGCACATGTGTGTAGCACACCTTTCCCAAATCCTTAGAGATGGAAGAAAGGATGTGCTGTATGTGCGATACAAGAATGTATGACATGTTTATAATGAATTTATCTGAAGTGGAAAATTCCTTAGAAAGAACACACTGGCATATATTAGTTCATACGCCCTCCCTGTGTTACTGGAACTGGGATCGAGGATTTGTGATGTAGAGACAATCAAAACCTTGTGGCTCATGGAAGGGTTAATTCCTAAAAGATTGGGGGTAGGGTGGCTTGACAGACAAACAAAGCATGTTTAGTATGCTGACACTTGCTCCAAGAGGCCTTCCCCACCACCATCCTGGCCACTTGCCAAATTTTGAGAAACTTGGATTTCAGAATGAGAAACTGACCCTTTTCCATTTAACTTGAGCAGAATTCACATTATCTTCAAGCCAATATGAGAACATCTCATAAGAATGGTAAACTCTCATTTATATGTAAGTTATATTACTCAACCCATAAAATGTACCTTAACAGTTGTGAAGCTAGAGACTCATGACTTTTTTCAGTTCTGGAAAATTCCAAGTTATCATTGCTTCAAATGTTACCTCTCTCTGTCAATCCCTCCATTCTCTTCCTCTAGAACTCTTATTAGAAAGATGTTAGAATCTTCGTATCTATCCTCAATATCTCCTAATTGATTTTTCCTATCTTAACCTCTTTTGTCTTTCTGTGCTGTGTTTTAGGTGAAATTCTCAGACAGTCTTCTCATTCTCTAACTTTCTCTTTTACGAAGTCAATTTATCAGCCATCTGTTACTGCCCAACAAATCACTTCAAAACATAGTGGTTTAAAATGAGAGGAGTCTCTTATTTCTCATGATTTTGGGAGTTGGCTAGCTGGTTTTTCTGCTCATCTTGCCTGGACTCCTTCATGAAACTGCATTCACCTGGCAGGTCAGCGAGGGTCTGAGCTTCACTGGCTTGTCAGACAGCTGAGATGACATGATCTCTCACTATCTAGATTTCTTTCATGCTGGCTTTAATGTTCCCAGAAGCAAGGCCAATACTCAAATACTTTTCAAACCTCTACCTGAGTCAGTTTTGCTAAGAATCCATTGATGAAAACAAGTCCTGTTGCCTAGCCCAGATTCAAGGGGTGGAGAAACAGACTCCACCTTTTGATGGCAGGAGCTGCAAAGAATGTTTGGCCGTTCTTTGTAACTTATCATACCTGGCTAGAGTTTATCCACCTTCCATATTTTGTATTGTGAATATAGTCTTTCATTTCCAATATTTCTAACTATTTCTTTTCCATATCCACATACTCTTTTTTTATGCCTATTTTATTTTATGAAATCTTGTTCTTTGTAATGAATTCCTTTCTTTTTTGGAAAGAGCAAACTAATTTTAAGGTCTTTGTCATATTGTGCATGCAGTTGATTTCATAGAGGGTGAATTTATTTTCTGATTGTTGATTTTGTTGTCTTTTTTTATCATTACTTTTTCCATGAGATTCATTTGAGGGGTAGATTTTGTTTTGATTTGTTGTTTTGGTTTGTTCTGTCTCTCTCCTGTACCCGTCTTATTTCTACTTACTCTCCCACTCCTTCAGACCTTGGGTCCAGAATTGAGGCTCAATAATGTATTCTGGGATCCCTACACTATTATGGCCTATGGGTTTATAATGGATTTAGGCCTTGGCAACAGAAGCGCCTTGACTCAGTTCCTAATCACAAGTCCTCTTGCTTCCTTAGCCTGCAGCTTCCTGTAAGCCCCAGACAGTAGGTCAGCAACAAGGAGAAAAGCAGAAAACTAGAGCCTTTCTCTTTTCAACTTCCTTTCAAAGGAGTGAGTAGGGGAGACCCCAGTCCAGCCACTGGCTTCAAACTATGAAACAGACCAGATTCCCCATCTCCTGGAGAGAATTTAAAATGTTCATTACCAGCAGGAGCCATCCAGTCCCTACTTCTGTTTCCAGGCCCATCATCTGGCAGGACTTCAGCTTCACTCCCACTTACTCATTCACACTTCTCTGTTTATGAACCATGTAAGTGTTTAAATGTTTTGGACTGTGTCTATGGCTTTTACATTTTATCTGTTATGACTGTGGGTGTTATCTAGGGGAAGAATATTATACATGAATCTCATACCCAACCAACCAAAGCCCACAATAGTTTCAGCAAAGCACCTGACATTAACTCAGAAGTACATGACAGTAAGCACATGAAAAGATGTTCGATATCATTGGCCATTAGGAAAATAAAAATCAAAACCACAGTGAGATGCTACCACACCATTTCTAGAATAGCTAAAATGAAAGGCTGATCATACCAAGTGTTAGCAAGGATACAGAGCAACAGGAGTGCTCGTACATTGCTGGTGAGAATGAAAAATTAGACAATCAATTTGGAAAAGAGCTTGGCAGTTTTTTTAAAAGTTGAACAGATACCTCCATATATGATTTAGCCAGTCCACTCTTTGTTATTTATCCAATTAATGCATTCTTCCATATAAACCCTTGTACATGAATGTTTATGACAGCTTTATTTGTAACAGCCCAAAATGGGAAGCAGTCCAAATTCCATCAACAGCTGGTTGGGTACATACACTGTGGTGTACACATACAAGGCAATGCTACTTGGCAATTAAAAAAGAATGAACTGTTAATACAAACATCAGCATGACTAAATTCTCAAAATAATTAAGTTGAGGGAAAGAAGTCAGACAAAAAAGAATACATACTACAGGGTTTCATTTATAAACATTCTAGAAAATGCAGACTAATCTTTAGTGACAAAAAGGAGATCAGGAGTACTCTGGGGACGAAGAGGGGAAACAGAAGGGAGGAAGGGAGAAATGATAGACTTGTTAGGGAGCTGTGGGAGGTTGTGGCCGTATTCATCATGGTGATGGCTTCAGAATACAGTAGCTCCTCCTTATCCCCAGGTTTGTTTTTCACAGTGTCAGTTACCTGAGGTCAGCTGGGTCTGAAAATATTAAATAGAAAATTCTAGAAAAAATTCATGAAATTTAAATGGCGTGCTGTTCGAAGTAGCGTGATGAAATCTTTTGCTGTCCCACTCCCTCCTGCCCAGAACATGCGTGGCTTATCTCTTTGTTTTGTCCTATCCGTTAGTCACGTAGTATCCATCTTGGGTATCACATCAACTGCTGCCTATCACAGTGCTTGTGTTCAAGCAACCCTTACTTTGCTTCATAATGGCCCCCACGCCAAGAGGAACGATGCTGGCAATTTGGGTATGCCAAAGAGAAGCCGTAAGTGCTTTCTTTAAGTGAAAAGGTGAAAGTTCTTGACTTAGTAAAGAAAGAAACAAAATCATATGCTGAGGTTGCTAAGATCTGCCAATCTTCTAGCTGTAAAACAGTGAAGAAGAAAAAAGAAATGCATGCTAGCCTCAAACTGCGGAAGTTATAGCCACAGTGTGTGATAAGTGCTTAGTTGAGATGGAAAAGCCATTGAATTTGTACAATGGGATATTCTGAGAGAGAAAGAGAGAGGCCACATTCATATAACTTTTATTAAATTATATTATAATTGTTTGATTTTATTATTAGTTGTTGTTAATTCTTACTGTGCCTAATTTATAAACTGAGCTTTATCATAGGTATGTATGCATAGGAAAAAGCGTAGTATGTATAGAATTCAGTACTACCCAAGGTTTCAGGCATCACTCAGGGTCTTGGAACATATCCTCCTACAGAAAAGGGAAGATTACTGTACATGCCTGTCAAACTATATTTTAAGTCATACACTTTAAATATATCCGGTTTCTTATACACCAATTATGCCTTAACAAAGCTGTTTAAAAAATATAATTTGCCGTTATTATATAATCTGAGCTGGTTTAGCTTGTGCATATTAGTTTCGCTTACAAGTATAATATTGAAAAAAATATTAACAGTGACAACTAACATTTATTGGGCACTTTGCCATGCCAGTTATGTTAAGCATTTTACTTAGGTCTCACTTGACCCCCCCTTCAGCAAATTTACCAGCTAGGTACCACTAATACCTTCATTATCTAGAGAAAGAAACTGGGGCTTCAAAGGACTGAGTAAGTTACCTAATCAGGGACTCATGTGCTAAGTGGCGAAGGTGGAATTTGAACCATATGCTATGGTTCTAGGGCCCAAGCTCTTAACACCACCCCAATCAAGTGAGAAAGGACAATTTCCCTCACTCTTACTGTTTCCTAGTCTTGATCTTTGAAACTGTCCTCTCGCTCCGTGCTCCCTCACCCCCATTTTTATCTCCAGGAAACACTAATTAGTCAGTTCCCAGGATGGGAGTCAGGAAAGAACACCACCTTTTGGTTTTACTGCACCAGCTTCCATGTGTAAGGAAAACACTGAAAGACTTTGCAATTGTATGTGGATTGTCCTTGCTAGTTTCTGCAGCTAGTGATGATCACCTTTGCTTGTCTTTGGGCAATTTTACAACTTTGTAGAGATAGAAATTAACTTGTCAGAAATGGGTGGTAATGCAAACAATTCCTGTCCATAGAAATGCAAATTGTGTCTGGTGGAATGCTATTGCTTACTTCCCTGGAAGTGATGTCTTTTGACCAGTGTTTTATCCACTTATATATTCATTTCAGCATTCCTCATCTGACTCTAAGTTGTCTTTTGAACTGATTGTAACGTCTCCTGGTTCCCTCATTAATTACTGAGTTAAAATCTTTGACATATGTTCATTTTATGTTTGTATGAGAGTAATGATTTTATCCTTTAAGAAAATCTATCCTTTAACCCATTGATATAATAGTATACTTTGAAATAATTTGAAAAATATGTTAGCTAATAGAGCAGCTCACTGAATTCAGTGATCTCTTCCTAACCCTGTCCAACCGTGAAATTCCCTTCAGTGTATATTTTCAATGACTGGGAGAATTTCAATTCTAATGTAAGACAATGGTGAGCCCCTTCCATTGCATCTAGTTAGGAAAAGTAAGATTTGGGAGAGGAAAATAGAGCATAGAAATAAAATAGAGGTTGGGAAGTAAAAATGGGGCTATTTTTTTCACCTACAAAGGGATGTAACGTTTTAAAAAAGTAAGAAGGGGAAAAGTAGATGTAGCCTTTAGGAATGCCTTCTTGTGATATCTTTAACAAGAAAGGAAGGAAGCCAAATGCATGTTCTTTGGCTTGAAGTGATCATAGAAAGAACTGAGATTTTGTAAAACATAGTATTTGGAAAGAGTAAGAAATGCCTGCTTTATGATGGTGAGTGTATTAAACACATGATGTATGGTTTTCTCCAGTTCAAATATCCAAGTTCTTTTCTGTCTCTTAGCTAAAACAGTGAGGAGGTTTAGACAGGAGATGAGGAGGCCTGATGAGGTGCAGGTCCCTAGAGCATAAGATTAAATAACCTTGGACACAGAAAATTGGAAAAGCATCGATAGATTCAGAACTGAACCAAAGATTCTTATGACCCAGATTATCTACCATCAAGAAAATAAATTGATGGCTGTCTGTTTAAAACTGGAAGGGAAGGAAATTCTGAGAGATTTCCATAAGAAAAGTAAGTAAATGAGAATTATAGAGTATATACTGTTATCATTTAAGGTATATAAAATATTGATGCTGTACTTATGAATAAGTAATGTTTTATCTGAGATGACATTCAAAATGTTTAACAACCTTAAGGCATGAGAAAGACCTATTTGGAAGATGCTGTAGGGCCGAGGTTCTGGAGGCCCCTTGTTGCGCTTAACGTTGACTGGGCTTCGTGCTGGATCTAAGGAAGTCAGTAGGCCTCAGGGGAGTAACCAAGACCTCTGGGGCCAGGGTTTGGCAGTTGGAAGGCTTGGGGCAGTGGCTCTTTACAAATTGTATAGAAGAATTTCACTATTTTAAATAAAATGCTTCTCTCTCTCTCTCCCTACCTCTGTCTCTGTCTGTCTCTCTCTCTCCTCTCCTCCTCCTCCTCCTTTTCTTCTGCCTCTCTCTGTCTCTCTCTCATGTCCTTGTTACTGCTCACCTCATCAGAAAAGAGCAAAGAATTTGTAAGAGAATTGGTCACTGTATGAGGTTTGGAATGTGCATAGCTACAAATAATAGAAAATCCTACCATAATGGCTTAAACAGGAGGGTTTTTTCATGTTATGTTTAGACAGACCAGCGATGAGCAGTCTAGGGCTAGGGCATGGGGATACATAGTGACAGCCTCCAGGACCCAGGCCCCTTCCATCTTCATCTTCACCATCCTAGCCACCCTCATCACACTTGTTGACTCATGATTGCAAGACGACTCATTCTTGCACCCCCTCATTTTCAGGAGTGTCAGGAGAGAATGAGATGAAAGAGTGAAGGAGTGGTATGTCTTGGGAGAGTATCCACACAACAGACTTCTGCTTGCCTTTGGCCAGAAGTATGTCATGTTACCCGTCCTGGGTGCCAGGCAGCATCAGGGGATCAGTACTTTTAATGATGCACTTTGTTCGCTTGAACAAAAGGAGAATTTGTTAGTAAGGATGAAGGGGAAATTAAATATTGGTTTGATAAAAGGTAGCGCTTACCACACTCACTTAAAAACTCTATCAAAAATTGGATAGAATTGGTTCTACCAGTGAATTCTTAACACTTATGAAAAAGTCTTAAAATAGCAAAGTGCAGTTCACTCTGCTATGAGTTTTTATTTATTAATAATAGTTATTGGGGGGAGGTAATTAGGTTTGTTTGTTTGTTTGTTTATTTATTTATGTATTTAATGGAGGTACTGGGAATTGAACCCATGACCTCGTGCATGCTAGGCACACACTCCGCCACTGAGCTATACCCACCCTTCTTTATGAGTTTTTAAATAATGTATTGTGTCATTCAGTAAATGCTGTATTTAAATTTCACATCTGCAAAGATGTGTATAATTACAACCTCATGTTTAAGTGGAAACTGTTGTATTACGTATAAGCTGTTTCCAAACATGTAGAACTAATCAAATTTCTAAGCCAAATTTCTTCATCTGTGCAGAAAAAAACACTCCTCATTGATGTTCACATAAAAGCTTCTCGTGAATGTAGGATTAATTTTTGTAGTGTTTGAGGACAGAGAAAGGGCATAACTTAAAGATTGTAAAACTATCTTAGTTGAAGCAATCAAATATAAAGGAATTTTCAACTTAAAAAATATTTGAATTTTGGAGTTACCTACCACTTTGAGGTCATTACGTTTTGCTCTTCCTGGTTCTGCTGCTTTTCCAGAGTGATGTTCAGTTTCCATTCTGTCTTCCTCTACTTTTGCTTGACTTTTAATTTTTTTCTCTGTCTTAGAAGAGAATTTTTACAAGAGCAGTAAAGAGCTTTGCTCCAAATTGCCCAACATCACATATCCCTACTCTAAAAAATGGGAGCCTCGTCTCTCTCTGCAGAGGCTTTTCATAGTTTCTAGTGCAGCAAATGCAATGCAAAAAGTTATGCTCCCAGTTTAAAAACATCTATAACATAATTTGTAAGAGTTCATTGGAGAATAACCCTTGCATAATGTTTGAGCATGCTTATTTAGTCTGAATCCCTGTTTAGGAAGAAAAATGTTCTCAGAATATATATAATATATATATATTTTTTTTTTGAAACTGTAAATACTAGTGAATTCTCTCCTCAAAGTGCAGCAGAGTAGAGGGGAATCAGGGAAAGACTAACATATAAAGTCAGCCCTTCGTATGCTCTGGTTTCATAGCTGAGGATTCAACAAGCCATGGATTAAAAATATTCAGAAAAAAAAATCCAGAAATTTCCAAAAAGCAAAACTTAAATTTACCCTATGCCGGCAACTATTTACATAGCATTTACATTGTATTTACAACTATTTACATAGCATTTACATTGTATTAGCTATTCTAAGTAATCTAGAGACGATTTAAAGTATATGGGAGGATGTGTGTAGGTTATATGCAAATACTACATCATTTGATATAAGGGACTTGAGCATCCTCAGATTTTGGTATCCTTGGGGGTGGGACAATCCTGGAACCAATCCCCCTCAGATACCGAGGGACGGCTGTGCAGTTAAGATACTAATATTCACATTTCACACACATAGTGCTATTACGCCTCAATCAAAAACTAAATAATTCTCTTAAAAATAAAAGTGGTGGGTAGCAAGACATTTCCAAGATAGATCTTAGTTCTGTATTTTAAGTTATACTTATATGCAATTCAAATTAACTCAACGTAAATAGTCTGAAATACTTATTATATTGGTTTAAGCCCATTTACCCTAAAATTTATGTCACTAATGACCAATGTGTGGTGGTGACCTCCTTTCCTTCTCTCCTTTCTCAAAGCCCAGACAAAAGCCTGTTTGACATTGAATGGACTCAGTGAGTCACCTAGATCTAATCAGAAGTAGCTTTAAACTTGGCTAGAATTTGGTGTCACTGTAAAATGTCATATCCTGCTAGTGAGGATATAAGTTGCTTCAACCATTTGGAAGGTTATTTGGTAATGTAGCAGGAGATTTTAAAAGGCACAGAAATTCTTCTTTGTGCTCACATCTGATCAGCTCCTTTGGATAAAGTAGATTTATTATAGGGTGATGTTTGTCATAGCATATTTATAAAAGAAAAAATGGAAATAACCTAATTATTAAATTGTTAGAACATAACCTAATACATGGTTATGATCAAAGATACCATGAATATTAAGATAGGGTTTGACACAGCATATGTATATATGATCTAAATTTTTTAAATTATTCGGGCAATAATACTCAACATTAAAAAAATTACTGAGAGGAAATTCAACCAGGTAGTAGTTATATATAGGGAAAAAGATTGCAAATATTCCACATGTATTTGGTAACTATTTCGATTAATTTCCTAAACATAGAAATGATATGAATGAAGTATATTGTTATTTTTAAGTTTTATGTTATATTTTCAAATGACCATCCAGAAGTATTATAGTGATTTATATATTTTTATTGTAAGCAAGCCAATTTCTGCTTATGTGCACCTAGCTTACCAAATCTTCTGTATTTTTATTGTCCAAATCATTAGAATTTAAGAAGAATATTTTAGTAGTAAAAAAATACTTGCACACAGATGAAAAATAGCTGTGAAGATATAGTATCAGAAAGTCAGCTCAAATAAGATACAATACTCCATCCCTCAGCAGTGAGTGTTAGTTTCTTGTAACCAGCATGAGACCTATACATCAACCTCAGAGATCTTCCTTTCTTTCACTGATTGGTAGATGTTTCTACTTAAGTGTCTCATCATCCATCTTACATTAAAAGTGCCAAAAATGGGACTGCAAACCCAGCTTCCACCAGCTTCATTTCTATCAGTGCTACTGTCCTTCTCTCACACTTGAAACCTTTGAGCTACCTTTGACTTCTCTTTCCTGGCCTACCATATCCAATGACCAAATCATAAACTCTGCTGTTCTCTGTCCTTCCTTTTCCAGTTCTATAGCTCCCACGCTAGCACAGGTTTTGATTACCTCTTTTATGCAACAAATATCTATCGAACAGCTAGTTTGCACAAGGCATTCCACTGTGACAGTATTAGGACAGATGCTGTTCCTACCTTCATGGAATTTATATAGTGCAGCAGGGTGAACAGTCAATAAATGACAAATTATATAGTTAAACATGTAACTACAGTTTCTTCCAAGAAGAAGGACTAAGAATCGTAACAGTAACTAACCTGAGAGACACATCTAGTCAGGAGGGCTCAAGCGAAGATTTCTTGAGTGGGAACCATTTGCCTTGAGCTCTGAAGTGATGATGTTAACTACGTGAAGCAGGGAGAGAGCAATCTAGACATAAAGAACAATGTGTTCAAGGAAACTGAGGAGGAAAGGACCTGGGGCGTTCAGAACACTGCGCAAAGCCATTTGGATAGAGGACAAAGAGAGGAGGTCTGCCCTGAGGCTGGCAGAGTGGGGCGGCCAGATCATGCTGCCCTTGTAGGTTATGTGCTAGATTGTAGCCCTCAAACAGCCTAAAATTAGCTGCTCTGCCCCCAGGTTACATAGCCTGTTCAATTCCTATTGCCTACTACAACTAGATGCATCTTTCTAAAAGATCTGCTGGAATACCTCCATTTCCAGACACTAAGAAAACAGAAGAAAAAAAAATTATCACTTAGAAGCTCACCACTGCCTACAGACTCAGTAGACTCCTTGGGCTTTGGTTGGGGTTGAATTGTGTCTCCCCCGCCCCTACCAATTTGTATGTTGAAGTCTCTACCCCGAGGATCTCACAATGTGACCTTATTTGAAAATAGGAGAAATAAAATCATTGCAGATGTAATAGTGAAGAGGAGTCATTCTGGAGTAGGGTGGGCTGCTAATCCATATGACAGTTGTCCTTATTAAAAGGGGAAATTTGGACACAGACATACGCACACAGGGAGAACACCATGTACACACTGCAGTTACACTGTCACAAGCCAAGGAACTTCCAGAAGCTAGAAGATAGCCCCAGAACAGATCCTTTGCTAACACCTTCACAGGGAGCACGGCTGCGTCAGGACCTTGGTCTCAACCTTCTGGACTCCATGTGAGGCAGTACATTTCTGTATAAGCCACTCAGTTTGTGGTATTTTGTTATGGGAGTCCTAGCAAACTAATACATTCTATTAAGCTTGTTTTTTTCTTTTGCGATAAACTGAACTGTTGTCCCCATATACACAAGAGGACTATCACCTTTCTTGTTTTCCTATTTCCTGACTAAAATGCTCTTCATTTCTCTCTCCTTATCTGTATCAGTTCTTCTTTTAAAGCTCATCTATATAAGGCTTTTGAAGCCTTATATAATTAGTTTTAATGTCATATTCATGCAACTTTTGTAAGCCACCTTAAATAATTTGGGGGACATGATGGAATCAAATAAATGAACACAAAGAGTGTGGTACCTAATTGCAATACTATTCATTGTCTGTGTCAACTGAAGAAAATGCGCAACCTAAAAGTTGAGAGTTATGTTTTATTCGGTGGACTTTCTAAGGACTGGAGCCTGGGAGGCGGCCTCTCAGATGGCTCTATGAGAATGTTCTCAAGAGTAGGGGAGGAACCAGGATATATAGGAGTTTTTGGAAGAAAGACCAGGTAATCAGAACATCAAAAGATTACTGTTAATTAAAGAATACCAGATATCTCAAGTTAAGGAATTTAGCACTTTTCTATGTATGGGAGGGTGCAAAAGTCTGGGTTTACTGAAATCATTCCTTTGTTATGCACCTAGCTATCTCGGGCCAGTATATCTAGGGCCAGTATCCTGTTCTTTCCCACCCTGAGTTCCCTCAAGGTGCACTGCTGAGGATGGCTGCAGAGGTGGGGCTGCCCGCTTGTCTCCAGCCTGAGTTCCCTCCAGTCCCCTGGAGGCAGTGGTACTCGCTGATGACTTGATGACCACAGCATCCTTTGTTTTCTGATACGGCAGGCAACATTTTTCATTCACATCTGTTATATGACACCTTGTGTTGCCACCTTGTCATGCCTTCTTCCTACAACTAGATTGTGCATGTCATGACCTTTCTTTGCTTATTTGAATCCTCCCAAAGTAGTTCACCAAATCCTACTTGATTATCTGAAATGAGAGTCCCTGATTGATCTCTTGTAAAACCTGATCTAGTTGATTTCCAGATTTCATTTGAAGATGAAACCAGCAGTAAGGTGCCCAGTAAAGAGACTAGTGCAAACACACAAAGAAAAAATAAAGGGCCTGAGCTGTCACTGGAGTGGAAATGAAGACGAGCAAGTCTGTGGTGACCTTCCATTTTCTGGCTTGGACCACGTGAATGTGGATGTTCTTGCTATTTTCCAAGTCATTGACTACAGGAGGAAATACAGGTGCCGTTTGCTCTTTCACTCATTCACTTACCAAGTGACTTATTTTAGTTTCAACTATAAATCACATGCTGTTCTACATACTGAGAATATTGTGTGAACAAAATAAACTTGGTGCCTGCCCTCTTGGATCTAGCACTTTAGTAATGGAGAAAAATGCATTAGCAAATAAATATTGAATTATAATTGTGGTAAAAACAATAGAGAAAACCAGAGTAATAAGAGACAGTGAGAAGGTTTATACATAATAGTGTTGTTGGAAAAAATGATTTTTATTTTACACAGTTATTTTTTAGATGATTATGGGGATATCCTCTTGGAAAAGTCCCAATGCAGTGTGTATAGAGAATGGAACTGGGAGGAGAACTTGGCCTTGGGATCAAACATTTTGGGGTTCATCAGTAGATTGACATCAGTTAAAACCATGGATCTCAATTATGACCTCAAGAGAAAATGTGTAAGGTTATTGAATTGTCAATTATTTAAAGGAGAGTACTTTTTAAAAAATTGTTTTAACTTTTTATTTTGAGGTAATGATAGGTTCACATAGAGTTATAAGAAATAATACAGAGAGATCACATGCATCCTTTACTCACTTGACCCTAAGGCCAATTCATGTATAACCATAGTATAATATTACAAACAGGAAATTTATATTGACACAATCTACCAACCTTATTCAGATTGTACCCATTTTATATGCACTCAGTTGTGAGTGTATATTGAGTTGTATGCAGTATTATCACTTGTGTTGACTCGTGTGACCACCAGTCAAGACACAGAACAACCCCATCATAAGACTCACTTGTGCCACCCTTTTATAGCCAGGCACCTCATTTTCTATCAGTAAGAGTACTTTTAGACGTAGATTTCTTGCAGTATCGGCACTGATTAATTTTATTCTGAGAATTTTTTTTTACATCAGTACAGGGTTTAAATATCACTTCAAATAATTTTCATTAAATTATAATATTAGCATCCACAAAAATTGTTACTAATGGGGTATGGTATCAACTTTCCATTTGGTAAGTTTGTAAGACTGAAGAGGCTGTTAAGCTTAATGCTTAAAAGGCACAGAATGGTGTCAGGGCTTCTGGTTTCAAACATAGGCTTCAGCACTTGCTATGTGACCGTAGGTTAGTTACTTAAAATCTTTCATATCAGTTTGCATCTCTGGGAAATGGTGCTAAGCCTTATACATCCATGTTGTGAAAAAAAATGCTGTCAGTCAGTGGCACACTGTAAGTGCTCAGCTAAAATGTAGTAGCAATCCAAGTATTATTCTTATTTTTAATATTCGTAGTATCAATAGTTGTGGCAGTAGTAGTAGTTAGGAACAGTCGTGGTAAATACTTGTTCTGGGAGAACTTTCTGGAGATCTGTGCAATATTTTGGGCTAGAGAATCGTCAATATTTTGATATTCTTCTGGTAATGTTGCAGTTTCTCATACGACCATAAAAGAGAGATGTGTTTCTTTTCTGTGTTTGAGGTAGGGATGTGAGAAAAAGAAAGAGGATCATGGAAACAGTAAGAAATAAGCCCAGGCAACCAAAGACGTGCCTTCTACCGCGGGAACTCAAAATCTTAGGATTTTTCAAGATCCCCATTTGTTCCTGGGACCTCAGATACTTGGTACTGTTAAGATCATTTCCCACTTCAAATAGATGTGGATATTATTTCTTTATTGTACTATTACAATATTTTAAAATATGAAAATGTTGTTAAATGACCTTAATTACTGGGACTGATTGTGAGGGAGCCAAAGATGTGACAGACAACTTTAATGTTTGTTTACCTTTACCCCTTTATTCCATTTAGACATTTTAACCCTGTACATGTAGTACTTTTATTTTAATTAATTTTTTATTTTGGCGGGGAGGGTTAGATAATTTGGTTGGTTGGTTGGTTAGTTTGTTTATTAACAGAGGAACTGGGGATTGAACCCAGGACCTCCTGCATGCTAAAACTAAGTGCAGCACTCTACCACTGAGCTATACTCCCCCCCCAAACATGTAGTACTTTTATCATTTAAAATACAGTTTTTTTTTAATTTAAGCTACACAAGAAAGCTATAAAACAAACAAAATAACTTAGATTATACTGTTGACAACTCATGATGCTTGTAAAAATCTAGAAATATTATCTGATAAATACTATAGGTAGTATCCTCCCTTCCCCATACTTTTTTTGATCGGAGTAAAGTGCTTTTAAGTCTGGTCTATTGCTAATATTATTTCCAGGTGTTAAATTTAGGTAGCTCTTTGTAAACTATTTCATTTTAAAATTGACTAGTGTCATGAACAGCAGTCAAGCCTGGATGCTTGACCAGAACAGTCTCAGTGTCTTCTTTTAAGAATCTCTTTCTTCTGTATAGCACAGGGAACAATATTCAATATCTTGTAATAACATTTATATATTCTTGAGAAAGAATATGAAAATGAATATATGTATGTATATGCATGACTGAGCTATTATGCTTTATACCAGAAATTGACACATTGTAACTGACTACACCTCAATTTTAAAAAAGAGTCTCTTTCTCTGGAACTTCCAGCCATGAGTCCAGGAACTTCTGAACTTACTGCTAGATAGACACCTTTAGGACTAGAGTCAAGCAAGAATTTCATTTCTGCTATGATGTAGATTGCAGTAAGTGATTTGTACAGCCCTTTAAAGTCTTTTAAATGTTTTCACATCTGTTGTCTCATTCTCTCTTCCAAATCACCCTACGAAACAGGCAAAATAGGGAGAATGTATTATAGGACCATTTCCTAATGGTGTATGACATGTCTTTTTTTTTTTTAACATGTCTTTTTATATAAGATATTTTGTTAGTTAAACCAGCATAAGCTTCAGGATTCCTGATTCCATTTTCCAGCTATGTAACACTGGTTATGATAATTAGAGAGACGGCAGAAGTTTCTCTTAGTTGTGTTTCCTCCTTTGTCAATTGCCTGCTCATCACTTTTGCCCTTTTTTATCTATCAAGACTTAGACTTTTTTGTTGTTGATAGTAATGAGTTCTAGATAGTAAAGATATTAATCATTTTTTAATTACAGATGTTACAAATATCTTCTAAGTGATTGTGGGTTTCCTGTTTAATTTTTGTGCTGTCTTTTGATAAAAGAAGTTTTTCATTTTAACTCTGAGCTGATAAATATTCTTCCAAAAGTTTCAAAGTTTTGCTTTTTATACTCAGGTCTTTAATTCCACCATGCCTCCCACCCCCCTGCTTAATTGTGTGCAAAAGATGAGGGTTTTCCAATTTTTCCCGTATGAAATACCGAAGTTGGGAACTGCTACTGTGCAATACAGCAGTCTGGCTGTTGTCCTTCAAGCCTAGGCCTGTGTACTGAACAGGATCAGAATTTATTTATTGAAGTTTGTCTTCTTCCCACTGATGTGAACTGCTAGCTTGTTCATGGTTTATTTATGTCCAACTGGCCTGTTTGTCTATTCCAGTGCTGACACCACGTTGTCTTAATGTAGTTTCAAGTCTTCGTATTTGGTAGAGCACATCTTTTCAACTTGTTCATCTTCAAAGTTGTCTTGACTAGTTCCAGCCCTTTGGTTTTTCATGCATTTTTTCAGCTTTATTAAGGTATAATTGACAAATAGAAATTATATATATTTAAAGTATACAACTTGATATTTTGATAACACTCATACATTATGAACTAATTACCAGAATCAAGCTAGTTAACATATCTATCACCTCACATAGTTATCATTTTCTCTCTTTCTTTTTTTCTTTCTTTCTCTCTTTCTCTTCTTCCCTTCTTTCTTTCATTCTATCCTTTGTGGTGAGGATGCTAAGGATCTATCCCTTTAGCAGATTTCAGAACAGAAATACAGTATTATTAACATAGTCACCATGCTACAAGCTATATCTTCAGAGCTTATTCATCTTGCATAACTGATACTTTGAAACCTTTAACCAAGGTTTATCCCCCCTCCTGGCCCCTGGTAACCGTTTTCTACTCTCTCCTTCTATGACTCTATTTTAGATTTCACATATAAGTGATATACAATATTTGTCTCTCTGTGTCTGGCTTATTTCACTAAGCCTATTGTCCCCCAAGTTCATTCACGTTGTCACAAATGTCAAGATTTCCTCCTTTTTGAAGGCTGAATAATAATATTCTAGTGTATTTATGTGTGTGATTGAGATTTTTTTATTCACATTTTCTTTACCCATTCATCCTATGATGGACATTTAGGTTGTTTCCAAATCTTGGCTGTTGTGTGTGGTAATTCTGCAACAAATATGAGAGTGTTCTTCAAGATCCAGATTTCATTTTCTTTGCGTGTATACTCAGGATCGGGATTGTTGGGTCATATGTTGGTTCTATTTTTAATTTTTTGTGGACTCCATACTGTTTTCCATATGGCTACCAATTTACATTCCCTCTGACAGTATACAGGGGTTTCCTTTCGTCTACAATATCACCAACACTTTTGTCTTTTTGGTAATAGCCATCCTAACAGATGTGAGGCAACATCTCATTGTGATTTGGATTTGCATTTCCCTGATGATTAGTAATGTTGAGCACTTTGTCATGTACCCATTGGCCATTTGTATGTCTTCTTTTAAGACATGTCTATTCAGATCCTTTGCCTATTTTTCAGTGGGGTTATTTTATAATTCATATGTTGAAATCCTGACCCCCAGTGGAATGGTATTAGGAGGTGGAGCCTTTGGGAAGTAATTAGATCATGTGGATGGAACCCTTATGATTGGGATTAGTGTCCTTATAAAAGAGATGCGTAGAGACCTCCCTTGCCTTCCCCATGTGAGGACAGAGCAAAAAGATAGTCACTTAAGAACCAGAAGGCTGGCTCTCACCAGACATTAAATCTGCTGGTGCCTTGATCTTGGACTTCCCAGACTTCAGAACTGTAAGAAACAGATTTCTGTTGTTAATAAGCCACCTGGCCTATGGTATTTTTGTTATAGCAGCCAGAATAGACTAATACAGTTTTCCTGTTTAGAATTGCTTTTTACTTTGCAAAACGGTAGTTGAATTATCCTTAAAAAGAAGAACTCACACAACATCCCAATAAGTACAACAGGTAAAAGTGAGACTGCTGTGGATAAACCTAGGGTGGCTAAGCTAGAGCTGGATCTGCTCTTTCTCCTTCATCTACCCTGACAGTCCTCTTTGAGGTACTTGTGAAATCCTGTAACACCTGGAACTGAATCTGAAACCATTGATTTAGAGTGTCTCTCCTTTTCCAGGCATACAAGGAGATATTTGTTTTATTTATTAGGAAGTGACAGAGAGACACATCCTCCCTCTACATACCAAGTTCTTCCTTGATGGTTAGTTGGCCATGGGGTGTGTGAAAATCACTCCAATCCTGTTTACTGAACCTTGGCAGCAACAGCCAGAACAGGGCAGCTGGTGTCAAGCCCAGGATTGGGTTTGCCAGCTTCTTTTGTTGTGTTATTTTTCCTGACAGTACAACTGATCCTCCAGTTGTCTGACAGCGATTCAGTAGAAGAGGAGAAGAAGCCCTCAGAGCTCTCTTAAATTACATTTTATATACCTTAGCACCAGCTGATCTCAGGAATGTGCTGCTAAAAAGGAGGGTGCCTGAGCCTCTGTCAAAAGTATGCTATCCAAACGAGCAGTCAGTGTTGTTTGTGCACCAGGAGTTTCAGAGGATGTTCCAAAATCAATGTGGAATATTCACAATTTATGCTTTTCTACCCAAGAGAGGGCTTTCTATAGAGGACATTGTACATGAGAAATAGGTTATTATATTAATGAAAACTGCTTGATTGTGTTATGACCCTCTTTTCTTTGGTAGTCATATATGCATGGTCTTCTAGGATCTAGATATCTTAGAATATGTCACAACAGGTAATTTAATAGATTCTTACAAAGAAAATTTTCCTACTTAAATTAAAATATAGTAGCTATGCAATATGTATATAAACTTAGCATATGTAGTAGACTAAATAATGGCTCCAAATATATCCAAGTTCTAATCCCTGGAACCGGTGAATTTACTTAAATGGCAATGGAGACTTTGAGGATGTGATTAGGGATCTTGAGATGGGAGGATTATCCTGCATATCTAGGTGGCTGCTAAATGTAATCATAAATATCCTTGTAAGAGGGAGGCAGAGGGAGACTTGACACAGAAGAGGGAAAGCCACATAACCTCAACAGAAAGAAAGATCTAGAGGTGCAATCTGGCTGGCTCTGAAGAAGGAATAAGGGGCTGTGAGACAAGGAGTGCAGCTCTAGAAGCTGGAAAAGGCAGGGACACCAATTCTCCCTTGTCCTGGAGCCTCTGAAGCAAGCATAGCCCTGCCAATACCTTGAATTCAGCCCAGTGAAACTGACTCCAGACTTCTGACCTCCAGCACTGTAAGGGAATAAATGTTTGTTGTTTTAAGACACAAAGTTTATGGTAATTGGTAACAGCAGCCTTAGGAAGCTAACTTAGCATGTTCTGGATATATGGCAAGAAAAGAAGGTGAGGGAATAAAAAAAAAAAAATCAAAGCAAATGTAGTCAAGATGTCCTAATTCCAAACCTCTGAGAATTCCGAACTAAGAGTTTATAACCTAAGGATTTTTTTTGTTGTTGTTATGCCAATCTTTCTTTTCACAGGACTCTAAAATTCACACGCTAAACTCAACAAAATGCAGCTAATACAGATGTTCCTACACACTTGATCATAGAATAGCACTGGTGTGGGATATTTTTACTGGTCTTTGGATGAAGTGAGGAAAATAATGATGATATAATGAGTTTTTTTCCCAAATTTAACTTATGTAAACATTTGCTTTTATATGTTATATTTATATTATTATTCCTTTATAAAACTATGTTATAATATGCTGGTGTTATAATTTTAAGAAGTTTAGAATCAGGAAGCAAAGTTAAAGGTGTCAATTGGCCCTAACATATTTGGGAACTTTTACTGGTCTATTAAATTCACCAGTGTAGTAACTATTTACCTGATGTAAGCAATGAATCATAAACATTTTTCTGCCTAATCAGCTTAATTAGTTAGTTATTGCTGATGTAATAAATTACTATGAACAGTGTCTTACAACAACAAAAATGTATTGTATTGCTGTTCTGTGGGTTAGAAATCTGACCTGGGTCTCAACTAGGCTAACCTCAAGGTATGGGGAGGCCTATGTTCTCTGGAGGTTCTAGGGGAGAAAGCATTCCTTGTCTTTTCTTTTGCTTTGCTCCTGAAGGCTTCCAGCAGCCCTTGGTTGGTAGCTCTTTCCTCCCTCCTCAAAGTCACCAACAGCAGAATGACTGCTCCTCACAGCACTCATATAACTCTGACCTCTTGTTTCACTATACCTCCTCTTTTTTCTGCCTCGCTCTTTCACTTTTAATGATCCTTGTGATTACATGGGGCCCACCTGGATAATCCAGGCTAATCTCCCTATTTTAAGATCAACTGATTAGCTACCCTAATTCATCTGCAACCTTAATTTCCCTTTGCCCTGTAACCTTACATATTCACAGGTTCCAGGGATAAAGATATGGACATCTTTCTCTCTTTTTTTGGCAGGAGAGACGGGCATTATTCTGCCTACCACATTAACAGACAGCCTAAACAGCAACTAAGACAGAAGTATTAATGTGGTTTAAGTTTGGTTATTTCCTTAGGATAAGTTATGAGCATTGAAATTGCTGGATATATGCACATCGTAAAAGTTTTTCAAGCATATTGTCAAATTGCTTTGCAAAAACCATTGCAAACTATTACACAAAATATCACATCAAATTAAAGATTAGATTCTATGATGCATTATCATTTCATATGCCCTTACTGAAGAAAAATGATTGCCAATTAAACTATGATACTATTTTATCTCACATAGAATTCTTATTTTATAGTTATTTAAAGAATTTTCTTAAACTTACTTGGCCTTGGGTTTTATCATGCATCACAACAATATGAAGAGCTGTGGCCAAGTTCAGGCAGTCACGGGCAATGCTGAATGCATCAGAAGTGCTGGCTGGCTGATAGTGATTTAAGACCTCATCGATTGGATGGTACATTTTGATTTCAAAGATGTTAAAATGTGCACATTAGAATCAATGAAATGTAATATATAGAGACCCTTGGAATATGATGATTTAACATTCCTGATTCCCACTCTTCACTAGTAACTGAGATGGTCCGTGATGGGAGGTGATTTCAACTTTGCTGAGACACATGTTCCTTGTGTCCCGTGTCATTATGGGACAGGTTACCTCAGTGAGTGAGCGAGTGTGGTGGATTAGGCACTCAACTCACATGGCCATGAACACACCTGTACAGCAACTGACACTTGCCTTGCCTCTCTATGCCTAAATTTAAGAATATGCAAACATTTCCTGTAACTCTCATGAGTGTTGAGACTGTGGTGGCAGTTATAAAAAACAACAACAACAACAAAAAAAACAGCACATGTTACCCAAGGGGAAAAAAGGGTTTCAAAACACGTGCTTGAATAATTGAAAAATAACTCTCATTTATTTACTGTGTGTCAGCCACCTTGTTAAGGGCTCTGTCAACATTTCCCCGCTTAACCTCCCACAACTAACAGTCTTGTACGGAAGATATAGATATGCCCATTTTGTAGATGAAAAAAGTGAGTCCTGGACTAGGTAATGAAATGTTCCAGGAAACAAAGCTAGAGGGGCAGGGCTAGGTTTTGAATCCTAATTTGTTTGAGGCTAATTACTGTACACACTACCTTATATTAATTATATCTAAGCAAGTAACTCACTGATTGCTTCCAACTTACTGAAATTACATTAAAGCTAGGAGGAATTTTTCTACCTCTACTGTAATTCATCTTTCTTACTGGATAATGCTAATAAGATACCTTACGAAAGCATAGTCTATAAAAATGAGTAAACTTCAAGGAGTAACAGCACAAAATATAGATTTATCTTTTGTTTTCCCCCCTAAACTGAGAATGGCTAAAATCTGCTTCCCTCCTAAGGGCATCCCTGCTACCTCCAGCTACCATTTGAAAATGATTTATTCTGCATAGTTTTTTAATTAGTAATATATTTTTGCTAAGTATTCAAAAACGTGTTGTTGAACAAGAACACCACATATTAAAAATAATCATTATAAATTGAAATACAGGGGCAATTTATATCATGGGTGTATTTCAACCTTAATAGAGAGGTATAAACACTTGTATACTCTGGACATTTACTGCCTCATATAATAGAATGGAACTGAAGTTCCATTTTCAAAGAAATCTGAAAAAAGATAAGCTAATAATCTCTTTCTAGATATTGTTGGTCTGCAAAAATTTGAATAATCACTGACATTTACTTTTTAGTAAATAGACATTCTTTCCTTACTGTTTCTCCACCTCACTGATTCTCAGCATCCATACTACTAAGTAGTTCTCCGCCTTGACCGTACATTGGAATCACCTGGGGGAGTTTCGAAACAGTGCTAATGTCTGGGCCTCACCTCCCAGAGCTTATGATCTGATTAATTGGGAGTGTGACCTCTGCATCAGGAGTTTTAATGGCTCCCCAGCCATCAACAGATGATTCTAATATGCAGCCCAAGTTGAGAACCACAAATATAAAGAGTTAGATAATAGAAAATACATCTGTGAGTTTGAGAAGTTAGGCTGATTCTACTGGCTTAACAGCGATACTTTTGAATTCACTACAGATTTCCTGGTATATTTTGTATCTGTTTCTAACACCACAGAAAATGGAGATTTAGTTGTGTTGCTAAATACTCTAGGCAGTTCATGGACCAAGAAATATAACCAGATCATTATCTCATTGTAACTCTGCTCCTGAAATTATCTTACTTGTTTCTGGAATTCTATAACAAATTTGAGTTTGGATCATAGCACCAGAAAATTCAATAGTACTACTGTCTTGGGGGAGGGGATTCGGAGTGTATAGTAATAAGGTTTAAAATTTATAACTTACCATCTTGGGCAGTAATCCTGGCCAAGTTTCTTAAAAGACAATTTGACACACTAATAAAACTTCTGCCAACATAATCTTTTGTGGAGCCAAAATAACTTTAGCTACGATAAACTGGCCCCAATGCATGAATTTATGAAACAAAACAATTGTAATAAGCTATCTATACTTCTGATGTTGCTGTTTTCTCTAAAAACACATATAGAAGAGAGCAAGATTTTGTATAGCAAGTGGTAGAGATGCAGTTAGGCTCCAAATAATAATTTTTATTCATATTGAATTTTATAATTTTTTTCAGCTTCTTCACAATAAAGTTCTTTCTTTGGTTTCCATGGAGATTTGAAGTCACCTCTCTTCTTGGTAATGTTCTTTCTTAAATAAATGTTTTTACAGCTCAAGCAGTGTACTAATAAGGTAATTTAAAAGAAAATTCATGACTGGTTGATGAGACGCTATCATGATGCTGTCAAGAAGGATAAGGTAAGTCACTGTGATGTTTATATTTGGCATTATTGCTGTTTCTAATTAGCATATTTACCTCTGGCTCAGACTCTACATCATTTTACATCAATACTCCACTTTACATGGCTCCTTAGTGTTATGTCTTCTAAATAGACAATTGGCAACCGCAATAGCAAACACTCCGTAAGAGGAAAATATGATCTCTTAAGAGGAAAGTGTCACCTACTGGGACTTGATGTCAGCGAATGAATATTCATTCAAATAAACATCTGTTACTTCCACAAGCCACTGCAGTAAATCAGTTTTAAGAAGCTATACGGAGATGAATATCATATCACCTTCGCTCACCCCAAATCAATCTCTTTAAAATGGGATCCCATTTATTAGGATTTTACATCCCACATCCCACACTAAACCACATTGTAGCTACTTAGCTCAGGCAATATAGAGCCTATGCATATGCTCCTGATGTCAGTCACTGATATTATTTGTTACTTATTCCATATTTGCATCACCTAAGTTACGTGGTTTATCAAGTTACGTGGTTGTGAATGCTGCAGTGTTGATCCGTGTTTTCAGTCTTTAACAGACAAGTGCTTGTTCTTGTAGCAGATTGACTGGGCACACACGCATACATACACACATGAATGTATACATATTTGTACTCTTTTACTAATTAGAATAAGTTTACTCAAATTAAGTCATTAATGCATACACTGTCCCAGAGTAAGCACAAATTGCCTGGTGATGCTGAGAATCTTCTCTAGACAACTCACTATTTTATATACTCACATAGTTAAATGCACAAGTATAGTTTATTAGTGTTCTTTTCAGAAGCCCAGAAATTTCAGCATTCTATAAACTACCCTATAGCTGACATTAGGCACAAATGAATTCTTGATCCTATTATAAAGTGAAGAGTCTAATCAATGTTAAAATGTTCTTATATCTAAACTTGGATATATTTTTAAAATTTGAAAGAAAATGTTAAATTTCAGCATGAAATACTTTGTATTTAAGATGGGCCATCTCTCCTAATATTGAAGTGATTGAGTACCAAGATTTATTTTCATAATCTCTCACTTACTAAGAGTTTGTCCACTTTGGGAGACTTTTCTTCTATTGAGAGTTACTGACCTGCATGTATAACACTAGTAAGGAACAATTTTGAAATAACTTTTGTTTTGTTTTAATGGAAATGCAGAGGAGAGTGGGATGATATATACATTTGATTTAATAAATACAATAATTTAAAATTTAGGTCAACATAGCAGGCTAAAAGGGATAGTAGAGAAAAGGAACAAAGAAAATAGCATAGAGAAGAATGAACTGGAGAGAAATTGGCAGAAGAAAAATTGCCCAAAGGGACCACAAATCATTTCCAATCTTTACAAGAGCTTTCTTTCATGTCTCTTTCTCATTGGACAGTCTCTGTCAACCCCAGCATCCAAAGATTGTCCAAAAGCAACCCCCTTGGGATACCTAAAACTTCCCCATCCTTCACTGGCTGTCAACATCTGTAGCCTGTCCCAAAGGTACCAAGTCTTTCCCTTTTGACTATGGGGCCGGTGATGCTAGTTCCTCTTCCTCCTGTCCCCTCACTCAGAATACCACTGATTTATTTAGAAGTGTCAGAGCGTAGCAGTCAAGAGCATAGGTTTTTTGGCCAGAGTCCACCATTTATTAGCCATTTGACCTTGGGCACATTGTTTTAATCTCTCTGTGCCTAGTTTTCTCATCTGTAACAGTAACATATAATAACAGCACCTGCCTCATGGGGGCTACTGAGAGAATTAAATGGGTCAATGTATATAAAATACAGCATAAAAGACAACAGGTGTTACAGAAGCTTTTGCTGTTATTCAACAAATATTTATTGAGCTGCAACAGCATGCTGGGCACTGGGGATACAGTTGTGTTGGCAGGGAGTGGGTGAAAGAGACCAG
The DNA here is from genome assembly GCF_036321535.1 of Camelus dromedarius. Classification (NCBI taxonomy): domain Eukaryota; kingdom Metazoa; phylum Chordata; class Mammalia; order Artiodactyla; family Camelidae; genus Camelus; species Camelus dromedarius. The sequence continues at coordinate 53,459,648 of NC_087439.1, forward strand.
TATCTGAAACATCTTTGCCAGAGGGTTGAACTCTGAACTCTGTTCTCTTTAAAAAAAAAAAAAAAAAAAAAAAAGAGGGTAACCAGCTACAATGCAAAAAATAATTCAACTGCTGCTTTTTTAACCATATAATTATCCTAAGATAGAAGCTGTTTTCCATCTCCTCAACCAGTGTCTACTTCTTCAGAGCGTGTGTGTGTGTGTGTGTGTTTTGAAAGACATTCCATCTACATTCAGAAATGCAGTCTTCTCAGTTGTTCAGTGTGTACTCAATGTTTGTCTGCTCTTTTACCTCCTCTGGCTTCTCTGATGTATTTGAAGGCAGTAAAAGCACAAACCTAAAGGGCTGCTTATTACATGAAGAATAGGTGAATGAAATTCTGCCATTGTTTTTTAGGCAGGAAGTTCCTGTCTTGAACCTTGAAGGCCTTAAGCCATCCTCCTGATTAGAAACCCTTCAGAGCAGAGGTGGTATCATGTCTTGTTTGGCACCTATCTTCTAGCGTGGGGTTTTGTCCTTAAAAAGGCATTTGTTATGTTTATTAAATGAGTAAATAAAGCCTCAGATATGGAAATTTCTCTAGTTCAGTTTGTGGAGGTTTTTGTGTGGGTGGCAAAAATAGCCATATGTAAGTTATGGACTTCTTTTAAAAGAAATTTTTCCAGGGACAAGAAAAAAATTAAGTTTAGAATTCATCTGACCAGAAGTGGAAATCTCATCTGATGTAAACAACTTGTTAGAAATGACATTATTTTCTTTATAAAATTCCAAACAACTAGAACTATCAGCGTATGTATTTTCCACTTAAATTTACAGCTGGTTTGGATGCACATGTATTCATGTAGCTAAAATAACTAGAAGTGGGGTAGGACAGGGGTGGAGGGGGTAACCGGTTACGGTAGTCTTTATGTACAAAAGACATTCAAATTTTTTAAAGCCAAATTGAATGTTAACGGTTAATCAACTTGTGTGGCTACATATGGCCTTAAATTATTGTTGGCATGATCTTGCTATTAAGCAGTGCTAGAATTCTTTAAAAAACACTGCTGTGGATGCATATAGCTCAGTGGCAGAGTGCATGCTTAGCATGCATGAGGTTCTGTGTTCAATCCCCAGTACCTCTATTAAAAAATAAAATGAGATTAAAAAAAAAGAATATAAAAATCTTGAAAAAATAAAAATAAAAAAAGCACTACTAGCCATACTAGTTAATTCAGTTTGTTCAGCAGGACTTCCTTAAGCAATCGCATAAATCATAGATTCTGCAATCGGAAAGAACCTCCAGACTCATTTTGCTGATGAGGAACCTGCATCTAGAAGGCTGAAGCCTAGTTCCTGTGATTGGAACTAGAACCCAAGATGCCAGGTATCTGGGTCAAATGACCATGCCGTTCTGATTAAGAGCTAGAGAAAGTTGGACCAAATATATAACAGCTTTATTTTTCCATTGGTCCTTTTAAATACCTCTGCCAATGAGTCTGAGATTGATTGAGGTTGATTGATTTTCATCTTAATTGCTAGCATTTAGCTTTATAGAACACATAACTTGATCTCTTCTATGTAGATAGTTCATAAAGCAGATTAGAAAAAATTTGCTGCCCTACCGTATTTTTAGAAAAGAACGTAAGCCAATATTCATCCTCTGACTGTGGTTCTATAAGGAGTTTGGTGTGAAAATATGGTCATTGTTCTCCTGACATGTATTGCAGAGGTTAGGGTCACATACTGAACACCCTTAATTTATTTAAACATAAGGACCTATTGTCCTTTAACTTCTCTAAATAATTTTGGACTCCTGTATGCTTGGCCTATGCTGCTCTTCGTGAAAATTAGGTCCATAAATATATCAGGCAGTGTAAAAAGATCTAGTTTCTTGTTGTTGCTTGTTACTCCTAACACTCCCTTCAGTTGACTTTGAGTGTGGCGGTATCTTAGTGTCCATTCATTCATTCAGGAATTATTTACTTAATATTATATGCCAGGCACTGTATTAGGCACAAAACACATATAGTCCTTGCCCTCATTCTAGTAGGGGGATAAAAGAATATTGAAGAAATAATCACACAAATACATACTTACTTACAAACTGTGAAAAGTACTATATAATTATATATAGGATGTTATGAGTGATTATGACAGGATTACCAAATTTATATCAGTGTATCAGAGCTCTTTCTCATGCTTATGAACAAGGGTGAGAAAAGGCTGTTACACTTTTAAAAACTTTATGATGATATCTTTTTGACATTTCTATAGGAGCTAGTGGCCTGGAAAACTGGACTATTTGCCCTGGTGGATAAGACAATATAGTGAAATGGAGGCACAATTCAGACTTTAGGGAAGTAATTTAGTGTCCCTGAGACTCAGTTTCCCTGGTTAAAAGTCTAGTACATCAGTATCCTTTTGTTGGATTACAAGCACTGACACTAAGTGATCATTACTTAATATGAGTCCAAGGTGGATATGCTACTTACTTGCACCACACACTGAGTATATATTCTTACTGAAAATTAGCTATCATTTTTTTTAACACACTCACATCACTCTTTGATGCTTACATTATCTTAGTTATTTTTGGATATTATATTCCAGAGATGTTAAAATCATATGCATTCTGATATTTTACTAGGCACACCTTTGAGATCTTTTATAAATTATGACAAACCTCTAGAATTTGGACCTAAAAAAAAAAAGTATACCTCTTAACATAATTAATATCCCCATTTAAAAATATTACTTTACTTCTTTAGTTATTAAGATATTTAAATAAAATGTAAACTTGTTTATCATGGCAAATGAAACTACTTTCTTTGCAGCCTCAAATTAAAGCATATTTCTTTTTTAAAAAAATTTATAAACTTTTATTGAAGTATAATTAATTTACCATCTTGTGTTAGTTTCAGGTGTATAACAAAATGATTCAGAATATATACACACACACACACACACACACACACACACACACTTTTTCAGATTCTTTTCCATTATAGGTTATTATAAGATATTGAATATAGTTCCCTGTGCTATGCAGTAGGTCCTTGTTGTTTACCTATTTTATATATAGTAGTGTGTATATGTTAATCCCATACTCCCAATTTATCCCTCCCTCCTTCCCCTTTGGTAACCATAAGTTTATTTTCTATGTCTGTGAGTCTATTTTGTAAATAAGTTCATTTGTATTATTTTTTTGCATTCCACATATAAGTGATATCACATGATATTTATCTTTCTCTGAGTTACTTCACTTAATATGATAATCTATAGGACTTTCCATGTTGCTGCAAATGACAGGATTTCATTCTTTTTTATGCCTGAGTAATATTCCATTGTATATATACCACATCTCCTTTATCCATTTATCTGTCAGTGGACATTAGGTTGTTTCCATGTCTTGGCTACTGTAAATAGTGCTGCTATGAACATTGGGGTGCATGTATCTTTTTGAATTAGAGTCATCTCCAGATTAAAGTCTATTTTTTCTTACTGAATCTCTTCCAATTAGATAACCACTTGTGTAATGTAGAAAAGGTGGCCAGAATCACAAGTAAACAGGCCTTTAACCCAAAATGATTATTTGCATATTTCTTCCAAATCTCTTTTATACATTTTCCAGACAATCATTTTGTGCCTACAGTTTTATTTTCTGAAGCAGAAAGTATACACTTAACCTGATTTTACACATGACATATTGTAAAGCATTTAGGAAAAATTTAAGTGACATAATTAATGTTAAGTAAAAACATCAGTTAAAAAGATGATATATGACATCTTTGTTAGTCTCTTTAACTAAGCTGATCTCACAGAAAAGGATTTACCCTGAGAAGAAACTGAGGGCAAAAATGGTTATGATACTCACCATTTTGTATTCATGTACATTCCATTGAGTGAATGGACCATAATTTACTAAAGCATAGCCTTTATGTTGGACAGTTTGAGTGGTTTCCATTTTTATATAGTATAAATTACATTGGGATAAACATTGTCAGGCATATGGCATTTTTTAATATTTTGGATTATTTCCTTAGGATAGATTCCCAGAAGTAGAATTACTAGGTTAAAGGGTATGAACACTTTTATGACTCTTGAAGCACACTGCCAAATTGCTTTCCAAAAAAAGGTTATATCAATTTACAATTCCACCAGCAATATAGGAAAGTGCCCTTCTCACAATATTCTCACAGTTATTTGGCATCATACAGTTTATAGATTTGCAAATTTTGTGAACAATATACATACAGTAATATACATTTCTTAGATTTTTAAGGCAACATGTAGTTTAATAGCCTCCAATTTCTAACAAGTCCTTTTAACTGTCTCTGATGATTTGATATTTTTTTGTCTACATGAAATTACATGTGATGTGTATTAATCCTTTTTCACAGTACAAACTACTTTGTCTATTTTGTTGTTTCAACTTGGTGCTTGCATGTGTATGTGTGTCAGGAAGCATATTGAGAATTCAATTTTTGTATCTAGTCAACCACATGTTTTCTTCTGTGATTTTTTTTTTCTGTTGGTTTTTAGCATATTGTATCATAACTCATCTCTTTCTACATTAGTAATGAAATTATTCTGATTTTTCTAAGGAGTGACTTTTAAAAATTTAACTCTTGAAGTCATCTGTAATTTATATTGATGTGTAAGGAAGGCAGGGTTCTAAGTGAGCTTTTCCATATTGGGAACTAGTTACCTCAATATCATTAATCAAATAATCCTTCGTTTTTCTGTGGTTTAGATAGTCTCACTTGCTACCTATGAAATCATCTGATTCTTGGTTACTTTTCTTGTTTCAGTGATCTGTCTGTCCTTGAGCCTGATCTCATTGTTTTATTTAATGAAGAGGCCCTTCACACAATTTTTTAAGGATTTTTTTAAATGGCCTTGCCTATTTTTTCTTATATCAGTATTAAAACTGACAACTTCCAAAACAGTCTACTTGATTTTCATCATTTCTTTTAATTTATAAAAATAACAATTTTGTAAAAAAACTGTTAAAACAGTATTTATTTTCACCAAAAGTACACTTCTGCATTTATTCACATCATTTATTCCTCATTATAAAAGTAGTACCTGCTTGTTTAGAAAAAAGGAAAAATATTGAATATAGAAAGAATTAAAAAAGTAATCACAATTGCTTTAAAGTGTAAGCACAGTTAACCTTTTAGAGTATGTTCCTTTCAGATATTTTTGTCTTGCTAGTTGTAAAGATATGGTACATATTCATTTGACAGAGAATTTACTGAGCACTTACTTTGTGTCACTTTCCAAGGCATTGAGTCAGGCTCTGACTTCACAAAATAGAAAAATCCTGCCCTCATTAACATTTTAACATAATCCATTTTTGTATTTTCGCGTACTCCTCGTATGTATTATTTTAATAACTGCAAAGTTTGTTTTGTGGGTGCATCAGTTTGTGTAATCATTTTCCTATAGTTGGACATTTCCAATTTTTCAATGCTATTTTTCCCACATTTAAAATGTTTCCTTAAGATATATTTCTTGAAATGGAGAAATTTGGTTAAAGCATATGAACACATTTAGGGCTCTTGACCCAAACTTCCAAAGTGCTTTTCAAACAGCTTGGAAGAACTAACTTTCACTGTAACTGGAAATGGATAAAGGGAAACTTTTTTTTTTTACTGCTTTGCCAGCTATGATTATAATCAGTAAAATCTGTTTTTGTTATTTTGATAGATATCTCATTTTAATTGTCCTTTTTTGACACCTAGCAAGGTTGAGGGTTTTTTTAAATAATGCCAAATAAATAAATACATATATATATTTTTAAAATGTATCTTTTCATGCCTTTTGTCCTACTAAGGTACTTACGTTTTCATCTCATGTGTACAAGCTCTTCATGGAGTAAAGACTTGAGCCCTTTTTGGTACATACACTCCCTCAGAGTTATCGCAAAGGAGAAAAGTAGGAAATGATTACCAAGTTTGTGCCCTGAAGTCCCTGAAGTGAAACAGAGACTTATGGCACCTTCCCATTTCCAGGACCCACCCAGCCTGAGGTCTGGCACACAGCAGCTTTTATAGGCATGACACAATGGAGGAACACTAGTTGTCAATCAGTGCATTGGACTCTGGGGGTCCAGAGACAGAGACTAACAGTGGTGATCATGGTTTCTTAAACTAAGCCTGGGCCAAGAAATGACTTCCTAATCAACTAAACTTTTTTATTTAATTTTTTTCATGGCTAGAAAGAGAAAATGTTATAGCCAGAGGACAAAAGGATACAAGTGATTGAGAGCATCTGAGACAGCCTGAAAAAAGGGTGAAATGAAGGGATGTTGAAAAGGTTATTGGTTGGAAAGAAATAAACAAAAGCACTCTGAAATCAACAAAACAATAAGTACTTATTCTGTATTCATGGTGCGTGAGGTATGTTGTTGACCACGGTGGGTGATTGAAAAAAATCTCTAGCCTCACCATATTCAGACACTTACTGAAATGGTATATTCCTGTAGAATTTTTGGTTATACACACGTACAGTTATGCACATACATAACACTGAGAGGCACAGGAGAAAGCATCTCCCAAACTAGGGAAGTCTAAAGGATTCTGGGGCATGCCTTGTCTGCCCTTATAATGATTAGTTCTTTTTGGTTACAGCATTTAGGGGAAAAGCAGAGAAGAGGGCACTGTGGCCCTATCAGCTGTACGTGGATTTAATATCTTTCCTCTTTAGTATCTGCCTCTCAGTTGTGGTGAGAAGCAGGCAGGACCCCATATCAAGAAGAGAAAAATAAGAGAACAAGAGGGAACAATCTTCCTGTGTAGCTGATGCCTACTTTGTAGTACTATTTTGATAGGTCATACGGGAAAAATTTTTATCACATATTTTATAGAATAATTTGCATCAGGTGAAGTTTGTAGGCCCTCAGGAGTGCCTATGAAACATGATCCCTGATTTCAAGGGTAGACATGGCAAAAACAAGAGAAAGGTAAAATATTTACAAAACTGGGTGTCCCCTGAGGAAGAACTTCATGTTCGGTAACAGTTGATAACTTCCAAGTTGCTTCTGGTCAAGATGGTGATGTCATGTTACCTTGGAGGAGAGCTGGGAGCTGGAAGGAATCACTTGAAGGACCCCTTTAGTCAGATGAACAAAGGTAGCTGGGTACCTAATATTTGGGGGCAGACCACTAATCTCCTTGACCAAGGAGCCATTCATTCTCTTTATGGTGACTTTTAAACAATTTGGTATGTACTGTTTATTGAACACTTATTGTGTCCCAGGTACTTTGCCCAGAGCATTATCTTTATTATCACTTACTGATGCCTCCAGGCCCAGTTCATTGCTACTTCTTTTCACCCACACCCCATGACACATAACCCCAAACTGAACTACTAATTCCATCATTAATTTTTAATTGATAATAATACTCCACTCATTCTGTTCACTCCTTTAATGCAGCCGTTCTCATCCTACAGTCTACATTGCTGGCTGTCCCACTACGCATTAGGCTCAGTAAGAGCAGCACCCATATTTCACTCCAGTTTCTCAGCATTTGGTAGTTCCTAAGTGTTCTGTTGAGTGAATATTGATCGGAAATCCAAGACTTCAAACTAATTGAAGAGTCGTGAAATTATTGAGCAAGAGTGGATTTAGAACTTCTGATCCTATGTCCTTTTACATATGAAAAGAGTAAGTTGGAAAGAGTAACTTGCCTGAGGTCATGTGAACCTGATAGAATATTAGAATCCAGTTCCCTTGCTTTTCAATCCAATATTGTTTCTTCTATCATGGAAAATGCCTCTGAAACACAACCAAGTATCTTTATCTTCCAATCTCATAGCCCCACCCAAATCCTATCAGCAATTGGTCTTTGAGCCTTCAGTCTACTTCTGTGATAGTAAATTTCCTAAAAGAACCTTTTTTGTATATAGCTTTCCTCTCACAACTTCCCATTCCAAACAAAGCAAAGTCCAAACTCCAAATTGGCTGGCCTTTGCTGTAGCATCACGGTGTAGAAGTTGGGGAAGCCTTCTGTCTGTATTTTCACTAACAAGCTCTTTCCACAAGGACCCTTTGATCCAGCCAAATCAAAATGCTTGTCAACATAGACACCAGGCTCTTTCTTCAACATTTGAGACTTCCTATTCGTTCTGACTAGACTAGCCCTCCTCCTTATCAACCTGGTGGACTTTAATGATCTGTTCCTCTTCTGGACTGGTTGCGTCTAGTACAAAATTAGAGAGACCTGGCTTTAGTAACACAGTAATTGAATGAGTGAATTTTGAGTGTCCAGCACCTAGAGCATAACCCTTCAAAAGGGCTGAATGACTGTGTCTTTGGAAAATTACAGAAACGTTAACTTACTTTTCAGAATTGTAAGCAAGCTTTTACCAAAAGTTTTCTATTTGGAAGAAAGATAAGTAAATGTTGGCTCCCTCAGCCTTTTTTTCCTTCTTTTAATTCTAGTTCATCTGTTATGATGCTGCCATTCTCAGTCCATGAACTCTACATTCTCCCAGCACCCCTGCCCCTGACACTTGTGGGAGAGGAATCCACAAATTCCTTTGGGGCTCCATCACTGGAGCAAGTTCTCAGTAGCCGGACAAGGTCTGGGCTGCAAACAGGAAGTTTTTGTACTTCTGGCTACTTTATGCCTGGGGCAAAACTGCAGAATCCACCTGGAGACTGCTAGTGAGAATGACCAAACGAAACTAACCTTCACTGTCCCCATCTGAAAGCTTTCCTGTATGGACATTCTGACCCGGTATCAGTCAGGGCTTCTCTTTCCAGAACTGGCGTCTAGCATGCACGTCAGAACAGCCACGCAGCAAAGCATCAGGTTTGAATCCTCCTTACTCCCCTCTTCACTCTAAAAAAGCTTGAGCGGAACATTTAAAAAATTGTTTTGGATTTTGAAGTTTTTCGAAGCATCCAAAGGACTGTCCCCTTTAGTGAGATGAAGGCCAAAGAGAAGTAGATGCTGGTCACCTAGTATCGAAATACTTCTTTCCTCAATACCCAAGACCCCGATCTTGCCACCCTGAGCTCACACGAGGGGCAAGAGGCAGCCTTCCTCCTCTGCTGCCGGGCCTTATTAATGACACCCACTAGTCTCCAGTTTTCCAGGGCAAACTCCCGACCACGCGACCCGGGCCCTTGCCCAGGAGTGAGGGCCCCGGTCCACGCCGGCCCCTGTGCCGGCAGCAGGGATGCGGCCAGCCCCAGGGATGACCCTGGTCCCAGCCTGCGGGGCGGGTAGCCCAATGGGCAGCCTCGCTCCGGAGGCGGGCTCAGGCCGGAAGCCACCCCGCGGCACAGCGGCCCCGCGAGACGGCGCCCGCGCCCCCGCCTTCTCCAGCACGGGCTCCGCGGCCAAGGGTGGCAGGGGCCAGCCCGCTGGGTCCCCGCCGCGCTCTTTGTCCGGGCCGCGCGCGGGCGGCCGCGTGCGCCCCCCGGGTGAAGGGAGGCACGGGGAGAGCGCGCGGGAGCGCGCGGGAAGAGCTCGTGCCCGCCGGCCGCCGGTGGCGCGCGTTCCTCCGCCAGGCAAGCAGCGAGCGAGCACGCGCGCTGCCGCCGCCGCGCCCGCCCCTCCCCCCGCGCTCGCCTCGGAACTTGCTGACTGCGCGGCCGGGAGGAGCCGAGCCGGGCGGCGGCGGCGGGAGGCCACAGCGGCGAGGGTCTCCCGCGTCCCCTCCGCCTTGCCGGGAGCTCGCACCCTCGCCCAGCCGAGCTCCCCCCCCCCCTTTTTTCCGAAGGCGCTGGGCGGCGCCACCCTCCGGCCGGAGCCCGGCACTGCACAACCCCCTCCGACTTTCAATGTTCCACACTCCCCGGCCAGAGCCTCCTCGGCTTCTTTTTTTCCCTCCCCCCCCTTTCCCCCCCCCCAGCTGCCTCCATTTCCTTAAGGAAGGGTTTTTTTCTCTCTCCCTCCCCCACACCGTAGCGGCGCGCGAGCGGGCCGGGCGGGCGGCCGAGGTAAGGCGGCGGGGCCGGGGGGCCGCGTGGGGGGCGGCCGGGGCGGCGGCGGCGGTGGGGGAGGGGGCGGGGGCGGGCAGCTTTGTTCGCGCCGGGCGCCCGCGCCGCCGGTGTCCGCGAGCCGCGGCGGGGCCGGCTGGGCAGCTCGCATCACTTGGCGCCCGGCGCGGCGAGCGCTGCCCGCGGCCCCCGCGCGGCCCTCCCCACAAAGGGCCGCGGAGCTGCGTGGCCGCCGCCGCCGGCCGCGGCTCGCCTCTGCGGGCGCGGAAATTTGTTGCACTTCTTGGGGCTTTGTTTGTTTGTTTGTTTTTCCTCTGGTTTTTCTTTTTCGTTATTTTGGACAAAATGTCGGTCCGCGATGTAAAAATTGAGCGAGGAACCTTTCTGGCATGGGGAGCTTTGCAGAAGGTGCAGTTTGGATTCTGCTTTTCCCAGGGTGGCAGCTCGGTCTTGGCCGGATGAATCTTCGCTGCTGGCCGTGGAAACGGCTGGAGCAGCTCGTTAGTTGATTTTTTAAATTCCTAAGTGTTGTATTTAAAGGCTTACGTGCACAGAGGAGGAATCGCCACCTTAAATAAGCATATGGGCGATTAACAGGGTATGTTTTTCCTCTCGGGAAGGGAATTTGGTAGCTTTGACCAATGTCAGTGTGTAAATATTTAGACGTTATTAGTGACTTTTTAACATTTTTCAGCGAGATCTGTTATTTACAGTGTGTCATATGTTATTAATGCTCGTTGCCTAAGTTCCCTGGCAAATCTGTTTCTTGCCTTCTGAGAAAGTAGACAATTGATAGATTGTCTAAGGGATGGAAAAAAAATGTGAGTGGGTTTCCTAACTTGAGTTCGGTAAATCCCTGAACGCTGGCGTTGTGAGACGCATCACCTCCCCTGTAACCTTGCTGTACGATGAGATAAGTGTGAACACTTTTGAAGCCTTTTCATTAAAATACGATTTTAGGTGAAGATTACGGGAAGACACTGCTGTTGATTTATTTCTTAGATTTACATTTCCTTTCTTTCCCCCTCTTCTCCTTAAAAGTTTCCCAAGAAATAACTTCACCAAGATGTCCAGTGATCGGCAAAGGTCCGATGATGAGAGCCCGAGCACCAGCAGTGGTAGTTCAGATGCGGACCAGCGAGACCCAGCCGCTCCAGAGCCTGAAGAACAAGAAGAAAGAAAACCTTCTGCCACCCAGCAGAAGAAAAACACCAAACTCTCTAGCAAAACCACTGCTAAGTTATCCACTAGTGCTAAAAGGTAACGTGTACAAAAAGGATTAAGCACGTTGTCAGGTTGTCTTCCAAATGGTTGGACACTAGTGTTGGTTTTACATCAGTAGCAATAGTTCAGAAGTGTTTCCTTCGTGATCAGTTTTATTTGGACTTGAATGAGTTGTCATTCTTTAGGTGGTATATAAGCCACCTCCAAACTTGTTCTGTACTTTGCTAACAACTTCAGTGCGAGTGTCTTTGCATAGAGATTGGACCAACGTCTGACAGGTTGTTTGAGGAGTTGGCAAGGAAAATTTGGTGAACCCAAATTAGCTGGTATATTGAGGATGTTTCCTTTTTATGAGTCATACTCTTCTTCATTGAAATCGACACTTCTAGAGATCAGCAGCAGTGCCTCTCTTCCTGAAACTTAATGATCAGAAATGGTCACGTTTGCTAGAAAATTTGTGAATTCAAGGCCTTGGCTATATGTGAAAGCAGGCTTAAAAATTGTGCGCCCAATCCGCTTTCAGTTTTACAAACGTGATTGTGAAGTCCTGCATCCCACGTATTACTTTCTGTAGTTAAGCTAAGGTTCCACCTCTGTGTCCTTGTGAGGACAAATAAAACTGAAAATTTGCCATTTGCCTTTACATTTTAGGTGGTGCTAGGTAATTGTAAACTTTTTTTTGTCATTGTGCTAATTCACTCTAAAACTTGTGGATATGCTTGACACGTTAATACTCAACAGCAGGAGAAACATATTTTGTTGGATATAAGTGAAAAATCATTTGTTTCCTGTTGATTTATATTATTTGTGGCAAAAAAAGATTCTGTCAATGGGACTCCATCAGTGGTATAATAGCGGAATATCTATGAATTCTAGTAATTATGCGTGAGATGATTCTATAGCATTAGCCAATATCGACGTTTTGATTTTTATTGATCACAACTAAAAGAAAAAGAAAATATAAAAGCTGATCAGATATTGGCGTACTGTAGTGATTCTGAAGTACTCTTTTTTTCTATAGATTTTTCTCACTGCGTTGTATCAGTAATCAAGTATTAATAACAAGAATATTTTGTGAAATTAAAGCAGTCTTTGAAATAACTTAAAATCCTCAGTTTGTTGTAATCTTGTTGAGAAACATATTAAACACATCTTAAGTTTGAAAGCATTTTAAATTTGAATAAAATAAGAGAACTGCTTTTTTCCCCCCCTCTTAACTCAAAGCTGTCATTGTCTCTTCTCCTCCTAAATTGTATCAAATTTAAGTGCTGTACTTAAGGTTAGGGAAAACAAATACAGTTAAATAAGAATGCCAGAGTCCCTGGGAAGTTTTTCACTGGTAAAAATATTTGTAAATTTCAAACTTTTTTCTGACAGATAACATGTTGTCAAAAATTATTAATGTGCTCTCACAGCAGCCTGTTAATTCTTGCCTCGGTAAAAGTGACTTGAAGTCATTGTCAAATACTCTACTGCTTTCCCTCCTCCCTTCTTGTCTCATTTGCATATAAGCTTGCAAAGAGAATTTCTTTGGTAAAAAGTGTTTTAAAATACATTTTATATCCTTTGCTGAGTACTAGTGGAGGACTATTTCTCAAATCAGGTGTAATTGTCTTATTTATGTACAGTAGCAAGTGAGAAAAAAAGCTGCAAAGTTTCTGTGAAGGGATTTGGGTTATGCCTCTGAGAACAAAGAGGAAGCAGCCATGTTAGCATTACTGAAGGCGAAGCCAGCCTTGCATTTAACTGCATGGTGGTAGAGGGCAGTGTAATTCCCCGGTTATTCTGTAGACTCTCAAATCCTTTTTGTCTGTTCTCATTTCATTAACAGAATTCAGAAGGAGCTAGCTGAAATAACCCTTGATCCTCCTCCTAACTGCAGGTAAGAAACAAATTTTGTTGTTTTAATTTCAAACTGTGGAAAAATATCAGGAGATTCATGTGTCATCCTTGGATACGTGTGCTGCAGAAGAGGCTGCATTTGCTTCTCCAGCTTTGCAAGTGGATTAGGCAAAAATTGTTTACGGTGAATTAAATAAATTTGGGAGGAAAAAAAAAATCTTTTTCGCGTGTATCACATATTTTGGACTTACTGAATATATTGATTTGTGCTTTTCGCTGGGATTAGTATGAATGGTGCTGATTTTTGTTCTGTTTTAATATTTCTGTAGAGGGTGTTTATTCAGAAGTATATTGCAGAAACTTCCAAAATTCTGCTAAGCTTTAAAGTTACTGCTTGTGTGCAGTCGAAGCTGACCTTCCAAATTTAGAAATTGCTGAATGTGGTGTTAGAAAATGTAAATGCAATAAACAAGAATGTGGTTGTTTCTGTTTGATTTATTCGTAACATGCCTTAAGGACAAATTTTATGTGTTAAGCTAATGGTGTTAGTGTTTTCTAGAGAATGCATTGTTGGAATTGTTTACATTTTAATCAAATAGCCTAATTACTTGGGAAAATTCTTAGTAATTTTGATACTTGAAATATGTGTATGAAAAGCAGTAAATGAATTGGAATTCATGGGAAGAAGTCATTTGAGTGAAACTCATGTACAGTAGTACAAGATCTTTGGTTGGTATAAGGTGCATTAAAAGTAACTGTTGATAATTTTTTCCCTGAAACATTTTTTTTTTCAATTCATCTCACTTAGTGCTCAGTTTTTCAGCAGTGACTTTATGCCTTCCAAAATTCATCAAACTTAGAAAAAGTCTTATAGATAATTTGAATGGATGTATGTGTTCAAGAATGAGAGTGGCTGCTAGAAATAAGGTAGTGTTATGGTTTGGTACGAAAATGTTTTTTTTGTCTTATATTTTTGCTGCAAGCTGTGTTCACTTGTGATGATCAGACCTATTTCTGAAGTCTATTTGAGATATAATTGGGTATAATCCGGTTGCTTCTTACTGTGTGTGTTAACCCAGTCCTCTGATAAGGTGATCTGATCCTGATTTATCCAGTAAATTAACAGTTTTGCTCACATTTGTTATCAGCCATTTCACTTCAAAAAGGAAACATGAATGTAAACAGGTAGAAGTATGTCAGATCTCAAAGTATTACTGAAGAGCTGTGCTATCCAGTCATGTAGCCACTGGCCACTTGTGGCTGTTGACCATTTCAGTTGTAGTCCAAAATGAGGTGTGCTTTAAGTGTACACATCAGAGTTTGAAAACTTAGTATGAATAAAAAAAAGTAAAATACCTTACTATTTAAAAAAGTATTTATTACATGTTGAAATCTTAATATTTTTGATATACTGGGTTTAGAAAATGTTTTAAAATTAAAACCTTTTTTACGAGTTTAATGTGGTTATTAGACAATTTAAAATTACATATGTGGCACACAATATTTCTATTAAACAGCACTTCTTTAGAGAATAAATAAAAGTATTTCCTTCTAGGCTTCTAAATGATATGTCAGATCTGTAGCTATTTAGGGAGGTCAAGTTAAATTTGCTCTCTGGAGAATTACTTGCAGAGGATATTCTGGTATTTCCCGTTTATAAAAGATGTAAAGATCTATCAGTTCAAGAGTCTTAAATGTTTTTAAATTGCATGTAAACATTTTTAAAGGTTTTTGTTGATTTTCTGCATAGGGCACAAACTAGTGTACATGTATAAATGTAGCGCGCCCAGTAGACATGTGTTGAATGCCCTCAGAGCAGTAGTTTAGAGTTGCAGTTCCTGAAGAAATATGCTTTTCGTGTTTAACCCAGGAATGTTTCCACAAGGTCACTGAGGATTACTTTAGAAGAAGTAGGGTCTTTCTTGCGGATAGAAAGTTTGACTTTTTTTTATTTTGCTCTTTATGTACCAAATTTCTTTCCAGTCCATGCAATAATGCTTCACATTTAGTGGTTAGACTAGTGAAATAGTGAACCTTTGGGCTTGCTTGTGAACAGGAACTTGAAATACATCATCTGTGCTTTTCCTCATCACAACTTGTGGTGACTGTCAGCTGTTGCAAATGACATCATTCAGTTCACTGGTTCTTGTAAATATATTAGTTTCTTTGTGACTGTGTGAGTGATTAAAGAAAAAACAAACAAAATATGCATCTTAGTAGGGAACTAGAGAAGTTCTTTATTAGTTTGGGGACAGTTGTCTTCCATATACCAGACATAAATGATCCACATACTTTTGTGTGTTTTATTGTAAGTGTCTTCAGATTCTTTTGGGTGGAAGATCTAGTCCTGGTCCTTGAGCAGGAATTTGGAATATTGAATGGGAGTCATTTGAGGATTTTGATGGCTAAGTCTGAATTTGTATTTTTACCGTCATGTCAGGTACATTATTGTGGTGTTCTTGTAATTGACTGGTGCTTTGGTGAAAATTTTAGCTTTATAGTGATTGTACGGTTTAAATTTATTAATTTATGTTATAACCAAAAATGGGATTCTATACTAATAAATTCTAGAATATGTAGATTCATATTGCCCGAAATCTATGAAACCTAATTCTTTTGACTTTCATGTGTAGTTAATCAGAATTCCATTATGGTTTTGAATATGATTTTTACAAGCTTGTCAAAGTATGTGACACATTTAATTCTTCCTTGGGGAAGAAATGTAAAGTATATCTGTGTACATTCAGGAAAAAGTTGAATGAAATACAGGAAAACTCAACGAACCCAAAGTAACTCAGACTTGATTAAGATTTTTTCTTAACTCTCTTCCTATGTTTAATGAATAAAATAGTCTAGTTATTATATAGCTGTGTCTAAAGTATCTACACCCAGGGTGATCATAGGATAGTCTTAATTGTTAAATTAAATTTATGGCTTTAAATATGTTTGAATATATTTTGATAGTATTGGTATTTCTTTTTATGATAGTATAACAGTTTGATGAAATGTTATTTCCAATGATTTGATGGCATATCAGTTTTATGTATTGGAGTGCCTTAGACCAAAGCATTTTAAACATAGAGATATAACGTTCAGTGACTTCAGTTTGTACTCCTTACTGTATTCTAAATTAGGGTGTAAACAGTTGTTACACCAATGAAAATGAAGGGAAATTGCATTATGGGCATTTCCTGATCAGTTTTTAGAGAAAGTTATTTGTTTACTAGAATTGATGAGTGATTTGCATTTAAGACATTTATTTACTTATTTCTGTATTGAAGTATAGTCAGTTTACAATGTGTTAATTTCTGGTGTACAGCATAATAGTTCAGTTATATATATATGTATGTACATATTCGTTTTCATATTCTTTTTCATTATAGGTTACTACAAGATATTGAATATAGTTCCCTATGCTATACAGTAGAACCTGGTTTATTTTATTTATGATAGTTAGTATCTGCAAATCTCTGACTCCCAATTTCTCCCTTCCCATCAACAACCCCCCACACACACCCCTCCGGTAATCATAAGTTTGTTTTCTATGTCTGTGAGTTTGTTTCTGTTTTGTAAGTAAGTTCACTTATCTTTTTTTTAGATTTCACATATGAGTGATGTGGTATTTTTCTTTCTCTTTCTGACTTCACTTAGAATGACAATCTCCAGGTCCATCCATGTTGCTGCAAATGGCCTTATTTTATTATTTTTTATGGCTGAGAAGCATTCCATTGTATATAAATATACCACAGCATCTTTATCCAGTCATCTGTCCAGGGACATTTAGGTTTCTTCCATGTCTTGGCTATTATAAATAATGTTGCTGTGAACATTGGGGTGCATGTATCTTTTTGAATTTAAATTCCCTCCGGATGTATTCCTGGGTCCTGTAGTAAGTCTATTTTTAGTCTTTTGAGGAATCTCCATACTGTTTTCCATAACGGCTGCACCAAACTACATTCCCACCAACAGTGTAGGAGGGTTCCTTTTTCTCCACACCCTCTCCAGCACTTACTGTTTGTGGACTTTTGAATGATGGCCATTCTGACTGGTGTGAGGTGATACTTCATTGTAGTTTTGATTTGCATTTCTTTGATAATTAGCAATATTGAGCATTTTTTCATGTGCCTATTGGCCATTTGTATGTCTCCATTGGAGAATTGCTTGTTTAGGTCTTCTGCCCATTTTTGGATTGGTTTTATTTTTTTAATTATTAAGTTGTATGAGCTGTTTATATATTCTAGAAATTAAGCCCTTGTCAGTCTCATCTTTTGCAAATATTTTCTTCCATTCTGTAGGTTGTCGTTTTGTTTTACTTTTGGTTTCTTTTGCTGTGCAAAAGCTTATAAGTTTAATTAGGTCCCATTTGTTTGTTTTTGCCTTTATTTCTATCGCCTGGGTAGACTATCCTAAGAGAGCATTGCTAAGATTTGTATCAGATAATGTTTTACCTATGTTTTCTTCTGAGAGGTTTATAGTGTCTTGTCTTAACGTTTAAGTCTTTAAGGCATTGAGTTTATTTTGTATATGGTGTGAGAGAGTATTCTAACTTCATTGACTTATATGCAGCTATCCAGTTTCCCAACACCATTTGCTGATGAGACTGTCTTTACTCCATTGTATATTCTTGCCTCCTTTGTCGAAGATTAACTGACCAAAAGTCTGTGGGTTTTATTTCTGGGCTCTCGATTCTGTTCCATGGATCCATATGTCTATTTTTGTGCCAGTGCCACGCTGTTTTGATTACTGTAGCTCGGTAGTATTGTCTGAAGTCTGGGAGGGTTATTACTCCAGCTTCATTCTTTTTCTTCAGTATTGCTTTAGCAACTCTGGGTCTTCTGTGATTCCATATAAATTTTAGGATTATCTGTTCTAGTTCTGTGAAAAATGTCCTGGGTAATTTGATAGGGATCGTACTAAGTCTGTAGATTGTTTTGGGTAGTATGGCCATTTTAACAATATTAATTCCTCCAATCCAAGAACATGGGATAGCTTTCCATTTCTTGAAGTCATCTTTAATTTCCTTAGTCAGTGTTTTGTAGTTCTCCACATATAAGTCTTTCACTTTCTTGGTCAGTTTTATTCCTAGGTGTTTTTGGTTTTTTTGGATGTGATCTTAAAAGGGATTGTTTCTTTACTTTCCTTTTTCGATATTTCATTGTTAGTGTAAAGAAATGCAACTGATTTCTGTATGTTCATCTTGTATCCTGCTAACCTTGCCAAATTCTTTTGTCAGTCCTGGTAGTTTTTGTGCAGTGCCTTTAGGGTTTTCTGAATATAGTTTCATGTCATCCACATATAGTAACAATTTTACCTCTTCTTTTCCAATTTAGATCCCTTTTATTTAAGACATTTATGTTCCATCTGTTTCCCAAAGGGTGTCCTTGTCCTCTCTGTTACCACTTGCCATGTGGCAAAAGTTTAGAAAGGTGCTGGATTTTTAACTCAGCCTCTGATTCTTTCCATATCTGAGAAACTACAAATATATACTCTTGAAATATTCTTTAATATGTTCAAGTTGAATCTACGTTAACGTAGATATTCAGAGACATTTGTAAATAGTTTTTGGATGTAGACAAGGCCTTATTGGGAGGGAGGTGTAACAGTATCAAGTTATAGTATTAATATGCAAAACTTGAAAGTAGGTACTATAGTACTTACAAGTTTTGCTAATTTCCCTCTTTTTAAAAAAATTTTTACAAAGGAAGCAGTTAAGTTCTAAACCAGAAGTTGGCAACCTCTGATTTACTCATAAGCCTAATTGTCTGACCGTGGATGAACTCTGCCTCCTTTTGAGGGTCACCACCACTCTGCACCATTTTCTAAGAAAGATAGAACTTTGCTCCTCAAAGGGTGGTCTTCAGAACAGCAGCATCTTACAGGTGGGATTTTTTTAGAAATGTGGAATCTTGCCTTCCCCACTGCAGAAGTACTGAATTAGGATCTGAATTTCAGTAAGAGTCCCAGGTGAATTGTATGTATATTAAGGTTTGAAAAGCACCGGCACTGGAGCTGGACTGTCTGGGTTCAAATCCCTGCTTTGGCACTTACTGACTGTATTATCTTAGATAAGTTACGGACTATTTCTTTCACTTTCTTAGCTTTCTAATGGAGATTAAAATGATACCCCTACCCTTTGTAAGTTTGGTGTAAGGATTAGATGAAGAAATGTTTTAAAGTTCTTTAACAATTAAATTTGGTCAGTGAAGTGGCCACAGAGGGTTAAAGAACTGGTTTAGCAGTATGCCGTCACTCTTGCTGGCATTTTCTTCAGCACATCAGCATCCTACTATAGAAATAATTTTATCTTAATCAACTTTGCACCTGCTTTTGAGAACATATCAAGTAGCTGTTTTTCTGATGTTAGTAAAAGCAGTTCCTTGGAACTTGAGGAAAAAAGAAAATAAACCTAAGAACTTTGGGCAAAGGTGAACAAATAGTATATATATATCCCTTTAAAGGAATATGCATAAGGTTAATGGTACTTAATTCAACAGAGAATTCTCTGACTGTCCAGTAAATTGTAAAAAATAATTTTCAAATAAGGGCAGTAGTTGTGTTTTTCTTTTTAAATATTCAATTGTAAGAATTTGTAGTTCTACTGAGAATGAGATTATATCAATATTTGCAAAATTTAGATTTTGAATTGATATAGTTCACCAGTTATCTAAACATACCACTTTCTTTCCTTCTCTGCAATATAAGGGGAGATTTTGGAAGTTTTTTCTAATTGGTGTATGAAGGCAGGTTGTAATCAAAATAACGTTTGATATCTGCATAGCTTTGTTGATTGCTTATACAATACTTGGCTTTAAACCCCCTCACATGGATAGGTTGCTTTTTCTTTTTTACTTATATATTAGATTGGTATTGTTTACATTAGCTGGTGTGTGCTTTGTGTAAGTACCCTATTTTATAAAACAAAATTGTGTGATAAATCATCTAGTCCTTTTGTTTTCAACTCTTGAAAAAAAATCCTGTAATTGCCTTTTTATAAAAACTAAATCTTACTTGGAAGCTCAATTTGTAAAACTGATAAATATAGAACTACTCTGACTGGAGAGGTGTTTTCCATTATTAATTAATTAAATTTTGGCATCAGCATAGACCTCAAAAATCATGAGGATTTTTCTTGGTACTTGGACATTACTGATCATTTTAAGTGGTATTTTATTTTTCAAGAAGCTAATAGTTGCTTCAGCACAACAGTGATACATAATCCAGTATGTTAATGCTATATACTATAATTATTTACTTGTCTACCTTCTGCAAGAGTTAGCTTTCCTTTGAAAGGATTGTCTTAAATGTTGTGTCTTGCTTCATACAGTGCATTGCATGTAAAGATTCATTAAATTAATGAATAAATTGAAGTCTGTCAAATTGACAGTAATAGAAATTCCAGGCAAAACAATGATTTTGGATTGGAGAAAATCTGTTATATATCCCATATATTCTTTACTTTTTCAAAATTTTAATTTTTATATGATTAATCAAAGGTATTTGGCTGCCATCTTTATTACAAAAGGACACTGATTCACAGTAAGGCTAATCATTTCCCTTATATATGCCAGTGTAGCAGAAAGATTCAGTACTGTTGTGACTAAAAATTTTTTCCAAAAGAATGTTGTGATTGAAAATAATATTCTCTCCTCTCCCCTAAAAAGTTACATTTTTATTAGGAATTTATTATGTCCAATACGGATAATGCAGTCAGAAAGTGGGTGAAAACTGTATGTTCGTTTAAAAAGTTATGTGGTTACTTTGCAAGATCCCAAATTGTTTTGTTCCTTTCTGTAGGTAACCAGTTGGTACCTTATTCCCTCCTTGAATGAGTCGCTGTGACAACAGATGGATATGTTTATTTCTAAGAGAGGCAACAAATCATTGTTCCTTAACATGCAAGAGCATTCGGACTGAGAATGGAGAACTTGATCTGCCATTCTCATCTTTCCTACAAAATTAAAGATTAAAAACAGAATAAAACCACTTGTAGACCTAGAGAAATAGAAAGTGTTTTTTTTCTCTTCCCATGTTGCTTTTAACAGGGAACTATGTTTAACATTTTATTAGTATCTAGAAGAAAAAACATCTTTAAACTTTTAATATTTCTCTTGCCTCTGGATCAGCAGTTCTCATCTGGGGACAAGTTTTGCCTTCCTGTCCCCCTGTGCCCCCTGCCTGGGCCTAGGGGACAGTTGGCAATGCCTAGAGACTTTTCGCAATTGAGGGGAGAGGGGCTGCTACTGATACTTGGTGAGTAGAGGGCCAGGATGCTACTAAATAACCATGCATTGCCTAGATCAACCCCCTTTAGCAGAGATTTATCTGGACTAAGATGTTGGTAGTGCTTAGGTTGAGAAATCCTGCTGTAGACTTTTGCATAATTTTTCTGTCTTACTAGTGATGCCTACTGAATACATTCTCCTATATCTTCCTCAGAGCTGCTATCCCTACCTCCCACTACTTTGATGCTATAGTTTATATTTATCTTATATATTCTGATACATGTGTGTGTTTTTATGTGAACCTACAGGAATGGCTACCTTGAGTACCTGCTAAATTATGGTCTATTGGGGCCAGAAATGCTTACAGCAGTATTTTTAATTAACTAGTCTCCTACTAGTTAGTTATACCCTCCCATGATTTAGCTTTAGGCTGGTTGTATCTTTGTGGGACTAGGAATTTTGTAGTACTATCAAGTAGAAATACCATTGGAAAATCATCAAAACTCAGTTTGATTCAGTACATTGATTGAACTACAAACAGGTTAGAAAGCCATGCTCTTCATTTGATTTTTATTTGCATCATTAAGACAATACAGAGATTATTCTATTATTGTTACAAGTCACAGTCCTTTATGTCAAACCCTTCAGGCCAGCAGTGTTTCAGTATGTAGAACTTTTCAGATTTTAGAAAGGGATTGTGATGTGTTTGTTGTATTTTATGTAACACCCCTAGTGGGACCTGGGGCAGCACTCCATAATGAGACACATTCATATTTCTACACCAAAACTGTATGAATAGTCATACTAAGTAGGATAAATAGAGACTACAGATAGTTTGAGTTTAGTTCATGTTTGGTGTTGCTGCCAAATTTTTTGGCTCCAAACTTATTTATTTATTTTTATTTAAGAACCTTTGATTTTAGAGCTTTTGGGATTCCAGAATTGTGGGTAAGCAGTTGTAGCCCTGTATTACTTCTATTACAATGACAAATGACTCCAGCTCTTTTACTGTTGGTGAAAGGGTGTTTAAAGTCTTGTTCTGCTTTTCTTTCTCTTACCTGTTTCTTAATATGGATTTTAGTTTCTCAGATGTTATTTTTGGATTGTTGCTTTAAAAAAATTTTTTTTCAGTGGCAGTACTGGGATTTGAATCTAGGACCTTGTGCATGTTAAGCACGTGCTCTACCACTGAACTCGTAATATCCTCCCCTCTCTTATTTTTTATTTTTTATTTTTTATTATGTTATTTTTACTTTTATTTTATTTTTTTGATTTTGGTGTTGTTAGGTTTGTTTGTTGAATAGAAGTACTGGGGATTGAATCCAGGACCTGGTGCATGCTTAGCACACGCTCTACCACTGAGCTATACCCTCTCCCCAGATTGTTGCTTTTTTTTAATTCTATAACTTGTATGCTTAACAACAAAATTTACCCTCTTGATTTTAGAGTTCTTTCTCCTTTAGGTGAAGCTTTAAGTATCAGTTTCTTTTTAAGTTATTCTGTATATACTGGGTTACTTTTTCTACTTTGCTATCAATGTTCTTTTAATCATTCTATTCACTCAGGATATACAAAATTATACAGAAAGGAGGTATCTCTTAATATTAAACACAGAACTTGTCATCTTTATGTATGCATTTTGTCTTACAGCATTTGAGTGCAGTTAGGCTATAAAAGGATATGTTGAATTTTGCTAAGCTGTGTTGCATTAACAAACAAACCTAGAAAGCTTATAACATGAACATACAAACATTTATTTCTCTCTGGTATGAAGTCCACTAGAAGTCCAAGGACTCTCCTGGATAGCTCTTCCATGTGTTGACTCGGATCTGTGTGGCTTACATCTTGTAGCTCTGCCATTAGGAATGTGTGTCCAGGCAAGATAGCTAGAGGGTCATGTGCTAGCTTTTAAGTGCTTTGGTCTGGAAATAAGACATGAATTAATCACACAGCCTCAACTAACTGCAAGGTGGCTGGGAAATGTAGGGGAACATATGGGTATTCAGCAAGAAATCAGTCTCTCTCCCACAAAGGATATATACTTCATGAATAGGTGACTTTCACTCTCACTTTAGAAGAAGGAAGAGGAAATAATTGAGCACCCAGTCTGACACTGCTGGATTCCATAGTATAGTGCCTATTAATATGCTGTCTTTTTCAGTTCCCAGAACAATCCAATGAAGTATCGTCCTTGTTAAGATTTCAAAATCTAACCTGAGAGTTGTCACATAGGTAGTGCAAATACATAACAGATCCAGGGCAAAAATCTAGGCTTGCTTTTGATGTAGAAGTAAGCATTTTTGCTTTTGTACAGTGCTGCTTGAGAAACCTGGTAAAAGCATTCAGAATTGTTTATGGGTCTATAGGTATATGCTTAGTGTAAGTATATCCCATTTGTTTTTTAATGAAACAGTCTCTTGAAGGATCTGAAATACCTTATGGTTTTAGAATCTGGCAAGTGAGATCCATGTGGTGAGTTGGAGAGAGGAGTTTCCTTCTTTGGCTTGGGGTTGCTAGGCTCACCTTAGGTTGTTTTTCTGTTTTGTTTGTTTGTTTGTTTTATCATTTAGAAGCATTTTCTTTTCAGGGAACATTCCCTAGTTTACCAGCTCTCTTGCGTGCCTACTCTCTTTCCGTGTAAGGAAGGTCAGGGATTGAATACGATCGTAACAGAAAAGGCAAATCTTTATTCTCTGGCTTGTAGTTCCTTGTATAAGGCTTTTATTTGGGTGAAGAAATGACTTTAAATCTACCTCTGCTTTTTTCTCTGGGGTATTGTGAAACAGTCCATGCTTATGAATTGCTTTGAAGTTGGGGGAAAAAAATCTCTCTGCGGATAAGAATTTCTAGCTTTATGGAGGAAAACCCCAGTCACATAGGATTTTAGGAGTATTTTAATGCTGATTTCTCAGCAACATGTGTACTTAACTGTTTTTTAATGCTGGTACCAGATCTGACTTTTTATAGAAACTTGGCTTTATATTAGATCCCTCTAAATTCTGTCTTGCTTTATACAGTTTTGTAGTTTATTTAAGCACTATTTTTTTCTCCAAACTTGTGACTTTATACAAAAATTATTCCCATTTATTAGTATGGGGATTTGCTTTTTTTCCTAAGACTGTCTTTTGAAGAGGAGCTGGTCCATTTAGCAAAACAGACCTAATGTTTTCAGGGTGACCTGCTACGTATATATAATTCATTTTAGATCAATGAAACTAATGAGTTTTATGAATCAGATCTGTGTTTTGCATCTTATCTAAATTTAACATTAAGTTCTAAAGCTTTCAGATTTTTCTTCTGTTGACATTTCATCAATTTTATAAGGGTGTATGAGGAAACAGCCTAAGCTTGTTTTTAGCACCTGTTTTGGCTGTGATGGTCAGTAAGAAGTGATTAACCTTAAGTAATAGCAAGAGAGTAAAATTTGTAGAGTTATTAAATTTTTAAAAATCCCAGCTTCTGCTGTTTGGTCCTTGGTGTATATAATAATTGTTTTCATTTGATGATATTTTGCAACAAACAAGACTTTGAAAGGAATTGGAATATTGCTGTGTTCATTCCTTGTCCAAGATTTAGTCTGCCTGTTTTGAAGGGATTTGGACCAGTTATGCCATTCCTAAGTTTCTTTGCTGCTTCACTGTCCCAGAGCAAATATACTTTGTCATTCTGTTTAACTTCTAGCTTGTCTGGGGAAAAATAAAGACATCTCTAGTCTGAAATTGCTTTTGGGAGTGTTGCTCCACGTGTTTTGGTCTGAGTGAAAGGCCTAGGGAAACATGAATTTTGTTACCTTTTTATTTTATTTTCCTTTACTTATAAATCATCATGATGATCCTCCCTTTATATCCATGAGACTCACTTTTTATAAACACCATTCATTCCCTTTCTGAGGGTGGTTATTTGTAGTTTGTTTTGCCATTTACAATCTTATAGGTCCTTTACAAATGGATCATTTTTTAACATTAAATTTTAGTAGGTCAAGAATCCATTTATTTAGGGTCCCCTGGAGAATTGATCTCAGAAGATTGCAGCTACATATTTTTTATGGCTTCCTATTGCTTTCTGTAGTCTCCTCAATTTAAACAGTAGCAACAACAA
The DNA here is from genome assembly GCF_036321535.1 of Camelus dromedarius. Taxonomy (NCBI): domain Eukaryota; kingdom Metazoa; phylum Chordata; class Mammalia; order Artiodactyla; family Camelidae; genus Camelus; species Camelus dromedarius. The sequence goes on from NC_087439.1 coordinate 53,484,975, forward strand.
AATGTAGAGGGCATCATAAGGCCTTGGCTTTATGGCTTTATTTTTGTTTCACTCTTGTTTCTAAGGGTATTGGTAATATTTGTTAGATTTGTAATGTATATACACTTTTAAATTTACCTGCTATCACAGTCAGGAAAAATCTGGCATTTGAAGGGTTTGAAAACAAACTTCGATGTATGTGACCATGTGGAATTCAATGACGTTTTAACTAGTGGACCTTTAGATTTTCTTTATTTTATTTACACCAATATCTGTTTAAAAATTTTAAAGACATTTCTGTGTATCCTCCCAGATGCTTAATATCCCCATATCCATTAGAGGACTATGCCGAGTATTCATTTTGTTCTTTTATAGCCCTGAAATAAACTTATTGCAAATGATCACTTCTCCCTCCTGCTGACGTTTCTTAATCTTTAAAATTAGCTTTTTATTATGGAGAACTTGAAACATATATAAAAGGAAATGGACTAGTGTGATGAATACGCCTGTAGCCTTCATCCAGTCTCAGTAGTTGCCAACCCTTGACCACTCTTGTTTAATCTGTCCCCATCCATTTCCCCTTCCAATATTACACTGAAGCAAATTTCAGACATCATCTCATCTGCATTTTTAAAGAACAGATATTAAAAGTGTGCATTTTCAAAACACAAGAACTTCTTTTAACTTAACCACAAAGTCATTAGCACATCTGAAAATATCAAAGTTTCCAAATCAGTCACTGTTCAGATTTACGGATGTGTCAGCGATGTCCACCTTCCCTCCCCACAACTAATTTGAATGAGTATCCAAATAAAATAGATACTTTGTGTGATTGGTTGGTGTCTTTTTTTATCTCTTCTAATCTGTAAGTTTTCTCTTTCTCTGTTACTGTTTTTATCTTTTTCATTTTTGTAGTTTATTTAATGAAGACACATGGCTGAGTTTCTCAGTCTGAATTTTGCATATTGCACTTTTATGGCCTAGTTTAATATCTTCTTTGTGTTCGGTGTTTCCTATAAATTTGAGAGTTAGGTCAAGAGGCTTGATCAGATTCAGGAATGACACTCCTCCCACCTTCTGCCCTTTTTTCTTTTTCTTTCTTTCTTGTTTATTTATTTATTTTTTAACAAAACTGCTTCATCGGTGGTACTAAGCTTTTCCATCAGGAAATATAAGATCTGATTATCTTTTTGTGATGCTGGCAGCCATTGGAATACATCTCTGAAGAGAAACTTACCCACATCTTCTATAGTGAAGACAGAATAAGTGCTTAATTCTTTTCCTTGTTTATCGGATTTATTTTTCCTTCTGTTTCAAAATAATGAGTTATTTTCCTAGTATCCTTTTCAGACGGATTGTGAACTCATGTTTGTTGTGTTTGAATTCATCACAGTTCTTCAGTATATTGCCACTATAATCCTTATAGACCTTCTTAATTTTAGTAAACTTCAACTTAAATTGCTTAGCCTTAGAAAACTTTGTATATATAAAAGTTGCATGGACATAATTTGGTGATAAAATAATGCAAATGCATGTTATTCAACTTAACCATTGCCCAAGGTATTATTTTGAAAACTGAATACTTGTTGGAGCTATTGTTTTAAGCATATGACATTCTCCTAGCCACCTCTTCATCATTTGTCAAGGGATAATTAATGTCTTAGCATTAGAATAACTGAAATACCTTCATTAGAAATATAGGTCTGTTTTCAAGTTCTGAATTATAATAGATCAAGGTGGAATGCAAAGACCTTTAACAGAATCAAATTAATCACAAGAATTAAATTTAAAAATGAACTTTACTGTCATCTAAATATACACGACAAGCAGTCTTCTTTGTCTCTTGACAGTGTTTCTGATCAGGGTCCCCTTTGGCATTTTGGGCCATGTTGTGCTTTGCCTTGGAAGGTTGTATCCTTGGACTCAGCAGACATGCTAGTAGGGCCTCTCCCAGTATTGTGCCCCTGCAGACACCTCGTATCATTTCCAGATGTTCGGGGGCAGGGGATTATCATTTTCAGTTGCAAATTACTCTTCTAGATTCCACATTTTAATGATAGCAAATCATAGTGCTGTAATAAAAGTATTTTTGTATAGCATTGCTTCACGTAGTGTGAATAATTTGTAGTAGACTTCTTATGTAAAATCTGTCATGACCTAATGTGTATGATTTTACTGCATATGTAATTGTCTTCTATGGAAAAATAGACATTTATCTTTGTATATTCCTTTGATCTTTTTATTATTAGTGAATTTGATTTTATTTAGGAAAATTTGTGCTCTCAGCAGGATTTTTCTGCCAGCCCTTTGCCTCAAGCTGAACTTTACCTTTTCGTTCACCTCCAGTCTCTTATTATTAACCTCGTCCCGTTTCTGAGAGATTTTTTTTTATGCGCATTTAATTCTGTCATCTTTTTTTCTTTTCCACTATATGGCTTCCCATTTATCTTTAGTTTATTGAGCCATCTGTATAGCCACATCTCCACTTTTCTGTCTTGTATCTCATTCATCGTTTTGTAATCTGGCTTTTTCTCTTCTATTTTATTTTAAAAAACCACTTGGTAATCTAGCTGTGAATGTTTTCTTCGTATGACTTACTTTTAATTTCTTTTTTAAGTGCCTATCTTCCTATGTCTCTTTACTTTCAACTTCTTTTTGACATTCCTGAAATGCATCTTCTTTCTCCTAATTACTCTTCTTTAGTATTTAGTATTCCCTCATATGTATGGTATCTTTTATCCTGGCTCATCTCCCCTGGGCACTCAGGCCACATTGTATCACAGCTGCTTTTTGATTATGAAATTCCTTCAGAAATCTCAGTGGTTGTTCATCAAAATTTTCTGCATTTGGCTCTTCATTTATCTTTATTTTTATCTTCTCTTAATGTATAAAAGCCCTGTGCTCTAGCAGAAGTGGTCTGTTTCTCACCTCTGGGCATAACATGGGTTTTCTATGCTCTGCATCTTTGTTTACAACTTCTCTCATTTCCTAGAATGGCTTTCATCCACCAAACAGTAGTGCTCCTTTAAGGCCCATTTCAAATCCTACATCTTGTGAAGCCTTTCCTGTGCATCTCTCTTTTGAGAGATTTACATATTGTTTATTCTCTGCTACTCACTGCCTTTTGTCATGTACTCTTTCTTCCCAACTGAACTAGGCACCAAGTCTGGGTATGGATCTTAGTTTTTTTTTGTTGTTTTTTTTTCAACTCTTAGTATAATACTCTTGCACTACATTTTAGAATAATGTTAATGAACTTGTTAGTTGAAAGTAGTTCTGAAACTAGCCAAATTTTCAAAGATGTGGCATACTACGGGAACCCTGCTTTGACCATACCTCCTGGTTTATATCTTTTGTCTTAGTGTAATTGTTACTGGCATTTCCTTCCTCTTTCAGAAATATCCCAGGTAGTATGATAAATTGTAGGGTTTTTACCCTGATGCTCTATGTGGACAGTGTTTTGCTTAGGCTTGGTGAATCAAGAGGTTCTTGTGATCAACCATTATCCAAAGCAGAGATTCTGATTTAATAGTCCAAGGCTGGCCTGAGAATGTGAATTTTGAAAAGCATGTCTTAGGATTCAGGTACTAGCTGCACTCTAATCTTTTTTTTTTTTTTTTTTTTTTTTTTTTTTTTTTTTTTGAGAAATAGTGGTCTTGAGGCTTAAGGTCTTTGTTGGGATGAGGAGAGTGGGAAAGGGGCAAGGGAGATAATGAATTACCATGTATTCTCTATGATGCCAGAGAAGGACAGTTAAGATCATGTTTCTTACGTGATTTTAATGGCTTTTTCTAAGGTAAGCATCCCCTGTACTTCGCCTGTGTCATAATGCAGAAGTATTGGTGAAAGTGTGTGGGAGGTGTCTGCTAAACATTAAGGCCATGTGTGTACGTATATGTATGTGTGTGTAGCTAATGACTTAATGAGGGCATGAAATTTTAGAGCAAACAGCTGAAAATAAAAGTAAATCAGAACTTAATAAGATGCAACTTCAAAAGAAGATTGCACAAGCTCCAAGCACCAGAGACATCCCCAAATCTAAGTGCTTTTATTAAAAAAAAAGAAAAAAGAAAAAAAAAATTTTAAGTGCAGCATACTCTTTTAAGATAATCAGCAGAGGATGGATGATTCATTTGAAAATGTGGATTAGATTATTTGTAAATTAACTTTTAAAAATGTATACTTTTTACTTTCATTAAATATTTTTCTCTGCAGATTTACAGATGTTTTAAACTTCTAAGTGGTGGCTATTTCCCATGTTATCTTTTATTCTAGAGCATAGGAAAAGATAAAAAACTACCTTAAGTGTGTTTTGAGGCAAATACAACCTAAATGCCCACTCATGATACCAGTGCTACCATAATGACCATCATCTAATCTCACTGATGAACAAGAGTATTAAAATTGTAAAAACAAACAGAATTCATTTATTAGAAGAGAATAAATAGTACCCCTCAAACAAAGGATGTTTGTTGCAGGACTGTGAAGAATGGCAGTTCCCAGTCCTCTGACATACCACAGTAGGCTAAAGATGAAAAGTTTATGGAGCATCTCGAGAAATACGTACTATAACAACAACAAAAGAATCAGACTCACAGGTATAGAAAACAAGTTAGTGGTTTCCAGAGGGGAGGAGCAGAGCAGTATAGAGGTAAGGGATTAAGAGGTACAAACTATTATGTATAAAATTAGCTACAACCATATATTGCACTGCAAACAGGGAATATAGTCAATACTTTATAGTAACTATAAAAGGAGTATAACCTTTAAAAATTGTGAATAACTGTATTGCACACCTGTAACTTATATTGTACATCGGTTATGTTTCAGTTTTTTTTTTTTAAAGAAAAAAATACAATATGAAGTAAAAGCATCAGGTACATTATATCCACTCATCAGTTATGGACAGTTGGGTTGTTTCCACTTTTTGTCTGTTGTAAGTTGTGCTGCTATGAACTTATCTGTACAGGCATTTGTTTGAATATCTGTTTTTAGTTATTCAGTATAAAAAAGTGATGTTTGTCCATGTCCTTGTGTTTTGATAATGGAAATATCCACTTTTCTGGCTGTTGCACATGGAAATTCAAGGGCTTGAATTTTGCAGGCAGCAGGCAATACAGCATAATAGAAGCCCAGTTGTCAATATCTGGAACTACAGGTGGCCTTCCACACCTAGCTGGCAAATGAAATTCTAGGAAACACCTCTTAGATTCGTATTAATGGGCTTCTGTTTTAATGAAAATGTGTATCAGTTGTCGTCTGCATGATAAAAGCACTAGTACCTTAGTAACAACATAACGTTCAAGTATAATCTGTCGTATATATTAATATGCGTAGTTTGTATTGTTTGCTGGTATTAGCAAGTCCTAAGAGGTTGTATGAAAATGTATGGAAGTGTGACAGGAAATGTAGATTGTGTAAATTGGCAGATACACATCTCTTTTTTTGTTGTTAGAGACAAACTTAGGAATGATTGCAAATGAAAAAAATCTTCTAAACTCATAGATTTGTAGCTGAATTATAAATCAACTACACTTCAATAAAATTTTTTTAAAATTGTAATGCAAACCACATACATAATTTTCAGTTTTCTGGTAGCCATATTGAAATGTAAAAAGAAATATGAAATTAATTTTAATATACTTCTCTTAATGCAAATATCCAAAATTATTATTTAAGCATGTCAACAGTATAAAATTATTAATGAGCTGTTTTACATTTTGGGGAGTAGAATATCTTTGAAATTTTGTCTCTATTTTACATTTTCAATGATAGTTCAGTTCAGACTAGCCACTTTGTAAGTGCTTGTGGTAGGTCGCTAGTGGCTGCTGTAATGGACAGCATAGATTTAGAATGTTTGCCCTGTATCATACTGTCTGTCATGGATTAACTCGTCTTTTACTCTCTCTTACCTCTGTTAACTGAGCATAGATTTCAAGAACTGGGGCACACCCCAGTTTGTAAAAGGAAGGTGAATAACCCTTCTTGGCTAGAGGTGATTGGATGTGAGAGGTCTGAAAGAAAGCTCAACACCCAGTATAGAAATGCAAGCTGTTTTCCATAGGATTCTGTTTTGAAACATCTCTCTCTCTGCCCATGATTCTTCATTATTGGTATCTTATGGTAGTAGTACATGCATACTTTTTGTCTGAGAGAGAATCTATTCTCTTTGAGAATGAAAAGTATATCTTGAACATCACTTCTGTGACAGGAAGTATATCTGGCCTAATTAGGATTCCTAGACGAAGTTTAGTAAGGAGCTTACGTTGGACTTCAAAGTATTTTTATTGGCTTTCTAAGCTGAAATATCATTTGTTATGAGTTTTTTATATTAATACCTTTTAAGCATAGGTGAGCTAATGCATTTGAACGCTTTCATCTTGTTACAGATAATTTGCCATTAGCAATACTCATGTTTCGGACAACCTCTAATGAGCAGATAAGGTGTTCTCACTCTGGACATTTTGTAGAAGTACTTTTCAAGTAACTTGAATTCAAATTATGTATGTGTTACTTTCTAAGAACTTACTTCCAGGAGGGATAATACTGTCTCAAGATGTGAAGTTGACTTAATCTCATTACAGTTGGATTGTATTTGATGTGAACTTTAAATAAGATAGTTCCCTGTTTTTTGGATTATAATTTTTATTCACAACCCTAATACCATAGTTTGCTGTTTTTGAACACTTACTTTGAATAGTAAAAAACTTCATAAAACAAAATTTGTTTGCACATAGTACATGATAGAACCAGGTTGTTTTCCAAGACTCCTAGTCTTGTATACTTTTATTGTTGTTTACTTTTTTCTTATGTGTTGAATTAGGACAAGTGTCACTTAATTGCAGCTATGCATGCTCATTTGAAACAACAGCTATTACTTATTGACTATGCTCAGTATTTTGCTAAGTAATTTACATGTGTTACTATATTTCTCAGTTCTCAAGGCAGTATTACCATCTTTTTAGAAATGAGAAGAGTAAATCTTTGAGAGATTAAGTAACTAGTCTAAAGACATACTAATTAATTCTGATCCCAAAGGTCATGCCATCCTTCACCCTGCCTTAGATATTCTCATGGCATCAGGTGTGAATGTGCATGTGTGTGCCCGAGTGCGTGTGTTTATATGTGTGTGTCTGTATGTATGCATGCGAGAATATGCATGTGGAGTAGGGTGAAGAGATAAGGATAATCAGTTTAGCACAGTACTCAGTCATGAGGAATACTTGTCGATTTATGTTTGCCTTGTATATGCATGCTTAGGGCGTGCTTCTTTTTAAAGAGGTCAAGGCGTTATAGTCTGCTTTATTTGACAGGTGATATATAGTAAGTGACTACCAAGGCTGCTGTTGCTTCTTGGCCTTTTGCCAAATGTAGTTTAAAGACTAGTGTTGGTGTATTAAATCTTAAGGCAGACTATATCTTATTAAAAAATATTTTGAAAAGCTTTAAATAAAACCCAAGAGTTCATATTTGCATATACTTGCATACTGGCAGCCTGTAAGCCAAATGCAGCACTGTGTGTTTGTGAATTATTTTTAAAAAATGACTTTAAATGCCTCTGTCAGGACTCATTTGGTTACAGTAGTAGAAAATTCAAGCCAGACTGATATGAGGAAAAAAAATAATTTTTTTGCATAACATAATAATGGCACAACTGAATAAGCTGTCTCACATAACTACAAGTTGAGGATAGAGTTAGCCTTAGGCATCCCCTCAGCATCTGACTTACCTCTCCATCTGCCAGCTCTGCTTCCTTTTAGTTGACTCCAGCATTGGACAGGCTTTCTCGTTGTGGTCATTGGATAACTGCTGGTACCTCCCAGCTACATCCTTTAGGTTCAGATGCAGTTGTGAAACACTGTAAGATTCCTGGCCTCAGTATTTCTGTCAGAAGTCCAGTTGCATTTCTTTAATTCTAATTGGTTTCATCGTTGAATCAGTCACAATGGGGTGAGTGGAGTTGGGGTGGAATGATACATATTTACAGTTTATGCCTATCCCTGAGATTGGGTTAGACATATAGGTTATGAGAAGGGTTGCAAATGCAAAATGGGTTACCACAAATTAGGTGACTGGATCTGTATAGCAAAATCAATATGCATATGTTTTGGGGTGGCAGGTATTCTTTATTTTAGCGTAGTCCTCACTCTTCCCCATATGCTGGTTTATTTAAGTAATTTACATTACCTGCTTTGTACTTTAGAGCATTTGGGTTTAATTCCTTTGGTTTATAGCTTCCTGTTATAAGGATTATTGAAGAATTTGTTGTGTTTCTATAAATGTGTATTTTTCCCTACTCCATTTAACGAATTGATTTTTATAGCTTTAATCTTTTGGATATCTGTATCTAAAATACTTTTTGAATATGAAATTATTTGTTTGAGTTGTGGAACGGCAAAGATGTTTACAAAAGATTGAGTTAATTTTTTTGAATGACTTTACTAAAACAAGTTTATTTGTTGGTTAGACCTCAGCTAGATGTCTTGAACTGCTTCTGGCAGTTTTTTAGAAGATCCTGTAGCCAAGATTATGGCTTGTATGTATTGTTTCAGCTACATGAAGAGCTACTACTCTAAATACCAGTGGATAAACTGAGGGTTACATGGCTGCCATAGTTGAAAGGAAGAGGGTCCAAGCCTGGTCCTGTAGGAACAGAATCAGAGGCATTTCCTGGGTCCCTTATTCTGAGAGCAAGCCAGAGCTGGAAGAGGAGGAGAGGCACAAGTCTGTAGCAGTATTTGGGATTTATGTCAATGGGAAAAAATTAATAGAGTGGGAGCTAGAATTGAGCACAACTAATGTAGAAAAATTCCTCCGACAAGATTCTCTTGCACTAGCATTAGTTTCAGAGGCGTAGGGTTTGCTCTTGTAGTCATATCTTCTCATGTTTTAAAGACACACCTCTCTTTGCAGTGTCTGTATTTACTCTCTCCATATTGATTGTGATTCCATGTTTTGTCGACTTTCACTCTTTGCCTTTCCAGATTCCATGAAGGCTAATCCTTTTGAGTCTAGGGTAGTCAGATAAAATACAGGACACCTAATTAAATCTGAATATCAGATAAACAACAAATAACTTGTTAGTATAAGTATGGCCCAAATATACATGGGATATACTAAATATATCTTATTTATCTGAAATTTAAATTTAACTGGGTATCCTAAGTTTTTCTTCAAATAAACTTTTTATTTTGAAATAATTGTAGATTTGTATGCAGTTGTAAAAAATAATTGAGAGACTTACTTGCTATATCTCGCAACCCTCTCTGGGTCTTTTCACCATAAGGCAACCCAACCTCCAAACAGCTGTGTTTTATCAATAATAAGTATTAGTTTAAAATCTTTGGGAGCCCTCTAATAACTCAGACAACGCTGATTTTTTAAAGAGTAGTGTTTGACGTAAGATACTACTAAAAGTACTTGAACATTTTCAAAATTGCAGAATAAAATTACTTTAAAAGCTATGCAGAATTTAGAATATTTAATAATTTAATCTCCTTTCTAGCAGGATAGTGCCTTGGAAATGCTAGGAAGCAGTGAGCTAATTTAGCTTGAGGGTTCTCTGAGCAGGTAATATTTTGAGCCAAGTAGTCTCAGGTCTCTTTCATCTTCCAATCCTTTAAAGCTGTTACAACTCCCTTGACCCAGATTTGGCAGGAGGGTGTATAATCCTATGTTTCCTAGCAGTTTGTGGTGATTTCATAACTGTGGAATTATAATTTGCCTACCATAGCTTTGAGTAAGATGAGAAAAAGAAAAGTGACCCTTCCGGTTTTCAGAGTTCTTGAGTCAGATGGGAACATCCTTTTTCCTCCTCTTGACGGTAGATGGTATGGCAGGGGGAAAGCCGTGGCCAACTTGTTTCCCACACAGCTGCTTAGTCAGTCCCAGCTGTTACTCTCCATTGTTAAACAGACCTCTGTAGTGCTTTTATTTCGGAATAGACTGAACTGGGGGAAAGGAGAGGAAGTGGAACTGTGAAGTAAAACTGTATACTAAGTAAAAGTGTTAAAACTAAGTAAAAATTGATCATCTCTTTTTTCCTTTATGGTTGGAATAACTTGGGCAGATAGCTATAGAACATTGTTTTCTAATAAGGAGATGGATAGTGGAGCTGGAATTAGTTAGTCCACTGGCCCTCCCACTGGGTCAGCTTTGTTCTCCAGCTTTACTCTGGGGGGTGCACTGCATCAGTATGTTCTTTGTGCCACCACTCACAGGGAGGCAAGCCTGTGAATGGAGGCCAGGAGAGCAGAGGTGCAGCTGCAGGGCTCTGTCTGCACCAACATTGTCCAAAAGAGCTTTCTGCAGTGGTTGAAATGTTTGATCGGCCACGTGTGGCAACTGAGCACTTCAAAGGTGGCTAGTACAAATGAGGAACTGAATTTGTAATTTAATTTTACTCATTTTAAACTTTAGTAACCACATGTGGCTGGTGGCTACCATATTGAACAGAGTCTTAAATCTTTATCGAAGCTTATCCAGGAATGGGCAAGTCAGTTTGTGTTTGTTTCCCCAATCATACACTGCAAATACAGCCAAACAAATACAGTATTTTTTTGTATTTTGTATTTTGAATCATCTGTAGTCTGGATTTTTAAAGTAGAGCTTGACTAGTGTGACGATCTTACCAGTTTAAACTTTGGCCTTTGTGGTAAACTTACTAGTTGTGACACCATGGAGCCTCTACAGAATAGAAAAATATGATAGCTGCACTGGACAGGCAGTTAGTTTGTATATGTTTTGTTTTTCTTCTTGAATTTATATGGACACTTTGCAAATAATTCTGGTATTTATTGAACAATTACTCTTGCCAGGCATGATTCCAAGTCTCACAGACGCCTTATGGATATTATTCTCACTTTGAGATAAGAAAGTTGAGGCATAGAGAAAGAAAGTAATGGCCTAGGATCACACAGTTGGTAAAAGGTGAAACCAAGATTTGAACTCAGCCATACTGGCACCAGAGTGCATGCTCTTAACTGCTGTACTGCACTGGTCTCAAGTTATTTAGGTGGCCGCATACATTTTCTTGGCATGCATAGAAGTTGACTACTGGTGGAAAATGCATTCTTAGTTCCAACTGAGGTCCAGGGATGTATACTGCAGCCCTGATTGTGTAAGGAAAGGTTTCCCAGTTTCAAGCTGTTGAGGGAAGTAATGGGTGCAGTTCTGGATTGTAGCTGAGCAAGAAGCTTGGGCCTGCTGTGGCAGTCTCATGTGGTTAAGAGGATAGTGGAGGGGGAGGGGAATTCCTCAGTGGCTTTGGGTTGGGAAAAGGATGTACTTAAAGCAGGTCAAAGGGCACTGGGCATGCTTAAGGCAGGTCAGCTTCTTACAAGCAGACATTAAACAGTTACTTAGAGGTGATGGTTTAAGCTCTTGAGAGCTACGTTTGACATAGTAATTTGATAGATTATGACCGTATATCTTTGACAAAGTCATTCAGTCTCACATTACTTTTTCCTCATCAGACTAGGGTATAATTTCCTTTTTTTTTCCAATGGGAATATAAAATTAGTTGAATGGAATAACATTGGATCTTGATTCATTAAATGCTATAGCAGTATTAAAGATGGTTGTTCTAAAACAGTGTTATTTTGTACTATTTATGTAAGATAAAGGGAGTCATTATTTCTTTTAGCCAACTCTGACATTTTCTCACCTGCCTGCTCCTATTGAAAGAATGTCCTATCTGATCCCTGATTTTCCCGAGTAATTAATTTAATGTTAGTGTGATGTATTTCCTAGGCATATACTATTTTTGATGGTGAGAGATTGGACACATTACACAATAAGTAGCTGGAAAATAAATGATCTTTTCCACCATTTATCTGTAGAGCCACTGTGAGTTATTAGGTTATATTGCTTTTTTATTGTAGTATATACACCTGTTTGAAATCAATGAACAAATGTAAATTTCTTCCTTTCAGTATTTATTTTCCTTCTACTAAAGTATTGATTGTGAAAATTTCTTCTGACTCCTGAACTCTAAAGTGTATGCTGGTGGTACTTATTTGTTTAGGAAATGTAAGAAACACTGTTATAAGGATTTGTTGATATCTAGATTTTCAAGGTGGTAGTAATAAAGTACACTGGCACTTAGCTACTTTATAAATACTTTTCTTTCATAAAAGTAGAATTTGTCATTTTTATTAACTTTTCCAGCTTTTTAAATACATGTTTTACTCTTTCTTAATTGTCCTCTTAATGTGCTTGTATTTTGTTGTTGTAAATACTATTTCTATTCTGTTCTGTCCATTCTAGCCAAATAAGTGATTATAATAGGATTCGAGTCATTTCCATTTTTTTTACCCTTTCTGGATCATAGTAATATTTTACCAACTAGAAACAGAATAATATGAAAGTCTACCAAAATACTATTTCTGGTGCAGTACAGGTATAATAATTAGAAGATATATATTTGTGGTAGACTATATTCTTTTGTATTATTAGTTATGTATCTATATAGTTCTCATTTTCCTTCAAAGAAATCAGTAGAAGGCTCAATTTTAGGTGTCTTAAAGCTGGTTACTAACGTGTTATTGGTACTATTATTTCTTGTTTGTCCTATCCTTTACAATATTGAAGGGTTGTTTTTCAAGATGGTTGCTTTTTGCTGGTTTGTTTTTAAAATAAGAGTAGTGGTTGATATTCTTGGCTGTAGAAGAAATTGAAGGGATATTCGTGTATTTCTAGGTTTGCCTATCTGCCCTAATCTTTTTGTGTGCTCCCCAGTATTAGCAGATTACTGTCACTAATAAAAAGAAGATTATATACAGAAAGTATGCAGATTTTTAATATTTCTATCAGATTGAAAAATTTGCTCACTATAGTGTAAAAATTCTATCAGGACTGGCATTGTTTTAGTTAGATTTTGATAATTGTTTTGTGGCTACCAAAAATGGATTCAGAAGTTACATGTGAACTTGATTTCTCAGTCAGATATAAAAGGAAAACAGTAACTAATAATTTTTCTCAATTTTGCATTATATTTTCCTTTTGCCATGTTTGGATAAACAGTTTTTTATAGTGAGACTTCAAAATAACTAAAATGGCCTTTGACTGATGGAACCAATTTGGCGGGGAACAGCTTTCTGATAAAAAGAAGTGTAATGTTAAAGAGTGTTGGATATATGTACCTCCAGCTTGTAGTTTTTGTTATATCCTCTTCCTTTTTTGCATTCTGCTCTTACATCAATGTGCTTATCGACAGTGTTCAAATCTGTCTCAGACTTTCATGTGTGCTTTGGGTACCTTTGCGAAAATGAACCTACTGATTTATTATTAGTGAGTGCCCTGAGTTAAAACTTCTTACTGAAGACTTACTGTCTTCAACCACACATCATAAAACAGACAGGCCCTTTACGGACCTACCTACTATTAGCCCCTTGCTTTGTTAGGAAAGTCAAGGAGCAATTTGGTGACTTGGCTGTGAGGTCTTGACTCAGTTTTGATCAGAGCCAGAACAAAAGTTCAAATCTCCAGGGTTCAGCCCAACGTTCTTTCTAATGTTCCTCAAGCAAATTTTCTTTTAGAAAGATAACCCAGTAGCTGCAAAGGAACTGTGATGTAGAAGTGTCATTTCTAACTATGTTAGTTGCCTGGTAATGCTTTTCCACTTGTCACATTTCGTCTTATGCCAGCATTGTGTGATCTGTAACAGTTTAATCACTGAGATTCTCTGGCAAGTTGCGTTATAAAAATTGGATCATATCATTATTTATTGTTTTTATTTTAGCTTTTGAAGTGAATAAACCATGTGTCTTCCTTTTAACTGCTTTTAGGAAGAACAAATGGTAAAGATTGACTATAACATTTTCTTCCAGTTGTTCAATTTCACATTATGGACAGTGGTTTTATTTGTTTGTAGAATTGTCTGAGTGAGGTTTACTAGGTAAAGTGGACTCCATAGACTGTATCGTGTTTTCCTGTCATTTTAGTGTTTTCAGAATTGAACTTCCATTTTATGTGTAAGAGCAGCTTTATTTTGTTCCTCTGTGAGGTGGACTTCATTTGTTATGTGTGTGTGTTGGGGGGGATTGTTGTTTTCTTTTGACAGAAGGCAGTGTGATTGGTCACTAGCCACAGATTTGTTTTGTTCCTTGCCAAGAATGACATTTTAAAGTAGTATGCATATTCCTTTTTTGTGTGGCAATTCTGACTAGCTTAGCAACATTGATTAGATTGGTTTTAATAAATCTGTTACATGTAATAGTGTATGCTGGGAGTTTTTTAAACTTAAGTCAGGTAAATGTTTTATTTTGTTTTATTGAGTTAATAGAGAGTTAAGATGTTGGTTAGTTATAGTTGGCATTTGAATCAGTATGGTCTTATCATTTACGTCATTTCCTAGGTCGTTTTCTGTATATTTAGGTACTTAACTAGATTTTAAACAAACATGGTCAAGGGGTAAAGTGTGTTTATTTGTACGTGTGTCTGTATACACACACATGCATATGTGCATGCACTCTCATGGATTCATGTTTGTGTATAACTGATTTTAAGTCATTTGTCAAATAACTACATGTTGTCAGATAAGCACACGGAGGTTGAACACTTAGCAGTACAAAATAATCTCTTTGTTATGCCTGAAGCCAGTTTGGAAGATCTGACTAGTAAAAAGAGTGCAGTGTATTTTATGTTTACTAATAGTTTAACACACCCACATGCCTGTGTACACATGTTTGTCATTTGTACATACATATTTATATATATATATATATATATATATATATATATATGGAACTAACATCTTTTCAATTAAGGTGTTAAGCCATTTGATGATGTTACATGTTGGACTAAAAGTTTTAGTCATGAATTTAGAGATATTGATAAATGTTGACATTTCTTATACTGAGTATTTCTGGAGTCTCTACTATGTGTTAAACATTACTTGGTGCTGAAAATGTAACAGTGAATAAATCAGGCTTTGTCTCTGCCCATATACTTCTTTCTTTTTAGTCAGGAAGACATATACGTCAATTTGTTCTTAATTGCCAATATGTTAAGTACAACAAAGAAAAAATACTGTTATGTTAGATGCCATGGGGGTTTTGTAAGTTATCTATTGCTGCTTAATAAATTACCCCACAACTTAATGGCTAAAATAGCAAACATTATTATCTCATACTTTGAGGTCAAGAATTTGGAGAGGATTAGCTGAGTGATTCTGGTTAAAGATCTTCCATGAAGTTGCAGTTGGGGTATCAGCAGGCTATAGCTGTCTGCAGGCTTGATTAGATTGCACGATCCATTTTCAAGATGGCTCACTCATAGTTGGCTGGAGGTCTTCGTTCCTTGCCACATAGGTGTCTCCATAGACTCCTTAAATGTCCTCCACAGTAAGCAGGTTCTCCATGTGGCCTGGGTGTCCTTAAAACACGATGGCCAAGTTTCAAGGGCAAGCATTCTGGGAGAGACAGAGAACTAGGTGGAAGCTGCATTGCCTTTTCTAACCTAGCCTTGGAGGTCATACAGCGTTACTTCTGCTGCATTCTGTTCATCAGGGTAGTCTCAAAGCCCCCACCTCCCCCCAGTTCAGGAGAGGAGAAAGGGGCTGTGCTTCTTAAAAGGGAATCACAAGATTCTGGAAAAAAAGCATTTGGACCACAAGTATTGATGTGGTCATTTTTGGAAAGTATAAGCTGCTGCAGAAGGGAGAGCAAGAGAGGATGCTGGCAGATCAAGTTAATGTGCTTCTCTTAGTGAGGAGGGAGATGATGGTGATGGCAGTGGGGATGGAAAGAACTGAATACATGTAAGAGATTTGCCAGAAGAAGGACAGAATCTAGTGATTGGAAAGATGTGGATGTTAGGGATGACTTCTGTGTTCCACATGTGAGCAGTCAAGTGGATGTGGTACCATGCGCTGGGATGGGAAATCTTATACAAAGACCAAAGTGGGGATGGAGGTTTTGTGTTTGTTTTTGTTTTCAGTGGTTGTGGTTGTAGTGGGCTGAGTTGGGAAGATTCTAAGTTCTTTTCTCTACAGATTGAATTTGAGTTATGTGAGAGACATTCAGTGGAAATGGAATGCTGCTAGTCTAGCTCAGAGAAGCAGTCTGAGCCAGAAATAATTGCTTGAGAATTTTAGGTATATGTTTAGATGGCAGTAGGTATAGGCAAATTCTTAGGTGAATGTGAACTGAGAAGATAAAAAGGGGGAAAAGTTCTGAGGAATGTTATCTTTAAATGGTTGATTAGTGGAGGGTACATCAGCACATAAGACTGACAAGGACTGCCTGAGGGGTAGGAAGAAAACAAGAAGAATGTTAGTATGTTAGGGAATCCTAAGGAAGATAGTGTTTTAAGAGTGCATAAAAGTCAAGCAAGTTGAGGACTGAGTAATGTTTTGTGGATTTGGCCTTTTGGGGGTGACTTTAGCAAAATTGCCTTTGGAGAGGAGTGGAGTTGAAAACAAATTGGATTGGTGTGATAATCTGGTGAGAAGGGAGGAATGGAGATGCCTGATGAGGCAGCTCTTAAGAAGCATGGTTAAGGAGGGGAGGAGAGGGACTGAGGCCAGTAGCTGCAGAGTGAAATGAAGTAGAGGTTCTTTTTTAATTAAAGAAATTTCCCCTTTTAAAAATGAAAGGGGCTTGACACTTTAAATTTTTATTTAATAATAATCGAGAGAGAGAGATGAACGGTAGGAAGAACCCAGAGCGAAAGAAATCATTTTGTATTTGAGGGGAGAGCCTGGAAATACCAGAACAGAGAAGAGGTGAGTTCGGGGCTAGCAATTTGAATCCCATCTGAAGACTGTATTACAGACAAGAAGATGGAGATAGAGTGAATAGCATCTGGATCTGGTTTAAAAGAGAGAACTCAGTGTAGGAGACAGAATTAGACCCGAAATGGAACCTTGATGATAAGAGTGGCTGGAACTGAGAATGAAACACTTCTTGGGACAAGGAAAGGAGGGCCAGAGAGATTGGGAAGTCTGGAAGATACATAGGACTGGAAGCTCAGATTAAAGCAGAACAGTGACCAGGACTCTCCAGAGACTGAAGAAGTATACAGATGAAGTCTGAGGCCCAAGAGGGGCCACTGGGACAGGTATGGAAAGGACCTGTGAGGGGAGCTCAGAAATGAAAGTTTAGAGGTAGGTACATCTGAGATTGGGACCCTAGAGGCTGAGTTGGGGGCATAGGAGGGGGAACCAAGTACAGGTCTCTCTTGGACCATGCCAACATTTTTCCTCCTAAGACTGGACCATGAATGCTGCAGTTTGGGCAGTTTTCGTACAAACTATCTTAAGTCATCTCCTGTTTGTGTGTAGTAGTATGGATACTACCATTTCAGTAGATGTGACTGATTCTAAATTTGGTTTATCTGTCCCTTCCGGCCCTGGGTTCTTCCCTTTTGTGTAGAAGTACTTTTCTGTGTCATACATCACTTACTTGAAAAGTGATAAATTAAAGATTTTATTGGCTTATTTGAAAAGTGATTTATTAAAATCTTTTATTTAAATAATACTTAGATCCAGAATACTCCTTCAACCTGCCTTGTCTTTCAGCTGCCAGCTAAAAAGAGGTCTTAGATAGCCAGGGCATAGGGAACGTAGGTGGCCTTTCTAAAAAGAGTGATTGACCTCAGGGACTGACAGTCCTACTGGCTGCAGAATCTTTTGATTACAGGAATCCCATCCCTTCTGTTGTCAACCATCATCTTCCAACTCCCAAGCCTGATTACTTTTTTGTCCATTTCCTTTCAATGGTATTTTTACTTTCTGCCTCTCTCTTTCTACCTAGAGATCACCCCAGTTAATTATGTTGTTCATAATGAGACTGCCACAGTGGCTTTGCTTTGGTTTCATTCATGCTTGTTGGACTTTCATTTGCTTTGCTCTTGGTACTTTGTTGGCTGTCTCTTCTAAAAGGAATATTCTTGAATAACTAATAAAAAAGGTTATGTTACAGTAAGTTCTTTGTGCCAATAAAATCTAAAGAACACTGTTTATACCTAAAGATTCTATCCTTGGAGGACTGTATGTGATGTACGTGCATCCATAAACACAACACACAAGCATCCATGTTTACACATGTGGTTAATGTTTTCATCTATACACACATGTATTTGACCTATTGGAAGATAGTGTGTGTGCAGTAAATCTATTGAGGTGTTGTGTGTATACACACATATACACATGTACACAAATGTGTATTTCAGTGCAGATGATCTAGTCATTGTTAGCGTCTGTGCCAAAGGACCCAAGGGAGTGTAGGTAGTTAAACTTGTGCCTTTCTTACTTGCTGACACCTTTGTATTATGTTTCAATTTCTAATGTTTGTTCTTTTATTAGACCTTTTAATAAGCAGGTTCTGAAGAGCTTGAAGAAGGAAGTCATTTTAATTACAGGAGTTAGTTTAGGTTTTTTCATTCTAGTTTTGCATTCTTCCAGGGTTCTTTGTCTTTGATTTGATACAGTGGTTTTACTTCAATAAATGGTCATAACGTAGTAGTACAATGTATATATTTTTTTTTTCTCAGTATTTGGAGGATCTAGAAAAGCTCAAATGCCAAAAGCGCAAAGCCAAAATGCCTTTTGTGTAGGGAAGAATTATTTTCCTGATGAACAATTATCTGGACTAGGAGCAGGAGAGATCCAGGTTGTTTAGTCTCAGATTTTCCATTGTAAAATGAGGAAGTTGAAAGTACTAAAATTCTGAAGTTTCTTTGCAGCTCTATAATTTATGACAATGTGGGTCCATGAAATTCTTAGCTGACAGACATTAAATCATTGGAGCATATTCAGCTAGTGCTCAAAATTTGCTGCCTGTAAATGTCACTCAGAAGCATATAAACTTTGCATTAGTCTCTTTTTCCTCCCTACTGTATATATATTCAAACTTCCAAATATACTGTGCAGTGGCCTTTTTAACTTGTTTCAGGTTGTTACTTTTGAAACCACAATATGGATTTTATTTTCATTTTGCATATTGAAGTTATTATTAAGTAACTATAAAACTTTTAAGAATTGGGAACTTTATTTGTAACTATATCAAAATTTATTTTCATTGGAAGGCACAAAATATCGCCACATTTTGAGTTACTGTAGGTTAGGACCTCAGTGTATCTTTTTGGGGAGGGGGGAGGCACAATTCAACCCATCGCAGTTGATAAGATTGTAATTGTAAATAATAATGTACTAAAACCAGATTATTGTCCTCTTGCTCCTTATTTCATAATTCTTTCAACACTGCCACTACCACCTTTCCATCTGCTGAGCAAATGTTACTGAATTCTCTGTTTCTGGTATCTAAAATCAAATAAAAGCCTTAGTGTAGATTCAGAGAAATGTTGAGATTTGTTTTCACATAAAGCAACAAGGAAAAAAGTGGACAGTTAGAAGTGGGCTTCACATCTTATGCGTAAGAAGAAACATACAGGTAGTCATAGGAAGTAGAAAACTTTAAGTTCACCTTCACATATCCAGGAATTCCTAGATTTGAGTGTAAAATCTAGTGATATGATTGTAGTTGACTGGGTAGATTACAACACAAATTTTTAGATTCAGAGAATGATAGAAGATGGAAAAGAAAGGGGGAATTTTATCCTTTCTGTTTCATAATATTTTGTTTGGAAATGTTTCAGTATATTAATGCATTAGCTTTTAAAACTTATGAAAGGGTTGTTGCATACTTTGTCAGCAACTTTATAGACTACTTTGTATAAAAAGCGGTAATTATTTCAGGAAAGGTCGTTTAACGGGTTCGAAAATATGGAGTAGATAATTGCTATAGCAATATACTACTTACTCTGAACTTGCATAAATAATAACATAGCTGGAATTAAAAAGTATGAGATTAGTCAGGATTACTGGTAAACAGGATATTAAATCCCAGTAGAGTATTGTTCTCTCCCTCTTGAAATTATTCATTTAAATTACATTTTTCTGTCCTAATTCAAGTTTTAAAATTAAGTATTCACATAATTGCAAACCACTACCACCCCCCAGTTACAGTTTTTCTTTGGGTTGTGCTATATCAGTCAGTAGCTGTGGTCATGGAACGAAGTAAATTTAATAGTGTTTGAACCTATGGATTTCGTAATATTCTTATAGACTAATTATCTGACTTTGTTAGTTTATACTTCATCTTTTTCAAGAACCATATCTAGATTGGAAAATGTTTTTGGAGTTTGTTTTTTTTTAACTTATATGATTTCTAAGGGTACCTGTAGGCTCAGAGTAACAGTCCTGAGAATTTGTGGCTTCTTTTTATGTGAAACTGTGTTTTTCTCTTTTGATCCGTTGTTTTGTTAAGAATAAAAGCTTCCCTGCCTCACTCACAACTTTTCTGAAAATAAAAAAATGTGTGTATCATTGTGGAACTTGTAAAACACACTCCAGATGTAATAAGATGTCATTGATGATAATACTAGAACTGAAGTGAGAATGTATGTTGATGTCCTCTGATTAATGTTTGTTATGGTAAATATACTATAAATCTAGGGATCATGGACTTTTTTTTTTTAAGTGAATGTTTAATAGTTATTTGATGGCTTTGAAATTTAACGTTTTCAATAAGACTGTCTTGAAAATAAGATTAATTTTGCTAGCTCCATCCCTTTCAGGAAGATTTACCAGATAGTTGGAAAAAGAAATTTAGTCAATTCTTGTTATTTTCAGTGGTTATGTTTGCCAATAACATTGAATTCATGGCTAGTGGCACTAATAGTTCTTGCCTGAAGAGAGCTTATACAGCACATATATTTCTTAGGGCACATCAGAGCCTTCTTGCATTTAGGGACACTAGGTAGCACTTGTGCATGTATGCTACAGGGACATTTCAAATAGCAAATCACCCATAAAAAGCACAAAAATGGAAAAAAAAAAAAAGTGGCACTAAATCGACCATGGAGGGAGCAATTGTTTACAGTATGAGAGCTGAAACCAGAAGGCAGTGTTTTCTTGTTGTACCTTAGTTTAGACTGAAAATTTTTGCCGCTCTGCACATGCCTCAAATGACTGCAAAAGCACCTCCAGTGTTCCATTTGGGGTCTGTAAATGTATTTGGGGGAGTAGGTGAATTTACAAATACCAAAGTGACCAATTAATGAGGATCAACTGTATACTGAACAGTGAAAGAGTGAGTTAGGTTATTAAATTGTTAAAGGTAAATTCAGAGACTTTTCATCTGAATTCCTTAAATTTATGTTTTTAGTAAATAGTACCTCTTCTATTTTTGTCTTCTGATTTCTCAAACAATAAGATCTCCATTATCAATGGTATTTGTAACAAATAGTCAAATATAATTTAATGTCTTGCCCTTTCATTTGATAAGATAAGAAATCTACTTAAGGAATATAATGAAGTGCTGGGTGGCATCAGAAAGATGGCAGAGGACTTGGTTTTTCTGATGCCTATTATCGTTACTGTTGCATATCAGCTCCACTAATAAAAGTAGAACAGTAGCAAAATAGTCCTCATGATCTCACTGACAGGACAACCAACTTTTAAAAATTATTAATAAAGATTTTTAGCATCTAGCCTAATCATTTCTTGTGGTGTTAGTCATATGTGGGTGAGCTCTGGGACCAAAGCTGGAAGTATTCTCACAGAGTTAAAAATATCAAGTGATTTTTAAAGTCAACAGTGTTCTGAGGTACAGGTTAGGATTTAGGGTGTGTCTGGGCATTTGTCCAGAGACCAGACCACTTTGCTCAATATACTTGAATTCCTAAATGTATTCAGTGGCCTTAACACTCTCCTAAATAGACCAGAAACTCTGCTCTTAATGATACATAAGACAGTATAGTGAGTTTGCTCTCTGAAAATGTTTTCATTTTTATTAGTAGTTTTTTATTTATAAATAAATATAATTCATACAATATTGTTATCTTGGTTTTTGTCACTGAAAATGTTACTTATTTTTTTTTCACCGATGTTAAAATGCGTTCTGCCTTGTTGGGCAAGATAACTTTGATAGTTTCCTTCGCTATTTATTATGAAAACAGATGTGCTTGCCTGGAATATATGTATTTAAGGGTATTCTTTTAGAATAGTTATCTAAGAGTTACCTTTAATCGTAGTTGTTAAATACCACATGTCACTTTTTTCTGGATTTAAGTAACTAAAATGCTGCGTTACTGAACTTGCCTCAGAAATGATAGAAATATGAGGTCATTATATTAAATATTAATTCTGAATTTGAATCATACTATTGGCTGTTAATAATCTTTCAGAGTCCCATCTACATATATTAGTAGTAAAGAATCATTTTATTGATAATCTGTTAGACTTAATAATGAGAAAAAAGGAAAATTTAGAACAAGTCTAATGTCAGTGTATATAGCCCGTTCTTATTTTGAAACTCTCTAAGATAGTTAAACTTTATGGAAACAATTTTCAAGAGAGTGGGAAAGGGATTTATGGAAATTTGTACATAAATTTGTACTCAAATTTTACCTTACATGTGTAAAAATTATTTTTGATGTTTAAAAAATGTTAAAATTTGAGTAATACCAGGCAGCAATTTTATTTCATTTGGAGGGTCAACAGAGTAGTTAATAAAATGACAATAGAACTGAAGAGACTTTTGCTATAGGAACAAATGTGTGAGGATAATGAATAAATAGTTTTAATTAAAACAGCAGGAAAAACGGAAACAGCAAAGTCAAATCCTTTGGAAGATTTAGTAAAAGTTTTTGAAAATAATGATTTGAGGCTATTACTGTAGACATTGTTAAAGAAACAGAAAAAATAGGCTTTTCGAGTATAGCAGATGTAGATTTACATATTCAATAGGTTGTTTTGGCATTTTCTTGTAATCTGATTTTTTTTAAATATAAGAAGACATTGAATAAGACACCTGCACTCTCATAGAGAATTTTTATTTCTGGTGGTTTCTAGATCTTGTACGTCTGAAGATAAGAAAGACACACCTCTTTGGGTGTTTGTTTTCTGTCAGCCAGTTATTAGATCTTTCAAGCATTTTTTGATAATCCTGGGGAAATGCCCTCCCGTGGCTGAAAAGAAAGACTGGGGAAGAGGGGAAGCTACATGTAAGAGGGGTTAGATTGAATGATTAGTGTTCTTCAAATTGCAATAATGCTGTTAATTTAAATGTTTGACTCTTGTATATGAGATTTGCTCCACCATCACTTCAAGTAGGTTACAGTACCTTGACTGGACTTCCTGTATATATCTTTTGTGTCAATCAATATGGTTATGTTTAATTAAGTCTGTGGCAGTGGCAGTGGCAGTATTGGATCTATTGTACATAAATTGTCAATAAACTTGTGTTAGCTTGATATTGATTGAAATTCATGTCCAATTTGAATCTATTGACCATGTGCCATTTTGTGTAATGTCTATGGTTATTGTAAACATAAGGCTGATAACCAGTTACCTGGGCAGTTATATTTTAAATGTTTCAATTTGCATTTTACTAACCTGTCAGAAATAGCTCTGTCCATGAAGCTAATTATTTGTTAATATAAGGATTTGTGAACCAGCATTCTGCAGCATATTCGAACTTTTAGTTTATTCTTCCTAATTTAAGCTAAATCTCTATTCAGAAATGTTTAGGTAATCTATACCCTTAAAATATTACCACCTAAAACTAACATTGTAAGTGGACCACACTTCAATAAAAAAATAATTAAAAAAAACCAGAAAACCAAAAAACAAGATGGTTGATTGAGCCTGGGGATGGGATAGAAGTTTGGGGAGAAAATAGAGATGTGACG
Organism: Camelus dromedarius; assembly: GCF_036321535.1. Classification (NCBI taxonomy): domain Eukaryota; kingdom Metazoa; phylum Chordata; class Mammalia; order Artiodactyla; family Camelidae; genus Camelus; species Camelus dromedarius. The sequence goes on from NC_087439.1 coordinate 53,508,651, forward strand.
TAGTCCCTTGGAATGGTGAGAAAGTGTAGAGACTAAGCGACTATCATAGAATGGCTATATGGACGTGAGAGCAGTCTGTAAGGTAGATACTTTTGGTGACCACATTATACAGTATGAGTACAGACCTGAAATAGGGGGAGAGTAGAATAAGCAAGTGAATGATAAGGTAAGAGAAAGAAAATGTGATTGTTATAATAATGTACCAAGGGATTCAAGATAAATAAGAAAGAGCTAGATAATGATTATATTAGTTTCTTTTTGCTGCTGTAACAAATAACATCACAAGTTTATTACCTAACAGTTTTGGAGGTCAGATGTCTGACTCAGGTCTCACTGGGCTCAAATCAGAGTGTCGGAAAGGCTGAGTTCCTTTCTGAGAGTCTTGTAGAAAACATTTCTTTGCGACTTTTAGCTTCTGGGGGCTGCTTACAAAAAAAAAAAAAAAAAATGTTATCTGCAGCTCGTAAAATTAAAAGTCTTATGTTTTATAACTCATGTTAACTTCAAATATGTAGTAAATATATATGTATATTTATGTATGTACATATGTGTACAAGTTAAATCTTAGAATATAAGGTGGACTATAACAAAAAGCGTAGGCAAGTTTATAGTCACAGTATCTTGCTTTTTGCTTTTCTGATTAAGATGTTAGTAATGCATCATGGCCAGCCAAACCTCTTGTTTGAAATGAGAGGTATGGTTAACCATGATTTAAAATGCCAAATAAACTTGAAAGTAGAACTGTTTAACCCATTAAATGAAAAGATCTTGCCAGGAATTCCTAGATGTAAAGCCATTTAATTCTAAGGTTTGACTTAAAAAATAAGAATTTATTTATGGATAAACTTCAAAAAATTTTTGTCATTTGAGCATTATGGAGGCTAGATATTTTGGGTTTTTTTTTTTGTTTTTGAAGGTCTGAAAAAAGTGTTACACAATTACGAGATGCCAGAGTATTGGAGCATATTGTATCTTTTAAAGGTAATTTTGAGTGACAGAAAAGCCCCAATTCTCTTTTAGTGTCCTTTTTAAAATCAAGTATTGAAGCTGAATATAGTTTGGCTAGGTTTTGCTTGCTGTCTCCCATTCTAACATCACTGTCAACTCTGCTTCCCTAGGCATTTGATTCTATAGGAGAAAAGGAATATTCTTATTTTATTTGTAAGTATACTATTATCATTGAGTATCCATGCAGCACATGATGCATATTTTAAAAATAAGTGTAGCATGCTCTGAAGCATAATAATAAACACTAATTCAGGAACTAGAATACAACATTGAACCTATATTCATTTGTATCAAGTCTTCTCCTTCCTCTCAGCCAGAAGAGATTTTTAAAAATTATTCCCATACCACTTTAAAACTGTAAGTCCTCTGTATATTCCTAAACAGTGTATCTTTTGCTTATTTTTGAGCTTTATATAGTTGGTATCATAGTGTAATTAGACTTCTACAATCTTCTTTTTTCTCTTTTGTTGATATTTTGAAAATTTTAATGAAATATAATTGACATATAATATTAGTTTCAAGTGTGTAACATAGTGATTTGACTTATGGATATTTTGGGAAATGTCACCACAGTTAAGTCTAGTTAATGTCCATAACCACACATACTTAGAATTTTTTTTTCCCGATAACTTTTAAGATGTACTGTCTCAGCAACTCTTAAATATAAAACACATATAATATTTTAAATATAAAATAGTCACCATGCTGTATGTTACATCCTCAGAACCTGTTCATTTTCTAACTGGAAGTTTGTACCTAATTGACTGCCTTCATCTGTTTAGCCAACTCCCCATCCTTCCACCTCTGGCAACAACCAGTTTGTTCTCTATATCCTTTTTTTCCCCCCAAAGATTCCACATATAAATGAGATCATATGGTATTTGTCTTTCTGTATCTGATTTATTTCACTTAATGCCTTCAGAGTCCATCCATGTAGCCGCAAATGGTATGATTTCATTCTTTTTTATGGCTGAGTAATATTCCATTATATATATTTTCTTTATGTGTTTATCCATCAGTGGACACTTAGGTTGCTTCCATCTCTTAGCTATTGTGAACAGTGCTGCAGTGAATGGGAGTGGGGGAGATACATCTTTTTGAGTTAAGTGTTACTGTTTCCTTCAGATAAATACCCAAAAATGCAGGATCATGCAATAATTCTGTTACTAAATTTTTGAGGAACTTCCATAGTCTTGTTTTCCATAGTCTGTGATGCACAAGTCTTCCCTTTTCTCCACATCCTTTCCAACAGTTGTTATCGCTTGGCTTTTTGACAGTAGTCATTCTAACAGACATGAAATAATAGCTCAATGTGTTTTTGACTTGCATTTCTCTGATTGATGATGTTGAACACTTCTCATGTTCCTATTGTCCATGTGTATGTCCTCTTTAGAAAGATGTTTATTCAGATCTTCTGCCCATTTTTAAACGAGGTTTTTTTGGGGGGGGTGGGACTATTGAGTTGTATGTGTTCTTTAATATAGTTTAGATATTAACCTCTTGTTAGGTATTATGATTTGCAAATATTTTCTCCCATTCTGTAGGTTGCCTTTTCATTTTGTTGATGGTTTCTTTTGCTGTGCAAAACTGCTTTTCAGTTTGATGTAGTCCCACTTGTTTGCTTTTGTTTTCAGTATGTATCCATTTATTTTTGCTTTTATTCCCTTTGCTTTTGGTGATCTATGTTGAGAAGCTTACCGCCTATGTTTTCTTCTATGACTTAGTTTTATGGTTTGAGGTCTTATATTTAAGTTTCAGTCCATTTTGAGTTGATTTTTGTATTTGGTATATATTTGGTCCACTTTTGTTCTTTTGCATGTGGCTGTCAAGTTTAAAGGCTTGCCCTTCATATTTATTTTAAATCTGTTTGGAATTGGTTCTTCGAATAGTATAAGTTGGTCCAGTTGCATTTTTCTTTACATGGATAGCTATTTGTTTTAGTACATTTAGTACCATTTATTGAACAGTGTCTCCAGTGTCACCTCTGTCATTTCTTGATTCTGTGTTAGGTTCTGTGCTAGGCTCTTCTGTTTTATTGATCAGATTTTCTATATCTGCATAGATACTACATGATACTGTTTTAATTACTAGAATTCTAATGACTGGATTTCTGGTAGGGCAAGAATCCATATGTTTCATCAGAAGTTTCTAGATTGATCCATGTAATTTGAGAATCAGCTTATTAAAATTTTGAAGAATTCTTTTTGTGTCTTTGGAATTTTGTTGAATTTATTTATCAAATTAGAAGTGAAATTCTTAAAAATGTTGAATTTCTTTGTCCATGAACATAGTACATCACCTCATTAATTTAGGACTTCTTTGATTACAGTTATGTTTTATAATTTGTTCTATGAAAGTACTGTACATCTTTTGCTAGATTTATTCCTAGGTATGTAGCATTTTTGATGGTATTGTAAATTACATCATCTAAAAATTTCAGTTTGTTCCTCTTCTATTTAGAAATTAAGCTGATTTTTTTCTTGTTTTTATATCTTGCAATCTTCCCTAAACTCTTTTATGAAATCTAATAATTTTCTTATATGTTTTTTGAGCTTTCCATGTAGACAGTTTTATTAATCTGAATGACAGTTTTCATTCTTTTTTTTCTTTTTTTTTTAATCCCTTTTTGCTTAATTCTTTATCTTACTGTAATGCCCACAAGGTCATGAATGGGCTTCCTGTATTCTAGATTTTAAACAGTGTGGTACAAATTTTTATCTTTAAAAATGATGTTTGATGTGTATGTTTGAAAGATTATTTAGTTTAAGATTAGTTAACAAAGCTCTTTTTTCTAATTTTCTAAGAAGATATTTTGTTTTTGTTGGTGATGTACTTATGTAAACTCTTCATTGGGTATTAAATTTTTCATCAAATGCTTATCTGCTATCCAAAGAAATAAAAAAATCTGTTAATATGAGAAATTGCATTTGTATGTTTTTCTAATGTCAAACTAACTTTGCATTCCTAATTTGGTTATGTGATATGTCATCCTTTTTAATATAAACAATTTTGGATGTTTTGCATCTGTGTTCATTTATGAGATTAGCTTTTAGCTCTTTTTAAAAAATTTTTGCTTTATTAGCCTGTTTTTAATATCAAGGTTACATTGGCCTTTTAAAAGAAATCTTTTTGATTCTTCAAATAATTTTAAGACTAGAATACTCTTTTGCTTAAAATTTGGTAGAACTCTCCTGTAAAATAGTATCTGGACCTAGTGTTTTTTTTATTTGGAGTGGCTTAGGGTAGAGAAAAGGCTAACTACCATCCATTTCCTTATTGATTACAGCAGTATTCTTGTAGTCTGTTTCTTTTGGTAAGTTATCATTTTATAGGAATAGGACTATTTGTCTTCAAGATATTTTTTATGTCTATTTTTTGTGCATTTTTCAGTCAGTCTTGTCAGAGGTTTGTATATTTTGTTAGTCTTGGCCAAAATAAACCAAAAAAAAAAAAAAAACCCTTTTGATCTTTGTTGATTCTCTATTTTGTGTTCGTGTTTTATTTCACTAATTTACACATTTATTTTTGTAACTTTTCTAAATTATTGTAGCTTGTCGTGTTCTTTTTGTAGTATGTTTGTTTGTTTTTAGTTTGGGTGTTTAGCTCACTAATCATCAGCTTTTCTTCTTTAATGTAAGCCTCCAAACTGTTAAGCTTACCTCTAAGAACTGTTTTTGTGGTTCTAGAAATTTGTTAAGACATGCTTTTTGGCCTAATATGTTGTTAGGTTTTGTAAGTATTTCAAGTATATTTGAGAAACATGCGTCTTCTCTGATTGTTAGATGTAGGGTTCTGTGTGTCTCCATTATATAAAGCTCAGTAATTCTGTAGTTCAGATATTTTATATTTTTGGTATTTTTCCTGCGTTGAAAACAAGTATGGAAATGTGTGCATTTTTTCTAATCTCTCCCATAGCACTTTATCTTGAGACTATTTTACTAGGTAAAGCAAATTTAAAGTGATGTCTCAGTAAATTGAAACGTGTATTTTTATAGCTTTTGGGTTTTGTCTTTTAAAAATACCATAGTACTCTGTATGTATCTGTGTGTGAGACAGAGAATTTAGCTTGACAGTTTCTGAAAAGTGATCCATTTATATTTATTGGATTGAGGCTTGTTTCTACCATCTACTTAGTACTTTCTATTTTTCTATCCTTGTCTGTCCCTGTCACACTACACTCTCCACCGCCCTCCATCATCCTGCAATTCTTTTTTAAATTTATTGAAGGTTTTTTGCATGTTTATTAGGGCCTTTTTCCCCCCCATTTTTTTCTCTTCATCTATTTTTGGAAGATATACACTATTTCTGTTTTCTTACGGTTCCCTTGAAATTTTATCATGCCTACTTAAGGAAAGTCCCAAGTTAATATCTGAACACCCTTTCGTACAGTACAAGGAGTTTGGAACAGTTTAACTCCAATCAGCTCCTTTCCTGATTTAAAATGGTTCCAGACTAACACTTTTTAAAATGCCAATGTTTCTGTGTAACTTAGTTTGCCAGGCTCACAAATCCACTTTGGAAATGCCATGTAACCTACGCTTATCATCCAAGAGTTATTCTCTGCAGTAGGACGCATGCATCAGGGAGGGACTCCATTAGCAAAATGTGGCCATCAGAAGCTCCTGATAATTGCTCTTCGGAGGTTTTTACTCTCTGAAGAAGCAGAAGCTTCTAGTGCTACTCTGAGCAGATTCATTCTGTGCTAAGTTTTCCTTGAGAAACATCTCTGACAAAATGAACTTTCATATTGAAGTAATATCTTATGAAAGCTAAAGTGAACATCATTATTTCAAAGGAAAAGAAAAATCGAACATGTCCCTACTTATTCATCTGGTAGCAATTTAAGAAATAACATATTCAACATTAATTTTTAATTGATGACATTTATTTCTCTGGAGAGTCAGCTTCTGCTATGTGATAAAATGTATGTTATTCTTTCATATACATATATTCTTTCATATATATATACACACACACACACATACATACCACAGAAAAATCATTTAGCTAATTTATTCTAATAACCCCTATCAAAGGGAACCTCTGTAATATAGATCGTCTGGATAGGATAATGAAGCTTCAAAAATACATTAGAGTAAATTATTCAATATTTTCACATATGTTCTTTGTATCTTAGAACTTTCTTATTTGTATACATTCCTTTACTGTTAACTTTCAATCTTTTTAACCTGGTTATTTCCTTTTTCTTTTTTTTTTTCCTGAATAAGAAAAATTTAGTCTCTGAAAACAGAAGAGAAAATTTTGAGTATGTCACCCTTAACTTGGACATGCAAAGAAAATGAGATGGAAAAAATAAAAATTTTAAATGTTTCTTTATTCCCAACTATGATTCAGAACCACTGAAATTTATGGGCAAGTGTTTCATGTAATTTTAGGACTATCTGACACTATCTGAAATTTCTTGGAGCTAGCATGTTGCAGTATTATTTTATGCCCTACTCAAATTTTAGTATGTATATTGAATTGTGTTTCATTTCTGTTTATATTGACGTTTCAAAGGAGGTACTGAGAAGGATGAAATGTGGCTTTTAACAGATGAAACAGTTTTATAGTAGATAACACAACTTTATCATTGTCGTGGAATTTTTTCTAAACTTAGCATGTTTAAAGGATATGTAATAATATCTTCAGGGAAAAATTGGTTTCAGAGTTATAATTTATGAAAGGTAGAAAAAGGGGTAAGGTGAGACACTGGTATTTTAGGTAATTCCAGGTCAATGAATTCTATTTGAATAAATGGCAGAATTCCCTTTGGAAAAGTTGCATAATGTATATAATATACAAATAATTCATAAACCATTCAAATCACTTAATTACTTTAGGCTTAGTATTCATAATTTTAAATTAGTGTATATTATAGCAAAAGAACTGTTTTGTTTTAGTATTTGTTGCATTGTCTTTAAGGGAGAAAACCATTTTTAATAGTGAAAAGTGAAATCACAAGTGAAAAATTTCTGAGGTATCTTGCTGCCCTGTGATTTGTGTGGTGCAAGGATATAATGGAAGTATACATATGGAGATAGACAGATATATAAGGTTATATAAGGATGAGTATATAATGATATAAATAAAATATCTTTATACATAATAATATATCTTTATATGTATTTGTTTTATATACATACACATTTACATATATAATTCATTTTCTGGTATATTCTTTTTGCTGTTGGCAGTGGTTCTTTTAACTGCTAATTTTTCTTTTTTATATGCAAGAATATCATTTTATTGATTTTTTTAGATGTGTTCCTAAAGGGTATGAATTAATTTTTAAATAATTTTTACTGTTACACAAGTCTTACTTTATATCTTCCCAGGGTTCTTGCAGTGGGTGTATGAGGACAAGGGGAGGGTCATATAATGGGCAGTATACGCTTACAGTGGATTTTTGAAAATCCTTCAGTAGTCAGCTGCCTTTGAGTTCAAGATTTATTTTATGTGATATTGAACTCTAAAGGTATATATTAAAGTGATGTGTGTGTGCATGTATATACACATTTATACATACATATATATATGTGGTGGGTAATATCAATACAGTACATTCTTTAAACAGCAGAGGCATAATCCTCGTTTTCCTGAGTGGTATGTTTGAATATATAACTGTATTTGAATACATATTGTATATAATACCAAATTTTTAACTGAAATGGACAGCTTGGAGGGACTGGTTATGGCTGTCACCATTTTGGATATTACAATTTTTGGAAATGAAGAACAAAGTTGGAGGACTTGGACTACCTGATTCCAAAACATACTATGTAAAGCTACAGTAATCAAGATAGTGTGGTATTAGTATAAGGATAGACATACAGATCAGTGGAACAGAATAGAGAGCCCTGAAGTAGATCAGCACAAAAATGGTCAATTGATTTTTGAAAGTCGTGCCAAGGTAATTCAGTAGGGAGAAGATTTTAACAGATGGTGCTAGATGCAACTGCATATCCATGTGCAAAGTAATATCTTGACCTTTGCCTTGCATCATCTGTAAAAATTATCTAAAAATGGGTCATGTTTAAAGGTAAAGGCTAATGTGATAAAACTTCAAGAATAAACATATGGAACATTTTTTATGACCTTGGTTTAAGCAAAGATTTCTTAGGTTTCAAAAAGCATGAAATAAAAGGACAAATATGGGTAAATTGACTTCATCAAAATAAAAGACTCTATGAGTCGGGGTACAGCTCAGTGATAGAATGCATGCTTAGCATGCACAAGATTCTGGGATCAATCTCCAGTTTAAACAAATTAAAAATAAAAGACCCTATTGAGAAAATGGAAAGTCAAGTCACTGACAGGGAGAAAATGTTTGCAAAACCTGTGTTTGATAATAGACTTGTATTGAAAACATTTAAAGACTCATATCTCAATTGTGAGAAAAACAGACCAGTTCAAAATGGGGAAAAGATTGAATAGTTGTGTCACCTACAAAGCTGTATAAATTCCAGTGGTGCTTAACATTATTAGTCATAAAGGAAATGCATTTTAAAACTACAGCGAGATATAACACAGAGAGACTAGAATGGTTAAATTAAAAAAAATATACTAAGGGTTGGGTAGGATTTGGAGTAGTTGGAGCTGTCATACATTACTATTGAGAAAGTAACATTTTGAATATCCACTTTGAATAATAGTTTGGCAATTTATTTTACTATAAACATACACTTACCGTATGACTAGGTGTTGAGGGTTGAACTGTGCTCCCCCAAAAGGTATGTTTAAGTCCTAACCCTAACCTCAGAATGTAAGCTTATCTAGAATTAGGGTCATTGTGCTTAATATAAGGTCTTACTGAAGTAGGGAGTTCTTAATCCACTGACTTGTGTTCTTCCAAGAAGAGGAGAGAGACAGAGGAAACAGAGGAGAGAGACTCACATGTAAATACAGAGACATGAAGGGAGAATGCCATATGATGATGGAAGCAGAGGTTGGAGTTATGCAGCTGTAAACCAAGGACTGCCAAGGATTACTGGCACTGACAGAAGCCAAGAAAAAGACACCGGCAGGTTCTTTGCTGAGCTTCAAGAGAGTATCGCCCTACCGACACCTTGATTTCACAAAGAGAATACACTTCTGTTGTTTTAAGCCACCCAGTTTGTGATACTTTGTTGAGGCATCTTTGGAAAATGAATACACCCACTGATACCACTTATAGGGATTTTCTTAAGAGAAATGAAAACATGTTTTTACAGAGATGTACTTGCATATTTATAGCAGTTGTAGTCCTAATAGCCAAAAACTGAAAACAATCTAATGTCTACGAACTGGGTGACGAATAGAAATTGTGATATATCTGTATGGAAAAATGAACTACTGCCACACAACAGGACGTGAATGAGTACAAAGGGATTACGCTAAATGAATGAACCCTGTCACAAAACTATGCATACTCTACTATTGATAGTGACATTCTAGAAAAGGCCAACCTATAGTAACAGAAAGCAGATCAGTGGTTCCCAGGGCATAGGGGTTGGAAGAAGAGATTAACTGGCAGAGGACCGTGAGGAAACTTGAGGTAGTGAAAATGCTCGATGTTACAATTGTGGCAATGTTACAGGTCTTTATATATATTTGTCATGATTTATTGATTTATTCACTTCAAAATGGTGAATTTTACTGTAAATAAGCTGTAACTCAACAGAGCTGATTATAACGTTTTAAAGGGAATGTAACAAATGGTTATATTGAATATATAATGAGTATACTTTTAGGTTGAATGAAAAAACATCTAAGATTGTACAAACAGTACTTTTTGCCACTGTAAATTTTCTGATAATAGTGTGCTGTATCTCAGTAACTTAGAAGTGAAGGTAATGTACTCTAGGAAAGGATTCTGGTGATGATGAAGACACTGATGTCAAGGAGTTGAATAAAATTTTACTGAAATATGAGAATAAAGAAAAGCATTATTTATGAGTTAATTTATTATTTTATTGGGTGATTTCAAGTATCTGTAACTAAACTACTAAATATTTTAAATGGTCGTTTAATAGTTTCCTTGACATTCCTAAAAACTGATATATTTAAATAGGAAGAAAAGTCTTTTCTTTTTTTCACTGGGAAAATAATGGATTGCCTTATATTCAGGTATGCGTAGAGCCTTCTGTTACACACAGTTAAGCAGGGTTGGTACATCCTCCTTCAGTCTTCCATGGGACATTGAACTATCTCTAGTTCTGCGCATGCTATGCTGTATTGCATTTAACCATTGTGTACATTTAGATTATGTGGCATTTTACTTACCTTTTTTTTTTTATCCCTGCCACGGTCTGTAGTGCCTGATTTCTGGTGTACATAAAATAAAAAATTGGACGGGACAAAATTATTTTTATAAAGAATCAATCTTGTGCCATAATGCCTTTCATCATGCTTGACATTTATTCAACAAGCATTTAGTAAGTGTTCTGTGGAAAGCATTATAGTAGCAGTTTTGGGATGTATGAAAATGCTGTAACACCTAAACGTTTAAGGTTAGAATAAATTGTAATCTCTGTTTAGTGTAAAGTATAATTTAAAGGACGAGGGTGGTACTTACTAGAGCTTTCAGGTGGATCACAGGTTAAAATACTGGAAAAACTGTTAAACCTGATGACAAAGGAAATCACTTTTCAGCAGCTATAAAATTTTAAATAATCGTAGTTTAGATGTCATTTAACAAAACAGTTCCTGGGATTTTTATAAAATTATTCTCCTTAGTGTCATATTGTTAGGTTGATCAAAAGAGTTGGACTGTGCAGTGTATGAAATAGTCTTTTACCTTAGAAGAATAGAAGACTTGAATTTTCCAAAGTGGGATCTTAGAAATTCCTTCTTATGCTTCAGCACATTTCCTTGTCTCTAAAGAAGTACAATGAAGAGTAATGCTTCAGAGATTCACTGGCATTTTCTTTTCCTATTTAAAGTAGATTTTAGAGTGTTAAATAGCACTTGAGACAAAGCTCTTTACCTCTCCTCACAGGGGTATTGAACAGTAATAGAAGCTTAGTATGAAATATCTTTTTTATAGATGATCAGTGTAGCTCAATACTAATTGTTCAAATGGTTGTCAGGGTTTTTCTGAGTGCTGTGAAACATAAGAATTCTTAATACTGCAAATTGTGATACGGTTTTGTCAAACAGAATTATATTCATGTCATGGCTGGTAATTTCACTCAGTGAGTTGAATGACAACTAATACTTGGACAGCAGGCAGTGTGGTCTAGAAGAGCACTGGAGTGTGAGGTAGAAGGCCTCATCTCCACCATCACAAGGTGGAGGGTCACCTGGGCAGACATCAGCACTATTGACTTAGTGCTGTAATAGTGCCTATCCTTTAGGCAATAGAAAGCAATTGGGAAGGAGAAAATGTTTGTGAAACCTTCTGCTATATCTGTCAAAACTAAGAAATTAATATTGGTAAATTGCTGCTAACTAAACTATAGATTTACTCAGATTTTATTTTTATTTTTTTCACTAATATCCTTTTGTTGGTTTCAGAATACCACATTCCATTAAATTGTCATGGCTCTTTGATCTAACACATCAATTTTCAAGCATTTTTAAAGTTTTCCATATGTTTGAAAATTAACGTTTGCCTGTCTTAAGAAACAGAATATGTACTGAACATCACTCAGTCTTGTCTTGTTAACTCAAGGCTATTATTGTGGAACATGTTACTGTTCATTGTCTTCAGGGGTTGTTTATACGTATCATGTTACCTGCCTTGACCTCAAGTTATCTGCCTTGACCTCAAGCTGCAGTGTTCTAATTGGCCCTTCAGTGTAACGTAACCAAAAAGCCAAAAAACAATGTGTATTGGGTAAGTTCGAAAAGAGGGAGAAGTCACTTTTAGCATTAGGGAGGGCTTTCTATTTATCAATGAATTCAGATAAAGAATATTGAAAGAGGCAGGAGCTTTCAGGGAGATGAGAGAAATGGCGTGATCAAAGATATGAGGAATTTTTCCAAGGATTCCAGAGGATTCCAGGCCTTCCCAATATGGTTAGTTTGCTACTTTCATTCTTGAAAGGGCAGGTATGGGGCCTGGAAGCTTAAAATTCAAGTCTGTACAACTGGAATGATAAGTGAAAATACTGTTTTTAAAAATAGCTTTTTTTTATTATAAAAGTATAATTATTGAGAATATTTGGTAAGACAAAAGCAAAAATACACATAATAAAAATTAACTATGATTTCAGTGTTAATATTTTTATCCATTCTCTTTAAAATATGATATTCAATAATGAACATATTTTTTAAACATTTTGATTTTGACTACTAGTAATACAATTTTTGACCTTTTTTTACATTAGTCTATCATGAGCATTCCTCCATGTCAGTAAATAATCTTCCGAATCTTGATTTATAGTGGCTATATCATAGTTCATTGAAAACCGTAAGTCACTTAACTATTACCATTTTGTTGGGCATTTGAGTCTCACTGTTATTTTGTCTTAAGCGTCCTTGTACAGAAATCTTTATCCACATCTCTGTTTATTCTCTTAGGACAGCTTCTTGGAAATGGGATTCCTTGTCAAATAGCTCTTGACACATGTGGCTAAAGAACCTTTAAAAAAAGTTATACTCCTTTCTCCTCCCGTCGGTAATATGTGAGATGACTGTCCCTCCCACACTTTTGCTATCAAGTGCTACAATTTTTGGTCTTCCGAAGGGCCAGGTTTTATTTTGAAGATTATTTTGACCTTGTTGAGTTTGAGATGACAGTTGGACGGACAAGTATTATGTTCAGTAAGTAGTGCTTGAAGCAGCAGAGTGATAAATACAAAATACACAATGCTACAACTAAAGATTTAGAAACCATCTATACATAGTTTATGTGAAACAGGGTATCTCTAAGCGATAATCGTCTATAGTGTGTGTAATGATTTCTGTGGTATATATTGCAAAAAGTAGGGTGCTAGAGACTGGAACTTGAGAGCAAACCCAGATAATAAGAGGTAGAAGTAGAAAAAAAGAATCTTTCAAGGTGACAGAGAATTTGGGTTTACATTAATAGAAGGTTGTTTTCTGTATGCCCTTATCCTAAGGTGTATTCAGTTTTACCTTACTTTGTAAGCATCTCCTTTTGTAATTCCAAATTTCTACCCTGGTTTCAGTATTCCAATGTTATGCCAATAAAACTGCTTTATGTCACATAGATTAATGTATTCTTGATCTTCTTAGTGAACCTTTTGCTGTTTTATATTCTTAGATGATATTACTAAAGTCCCTGAATAGTAGTTACAGATCTGTTTTAAAAGTATTTTATAGCACAGTGGTCATATAATATCTAGTAATGTTACTGGTTAATGTTCTAGACTTAATAATTACTACAATTAATAATGTATTTTCCCACTATGTGGAATTTTCTTGATGTTAGAATGTAAAGTGAAAGAAGTTACTAATTTTAAATAGATTTAAAATCAGATTTTATCCATCTCTAATAGCTCTACCCAGTATTTATAATTTTAAGTCTGCTTCTGCTTTATAATCAGAGAAGGAGGGAAATGGCAAGAAAGCAGAGAACAGGAAAAGAAAGGATCTTAAACTGTCATGAACAATTTACTTCTTAGAGACAAAAGTATAGGCAAAATTATTTGTTTATTATATGAGTATATTTGTGAGACATTTTCTCACTTGACCATTTTTTTTTTTAGTTGTTATATTCTGCTGGTTATCATTGTAGCTTGGAGGTGGTGGTAAGTTGTGCAGGGAGGCTAGCATGCCCCTGGCTGAGCCCAGCAAAGAGGCATCACCTTCATAAATCCAGTATAATCCAAAAATGATCATGAGTTTTGGCAAAAAGTTATCATAGCCTGTTAACATCTGTCTGCACAATAGGAGTAACAATTACAGAGCCTAGGTAATTATGTCTTATCTGAAGACTGGAATATTTTCTTATGTTTCCATTCTGCTATTTCCCATTCTTCCTGTGTATCAGGTCTTTTTTCCCCTCTCCCCCCTAAGTCGTTTTGAATCTTGGCTGTACTTTATATCACCTGATGAGCTTTTAAACCTTTCTAAGCTCAGACCACACCCTACAATCCACGCTGATTAAATCAATCTCCCAGAGCCAGGGCCTAGGAATCAGTAATTTTTAAATCTCCACGGGTGATTCTGCTTGGCAGCCACGGTTGCGACCCATGGTTTTAGATATGTAGTACCATCAGTGAACCTCGTAGTTCTTAAGGGGGTTGCTTATTAAAATCACCTGGGAGATTTTCTCTACACTATTTCTTCCCTCCCTCTCTGCTTATTGAGCGAACCAGTGTTAACCGATGGGAATTTAGTCCATTCCTTAGATGTATTAGGACAGTGCAAACTCAAAGGATCAGTTTGTTAAGTATAATTTTTCCTGTACTTCTTTTGGGAAATGTCCTGCTTATGTAAGTGACTTTGCATTTATCCAGTATTATTTCATGTTAATAATTTTGTGGGTTTTGTTCAATATTGGTAAATCGCTAGAGATCATATCTATTCTGTTCATCAGTCTATTTTCAGTACCTAGCAGTGCCCTGCATATAGTGGATACTCAGTGAATGTTTCAACAGTGAGTCATTAACACTGAGTTTTGGGAGTACCTCACTTAGGATTTTATATCTATATGTACTACCTATATTATGAAGCTCTATAATTACATTATTCATTGAGGAAAAAGATCTTCCATAAAACAGAATATAAGCAAGAAATAGATTTATTGGATTTTGAAAGTTTTGCAGGTCAGGGATTCAGTATGGACATTATTATTTTGAACAAAGATGCAAGATGCAGCATACAACACAAACAATTCATACTTCGCCCTCAAGTTAAACTTTAAAACAAAACAAAACAAAACAAAACGTGAAAAAATGAATAGACAGATAGGCACTTTTAGAGTCTGTGCTTAATTTAAGCTTCATGATAAACTGAGCTAAAGCTTGGCATATTTATCAGCTTGTTAGTCGTATTTTACCCAGTCGTAGTCTGTCTTTAAAGTAGAAGGTGGTAAATTAAAATGAAATGATCCTGTCAAATATGATTGGCTTGTGATACAGATTTACAGTATATTGGCAAAATGGCTTATGTTTTGGATGAGCCCTACCCTTTACAATGAGCAAAGACTGGGAGGAAGGAAGTTACCTTAAGAAAGGACAAGTCATTCTAGCCAAGATACTGAAAAGCTCTTATTAAGTCTGTGTTATTCCAGTATTAGGGAATCTCTAGTGCCGGAGTGTTAGGATTGAAGATGACAAAGCGTATCATACAAAGTCACTCTGCCTATTCAAAATCCTTTATGGTTTCGATTTTCTCCTGTGGTCTTTGCTTTAACCACATAAAACTCACTGGGGTTTTATTCCCCCCTTTATTTTTTAAATTAAGAACAGAGTTTTAAAAAAAAATCCTTTTTGGTGCATAGTGAACAATTCAGGATAGAATAGAAAAGAGTATACAGTGAAAAGTAGGTTTCCTTTTTACTCCAGAGCACCAGATTCTTCTCAGAGGAAACCAGTATTAGCATGTTCTTGTGTATCTTTCCAGAAAGAGTCAGTTTATATTGCCAGCATACACATGCAAGCAGCTTTTTGTGATTTGTACTTATAATAGAAGCATTCATATCCACTGCTCTGTACCTTCCTTCTTCTTTTTCTCCCCTCACCCTCCCCAGTTTAATGTATGTCTTGGAGATCTTTCCAAATGTCTTTCTTGTTTTCCTCACTGAGCTGGTATGTTCCCCGTATCCTTACTAGATGAAGTCGTCCTTAGTCTCTATCATCCTTTTCAAGCTCAGCTTTCCCCCATATCTCTTCATATAATTAGTCTCTCTTCTGCTTTGTTCCCATTTACTTTTTTTGCCCGTCTACTGCATACCTGTCACAGGTCTGCCACGTATTGTCATGACTTCTATGCCGTTCTCGCATCCCAGGTGTCGTCTGCTTGTCTCACTCTGTGCTCTTTCCATAATCTGGCTCATCCCACCTACAGGACTTTAACCACCTGTGTACCAAGGTCTCACGAGTTTATTTCAACAGCCCAGGCCCCAATTCTGAGTTGTAGATACATGTATCTTTTCTTATTTCTCCTGTATCTCAAAGGCATCTTAATCCTGGTATGTCCAAAACCGTCTCTTTTTTCAGTGTCTCTGTTTGTAAGAGGCATCTGTATCCATCTAAGTTGTGCAATCCAGAAAACTATAACTTCTTCTTGATATCTCGCTCTCCCTCATCTCCTGTGTTGTAAAAACATAAGTTTGGTTGATTTCTACCTCCTAAATCTCTCAAATCCATCCTCTTCTAGTTACCTCTAATACCATCTTCACCCAGTCTGCCATCACCTTCACCTGAATTATCACAGCGGTCCACCCACATAGCCCCTCTTGTCCTCTTTCAGACCAGTTTCCACACAGCAATATGAGGAAGGTTTTCAAAATGTAAATATTAGTATGATACCCTCCCTTAAAATACTTTGATGTCTTTCTGTTGCTGTTATGATTAAGATAAAGATCTTTAATAAAGCCTGACAACTTGGGTAGTAAATTCCCTTTTCAGTTCATCTCTTACTGAATTCCCCCTTGTTCTCTTTTCTTCTGCCACTAGACTTACTTCCAGCCTCTGCCATTCACCTTGCTCCTTACTACCTCGGCATTTCCATATACTGTCCAGTCTTCCCCAGCTCTTCTCTTTTACCTTCTCCTAGTTAACTCCCACTATTTCAAATATCATCTCAAACATTGGTTACTCTGTGAATCTTCCCTGATCTTCCTAACTAGGTCACATCCTCCTGGCAGGCAGCAAAGTATACCTCTCCTTTGTATCCCATTTTCTGTTTTGCCGTGTGTGTGTGTGTGTGTGTGTGTGTGTGTGTGTGTGTGTGTGTGTGCGCGTGCGCTTTTATTTGATTAATCGCTATATCCCTAGCTAGGCAGCAGTCTCCCTGAAGGCAGTGGCCTTCATGTCTTTAGTTGCCTGCGCAGGTGCTCAGCACAAAATTACTGTCAGATATTTAATAAATAAATGAGTGAACTTGTTTCTGTTTTTTCTATTGAATCAGGTTTGGAGAGTGCAAAATACTACACTTTGCAAAAGTTCAAATACATATTTAAGATTCAGACTGAATTCATGTACTCAACAAGGCACGGTATGGCTTACTAAGTGATGCCATTCTTTACCAGACTTCACAGGTCTTATATTTACCAGAAAAAGGTCACTCTCCGGCGGGGGGAATGGGAAGATAATTGTGAACTGCTGGCAGATTGCTAGGTCTCTCTTTTAGTTAGTGGAATTATTTCCCTGTATTGTTTCCGAAACCATTTCCCTCTACTGTTGTCTTATATCTCCTCCCTAATAAATCGTGAACTCCTAGTTGCTTTCAGCGTAGAGAAATACGACTTTCCAAAGCACTCAGGAATAGCTCCTGTTCACTTATGAAATAGTTGTTTGAAGTTTGGAAAGAAATATAAAGGTATGGTTAAGATTGTATTCTCCCTAGACAGATAGGCTGTGTCTGCCGACATACTTGCCATGAGGCTTTAGGGGAAGCTACTTATTAACTGCTGTGAGCCTTGGTTTTCTCATCTGGGAAGCTGAGATAGAGTATCTGTCTCATAGTATTACGGTGAGGATTGAATGAGATGTACAGCATTTAACATAGTGACTCCTGGCAACATACAAGTGCTCAATCCATGCACATGGTTGCTGTTGTTGGTGGAGCTGCTATTCCTGTTGGGACACATTTTCTCAATACAAAGTTTGCCTAGTTTAGTTCACACATGTCCATTTAGCATTTGACTACTTAATGTAATTAAATTTGTTTTACATGGCAGGGATATCCTAAAGCCCTCACCACCATTGATAACCTCATTAAGATGAACAACTCACCGATAAATGAGATTACTTTCTCCCCTACCCAACTTCCCTCGGGGAAAGTAGAACTCCAGGCTTCAGCTCAGAGACAGTAGAGGGGAGCAGGAGGGAAAAGGGTGATGGGTGTTTGCGGGAGCAGTTTGATGGGGGGAATATGTAGGCTTGACGTGTCCATTAGTAAAGGAAAACTCAGGGATCTTCACATACCACGTACCACATTTAAAGTTATGTGGGAAATGGTTTAAGTTGATTTGTGAGCCAGCTTTGAAACCACCATTTATATTACTGTGGTTAAAACCTAATCCAAGTTTCAGATTACCTGATTTTAAAACAAATTTTTGGAATGCATCCCCTTTGTAAGTTTTAAACTGTTTTTATAAACCAACACTTAAAACAGTTACTACTTCTTGCTTTAATATAAAAAAATTTACTGGTTCTAAACTTTATTTGTATTTTTTAAATTAATAAACTTTATTTTTAGAACAGTTCTAAATTCATAGCAAAACTGAGCAGAAAGTATAGAAAGTTCCCATATACCTATTGTCCTCACATGTGCAACTTCCTCACT
Source organism: Camelus dromedarius (assembly GCF_036321535.1). Classification (NCBI taxonomy): domain Eukaryota; kingdom Metazoa; phylum Chordata; class Mammalia; order Artiodactyla; family Camelidae; genus Camelus; species Camelus dromedarius. Next base: position 53,527,065 of record NC_087439.1, read on the forward strand.
ACTGACATCTCATACCACACTGGTACCTTTGTTACTGTTGATGAACCTACATTTGACGTGTTATTGCTCAGTGTCCACAGTTTACATTAGGGTTCAGTTCACTCTTGGGTGTTTTACATTCTGTGGGTTTAGATGAATGTAAATGTACCATACAGAATAGTTATGTCCTGAAGATCCTGCGTTTGGCCTGTTCATCCCAGCCTCCCCATTAAACCCTAGCAACCACTTACTTTTTACTATCCTTATGTTCTGACTTTTCTAGAATGTCGTATAGTTGGAATCATACAGTATGTAACCTTTCAGATTGGCTTCTTCTTCCTAGCAATATGCATTTAAATTTCCTCCATGTCTTTTCATGGCTTGCTAGCCCATTTCTTTTGAGTGCTGAATAATGTTCCACCATCTGGATATACCAGTTTATTTACCCATTTAACTACTAGAAGGACATCTTGGTTGCTTCAAAGTTTTGGTCATTATGAATAAAGCTGCTGTAAACATCCGTGTATAGGTTTTTGCATAGATATAAGTTTTCAGTTTATTAAATATCAAGTCACACAGTTGCTGGAGTATATGGTAAGAGTATGTTTAGTTTTATAAGAAACTGTCAAACTGTCTTCCAAAGTGGCTGTACCATTTTGCATTCCCACCAGTCGTGAATGAGAGTCTGTTGCTCCACATACTTGTCAGTGTTTGTTTTGAATATTGGCTATTCATGTAGGTATATAGTAGTATCTGGCTATTGTTTTAAGTTGAACTTCCTTGATGACATGTCTTAGTCCGTTTGGACTGCTGTAACAGTCTTCTCACTGTCCTTCCGTAAAAGAAGGGGCAGCAGAACTCAGGGATTCTTTTATAAGGGCACTAATTGAAGGCTACATTCTTGTAACCTAATCACCTCCTAGAGTGCCCCCTCCCCCTCCACACACATATAGATCACTTTGGGAGTTGGGATTTCAATATGAATTGGGGGGGCACACATTTAGTTTATACCAACATAGGATGTTGAACAACTTTTCGTATGCTTATTTGCCATCCGTGTATCTTTTTAAAAAATTTTTTTAACTTTTTTATTTTATTGAAGTATAGTTGATTTACAATGTTGGATTAGTTTCTGGTGTACAGCATAATGATTCAAGTGTGTGTGTGTGTGTGTGTATTCTTTTTCATTACAGATCACTACAAACTATTGCATATAGATCCCTGTGCTATACAGTAGGACCTTGTTGTTTATCCTGTACACAGTAGTTTGTATCTGTCAATCCCAAACTCCCAGTTTATTACTGTCTCCCCGCTTCCCCCCAGTAATCATAACTTCCTGTTTTGTAAATAAGTTTCATTTGTATCATTTTTTAAAAATTCCACATGTAAGTGAAATCATGTAATATTTGTCATTGTCTGACTTACTTCACTTGGTATGATAATCTATAGGTCCACTTATGTTGCTGCAAATGGCATTATTCATTCCTTTTAATGGCTGAATAATATTCCACTGTGTGTGTGTGTGTGTGTGTGTGTGTGTGTGTGTGTGTGTGTGTGCGCGCGCGCACACACACACACACATCACATTTTCTTTATCCATTCATTTATCGGTGGAAATTTAGATTGCTTCCATGTCTTGGCTATTGTAAATAGTGCTGCTATGAACATTGGGGTGTGTGGGTCTTTTTGAATTATAGTTTTCTTCAGATATATGCCCAGGAATGGGATTAATGTGGTAACTCTGTTTTTAGTTTAAGGAACCTCCGTGCTCTTCTCCATAGTGGCTACAGCAATTTACATTCCCACCAACAGTGTAGGAGGGTTTCTTTTTCTCCACACCCTCTCCAGAATTTATTACTTGTAGATTTTTTGATGGTGGCCATTCTGACCAGTGTGAGGTGGTACCCCATTGTGGTTGATTTGCATTTCTCTGGTAATTAGCGATGTTGAGCATCTTTTCATGTGCCTGTTTGCCATCTGTATGTCTTTGAAGAAATGTGTGTTTAGATCTTCTGCCTATTTTTTGATTTTTTTTTTTGATAATTGAGTTGTGTGAGCTGCTTGTATATTTTAGAAATTAATCCCTTGTCAGTCGTGTCATTTGCAAACATTTTCTCCCATTCTGGAGGTTTTTTTCATTTTGCTTATGGTTTCCTTTGCTGGGCAAAAGCTTTTAAGTTTAATTAGGTCCCATTTGTTTATTTTTGTTTTTATTTCCATTACTCCAAACCGGATCCAAAAAAAATATTGCTGTGATTTATGTCAGTTTTTTCCTCTAGTTTTTGTGTATGGTATTGATTCTTTTACATGTAGTTGTCCAGTTTTCCCAGCACTACTTATTGAAGACACTGTCCTTTCTCCGTCATACATTCTTGTCTCCTTTATCATAGATAAATTGACCATAAGTGCGTGGCTTTATTTCTGGACTTTCTGTCCTCTTCCATTGATCTATGTTTCTGTTTTTGTGCCAGTACCATGCTGTTTTGACTACTGTAGCTTTGTAGTATAGTCTAAAGCCAGGGAGCCTGATTCCTCCAGCTCCCTTCTTTCTCAAGATTGTTTTGGCTATTTGGGGTCTTTCCTGTTTCCATACAAATTTAACAATTTTTTGTCCTAGTTCTGTGAAAAATGCCATTGGTAGTTTGATAGGGATTACACTGAAATCTGTAGACTGTCTTGGGTAGTATGATCATTTTAACAATATTGATTCTTCTAATCCAGAAACATGGTATATCTTTCCGTCTGTTTTTGTCATCTTCAGTTTCTTTTATCAGTGTCTTAATAGTTTTTGGAGTACAGGTCTTTTGCCTCCTTAGGTAGGTTTATTCCTAGGTATTTTATTCTTCTTGATGCGATGGTGAATGGGATTGCTTCCTTAATTTTTCTTTATGATATTTCATTGTTAGTGTATTAATTTTGTATCCTGCAACCTTACCGAATTCACTGATGAGCTCTAGTAGTTTTCTGGTAGCATCTTTAGGTTTTCTATGTATAGTATCATGTCATCTGCAGACAGTGACAGTTTTATTACTTCTTTTCCATTTTGGATTCCTTTTATTTATTTTTCTTCTGATTACTGTGGCTAGGACTTCCAAAACTGTGTTCAATAAAAGTGGCAAGAGAGGACATCTTTGTCTTGTTCCTGATCTTAGAGGGAATGCTTTCAGGTTTTCACCATTGAGTATGATATTAGCTGTGGCCTTTATTATGTTGAGGTATGCTCCATCTGTGTCCATTTCCTGGACTTTTTTTTTTTTTATCATAAATGGATGTTGCATTTTATCAAAAGCTTTTTCTGCATCTATTGAGATGATCATATGGTTTTTCTTCTTTAATTTGTTATTGTGGTGTATAGCACTGACTGTGGATATTGAAAAATTCTTGCATCCCTGGGATAAATCCCACTTGATCATGGTTTATGATCCTTTTAATGTACTGTTGGAGTTGGTTTGCTAGTGTTAACTCTTCTCTAAATAGTCGGTAATATTCCCCTGTAAAGCCATCTGGTCCTGGACTTTGGTTTATTGAGAAGTTTTAAATTACTGATTAGTTTTCAGTATTGTTCATTTGCCTGTTCATAGTTTCTATTTCTTCCTGGTTCAGTCTTGGCAAATTGTACCTTTCTGAGAAATTGTCTTTTTCTGTAGATTGTCCATTTTATTAATGCATAGTTGTTTGTAATAGTCTCTTATGGTTCTTTGTATTTCTTTGGTATTGGTTTCACTTCTCCTTGTTTGTTTCCGATTTTACTGATTGGGGTCCTCTCCCTTTTTTTCTTGATGAATCTGGCTAAAGGTTTATCAGTTTTGTGTATCTTTTCAAAGACCCAGCTTTTAGTTTCATTTATCTTTTCTTTTAGTGTCTGTTTCATTTACTTCTGGTCTAATCTTTATGATTTGTTTCCTTCTACTAACTTTGGGTTTTGTTTATTCTTTTTTTCTCTAGTTTCTTTAGATGTAGGGTTATGTTGTTTATTTGAGATTTTTGTTTGTTTCCTGATATGCTTGTATCACTGTAAACTTCCCTCTTAGAACTTTTGCTGCATCACATAGGTTTTGGATCATCGTTTTTGTTTTCATTTGTCACCAGGTATTTTTTCAATTTCCTCTTTGATTTCTTCAATGATCCATTGGTTGTTTAATAGCATATTGTTTAGCCTCCCCCGTGTTTGTGTTTTTTGCAGTTTTTTCCTTGTAGTTGATTTCTAGTCTCATAGACTTGTGATCAGAAAAGATGCTTGATATCGTTTCATTTGTCTTAAGTTTACTGAGGCTTGCTTTGTGGCCCAGCCTGTGATCTAGCCTAGAGAATGTTCCAAGTTCACTAGAGAAGAATGTGTATTCTGCTGCTTTCAGATGGAATGCTGTGTAAGTATCAATTAAATTCACCTGGTCTACTGTGTCACTTAAGGTCTGTATTTCCTTATTGATTTTTCTGTCTGGATGATCTGTCCATTGATGTAAGTAGGGTGTTAAGGTCCTCCACAGTTAATGTGTTACTGTCAGTTTCTCCTTTTATGTCTCTTAATAATTGATTTGTATACTTGAGGTGCTCCTATGTTGGGTGCATATGTATTTACAATCATTGTATCTTATTGGATTGATCCCTTGATCATTATGTAGTATCCCTTGTCTCTTGTAACAGTCTTTATTTTAAAGTTTATTTTGTCTGATATAAGTATTGCTACTCTAGCTTTCTTTTGGTTTCCATTTGCATGAAATACCTTTCCCTCACTTTCAGTGTGTATGTTATCTTTAGATCTGAAGCGGGTCTCTCTAGACAGCATATATATGGGTCTTGTTTTTGTATCCATTCAGCCAGTCTATGTCTTTGGGTTGAAGAGTTTAATCTGATTACATTTAACATAATTATTGATACATATATTCTTACTGCCATTTTGTTAATTGTTTTGTATTTTTTCTTGTAGGTCTTTATTTCCCTTTCATCTTTTGTTCTCATGATTTGGTAACTGTCTTTATCATTATGTTTGGATTCCTCCTTTTTTGTGTTTTACATCTATGTTAGATTTCTGATTTGAGGTTACCATGAGGTTTTGGTATAAAAGTCTATGTATGTGCATGATTATTTTAAGTTGATGATCTCTTAATTTCAAATACATTTTTAAATACCCTGCATTTGTACTCTCCCCTCATGATTACTGGTTTTGATACCATATTTTACATCTAATTGTTTCATGTTTCCTTTAACTGCTTATTGTAGATACAGGTGATTTTACTACCTTTGTCTTTTAACTTCCCTATTAGTTTGTGTGTAGATGATTTGCTACCTTTACTGTATGTTTGCCTTTCCCAGTGAGCTTTTCCATTTTGTAATTTTCTTGTTTCTAGTTGTGATCTTTTCTTTTCTACCTAGAGAAGTTCCTTAGCGTTTGTTGTAAATCTGGTTTGGCAGTGCTGAATTCTTTTAGCTTTTGCTTATCTGTAAAGCTTTTGATTTCTCTGCCAAATCTGATCCAGATCCTTGCTGGTTGTATTCTTCGTTGTAGTTTTTCCCCTTTCATCACTTTAAATATATTGTGCTACTTTCTTTCTGACCTTCAGAGTTTCTGCTGAAAAATTAGCTGATTTATGTCAACCAATAACCTTTGGGAGTCCCCTTGTATGTTACTTGTTGCTTTTCTCTTGTTGCTTTTAATATTTTCTCCTTACCTCTGATTTTTGTCAGTTTGATTACTGTGTACCTCATTGTGCTCCTCTTTGGGTTAATCCCATGTGGAACACTGTGCTTCCTGGACTTGGGTGACTGTTTCCTTTCCCATGTTAGGGAAGTCTTCAGCTATTAACTCTTCAAATATTTTCTCAGACCCTTTCTCTCTTCTCCCTCTGCGGTCCCAGTAATGCAAATGTTAGTGTGCTTAATATTATTATCCCAGACGTCTCTTAAAACTTTCCTCATTTCTTGTCATTCTTTTTTCCTTTTTCTCTTCTGCGCAGTGATTTTCACTGCTCTGTCTTTAAGCTCTCTGATCTGTTCTTCTGCCTTATTTATTCTGCTCTTGATTCCTTCTAGTATATTTTTCATTTCAGTTATTGTAGTCTTCAACTCTATTTGGTGGTTCTTTATATTTTCTAACTCTTTGTTAAAAATTTCTAACTTCCTGCTCTGTGCATCTGTTCTTCTCCTGAGTTCTTGGGTCATCTTCATGCTTATTCCTCTGAACTCTTTCTCTGGTAGATTGTCTGTCTTCATGTAACTTAGTTCTTCTGAGGTTGTATCTTGTTCTCTTGTCTGGAACATACTCTTCTGCCACCTCATTTTGTCTAAAATTCTATTTGTGTTTTATGTATGTGGTGGGTTAGTTAATGTTTCTTGACTTGGGAGAAGTGAACCTCTATAGGGGACATCCTTTGTGTTCCAGCAGTGCACTCCCCTCTCTGGGTGCAAGGGCCAGGGGCCAGCTGGTCCCAGGGTAGGGATCTGACATGTGTTTGCAGATCTGGTTCTGCAGGCTATGGCATTGTAGGGGTTTTTTTGCTTCTAGTGTCTGCCCCCTGGTGGATGAGGTTGATCTAAAGGCTTGTTTAGGCTTCATTGTGAGAGAGACCAGTGCCTGCCTACTGGTGGGTAGAGCTGGGTCCTGGCCCTTGGTGGATAGGGTTGTGTCTAAGGGCGTGCCTAGAGGAGGCTGTTGGCTCAGGAAGTCTTTAGGCAGCCTATCTGCTGGGTGCGGCTGTGTTTCCACCCAGTTAGTTGTTTGGCCTTAGACCTCCCAGCAACTGTAGCCTATAGGCTATTGGGTGGAGCTGGGTCTTAGTGCTAAAGATCCAAGCAGGATGTCAGCCTCCAGGAGAGCTCATGCAGATGAACACTTCCTGAATGTTCACCACCAGCTTTTATGTCCCCAGGATGAGCCACAGTGGCTCCCCTACCTCCCCAGGAGACACTTTAAGACCAGCAGTCAGGTCTGGCCAAGGCCCCTGTGAAATCACTGCTTTGGCCCTTGGTCCTGGTGCTTGTGAGATTTTGCATACACTCTTTAACAGTGAAGTCTGTTTCCCGCAGTCCTGTTTAGCTCCTGCATTTAAACCCCACTGACCTTCAAAGCCAGATATACTGGGGTCTCCTCCTCTTGGTGCCAGAACCACAGGCTGGGGTGCCTGACATGGGGCTCAGAGCTCTCACTTCTGTTGGAGAACCTCTGCAATGTGATTGTTCTCCAGCTTTTGGGTCCCCTACCTTGGGGATATGGGTCCCGATTATATCGTGAGTGCACCTCACGTACCATTCTGCTGTGGTTCCCCCTTTATGTCTCCAGTTGTAGAAGATCTGTTTTGGTAGGTTCCAGTCTTTTATCATGGTTGTTCAGCAATCAGTTGTGGTTTTGTTGTATTTGTAAGAGGAGGTAGGTTCAAGGTCCTTCTACCCTGCCATCTTGACAAGATCTGTGTGTATCTTCTTTGGTGAGGCGTCTGTTCAGGTCTTTTGTCCATTTTTTAATTAGGTTGTTTTTGTTTTAATTGTTCTAAGTTCTAAGAGTTCTTTATATGTCTTGGATAACAGTCCTAATCAGATGTTTTTTTGCAAATATTTACTCCCAATCTGTGACATACCTTCTCATTCTCTTGATGCTGCCTTTTACAGAAAAGAAAATTTTAGTTTTAATGAAGTTCATCTTACCAGTTATTTCTTTCATGGATGGTGCCTTTGGTGTTACATCTAAAAAGTTAACACCATGGCCTGAGGTCAGTTAGGTTTTCTCTTATATTATCTTCTAGGAGTTTTATAGTTTTACATTTTATATTAGGTCTGTAGTCTATTCTGAGTTAGTGTTTGTGAAGGGTCTAAGGTCTGTTTCTAAATTTCATTTTTTTAACATGTGGATGTCCAGTTGTTACAGCACTATGTTTTGAAAAGACTATCTTTGCTTCATTGTATTGCCTTTGCTCCTTTGTCAAAGGTCACTTGACTTTATGTGGGTCTGTTTCTGTTCTGTCCTATTGATCTGTATGTCTGTTCTTTTGCCAGTACTGTACTGCACTGCCTTGATTAATGTTGTTGTATATTAAGTTTTGAAGTTGGATAGTGTCAGTCCTCTGACTTTGTTCTTCAATATTGAGTTGGTTATTCTGGGTCTTTGCCTTGCCATGTGAAGTTTATAATCAGTTTATTTCTACCCACAGAGTAATTTGCTGGGATTTTGATGGGTTTGCATTAAATCTATAGATCAAATTGAAAGCAGTACATCTTGACTATATTGTGATTTTTTTTACCCATGAACATAGAATATTCTCCATTTATTTAGTTCTTTGATTTGTATTTTTAATTGCTTTTGTTTTGTTTTGTTTTTGGGAGGGGGGAATCTGGTTTATTTATTATTTTTTTATTTGTTTATTTTAATGGCAGTACTGGGAATTGAACCCAGGACCTTGTGCATGCTAGGGACACACTCTACCAATGAGCTATACCCTCGTCTCCTTTAATTGATATTTTTAATTAATATATAGTGTCTTAAAATTTATTCATAATGGTAAGTTCTGTTGAAGTTACATCAACATGGCATCTTGGTTCAAGCTCTTTCAGTTTTATAGCCATAAAATTAAACCTATGCTTAAATAAGAACTTTGTATTAGGAAATTTTTTTTTCATTTTAGATGCATACTACACACACAGGTATATTTATTTTAACAATTTAATGGTTTCAAATGGGGTACTCACTGTTACACCAGTTTTCATAGTTATGTCAGGTGTTGAGTCATTGTATTATTTTCTCTTTGAATTTAGTTCACCTTATTTTAAGATTGTCATAGGGATAAAAACCATGTAGAATTTAGTATAAATCTTTGCATTTGGCTTCATACAGGCTTAAAAGGTGTGTTTGTAAAAGCATTATGTTAAAAAAAAAGGATATTTGTAAAATTGAATCTGTTATTAAATTAAGCATTTGAAAGTTCTTATGGGAGTCACTCCAGTTCTGTAAAAGTCTAGTGTTTATAACCCATGCAGTAACAATAATTGCTGAATTAATATTCAACCAGTGAGAAAATGGACTTTGCTAAGATATTAGTCCTCATGCTGCTAATGCTTAAAATAATGTCACTCATTTACAGTAACAGCAGCTAGTAACAGAAAATTCCTGTGTGTAAGTTTGTCACTCAATCTAAACTTTGTACCTGCTTTTTACTTCTGTTTTCTGTAGAAGATATATAATAGCTTATGGAAAACATGGTTGTTTAAAAGAAGGAAAGGAATGTTTGCAGGGGAAAAACAGTAAAATCATAGTGCTTCCCCTTTTCTTAATAGTATTTAAACAGAATTTAAGTCCTCAATTACAGAATTTAACAACTGATCTTTCTGGCATTCGCAGATACTGATACTTGACATTGATTAGCAAATATTAAATAAACAAAGAATCTGTTAATTTTGTCTCTGCCTTTTCATAATTTGACTTAGAACTGGAATGAATTTTACTTTTGCTGTATCGATGGAGTAAATTACTGGGTAAGTGAACCCTTTCTTACAAAGTTAAGACAGGTTTCCCCCCAAAAGTAGTGTTCCTGTGACACCATGTGTAAGCTGAAATGGCATCAAGTGAAGAAGCAGTTACCTCGTGACACGTCTTGCTAAAGATGTACAAAATAAATTGAAATAAAGTGCAGGTGCTTGAGTTTCAAGCTATGACAGCTCAATGCTGAGATGTTGAGTGTAGTTCCCAGGGAGCTTAGCGGTGCCACTCTCACTGCTCAGGGTGTGTGCTGCTTCTATAATAATTTGCTGCAAAACAAACACAACATTGTTTTTGCTTGTTACCTTTTTGTGTAAAAGTGAAAATCCTCTTTGGATTTCTTTTGGCTGGTGAAAATAGGTACTAATGCAGGTTTTTCTGGTAAAAGCAAAGTGGCATACAGTGAATTTTTGAAAAGTAGGGGATACTGTATAAGAAACAGTTCCCTTTCTGTTTCCCTTTCCTCATTTCCTTCTCTTTCTTTTGCCGTGAAACATGCTCTGTGAGATCTCCCTTTCTTCTCCCCTTGGGCAGATCCCACAACTCTTTAGTCACTTTGAGTTACTAAAATGTGTCTTAATTTTCAGGGCATTAAAAAAAGCCCAGTCCACTGTAAGCTAGAGTCCAGTCCACATCTTGTCACCTCATGGGAGCTTACATTCTAGTGGGAGACAGACAATAATAAGTAAGATAAATAGATAAAATGTGTAATATGTTAGTAATAGATGCTATGGAGAAAAAATAGAAAGGAGGATGAAATATGGTGGAGGTAGTGTGTGACATTTTAAGATAGAGTGGCCAGGAAAGGCATCACGAAGGTGACTTTTGAGTCAAGAAAGACTTGCAGAAAGTGATGGAGCAAACATGTGGCTATCTTGAGGAAGAGCATTCCAGGCAGAGACACACTGGTGCAGAGGCCCTGAGGTGGAAATGTACATTATGTGGTAGAGAAATAGGTTGCTGTAGCCAGTAGACCAAGGAAGGGAGGAACAGACAAGAAGGATGGTAGTGGTGTTGGTGGTGGCAAATTATACAGTGTATAGGTCATAAGGCTTTGACTTTAACACAGAATAAGAAGGTAAGCCTTTGGAAGATTTTGACCATAGTTAATACGATGTGATTTACTTTGTAACTGTTGCTCTGCCTGGTTGTCATATTGAGAATAGACTACCATGGTGCCGGTTGGTGTCCCAGGTAGAAGTGAGGAGGCTAGAGTAGTTATTAAGGCAGAGGTGTTTTCAGTCAAGGTTGGGCTGATAGGAGTAGGGAGAAGTAATAGAATTTGGGGTATGTTTTGAAGATAAAACCAATAGAACTTCCTGATACACAGGATATAGGATAGAGTGTTGTCAAGAATGAGGTCTAGGCATTTGCCCTGAGAAACTAAAAGCATAGGGTTGCCATTAGCTGAAGCAGAGAAGCTTGTAAGAAGAATTGGAATATCAGGAACTCAGTTTGGGACATGTTAAATTTGAGGTGCTTTTCAAAATTACAGAATTCAAAATATTAGATTTCAAAAAAAGATCGTTTAGTGAGCATTTAAGTGTATAGCCCTGGAATTCAGAATTTAAATATAGGCTGGAGATACAGATTAGGTGGTTAAGGGTTATTGGTGCTGTTGAAAGCCACAAGACTGCAGATCAACAAAAGAGTGGATGTAGGTAGAAAGGAGAAGAGATTTAAGGACTGAGCTCTGGAGAACTGGCAATATTTAGAGGTGAGGGAGATAAGGAACAGCAATAGTGATTGAGAAGGAGGGGCCAGGGAAATTAGAAGGAAAGTAAGTATGTTATTCTAGCAACAAAGCAGAGAAAGTATATCAAGGAGGAAGTGATCAACTATGTCAAATGTTGTAGGCCAGTCAAATAAGACGAAGATTGAAAAAGAGCATTGGATCTAGCAGTGAGGTCATTGGTGACCTCGGATGAGAGTGGTTTCAATGGAGCAGTGGGTAGTAAAAGCCTGTTAAGAGGTAGTTGAGATGAAAGCTGGAAGGCGTAGAGGAATCTTTTTAATAAAGATTGGGGAAATGGGATTGTAGTATTCTTATGGGCATGGTTTACCAGAGAGGGAAAAATAGATGATCCAAGAGGGAGTATGGAATTGCTCGAGTCTTGTCCTTTTGGGAAAGAGAAAGAGAAAGATTGAGAACTGGTGAAAAGGTATGGGTAGCACCTATCTTGAGATTGTCAGCATTTATCATTCATTTTGTGCTCAGCTGTGAAGCCTCAGTGGCAGGTGAACTACTAGCCTATAAAATGTTGTGTTTAAATTAGGGTGGAGTCAGTTATGCATCCACCCCTGCCCCCATCTCTTGACTAGCAGGTGGCACCTTTGTGAGAAGGAAAATAGGGGCCATATTCCAGACAAGGCAGCCAACACAAGGGCTGGATTTTAGCCCTAACTCACCTTAGGCTAGATGTCATTAGAACAGCAAAGGAGTCACACATCCCTACTGAGTCTACTCCAAGACAGGATGGATAGTCGCATTTAATATTCTACTGTAATAACCTTATCTTTAGTGTGTTTTGGCAAAATAGTGTAAGTGAGAAGAAAGCAAATTTAAGAAGAATTTGGTGTGGGAATCCCAGCTCTTCTACCAACTGACAGCAGGGGATTTAAGATGGATCACTTCCTTTCTATGCCTTGGTTTCTTCAAGTGTAACAGGACGGGTTTGGCTTCAGCCAGATCCTTTTCATGCTGAAATTCTGTAATTCATTAAAATATAGTAATCCCCACCTTACCTTCTGTCCAGCCATCTGGAGCATAACATAGTTCTAAGAACCAAAAAATATCACTGAGGAAATTTGGCTTCTTTGGAAAACAGCTCCCTTTGGGTTCCTACCCGAGTTAGTATTTGCAAAATTTGACTAAAAATTAAATTACATATAGTAGCGTTGAAATTATAAGAGGAAATATAAATATAACAAAACCATTGAGATCACTAGAGATTTATTCAGACTGTCCAAATTTTGTCAGTCACTTTGTTGCTGTGGGGCATATGGAAAGTTATTTAACTCTGAACTTTATAGTTTCCTCATCTAAAATTAGGAATATAATAATAATACCTACTTTATAGATTTGTGAGAAGAATTAACTGAGATATTCACTATGAAGCTTTGGAAAATACCTGGCTTATAATAGAGTAATCCTTAGCTGTTTTTTTTATTGTTGTTGTTGTTGTTGTTGTTGTTGTTATTATTATTATTATTATTATTATTATTAGGCATATATAGTTTAGAAACATTTTAGTAAAGCAGCTATAAGTAAAGTTTCTTACACCGTAATTTAGTTTTATAATGATTACCCTGAGTCATCAAGGGAAAAATTAGCTTAGAAAAGGAAATGCCTTTGAATCAGGTTAAACTTTTGGGGGGAAGAAAATTGATACTCCATTTTGTATTTTTTAGTTACAGTGAAAATTCCCTTAGGAAACATACCTGATTCTCAAATGATGACAGAACAATAAGCCATTACTGTAATTAGTTCCAGTTGCTGCATATACTTAAAACACATCAAATAGTTTAAGTGTATTTTTCCTAAATAGACCATAATAGTAAGATTTTATTACTCATATATATGTCTTATGAATATATATATGTGTGTGTGTGTATATACACACACACACACACACACACACACACACACACACACACCCTTTCTGCATGAATTGTTTTTCATAGCATCCATTGGATTATTGATAGCATTGCTTACTTAATGTTTACAGTCTACAGTTTTGTTTTACAGAATCAGTAAGGTATAGTTAAATCATTTGAACTATACCTGAATATCCTTTGTAATATGATTCATTTATCAATGCTGGTTTGCATTTACTTAAATCAGACATGAAGATAATTTCTAAACTGATGGTCACTTTGAAAGACAAAAAGCTTTATACATGCATTAGTTCAGGAAGTTAAGATAATCAATGATGTAAAGGTTGGAGGAAAATGGAAGTCTGTAAGGTAAATTTGAAGAGGGTTTAAGGAGTATTGAAACAAATACTTACCAACAAATAATGGTGGGTTTAGATTTTATTTGAATTATTGCTTGTATTTTATAAATGAAATGATGGTATTGAGCACAACGTAATGAGCTTGGGATTTAGTAGCACCTAGCACTCAGACCTTGAACAACATTCCCACTAATAGGAACGCGGGCTCGTTGAAAAAATGGCTGATTTCAGGGATAGGAGCCTGAAACACCCAGTTAAGCCAGAAAGTAAGAAAGTGCTCCAAAAATTGATGGCGGTCTGTCATGAGGGGTCATTTTGAAGGGGTTCCCACTAGGCAAATCTGGGATAATTTGAGCATCAAAATAATTAAATGCAATAATAATTACAAACTGTTAGGGGAAAAAAAGCAATCTATGAGACCTCACCAATAATACACATACAAACAGAAGAAGAGGGGGCTCAAGGGCCAACTGGTAAATATGGAGGAAGTGCTGAAGCTGGAAAATTATTATTTTATCACCATCATAGTAAAGCTTAGCTCAGCCAGGAATCACAAGTCGGTGTTAAATGTAGGGGAGAAATTTTGATGAAGAGTAGAATATTTGCATGGGTCCTAAAGTGTCCAAAGATTGCTTCTTGGTTGCAGGGAAAAGATACTAAGTAAGCAGCAGGAAAATTGGACAGCACTTGATTTGGATAATGAAAAAAGCATCACCAGTTAGGGACATGTACCTGTGGATGTGACACGCTGAGAAGAACACAGCATCACTTATGTACTCTTCTCTCCAGGAATGCACTACCTGCAACTAATCGTGAGGAAACAACAGACAAGTTGAAAATGATGAGCTTATATTAAGAAGAACTATATTCTTCAAAAATGTTAACATTATAAAAGGCAAAGTAAGGCTGAAAGGCTTTATATTAAAGGAGACTAAAGGCACAGGACATAGATGATCCCAAGATTGGATCCTGTATCTGGAGGAAAATTTTTTTTAAAATTTAAGGCACTTATTGGGTCAGTTGACATTATTTTGCAAATTGTAGGTATTGTATAGAATTTATGTTTACTGAAATTTAGCTATATTGCAATTGTATTAGAGTTTTAGAAAATGTACACTGAAGTATTTATGGCAACTTACTCTCAAATGGCTCAAAAAAGCATTTTATGTCTGTTTGGTGTGTGTGTGTATGTATGTGTAACATATATTTTTTGTTTGTTTTTTGTTTTTTTAGGAGAGGGGGATAGGGAGAGGCAGTTGATAAAGCAAATGGAGCAAAATGCTAACAAAAAGATTCTGGATAAAGTTATGCAAGTGTTCTTTGTTCTTGCAATTTTTATATAGTTAGAAATAATTCCAAGTATGTTTTTACACATACATGCTTGCAGAGGTTGGTTGAGGCTTATTTCTTTTATTGTTATCTCTTATTGTTCTAGGTTGCTAATTTACCTTTGATACTTAATTGGCTTAAGATGTTAACGTTCATTGCTCACAGATATACACATTAACTTTTAATTTCTTTTAAATAGTGCTGGGCCTAAAGGAGATAACATTTATGAATGGAGATCGACTATACTTGGTCCACCAGGTTCTGTATATGAAGGTGGTGTGTTTTTTCTGGATATCACATTTTCATCCGATTATCCATTTAAGCCACCAAAGGTAAGAACCTAGAAGTTGCATTCTTTAATATTTATCCTTCTCCAAAATCAGTTTATTCTAGAGGTTAAATGCATGAATTCAGTTATTTTTATTTGTTTTTCATGGATTATACAAAAACTCATGTAACCAAGGATTTTAAAACTGCGAAAGTAATTGATTTCTGTCTTTTACAAATACCTTTGTAATCAGCGGAGGGTTTAATTGTAAATGGAAGTATGCCACTTGGCACATCAATAAGCAGATAAATTTTAGCTTTATCATAGGAGATAGTATCCTATGAACCTTATTTTAAGAAACCTGTTGTAATAAAATACATCTGTTTGACAGATTACAGAAATAAGGGTTAAATAACTTGAATTTTATGCTTGATACTCTATAGATGAACAAAAACTAGAGAACTATAGTGAAGAAGAGAGAACTAACACTATTCAGTAAACTTATTTTGTGCTCTGTAGGTATGATGCATTAATGGGAATGAGGGTGGCTGGGTGACTTATGCCTCCTGTTGTCTCTGAATATGAATTAGGTGGATAACAGAAGAAGTTCCTTGTAATGACTGGCAATGACTTTTCAAGTCTTAAACATAACAATTATTTGAATTGCTTTCTCTTCTGACTTCTCAGTCTATAAAATGGTCAAGCCAACAGGTAGAAATCACCAGTGGTAAGCCTGAGCATAATTGTGCTCTAGTTAGACTTCCCACATGTCAGGGAATAGTGCATAATCAAGCTTTTAACTCTGATGAAGTGTTTTTCTTTTCAGCATGGTTCCTTGTGTTCCCTCTACTATTTAAAATATATATAACGATTGAATGCCTGTGCTCATGTGCATGTGTTGTGTGTGTGTGTGTGTGTGTGTGTGTGTGTGTGTGTGTGTGTGTGTGTGTGTAAAAATAAAGGGTTTGTTTTGTTTAAAAAGAGAAGGCAGATCATTTCTCCCTATCTAACGAGGTAACAACAGTTCCACCTAGTGGTATGTACCTCAGATTGCAGACACCAAGGTTCCCTATCACCTGGAGGTATTTGCTCTCAACTAAGGTTGTCAGTTTTTTGAGTGCGCTGCGCTGTGTTCCCATGAACATCTAAGATCTTTAAATCATTGTCTTATTTAATGCTCTTGGGTCTGTAGAGTATCCCTTGCTAGATCAGTCAAAAAAAGGGACAAAACCCTCATTAATAATACTGCAGATTATGTTCACATTCAAAATGACACATGGTAACTGTCAGTAAATCACTAATTATTCAGTTTGCATTTAGTGCTTAAGTTTTCTGTTATTTTGGAAAACAAAATCTTACCAGAATAGCTCATGATTGTATTTATAGTGATGCTTATTTCTACTTGCCTGATTTTTTCATACTGGAAATTAGTTTTAACATGGTAGCAAAATTAGAAAAAAGTTTGCAAGATTTATGTTTATGAAATGAATTTTTGTATGTGAAGGAAAGTTTGTTAAAGAAAAAGCTCGTATTTTTCTTAGCATCTTTTAATGGAAAATAGAAATTGACTAGCATAGCTTTATATATGGGTTGTCGTAATTGTTTTGGTTAATATAATGGTTATTTATGAATTTAGCATGTTAATTTTTTACTAAAATCTCAATGTTTTCATTTTCTAACCCTTTAATGTTGATTCATTCCTATTCTCTAAGATACCATATCATAAAGCATTATTCAGATTTATAGTTGGACAAGTGAAAAACAAGACTTCTGCTGTTATCTTGGTTTAGGTACAATTATTCCTTTACAGTTCTCCTTATTTTTGAAGTTCAGATAAGGTGTTGAACTTCTTGAAGAATAATAGAAATTTAATTCTCTTCTGTTCATTGATTGCTAAAACCTGAAAGGATTTAAAATGTTAATTGTTTGTAAGCCACACATATCTATTGAGTAGTCAGCTGTCAGTGATTTGAAAATACGGTATTTCCATAGTTTAGAGCCGAGCTGTCTGATAGAAATACAATGCAAGCTACACTTTTAATTTTAAATTTTCCAGTAGCTACATTAAAAATGATAGAAACGAAAATTAATTTTAATAATATGTTTTATTTAACCCAGTATATCCAAAAATATTGTCATGTCAACATGTAATCAATGTAAGTATGATTAACACCATGTTTTACGTTCTGTTTGTTATTGAGTGTTTGAAATCTGGTATGTATTTTACACTTTTAGCCCATCTTAATTCTAGTAGCCACGTTTTAAGAGTATTTGTAATTAGTATGTACTATATTAGAATAGTTACAGAGGTATATACAGTAATGCCTTCTATCCTCCAGGAATACATTCCAGGACTCCCAGTGGATGCCTGAAACCACAGATAGTACTGAACCATATATAATGCTGTTTTTTCCTATGCGTACATAGCTATTATAAAGTTTAATGTATAAATTAGGCACAGTAAAAAATTAATGATAACTAATAATAAAGTAGAGCAGTTATAACTGCACTGTAATAAAAGTTATGTGAATGTGGTCTCTCTCTCTCAAAATATCTTGTACAGATTTGATGTGTTTTTCCATCGTAACTAAGCATTTGTGGTCATCACTTTTGCAGGTTGAGGTAGAACAGAAAAATTGGCACAGATTTCTTTTTCTTTTTTTCACAATTTCATGGATAGAAGACACATTCTTACCATTGATCTTAGCAGCCTCGGTGTAGGGTTTTTTTTTCCTACCCTTATTAAGTTGAGAACTTTCCCCTTTTTACTTGAAATGAGCACTTTACGGCTTCTTTTTGGCATTATCTGAATTGCCAACATTACTACTCTTGGCTTTGGAGCCACTACTAAGAAAAGTAAGGATGCTACTAGATACACTCAAGGGCAGAATCATGCTGACAAACCCAGGCAGGGTGGAGCAGGACCCCGCAAGATTTCATCACGCTACTCAAAAAGCACACAATTTAAAACTTATGAATTGTTTATTTCTGGAATTTTTTGGACCCCAGTTGACCTCAGGTAACTGAAACTGCACAAGCAAAAGTATAAATTAAAGGGGACTACTGTGGTCCTTTTCTTCTCCCCTGCTAGACCAGTGGTTTATTTCTTGTTTGTAATTAGTCATCCTTATCAGAAGTACACTTCTGAGGGGTTTAAATATCCTCTTCACAGATTCCACTCAGGAGATCACTACGTTGCTAGTTCGAAGGGATCAGGAACTGTCTCTTTGCAACTCCAAATTAAGAATTAACTACCCAAATTATGTTTGATTGTTTTGAAACCTGCCAGTATTTGTTCCTATGATTTATTCTCTTTTTCACGTCTCAAGGATATAATAGCTTCCTTTAGTCAGTAGCTTAAGATATTGTTTTATTTTACTGTATTAGTCTAGCAAGACAGTGAGCTAGTAGTGGAAATGAAAGGCTGGCAATTTCACCAACCTTCCTCTAAATCCTCCAGTATTTTCTGACACGTGGCAAGAAATTAGCTGAGTTGATGCTGATTTTTTCCTAGTTTTATGTTTAAAAAAATTCTTCACTAGTTTCTCTTACTTTAACCACCAAAACATTCTGTTCTCTGTCACTTCCTGTCTTTAAACGGGTGTGTATGTTCATGCCCACACATAACATACATAGAGTTTACTGTATCATTCATTTAGATTAAACAGATGAATGACTCCTTTTGGTTTAAAAGCAATGTAGTTCCTTTGTGCTGGATAAAAAGAAAATTTCTTTGAACTGAAATAAATAAAATTGTTTAATTTTGTTATTACTTAAACCTAGTGTTTGATTAGCTCTTCAGTGAAATGATTTGCTATGGTCTATGATGCGTTTTACTTCATTTTTGCTGGTGGGAGTTTTAGTTGGTAATAAAACTTTAATTTTCTTCCTGTTTTTGTCACTGCCCCTAGGTTACTTTCCGTACCAGAATCTATCACTGCAACATCAACAGTCAGGGAGTCATCTGCCTGGACATCCTTAAAGACAACTGGAGTCCTGCTTTGACTATTTCAAAGGTTTTGCTGTCGATTTGTTCTCTTTTGACAGACTGCAACCCTGGTAAGCAGATTTTAATTAACACATACAATGAGGCTACAAAAACCAGTGCATTTTTTCCAGTTAGCCTACATATGGATTTGAAAACAAAATACTGTTGGTAGAAAGATCAGCATAAAGGATTTTTTGAGGAAATTATCAATGCCATTTCAATTAGAATAGACCAAAAGTTTCATAATCACTTCCTTTAGTTTGTTAATGGCATGCTACTCTGTAATTATTGTCTCCCTGTCATTGATGGACTCTGTTTTCATTATGAAGTTGTTCAGACCACTCTTGACAGGAGTGGAGCCATGTCCCTGACACCATTGCTTGCTTCTCTTGCTCCTCCACACTGCCATGTGCTTAAAGCAGCCACTCAGTTGTGAAGGGCTTCTTGTTCTCCCTGCCTTTTTGGATTATGGTTCGTTCTATTAGACGTAGTAATAGTGGATATTAAAATGAGAGCTGATAAGAGAGTTGGACGAGATTATGATTATAAAAACTCAGATAAAGTCGTTAGTGCCTAACTTGGAACATTTTTAAGAAATGCGTAACTGCCGCACATGATCTTTAATATGGGTAGCTGACTTGAAAAAAAGTAATGTTTAGGCCTGGGATTTCGCCTATGTTATCTTAATAAGTGGCCATTTTTTAAAAGAAGTTGATGTACTTTTTCTAAATATTTAATCGCCAAAGGCCATTACTATTATCTTAGGCCCAGCAGTTACACGTATAGCAAGTTAGATAGATAGGAAAAACTCTCTAAGATTTATTAATTTAAAAAGCAAAGCACTGAAAAAAAATACATGCATAACAATAATATTCTAAATGCTTTTAAATATGTATAATATCTCTGGATAGAAATACTGTAAACAGGTATCAGTTGTTTTCTAGGAAGAGAAACTTCTGAGTAGTTAGAGTCAGGAAGGAAGAGGACTTTGCTGTTTACCGGCTGTCATTTGTTATACTTCAGATATTGTGCCATGTACATGGTACGTGGCCTACCTTTTTGAAAAGCAAATTGAAAATAAAAGCTCACATCTTAAATTCAGTTTCTATCTCAGAATTCTATTTAAAACAAAATGACAAATAAGTTTTTAAATGAAGATAAGGTAATGCTTTGGGTCATATCATTGCACAGAATGAAGGAAACATTTCATTCTGAAGAGAATTGCATCATAAGATCTGAGTTTTTAAAAATTACTTTTTTTAATATCCATGGAAAGACAGAAATACAATCACCTAGCACACTTTTATTGTTCAGTAAAATGCCAAGAATGAGAAATAGTTTTTGTATATTAAAGGCATTTATGTTTTAAAAAATTGAGTTTATTAACAATATATTTTAGTTAAAGGGACTTTTCCAATTTGAATATTAAAATATATAGATGATTGTGTTACTTTAAACATTTTTCTTTTGAAAAATTAGCCATTGTATATCAAAATACTGCCAAAAAATCAGCATTTCAATTCAATAGAATCAACAGAATATTAGAACTGAACCTTTAAGACATCATATCATATCTTATAATGTTCTTTCTACTTTTCCAGCGGATCCTCTGGTTGGAAGCATAGCCACTCAGTATTTGACCAACAGAGCAGAACATGACAGGATAGCCAGACAGTGGACCAAGAGATACGCAACATAATTGACATGATTTGTATGCAGTGTGAAGGAGCAGAGGCATCTTCTCACTGTGCTGCAAATCTTTATAGCCTTTACAATACGGACTTCTGTGTATATGTTATACTGATTCTACTCTCTGCTTTTATCCTTTGGAGACTGGGAGACTCCCCAAAAAGGTAAATGCTATCAAGAGTAGAACTTTGTAGCTGTAGATTAGTTATGTTTAAAACGCCTACTTGCAAGTCTTGCTTCTTTGGGATATCAAAATGTATTTTGTGATGTACTAAGGATACTGGTCCTGAAGTCTACCAAATATTATAGTGCATTTTAGCCTAATTCATTATCTGTATGAAGTTATAAAAGTAGCCGTAGATGACTAGGAATTATGTCATTTGTATTAAACCCGGATCTATTTCTGAGTATGTGGTTCATGCTGTTGTGAAAAATGTTTTACCTTTTACCTTTGTCAGTTTGTAATGAGAGAATTTCCTTTTACCCTTTGTAGCTCAGAGAGCACCTGATGTATCATCTCAAACACAATAAACATGCTCCTGAAGGCATAGTTTCCTGTCGTAATATTTTAAGTCAGTCTTGTTAGAAGGTGTGTCTGAGATGATTGTCGATGAAATAAAAATGGCAATATGAAAACTACTAAGGACTAGTACAAATAAATCAATTATTAAATTGAAAACATTTCAAATCTTATAAATGTGTAGAGATTTTTTCCTTTAAGTCCCAGTGAGAGAATACGTGAGCTTAAATATACAAAACTGAATTTTAAACCATTGTTCCCCAAAACACATAAAGCTCTACTTTGATAATATATTTGAGCTAAAAATAACATGAAATCCTGGCTTATAAGATTGTGTTTCCAAAATGGTGATTTCTGCCCACCATTGGGCAGTATTGTCAAATAATTTTAATCTGGTAGCTCTTCTATGTCTTTTGTGCATTTTTTACTTCTGAGAGTGTTCTTGAATCTTCATGGTGTTTTTTGGTGTGAATTGCCATTCATACAATGGCACCTGTCCAGCCAGAGGTAGAGTGGAATGCAAACCCTTGTCCGCCCTGGAGGTAGAACAGAACTCTGGATTAGTGTGCAGTTGTGGCATTGTTTCTCAATTGAAAAAATACCACGTTTTAAGAGTTTTATGGTGGGGAGGGTATAGCTCAAGTGGTAGAGCGCTTGCTTAGCATGCATGAGGTCCTGGGTTCAATCCCCAGGACCTACTCTAAAAATAAATAAACCTAGTTACCCCCCCCCCCACCAAAATAAAACAGTTAAATAATACAATAATAAAAAAATTGAAAAAAAACATGAGTTTTATGGGTTTTATAAATTCTTTCTAGTTATAATTATTAAATATTAGACTTACAGGAATTGAATTACTTTTCAATATTCAGATTTGGTCAACAGAGTATAAATTGTTTCTATGACTGGGATGGTTATTGAGGTAATTCTCTGGTCATGTAGCCAAGGTTATAGAATATGGTGAAATGTCTTCTCCACCTAAATGTGGAAATAGAATACCATCTTAAAATTTACAGAGTGGAATTATTAGCGTAAAAAATACTTTGCCTTAAGATAATAAAGTGAAACATTAGTGGTTATATATACCCTCACTAAGAATAATGGACTCCTACTTGAATATTTGTCAGTAGAAGTCTTAAATCAGGGTAAAAATAAAATTAAACTTCTGTATCTATCTTTCATGTAAACACACCCTCTCCCAAACCTCTCTACATTACAAAGGTATACCAAACAAAATGGTAATGTTTTGAAGAATTCAGGCTTAAGCCTATGAAAACCCCTGCACTTTGACTATTTTAAGCAATAACTAATAATCTGTACTGGATTTCATGTCAGTGCATTGAGAATGGGGCCTTTTGTGTAAACTATGTCTATGTAGGCGAGCAATGGAAAGTAGTTTTTCCCCACTTCCAATATTGTGCATTCTACATCCTAAAGTAATAAACTTCTTGGTGCTAGAAAAGCTTCCATCATAGTGAGCATTAGGATGTTGGGGGATGGTCTCCTCGGACTTCGTTCATTTGCTGTCAGCCTAGTTACTACCTAATTACAGCCTAATTACTCTCACCAGCCTACTCTGCTTACTTGTAGGCTGTGTCCTGTACTCACCTGGGACAGTGGAGAGAATTGGTTATGGAAAGATATTTGTGGCTCTTCCAAACTAACTTTATGGCCTTAAATAAGACACTTTAACTTCTTTGAAGCTTGCAGAAGAGTTGAATTTGATTATTTCCCTCGTCTGTATTAGTGTTCAAACTCAGTGTTTCTAATCTTGTAAAATTTGTTATGCTTATTCCGCTTTCTCTTGCAGGGAACAGGCTACAGTTGCACATGGACTGAAAAATAAGTCATCGTTTGGGTACCTACTATTAGGTTCTCTTAAAATGCTGAATTTTGTTTTTTAATCTTGTTTTCTGTGTCTGATTTACTTCCCAGTTACATAGATGTTCATTTATGTAAACTGTAAATAGGGTTTTCTTTCCATGAAACTTCACTCTAGATGTAAATTGTGGTGTTTTAAAACCTATACTTTTTCTCATTCATTAAGAGCAAATTTTACAAGAGGCAAGTCCAGATGTAATGTTATATGAGTGTTCAAGAGTGGCCATGGCACCGTGCATCCTGTTGAGCCTGGAGTGCAATCATTATGATCATGTGCCCTCAGGGGACCGTGCAGTGCACCACCACTACACACCAGGCGTTGCTTAGTTCCTTTCAGCTTGTTTAATACCCTCGGAAGAGCTTTAGGAGAGAAGACACTTTGATGACCCTCACTTGGTAAAGTAAAACTCATTCATGGACAGATTAGATAAATTGCCCCAGATTAAACGCCAGTGTGATGTGAAAGTGTAGCCCCCATTCTTTACCACTAGGCTAAGTGTTTCTGTATATAGCATTGCTGTTAATATTGAATTTAAATATATATTTATGTGAAAGTAGATATATATAGATTAATTGAACACTTGTGAAAATTAATCTATAAATTAAAGTACAATTTTGTGTTTTAGTAAATCCTTTTTTTAATCTTCAATTTTAAAGTCTCAAATGGAACCTTACAAAATAAGGCTTTCTTAATTGATTCTGATGAATATGAGGTACGTTTATCCTCTGTCTTAGACATTTGTCATAGGAATACTTTAAAAATCACCAATTTCCCTTTTCTTAATTTGAAAAACGAGATACATTATGTTAAATGTATTTAGCCATATATCACATAACCACATCAAAAGCTTATATTGTTAAATATATCAATCATTTAATGACAAACCTTTTTTAAAATAACAAGATACATTAGTTATCTAAACTTTTTTTTTTTTGCTCATGTATATGTTACTGTTTCTAATAAGAACTTTGAGATGTTGTGTACTTGGAGTCAACCTTGCTACTTGTCCAAGTGTGCTCTTAAAGCAATACAAGGACCGTATTGTAAAACTTAAGTCAATTTTAGTCCTTTGGCTTTACGTATTAACCTACCTTGTAGTTATGCTAATGCGGTATATTAACACATTTTCGGTTGACATTTATACTGTGGTCTTTGGACAGAATTATGGCATGATTTGAAGCATAAATTACCTTCCTAAAACCATTGCAAATTATTTTAAGAGGCTGAGATAATGACTACAATAATTATATTATCCACTTAAATTTTAGTGTTTCTTATTTTAGGTAAATAGAATATATAAATAAATCCATTTGTTTCATGTCTAAGTTACTAAGATTTTTTAAGTAATACCCAAATGATAAAAAAAATTTCATTACATTTTAGTAGGTAGACATTATTTGAAACATCAGTTTTTTGTAACTAGTTTGTCAACTTTTTTTGGTAAAGTTATTCATTGATTTAAATGTGTACCTCTCCAGTGTACAAAGGAATATTTCTACCTAGTGGAGTGATAGTCCTTTCAAAATGGTTATTAAATGAGTTTCTGGGACTGGTTTATAAACTGCACTACCATTAGTGAATAGGTGGTGTTAAAGCTGTGTCAGACAGAATGAACCTAGACATTACCAATGAGTGCATTTAGAGAAATTTAAATTCTCTTCAGATCTTTTATATCTCTAGGTTACCTTGTTGAAATCCCATGAAATGTAATGTCATTTATGCAGGTCCACCCAACACAGAACATTAAAAACAATTTTTTTCCCCAAATCTTCTAATTCCTAAAGTTTATCTCAAGTCCAGCTCTTTTGGTAAAACTTTTCCGTTTTATTATCACGTACCCTTAGTCTGTCAGTCTGTGTGTTTCTCTGAGACACCATCTGTACAAACATCAGAAATAATAGAAGAAATTCAAGCATGTGTGTATTTCCAAGTGCCAGCAACAAGCCAGGTGCCCTCCTCGGCAAGAATCCTTTTCTCTTTTTCTTTCTTTTTTCCTTTTGGATGGGGTGGGTAGAGGGCGATGATGCTATATACCACCTTAACCGACTTCCATGGTGAGCTTAATTCTGCAAATTTTAAGAGTTTGCTAATTAATCAAAGGTCTTTTCGGACACTGATGCATACAGAGATGAATACATTGTCACATCCTTAAATAGTTTATCATTTTCCTGTCCAAATAGATTTTCCCTCTTCTTAGCAGAGGAGAACACATCTTTGGAAATCTGTATCCATTTTCTGTTGAATGAGAAGTTAAACAGATGTCCTTGCTGATTTAGCTATGAAAATATTAGTATAATAATTTGGTAAGTTTTATCCAATCTATATGATGATATTAAACATAGTTAATACTATTTGATGCTTTTAAAATAATTAGTGTCTTTCAAACTACACTGAATACCTAATATCTCTAATGTGCATTTTGGCATTCTGTTATAGTCAGTTCAACACCTTACACATTTCTGGATAGTGAGCTTTTAGAGGAAAATATCTGTAGTCCTTGTCTGCGTATCTCAACCCAGTATCTAACATATGATATGTTTGCTGAATGAATCAATACTATATCATGGATGTAATCTTCACCATAAGGTTATCTAGAAACCACATCTTCTGTAATTCCCTGTCATACTGATTCAGTGCTTTGTATGTGGTAAGTGCTGGATATTCCTGTTAACTTGAAATGTGAGACATGGCAATGGGTTATTTTCATAACCAACTTTATGTTTACTTATTTAAAATGGAGAATGAATTAATATTGTAATTTTAAAAGCCCTTAAATATACCAAAATGCTTTTCACCCTATAGAATTTACATCATTCCTATTATCATTACTATCTTCTTAAGCAATGTATTTCTCCTATTCCTTTTTACTGGTAAAAAGAAAGGCACAATGGAATACATGAATCTGCTTATGATACTCTTTTAGGGGAATCTCATAGGAAAAGTTAAAAGAGCCTTTGAAAAAATTTCTTTGAAAACTATTTTAGGAAAAAGGAACAAGTATACGATGTAGCAGTATGGAGGACGCAGCCCTTGAGTGCTGGAAGTTGTTTATTGAAATATTACCCTTTCCTTCCCTACTTGTAGCTTCTGTGAAAAAGGGAAATAGAATAGGATAAACAACCATACAGGTCACTTTTTTATTTTTCCTTGTTATTTCTGTGCCAGTAAGTGTAATTGAAAAGTGACAGGGTGAAAGCTGCATAATTTCAGAAATGTAATTCCAGCTTCTCACTTACTGTAACTTGTCTTTCTTAAGTCAGTTGAGCAGATTCAGGTATGTTCTCTGTTTATTTTGATCCAGCCCCATCCCAGACGAAGTGGGGAGTAAGGGAAACTTGTGGAGAAACAGGTTACTGAGTGTTGTGTGTCACCAAGAAAAGCCCTAACACTTAGGGGACGAGCACGTAAGGAATGCTAAAGGACTGAGATTGGAGTGCTTATGACAGGTCTTTATGTGAACATTTCATGCTTTCATGCAGAGTGGTAGAGAAGAGTAGTTACGGAGCAGGGGACTAATGCTTTATGTTGGAGCATCACTGGCGCCCTTACCTGATTCCTTTATTATTTCTAGGAGCACTTTAGCCCCCTGCTGAACTCTTTCCATGAAACTCCCAAATGGCAAAGGTCATTTTAAGTGTACACGTGGGACATTTTTTTCTTCTGTAGTTTTTTTTAATGACACACATTTTAGTTATATGTTTCCTTGTTTGATCACGAGCCCCTAGAAATCAGGGATCCAGTTCATCGCATTCAGTCAGTAAGTCAGCAGTTGTGTACTCTGGCAAACACTGGTTTAGGTGCTTAGGATCAGCAGTTAACAAAGCACATGAAAATCCCTGTCCTTAGGACATTTACTTTCCAGTTCAAGGAGACAGACAAAAAGAGTTTAAGAAGGGAGGAAAAGTATATGTATACGTGATGGTAAGTGCTGTGGAGAAAACTGAAGCAGGGAAGAGAAACAGGGAGTGTGTGCTGAGAGGGAGAAAGGGGAGGTTGCAGTTGTAAAAGAGTAATCAGGGAAGAGACCGCACCAGAAAGATGGACCTGAACCCAGAACTGAAGATGGTGAGGGATAAGCCACGTGGGGAAAGGGATTCCAGGCGAAGGAAATAGCAAATGAAAGACCTGGCAGCAGGAGCGTGCCCGTGCCCGGTGCTTGCTGAAAGCACAGCAAGGGACTGGGGGAGGTGGGGCAGAGAGCAATCAGAAGAGTAAGAGGTGAAGCTGGAGAGGTCACATGGGGTCTCGTAGTCACTGGTAGTGCTTTGTGAGGAGTTTGGGGAGTATAAATAAGGTGGAAGCCATTGCAGAGGTTTTTAGCCAGAGTGATAGGATTACGATATGTTTGAGAATTTCAGATTACTGTTAGGGAAAAGACTTGGTATGGGGAGAGGGAGCCGGCTTAGAGACACTGATGACTGTGATACTGGTGGCAGTAGTGGAGGTAGAAAGAAATGACCAGACTCTGGCTGAAGGTAGAACTAGTAAGATTTGCTGATAGATTTAACTATGTGGTGTGAAAAAGGAATCAAACTTCGGCACCTGAGCAAACTAGAAAGCTGGCGTTGCAGTTAATTAAAATGAGGAACCTGGGGGTGGAGCAAGATTGGAGAAAGATGGCGAGCTTAGTTTTTGGCAAGTTTGAAGTGCCTACTAAACATCTAAATGGAAGTGTCAGAGCGGTGGATATACAAATCTGGTATCTGGGAGTTAGTTCTGGGCCAGGCACATACATTTGGGACTCATGAGTGGTGATATTTACAGCTATGAGACTGTATGAGATCATCAAGGAAATGAGTGCTTCTAGAGAAGAAAGAAGTCTGGGCACTCGGACATTTAAGGAGCCGAGGACACGAGGAATCAGCAGAGGAATCCTGGAAGGAGCGATCAGAGAAGTAAAAGGAAAACCTCAGGAGGGTGTGGGGACCTGAGAAGGAAGTGAAGAGTTTCATGGAGGTGGGAATGATCTATGCCTTCAGATGTGACTGATGAGTCAACTAAGATGCAAACCAAAATGTCCATTTTATTTAGCAGCTGACGATTGGTGGTCATCGGACTGATACAAGTGGTTTTGCTAGCATGGTGAGATCAAAAGCTCTGTTGGAGTCAGTGCCAAAGGTAAAGAAAGGAGAGAAATTGTAGACTTCTGACAGTTTTGCAATAGAGAAATGGGGAGTATTGGAGTGGTGGTGTTTTTTTAAGATGGGGGAATATTACATTGTATGTTGATGGGAAAGATAAATAGGGGGAAATGGATGAGTAGGGCAGAGAGGCAGTGTCCTAGAGAAAATCATCTGCAGCACTGTGTACTGAAGGTGTTTCCAAAGCTCTCTGCACTTCCCTGGGACATTTCTCTCTTTTCCAGACTAGACTGGGAACTCTTGGGAATCATAGTACCCCCACTTAAAGTGGAAATGGACTTCACCAAACTCTTGAATTCTCCTGGTTAGGCAGGGGGACATGGGATCCAGCACACGTGACGTGGTTGTCCTTTGCTGGGCACTCAGTCATCTCATCCCATCCCTAGTTAATAGGAGAACCAGCGGAGGCCAGGCTGTGGGGTAGGCGGGGTAGTGGAAAGCTCTCTTGTGGCTTCTGCTCCTGCCATGCGGTGGTGGATATGGCTGAAGGGGGTACGGGGAGACCAGAGCTCATGTGTCTGCGACTCTTCTGTGCCCAGGAGAGCGAGCGCTTCGTGTACTGTTGAGAGAATGTTGGTAATTAAAATTCAAATTCCCATAGCATCTGGAATGCTGCTGCTTTTTCATCACATGAGATTAGCAATTGTTAGTTGATTTGAATCTTAAGCACCTTAGTATTTTCTTTCCTTCAAGTGATTTTCCTTGTCATTGAAGAATCTACCTTGATACCAGATTTAACTGGATTGAACAATTTAAATCAACAAGTTTTAAATATTTGTTGAAAGCTAATACTGCTTTAAATGCTAGAAGCAAAGGAATCTTAATGTTTCCCGAGGAGCTCATCATAGTCTGATCAGGGTGAGGTGTCCTAGGTAAGTACAGAGAGCTTTGGAAACACCTCAGTAGGCGATGTGGGAGATGGCTTCTCAATTGGCTAGAGGAAAGTGGCTTATCAAAAATCCTTTCTTGCCCATTCAGATGATTCTAGAGAATAGAGCAGTCTGCTTTGTAGATGTGGTCAAAGGAGGACACAGTGATGCCAGCTCCTGTGGCCTGGACTTCTACCCCTAGTTCTGCGGTTAGACACTCAGTTCCAGGCCTTCTATCTCTTTACTTTACTTGAAAGTAGGGAATTTGAAAAGCAAGTTTCTTTTCCGGAGAACCCATGGGGCAGTGAGCTAATGACCAGGGCTCGGACCTCTCTATTCTGTTTCCCCTCCCTGCTGCTCTCCTGACTTCCTGCTTCCCAAGGCTCGTACACAGGAAATGAGGCGTATCTTACTTGGCTTTTTTTCTCTGAAAACCCAGACAGAGACAGGCCCGAATGATAATTGGCTCAACCGCTTAATTTTGCTTAGAGTCAAGTCTGAATTAAATACTTAGAAGTTACCTTTTCCCCCCGATTGAGTCTCGCTGAACAGGTACTTTGGCTCTGTGATTTTCTGCAAATTTAAACCCAACTGTACTGATTATCTCAACTTAAATAGGTTATAACTCTTCTTTCCTAACTTAAATTACTCATAACAATATTAGTTAGAGTATCTCACACATATACAGGTGAATAGGGGCTGTCTTTTTTCCCTATTTCTTAGGACATCATGTTTTGATTCTGTCCCCTCCTTTGCAGACCTAGTCTTACTCAGGCCCTTATCTGCAGGGGCCCTGTAACGTATCCTCTGGTCGTTACCAAAGACTCCGATTGATTCACTGTCACGTCATCTTCCCACAGTAAGCTCTGTCAGCACACTCTTTGCTCCTAAGACTTGAATCGTGGCCCATTGTTTTCAGAATAAAGTCCAAACTCCTTAGAAGCCCAGCTCTCTGTCCTGACATCAGTATGCATCAATCTCTTTCAACAGTAGGTTCAGATGCACTTGTTTTCAGTGAAGTCCGGAGTCATTCTTGCCAATGGCAGCAGTTCTATCGATCACTTAAAAATATTTCCTCAGAGAAACAGCAATAGTGACTCACTGAGAAAACTTCCTTAATCTTCTGACTCTTCTTCAAGGCTTTCTGCTCATAGGACTACAACTCTTTGATGCTCTGACACTTTTATCATTTCTGTTACTATGAGTGGTTCAAGGTATTGACGCATATAACCTTCTTGCTGGCTGTGTCAAGTTTCAAGCATCAGAAAATGGATTGCTTAAGGTACTTTGCTAGGCACACCAGTATTTTAAATCTGAATTGATAAACTGGGTGCTTCAAGACAGATGGTACATTGCTTCTGTGCCTGAGAGCACTTGGCAGTGCTGAAATTGAGCCTTCTGTTCAGTCCAGAATAATTCAGTGATGAGTGGGCA
This sequence comes from Camelus dromedarius, assembly GCF_036321535.1. Classification (NCBI taxonomy): domain Eukaryota; kingdom Metazoa; phylum Chordata; class Mammalia; order Artiodactyla; family Camelidae; genus Camelus; species Camelus dromedarius. The sequence goes on from NC_087439.1 coordinate 53,557,583, forward strand.
ACTTTGTACTTTTTTTTTTTTTTTTTTTTTTGCTGGATTTGAAGATTTGGAAGTGTTTTAGCTTACATATTAACTATATGTAAGCGCCTTCGTAAAATGCCATCCAAGCATAGGCAAGCACATAATCAGTGGATAAGCACTGCGTATCAGTTTGGCATATGGCACCCCTTGTTTTTATTTTCATTATGGTGATATGTTTCTAGTAAGATTAACAAGTATTCGGCCACATTTAAACATGGGCACGAAACTTTCCAGGTTTAAAGTTAACTGTTAGCTAGGCTAATGTTAGTGAAGATCAAAGGAGAGGTTTTTCACATGCTACTGAAGGGAGTCCAAAAGAGCTGAGGTTTTTAAGTCTCATGTTGATCACCTCTCCTCAGTTGGTTTGCCTAGTTAACACCTCTCCTCAAGCACCTTCCTAAGGCAGCATTTCCTTTTAAACTCCCTCTGGAAGACTGCAAGGAACAGCATCTCTAAAGCTCTTTATGTTGTTACTTAAACTTAGAAATTGTTTTGTATTCTTTTTGACTTGCAGCTTGTTAGAGCTTTCTCAATGATTACCTAGAAGTGTATTTTCCCTCTTCATGTATTTTCAAAGTAGGACTTAACGTAACTCTGGTTGTCATTAGGGGAGCACTGGGTGTTAGGATGCCAAAAGCCCACAATGTGAGGACACTCCAGCCAGGCACACCTGAAGAGAAACGGCTAAAGCGCCATCATTCTGCACTGGGTTGTGGGTTATGTTGAAGGAGGATGAAGGTGATGGATTTAGGAGACGGTATTCTACTGTACTGTACTGTGGAGAAAACGTCCAGCCCGTTTAAGCTTCGGGGAAAGGTTTACTCCTTTGAGCTGGAGTTGAAAATGTTGTATTGCCTGCTCTCATAATGCTGGAAGGATAAAGAGATCAATAAAAGGTTTCCTCGGATACTTTAAGTCAAACTTGTCTCTATTTTCTTCTACATTTCCAGGGAAGCCAAGATCACAAAGGCTGAGGATTCTGTGTTAGTACTGATTCTATAACGTTACTGTAAGTTTTCTTTCTGACACTAACTATATCGTGCACAGGTACTCTGACCACTTCTCTAGACTGATCACATAAAACACACCTGTGGGCTGATCTTGTAAGAGTCACCTCTTCTTTAGCATCTACAGCTCAACATGTCCGGAAGACTCGGGTCCTGTCTCCTGCGTAGTGTCGTGCCCGGGAGAATGGAGCTGGGAGAGTGGTTTAGGAGGACACATGCTTGCACCCAAGTGACTGATGGCTTCTCTGAAAAATCACTGGAATCTGCTTATTTAACACAGTAAGGGATAGTAACCTTAGCTCTAAAGTCTGGGTCCCGCCCAGAATCTTTAAAATCAGCTTCCAAAATAAAATATCATTGAATAAAATTTACACATATGTGAAAACTCATTACCAAGGGTTGTAGCCTGGCATGTTTTGACACTTTATCGTGAAAGAAATGAATGGAGATCACAACTTTTACATTTTAGTTGTATTATCGCTTAGAGGAATTAAAGGTCATCGATGTATCACACGTGAGTGAACACTCCAATAGTAATTATTTCAATTCTGACTCCTGGGTCTTTGGATTCTGAACTCTAGAGTTGAAATAGTTTAAACTACCAGCCTATAGTAGAGTAAGCTTTCAGATTTCTTATGCACTGTCTCCCTGTATAAGTGGGAATTTTTTTTTACCTTCTCTGGGCCTGGATTTTCTGGATTATATAATTGAACAAAATGAACAACATTGCTGAAATGTAATGATGAGAAAAGTTTGTTTCGTAGTAAAACACTGGGCAGTGTAAAGTATCCGAAAAGACTTAAGCAGTGAAACAATACAATTGCAAACTGGATAATTACATGTTTGCAGCAGGAAGATTCACTATTAGAACATTGTTTCTGCTTGTGCTAATAGGTTGTGTTGCATCTTTTTTGTTGTTTTTTGTTTGTTTTTGTCTCTGGGCTCCGAAGATTGACATTTACTGTTATTTGCCAAGGACATAAGTGAGTATATCTCTTTTTAAAAAATGTAATGAACCAATAATGAATATACATTTATTTAAGAGTGCTTGGTTATAATTAAGCAACGTAGCTGCGATAAGATTTGTCTAGGACTTTACACTTGAGAGCTGGTCTGGTCTAATCATTTCTAGATGATTCTTCTGACTCCCAGACAAAAATGAAAGAGTAATGGAGTTAAGAATTTAGAGTCACTCTGGCTGTGGTGGGAACAAACTCAAGTACGTTCTTCTCTAGACAAAAATCACACATTTCCTAATCCTTGAGGTTTCTCTTAGGTCCATGTTGTCTCCAGACCAACAGTAAGGTAGTTTCACTTTTTTTTTCTTTCTTTTTTCCAGAAGAGGTGTGGTGGAAGGGTCTGCCAGAACCAGAGGCTAAGCAAACAGCAGTATAAAAAAATTTCTTTATTCCAGCTTCCAGGATTTACCCTCCTCAGCCTTTCCTGTGCGTTGGAATCATGAAGCCATTAAACAAGAAGTGTCAAGACGTCTCATCCGTGGTTGAAGCGAGGTGGAAAAGAAGGAAGCAGGCAGGTGTAGACCAAGTAGACCCTCTGCACTCAGTCCTTCCCACTCTCACTAAAGGGGTGGGGAGAGGGGACAGAATTTAAATCTGTTCTGCAACAGGTATGATGTGATTGTGACTGTCATCCAACAAATGCTGGTTTATCTTCATTTAACTAATTACATGTTAAAGTATGTGGGTGTCACCTTTACCTCTTCCCAATGCCACTCAACATTAATTTCTTGTAGTCTTTGGAAGGGATGGAGAGGAAACACAGAGCCACCGTGTCATGATGGTGCTAGACATTTGAAAGCTAAGGGCAATAGAAACATTTTACATTTTTATTCCAAAGTAAATGCAGTGTATTAAATGAGCAGGTTTAGATAAATGTTTAGTGAGATGCCAAAAAGCTTACACAGACATTTGCTTAAAGAAGCTTTCCCTCAGGATTTAATAAAATTCTAACCACAAAGAGGTACAAAAATTAATTCACGGGATGCAATGAAAAACCTAGAAAGCTTACTTGCCCCACATTTTCCTCCCCTCCCCTCCCCTTCCCTTCTCAGGCTCCTCCTCTCCCTTCCCTCCCCCCAGCCTCCCAGCAGTCATTGGAGAAAAAAAGAGCAGGTGAGCATATGGTTACATTGTTCCTCTAAACTTTGATTCAGTGGAAGATTTGGTCAGAGGGAGGTTCGGGGGGATCTCCCAGAACTATAACGTCAAACAGCTCTTTACTGCTCCTGTCTCATTGTACAAGTGAAAACTTAAATATGCAGGAAGTATAGCTTTGTTTTATAATTCATTTGTATATTTTCTTGATGCTTTGTGTAAAGACCAAAAGGTGCTTTTGCCTCTCTGCCCTGACCAGCACTGTGGAGTTATTTTGGGGTGCATGGTATTCCATAGCACACCATAAATCTCCACTAGATGTCAGTGTGTCACCAGGTGAAACCTGTTCAGCATGCTCTCCAGACCTGTTCTTGAAATTCCAGAAAGGTGAATTCATCTATGATTTTTTTTAACCAGAATGATATAGAGAAGTTTCCGTATACAGGTTAGTAATAAGCTATGTTTGTCCTGATGAATATTAATGAAAGAGAAATCTTTTATTTAAAAAATCCAGTACCTTTCATCTGAGGATTTCAAAATGCTTCACTTGTATTCTGGTTTTTGCCGTAATACCCCCAAAAAGGTAGAATGCAAATATTCAATATACATTTTATAGTAGAGTCACCTGAAGTGCCAGAGGACAAGGTGATTGGCTCAGGATAACACAGACTTCGTCCAGTGGCCCCAGGCTGGGATTTCTGCCATCACAGGGCCTGCTCCACCCAAGTAGCCCTGCTGCTCCTTCGCTGTGGAAGGCGTATCTAGATGCCGGTGCCCCTCATTTTTCATTTGTATTAACCACTTTGCCTAAAAAAACAGCTCAAGGAAAGCGGAATAATAATTAAGTGATTGAGACTATTGATTGAATAGCACAAAGAAAACAACCTGGATGATAACAACTCTGCATTACCTGTGCTGTTTTACGGGCAGTGACCTAGACTAGTGCGAGCCTTGTCTTAGTGTATGCACACACCTGGAGGAGGAAAGAAAGACAAGAATTTGGTCTGGAAGGTTGAAGCTTCTGGGTATTTGGGGATTATGGGACATAACACATACTGTAGCTTTTACACCGATTTTCTTGAACAGGAGTATACCTATAATCCTGTATTTTAGGACTGAAATAGTGATATTCTCAAAAATGTGTAAATATGGAGGTTACAACTATACAAAAATTATATTTGTAGACAAAGATGAAAAGAATACACAAACAAGATATTAGGGTGATGGGATTATGGGTAAATTTAATTTTCCACTCCATGTGGTCATACTGTTTTTGTAATAAATAAAAAGAGAAAAATGATTTTTCTTTTATTGTCCATCTTGTAAAGATTTGCCACAATCTCAACTTCAGAAAATCTTATCAATATGGTACACTATAAACAGTTGAGATTCAAGATTTGATTTGGTTTGCTTACTTCAAATGTTTTAATTTAATTATGGAAACCAAGGTTAAACTGGCAGAAGTGGAGGGTCATATTTTCAAACCTTACTGTGAATGATCTTAAGTAAAAGTAAACATTTGCCCCAATCCCAGCAGGCAGCTCGCTATACTGTTTAGTGCATTGCTGATGTTCATTTCGATGAAGAAATGTTTAATAAATGTAGCTCTCTTCCGTTTGTGTTCTCATTTGAAACAGTGCAAGGTTAATGAAGTTGCCATGAAGTTCAAGAGATTTTTCAAATTCAAAAATTATGATAGCTATTGATTTTGCATGCTTGGACCTGTGTCTTTTTTTTTTTTTTAGTTTACATTTGTGTACTGATCATTGTTTCTTTTTTTTTTACATTTTTTTATTGAGTTATAGTCATTTTACAATGTGTCAAATTCCAGTGTAGAGCACAATTTTTCAGTTATACATGAACTTCACATTTTTTTTTCTCTGTGAGCTACCACAAGATCTTGTATATATTTCCCTGTGCTATACAGTATCGTCTTGTTTATCTTGGACCTGTGTCTTGACTCAGAACGTATATATATGAAACCATGCATGAATCAAATTGAGGTATAAAATAACAGCTCACGCATGTGAAAGAAAACTTGTGCTTTTATATGTTTCTTTTCAGTAATAACGTGTAGCCACCATTGAATTATGTGTAAAAACTTCATGGACAGTTGTAAAATTCATACAACTGATCGTTCTGATACACATGCCTGGCTACTCCACACGACCATTGGAGAGGCTAGGCATGTGTATCAGAACTGCCATAGGAAACTTTTTAAAAACCATGTATGTTTCCCTGCCACTATCCTCATCCTGTAATCGTGGATTTCCCGATTTGGCAGCAGGGTAGGTGGTTGGCAAGAGTGCGCACTTCTAGGACTTTTCAGGATGCTGCAATGTACGGGTGTCTACAGGACCTTCAAAATCACTCCCACCCCAGGTATGTACTCAGTTTAAGTTAATTCTTGGATTCCTGGAGCCACTAAAATGTTAGTGTTAGGCCTAGCCTAAAACACCTTAAGTGCTGGGCTCACAGCTCAAGTTACTAGACAGTTGAAACAAATCTAAGTCATAGGTTAGATGATTAGACTTTCATTTGGAGGTGAATTCTTCAATCACTTCATATTAAATAGAAAGGAAAGGAATCCAGGTGGAGGAGCAGAACCAGCTCAGCCTCCCTCATGTTTGATTTGTAGCATATCAAAAACTACAGCTCCCACAAAACTTATTTTCTGCACCAATTTCTCACTGTGCATAGAATTCCACCAATAGATTCATTCTTAGGCTTAAAGTATGATCATCTTCAGAAAGCTTTCCTTTTTAATGCTGCTGTTACTGGAATCAGTAACACGTTGAGTTGTATCAGTTTTATCAGCGACTGTACACTTAAGTTCATTAGCTGGGAAAAGTCACTCCCCACCCCTGACACACAGCTGAAGCAAGTTGTTGGACATGGGGATTTTGGTAAGGGAAAGAGTGAAAAGAAGCCCAGAGCACTCTACTGCTTGAGAGGAAGAGCAGGAGGGGGCTGGGGCTGATTGCCCGAGGGAGTCCCCTCCAGGAGCTCAATTAACTAAAAGAGGCATGCTCTGATTATAGGACTGGGGCAGGAGACCTGCATTTCAAGCTCCCAGGTGAGGTCCATGCTGCTGGTATAGAAGAACTTCATCTCCTTCACCTGTGTCCTGTAACCCAGCATGCAGGCGTCCCTGAGACCAGAAGTTCTAGTTACTGCACTTGAGTGAGACTAAGAGTCACCTGGAAGACTTGTTAAAGCAAATTCCTGGGCCCTGCCTCAGAGATTCCTACCTCACAGTAGGTAAAGGCTGCACATTTGCCTTTCTAACTGCTGATTCCGGGACTTTGAGTAGCCAGGTTTTAGACAACACATCTCCAAGTCACATCTGCAACCCTGGCAGAGCACCTGACATCCCAACGTCGCTGAAGTTCTAAAGTTGTGTGTGCTTCCTGACGTGCTGTGAAGGTAAGCCCAGCATCCTCATGTGCCAAAAAAAAACGTTTTCTAGATCTCCCATTCACATTCTCGTGACATTGTCTTTCTTGTCTTTGTAAGCTTAGCCACACACAAGAGGATCAAGATTTTGTATTGATGGCTTGCATGCTAAGTTATCAGAAGGATAAAGAATAGAAATTCAGTAGGCATGGACCTCAAAATCATTTAGATCAGTTTCCAGGCTGTGGTGGGTTGAAGTGCTTGAAATCCACAACCTGCTCACGGACGTTCAGCAGGAGTTGGGAATGATACAGTTTTAAATGTTGCAGACTTTTCTTGGCTAAATTTCTTCAGAAGTTTGATAGAAATATTTTAAGAACTTGGAAATTCTTTTTTTATCTTATTTTAAGAATTTGACACATTGAAAATGTATTTTAAAAAACCTCCATAGACAACAGGAAGAAATTTCTTCAAGTTCTTGTGTCCTTAGAACGAGTCTTATCTTCTGGTTACGTTAAAGGATAAAGATGGGGCTAAGTATAAAAGTATTTTCACTTAAAATAAGTTAACTTGCAAGAAATTTCAGTCTTGTTATTGAAACAGCTTAAAATACAAAACTTACTCAGATTTTTGTTTGCAACTAGCAGCTCCCTTTCCAGTTTGATCAGTTATCTTTTCTTCAGTATCTTTGGGTGTTATTACCTTTATTATTATGAGAAAATACAGTTACAGTTACTTGACCTTCACATAGCAGTTTAAAGGTTCATTTTAAGGCTTAACAAAAATTTATCTCAAAGATTAGTTACATTAAATATTATTTTGAAATATTTTTAAAGCATTAAGTATAGCAGTTACAGTTTTTTTTTTCATTTTTAAATCAGTTTTACTTTTGTTAACATGTAGCCTTCCTACTTGAGGTATAAAGTGCTGTGATTTGTAAAATATCTCTCAGCAGCCATGTATTTAAAAACGTTAGCTTACCTCTTTGGAGATTTGTGTGAGAATTGATACATAATAAAGTGCCCCATGCCACAGCTGGGTACTACAATTGGAAATAGCCAAGAAACCTTGGTTTCATACCAATATAATAACATGTACTGTGTGAAATTACAATAATAATATTTGTCAAAAGTTGCTTGTTAGAGGCTGGTCTACTTAGCTGTGCTCGTCTGAATAAATCTATTGAAAGCACATTTCTTTTCCTCCCAGATTTATAGAAACCTCTAGGTCATGTGCTATCGTGGATGGATTGCTTAGGTAGTGTTCCGTGTTAATAGTTAAGTTACATTACGTTTCCGTTCTATCACTATGAAAGATTTTCAAATGGGAAAACTTCTAGACCCCACCAACACAGGCCAGTTTCCTCTGTGATAATGCTCTCACAGAAGCAGACTCTTCCCTCAGCAGAAATCGCTTCAGTGTGTAACTAGGCTGTTTTCTTACTTGTGCGTATATCCTCCCCACCTGGGCATCTGAAGCACGTGGGCACGAGGACCACGGCTTCTCACTCTGCGTTTCAGGCCCAGGGCCCAGCCTAGGGGTAGTCGCTCAAGAAATACTTTTTATTATCAGTTACTTGCTATGAAAGATTTTTCTTACTCACATGTCACAGATATCATTTCCCTAGGCCTTGGGGGCCAATCAGAATGTGTGTTAATAGTTATTTTGTACTTGGTCCCTCAAATTTCTCTCTGGTTCAAATAAAGGAGAGGTGATTGCTTGCATGTCTCCCAGCTGCCACCCTCCTCTGGTTAAGTGTGGCTGCTTTGATTTTCTCGCACTGACTTCCTGGCACAGGCCTGGAGCCCACGGGCTGTGGCCTCTACTGTCCCACAGCTCCCACCCCTGCGCCTGGAGCGCCCCCTCCTCACACAAAAGCTGCAGCTTCCAGGGAGAGGGGCGCTCTCAAGGCCTGAGAGCGAGCTTTCTCCTCTGCAACAGAAAGCCACACTTTTCTTTTTTTCTTTTTTTTTTTTTAACTGAAGTATGGTCCGTTTACAGTGTTGTGTTAATTTCTGGTGTGCAGCTAGTGATTCAGTTATACATATATATTCCTTTTCGTATTCTTTTTCATTATGGGCTATTACAAGCTATTGAATATAGCTCCCTGTGCTATGCTGTGGGACCTTGTTGTCTATCCATTTTATACATAATAGTTAGTGTCTGCAAATCTCAAACTCCCAGTTTACCCCTCCACACCCCTCCTCCCCGTACCCATAACCTTGTTTTCTGTCTGTGAGTCTGTAGGAGCCATACTTTTCTGCTCGCATTTCTGGTGAACTTAGCGGCCTCTCTGAGGCCAGAGACTGTTGAAGACCTTGTTGTCTCATCCTAGACTCCAAGTTGGCTCCTTAGAAAGAGTTGTCATTTTTCTGTATTCAAAGTCTAACCTGATGATGGACGCGTTTTCGTGCCCTTACTAAATCCCTGTGAACACAGCATATTTGAGAGGTGGTTTTTCTCCTTCTGTGTTAGGAACTTGAGGCTTTGGTTTGGTTCCTTCTGGTAAAACCGAATCCCCCAGAGCCCGTTATCAAAGGGGCTGGCTAGCCATACACAATGTTTCTAACGCTTCCGAAGTTGTTTTATGAGTTACTTCTTACCATTCTCAACCCTACCCAACCTGAGCCTTCTCTCCCTCATCTTCCAGGGAGATCTGGGCTCATCCACCACGCTGTGTCCTACTCACTAGGTGCCAGATCATCTTTGCCCTGCCAGCCACGTGTCTCCCCCTCCTGGGCCTAATTTTTTGTGAGAAGGGGCTTTTTAAAAAATAATTAATTAATTTTTTATTTTTTTTAACTGAAGTGTAGTCAGTTACAGTGTGTCAATCTGTGGTGTACAGTATAATGAGAAGGGGATTTTTTGACTACTAAAGTGTCTTAAAATGGGACATTGAGGAAACATAGCAGCAAATGGTTTGCATCAAATTTATTTCTACGTTTAGCATTGTTGCTAGGGAGTGGTTGTAGATAGAAAGTGTATCAAGATTTTTGAGTTTAAAATAAAAATCTCGGCCATCTGTACTGTTTCAAGTTCTTCTTGTTTTTAATAGGACAACTTTGTTTTATACCTTTGGAATATGGTTGACTTTTCCCTACCCTGGTTTTCGTCACAGTAAGACGGTGCATGTGGTGTGGCAGTTAACAACATGGGCTCTTTACCCCGTGTTAGCTGTTTGGCTTTGGGTAAATTACTTAACCTCTCAGTGGTTTAAGTTTTTCATCTGTAAGATGTACACCACAATAGTGCTTCCTTTTTAGGGTTGCTGTAATGAGAGAAGGGCTGTCAAGAGTGTAGCATAACTCTACGTGAGCCTGGCATGTATTAGGTGCTCCATCAGTGTCAGTCATGGTGCTTTTTGAACGCACAATATCAAACAGCTCTTCATAGTCTTTATTTTAAAAAAAGGAATCGTATTTTTTAGACAATCTGACCAGTTCTTTTTCTAGCTCTAATCTCATGGTTAACTGCACCTACTCTACCACCTTATAGGGAGCTTATTTATTTAGCATAAGCATTTCCAGCCATAGGTGAACTAAAAAAAAAAAAAAAAGAAGAAGAAGAAGAAGATGGAAGAATAAAGCAGAGGTAAACTGTGTCATGGAATAGCCTTGTCAGGATGTTGCGAAAGAACCCATCCTTGGCCCGAATCTCAGCACACTTTTTTGGAGGAACCTCATGAAGCTGGCTTGTATTTGGCAAATGTCTGAGTGTTTCATCCTGTTGAGGACAGATTTCCTGGGCGGTGTGTGACGGGCAGGTCCCTGGGGCCCATGCGTGCTGCTTTTCTGTTCCTATATGTCCTGCGTCTGCCACCGCCGGGTGTATCATTGTGCTCTCAGTCATCGACACTCAAGCCTTCAGAACTTGGTTCTAGGAATTGGCAGCAGCAAGAATAAGGGAATGAAATTCTCATTTTTTTCGATCATCTCTTTCTATTTTGTGTGATTGTACTCTTTAATATGTAGGTCCATCGTTTATAGTACATACACTGATTGCTGAAAACCACTTATTTAGCAAACGTTTGTTGGTTGCATAGTCTTTATTGTTTAGCTTTCAGAAGTGATTTGGAGGAACCAAGGTAGGAGGTGGAGTAGCTGTGCTTCAGGAAAAGTCATTTAAGTGTTTTTCATTCTTAAATACATAATTTAGGTTTTCCTACTTTTAGAGAAAATGTTTTCCCTGAAAATGTCTCTTGATTTTATTTCTAGGCCCCTCCATTTTTAATTAGCATAGATGGTCTTTCTTAAAACACACTGCTAGGAAAATCCTTTTAGTCGAATTGAAGCAGTGTCTTCACTGGATCTGACCTAAGATCCCTGTGAAAGGGGTGATTTGTTTCTCTTTCCTAAGGGGTAAGCGGGCAGCTGGCACTGTTTTGCCCAGGTGGCCTTGGGGGCCTCAAGAGAGGGCAGGGCCAGGTCTTGACCATATATTTTAAGGGTGACAACCATCTTCAGAACTCCGCTCAGTGCTTGTGTTAAAAGGCCACTCTAACTCCTGGGGCTGGATCGGGATGAAGAAGGAGTGCGGCCACGGGGAGGAGCCTCGGTGTGCAAGGCCGCAGTTGGGACAGCACTGCGGGGCCCTCAGCTGCCCTGGTACCCACGGGAAGCCTGTGCAGCACTGAATGGTCAAAGGCTCTGACCGTGCTCGTCAAAGCATGAGACGTCGCTCTCTCTCCTGCGAGGACTAGAGCGGGGAGAACAATCTAGATAAAGGAGGCACCATGCAGAAAGGCCTGATAGAGCAGAAGGCGTAGGTGAGGTTTTGAGGAGCAGAGCTGATAGACTTGGTGACTAACTGGATCAGAAACATGAAGAAGGGGGTGAATTTTTAAAACCTTCTAGTTTGGATGACTTGCTCCACAGTCATACTGTCAATCAAGAAGGGAAATAGTACTAAGGGGCAGTGACAGTAAGAGAGGGGGGACTCCCCCTGCTGTTCCTTGTCCTCTCCATATGGCATTTCTTTGATTCCCTAGAATCTCAACACAGGGAATTTTTTAAAAAATTTTTATTGAAGTGCGGTTGATTTGCAATGTTAGTTTCAGGTGTACAGAAAAGTGATTCAGTTATATATATATACATACATACATATTTTCTTTTCAGATTCTTTTTCATTATATGTTATTACAAGAAATTGAATATAGTACCCAACACAGGAAATTTTAATGAGGCTAAGTAACTTGCCAAAGGTTGCAAAGCTGAAGTGGCAGAACCTGGATCCAGACTCAGGCCCCTGTAAGTGCAGGGCCAGTGGCTTTCTGTCACACCAAAGCAGACAGCCCAGAAGGCACACTGCCTCAGTCAGGGGGCTCCTTACAGTGCTTGCTCTCTGCCCCATTTCTAAAAATGATCCCAGGTACTGAAATGGCCCCCAAATTAATAACTATTTTAAGGACTCCATGTCTGCCCACTCATACTTTTTCACTTTGCATCAAATGCTGACTATTTAATTGAAGAGAAATTATCCATACAATTGAATCACCAAAAAGACAGTGCTGAAGTGTTTTGCTGTTTTGATAATGATACATTTGCACGGGCCTTGAAACTGAGTATCAGATGTTCTGTGCCAAATGGACTGCCAGCCCTACGATCCTATTACATGGAACCTCTCTCACTGGGAGTGTTCACATTAGAAGGCCTTCCTTCCCTAGTGCAGCATGCTGCTGCAGACACAATTAGCTGCCTCAGAGCCCAGACTGGCTCAGGTCCTGAACAATATTGGCAGGAGACACATCAACATTGTTTCCATTTCTCATTATAGAGACCATAGACTCTATGTTGCCCAAAATCCAAAGCAGTGTCTCTTGAACTGTGGTACCACAACTCAACACTGGGTTGAAGTTAATGTACAAGTGCTTGGGCCCCACTCCAAATGCACTCTCACAGAAATTACTGCAAAGTCATCCAAGAATCTGCACGTGCATAAATATGACTTATGTCCAATATGATTTTCATATACACTAACATTTGAAATGATGGGTCAAGATGGATGTTGACAGGCCACCTTTGTGATTGTGCCATTGACGCTAGAGGCCCTCCTCCCAGGGGAACAGGCAAGACGCGGTCTTTGGAAATATTTTTTTAGAACCATCTGCTGTTCATTTTTCTTCTACAGGAGCGCACAAGATGTCATTTTTATTTACTTATGATCATTGCTATAGTCAGGAGACCCATGTTACAGCAACAGCTTTCTAAAAAGTTGCCTCTTGCTGGTTAAAGTGTATATGCTTTGATGAGAGGGGTATTTCATATGCTACAAAACATTGGTGTTTAATTTTCATGGCATTATTCTTTTTGAATTTCTGTAGCTGTAATCTGCAGTGACTTCTGTTGGAGTTGGCCCCAAATATCTTTCTCCCCAGTAATGCACTAGCATCGTGTCGTGCAGCACTACCTTAGAACGGTGCTCAGTCAGTGACACTGGAAGCAAAACCATGTCCCGTAGGGAGCACGGCGCACCACCATCACTGATTTTCTGACCAGAATCATATGAAACTGAAAGTGACCAAGAGAGAGCAAAGCAAAGTGTTCCTGTGGACAGCTTTGTGGCTCCACAATCTTCGTATTTGTAGAGCGAGCAATAAAATAATTTGATGAATGCATTTATCCATGCTGTTAAAGGTGAGAGATGTCAATTGAAGACCCTCAGCCAAAAATATGTTGTGCCCAGAAAACTCTACTTAGCACTGAATAAGGAGTCCTTTTTGAGAGACATTTCAATTGTATTTGATAAGTAAACAGAGGAGATCTGTTCTACTCACTGGGAGACCTCGAGTCCTACCCTCCCCGAATGAAAAGTTTTGTAGCTTGTGATTATGATAAAGATTAATTTGGGAGTATCAGCCAAAGTGCTGTGACATAGAATTAGTATATAATCCCAGAGAAATGAGAATTGATGAGATTTTGTGTTATCATGAATGATTCTGCTTAAAACATATAGCTGAAAAGTTGAGACTCAGACAATTCCCTTGTCATTTGTCTCTACAACATTAAACAATGACACTCCCTGATATTTTAGGTTACTTTTATTGAGTTGACTGGCTGGTTCTCTGGTCTATAGACTAAGGTATATGCATATGAAAAAATAGGGGGTAATCATCATATTAGTGACACACACATGATACACACAAATATCCTAAAGCCATTAACGGGGGATGGGGTGGAGAGATGGCTGGTTCTGGGCTGGACTAATCAGGAAGGCTTCCTGGAAGAAGAGGCTATTGAGCTGAACTTTGATAGAAATTGAATAGAGAGCGGAAGATGGGAGAAGAGCATGGTAATACCTCTGATGATAATGAAAAAAAGTACGTTTGGTAGATGGTGTGCTAAGAAATAGTTGTAGGAGAATACTTGCATTGAAAAAGGGTGAAAAATGAGGTTGAAAAAGTGGATGTACTGAAAATAGGTAGGTTCCCTGAGAATGATGGGGCACATGCAATATCTTTGGCCCTGGGGTCTTCAAAATATATGCTCCTGAAAACAAAATTACCAATGCACAGTGAAAGCCCCTCTTGGCATCCACCTCACACAGAAGTTCACTGGGGAGACAGTGGAGATAGGAATTTGCATCAGCCAAGGAAATACCTTAAAACTGAGCAAGCCCATCAGACCGTCCTTCTTCACCCAGTCTGCCATGGAGGGTAGATTCTTCTTACCTCTTCCCAGGTTTGTTTCCATCTTGCTGGCTCTTCTCCCTCCTTCTCTCTTACCTTTGCTCATTTTTGCCCCTTTTATTTAGAGGGGAAAAGACAAATGAAAAATCCCTCTCTTTATCTCCTGCTGCATGGCTTCTGGTCCTCTGCCCTCTTGTTTCCCGCTAAGGCCTGCACTGAGGGGGCAACGGGAGAGCACTTGAGTAGAGACATGTTCCTGAACCAAGACAGTTCTCTCCCTAAGAGAAATTCTGGTGTCAGCTGGGAAAGTTCTAACAAAGTAACTTCGTTTCATAGACAGTGACAAACGAGGAACGTAACATATTTTCTCCAGTTCCTCCTAGCTTGCCCCTGTAGCTCAAGCCCTCTGTCTCATTGACTTGGACCCTCCACCTACATCCTCTTTGTAAAGGGCAGTGGTTTTGTTTCCTGGTGATCCAGCTCCTTCTCCTCCCCGCCCCCCCCTTCCTCCCCTGTGGTGATGAGAGAAGAATAAAACTGCCCCTGCCAGGAAAAGTCACTTAAGACCCGGTGTCCTTTACAATGCTCCCTGGGAGCAACTAATTTTCATTACTCGTTAATGACTTCTTGCCCAACATAATATGGGTTTTACATCTACATACATTCAGTTATTTAATTATCTCCATGACCATGTGAGAGAGCTATAATTATCCCCATTTTTATACATGTGGGAGCCCAAGATTTGAGAAATGAAATAACCTGCCCAAGACAATACAGCAAATTCAAGGCAGAATAAGAATTTGAAACCAATTCTGTCTTCAGAGATTTTGTTTGAGTCTTTATTCCTTTCTACTGTTTCAGCTTCTCTTCCAAATTTTTCTTCAGTTCTTGGCTTGACCGGAACAAGAACTGAAGCTGTGTTAATGTGAACATAACCACCAGCGTGTCATGTCTTAAATTACTATTGAAATTACATCCTTGAACAAACATGCCTTATATTAATGATCCTTTTTATGCATTTCTCTGTACTGCAGTCACGCAAAACACCTGACCAGTTTATCTTTGCTTTTCCATTTTCTGTGTAAGGACTTCTTTAGAGCATATCCTATATTACTTAATGCAGATTCATTCCTCTCGGCTTTCAAGTCTACTCTCAACATATCCTTAAAAACACTACTATATTGGTCAGGTTCTCCAGAGGAACAGAACCAACAGGGTACGAGTATATACACACAGAGATTAGATAGGTTGATCAAAAGAGAGACTTCCTTTAAGGAACAGTTTCACATGATTATGGAAAAGGCAAAATCTGCAAGCCAGGCTGGAGAGCATGGGAAGAATTGCAATTTGTGTTCAAAGACAGGCTCAGAGGCAGAATTCTCTCTTCCCCTTGGGTTTCAGTCTGTTTTCTCTTATTTAATATCTTCAACTGATTAGAGGAGGCCCACCCACATTATGGCGAGTTAACTGCTTTACTCAGAGTCTATGATTTAAATATTAACCCATCCCCCAAATTTCTTCACCATAACATAACAAATAGTGTTTAACCAAATATCTGGGTACCATGGCCTAATGAAGTTGACACAAAATGAAGCATAACAACTACTTACCCCCAAGCTGCTTCTTTTACTTAGATGTACATTTGCATGTGCAGGAAAATGTCCTGCAGTACACACGCTTTACATCTAGAGAGGATACGTCACCTTGGGCAGTGGGTAAGGGTGAGGAACTTGCTTTTTTGGTAGTACCAAGTATACAGGATAGGGGAGGGAGTTCAGGTATCCAATTGCCAATGAGACACACTTAACTTTCAATCAATTCTCTGTGAATTTAGTAATACCTAAAAAGAATTCATCATTGCCAAATGAGTTCCATTCTAGGTGTGCAGGGCTGTTTCAATATCTAAAAATCAATCAATGTAGTCCACAATATTGAATTGCTCAAATTTTTTTTCAGAGTACATGGTGATCACTGTTACTTGTACATCATCCCTTGGTATCTGTGGGAGATTGATTCCATCATGGATACCCAAATCCACAGATGCTCAAGTCCGTCCCATAGTTGGCCCTCCATATCCGTGGTTCCACACCCATGGATTCAACCAACCATGGATCATGTTGTATTGGAGTATTTATTGAAAAAATTCCACATATAAGCGTTCACTTCGAGCAGTTCAAACCTGTGTTATTCAAGGGTCAACTATATTTCAAATTACTTTTTAAACAAAATAAAACACATATAGTAAAGGTAAAATAATCATACAAAGTTATGAGGAATTTCCTGGGCCTCTGTTCCACCCCTCCCCTGCTCCTGATTCCCATTTCCCATGGGTATCTATTTAACTCTCTTAACTTTTTTTTTTTTTTTCCTGATTTTAAACTCTCTGTTTCCAATAACACATTTATGGAGCTATGTCTTGGCATTCCAATTTGAGACGTTATCTATTGACACAACATTCTACCATGGCAGATGGAGTTTTATACTTCCTCTCCCCCATACCTTCTCCCAATTTCCTTCATGTTGCCTTTGGGTTAAATCTATATTCAGTGTTACATTATTATGACAGTGTAAAAGTCTTCCACAGCAAAGCAGTACTTTATTTTACAATTAAATATCCCTTCTTATACAACTTACTGCCCCCCCTAAAAATTGCATTGTTTCATTTTGTTTACATATTTTTCTATGTTCTTATGGTTAAATCATTTCCAAACAACTACATCTCTAAAACTTATCTTAGTATAGTTTAACACATAGCTAACCTCTCAGTTTAAATTTTTCCCTCAGAGTCAGCACTCTGAACCCTCTGTCTTCCATTCCAGTTCTAATCACATACTATTTATTGTTTAATAATTTCTTCCCTGTTTATTTTATCTGAATTAGTTTTCTGGAACTCCTTTTAATGGATATTAGAACTCCTCATTTGATTCTATTATTGTCTTATTTTTCCTCTTCTATTTTCATGCTTTTTCTGTTTTTGTTTTGTTTCATTTAATTGTCTAAGAGACATCTTCAACATTACCTCCCAACCTGTCATTGACTCTTTTATTCTATTAAGTTTTTAGTTTTCAAAAACTCATTTAATTCTCCAGCTATTCCCTTTTCTGGTACTTGCTGTCTTTCTTCATGAATGCAATCTCTTCCGTCTCTCTTTTAACTTTCCTTCAGCTTACTGCATTGTCCATGATTCTTACAAAATTTTTATGTTCCTGCTTTTTTACTTTTCTTTCATATCAGAAGATTTCTTTAAATGCCAGGTGATTCTTGATTGTTCGTATTTAAGCGTCAGTCACTAAAAAGCTGATTGGCAGTTCTATGTGTGTGAATGTATTGTTGACTACATGGGTTTCACCATGGGATATAAGGATTTTCAATGGTAAAAACAGCTGAAGTCCAGTATAGGTGGAATTTTCCTCTTGGGTTTAGTTTAGTAACCAAAGGAATCTTCTAGTTTTCAGCCTGGGAGTATATCTTGTCTGCTGGCAACTGAGTGTGGACTGGAGCATGGTTGGCATTGAAGGGGACAGGAGGACTGGAATGTTGCTGCTGGCATGCAGGCTCTTTTCTAACACCTCTGTTTTCCATAGATGCCTCACCCTCTTTTAGCTGTCTGTTGTCCTAGAAGCACCCATTACAGGAGAATGGTGGAAGGTTGTACAGGGGCAGGTGGGAGTTCAGGTATCCAGCTGCCAATCAGACACACAAAACTTTCAGTCAGTTCTCCACAGATTCAGCAATATCTGAAAAGAATTTATCATTACCAAGTGTGTTTCAGTCTAGGTATGCAAGGCTATTTCAATTTCTAAAAATCAATCAGTGTGGTTCCCTATATTGATAGACTAAAGAGGAAAAGAAAACACATGATCATATCAATTGATATAGAAAAAACACTGGACAAAGTTTAGCAACGATTCATGATACAAACTCTCAGAAAAATAAAAATAGAGGGGAACTTCCTTGGCTTGATAAAGATAATCTACAAAATGCCTACACTTAATATTATAGTTAATAGTGAAAAACTGAATGCTTTTCTTCTAAGATAAAGAACAAAACAAGGATATTCACACTCACCACCCTCATTTAACATAATGCTGGAAGTTCTAGTCCATGCATTAAGGCAAGAAAAGGAAATAAAATAATACAGATTGAAAGAAAGTAATAAAACTGTTCCTATTTTCAGATCACATGGTTGTTTTTACAGAAAATCCCAAGAAAGCTACAAAAAAATTCTAGATCTAATAAGTGAGTTTAGTAAGGTCACAAGATACAAGATAAACATACAAAAATTAGTAGTGTTTCTATATACTAACAATGAGCACATGGACATTAAAATTAAAAATAAAATGTCATTCAAAATCACTCAGCAAAAGAGAAACACTTAGATGTAAATCTAACAAAACATGTGCAGGCCTTGTATGCTGAAAACTATGCAACACTGATGAAAGAAATCAAAGATCTATGTAAATGCAGGGAAACACCCTGTAATGAATTGGCAAACTCGACATAGTAAAAGGCCATTCTTTCAAACTGATAATACATGTTTATGTCAATTCCCATCAAAATCTCAGCAAGATTATTTGTAGATACAGAAAAGATTATTTTAAAACATATATGGAAAAGCAAAAGAACTAAAATAGCGAAAACCATTTTAAAAAATAGTAAAGTAGGAGAAATTTTTTTACTCAGTCTCAAGACTTACTGTACAGCTGTGGCAATCAGGACTGTGTGGTCGTGCAGAGGGATGGAGAACCTAGAAATAGATTCATGTAAATACACCCAACTAATTTTGGACAAAGGCACAAAAGCAATTTAATGGAGGAAAGATAATGTTGAAAAACAATGGTGCTGGAACAATTGAAAATCTATGGGCCAAAAAATAAATAACTTTGAACTAAGTCTTTTACAGAATATTTTATATACTTTATACAAAAATTTAATTAATACATAGACTTAAATGTAAACAATAAAACTCTAACATTTTTAGGAAAATAACGTGAGAAAATCTTCAGGATCTAGGGCTAGGCAAAGTGCTCTTTTTTTTTTTTTTTTTTTTGGCTGTGGGAGGTAATTGGTTTTATTTTTTTTTAGAGGAGGTACTGGGGATTGAACCCAGGACCTCGTGTTTGCTAAGCATGTGATCTACCTCTTGAGCTATACCCTCCACCCTAGGCAAAGTGATCTTAAACTCAATAGCAAAACCGTAACCCCTAACAAGAATTAAACTTCATCAAAATTCAAAAATAAAAATTTAGCTCTGGGAAAGACCTTGTTAGGAGAATAAAAAGAAGAGCCCACAGAGAAAAAAAGCCGGGAGAAAGTATTGGCAAACATATCCAACAAATAACTGACATGTAAGAACGTGAAAAGTAATATATATAAGACTGAATCACTATGCTGTACACCAGAAACTAACACAACATTGTAAATCAACTTTGCTTCAATTAAAAAAATAAACTGATACGTAGACTATGTAAAGAACTGTCAAAAGTCAACATTAAAAAAATCCAATATGTAAATGGACAGAGATGTGAAGAAACATTTCACTGAAGAGGATATACTGATAGCAACTAAGCACATGAAAAGATGTTCAACAGTCCAGCTATTTGGGAAACACAAATTAAGATAGCAATGGGATATCACTACACGCCTAATCGAATAGCTAAAATAAAACTGGTGAACATATCAAATGATGGCAAGGATTCAGAGAAACTGAATCACTCATACATTGCTGGTGGGAATGTAAAATGGTACAGCCACTCTGGAAACCGGCTTGGTGTTTTGTTTAAAAAAAAAAAAAAAAGCCACTTCTATATGACCCAGCAATTAAACTCCAGGGCATTATCTCAGAGACATGAAGAATTACGTTCATGCGAAAACTTGTATGCAAATAATCATAGCAACTTTATTGGCAATAGTCCCAAACTAGAAGCAACCTAGATGTCCTGCAACAAGTGAATATTTAAACTGTGGTACATCCGTATAATGGATTACTTGGCAATAAAAAGGAATGAACTATTGGTATAGGTTACAAGTTGGATGAATCTCCAGAAGATTATGCTAAGTGAAAAGAGTTAATCCCCAAAAGTTATATACTGCATGGTTAGATTTTTATAACATTCTTGAAATGATGAAATTATAGAAATGGAGAACAAATTAGTGGTTGCCAGTGGTTAAGGAGAAAGTGGGGGTTGGAGAGAATTGAGTGCAGCTATAAAAGTGTAACATGAGTGATGCTGTTGGTGTTGAAAATATTCTGTATCTTGACTGTCAATATCCTGGTGATTTTGCACTATAGTTTTGCAAGATGTTACTCTTGAGGGGAAACTGGATAGAGTACACAGACTACTATGTCTTACAGCTGCGTGTTACAGTTATCGTGTGCAACAGCATGTGCAGTTGCCTCAGAATAAAAAGTTTAATCAAGAAAATTTTAAAAATCATGTTGAAGATAGTGTATCAATTTAATGCAGAAATAAATTCGTTATATTATACTCAAGGGTCAGTGCCTATGCTGGTGAGCACTGATGCAATTTTGTACAAAAGCTGTGAGATTAGACCAACCTGTCATGAGACTGTCTCTCTGCTGTATTGCCTCTTGGACATATCTTCTTCCCCATACCTTTTCCCAAAGAGAACCTAACCACTTCTGATTACTGAATATTCTAAAATGTTCAACAATATTTTTTAAAGTTTTAAATATTGGGTTTACAAAATATGCTAGTTAAGGATATCTTTTTACCCTCGACAGGATATAGTAATGTTGACTTCACACCAAGTTCCCAACAACTATCTATTTGTAATTTAAAGACTAAGGATTTTACATATTTACTTATTGAAGAACTTTTTGTAGAATTTAGCACCTGGAAAAGTGGCTATATTTGTCACAGTGATCCAGGAAGAAAATGGGAGTGCGAGAGGATGGCCATGTCCCACGTCTTGGTCGAGCCCCTGGGACTTGCCTCACCAAGTGAAGGTCCTTGGCTTTGTGCAGGAAAGAATTCAAGAGTGAGCCACAGTTGAGTAAAAGTAGGTTTATTCAGGGAGATACACATTCCATAGACAAAGTGCAGGCCATCTCAGAAGGCCAGAGAGGTCATGAAGTGCGGTGGTGGTGGGGATGGTTAAAGTAAAAGTAGATACACACTCCATAGACAGAATGTGGACCATCTCAAAAGGCAAGAGAAAAGCCTAGGAGATACACATTCCATAGACAGAATGCAGGCCATCTTAGAGCGGGGAACGGCCCCAGCATGGTCAGGTCGGGTCAGTCTGGTCGGCTAGGAAAATTGAGATGGGCCCTGAGGTGTGGGCGTTGTTAAGTTTTTATGGGCTTGGTAACTTCATATGCTAACGACTGGGAGGATTATTCCAACTACTTTGGGGAAGGAGGCACCGAGCCATCACCCACTTTTTGACCTGTTATGGTCAGCCTCAACAATGTTCTGGCAGCTGTGGGAGTGCCTTTAGCATGCTATTGTATTTTAATGAGCGTATATTGAAGCTCTCGGTCTACAGGGAGTTGAATCCCATTGCTAATTTCTGTGTGATTCTTTTAATGGTTGTGCCCTGCCCCTGGGCCTCATGTCTCAAAGGTTCTTCAGAGAAGCAGAACAAACAGGACTTACGTGTGTCTGTATGTATGTTTGTAGGTAGGTATGTAAGTATTATAAGGAATTAGCTCACGTGAGTACTGAGGCTGAGAAGCCCACAGCCAGGCAGAATTCCAGTCTGAATCTCAAGATCTGAGAACTGGGAGAGCCAGTGGTGTAACTTCTAACCTGCGTTTGAGCCAGAAGGCAAGAGAAGACCTACGTCCCAGCTGAAGACAGTCAGAGAGAGAGAGAATTCTCTTAGTTAGCCTTTTATTCTATCAGGCCTTCAAGTGTTTGGAGGAGGACCACTCACACTGGGGAGGGCAATCTACCTTACTCTGTGCATTCAAATATTAATCTCACCCGGGAAGCCCCTCACAGGCACACACAGCATATTGTTGAACCGAATATCTGGGCACCCCATGGCCCAGTCAAGTTGATGCATGCGATTAACCATCACAGTGGCAGAGCTTATACTGACCTTTGAAATATAGTGAAAAATATGAATATCGACAAAAAAAAGAAGAGAATATCAAGGGTAGAAAGTGCTTGTCAGGCCATGAAACAGAAGTCAAGCATTCCAGTGCATTTCTCTTTTGTTGGGGTGGTGGGGGGTGGGGGTCTGTGCCCCACCCACACCAGGCTAGTCCTTCTCCACTCCTAGACAGCAGTGCACCCAGGTCTCGTGATCTAAAACGTGTTTTCTTTTTTACTTTTCTAAACCCGTTTTCCAGCTTCATTTTTCATTTTGTGAGGACCCCAGAATAATAATAAATAAAGAACTGCTAACTCAAGAGTACAGAAATGATGGTGTAGGTTTAATGTTTCCATTAACAAAGGAACATTTTAACATGAAAACTGACCACGGACGTTATTCCTCTGCCAGTTGTGTCAGCCTCTTCTGTGGCTATGGGTGGAGTCTCATTCGGAAGATAATGGCTAACGTCTAACAGCACAGTTCTTTGTGAAGGTTGATATGAGTCCAGATGGTTCTGATTTCATTCCTTGTCTATTAAAGACGTTATACACCCTCCCTAGTTCTTTTTACCTCCACATAGTTCTCAACTTTTCTATTTTTAGACACCTGGTGAGCAATAAGTGCTGCCTCCAGTGTCCTTTTGTCACTGTGCAACCAGCGCAGCCTGGAGCACTTACTGGAGGCTCCAAACATCCTGCCTCTTCTGTGAAGAATGTTTCTTAACCCAGGTCTGCAGAGCTTGTCAAACTGCAAAAGTGGAATGGTTTGAGTATTTCCTTACATTTATTGTATGCCTTTTACGGATAACATCTCTCCTTTGGACTATTGTATCTCTTTTTCTAGAGAAAAATGGAAACTTCAATTTTCATCACTCAATTTACATTCACATTCAACGTGACAAATCTTTCTTCAAATGAAAAGTTTCAGAGGTGGTTTTACTGATTATAAAAGCCACATGTAATACTTAGTTTTGGTTTTCTTTTTAAACCATGTACCATGTTTTAGGTTTAGAATTTGTTTAGTTTCAAGTAGGGAATACCTCCACTGATTTAGATTGTAAATCTAGGACTAGATTGTAAAACATGTCTTTCCTCACCTTGGTCTTCAACTCACCCAGTTCCCACTGTGAAGGTAGTTTTTCCAGCTCCTTGTCTCTCCTTCTAAAGAGACTATATATATAAAAGAAAATGTATTTTTGTTCAAGTGGTAGTTTATGAAGCGCATTGTTCTATTTCACGCTTTTCCCCCTCTTAACCAAATATCTTGCAGCTTGTTCCATGGCAAGAGAAAGATCTGTTTCATATTTTACTTTACGAATGTGCCATAATTTACGTAAACTGATTAACAGTGAAGCTTACAAATAATTGTGTGATCTTATCCTCACATCAGCTCAGACACAGGAGAAGGTTCTAAAGTGTAGGAGAAATCCGTAGAAATTCACCCACCCTTTTTTTTTTTAAACAGGCAGCAGTCATATCAAATCTATGGTTTTCGTGTACTTGATAAATAACACAAAGCAAAATGGTTTTAAATAATGTTTTAATTTCAATGGCTAACATTCTATGAATTTTATGGGGGAGGAGATCTTCAGACCTGGAAATGACATGCGTGCTTGTTTTTGCTTGGTTTCACTCTCCGCTTTTTCCTTTTTGAGGTCTCTCTTCTGTTTTTCTTTTCCTCCCGCTTTCCTTCCTTTTTTAGTCCTCTCTCCGGTTGTAAATGTATCAAGGGCTGCTGTTTGGCGTCTCTGAACGGGCCGATTGAGAGCGAAGTAACCACTAGGTGGTGGTGCAAGAACACCAGGAAAAGTGGTTTTGTAAACAGAGGAAGAATTAGTTTTGATTTCCTGCTCAGTTTTTAAATTGCTATCCACTTGGGCCCTTAAATGCCTCCTGAGGGATGTCGCTGTGAGCGCTGTTTAGCAGTTGAGCCAACATAAAATTGGTACTGAGCCTTAGAACAGCTGTTACAGACCTCTTTATGTGGATGTTGAGACTTTTTAAAAATGCTCATTGCTTGAAAATGTTAACTCTTCGGTAGGAACCCGTTAAGTTGTCTGAGTGATTTGAAGGGCTTGCTTGTATTTCTGACTGATTTACAGATCTTGCAATGTTACAGTGGAGACTACTTAGAATTTATAATTGTGCTTTATTTAGCTGGCTTAATTTTCAGTTAAAAAAAAAAATGACAGTTTCCTAGCTCCTCCCGATAGAAAAGAAAAAAGCATCTGCTTACTTACTATGGTATTATCCTATCAACCACAATTTTTTATTTTATACAACTGCAGCATTGATCTTCATTTAAATGAGTAAAATATGTATTTTAGATGATTTTGGAATTTGATGTGGAAGTATTTTCTGTGTAGGGGTTAGCTTCATTAATGATTGGAAGTCTACCCTGTCCCTTTTAATATCCTGGATCTATGCTTAAATTTTTTGAATTGGTTGATTCTCCTAAAATCACACACACACACAGGAGTCCAGCATAAATACTGAAGGATCTTTGCTTATTTTAGGATTGTACAATCATTTACCTTTACTCTCGGCTGAAATTCCATATAAGATATTCAGTACGGGAGTGTGGGTACAGCTACGCGGTCAGGCAGTCTGCCGGAAGACGCACACACAAGCTCTCAGCCTGTGTGACATCCCGGTTGGATCTGTGGATGTGAGTGTCCGACTCTCCTGCTTTGTCACAGTGTGCCAAGTGACAAATCCACATCTTCCTGAGAAGTAAGCCTACAACAGAGTACCTACTGACTTGCTTTCATGGGTCAGGTATTTTTGGACAAGCGTTGAGGCGTATCACTCATTTCCATAGCTATTGATATTTCTACACGTCATTTTTACTAGTGCTCAGTGGGTTAGAAAATGAAGAAGCAAACATTTTCACTACATTGCCTCACAGGTTTTGATGATAATAGACCCTTCTTACCATTTAACATGTCTAGTTGTCCTAATGAAATTCTCTGATCGGGTATCCAATAAGGGTCTGTTATTACATCACACCTGAAGCTTTCATTTAAGGCGTTTGGTGTTTAACTAAAGGGAAGAATTGCTTCTTTGTACCTGTTCACACATTAGGAAAAAAAATCGAGGGGGTTCAATTCAATGGAAGAGCACTAATTTAAAAGACCTTCCTTAGATGGTGAAGCCGTTACAACACTGTTCCAGGAAATAAAATCAACAGCAGCCGATTCCTTGCTTTTATTCAGAAAGATAGCCTGTTTTGTGATCTGCAAGGTTTAAATCAATTGAACGATAGGGAAATCTCTCCCCTGAAATGGCTATTACGCAGCTTGCGACCTTTTGTTCAAGAGATTAAGTTTGCATCTCCTCACATTATCTCCTTGTAATTGGAAAACTTTCATTTTGACAGAGGAAATGTGCCAGTAACCCTGTGAGCTTTGCCACAAGCCAATGCAGAATGCCATCTGGAGGATGCATGCCCCAGTCGTGCAGCAGCCTCCTGTCGGCTTGTATCTGGAACTTTGCAACAGAACAACTAATAGCATCTTAAGCTCCATTTGTCTAGCCCGCTAGTGCTCTTGGCAGAGGTCATAACCAGCAGTGGTTTTGTTGATTTGCTGCATCAAATGTAATTAGGTTAAAGCACTCACTGACAGAGGCTCTGATAATGGCATAAAAGCCTCAGGCTCACATTTACCCATTGTGTCAAATTTAAGTTTAGATCAACAAAGACATACTAATTTCATCACAGAACAATAGAACTTAATAATTTTTAAAGCTGTTTATTTGGAACAACACGATTTTCTTTCCTTTGGATCACATCATTGTTTCATTTTTTCCCTCTCCTTTTATTTTATTTTTCAGTCGTTGGCTTCCAGTGAAGTGGCCAATATTTCCTGCTAGGAAAGACAGCGTCATGTGTAGTCTAGCCATACATCCCTCCCGAACCTTCCATCTGAGTGCCTTGTGGAAAATGAGGAGACGTTTTTATCAGTTTACTTTGAACTCTAACAGTTTCACACTCATAAGGGTAGAGGTAACATTATTACTGACCCTTTAACCCTTGCTTACTGGAAACCTCCAGTAGTGCCAGAAGCCTCTTTAGAAATGAGTCATTCTCAGGCTCTGAGTAAGATGGAGAAACCATTACTTGGGGTGAAATTTAGGGCAAAGCTGGGCCCAGAGCACGAGATAGACTTTAGCTGCTGTTAAGAGTCAAAAGAAAAATATCAAAAAGAATTTCTTTTCTTGCAGAGAAGAAAAAGCTCAGCAGATATAAGGTTTAACAGTTTCCTGCATAAATATTGGAAAACAAGTCAACAGGGGTCTGTGCAAGAGAGGGAGAGCTTGGACTTGGTCTCTGGGGGGTGGTAGCACTTCTCTGGAATGGCCGTGCTGATGACCTGGCTGCTAGTTTAAAGAACTAGCAGAGGAGTTAAGTGTGATGTCACGTGCAAAACAACAATGATATGTGAAATGCATTGCATATATATTTTTAATTGAAGTATAGTTGGTTTACAATGTTGTGCTAGTTTCTAATGTACAGCGTAGTGATTCAGTTATACATATATATACATTCTTTTTCATAGTCTTTTGAATTACAGGGTATTATAAGATATTGAATATAGTTTCCTGTGCTATACAGAAGAAACTTTTTTATTTTATATATAGTAGTGAGTATCTGTTAATCCCAAACTCTTAATTTATACCTCCCACCCTCCTTTCCCTTTTAGTAACCATGTTTGTTTTCTATGTCTGTGATTCTGTTTCTGTTTTGTAAATAAGTTCATTTGTATCATTTTTCTGATTCCACATATAAGTAGTATCATATGATATTTGTCTTTCTCTGTCTGATTTACTTAGTATGATAATTTCCAGGTCCATCCATTTTGCTGCAAATGGCATTATTTCATTCTTTTTTATGACTGAGTAATATTCCACTGTGTGTGTATGTATGTGTGTGTGTGTATATGTATGTATGTGTCTTCTTTATTCAGTCATCTGTTGATAGAATTTAGGTTGCTTCTATGTCTTGGCTATTATAAATAGTGCTGCTAGGAATATTGGGGTTCATGCATCTTTTCAAATTAGAGTTTTCTCTGGGTATCTGTCCAGGAATGGGATTGCTGCATCATATGGTAACTCCATTTTCACTTTTTTAAGGGAATTCCATACTGTTTTCCATAGTGGCTGCACCAAAGTGTATTCCCACCAACAGTGTACAAAGGATGTTCCCTTTACTCCACATCCTCTCCATCATTTATTGTTGGTGGACATTTTGATGGTGGCCATTCTGACTGGTGTGAGGTGATACCTCATTGTAGTTTTGATTTGCATTTCTCTGATAATTAGAGATGTTGAGCCTCTTTTCATGTGCCTATTGGCCATCCAGTATGTCTTCTTTGGAGAAATGTCTATTTGGAAATACATTTTTTATTTGCTTCTAAATTTCCTCTCACTTCCACTGGTTCTCTAACATCCCTCTAATATTGGAACTTGCAAAGAAATCACTCTGAAATTTCCAGGGAATGGCAGTGATTTCCGTGGACTTTGTACCTCGTTGCAGAAGGAAGCTGTCTTACTTGGAGTGTTCCAGGTATGCTGCTTTTGATAAAAGCAATAGGCGTATGTGAGAATGAGGTTAAGTAAGTGTTTATTTGAGGATTTAATATCGCACACACTCTAGGAATAAAGCAATTATCGTGCTGTTAATTTCATATTCATGTATGGCTTATTTATTTGTTGTTTACCTCTCTGCATAATGAAAATGCCATAGAAATCTGCTTCTTCTGGCACTCTAATTTTAAATGATGCTGAATGTTATGTATAATTTTAAGTCACAGATTGCTAATTCCATTCTATTTTAAATACTCTATGTATGAGAAGCCCCTATGTTGCAAAATCCTTTTTAAGCAGAATCCAAGTATGACTGTCTAATTACAGAATAGGTAGTTAATAGTTAACCTAACCTACTAGTTTAAATAATTTAATAATTAAAACATGAAGTCTAAGTATTATATATATGTATAGTGTGTATGTGTATATGTATGTATATATGTATGTATGTGTGTATATATATGTATGTATGTGTATATGTGTGTGTGTGTGTGTATACATATATATATTCCTATGGAGGTACTGGGGGTTGAACCCGGGACCTTATGTATGCACTCTACCACTGAGTTATACCCATCTCCCTGGCATTATATTTTGAACCATATAGTTATCTGAGCCATTCACATATTTATCTCCCCTATATTTCCAAGAATCAACACCTTAGTTACTTTTCTGATAGATATCATGTAGTCAGAAGATAATAGTGCATTGCCCCTGCTGATAAATTACTTGTATCTGGCTTACATGTAATCTCATGGCAGAGTCAATGTTTGGTGAAGTGATTCTGAAATCTCCAGGGTAGTACAGTTTTCATCTATTTACATGACTGGATATTTTTTAAGAACCAGTCACTGGCAGAATTCTAAGCTAGTTCATCTGGTGATGTAACTCAGAAAAAGAAAGAGAGAAATTCATAGCCAATGTTTGTGAAGTCCCTCTCCAGTCTGGGAATCCACTCACGTTACATGCTCAAATTCTCCTTCCTGACCCTTTCTTACACTTCTCTGCTTAATACCAGATGCATATCTGGAACCAGAATGATGTACTCAATACTTCCTTTATTTAACAAGTATGACTGCATGCCCACCATATGCATAGATAAGGTT
Organism: Camelus dromedarius; assembly: GCF_036321535.1. Taxonomy (NCBI): domain Eukaryota; kingdom Metazoa; phylum Chordata; class Mammalia; order Artiodactyla; family Camelidae; genus Camelus; species Camelus dromedarius. The sequence continues at coordinate 53,586,503 of NC_087439.1, forward strand.
CTCTCCTCCTGGGCAGCTGCAGCCTGATTGAGAAGATACACAGATGTGAAATATTGAACAAATAATAACTGCAAGTCAGTCTACATGGAAATACTCCAAAGGCAGAAATTGTTGAGGAAATTCATATCTGAGAACTCTTAACACAGTCTGCAAAGCTTGGTACATGCCAGTTGTTCAATTTCCATTGTTATTTACAAATGTGAATCTTTGAATTAAGGGGGGAAAAAAAGCACCATCTGCCTACCCGAGTAATAACACTTGGTTTTATTCCCAAGCATATCGACCACTGGTTTGGCATTTTTAACTAACTGAAGCACTTTTCTCATTAGAGTGTCCGTGTCTACAAAGGGCCTTTTTTTTCTTGTTGCTCATTTTAACATTTCTGCCCCTTTACTCTGCCTTTTGGTGGACTTGAAGCTTTCTATTTATAAATATGGCCAGCTTGTCAGATGACCCTGGCAGTCTAGATATGTCATATGCAGGATACTGGCCTCTGCCAGTTACTTATTCAATCAATCCTTTTATCTGCTGATGGCTTAATCAATATTTATATTGAGTGCCTGTTTTCTGTGGAGACAAAGGACATATATAGCCCTTTAAAGGTGCTCAAAAGACAATATGATACCTGCACTCAATGAAATTTCAGTCAGAGAGAAAGTGCATATAAAAATACTCTATTTTAAGCAGAACTTTCTAATTGCCAGAGTGAATGTGACACCTTTATTCATTCAGTCAACCATTTATTCAATAAATATTTACTGAGCGTCATGATGTGTCAGGTACTCTGTGATTCATAAGAGGTAGCAAGGTGAGTAAGTCGTGCGTGTTGCCTGCCCAGCCCTATATGAATTTGGAGGAAGTAGATTCCATTGTCAGCTAGAACCTGGCTGCTCAGTGTGTACCTGAGCGCTGGCAGCAGCGTCTCCTAGGAGCTTGTAGAAATGCACAATCTCCAACTTTGTCTAGAGCTGTTGAACAGAATCTGCATTTTAACAAGGTGCTCAAGGGACTTGAAGTAAAGTGTGAAAAAGTAGAGGATTATGGAAGGCTTTATAGAGAAGCTGAGAGAAGTAGGCATCACCAAGCTTTATTAAAAGAGGAAGGAAGACAAATTTAGGCAGGTTACAGCGTTTGTCTTCATCTGTTGGGGCCTCTGTACCAGAACATCATAGACTGGATGGCTTATGAACAACAGAAGTTTTCCCTCTGTTTCACGCAGCTCTGAAGGCTGAGAAGTGCCCAGCAGATTCGGTGTCTGTTGTGGGTCTGCTTCCTGGTCCATAGACCCCGTCTCCCCTCTGTGTCCTCCCGTGGTGGAAGGAGCGATGGAACTCTCTGGGTTTTCTCTTTTTCTGATGGCGCTAATCCCATTCAGGAGGGTTCTGCTCTTATGATCTCATCCCCTCCCAAAGGTCCCACCTTCTTATTCCATCATTTTGGTGATTAGGTTTCAACATATAAATTTTAGTGGGCAGTGGGGGACACCAACATTCAGTCTAGAGCAGAGAGGTTTCGATATAAATCCAAAACATGACTCCAGATGTCAAGTTTTGGAAGCTAGTTGGAAATAATACTAAAGAAATGGTGGCAAAAGACCCAGTAATGGTTGGTGATCCATAGGGAAGAGTAATGATTGATAAAGTACGATAAGATGAGATTCAAAGCTGAGAGGAAGCAGACTGATTTAGATTCTAGACACTGGAAGTAGGGGTGGGTTGCCAGTGGCAATGCAGCGGCTGGATGTGGAACTTTCTTGTCTGGAGCATGTGGAGGTAACCATTAATATTTTTGAAGGTGATTTTTCTTGGGGGAGGGTAGTTAGGTTTATTTATTTGTTTATTGTTATTATTTTAAATGGAGGTCCTAGGGATTGAACTCAGGACCTTGTGTACACTGAACATGTGCTCTACCACTGAGCCAAAGACGATTTTTATTTTTATTTGTTTATTTTATTGAAGTATAGTCAGTTACAATGTGTCAATTTCTGGTGTACAATGTAATGTCCCTGTCATGTGTATATACATATATATTCGTTTTAGTATTCTTTTTCATTAAAGGTTATTATAAGAGATTGACTATGGTTCCTTGTGCTATTCAGAAGAAATTTGTTTTTTATCTATTTTTATATATAGTGGTTAACATTTGCAAATCTCAAACTCCCAAATTAATTTTTAAGGCTGATATTTTTTGAATCCTAAAATCACAGTGAATGTCAACAAGTTGATATAAATCAAGGTATAGCATTTTCCATACATCAGTTTTTCTAAAACACATATAACTTATTAGACCTTCAGTTTGGGAGAGAAGGAGTTATCAGGTCGACTGGATCAGTAGTCTTGCTTCAGAATTGATGGAGTGTGTTTTTTGGCAGAAAAAAGCTCTTTACACCTTTATCTTCAGAGAGTTATGTCTTTATGATCAAGCCAGGTCCTACCAAGATTGTGAGACAGTGAGTTTTATCTGCGGTGCCTTTATCTACTTCAATCATGCTTCCTGTTACCCTCTTCTTAGCTTTTACAAACTTTAACACACAAGGACGTGTAGATACTATGATGGCAAAGGTTCATGAGCATAATATTGATGGACTGGTGACCTTCTCAAAAATATCTTTTTGAGTCACACTATGTCAAGTGGCTTCTGTCCTCTGTGAGGTCTGTCCTCTGCACAGGGATACTTCCATTCTCAAGTTTGAAAGAATTGGGGAGGGGGGCAATTCTGTGTATCCCAATCAACCTTATGGCAATCATAAAAAATTTCCATTGGCTTATTAGGCCCTTAAGTCTGCCCCCACAAACGATTTCAGTTCTGAGATGCTTTCAAAATGACATCCATAACTCATGTTTTATGGGCATCTGTTGGTGTGGCATCCGGTGTGCTTTACACACATGACTTGTCTACACACAAACTTGAGCTGACAGGGAGAAGCCTGCAGCTCTCCAATAAATGACAGACTTAATCAGCGAGACGTAGAGCCCAGAGCAGTGTCCCGACAAAGATTACCTTACAAAGCTCAGAGAATGCCGTCTGAAAATTCCCAATGCTGATGTTTCAGATTTATCAGCACAATCATGAGAAGTTATTCTTTCCTCTGAAGAGAATGTCTCAAGACAACTTGATTGATAAGTCAAGCATTTTCTTTTCTTTGTCACCAAGCATGGGAAGCTGGCGATGGGAGGGTGGCTATGCAGGGCTTTGGACGAAGAGCTTCCTAGCTAGAGGTAGAGTCCATGGGGGAGATTTCTGTAGCGTGCTGTGATTGATTGATGTGATCATTTGGGATGGTATTTTCAAAGTGAATTTTTTTTTTGTAATTTAGACAGACCTGTTTTGGGGTGAACCTTTGCTACATAGCCACAGAAATGTCCCCTCATCAAATGAATCAGTAGCTGTGTTGAGCATTAGTAGTTGAGCACTGTGTTTAAAGGATAATACTTCTCATAGCTTTGAGTTCCTTAGGTGACAGTGTTGCAGTACCCATCTGAGTTACATACGAGGGTTTCAATGGTGGCAAATCTTCACTGTTCAAGGGGAGATTTGGTATTTTCCTTATGAAGTTCATCTGGAGCCTGTGCCATAAATTAGTCAGGTATCAAGTTCTAGTCAAAAGAAATATACAAGAAAGGATGGATGAAAGGGAGAAAAAAGGGAAAAAAGAAAGACCAAGTAACTGTGAAGTAAGAAGAATTTTACACATATGTATTGAAGTCTCTCTTTAGTTGCAAATAGCAGCACATGACTTTATAATTTCTTTCAAAAGAGATTGTGATGGAAGTAAATTTTTGAATATATATGTTCCAGCGTGTTTGTCCCAAATAGGTTTTATTGTTCTGCTGTCAGATGGAATACTTACGAATTACTTGATTTTAGCAATCACTTTTCAATAATTATTTCTATAATGAAAGCCACACTAAATACAAAAATGGACTATTTCTGTCATTATGAAATTAGAAGTCCTTAGTTTGATTTTTTTAATGTACAAAAATGAGAGTTTATAAAATTTCACATCATATCATTGGAAAGTACAGAACAGGTAAGAATATTTTCTTTAATTCCTCAAAGGAAAGCTGCATTTTATGTGGTAATTCATAAGGATCACAAATATCGTTTCTGAAAATACGAGAGTAGAGTCAAATTATTTTCTAACACACGCTAAGGTCACATTTTTTTCCCATCTACATTGGACATCCTTTGGCTCAGAGTCAATTCTATATTTTTTGTCTCTTTATGCTAATATTTTATTTTATCTCAAACTTTCTTCCCACTGTGTCAGAGTCTCACCAGTGAGAATGACTCAAAATAGCTTTCTCAGTTAAGGAAAATCAAAAAAGAACAAAGCAAAAAATTGGGTGTTGTTCGAAACAGCGGCATGGTGACTGGCTATTGGAGTTCAGCCTATGAAAGAGAAGAATGTGGTAGCAAAAGTGGCAGCTCATAAATGATTATCAGTGGGAAAAATGTCACACATCATGTGGCCTCTGTCTGTTAATTTAATGTGATGCACTTGAGTGTAAAAATAATGGGCTCTGTCAGCCTTATTAATTATCTATGCTTGTTCTAGAAGTCAGGATCATGAAATGCCTCCCAACCACCTGATGTAATGGGTCATTTTAGAGCTTCGCAGGCAAGTCTCTGAGCGAGCAATTGGCAATTCTAACAGCCCGCTCATCTGCGGTTAGGGGTGTTGTACTGAGCTGGACTCACATAATAGCGTTATTGGCCACAAGATGATGGAATAATCGATCTTTCTATAGTGGATTTCTTTAGCCTGGTGGGAAAAATTTCCTACTTAATGAAACCATTTTGATGCCTGGGGTGCTCCCCTAGCTCATGATGCCTCTGTTTGTCCATTATTGTTTAAATATACTGCATTTAGGTTAATGGTGGAAGCACATTAGTCTGGTCTAATTACTCACATGGGCTTCTTTGGTGTATTCTTTTATGTGGCCCTTAGAAAACCAGACAGGCTAGCCGAATGGTTGTCCAACATTGGAAACTGTTAGTACCTTCATGCCTGAGACTATGGGGCATTTTAAGCAAAAAGTATTTGTGAGTGAGACACTGGCTGCTAAGCGCGATTGCTGCTTTCATTCTTCAAGTGCGCTGATCCACGACGGTGTGTGTGGAACGTTTACGCTCTGAGTTGCTGAATGGCAAAGACTAGGTCTCTTTTTCTGCCTTGGATTTTGGCATCGTGTTAAGTGCCCAATGACTCTGTAACGTGTGTTTGTGAAGGGTAGGGATTCTCGGGAAAACACACAAAGGTTGGGTCAAGAAGCCTGTATTTCCGTTCCTTTTGATACTTGCTGGCTGTGTGACATTGGACAAGTCATTTATCCTCTCTGAATCTCAGCTGATCACCTTTAAAAGAATTATAATTATAGCCTTTCAACTTACAATCTTCCTGTTTGAGGATCAGATTAGATTATGCAACAAATGGTAAAATGCTTTTTAGGTGTTTGATGGTATTATCCCTCTATTACTACTACTACTACTATTATTACTTGAAATTTTTTTTTATTATTAAATAAGCTTTCAGATCTGATCTCCTCCTATACATCTGTAATATTGTGATGCTCTTTCTTACAAAGACAAAGTTCAGGAAAACATTTTGTTGCTACTGTTTTCTGTGCAAATGGCTATATATCTAGTGTCCAAGGAATATAGCTTCCTTAGATCATTCTGGAAAGAAAAACTGTTATGAAGGAATGAAAGTGAAAACTTGATAAATATTCAGGTCTACATGCCATGTAAGAGTTATGGAACAGTCTAATTAGATGAAGATCATTATTTATATAGTTTCTTCCCATTGTGACTAGACTGATAACCAGACTTAGAGACGCCATTTAGAGGTATGTCTCATCAACATAGAATAATTAGTAAATTAATATCTACCAACAAAGCTTTGCCCTTTAATAGTGACTCTTTAATAGTGAAAGCTAATTGTTCAGCTAAAGCTATAGGACACTGAGTCAGTCACTTAACCCACCTGAACTAGAGTTTTATTGTGTAAAATGAGGAAGTAATGTTGCATGATCTCTAAGGCCCTTTTGAGCTCCGAAAAGATTTGGGTCTCTCATTTTGTATGTCTTTGAGGATGACATAGGTAAATGATATTAAACTTTTCACACCAGGGAAAGAATCAGCTATTTGAAATGGTTCTTCTCGGTCAGATACTCTCTACTATATTCCCTACTCATTTTCGTAATAGCTTTTGCCACAGCCTCTAATTATCTTATTTGTTCACCTTCCTGCTGAGGTTTTTCTTCTCCATGAGGCTAGAGATTGTCTGGATCACAGACGGAGACCCAGTGCCTAGAAAGCTGAGTGCCTGGCATGTAATGGGGAGTCCAATAAGTATTTGTTGAATGAATGACTATGAATGCACGCACTCAACTCTGAGTGCAGAGTGCAGCCTCCTTATTCTTTAAAATAACCTCACTCAGAATTCAGTGGGATAAAGTTGTGGCTGTATCTACCGTTTATGTAAGAGAATCACTGGAGGACATGGTTTAATGTTTTGCTTCCTATATTTGACAGCCATCTGTATTTTATTCATTGATGGTTTTCATACTGGAGCTAATCAAGAGGGGGATTGTCGTCAGCAAGTTGTTTATGTGCTTGGTTTTTCCACAACTAAATTTGAGTAGCCATTTTGTTTCTAAAATATATGATTACGTGTCATACTTGAGTGTATAGTAATTCCATTTTGGCAGTTTTTTTATTTTGCAAAATAAATTTGTCCGTTAGGGATATGCATTTTCATGTGAGAGAAGAATTTTTATCACCATTAAATGTGAACTGTAGATTTTAGAATTCGCTATGAAAAGTACTGTATCTTTAAATTTCCTACCAAGATATTAGAACAGTGCCTGTTCTTCCCCACTTACATAGTTTCCCATAACATGAAAATGTTTGAAACTCTTGTAATGTATCTTTCATGAACTGGCTAAATTACTCCTTACTTCAACATACATTCAAGTTAAGGTCAATTGGGGAGGTACTTTCTTAGCTTTAGATTTGTTGGAGAGGTAGACCTTTGTTTGTGAGACATTAGACCATGGACCTTGACTCCCAGTGAAGTAAACTTTCAAATTAGAAAAAAAAAGTTCAAATTGACCTGGAACATGGGATCATGAATATCAGTGACAGGAGTCTGTCATTCCCAGTCATAGGATTCTATAATCTCACTCTTTTGAGCAGTTAAGGGGGGCATTATCTTTCATTGTCCTTGTTTATATACAACATAAAATGGCTTTCTAACAATATTAATATTATCTAGGAACTAACAATGTTTCGTCATTGAAAAGCTGTCAAATTTTGGTAGAGAGTGTTTACGACAGTTTGTGGGAGACAAACCATTGCAGCCTTCTGTTCTTCACCTGGCCCTGCCCGTGGACCTGGGAACCATTCCTGATAGTACAGTTAAGCTCATGTGTGTTTCATAAGAATACTTGAGATTACAGTTTAGCCAGGAGGTAAAAACAAACCCAGTGACGCAGTAGAGAACACAGGTTGTGTGACGTGTCAAGGACAACAGGAAGATCATTCGCATTTGCTTGCCTGCAGGATATTTGCTGTGCCTTGGCCACAGTGGGCAAAATGCTCTTTGGAATATCCTTGCTGTGTAGCAAGAGTTGAACAAGAGACTCTCATCACAAATTTCATTCCGTACCACAGATGCATGTGTGTATATTTCCACGGTACTCTTATTTTGACAATTCTTGAGCTGCAGCACATTGCATATTAATTGAGTACTACTGGTTTTGAATTGTCTTTAAAAAGGTGCAAATTATGGCTTCAAAGTGACCCGACAGAGGTGCAAATGAACGTTAGCACAACATTTCTGAAATGGAATCATTTAAAATATACACATAGATATGAACGCAGAGTCAGTCTACTTCATTTTTTCAGTTGGGAGTTTGCTGCCTTAAAATGGGGAATAAATGTGTGAATGCTATCCAGGGTGTGAAATTCTCCATTTGTACAGACTTGAAAATTGGTATTAATTATGAATATAGAAATAGCAGAAATTATACACAAGTTTAGCAACATTTTAATTTTAAACACAAGTATTGCAGGGGAAGAGTTTAAAATTTTTCTTATAGTCTTTTGACATTAACAAGTTAGCGTTTTCCTAACAGCCTACAAATGCTACTCTTGTCATTTTAAAACAGAAAATTGCTTTGATTAATCTTTTTTATTTCTAAAGTTGCTTATTCTAAGTAGGTCTGACTCTGATAAACCCAAGAGCCCCAACTTAACCCAACCTAAACGTAACTTTTTCTCTCTTCTCACGTTGGTGGACAATGGGTCTCAGCTGCAGGGAGCATTCGAGAAGCTTGCCCAGTCTCCAGGCCAGCTGGAAGGCCAGGCTCCCCTGCTTTCAGCCAAATAGACACTGGCGCTGAGTTACCCCAGGGCAGAGGTTTAACATGGTTTGAATGAAGCTTGGATTTTGAAGTCTCCATCCGTTTAGGTGGATGTCACTGGGAGTCCAAGACTCCTCTTTCATTAACTGGCCTCTCACATCGATAGCAACAGTGACACAAAACAGCCAACCGCTAAAACAGTTGGTTCTTTTTTATTATTTGTAATTTTGTCTATTTGCATGAGAGCCTGGCAGCATATGGCTTGATGAATTAAAAAAAACAAAACCCTGTAAACTCTCATCTACTGGCCAGAGCTTTCAGCTCATGGCATGAGCTAGGGCCAGTGTGGCTCCACCTGCCACTTGTCTGGGCGGGTGGGGGGGCATAAACTGATGACCTACTGGGTTTCTGCAGCCAAATAGTGCTCGGCTAATGCCATGATTTAATTCCTAACAGTACTGTCAGAGATGGCTAGATGTGGCAACACCCACTGTTTCAATAGTAAATCTGATTGGCAAGCTACCCGCTCTCTGCCCTGCCTAATATTCTATGCTAATTATGCCCTATCAGGCCAACAGGAATGGAAAGGAGCAGAAGAGCTTTCGAATCCATGCACGCAGGTCAGCTTTGAGTAGAAACATATAGGGATGTACGCTCACATTATTAAAGGGAACTCACATTAAAGGGGACTAGCGGCCAACCAGAGAAAGAAACAAACCCCTCTGCGATGCATCTATTTCCTTATACACTCGGTCTTTCAAAGTTGAAGATTTATATGGTTCTTGGATTTTGGTTTTTCTGAATTATCCATTTTTTTAAATCCTAAAGTTGGAGAAAAGAAATTCATTTTATGATTTCTTTCGAGAACTGAATCTTTCTTTGCCTTAAACAAATGATGATTTGGAGTCATACTTCATCATTAAACCAAGTCACAGTCTTTTTCCTGTCCTTAATTTTGTGTGCATTTATGATTATATAATGTCAAACAAACTATACAAACATAGAAACAAGGTACAGACTTTCATTAATTTAATGAATTGGTTTGAATGTAAAACATCAAGTCATTTTGAAATTCAAAATTAGTCTATGAACTCATTTTGATATAGTTGAGAAATCTTTCATTTTCCATGCATTTTAAGATTGCTGAATATATTTATACTAAAGACATGTAGTCAGAATCACCAGCCATCAAAGAAAAGAGGAAATAATTGGGGAAGTAAAAGCTTCTATGATCTTACGAAGTGAGAGGTTTTTTGACAAGTCACAGCAGACACGTTCAGTACTGTGAGACTGAGCACAGTCAGGACAGTTTACAATACCCAACACACATTCCTGCTAGATGCATGGCATGGTGAGCCCACTAAATCCTAAGAACAACTGTGCGAGATATTTTCTGTTTATTATTTTATATTTAACAGACAGTAGAGAAAGGGCACTGACCAATCAGAGTGATAGCACTGGAGCAGCCTCCCTGCTTGGTGAGGCATTGATCCTTTGGTTCCTGAATTTGGTGAGGGCCAGAGGATCCTGGTGTGGGCTGTCGGGATTGATGGGATGTGGCCTACTTACCAATGTATGGAAGTGCTTCAACTCTTCACCAAGCACTGTGGCAACACCTCTGTGTGCTGGCTGACCATCGGCCCCAGAGGTAGGTGTTATGTCATAGATGAAGACATTGACGCTTAGAGAGGTTAATTAACTTGCTCACAATCACACAACTAATAGGAGGCAGAGCCAGAATTCAAATCCATATCAGTCTCACTCCAAACACTGAGTTCTTTGTTCCATGCCATGTCGCTACTATAATGCTTCCTGGAAATTTTGCACTGAAGAGTCGAGTCCAATTTTTGCTGAGATTCCATCTGAGTATTGAGGATAAAGACTCTAGCAAGTGATGAAGGTTGTCTGAGAGCAGAGAAAATCTCTCTAGTTCAAATTCGACCAACTGACGTTAGAGTGGTACATGTTCCTACACATAACTGACACTTAATAGTTTGTGCATTTAAAATAAAGCTTTTATATAGAGAGCTATGTAGGAAATGTACCAGCCCTCTTTTTAGATAATATGCAATTCTCGGTAAGAGCAAGATATTAAACTATTTAAAAATACTGTTATTTTTCTTCTAGTTGAAGTGATTCAGTCTAAATAGAAATGAACAAAGTGAGCAAGGTTGGCTTTAATTCAAAATGAGTATAAATAGCTAAAGGTTACCTGAAACTAGCACAATATTGTAAATCAACTGTACTTCAATTAAAAGAATAAAGTTCAAATTATAAGGGACACTTCAAGGCTTAAAATTTTCATGTATAAAAGTGAAGTTTGTCCTGAGCAGTAACATATATTAAGTGCTATCTGGTAGTGGATTTTTTCCTAAGGAAATAGGTTTTGCAAAGAAATTTCAAATTGATGAGATGCTATGTTCTGTCCCTTCCATGGGACCAAAGAAAGACTGTAGATATATTCAAATGTATACCACATTTGATTTAGAAAATTAAGTTCAAGAGTATTGATTTTTACCAGAGAGAATGTAGCTGCAAACTGTCCCTAAAGTATGAATAGACTTTGTTCCAAGTGTTTATTTGTAATTCGGTATCCTAAAATTTTATATGCAAATTTCCATAAATAAAATTGAAATGTCAGTAGCTATGTCCTCAGTCTGGCTAGTGAAATTTATTTTACCTATGATGCTTCTCAACTATAGAGCTTATTGAGTGTTAGGCTCTACTTTTCATGCATTATATTGCTAATGAGAGAACAATATTCTGACTCCAAATTCATTCCCAGGAATATACTCGCACTTGGACCTTCAGTTTTGACATAAAGCAAGCAAACCGAAAACCCACAGTTAAGATCTCATCCTCCCATATTTTCTCAGGAATAAGACATAAGTTCATCAAGGAAGAGACTGAAGGATAAAGTTAATTGCTAGATTTGCAGTGTGATTCCAGGAAAGCACTTTGAAGAACACTATAAACCTAAGTGTTATAAATTCCAACTATCAGCATGGATTGGAGCACTTAGAATTTAAGAGCTGGATAGAACTTCAGAGAACAGCAAGTTAGGCATATCCTTTTAATATGAATAAATTTAATAAGTCTTTCTCCTCCCTCTTCATCTAATTCATAAATAAACAAGTTAGGGCCAAAGAATCTCCATGCCTTTGCCTGGACCATTTTTTTCGTTGGGATGTTGGAAACTCACTATATAGCAACATTCTCAGCTAAGTCCCCATGCCAAGAAATGTTTATCTAATAATCTTCCTTTCATTAGAGCATCCATTCTGATACCAGGGTCTATTCATTGTGCAAATATTTCTTAACATTTCTATCCTGTGCACGGTACCATCCTAGTTGGTAGGTAAATACAGAAATAATAAAATGGGGTTTCCACCCTCAAGAAGATTATCTTCTAGGCAAGAAGAAAAGATACATGCAATAAGGTCAAACAGCAATTCAAGAGCTTAAAAAGAATGTAAAAACTTGCTCGCAAAATAAATAGTTCAGGTGAGAGATGCCACAAGTTCAGAGGAAGGAAAGAGCCCTGTGGTGGAACTGAGAGCATTTCGTGGAAGGGCAGCTGCGGCTGGGACTTAAAAGTATTTTCTTGAGTGGATGAAAACAGAGCAAAAGCACAGAGCATAGGAAAGAAAGGATTCAACACCAATCGGTGATTTACTGAAACGAGTTAATGAGACAGAAGACTGAGTCCAGGTTTAATGAGTGTATCTACACTAAGCCATAATCACCTGCTAACAAGTTGTATAGGCGCAGTGATAACCTCCTGATATGGTATAGCAGCCTCAAACTGCAGGGAGGGGTGAGGAGGAGGGGAGGGGAAGGAGATATGGGGAGGGGGAGAGGAGGTGGGCAGGGGGCAGACGCTCATCTCCACTACACACCAGAGATTTGGTTTGGGATGAGAAGCTAGTCTTTTCCTGTCTAACGTTCGAATGTGAAATGAGAGGCTTGAGTCTGATGGTTTGGGTTGAGAAGCTAGACTTCCTGTCTAATGTTTCTTCAAACATGAAATGAGGAGTTTGGGTTTTATGGTCTCTAAAGTCCCATCCAGCTCTTAGTTTCTGAATGCTTTGATTCATTCTGATGAAAGGAGAGTAGCAGGGTAGCTGCAGAACAGAGAGGAGAAGGGAGTACCAGGAAAGGGGTTCTGAAGAGGACCAGAAGGAAGTCGGAGTGGTGGGCGGCCCACGGCGGGGAGCCAAGCAGAGGCAAGAGCGAGTCCAGAGGGGGGTTCTTGTGCTTTGAAATGATAGTTGGTCTGGCCCGGAGATTCTGTCTCACTACCTTAAACTCCCTTTATTAAGCACACCTGCTCACTAGCTGCGCCCTTCCTTCTCCCTCCTGCCCTTCCTCCACTGGCATCACCACCCTGCCCACTGACCCTGTGCACCCGAATAGCAGAACGCAGACAGCACAGAGAAACGGGTCTCTGCTGCTTTATTGTGGCAGCTCCTGGAGCCCTTGATTTTCCCTTTTTGATTTGTACGTTTTGAATCGCTGCTGACAGTGGCGGCTGCGACTGGGCTCCTTTGGTGTAGGGGTGCAAGGCCAACAGCGTGATGGCTCTTTCCTACAAACCTGCACAGAAGCACCTTGAGACAACATGTTCCAGGATCTCCAGCTCTGCGTGGGATAGAGGAAAGGTTAGTTAGGAGTAGGGACCAAAAAGAGACCTAGTGATTGCAACTCTTAGGATCCCACGGGGAAAAGACTCTCGTTATCAAAAAAGCAGGAGCAGTGACAAGCTAGAGAGCCTGGGCCAGTATCCAAAGCTTTTTTTTTTTTTTTTGCTTTTTTTTTTTTTTGATTTGCCAGATGCAGCCTTATGGGGAACTGCCATCAATGCGTATTTATCGAGCACCTACTATGTGCCAGACACAATTACAGATGCTGTAATTTCTCTTAGGTCTAAACCCTTATGATAAATGAAATAGAAATAGTTTAATGAAATAGAAATAGTTTTTTCAAAAGGGACTGGTGGGAGCAGGGTATAGCTCCAAGTGGTAGAACGTATGCTTAGCTCGCACAAGGTCCTGGGTTCAGTCCCCAGCACCTCCATTAAAAAAATTAATGAAGTAAATCTAATTATCCCCCACCCAAAAAAAGGAAACAAAAACAAACAAAATAACTAAAACTTTTTTTTAAAAAAGGCATTAGTAAAGGGATTAGTATCTCATGATGTATTTCTGCTTCCTGTGGTAGCACTTAGACCCTTCACCATCGTGAACATCTGTTAGCATCCCTGTTTTTTCTGGCATGGGCTGTATTATTGAAAGCACCTCAGTACACTGCATTAACATTTTTTAAAGTGATCAATCTAACTAAAATATTTCTTGAGAAGTGTTACATGGATATGCTTGCCATTTATTTTTGTTCTGTGAGAGAAATGCCTCCTGACCTTAAAAAACGTCTTACTGATATCCCAGCCTTGTTCCCTGTCAGCATCCTCTGTACTCCACCAATGGAGAACTACCCACTGTACTATTTTGTGCCCCTGGATCTTTGCACAAGCTAGGCCGCCCGCTGGGAATGCATTTCCTTGTGTGGAAAATGCATGTAGGATACTCTTTTTTTTTTTTAATTATTTATATCATTTGTTCTTTTTTTTTTTTTATTGAAGTATAGTCCATTACAGCATGTCAATTTCTAGTGCACAGCACAATGTCCCAGTCATGCATGGACATACATATATTTATTTTCATATTCTTTTTCATTAAAGGTTATTATAAGATATTAAATATAGTTCCCTGTGCTATACAGAAGAAACTTTTTTTTTTTTTATCTGTTTTTATATATAGTGACTAACATTGGCAAATCTCAACCTCTTTACAACTAGTGAAAATAATCTCCTTTGGTCAATTCTTCTGCTGCAGTTAGAGTGCCAATTTCCCTATTTGAGGTCCAATGTATTCTGTACAAATTCCTGTTTTCCTCACTCTCACAGCTATTTGCTTAGTTTTCTTTTCCCAACCAGACTTTATGAATTCACTGAGGGCAGGAATTGTGTCTTATTTGTGGCTAGATCCTCAGGGTATAAAGAAGAGAAGCTCAATACATGCCTAATAAATTAGATGAATGAATAAGTGGATGAATGGATGAACAGACAAGCAAATGATATGCATGCATCCACTGAACTCCTAGGAGCACATCATGCTGCTACTGTGAGGAATACCAAGAAATACAAGATGGGCTCCTCCCTGATAGTACTTACCAGGTGCCATCGCAATGCGTTATAAAGGATATGTGTAGTGGTTCCTGAGTAATACCCTTTAAAGGAAGAGGGCTCCCCTTTCTCAAAAATACAATCTTATAAAAGTCTTTGTAAGTTGGAAGAAATATTTTTTAAAAGGCAGAACTCTGTAGTTAAAGAAAATGCAGCAGTCCAAATGCTTCCCTCCTCCATAGTAGATATAGTGAAAATATTTAGCTGCCCGAAGGCACACGATCACTACCATTGACTTCTCAGTTTTAGTCTTGGAGGCTGACCTGAACTTAGTATGTTCAGTGCTAGATTACTCAACCTTTCTGCTCCACAGAAACTCACCTCCGTAACCACCGCTTGCTGCTTTCTCTTTTCGAGTAAGCCTACACCCAAAGCCTCTGTCAGATGTCATGGAGATGAGACTTCACAAGGTAAGTGGAAAAAAACCCAAACACAAAAAAACAGGAACAAACGCTTTTCAAAACAGAATTTGGTGAAGGCATCGGCCCAAGAATGAGAGGAAGCACCACCTTGCAGGGTTTCCTATTTGGGGTGTGGAAGGGACACACAGCCCCAGTTTACGTGGAATCGTAGATGGTGTGAGAGAAAAGAGGCAGAGCCTGGGTTCCCAAGTGCGGCATCTGACAGGGAAGCAGGCTGTGTCGTCTAGACGAGAGAAGATGCTTCATTTTTCGTGGGAAGGTTTTCAGGATTTTAAGAGCCAAATGATGGCTAGAAAATACAACTGAAGTTTCACTGACTCCTTGGTTTTTAGAAGACTTTGTTCTTTCTTTTTGTTTCATTCTAAAAGTCTATCTTTAAGCCCAACATGCAAAGTAAAACTTGGTTAAATTGGTGCTTCCAAAAACATACAGTCCTGTTACACAGCAGACATCTTCTTTTCCTCTTTTTTTTTTTTTTTTGGTAAATATCCCCTCAGGAGTTTTAAACTCAGGGTGGAATTAACGTCATGTCTAAGACTTCTGGTAGCCTCCTTTTGGCAAATACAAAGTACATGGCTATTTTAAATGGCTGTTTAATGATCATCTGAAAATGCTACAAGTTTCCATGTTTGAAAGAGTTTTTTTCTCTACATTGTAAATATTAGTTTATTAAGGACTCCTTAAACCTTCTTTTTCCATGAAAAGGCAGCATAGACTCGAGAGAGATTTGTGGTTCTTGTTCTTCAAGGAGCAGCCTCCCCCTTGACCTTCAGACCTTTTGTGCTTTTTCTAAACTGCCCTCTTCCACCCTCACAGAATGTAAGCTACACCCATTAAGACATATCAGTTAAGAAATGAAACTAGAGGCTTTGAGAATAGATTGGACCATGGTGATTAAAACAGATTCCTTTTAAATTTTGATTGTATCAATTCTACCCATTCTTTTTTTTTCATTTTTCACTCAGCTTTTTTTTTTAACATTTTTTTTATTGAGTTATTGTCATTTTACAATGTTGGTATCAATTTCCAGGGTAGAGCACAATTTTTCAGTTATACAAGAACATACATATATTCATTGTCACATTTTTTTTTTTGCTGTGAGCTACCACAAGATCTTGTATATATTTTCCTACGCTATACAGTATAATCTTGTTTATTCTACATATGCCTGTCAGTATCTACAAATTTTGAACTCCCAGTCTGTCCCTTCCCACCCCTCTCCCAATTCTACACATTCTTATTGATCTACACTACTTTATAATAATTATAGTTGAGAGTCAGCATTTTGGCATATTTAAAAGACCGTGTCTTTCTAACATAGAAAATTACATTGTGTGTTGTCACCTTTTGGGCCTTTTAGCAATTTATACTGTTCAATAGCTTTCTGATATATTGTGCCAATTTGAAGTCTCCAGTTCCAGCTCTGGCCACTTTTATCCCAGAGGACATTGGACCTGAGATGATACCAGAATTTGAATTTTTCTCAACCAGAGTTAATTTTTTTTTCCCACTGTGAAACTGTCCTTTTTCTCACAGGTAGATCTAATATCCAGACCTCTCTCTGGATTTGACAGATAGAATAAGCTAACAGAGATATTCTGCATTTGTATAGTTTTTATATACATATGGGTTGTTCTCCTAACACCTATTCAGTTATGAGCAGGTTTTATAGAACAGCAGACTCAAATGGCTGACAAATAGCTGTGTAGACCCGGGAACCCGACTACCTGTATTTAACTGCCTAAACCACTGCTGACTGTTTGTGTGATCTTAGGCAAATTACTTAATAGCCATCTGCCTTAGTTTCCTCATCTGTAATGATGGCTTCTGCCACATTGGATTGTTTAGTGAGATCATTTATGAAGTGTTTACAACAGTGCATGTTGCATAGTAAGTCCTATTTATGGGTTTATTGGGGAAAAAACTAAATGCTCAGCCTCCCTAGGAGTCAGGAAAATGAAAATGAAAAAAAACAATTAGCTGTCACTTTACACCCCTTAAATTATTAAAAATTAGACACATAGTATCACTTGGGGTCAGGAAAAAGTGCACTCCTAGACTGCTTGTAGAAATGGGAATTGTGATAGCCTTTTTGGGGACCAATCTAGCAATACCTGTGGACGTTTATTGTGGCATTTTTTTTTAATTGAAGTATAGTTGATTTACAATGTTGTGTTAATTTCTGGTGTACAGCATAGTGATTCATTCGTACATATAAATGCATTCTTTTTCATTATAGGTTATTATAAGGTATTGAATATAGTTCCCTATGCTATACCATAGGTCCTTGCCATTTATCTACTTTATATATAGTAGTTTTTATCTGCTAATCCAGACTCTTAGTTTATCCCCTCCCCCTTTCCCCTGTGGTAACCATGTTTGTTTTCTATGTCCATGAGTCTGTTTCTGTTTTGTAAATAAGTTCATTTATGTCGTTTTTTTGACTCCACATATAAGTGATATTACGTGATACTTGTCTTTCTCTGACTTACTTCACTTAGTATGGTTACCTCTAGGTCCATCCATGTTGCTACAGTTGTGGCATTTTATAAAGCACCTACCACCACAGACCAAGCTCTACATCACCGGCTGGGTACCCATTGGCCCCTTTGCCTGTCCCTCATCAATGTGTCTTAGCTACAGTGGTGTTGCCTTTGTTCTCAGACACCCTGAGCACCTCTCCCTTCAGAAACTTGGTGCTTGCTGTTCCTTCCAGCTAGATAGCTTTTCTCTTAACACTCCACATGGCTTGCTCCCTCAAGTCATTCAGGTTTCTCATCAAACATTTCCTCAAGCCTTCCCTAATCACCTCCTTTAAGGTCATAAGTAATTTCCTTTACCTTTCCAGCTCCTTATTTAGCTTCATGAAAATACATTATGTTGCATGATAAATGATTGCCTGTCCCCTCCGCTGAAATGGCTGTTCTTAGAAGGTAAGGACTTTGTTTTGTTCATTTCTCTATCCCTAGAGAATGGGCACTAGAGGGCATTTAATAAAGACCTGTTGCTTGAACAAATTGTTTGTGGTAGCAAATGAACAAACATATAAACAAAGGGAATAGCCATCGGTAATGGCTGGGTTATTGGTTGGATGAATCATGATGTATCAATAACATGATATTTATATAGCTACTGAGGAGAGTGGATTCGATCTGTCTGTATCATTGAGGAGTTTCTAAAATGTATTTTTAAGGAAGAAGTGCAGGTGCAGAAAAGTATATATAATAAGACCCCAAACAATGATCAAACCTTCCATCTACTACCTACCTCATGACTGCATGAGAATGGGTACAGAAAGCTCTCTACCAGGTTGTAAGTGTTGGTGATCTAGCGGAGAGCATGCAGGCTGAGTGTTGAGCAGGGTGTGGACAAGGGGAGCCAGGGGGCTAAATGTTGGCTGGAAGGGAAATAAAATGATAGCCAATGTGAGATTCAGCTTCACTTGCTTCTTCTAGATACACTTCACAGCAGCTTCTGTCAAATCCTTCCCCACCCTGCCCCACCCCATGACCCATCAGGCTCTGACGCATCGTGGTTGATTTGACCCAGTTAATTACTCTCCTTCGAAATTCAGCTCTGGGGACTGGGTAGAGGTTCCAGGCAGTGACTCGGGCCTTGTCTTTGCCCACCACTTGGAATCTCTCTGCATTCTCTGAAAAAGATACTTGTTTTTTTAATCAGTGTAATTTACTCTTGTTTTTTATGCAATGAATCCTTGATATTCTTATGACTGTTAGCTATCATTTTTGGAAGGGTTCTGAAAGAAACACTATGAAATTCATTCCTGACTACTTAAGCTTTTGTGGTTCACTGGGGCCTGGAAAACTCCTGAGACAGGGAAGTGTACGTGAGAGGAGGACAACTGAATTCATGGTGATGTGCTTCACACACATGACATGAAGAGAACTCTGCAGGGCCCTCTGATAGAAGCTTGGGGAAGGAATATTGAATTAGAAACGGTAAACATTCTGAAAATAAAGCAGCATTGTCTTAGAAATGCAAGAAGGCAAAAGCAAAATATATGATTAAAATCATTAGCAACACAGTTAATGACCAGAGAGCCCATATTTTAAGAAGAGTTTGTCCCCTTTATCAGAGCTTTCAGTTATCTGAATTTTTACATTTATTAGTCTGGTTGTATTTTCTACCAGCTCTAAGGATGGAGTTGTGGACCACTTTCATTGACATTGGATGGCAGTTTGCAGGCACCCATTTATCTTCACTTTAAATACAAGACTTTAAGAATACTAATTCTAAATTCACATTCCCTGAAGGCAAAATAAAGATTTCACAGTGATTTTTATCTTATTTTATTTTCTATTTTTACAGTGATTGATCTTAGATGATACAAATGGTCTTGCTACTTTATGTGTGTTACTGCATCTATCTTTACAGGATTTCTAGTTTATTACTGTTCTAAAGATGAACATCAAGGGTATAACTTAGGAAGAACATTAAAAATTATCTGAGTATGATAAGACATTGGACTGATACAAAACCATTTCAGAATTTTTAAATCAGTTCAAAATTATTTTTCTGAGAGGAGAAAAAGATATTTAAACCCTAAAGTTGGGAAAAAGAAATCCTGAAAGTATTTTTCTGTGCTTTAGGTTCTCTTTGAGTGATTGCTTTCCAAACATCCACATGTTTACAAAACCACTCTTTCGTTTTTGCAAAAACATGTGCATGTTGTGAAGAGAAGTATGGGGAGTGATAGACCGTGCAGTGTAAGAATTCTGAATTTCTAACACACAAGCTTAATAACCAAAACAGCAACAAATTGCAGAGATTAGTAACTGTTTTCTTTCCCTATAGATGCTGGGCTTCGACAATTACTTGTTTAGGATGGAAGTCTTTAGATTATGTGAACTGGCAGAGCTCAAAAGAAATACATTAATAAAGAAATGCAAATATGCTTTTCACTATCCTTTGGGAAAGAAATCAGCAGTACAGAAAAGAGCAGCAGGTCAGATTACTGATCTTCCTGTGATCTCATGATTGACCTATCACCATCTGTTGCTTTAAGTTAACTCCTCTGAAAGATTTTTTTCTTTGGAAAGAGGGTAGGGGTATGCAGTGTCCTTTTCAAAATTAATGAGCTGGACTTCTTGAATAATAAAAATCGTGCTGAAAGCCCTTGCTATTAGAATCCTGTGGGAAGTTTGCATCTGTTGATTAGCTGAGAAACTTACTTTCAGAATTAACATGCAACAGTCATCCCAGCTGCTTTCTGTACAAGCCAGTCTAGATATTAGACATCAGCTCAGTAACTTGTGTGACAAGATAGGTTTCTACAGAGAGCACCCCACCCCTACCCCCGTACCCTAGGGTTTTGCTTAATTGTAAAGTCTAACGTCTTTATCCTTTTTAAGATCTTGAAACCTAAAACAATTCAATAATGTACTTCAATCTTATTAGTAGAGAAAATTAGTGGTAGAAAATGTATTGACTAATTAAAATGGCCTTTCATCCTGGGCACCCAGAGTTACCCTGGAGAATCTTCACAGTAGTAGAAATAAAAGCCTTAGTGGGCTCTTCTCTGTGTTATAAATGTGTCTGCCAAGCAATATGCTCAGAAGTTTATTAATGGACAGCTGTTTAAGATAATGTTCTTTACAAATGTCATTGGCCTCCCTGCTTCATACTTGTGGCCTCCCTCTCAGATTTATAATTTTCTGTTTTCATCTTAAAACTACGTGAACTTTATTCTTCTTTGATGATACTTTACTAGGAATGAATGAACAGAATGTCTTTCTTTTTAACTGTACATGTGCACTGATATTATCTGCTACTTTATAAGAGGAAGTACTGAGAGAGAAATAGGTTTAAAAATAATTTCATGTGGAGAGCTCAGTAATGTTTTCATGTGATGCAAATATAAAAATGCTCAAAAAAGTTTAAAAAATTAAGAAAAATAGACATGTTACTGGAAAATGAGCAATAGGCACGTCTTTTTACATGTGAATACGGAGCTCTTTAAAGTAAGTGTTTTAAAAATTCATACCTAAAATTTTATGAGTAGTACAACTTCTAATATTTCATTTTATGACCCACACATTATTTATCTTATGTTCAAAGTTAACTTGAATAAATGTTTAATTTTTGTATCATCTCTTAATCCCATTCTCCTTTATGTTCTCTCTCTCTCCACACACACACACACACACCCACACACCCACCCACCCCTACCCCTTTTTTCTTTACAAATGCACACATGGAATATTTTAATGGACACTAAAAGATAGAGGTCCATATAAAACTTCACATAATAACAGCTATAAGCACTAAAATTTTATTTAGAAAACGCAAAGAAACTATTCCTAAGAAATGAAAAAAATAATTGATTATACAGGCTAATTTTTCAAGGTTGTAGAATACACGGATACAAATTATATATACTGTATTACCCATAAACTATAATGTCAGTGAAGAGTTTCTTCAGTGAATAATTTGATTTAGGAATGAAGGGAGGCTTGCTTTTGTGACAATAAGATGTATTCTTCCATTATTGGCGCCTACAAGAATAAAGCCTTTCCACATCCTCTGGGTTCCCTAACTACTGAAGGAGACCTCACTGTCAGTATATCCTGGGTTTGGTCCAAGGAGGTTTATGCTCAAAGCGTCAGCACTTCTAATCGACTTCATCAAGGACAGCGAGGAGTCGTAAACACGAGGAACACAGCTTCTCCTGGCTTCAGCATCATGCGGTATCCTCTGGTCGCAAATTATACCTTAATTTACTTTTGTTGACTTTCAACTAGACAGGATGTTGCAGAGATTCATGTAGAATGAACCCTGGATCTAGGCCAAGTGGAAAGTTCATACCCTTTCTTATATTTTACTTTCTGGTGCCTTTTCCCACAACTTTTATATATTGCTCAGTAACTGACAACCACAAGTTTATATTTGTTTTTGTCTGTTTGTTTTTCTGAAAGCTACCCCTCAAGTAGATTTGTTAAAAATAGAATCCGATTGTCTGGTTGTCACCTAAACCATATTGCAACCAAATTATTGCTAAGGTTTATTGTTTGCTAACGGATTTGCTCACTGTTGAACAGACATGGTTCATAAGCCATTAGGAATTGCAGATTTTCTTTTTTTCAATTTTACTTTTTATTGAAGTGTAGTTGATTTAAAGTGTTAGTTTCAGGGCAGCAGAGCAATTCAGTTATACATATACATACATTTATACATTTTTTTCAGATTCTTTTCCATTATAGCTTATTATAAGAAATTGAATGTAGTTCCCTGTGCTATCCAGTAGGTCCTTGTTGTTCATCTATTTTATATATAGTACTGTGTATCTGTTAATCCCAAACTCCTAGTTTATCCCTATCCCTAGAATTACAGATTTTCTTGACCTAAGCCTTCCAGATCCAGTACTAGTTAGCCAAGAAATTGAGGTAGGGAGAGGTGTTTCAACTCCAAGAGGGGAGAATAAATAGTCCTTCTTTCATGAAAATGCAAATAATTTAGGAGGCTGAAGGGGAAAATATGGAGGGGATAGGGTTGGCCAAGAAGAGGGAATAGAAAGAGAAGGGTAAAAAAAAATAGAAGCATGCAAATTCAAAATTCAAGCTAAGAATGGAAAACTCAGGAACTAAAAAGGATAGCCAGCAAAGTAAGAGGAGGTAGGATCCCAGGAGGAAAAAAAAAAAGGGAGTTGTGAGAAGAATGGAGCCATCTGTAGTGTCAAATGCGGCAATGAGCTCAAGTAACAGGAGAACAGAAGCAGCTCAGGGAAGCCGGTGAGTGCAATTTCATGGTGGACTTTGAGAGAGCAGATTGAGAAGACTGATTGGCTGTGGGGAGTGGGAAGCGGAGCCAGTGAGCATAAACAACACTTACAGAAATATTTGGTGATGGGCAGGAAGAAGCAGAGGGACTCGCTTGAGCTGGAGAGAAGAGTGAGGGAAGAGATGCATTTGATTTTTTGGTTTTTGAAAATAAAACTGCATTTCTGAAATGAATATGAGGATTTAACCTAAAAAGTTCTTGAAGTGTTTAGAAGGTTTCAAGGCCATCACTTAATTATAATTAAATAGAAATAAACAAATGGACAAAGTTAATCTAAGTAGTCATTTGAAGTAATTTACATTATGCTTAAACACAAAATTTGCTTATTTTTGAACTGTGATAGGCTTAATTTAGGTAGGATACACTGATGTATAAATATCAATTATAGTGACAAAGTTCACATCTTCATTTCTGTGAATTCTCTATATTCTGTACCTTAGTGATGACACAAGCCAAGTTATAATGCTGTTAGTTTAACATTAAGTTAGAATGCATTAAATCTTCAGCATATGCTAACATATTTCATAAAAATACAAGAAATACTTTCACTACAATAGTTTTCAATAAAACTTTAAAAAATAATAACATTAAATAAAAAAACAAAAGATGACTTCTGTCAATTAAGTTCAACAATAATCGTGTTATTTAGCAGTGGATTAACGAATAGAAACAAGTGTAAGAAGACACTAATTGTTAGTTTAGAAGCTATCGTAAATGGATGTGCATTCCTGCTGGTTCAGCCTTTTGTGAATAAAATGATGATCAGATGCTTTAAACTTGATATGGATTGGATTTAAACAACTTACGAAAATTGAAAAGTTTGTCCTCTTCATTCTAAACTGCTAAATGTTGGTGTTTCTTAGGGAAGTAACTGGATTCCCCTTCTCTTCTCTGACTAATCTGTCCCTAGATGATTTCATTCATTCCCAAGGTCTGATGTACCATCTACACACTGATGACTTCCAAATTTATCTCTAGCTACCACCACTTGTCTAAGCTCACGTATCTGCTTTTTCCTTCTTTCCTTCTCCTCCTTTTCTGATAGCCTAATTAAGGAATCATTTGACATTAAGTAAACTGCACAGATTTAAAATGAAGAATTTGGTAAGTTTTGACATATGTAATTAATTGCCCATGAAACCACCACCACAAACAAAATAGTGAACATAGTGATCACCCAAAAGCTTCCTCATGTCTTTTCTAGTTCCTACCGTTTCCCCTGCCCCCTCACTAGTCCCTGGGCAACTGAAAATCTGCTTTCAGTCACTAGGCATTGGTTTACATATCCCAGAAGTCTATAAATGGAATGATTTAATGCAATGTACAGAATCTTCTGGTAGTATTTAAAGGGTTTCAGAGCTATAGATTTAAGATGACAAAATACAAATGAACAAGGTGAATTTAAACAGACATTTGCAAAAATGTTTTTCTTTGTCTTGCCTTTTATCACTCATCCTAATTACTGTGTGATTCATCCACGTTGTTGCATTTATCAGTAGTTCATTCCCTTTTCTTGCTGAGTAGTGGTGTTCCATTGCAGTGGCATTCCGTTGTGAGTACACCACGATTCATTTATCCATTCACTTGCTGGTGGACATTGGAGTTGTTTCCAATTTCTGGCTATTACAAATAAATCTGCTATGAATGTTTGCATAAGCCTTTGGATGGACATTGTTTTAGTTTATCTTGGGTAAATACCCAGGAATGGACTGGCTGGGTCATGTGGTAGGTATATGTTTAAATTTCTCGGAAGATGCCAACTTGTTTTCTAATGTGGCTGTACCATTGTTATTCCCACCACCAGTATGAGAGCTCTAGCTGTTCCTCATCCTTGTCAACACTTGGTATGGTCAGTATTTTAAATTCTAATGGGTGTGTGTGTACTATTTTCTCATTGTAGTTTTAATTTGTATATCCCTAACAATACATGATGTTGAGTGACTTCAGTGCTTACTTGCAAAATGTGTTTCATTTTTGGTGATGTTAATGTTCAAATCTTTTGCCCATTTTAAAAAATTGGGTTGTTTGATTTCTTATTATTGAGTTTTGAGAATAAATATATTCTTCTTCTAGAATATATTTATATCAAAATATATGTATGTATTTCAAGGTACAAGTTCTTTAGCAGATAGATAATTTGCAAGTGTTTTCTCCCAGTCTGTGGCTTGTCTTCATTCTCTCCTCAGGGTCTTTCACAAAGCAGATGTCTTTAATTTTGATAAAGTACAACTGACTGATTTTCTATTTTCTGTATCACGGTTTTGGTGTCATATCTAAAAAATATTTGTCTAAACCAGGGTCACAACAATTTTCTATTATATTTTCTACCAGAAATTTTATATTTCTATGTTCTACATTTAGATGTAGGGTTCATTGTGAATGTATTTTCATGTGGTATGAAGTATGAATCAAAGCTCACTTTATTGCATATGAATATCCAATTCCTGCATCTGGATATTCAATTATTTCAGAACCACATTTTGAAAGACAATCCTTTCTCTGTTGAGTTGCCTTTTGCCCTTGTCAAAACTAATTGTCTATGTAAGTGTAGGTCTATTTCTGGATTCTATTTTATTCCATTAATCTGTTTGTGTATTTTCATGCCAATACCATACTGCTTTCATTAATGTAGCTAATATCCATCTTGAAAACCAGTAGCATTACTCTTCTAATTTTTTAAGTTGTTTTGGCTATTCTATTTCAATGTTTTACATTTCCATATGAATTTAAGAATGAGCTCAATTAAGCTCTATTTGTTTTTAATTCTTTTTTTCTCATTGTTTTGTTTTGATAATTCCTACTGCCATGTCTTTCAGTCCACTAAATATTTTCTTCTGCAACAACTAATCTGCTTTTTATATGATTCAGTGTACTTTTCATCTCAGATGTTGAAGTTTTCATTTCTGAAATTTTTATTTTGTCTTTTTTATATTTTCCATGTTTCCTTTTGAGTTTTTTGAAATATGGAAAACAATTATATAATAACTGTTTCAATATTATTGACCCTAATTCTAACATCTGTGCCATTTCTGGGTCAGTTGCAGCTGATTCTTTTTTTTTTTTTTTTTTTTTTCTTTCTTATAATGGATTGTATTTTCCTGCTACTTTACATGCCTGGTGATTTCTGATTTGATGTCAGGCATTGTGAGTTTTACCTTGTTTACCTTGTTTTTTGTTTTGTTTTGTTTTGTTTTTATTCCTAGAAATATTTTGGGATTTTATTCTGGGATGCAGTTAAACTACCTGGAAACAATTTGATCCCTTTAGGTCTTCTTTGAAAATTCATTTGGTGGGATCAGAGCAGTGTTTAAGGCAATTACATTATTGCAGCAAGATCCTTCTGAATACTTTCCAATGCTCCATAAATCATGAGGTTTTCCAGTCTGGCTAGGGTAAACAGGACTATCCCCAGTCCATGCGAGCTCCAGGTTCTTTTCACTCTCATCCTTTGAGATGGTTCTTTCTTAGTCCTCAGGGAATTTACTCAAATCCATGTGATGGTCAGTGCTCCACTAAATACTTGAGGGAGGTTCTCTGCAGATTTCCAGACTTTTTTTTTTTTTTCTCTCAATGCAGCTCTCTCCTCTCCAGCTTTTTGTCCTGTAAACTCAAGCTTTCTGTCTCTCTCTACACTCTCAGCTCCATCTCCTCAACTTGGGGATTTTACCAGATTTCCGTTTCCTGTGCCACTTTGTGGGAACTTTCTCGGGTATTTCAATAAGATCATCTTAAGGCTCACCTCATTTGTCCCCTGTATCTCACTCTCCTTTGTTAACATATATCAAGTGTCTTGAAAACAAGTCCTTTATATATTTTGTTAGCTTATTTTGGCTAAATGTGGAAGGCTTCTCTAGCTAGCTTCCTGACATCTCTCTTCACTTGGATGACTCACATTTGTCTTAAACTTAACATATCTAAAGAAGAACTCTAACTTCCCCTCAGAAAACCCTTACCCCCCTCCTCCCTGCCTTTTTTTAACCATCCCAATATATTGTACCATCAACACACAGTTGCTCAAACTTGAAACTTGGAAATCTTTCTTGATTTCTTTTGCTTCTTCATAACAAAATCCAGTCCTTTAGCAAGTCATGTATTATACCTCCCAAACACACCTTCAGTCCAGTTATTTCTCTCCATTTCTACTTCTACCATCCTAGTTGAGGGTACAGTCATCTTTCACTGGGATTATTGTAATAGTCTAATTGATCTCTCCATTTCCTTCTTTACTTCCTCCTCCAGCCCACCATACTCATCACATAGCAGTGTTTCTGAGCTTTTAAAACTGTTAGCCAAGTGAAATTACACTTCTTAAAATCCTTTAAAATACTTCTCATTGCACATAAAATAAAAATCCAAACTCCTTACAATGTCCTGTAAGATACAAAAACTTGACCAACCTTATCTTGAACTCTTCCCTTCCTCCTTAACTGTGCTCTGGTCACAACATCTATCCTTTCTAGAAAATTCCAAACTTTCCTACCTTAGAGATTTGCCGCCACCTAGAATGTTCCATTTCTAGTTTTGTGGTATGACTGATGCCATCATATCTTTCAAGTCTTGACCTAAATAATGCCTCTGCAGACAAGCTTTCACTGACTTTCCCATTTAGTGACTCTCTTGTTTGCTATCATAATACTCTGCCTTTC
Source organism: Camelus dromedarius (assembly GCF_036321535.1). Classification (NCBI taxonomy): domain Eukaryota; kingdom Metazoa; phylum Chordata; class Mammalia; order Artiodactyla; family Camelidae; genus Camelus; species Camelus dromedarius. The sequence goes on from NC_087439.1 coordinate 53,613,978, forward strand.
ATCTTCATACAACTCAGTCATCTTGCAATTATATTTTGTAATTAGATAGCTATTTATTTACATATTTTATACCTATCGCTCTTTACTAGATCATAAAGTTTGGAGGATCTGAACCACATCTTTTTGCTCACTGCTATATTCCCAGCACTTAACACTGCCTATCACGTAGCAGGTATTCAATACTTTGTTGATTGAATGAAGAATATGATTGAGTTGAAATCATATTTGGTGTGATTTCCTGATGCTAGAAAAACTATCATTGCTACTTTTTATTGACTGCTAAAATTCCACAATTAGGGAATAATCTTTTTGTTCGGAGAGTTTTTACTTTAGAGAAAAATTAGGCTTTTTAGACTTAATTTATGAGGTTTTTTTCCTGATAAACACAAAAATCAGAGGGTATGTGAATACTGGTCACATGAGAAGGATATTAAGGGGAGAAAAAGTGAGAATATGGAAGGAAGAAGCAAAAAAGGGCTCTGGGGTATACAATACAGATACTACCTCTGTCATATTTACCTGTGCTTAGTGAATCCTAATCTATATTATTTCAGTATCTATATTTGTATTGACTGTATGTTCCATTGGCTATAGTGTAGTGTACTTAACAGTTTTAATTTGCTCAGTCTTACTGCCAGACAACTTGGACTTCTTAAAATGTTTTCCAAATATCCACAAGGAATCTTCAGGAAAATACAGGGACAGTGAAGGACCAGTGATATTTATGAGGGATCAGATTGTATTCTCTATGTTCAAAAGCACTGTTCTCATTTTTGCAAGAGATTCTCACATTAGGAATATTGTCCTCATCTATAAAAATTGTCAAGATTCTGTGATTTGCCAAATCTTAAGTAGCTAGTATTAGCTATTGGGTGACTGATCTCACTGTTCAGTGACATATAGAATTTCTAAAAGCATAATTGTTAAATTAACGCCAGTCTTTGTGCTGTATTTTTGTTTGTTTTGCTGCTGTGTGTTTACCTGTCTGTTGGAATGTAAGTTCAGAGATTAACCTTCCAAACTATTAAAAATGTGGTGTACTTTTAATATCTAAAATTCTAGGTAGGCACTGGTGTGTCAAAGTTTATGATCTAAGTTCTTGGCCCTTTCCTCTTTTCAGTAGATATCAGATTGCACTGATGAGATCGGAGGTAACTAGGGTTCAATCCTTATTCAGCCAGCTGCAGTGGGGCAGGCCAGTCTCACTGCCAGGTTGAGATTGGTATCTGTGCAATTGAAGGGTATGGTTTCCACTTTCTCTCTTCTCTTCCCTTCCACGTTGTCCGTCAAGTTTTGGCTGCTGGGTGACCTCCTTTAGTTTATTGCTTTCTCATTAAATTTCATTTATTCATAAATATTTATGAAGTGAATACCATGCTCCAGGCACTAATTTAGTGCTAGAAATTTAGCAGTAAACTAAAGATGAAAATATGTGCTTGTGGAGCTGATATTCTAGCAGGGAATTAAACATTAACCAAAACAAATGAATAAATTACATAATTTGTTAGACAGTGTTACACACTTTGAAGAAAAATACAGCAAGGAAGGGGAATTAGAGAGCCAGGAATGGTTTGGGGTGGGAAGAACTGCAATTGTAAATAGGGTAACCAGGGAAGGCCTCACTGAGGAAATGATATGGGCTAAGACGTGAAAGGGGTAAGGAGGGGGTCTGTGTAGGGTTCTGGGGTGAGAGTTTTCCAGTTAGAGGGAACTGCAAGTGCTCCATGGTGGGAGCAGGCCAGGAATACTCTAGATGCAGCGAGGAGGTCAGAGAGGGTAGGGTGGGGTTAGCAAGAGGAAAGTACTATGAGGTGAAGTTAAAAAGAAGTACAGAATAACAGATCGTGTCAGACTCTATACAGCCCTGTGAGTACTTTAGCTTTGAAATAAGAGTCTGTTGGAAATTTTCCCTAGAAGAGTGATATGTTCTGACAAATTTTAAAGGATCATTTTGGGTTCTGTGCTAAAAATAGACTGCAGAGGCAAAGATTAAATCTGGGAGAACACTTAGAGGCTATTTTCGTATTCCTGGCTGGATGCAGGTGCTTGAACCAGGCAAGTGACAGTGAAGGTAATGAGAAGCAGTGAAATTCTGGGTATTTTTGAATGTGGAGCTGACAGAATTTGGACGAGATTGGATATGGGTGTGAAAGAAACAGCAAATTCAAGAATGATTCCATGGTTCTGAGATCTTTTGTTCTGGAAAACTAGAAAAGTGGGTTTATCATTAACAAAGACAGGAAGACAGTTAGAAGAGCACCTTTTGGAAGAGAAGGTCAGGATTCTGGACATTTTAAAGTGGAGATATTTCTACCAGATATCTTTACTGGTATCAAGTAGGCAGTTTTTATTTATCTTTATTTTTTATTGCAATATAGTTGATTTACAATGTTGTGTTTGAGGTGTACAGCAAAGTAATTCAGTTATATATATATATATATATATATATTTGTTTTCTCTTTCAGATTCTTTTTCATTATAGGTTATTACAAGATACTGAGTATAGTTCCCTGTACTATACAGTAGGCCCTTATTGGTTATCTATTTTATATATAGTAATGTATATATGTTAATTCCTAATTTTCCCACCCAATGAATAGATAAAGAAGATGTGGTACATATGTACAGTGGAATATTACTCAGCCATAAAGAGAATGAAATAATGTCATTTGCAGCAACATGCCTGAACCTAAAGATTATGATACTGAGTGAAGTAAACCAGACAGAGAAAGATAAATATCATATGATATCGCTTACATGTGGAAATCTAAAAAAAAAAAGTGGGAGAGGAGAGACAAATAAACTTATTTACAAAACAGAAATAGACTCATAGGCATAGAAAACAAACTTACGGTTACCAAAGGGGAAAGTAGGCAGTTTTTAATCTGAATGAGATTAAAGGAGGAGCCAGGCTGGAATAGATGGTTTTGAGGGCTGTGAGACTGAATGCTTTCCTTAAAAGACAACAGTATGGGTAGAGGAGAGAAGGTGTATGAGGTCTGAGCTCTGAGATACTCCAATATTAGCATATCATAGGGATGGCAGCCAGTGAGTTAGGAAGAAAATTAGTGTGGACGTGAAAGCAAAGTGAAGAAAGGAGGAGAAAGTAATCAGCCTTGTAAAATTCTGCTGATAGAATAAATGAGATAAAACTGAACATTAATCTGCATGTACAGAATATGGAGGTCCTTGGTGGTCTTAGAAACAGCAGTTTTTGTGTAAGGTTGGCACCAAAGCCTGAGTGGAGTCCATTTAAGAGAAAGTTGCAAGGATGTGAATATAGGCCCTTTCCTTGTAAACATTAGTGTCATTTAGAAGATTTTTATTCCAGACAAAGAATGATTACATCCACACAGACACTGAGCTGTTCTCTGCAGTATTTCGCACTGCACTTGACTGTAAAACACACTGTGAGCTCTCCGTCTGGCCATTGGGTGTGACCTCCAGGGCTGATTAGTAATTTTGTTCTTGGAAAAATCTCCACTTTCCCTGAACTGTAGAGTAGTCACCCTTTCTTGATTAAACAGAAGAAATGCCTATGTATGTCATATAGAAAAGTATATGCCAAATAAAGGAACTGGAATATCTATTAATTCTACACTTTGGTTATTTGTCTAGCCTTTTTTGGTGGGTTAGAGCTTCTCTTCAGGACAGAAAATGCTTTTAGCAAATGAGAGAAATTAGTACCAAATATTGCCCACTAAAGGGAGAAAATTTGGTGCGTGTGTGTATTCATAAGTTTATGTGGGAGGGAGAAGGTTATACGTTTTTCGCACATGAGTGAAAAAGTTTGTGAGAGAAGGAAAAAAAAGACCGGTTGAAAACTGGCTGTGAAATATTTTCTTTGTGTATGTATGTGTTTACACACACATGTGGGCACATATATATGTGTGCGTGTGTTGCTTGTTTATTTTAAAATAATATCACACTTACAGAAAAATTTTAAGTCCAATACAAATAACTTTTCTCTCCTGAGAATAAGTTGACAACATGTTGCCACTTCACCCCCCCTATATTTTAGTGTGTAATTTCTATTCTAAAAAAGGACATTTTCCTATATTACCACAGCACAGCCATCAGAGTCAGGAAATAAATGCTGATACATTGCTATCATTTAACTCACAGAACCTATCCAAGTTTCACCAATTGTCTCGAAAAAGTCCTTTAAAATAAAAGGACCCGATCATGTGATGCGTTTAGATGCATTTAGACTCTTGAAACTTTTCATCTGGAACAGTTCCTCAGCGTTTCCTTGATTTTTGCGACCTAGATGCTAGTCAGCTATTTTGTAGACTGTTCCTCAATTTGAGTATGTTTGATATTTTCTCAGTATTAGTATTAATGCAATTTTTAGCATCAGTATCACAGAAGAGATGCTATGGTTTTTTGTAATGTATTGTAAGACATTGTATGGCCCACTATTTCACTTTGTCTCATTACGGATGATATAACTCTGATCACTTAGTTAAGGTTGGGTTTGTTAGGTTTCTCCAGTGTAAACTGACTCTTGCTCCCTTTGTAATTTAATCACTACTTGTGTAGAGATAATTTGAAATTAGGCAAATATCTCATTCCTTTCCCAACCTGAGCAAATAGCTTCCTTGTCTGGCTCAGGCTTCAACTGTGCTCCAGGATCGCCCTCACTCTCTCTTTCTTTCCACATAGCCAATTTCCTAACCCCATCTGGGCTCTAACGGCTCTAACAGCACAATACCGTACACCAGGCTGGGCCACAGTCAACCCCTCATCAATCTCACCTCACTAGGAAGAAACGAAGGAGTTAAGGAAAGAAAAGTGGATTTTCTTTGCATGTAGAATATATTCTATGAGATTTTAATGAACTGTTATCCATAATTCTCAGTGTTCTTTAATCTATGAGGTTGCCAAATTTAGGAAGCATATGCAGTCTTAACTCATGTTAAATCATATTACCTTTCTCATAGTAAACTCAATAAATGTGATTTAATGGAGATATATTTATTCATTCCTAGCTTCAAAGTCTTTTTTCAACCAACTTCATAAAATACTTGTGTTTTCATCTTTGTGAGAGATTAAAAAATTTTATTTTTTACTCTATCCCTTTCAGTCTAGGGTTTCATTCATTTTTTTCTGATACTTTTGAGTTGTTGGGCTGTTGGAAAACCGTATGAGTTTTCAGAAATACATTATCTGAGGAGACAGTACCATTTCCCTCAGTTTCGGTAATTGTGGAAAAAGTGCCGCTGCTGCCCTGGCCCCAGTCCAGTCGAAGAGGACTTGTGTCTCTGTCCCTCCGTAAGTCAAAAGGAAGATCTGGGAATCAGTGTCATTTGAATAAGAATACATTGATTCTTTACAATTTCCTTTTTCTCGTTTTCGCAAGCATAGGTAATCTATTTGGTGTATTTAATCCTAGCATACATTCATGCCACACTTAATACAAACATGAGTCATATAACTTACTAGAACAATTTTTTAAAGATAAGTATGTACTTTTAAACTTTTTAATTGGGTTTATAATTTTATGTCATTATATGGTATATGTACATTATATGTTTTATATACGAATTTATATATGAATATCATCTATGCTACTTAATGAAAAATCAACATAAAAAAAAAGATGAGGAAATAGTTTAAATCATGGGTTTAAAAGAGGACGAGAGTTTAGGACAAATGAGAAGAAGCCAGAGAAGAACGGATCTGAGGACAGTTTCTGAGTAAGTGTAAAGACGGAAGGTAGAAGAAGAAAAGTAGATGCAGGTGGCCAGGGCTGGAGGGAGAAAACCGGGCTAGTGTAGAAGCAGGGATATTAAAGGAGAGGGAATCTCAAAAAGCTGCAGTTGGTAAATAGTGTAGACTGTCATTCGGTGACGTTTCATTTGGAAATTAGGTGATGGTTGGAGGCCAGTGGGAATGCAAATTCAGTGGAATAGTGTGGAGAAAACCAGATTCTGGGAGATGAGGTCAAGTTGGGAAAAATAAAAATTAAATCTAGGTGCTCCTTAAGTTTCAGGTAATAGTTCAAACGCCACCTCGAACAGGAAGCCTCACCTGAGCCCCCTGCTGGCAGTCGCTTTTTTAGCACCCCGCCTCCTGACCATATCACTTAACTAAACTTTCACTTGATTTATTATTTAATTCTGATTTTGCTGTCAGTACAGGACAAGGATCACATCTTTACTCATAAAGCACCTAATATACTGCTTGACATATTACAGGTGCTCTGTAAGTAAATTTTAGCATGAAAGCAATGAATAGTTTGAGAGAGCAACGTGGTTATGTATTCAACTACAATTGAATAACCCCAGAAAAAGACTTGGTTAACCTTTCCCACCAAGATCTTCAAAATTAGATAAAAGGAGAATGGACTGAAAAACAAGTTTCCAAATCAAGCAATAAAATTAAAAAAACAAAACCTGAGATTCTAATGCCTGGATATTCAGGTTATTGTAAGTATAAAATGGAGAAGTGTAGAGAAATGGGCACCAGATCACATTGGTTTAACTTGGGGCTACACATTAGATTTCTGATCTTTTGGTGTAACTTGTGTAAACCTCATTTCTTCATTTTAAAAATGAAGCATATTGTAGTCTAACACTAAAGTGGTCGTAAGGTTTAGATGTGTATAAACCTTGTATATATATAGTACATGCTCAACAAATATGAAGTAGTGTGATGCCTACCCCACTTTTCTGTTCTTGTTCTCTGTTCTTTATTTGATTTTAAAATGATTGAATTTAGTGAAATAAAAGAGACCTTCCAAAGAATACTAGTGTACAAAAGTTTTCATGTTTCAGACACCTTAGTGAAAGAGTTGTGAGCTTCTAGAAGGAAGGAACCCTGTCTTGTCTTCCAGTTCATCTCCCGTATCTGGTGCACACTGTGCACTACATATAGAATTTCATTACCAAATAGACAATAAATATGAAAATATTCATCCTTCCTTTACTTCCTGTCTCTATTGTGAGTGTGCTTTCTTATGCTGAAAAATTAAACCAGAATCAAGAGTACCGTCCCTGATGAAAAACTGAGGTAAGTATGGTCTTAAAAGTATCAAGGACTTAAAAATCAAAGTACTGAAACAAAGCCAGTTTTGAGGTGTTTGGTAAACCTGCACTCCTTAGACCTTGCTTGACAAAATCAGTTCTGATCTGTCAGATAATCACAGTGCAATTACCTTATCTGCCATCTAATCCTCACAGTCTCTTTTGATTATTACAGATAGCTCAGATGTCGTTTTTAAAAATTGAAAAACAAATTGATTTTGTTTTTCTGCACTGCCACCACCAAAAAGCAGTCTGCACGCCTTTCATTAGTAGAACTGTGTGTATAATTTACACATAAAGCTATCATAGACTTATCATCCTAGACAGTATGCCTGGGGATAATGTGGAAATTATGCCCTTTTGTGTAACTGGGAAGGTCTCCAAGATGAGTGCCATTTCTTGGAACAGCAAAATTCTTTTCTCACATGAGCTACATGACAGAGGAGTGTTACACAGCTCACCCATGGATGCTGGCAGCCAAATGACACCCAGACAGAGTTCTGATTCGGCATTGTGTAATTGGAAATCCCTGTGGTGCAGTAACTTTGCAATGTGCACAGTGATCTAAATTAATGTCTCACTTCTACTTGGGGAGAACTAGGCTGCCAGCGATTTCATTTTTTAGTTGAGAGACACAGTTTATCTTAGAGAAAATTGTGATGGATGTTTCTGCATGTCTGTTTGGCAAAATGAAGACGTGTTTTGCACTGTCCTTTTTGTTTTTCTGCTTAATCCTTGGAGGCGTATGAGCTTAATACACTTCTGTGTGTTTGTGCGTGGTCTTGTCTGTGTGTGCTTCCTCATCCACTCAGTTGCTCTCAGGTACTAGGAAGGCTTGGAAGGTGCCTTGTCTATTGTCAACGTCACTTTTACGTACATGGTTGATTAGTGGCCAAAATATGGGAGATAACTCTTCCTAAAGTAGCAGCTAGTCTTCTGTCAGATTCCAAAGATAAAGTCATTGGTTACTCTAGACTTACAGTTGGCTCTGTTTCCTATGACTTCTGACTTTTTTCCTTTCCTGGATTTATTTGCCTTTTTTTTTTTTTTTCAAATTAATTCAATGGTATTACTGCTCTTGGATCTAATTTTTTAAATAAATGTTTGTTTACCTATGGCTTTTTCATAACAAGATTTCTTTCCGTGGAAATTATTTCCTTTGGTTCATTTTCAGTGTTGCGTTTGTTGCTGTTGTTGTTGCTCATGTTTTATGGTAATACTGGACAGGGGCTTTTACCTAGAAAGAGATGATACCAGTCATTTAGGAATTGGCATTTTGATCCTTTGTTGAATTCAAATGTATATGGAAGCCCTCCACCTACCATTAACCTTACTTGGATTCTCTAGGATGTTTACATTTCAAAAGGAAAATGTCTTTACATGAAAAATACGCCCGGGCAGTGAAAGAAAAGAATGTATCTTTTATGGAAAACCAGGCTGTTCCTCTGTCTATAACTTGCAGCCATTTCTAGCTCACCTGTCCTGATCTAAGTTTCCACATAATCTTTCTTGAACCCTGGCAGCAGTCTCCTAACTAGCTTCTGCACACGTGTTCTGACCCCCTCTAAACTGTTCTTCACACACACAATTTTCACTGGATCACACCAGCCTCCTCCTCTCCTCAAAACCAACCACATGCCCATGCTTAAAATTATTCAGTGGTTTTCCTCTGTTCTTAAGTTCTTAAGATAAGAAAACCAGCTCTTATGGCTTGCAGGGACTGGCCAACTCTCTAGCCTCACCTTATTTACTCCATGCTTCTCCTTCTCTGAGCTCCCATCTCACTTGCCTTCCTTCAGGTTCCCCCAAGGGGCCAGGTTCCCTCCTTCCACACCTAGAGCCTTGTACCTGGAACCCAGCAGCTCACACTTCTTATCCTGTCAACTCCATTCTTCTGATTATCGACTCAGTTATCACTTCCTCGGGGAAGATTTCCCTCACCAACACAGTTTGTTCATTTCCTTTTAATGTTATACTCCCATAAGAACTGTTTTTTTTCTCCTTTGTAATACTTTTTACAGTTGCAAGTTTACATTCCTTTTGTATAATAATTTTGATAAATATCTATCTTCCTTAAGACATGAAGGCAGAGATTGTATTCCTTTTTTCGCTTGACTTTGTATCCCACCACCAAATACAGCATCTGGGATGTGATAGGAGTTCCATAAATACTTTTTTTTAATTTTTTTTTTTTTTAATGAATGAATGAAGAAAGGAAGCCACATGGCAAGACTTTGGAAGAAAACTTTACTAAGTTTGCTGTGATTGTTGAAGACTAGGAAGTATGTCCAGTAAGCTCTTAAAGTGTATTAGAGATTTATTTTGTTGAGACGATTCTGGTTATTGAGTTCACCAGCTGCAACTGAAAGCAAGGATCACTTTGATTTAATCTGAGTAGTCTTTTCAGGGAAAAGGCCTTAACTCATGAAAGACGATGAATCTGGTTTGGATTCTAATCTCCTTGGTGTTTACAGATGGAGTTTGGGAAGTGGTCGGTTTGTCTGAAATGCCCACGTGAGGAAATATATAATCATATCGTAACAACAGACATGTATCGGGTTCTCGCCACGTGGCAGTGTGCTAATTTCAAACCCCGTGATAACTCATTTTGAGTCACCAGTCTTCTGAGGCATTGGTGCTTCCACTACCTGCTTTTCATAAGTGAAGAAACTGAAATACATTAAATAACTTACCTGAGGTCACAGAATTGGTAGGTGGATCTGAAACGTTTGTAGGATGCTAGAACCCAGCTCTTATACTGCCTTACTTAAAGGAACATTACTAACATCTTTGTGTTTTGTCTAGCAAGTAGGAGATGAACATTCTGTGTTTTGCCAGCTAAGTAGGAGTAGGGGATGAACGCTTATCTTTAAGAATAAGTGTGGATTTTTTGTTCTCCCCCAATGTAAATATCATCTAGATTACATTTTCAAAACAGAAAGAAATAAGAATTAAAATGATAACCTATCTTACTCTTTCTACTCCCTTCGAACATTATTTGGATTGTCTGAATCTATACACTAGAATTTTAATGCTGTGTTTGACAAGGTTCAAGTGTTAGTAACAATAACACGATACGTCACACTCGTACACCATTTTACAAGTTATTAGGTACTTTTGATTACATGCTGAATTTAGTTCTCTCGAATACCCCATATAATAGGAATTAGGATCTCTACTTTAAAGATATGATGGTGAGAATTAGAGCTTTCCAACATATAGTGTTTGGCTAGATCCAAATCTTATGACCCCAGGATCAACTACACAGACATTGTTACCATAGGGACCCCTCAATTACCCCAAAATTATAGGATAATCTGCTTCTGGGAAACAGATCTCCACAGACAGGTTCTGAGCACTATTCAACATATGCTGAAATATTTTGTTGCAATGTGTTGTATTTTATTTAATGTCTTCTGTGAAATTTAAGTGAAATTCAGTAAACATGATTTATTGGACAGAAAAGAGAGAAACTAAGGCTTTTTTTTTTTTTTTGGATTAAAGAAGTTTACCTGTCAAGCTATACTCACACATATATTTACTTTATATACAAGCATTAGTAATTATTTTACAAGACTGCCAAAGAAATATGATTAGCATCATTTTCTTCACAGTTCATTAGTATCATGATTTCTAGTAAAAATGGTCTCAAACTGAGCTTAATGCTGCTATTTTCTTATTGTTAGCTGCTGGGAATAACAAGAAGTACAAAACATTTAAATAGATGTTAAAACAATTAAAGTGGCGTTTTTATAAGAGGTCATAATATTAAGGCACAAATGATGGAGTTTTTAATACAGTAATTATTGTCTTCTATTTTCTGAAAGTCTATTTTCTAAAAGCTTTCGTTTTAATCGTGCTCCGTTTACACCAAACCATTAAAACTTTCTTCAGTGTGGCATTAGCACAAGAAATGAGTGATGACAGGGAAGCCTGTGCGGTCTCCAGACCTCCACCGTTTTCACTTTGAAGGCCTGAGAGCAAGTGTGCATTGAAATTTTACCAGCATTTACCAGAATGCAGTGGAAATAAAAACTGAAAAGACTTCTTTCAGATTTTTTTCTTACTTAATAGCTCAAAGTAGAGTATGATTTAGATTTCGCATCAAGTTTTGACTCTTTTCCACAGTATGTTAATATCTACACGCTACCACATTGCCTCCCATTGTGGTTTGGAAGATGGGAATTCTGTGACTGGATAAAAGCAGAATAAAGAAACAACTCACTATTTTTTCACTAAAGCCTCCCTAGATATAAACCAATAGGGTCAGCTGGGAGTTGTAGCACTAGTTACAGTTGGTTATCTAAAATCAGAATTACAGAACGCAATGTTCTGAAGTTTTGAGTTGAAAGGTGACATGTTGCAATCAGTGTTTGTTTCATTTTGCAAAATACAGAAGTTCCTTTTTTTTTTTTTAAACAGTTTTGACCTTTATAGAGAAATTTACCAGAAAACAGCATGTTGTTGGATTCCTCCCTCAGCGGCACAGTTAACTTTATTAAGTATTGTATGTCTCACTTTCTATCATTGTGGAAGCCTTTGCTCTTTGGAGGAGAAAACCTAGACACTGACAAGACACGTGTGTGTAATAGCAGGAAACATGAGCTCCAAAAGACCTGGAGTACAGTCCTGGGCCTGCCACCTACTAGCCTTGAAACAGGCTCTTCGCCCACTGAGTGACAGGAAAGTACAGCTAATGGCCCCTGCCCTTCCTAAGTCCCAGTCACCATGGGGCCACAAGCTTCTGCAAGTGATAATTCTATGAAGCTTTATGCCAAATGATGTCTCCATCATTCTTAGCCTTTACACAAGGACTGACAAATGAACAACTCTTCTATCTTGTTCCTTAATATCAGAGTCCACATTATCCCAGTCACAAAACGAGTGGCTCAGGAAGGGTAGTTCTGGAAGAAGCAGGTAACGGCAGACAAGTTGGTCAGAACAACAAGGTTGTGAGGATGTTTGCATACTTCACTAGCTGTCTTTGTTTTTATTCTCAGCCCTCTGTAGCACTTTAAATGGCAGGGCGTTTGAGCATGGGTATCCCAGTTACTGAGGGTCAAGGTTAAGCTGTTTCTAGGATGGTGGCAATTAGTTGTTGGCCACAGCTGGTTTCCTCGTCATCTCTCTCAGGAACTGTCAAGAGTATTTACGATTATGCTGATCACCAGACATGGATATCCAAATGCTCTGAAGTGGTTTGATTCTGCCATGTTGCTATCATTATAACATAAAATGTGGTATGTTTTTCAACTTCTTTTGAGTTAGAGCCAATGTCATTGAAGGTGGTAATGGTAGTGGAATAAACCAGTAACAAGAGGCAGCTCACACTGGTGCCTTTTTTCTCTTAAAGTTCATTTGGCATCACAGCTAAGAATACATTTGGTCCAGCTCACACTTCCCATCTCTTACACACGGGGAACAAGACTCATTTCTTTCTTTTTTTAAGGTTGACATAATTTTTGAGTAGATGACATATTCAAATGATTTAACAAACAGAAAATGTACAAATACACATGAAAAATCTTCCTTGCTTCCCCGCCCACATACTTAGTTCACAAAAGGCATCCTTCTCCCCCACTGCCACAGACAAGACAACCCTGCTATAGGTTCCTTGTGTATATTTTTAATAGCTATAACCCAATATAATTATACATTATTTGTCTTTCTTAAAAAACCTGCAAGTGTCTTAAGATAATATACGTAGTTTGGCACCTTAATTATTTTTACTTAATAACATATGCTTTCTTCTTCGGCAATACTCGCCATGTAATTGTATGTAAAAAATTATCCCTTTGAGGGTTTGCTTCTCAGGATACACTTCTGTAACTTTCTATAGTTTTTCTCAATGAACTGGGGAAAAGCAAGGTAACTGATTCTTTCAGAAGTTGAGCAAAAAAGTGAAAAGAGTTGATGTTATTATATTTATGTTTTGAGAACAGGTCCTCTCAGTACGTGCTGTTCGGAGCTCTTGGGCATCCTGTTAAATGTCCTTCCTGTTTTCTAAAGAAATTAATGTGTATGAGTGTATTTATGTCTCCTCCAGCTCATCACGGTGTTGGTGTAATTACCTGATATTTAAAGAAAATCACAAAGGTCTAGTCAGATTTGCCTTTCAGAGATATCTCAGGGAAGTCCTGGGCAAACATCATAGAGCCTAAAAACTTAGGCATTGTCTGCCTTGCTTTGTTCTCTGTAAGTATATATATATGTATTTTTGGAGAGAGATCATTAGGATTTTTTTAGTTAGTCCTAATGTATCCAACACATGTTTTCAGCAAAGTTTAACATAGTTTTCTTTCAGTAAGAATAAAAAATATTAAACACAGTTGAAAAATACCAGAATTTATAATCCTAACTAAAAGCATATTATTTACTGACTTACTTAATGTTTCTTAAATATTTATCCATTAAAAAAAATCACATACTGGTCATGAATACTGTTTCAGATGGTTTTTAGTTATGTAAATTATTTCCCTCCTGACTGTGTAATTACATGATGGACTGGTTCCTAGAGTATCATATACTTAATGTGAGTTTCTAAAAATGCTTTAATCATATAATTGCTAGTTTATCAAGTAGAAAATATAGGTCTGAGAACACTATCATTATGTCATTATTCTTCACAAAAGACTGTGAAACACACTGAAGAGACCATTGTGAGGCAAATAACAGTTTTCTATGGTATCTGAATTTGCAAGGATTAAAAAAAAAAAAGGAACAGCAGAGAAAGTGCCTAAAGGTAAAGAGTTTAACATCTAGCCAAGCAATTTATCTTGTATCTCTGTCTGTGAAAATCAGTCCAAAGTGAAGTGAATAGGGAAGAAGAGAACAGTAAAGCTAGTAGATTATCTAACTCAGTGAGTGGCACTGATATTTAATAATTGATTTGCTAAGCTCCATGGAGAAAGCCTAAAGGAGATGAAATAAACTTGACACTATCTGCCTTAGAGTCTAGTTTCATTCTTCCCGTGCTTGTTATCATTGCATGTGCCACATTCAGATGAAATTCCGAGAGAGAATGGTTTAAAGTCGCTTGGTCTAGAGCCAGTAGAAACAGGGAGTATAATCTGGGATGACTAAGGGGTACATTCAAATCTAGTTTTGTGGATCTCAGAGATTAAAACAAAATTTTTTTTGACTTATTTGACTCAGTGGGTCAGAAAATCTATTTTCAACAAAGTCTAGTAAAGTCCAAGCTAAAGCTGCTCCATCTGTGGGTCCCGTGTGAGAAGACATCTAAAAAGTGTCTCTCTTTCCATCAATATGTATTTGTTATACACACACCAACACCCACACCCACACCCACTACACACACACACACACACCCACACACACACATTTTTTCCCCTCCCTCATTTCAGTGGTTACAGCTATAGCTCTGAGCAAACCGAAGGAAAGAGGAAAACCAAAACTAGATTTACAGGAAAAGGGGAGGGGCTGAAGGTCTTCCTATGTTGTGGCCTCAAGATTAGGTAATAATCTACTCTGTTATTGTTTAATCTGCTACTGAATCTAGTTCATGATTAATATATCCAGATCATTTGTATTTTATGCAATAAAAGCATTTTTTATCTCATGAAGCAGTGATCTGAAAAGTGATTAAGTTGTTAAAATACTGCTACATTTTGCTATTCAATCCTTTGATTTCCCTTCACCTGTTCAGGTGAAACTAAAACCAACATTCTAAGAAAATGTTGAGTTTTTAAAGATGTTCATTTTAAAGATGTTCATGATTGAAAGTGGATTCATTTCTGGTTATTCAGGTCTGGCACTGGGAGGAGGTCTGTTGGTTGGTGGCTTCTATGACTTAGGCTGGGAGCAGTGTAGGGGACCACTTCAGACCCTGGGTTAATGGGTCACAGTATGTAGGTTTGAATCTGCCACTTACCACTCTGTGACTTTGATCAACTTACTTAGCATCTCGGTGCTTTAATTTCCCCATTTGTAAAATGGAGATGGTAATATTAGGTACCTCATAGAAGATTAAAGGCTATTACGTGTGCAAAGTGCTTAGAACTCAGTGGGACAGGTGGTCCACACTCATTAAATGTTAGTTCCTGATTTACTTTCCAGTAATCCCTCCAGTTCTCTGCATCTGTACCTTTCTCCTCTTTCTCCTATACCATCTTCACCAGTCTGTGATACCACCTTTCACATAAATAGTTGGTACTTAAAACTAAACTAGAATTTGTTTAAAAAGTATCTCTGCCACTTAATAGCTGCGTAATCTTGAAAAATTATTTAATTTCTGAACCTAGTTTTTCTCATATGTAGGAACCTGTTTTCGTGGAGGCTCAAATGACATTAAATGTGAAAATACTTTAAAAGTTACAAATTATTAGAGATTGTAGCTTGAAGTGTGAGCTATGGAAAGACAAAGATCATATCCTTGTTTCTTTCTTTGAACACAAGTTATTATTTCCATTTGAATAGATCTTTATTTTGGAAAACTGGAAAATACAGAAAATCAAGAAAAAAATTTATATTTCTTCTACTCAAATATTATTAACATTTTGATATAGTTCTATTTATTTTCCATGTTTTATATTATTTAAGTTACACTGTGGAAATGTAATTTAATATTGATCATTTCTTACTTTAATTTTTGCATATTGCTAACAAACCAACGTTAAAATATAATTCAAGCTGTAATTCCTTAAATCACTCCTGTCAATTTCTCTCTATATTATATACACATGCATATATATGTACAGTGCAGTTTTTTTTTCTTCTTGATTTGTGTGTTTTGTTTGCCTTGCGGTGTAATATACACACAGCCTTTATTTTGCACTTTTGGATGGTGAAGAGTTTTCCTTTTGGATGCTGAAATCTAACATAAGAGCAGTAATTCTATCCCCAAATCAGGTACCTTTTATTCAGCTACATTATAAATAATCAAGATGTTCTTTTCTTAGGTATATTTGTCTTTATACCTTGATTGTAGCAAAATAAGAAGGAAAAATCATTATGAATATTTAAGGTTGAGGGTGAGAAGTTGACAAAACTCTCAACTCTAAGAATACAGAAATTTGAAACCCCCACAGACTAACATAATCTGAAACCAATCATCAATAAATTAAGTTATAGACTGACAGTGATTTTGAATCTGCAGATGATCAAAATGGTTGCAAATATACAGACACTGAAATAATTTTAAGTTAGTTAAATCATAGTTTATTAAAACATCATAGTATTTACAGTTATTTAAGGACTTTTTTTTAAACATAAGTTGTGGTATAATTTTTGCCAACCACCTACTTATTACTAACTAACCATACAATATGATTTGAGAACTTAGAAAAAGCAAAAGAAAAATAGAAAAAAGACAATGAGTACAGGTGCAAAAAATACAAAAACAAAACAAAACAAAACAAAAAAACAAAAAAAAACCCAAAACGCACCCAGAGTGAAAGAGATGCTCAGGTGAAAGGACACCTATAAGACTGGATCTGAGGCAAGCACATCCGCGGAGATGCACTTTAGCAAGTTGAATCAGGCCTTAGATTTTGGATGGTTCAGCTGAGCTTGCTTTCCATACATATGTTTAATTTTTTTCATTTAAGAAATATTTATTAAGTGTCTACTATGTGCTAGACCATCTGCTAAGACATTGGGGTTTAAAATGAAAAGAGTTGATAAAGTCTCTGCCCTCCAGAACCCAGTGTAAGGATGAAGACAGTTACAAACGCAGATAATTTAAAAGGCAACATGGCAAGAGCAGTGATGGTGTTAGGCTCAGGTTATTATAACATCCAGGAGAACGAACACGCAGCCTCACCCGAGGTAGAGTCGGGGAGTACAGTTTCAGGGAAGGATTCCTGGGGAGGTGACATCGGATTGTACAACAATGGGCAGTTAGGCATGGGGGAAGGTAGAAGACACATAAACCACTCCTGGAAGTGACAAGGGTCTGTTGCTTTAGTTCCGTGTTGTTGGTGCGTGATCTGTGAGGCTGGAAGACTGGGCAGGTGGGCAAGGCTAGGCCACGAACGAGCTCGGTAGCCGTATGAAGAGGCTTGGGCTTTACTCTGGAGGGGAAGGGGATCGTTTGAGAGATTTATACCTTCAGCTTACACTTTAGATAGTCAGGTCATCCTGCTATCTCTGTGGAGGATGGAGTTGAAGCAGACAGAATGTTTATGTTCTGCAACATTTTAGAATTTCCTCATAAAAGATCTTCAGAAAATTAATTAAAAAGCCTAAAAATCACTCTGTGGTTTTTGTGTGATAAGCTTGCTCTTTTCTGTGGAGAGAGAAGCCTGTGAGGGGAAAATACAGTGTGGAGATGGATTATTGGGAAAGAAAGACAATGGGACTTCCCTCCCAGGCTCCATGGCAGTCAAGGGAAAATGGAAGCTCTGCTCGTTGGAGACCATATAGGTGGAAACTGCTTAACAATTACCACTGGAGAACAGTTTTCTTAGAAGTATAATTTTGACTGGTGGGGGGGACTTATTTAGGAATAAGTTACTGGTTTAATCAATTTGGCAATCCAGGCTTTACTTCTTATCAGATTTCATTTAAATTTCCAATATTCATATTGAAGAACTAGAAAGGGTAAATTACAGAGTGGTAAAATTAAGATAGAAGAGTCTCTCTATATAAAATAGATAAACAACAAGGACCTACCATATAGCTCAGGGAACAATATTCAATTTCTTGTAATGAGCTGTAATGGAAAATAATCTGCAAAAAAATATGTATGTATATGTATAACTGAATCACTTTGCTGTACACCTGAAATGAACATTGTAAATCAAACACACTTTAACAAAAAAAAAAGAATTAAAGTTAGAAGAGTCTAAGATAATAAACAAGTTTCTCACTGATCATAAAGGATTATAAACTTTAAAAAGGATTATAGCCAAAAAAATTAAGTAATTGTGTAAGAGCAAATATGAATTTTGTTAATAATGAACAATGTTTTTCATTATGAACAAACCAACACAGAGAGAGCCCTAAATCAGATAAACATCTTTTAGATTACTGCAGCTTTCTCATTACCCATTTCAGTGGCAGTCCCAAAATATTCTCTAACTCTCATTCTCACCCGTCACTCCTCTGATTTCGTGCTGGCACAAAAAACCTCACATATGTTGGAGAAGATGGTTTGTAAGTGGTTGGGATCTGGCTTTAGAAAAGAAAGGCATTATTAGGGATACACAGTGACTTACCACACAGATAAAGCTCTACCCCCTGTGTCCATTGTGGATTAGCGAGGATTGCTTTATTGATTATTTTAATTAGTATTAGAGTAAAGAAGGCAGAGTGACATGTCTAATTTATGTCTGAGACAGCTTTTTCTGGCCAGTGAAATCTCAGAGAGGAGAAAATGCAGGCTCTGCAAGTGAGCAAAAAACAGCCAGTAACTTTGGTCCAGACAAGTGTAAACAGTCTTTATGTAAAATAATTAGAACTTTATGACTCAACGGACATCTTATAGATGATTTTTTTGGTCAATGTCAGCTTGACATTCTTTCACGACCAGAGTTGAGAATTATGAGGATGAAGTGAATCACCATAAGTAAAGCATCTAGCTTAGTAGCTACTCTTTTTTTTTTTTGATAGTGATTATCATTTGACTGACTTATTCAACACTCTATTAGCTCTAGGAAACTGACTCAAATAAACGATTTATTCAAGTTGAGCCAGTACTAAACCTACTTTTTCTGCTTCCAAATCCCATGATCATTATTTTTTTTTCCCAAGAAAATTCATCAGAAACGTTTCAATTAACCTGGTCTGAAAGAACTTCAAAGGCCAGCACCTGAAATGTATATGGAAACACATCTAACTGGCTTGCTTAAGACATTACAAGTCAAATCCAAACTAGAGGAGAGGAAATCCTCAAAAATTTCAAATATTTACCTATCACTTAAAATTCTGTGTCCCACACTCCTCCCAGATTGTAAATTAAGCTGTGTCTTCCCACTGAGGCCTACTTCTTATCTCTTGGGAGTAAAGTATGTGGGATTATCCTTTGTATGATTCTTTGTGGTTCAACTGTGAGTCAAACAGCTGAGTTTTAAGATACCAAAACTGCCTAAGCTGCCCTTAGCAAGGAACCCAGTGTGGATATGTATTATATAGCATTATACTATTACTCTGTTTGCTATGGAAATTACATTATTTTGGGGTAGGCAGTATCTTTAAGGCCCCATGACCCTTACTTGAGAGGTCTTTTAAGAATCACAGTTGTAAACATGGACTCAATTAATTTTACACCCTCTTTTACAATTTTTTTCCTGCACGTATTTTAAGTTACATTCACACCTATTAGTAAACTAATGCCTGCATTTCTTCTCACGTTTGGCCTTGTCTTTTTTTGTACACATTTTTCTACATTTTCTCATCCACTTCTAACTTGGCTTCACACTTTATTTTTAATACTAGAGCTCATTAGTTTTACTTCTTTTATACTTGGCCTGTATCACTTTTTGCTTATTCTCAGCGAAAGAGCCTGCTTTGCCAAAAAACAATGTAGAAAATAATAACGTTCTTACTTGAAATTGTTGCTAAAACTACCATGCTATTAAAGAATGGTAAAGATAAGAAAAAAGAGCTTATTTCCGGCAAGTGAAGATCTTAGCTTAAAAAAAAAAAAATCCAGTCATCAGGTTTATCTAATAAAAGTTTCAAATTGTCAAATTTATATTTTAAATCTTTTTGGTCTATCACAGAAAATGGAGGCCTCCTTATCAAACCCATAAAAGCACGAATCCAAGTTGGCGCTTGCCTGTTAAAAATCAAATCATCTTTTTCAGGCTGCTCTTAGTTCTTTGAAATTTTGTTATTGAATAATAAAAAAAATTGGCTCCTTCAATCTCTATTATTTGAATACTATGTTTCTTTAAGCTATGTACTTTTATCTGGCAGAAACAAGTTTCATCTAGCCTAAATATTTAATTAAATTGATGTATTTTGAAAATGCATTAAAGGAACCACAAAGAAAATTTATGCTGCTATTTCTAACTATCTAAAATATGAGTGTTAGGGCTGTTTATTAAAGCTTTATCTTTGCTACTCAAGCACAGGAAAATTCAAGCTGCGTGTATTTGTGCAACTAGGGTTACTATTAAAATATTTAACAACAAACAGGACAGGAAACAACTAATCATAACAAACTCATTATTTTGCTGTGGACTGTTTGAGTGCATGCAATTAGATTTCTGTCAACATCAAAAAGTAGCAATACATTTGCCAGCAGGTTATTGTATTTCCATGTTATCAAACCATGGCTTAACATTATTTGCAATAAAATAAACTCATTTGCTAAGTAACATTTTATTCTAATTTTTCATTGTAATCAATGCAAGTTGATTTAACAAAAATTATTGCCACAACTACTATTGCTAAAATAATTGGTTATAATTATTCTAGTGTGGTGTAATTATTAGTCAGACTGAAATGTGGGGAGAAGCAATCATAATTTGAGGTGCTACACAGATCTGGTACAAGGATGTTTTCAAAGTATGAGATTTGACTAAAATATACTGGCTCATAATGTTCAGTTGTAATTATACCACAGAGTACTTCGAGTCTCAAGACTTTATACTTTCAGATTATTACAAATATACAAATAGTTTACAACTCAGATACTATAATTACGTATGTATTAGATATATAATGTATGTAGTATTTGAATGTCATATTTGTATGATTTTCTAATAAATATATAATTTAAACTATATGGTTATATATAAATATATAGCATTATATTATATACGTTAAACAAGTACATTATACATATTATAGTTATATAATTATATAAACATATAATACATATAGTTATCTAGTTTTACAACGTGTATATAATTTGATTGGATAGTATATATCACCTCACTCCAATAAGAGACAATAGGGGAACAGTACAGTAGTAGGGAAGCAGTTGATATAAGGGAATCCACTCCACGTGTTTCAGATCTGTTCCTTATTAACTATACGGCTTGGGGTACTTAATTTCTGTAAATCTTAGTTTTTTCAACTTTAAATGGGCAAAAATAACATCCTTTGAGAATTTTTTTGAGAACGAAATAAGAGAATGTATAGGAAATATTTACTGAGGTGGCTGGTAATTGGTAAACATAAAATAAGCAGTAGGTGGAGGAGAAAAGGAGAGGGAGAAGCAGTTCACAGCAGCAAGAGGTTTTATCAGGGTTAATGCATTCACTTACATTGTCCCAATTCTAGTGACCACACTGACCTACCTTGGAATATGTAATGTGAGTTTCAAAAACAAAGCATGAATTTAAAACTTCAAAAACAAGGAAAAATAATTTGATGTTCTCAAATGAGTAGTGGGTTGGTTATTTGAGTAACTCAAGGTTGTGAGACTTACGAGAATGAGAATGACCAATGTGAGGGAAGATCTGCCAAGGCATCAATTTTAGCATGTGGTTTAAGATTACAGAATTCTTACAGAATACTTTGTGTTGTGGGAAAATACTTATTTTAAGTTACTCTTCAATTTTAAGGGTTCATATCAAGGCTAAGACTAGCATTTGTAACATGAGAAGGTTGATATGTGTAAAAACCAAGCCACAAAGTCAGTGCTTCCCAAACATTGGCCGAGATGGTCTCAGTTAACAATAGGATTCTCTATGTGGCTTTCCTCAGTTCCACAGTCAGAACTCCCACCAGAAATGCTGAAGGGATTCTCTGAAACAATAATCGCTGTGAAAATTTTTCTGCTTACTTTGCTTCTCAAACTTGGAAGTCCATTAGCATTTCTGATTTCACAACTAGAGGTTTAAGGAAGGAAACTTGTCTTCAGGAATCTTAGCGAATACTCTAAGCATAAACAACATTTTGTGTTTTTGTTTCATTAAGGACTAAGTGCTGTGCAAAGAGTAAACAAATAAAAGAATAATTCCTATGTCAGATTTCTCAAGAGAAGGTTTTATCTTGGTAGATTAAGAAAAGAGAAAGAAAAAAATAGATATAGTGATGTTAATTAATTAATTAATTAATTATACCACTGTATTAAAGTTTTCTAGGGTACCTGATTGTCTAGGATGTCATATTATCTAAATATGCTGTATTTATTGAATTATTTTGTCCAAGGAACTCGAAATACTTTATATAAATTCAAACCTGTATGTTTACATCTGAGTGCCAGTTTGATTTTTTAACATTGCTGTAAACAACATTCTGATACCTATTCGCATAAGGCTTTCAAAATACTGACGTAACCCAAGCCCTTACTTGCCCTACCCTGTGAGGGAGGTATTGTCAGCTTTCTTGTTGACAGGAAATTAGAACCCAGCTGAAGTTCTAATGGCATGTCTCACATTTGTAAAGGCAATGGCGTAACCGTGAGAAATGTAAAGATATAGAGGGTAGATCCCCAATTCCCGTAAAGTTTAAGAACATGTTGATAGAATGGGTAAACCAGCAGGTAAACCTTGCCACACTGAGTGGAGGGTGAAAGATGCTTTATATGAACAGTTATAAATCTTGAGTTTTTGAGGCAGGTTAGGAAGCAGGTTTTCTGAGGGACTGAAAGAGCAGGGGCAAAAGAGCAAACAATTCTAAATTTATTGGCACATGTGTACCAGTATATATCTCGCCTCCGTTCTTGAAAGGTATTTTCATGACATATAGAATTTTCGGTTGACAGATTTTTTTTTTTCTTTCCACCCATTAAGGATGTTTCTTAGAGTTCTAGCCCCTGTTTTGTTTTGTTTTGTTTTTAACATTTTTTATTGATTTATAATCATTTTACAATGTTGTGTCAAATTCCAGTGTAGAGCACAATTTTTCAATTATACATAAATATATATATATTCATTGTCACATTCCTTTCTCTGTGAGCTACCATAAGATCTTGTATATATTTCCCTGTGCTATACAGTATAATCTTGTTTATCTAGTCTACAATTTTGAAATCCCAGTCTGTCTCTTCCCACCCCCCAACCCCTTGGCAACCACAAATCTGTATTCTATGTCTGTGAGTCTATTTCTGTTCTGTATTTATGCTTTCTTTGTTTTTTGTTTTTGTTTTTGTTTTTGTTTTTTCCTAGATTCCACATATGAGTGATCTCATATGGTATCTTTCTTTCTCTTTCTGGCTTACTTCACTTAGAATGACATTCTCCAGGAGCATCCATGTTGCTGCAAATGGCGTTATGTTGTCGGTTTTTATGGCTGGGTAGTATTCCATTGTATAAATATACCACCTCTTCTTTATCCAGTCACCTGTTGGTGGACATTTAGGCTGTTTCCATGTCTTGGCTATTGTAAATAGTGCTGCTATGAACTTTGGGGTGCAGGTGTCATCCTGAAGTAGGGTTCCTTCTGGATATCTTTGGCTTGCAAGACCGTGATATATCGATGTCACCTGGCACGGGTGTCTTGAAGTTAAGTTTGTTATACTGAATGATCCACTTTCCTGGCTTACATTTCTCCAGGAAACGCTTTGCGCTCTCTATGGCTCTCCATTAGCATTGCCACTGTCATGGGCCCAGCGCCTCCAGGAATGGGGATGATGAAGCTCTCCTTGGCCTCATTGTACAGCACGTCACCCACAACTCTCCTCACACTTGCTTTTGTATTGTCTGGGACATAATTGATTCCACAGTCGATGACTATTGCCCCAGGTTTGATCCAATCCCCTTTCACCATTTCAGGCTGACCAACTGCAACCACCAGGATGTCACCTTTATTTACCTCCTCGTTTAGATTGGCAGTCCTGGAGTGGCAGGTGGTCACTGTGGTATGGTTCCACAGAAGCAAGTCATGCATCAGGGCACCAACTATCTTGCTGTCCCCGACCACAACAGCATGCCTCCTGGCAATCTTTACCCCTGTCTCTTTGATGAGTTCCAAGCATCCTTTGGGTGTACAAGGGATGAAACAGTCATTGAGGTCACCTTTAGCAAGTTTTCCAGCATTGATGCTACTCAGTCCGTCCACATCCTTTTCGGGTGCAATAGCATTGACCAGTGCTTCAGTGTTAAAGGGATTCTCTGAATTTAAAGGTAGCTGCTCTATGAACCCATGTACAGTGAGGTCTTCATTCAAAGACGTCATGCACTCTAACACCTCAGATTCTGTGGCCATGTATGGTAACTTAATGTGCTTGACTTTGATCCCAACTTCTTCAGCAGCCTTCAGCTTCACACTTATATAAAGGTTAGAATCATCTCTGTTGCCAACCTGTAAAATTGCCAGACCTGGTGAGAAGCCAGGTACTTGCTCCTTCATCTGAATGATTTGGTTCTTCAGGTTCCTCCCTTATTTGTGCTGAGATCACCTTCCCATTCAGGATTTCCGCCGGCACCATGACCTTTATTAGTCTGCTGCCCACAATGGACGCCGCCAAAAATCGAGGTTCGACTCTCTTCTAGCCCCTGTTGTTTCTGATGAGATGTCAGCAGTCATTTGAATCGTTCCTCTATATGAAATATATCATTGTTATTTGACTTCTGTCAACATTTGTCTCTTTTTATTTTATTTTTAGTAGTTTATTATGATGGATCTATGTGCATGTGGATTTGGGGAGATAGTTATTCTGTTTGTGGTTTGCTGAGCTTGAATCTGTACATTTATGTCTTTTTTTAAAACCAAATTTTGGGAAAATTTAGCCATTATTTCTTCCAATATTTTTTCTGTTATAGTCTCTCTTCTATTTTCCTGGGACTCTAGTTACACCCATGTAATCACTATTGAAAATATCCCTTCAAATCCCTGAAACTATTTATTTTTTTCCAGTCATCTTCTCTCTGTTCTTCAGATTGGACTATTTTTATTGATCTATCTTTACATTCACTGACTTCTGTCACTGTAGTTCTGTTCTTTAGCCCATTCAGTAGATTTTAAGTTTCAGATATTGCATTTTCAGGTCTAGAATTTCCATTTGATTCTTTTTTAGTTCTTATTTATCTGTTGACATTTTATGTCTTTTTATTTGTTGAACATATATTTTCCTTTATGTCCTTGAGTATAATTATAATGACTGCTTTAAAAGCCTTATTTGCTAATTTCAACTTCTGTGTCATCTCAGGGTTGGTCTCAATGGACTGTCTTTTCTCTTAAGAATGTCTCATATTTTCCTGTTTCTTTGTATGCCCAAGAATTTTAGATTTTATCCTTGTCATTTGAACGATATGTTGTAGAAACTCTGGTTTATGTTATTTATCTAAAGAACATTGAGTTTTGTAAAATTTTTCAGGAGGCAGTTAGCTTGGTAGAACCCAAGTTATAAACTCTTGATCTTCTTCAGTGGGCAGCAGCTCGAATTTAACTTCAGTTATTTTAGTTTTATTTAGGCCTTGTAGTTGCCCCACACAAGCATAGTTAAGGGGCCAGTCAAAGATTTGGACTTCCCCTGTAAATCCTTCCCACCTTTCCAACTGGTTCTTTCAGTTATGTGACATTGGAAGTGTAAGTTACTCTCTGTAAGCCTCAGTCTCCCCACGAGGAGGTAATGGTAATTTGAGAGTTTTAGTTTAATGGCAGTGTACAGGGTGAGGGGAATATAAAAATACAGAACCAGCTAACAAGTTTAATAAAGAAGCATAAACCTATAGAAAAATAAAGGGTAAACTAGCCTGAGAAATTTATTTACATCCTTTCATTTTACTGAGGAGGAATTTGATACACAGGAAGATGCAGTGACTTATCCAAGGCTGTTAATTGTTAATTTATTTTGGGTAGATGCTGGAGATGTTTCCAGAATTCTACTCAGAATTTTTTTCCCGCTATACCCTACTTACTAGGCAACGAAATGAACTATGTTGGAGACTCTGCAGAGAATGCAGAGAAACCAAGTGGATTCATGAAAGTTTGTGGAGGAAGATTTGCTGACCAGTCAGGTGATAGCTTGACCAGTCAAGTGATGGCTTGGAAGTCCTGAAAGAGAGATAGCTACAATTTAGACCACCGATAACTAGAAGAATAATGTCACTAACTGAAATAAGTAATGGACATTGGTAAGAAAGGTGGTGAGTTAGCAAAGGATTTGGATAGTATGTGAGGAAATTTTTTATGAAGGAAGTCTGCTAGAGGTTTGTAATAGGATATTTAGACAGACTGGGAAAATCTATCTATGATGGCCTTAAAACCAGGATAGTTTTCTGTGGTGGCTTAAGCGTAGCATTGCTTGTAAGCAAGAAGTGACATTCTATGATTTCTCAAAGTCCTTCTGAAGCCTGGAATTCTTTGAAGTTCTTAGAGCCAGTGCACATGGCTTGTAAACTGGATGTTGGCTGTGGAACATAAAAATATGAAGGATTTGAAATGACCTTTTAAATGGAAGGGGAATCAGCTATTCCACATCAGAAGGGTTACGGTCGTGTAACCTTTCCAAATTCTGCAGACTGCAGTGCTTTTAAAGACTCAAGAATCTGAAACTTCATCCATGTGCTAAGCATATGTAGCCAGCATGTCTGCTGAGGCGGTTACAGAGAAGGAAGGCTGCTTTATCAAGAGGTAGCATCTGCACCAGACAACTAGGAGGGCACTAGAGCTGAATTTCATCAGCAGAAGGAGGATGAACCTAACCAAGTTGTTGTCCCAACAGTTTCCTGTTGAAGATGACTTTGTAACCTAAAGAAGTTACATTTAACGTCACTTTAGTTTTCTGGCTCAGTTGGTAAATAGTATGCTTTCATCATTGTTGGTTTTCTTCAAGCATAAACATGGACTCAAAATAATGTTAAAAAAAAAAAGTGTTGTTTAAGAAAAATGCTATATTTCGGCCTGTATTATTGTGCGAGAAATCAGAGTGATCAAAAATGATGTTTCAAAATCCTGCTTGAACTTGTCTTAGGCTAGGACCCAAAAAGCTATATCTACTGTGGAAGTATGTGACTCTTGGTGCTCTAGAACAAGTAAGTTTGCTATATTTCAGTGGAGTAGTTTATTTACAGCATCTTGATGAGAGAAAGTATGGAGGCTACTAGTCCATTTGACTATAGTGGTGGGTACCACTTAAGAAGACAGATGTCTTCAAAGCTATGGTCTTTTTCTTTACAGTACATGGATTTTATTTCAATGACTATTATAGAGTAGTCAGAAGGACATGGGATAGAAATTATTAACTTTATTAATTTAGGCAAACTAGAGAAAATTGGTAGTAATTATTGCTGTTGGTGTGTAACAGTGTGATCTCAGTAAAGCCTGCATTGAAATTGGCCATTTGGGGATGGTGACTGCCCTCAGTATCCATCTATTTGGATAGGATGGAGAGGACCTTCAGGGATGAAGTTTTGTGCACTGAATCTTTGGGCCATAGGGAAGGATGATACGGAAATGTCAAGGATATGATGGGGTATACTCATAAACCTAGTCTATGGGTTAGAGTCAGCCTGCCCAGCTCTGAATGTAATAAAGAAGGATGCAGAGCCATTTTGGTACCTGGAAGGTTTTGCTGCTTTGTGAGCAGTTGAAAGCAGGAGTTTTGGTGTACAGATGTCTCTTAGCCAAATGGTGGCATACTGCAAACAAACTAGAACTAGTCTTTCTTTTCCTTGTAGCATTAAAAAGGTCGTATTCTTGTTCTAAAATCTATAGCCAATTTCATGGAGAAATATGGAATGAAATTCTTGATGAAAAGTTATGTAATTTAATAAGAAGGGTTTAGCTCAGTGGTAGAGTGTGTGCCTAGCATGCACAAGGTCCTGAGTTCAATCCCCAGAACTTCCATTAAATAAATAAATAACCTCTAATTACTTTCCTCCCCCAAAATTAAAAAAAACAAAGTTATGCAATTTGTATATATATTTACTGAAGTATAGTCTGATGTACAGCATAATGCTTCAGTCATACATGAACATACATATATTTGTTTTTATATTCTTTTTCACCATAGGTTACTATAAGATATTGAATACAGTTCCCTGTACTGTACAGTAGGAACTTGTTTATCTAAGGTTATGCAATTTAATATTGGTCACAGCCTTGCTTTTAGCAATGTTTTAGAAAATAAACATATTTATCATTTATATCTTCATCATAAATTTTCAGCTGGATTCTTGAGTATCAATGTGGGACAATAAGAGATGAAGACAAAGTGATGATCTAAATCATGATGAACATTGCAATGAAATAGGATTTTATTTGTAACTCATTTGAGGATCAAGAGAAGCATTGAGAGCAAAGGTGAAACAGCAGAGCTTCTTACTGCCTTTTGGTTATACCTAGATAGTGTTTTAAACTGTAATACCCCCTGATAAGAGTGATGCTGGGTTGGGGGTACAAACTGTATCTACTGTGTCATACCTGGTACACTATACATATTAATATGTATTGCACACCTGCTGTAGACATTACTGTTTGCAATTCTTGATCTAGAAGTATGTCTTCCTACTCCTAGAAACACTATACCTTTGCATTACATAAATATCATCAGGTCTGACCAACCTTTCAGTTCAAGTAGTCTCATTAACATTAATGCTAACTAATTATGGTTCTTTACATATATGACTATTGGATTGCAATACCACCTATTTCTGCAAATCTCCGGGGATGTCTCATATGCAAGAGGAAAAAACAAAACAAAAAAAACCCTCTCAGATTTTCCACCATGCTGCCAAGAAGTCTTTTGAGGGAGTTGTCACATCACAACCACTGTGGTTGATGTATTCTTGGGAAAGGCATCTTCCCTGCCACTTAACGGGCCTCAAGAGTGGCTATTGCTGCTTGGCCACTGCTCTGCAGGCCCCACTAGATGTTGCCACCTTCTTTTGGTCCAGGGGTGGAGATGTTCCTTTTTCCATATTAGTTTCAAACTTCTATTTAGGTGTCAGAGCCCATCATCTCATAGTTTTACTAGAAAACATCATCTTTAGCTCTGAATATAGTTTTTCTCCTTCATGTGTCACAAAACCCATCCTTAGAATGGTGTGGCAGAATGACACCAGAACATCCCATTATTTACCATTTTTTCTCTTATTTTCCCTAGGTTCTTCCAATCCCCAACTCCCACACCTCACACTTCCTTCTTTCAACAAAAAAAAGTACAGAAGCTCAAATGTATTTCAACTCCTCCAAATGGACACTCAATTTTAAAGATGATCTTTGGTCCCTCAAACAGATAAGGGAGCCCACTTTTGAACTAGCAGGACACAGCACTAGATTAATATTACTTAGTGTAGGTAAAAAACTGCATTTATTTTCATGGTTTGCATGTGTATTCATAATCAAGTTAATGTAAATATACCCACAAGCACAATCCTTGTAAAATCTCTGTTTCAAGAATTGGAACTGTTCTTCATCTATTCCAGTAAACTGTACCTAAATATTCCTTTCTTCCCATCTTTGGTTTACTGATACCACTACAGCTAAGCTAATGTATATTCAATTCTTTGCATTTCTTCTAAAGGAATGTTAAAAAAGCACTTGTTAGCGTTGCATTGTGGTGCTTTTTCCCATCTCCAAATATATCACCCTCCTTAAAAACTCAATTCGGGACTCCTATCTTTGAATCTTTCCTTGATTAATCATGTCTTGCTTTGGCAGCCATCATATTAATTCCCACTTTATGATTTTTTTTTTTTAATGGAGCACTGCTTTCTCAAAAGATATTAATAAGTGTTCTTTTGAAGGGGCAGGAAAAGAAATTTGTGGTCAACTAAGTTTGGGTCATTCTCCTCATGATATCCATCTTTTTCAGTGTACTTGACTATATTAAGGGCTCCAGGAAGTTTTTCAATAAAGAAACTAATTTACTTTTGTATCCAGTGTTATTAACATATATGTTCCAATATTTATGTTACATTTGCAATATATTACAGCTTTGTTGAACTGCAGATTTCTTAAGAATAAATAAATGTCCTCTATTTCTAACTCTTCTTGATACCTCGTTGACGACCATGTATAGTTTAGCTAAACTTACTTATTATATACAAGACACCATGAACCATTGAGGTCCTGAAGGTTCAAAGATGAATAATTCTTCTAAAGATTTATAGAATAACAAGTAGCTTTCCATAAACAGTGTGATGCTGATAGTTAACATTTGTTGAATTATAAGTTCCTTGGAATTTGATTTCTAGCTCTTTCTGCAACAGTTTAGTTCTGTTTCCACTTAAGAATCTGTTAATCTTTTTTCTCTGTTGTTATTATGCAACTATAAAGAGATTTTTAAAGATACTTGAAAACCAAGGTAAAAAGTTACCAAAATATTACACAGGGATTATAATTTTGTTTTCTGTTTCACTTTGATTATGAAAAAGTAAGAATATAAATATCAAGCATGAATCTACTTTACTTATTCTTTGGAAACATATTTATTCTTCAATAAGAAATTGAAAATTTCTAACAAGAAGAATCAAGGGATTATGAAGTAGCCAAATAAGGCTTTAAAACAGTGTCCCTAAAAATCCGATATCCCAAAAGCAAGAAGCAATAGGAGACAGAGATAATGGCAGGAAGAGGTGAGTTATGTTGCTGGTGAGAATGTGAGGCTGCTGTCGTGGTTATTGAAGGAGTTTGGGCTCATTGGATGGTGGGCACGAGTGCTAATTTCTAATGCTCAGATTAGTTGCTTTTGGACCCAAGAGGTAGACATTCAGAGTTCATAGTAATCCCCCATTTCTCAAGAATTAGCCGTAGTGTTCTACTACAGAGGAGTCTAATCCATTTGGAGCTAAAAGAGTTCTGGCCACAAAAGGAATATTTTTTGGTTCATTCTGTAATTCAGCAAAGCCTTGTTGGGTCCCTTTTGGATGTCGTGAATGTGTTAGGCTCAGAGGCGGTGACGGTGGTTGTGGTATTAGTTAAAAATCAATAATATCTTCTGAGGAGGATGTAATCTTTTGCAAGAGATAGAAAGTTTAATGCAATATGAAAAGCTTAAAAATATAACACAATAAGAAGCATATGGAAGATGTTACTATCACACGGTAGAGGAAAACACAACGAAACTTTGAAAAAGTTTTTGAGGAGTGTCTGGTTTTGCTCTAATTTATTTAGGAGGGTGAAGGCAAAATGTTAAGACACACAAAACAGAAACAAAATAAATAAAATAGTGTGAGGAGGTGTAGGAAAACAAATATTAGGGTTAAAATTCTGGTGAGTGAATACACATGTTATGTTACAGAGAAAAATTTCAAGAAGCTGCTCCTGGAGTTAGACAGGGCTTGTCCCGTAAAATACGAACTCTGACCTTTTAATGAAGCAGGACCTTCCTACATTCTATGGGACAATAGTGATCTCTGGCATTAGCCTTGGAGTAAAAATCATGGTGGTGTTGGGAGACTGCTGGCTGTGGCATAGTTTCCATGGCAGATCTCAAGATATATTAAGATTCTTACAGCCCACCAAGTTCTACATACTTGTGCTAATACACCAAGAAGAAAAAGATACCATTGAGAAAAATATCTAGAATGTATTTCTTGTAAATTTTAATTCTAAGATAGAAACTGGCAGTTTGGGTTAAGAGCCATAATTTGGAAAAAAAAAATTCTTCCTGTATTTGAAAGTCAAGAGTTTGGAATAGAAAGAAGAATAGGGAAGTGAAATATTGACTTCACAAAGAATGCTGAAGAACATAATTTTTTTTTTTTTTTTGATTCCATTGCTCATGATGAGAAACACATGAGTCTGTCAAGAGGAGGAAACAGCATAAGAGTCTGTCAGGATAATCTCAGATTTGAGAAGAGAATTTAAACTAAAATAGGAGAGAGTTTTGGCATAAGAAAAGCAAAATGAGGAAAGGAGTCAAGTATTTCTTAGGGGGAAAAATGATCAGAAGCTATTACCGAAGCTTTGGATATCTCTGTTCCAATTTCCAAAATACAATCATTTATCAAAGGAAGAAAAAGATTTCAGACGAATGCTACCACCTGGCTGTCCTCAAGGATTGTCCCTGCTTGCATCTCCTGCTCTTGCCCAGATAGGTTTGGATTTCACTGCTTTTGGAGGCTAAAATGGGCCAGGAATGGACTGGCCCCTCCATGCCCTTTATCGAGGGTCTCATTAAGACTTCTGCCCACATCCTCTCAAACCACAATGAAGTTAATTATATTTCTTAGCCCTAGGTCTGCCTTAGTCCAGCATCTTCCATTTCTCAGGCAACTTAGGTCTTGGCAAGCCTGGTGCTGAATCACTCTTATGTTTACAATTCCAATATACTGGATAGATATAGATCCTAATAAAACTTTAGGGAGGTCCTTAACTGCTAAGATCATACCTGTGATTTTATATTCTGTGTTAAAAACATGAATATAATTAAAAATTGAGACTACCAGACTGTCTCTGTCTTTAGTAACAGTCCCTAGTAAGCTGCCAATTATGGGAACGGTCTTCCGAAGATGTTTCTTAGCCTCCCATAGCTGGTGAGGGCAGAAGTCCTTTGATCTGTGAAAAAAAAAAAACACAAAAACATAGGAGCTGGTGGTGGTGGTGGAGCAAGAGAAGGAGGAGGAAGAGGAAAGAAGGAAGAGGAGGGAGACTTGTCTCACTTTCTTTACCCTCACATTCCCTTCCACCCCTGGAGTTGACCATGACCAGTGTCTGAATCTGTCCCTTCACCCCTGACAAGGCCAAACTCTCCTCTGGTTCATCAGTTCATCTTATTTCCACTCTACCAAATTGCAGTTTTCCAAAGAAACTTATTTTATTGTGATCAGATGCATCTTTTTAATAAAAGGGGTAAATTTGGGAAGATTTGTTGAATATTTTGTGGATTCATAAAGACATTTGTGACACATGTATTCTAACCCAGAAACAAGAGGCCACATGTATACTCATCATTGCTAAAGTCAAAATGTATGTAAAAACAGAGTTAACTAAAAATTATTTCATTAACATTTTAAATAATTTTAAAAGCCATGGTTTACTGCACTAAAAGGCAGTAATGGAATGGAGTGAAAATCACTTTAGCTTTCTCACGTTTCTCCAATTAAAATTATTTGGCAGATGTTCTGAAGACAAAAGTTTTTAAAGATTAAATCCATATTTCCTCTATGAGAAATGGCTATGGTTGGATTATGCTAAAGGCAATATTTCCATTTATTCTATCTAATATTTTATTTTGATTTTTTTCTTTCTTCCCCTCTCTTGCTGAGACAGACATGGAGGAATCTGTTGATTATGAAAATATGACATGACTTTTTCTAGCTGAGACTTCTAATTTCTAGAAATCAAAGGTTCTAACTCCAAATTCAACTCATTAGTTAAGATCTCCAAATAAATTAACTTTAATATGAAAGGAGAGCTGCTAAAAGGACTAGTCCTTAAAGTCTTTAAACCCAAGATTTATATACAAAAGATTACTAATCAAGTGTATCTAGGAGCAAAAATATCATTCAAAAAAGGTAAGTGAAATCTGATTCTTTAAATCAAAAGACCATGTTATCAGAGATGTGGCAAAATAACACAATTGTATAGGAACTGCATAGAGATGGAAGAAAGTCTAAGACAGGGCTTCTCAAACTTTACTAGGCATATGAAGGAGCTGAGGTGAAGATCTCATTAAAATGCAAATTCTGCTTCAGTTGAGCTGGGTGAAGCCTTAGTTCTGCATTTCTAACAAGTTTTCAGGGAACACCTAAACTCCTGGTCCTTGCATCCCATTTTGTTATGTGGATGAAGAACTGGAGTAAATTTCATGATTCCACTTTATTTTACTCTGTCTCTCTTCTCTCTAGCAGTTGATCTACCTTTTAATCGAGGCAGGTCAGGGTGAATTGTGATACTAAAAGGACAAAGCTGAAGGAATCATTTCTATAAAACTTTGCTGCCTATAAAGCATCCGGAGAGAAGTTATGCATCCTTTCACAGATTAGTTTGCCAAGATGGCTCATGGGCTACAACAGAAATTATAAGACCATTAGTAACATATGTATCACATGAGGTTTTTTTTTTTAGTGTCACGTGGTTTTGTTGATAAAGGTAGGAAAGTTGGAATTTTCTACTAACCTGCATGTTTATTATTAATATGTCTTTTAGTAGTTTGAAAACAAGGATATTATGACTTGAATTGGAAAAAAATGTATAAAAGATAAAGATATACACAAGTTCCTACTGTATAGCACAGGGAGCTAATTCAATATCTTGTAATAGCCTATAATGAAAAAAAAATATGAAAAGGACTATATATATATATATTTATAACTGAATCACTATGCTGTACACCAGAAATTAACACAACATTGTAACCTGACTATACTTCAATTTAAAAAAAGTATATAGGATATAAATAAATGATTTGGCACCATTGTAATGATTTATTTCTGGCTTATCACTTTAAATGTATACACTTTTTCTGGTAATTATGTTGCTTATCATTCTGTACAAATCTGTGGGCCCCTTCATGGCCAGGATTGCACCTCATACTCGCCCTAAGTGCTCGGCAGGGTCCAGTTATTTCTAGGTGCATGGTAGTACTTTGGACAGCATGTATTTTGCAGTCAAGATGCTTAAGTATAAAGCCTGTCCTGCAAAGAAATCTGCAGTTAAGGGTGCACGTGTGGTTCCAATTTTCACTTCCTGAGAATCATTTATTTCGAGGTGACTCTTGTCCTGTTTAACTTTTGCATAGAGTCTTGTCCAGTGTTTGAAAAGGAGCCTGAAAAGAACTTCTGATGAATTCTCTCGAAACAAATTATGTCACTTTTAGGATTGTAAACATTTGCTAAATAATTTGTTGACGTTTGGGGATGAGTTTATTATACTATTCTCTTTTTTCCTGTACATTTGAAAATTTGTGTAATCAATCTAAAAGAAACAAGGAATCAAGAGAAAATATTAGTTATAAGTTTAAGTGTGTCTAAGAACAGAGAAAGTAAAATGGACACACAGACATGCATGAATGTATGTATTAATAAATTGAGGCATATGTTTGTAATTTGATAGAACTGTAAGTTCAAAAATCTTATAAAAATATTTATTTGAAAAATTATTTTTTCCTAGAAACTAAAAAGGATCAAGTTTTTAGACTTTTATCACTGTCCTGATCTATTCAAATAGGTTTAAAATGGTTAAATGTGAGGGGATATTTTAAAGGGCACAATGCCTAAGGGGGAACGTATAGCTCAGTGGTAGAGTGCATGCTTGTCATGCACGAGGTCTCCTGGGTTCAATCCACAGTGCCTCCATTAAAATAAATAAATAAACCTAATTACCTCCCCCACCTCCAATAAAGAAAAAAAGGCTACAATGCCTAGTGAAATTTCCCTGGTCATTATCAGGATAGAAAACAAAGCTTTGGGTTTAGCTGTTATATGGACCCATCAGTTGTTCTGGCCCTGCTCATGTACTGAATTGGTCTGTCTTCTGAAATACTGGTCACCAAGAAAGACTACCTGAGAGCTTGGGTTGATCAGTACAAATCTGATACTACTGTTAGTTAAACAGTGGGGCGATCATTCATGCCCTTTTTAAAAAAACAAGGGCATATTAAGAAAATGTTTTTAAATTATTATTTTTCCCTTAATGGAGGTACTGGGGATTGAACCCATGGACCTTGTGCACACCAAGCATACACTCTACCACTGAGCTATACCCACAGCCTCTCAAAGGGCATTTTTATACAAGAAACTGTTCTAAGGACTTAAGAAGAAACAAGATATATTAGGTTTTTTCTTTCTTCAATATCTTGTTTAGTTGAGAAGATTTCACTTGTGTATTTAATTGTAACACAAAGAGACTGCTTGTCCCACCAGGAAGTTATAAATGAAGAATAGGAGGTGGGCAAAAGCATTTTTGCCTTGGAAGGGTGCTCCATTGATCATGGGCCAGTAAAACTAACCTCATGTTAAAAAGACTTCTGATATGTCAATGTGAGAAATGTTATTTTCTGACCTGAACATGTCTTACCCTTTAGACCTTGACTTTATTTAGATCGACATTAATAAACATAAGCAGGTCAAAACTGCAATTTAACATTTTAGTGCCTGATGTAGGTTATAAACTGTTGGGTATACACACAAAGTTATAGACGTGTATGTACAGTATGACTCAAATTTTGTAATAATTCATGTGTATATTCATATATTTCTATACATGTCTGTGTAGATCTGGGAAATTTTAAGTAAGATATACACCCAACTTTAAGAGTAGTTAAGTCTAGGGGATGGAATTAGATGAAATGGGGAGAAAATTTTACATGTTGGTCAGCTTTGGGAGATTTTTACTTTTTAGTATTTCACAAATTAAAGAATTATGATTTCAGTTCCAATATAGAAAGGATCTTTAAAAAGTATCTAGTCCATGTCTCTGTCTTTAGACAAAATAATAAAATCATGTGTAGGGTCTTTTCTTATCTTTGGTTTTAGATTTTCCCTTTATTTAAACAAAACAGTACAGTATAGCTTCATATTGTTGCTTATCTAACAATACTGGAAGGAAAATACACCAAAATTAATAGCATGGTTGTGTGAGACTGGAGTGATCAATTTTTTTCCCTTATAGTCTAAATTTTCTATAGTTTTTTTTTATGTTTTGATAAATATTAATTAGTTTAAACAAAAAAGGTTATCTAAAATACATTGGCTTATATAATGACATGCTCATACATTGCAAGACTATTGTAGGATTTAAGTTTACAATGCATTTCAAGACTATTACAAGAATAAGCTTACAGTTAGGTATGTCTTATTTCTAAAACATAAGTTACATTTATACATTATACGGTATGTAAGCAACTAACAAATTAATGATGACCAGCTTCGAGGAGAACTTTTATTCTACTAAGTCAGTGTTGCATTCACATTAGAACCATAACGCAAAAGGACATTTCACAAAGATCTGTTAAAAATGTCAAGATGTTTTGGTTATTTTTTTTTCCCTAAAAATCAACGGTAAAATTGGGTTGTAACATTGTCAGATATCAACATATTTATTAGGAAACATTCATCCTGCATTTTCCACTCTAGCTACCTGACAGCTGCAGGTAATGGAAAAGTCAAGGCCCCTAGTTTTACAACCAGGTCCACCACACACATACCAGATGATCATCTCTTAGTATGTCTCTTACGCTCTATGTCAGTTTCCTCATTTGTTAAAAAAAGGAGGAGGAGGAGAGAAAGAGGAAGAAGAAGAGGAAGAAAAGGAGGAAGAGGAAGAAGAGGAAGAAGAAGAAGAAGAAAGAAGAAGAAAGAAGAAGAAAGAAGAAGACAAGACCTAAGAGAAAAAAAGATTCTTCTCTTTTTCTCTTCCCTTGGTGGAATATATCTGCTACATTCTCATCTAAGAAGCCTTCCACTGGATCGGTCAGGGTTCCTAGAGTGAGGAATGGATGAAGGAGAGAAAGGAGCTAATGTTTATTGGATGTCTTCTTGGTGGCGGCAGGGCTGGGCTTCATGAGCACGTTGACCAGTGCAGTCGTACAGAGCTCCACGCTCAGTAGGGTCCTGTGCTTGGTTTTAAGATACTAGGGTCACCATTCTAAAATTCTTAATAATTTTATCTCTAATTTTGTGATCTGTAATTGATGTCGGATATGACAATGGAGAAGTGCTGGGGGCCTCTCGGCTGCCTCCCTGCCACTCCGTGATGGTTTCTTGGTTGCCAACCTCCTTTGCCCCTGGCTCCCTGGGCCCTGACTGGTTTCCCCATCCTGATCTGTCAGTGACAGCTGGGACCTCTTCCCTCATTAAGGGCCTGGGCGCAGGCGCGGGGAGGGCCTCTCCTGCTCCAGGTGTCTAAGAGCCCGGCATTGCATGGGGTGGGGGTGGGGGTGGAGCAAGCCTTTTACCCACTAGGGATCTAGGTAGTTAGTGCATCCCAGCTGACTTGAGTTGGAGTGTTGAGCTCGTAGGAAGGGAAGATACCTGGCTTAACAGCCCTACCCCCAACCGAGGCCCGGCGCGTGCGTTGGGTGGCTGGTGCGAGGGCACACCTGGCAGCAATGGGCTTCAGCGTGCAGATGCACATGCGCTATGTGACACGTGCCGGGCGAGGGGGAGGCGCTGTGAGCGCCTGCGCGAGGAACGCCCGGGCTGCAGAGAGCGCGCCGTGAAGCAGCAAGTGGAAAACGCCGCGTGAGACCGCGAAAGAAAGGTAAAGGTTTTATGTTTTGGTGTCTGTAATGACACTTTTTAACCAGAGGTTCCATAGTTTCACTCTGCTCTGGGCCCTGCAAATTATTTAGCCTGTTTGGAGTGTCTAAATGTGCCTTAGGTTGCTGAAAAGATTAGAAGAGGTTAGGTACGGTAAGCGTCTAGCAAAGCGTCTGATAACCTAGGGACTGATAAACAGAGGAATTGGGAAGTAAACTGCGGGCCTTCAAAGGCTAAAAAGATTAGGAGGGAAGTTCTGGAAGGGACTGCTGATTCTGCCAGAGTCGCAGATGAAGAATCCTTCCCTTTTGCTTTTCTCTCCCCATCTTCAGTATGGGTGGCTCATTCTAGCGGGTGGTTTGTTCCTTTGCTATTAGAGATTTTTTTGCGGACTCGTTTGTGAGGTTTTTGGTAACATTACTTAGGAAGTGTTCGGCAATGTTGGAGCAGCCTGAGAAAGGATGCTGGGTTGAGCAAATCCTTTGCAGTGCCGCATCCAACTGGGCACCTGAGCAGTGTTTTGGTAACAGATTGGAAAGGTGGCTATGAAATGTAACAAATGGGAGGCTGCTTAAAGCGCCTTTCCTGCCGCCTCTCTTTTCTCAGGTAGATTTCTTGTTCTGTGTGTGCTTGAACTTCAAAGTAGAGCATGGCAGGAGTGGCATGAATCTGTGAAAGGTTTAAGGCTCTCAGTAGAAGGAGGAAAAAAAAAACCTTAGCTTCTGGGAGGAGAAACTGCTCTGTTTTTGTATATTGAGTATTAGCTTAACCTTGAGGCGTTTACTCAGCTTGTTGAGAAACATTTTCCAGAAAATTAAGCCTCTGTTTTATCGCATTTTTACCTTTGCCACTAACCCATGGGTAGTAATCTCAGAAATCTTATATTTTGGCCAGTAAAATAACTCATGAGTATAATATGTTTGGTCTGGGGAAATCTATTTTTATTCATTACATGGTACATGGAGTGCACTGTACTTTCTTCCAAGTAACTTTTGGAAGATATCTGGCAAAATAATTCAATCTAACTAGCAGTTATTTTTTGGAGACTGGTATTGTTTTGACATGGAGAGCATTGAAAACATATGGTCTTTCATGTCTCTTGCCTTGTGCTTTCCTTGAAAATGTTTATATTTGCTTGTGGTAAAATGCATTAAGTTTCATAATCCTGAACAACCTTCTGGTACACAGATTCACTTTCAAGCAGTACAACTGGGGAAACAGAAGTTTTTACAAAAAAGATGAGATTTTCTTATGTAGCTATGCATTTTATACAATGCAGGTGCCAATTTTGATCTTTTTTCCCCGCTAATGTTCAAATTCCAAAGCAACTGCTAGGATACATTATCTTTATGCCACCTCCCCAATAGCTCATTATTCTTCATCATTCTAAGTTTGGCCAAAATCTGTCAGCCCCAAAGTGACGGCAAAGTCTGTGCTCATTTACGTGGTTTCTACAGTGTTCATCGACCCTTGTGATTATGACGGTAAATGTTTCCTGCGCACATGGTGGAAGGAGATTGGCCCAATAGAAGGGTTTTTCTTGACACAGGATGACTATAAAAAGGACATTTTCTTCATACACTATGATGGATCTACTGGGTGTTATTGCTAGTGCTGTTTCCTTTATGTTCAGAATCAGTAATCTGTCTTTCTCCTTAGCATTTCTCATATTTAAGTCAAAGAGGTAAGAGGTAGTTTTGGCTGTGTCATCAACAGTGGAAATTCAGAGTAAATTTGGAAGACATCTAAATGTACATGTTTAAAAAACAGATTGTTTTCAGGTATATTTAAATCAAATTTCAATTATAGATTACATGCTAGTTGGGCAAGCTTTACATTTTGATTTATTTTGTTATATGCATTATAATTTAATAGAATACACACTATCTTTTTAAGCCATATGCATACTTTGACTTTGCTGGCCTTTGTTTCAGTCAGTGGCAAGTTCAGCCTGAAACAGTAGTCAATACTAAATTTAGAGTTCCATCATGCTGGTGATGGACTTTATACCAAACTAGAATTCTGAGACCCAGTTACAAGATTGGACATATACCTTACTGTGTTCAGTGTTGAAAGTCTGCAACTTTTCTTTTCAAAGCCCCAATATAGTATTTATATAGGGAAATATCCCAGGTATGTTTTAATTTCTCAATTTATTAGAATTGTATGTCTTTTAGAGAATCTCAGCATACTAAAGGAAGATTTCAAGAAATAGTCCTTGCCCCAAATGTGTGGCAACACCAATGAAAGTATCAGTGTAACTGTAATACCCAGTGCTCATCTTATAATGAATGTGGTTTTCTAAGCACACAATTTTCCAGTGCTTTGGGCTAATTTTCAACAAAAAATTATTTCATCTTTATTTGAGGTGTTAAAAAAGGCAAAACAGCTTCACTTTAAGCACTTTGGAATTCATTCAAGATTCAAATTATTAAAAGTGATTCAATCTGTTCGCTGTCTTAGGTTTTTCAGAGATTATCCACCTGCAGTAAATTGAAAAACTAGGAAAGACTGTATTGTTAGAACGTTTTCCAGTTGGACCATTAAGTACTTTCTGGAGATTTCTTCCCTGAAAAACAATGAGTATGACATGTACTGTTTGTTCTATTTATTTTGAGAAGGAGATAATAATAGCAAAAAAGAAACAGTCATCAAGATGTACAAATATTCCCATATGGGCAGCATGTGAATTCTCAAGGTTAAGGCCCTTTGAGAGGGATTTTGACTTTATGGGAGTTACATGGGCATAGGGATGGGAGAATCAGGCCAATGCTTATTAGTATGATTAAACCATTCTTGCAAAGGCTCTAACTAGAATAGAAACAAGTCATCCAGAACCTGACTGAAGTGTGGTAATGAATATAATAAGCTTCAGAAGCAAGAGAAATCAGGGTGCTTCCAAATGGTTTAGTTTGGTATTAAAATTAGAGGGCTCTCATCTTAAAGCGAGTATTTAGTAACATCAGCATTTTCAGATACTGCTCTGAAAATGTTGATGAGTACAGCAAGACCCAAGTAAAGAGTAATTCTGATTATCCAGTTTCATTGTGTTCAAGGAAGACATACTGGAACTTGTGAAAAGTGCATGCCATAAAGTCATCAGAAATAATATGCTCCTGGCTTGTAAATTCTTGATATTCTAGCTGTATTTCTTATTATGATCTTGATCACCTGAAATCTATTTAGTGTGCTTTGTAATCTCTCCATTGCCCATCTCAAGCCAATAAAATGTTTTGTCATTTGAATATATTTCTATTTTAGCGAGACCCAGCCGTGGAGCAGATTTCTGAGACTGAATTTGAATGGTTTTCATTCAGAGCTTGGTGGATTGGGAACATTTTTGCAGTGAAAGCTACAGAGAAGGGAGCTTTGCCCTCTTAAGGGTATATTCTAAAGTCAGTCAAAATTGAACAAATCTAGGTCGAATATTTCAAAATACAATTTTAATTCCTCAACTTTAACATTATAAACAGAAAAATATTGTTGAAAAAAGTTTTTTCTTACTACAAACCACTTTTCAGTATATCAAGATGAACAGGATTCAGTTGAAGAACAGTCACTGTATCTTTTGAGGAAAAACAATTGTGGTGATTTTATCTCATCTTATTTAGACCTGTTCCGGCTGCAGGCAGATATGTGTGAGGAGGCTAGGCACTGGGCCTCCTGACCTTGCTGTCCTTCCTCTAATGAGGCCTGTAACTGTATCTGAGCCACTAAAACAGATCAATTTGAGGCACTTGTGTGTTTTGTTTTGGAGACGCGTTGTACCATGGCCTCTTGCTTGACTAAGGGGATTTGACAAATGCAGCAAAACCCACATAGACGCTGGCCTCTCTTGAGGCACCAGTGGGCAGCTATGGGCCTAAACTGGACTCTGCAAGCAGCAGCTGAACAAGGCCCCTTGTGATTCTCCTGGCTGGTCAGAAATTCTTCCAAATCATGTCTAGTCCTTAGGAAGCAATCTCTAGTCACATCCTAATGAGAAGCCTTGGAAAATTCCCTTCACCTGGTAGCTCACTTTATCGGTCACTTGGAACTGAGTACTGGGGGAAATGAACAAAAATCAAGGTCTTCTGTGAAGGCAGACGGCACTCTTACTCATTGCATATATATAGTTCAGAGGAGTATTAAAAAAAAAAAGGGGGAAGGTTAATACAATGTGTATTGTAGAATCCATTTCTAGAGAGTGTCATGAATTGTCAGAGCTGGAAAATTCTCAAAACTAGAGGTCATTTTGTCTAATCTATTCACCTCCTTTTCTTTTGCCTTAAGTAAACAGGGCTGGGCTGATTCTGTGACATAATTGCCAAGCCTTGCTTATGTGACAAGGTGCAGAAGTTAAGTGGCTACCTGGCACACTGAGACTTAAATTCCTGTTTCCCTGACTAATGATCAATTGTTTTTCTAGAGGTATT
Source organism: Camelus dromedarius (assembly GCF_036321535.1). Lineage (NCBI taxonomy): Eukaryota > Metazoa > Chordata > Mammalia > Artiodactyla > Camelidae > Camelus > Camelus dromedarius. The sequence continues at coordinate 53,656,371 of NC_087439.1, forward strand.
TCTTTCTAATAGACTTTTAAAGATGTGCCTATAACTAACCAACATTGTCCACCCTTGATCCGTGACATCTCATGAATTCCTAAATTCGCAAGATACGTGTTTACATAACTTACCTCATCTTAACAATCTTTTCAACTTTCAGTGAAGTTTTCTTTCTCACTAACTAAACAGTTTTTACTCCGACTAGAGTAGGGGTGAAAACTGTGTGTCTTTTACTTCTGTGTGAAGTTCATATCATTTTAAGGCACTAAGTCACTGCTGAATTTAACATCCTAATCTTGCAGACAACCAGTGCTCTCATTGGCTTTTTTACTTCTATCTCCAGATCTAGAGTTAAATGTCTTGGGGAAGAGAAGTTGGAAATGGAGTAATATACATATGTGTGTGTGTATATATATATATTTTTTTTTCACTAGAGGCTTGATGACATAAAATGTTGACACTCAGGCCCACTCACCAGCCAGTTTTCTCTTTTGTCTGAATATTGCTGAATTTTGTGAGACGTTGAAAATATAAATGTTAAATTTACCAGTGCCAGGTGTCTACTGTATCACTAAATTAACCCAGTGTAAGATCTTTTGACAAAATCTTTTTAATTTCTGAAAGTACTACACAACCCACCAGTCTCCTTTATCTGTCTCTCCATCCATCCGTCCATCCAGGCACTGACTTACCTGACTCACCAGGCCTCTCTGTTGAGTGATGTATCGTCAGGTCAGTAGACGGGTCTACCAATCACCTAATTAGAAACAGAGCTTAACAATCAACATGCCAAAAAGGAGAGGCCCCTTGGTTAAGAACAGGTATACTGTGTCCCTAGGCCTTTTGGTCTCTTAACTCTGTATCCAGTGACTATCAGGCTGAATTGAATCTAGAATCCCTGAAAGGTTTGTTTAGTCTTCATTGCATTTCTAGGTTTTTTTTTGTTTTTGTTTTTGTTTTTTTTTTTAGCAGCATTCACATGACATGTTCTCTTTCTACAGTCTTTATTTCTTCCAGTCTCACAGCTTTCATGAGCTATGGTAGCTAATTCTCAAAAATACATAACAATTTTTTATTAAGTAGTCACTGTGAATCACTTGTGCATCTCCCTTAGGTCGGCATCTCAAGGAAAGTAGGCTCTAAATTATCCTCTTTTTATAGATGTTGAAGCTGAGCTCTGCCTGATTTCAGAGCCCAGGCCTTTAATGGCTATGCTCTATTGACTTTGAGAAGCAGCTTCATCTCTTGATGAATGTCTCCACCAGGGTGTTCAGCGGGCAACAGCAGCTCAGCTCACCATGCCTCAGAGCAAGTCCCCCCTGGGAAAATCAACAACAGCACGAAACTTTTCTCACTATTTCTGTTAGTGGAACCACCATCCTAGTCTGGGCAGAGATCTCAGTGTCATATTTAATTGCTTGCTCTTTCTCTGTCTTTTCTTCCCATTCCGTAAGTTGGCTGGTCCTGTCTCTGGACTGTCTCTGACAGGCGTCTTTTTCTTTCCGTTGCCACTCATAACCCCAAACTCCAACCATCTTTACCTCTTACTTCAATACTGAATTGGCTTCTAATTGTTTCTCTCCATCTCTCTTCTTCCTCTGCAATTAACTTGATTTTCCTTTTCAAGATGAAGCTTCTTAAAGCACACCTTCAATTGGCCACTTAAATCCTCAAAATATTTCAGAGCTTTGACATTGGCTGCCAGATAAAGAACAAATGCTTCTAGCTGGTGTTCAATGTCTTCCTTTATGGTGGAGGTAAAAAAACAAGCTTCACATACCTACATGCATTAGACACATGTGAAGCAAGGTTCAAGAAAAGCTTTTGTCTTTACCACAAACAACAACAACAACAACAATCAAGCCAGCCTAGACATGATAATAAACAGCTGACACTTGCAGAGGCAGTAGGAAGTGTGGGGACCTGTGGCCATGAACAGAGTGTGTGCCCTCTCCGGGGTCCACTCCTGCTCGTCTCCACTGATGACTGGTATGTGGGAAGGCAGATCCAGCGTTGCTGCCAGAACTTTAGATTTTTCAAGAGAAGCCAAACATTTTAAGTAGTATGTATAAATCTCCCATTATTTAAATACTGGTAGCTATTTAAATCAATTACTCTTTCTCTCTGTCTCTGTCTCTTTCTTTCTGTTTCTATTTCTTCAGTTAGAAAGTAAAACTAAACACTGACCAGACCAAACAGCTCATCAGTAGCTGAATTCAGCTCATGGTCCGACAGCACTGTTCCCTCTACGTGTAGTATGTTCTTCTCACTCCCCAATGTAGGATTTATGTTCCATACCTTGACTTTCTCCCATCACAACCTCTGTGGGCCTGTGTCTCTGCCTCTGTTCTTATAGTCCCTATCCCAGGAAAGCCTTCTTTACATCCAATCTATTGGAATCTTACCTGTCATTGCAGTCTACCTCAGATTCTATGTCCTCCACAAAGTTCCTTCTGATCCTCTAAGGGGACATCTTACTGTTTTTTTTTTTTTTCATTTTCATATTCTTTTTCATTAAAGGTTATTACAAGATGCTGACTATAGTTCCCTTTACTATACAGAATAAACTTATCTATTTTATATATAGTAGTGTGTATCTGCAAATCTCAAACTCCCAGTATATCCCTTCCCACCCCTTCTCCCCACTGGTAAGCATAAGATTGGTTACTATGTCTGGGAGTCTGTTTCTGTTTTATAGATGAGTTTATAGTGTCTTTTATTTAATTTTTATTTTTAGATTCCACATATGAGTGATATCATATGGTATTTTTCTTTCTCTTTCTGGCTTACTTCACTTAGAATGATGATCTCTAGGTCCATTCATGTTGCTGCAAATGGCCTTATTTTATTATTTTTATGGCTGAGTAGTATTCCATTGTATAAATATACCACAACTTCTTTATCCACTCATTTGTTGATAGACATTTAGGTTGCTGCCATGTCTTGGCTATTGTACATAATGCTGCTATGAACATTGGGGTGTGTGTGTCTTTTTGAATTAGAGTTCCCTCCAGATATATGCCCAGGAGTGGGATTGCTGGATCATATAGTAAATCTATTTTAGTTTTTTGAGGAATCTCCATACTGTTTTCCATAGTGGCTGCACCAGACTACATTCCCACCAGCAGTGTAGGAGGGTTCCCTTTTCTCCACACCCTCTCCAGCAGTTATCATTTCTGGACTTTTGACTGGTTTTTTTTTTTTTTTTTTTTAACAAATTTTGAGTCATCCTTTTTGTGGTGCATTTCTTAACTCTGCCTTGCACATTAGCTGTTGATGCTTACATGCTCCTACTTGACTGGAAGATGTGTGAGGTAAGACCATCTTTGGAACCTCATGGTCTTTATAAATAGCACTTCTCTATATAGCTGAAGTTCAATAAATCTGATTTTGAACTTGCCAAGAGATGGGAGGAAGAGTCATTACCCAGAGTCTTTACTTTTTGTTTTGATTTAGAAATTGCAGCTCATCTGCTTCTTATCAAAAGAAGGTGGGACCATCCCATCCTCTTCTCCCTCCCATAGCCCAGATGCCATTTCCACTGTGTCTGTGAGAAATTGCCTTTGTGGCACAGGATGTGACATGGAATCTGCTTACTTCCAGGATGAAAAGCGTCACTGTGCAGGGAGACCATCTGGTATGTGGAAGGTTGATCTTGGCCTGGAGCCTTTCTCAGTAGTGGGATCATAGCCTACTCCTTTTTCAAGAGTGAGGCCACAGATTTGCTCATTCTAGTTCTCATTTAGAGCCCTTTTGATTCGTCTTTCAGGCACCATAAAGTATCAGTCAGTCTTCAGTCAGTGCTCTGAACCTGAACTTTGTCCGCTATACCACATCAAGTTCTGAACTGCTTCTGCTGATCAGATAACAGGCAATCAGGCGGGCTACCACAGAGCCTGTAAATGACCACACAGTACATTGGTGACTTAGTCATGGATATTTAAAAGCACTCAGCCTGAGCAGATTTTTATTGATGAATGACAAGTACTTCGCTGTGTTTGTACCGTCATACTGCAATTTAAAAGTAAACCTGCTGCAGTGGTTAGAACCTTGATTTTCAGATGTAGGAGAGCCTTCATAGGAAGCAGTTCTCCTTTTTACTGCTGGTGTTCAGGTGTATCCTAGGTCGTGTGCTACTGACTACTCGGGTTGCTGGCCAGTACTCATCTTTAAATGGGCTTAACTTTTACTTATGACAGATCTGACCCTTTAAAAAGAATTGACGCTGGTACTGTACCAGCCCCCTGTGGTCCAGGAGGTTTCCTGAGGGAATACTGGGAATTCTCTGAAGCGGGGGGTGCTGACAGGGCCATCCGCTTAGCTTGTTAACTTTCAGTATAATATGCAGTGTTGTATTCAGTAGAGTAGGTTTATGGGTTATATTTTTTAATTTAAAAAATTAACCCTCACAAAATGGACAGGTGGCTTAAGATGGTTTCAGGAAAGAAGCAGAGGGTTAACGATAATACTGATAATAACCAGCCAAGCAAATTTTAACAAAGATAAAAATTCTTTTGCATAATGAGTGGATGATGAGAAATACATGTTATGGTTTATTTTGCTTTATTATCAGTGTTTTTCTTTCTCAGTAATTCCTTTCTACACTGTTTATAAAGGCTAGCCTGCCCCTTGAGGAGTCAGTGTGGCATGAGGCATTGCAGAGTGTCTGCATTTGTGGCCAGGAGCTGTGAGGCTGTGAGCGGTGAGCCTGGGGGCCTGAGAGCCCCTTGGATGGCATAAGGCAGATGCATTAGGGGCCTCAGAAACTACACTGGAGGAGCCTTGTGTTGAGAGGACTCAGTGGAGCCAGCATGGCAGGATGCTGGCTGGGGGTTAGATGGGTGCTCATTCCTCCAACCCTCTCTCCTGCCTTGGTACCTTAGAGCCCCCTCCCCCAGCCCCTACGAGTGAGCAGCAGAGGGAAGAAGGGAGAGAAATGCTAAGACTGAGAACGAATTTCAGCTACTCTGTGGAATTGGGGGCTTAAAAGAGAACTCAGAGTCATTTATAGACAAGTAAAGTTTCTTTTTTTAATAGATCTGAATTTGTAACCTGAAAATTACACCAGGTCCTTTACGCAGAGAGCAGTTTCGGTTCCCCTGTGTTTATCTTCCTGTTCTAGACCAGTGGTTCTCAACTTGTCTACACTTTGGTTTCACCTGGGGGGCTTAAAAAACTTACCGGTATCTCTGTGCCACATCCCCAGAGATTGTCATTTTAATCAATCTGGAGCGTGAGCTGAATTTTGCAACTTTTAAATGATGCCAGGTGACCCTAATGTGCAGACAAGTTTGGGAATCACTATTTTAGAACATTTCCAGTGTTCTGTCAGTACATAAGTAATATGGTTCATTTCTGTGCCTTTTCAAACAAGGTCACCTATTCTTAATGACCAGTTTTGAACTGCAAAACCCTGTGTTTGAAAAAAATCCAAATACAGTTGAAATTACAACTTACTTTGTATCACATGTAATCAGGCTCCAGTACTACATAAAAAGCAAACAAAACTAAAAATTTTTCCCTGCAGTCTTTTAAATGACAGCTCTCTGCAGCATGTGGTCTTGTTCCCACACAAATTGCATTAGATAGAGATTGTTTTGTGAATTATGTATAAGTAGGTGTATGTATGTACATAGGCAGTGGATGGGGAAATAACCCAGATATCTTCTCCTTACCATACATCACATTAGTGTCTTGGGCAGGGTGTCCTTTTCCATTATTTCCTGTTAGTAGAAGCTCTTCAGAGTAAAGATTAAAATATCTCTTCCACGTACAGACTAAACCCTTATTTTATTCTTAAAGCACCTGGTGCAGTTGATTCTCCCTGATGAAGACTCTTTAACTTTATTCTTTTCCCCGTTCCCCCGGTTCAGATCAGGATCTCCTTCCTGGATTACTACAATAGTTTCCTAACTAGTTTTACTGCACCCTGACCTGTTCCCTTCCAGCCTATTCACAAAACCACTAGAGTAATCTTCCTAAAACATGAGTGGGATCATTGCACTCTACAGCTGTGCAAAGGTTCCCATAGCCTTCCTGATAAAATCTAAACCACTTAACTTGCTTTGGCAATTCCTTTGTGTTCTAACCACTGCTCCTCCAGGCTGACTCCATCAGCCTGCCTCATCTGCACCTAAGCTCCAGTCCTGGGACTTGTAGTCTCTGAGCAGCACCAAGCCATGAGAGTTCTTCCATCAAGTTTGGCTTACTCTTATACAAGGACACTTTGATTTGGGAATGTTTGTGGATTCTTAAAGCCCAGATTGCTAAAAATCCTTAAAGCATTTGGTGCTTCTTGGATCACCACACACACTGCTCTGTAATCCAGTTCTCTGTTTTGCTCAATGTTACTTTCCAGAATCCAACACTGTGTGGTATGTAGAGGATGGAGAAGAAATATTTCTTGCCTAAATGAAGGAATAGAGGTCTTTGCCCTCTTTGCTCCTCACTATTTGCCACTCCCAGCTCCTCTTGAGCTAGAAAGCTTTCTGGCTAAAAACAGATGAGTCGTGAAGTATGGCTGCAGGGGCAGCTGTGTGAGGAGACAGATGCTCTTCAGCTGAACTTCTTGACATCACCAGTTTGGAGATTGTGATCAAATGCCAAGTCTGTTGTCATCTCTTCTAAAAGTTCTGGGGGGAGAACACATCTGCCTTTTCATTTCTGGAATTAGTCAAGACCATACTGTGTAGAGTGAGTAATTAGCTACATATTTATGAATGGTTTTTGTTAAGTTGGTTCAACTATATGACTTTATGTTTTTATATTATAAATATTAATCTGCCCATGGTATTTCTTTGACTTTTATTATAACTCTAAATTATATATTCTTTGTTCAGTTGCCAGGAATTTGGCCAGTTACAATAGCAGTTTTTAGTTTTAAGTTTAAAATGAGCGAGTACAGAACATAATGTGTCTAAAGCTGAGCTTTTCTATGTTTTAATCTTAATGTAGCAATAATTCGAAGATAAATGAACTTCAGAAGTTTCTTGAGTCTTTTTAAAGATCATTTTCTCCATACATTTTTTGATTATATCTACAAATGGAAATATTTATATTAAATATTTATATTTTAGAAGTTGACCATGGACTTTACCTGATTAGTATTTATCACTAGGAACACGGAGCATAGGACATGTGCACTAGTTGATGGTCTGCAAAATAAAGGTGGGTGGCAAGAAGGAAAAAAAAAAAGCACATAGACTTCTCTAGTTTTTTTTTTTTTTTAATAAATCTATTTGTTATTTCTGTTGTCTTAACAAGTTCCCCAGTCACTTGGTAGATCTTTGAAGGCATCAACAATGGTGTCTGTTGCCTCCTAAGCAGGCAGCACTATAGTAGGTTTTGTAAAATGTGAAAGGAAATGATCTTCTAGTATGTAAAACTTTATCTTTGACATTTACTATGAAGGAAGTAGTATGACATGTGGAGTGGCTCTCATAATAGACTAAGCACAACACAAAATACAACGAGAAAACTATGTAAAAGGAAATTAACCCACTCATCACTAGTCTTTTCATGAGAGCTGCCGTCTTTTCTAGACCCCAGATGCCTGGAAATGCATTACTCATAATTCTTGATCCAGGACATACTACCATCGTCTGACTAAGCATGACCCTTTTTTGTTTATTTGTTTTAATAATATAAAGATGTCCGCTTAAAGAGCCTACAGCCTAACCCAAGAACTGGAATATTATGTTTATCTTAAATTTATCTGTACATCTTTTCTGCCTCCCTTCTCTCCCCTCAAAGGTAAACAGTATCCCAAATTTTGTATTTATTATTCCTTTTAAAAGTAGTTTTATTTCATAGATATAAACAAAAAATAGGCACATGTCTAAATAATAATTATTTAGTTTTGTTTTAATTTTGCTTCTTTTCATTCAACATTGTTACTAAGGTTCATCCATTTCCTTATATCTGTAATTCATTTTTTTTCTTTTACTGTTTTATAGTATATGCTGAACATGTACCACAGTTGATCTACCCATTTTCCTGTGAATGGGCATTTGGAATTTTCTTAGCAGTTGCTTTTCTAACCTGTGATGTAGGATCTCTTACGTGGGTCCCTGGTGCACACATGGAAATATTCACCTTGCATGTACCTTGGAAGGCACTTGCTGCCCAGAGGGTAGACTCATTTTCAAATATACATGATTTATAACTTTATAAATTGTCCTCATAAAACCAGGGAGACAGATTCACTCTCTAACACTTGGTATTGTCAGACTACTTAATTTTTGCCACATATTTTGAAAAATGATATTGTATTGTGATCTGATAGATATTGTCAAGATTTTTGATGAGATCCACTTCATCTGTATTGGTCACATGTATTTCTTTTGTCTAAACTATTTATTCCTGTCTTCCTCTCATTTAAAAATTTTTTTTCTTATTGATTTGTATGACTTTTTGTATATTCTTGATGCTGTCACTAGTTAAATGTGTTTCAAGTGTCCTCTCCCATTTTGTGACCAGTCTTGCCATTTTCTTTAAATGTCTTTAATTTTAATATGGTTAACTGTGTCAATATCTTTGTTTATGAAGAGCGATTTTACACACAAACACGCACACACATATTAAAACATGGTATTTCATCTATGATTGTGTACACTTATGATTCCAAATATCATTTTTATGACTCCAAATCTCATAATTTGAAAAACAAATTATTTCTGGGATGGAAGATACCAAAGCATTTATACAATATTGATTGCAAGTGATTTTCTGAAATGAAATCTGTTCAGATCTCTTTATCTTAGTATTGAATAAATAGTGCCTTCTATATTTAGTATAGACAAAACTCCAGTCTTTAAAGATTCTACTGATAATTTTCTGTTTATCCAAGGCCAAAAATTATACATTATACACAATGAGAAAATGTGTATTCTTGCTAGAGATGCCTCCTCATAATTATTTGACATATATTTATAGGCAGGTAACTAATGATGAATTCATAATACCTTTTGAAACATAAATGCAGCACATAAAGTTACAGCTGATTCTTACCCGGTCCTTGCTAGATACCAGGCACTGTTCTAGTTACACCTCAGGCATTAATCCACATAGTTCTCACAACCACCCGTGAGGTAGGCACCCCTATTCCCACTTACACATGATGAAGCAGTCACAGAGGTCAAGCAACTCGCCCCAGTTGTCCTGAAGAATAGTGAAACTAGAATCTGAACTCAAGCCATCAGGACACTTTTGGAAACAAAAGGGACTGCAGTTCAGGACGCCTTGGGACAGTAGGCGTAACCAGGTGGAGAGGGAGTCTGGCCAGCCAAGGTGTGTGATAAAAATTCCAAACAAAGGAAACAAAGAACGTAATCCGGTTTCTGTAGGTCTTTGCATCCTTTCACGTGTGAGGATTGACAGCTAGTTCTTTTCCTTTTAGCTTTGAGCCGTCGTTCACACATTAAGGCATCAACACAGAGCGGGACCCAGCATCTGGGTCCCGTCAGAGTGGGCCTCAGAAATTCCTTGCTCCGTCTTCTCCGTGACTGCCTAGATTCAGCCAGAGAAGCCTCTGCGCTTCACCTGTGTGCGTCGTAAGACTTCGTTGTTGCAGTGTGATCTCTTTTAGATAAAAATACAGATGACGTATCTAAGCCTTCATGCAGTGTAAGAGGAAGGAAAGAAAAATCGGGTTTTTGAAATAGAGCTCAAAGATGAGAGAGCAGTGAAGCTGAGACTTTTGGGCTTCTGAGTCCTTATTTGGCTTTTCTGCTAATTTGTCATTGTAAATATTGCTGCTTAAAAAAAAAACAACTGTAATAGGGAACAAATTAATGTCAGTCTTCTTAAAGCACCCTGAAAAGCATAATGTATACGTGACCATCATTTACTATCATTTTTGTGTAAAGATAAGTTAATATAAGGTTTCCTCTTTCTTTTTCTAACTTCTTTAATTGGGTTCATTTTAAGGCCAGGTGTGGTATATATTTTTAAACTTTCTGCATGTTGTGATATTTTGACATCTCAAAAAATGAATCTTTCTAGCTAGGAAGAAATGGCCCCTCCTGGGCCAAGCTAATTCTTGGAGCTAGCACAGGGCCCAGCCCAAGCATGCCTTTGATATGCAAACTCACTGGTCCAAAGCAACACCTGGCCTTTACCAACCCCTCCCTCCCCCAGAAGCCCTATTCCTCTGCTTTCATCATCCCAGGGCCAGGTACCAAGCACCTAGAGGACCATCCCTAGGGCCAGGGCCCACTGAAATTACCCAAACCAGAATCCTAAACCATTTACCTGGCCTGGCTTGCTCTTCCCACACAAACCCTGTAAAGGCGGAGGCTGGAGCTCTCCTTATACTCCTGTCTTTTGCCTCTGACCCCCAGGGTGTCCACGTGCCCTGCACACATGCCCTGCTGCACTGCAGGTCTCTAGGACCTGTGACTCTAATATATCTTGTTTTCCTGAGACTCTCCTCAGTCTCTTCTTGTGGCACCCCCTCAACTGACCACCTCATAAAACAACACAAAACAGGCCAGAAATTTGGAAAGAGAAAAATTTAAAAATCAAGGGAAAGAAGGAAGTCAACAAAGTGCTCTGGGGATTGGGAGTCGCTCTCCATCAAGCAGCAGCAGCATGTCCTTCTCAGACATTTGCTTATCGGCAGCTAAACCTGCCCCTGACTTTCAGCTCCCCGTCTGCATGAATGCCACCTGCTGTTGTCTGTGGACAAGGAGTGACAACTGCAGGAAAGAGAAAGGATGGTACTGCATTCAAGTAACACTGCTCTCCTAGGATCGGTCCTGGTTCAAGTGCTGTTCATTTATAGAGAGGCTTACAGTTGAAAAGAAGAACTTGAAAAGGCTTTCTTTTACTTAATCGATTTCTTGGTTGTGTTTTTTCATGAAGTGCTGTTGTTGATTCAGCACTATTAACCTTGTTGAATAAGCATCTACACGTATAAGAAAAATCGGATCCTTACTTGTAATGAGCTATGAGTGATTCTCTGGCGTTCCCTTATTGGCGTCGTACAGAAGCCAGTACATTTGGCTTAACGTTTGACTTCATTTCTCTTAGCCACATCCAGAAACAGAAGCTCTTAAACTGAGCAACAGCTATTAATCACGGGGATGTCAGGCTCCTACATGTAACAGGTGATTACTGAGTGTTTGTCAGAGGCACAGTAGAGTGAGTCACTGATTATTTTTAAGACTATGATGTGACCCTTATTTTATCATGACATTTTCCTGAATGTTGGCACGCTTGAAATTCAAATGGGAAAAGAACCTGGCTTCTTCATTGTGAAAGGACAGGTATAGACCAAGTTTATCTTAAAACTACTTTTTACTTAGGGGTTGTATTTTGCTAGTAAGTAATATATTTTTAATCTGTTATTAATGATAAAGAAAGAATTTGGGGAGAACAGCTGTACCTTCATTTCACACGGAGCCTTGGCTCCTCAGAATGATATTCCAAAATCTTTGTGTTGGTTGTAAGTTATAAATTTATTTGATTCTTCACTTGAAGTATTCAAGAGATTTTTTAAGAGACTCGTGTGTGTGTGTGTGTGGTAATTTATCTGGCATAAAATTCAGGTGAAATTCTCTTTATTTAATAAAGGCGTATTTTGGAATTTCAAGAACTATGTAAGTCAGATAAAAAGCCACATTTATTAGCCCCAGGAGATCATTGTAAAACTCACACATAAAATTAATTTCTCAAAACACACAGAAGAAAACATAGAACTCCCTATAGATTATATCAGCCGTCAGGGAACAGTGATACATTGTTCTTCTCCACTAAGTTGCTTCACCACCAGCAGGTTTTAGTTAACATTATTATGATAGTGAATGACCCTAAAGAGGGCTCCCTCGTTCGCTTAAGTCTCCTTCCTAATAACCTACAGCTGTGTGAGCACCATCAGCTGTGGGAGTTTCTGATGGGCACATTAAAAGTGTTGGAATGTCACTCCATATGGTTCTTATGGGCTTCCTTTGACGACTCATAATATTCCATCAGTCCAGCTGTCAATGGCCAATTCCTCAGCTGGGCTGGTGACTTGAAATGCTAGTCACCAGTCTTTAATTGTTTCTCATTGTTGTTACTAAAAAGGGAAGAGCTGTTTGGGTAAAAAATGAAGAGGCACTTGTTTCAAATTAAAGCAGCAAAGGTTCTGAATAGGACCATCTCTTCAAATCTCAGTAAACTTTGGTTTTTTAATACACGAGCGTCCACTTTGCTGTGGGGCTGCAGAGTAACTTGGAGGAGAAATTGTTATTGTTTCAGTTGCATGAAAATATAATCACATGTTTACAAAAGTGGCCCCAAATGCAGCACTGGGCACACGTTGAAGAAGTGATCTTATCTTGTTGGCTTGTACTGGAGATATTTAACTTTAAAGCTTGTTTACTGAAAAAAAGTAGTGAACATAGAGAGGTAAAGTCAGTTTTACCGTAAAATTTTAATTTGGAAACAGTGGGATTGTTACGTCTTTCATTTGGGAAAACAAAGAGGGCATAGTTGAAACAGCAGAAAACCTACAAACTATATATAAAATTAAATAGTATTTAAAGGTAAAAACAGGTAAATATATAAAGCCTAATTCTGTAAAGAGGGTAAAGTTTTATTTTTTTTAACCTTCTATTTTAGTACTAAATCTTAATTTAGAACCAGTCTTAACAGAGCTTTGGCAATTTATTGTCAAAAGGAATTGTCAGAAAAAAATAATGTGTTGATGTTTATATGTTACCCTTGTTGAATTTTAGACATTTGCCTCTTTAAATTGGAATATTCTTTTGTTTTAAGAAGATTGGTAGAAAGGAAATAGTTCCTAGGGAAAACAGTTTAGAATGACTGCCTTTATATCTTGAGGCTTCTCTTTAAATATTCATTTAATTTCTCTATATTCTTGTTTACCTGTTTTCATAGAAGGTAAAAAAATACCAGATTAACTCTGGGATATGAGGAATGTCTTTATAAATATTCATAAATACTTTCCCAGTAGTTCTAAGGCCTGTACAAGTGATGTGGAAACAAAAATGAATAATAATGATTATTCCTATTTCATTAGGTGTTAGAGTCTGTGAACTATTCCTAAATCTTCAAAGTCTATTAAGGCATATTTTTATAACAGCTCAAAGCTAAAAACTCTAAGGAACATTAGCAGAACGTCATTTACCCAAAATTAATGGGCCCCGAAGCAGTTGGAATTCCAAGAAAAAGGATATCATTGTATGATCCTCGCCTCTCTAATTAGAGAGCCGCTTTGTTTCAGTGCTCTCCTCCCATTGCTGAGGGTTCGCTTAGATCCCGGTATATCTCTCACTGCTTTATCTCTCCTCACATGTTTCATGTCTTCATTGTGAAGACATACTTTTATAAGAAACTTTTCTATTATACCTTGCAGATAAATCTCAATAGTTGGCCCCTCAACTCTTTTCTTACATGGTGTAAGAAATGTAATACTTGTTCTTTAAAATTCTCCCTTGAAGTTTGAAAGCTGGTGGAGAGAAGGTGCTTTATTCACTTACTAAACTCTTTTCTACAATGTGTTGACATCTTTAAGATATATCTTAGAAAACAGGATGCTAAGAATTGCCAGGATCAGGACAGAAGTGTAAATATTTGAAATTTGATAATTAAGGGGGCTTGTTAAATACTGGCAAACAAGTACTTCAGTGTAGAATATAGACCTTTATATAACACAGTAAGCAATCTCATTTCTTAAATACTTCAACCAGGATTTAGTTATCAGGCCTGTTTGTGGTTTTATTTCACAAAACATTGAAAAAAAGAGAAGGAAAGATAAGAAAGAAAAAGCACAAGATAAAAATTAGAAAGGTGTCCAGCACAATAATTTATTAACTTTTTAAAAAATATGATGATCCTAGGTCTGTTTTTTCTGCACTTGGAGTAAAATTATGGTTAAGTCAATGACCACCCTTGTCCCACCAGATGTTCCCTAACACATTCTAACTGAGGAAGTGCAGGAAGGGAGCATCTCACTTATTAGACACACCTTAAGCAGTGGGTTTGGTTATAAAAATTAGACTCTGGGAAAACTGAGGGGATGAAGAGTAGGGAAACTATTTCATGATAAAAAATAAGCAGGAATTTTGGGAGCTCAGGGAAGCTGGGAATGTAGTCACTGAAAAAATGACTGAAGGGGCCAGAACACCTGGACATTGATGTGCAGAAACGTGCATCTAGACATGGACCTTCATTACACACTTCACAAAAATTAACTCAAAATGGATCGTCGACCTAAATGTAAAACTATAAAACTCTAGAAAGTAGCATAGGAGAAATATCTCAATGACCTTGGGTGTGGCAGTGACTTTAAATGTAACACCAAAGGTACCAGCCCTGAAAATAAATTGATAAACTGGGCTTCATTAAAATTAAAAACTGCTCTTTGAAGGACAGTGTCAGGAGAATGAGAAGACAAGCCAGACTTGGAGAAAATATTTGCAAAAGCCCTATGCGATAAAGGACTATTATCCAAAATATACAAAGAACTCTCAAAACTCAACAATAAGAAAATAGCCTGACTAAAAAACGGGCAAGATTGCCCATCCACCATGTGAAGGTACAGCAAGAGGATGGCCAGAACCAGGAAGCAGCCCCTCATCAGACACTGAGTCCGCCGGTGCCTTCACCTTGGACTTCCTGGCCTCCAGAACTGTGAGAAATACGGTTCTGTTGTTTATAAGGCAAAGACAGACAAACAAACAAAAAACCCAAAACCAAGAAACAAAAAAAAAAATGAGCAAGAAGCCTGAACAGACACTTCACAAAAGAAGATATACAGATCCAAAAGCCCATGAAAAGATATTCCGTATCATATGTCATTTGGAAATTGCAAACAAAACAACAATGAGGTACCACTATACACCTATTAGAATAGCCAAGAATAACACTGTTAACACCAAATCCTGGGGAGGATTTAGAGCAGCAGAAACTCTTGTTCATTGCTGGTGGGATGCCAAATAGTACAGCCACTTTGGAAGATGGTTTGACAGTTTCTTGCAGAGTTAAATACCCTCACCATATGATCAAGCATTTGTGCTCCTTGGTATTTACCTTAATGAATGGAAAACTTAAGTCTACACAGAAGCTTGTTCAGTGATGTTTATAGCATCTTTATCCATAGTGACCTAAGCCTGGAAGCAACCAAGATGTCCTTCAGTAGGTGAATGGATAAATAAACTGTGATGCCTCCAGACAATGGAATATTATTCGTCACTAATAAGAATGACTTATTAAGTCATGAAAAGACATGGAGGAGGCTTAAGTTAATATTAATAAGTGAAAGAAACCCAACTGAAAAGGCTGTACTGTATGACTCCAGCTATATGGCGTTCTGGAAAAGGCAAAGCTACGAAGACAGATCCATGCTTGCCAGGAACTAGGGGGAGGGAGGGATGAACAGGCAGAGCAAGAGGATTTTTAGGGCAGTGAGACTATTCTGTGTGATACTACAGTGGTGGATACGTGTCATTAAATATTTGTCAAAATCCATAAAATATACAATAAGAGTGAAACCTTATGAAAACTCTGGTTTTGGGGTAGATAAGGATGTGTCAGTGTTGGTCCATTGATTTTAACAAATACCCGCTGTGGTGCTGGATGTTGATCGTAGGAGAAGTTGTACATGTGTTGGAGCAGGGGGTGTATGGGAACGCTGTACTTTCTGCTCGGTTTTTCTGTGAAATTAAAACTGCACTAAAACGTTAAGTGCACTTAAGTGGCTGAGGACTTTTACAGAGCAGAGGTGATATTTAATCTCAAGGTGCCTCAAGCAGCTATGAGCTGCCATGCATCTCCCTCCGCTGCCACAGACCTTCCATGCAGGCTGTTCTGCGTGTCCTTGAGCTAGTCAGAATTTGGGGTAGTAAAGAACTTGGGATGGTGGAAGCAGTGTAGCATGGAAAGAGCTCACAAGAAAAATCAGGGCACTGCGAGAGAGCTTGTCAGAGAAGCAGCCAGCAAGTGGATGGTTCAGGAGTGAACCAGCTCACCTTTTCCCTAGAAAGACATTAAGGAAGGTAAGTGTTGGTTAGAGATTGCATTTGACGGGCTGGGATGATGGTGGATGAGCCGACATCTGCTTTCTTATCTGCACAAAGGGTTTTTATATTTTGCCTTTTGTAATGCTTCTTTTGGGGTTGGTAGGGGATGAAATACTGAAGAAAGTGTTAGACTCATAACAGATACCACTTTAAGTTGTAAGTGAATGGAGAGAAAGTGTAAGAGGCAAACTTAACACAAGATGGGTAAGAATAAAGGTGTTAAATATAAACATTACCTATTTCATTAATTTTCCATTTTTAAAAAGCAATCATAGCAGTTTTCTAAAGAGGACATAAAAATGAGTAGATTTTAAGCTAAAGCTCATGGGTACATGAAGAGGTAAAGAATATCGATGGAAACAGAAAGTGGTTTTTTTTTTTTTTTTTAAGTTCTAAACTGTGACATAAGGAAATCTCATAGTTCAGTCAACTAGAAGGGAGATAAAATAGTGCCCAGGCATTTCTTAATTGGAAATTTCTTTCAGCCCAAAAAGAAACTTTCCATCTGTTCTAGCTTCTGCTTACTGTGGTTCAAGAATTTCTCCAACTTAACAAGTAGGTGTGACAATTGTGACATCTGGGAATTTTTATAAGGATGCACAAAAGAGAGTTGAGGTGGCTGGTAGCTGGTTTCATAGGCTTTTCCCAGATTGCGGATATACACACAGAATGAAAATAGCTGATCACGTGGCATGTTTATACCTCTTTTTTAAAAAGAAGCTTCGAATTGATGTGATACTGGAATTGTACTTTTTTTAAAAAACCCATTTATCATGAGAAGAGCAGAAAGTGGTTTGCCCAGTTGCCACAGAAGGATTTAGGAGATGTGACTTCTAGGTCTGTTTGTGGGGCTAATCTCCTTGTAGCTTTCAGAAAATTGCTTCATTTCTCTTTGACTCAATTTGTCCACTGGTAAAAAAAATGCAGATTTAAGTACCTGGCTATTCTGAATATCCTGGACTGTTGAGGAAGGAGATATCCTGGGGATCTAGTTGGTACAGACTGAATGTTTGTGTCCCTCCCCGCCTAGATTTCTGCAATGAAATCCTCATATCCAATTTGATGATATTACTAGATGGGACTTTTGAGAGGTACTTAAGCCATGAGGATGGAGCCACCATGAATGGGATCAGTGCTTATAAAAGTGGCTGCAGAGGGTGAGGGCATAGCTCAAGTGGCAGACAGCATGCACAGGGTCCTGGGTTCAGTCCATAGTACCCAGTGTTTATTTATAAATAAATAAGCAAATAAACCTAATTACATTCCTCTCCTCCAAAAAAAGTGGCTGCAGAGAGCTCCCTAGCCCTTACACTCTGTGAGGACACCGTGGGAGGGCGCAGGCTGCGAACTGGGAAGCCGGTCTTCCCCAGAACACAACCATGCTGCCACCTTGATCTTGGACTTCCCAGCCTCCAGAACTGTAAGAAAGACATTTGTGTGGTTTCTAAGTTACCCAGCCTGTGGCAGTTTGTTATAGCGGCCTGAACAGATGAAGACAACAGTCTGAATGCCAGTGAAGATGGTTACAGTTGAGACGTTCCCCACCTCTTATGCTTACTTGGAAACGCTGGATTCTGAAGCTTTATAATTTCTCCCTTTCATTTGAGAGGAAAACAAAACAAAACTAAACATGATCTTAAAAAGTTTAGAACTTCTGAATATGGCTTGAATATATAAATTTTTCTTTCCATCTCTTAAAAACTTAAAAAAATTATCTTAATTTATTAAATTATTTTTCATTTGTTTTCATAGCTGTGTAATGTCTCCAGTATTTCATTGTGCTTTTCAGTAAGTGTCAGGCACCTAGTGAAGCAAACGTTTTGGTGTAACCCTTATCTTTCTGTCTTTCACATTTGGAAATTGAACAGTGAGAGTGCCACTTAAGTTGGTATTGTACTGTGTGCCCAAAGCAAGACTTTCTTGTCCTCCTGAATCTAATGTGTACTCCAATTTAACTTTGAGTTTGAAATGGTTTTCTGTAGTCTCTCTGTACAGGTCACCCAGATGTGGTTTTCAGGGGTGGCTCCAGGTGACCAGAGGGTTCTGTGTACCTGGCTCATCACCTAGTCTTCAGACCATGTCACCTCGTCATCACCTAGTCTTCAGAACCCGTGTGCCTTCCCATTTGAAAAGGTCTTGGGTTCAGGCCACTCAGTCATTGTTTGTAAAAGGGACCTTTCTTGTCCATGTTCTCTTCCTTTGATTTGATTAGAATTTTACGGGAAGGAGGTGACATACGAGACAGGCTGAGAAATTGAGGAATTCTGATGCAAACAAACTTTCCTAATGTTATGTAAGTGAATAATAGTTGGGAGTTAGTATTTCCTTTAATTACTAGGCCGAAGTGCACATTTCCTCTCATACCCCGCAGGAATATGAGAGACTTTCAGCTCTTAAATAATCCTTCATGTTTTGTTGACTTGCTAGAATCTTGTATTTGCTGTTCTATTATCTATACCTATGCCTGTGCCTAAAATGTTGAGAACATTAACAGAGTCAAAAATAGAGGAAGAAAGAATAGATACATTACCACAAAATGTATGAAGAGATACTGAACTGAAGATTAATTAGGAAAACAAAACCACACATTGAGATACCATGTTATACTGAATAGACTGAAAAAATTAAGCAATCCAACAATACCAAGTGTTGGTGAAGATGCAGATAAACTGGATTTCTGATTCATTGTTGGTAGGAATACAAATGAGTTCAGCAACTTTAGAGCCTAGTTAGGCATTAGTTTGTAAATGAGGGCTTTTGTATATACCACGTGACTCAGCCGTTCCACTCACTTATGTATATACAGTCATGTGGTGTGTACAAGGAAACGGGTATGATAAACATGTGTTTATAATAGCTGCACACTGGCAAGAGCCCAGTCGTGGTCCCTGAAGTAATCAGTGATAGTGTCGTGAACCAAGGATAGTGATTCTGCACAACTGGTGTACATCCAAAATAGAAGACTAAATAAAACAAGAAGGACCAAGAGGAGCACCTAACACAGCATCTAACACACAGAATGCATCCAATCATTTCTTGAATAGATGAATGATAAAAAATCATTCATTTTGGGTCTTTATGTGACTCTTTAGGGACTGATGAATGTTTAAACGGCCTCTCCTGACAAATCTGTTTTCTGCTGATGAGACAACAAATACTTACCAAGAGCCCCGTTACCAAAAATTTTCACATCACTTAATGATTCTGTATTATATCCATTTGTATTTTACTGTGTATGTGGTACTAAAAATGTTCACCCTGCTCATTTTGTAACAGGAACCAGCTTATAGACTTCTGGAGGGCAAAGGCCACATTCTCAGTTTCCTTTTTCTTTTCTACAGAACTACATGGAGTGGGCAGTCAGTAACTGTTAAGGACCTAATGGCGAAACAAAAATGTATGCAAAACTTCCTCTTTTAAAAAAAGTCTATTTTGAAAAGAACAAATCATGATCAAAAGCAGAACCTTTCAGCCAGGCTCAAGTGCTTCGTGAGGTCAAGTGGATCCCCTGAAAGATAAGTTTAATGCATAGACAGTGAAGTGGCTGTTGTCTTTATGTGTAGGAATATATTTGTGACAAATACACGGATATTTTTATGTGGTAATTCTAGGATGTAATGAAATTCTTAGCACGCAAGGCATCAATGATAGAAAAACATTGTATATCTGATAACTCATCCAATTAAAAACATCTCAACAATGTGCTATGCTCATTATCTTGCTAAGAAAAATGGAATCCAGAAAGCTGTTGATATTTCGGTTCTAAGAGGTTATTTTTGTTGTTGTTGTTTAATCAAGTACCAATCAGGAGAGATGCACTTTATAACAGGAGAGCCAATTTATCTAACATCAAAACTACCCAGGCAGTTAGCCTTAGATGACTATTTGTGCTCTGTTACCCTATTTCCAATTAAACTGTACTTCCTGTTGTTATAGTGGTTACAAGAGGCGCAAATTTAAAGAGAAAAAGAAAATGTACTTCCCTACTCTTTCCCTTCTCCCTAGTACATCTCCAATTAAAACCTTCTAATATGCTAATTGGTTCATGTGCACCAGATGAGATTCTTTTGATAGAAAGCAACAGAAATCCCAAACTGAAATAGCTTAACCGAAAAGGAAGCTTATTGTTTAATTGAGCACTCTGTGTCGGAGATGACCAGAATTTGTTACTGGCTCTGCTTACTCTAGGTTGGCTCGACTTTAAGACAAGCTTTTTAGCAGTGGCTGTGTCATCTAACAGGAAAAAGAACTTATGTCCTTCAAGAGTAGACCAAAAACTTGTTCTTAAGAGTTGATATTGAACCATGGACCCATCCCCGAATCAATCAGTGTGTCCAGGGGAACAGAATTGGTTTAGACCTGCAGAATGAGTCTACCTCTGTGGACATGATTGGGGAAGTCAGTTGCTTCCAAACACATAGGCTGCATCTGGAAAGAATAAATACTTGGACAGAATTTAGGGTCCTGTAACCAAGGTGCTGAATGGTCCAGTTATCTACTATATCATACCTTTCAAGTTGGTTCCATATTTTCTTACAATATCTTTAATAACTATGTTGTATTTTTATGTATCTGGCTATCCATCTAATATTTTGTATAGAAGTATGAGGGACACTTGGCAAGACAGAAGAGTTTTTTGTTTCTCTGTTGGTGAAAGAACGTACAGGTCACTTTTTTGTTAGGTGACTACAAGGGGTCAATTTAAAGCAAATTTCCTTAATTCTGAGGAGGCTTTCTTGAAGGCCACTTATTATTTAAATAGAAGTAGGAACTCATTGACTCAGGAAGAGTATTCATGAGAATATTTTATGACTCTAAAGTTTTCTCCATGTATCTTTTGCAATGCAAGTTTGGAGAAAAGGAGTAAATTTGCCTTGTCAAAGACTTCTAAGAGGGAATAAAATGTCCCCATTTCATTTGAGTCCACCTTATCATAACATCCGGTAGATTGAGATACTTTCAAATAAGTTCACCTTTGTCCCCAAAGAAGCTTTTGTCCCAAGAGAAGGCAGATATTTGATGAGTAGATTGTAGGAAATCATGAAGGAAGATTCTTTCCACAACAGTCCATGCTGAGAAGATGTCCCTGTTACAAGGAGACATTGTGGGAACAAAGGCTTACACTGAAAAGGAAAAGAAGCTCTGTCACTTCGGGAGTCTGTGCGTGGCACACGCTGCAGCTTGTGCTGCATCGCTGGGGAGGGTGAAAGGTTCAAATGAATGCACTGGACCAGATCAGTTAAGTACAGAGAATTTGTGTGGCAGTGACAGTTGAATGTTCGGGCTGGTATGAAACTGGTCAGACAGCTTGAGTGCTTTCTCTTCCTCCTCCTCTGGTCTTTCTCTTTCCCTCCCTCCATCTCTCCTTCCCTTCCCATGTTAATTCTGCTGACGATGAGTAACTGAGAAACAGGGATGACCCCTTTGGCTGGCATAAGTATCCACAGTTCTTGACAATGTGGTTAAGGGGAGAGGTTTCAAGAGGTAGCAACTGGACTTCCTTATAAGTTGGTCCTGTGGAGGGGCTGAATGGTTAATTTAAATATTAAAAAGATTTATGATCTTAATTATCCCTCAAGCTGGTGATGCAAGTCACATTGATTTTACTAAATTAATTAAAAGAAAAAACCCCAAACTTAAAGAATCATTCTTAAGGATTCTGCTTCCTGCTTTCTAGCTTCCAAACCTGATCAGGCATAAAACTATCTTTAAAATAAACCATTCCACACCATCAAATGGGGGTTCAGATGGTAATAACATATCTAAAGAGAAGTGAAACAATTGGAAAAGGAGAAGGGGTCAACAGAGAAAACAGGGGCCAGAGAGTCGAGCACTGCCACTTCCCATCCCCTTAGAGGGAGCGCTGGCTCATAGACCTGTTAGCCGTCTTGGCAGGAATATCTCAGTTCTCAGTCAAGTTTCCTCAGCCAGATGCCACAGACCAATGAAGTCAAATAATTAGCTCCTTTCATTTTCAAATTCCATGTTCATGAAGCAGACTTCTAATTATATTTTGACCTTCCCATAGGGAAAGAATTCACTAAATAAACTATATTAAACTGGAATCCATGGTGACAGAGGATCGCAAAATCAAACTGAGCCTTGAAAACACTAATTTCAAAATTAATAGAAAAAATACATTGCAAAATAGAAAATAAATGACAATACCATTCTCAATTCAATCACATCCATCTTGCCTTTGGTGGTTGAGGTTGTAGATAAAGAAACTGAGGCACAGAAAAGTTAAGTAACTTGTTCAGGGTCACACAGCTGATTTGTGGTAAATTGGGATTTGAACCCTCTAAATGAGTCCATTATGCTATATCTTAATAAATACAGTTACTCTTCCTGGAGAACTTTATATTCTATACGTATTTTTAAATTGAGATTATTGACATAGCTTCTAAATGGGTTTAAAAAACTTTTAAAATGATTTTGGCATCCAGTGGAACAAATTAACTAAAGGATCCGTTCTGAATTTCCTAAACTATTTGAATAATTTCACTTTAGATGAAATGTTAGCCTAGGATGCACCTAACTGTAAGTAACCTCTCTCCCTGCGTCTGTCCTCTTTCACCCTCTCAAAGTTTCCAAGTGCCATCAGAAACATCTGATTGGCTGAGCTCAACTCCTCTCAGCCAGCTAGATGCAGTTAACTTCCTTAGGCGTATGACAGGAAACTCTCACATAATGCCTTGGATGGAGAAAGAATCCCCAGTGCAAGGAGTTACCCTTTTGTGTTAGCATACCCCAGATGTGGTCTCAGATATCCTCAGCCCTTGCCTTGTACTGAGACACTCGGCACTTGATTGGTTCCTCAGGAAACATCCAATTTTTTTTAATTTTTATTTTTTATTGAAGTATAGTTGATTTACAATGTTTCAGGTGTACAACAAAGTGATTCCATTATACATATACATATATTTTTCAGATTCTTTTCCATTCCAGGTTATTACAAGATATTGAATATAATTCCCTGTGCTGTACAGTAGGTTCTTGTTGTTTACCTATTTTCTGTGTAGTAGTGTATATCTGTTAATCCCCAATTCCAAATTTATCCCTCCTCCCCTTTCCCCTATTGATAACTGTAGTTTGTTTTCTATGCTGAGTCTGTTTCTGTTTTGTAAATAAGTTATTTTGTATAATTTTTTTTAGATCCCACATATAGGTGATATCTTATGATATTTGTCTTTCTCAGAACATGTCCAATTTTATAATACATTCATGAGAAATTAATATTTTACTTAAACTCTTATGTACAGAGGATAGAATTTCCATTGCCCAGCAGAACCTTAATACAATACTTTATTATGTTATTTGGTTTTCATGCTCAAAATTCTCTTCCTGCCATTAGCCTCAACTGTCATTTTTTCCCCTTCCTTTACACAGTCCCTAAAAATGCCTCTGCTGTCTTGATTATTTTAGTTCTGTACAAACTCCAGTTGGCAAAACAAATGCCCTGTCTTCAGTGGCAGAGGGACTATCTATTACCAACTCTACTGCCTACAGGTAACCCTGATGTGGGCTGGGGCTTTGTGTAAGGAAGGAGGGAATAGAGGAAACCATTAATGAACTCTGAGGCTGTGTACCTTGCTTTAAAGACACTCAAATTCAATGAAAAACATCCAAGCAAACAAAACCCAAAGGACAACAAACAAAACAAAATACTTCTGTGGGCTGAGTTTAGTTGATTCACCATCCTTTCTTCAGTGTCCCTCAGTCTACCCTGAGTGACCTTTCAAAATTTTCAAGCAATGCAAAGCTCTTTCACAGCAGGAATTCTAGGCTACGAAAATAGCAGTGTGTGATGACTAGTAGACACGGTGAGGGAGAGAGTTGGACAGATGCTTCACGAATGCTCTCTGGGCTTATAGGTGGGAAAACTGATTAATCCACACTAAAATCAAAACAGGTAAATAACAGTCCCAAATCCGAAAACCAACTGTCTATTTTATAATTACAGTAACAGTCTGTATCCTTATTTGGCACTTACTTTGCTGTGTAGTACTGGGGAGACAATTTGGTTTTTTACTCTGGACAGAGTAGGTTTTCTCCTCTGGATTCTGACCCAGAATGCAGATGTAGAGGCTTAAATTAAAAGCAGGGATTTAGATGCAAGTTGGTAGGAATCTGGCACTTTGGCAGTTTTCTTTTCTCTCTCTCTCTTTTTTCTTTCTAATTGTAGCATTGCCCTTATTTGAATCACTTCAGGGGTGATAACATATACATAAAACAGAGCCATCAGATTTTGGTGGGAAAGGGTACAAATGAACTTGTTCTGTTTTTTCTCAAGCATTAGATTTTCAGTCGGGTTTTGTAGCATCTCAGAAAATGCTATAACTGAATAGAGTATTAATGTACCTAAAAGCTAAACATTGATAATCTGTAACAAACAATCTGCTAAATGTTAATACAATTTATCGTTTTAAAAAATTTATAAACATGACATATTGCACGCACTTGGTGCTAATCTATTTTAGACATTCATTTGGTTTGACCTATGACCATAATATATTATGTTTCTTGAGAGATTTATCTTGTCATTTGGAAACAGGATTACAATTAATGCGACACATGACTTTAAATTACTACCTCAACTAGAGATGTGTAAGTAATGAATAAGCCACAGCTTTGAACCCTCTGTTTATAATTTAAATTACCATCCTTTAGCTCATGCATCATTGTAATCCATTAAATAAGTCGCAGAATCAAAGAACCACGTAATTTTTGAGTCTAGATCTATGGATGCCATTGTTCCATTTAATATACCTAACTCTTGGCTAATGTATCCAAATCCATGTAGTAAAAGCAATCATGAGAGACAGCATTTATATGTTTGTGTTAATACTAAAGTAAAATTATAGCCAGACTTCATATACACTAGATGTACAAAAGCATTATCCTTTTCTACTGCATTCCACTTTTAAGGAAAAAAAAATATGATATGGGAAAAAGTGAGCTCATACTAAAGACTTGGCCTACAAGGCAGTTTTTAGGAGAGAGCTCTGTAGGAAAAAGTTCAGTTTGTTGTGTTTCCCACAGCTTCTCATTGTTGACTTTGACAGACTGTAAGTTCTGGAAAGGCACAGACTAGAAACTCACTAAATATTTGATGAATGATGTCTGTGGTAATAAATGATAACCATTTATAGTGAATAATGGCAGGTTAAATTTTGCTCACTATCCTCCATTTGCTCTGATTGGATGGATACACTTAGTTATTAAGCTCTTACTGTATGCTAGGCATTGTACTACAGCGTATTTTATGTGTAAACTCATGTTTTGTGTATTAACTCATGTAGATATCACATATATTTCTATATAACATATACTTAATGTAAATTAAATATTTATATATAATGTATATAGATAAAACTTCTCTCCAAAAAGGTAATCAGGTTCTGAAGAGCAGCTATTGTCTTAAACTTCATTAGTGTTTTTCCCCATGTGTCTGGCAAAATGCTATCACATAATTGTCACTCATTGAAGACTTGTAGAGTGAAAATTAAGACGTTCTTTTGTGACTTCACATTTTATAGTGCCCTAGAAAACAAATACTCTCCCAAGGCTAATAGAACTATGAACAACCCAAAGCAGTGGTAAAATAGTAAAACTCAGAGAAGCCTGGCTTTCTCTCTAATGTATTAAAATGCTGTAGATTTACTGGATTCAGTCCATCCACAAGTGAAATGCTTGGTATTAGCCTGGAGTGGGGGAAAAATAAACTTCTGTTCATTTATAGTCTAGCGGAAGAGCCCAGAGTAGTATGTACGAACATGAGAAATACTAAATGGTGAATCAGGTGGTACCATCTAGAGCATGAATCCCGAGAAAAAGGTAATAGAAAGAGAACAAAATAATGGAGTCGTTCCCTGACTACATGGGCCTTTGAGTCAGACAGATGGGGCATGAATCTGGACTCTGTTACTTTTTCTGCTGTGTACCCAGAGGCATGTTACTTCAGGGCTCTGAGCCTTTTGCCTCTCTATAATGGAGTACTGCCTCCCCACGGAGTTGTGACAAAGTCATGTACATCAAAGGCTTAGAACACTGCTTTGCACAAGGTGAATACTCACTTGGATTAGTCAAAAAAGGCTTTGGGTGAAGCGATCATTTAGCTGGACCTTAAAGGGCTAGGCTTTGGGTGAGAGAGGGAGGGATCAAGGGCAGTCCAGGCAGAGAAGGCAGGGATGAGAACAGTGCGTCTAAGAGAGAGGGAGGGAGTCCTTGAGGCAGGATGGGAGATATCAGCAGCAGGGGAAAATTACATCTGTTCAGTAAAATGGGTCGAGTTAGTTGGGAGCCTTGATAGCATGCCAGAGGTGTCTAGATTGGAAATGGCAGGATGCTCATCTGTCCCTCTCTCTGTCTTCAGAACTCCGAGCCTGAGTTTTAGATGGCATATGATTGTGAATAAATACCCCTTTCTGTATGTTTGTGTTTTTTTCCCCAGCACTTGGCATGTTGTCTTGTGTATCATGGGCAATGAATATATTGTTTTTATATAAATTCATGGTTTGCATGTTGGCATTCCTTCACTTTGCCCTTGGTTGCACGGGCCTGACATGTGCATATGTACGGTTATCCCTCTATGAAAAAGGAAGCGTATATACGTATTAAAGATGCCTAATAGGTGCTTAGAAATCATAGAATTAAAGTTCTACAGAAGTGTAATATGACTGGATTCTACCTAGAGGGTATGTTTATGCATGTTGTCTTCTGTTGTGGTGCTAAATTATTTGGAATCATTTATAGCATATTCTCTTAAGGAAGTACTCCAAAATGTCAGGTTTTAATAATAGCATTAATTAACTACATATTAATTTAGAATATCTGCATCTAAACTTTTCCCCAAGTTTTAAAATAAGGAAATTTACATCTTTTGGCAATTTGAATTTCAGGTTTTTGAATTTACGATGTTTAATAAATTAAAATAAATAAATTAATTAATTAAGGCCATCAGTCAGTAACTTGACCTACAGAATGACTCAGTGTGACACATCATGAAAAAAGGAAATGGGACATTTTTCAAAATACCAGACTTAATTTTAAGTGAAATTAATCTATTAGCTACCTACCAGATTGCTTGGTTTCCCTAGGCCCAAAGGCCTGGGAATGATTTGTTTTTTACTGAACTTGGCTATTGTACTCTCAGGCAAATGAGTCTGAAAAAATAAATTTTTATTCTCTGTTCTTTAGAAACAGCTATTTGAGGAGGTTATAGGATTTTCCTGGGTGTCTGATTGAAGCTGTCTGATTCTTATGTAGATTTTCTCTAACGTACAACCCTTGGTTTACAGAACAGGGGCTCACAGGACAGGGGCTGCCTAGCAGAAGCCATAGTCTAATTATGATATCATTAGAAATATTTAAATATAAATAACATTCTGTATTTGTCCTTGTCACTTGTCTGGGTTTTGACAGGAGGAGCCAGTTTTGATGGGATTCCTGTGGCCCCATAGATTTTTATCCTGTTATCCAATTTTCCGCTGCACTGCTCTCCTTCTGTCAAACTGACTGCCAGCCAGCCTTACATTTTCCCGGGAGGAGGAGCAAAGCTTTGTATCATGGTGGACAGAAGAAGGAGCACAAAAAACTGATTTTTTCCCTCCAAGGCCTGCACTGTCTCTTTCTAATGGAAAATTCCATTGTCTGGGGGTTGGAGGATGGGGGACAGGGAAGAGGAAAGACCTTATGTTTTCATTTGGTGGCACAAGATAATGTTGTAGAGCAGACTCACATACAAGGTGAGCACTGTAGAGATCAGAAGAGAGTTTTCTGGGACACGCAGAGTCACAGGAGTGGTTGAAATGCCGCCGAAACTGGTTTGTGCTAAGTGTTGCCCAGCATTTCAAATATCGACTTGCTGCTGTATAAAGTAAGAGGATACTTACCAATCATGGTATAAGGGAGAAGAGAGGGAGCATTTCTTTCCAGGTGAAGATGACATAGTGGCTGCTATTTTTTTTCAACATTTTTTATTGATTTATAATCATTTTACAATGTTGTGTCAAATTCCAGTGTAGAGCACAATTTTTCAACTGGCTGCTGTTTTATTTGGGGTCTTTCCATGGACTTTGGCTCATGGTTCAGGGCTTAGGAGCAGAAATCAGACAGGTCACAAAAATGATTGGATATGACAGAGTGTTAAACAGTAGGGAAGACTGAGGAGTGGGGTGAGGTGGCAAGCCAGGCCCCCATCTGAAGGCCTTCAAAATGCCAAGTTGCAAAAACCAAACCACAACATACTCTTCAGGCCACATATTATTAAGATGAATGTGGCTTATGGCCTTTTGGGTGAAATTTCTGGATTAGAGAAAGCGTGGTCCTGTGGATCTGCCAGGGAAGCAGGGATACATGAGGTACCTGAGCGGGCAGGTTTTAATAATTGTGATCACTTATTGTTAAGATTAAGACCTTTTTGTGTCTCAGGGGCTGTATTTTTTTAGTATCATTTAAGTCTTATGCTAATCTTTGAAAAATTGATTCATTACATGTGTAAAAAAGCATCAAGTTCAACAAATATTTTTCTTCTCTTACATTATAAGTTAATCATGTGAGTTTCTGTTCAAAGCTTGGGAATATATTTAGCACCATATGGATAATTTCTATACCTGTAAGTATAAATGCATTATATGAAATAAAAAATGTTGAACTATGTAAGTTCCATTCTGTCAGCTATTAAAATTCCAAGTTCCATTCTGAATTTAGTGAAATGTCTTAGTGAATAGGATATGATTTCCTCATAAGGATGTGAGTCCTTAAGATACTGGAAATAGAAGTGAAGGATATTCATCCTCCTTTCTGGGGAGTCTGTGCTTTAAAATGGAGATTGTACAACCTTACGGTCTAGGGATTTTTGTTTTTACCTGTGGTCACATGATAAATGAAAAAGATTAATCTACCTTTTGACATCACGGAGGGTGGTGATGCCTTTCAGAGTTCTGGGCTTTGGGGAGTTGCTTAATCAGTGCTTGAGTGAATGTATTTGCTGACTTAATATAGGAGTCAGATCAGTGAAAGAAAGCCATTGCGTCCTGGTCATGGGTACAAATACAGTCCTCTTGACTATATTTTTAAACATTTTTGAGCCCTTTAATCAAATTACTTTCCGAATTTATAATAATTTAGTCTTTGGTGGGTTCTCTGTATATGAACTGATGTTTTGAAAAGAGTTAAACACCTAAAACATCACTTGATTTGCCTTTTTACTCACACTATGGTGTCTAGTCAATCATGTACCATTTTCCCCCTCCATTTTAAGAGACATGGGTAAGAGACAAATTAAGAAAAAGGCAGGGCTGGTTAATAACAGTATTTTAGTGTTCACACTAGTTTTTAACAAAGCTGAAATAAGTAAGTCAGTACCTCTGTAGTGGGAGAAGCTAAACATCCAGCTATTGAAAGAAGGTTGTAATTTCTTTTGCTGTCAAATCTGTATGTTAACTTTAGCTCCTGAAATTCTATTCTATTTTAGTACGAGATTAAAGAAATACACATATATTCTACGTTGTTTCCATATAAAGTATTCTGCTCATTGGCTATCTACATAGTTCGTTCAAATTATAACACATTAACCAGATGAGTAAGATGAATTCAATAGTATAGTCTTGAGTAAGTAGCAGATGGAATAGCCTGGTTATTGTACTTACGTGTATTGTATGTGGACACATAGAGAACATCAAGAACAAAAAGAAGCTAGAAGTGTTAACATACACTCTCTGTCTCTTTTAAGGAGAAGAACCAGATACCAGTATTTTCTGGCTTAATTCACAGGGGCAAGGTTTTACCATTTTTCAGTGACTCAAGACTGTAATACGTGAACCCAGCTGCACAGTGTCAGTGTCAGAATCTCTTGAGGTGGATTTTCCTGCTTTTCACTAGAATGAATTTAAACTAGAAACAAAAAATCATGAGAAACTATTTCCACGTGTATCTGTATACTTTTTTTTTTAATACAGTCGAGGCCATGGAAGATCACCCTCAAGATTTCCTGGCTTCCTGTTTGTGTCCTGTTTGTATCATTACGCTCCTAGTCTGCACCATTTTTCAATTCACCGTCTCCAATAGCATTTTAATAGTGTCTTTTTTGCTGGCTCATATGGAGAACATTGATTCCGTTGTTCCAATAACAGTGTGAAATATAGTTTGTGGTTGCTTTTTGGGCTAAAAGAAACTCATTATAACTTCCTGTTCTTCCATGTGTTGCCAAAAATGTTAGTGTTGGTCAGGCCTGGAGGTATCTGAATCAATCTGTGACTACTTTTTAGATTTTCACAACAGCACGTTTCGTAAATACAGCAAAATTTGCCACAAGAGTTGGACTTAAAATAATCAGGGCTCTCTATCTCTACCAAAGACAAACAGAAAAAAATAAAACCTGTTGGGATGAGCAATTCTTACAGATTTCTAAGGGAAATTCCACATGTGTAATCCTTTTATGTACTGAGGCATATAAAGGGATGGAACACTTAGCTATTCTAAAAGTTAAAATTCTAAGTGAATCACTCAACATTTATAAAGAAAAAAAGGAAAATATTTAATGGAAAATTCCAGTTCTCTAAAGAGGACTTGCTTTTCAGAAGGTGACCCACTGACCAGCAGCTCCAGTACTACCTGGATGCCTGAAATGGTGAACCCTCGGCCTTATTCCTAGACCTTCACAGTCAGCATCCGCATATTAACAAGACCCCAGGGGGCTTGTGAGCACATTCAAGTTACAGAAGCACGTAGTTCATTTCTATGCAGTCAGCACAATAACTTCAAACATCACTAGATGAAGTTTTTAAAGCATTGAGATTCACAGAGGCAAACTACTTTGTAAATACAGTCTAAATGATTTCTGTTTCAATCCAGCACAAGTAAATGAATCTCTCCAGTATGGCCAACTTAATTTTTAATGGCTGTTGTAAGCTTAAGGATAGATAAGCTTAGAACAGAAACCATAAAACAAAATCAAACCCCAAAGGTCACATTTGAAAAACCAAAATACTTACAGACATTCTATAAAATATCCATGTGTGTTTAATTGTATGAATCTTCAAAACCATGCATTTTTAAAAATTACTTAAGTTGTTGGTAAGATAGTTACTTTTGACTTATTTGAGTGTAAGAATGCCACTGGGGAAGGAAACATATGTTTTCCTTTTCTCAAAATTCAAAACTGGCTGAATGAATTAAACTCAAACTTAGGAAAATAATTTACCTTCAGGCTGATCCTTTCTCATCACAGTGACAACCAGAGTTTGAGTGACTTAAGTGACATTTACGGACATCTGTAATTATAGGTTTTAATAAGAGATATGTTCTCCTTTATTATTCAGATTTGATCATTATGTCTGAGAATTGATGGTAAAAGTGATCAGTGATACTTGTTCTGTTTGGATGCCTGTTGATCTGATGGTACAACAGAATTGTTTTCTTAGATGTTCTCATTTTTTTCCCCCTCCTGTCCTCTTCCAGTTCTTCCCTCCCCTCCCCCCTCCCCTCCCTCTCCTCCTCCTCTCTCTCCTCAAATAAGTATTTGAGTGCCTGTTATATATGTGGCTTTGTTTCAGACTATAAAAAGATTCAAAAGGGATAGAAGACTTGACTCTCATTTTCCAGAATCTTCCAAGTCCCTAATATTTTCCTGAGATAAAACACCATCTTGACATATCCTACCTTAGTGTTTTTTTTGCCGTCATTATATATTCAGGGCCAGTTACTTCTATTTTCCACTCTAGTTTCTTTGTTCTCCTTCCACATCACCCTTGTTTGTTTATAAGTAGATCAGTTACTATGGAAACTTTACTGTTTTGGGTGTGGTGACCACCGCAATTTGTGTATGATTCTTCACATTTGAGTATTCGAGATCACACATCACCCTCTTAATACTCTTCATGCTTTGTTTCTAGATGTTCTGTATTTTGACTAAGATGTTATCCTGTAAAACAGTTTTTACTTGTTTTAGTGTATTTGAAATTTTACTTTAGACATACTCACCAAAAAAATTATGTTGCCCACAAACATATTTGTATCAAACAGAAATTCTATTTCAACATCTTGTAAAAGTTAACAAGGAAGGCATGTTGATTTGGTCCGTGGATAGATCCAACTCTATCACAGAATTTACCAAACTTTATAAATTCTTAAAAAGACATTAAAACAAATGAATGTAAATTTAAAAAAATACTTTAAAAAATCTAGATTTCATGGTTGGTTTCCTGTAGAGTGAACGTGGGGATTTTTTTTTCTCATCTCACGTCATAGAGTGAAAGGTTCCAACTTAATTAATTCGTGGGCCCCACTACTGAAACTCGACAATAGACAGGTTAATAGGAGAAAAGGTTATTATGCAAGTGGGTTTATTCAGTAGTGAGTAACTAGCAGACTAGCCAGAGGTAAGGGTTTATATATCAATTTAACCAAAACAAGGGTGAGGCGATGGGTATGGGGTGGGGGTGGGAGTGGGAGTGGTTAGGTCTTCAGTGTAAAAGTATAGAAGGTTCTATCATGCAGTCTTCTTGGAAAGGGGCTGGAAGTTGCCCCAGGAAGGGGGTTAAAGGCAGCTCTCTTTTTGGGAGGCTTTACTTTCCTCAGATAAGAGAAGTTCAGATACCATTTCTTTATGCTGATCCCTTCAATGGTTTTTCCAAACTTTCTCATTATACCTGTGTTTAAAAAGTTATGTTTTGCATTTCTGATATGCATTAATGCTTATTCTACTTAAATAAACATAAGAAATATGTGTTAGTATACAGTAGCCTAGAAAGTATGTATGTCTTTTAAAAGGAATTTGAGATTTAGCCTCTGTGCTCTGCTATGAAGTGGTAGAACTGGTAAGAATGGCTAGCAGGGCCTCTTTGTTAAAATTATGGCATAATATATACATCGTGTAACCACTGACCCAGTGGGCTACATTCTTCACCTCATGAAAGATGCTTTAAAAAGAGCTATTTAAGGAATGACCAGTTGGAAAAACACAATGGTGGATGCATTTGTGTTTGGCTTCCATCTTCGGGCTTCATGGTCCTCAGATTTTCATGTTTCTTTCCAGCTCAGCGTATTCCTCATGGTCTTCGATTTCTGGCTTCTTCCCCTGGTCCCTTAGTGTTTACATGTCTGTCTGTCTGTCTGTCTGTCTGTCTTTCAATAGACTGTAGCTCCTCAAGGGAAATGAGGGAGCATTACTCATCTTTTCCCCCTGTATCTGGTGCCTGGTATGTTGTAAGTGGACTACATCTTGTACCAAATATTTGAGGAACCAAATTTTTATTTATCCTGCCAGAAATCCCCAATGATGGAAAAGTTTAGGGATTGGTGGATATTTTGGATCCTAAAATCACTCCTCTTGAATGATGAATTCTCCCCTTATGCCTGTGACCTGGAGTGTGGGCAGAGGCTGTTCCTCTCTCTTAATTGTTCTTTCCCCCTATGTGGACGTGTTACACCAGGAGGAGAAGCTACCTGGTGCAGCTACCTGCCTTATCAGCGGGGATCCAGGGGCACTGGGGAAGCTGTGGCTGTTGTAGCATTCTCTTCCAGCCAGCTTGTCTGTGGAACAACTACTACCAATATTAAAAAGTAATTACCATTACAGCCATAATTAACTGCAGCAAGTATTCACCATTTATTGATTACCAAGCCCTATGCCTGGCATCTAGCATAGATTTCTTGTTTATTTCTTCCAATAACCTTAAAAAGGAAGATATTATCTCCATTTTACACTTGAGAAAATGGAAACTCAGAACCGAAATCACTTGACCAAATTTACACAGCTCAGTAGAGAAGCATTCCCAAGTCAGTCTCCTCATCACACAGTTGAGGGCCATGACCTCCCTTGCTAGAGCAGCACAGGTGGTCAGATTACCCTACTGTCAACAGAGAACCAGTGCAGTTGAGGACACAGTAGGAAGACATGAAATGTTTTGATTGGTCATTTTATGTTAGCTCCCACAGTGGGCATGGCTGGGGACCTATGAGAGAAAGGAGAATGAGCCCCACGTATAAGCTTCATTATTATTTTATTATTAGTTTAAAATCTTTAACCACACATAATTTGCTTTTTAAAGTCAAGTCTTTGGGAGAGTGAGTTAAGTTAGCTAAAATTTTGCCTTTTACACTGAGATTAGCTTTCCCCAAATGTTCAGTTATTAGAGTATAACTTTGGGGAGATTTCAAACAATCCAAGTAAAATCAAAGTAATACACAGACATAGCTATAAATATAACTATTTATTTGTAGTTCTCTGATGAACATATTGAGCCGCCTGGAGAAATAAAAGTGCTGAATAATTAAGATACATAAAAATAGTGATTCCAATGACTATTTTCCTTTGGAGGTACTATGTCTTTATTGGTTAACATGCCTTTTATGCTTTTTTAACAATACATTTTTGTGTCTGGAAATTTTGAGACTGGCAGTGTTGTCTGCAAGGAGAGGAGATGGAGAAACTGCAGAATGAGCTCCACTGTCGTTTGTGCCAAAGGCAGGTGGTCAGTGCCCTGTGGTGACAAGAGCGACTGATGGGACTGGCGTCTTCCCTCGCAGCTCAGCCTCAGGAGCCGGGGTGCAGTGAGTGGAAGGTGCAGGCCCTGGGTGGCCAAGCACAGATGTTGTGCCTCGGTCATCGGAGGGTCCCCATGCTGCAGAAGCCCTCTGAACAGCTTCTGTCCTTTAACAGAAGCCCTGAGACCCCAGACAGGATTTTGTTGATATTTTCTTTGGAAAAAATTGTTGATTTCAGTCAAGCAACATACGATATTTCATTAAAACATGCACCTTTAAAGTAACCCATTTTATCTAGAGATTGCTTAAATTGTAGATTTCCAGGTTAGTTTTAATGTGAATACATTGATAGCAGAGTGATAGTACTAAAACCAGTTCAGCATTTGGAGAGAGAAAGAAAATTGGAATGATTTGAAAGTAAATTGTGAGCTTTTTTATGTTTTAGAGGAACAGACCATGCCAGTTCCAAATGTGTATTTCTTTTTCTCTGTGTAAGTTTTATGACTTGATCAATAGCCATTGCTATTTGTGACTAGTTTTTTTTTAATGTACAATTTAAAAAGTGAGTTATTTGCTGTAAGATTACAACCAAGTATTTTGGTTCTCTTCTCCCTTTCTGATGATGAGATGAACTTCCAAGATCCTGTGTCTACAAATTTTCTAAGAGTTAATGAAGATTAAACTCTTTTTTCCTCCCTCAACATTTCTTGCAGGAATAGAGGTCTGAAAAAGATGCAGGTGGTTTTCATTAATAAGAAACAAAGACCACAGTTTTTCATCTGAAACCATTACCGAGTGCATGGAGGCACACTGGCTTATCCTTACTCTCTGGTGAGGGTGGTTCACTGGAAAGAGGAGATAATTCTGCTCCTCTTACCTCCTTTCACATAGACTCCCTCTACAGGCCTGGCCAGAGGGCTCTGAGCTGGCTTCTCAACTGAGAGTGACAGAAAGTCCTTTGTCTCAAAATGTGAATCATGTGCCTTTTAATTCCACTGTGATTGTTTTACTCTACAGGGTCTAGAAAGTTTTCTTGGGTTCTGAGACTCCCTTTTTAAAGAAATGCAGAAACTCTTGAGATGGTTTAGTTATCATTACTTCTTTAATAGGATAGAATTG
Organism: Camelus dromedarius; assembly: GCF_036321535.1. Taxonomy (NCBI): domain Eukaryota; kingdom Metazoa; phylum Chordata; class Mammalia; order Artiodactyla; family Camelidae; genus Camelus; species Camelus dromedarius. The sequence goes on from NC_087439.1 coordinate 53,691,986, forward strand.
ATAGTAACAAGGGTAAAATGGCCCTTAGAACAGGCATGATGGTTGGAGGGTACCTAAGTGTTGGAAGGGTGGCGAGGAATGGAGACTGTGGCTAATAATTCTACATTGTACGTCAGTCAGCACTTCCCATGCAGTATCTTGGCTCCATCTATAACATAGGGTTTAACTGTTGAGTATTGAAGAGAACCCCTTTATATTTGACAGTATCTTGGAAATAATTTTACAGACATCTTCTGACATGGAACTGATGTCATTGGTACCTAGGTCATAGTGCCTGGGATAATAATATGGGGCCACCAACTAGGAACACTGAAAAACCCATGAGGATATGCTAGTTTGTATGGGCCTCCATTGGGGGAATTTCGTGGGCCTGTTGACTGTTTTTCTGCACTTGTGCCAGAACCAGATGTGGTTCTGAATTATCTGATCAGTTCAGTCTGAAGAAGGATTAAGTAGGTGCCAGCCTCTTACTACCTTCTTCATAGCGCCCCCTCCTGACTCTCTACCCCCACTTTGTGGTGGCGTGGGGTGGGGTCTGTGTCTTAAGACTACTATTCAAAAGATATATTTGGTACATCTACATGTCTGGATTCTTGAGACTCAAAAAGTTCCTAGCAATTAAAAAAAATCTGTTTACTTTTGAAAGCCTTTGAAATATTGCTACAGCTTAGGTTCTTCAGACAGTTTGGGATGCAAGAGGTTTATTAAGGATTAACACCTGTGGGAGGGAAGGTGGTGAAACTAAGGGCAGAGGAAGAAGTCAAACTGTAAGGGAGACCTGGCAAGGCCTTGGTCCAATCTGGCAGGCACCTCTGGAGAGAGCATTATCTGTCAGGGTCTTGGGCCAAAACGACTGGGCTTTTGTGCCCCTGCCTGGCTTAATCAGAGCATGCAGGCTGGCCCACGTAGGGTGAGGCTGTGGGCAAGGTAGCTCTCTACAATTAAAGCCTATCCTCAAAGAGCTGACTGCACACATCTTTGTTTCCGTGATGTCTTTTCACTACTTGATATCTCCCCAAATGGTTGAGTTATTAACTTTGTGGGTTTCTTTATCATTTATAATATTGGTTTATTTCCCCAAAGTGTTGGAGTTTATAACTGCAGTCACTTGAGTGTTGCATAAAGATTAAGAGTACGGGCTTGGCACTCTTATTTAACATAGTAATGGAAGTCCTAGTGAGAGCAGTTAGGCATAAAAAAGAAATAAAAGGCACCCAAATTGGAAAGGAAGAAGCAAAACTGTCACTATTTGCAGATGACATGACTTTATATATAGAAAACCCTAAAGACTACCAAAAATAGAAATAATAAATGATTTCAATAAAGTTGTAGAGTATAAAATCAACATACAAAAATATGTTGTATTTCTATATGCTAACAATGAGCTAACAAAAAAAGAAATTAAGAAAATCCCACTTATATTCACAACAAAAAAATAAAATACCTAGGAATAAATTTAACCAAAGAATTGAAAGGCTTGTACACTGAAAACTAAAGGCATTGCTGAAAGAAATTGGAGACTCAAATAAATGGAAAGATATTCTGTGCTCATGGATTGGAAAAATTAACAATTTGAAAATGTCCATATTACCTAAAGCAATCTACAGATTCAGTGCAATTCCTATAAAAATCCACAGGGCATTTTTCACAGAAATAGTACAAAACACTGAAAAATTTATATGGAACCACAGAAGACCCCCCCCCCCCCCAAATCAAGTAATCCTGAGAAAAAAGAACAAAGCTGATGGCATCGCATCCCCTGATTTCAAACTATATTACAAGGGTTTAGTAACCAAAACAGCATGGCACTGGCAGAAAAATAGACACATAGATCAGTGGAACAGAACTGAGAGCCCAGAAATAAATGCACCAATATATTGGCAATTTAATTTATGACAGAGGAGCAAAGAGCGTACAATGAAGAAAGAATAGTTTCTTCATTAAGTGGGAAAACAGGACAACCACAAACAAAAAGTGAAACTAGATCAGTATATTACAGAATACACAGGATTTAACTCAAAATGGGTTAGCAGCTTAAATGGAAAACCTGAAGTCATAAAACTCCTAGAAGAAAACATAGGTAGTACACTCTTTAACATTGGTCTTTGCAGTATCTTTCTAGGTATGTCTCCTTAGGCAAGGAAAACAGAAGCAAAAATAAGCAAATTGGACTAAATCAAACTAAAAAGCTTCTGCACAGCAAAGGAAACTATCAATAAAATGAAAAGAAAACTTTCCGAACAGTAGAAGATATTTGAAACATATATACTTAGGGGTTAATATCCAAAATATATAAAGACCTCATACAACTCAACAACAACAAAAAAATCAAACAGCCCAGTTAAAAGATAGACACTGGAGCTGAATAGATATTTTTTCCAAAGAAGACATACAGGTGGCCAACAGGCACATGAAAAATGTTCAGCATCACTAATTATTAGGAAAATGCAAATCAAAGCCACAGTGAGATATTGCCTCTAGCCTGTTACAATGGCTATAAAAGGCAAGGAAGAACAAGTGTTGGTAAGAATGGGGAGAAAAGGGAACCTTTGTACACTGTTGGTGGGAATGTCACTGTATCATGATGGATGGAAACTCAATTTTGCTGGTGAACATGCTGCAGTGTACACAGAAGTAGAAATACAATGCACACAGGAAACAATGTTATAAATCAGTGTAGCCTCAATAAAAAAAAATTTTTAAAATGTATAGGGATGTAGCTCGGTGGTAGAGCACATGCTTAGCATGTACAAGGTCCTGGGTTCAATTCCCAGTACCTCCATTAAAAAAATAAAAAATAAAGAAAGTTAAAAGAGTTAAGAGCTTTGTTACCTCTATCACTTACTAGCTGTTTAGCCCAGAGTAGTTTTCTTAACCTCTCTGAATACCAGCCTCCCCATTTGTGAGTCTTTGGATGATTGAATGAGGAATGCATGCAAATTTATTAGCTCAGTATCTGGCATATTGTATGTGCCAAGTAAATGTTATTTGTTATTAATAACAATTTTTGTCATCCTTATTCTCTGCCCTCACTTGATTCAGAATTTAGAGGCTGAGAAAATTTCCAGATGCACTGGTCAATATTAGAAGAAACCAACTCCCAAAATATATCTGCCTATTAGGCATCATGGTAGCAGAACAAAAACTAAGTTAAAATAATTAAATAAGTGCAAGGCAAGGGGTGAGAGAAAACACCATCTGCCAGCTCTCCGTGAGTCATTTAGGAGGAGTTGGAGGATAATGAAGGCCATTGCATTCTGGTCATGGATGGGTCCTTCTGCTTGGCTGGTGTTACCGCCTTTCTCCAAATAAAAATAGCCCATGCATCCTTTACTACAGCTCAGTAAACACAGATTATGTGAATAAAAATAAAAGGATGCACAACAAAATCTTTGGGGAGATTTGCCGCAATTTATTTTGTTTCCTAGTGTACCCGTGAATTTCAGTACAATCAACAGTTTAATCCAAACAGACAGGCATTCGTTTTTTGACTGTATATAGTCAGTTTTATACTGTTTTCCTAGCAGGACTGTCCTTCAAAATGCTCATCAGAGCCACGGAACGATCTTTCAGTTTAAAGCAGCATGGTAGATTGAGTACAGCCCTGCATGTGGCTCAGAGGCTTACACTTGAGTTTGACCGCCTTCTACCTGTGAGGACAGGGAGGATTTTCCACGCCTTGGTTTCTCTTCAACCAAATGGTGATGCCAGTCAATCTTGCAACATTTAAATGAGATCATATGAGAGATAAGCAAAGTGTTCTTTTAAAAAACGCTTTGTAGATATTAGTTGATCATGACTAGACAACTGTTTTTGAAGGACAGTTTCACATTGTGATTTTTGAGATTAAACTACCTGTTCGTAGCCAGGTGCAGTTACTTAAGTTGGGGCAGTTTACCTGGGGAAATTACTTGAATTTTGGTGCCTCAGTGATCTTTTTTGTAAAATGGGAAGAATAACATACTGACTTTATCAGGTTGTTATGAGGACTCCTTGAGATGATGTGGGTCAGACACTCCAAGGTCAGTGCTTGGCGTGGAGCACTTATTTGGCTGCTATTACTGTGATTTTAATTCTAGAGCAAATAGGAGTCATTTCTTTGTGTTTTGCACCATTAAAAGTACTACTTTTCTGAGTGATTCTGGAATGGCTTACTAATATTTTTAATTCTGGAATTATATATAGTGACCCTCACTTATAGCTGGCATTCAGGGGTGATTGCAATAAAAGAAAGAAGATAGGGAAGGGGCCCTTGAAAAAGGGAGAGTAGTTCTAGGTTCTGTTTTGTTTTTAAAGATATTTATATCATCAAATTGATTTTAATTTTAAAAGCACAGATTATAAGAAGTATATAATATAATGTAGAACAGATGTGGTGGTCTAGAGCCTGGGATTATAGTCCTTCCTCTGCCGATAACAACTGTATATGGACATGGAATAAAAAATGTAATATCACTGGCCCCCAAAGAGGTGGGTGGAGGAGATCAGTGCATCTCAAGCTTGGCCATTAAAATCACTGGGAGTGATGTTGAAAATAATGATTCTGACTCCATCAGGTCCACCTCGGGTCAACTGCATTATAACCACTCTAGGGAAGAACCAGTCACCAAGTGTACCAGGTGTTCGGGATACACAGTGAGGCCCAGGGACCACCTGACTGGGCGATCACTAGGGCGTCTTCCAACTGGGGAATCTTGTACATCTGTACATCTCTCTTTCCTGCAGTCATGCAAATAAAGGGTGCTTCTTCAAATGAAAAAAGATACAGAGAGGTAGCTAAAGAAGGTTAAGGAATTCGATTTAAGCTATTAGCTTCTGACAAAAAGCAAATCATTTTCTGAACCTTACTGTTCACCATAAACCTCTCTCCTTATCAGTGGTGTGGTAACGCCTTCAGTTGTGCAGACTATAGTGACTCAGCTATCCCCTTTTCAGTTTCGATTTACCTGTTTTTTATGTGAAAAGTGCTACCCTTGTAGAAGCTTGTTTCTAATACAGGCAAAACACTTAATGCAACATTTAAAAAATCACACATAAGGCCTCACCTCTGCATATGGGTACCAAGAAAAGAAAGAAAAAGTGGGAAACTTTCCAGAGAGGGATTTTCTTATTCACTGATCTCAGCACTGAGCCATCAGCCTGGAAAGAATGTTTTTGTAATAGAAATATTCAGTGTAAAACACCAGCGATTTCCATTTATATCATCAAAACGATGGAAGGAGCATATGGCTTAGATTAGGAAAGTGAACGTTAGCTATGAGGGTGCATTTGCAGGAGACATTAATTAGGACTGAGAGTACCTCAAGTACTTGGAAAACGAATTTGTTTAATAAGCTTCATGGTTTGCAGATGCCATTTCCTCTTCCTTCGCCGTGATTCCAAATAAAGCAGTTTTATCTGTGCAGAACTAAGCACACTTGAGAAGTCACATGGTGTTTGTGCTCTGCTCCATTCATGTTTGAAAGCAAATTGACAGGCTCTTCACATGAGTAAGATATCTCTTACAGCAGTACACACAAGTGAGGGCATCGTCATGCTAAATCAGGATCTGATTTTAAGCTTGATGTGTTCAGAGCTTTGCCTTTCAAGAGACCTCCATTCAGTGTCTACTGCAGCCGAATGCTGATGTGCTATCTCTATTCCTGGAGACACTGCCCTGCAGTGTGCTTGAGTGGAGGACACTGCACGTGTCCTGTCTTGCGTTTGTATCAGTTCCTGCTGCTTCCTTTGATCAGAGGCTGATAAAATGTCTCTTGAGCTTTGTGGAACTGATGAAAGCCAGGTGTCTGGGCTAAGTATTTGGAACTTGATTCTTGGCATTATCATGATGTTACTATATGTCAGGACATTTTAAAACATGAACACACAGCCTTAGATACGTGGACTTCTTGGGTGGATACTGGTTGGAGCAACTGACATGTGGGTTATGTTGAACCCTCAAAAGCATATACTGTATCACTTTCTTAATCTTGGAGTGTGTAGTGACTCTCTTGGGACAAATAAACATTTCCTGTGAGGTCCCCCTCTTGCATAAATGCTAGCCTTGAGTTTTAGATTCCTTGCTACTTTAAGTGAACTCATTTTAAGATAAGTAAAAGTTTTCAGCTGTCTTAGTGGTTCTTGGTGAAAAAGGCAAAGATCAAATGGAAATTGAGAAAGAACTTGTTCTCTCATTAAGGTATCATTTTTGGTAGGGATCATTTTTGGTAGGGTCTGTGGACAAGTAGACCAGGGTAGTGATTAAGAGTAAGGATCTGGGGCCAGACTTCTTAGCTTTAAGTCTTAGCTCTATTATGTGCTTTAAATCTCAGGCAAGTTACTAAATTCTGTGTGCCTCAGTTTCCTCATCTATAAGATGGAGATAATGACAAATTGAGTTAGTGTTTGTAAGGTGATTGGTTTCTATACATTAAAAGCACTTAATAAATGCTACTGTCCATTGAGCAGAGCCCCATGCTGGCAGTCCTGTTAATTTTAAGTGAATATCTTTTTTCAGAACCGGGTTGATTCTATGAACCTAATCTATGGTTCCACTTCTGTTCTGAGGCTGGTGATAAATGGTTTTGTGATGCCACATGAAGAGTGTGAACCCCAAATACCTAACTGTCCCTGTTTATAAAGTATTCAGTGCTGCTTATAAGTTATGTTGGAAGAAAAGAAGACAATTCTCATTAAAAAAAAAAAAAAAAAAAGAGGCCATTCAGCTCCACTGGGAGAGTATACAGCAGGACCAGAAAATACATGTAATAACTTATTAATCAAAACTTTTCCAAAAATAACATAAATGTCGTGATATGAGACACCTTTTAATAGGTCACTTTTTTAGCATTAGATCCCTGAATCACAATAATAAGAAATGTTACAGAATTATAACTGATTCCCAGTTTGCATCCTTCAAGTATTTTATTTTGGCCAATCATTTACTAAAACAAAACAAAAACTCATTTGCTTTTTTGTTTCTAAGTTGCCCCGCCTAGTTCCAAAATGGATTTAAGGCCACTGAAAAGCGCTTGGTGAGTATGTCCAGAAAACAGGAGTTACCAATGTTTATCATCTTGTGGCTTTCAGTATCACTACTTGTTGGAAAGAAGTCAATGATATTTTTCTTCCCATTTTCATTTAAGCACATTATCTTTGGCTGCCACATGTGTTATTCATTAAAATCCAATAGAAACCAAGTAAGAAACTGTTTTAAGGAAAAGTCACTTGTTTCAGAACTTGGTATTAAATATCCATATTATTTATTATTTGATTATGAACTGAGAATCAGCAAGTGGTTGTGACACCTGATAACACCTTTCTGACCCCACCCATGTTACCTCATGACACCTTTCTGACCCCACCCAATCTTCAGTTTCTCTGATGTGTTTGTGGTGACTTTTTTCATAGTTATCTAACTGGGTCCTAAGATAAGAGGTGAACATGGGTGAGGAGAGAGTTGTTTCCCTTGACACATACCAAGACTTCAGTAAATGTTGGTGGTAGTGAGTGTGTTTTTCCCTTGACACATACCAAGACTTCAGTAAATGTTGGTGGTGGTGAGTGTGTTTTTCATACTGAACGTAATAAATTTGAGACAATTACGGGAATATGGAAGACTTGGTATATAGCGCTACTGTTAAGTGTGTGAACTCAGCCAGATCACTTTATGTTCTTCAAACTCAGCTCTTCATCTGTGAAATGAAGAGCATGAGATAGTTCCCAACTCTCCTTTCTAACTAACATGCAGTGATCGTAAGGTACTAGGAATTAGGATAATTGTGGAGACTCTAGAAGTTGCATAATGACTTGAATGGATAATTCCTTAAAATTTTGTTTACTTTGCTCACCTAACACAAAACCAAAATAGGGAGGCTGTAATATATTCAGATAGCTGACAGATATAACCAAGGCTTTTCATTCTGTTTTGTATAATTTTAGTGTCATACTCTTATTAATGTGTCCCTTGACTTTTTGACTCTTGGAGGTAGGTGTATTTATGTATTAATTTGTTAATGGTACAGAATGGACACATGTAATTGATTGAGAAGGAATTTATTTTTGTCAAGCAAATTGCTAAAAATCAATATGCATTAATTCAAGAAATATTTTTTCAGTAATCTGGTAAATAGGAGTAAAACAGTAACTAGCACATGGGGCTTGCCCCAAGAAGCTTATGATCTAGTGGGAGTACAGAAAAATTAGTTGATAACCAGAAAACTGTTCAGTACGGATGATGATTAGGGAAAGCACAAAATGAGCACATGGGGGCACCTAATCCAGCTCAGGGAAATGATTACAGATTTCACAGAAGACATGGCATGTCAGTGGATGATTGGAGTTGGTCAGAATATGGGATTGTTCCAGGCAGAGTAAAACAGCACGTGTGAGAACCCGGAGGTGAGGAAGAGCCAGGAATGTGTGAATGTGCAAGCTCGGAAGGTAACTTACAGCATATGTTTGTGGGGGAAGGGGAGAGGAGGAAAGCAACAGGGAGATGATGAGTCTACAAGGGAGCACAGGGCATTTGGGTTGGATCTTGAGGAAAATAAACACGCATTGGAGGGTTTTCCACTGAGGAGTAACATGTAATATTAACATTAAAAAAAGATAAAACACTGGAGAGTGGCAAATGATTTGGAGTAGAACTGCAGATGAGAGATGAGTCAGAGCTCTGCAACAATAAGCTAGGCTGGAGGTTATGGGGGCCTGAGGTAGAGGTAATAGGGTAAAAGAAAAGATGGATTCAAGGAGTGTTAAGGAGATAGAATCAACAGGCTTGATGCTGGATTCATTCAAAAAATATTTGTTGGATTTCTGTGTCTGCATATTATGGAGTAGTTGGTATTAAATATACCTTCTCACTGTAAATAACTATGAAACCTGGACAAGTTATGTAAAATATTTTTTGTAAGTATTGGATAATAGCTCAGTGCTGGGCTACAATCCTTGGGAAAGGGGAAGCTCACGAAGTAAGTCCCAGGCTCACACAGGCTTTCTCTCAGAGAACATTTTCCAGGCTGTCGTGTAAGGAGAGAAAAACCCAAGTGAGCAGCAGTTTTCCAAATGAAGGATAAGTTTGTGGCTGCTAAGTTGGCTGAGATTTGGGTTAAGGACACTAAGAATGGAAGACCTGCAGAGAAGAAACCCAACACGTCTAAGTGGAAGTATTTCTTAGGTCTTTGGTCAACTCCTGGACTACACAAATGTAGGGTGAAATTCCAGAATGTTTGGAAGAGAGCCTCTTTCAGACGGCTGAGAGCTAAGTAGACATTCCAGTGTAGGGGAGATGTTAGAATACAATACTAGCCAGAGGGAAACCCCAAGCATCGGATCCCAGAAACCACACTCTGGAACTAAGTATCATGTCTTAGGAGTGAAAACAAAACTAGAATAGACCATCCTAACAAAGGCCTCACCAAGTTAGGGTAAATCTGCAGTAACTTAACTGCCTGCCATGACAAAACCCAACCATTTTTTAAGTCAACATCATGTAGTGCTCCTATGGTGTATTATGCACAATGTTCAGCATTTAATAAAATATAACCACACATTCAAAGAAGTAGGAAAAACATCTGATAATCAAATGATAAGAGTGTTAATAAAAGCAAACCTAGATATGGTGCTGATAAGAACTTCATATTTCAAGACTTTATGTGTAGATATTATTTCAGCTATAAATGAGACAGAAAAAAATATGAACTCATGGAACTTCTACTTTAGAGAGAGGAAACAGATACTAGAGAAGATGAATAAGTAAACTATTTGGTATGTTAGATGCTGAAAAAATGCTATAGAGAGAAATAAACAAGATAGGGCATATTAAGAAGGTGGGATTTTAAGTAGGGGGTCAGAAAAAGATAAATGTGTGGTGCTGAGTGAAAGTGAAATTAAAGATGATATCTATGTTTTGAACTTGTGCTTTTATATTGCCTTGAGATAGGCAATATATGAGGAGGAACAGAGTTACTTGTAGGGAGGTGATATTTTGGGAATGTATATGAGGTGTCTGTGAGACTTTAATTGGAATTTCAGGGTAGGCAGTTGGACACATGAATTTGGAGAGCCGAAGATGTTAATTTGGAAATGACCAGCATTTGATAAAATCTATGACAGTATAAAATGAGAAGGAAAAAACAGTGGAGTACTTCAGGATTTCAAAGACAAACATGAGACATAGAAGTATGTCAGTGAGACTGATAAAAAGCTGGTAACATGAGATAATCCAGTAGAATATGTGGTCATGGCAGTCAAGTGTTTTAGCAGGAGGAAGTGGTCAGTGGTGCCAGACACTGAGAAATCAAATAAAATAAGCACTAAAATGTTTTCTTGGATCTATTTAGAAACAACGTGGTAAAAATTGGTGAAAATTATGAAAATGTGGGGCAGAATTCAGATTGCAATACAATGAAGAGAAAAATGAGAAGTAAATCTGTTAAAAATATTGACAACTCTAATTCTGGTTATAAAGGGCAGTAATTGACAAGGGCTGTCAGGGTAAGGGACTGTGAGGAGTGTGTGTGTGTAAAGAATGAAGACTTAAACATGTAAGTCTACTTACAAATACTTTTTGAAGGACTACTTAACTATGCAATCTATTGGTAAGGGATGAGAGCATGATAATATATTAAGTACATGGTATTTTAATTTTGGGGGTGATATGCTTCAGTGCCACCCTGGAGGCACAGAGGAAACTTTTTTGTTACACAGTTGTGTCGCCAAATGCAAGTTCGTGTGCCCTATGCACCATGAGGGCATACAAACTGAAACACTGGGGTTAGGAGCAGAGAAGGGTTTATTGCAGGGCTGAGCAAGGAGAATGGCGTGGCTCATGCCCAAGAAAACCCCGAACTCCCCAAAGGGTTTCAGCAAAGCATATTTAAAGGCCAAGTGAGGGAGGGGGGTCCAGGTACGTGGTCAGCTGGTTCATGATTCTCTGATTGGTTGACGCTGAGATAACAGGGAGGTCAGCACAATCAACCCCTAGGCGCCAGAAGGCCTGGGAGCCACGTGCTCTCTATTGTCAGGTAGTTAATTTCTTCCCTTTGGTGGTGGTTTTTAGCATCTGAAAAACTCAGGAAATATACATGGGATACTATTATCCGGGTACTTCAGAGAGGAGCTACAGCAGAGGATATGGAGAGGGGTCTGTCCCAGGAAGGCCCCACAGGGTCCTGTTGGTTACAGTTGCTCAAGTCATATTAATGCCAAATCTTGCATGCCAGAACTTCTAGCTGTATCTCAGATTCTTCCTCATTTAACTTGTTATAAGTAACGTCTTTTGTTCAAAACACTAAAGGAGAAAAATTTTATGACAATTTTTCTTACTCAGTTTACTTAACATTGGCTCTAGTGAAGTTCTAACCTAGCTCAATTTATATACATCTCAAATTAAAAGAAACTAAAAAAATTACTGCAATGATTGTTTTTTTGAGATTAGACTTCAAAAATTATTTTAAATGGATGCATCTTTTGCTATCTACATAGGCACACTTTCTTCTATGCTTACCCACATTATTCCTTAAACAGGGAAAATATAATGTTTGTTACAGTCTAGCTTAACCACTGAGCCTGAGTTATAATAATTGATATTTTTGTCAGTAATGTGTCCAATTCCTGTCTAGACTTTTAAAGGAGTCCAAAACTTTTAAACAAGGACTTCTGTGCAATTAGGCTTTCTTCTATTAATGGATGTATATGAACAAAGTAAATAACTCTAAGAAGTCTGTTATCTTCTTTATTCAAGTTTAAAATAAATATTAATTCAAGATGGTCCGGATTAAATTTCTAAGAATAAATTGATAAAAATGAGAATATATCTGAGAACTTGTGCCATAATATCCCAAGGGGAAAAATTCGAGGAAATTTTGAAGTTCATGTTTACTATGCGAGTGAAAATGAACTGTGACAAAAACTTTATGCCCATTGAATGCATGAGAATTGAGTCTCTGAGCTTGCTTCTGGCAAGATTGAAAGACTTCAAAAGTAAAATATTTTAAGAACTATCTTTTGGTTTGAAAAGTTAAAAAAAAATTTATCTACTAGAAATACATACTTTTCCAAGAATCACCAATTGATGTTTGAGACATTCATATTTTCAGACTAATTTAGGATTTTTTTTACTATTAATGCTTTCTGCAGACTCAGTTTGTTATTCATCTTGACGTCTTTTGCATTAAAAACATCTAGTTATTCCTAAAGTATCTCTTTACTTATGAATGGAGATCGCCAAGAAAGATAAGCTATTTCAACAAGTCATTTTGAAGAACTAATTATTGCTGTATTATACTCTTAATGTTCAAAGTGATCATATGACACTTAAGCTATCTTGGTTCTGATAAACTTGAAAACAACCAAAAGAATTTAATGGGAATAATGACATTCTTTTATGTTGCTTAAGGGAGTCTATTGAACAGGATGACCTGCTGTGCTCTTTAAACCCAGAGGGAAAGATTATTCTTAACAGGATATGAAATCTAATACTGATCTGTGTTCAGTTAGCTTTTCCAAAAGTCTAGAAACATCTTGAAATACTAGTTTAGTATGTGGTTTATATAAAGTTCATGTTCTAAAGATGAATAGGATTTATTACTTGGGAATTAAAGTCAAATTTTCACTTCAGTAGGCTAAATAAAGCAGGCTGTAGAGATGAACAGTTTGTATTTTGCACATAGACACCCCTTCTGATAGGACTATGTAATTGACCTGGTGTAATATAATATTTGAGTTTGAGGTTAGAATCCCAGTCTTTTCTTCATGTGGATGGAGGCAGGAGGAGAGAAATACACATCTTTTTCACTCTCTTCCCTAGTAGTTGTCCATTATCTGAAGCATGCAGCCTTCCAGCCTCAGATGGTCTGCAGTAATGGCCACACTTCCCTATACGTCAAACAGACCAAGGCTACTCAATGGAGACCTTCATCTCTGGCCTTTCCTCCTCCTCCCTACTTTCTTATCAGGTTCTTAAATACTGTTGAGTACCTTGTCTCAAACTTTTGGGCCTTTTGGAAGTCACTAAATAGTCATGCTCTCCGCCATTGTGAATGGCTAATTTCCATGCCAGGATCATCTCCGGTTTAGGAGTAAGGAGTCAGCACATCACTTTACCTCTCATTGGGAAGGTGCTTTATACAAGGTCTGCTGGATTATAATATACCCTTGCTGCTCAGGTTGGGGTACCTGAGTGTTGTCACTTCATGCCAGTTTCCATGGTTCTCTGGATTTTCCTGAAGTTTGTAGCAAGACAGATTAAAGAAAATTTTTTACAGCTCTTTAGGACTCTCCTGTGTACATGAAAGGGACATGAAAGGTGTTGGCAGGCCCAAGAAAATGAGCCTACCAATTAGTTATCCAGACAGGCATCATGAGTGATAAAGGAACCAGAAACTTGTTCTTGTGATTTAAAGCCAAACTTGACTTCAGTTTAAATACGACTCCTAACCAAATAGAAAACCTTGCTTGCAGTGGTTAATTTTATGTGTCATTGTGGCTGGGCCATGGTACCCAGACATTTGATCAAATGGTATTCTGAATGTTTCTGTGAAGGTGTCTTTTTTTTTTTTAAAGATAAGATTTAGCATCTGAATCTGTGGACTTTAAGTAGATTACTCTCTATAATGTGGATGAGTCTTATCCAATCAGTTGAAGGCCTTAAAAGATTGACCTCCCTGAGCAGAACAAGAAGGAATTCTGCCAGCAGACTCTATGCACTCAGATTGCAACTCTTCTCTGAGTCTCCAGCCTCAGCAGGTTATGCCATCACATTCAGGACTTGTTAACCCTCTACAACTTACAATTGGTATGAACTAATTTCTTAAAATAAATCTCTCTCTATATATATTCACACATCCTTTTGGTTCTGTTTCTTTTGAGAACCCTGACCTGTTGCTTAAACATAAAATTAGAATAATGCCTGGCCCATGAGAAGAACCAAAATTATTGAAATGATCCAGTGAATAAAAATATATGCCAGGAATTTTGTTTAGTAAAAATAATTTAATTGTGAAATCTTGAGGGAAAGGAGAATGGGTCTTCATACCTTTGAATCCAAGAAGGTACAATCTTCCTTGCACCTTTTTAAACTTGAAGGTTTAAAAAACCGTTCTACTTCAGGAAACAAAAGATCTGCATTCTAGTCTTGGCATTGCTTGCCATTAGTTTTGTGCCCCTTGAACTAGCCAGGTCCCCAGTTTCTTCAACTGTAAAATGACAGGTGGGAGTTAGTTGATCTTTCAAGTCCTTTTGGTTGTGAAATGTCTCAATTCTGGAATTCTCTCTGAAACCCCTTCCAGCATGGTTACTCTGAATATATCACTCATCCCTATGGATTCCACTAACCAGCTCCCAAGGCAGTGATACTGTAGGACAGATACATAAAGTCCTGATAGTTATGTGGTTAAAGGGGAAATAATAAAATAAATCCCCCATATGTCGTTACTGAGTGTCAATGATGTTTCCTTCCTCCAGCAGGCACTGCAGAGAAAACTTGGAGACAGTAGAAGTTGACTGTGTTTAGAGCTGATAAATGAATGTTACAATCTCTTTCACATTTTTCTTTGAGAATAAAGAAAAGGCCTCATCACTAAATTATATCATGAATAAAATTTCTCTAATTTAAAATCACTGCTTTGCCTGTGTAGGAACTTGGTGGTTTGCCAACAACTCAATGTCTTGAGAAAGCTATAGGTCATTTTGCAGCCCAGCATTTAATAGTATTGTCTCACAAATGTGGTTTCATCGTTCTATTTTGTCACCTGTTTGGGACTATAATACAGGCTCCAAATAATAAAACTTTAATGACCTGGACAATATTTCATATTTCATCTCCAAACATATTTCTTTTACAGAAAATTTTGTGAACTTTCTCTGCCATATTCATTGAATGGAGATATTAATCTAGCTGAAGAATAAGAGATCATTGAAATTATTGATCTTTTCAAAGGATAAAAGAGTTACCAAGTGCCTGCTTTTATTAAGTTATCATGGGAAGAAGTTCACTACCAATAAGATCAACATTAACTGGAATTTCAGTTAAGATCATTTTTCCTAAAATAGTTGCTTTTTTTTTGGTTGTTGGAAACTCAATATTTGATGTCAGAAAATATAGACAAAAGGAGAACATTTAAAATAAGAATACCTCCCATCTGACAGCTACACAAAGTGTTTCCCTCCAGAACAATTAAAGGAAAAATATCCTTTTTTTCTAAAAGTAAAAAATGGATAGAAAATTGATCATAAAATATCACTTCATTATATATAGTAAAAAATCTTAATCTGTTGATACCCTGTTTTGCATTAACTAAACTTGTCATTAAGATTGTAAATTGGTACAGCCACTGGAAAACAATATGGGTTTTCCTTAAAAAATTGAAAATAGAACTGTCATATGATCCAGCAATGCCACTTCTGGAAAAAATATATCCAAAGGTAACAAAAACACTGACTTGATAAGATCTGCCCCTTTATGTCCATGGCAGCATTATTTACAGTAGTCAAGACATGGAAACAACCTAAATGCCATTGATGGATGAATGGATAAAGAAGTTGTGGTATATACATATAATGGTATATTATTTAGCCATAAAAAACAAGGAAATCATACCATTTGCAACAACATGGATGGACCTTGAAGGCATTATGCTAAGTGAAATAACTCAAACAGAGAAAGACAAATACTGTATGATCTCATTTACATGTGGAATCTAAATAAAGAAAAAGAAATAAAACTCAAGAAAAAGAAATCAGATTTGTGGTTACCAATTGCAGAGGGTGTGGGGAGGGGAATGTAGGAAGGTGATCAAAAGGTACAAACTTCTGGTTGCAAGATAAATAAGAACTAGGGATGCAATGTGCAATATGATGACTATAGTTCATACTGCTGTGTGATATATAGGAAAGTAAATCCTCAGAGTCCTCATCACAAGGAGAAATTTTCCCTTTTCTTTCTTTCTTTTCTTTTTATTGTATTTATAGGAGAAGATGGATGTTTGCTTGAACCTAAGTGGTAATCGATTCACAATATGTGTAAATCAAACCATCATGCTGCCCACCTTAAACTTACACAGTGATATATATGCCAATTATTTCTCAGTAAAATCAGAAAAAACATATTAAGTGATTTAAAATATCAGAAAAAAGTCTTTTTCATCATCAAGGAAAAAATTATATTCACATCTATTTCCTTCAAATATTTTTATGGCTTAAATTTTTATTTTACCAGGAGGCATTTGGTATAAAATGTAGTGTAGCAATCTAAATATATATGAACACATATATAGTTAATGACCAACTCTTGAACTCAATATATTTTATTGAATAATCCATTTTCCCCTCACTGATTTGAAGCATTACCATATCATGTGTTAAATTCTTATTTGTTTGTTTTTGTTCCTGTACTTTCTACCCTGTTCCATTGATACACCCGCCTGTTCCTTCACTAGCTCAGCAATATATTTTAAAAGATGGCTTTGCAATATTTTAATATTTCTTTGATTACTTTTAGGCTATTTCTTTCATTACTTTTATTTTTCATCATTTTCTTGGATCTTTTCATGAATTTCACTCAAGTGATTTCTAGAATAATCTTTTTTCTCTCCAATTTGATTGTCATTCTCTTTGTCATGCATTAAAATATAAGATTATAATCAATAGCCTTTTAAAAATCTTAAAATACAAAATATTTCTTCCATAGAGTTTTTTAACATTCATTAATTTAGGGCATGGTCCTAATTACCTCTGTCTTTATCCCTCCCATCTTCCTATTAGAGCCAAAGTGCAATTTAAAAATTGCAAAGTAGAATGAAGTGTCAAGGCTTAGCTAGGTGACAAAAGCCAGGAAAACACTTAAGACTTAAATATTTAAGAATTGTACAAAAAGTTGTTTTGCTTTATATTGTCTAGATGAATGATGTACATTTTTATATGTATATGTATGAATCCAAGTTTGTCTTTCTTCAGACTTCAAAAAGTTAGAGATTTTGTAATTATACTAGTCAAGTTCAAGACTTTAATACAGCATTTTTAGCCATTTCAATGACTGAACACATACTTAAAATGTAAGGTTGACTGTCAATTTCATCCTTGCTTCTTTATTTTTTATGTTTTAATTATATCCAAATTTCTTTGGATAGCCTTTAAATTGTAGGGATTTTTTTCTTCTGTTTCTCCTTCTTTATTTCTTAGATTTTGATTATATCAGAATGTCTTTATGTAGCCTCTAAATTGTAGGCTTTTGTTTCGGTCAATATTTATTATTCTGTCAGGCCTAAGTTTATAAAAACAATCCCATATTAATCAATAGATTCTTTTTCTCCTATGAGGATGAATGGATGGATCGATGGGTGGGTGGGTGGGTGGATGAATGGATTCCCTTTGAACTTTTCCCTTTTCTCTCAGGACCTACCTGTGGTATGTAACTTGACAATGATGACTGAGAATTTTGGTTATTGGAGGGACCTTGGTGTCTTGGATTTTTGCAGGGTCTCCTGTAGTGACTTTCTGTATCATGAACAGTAAAGGTCATCACATTGCTTACTTTGCCATTCTCATCCTGTGTGCCTACCAGGTACACAGAGTTGAATGAATTCAAAGAAACAGTGGAGGGGTCAATGATTCAGGTCATATGTTGGAAACTCACTTGTAAGAACCCAATCAGTGTATAATTATTCAGCTTTTAGCTCACAAACAAAGTAAAGGATCCAGCTGTTTGATACTTATATCCCTTCACTACTCTGGACATTTTTCCTGGCTTAGTATTGGGAAATAAAGGAACAGACCAGCCCAAGCTAGAAGGGATAAAAAATGAATGTCAAAGAATAACTTCACCTGAAGAGAACCAAAATTAGCTGTGCCACTTTTAGGTGCCATTGGGTGCAGGCAAACGGTTACAGGTTTTCACCCACCTATAAGGACTTCTATGAATTTTTTCACCTAAATATTTTTAATCCTAATCCTCAGAATACTGAATTCTACAAAAAATTAAAGAAAATATATTTCTTCATAAACAGTTATTTTTAATAAAAGAATTGTGCTGTAAATTTTAACTCATGGCAATAAGTTAGTAAAAACTGGATTTATTTGATATTATCAAAACCGCCCACATTTAACGCAGATGTTCAGCAAAAGATTTAGAAACTTTCTGGAAGTTCTCATTAGCTGAGGTAAATTAGAAGGATATTTATGGATAATAAACTGTTCAAGTGCATGTTTCCTTGATCACTTTTTATCAGGCTAGTAAATACCAGTAGCTGGTTTGCTTATTCTTTAGGAAGTTCTTACGGGTGTCAGTAGCACCAAATCCCCATGTTTTAGTGCTTCTAAATGTCAGAGCAGTTGACTGGCAAGAGGGTATTCTGAGCAAACACAAACTCCAGCTCACCTGATGAGCCTCATCGCATCTCCAGGTCCTCTTGTTTTTGAAATAGCTCGTGGGATCTATATAGACAGGAGTGTTTTTTCCCAAGGGATCTAATTTGTTATGGGGTATCTGCCTCCTGGTCCAAAGGGCCTCTCGGAGCTTAATTCCTATATAGGAGTCAGGGAATATATAGAGAGTAAAATAATTAAGAAGGCAGTAGAAAGTACTGTTACGTTTACAATGGATTCTTTTAATCCAAATCCAGTCCCCGGTATGCATACCTCTTTCTTCATTAGATCTGACTCATTCTCTCAGGAGCCCAAAAGATTCAAGACAGATCAAGACTAGATTCTAAATCTGCTGAGAGCTACAGGACAATATAACTATTTTTAGAACTTGTAAACACTCTGAGTGGGGGTGTAAGGACTTAAAAATCAAGTATATTGTTCACTGACAATCATGTCTGCCTTGGGGATCATCATCCAGAAAAGCCAATCATAAACAATCTAACCTGAGGTATTCAGAATGACCTCAGGAGAGGTTTTGCATGTTGGGAAGGGTAAGAACTACTTTGAGGAATGTATATTTTGACTGATCTTGAGGGTCATGGATGTCAAGCTAAATTTCAGCTGTCTTATAAGCAATGTAAGGAGAACAATTGAAGCTTATGATCAAGAACTAACTGTGAAAATGGTGGGTTAGAGTGGATTAAACATGCCATAGGTTGAGAGCTGGCAACACTTAGAGGCAGACAAACAAGTCCAGGTGAGCCGCACACAGTCATACAGGTAAAGGTAATGTGTGCCTGAAGGAGAGAAAGAAACCCAGGGACCATTATGAAGATTAATTATGAGTGGCAACTAATTGCTTATAAGAACAATGAAGGTGGATGTGAACTCTACCAGACATTTTGAGTAAGAGAAATGAAGTGGCAGAAATGCTACTGAAAGTTATACGCTATCCAGAAAGTTTCTGGCTTTAGGCACAAGTGGTGATTTTAAGCAGAAAGCCCTGGGAAGAGTTCCACATAAAGTGTCAGATATTAAGATCATGGGTCAGCTTTCTGGTTACTTGCCAATGTGTCACTCTGAGCCAGGCCAGAAAAGGATGGAGAAGGATGAGTTATCATGTGATGACACTCTGAAGTCTCTGGGACCCTGAAAGGAAGCACTAAGTTAGGATGTGGATGCAGAAAGGGGGAACATATGGAAAGCAAAGTGCCTGCTTCACACTCGTGGCAAGGGAAACCCTGACCAATAGCATTTGAATTAAAGGGTTGTATGGGGTTATAAGTCAGAGTCAGGGAACACAGAAGCCCAGGTGAATATTTCAAACAGAGGGAATTTTATGCTGGACACTCTTGACAGAGGTGATGTAAGGGCCAAGGAGACCTACAGGAACTGGTGTGCAAACCCAGAGATTAAGCCCAGCAGGAAACCACCAGACCCCTAGGGCTGAAGGGACTAAAAGGAGGTGGTGTTACCAGAGCCCAGAAGCTGGAACCACAGAGAGAGGCTGTCTGCTGACAGCTGGAATGAGAGGAGATGCAGTCAGTGCTAACAGCATCACAGGAGGCAGAGAGGAGGAGAGAAATACCCTGGCCTCACTCCTTAGCCTGTCCTCCAACCTCCCATCATTGCCTCCTGTTGGCCACGCCTACCTGCACGCTGAGGGCAAGGGCGCCTGTGAAATGTGATCTCCCGCAACACAGAGGAGGGGAAGGAGCAGATCTAAACAGAAAAAGGCACATATAGCCGGCTCACCTCAGCTTACCTAATATAGAGTATTCTAAAGTCTTGAGGGCTACCTTCTGAGAAACTTTTGGAATGTAAATGTAAATTAAAATGTTGATATTTTTTCTCCTCTGTAACTGCAGTCCAAACAAAATTGCAATAATATTGAACACAGAGAATTTAATGGTCATTTAAAATGGTGTTCAGCTGCCAAACCAGCCTTCAGTCTCCCTCCCCCCTCCATTTCTTTACCTTTTTGCTATTACCCTGTACTACTTATCTGGTTGTCACAAAGCTGAGCATCTGCAAACAAACAAACAAACAAACAAAACCAAAAAACTAGTAGCTCTGCCATTTTAAAAAGAACAGATGAAAGTTTTCCATGATGAATGTTTTTTAGAAGATAATTGTGTTCCTCCTCTTTTGTAATTATGACTGAAGTTTATTTCATATTTTGCAAATAATTTACATTCTCCTGGCTAGAGGACTGGAAAACATTCATGTTTTTAGATGCTTTGACTTTGACTTTCTGTGGGTCTCTTGGAAAGTCATTTATTCTATCAGAAACTGTACTTCCTTTCATAGAAACAAGGAACAGAAGCCAAGGACAAAGAAAAGGGGATATAAGTTGGAGTACCAGGGTGCCCCACAATAAAGGAATCAATGTTCCCTGTGTTATTTGCCCCTTTTTGTAGCACCAGGGAACTGAGTCTAGTGTTTGGTGGAAAATAATAATAATAATTAACATTTCTTGAGTACTCGCTATTTGCCAGATAAAATTTTTAATGCTTGACGTATTACCTCATTTAATCCTTAAAACAAACCTATGAGAGTGGTATCCTTATAATCCTGTTTTGTAGGTGAAGTAAACCAGGGAGCAGAGGGGAGTTTGCCCAGTCACATACGAGACATGTAGTAGAGGCAGCATTTGAACCTTGCAGTTTGTGCCCAGAGCCCAGGCTGTACCCATCTCAGGCAGTCTCAGACCTGGAGACTGAGGGCCAGTGACACTCCCACAGACTTCGTGAGGTCGGAGGAGATGGATTATTGGTGAGCTTCTTCTAAGGTTCTGTTTGACAAATGTGCTTGCACAGCTACCAGCAGTGGAGGGAGAAGATTTCTGGTGCCCAGATGGAGGCAGGAGAGAGCAGTGGTCAAGCACATGGAGTCTGGTCAGTTTGACCTGGCTTCTTAGGTATTTTACATAGATTTGGGTGTTGGTTACTTCATCTATAAAATAGTAATGAATATCTACTGCATAGGGCATTTGTAAGAATTAAATGAAATTTTAATTATTCATTACCTAAATCCATTTTGGGTGTGTGTGTGCGTGTGTATATATATATATATATAAAAAACATCATTTTTATCCATTCATTGGTTGGTGCACACTTGGGTTGTTCTATATCTTGACTATTGTGAATAATGCTGCAGTAAATGTGGGAGTGCAGATATCTCTTCCTGAGGAAGACAGTTTCCACTCCAACCCACTCAGCCTCCGGCCCTGCTCCTCAGCATTGCTGAATTCTGACTGGAGGCTTTCTTCCCTGATTTCAGATTAATCATTGTCCAGGTAAACGATGCATTGCAGAGGCCCGCATTGAAAAGAGATGTCCAGTGAGAGATGTACCACCATTCATTTTGCTGTTAAGTAAGGGCAGGAGAGTTCTGAATTTATACCCGACCTACACAGCCTTTGGAATGGCTGTTTAATTGACCATTATGTATATGCATGCAAATATAAACTCTCTTTATAAATATGAGAAATATGCCACCAAACATTGATGGCTTTTCCCAGCCATCAAGGGAATAAGCATGTATTGAATGGATGACAAATCTTTACTAACTCCTTTCCTCTGTGGGAGATCCTGTTAACCTCAAAGGAGGTGGGACACCCCAAACTTGTGGTTCAGAACACACACATACACACACACACGCGTGCACACAAAAACCAGATTTCACCTTTTTATTTCTTTACCAATTCATAAATACTATAGAAATTGGCAAGATAAGTCCGAGGAAAAAGTTTGAATTTCTTGAATTTTTTGTGTACATCCTGATAAAAATGAATGTGAAAGAAAAGTGAACATGTTTTGAATCAGTGGGCCGTAGCTACTTTCTTGCTGCCGTCATTTGGCAGTAGGGTTTGCTGAGAGGAGTATATATTAAATAGTGTGGTGAGAACCATCCCATGGGGGAAAACAGAATAAAATGCAAAGCCCCAACCTTTTAGATTTGTGTCTACTGAGGGTCTCTGTGATAGTGTGGCAAAGCTCCAGGCTTTAAGCACTTGGCCTTTGCAATTGGATTTTAAAAGATCCCAAGCCATGAATTCTGGTTGCAATTAGAGCTGGTGAAAAGAAAAATACCCTAGGAGTTATTAATATGTAAATCTAGTAATTTGGGAAATTGAATGATCTCAGGTTAGGGTTTCTGAATTTATGCAATCTAATTTTAACCAAAATGACATCACACTTCGACAGTTCTGCATAAATTTGACAGCCAATTGCATAATGTTTCTTTAAAAATTAGTACAGAAAAAGAGTGCTTAGAGAGAGCCTAAGACAAAGACACGCATGTGGCTACAGTGCGTCACACCAGTGATTCACTGAACTCTCATTCCCAAGGCAGCCAATGTCATAGGTTTGGATAGGAAAAAAATCTAGTAACAAAGGAAGTTATTTCTTTACAAATGTGGCAGAATGATTCCTTTAGAAATATTCTCTTCTATTTTTGTCAAACTTAGAATATTTTATATCAATGCTGGCATAAGCAGAATAACCAATGTTTCTTATCTCTGCCAGTAGTCTTGTCATTGAGAAGGATAGTGTTGATAGGTGGAGATTTATTTTTGGAAATGCTCAGTGGCCGAGCCTGTAGACACAGCTGGATCAATCGTGAAAGGGGATACACGGCTAATCAGCTTACAGTGTGGACATGAGATTTGACCACTGTTACTCTGCTTTATAAGCACCTAAAACAATCTCAAGTAACCTGAGATAGTCACATAGTTCTTTTGCCTGACTAAAATAACAAATTGGGATAGTTAGCAGGCTACATTCCTCAGTTCATTTCCTCGTGGTACTGTAAACATCGGTGGGGGGGCACTCCATATTCTTTTATCATGCTGAAATCTGAATCAAATATTCGTTCAGACCCAGATTCATCAGAGCCAATATCCTGTCTTTGACAGTCACATGCAGGGCAGATTTGCCAGGAAGAGCATAGCTTTCTCCAAGTTAAGAATTGTTGATTTCCCTTAATAATCTTTCATGGCATAAATGTAATTGTTTATGTGGTTATTTGTATTTAAGGCTCATTACAGTGTGCGTCTATGTAAGGAAGTATGTCTCTTTGTTGTTTAAAAACCTAGCTAGTTAAAGCTCCAAGAGTGTCATCTGATTTGAATATTCAAGAATTTGGCAGATGAGTTTATGTGGGTCAACTTAGAAAATCAGCATTGGCCTTGGAGTAGGAAAACTTGGGTTTGAATCTTAGCTTTCCCACTGTTAAGTGGCTAATTAGGAGCAAGCAATTTAAATTCAGAGCCTCATTTGCTTTTGAAACTTGGTGTTACTAATCCCTGCCATACCTTGATTCATTTATTCTATCATCTGTCCTATATTTATTGAACACTTAGTACGTGTTAGGCCCTTTAGTAGGTTTTAGTGATACAAATAGTGAATAACAACTCAGTACCTACAGTCCAAGAACTCATCCATAAGTAGAGGTATGTTGTGAAAGAGTAATTAGGACACCATTGGAAGAGGTATCATCATTGAGACGGGACCAAAATGCCAGGAAATTGAAAACAAAAGTGAATTTATTTCTCTGCTTTGGGGAGGGTTTCAGAAAAGAGATAACCTTTTATATATCCCAAAGAGCCAAGAAGAGGATGAACAGGCATGGAGGTATGAAAGGGCATGGCTTATTTAGGGAACCGTGAAAAACACTGTGTAATTGTTGTAGAATATGAGGAATGGAGTGAGAGGAAACACATTCCTTTACCACAGAATTCTAACAATCATATCCATTATGCCCCCTATCACTTGTAGGCTTATCTGTCCTTTCAAAAGCATCCAGTGGATTATTCAGGTACTTTTTTTCTTTAAAAAGTATGTCCCCATTTTTCATATGTTTCTTTTTTGTGCTTAAATGTTCAGTAATGCTTCTTTTTAATATGGATTCAACTAGACTTTCAGATGTGGGGAGAAAACTCACCAACTTTTATTTTCCAGAGTCTTCCTTGGAAAGTACCTTGGGGTTGGGAGTTGTACTGGCCATTTCTCATTTTTTCTAACACGGTGGTCCAAACTGCAAAGATACATATGCTGTCCATTCATTCTACAATTTCAGCATCTAGTTCTCTTAATATTCTTAGGTGGATACCTTTCAGCCCCATTCTGTGAACTTGAAGGCAGCAAAAAATTGTCCATAGCCATGAGACCCAAGAAAATTCTGTGTGGTTGTGAACTTTTATCTGAGTCTTAAAGGATAAATTGAAAGTGAGTCGGCATTCCAGACAGAGGAAACATCATAAATAAGGTGCAGAGGCAAAGGAACTCAGGACAGGGAACTCGAAGGAAGACAGAGGAAATATGGCCATTGAATGGGAAATCAAGATGGCCTCCTTGCATTTGGGCTTTATGCAAGAGCTAGTTTGCCGTAAGCCAAGATTTTACATCAGAAATAAGACTAGGATTGTTCTCTAGGAAAATGAATGATAAGTCTGACTGTAGAGGGAAGATTGGGGATGGGGAATCCAGCTAGTGAATATTTAGAGAATTTTTAGAAGGTTTGAATTGCGATTGCTATATTGAAAACAAAGAGAAGGAAACGAATTAGAGATACGTTCTGAAAGTGGAATCAATTACCAAGTAACTAATGGGGAGGAGAGGGGGCTAAAATGATATCAAGCTTTGGAACTGAAGTGATGCTAGTTCCATGAATAGAAACTGAGAGCACGGAAGGAGGAGGAAGAGAATGTTTCAGGGAGAATATGATGAGTTAGTTAGCCACACATATGTAAGTAGAGATAATAGACTACTTATAAAATTAGATACGTGGATTGGAGAACATAAAACCTTTACAGTTGCCTGGCATTTGTGTCTGCTGCTTTTCTGGTCTTTGACTGTAATAGACTAAAGTGAAAGGTGAATTAGGATTACAAACCTATCCTCCCAAGTTTACTGAGTAAGAAGTAAAATATTGTTCTAATCTAATCATACAACACCCTCATCAGTGTAGCCTCTCTTCCCAGCAGTGTGTGTTCCCTCACCTGGTCTCTAACTCAGCAGCCTCAATTAGATCCTCAGCAAACAGAGAATCTCTGTCTCTCCCCGTTCCTCCTGTGTGACAGCTGGAAAAGGTTGTTGGTTCTGAACCCAGATAGCTTCTGTGTCTTTCTCTTTCTCAACTCCTGTAATTAATCTTTTGCAGACTGACAATAATTCTGCTGTCTTCATTTCACAGACAAACTCATATGGCTTTGCAACACTTCAGATAACTTATTACTAAGTTAGAAAGGAATGGAGATACTCCTTCAGGCTTTTCTAGTTGCGCCATGTGCTGTCAGGTCAACACACTTCCCAACACACTAAGCAGGCACAGATGGTGCCCATTCCCTCAGTGACAGAATCATCCAGCAATGTCAAAGGCATTTACATCCTTGAGAGAGAGATGCCTTATGACTAAAAGCTTCCTACCATGTGTACTCCAAAATGCAGAAATGAAAGTCCAATAACAGTTCATATCCAATTATGTTAAACTTTAATTACTTGAATCATTTAGAAATAAACTCAGTTACGTTGTTTTATTATTAAGTCTCCAAGGACCCTTTCTAGAATGACATTAGTGTGCTTGACTTGAAGGTGTCTATACTAATGATTATGCAAAATTCAAAATTGGCCACAGTGTTCTATAATCAATCATGTATTTTAAACCACTGTGGTAAAGCTGTGAAAGGAAAAGTGAAATGTTCAGGAAAATGGTCTCTAATTTGGATGATATAAACTATATCTTGTATTTCCTTAATCACTTTTCTTATCCTTTATTTTATATATTACTGCATTGAATTTGTTTCTGTAAGTGTGACCCTAAATCATCTGTTTAAATAACACATAAATTTGATATTAGAGACATTGTAAACTTTCCCCATCCTATCCTTGTGGTTGCCATTTCCTTTTCTACTTTAAAGACAGCTAGTGTTAATTTTTTCTAAATATAATTTGAAACTCTTGAAGAATCTGGTGACCTGAATTTTAGTCCCAATTCTGGCATTAACTCTTTGCATAATCTTTGTCAACTTCCTTACTTTCTCTGAATCTCAGATTCCTCGTATCTAAAGAGCTTAGGTTATTAAACTAAGTTCTCTCCATTTTTGAAATTCTGTTGCTAAAAAAAAGAAATTTTATTGCTGTATGATATGATCAGATGAAAATCATAAACAGATAATGATATAAGTGTAAAATAAAGTTTAATGGTATATAAAAATTTTATTTTTCTTCATTAAAGTTATATTATTTTGGGTCTAAAATATAAAGTAAAAAACCCATAAAGTTACAAATGAAAATATTTCAATTTTGAAAATGCCAGACATGGGAGCACATCTTCATATAGTCTGTATTATTTCTATCTCTGAACGTTTCTGCCCACAGTGGTTGTATCATCTGAAAATATTTCCTTTACTAGTTGAACCATAATTATGTTGAAGGAAACACATATACATTTTGTGTATTTATTGGTTTATTCTTAGTTGATTTTATCATCATAAGTATGTTTAAAATATAAAGAAGCAGAGAGGAACAAAGCAGCAACTCTTTAAACCCATAGACACCGAAGGAAGGTAGGAGAAAGTGAGCTGTTGGTTCCACAGCAGATTCATGTCCCACTGTGTTGGAATAGGTCACTGTTTTGCTCCATTCTCTCCAGACCTGTCTGCTATTAAAAGTCTGTCTTGTAGTCTGACATCTTGAAAATTCATCCAGCTCATTGAGATGGTATTGGATTGTGATCACATAATGATATCGGTCAAAGCCAAAACTTAGAATGTGAATCTATGAACTTAGAATGTGAAGTTACGTCATGAATGTTTTTATTACATAAAATCAGGGGTCACTGAATTGTAGAAACATTGAAAACAAAATATTTTTGAAAAACTTTCATAGCACATAAATGTCTCTAGTTGCTTGGTTTTCTGCTTTTCCCCTTTTAAGGCATAATTTAAGTAAAATCCACAATTTTTAGTGAGTTTTGAAAAACTTACACAGTTGTATAATCACCCCCAAAATCAAGGTACAGAATAGTTCCATTACTCTGATCCCCAGTTTCTTGATGTTACTTCGTAGCTAATCCGTCCACCTTTCCCAGGCCCTGACAACTCTTGATCTGTTTTCTCTCCCTATAGTTTTGCCTTTGCAAGACTATTGTATAAATGAAACCACCCAATACGTAGACTTTTGTGTCTAGATTCTTTCCCTTAGCATAGTGCATTTGGCACTATTCATGTTGTTGCCTTTATCATTAGTACTTTCCTTTTTTACTGC
This sequence comes from Camelus dromedarius, assembly GCF_036321535.1. Classification (NCBI taxonomy): domain Eukaryota; kingdom Metazoa; phylum Chordata; class Mammalia; order Artiodactyla; family Camelidae; genus Camelus; species Camelus dromedarius. Next base: position 53,719,597 of record NC_087439.1, read on the forward strand.
TGAGTAATATTCCATCATGTGGTTGTAACCTCCTTTTCTGTGCATTTCTAGTGATTGTTTCTCAGTTTGGTGATTTCTAATAGATTCAATATAAACATTTGTATTCAGATTTTAGTGTGATCATAGATTTTCATTTCCTTTGTTAAATACCTAAGAATGGATGGTATGGTAGGTTTATATAGCTGTACCATTTTGAATTTCCACTACCAAAATATGAGAATTCTAGTTGTTTTACATCACTGCCAGCAATTGGCATTGTCATTTCTTTTAAGCCATTCTGATAGATATGTAGTGATATATCATTGAGGTTTTAATTTGTATTTACCTAGTGTTTAGCGGTGTTGAGTACCTTATGTCTTCATTTACCACTTACATATCTTTTTTGGTGAAATGTCTGCTCAAATCTTTCATATATGGTGTGAGATACAGATTGAGGTTTGTTTATTTGCTTATTGTAAAGGAATATCCAATTTTTCTAGCACAGTTCGTTGAATAGAATATCTTTTCTCCATTGGTGTGTTTTGCATCTTTGTCACAAATCAGTTGATCATACAAGTGGGAATCTATTTCTGGATACTTTATTCTGTTCCATGGATGGATGGAGATATATATATATATACATACACATATATATATTTCCCCACAATATCACACTGTCTTGATTTCTGTAGCCTTATAGTTGGTCTGGAAATCAGGTAGTGTGACTACATCATCCTTGTTTTTCTTCAAAATCATTTTGGCTATTCTAATTCCTTTACCTTTTCATATGAACTTTAGAATCAGCTTGTTAATTTCTTTAAAAAATTTACTGGGATGTTGATTGGAATTGTTTCGAATCTGAAGGTCAGTTTTAAAAAATAGCTTTATTGAGATATATTGTACATACCATCCCATTTGCCCATTTGAAGTGTCAATTCAGTATATTCAGAGTTGGGACAACAATCATCATTAAATTTTAGAACTTTTCAACAGCCCACAGAGAAACTTGACACTGTTTAGTCAACCTCCCACCTCCCACTCCCCAACTCAAGGCAACCACTAATCTGCTTTCTATAAATTTCCCTATTCTGGACATTTCATATGAATGAAATAATATAATAAATGGTCCATTTCTCTCACTTAGCAAGTTCATTTGGATTCTCAAATTTATTGACATAAAATTTTCATTATCCATATAATCCTTTTAAGAACTTAAAATCTGTAGACATGCTGCCTCTCCTATTCCTAGTATTGGTAATTTATGTCTTTATTTTTTTTCCCTGACAGTCTGCCTAAAGTTTAATCAATTTGATCGATCTTGTCAAAGAATTATCTATGGGGGTCATTGAAAAGCATGCTTTAGGTGTTGGAGAGAAAAGACAATGGCCTTGCTTCAAATTTGCATAATTTCATAGTTAGGATATTAATGATATATGAGGGAAATGCCCTGAAAGAGAAGCTTCTGCTCTCATTTTATACATCTGGAGTCAATTATTTTAGCTTTTAATATGGAGGGAAAATACATTACCTTATAACCAAAAGGCAAAGAGGATTCTGTCTTCTTTTAAAAACAATAACAAGAACATCATCATAATATAATCTCGTTGAGAAGATGATTTGCTGAACACAACAATGAAACAAACCACCCAAGGCCTTGTGTAAATCTAAGTGCAAATAATAGCTCCAAGAGAGAAACATTGATTGTGTTATTTTGGAGCTCCTCAGAATCGTGTTCAGGGAACCATAGTCTCTTGATAACTGTCTATTCTCTAAAAATATTATCATACAAAGTACTTGCCATATTGCAGATTAGGGAACATAACCATAATTTAATATAGGGAAATTTACAATTGAATCTAACAATAGAAGAAATACTGCAATTGTGCTTGTAAACCACATGCAAATTAATTATTTTAAAAGGAGGCTGAATAGAGTCCCGTTTCTCTCAGGATGGTACAGAATCTGCAGCATCTTCTTTGCTTAATCCCTCATTAAAGGAGCTGTCTTTTCTGATTGTCATTGAGAAGGCATGTTATTTGACCCGGTGAGCAAGCAGGCACAGAGCCTTCCTCTCAGGAGCAGTCCTGGAGGCAGGGAGCTTATATAAGAAGTTGGGAATATAAAAAGTTGAGAATAGCAAAAGTGAGCATCTCTGTATCTGACAGGCTTCTCACCCCAGTCGGGTATCAGTGTATTGTGTGCGACTCTGAAGCTTGTTGCTCCACCGGAAGTCTCTTACTGTGTCCTCAGCTCTGGGGAGCTGTTCGTTCAGAATTCTCATGTCTTCACCTCTACCTTTTGCTCTTGGCATCTTTCCTTCAGTCACTTTCCACCTTGTGACAGCCTCGCACAAGGATAGATATGGATACGGAATATGTGCTCAGTACATACTTGTGAGCTAATCAACAGCCAAGGAGTTCTCTTTAAAATAAAATCAGAGTGCTGTAGAGATTGCCCCTGAGGTTGGATAAACCCATTTTTCTTTCCTTTTTCCTTTGTTCATTTCCATATAGTTGCACAAGTTCCTCCTACAGGAGGAAGCTTCTTCTGGATTTTCCCAAGTGATGTGCTTTCTCCAGGAGAGTAATACCTCATATACCCATTAAAGAAAACTGCTAGACACTTACAAATGAAATACCAGAGTTAGCATGAAACCAAGACATTCCCTCTTGGAGGTCAGCTAAGCAGATCCAGCAAAGTGCTCTTTGTTGGCTCGCGGGCTGGTCCGTGGGCAGCAGAGTCATAGCCTGGCCGACCCTACTGCCTAGACTTAACCCACAGAGGGAAGATGAGCACAGTCATACTCTATCATTTAGTTTTCGCAATCCACATGCGTTTCTGTTGTGTGGAAAATGAGATACTGCAGAAAGAGAAGTCAAATGCGAACCTGACCTTTGCCACAAGAAAATCCCCTAAGTGAGGAATCTGGCTCCTTGTGTCAGGAGAAGCAGCAACAGGGAATGAGGAACAGCTTGTGCTGTGATTTTGGGCAAGTCCTTTGGCTTCTCTGGGCGTAAGTTTTCTCTTCTGTTTGAGTAAATGAGTTTCACAAGGTGCCTTATTTTTAGACTGTTGTGAAAAATTTCAAACACAGAGAAAAATAGAAAAAAATTGTTGCAATGGGCATCCATAGACACCAACTGGGTTCAGCAGTTGCTAATGTTTTTGCCATATTTGCTTCATCGTTGCACGTATATCCATCTATAATTTTGCTGAGTCTTTTTTTTTTTAATGGGAGTACTGGGAATTGAACCCAGGACCTCATGCATGCTATGCATGCTCTCTACCACTGAGCTATTACCTTCCTGCCTTGCTGAGTCATTTTAAAGTGAAATACAGATGTCAGGACAGTTCATCCTTAAACACTTCAGTGTATATTCAGAAATTAAGAACATACTATATATAAACTCTGGGAACCTTGGACTTGGTTTTCACCAGAGATGTATGAGAGAAGAGCTAGGAACAGAGACACATATACCATGAAGCTCATGTAAACTACAACTTTGAGTTTTCTCACTTATACAGGCTCCTTTTCAAACCACTTACATTAAATTTGCCAAGGAAAACTATTTTAGTCATAATTGCTTAAGACCATTGCTCCTTTTCAATCTGGCTTCCCTTTCCTTACAACCTCTCTTCTTCCCCTCAAACACACACACTCTCTCTCTCTCTCTCTCTCTCTCCCTCTCCCCCCCCCCCCCTTACTCTCGGGTCAGGCAGAATTGGAATGGCTGCGAACATTTGGGGGATTCCACTTTAAAAAAGTGGATAATTAATCTTGCTTGCAATCACTGCTGTGCAAAGTGAAGTTACTGCTAGCTCTCCAGAGGTACTAATAACTTCTAGGAATACTCTTACCATGGCTAGAAGTCTGAAAACATGAGCTACAGTAAGTATATGAAGAAAGGAAGAAACATATGGGACAAAATGAATGGATCCATAGTTAATCTGGAAAAAGGCGTCCAGAGTATGTGTAAATTGAGAAGCTGAGGATTTGAATCTCATGCATGCCTTATCAAAATGCAAGTTCTCTCCTGTCAGGAACATACTGTCTAAAGTAGTGTTAACGGTTCAATATGCGATATATGTAGTACATGTGAGAATTGCACAGAATAGAATTGATCAGAAAACCTGCTGCTGTACTAGACTGTGAATACTTGTGGGTGAGAAGTTGCATGTTTTATGCATCCAAACACTTTATCTCATGTCTTAGAGACTCTCCCTCACCTTTACTGAAGGAAGTCTGGCAAGGTCAGTTGAAGTATGACGCAAAATTGTTTAAGTGCTGTGAAATAACGAACAGTATACACCGCTAAGGTAAATATGGCAAAATGTTAACAGCTGTCCAGTCCAGGTAGTGGGTACACAGATGATCATTGTACTGTTTTTCTTTAATCGAAAGTTTTCATAATGAAAAGAAAAAAAGATCACCCTATAAAATCCACTTAATTTATAGGAGAAGAAATTCACACATACATATCAGGAAATTGATATATATGATAGAAGAGGAATTTGATTATACAATTATATTGCTTGATATTGTGGAGCATTAATTTAAAAATGCATTTTGGCTTGACATCGTGTATGACTTAATTTCAGTTTAATTTTGTATATATTTCATAATTGTTAATCAAATCAACATTCAAATATAACTGGAATGAAGTAGTTGGTGGAAGAAAAAAGTGAAAGAAGACTGGCAGAAGCTCCAAAATGTCAAAAACTCCCTTAGCATATCACAATGGAATTTAAAAGCTTGGATGTCAAAATCAATAAAAATTTTTCTAAGCTATCAATAAAAAATGATTTTTCAATCATGCAAAAGCAAGATTAAAAAATCTTTTCATTCTCTCTAGACATTGCAAAATTATCATGTGGAAAAGCAAGAGTATGAAGCCAAAAAATCCAGGGAAATAAGAGTTGTGTCAGGTGGTTAATTGATAAAGTATGTTATTTGGGGATTTTTGATGTGTGCATGATTTGTTAATTTTTGAATTTTATGATTTGTTTTGAACTTTTTTTCTCACTTAGAAGAATATGTACCTTTGTACCTAGTTTTGAACTTAGAATTTTGTAGTCTTAAAGAGGGCTGTAAAATCTGTATGCCTGAGGTCCCAAGCTTGGTCACTAGCATCACTCTGTATTTTATATAGTGTTCAAATAGAAAAATTGTGTCTTTTAGTCTTTTCAACCTGGTTTTTTTTCTAGTAGTGAACTACAATAGTTAAAACTAGTGGAATATTAGAAATTTAGACGTTTTAACATTTTGGTAAGGATATTGAAACTCAAGAAGTTGGCAAATTGTCCCAAGTCAGAAAAGCACGTAGTGACAACACAGGGATCCAGATTCAGGGCCCCTGGCTCCTCATGCTGGGTAGTCTCTCATTGCTTAAAGAAGCATGTCCTAAAATATGGCCCTCAAAACATGGCTTTGATGAGATGATTCTGTGAAGTTCGTTCTCTTAATTTATTCAGTCACTAATTTATGCATCACCTATTCAGTGAGCATTGGAGATTCACAGGTGGCCATGACCATGTGATCCTTGGCTTTAAACAGCTCACAGGAGCAGGAGTCTATACTAGTACAGAGAAATGTTGCAAAATACAGTAATTCTACATATTAGAATTCCATCAGGGAAGGAATGTGTCGTCTCTTCCATATTTTTTTCTGCCCCCATATACTCCTTTGGAAGAAGAAGAGGAAGGCTGGTCCTGACTCCATCAGCTACCACAGAAGTGTTCTCTCTGTTGAATCTTACTGCCTCCTGTTCCCCATTCTTGCTCTATTTTAAGGGAAGTGGAGAATGTTAGGAACTTCTTTCTTTCTGAATCCTCCTCTGTGCTATTTAGAGTTCTCTAGAGAAACAGAACCAATAAGGGAGATATAGATCTCTCTGTATATAGATACAGATGTCAACATTGAGATGTGTGTGTGTGTATGTAAATATATATATATATATATATTTATATATATATGATTTATTATAAAGAATGGGCTTATGCACTTATGGAGGTTGAGAATTCCCAAGATCTGGGGTCTGAAGGCCTGAGAACCAGAAGAGTCAATGATGTAAGTTCCAGTCCAAGTCTAAAGGCAGGAGAAGATCGATGTCCCAGCTTGAAGTAGAAAGAGTGAATTTTTTTCTTGTTCAGGGTTTTGTTCTGTTCAGACCTCAGCAGATTGGGTGAGGCCCTCCAAATTGGGGAGGGCAATCTGCTTTACTCAGTCTCCTGATTCAAATGTTACCTCCTCCAGAAACACCCTCACAGACACATGCTGGGATAAATTTAACCAAATGCCCAGGTACCCTGTGGCCCAGTGAGGTTGACAGGTGAAATTAACCATCACATCTATGCTTCTCCTCTTTTTCCCCTCCCCCTCCTTCTTCATCACTGCCTTTGACTGGGGTTCCCCAGAACCAGACCATCAGATGAGAGTTTGTGGGAAAGTGGTTTACTAAGAAAAGCCTCCAAGGAAAAAACAAGGGGACAGATAGGACTGAGAAGAAGAGAAGGCCAAGGGATGGTACAATATTGAGCAAAGTTGCAGGGAGGTTAACTTTGTCCTAAACCTATGGAAGTGCTCTGGAGGCATGTGGGCTGCACCTCAGACAGCCTTGGCCTGGGTCTTGGGAAAATTAGTGGTCATAGGCTATCCCTTGAGGACATACATCTCCAGGTACTTAGCACTTGCTCTCTATCCAGGAAGGAAAAGTAGGCTGTGGCAACCCGAGGGCAGCCTTCCGATGAGGTGTCATGGGTGTGGCTTTTGGAAGTGAAAGCCTTGTATCTACGTAAATCAGGAAGGATCTGAGGGAGCTGGGCTGAGCACAGGCATGTGCCACAATGGTCTTCAGCCTCTTGGCAATGATCACAATAATCTCAGTGTTATCAAGGACTCATATGCAGGATACTGAACTATGTGCTTCCCAGACGTATTATTAAATTTTCACATCAAATTTATGGTAATTAGTATAATTATATCACTGAGGAGTGAGTAAGTTGTCTGCATGAACAGCACGAGCTGCAAGGATCCAATCCTCCTGTTGCCCAGATGCTGTCTGTCCTTTGCTCCATGTCCGTGCTTACCACCCCAAATTTTCTGAAGAAATATTACTTGCCATGCAAGATAACGCATAGAATTTCAACATTCCCATTTGTGATAGAGACAGTCTCTCTCATTATTAGTAGTCATACTCTCATGTATCTTGATAACTTTCCAGGTCATAATTCTGCATTAATTCAAACTAAAACTTCCTGATATTGATGAAAGTAATGTGATTCTAAGCTGGCAAACAGAAATATTTGCCATTTCTCTGAAAGTTTTTTTTTTTTTAACTACTTAAAAGATGCTATTCTTGGCTGTCATGGAATTTTTTACACCCATGTTTACACTCTGGATTTCAGAAATTTGCTGAATATGAAAGAAGTCTTTAGACTGCAGTGTAGTGTTACTTTCCACTAACAAGCACAGCATGTCTGAGTTTAGCCGTTCACTACTGAATGTAAAGAACAAGTGGTGAAAATGATTCTGTGTGTAAACCATAAATGCTGGCAACTTCCTGCACTGGTGAGTCATATAACTTCACCTCCTGAAGGCTCTCAAAGAGACAGCTGTGTGTTTTTTAAACAAAAATAAATTGGTTTGTATACACCACTATTCCAGAGTTAGCAATTACTTTGAATTCTTCATTAAAAATGCATGTAAATGAAGATATAATTAGGCAGATTTAAAAAGCTTTGTGCTTTCTATGGTTACTGTTTTTGCAAAAGGAGTACTATCACAACAGTTTACCCCTCTTAAATGTTAATTTTGAAAGTAGCTTAGCAAGGAATTGTTCAACCAAATTACAGCATTGTTTTATAATGGATTTCAGGTTATTTTCCTCAGCCATCACATATATATATATATATAAAATTAATATTTTCACATAGTGGACTTTCTCAAAGAATTGAACAATTAAAAAATTGTTTAACGTGACATCTCTTGAATTAGCTTTCCAATTACATATGTAGAGAGAAACTAGGAGTTCGATAAGTTTGCACAATTGCATGATCTTGACTACGTTAAAAAGTTACTCTGAGAATTCTTTCTTATTAATTTTCACCTTGTATTCTAACACATGTTTGGCTTCTTTTATGGTGGCGTCTAGCATTATTTTACATAGAAGATTGCACTTCAAGGAATGCTTTAGCATGTGTGGGTATATTTAAAGTTCCCATAATGCTGTTGAGATGAAATCTTGCGGTAATTAGGAGAAAGACAGCTTGAGGAACCTAAATTATGTGGCTCCAACTGGCCCTCTTCTAATCATCTTCATTTTGAAAAGCAACTAAGGGAGATCATCATTTTTGTTTTGTGAATATGTTTTTTTTTTTAAAGAAAGAAAGCAATACTTCAAAAAAATCTCAATAATACAGACTAGCAGAACAAGCCCTTTCAACACAAGTCCCTTTAACTTCCTGACATACTTAATGTCTGTTTCTTTCTGGACACTGGCAGTTGGAGGTTATTGTTTTGATGCAGTGGTATGCTACGTACATGGCTTCTGACTCTGCGGGTAACACCACTCTCCCCCCACAACACACACACACACACTCTCCCCCAAGGGAGCCAAACACTTCATTTACACACACACACACACACACACACACACACACACACACACTCACTCTCTCTCTCTCCCTCTCCCTCTCTCTCTCTTTCTCTTTCTCTTTCTCTCTCTCTCTCTCTCTCTCTCTCCCTCTCCCTCTCCCTCTCCCCCCCCCCCCCAGGGGAGCCAAACACTTCATTTATCCAGTGTCCAATCCCAGGAATCACTCCTTTCCTCTTTGGTTTTCTCAGAACCACTCTCTTTCCTCCCCTCCCAGTCATTCTGCAGAATCTCTCCAGGGAGTGAAGGAAATGGCTTCAAGGATCTTTGAGACAAGGAATTTAAAAACCTGTTTGCCAGCTACAAATCTGAGGGCAGAAGAAAGGGAAAATTTGTGGTAAAGGAAAAAAAAAAAGGTTCAGTAAATTGTGCAGCAGGAACTTCTGTCTTCTCTCCCCACCCATAGCGTTGTGCAGGTGCAGCCCCTCAGTACCAGTCCCCCAACCCCTTCTCCCTCTTCCTGCTCTTTTGGGAGTCACCTGGCTAAAGTTCAAGGAGACAGAGCTCTGGCTGACCCCCAAAACTGTTCTCACGCATCAAGTCTGGGTGCCCACATTGCCTGATCTGTACAAACGCCATGTGGCAGGACCACAGCTCTCGGAAGGGCATAGTCATACTGTAGTAATGATTTATATCTTTCCTCCCTACCTCAATAAAGAGAAGCCAGCTTTAGACAAAAAAGCCCTATAAATTCTTCTTTCTAATCCATGGGTTTCCTCACCTTGATACTGTAACATTTCTACTGAGTTTTAAGCACAGTAAGCTGATTTTTCAAAATTCCTTATCTTGAAGAATAAGGATCAAGATTTCAAAACATTTGCAGTTGTGAACCTTTGGATAGAAAAGCCGTAGTCATGGGCAAAAGGGGTAAAAAGGTGAAACATGTGCAAAACAGATGTTACAACTCAATTTCATGCCAGAACAAATTAAAAAATCAGAACCTTGCTTTGTGATTTAGATGACGGACAATCTATATAGATGTGTGTAGGCTGAAAAAAAATTCTCTGTGTGGAACTAGACAGTTTTTTAAATGTGGGAACCTACTTTCCAAATGTAACCAGGCTCAATTACTAAAACAGATATCTCCTTCTGGTTTGGAGATTGTCTACAGTGTCCAAACCTTGATATTAGCTCAGCACCACATGGGAATGAAAATAACTTTGAGGTTCATGATCAAATGGAAAAGTATGATTAGAAAATTTGAGAACATTTTCATAAAAAAGAATAAAGTATCCACATAGTATTTGGTAGTTTAAAATGTATTAAAATGTATGAGTTGGGCATCTATTAAGTGCATAGCACTTTGTTAGAACACCAGGTGGGTGGTCAAATGGTAATGAAAATATAAAAGACACCATTTGGATGGAGGTAGGCAGCCTTTAAACTCAAAACCAAGTTTCAGAATGACAATCAGTGCCTAGTGTAGATGCTCATAGGTTTTAAAAAAAAAAATTTGTTATAAGCATCTCCCTGCAAGGATATTTCAATGTAATACGATATATTCAAATTAACATCCTAGAGATTTCAAGCTTTTCTCTCTATAACTATCATCATTAAGCAAGAATAGAATTTCTTTTTTTAATATTTTACTTACTTATTATTGTATTACTTTTTATTTTGAGGGGGTGGTAATTAGATTTATTTATTTTCAGAGGAGGTACTGGAGATTGAACCCAGGACCCTGTGCATGCTAAGCATGTGCTCTGCCCTTAAGCTAGACCCTCCCCCCAAGAACAGAATTTTCTTAATTTGAGGTCTGTGAGTAATTCAGAAAATCTGTAGATGAGCTACAGAGGGTCCTTGACTCCACTAAAATAGTATACAGTGTGTATTTATTTGTATTTTTTATGAGGAGAGAATACATAGCTTTCATACATTCTCATGAGGATTCATGACTTCTCAAACATTAAGAAACTGTGTTTGAGAAAACAGAGCTCTACTAATAGTAGGAGACTATTAAATTTATGCTATATAAGAAATGAACTGTACAATCCACAAAAGCTTTGCAAATAGTTGAAATGTAAAACAAAGTAAGTGCTATGTTTATGCCTTCAAACAAGTGCAATATAACAACCTCAGTCACAGAGTTTCCCTTTGAATATGTGTTTTAGAAGCCCAAGCTATTTGTCATCAGACACCTTCTCTTTACAATTTGAACCATTTAGAGTCATGGGAAGTAACCATAGTAGGTTGCACTATGTTTTACTTTATTGGCAATTACTCAAGAAAGAGCTGGGAAGAGGAAGGAAATGAGAAATAAATATGGTCTCAACCTTATGATCAAGGGACACAGACACAGATAAAAAGAAGGACTCTAAAAAGAAAGACTCAAATCAAGTGCCAAGTTGTGGCTTGCAAGAAACTAATTAAATCAGATTTTAAATTTGATTCAACAGTACTAATTATTGACATTAATTATTAACATATTAATACAGATAGGTTCCTGATGGAAAAAAATTGGAAACTTGAAACTTGGCCATATTACAGTTTTTCTTATCTCAGCACATGAGTAACTTGTCAAATGTAGTTAAGCTTTGGGCTCTGTTTCTCCTCATTGATAAGGGGATGTTAGCAAGCAACAGCCACAATGTGGTGGATTTGCATTATGTCAGTTTAAAGTGGAAAGACATTTCCCAGAATTCCCTGCCTACCTACTTCCAGGTTAGCGTGAGATGCAGGAGACATTGGATGAGAGATCTGATCTGTGGAAGTGAAGCAAAAGGCACATTCTTTTATGCTTGGAAGGTCAGTTCAGGGCATCATGCTCTGCTGGCAGCTCTAAAACGTTGCTGTTCATTTGCTGTTGCACCTTGTTAGCCTGGGACTGTAGTGGGCCTGCAGCTTCTTTAGCTCCTGCCAGGTCTTCAGCTCCCAAGCCAGGTGTGTGTTGAGGACTGTGATGAAGAGTACCAGCTTCTCCTGCTGGACAATCACATCATCAAAGTTGGAGCCTGTGAGAAACCAACTTTGGTTCCAGTTCATCCTTGCCCTCCCCAGTACAAATCCATCTTTCCTTCCCCAGCCTGCCTGCCCTGCTGACCTGAGGCCCAGCACTAGATGCAGAAGTGACAGTCTTACAAAGATTGTTTAACCAGCTCCCAAGTTGCCTTAGGTCAAACTCCTACTATAAATCCCTATTCTATGCCACTCACAATGGTTCTGCTTTTCTAACTGATGTCATGTGCCCATATGTCCCCATGTAACCAGAGGGATATACACAGAAAAAAGGATTTAAAGTAAGGAATCAGTTGTTGAAGTCAGAAATAATATTCTTGTACTTTTTCAAAATTGATGCAAGCTAAACCATTACTCTAATTTATTAAAATTTATAAACAAAAAAGCATTTTACAGTAGTTCTGTGTTTTCCTGGGGCTTCCAAATAATTAGAAATAATAAAAACTCTTATGAGTTAGTTTAGCCTCCATCACTTTCTAATAAAAACTTGTAGACCCAGAGCTTACTTTCTGCAGAGGAAGTGGAGAAAGGGAAAATCTAGGATCTGTCAAGAGTCACTCTCTGGCTCCTTTTTATTTCTCAAAGTTGACTAGGATGGCCATTGATCTTTTTCAAAAAAGATATTACATCTTATTATGTAATTGGTTAAAGCTATCATTTATAGAACTAGATGACTTTTTGTACCTAGTGTTTTATACCCTTATCTGCTTTTGCAAATGTTGGTAGGCATTACCAGACACAATATTGGTTCAGTAAAGGAGAGTTTGAGGAGAGAATCATGAAATGAGTTGAGAGTCATTGGTCTTAGGGAAGAATTTTTTGGAAGGAATAAAGGTGAAGTCAAATTTGATCAAGTTAAAGAGAATTTATTGGGGGTGTAATTAGTTAATTTATTTATTTAAATACAACCTAAAGGTAGAAATATAGCATTCCCTCTCTCCCACCTTCATCTCTTGATACATTAGGGTGCATAAAGCACCCTTTCCTAGGTTACAGGTCCTTCCAGCTTGAATGCTATTGACCAAATAGCTAGTGTCTTTTGAGCCAGTTATGGGAGTTTTGACTGTAACAGCTCAGCTAATGGATTTATTATGCTCTGGGAAAGTTTCCAGTCTTGATCCAATCAGCTGTGGACAGGGAGCAAAGTGAAAAAATGGCTGCCAAGTGACAGTGGAGGGTCTTCTCAAAGAAGAAGATATGGGAGGGGCAGACACCTTGAGATAGTTTCTACTATATGTAGTATTTTCTTCATTGCCTGCATAAAACAGTTGAACTCAATTGGTATTCTTAAGCAGAGAATCAAATAGCTTTCTTAATGCCTTAGTGCCATCATATTGATATATATAAGGAAACCTATTCTTACCCCAAATGTGAAGATTACTTGGATCATATTTTTTGGAAGTCACTGAATTTTTTTAATAAATGCTACATAAATATTTGGCCATTATAAGTCTTTTCAAAAATTTTTATTGTCTTGAATGGCCAGTTAAAAAAATCTTTAGATAACTGTTTTGTCTCCTTGTCAATCAGAAGAAGAGGATTCAGATCCCACTTTCTCAAGGCATGGTCATAATAAATATGAGGCAATAATTGTAAGAGTGTTTATGATGTATCTTGTCTCTCTGGGGTTATGTTTCTTCCTCCTGAGTAATAGGAAAATGTTATGTTCTCTTAATGTTCATGCAAAGAAAATATTCCTTTTAACATTGAACTATCAATAAAATAAATAACACATTTCTGACAAGTATAAAAATTAGCACAGTGGGACTGAGAAGTTACAATGTACAAGAGGAATAATGAAATTGCAGAATGCAGCAAGTAGAAGGGGCTTTAGGGAACACTTAGGTTAAATTGTCCATTCCAACCCTTCTAATTTTCAGATTAAGGAATTAAAGGTTAGTTAAGATTAGGTAGTTTTCTGAGAGCTAGATTGTACTTAAGCCAGTACTGGGCCTTGCAATCCCAGATACAACCAAAATAGCAAAATCTTGACTTAAAAATGTGTTTCAGGAAAATGAAAATCTTTCTCCACATTCTTTCTCTTCATTTAGCATTATTGTCCACTCCGGAATTTATAAATATGACTATACCATTTAAGAATGTAAGAGAGGAAAACTGGTTGAATCTGCACTATTCATATGGTTAAGAGAAAATCATCCTATTGTTCACAGTGACTTTTTTTTACTAGAAAGTGCTGTATAGTATATGTTTTTAATAAAATTAATTGACAGTGATATTCTTAAGGATGTTCATAACATTTATCGACATAATTAGCTGTATCTTTAACTTCTTCAAAACCAGAATTGGAGATTGCAAGGCTGAAGAGAAGACTGAAGACAAGCCTTTATTTTCGACACATATTGGCACTGAATACCGAGGGCAAGAATCATATTTAATTTACTGTACATGCCTAAAATATTGGGGCTGCTGGCAAGAACAGAGGAAATGCAGTGAGAACTTTAAAGTATTCAGGCAGAAAGAATCATAATTCAGTATTTTGCACTTACATGAGCTTGAAATCTTACCACTCTATGATGATCCCTGTCAAAGGGTAACATTAAAATGTTCTAAGATTCAGAGGAAATGAAACATAAACTTATTAGGCTAAATAGTTGTAAATATGTCAGGGGAAATAGGCAGGAGATATTTTAACATTGAGCCATATGCAATTGTTTGTATATTGCCTTTTCTTTCCCCAGAGACAATCCGACTGCCTTCCCATTGGTCAAGTCTCCCGGCTCATTTGTAAACTTAAATTTCATCCAGGGAAAGCCTTTCATGTCTATTTATATCACATTCTGCTTTCATTTGGTTTATTTAATGATTTATTAAATGCATTAAGCACAGTGAAATTTCCTAGGAGAGTTGGAACATGTGAATAAAATTATTTTAAAATTATGTTTATGTTGTGATTTATAGAATTGCAAATTGTCAGAGACAAAAGGGATCACGGTAAAGTAGCACACAGTTGCTTGGATCCCACACATTACTCCAAGACCTCCCTTGAAAGCTGGCAATTTCCCTGAAATAGCCCATAGGGGAAGCTTATGCAAGGCAGCTTACAGCACATGGTCTGAATGGATGTGCCTATACAGTGAAATGCCAAACTGAGGAAAGGTATTCATCGAGAATGTGAATACAGGAGCAACTTCTTAACTTGTTTTAGAACCTGGCTCCCTTTTCATCCAGTTTTTATCATCTGTCTTATTGAAAGGAGAAAGAAATTTTACTCAGGAATACCAACCCTTGCCTCTTTAAAGTGTGAGCTAATGGATGTATTCTGTAAACAGCAATGCAGTTGTATACTACTTTTATGACTTGATAAATTTAGACAGTAGTAAAAAAAAAAATGTTTGTTAGCCACAGCAGCTTGTATTGATAGTGAACAAGTCACTTGACTTTTCTGTGTATGAGTGTCTTTAAACAGTTCAATTACTAGTTCAACAAATACTGATTATCTACTAAGTGTAAAGCATTTTACTAATCCTTGGGGTAGAGGAGTGGAGTGAGTGATGAGCAGTAAGGCTGGAAGGGTGCTCAGATGCTAGATTTTAAAGGGCCTTTTGTGACATGCTAAGCAGTTAGGATTTATTCCTTTTATCTGTTAGGTGTTATTAAAGGATTCTAATCGAGAAAGGGGCATGATTAGGCTGGCTGTTAGAAATAACACTGTAATGGTATGCAGGACGATTGGAAAGGGGACAGACCTAGCTAGACCCAGTTAGGAGACAAGGGTCATTAATCAGACTAGAGCTGTTAGTCGCCTGAACAATGGCCATGTCAGTGGTGATGAAAAGAGATGGTTTTGAAATATTGTTAGGAAGTTAAATCAGTAGCGTTTATGATTGATCAGATATGGAAGCTAAGAAAAAGGCATGACATGGTGGTGATAGAATGATTGATAGTGGTTTCTGGCTTATACAAATTGAGCATATATGGAACTTTCATGACCTCTATTCACTTTTACAACATTAAGAGTAACTGTTAAAGAAGACTGTTGACTTTACCAAGTTATACATGTAAAGCAATTAAAGTACATTTTCAGACTGTATGTGTCACACATGTAAGGTTAAAAACTGGTGTCTGCTGTTTCACTTTTGCTAATAAATAGTCTGAGAAAACGGATATAAATTGCCAGTCTTTGTGGTTCATATTCACAAGAACAGCCTTGCATTTCCCTATGGAAGTAAGGAACAGACCTTATAGAAAATTCCACACAGAGCTTTGAGGTCTAACATGACATGACTTGATAGACTAGGACATCTGAAAATCCAGTTTCTAACTCCAGAGAGCAAGTGTTAGGAGATAGAATTGATGAATACTTGACTTAAACTAATTCCTTGAATATCTAGCCATGCATTTTATGTCATCTATCATTGTGGTTTCTCAGCACTTAGAAATATGAGCCCTGAATAAAAATGTAGAGGACCACCTGTCTTCATGGCAGTAGTCCAAGAATCCACAGCCTAATTTATGCTTACCATTAGCAGGAAATGTAGATGGCCACCTTCTATGTGCCATTTGCAGTTCTGTTTTTCAAAGGAGACCATTGCAAAGAAACTAACTTTCTGTTAAGACAAATATAACAGTGTACCTTTTGTACGTGGCAGCTTAGAATTAGGTGTTAGGATCTGAGGAGGGACTTAGGATCTGAGAGGAATCATGTCAAATCAGCTCACTGTAGGTATCTCTGATATCTGTCTCAGCCATTTGACTCTGGAGTCTAACGCAGTATGAGTTTGTTAGTAGTGAGACAGAAGTTTTATGGTTCAGCCTAGAACAGTTAAGTAATAGGAGAGTAAATGTTTGTTTGTTTAATTTGTAATTTTTTTAATTGACAAATGTTTAAAAGCAGTTTTCTTTCTCACAATTGTGGGCTAAACTCCTGAATTGTTACGGAATAAACTAAAAGGAAGGGGGCATGGCCTCTAACCAGTGCAGTGGGTACTAATCTGTGTTTGTAAGACACAAATATCCCTGACTGAAAATGGAAAGTAAGGACTGATACATAGCAATGATTTATTTATGATTTCAAATAATCATACTATTCTGCCAAAGCTGGCAGGATTTACTACTTTCTTTAACATCACAATGTTTGAGATTTACAGCACACCACAGTGGTTTGTGTATGGGATTAAATTAGAGCCTAGGACCAAGCTTCAAAACCTGCAGGTGACATTTCCTAGTGGTGACACTGTGGATCAGTTATTTAATTCTCTAAGCTGCCATTGCTTAATTTGTAATACAGAAATGACCATAGCTCTCTCACCTGATAACTGAACTCAGAGTAAATGCTCAGTAAATCAATGTTGGTAAGTAATGGTACTGAGAGTAGAAGTACTACTAGTAGTAGAAGTAGAAAATCCTTCTTTGTTTCACAAATTACTGAAGATGAATTATTTTGAAATGTTTGAAAAGTAAAAGAGAAGAATCAGAATTTTTTTATTATGTAAAATTGAAAAAAGGGAAGGTAAATTCAATTTGTGTGTGGATGTGTGTGGATCTGTGTAGGTTCACACGGAGGTTATGTCTTTGTACATTGTTAGGATTAACGTCATTACTTCATTTGAGCTTTCAAATTTGAGCTTCAGATTTTACTGTCAATTAGAAAGTGGAATATGTCCAATTATATAATTTTTTATTACCTAGACAGAAAAAGTATATCAACTATTAAGGTAAAGCCATATTTTCCCTGATGATAATTTCTTCAAGGGATTTCTTAGGTGAGGATTTATATAGAGGGCAAATCATGATAAGGATATGTCATGTTTCCAACAATATATTCTTGAAGCAAAAATAGTAATGTATTATTTCATATTTGACCCTTTGACAAAAGCCAAAAGTCCTGTTAATAGAAAACTTGATGACGCCAATTCCATGAAGTGTACAGTTCATACAATTCAATTATGTAGCCTTTGCGTGGCCCAGTTCATTGATCAGAGAAGTACCGAGAGCAACTTAAGAGATGGATGTAGCCTTCTTATTTAAGACAGTGCTTTCAGTTGGCCTTCTAAGGAGAGAAGAAAACTTGAGCTCATTCTTCAAAGTGAAAATAGATTCATGTACTTGAGGAACAAATGTTGGCATCCTTTTGATAATGTAAGAGGGTCAGCCAAAATTCTCAGTGGAAAGTAATTTTAATAATTATGGAAAAGAATTACTTGTACCGAGGGTTACTTTTCTTTAAAAAAGGTTTAAGATTACAAAATGATGTCTTCTGATTTTTTTTCTGATTTATAGGCTATTTTATTAAATTGAATATGAACATGGCCTCAGAATCTCAATATGAGACAACTGGGTCACATCAAAAAAGTAAAGGCCAGTTAATCTTAATTACATAAATTGCAGTGCTGCTTGTTGAGAATTATTAAACTGCTGTTTTGGAGAAGATTTAGGAAAATGGGATCAAGACTTGGAATAAGACACCAAATATATTTCTTTAATTATTTTATTTAAATGAAAACATATCCATGTCAAATAACAGGATGAAAACATGCTATGACTTTTAGTAATCAATTTTGGTTAGCATTATCATTAATAAAATGATAATAGTAATATTTGAGAGGGCAAAAATCATAAACTAACCATTCTGTTTCCTGACTGGTGCCATTGAAACAACATATGATGTGTTCTTTCCTGGCTCTTGTTCACTTGAATGAGGATGGTTTTCTTTATTCCATACTGATTGATTAGTTATCAGGTGTGTTGGTCAAGTGCACAGTTGAAAAATTAAAGAGACTGGGAAAGTTTCCTAAATCTGCTTCATTATAATGTTGTAAGATTACCTGAGCTCCTACCAAAAATATGGATTGTGGTGTCATTCCAGCCCTACTGGATAAGAATTAGAGTGGGGGTGAGGGGTGGAGAACATTGCTGGGGATCCATATTTTTTACAAGTGTGGTAGGTGGTCCTTATAATCAGACAAGTCTCTGAACAACAGACGAAGCCAATCCTTCTAAGAAACGTTTTGGAGATGGACTTTGCTGTAGAAATTAATTCCCCTCATATTCCTACTTCTTCATCCTTCAGAACCGAAGAACAATCCATATATTCTCCATTTAAACACCACTGCTGACGTTTGGGCTATTTTCGCTCTTGTTCTCAAAATTCATCAAATTACAATCTGTGTAGGTTTCTGCTATTTTTTGTCATAGTAGGGCTCTGTGAGTACCTGTTTTACTCAAAACTCCTATAGTTTAGGATTCATGTTGCCGACAGCCTACAATTAGCTTTAAGGAAACAGGGAAGGCTAAAATGTGGTCAATTCTGGCTTAAAGCATTTAATACATTGAGATGTAGTGATTATTTCCCCCCTTTAAAAAGTGGACACAGAACATAAGATAATTGCCCAAACTGTCTTCTTTTTCTTATCTTTCTAAATACTCCCAGTGCCAAATAGTTACTTCTTGGCTTCTGGTTAATTTTGCACAGTTTAAGTTTTTTTTAAAGGTTTGATGATATTTAATTTGACCTTCACTATCAGACGTTTCATTTAGGCCAACTACCAGCCCAATATGAGGTTTCCATGGGGTCGATTAGAAAGCAATGTAGAAATGGTAGTCTCCTCACTCATATGCAAAACACAAACCGAAGTATTTTCTTTGTCAAAGTGATTTTTCTGTTAAAGATCTACCTTTAACTAATATTAAGTAATCTTTGGCCATGCAAAGAACAAGATTTAATTTTTACAAATTCTTACAAAATGCTTTGCAAAATAGCATCAAGAGAACAAGACCTATTTCATAGCTCTACCCTATACCATTCGTTAATGCAGGTGTGCTCGGTACTTACTTGTTCTTTTCCTGCTTATTCGTAAGGAGGATGAACTCACTCTTTTTTGGCTACTTTATTTAGTACTGAGTAAGAGGGAACATAACTAAATAATCATTTAGTCACTCAGTATCTTCTTACCTTGTGACACAAGTTTTTATTGATGAAAGATCATATTTTACATAATTTTCCAGATTATATTTACTGAATACATGAATTCTGAGTCACAGTGGCAGTTCTTGAAGACGTAGAAGTTGAGTCTTGTTTAGTAGCACATACGTACATTAGGCTCTTATAAAAGGTGATTCTAAGCCCGGCTCCCCAGATCCTTGAATGCTCAGTCAGAATCATTTTAGCAGCATGTTCCTGAAAGAGAAGGCAGGGATTTACAAAGGAAACTTTGCTATTTATTGTTTAACACCGACTGCCATGGTAAGGGCACTATTTTCGGGAGGCTGACTTGGTGTCAAATAACAGATCTTTCAATATGCTGTATTTGTGATTTTCAGGTCCACGGATTTCTGTGTGACTGCAGGGCAATACTATTTGGCTTTTGATACTTCTTTTCAAAAGATTGGAAGCCTTGATCAAGCGGATCCTTGAAACATGGCCAGCTGACAGTTGGAGGATAATTCTCCACCACATAGAGGTGAGACCTTTTCAGGTTACTTGATTTTCTTTGATGGAATGGGATGATCTTCTACTTTAGAGTTGATGTGGCCGTATTTCATAACGTAACTGGTGCAAAAGATAGCAAGACAGAAAAGGAGAAAGTCAAACCTTTGATTATAAACGTTTCTTGTGGCAGTGGCTCTGTGAATTTTAAAATTGAGTTTTAGAACCTTTTTTGTCATTCTTTATATTTTCATTCTTGATAAATAAGTCTCCATCTAAAATCCTGGTATTTTATTGTTTGACAAAGCATTTTAATTATATGTTTGTGAGCCCAAATATATCCTAAAACAGAATGGTGGGAGTGGTGGCATAAGTTACTATTGGCTGGAGGCATCCTCGTAAAACAAATGATTTTTCTTATGTGATCTTAGAATATACCAATTTCAGAATATATATTAAAGCTAACTAAATTATGAGTGTGCATAATGTTTGTTTATATTATGTTTATATTATATATTACTTGAGCTTTCCTTCACCAAAAGGAGCTGTGTTTTAAGTTTGAAAATATTAAATGTCCAAAGATACATTATTCAAAAAAACTAAAATTATACTTCTGTTTATTATTTGAAATTAGTTTATTATGAAGGAGTACTTATTTTTTAAAAAACTATGTATTTTTTTCCATTTTTTATTGAAATATAGTCAGTTTAACAACTTTGTATCAATTTCTGGTATACAGCATTTTGTTTCAGTCACACATGCACGTACATATATTTCTTTTCATATTCTTTTTCATTATAGGTTACTATAAAATATTGAATATAGTTCCCTGTTCTACACAGTAGAAACTTGTTTATCTATTTTATATATAGTATCTAGTATCTGCAAATCTTGGACTCCCAGTTTATCCCTTCCCACCCTCTTCCCCTTGGTAACCACAAGTTTGTTTCTATGTCTGTGAGTTTGTTTCTGTTCTGTTAGTTCATTTGTGTCTTTTTTTTAGAATCCACATGAGTGATACCGTGTAGTATTTTTCTTTCTGGCTTACTTCACTTAGAATGACAATCTCCAGGTCCATCCATGTTGCTGCAAATGACATTATTTTATTCTTTTTTATAGCTGAGTAGTATTCTATTGCATAAATATACTACAACTTTTTTCATGTGCCTATTGGCCATTTGTATGTCTTCATTGAAGAATTGCTTGTTCAGGTCTTCTTTCCATTTTTGGGTTGGGTTGTTTGTTTTGTTATTAAGTTGTATGAGCTGTTTATATATTCTGAAAATTAAGCCCTTGTCAGTCTTATGGTTTGCAAATATTTTCTCCCATTCTGTAGGTTGTCTTTTTGTTTTGCTTATGGTTTCCTTTACTGTGCAAAAACTTATACATTTAATTGGGTTTCATTTGTTTACTTTTGCTTTTATTTCTATTGTGTGGGTAGACTGCCCTAGGAGAACATTGCTAAAATTTATGTCTGAAAATGTTTTACCTTTGTTTTCTTTTAGGAAGGTGTACAATATAATGACTTGAAATTTGTGTATATTGCAAAATGATCACCACAATAAGCCTAGTTAACATCTGTTACTATACATAGTTACAGAATTTTTTTCTTGTGATGAGAACTTTTAAGATCTACTCTTGTGGCAACTTTCAAATATGCAATACAGTATTATTAACCTTAGTTGCCATGCTGTACGTAACATCCTCAAGACTCATTTATTTTACTGGAAGCTTGTACCTTTGGATCCCCTTCATCAATTTTGCCCACCTCCACTCCCCACCTCTGGCAACCACTAATCTTTTCTCTGTATTATGAGCTTGTTTTTTTGGAGTTTTTTGGCTTTCAGATTCCACATGTAGGTGATACAATTTGATATTTGTTTTTTTCTGTCTAACTTATTTCACTTAGCATAATACCCGCAATGTCTGTCCATGTTGTTACAAATGACAAGATTTCCTTCTTTTTTATGACTGAATAATATTCCATTGTGTATATATGTCATTGGAACTTCGATAGGGATTGCATTGAATCTGTAGATTGCTTTGAATTTAACAATATTAATTCTTCCAATCCATGAATATAGAATATCTTTCCATATATTTGTGCCTTCAGTTTCTTTCACCAATGTTTTACAGTTTCAGTGTATTTCAGTGAATAATAAAAATACTTTTCCCCTAGGTACTTTATTTTTTTGGATATAATTTTAAATGGAATTATTTTCTTAATTTTTCTGGTAATTTGTCATTAGTGTATAGAAATGCAACAGATTTCTGTATATTGATTTTGTATCCTGCAACTTTACTAAATGTATTTATTCTGACAGTTTTTTGGTGGAGTCTTTAGGGTTCTCCATATATAATATTATGTCATCTGCAAAGAGTAACAGTTTTAGTATTTTTTCTAATTTATATGCCTTTTATTTCTTTATTATGCCTAAATGCTGTGGCTAGGACTTTCAATACTATTTTGAATAAAAGTAGTGAAACTGGGCATTCTTGTCTTGTTTCTGATCTTTGAGGAAAAGCTTTTAGGTTTTCATTATTGAGTATGATGTTAGCCACGAGTTTATCATATATGGCTTTTATTATGTTGAAGTATGTTTCCTCTGTACCCACTTTGTTGAGAATTGTTATCATAAGTGGATGTTGAATTTTGTCAAATACTTTTTTTGTGTTGATTGAGTTGATCATATGATTTTTATCCTTCATTTTGTTAATGTAGTGTATCACATTGATTTGCAAATGTTGAACCATCCTTGCATCCCTGGGATAGATCTCACTTGTTTATGGTGTATGATCCTTTTAATGTGCTGTTGAATTTGGCTTGTTAATATTTTGTTGAGGATTTTTGAAACTATGTTCATCAGGAATACTGGCCTGTAATATTTCTTGTGGTGTCCTTGTCTGGTTTTGGTATCAGGATTATGCTGACTTTGTAAAATGAGTTTGGAAGTATTCCCTTCTCTTCTGTTTTTTGGAAGAGTTTGAGAAGGATTGGCATTAATTCTTCTTTGAATATTTGGTAGAATTCACCAGTGAAGCCATCTCATCCTGAACTTTTGTTTGTTGGGAGGTTTTTGATTACTGATTCAGTCTCCTTGCTAGTAGTGGGTCTTTTCAAATTTTCTGTTTTTCATGATTCAGCCGTAGAAGATTGTTTTTAGGAATTTATTTATTCTAGGTCCAATTTGTTAGCATATGGTTGTTGTAGTATCTATTTTTTGATATTTCTGTGGTATAAGTTGTAACATCTCTTCCATTTCTGATTTCATTTATTTGAGTCCTCTCTTTTTTTCTTGGTGAGTCTAACTAAAGGTATATCAACTTTGTCTATTTTATTTTTTGCAGTTCAGTAATCATTTACTGAGAATTCACTGAGAGCCAAATTATTCCTATTCCTCCTATCTCCTCTAATTCTTTTTCATTACAGAATTAAGGAAAACAGTTAGCCCCTTACAGAATCATAAACAAAGATAAGTTAGGAAGCAATGTGTTAAATTCTGTTTGGTACTTTCCCCCTAGTTCTATTAGAATCATCATTTGCCTTGTACCCTGACCCAGTGGTTGCTTATAGGGTACATTGCAGTGTTCACTCAAATGCTGATTTGTTGTCTTTCCACTTCCTGGAATAGTAGAGACAGTCCTTGTTTATGTCTAGAATGCATTCCTGGAAACTATACCATATAGGGATCTCTGATAACACAGGACACTTTCCCCCTTAAGGACTAGTGTAACTGAGGGTTATAGTCCTTTCACAGCTTCTAAAGACTGCCCACATTCATTGCCTTCCATTTTTGAAGTCAGCAATGGCTGCTCATGTCTTTCTTAAGATGATTTTATAGCCATTTTGGTAATTTATGTTTCTTACTCTATAATATGGTAGGAATTTCTTTTCACATAAAATTATAAAGATCTCTTACATGTTTTAATGAATATTTGATACTCATTTTATTGTTATATCTTACTTTGTTAACTAAGTCTCTCTTGCTGGACATTTCAGTGGTTTGAGAATATTTTTGCTGTGATTGTAATGTTACAATAAATATTGCCATCCCTAAATACTGAACTAATTTACACTACCACCAAAAATATATGAGAAAACTTATTTCCTTATACACTCCTCAAAACTTGGCATTGCCAGTGTTTTTATATCTTTGTTACTCTGATGGATAAAAGATGATATCACATCAATTGGTATTTTTGTTGGTCATCTTTTACATGATTATTAGTCATTAATTTTCTTTGGAATTGCCATTTCATGTCATGCAACCATTTATTCCTGTGGAGTTTTTTGTATGTTTGTGATATGTGCTATTTCTTTGTATATTATGACTATTATCTCTATATCTCTCACATAGGTTTTAAATATCTTTCTTCAGTGATTCATTTGTCTTTTGATTTTGTATATCCTTCCATACAAATACGTAGTCAACTCTCTATTTTTTATGCTTTATGATCTTTTGATGTCAAACCAGAAGCTTTCCACTTCGAGACTTAGATACTACTTGCTCTTAACAGTTTTCCTAATACTTCCACATTTTTTACTTTTAAATCTAATCCATCTGTTCCATCTGAACTACTATCGTGTTTATCCTTTCAGATAAACTGAACATTCTGGTCTTAAGTATTTTTAAGTTTATTTTGGCCCAGATGAATAGTATGTATGAATTAATTTGGAGAGAATGTTTTATCAATTTTGAGTCTTATCCATAACAGAAATATTGTGTGCTTTTCCCTATATTCAATTTTTCCTTTACATTGTTTCACAAAGCTTAAAGATTCTTTGTATAACCTGCATATTTCTAAAATCATATGATATCTTTGCTAAAATTCTGGGAAGACTTGGCCTTGGTCACATCTCTCCCTTTTGAACAAGTCATCATGGGTGAAGGTAGGCCCAAAGAGGAACTTCCAATGAGTCTAGGAACGGGGAGGGTACATAGGTTAGCAGTACACACAATTCAAATCACATGACTAAACAATACTGTGGATGGGGTTGGGGTAGAGTCCTAAAAGAAAGGATGCTAGGTAGACAGTGTCAAGTTTTTAAAGAATCAGAGAATAGCTACTGTATTTTTTAAGACAGTTTCATTCAGACATTGAGTCAATTAGTTGAACTATATGATATTGTAGATAGTCTCATTCATGGGCAGTAGATCTAGATAGGATATAAACATTTTATTCAGTATTTTCTACATATTTCAAACCATAATACAACACAAATGTGAATACTGTGGGACCAAAAAGAAAGAGAATAATTTTGTACCAAATTTTTCTTTATTTCTGTAAAACATGGTTAATCTAAAAATCCCAACTCATCCCTGTCTACGCACTTTAATGCCAGCCATACCCCCTCCTCTCTTGGTAATCATCACTTCTGCCTCCACTGTCTCATCTCATCAAAACTTAGCAAACTGGAAGAAAGACACATAGGATGCCACAGAAAATCAACATCTTTACAAGATTTTATTTTAAACTGAGATTATGTTAGATAATGTATCTGTATCCATTTAATCTCCATTTTATTTAATATTAATTTTTGCTTTTTTTTTTTTTTTTACTTGTGGAAATACTGGTAAAAGAAGATTTTTGAATTTCTTTTTTATCTTGTTCTCATATACAATCTCTCTCTCTTTGTGCATATATGTCATATTTGTTACATGATACTGTTCTGGAAATTTTCTTGAGGTCACATTTTAATGATAGAATTGAAATTCTGTATCATTTGGAGGTTGTAAGTATGTGTCCAGAGACTTAGAATAAGAGCTAAAAATTAGGTCAGCATTTTTATTTCCATCTTTAGTCAGTCATAGCAATGAAGAAAACAAATGATGGAATGACTAAGATTCAAACTTGGTTACTTTTAATGATTAATTGCTACTCCATGGAAATAAAAATGATGAATGTTAATCTATAAGTTGATTTCTACAGATCTGCAGTGATATATTGATACTTCTAATTTTTCTGCTTTCTTGTGCTTAACAATAAAGTAAGAACCTAAGGCAAGTAGGAGTTTACAGAAGAAAACTATTAACTAGCATAGGTTGATTTATAAAGCTCTTGTTTGTATACTTCAGGGATTAGGGACTGGTAAAAATTTAATCTCTAGTACATTTTATGAGATATAAAGGAATATACCACTCAGCTGTGTGTATTTGAAGGTGAACTATTTCAAAACACAAGAAGAAATACAGAGACACTTTACCCTAAAAGGAAAAGGGATGTAAAATATTTAAAACCAATGAAGATAGATACTCCTTAAGAAACCAACAATTATGGAATGTCAAATATTTGGAAGTAATTACCTTAATATTGTATAACAACAGATTGATTTTAACAAAGTTAAAATGGCAAATAATGTTGTAGGTGAATAACCAGGATTTTTTGTTTGTTTTATTTTTGAAGAAAATAACACAATTGCAAGTGCAGGCATTTCTATTTTAATTGAATACAGAAATAGTTTTTTTCCTTTTTTAATTAATAAAATTTATTATCTAGAGTAATTTTAGCTTCACAGCAAAATTGGGTAGAAAGTACCAAGTTCCCATGTAGTCCCTCTCTCTATACATGTACAGCCTCCTCCACTATCAACTTCCCTCACCAGAGTTGTACATTTGTTATAATTGGTGAATGTACATTAACACACATCATTATCACCAAAAGTCCAGAGTTTATATTAGGGTTTATTCTTGGTGTTGTACATTTTCTGGCTTTGACAAATGTTGTAATATCATGCAAAAATAGTTTCACTGCCCTAAAAATCCTCTGTGCTCTGCCTGCTCACCCCTTTCTCCCCACAAACCGTGGCAACTACTAATGTTTTACTGTCTCCATAGTTTTGCTTTTTCAAGATTGTCATGTAGTTGGAATCATGCAGTGTGAGTCTTTTAAGATTGAATTATTTCACTTAGTAATATACATTGGTTTCCTACCTGTCTTTTCATGGCTTGATTGCTTGTTTCTTTTCTTCCAGTAAATAATTTTTCATTTTCGGGTTGTACCACAATTTATTTATCCACTCACCTACTGAAAGACATCTTGATTCATTCCACATTTTGGCAATTATGAATAAAACTGCTTTAAGTATCTATATTTAGGCTTTTGTGGACATAATTTTTCAGTTCATTTGGGTTTATACCAACAAACAATGATTGCTGGATCATATGGTAATAGTATGTTCCATTTTGTACAAAACGGCCAAATGGTCTTCCAAAGTGACTGTATCATTTTGCATTCTCACCAGCAAAGAATGAGAGTTTGTATTGCTCCACATCCTTTAGTGTCAGTGTTTTGGATTTTGACATTTTACCTAGGTATATAGTAATGTCACTGTTGTTTTAATTTGAAATTCCCTAATAACATATGCTGTTGAACATTTCTTCAAATATTTATTTGTCAGCTTCTTTGGTGAGGTGTCTGTTCAGATTATACCCATTTTTTAAAACATTTTTTACTGAGTTATAGTCATTTTACAATGTTGTGTCAAATTCCAGTGTAGAGCACAATTTTCCAGTTATACATGAACATACATCATTGTCACATTGTTTTTTCACTGTGAGCTACCACAAGATCTTGTATATATTTCCCTGTGCTGTACAGTATAATCTTGTTTATCTTCTACATTTTGCAATCCCAGTCTGTCCCTTCCTACCCCCCGCCTCCTTGGCAACCACAAGTTTGTATTCTGACAATGAGTCTGTTTCTGTTTTGTATTTATGTTTTTTTTTTTTTTTTTTAAGATTCACATATGAGTGATCTCATATGGTATTTTTATTTCTCTTTCTGGCTTACTTCACATAGAACGACATTCTCCAGGAATATCCATGTTGATGCAAATGGCATTATGTTGTCGGTTTTTAAGGCAGAATAGTATTCCATCATATAAATATACCACCACTTCTTTATCCAGTCATCTGTTGTTGGGCATTTAGGCTGTCTCCATGTCTTGCCTATTGTAAATAGTGCTGCTATGAACATTGGGGTGCAGGTGTCTTTTTGAAGTAGGGTTCCTTCTGGATATATGCCCAAGAGTGGGATTCCTGGGTCATATGGTAAGTCTATTCCTAGTCTTTTGAGGAATCTCCATACTGTTTTCCACAGTGGCTGCACCAAACTACGTTCCCACCAGCAGTGAAGGAGGGTTCCCTTTTCTCCATAGCCTCTCCAGCATTTGTCATTTGTGGACTTTTGAATGATGGCCATTCTGACTGATGTGAGATGATACCTCATTGTAGTTTTGATTTGCATTTCTCTGATAATTAGTGATATTGAGCATTTTTTCATGTGCCTATTGATCATTTGTATGTCTTCCTTGGAGAATTGCTTGTTTATGTCTTTTGCCCATTTTTGGATTGGGTTGTTTGTTTTTTTTCTTATTAAGTCGTATGAGCTGCTTATATATTCTGGAGATCAAGCCTTTGTCGGTTTCATTTGCAAAAATTTTCTCCCATTCCATAGGTTGTCTTTTTGTTTTACTTATGGTTTCCTTTGCTGTGCAGAAACTTGTAAGTTTCATTAGGTCCCATTGTTTATTCTTGCTTTTATTTCTATTGCTTGGGTAGACTGCCCTAGGAGAACATTTTTGATATGTATGTGAGATAATGTTTTGCCTATATTTTCTTCTAGGAGGTTTATTGTATCTTGTCTTATGTTTAAGTCTTTGATCCATTTTGAGTTTATTTTTGTGTGTGGTGTAAGGGAGTGTTATAGCTTCATTGATTTACATGCTACTGTCCAGTTTTCCCAACACCATTTGCTGAAGAGACTGTCTTTATTCCATTGTATATTCTTGCCTCCTTTGTCGAAGATTAGTTGACCAAAAGTTTGTGGGTTCATTTCTGGGCTCTGTATTTTGTTCCATTGGCCCATATGTCTGTTTTTGTACCAATACCATGCTGATTTGATTACTGTAGCTCTATAGTATTGTCTGAAGTCTGGGAGAGTTACTCCTCTAGCCTTTCTTTTTCTTCAGTAATGTTTTGGCAATTCTGGGTCTTTTGTGGTTCCATATAAATTTTATTATGATTTGTTCTAGTTCTGTGAAATATGTCCTGGGTAATTGGATAGGGATTGCATTAAATCTGTAGATTGCCTTGGGCAGTATGACCATTTTAACAATATTGATTCTTCCAATCCACGAACATGGGATATCTTTCCATTTTTAAAATTTTCTTCTTTAATTTTCTTAATCAGTGTTTTATAGTTTTCCGTGTATAAGTCTTTCACCTCCTTGGTTAGATTTATTCCTAGGTATTTTATAACTTTGAGTTCTATTTTAAAGGGGATTGTTTCTTTACTTTTTTTTTTCTGTTGATTCATTTTAGTGTAAAGAAATGCAACTGATTTTTGAACATTAATCTTGTAACCTGCTACCTTGCTGAATTCTTCGATTATTTCTAGTAGTTTCTATGTGGACCTTTTAGGGTTTTCTATATATAGTATCATGTCATCTGCATATAGTGACACTTTCACCTCTTCTTTTCCAATTTAGATCCCTTTTATTTCTCTCTCTTGCCTGATTGCTGTGGCTAGGACTTTCAAGACTATGTTGAATAGGAGTGGTGAGAGTGGACAGCCTCGTCTTGTCCCAAATTTTAGTGGGAAGCTTTTGAGTTTTTCACCATTGGGTACTATGCTGGCTGTAGGTTTGTCATCTATAGCTTTTATTTTGTTGAGATATGTTCCCTCTATACCCACTTTGGTGAGAGTTTTTATCATAAATGGGTGTTTAATTTTATCAAATGCTTTTTCTGCATCTATTTTTGTCCCTTCTCTTGTTGATGTGATGTATTACATTGATTGATTTGCATATGTTGAACCATCCTGTGTCCCTGGGATGAACCCAACTTGGTCATGATGTATAATCTTTTTTATGTGCTGTTGGATTCTACTTGCTAATATTTTGGTAAGGATTTTTGAATCTATGTTCATCAGTGATACTGGTCTGTAATTATCTTTTTTGGTGGTGGTTTTGCCTGATTTTGGTATCAGGGTGATGGTGGCTTCATAGAATGAGTTTGGGAGTATTCCCTCTTTTTCAGTCTCCTGGAAGAGTTTGAGAAGGACTGGTGTGAGTTCTTTGTATGTTTGGTAGAATTCCCCGGTGAAGCTGTCTGGTCTTGGACTTTTATTTGTAGGGAGGGTTTTTTTTTTTTATTGCTATTTCGATTTCATTTCTAGTGATCGGTTTGTTCAAGTGGTCAGCTTCTTCTTGATTCAGTCTTGGTAGACTGTATATTTCCAGAAACTTGTCCATCTCCTCTAGGTTATCCATTTTGGTTCCATATAGTTTTTCGTAATATTCTCGTATGATATTCTGTATTTCTATGTTACTTGTTGTAAATTCTCCATTTTCCTTCCTTATTCTGCTTATTTGTGCTCTTTCTTTTTTCTTCATTGTGAGTTTGGCCAGAGGTTTGTCGATCTTATTTACTCTTTCAAAAAACCAGCTTTTGGTTTTATTGACTTTTTTCTGTTTTTTTTTTTTTAAATCTCTATTTTATTTATTTCCTCCCTGATCGTTATTTCCTTCCTTCTGCTGACTTTTGGGTGTTTTTGCTCTTATTTTTCTGATTCTCTTAGCTGGTGGGTTAGATTGTTTATTTGAGATTGTTCTTTTTTGAGGAAGGCCTATATCGCTATAAACTTCTCTCTTTTAGCACTGCGTTTGCTGCGTCCCATAAATTTTGTGTGGTTGTGTTTTCATTTTCATTTGTCTCAAGGTATTTTTTAATTTCAACTTTGATTTCCTCATCGACCCATTGGTTTTTTAATAGCATGTTGTTTAATCTCCTTGTTAGCCTTTTTTTCCCCCTCCGTTGTGTCTCTTGTTGATTTCTAGTTTCATGGCATTGTGGTCAGTAAAGATGCTTGAGATAATTTCTATCTTCTTAAAATTGTTGAGGCTTGTTTTATGCCCAAGTACATGGTCAGTCCTAGAAAATGTTCCATGTACACTTGAAAAGAATGTATATCCTATTTTTCTGGGGGTGTAATGCTCTGAAAATATCCATCAAATCTAATTTTTCTATTGTATCATTTAATTTGTCTCTTGCCTATTTATTTTCTGTCCAGAAGATCCGTCTAGTGATGTTAGTGTGGTGTTAAAATCTCCGACAATGGTTGTCTTTCCATCAATTTCCCCCTTTATCTCTGTTAGTAACTGTTTTATGTACTTAGGTGCTCCTATGTTGGGTGCATGTATATTAAGGAGTGTAATATCCTCGTCTTATATTACTCCCTTAAACATTATAAAATGTCCTCCTTTATCTTTCTTCATGGCCTTTGTTTTAAAGTCTATTTTGTCTGAAATAAGTACTGCTACACCTGCTTTTTTGGGTTTTCTGTTTGCATGGAATATCCTTTTCCATCCTTTCACTATCAATCTATATGTGTCCTTCTCCCTAAAGTGGGTCTCTTGTATGCAGCATATTGAAGGTTCTTGCTTTATTATCCAGTCTGCCACTCTATGTCTTTTAACTGGAGCACTTAGTCCATTAACATTCACAGTAATTAATGATAGGTGTGTGTTTATTGCCATTTTGAACTTATTTTTGCAGTTGATTTGATATTTCCTCTTTGTTCCTTTCTTCTTCCTTTTGTGGTTTGGTAATTTTCCTTTGTATTATCTTGGATTTTATTTAGTTTTTGTAACACACTTGTAAGTTTTTGGCTTGTGGTTACCCTTTTTTGTAAGTCTGTTAACCCATTACTATAACTCTTTGTATTAAACAGATAGTAATAAAAGCTCAAACCCATCCTACCGAGAACAAAAAAAATTAAAAAAGAAAAAAAATACTCTATATTTTCTTGCTTCCCTCTCCCACTCTTAATGATTTAGATGTCTTCTTTTACAATTTTGTGTTTAATCTATTTGTAATTCATGATAGTTATCACCTTTCCAGTTATGGGTTTCTCATTTTTGTTGCATCCTGCTTCTTTTCTATTTAGAGTAGACCTGTCAGTATTTCTTTTAGCATGGGTTTAATGTTGCTAAACTCTTTTAGTTTTTCCTTGTCTGTGAAATTCTTTATCTCTCCTTCTATTCTAAGGGATAGCCTTGCTGGATAAAGTATCCTAGGCTGCATCTTTTTTTCTTTCAGGACTTCGAATATATCTTGCTACTCCCTTCTGGCCTGTGGTGTTTGTACAGAGAAATAAGCTGAGAGCCTTTTGGGGGTTCCCTTGTAACTTACTCTTTGTTTTTCTCTTGCTGCCTTTAGGATCATTTCTTTATCCTTGACTCTGGCCGTCTTGATTATGATGTCTTGGTGTGGATCTGTTTGGGTTCTTCCTGTTTGGGACCCTCTGAACTTCCTCCACTTGGATATCTGATTCCTTCTTTAAGTTTGGGAAGTTTTCAGTCATGATTTCTTCCAGTACCTTTTCAATCCCCTTTGTTCTTTCGTCCCCTTCTGAAAACCCTATTATGCATAGATTGGCACGCTTTATATTATCCCATTGGTCCCTTATATTGTTTTCATAGTTTTTTAATTTGTTTTTCTCTCAGCTGCTCTGATTGGCTGCTTTCTGTAGTCCTGTCTTCTAGATCACTTATTCATTCCTCTGCATTATCTAGCCTGCTTTGTACAGCCTTTAGGTCAGCTCTCATTTCAGCCAATGAGTTTACTAATTCTATTTGGCTCTTCTCTATAGCTTCAGTTTCATTTTTGACATATTTTATATCTCTAAACACTATCTCTTTTATTTCCTTCAATACTTTGATCAGTCCTTGTTTGAAATCTTGATCTAGTAGGCCATCAATGTCTATTTCCTTGATGGTGCTTTCAGGGGATTTCTCTTGCTCTTTTAATTGGGAATAGTTCCTCTGTTTCTTCATACTGTTCATATCTTTCTGGCACTGTGGCTTAAGGAGTATCAGTTATCTATTGCGGTCCTTAAGGAGTTTATTTATCTAAAGCCTATGCAGGATTAAAACTTAAAAAAAAAAAAAGAGAATTTTGAAAGACTGGAGGAAAAAAAAGTTTTGAAAACACTGTGTAATCAATAATAGAAGAGAAAGTTGAAGCAGAATAGCAATTGAATTGAGATGTCTTTTAAAAACCTTAAAAAAAGGAGAAAAGATCAGAAAATAATATTTGAGACCTGTGTATAATCAGTAACTGGAGATCTTTAAAAAAGATGAAACAACGGAGAATTTTCAAAGAAGGGAGGAAAAAGGTTTGAAAACAGTGTATAATCAATAATAGAAGAGGAAGTTGAAGCAGGATAGCAATTTAGTTAAGACATCTTTTAAAAACCTTAAAAAAAGGAGAAAAAAAATCAAAAAACAGTATTTGAAACCTGTGTATAATGAATAACTGGAGATCAAAACCAAGAGAAATAAAAATGAAATGAGGTGGATTTTAAAAAATAGTAATAATAAAAAGATTTTAAAAGAAAAATTTTAAAGGGATTAAAACTGTAGACATATACAATTGTTTAAAAAGTAAAGATTAAAAAAGGTAATAGAAAATAGAACAGATAAAAGATTGAAAAAAAAAAAAAGATGTGTTCTCGCGGAGACTGTGCACTCTTAATTATTTTATCAAGGAGTCTTTCTGTCTTCCCCCTGTTTCATGAACTGAGCTTGCTGTTTCCAGAGGCCCTCTGTTGGTAACCTTGTCTGTGCTGCTCCCAGTGCTGGTTGGCAAGTAGATTGCACCCCCTCCCAACACTGGGTCAGGATCTGAGCTCTTACATGGTGGGCAGGCAGGTCACTCCCCCTCCCAGATGCCGCAGTCAGATGCTGCGCTGGTTGGGGGGGGTGTGTAGGTGGGTGGATCGCGCCCCCTCCCAGTAGCGCAGTCAGGTGCTGTGCTCCTGCCAGGAAGGTGGATGGCCATCCGCCCTCTCCCAGCGCCAGTTGCTCTGCTGCTCTTTGCAGCTGCCTGCTTCGCCTTGGGTCGGCGCTCCATAGGCGGGCTCGGGGAAGACCTCAGAACATCCTCGCCTATGCTCTGTGCCCAAACTCAGCTCCTTGTTTGTCTTGGCAGCACAAGTTCTCTGGGGTACCAGGGCAGAAAGATCCTATCCGCCTTGTGTTGTAAACAAATCTCAGTCTGCCTAGGAGGTTGCGGAGCCCTCCTAGGTGCTGATTCAGGTCTTGGCCCTGCCCCTACCCGAGCGCTGTGCACGAGAGGATATGGCGGCTGTGGCTGCGCCCTGCCTTTCTTTTCGTAGAAGTGCCAGTAATGGCGCTGCGGGTCTGAGGAGACAAAGGCTATGGTGCCCCTCCTCCCAAGGCACACCAGCAGTGTTGCTTTTTCTTTTATGTAGTTCATGGGGGACCCCGATTATTCTGCTCTGTATCCCCTCCCAGCCAGGGTGTGCAGCACCCTGCAGTCCCCCAGGGCTGCCTCAGTGCAGCTGTCCCAGTCCTCTACCCTGCTCAGGCAGCCTGTCCTGTCCCCTCGCTGCCGGCTTTCGTCTCAGGCTGGGTGTCACAGGGACCCTTTGTGCCTGTTTAACTTAGTTGTGTCAGTCAAGGGGTGCTCTGGGCAGATCCGAGCTTTGGAGGCTCCCCCTCCGTCCCACTGGCCTCTCTGTTGAAGAGGGGGAGTTTCAGCGAATGAGCACTATTCCTCCTTTGCCACTCCTTCACCGCAGGACTGGTCCCACACTGTTTTGCTTTTTCTTCTTTCTTTTTTCCTTTTCTCCTACCAGATTCATGGCGTCCTTGTCTTTTGAAGAGGGCGATGTTCTGTTGGAGTTCAGCAGGTGCTCTGGTTGGTTGGGTGGGTCCATGGATGTGAGTTCTGGTGTATTTGTGGGAGAGGGTGAGCTATGAGCGTCCTTCTACTCTGCCATCTTGGCCCCGAGTTGAGATTATACCAATTTTTCATCAGATTCTTCATTTTCTTCTTGTTGAATTTTAAGAGTTCTTTGTATATTTTGGATAACAGTTCTTTAAGAGATAAGATACTATGATTGGTGAGGTCCTGAAAACTCTTAAAGGTGTTGCCAAAACAAAAACCCAAATCAGTTACTACTTTTCTTGTTGGCCAATGTGGAAAAACTGGAGAGGAAGTTTAAAAATGGGCAACTGTGAAACAAGTATCACATTCATTTCCCCAGGTAATTTTATCTGTGAAAAATTAGAAGATGTTTGTAATTCCAGTTGAATCACTTGATTGTGCAGGTCTGTGTTTTCTAAAACACAAGAAATAACAAGATATGTGGTTAGGACTTAACCTCATGCCTCATGCTTGTTTGTGTGGCATAAAGTGAAACTGACTGGCCTCCACAGCCCAGGGAGCTATGTGTGTGGTAACTTGAGGAAACCACACTGTGAAACAAAAGGATGTTGAAAAGGTTAGAAAGCAAAATTAATTTACAGTCTTACCAACTTACCATTGTTAAACAACATCACTTAATGCTATCAAAGTGCATATTTTCAATATTTTGAAGTTTCAATAAGGGAACATCTCTTAGAGACCAGTTTAATGATACAGAGAACCATTTTCCTGTGCTTGCCCTTCTTCTTACTCTACATTATCTTCTGGAGTGATCTTAGACACACTCCTGGCTTCAGTGATTGCCTGTGTTCTATTATCTCCAGATTTGTTCTCCCAGTCTAGCTCCTTATTCTATTTATTGGATAGCCTCATTTGCATGCACACCTCCAACACATCCCAAACTACACTTATCTTCTCAGTCTTCTCCTTCCTTCCAAGCTGCGAATCTGCTTCTCTTTCTGTGCTCCTGATCTCAGTAAATGGTGCCACTGTCCACACATGCTGTCAAGTGTGAAACTGATTCCTTTCTTTTTCCTACATCCAGTGGACCACCAAGATCTGTCAGTTCTATGACCTGTGTCTCAAAATTGTCTACTTCTCTCCAATCTCAATACTGTTATAACAGTTCAGGCCCTCATCCAATGTCTGCTGGATTGCTGCGACAATTTTCTAATTATTGAAAATAACACTTATGTGCACTTGTTTTCAGGATGTCCTTGTAATGAAGCAGGCATTATTATACTATTTATTGTATTCAGGCAGACTGTATCCTATGCTGTGGCTATTAATAAGAGTTTGGCATTGGTCTTTAGTGTCAGTGACTAATGTAGGCATAAAAATCCCATCCCTGCATGTGGCTAAACCTGTATCTGTGTAATGTGTACACATTACCCATCTGAACTGTGAGGTCAGCTTATTGATGTTTCCCAAAATATGCCACTTGAGATCTTTGATTTTAACTCAAATTCTAATCCAGTATTAGACCGCTTTGATAGCTGGAGAAACATTTTCAGCTTATACAAGGAATGCCAGACCAAGAGGTAGGAACACACTGTGTATATGTGTGTTTTAAGGAATAATATGTCTACTCAAGTTGAGGGTCATAATAATTCTCAAGAAGTACATCTTACTGGAGGAGATAGAAAAATAACCATATAAATTTTTGAGTAGAATTTGTATCCCCACATCAGAAAATATTACTTTTCTAAATATGATTATTCCTTTCCAGTACTGAAAAAAAAAAAGGAGTTCAATACCATGCACCTGTATCTCAACGTGATCATAACCTAAACACATCTGTGTTGCTCAGTACTTTCTCTAGTGAGCTACATGTGTGGCCTCTCTGCTTGTCCCATTTGAGTTCACATACTTTACTTACACAGACTGTATGATAGACACTCTGGGGAGACAGAAAGATGAGTCAGACGTGGCTCTCACTAGGGAGGAAACAAACTAAAAATTGATTAAAAGTGAGAGTAAGTTAGCAGTATACTCCCTCTAATGCACAGGAATGATATCAGACCACTGGTTTGGTTGATTTCCTTCAATACCAACTTGAGAACATAGTTATTCAGTAAATCTGACCATAAATCATAGGAAAAGCTATTTCTTTTGAGGCATATAGCTTTATATACTGTAAAAATCAGATGTTGATTTGGTCTGTTCAATCAAATATTTAATAAATTCAGTGAGTAAAGCATGAATAATGATCTAAACTGGTTGTTTGGTATGGTTTTGAGTGAAATAATTATTGATTTTATATTGTTTTAGTTCGTTTGGCTTTTAGGTTATGACTATATATTTTTCTCTTTCTAGACATAGTCTAATTTCAAATATAATACTAAAAAACACAAATACTAAATACCCTAAGATGCTTTAAATATCCACCAGTATCTGTCCAGCAGCAGAAATGTGATGCTCATTCAAATAGCAAATCTGGAGCCAGTTGTTGGCTCTGCACTACTCCTAATTGCAAACGAGAGTGAAGAGTTTACATTTGCAAAACATACTGCAAGTTCTAATGTAGATTATGAAAGTTCCTGTGCCCTATGTTTTATTATAAGTCATCCTCTTACAATATTTTAATGAATTCAGGAACTACATCTTATCACAAAAACAAAACGTAAAGGAAAAAATATTTAAAGACCACAAAAGTGATTTCAAGTTAAGACATCTCCATTTTGTTTCTGTGTGTAAGAGGTTGTTTAGTCAATGATGCTACTTTGCACAACTAAGTTTCTAAAATCAAATCTTTTACTGTTTGAAGTTAATGCAGTATAGACGGCGTGTTGACAAGTCAGTCATAACCTTAACTAATTAATTGTAGGATTAAAAATGCTGTGAGCTATAC
Organism: Camelus dromedarius; assembly: GCF_036321535.1. Lineage (NCBI taxonomy): Eukaryota > Metazoa > Chordata > Mammalia > Artiodactyla > Camelidae > Camelus > Camelus dromedarius. The sequence goes on from NC_087439.1 coordinate 53,757,154, forward strand.
AGAAGTATTCTATTTATGTTGTATACATACAGACACAGAGTAAACACTTCTTTAACCTGTTCTTGAAATTGGTCACATTTAATAAAACAGATCATAAAATAAATAAAACAGATAAGAAACAGTGTATAGTATATATGATTTATATAGTTACATATTTTATTTAAATGCGCACATTTAGGTGTTTAATTAATGCTTTTATTAAAATGAAAAATAATATTTCAGTTATTAAAAAACTTGGTTTTCTGACTCTGAGTAGTTGAACTTAAGATTTTGACAAAAAGCTAAGATTATTTTTCTGAATATCTTAGTGCTATCTCTGGGGGGGTGGAACTATTTTTATTTAAGAAACTCTATGATAAAGCCTCCTGTGAAGCAGCCGGTGTTCGAGGTGCTCTACAGATACTAACTCAGTTTACCATTTTGGCAACCCTGTACAGTAGGAGCTATAGCCTTGCCTGGTTTGCAGATGAGGAAGTTAAGTACCATATTCTAGGCCAGATAGCTGATTGGCAGAATCAAGATTTAAAATTTAACTATTATATATAAAATAGATAAACAGCAGTGATATTCAGTACCTTATAATAGCCTATAATGAAAAAGAAAATAAATATATATATATAACTGAATCACTATGCTATACATCAGAAGCTAACACAACATTGTAAACTGACTATACTTCAATTAAGAAAAAAATTATTCTATAGTTCACATACCAATTTGGAAGGGACTGGCAATCATACTGAGCATTATTTGCTCAAATATTAATTTGCTATCAGGGGCATAGAAAGTGTTACCCAAGCCTTGGTAGCTTGGTTGCAGGACATTCCAGGACCTGGAGTCTGTCACGCTGTGTGTTATCCAAGAGTTAGAGTCACGTCTTACCTGCCCTCCTCCTGGGGCCACGTCTGCAGAGCACCCAGGCAGCAAGCAGTAAAGGGAAGGTGGGCATCAAACAGAAGCCTTTCCCTCTAGGTGACACAGAAATGACCCCTTCGTTATCTGACCAACTCCACAGCCGCAGTAGTGTTGGGTTAGCCATGGTTACAAACTGGGTTTCGTGGTAAGTTTGACTTTTGTAATTCTTTGAAGTCAGCTAGGTCTAGAGATTTGAATCTCTGTATCAGTCCCCCGCCCTGTTAATGATAGAAATTTGTGAGTTTATCTAGCTATGGATCTTCACAAATTGTAGTTTAAGCTTTCTTCTCCAACAAGACACTGGGGTCTGCTCTTTATTACTACAGGATGTTTTTCACTGTCTCCTAGAATTTGAGTAAAAAAAATCTGGTTTCTGTGTGGGTAGTGATGACGAATTTTAAGTTCTTCACGACCTTGGGGAAAACATTAGATCTTTCTGACTTTAAGTGAAGGCTCATTATGCTATAACGGAAAACAGGCATTTAAAGGACAATAACTATATATCATCATATAATTTTTTTTTTCATTTTACCACTGAACCTTGAATAACAGAACTTAAGTAGTTGTTTGGGCTTAAATTATTCCTACATCTTGAATTGCTGCTGTCCAGATACCCTGAAATCTCTATATGTATTATTTCAGAAAATGAAAAGCCCTGAAAATTGCCTTGAAATTTTATTTCCTTATATTATAATTAAAATTGGTAATTACTCTCAAGTATAATAGAAAAGTTGTTCAAAGATAAATACAGCTGGTGAGTTTAGTATTTTTTTTCCCACATGATGGAAAAGAGCTAACATTTATTGTGGGTTCACAGTATGCCAGGCATTTGACCTCTCTTAAACCTCCCACACACTAAGTGTACGAGTTGCATATTTTTTTCCTCATATTTTATTGAAGAAATTGAATCTCAGTGATACTAGGTAAGTTGTCTAAGGCTGCACAGGTCCTCTGTGGAATACAAACCAGAGTTATCCTGACCTCAGAAATCGTGCTCTGTCCATTACAATACCAGACACTTTGGGAATTTAAAAAATATTAGTTATTTTCATCTTTAAATTAATCACTGATATCAACAATGCACATTAAAGAAGGAGTACGTTTCTAGAGGGAGAGAGAGGTGCCATCTACTCCTGTCTTTGGAGGTATGGAAATCATGCTGAATATTAAGTATAACTTACCTTAACAAGTGCCATGGTTTAAACTGACAAGTACTAGTGTACTTAGTTAAATAGCTCTTTTGAAACAATTAAAATGTAGATTCAAGTCTAGGGGTGAAACATGAGACCTTGTATCCTGATTGCTTGTGGACCGAGTGCACAAAGTACAGTTGCAGGTACCTCAGAGTCCTCTTCTGGATGATGGGAAGGGGTTACCCGGGAATCAGCAGGTGAGAGGCCTCAAAGGTGACAGCTCACAGTTTTCTTGACCTTCAGTCCAAGGCAGACACTTAGAGTAACTGTCAGCAGAAAAGCAACTATTGTACAAGAGAATTGCTTAAAATGCGTCAGTTGCTCTCCCCGTATAGTGGAAGTATTGTTTGCGGTTTGGAGAGCCTAGTGACAGTTTGAAGCTGTTGTACCCGTTGGGAGCATATATATCTCTGTAAGGCGGTGTGCTTTCTTATCTTCAAGAGCATATGTTTAAACAGTTGAGGTTGGTGGACAAAGTGGGGTCTGTAAAGAGAGAGCAAGTCTTGATATTTCCTGGCTTCCTACTTTGTGTTCAGTTGGCTATGTGAGTGTTAGCGTGGATAAAGGGCAACGTTGGAGCCTGTTTGTGATGTGAATCAATCAGTTAGGTGATTAGGTTTATTTATTTAATGGAAATACTGGGGATTGAACCCAGGAACTCGTGCGTGCTGAGCACTCACTCTATCCCTGAGCTATACGCTCCCCGCCTCTATCTCTTGACAGCTGTGAACAAGGCTTTTTCAAATTTCTGTTCTGTTATAGAAAGTTTATTACTTCTCTGGACAAATAAAGTACAAATATAATTTCACTCTGAAAAGAGATTATCAAACTAATGTTACAAAAGACTTATTAATCTTGTTATAGTTAACATTTCATAGTACTGAATAGGAGAACTCAAGAAAACTTGCTTTTAGATCCTAATAGTGTCTTGCAAGTCATATATTAAGTACCCAATAAATATTTGTGAAGTAAATATATGAATAGAGTTCTTTCTGAGAGTTCTCCCTACTCAGTTGTATTTCTGTTTTATGTGTGAAGTGGAAGTATTTATTTTTGATGGTCCTAGGCTTAATCTTTCAAAGACCCTTGAGGACTTTAGACAAAATAATCATACTGTTTGTTACACCAGACACACACACACACACACACACACACACACACACACACATGCACTGACCATGAACTTCTTGCATATTTGGGAAGGTGAGAATACTTGTTTGGCCTGTGGCTTAGTAATCAACATCTTTTGCCTTTGACCACAAAAGTAGAAAATACCTTATTTATTATTTACCGTAGATGTTTACTGTTGTCTTAGTTCTGGTGAGCAGACTTTTGGTCTACTTTCTGGATAGGACAAGTTTCCATAAGTGAGCAACATTTAGGAAAGGTTCTCCTCAATGCCCAGTTCATAGGATCCAAGAAGAAACTACCCTGACTTTTCTTTGCCAATATCAACTGTTTTCTGGGCAGAATTGATTAGACCCAGAAGACACACCTAGTTCCTTACGGACGATTCAGTCAAAATGTTCATGCCTATTTTGATGCATAGCTTGGTAGACATGTCTGAGAGTTTTCATATTACTTGTCTTCTTCCCTTTCACTGTTGATTTAATTCTCAATTCTGCCTAAATATTGGACTTAAAAACTCACTCCTTTTAACTGGTGCTTAAATATGGTGAGCAGCTTGATAATGAATTTATTAAGTAAATACTGGGTTTTGAACAATATTACCATCTCACTAAGGAAGACGTACCTAGTTCCTAACTCCTAAGTTAGGTGTTTCTAGTAAAGAGTTGTTTGTTTTTGTTGTTGTTGCAAGGAGATGCTTTGTGATTTCCCATACACGGAGAGTGAGATATGGAGATTTTACCAAGGAGCAAAGATGGACAAGAGAGAGTAGAGGGGCAGAATGGGATAGATAAAGAAGGCAGCTGAATGAGGAAAAGAACATTTATTATTTTGAAAAAATTCTGTAACGGCTTTACTTCAGAGACATGTTTAAGACAATTTTGTTCACAGCTGCAAAGGAGATTCAGAAATGTAACACAGAGGAAAGAAATAGAAAAGATAATGAATTATGGAAAAGAGGGGGAAATGAGGGGGAGAAAAGTGATATAGGGGAGGTGAAGAAAACTGTCTAGAAGAACAAGGTGTTTGTAAAATAGCTGTGACTCTTCTGCCCTTTCTTCAGTCTTGAGACTCTGGTTTCATATTCTCTGCTTCTTTAGACAGGATGTACATTTATAGATTGTTTACTTAGTAACTGAAACCTTTGCTTCTTTTCCTCTTCAAAAAAAATCATGAAATGTGAAGGTAGAGGGAGCAGTTTGTTTCCAGTCACTTAAAAATGCCAACCTCACTTGGGGGCAGTTGTAGAGATTCAAAATATTCTTTAATAATATAAGGCAACAAAACTTTACAACAATTAGGTTATTCCTATCGGCTACTGAAACTTCTTAGAACTTTTTTTCTGCAAAAGATTTTAGTGTTATCAATGACATTTGAATGAGAATCAATTTTAGTGTCAGTAATGACAGTCATTGCTTTATAATTATTTTAGAATTCTTCCAATAATTCAGCAAATACACATAACCCAGTAGATCTAAGGAAGTGGTGTCTATGTCCCCTGAATTGAAGAGACATCTTTCTCCTTGAAAACTGTCTCTTTGGAAAACTGTGTCTTTGCTGAGGGCACAGTGGTAGGCTCTGAGGCCAGGCTGTCAGGGCTAGAGTCCCAGCTCTGCCTCCTACTATCCAGGTGGCCATGGCCAAGTCGTTTCCCCTGTCAGAAGGTACTCCCTGTGAAGGTGTATCTCTTGAGGCTGGGCTATTGAATGATTAATAAGTGCAAGTAACTCAGAAGAATGCCTAACATATAAGAAGTATATAATAAATTTAAGATATTCGGGTTCATTGTCCAAAAGAGAAAATAGCAAAAATCACTTCAAAACATTAAAACAGAAAGCCACAAAAGAAGTAAATAAGTATGACTGTTAGTCAAGAATTCTTTAAAACTGACAAGTTTATCAGTGTCTTATACATAATTAGCAGTTTAATAAATACAGAAAATCTGGGTGGTTAATAAAATGTAAAATTAGATCTATTCATCAAAAGTACTTACTGAGATCTAGTATGAGCTTAACTGTATTAGGTCTGTTTTGGTTAGAGAACAGTATGCTATAACTTATGTCTTCAAGGTTGTTTCAATTAGTTGAAGAGAGAAGATCATATATATGAGAGACCTAAGATAAGGTTTTGCAAGTAATAGGCACTCAGCAAGCACTCAAGTACTGACTAAATGAAGGAATGGAAAAACCTGAAACATTATAAATGATAATAGAAATATAAGGAACCATAACATAGGCATTCAGGTGATCCTAAGAGCCTAATGGGTTGATATGGTTCAGAAAGTGGGACTCAGGCTGGTATTTAAAGACTGTGTAGCTTTAAGCTTGTCACTTTCAATCCTAATTTTACATTGAAACAGGGAACAACTGTATCTACCCCAAGAAAATCTTATTTGAGTGGTCTGAGGTGAAGCCCAGGCATTTATATGGTTTAAAAGTCACTGAGGTGATTCTCATAATTCAGTCAAGGTGGGAGCCTACGGTCAATGGTCAGAAAGATAAAAATATTTTAGGTAGGGCTGAGGGGAGGCGGGGAATTTGTGTGTAGGGCCATGAAAAAATGTGTAATGGCTCAGAAGGGAGCTACACTGAGGCTTGACTAGCTTCATTTTAAGATAATGACATTCTACACTGGGGCAGCCTGGATGGGGATGAAATGACAGATGAAATTTGGCTTCCTTGTATGCATGGGCTTTGACTTTAGACCCAGCTTAAATCCCCTGAGCAGGTTGCATAAACTCTATATGCCTTATATTTCTTGCCTATAAAATGCATGTTGCTTTCTCACAAGGGCCATGGAGACGGAAAGGACACAGTGAAGGGAAGAAGTGAATTAAGTTACTGGGGAAAGGGTAATGTCATGGCCGGGCAGGAAGATGGAAGGGCCTGAGAGGGAACAAAAACAAGTCATGTGCTTCTTGCTGTTAAGACTGAATTTCTAGAGAAAATAATCATTCAGACAAATCTCCAAATAAAATCTGTAGTGGATCAAAAAACCTCTATTTTATGGAACAAAGTAAAGCCCCTCCCCCAGCTACTCACTATAAATTCCCCCTCAAAACTCATCACACCCACTCAGAAATGAAACCAGAGCTGGATACGGCAGTTTGGGCAAAATAAGAAATGACCCTCTTGAAAGTTTACTTAGTGTTTCAGCTGTTCATATTAGAAGCAGAAGTATGTGGGTCCCGTGAGAAAAAGCTAAATGAAAATAGGAACTATTGAAAATGAAAGCCACATACATTTTGTAAGATTGTGACATTCTATGTTCTTTCAGTAGACTTCCTTCATAAAAATAATCAAAATTGTTAGACCTTTTGATGAATAGTATCTGTGTGGAAGCACATATTAGTATTACTATTCCCAAATGAAAGAAATGTGGTTGCTTAGAAACATATCAAGTGACCATCTAGGCACCCTTTTGTCTGGTATAAAAAGAGCAAAGTGTATTCAGTGAGGCAGAGTGGTCTAAAGGGAAGAGTTGACCTGTGATTCAGTTGTCTTTTTATCTGAAGCTATGTTATTAGTTTTCCACGTCAACTTTTAGAATGGCTTCTAGATATCATTGGCCTAAATGCTTCTATTATCTCCAAGCATTGTTATGCATGTTTGCTCATTTTATTGCCAGCAGAGGTCTGAGAGAGAGAGATGGTGTTCTTCTGTACCTTAGGAGAAAGCAGGCTACAAAGAGGTCCCCAGAAAATGTGCCTGGCTAAGCAGTAATAAGGACCAGGCTGGAACCCAACTTTCTTGAGTTTCCATATTATCTTATTTTAGACCATAATGTTCCTTCCAGTGGTTACTGACCTTTTAAGATAACATTCAGGAAAATCATCCCTGTGTCGCTAGTGAGCTTGATAGAACACTAGTGAAACCAGATGCATTCACTTTCTGGAGTTACATATGACTTGGACTCTGACAAATGTTAGGTTTGAAAGGAAGCAATACTTCATATTTTCAGTATGCACAGGCCTTGATTTTAGGTAGACCCAGCTTAAAATCCTGGAAAAGTTGTATAGCTCTGTATGCCTCAGGCTTCTCATCTCCAAACTAGGTAATAATTTGCACTTTATATGTATGAGAATCTTACTAAGAATGCATGTAATGTTCTTAACATACAGTAGGCTTAATACATACTATTTACATAATTTTGAAGTTAAAATAACTATTTCATAATGATGTGAGTAGTTTTAACGATTCGTATGTATTACAAAAATTTTACTTTTAAAGAAAACAGTTCAGGTTGTAACAGAAAATACTCTGAGAAAGAATTTAGTTTAAAATATGGAAAATATTTTTAAAATACATAAATGTGAAAGGTACAATAGAAGTGTCAACAAACATTTTTATAAAGCTAGGTAAGTTGATGTTGAGGTTCAGGCAGAAAAATAAGTGTCCAGGAATAGTGAAGAGGACACTAAAAAGAAAAGCTATATGGACAGTCACATGGAAAAGAATAAAACTGGACTACTATACACAAAAATCAACTCAAATTGGATTAAAAACTTGAGCATAAGACCTGAAGTCATGAAACTCCTAGAAGAAAACAGTTGGTAAGCTCCTTGACGTCAGTTTTGGCAGTGATTTTTGGATTTGACACCAAAAGGCAACAAAAGCAAAAATAAACAAGTGGGATTACATCAAACTAAAAAGCTCCTGCACACCAAAGGAAACCACCAACAAAATGGAAAGGCAACCTTCTGAATGGGAGAAAATATTTGAAAATCATGTGTCTGATAAGGGGTTAATATCCGAAATATATAAAGAACTCATATAACTCAATAGCAAAAATCAATCAGATTTTTAAAAAAATGGACATATCTGCATAGACATTTTCCCAAGGAAGACATACAGATGGCTAACAGGTACATAAAAAAGTGCTCAGCATCACTAGTCATTAGGTGAAATGCTAATCAAAACCGCAATGAGGTATCACCTCATGCTTGTTAAAATGGCTCTTATTGAAAAGAAGAGAAATAACAAGTTTTGGTGACAATATAGAAAGAAAAGAATCCTTGTGCACTCTTGGTGAGAATGCAAATTGGTGCAGCCACCATGGAGAACAGTATGGAGGTTCCGTAAAAAATTAAAAATAAAACTACCATATGATCCAGCAATTCCACTTCTGGGTATGTATCCCAAAGAAACATAATTACCATCTCAAAAAGATATCTACATCCTCATGTTCATTGCAGCATTATTTACAATAGCCAAGAAGACATGGAAATAACTCGTGTCACAAACAGATGAATGGATAAAGTGTGTGTGTGTGTTATATATATATATATATAGACCTATAGACCTTGAGGGCATTATACTAAGTGTAATATGTCAGACAGATAATGACAAATACTGTACGATCTTACTTATATGTGGAATCTGAAAAAACCAAACAAACCATGAAACTTATAGATACAGAGAACCATTTGGTGATTGCCTAAAGTGGATGAAATGGGTGGAGGAGATCAGAAGATACAGACTTCCAGTTATAGGGTAAATAAGTCCTGCCCGTGTAGTGTACAGCATAGTGACTATAGTTAACAGCACTGTACTGCGTATTTAAAAGTTGCTAAGAGAATAGATATTAAAAGTTCTTATCACAAGAAAACAAAATTATAACCGTGTCTGGTGATGGATGTTAATTAAACTTATTGTAGTGATAGTTTCACAATGTATACATATATCAAATCATTGTGTTGATTTAAGTATCATTAGTCTTAGGTTACCTAAAACTAATATAATGTTTTATATCAGTTGTATTTTGATAAAAGAAATAAGCACAAAAACAGACAGACAAAAAGACAAACTTAAATGCAGACTAGCTCTAACAGATGTTGAAGCCTACTATAAGTCACCTTTAATCTATAATTGGACAGGGTGGTACTGGCACATAATAGAGATGGACTAGATGGATATTGTAGAAATAGACCCAGGTACACATAGAACTTCAGTGTTTATGTGCATATCTATATAGTTACATCTATTTCCAAGTCTCCTGACCAACCTAAAAATTTGCCATTTCTCTGACTCCTCTGGCACTGCTTGGAATCGTTATCCTGGCAGCTGTACCTTGATTCCATTCCGTGCTTCTAGATGTCGATTTCACTCTACACCAGGACTGTTCAATGCATCTTTCCTTTTTGATAGTAATGGCTTAAATCTGGACTGTCCAGTAGGGTGGCTGTTGAGCGCTTGAAATATGGCTAGTGCAACTGAGGGACTTATTTTTAAAGTTCTATTTAATTTCAATTAATTTATATTTAAATGGTCACACGTCTACTGAAGGATCAAGCTTTATATTCTCAGCTCTTTGAGGACGGTTTCAATCTGTTTAGTTTGCACTGGTGTCTAACATGGTGCCCGAGGGCCAACTGGTTTTTATTTTACTAATCCATATTAATTCCATTACAAATGTTTGGCAGGAGGGCTGGCTGCACCCTGATGTTCAGCTCCACCACTGTGCACCCTCAGGGAGGAGAACCACCTGTAATAGGTGCTTACTTTTGCTAGACAGAAGCTAGTTTAGATCATACAGGCTTGCAGAAAGTCACTCTGATTTGCAGGATCCCTGGGGTATTGTTTTTGTGTATTGTGAATGAAAAAAACAAGAGCAAGTGTAAATATATTTATTGATCTGCTTTACAGAAACTATAGCTTTCTTAAAGTAATGTTTTCAGCTCTTTTCATAGAGAAATTTGTCCTCGAGGAAACATACGCACTTAATGGTTTACATAAACACCAGCCTCACAAGAGCAGAACATCAGATGGAGGGCTCAACAGCAACAGAGGGAGAACATTTTAATTTTGAAAAGGAGTTTCTGTTCATCTAAAGATGGTTCAAATCAGATCTGCACAGACAGTTTGGGGCAAGGTCACATAAAATGTTAAGCGGAGTGCTGGCGTGGAAAAAGCCAGGGCTTAGGGCCATAGGTCATTGAAGGGACTTTCAGCTTTCCTGTTCCTTTCAGCTGTGTGATGACAACTACTCAGCTTCTCAGCACCAAGTCTTCACCTGACAAAAAAGAGGAGGATTGTGTTGTGTAAGTGTGGTTTGGGGAATACAATGAGCTAAAATAAGAAAATAGTCAACTGAAGTGTATTAACTTCTACTCATTTCTCCTCCCACACTGATGCTGTCTCCAAAAGGTATTTGCATAGAGTTAAGAACATGAGAACTGGAGAAGATTCAAGAAACCAACCAAATACCCTCTTTATAAACGAGGAAATTGAGTATAGGCAAAGACAAACATAAGACCAGCAGCAGACTCTAAAAAAAGGAGATGGCAGATGTTAACAGCATCACTTCTGCTCATGCTCGGTGCCACTCCTTTGAAATCAGTACTCATGGCTGAAAATTCAGAGATGCCAACACCTGAATGCATGTTTTGAGTTCTTCTTTCCCATACTATGATTTTCAATATTTATTTTTTCTTTGCTTTATTAAATGTATTACCAGAGTGGTGAAGTTTCTACATTTGAGCCAATGATTACAGTCACTCTAAATAAAAAATAACTACCTCAACATTATTTTATTTAGTAGGAGGACAAATCCTTTGCTGTCGGTGTTCAGATTCTTCTACACTTTTCTGTCTCCATGTGCTTTGGCCTCTTCCGAATTTTAATGCACACAACTTTTATATATATATACATACACACATACATACATACATATGTGTGTTTATATATGTATGTGTGTGTATGTGTGTGTGTGTATAAATAAAACTCTCTTTGGGTAAACTCTGTGGCTTCGTTGTCTTTTTCTTTTGGTGATCATGAGATACAGCACAGAGATGCCTAATGGTGATAAAGGACCAGTGAAATTACACATTAGAGACAAAACACTTTGGTGATGTCCATTATGAGAATTGGTATTTGACAGCACAGTGTGGAAATGCAATATCAATGCATCAATCAGATATTTGCTTACAGGAAATTCCCTAAAGTAGCACAGTTTGGGGATTTGTTTTATTCAGAGTTGAGCATGCTTTTGATTTACAGCAGCTATAAAACACATCCCTGTTTCCTGATTTGGGTATTTAATTTCACATAGGTAAACACATTAAACATTTGTCTGTGTCAGGTTAATTTTATCATACAGAATTTTTATGGTTAGCTACAATTTTATCTAATGGGAAATCATTTTAGGTGTGGTATTTAGATATAATAGAATCCAAGAGAAAGACAAATTAAAGAATCATGATTTTTCTTTTGTTATAATAGACAATTTAACTTAAGTATTGTGTATATAATATGACAAAATAATATATAACTAATATTTTATCAAATTTTGGAACATAGTAAGAGTACGTTTTCTCATTCTTTACTTACAAAAATGAATACAGAATTAGAGAATATGGATACAATTAAGACTAAAATGTAAAATGTAAAAATACCTGGTCTAATATTTAATTCTTTTGAATGGAATACACTCTGTCATAAATATCCCTTGTACAATTTGTCTATTAAGATTTTCCCCATTTTACTTCAATTTAGTTATGAGGAAGAGAGTAAGGAAGAGTATATTGTTCAGTGGTGTCCCTCTGGAGAGGAACACACAGATTATCCTGGGGAGGCATATGGCACGCGTAGTTTTGTTGTTACCCATTATTAGAGACTGCAGACTTGCAGATATAACCACCAACAAGCTTCATTTGTCAGTGAGTTATCTGGTCTCCCCAGCCTTCCTTTTAGATGTTGTTTGCCCAACAATTTCTCTTTCTTTCTTTTGTTTTTTTGCACTCTACCTTGCTCATTTGTACATACCTGTTCCATATTTATATGTGTTTAAAAAAATCTGTCTACCTATTTATCTATTTATCTTATTCAGGAAGAACTCGTAAGATGATAAGGCTAATATTAATCAAAAATAAAGGAGGATTCCGGAAGAAGGCATTCAGTCAGTGCTGAATTTTTGCCTCTTTATTTTTTCCATTAAAGACAATATATGGAACACTTCCAAGATGAAATCTGAACAATTGGTTCCTAAGAGAAACCATTTTATAGTTGATTTTCTGCCCTTTCCCTTCCCAGTTGTACTGAGAAATAATTGATATACATCACTGTATAAGTAGAAGGCATACAGCATGATGGTTTGATTCATATACATTGTAAATATGATTACCACAATAGGTTCAGCTCACATTAGATACAATAAGAAGAAAAGAAAGGAAAAAAAGAAGAAAAAGTTTCCTTGTGATGAGAACTCTTAGGATTTATTCTTAACTTTCCTATATATCGTACAGCAGTGTTAACTACAGTTGTCATGTTGTACATTACATCCTTAGTATTTTTCTTTATCTTGCAACTGGGAGTTTGTATTTTTCGACCACCTTCCTCCAGTTGCCCCTTCCCCCACCCTCTGTCTCTGGTAACCATAAGTCTGATCTCTGTTTCTATCAGGTTGGGTTTTTTTTTCTTTTCTTTTTTGATTCCGCATATAAGTGAGATCACATTGTATTTGTCTTCATCTGGCTTACTCCGCTTAGCATAATGCCCTCAAAGTTCATCCAGTTGTTGCAGATGACTTTCTTCCTTTATAATACCATGCTTTGGTGCAGTATTTCTGGGTACTTAATCTCTCACTCTTCAACAGGAACCTCTTTCTTTGCTGAAGTAACAGGGGCAAGAGAGTAAGACAGCTTCAGTGACTGCAACTGGGGAAAATTAAAAAAAAAAATGTATCTCTAATCTACCTGGAACATAATCTTTTAAAAATTTTGCCTTCCTAGGTGTAACATTGATGGATTTATTTATTTTGCTTAACTGTGAGGGCATGCTATGGTCTTGCCTGAAAATTTCTGGGACATCCTATTTTTTCTTGGTCTTGCTAATGAGAGGGAAGCCCTGGACAGCACGCTCCTTTGGTGCAACTCCTGCCCTAACCCAGGGGTAACAGGCCTAATGAGAGAAGGACAAAGAGGCATCCTGGGAGCCTCATCATTAGTCCTTTATAACCATAGTCTCTAGGAATTTATGGATCAGTAATCAAAAAGCCCAATCTTGAGACAAGTTATTTTAATAATACGAGTTAGTTACAAAACCATAATGTTGTATAAATTAAATTATAGTACCACAGGTCCACTCCTGTTATTTCCTCTTTGAATGTAGAGTAATCCAAAATGATCTATAGAAATAATTAAACTTTTTAAAGTGATAAATTAGTGAAATTAACTTGTTAATTATTGTGAGACATTGAAATATTAGCACTCCATTCAGATAAAAAAAATATGGGAGAAATTAAGTGATGATATCTTTTCTTGTTTTTCTCCTTTATTTCTCTTGTTAATTCTTTAAGATCTAAGCTCTACATTTTAAAATATCTAAAACTATTTGATTTCATTTCATTCAAAGTCAGTTGAATATACTTTCTTCCATCAAGCACAGAAATATCTTGATATTTAATTTAATAACCTTAAATCAGGTTACATTTCAGATGTCATTTTAAAAAAATACCTTACATTCATAACATCCTGTGAAAGGAAAAATGGACCTTGTCATATACTGTTATTAAGTAGTAAACTGGTAGAGCCTTTGGGAGAAGCAATTTGGCAACATTAATATTGAAAAAGCATATAAAATTTGTTCTACAAATTTTGTTTTTAGATGGTCACCCTTTACACATACAGGTTCATGTGCACTATGCTGCAGGTACAATGATCTGCACTGGGGCATTTTTATAATACTGATGATTAGAAACAACTGCAAATGTCTTTAAGAAAACTTGTAAATAATTTTTGCTACATCCATAGTGCAGAACAACATTGAAGTATGAAAATAATACATAAAACAATAATAATAAAATGGTGAAGACATTAAAGTTGTAATAAGTGTCATTTATTGAACAGTTAACTTGTATGAATTCATTTAGCCTTTAAAATATCCCTATGATATATGTACTATTATTAATCTCCTAATACAGATTGAAAAAAAAAAAAACTGGGATATGGAAATGTTTCCTTTAGTGACCAAGATAGAATATACAGACTTTATACAAATCCAGCCAATCTTATACTGTTATACTGTGTAAACCATTATAAATCCATATAGGATGTGCACCCATTTGTAAGAGAATTATGTATTTAGAAAGAAAGGAAGGAGAGAAGGAAGGGGGGTAATCTACTCCTTAATTCTTTGAAACTATACCTTGACAAGTATTATTTTGTTTGTTAATGCACATATAATTTATCATATTTTAAAAAGTAAATATTTTTCAATAAAGGTAAGGATTTTATACATCATACATTGCAATATATTCATTGCAGTATTCAATATGGTAGCACCTAGGTGCAGGTGGTTCTTGAGCACTAATATATGGCTAATCCAAATTGAAATATTCTGTCGATAGCAAATACCAGGATTTTGAATGGTTAGTTCAAAAAAGAATGTAAAATATCTCATTAACACCTTTATTGAGTACATGTTGAAATAATATTTTGATTATACTGGATTCAATAAAGTATATTGCTAAAGTAATTTTACCTTTTTAAAAAATTTTTATAATGTCGCTATTAGAAAATTTTAAATCACTCAAATTATATCTCTGTTAGATACCGATGACCTAATACATTCAAGTTTACTGTTGTACTCTTTCCCCTCCAGCATTGTGTCTCTAGCATGGTTGTTAGGAACATTAGAATCACCTGAGAGACGTTTAAAATACACCTGGGCCCCACTGAGAGGTTTTGGATTACCAGCACTACTTTTTTTTTTTTTTTTTTTTTTATGTGTTTGCATTCTAACATGAAGCCAACATGGAGAACTACTGCTTTAACCCTCTGAGCCTAATAGGGTTGTACAAGGAACTAAATTTTTCAGAAAGCACTTTTTTTCCAATCTTTTCTAGGTAGGGGGTATTTATTTATTTATCTGTTTCGGACAATGTTGAATAAGAAGGCACAGGACATTTTCAACTAAAGAAATATTTAGAAATTTTGTTGAGTCTTGTTTAGTTAAATTTACTTAATCGTTGGTAGAATAAAGAAGCCTTATCCATATTACTGTTTGTCCTCCCAACTTGGCCAAGTAAAACATTTAAAGCACTTCAAATACAGCAAATCAAAGTTGCAGATCAGTTTGTATTATAACCATGAAAACTCAGTGTGGCCAACAGTACTGGCTCAAAGATTACATCTTTACAAATCACAAAATTGATTTTTCTGGCCCCAGATAATCCTAGTGTCATATAAATAGACTGTGGTAAACATACTACTAGAATTGTTTATACCCTTCTGGATAAGCCCTGGTTTTATAAAGTGCCACTAAAAATGATTCTTGTCATGCATCATTGTGTTCATGGAGCCAATAGTCAGCCTCTCAGTTTTTATGTCATTTTCAGAATTAATTGATTGCCTTTTCTGCTACAATGTTCTGCTGCATATTATGGCTCCCAGTAGTTCACTGGGTGGTAGTGGTAAAATACTGCTGATTGAGAAAAGAAACTGAAGGAAAATTAAACTGTGACTTGTAAAATTATCTACCTATTTTCAGGAAGAAAGAAATGACTCATAAAATCAATTTTTTTCTGATCTCTTTGGTATTAGCTACGTAATTGTTTTCTGTTTGTGAGAAACTAGAAACTGAACCATAGGATTCAACATTTTATTAGCATTTAAGCTCTTAGAAAGTTACCTTCTGTATGGTTTACTTCTTTCTGAGTTACTGAAATTCTCTTATTAGTTGTCTGTGTTGACAAACTAGAATATAAGTTTCTTGAGGCCAGTCACCTGTCTTATCTATCTGCCTTGCTCACTGCATTTCCCCAGTATCCAGTAAAAGAACTGATACATGCATTTTTAAATGAAAGAAAAAATAAAAAATTTATGATGGTATAGATCAAGGTACAGTATAGCCTTATTATGATAAAAATTTCTTAATGATGGAGTAAAGTGACTTAATCACTGAATTTTGCACTCTTAGTATTTCGGAAACCTTGTAATTGTTACAGAGAGAACTTCTAGCAGGAGTACAAACTGCTTAGCACAATGATCCTAATGATTGCTGATAATTACTCAAGCCTCTCTGTCATTAATGTATTTTATGTAAGCTTTTAAAAGTGACTGAAACTTCAAGCAAAGAAAAATTCATATGTTTGTTAACTTTAAAACAAATAATCTAAAGTTAAGCTCTATCAATTGTGGCATATGAAATTTTTCAGAAACCCTCAGTATCCTGGAAATATTATTCTTCTAGATAAACCCTAGGGAATATTGTTGTGCAACTGAATTCTGGGCTTTGTTTCTGTTAAATGGTAACAAATTGTAATAGTCACAAACTCATTTCCTGGGATTATAAATGAACTATGTTTAAATCATGGTTCTCCTGGTTCCTGGCTCTGTGATTATAGGCAAGTTATATCACTTCTCTGTACCTGATTCCTCATCATTAAAACAGGCAAAGTAATGATACTTAGTGTCTCAGGGATGTTGTAAGAATTCATTTAGGTAACAGCTATAAAGCAATTGCAACTTGTATAGCCAATATTCAGTTAAATATGAGCTGTCAATATTATTGGTTGCATGAATGTGAGAAATTATGTAACTATTATGCAAATTAGGACTGTGCAAAACCCTTGACAATACATAGAAAGTCCAGCTTTAGTCATTAACTTCTCTGGCTGAAAGTCGCTTTAGTATAGCCAGGCTGACTTGTTTTTTATTCTGTGAGGTGATTGCTGCTTCATGACCCAAGAGCTGGAGGACTTGGGCTGATGTACAATGACAAATCCTAATACTCTTAGTTAACAACAACAGCAAAAAGCCTAGAAGAATCTAGTGCTTGTATCATCGTAGTAGTCAAGATTCATTAAGAATTTATTATCTTCCAGACAGTACACATGGATAGTCGCATTTAATCTTCACAGTAACTCAATGAAAAAATATACTATCATTGTTCCTTTTATGAGTCAAAAAACTAAAAGGTATAGAAGTTATGTAGCTTGCTCCATATCCTGCAGTTAGTACCAGAGATGAAATTTAATCACAGAAAACCAGATTTTAGCATCTGTAGTTTCAAACATACAGTCTTTCCGAATGTATGATATGCATACCATGGGATTTAAGATAATTTATGTGGTAGATGAATGTTGTTTATTTAAAAATTTTAACTTTTAATCAAATCAGTGATTTCAAAATATTTTTACATGAGATGAGGCAAAAGCAGTTAGCACAGAGAGCAGCCTTCACAGGTCACATGAATGTCGTGGTGGTGTTCAGGCATGCCTAATAAGACCCTTAGTAGTTAAAGTGTTAGCATGTTAGTATGATACAGCTTATTTGGTCACTAAAATGGATTCTTAGATACTGAATTTGTGTAATTACAGTGTTCTTTCATTAGTGCACCTACATATCATTTTAAATTGCAAAGTATCAATTATAAACTGCACTTGGGACGGTACACTTTGTTTTCCTTCTTTCTTGAACCTGTCATGGATCAGCGCTTTATAAATAAGCCTTTTAAAGCATAATGCTGAAGGTGCGGATGGAAATATAGCTGCAGTGGTGATTGTGATGAAATCAGTCATATGCTTTCAGAATAGTGGGAAGATGAACTGCCTGAAACAACCTGTTACTGTTGTAAAAACACCAACAGTAAAGAAAATAAAAAATATCATGCAAATACAGTGAAATTTATTTGAAATTTGGATTTTAGTGGACTGAAAGTGAATGTAAATTCTTCCATTAAATATAGTTTGGGGACATGAAAAATTCTGGCCAGGAAGCATTCTGTCTCAAACATCAGTTTTGAAATGTACTAGGACTACTATGAGAAGTGTTGAATTTTTTTAGAGCAAAGCAGGAAGACATTCAGATAACAGAAACATCAGTACAGGGTGGTGGGAGATGAAAGTGCAGAAGTTACAGAAGTCTTGTTTATAGTGTTGGGTTCCATTGCCAAGGTTAGAGTTGCACTCAAGTTATTGGTGAGACACCCATTACTGTTTGGGTGCCAGACGGTACAAGTGATACTCTCTGGGACAAAGCAAGGAAAAAAATGAAATCTGTTGGAGCAGCTCCGTTAAATACAATAATTTATCAAACAGTGATAGATATGGTCCAAATATGGGGGAGCATTTATTGTCTTGAGTACAAAATGTCCATAATATTCCCTGGAGACTATAAGATGAATTCCCTGATATTAGCGGCTCAGCTGATCTTTTGGCATTTGTGAGATACAATCTGAATAAAGGAGCCCGAGAAGAAATGTTTGGGCAATCTTTATTAACTCTTGCAACTGGAGAAAAAAATTTTTTAAATTATTGGTAACTTCAAGGTAAACAGTAACATGCAAGTGATGTATTAGGTTATGCACAGGTGGTGGCTAAGGCACTGGTATCCAGTAAGAAGGACTTGTTCTATGTGTTCAGGCTGTTGTAGTGGAAACAAGATCTGCTCGCTATGTTGTGCATCTGAGAAGCCCTCCCCACCAGAGGTTTTTTTTTTTAAATTTAAAGGTAAGAACCTAATGAAGCTATAATGATTGTCAATCACATTATGGACAAGTAAATTGAATTCCCTGCTTTTTCTTAACTTTGAGAGACTATCGGCATTGATTGCAAATAGTTATTGTTTTCCAGGGTAAGGGTAACTTGAAGAAAAACTTCGTATCTTTCGTGATAAAAATCTACACAATGAATAAGAACATACACAGAATTTAGATTGGCGTTGCAAATCAGTATATTAATGATATATTTTCTCTACTTTGAATAAACTAAACTTATTATTTCAAGGTAAACACGCTTCCATTACTATTCCATATGAAATAAAAAATGAGTTTGACAGTTGCAGATCTGAAACTGTGGGACACATACCCTGACTGGAGTGAGCTTGATTATTATATTAGTGTGAATAACCTTTTAAGAAATTCATTGAAAGATGATACTGAAATAGTCTGAAAATTATGATTATTCACTTGATAAATATCTCCATAAATACTTGGCCAAGGAGAATGACTAATGTGTGGCCAAGCTCCACATTTTTCATTATCCTTGACATAGTCTGTTAAAATACGTTCTGCAAATGGCTCCTTCCAAAAGTTTGTTGAGCTGAAGTTACTTAGGGAATTTTTTTGCACTGTGATCTATGAAAATGGCTCATATTGTATCTATTTTAGGATATTTGTTTTAGTTGTTTTGGGGTTATTCCATATGGCCATTTTTGGGGTAAATTTCCCAAGAACACTTGAAAACTGGTGAATCCTTTATAGGGTTTAGAACTCATGATATAACTGTTGATTACCCTTTACTAGTGTCATTATTCATGTCCTCTGTATCCTTACTCACTTTTATCTGCTGCTGCTTTAAAGACTGAGAGCTGTAGTAAAATTTCCCTTTACTTTTTGTCTTCTTAAGTGTTACTTCACAAATACTTTGATCTAAAGTTATTTTGCATTTTAAGATGACAATAATTATACTTTCATCTTAGGCTGTAGCCATCGTTAAAACAAGTTAAACTGCTAAATAAATAAGTAAATGTTCCGTATTTTCCTTTCATGCATTATGATTTTCTTTTGTTTTATTGATATGTATCTTATAGATCTTTTGCATGTAGCATATAGATTTTCAGTTTTTTTGACCAAGTCTTTATTTCAGTAATGGATTTATCCTATCTATTTTTGTTGTCTTTTTTTAGATTGTCCCTCCTCCTGATTCCTTCTCTTTCTTTTACTTTCATCCTTTAATTTTATTTGCTTCTCAGTGTATTTTTTCATTTTATTTTCATTTAACTGTATTGTCTGAGATTCCTTCTATTTATTTTTTTCTCTTTAAGGTATAAGGTTTGTATTTAGACAGCCACCATTAAATAGTTTTTGAAAAACTCCTTGAATGTTTCTAAGTTATTGGCGTCACAAATTAATCAGCTGTGTTTATGATTCCATAGCACCCACCTTCTCAGACTCAGGATGCTATTCATTTCACTACCCACTTTAAAAAACGCACTCTGCTTTCAACTATATAACTCTTACCAACTTTTAAGTATGTTCACATCTCACCCATAAAAATAACCTTTTTTTCTGTGACCACACATCTCTCTCCTGCAACTGCGCCATCTCCTCCTTACTATCAAACTTCTTGAAAGAGAATTGTTGATATCAGCTGTCCCCATTTCTCACCTCCCTGGGTTTCTACCAAATCACACTCCCAAATTCCTCCTCCCTCTTGGGGGCTGCTTTCAGTCTCTTTTGCAAAGTCATATTCCTCTTCCAGGTCTTGAGATGCTGTGGTTCCTCAAAGCTTGGTTGTAGGTCCTCCTCTCTGGGACATCCATGCCAAGAGTTTCAAATGATGCTATATGCAGATGGCTTGCAAATACATATCTCAGATCCCCAGATCTCCCGCCTGGGACTCCAGATCCACATCGAAATTCCCTTCCTGATATCTCTAGGACACGTCAAAAATATGTTAAAATCAATGTGTCTACAACTGAATTCTTGATTGTGCTCCCTGAATTAACTTATTCTCTCATCCTCTCAACAAAGAGAGCCCTGAGAAAGTCAAAAGTCAGTGATGGGAAGAGTGGTAGAAAGCGAGACTAGAGAAGTAATCTGGGGCCTGACCATGACTAGGCTCGGAGGTCATGGCATTCATCTGAGTTTTGAATACGGAACTATTAAGATGTGCATTTTTAAGGATTCCTCTGTCAGTGGAGAGGGTAGGCAAGAGGAACAGGAAAACCAGGTAGAAGCCTATTACAGAGGTTTGGATGATAAACAGAAGCTTGCAAGAAGGCGGTGGCAGGGGAAGAGATTAGGTGTGGTCAGATTCTAATACTCTTTCAAGGTAAACAGTATTTGCTGATGGACTAGATTTAGAGTATACAATAAAGAGACGAGTACTGGACAAGTCCTGGGTTTTTCTTGTCATTTTCTGATGAGAGAAATGTAGGGAGAGCAGCAGATGTGAGGAGGAACTGAAATCAAGATTTGAGTTTAAATCCTGATGCTCTTAGATGCTCATTAGGCATCAGATGAAGGTGCTGAGTGAGCAGTGGGATTCACAAAGCAAGTTCAGAGCAGAGATCGGAACTGCAGATACGAACGTGGACGTCATCAACATAGAGATGAGCCTTACAGCCAACTGAGGGATCAGTGTAGATTAAAGATTAGAAGAGGTGCAAGTGCTGAGCAAAGAAAATTGATCAAAACAACAAAACAAAACAAAACATTGAGCTCCTTTTTGTATGTATGTGTGGCAGCCACCTCAGATTAGTACTGGTTTGTGACGAGAGCGTGTACTTTCTGGTAGGGTTGGCTCAGCCTTTCTTTCAGAGCCTATGTCACTCTTGAGTCCTGCTTCTTCTGGTTAGGGGCTTCCTCACAGTTCATAAAGAGCTGCCTAGTATCAACTGGACCCTTCACGGTACTGAGATTCCAAGTCAGGAAAAGTCATGACAACCTCGACTTTGAGTCTGGTGAGGTCTTGCACCTCTCTCCTCCCAGCTCCGATGGCGAGTCTAAGAATGTTGTTGATCCACATCGCAGAGAAAAGTCCCTCAAGGTTGCTGGTCCCCGTCTCTCCCGTGGCCTGGCTTCACCTCAGCTCTCACCCCTCTATCAACTGAAAAGATAGGCACAACCTAAAAGTTGAGAATTGCGCTTTGTTTGATGGGTAAAACTGAAGACTGAAGCCTGGAAGACAGCCTCTCAGATTGCTCAGAGAGACTGCTCTAAAGAGGTTAGGGAGGAGCCAGGATATACAGGTGTTTTTGCAAGGTAGTCAGAACATCAAAAGATTACTGTTAATTAAAGAAAACCAGACATCTCAAGTTAATGATTTCAGCGCTTTTCTATGTATGGGAAGTTGCACAAGTCTGGGTTCATTGAAGTCATTCCTTTGATATGCACCTTACCTGTCTAGGGCCAGTATCCTGCTCTTCTCCATCCTGAATCCCCTCAGTGTGCAAAGTTGGGGGCAGCTGCAGGGGCTGATGGCTTGATGGCTGCAACATCCTTTGTTTACTGATAGGGCAGGCAACATTTTTCATCTGTACCTCCAAATCTAGATATCCCAGTGAGTACCTAGTAGAGTTTGCTAAAAGTGTTTCTTTACTTTCACCCACAATCCATCATTCTCTTAAGAAGAATATTGATGTTTCATTCTATTTGGTTCTGTCTTTGCTGTATTTAACCATGCTTCCTAAAGGAAGGTTTGTGACATATTAATCTTGGAGAGACTTCATAGACAGATGAAGGTCTGTGGTTCATTAATCCTGTTCTCCAGTGTTAGGTACTAAGTTAAGCTCCTTAATAGATAAGTCCAGTTTGTGAGAAAACTGAGGCATATAGACGTTAACTTCCTTTAAGATCACATAGCTAGTAAGTGAGACCTTGTTAGACTTTGCATTCTACAAAACCAAAGAATGTGATTAATGTATAAAAGATATAATAGTCCTCATTCCTGCTTTTCTGAGATTTTTCTATTGATGTGAAAGAATTAGTTTTCCAGAATAAAGATACTAAAGAGAGAGTACCAGGGTATTATTGTCTTTATGAATCAATTTATGTTACTATTCTAGGAAATTTACAATCACATTTCAAGTCAAGATACTTAGGCTTTATAGAGACCTTTGTAAGATTAATGAATGGAATTTGTGAATTTTGAATTCTATGGAAATACAAAAATTTTATCTTAATAGATACCTGCCTGAGGAAACAAGGTTTTCACTTCATAAAGGTGAATTCATGAACATAGCATATAAGGCTTCCATGAACAAACCATCCAGCTTTCTAGCTTCTCTCTTTACAGGTCTCGTCCTGACACCCGCTGTACATAATCACCAGCCATTCTCCAGACATGCCAGGCTGTTTCCTACCTCTGTGCCTTGATTCAGATGTTCCCTACATCTTGTAATGCGCTTTGCTCTGTTGTTCCTTGCAAGCACAACACCTTCCAAGACTTAATTCAAGCATCATCTGCTTGTGAAGTCTTTGCAGTCACTATTGCTCCTGCTTACACCCTGTCAGGCTCCCTCTTGTACCATGTAAATGCCCCCAATATAGCAATCATCACATTTTATTCTTATTATTTCTTTACATGTCTTTCTCTGCCAGTAGATCTTGAGCTGGTGGAGGGTGAGGATACCAGGTCTAATCAATATCAATGTCCCTACACGGTTCAGGGTACATACAAGATGCTTAATAATATTTTATTATATTCTAGGATGATATTAAAAATCTTCAGCAGCCATACTGAACAAGAAATGACCAATCTGAACAGATATTTAACTGATCATAAGGAACACTGTACTTGTATATATCAGCTAAATACCAGCTCATCAAAACTTGCTTTATTTCCGTTTCATATCTTCTTTATTATTTTGATCTTTATGGATCTGGTAAAATAATATAGAACTAAATCATTTTATAGTTAAGTACACCATTTTTTTCCAGTCGCCATTTTCCTAAAACAGCTCTGATCTGCACTCCTACCATGTCAGGTTCCATGGCAAGATCTTACTGGGGCTTTGTATCAACACACCTGCCAAATTATTTAAAAGAGAATTGTGTTTTTGCCTTCTGAGCTGATGGTTTTGACACTCTCTGTGCAGTTCTACAGCATGTGAAGTGCTGACACACCAGCTGGATTGCTGAGAACAGTGAAATTATCAGCCTTTTACTGAGGGATTATTTATATGGCAGCCAGAACTATCTTAACCCTTGATAAGTGTTAAGTAAAAACGCACAATCAGTTTGTGTCCCACATGAAGCAAGGTGAGAAACCAACCTGCAAGACCAAAGTAACCATGGAAGCAGGTAGGAGAAGAGCCAAACTGCTTAAAGAAGGTGCTCATGTTTATTTAGTGACATACTTTTCTTCTGAAGATGCTTAACCAAACAAAGGTTAAGCTGAAACAAAAGTAAAGAAATGTATGTTGATAATTTTCTGTGATCTCCAAAGGAAAGTATAGAAATAGAGATTTTAGCTATCACACTCTGAGACATCGCCTTTGAGAATTTCAGCATGTAGAATCACAAATCATCTCCAATGCTACTTAATCTGTAGAAAGTATTTACAAGCCAATGCCCCCTAGAATAAAAGAGAGCATTTAATGTGGCAGACCATGATGGAGGGGAGGCAATAAAGAGAAAGCACAGCTTGGAGCGCAGTGTAACTGGGTGGCTTACACCTCCCTACTGAAGGCAACAGACTTGCAGTTACGGAACTGCTAATCTGTTCTACTGTTTTTTAATCAGATGTTGGCATTATCTGCCACTAATTGCTTTTTCATTTCCACTTGTAATTATTCCATTGCATGTTTGTAGTGAGAAGCTGAAAATGAGGCAGATCACTGAGAAAGAATTAATTGTTAATGAATAATCATCAGTAGGAAGCCAATTTCATTATCTTCAAAGAGGTAGCCAGAGATTAACCACTAGCTGTGGTTCTCCTACTTTCTGTGCATGACTGTAAAGTAATCACAAATAATCACGCCCTCCAACTTCATCAATTATTTTCTATTATGTGGATTGATACCCATTTTTGTCTTTGTTCTTTAATGATAATGGCAGTATTCATGCTGGGGAGTGCTAATTGGAAGGTGTTACATTCAGTGGGCTCGAGGCCTAATTATTAGAGCATCTTCTTCATTAGCACATGATCCTACAAGGGCTGCATGGTGGGAGTTACTAATTTTTCCAAGTTACAAGAATGTCACATGAGGAAAGTTTGCATGTCCTTATGCCGAGTAACACACAGAAAATCTTCTATCTGGTCTTTCTGTTTAAATAAAATAGGATGTTTTAACCTAATATGAGCCTTTGAACAGGAAGCCTGTTTCTGCTCGAGAAGCTTGGTCTGCCCAGGACTGTCGATGAGCTTTCTCTTCTGCTCTGTTTCTACCATTTCCCAGCACTTGTTCTTCGGAATGGCTCGCACAGCCCCTGGGATTATTACAGCTCTCAGTAGAGCTTTGCCGGCTATCAATGGAAACATTACAGATGAGTTTGAACGTCCGGGTGGGAAGCTCCCAACATTTGTTGCCTTGGTGGCCCAGTGATGTCACTCCCAGGCTTCGGGAGAAAGTAAATCCACAGCCCTATGGCATGTTTGCACAGAGCTGCGTAACTTCTCAAGTCCCCTTCATGTGTGTGGGCTCACAATGTCCTTAACAGAGCAGCAAGCACTGTTGCCGCTAGACCTGCTGCGGCCCTAGAACGGTGGCACCAAACCTCCTGCCCAGCAGAGCACGGGCACACCCACCTGCCTCTCTTCCTGGGTCCTCTGCATTCCCTCATGGGTGTGACTCACAGGCTGCCCCTCTAACCGGGGAGACCTTCTTCAGTGCTTGTCAGCCCCCCTAGGCAACCAAGGCTCTATTTCTAACTAGACCCACAGCTGAGGAAAGATAAGGCGTGGGGCCATCTCAGGTGTATTGGACTATAGGGCAAGTTTTTGAAACATCTCCAAGAGAGAAACTTGCAAAAGAGATAGAAGAGTTAGGTGTGGTTAAAGAGTGTGGGTTTTGCTGTTATTCCTACCCATTTTGTTAGCTGTGTGAGCTGGAATGAATTATTTAACTTCTTGGAACCTCAGTTTCCTTTATTAGATTGTTATAAAGGTGAATGAGATGTTGTATGTAAAGTACTAAACTCAGGGCCTTGGTTAGGTACCTAATCGGCACTTGCTTTGGTTAGAAGCAAATCAAGAACCTTAAACGTCAGAGTACCAGGTGGTTTTCTGGAAATAAAGTGAAAATTTCAGAGAATATTAGGTAAGTAACCCAAATTCTGTAACAGGACAATCCAGAAAAGTCAGTGACTGAGTACAAGAGCGTTTATTTCTTGCTCATGAAA
Source organism: Camelus dromedarius (assembly GCF_036321535.1). Lineage (NCBI taxonomy): Eukaryota > Metazoa > Chordata > Mammalia > Artiodactyla > Camelidae > Camelus > Camelus dromedarius. The sequence continues at coordinate 53,783,174 of NC_087439.1, forward strand.
AGTCTGCTGTGAGGTGGTCATGTCTTTCTTCTCTAATCATTTGGGTACCAGGCTCCCTCGACCTGACGACACAGCTTCCCAGATCAACAAGGACTGGAAAGAGAGAGATGACAGAGGCAGAGTGGCTCTCCTGTGCCATCACTGGATGTTATGCTTTGTGTCAGTCTGTGTTCCTGTGTGCCAGAGTACAGTCACGTGGTTCCAATCTAGTGGCTGCAAAATGCAGTCCTTCTGTGTAGCTGGCATGGTAAACAGCATCATGCGTTGTGTCTGGTACGGTGTGCAAAAAGTAAAATAACCAGGAGGGTAATTTTTAAAAGATTATACTGAGAGCACATAGAGAGGGTTGGGAGCAGGCAGAAGATTAGAATCCAGGATGCCCTTTAGAAAAGTATTATAATCACAGGAGGAAAGAGAGAACGGACGCTTGAGAATAGCTTAGAAACTGTGATTAGAAATGTCAGACGAGCCAAGGAATCAAAAAGATAAAATCCCAAGCTTATGTGGTTGTTCTATGGAAGCATTCATATTGGATGGGGAAACTAGATACAGAGAATGAGAATGGGGAAATCATGTCGGGTGGTATTGAGAATAGACTCAGTTATTCAGCTGGTAGCTGCTGTTATGATCAGGGGAGGAATAACCATGGAGAAGAGGAAAATACACCTACAAGTGACATAGGCATTCAGATGCATGGGAGAAAGGTTCAGATGTTTCCTAATTCTGATTTGTAGAGTCATTGATGAGAAGTACCAAGCCTCCAGACAGATGAAGAGGGTCTCTGAATTGTTGCTTGCTGAAAATCCTACTCAAAACTTCTCTGTTGAGTACAGTAATACTCTTACTCTTTTACACAGTGACCTTTACCCAAACACAAAATAACTTGACCTTCCAAGGACAATAACACGAGGTTCTTGGTTTATCTGTTGTTAAATGGGAGGTTGGGAAGGAGAGGGTAAGAAGCAGGGTAAAGAGGACAAGATTCACAGACATACCCACATTTTCACAGTGATTTTAATGTTAACGTGTGAGAAAAAAGATTACCGTGGGATTAGCCTAATAGGTTTGCCGACTTCATTTACAATAATAATGGTGACATTACTTTGTCATTTGGGCAATGGATTATTCCTAGATGCCGAGCTGTAAATGGATGCTATGACGTGAAATGCTTTGATTAAGTCATACTGACTAAAACCCGTTGTTCACATGTCTTATTTGACTCACCACTTATCTGGCGTGCCTTACTTACTGTATATGACATTCCACAGGGCATTGACCATGCACTTCAAGATACTGACCTTTTTTATAATGTAGACATTCAGGCTGGTTTACTGATAGGCTTAGCTGCTGTTTCCAAAAGTTTCTTTTTTAATTTTTTATTTTTATTGATGTATAGTCAGTTTACAATGTTGTGTTAATTTCTGTGATTCAGTTATACATACATACATTTTCCTTTTTGTATTCTTTCTTATTATAGGCTGTTACAAGGTGTTGAATATAGTTCCCTGTGCTATACAGTAGGGCCTTGCTGTTTATCTGTTTTATATGTAGTTGTTTGTATCTGCAAGTTTTGTTTTTATGTATAACTCTCTTCTTAATCATTTGAATAATGCCTTTGATGAGCAGTCTTCTACTCTGCCATCTCCACCCTTACTATTCCACTTCACCATGGCTACCACTGCACCATTGTTGCTAAGTTAGAAGCTGATGATTTTTTTTTTTAATTGAAGTATAGTCAGTTTACAATGCTGTGTCAGTTTCTGAGGTTCAGTATAATAGTTCAGTCATACATATACATGCATATATTTGTTTTTATATTCTTTTTCATTGTAGGTTAAAACAAGATATTGAATATAGGTCCTGTGCTATACAATATGAACTTGTTTATCTATTTTATATATAGTGGTTAGTATCTGCAAATCTTGAACTCCCAATTTATCCTTTCCCGCCTCCTTCCCCTCCGGTAAACATAAGTCTGTTTTCTGTGTCTGTGAGTCTGTGTCTATTTTGTAAATAAGTTCATTTGTCTTTTTTTTTTTTTAGATTCCATATATAAGTGATAAATGGTATTTTTCTTTTTCTTCCTGGATTTCTTTACTTAGAATGACAATATCTCCAGGTACACACATGTTGCTGCAAATGGCATTATTTTACTCTCTTTTATGGCTGAGTGGTATTCCATTGTATAAATATACCACAACTTCTTTATCCAGTCATCTGTTAATGGACAGTTAGGTTGTTTCCATGTCTTGGCTATTGTAAATTGTGCTTCTTTGAACATTAGAGTGCATGTATCTTTTTGAATTAAGGTTCCCTCTGGATGTATGCCCAGGAGTGGGACTGCTGGATCATATAAGTCTATTTTTAGTCTTTTGAGGAATCTCCATCCTGTTTTCCATAATGGATGCAACAAGCTACATTCCCACCAACAGTGAAGGAGGGTTCCCTTTTCTCCACACCCTCTCCAGCATTTGTTATTTGTGAACTTTTGGATGATGGCCATTCTGACTGGTGTGAGATGATACCTCATTGTAGTTTTGATTTGCATTTCTCCGATAATTAGCGATATTGAGCATCTTTTCATGTGCCTGTTGGCCATTTGTATGTCTTCATTGGACAATTGCTTGTTTAGGTCTTTTGCACATTTTTGGATTGGGTCATTTATTTTTTTTTTAAGTTGTATGAGCTGTTTATATAGTCTGGAAATTAAGCCCTTGTCAGTCTCATCTTTTGCAAATACTTTCTCTCATTCTGTAGGTTGTCTTTTTGTTTTGTTTATTTATTATTATTTTTTTTTTTTGCTGTACAAAAGCTTGTAAGTTTAATTAGGTCCCATTTGTTTATTTTTGCTTTTATTCTATTGTGCGGGTAGACTGCCCTAAGAGAACATTGCTAAGATTTATGTCAGAGAATGTGAGAATGATTGGTTATGTTTTCTTCTAAGTCTTATGTTTAAGTCTTTAAACTGTTTTGAGTTTATTTTTATGTCCAGTGTGAGGGAGTGTTCTAACTTTATTGATACATGCAGCTGTCCAGTTTTCGTAACACCACTTGCTGAAGAGACTGTCTTTATTTCATTGTATCTGTTTGCCTCCTTTGTCAAAGAGTAATTGACCAAAAGTCTGTGGGTTTATTTCTGGGCTCTCTATTCTGTTCCATGGATCCATATGTCTATTTTTGTAACAATACCATGCTGTTTTGATTACTGTAGCTCTGTAGTATTGGAAGAATTAAAATTGTTAAAATGGCCATACTACTCAAAGCGGTCTGCAGATTTAATGTGATCCCTGTCAAATTACGCAGGACATTTTTCACAGAACTAGAACAAATAACCCTAAAATTTATATGATGATTTTATTTTTTTATTATTTTTTAAAATTTCTTTTGCATGGAACAAATGCTTAAACTTCTTAAGCCATAGGTAGTACAACAGAGACAGTTACCATCCTTGGTAGTAACACCATTCTGTTTGAGACTAGACAAGAGAGTCATCAGTTCTTGAGAGTAAAGATGAGCACTCCAAGTAAATAGGCATCCTGGTAGTGTGTGGGGAAGGTCCAAGCCCTACAAGACATTTTCCTCAAGACCCAGAGATAGGAATCAAATCCAACAAGCTTCATGTATTGGTATTTAATATGTGTATATTAATACTAATAATGCTACCTTAAACTTTAACACTTACAGAACTTTATTCGTTAATTCAGGCATCTGACATTGTGCCAAGGTTATGAAAATGAAGAAGAAACAGTCCTTGTCCTCCAAAGTTTAAAGTCATATAATATTATCTCCTAATGGTGGCCCTATTTCAGAGTGCTTTATGGGCGAGCAAGAGATCCAAAATAGAGATTTCAGAGGCCGCTGAGTGTTTTCAGGTATAAAGATAGTTTAAAAATTAAATAATGTGGTCTCAAATTAAGAGTATTTCTGAGATCGTAGTTCTGGACTTTAAGGTAAAGTCACTAATTACATTGTTCTTTAAAATAGAGTAGTGATGAAAGTAAGTGGGGCTATCACATATGAAAATAAATCTTGATTCAATTAAGGAGATTCCTAAAATGTCTTTAGGACCTTTCATTCTGTCAATTAACTCAGCCATCATATATGCTTACAAATGAGATCTTTCTAGCACTTAATACATTTTCAGTACCTTATGCAAGAGATGAGAGCTAATTATGCAATGCCAGGCTCACATCCTTTACATTTCCATGGGAAGAGCTAGGTTCTGAGTCATATATAGAGATTTGTAGAGAGCCTCAGGACTGAAGCCATAACAAAGACCGTTCTCAGGTGAAGACTTACCCCTACATTGCTATTCTCCCATTTCGTCACTTCATATCAATTTTAATACCTTATGTCTCATCAGAGAACGGTTATACTCTGACATGTTCCCTCCTGGTGCAAGATGGCAGCTACTAAAATATAAATCACTGCAGAGAATGGCTGGATTTAGAGCCAATTCTTCTAATCGAAAACAACAGCAATGTTAATTTCAGCTTGAGAATAATGGGTTTTGTATGGTGATGTAATGGTACAGACTATAATGGTGTCAACTACCACAATAAAATATGCTTCAAATGGGCTACCTTTTTTACATTTAGACTAGGATGACTTCTGTCACATTTCTTTTTTGGCATGGTATCTGACAATCTATTAAATAAATACTAATCCCTAGCAGTCTTCAAAGCAGGCTCAACCATATCAGGATTTTAAATAACTTCATTAATTGCTTAACTACCTTTCCCCCGAATTCCTAAGGGACCCTTTGATGCTAGTCACTCTAATGAGTTACCAAGTGATTCATGACTTCAACCTGTTATCATGCAAAATACATTTCCAGCTGGAAGTCTTTACAGATGGTTTTGCCAGAAAGTAAGTAACTACTCTAGATTTTTAAAGAGGGCAAATTCCATTTATGAAGTGTGTGAAGGAAAATAATTTGGTTTTCTTTCTTTTCTTGTCCTTTTTTTTTTTTTTTTAACATTAATACTCCAGAATGGTGTAATGTGTCCAGAAATTCAATTTGGGCAATCAATACATAATCAAAGGAGGAATTATGTTTGAATGGTTAAAGATGATCTGGATTATCTGTGGGTAAATTATCCATTGCAATAGCAGTATATATTGCTAGTCCTAACTTTCCTTCTAATATTTCATATCACTTCTCTCTTCCCAAAGTAGTCATTGAAAACACAGAATTTTTTTTATTCATCTAGTCAAGGCACAGTTGAGAAGGTAACTATTTTTTCAAAGAACAAGGAGAAATGATGTTTAGAAATCTACTTTTCTCAAGCTGTGTTTCTGTTTCTGTCCACTTGAATGGTAATCAAAGCAATGTGTTTATTTTTAATACAGTTTGTTTTTTTTAATCATACTAACACATACACACAATTCTTTAAAGTACTGTAAAGCTAAGAAGGGGAAGAAGTGTCATTCCTGGAGAAGCCTTTCTGGTAGCCCTCTGGTCCCTGTGTGTTCCAGACTGGCTACTCCCTGGGAGCAAGACAGAGCCATTTTCATAGCGTTTTCTTTTGCATCTGACCTGTGTGGAGTCACTCATTTCCAGTGTTCTGAAAGCTAAATAGAGAAAGAGGGCTAAAAGAAAATTTCTTTTAACCTCCTTTTACAAGAAGGTATCTTTGAGTCTGAGGCCTCCCAAGAGATTACTAGAGATTAAACCTTCTATTTCTTGGAAAGCTAGTTGAGGGATAGTTGCTTAGCTCAAATAACCCTCTTGTTTGTAGCCCCCCTTTTATTCCCATCTTCAGTACTTGGTGCCTCCAGTCCCCTAGCCTTTCTGGGACTTTATGGCATGAACCACATCACTTTCCTGGGACCTACAGATTTCAACTTTGTATCTTCTTAACATCTGTTGGCATTAGCTGTACTTTGTGTTTTTTGTTTGTTTGTTTTGCTTTTTGTCTTTGTGGATGATGATGATGATTTACCATGACTTTAGGAGGGTGAAGGAAGAGAGTGGTCATGATAAGCAAATTTGTTGCATCTGCTATGTTGACTACATGTTGACATTTGTCAAATTTTGTCTTTTTGTCGTCTGGGAGTCAACAAACAGTAGGTCTAGTTTGAACAGAAAATATTTCCAATCTATGTAATGGAAGTACCTAACGTTCTTTTTAAATGTTTCAGTCATATGGCTCCTCAGAGCCATAGAGATTCCTCAGAACTTCCCTGGGGAGCTAGCACCTAAAGAAAGAAGGATTAAAAAGCTGTGAGGGGGTGGGATTTTGGTCGCCAGTCCTACCTCTCACCCCTAATCTAAGATGTTTCATTTTTACTTGTTTCAGATATTATGTTTTGCATATGATTTTAATTGAACAAAGAGTTTCAAATATATAAAATGACTGAACCCAGTTAAAGTGGAAAAACAATTAAACGTACTCTCCAAATCTCTTGGGAAAGAGTGGCTAAGTTTTATGAGATCTGGTGTTTTATCACCCTTTATGTGCTGAGATGTTTGTCTTAATCGTTTTTTCTTTGCTGTCACTTCTGTATAGGCTTCTATGTCAGCACTTAGCCACAGTCACAGGTAGAGGCTCTTTGTGCCGTAAAGAGCTGCTGAACTGGTGTTGACACAAAGTAACAGTGGAGTCCCTCAGATTACACAGCTGCTCTGACTTGTGGCTTTTATTTTATCCTTTAAAAAAAACTCTTTCTTGTTTTGTGTATTCTTACAACAACCTATCCAGAAATTCATTCTTTCTGCATTAGCTCTCCAACATATTTAGATATCACGACTAAATAATTATTTTATTCCACATGGTACATTGTTAAGCCAATATTCCCTAGACTCACCAGGTAAGAGTTTCTATTTTGTGCTCACTTAAATACCAAAGAGTTCATTTTCCTGGGCACAGAACCATTTTAAAACTTCATGTTTTCACAAACTTGAATTTTTTTTAATCAGAGGATAATTGATGATATGGGAAAATAATTGCTATAGGTTCCTTATTACATACAGACCCAAACCAGAGGTAGGTAAACACCCAGGTTATCTCACAAAGGAGCACATCTCCATGGCCCTTCTTACTCTTGATGGGAGTGTTGCCACTGAGGAGAAGATAGGCAGGCCCATTTCAGAGTCCACCTGCACCTGCTAAATCTGAAGGGCAAGGAATTTACTCCTGAGTCAATTGTTGGCCAGCTCTTCTAAATCATGTGTTTGAAACATATCATCTCTCAAATACAGAAAAATTATTAGTGGACAACACATCCCATTTTATAACAAAGTCCAATATACAGAATGTTTGGAGGCCACTTGATTTTTACAAAAGAAGATCTGTAGGCCTTGGAATATGACCAAATTTTGGATCATTTGAGATTCAAGGCATGAGTTAAGTTTGGCTAAGGGGTCTTTACGCGTGTACATTCTCTAGGGGAGAAGCACACATACCAGTTGACCATGTTCCTAGTTGCTATAATAAAGTCAAGTGATGCTTGATGTCTTCTCTATTCAGAGGCATATAAGTTATAAGAGAAAACTGATATAAGAGACGCTGAAAAGAGATGCTTCCAAACAAGCAGGTGTTCTTTGACATTTTATAACAAATTTTACACAGAGGTTTTTAAGTCTTAGACTACCTTACCCCTCTAAAACAAACACTGGTAAGTAGAAGTTCTAGAATGTATTTTGTTTTTTTTCCAGAACACTGTAATGAATTCCTCCATGAGTCGAGAACTCCGCCCTGCTGCCAGGTAAGACTTGCTCGGATGACACTGATGTTCTGGCTGCTACTGCAGTCCTTTCCTGGGCTGTGAGTTCACCTTGAGTCACTGCTGAATGTGACCCTTAGTTTCAGTGTCTTTCCTTTTGCTTTTCATATCTTTTTTTTAAGATAAAGGATACAGATTTTTTTCCAGATAGTGTGTATATTAATAGACTAAATTCTTTCCTAGAACCCAAATCACAAAGCACAGATAGCACAAATTAAAAAAAAAAGAAAAGGAAAAGAAAAAAAACAAGAATCTTTTAGGTACCAGCAAAGCACGCAGATGTAGTGAATCTAAAATTAATCCGTTGGAACTATCCTACAAGTCACATTTATAGCCAGTGCCAAAACGCAGCTCAGTTCTGATTACAACATTCTTGTGCAGTTCCAGTAACATCCTATTGTGGCTTCACCTGAGCATGTTAACTATTTATAACTGATATATGACGGTTGAGGAAAGTGGTGTATTTTGGTTTTTATGGTTTGTGTTTGGTGGTGCTTTTGCAACTGGGAAAATGTATTGTGGTCTCATCACTCAGAAAAGGCACCCCCTTATTTACACTGTGCACAGCTGTAGCTTGAGTGTTCTAACGTCTGGGTGACAAAGCATTTTGAAGGATAAATCATCTTTTCTCATAAAGTTTTAAAAGGGCCAAGGTTAAATAATTAGAAAGAAAATAAAGGGAACAGGGTCAGTCAGATTAAGTAAAGATTGATTTTTAGAATAAGACCTCATCATCTGTGCTAATAATATATGTTGGTCCTAGAGGATTTAGCAAAGTATAAAGAAAATGGAGTGACTTTTGAAGTTAAATTATTAGATGAGCAAGTTCCAATTCCTTAGTCATTTGGACTAAAGGGTTCAGACTCTTTGGTCATTTAGCAAATGTCAATTAAGTACTCAAATAGTTTATAAAATTTTTTAAGATGCTTGGGTACTTTGAAATAAGTAAGCACAATCTCTGTCCTCGAGATGGAAGGACAGGGTACTAGATAACAGAAAACAATTTGAATATAAACAGATAATTGCAAAGCTCCATAGAAAGGAAACAAAGTCATGGGTTCAGTTAGGTAAGGAGGACAGAGTGCAATTGACAAAAAGGTAAACTTAATTTCACCTAAAACTCAGATATGTGGCTGATTTTTTTCTTGAGCACAAAAAGGAAAAAGGAAAATGAGTCATTAACTATCGTTTTTGTGGTAAGCAGTTTTTACTCCCAATGTTCCTTTTTTTTCTTCCAGTTTTATTATGTAGAATTATTACAGTTTGACTGCACATACACGTTATATTGCATGTAAATACATATCAACAGTATACTGCACTTTTTTTTAGTTTTCATATATGTACTAATTATTGTTTCTAAGAACAGACTAGATCTTTAGCTTTTTAAATTTACATAGTTATCAAAGGAATAAAGCCAACTTGTTCTGTATATCCATTTCTGATAATAAAAATGTGCCAATAGACTTAGGAAGAAAATAATCCATAAAGTAAAAAGTTTAAAGGTTTTTAACTTTATAAGAATTACAGCTCAGGATATAAGAAATAATTATTTCTTTGAAAAAAAGCTGGATATATCATATGACTAGCACTTTTATATTGTGATCAAATATATGTACGTATATGTATATATTCATCACCTTCCCTTCCAACGTGCTCCCTCTCCAGTACTTCCTAGCTCTCATCATTGGCATCGTCCTCCTTTTAGTTGGCTAAGTCAGAAATATGGGCACCAGTCTTGATTATTGCCATTCTTTCAGCCTTGATGCCCACCCAACCAGTCCCCCGATTTCATACTTTTACAAGAGTTTGTTGAATCCTTCAGTCTTCTCCACTCCCGCTGTGCCACCTCTACAGGTCCTTCTGTTAATTTGGCCCCAGCTCTCTCCAGTCCTCCATTTTGAAGCTATCAATATAGTTTTCCTGAAGCACAAACCAGAATGAATCATCCCTTGTTTGGAGCCTACTTCAATGATTTCCCATAATCTTAAAGTTTAAAATCCTTAGGATGCTTTACCAGGCCCAGCCTCACACGGACCCTATTTGCCTCTCCAACCTCACCCCTTGCAATTCTCTGTGCTCCAGCCATCTTCAGTCCTGAACAGTGGTAACACTGGGAGTGCATTGTGGCACTGTTTGTGTCTGGGGTTTCTAGCAGACTCTGCTTTTTGCATTAAATGTTCTTCTCTTTCATCTTCCCTCAACCTGCTATTACCTGCCCTTTGCCCTGTATTCGTTATTTCCTACCAGGGCCTAATTGGACTTAAAGTTTTCATAATAAAATTTTTCTTGACTTGTATTCTTTAGTTTCTGGTCAGTTACTATAGTAGGTGCCCCTTCTTTTGTCATTACACATTTACTCATAAGTCTCACTTGCTGTGTTACAAGTTCATTATTGAGAGCAGACATGGCATCTTATTTGCCATTAGACTATACCCCAGCATGTAGCATGATGTCTCAAATTCCGTGAATTTCTCCTGAGGCATTAATTAATAATAGACATTCTATATGTTCTCCTACAAAGTTTTGTTAAAAAGAAAGCAAAAACTATGCTAATGCCAAGAGATAAAACTAAACTTTCCTAATACTTTGTGGATAGTTTTTTTGGTGTTATTTATACTCCACTTTGTTATACAAACTTTAACCTAATCAAGCTAAAAATGATGAGAGCCAAGATTTAAGTCCATATTATCTGTTGGGCACTGGGTTAAATTCTTTACAAATATTATCTTAGTTAATTTCACTTACTCCATCCAAAAACATACCAGTCATCCATGTTTTTTCCCCCAGTCTTATTGTGGTATAATTGACAAATAAAATTGTAAGCTATTTAAACTGTACATCATGATGATTTCACATTGTGAAAAAGTTCCTCTCATTTAGTTAATTAACACATCTATCACCTCACATACTTAACTTTTTTTCTTTCTGGTGAGAACGTTTAAGTTCTACACATTCCATCCTCAGACCTTATTCATCTTATAATTGAGTTTGTATCTTTTTACCAACTCTCCCTATTTCTCCATCCCCTGGGACCTGGCAACCACTTTTCTACTGTCTGTTTCAAAAGTTTAATTGTTTTGTTTTTGTTTTTTTGGATTCCACATAAAGTGATACCATGTAGTATTTATCTTTCTCTCTCTGACTTATTTCACAAAGTATAATGCCCTCTAGCTTCATCCATGTTGTCCAGATGGAAGGATTTCCTCCTTTTATAGGCTAATACTCCATTGTGTATGTATGTGTGTGTGTGTGTGTGTGTGTGTGTGTGTGTGTGTGTGTGTATATATATGCATGCCACTTTTTCTTTATCCACTTACCCATTGATGGATACTTAGGGTGTTTCCATACCTTGACTATTGTAAATAATTCTCTAATGAACATGGGAATAAAGATATCTCTTTGAAATAATGATTTTGTTCCTTTGGATATATACCCAGAAGTGGGATTGCTGGATCATGTAGTAAATCTATTTTTTAATTTCTTGAGGAACCTCCATACTGTTTCCCCCAGTGGCTGTACAAATTTGCATTTCCACCAACACTTTACAGTAATTCCCTTTTCTCTGCACCCTCCAGAACATTTGTTATCTCTTATTTTTTCTATAATAGCCATCCTAACAGGTGTGAGGTGATATCTCACTATGGTTTTGATTTGCATTTCCCTGATGATTTATGATGCTGGATACCTTTTCATGTACCTGTTGGTTATCTGTATGTCGTCTTTGGGAAAATGTCTGTTCAGGTCCTTTGCACATTTTAAATTGGGTCATTTATTTATTTATTTATTTGTTTTGTTATTGAGTTGTATAAGTTCCTTGTATATTCTAGATATTATCTCCTTATTGGATATGTGGTTTGCAAATATTTTCTCCCACTCCATGCATTGACTTTTCTTTTTGTTTGAGGTTTACTTTGATGATCAGAAGTTTCATTTTGGTATATTCCTACTTGTTTGTTTTTGCTTTTGCTTTTGTGTCATATCCCCCAAATCATTGCCAAGACCAGTGGTGAGGAGCTTACCCCATATGTGAGACTTATGTATGGAAACCTCATTGGCCATCCAAAGCAGGAAAACTGGGGATCTGTCTCTTGGGCAGCAGCCATAAGAGTTAGGACTCAGACATGTGTACAAGCTCCTTCCAGGGTGATGTGACTTGGAACAGGCTGCAAGTAGATGGCAAGGGAGGTGTCAGCCAAGGCTGGCTTCCCCAGGTTTCTGTGAGGATTGCAGCAAGTCCCTACAGCATGCTAAATTCGAAGCCTGACCCTCGGGTAGCAGCTTTCAGAGTAGGTAGATGAACTCCTTTTAGGGAAGTCCTGGAAGATGAGTGATTTTCCCCTGCTCCCTCTGTGCTGGGCTGGGGAAGAATAGTGAGGGCTTGCACAATTGTTAACAACTGCTCCTTTGTTTGCTATAGTTTTGTCGGTCACATGATGAAATCCTCACTGGGTTTCAGAACTAGGTGTCTGGGGAACCCACCAAGTGTGGGGTCTAAGCCCTTAGCTCCTCAGGGAGAAGCTGGCGGTTGGGAGTTTGCTCCGGATTGTACAGTACTGTGCTGTAGTTGGGGGCTCATGGTACGAGGGTGTCTTAATCTTTTCTTTCCTTTTCAGTATGGGTATTTTTCTCATTCGTAGGATGTGTAGGAGTTGCTCAGCTGGCTTCTGGATTTCTCTCAGAGGTAGTTGCTCTGTGTCTTGCTGTACATTGGGTATGTCCGTGGGTAGGACAGGAGTTGGGGAGCTTCATGCATCACCATTTTGGTCAGCCTTTCATCCATTCTTTCTCTCCTTTCCAGTTCCTCTCTTATGACCCTGGTTTAAGCTACCGTTGTTTGTTTGCTTCTTTTTTAAAGGTCAGTTTTATTGAGATATCATTTACATAGGGTAAAATTCTCCTGTTTAGTTCTATAGTCCAATAAATTTTGGCAAATGTAAATAGTCGTATAACCACTGCCACAACTGAGATACAGAACATTTCCATGATACCAGAAAGTTTTCTCATGGCCCTTTGTAGTCAAGTCCCCTCACCCCTCCCAACCAGTGGCAATATGTGATCTGTTCTCTTTAGTTTTGCCTTTTTAAGATTCTCATATAAATGAAATATTAAAGTATGTAGCCTTTTGTGTTGGTGCAGCTGGGGCTAGTTTTTGTAGGTGCTGAATAATATTATGTTTTACAGATATACCACAATTTGTTTATCTCTTTACCAATTAACAGATATCTGGATTCTTTCTAGTTTCCGGCTATTATTAAAAAAATATTCTATAAGCATTCTCAAACAGGTATTTGTATAGACTGATTTTTTTTTCTTTTGAGTAAACATCTAGAAGTGGAATTTCTTGATCACTTGTTAGGTGTATGTTGAGTTCTACCAGAAACTGATAAACTGTTTTCCAAAGTTGCTGTAATATTCTGCATTCCCACTAGCAATGTATGGGTGTTTTAGTTGCTCTGCCTCCTTGCCAAAACTTGGCACTTTCAGGTTTTCGTAAATATTAGCTAATATAGTGGATGTACAGTAGTGTATCATTGTGCTTTTAACTAGTAACTAATGATGTTGGAAAGTTATATGTGCTTATTTCACCATCTTTATTTCTTCTTTTGTAAAGTATCTGTTCAACTCTTGTTATTTAAAAAGTGTATTTCTCTTATTTTCTTTATATATGTGGAATCAATTCCTTTACAAGGTATGTGTTTTGCTGACAGACTTTGGCTTCTGTCTTTTGGAAGAAGTTTTTAATTTTGGTGAAGTCTGATTTATTATTTTCCTAAGAAATCTCTGATTAACCTGAGGTCACAAAGATTTTCTCCTGTGTTTTCACCTAGAAGTTTTATAATTTTAGGTGTTTTGCATATGGTATGAGGTAATGCTATAGATTAATATTTTTGCATAAGTGATTCATTTTTTGCAGGTCATGGCTTTTCCCACTATACCAGGATCTTCTCCGTTTTGTAGGCGCTGATAGGGTCTTAACACCTACACTTGCTTATATTATCTCAAGCCAACAGTTACTTGCTTCTATAGTAGGCGTAGGCCAGAACTGTCATGTTGACTCTCCCCTAGACGTTCTAAGTAACAAATTTTGAATGTCCCAGACTAGTTATCATTATCTAGATTCAATGTGACTGTGTATGTCATGGACATGCCAAATCCTTGTTAAATCACCAGTGGACACTGAAGCAAATGGTGCTAGTGGCATAGTAACAGATTAAATCCAGATGATGTGGCCTAGTCCCTTCTCTTGAATACTCATGGTGAGTGGTATTGGATATGCTTTTACCACCTTCCCTATGGAAGATGGTATCCATAGTCTTGTATTGTAATATTTTACGAAGTTATACTTTCTACTTTGTAGCATCCATCTTTATCAGAACTGTAAAATACTAAGTAGCAAAAAATGAACAGTGACTTTTTTTTTAATATATACTTGCTGTTTTACTTTTTAAGATGCCATTGTAGTTTTCATGATGGTATATATAGAATTTAGTTTGATTTTTAGAGTTTTCAGAAAACTGAAAATGGATTTCCCTTTTGGCTGGATGTCTATTTGGATTCCTGGTTCCTCCTCCCACAAACTTCCTCTCTACTTATTCTGCTTTACTCCACATAGATTCTATAGATTTGATTTAAATTGCACTGACTTGCATAGACATATCTGCCCTAGAGAAGGTTGACTCTTTTAACATTCTACTCACCACTAATGTTTCTTTTTCATTTGGGCTTTTAATTTGGATGAATTCCAAATTACTGTTTATTCTGATAGAAACTCTACTAATTACACAAAGCATCTTAATGAAGAATGGAAACATGATTCAGAGCATCTTCCGGGTGGTATCCTGATATCGAGAAGCTTTCAAATAGCATTAAGGCACTTTTACTCCATAGCTGTTATCCCATGCTATTAAAACTCTTGCTACTTGGTGTTTTTCTAATGTTGAGCAAACTTTAGATTCAAGTGTTTATGGTGAATCCTTGATCCTTCAGATAGGTCTTCAATTTGACCAGCTAGAAAAGTTTAAGCAAACCTATTGTCTTGCTGCTGAGGTTTTAAATAAGTAACTGGAGTCATACTAAAACCAGAGTGTGAAAATAAAGGAATAAACTTGATTTGCTTGATCCTGACACTCCTCAGAGTTTGTTACTGGATCCTGATCTTTTGTGTCCTTGCTTCTATTGCTACAGTAGATCGCATTAACGGCCCTGATTCTTCCTCCCCTCCTCGTGTCTCCACCCTATGCTATGTGGTTTTGAAGTTTGCCTATCGAGGGGTGAAGTGTTTTCTGTGTCTCTTGATTCTGAGTTCAGGCATCTGGCTGGCTTTGGCCAATGGGATATCAGTAAAGGTGATACAAGCAAAGACTTGAAGAAGCATTTCTGAGATTGGGTTTATTCTCTTGTGCTTCAGCTGTTGCCCTGAAATCTCAGGCCCAGACTAGATGTCTGGTCCCAGGATGAGGGCCAGAGACACATGAAGCAGAGTCGAGTTGACTCAGCTGAAACCAGCCTGGATCAGTTTACCCCCAGATTACATTCAGATGCATGAATGGACCCAGGGTAGGTATTTGCAGACAAATAACAGACATTTATGGTTGTATAATACCGAGGTTTGTCATTGTTTGTTACACAGGTGTTTTTAGGAAAAGAAAAAAAACAACTTG
This sequence comes from Camelus dromedarius, assembly GCF_036321535.1. Lineage (NCBI taxonomy): Eukaryota > Metazoa > Chordata > Mammalia > Artiodactyla > Camelidae > Camelus > Camelus dromedarius. Next base: position 53,798,563 of record NC_087439.1, read on the forward strand.
ATACAAACACCAACCAATTTAAAAACTTTTTGAGTAAAGGGCCTTAATTTTATTCATTTTGCCTAGCACTCAGTAAGGGCTTACTTAATGTACGTTGGATAGCTTCATGAATAAAGATCAACTGAAAATAATTTTTCTCAATTTTGTTGTTATTCTGAGAGATCATACGAACAGCCACAATTGAATACCCCAAAATCTAATAGCAGAGGCCCATTCAGTTACTAATCTGTAATTAATGATCATATTTCCTCCCCCTCCACCCGGAGATCTTAAGGGATAATATCCATGAGCCTGTCCTAATCACCTGATATAGTTGGTATTTAATAACTCTTAACAATAGGAACTTGTGCTGATAAGGACAAGCAGCTGTCAATTAATGATCTGCAGACCATAAATGAGCAGTGCAACGTGGGCAGCAGTATTTTATCTTAAGCCCCAGAGCAACGTGGGCAGCAGCATTTTATCTCAAGACAGTTATAGAACAAATGGAAGAATGAGCTATTTTTAATCTCAAGTCCTCCTGTTTCTTTCCCAAAATAAATATCCTATCTTCTTCCCTATTAAACTCTATTCTTAAAAATGGATCTAAATGACAGCTAACTGAGGAATTGCACGTAGTATTGCCTCTCATGAGGAGATTTGCATATTAACATTCATTCACTTTTTTCACTCATTTAATCATGCTGAGCACCCCTCTGCTGAGCACCATGAGAGGTATTGGGGTGTTATGGTGACCAAGGCAAACATGGTTTCTTCCATGGAGCTCATGGTTTGGAGGAGAGGGTAAGTGGGAAGAGGCAGACACTGAACAGGAGTCGTACGTGTTTGAAAAGGAGAGCACAAGGGCACGCTGGAGTGCATGGCCAGAGCTGCTGACCTAGTCTGCAGAGGCAGGGAATTCCCCTTGGGAGGTGATGTTTACACTTGAAGAAGTTGGAGTTGGCCCAAGAACTATGGGAAAGTCATTCCTAGAAAGGGAACTGTTTGTATAAAAGTCCTGGGAAAGATAGATCAGAGTTTGTTCCAGGAGCCAAAGGGAGTCCAGGACGGCTGGAGTCAAAAGGAAGAGGAGATTGATCCTTGGTGATGATACTTTGAATAGTGTGCAAAGTTTTGTTAGAACAGTGTCTAAGAGTAGTGTTTGGATTATCTGGGATGCTTGCTGAAGAAGCAGATTCTGAAGATTCCCCTTGTCTTTTGCAGTTACAATCTCCAATCAGAGCCTTTGAACTGCATTTTAGTAGGTACATCCAGCAATTCTTATGCCCCCTAAATTTTGAGAATAAAGTCCTCAAGACAGAATATGTCCTGGTGTCCATAGTAGGTGAGGGATATTTTGGGGTTAAAATGCAGCTTATTCCTGGAACTCTTGAAAGTAATACCTCATAGTCCAGGATCTGCTGGAGAAGTTGCTGATTCTTTTTGATGAATAAGAGCTTTGGATTGTGCCAAGCAGGCCCAATAGTACTGAAATATTCTGTCTTAAAAACAGTGTGCTCATTGTGGAAATAACTTTTAAACAAATTTAGCTCTAATGCATAAACCACAATAACTCTTGAGAAGCACCTGGAATGTAACAGTGGCCATGGATGTTATCTTAATAGACTCCCTACTTGACCAACTTTCTAGATGTGCTGACTCCGCCAGGCCCTCTGCCCCGCAGTATCCAGACGCTCTTGGAAACTGGCTCTTCTTAAGGGTGTGCACACCCCTGTGCTGCCACTTAATGAGTTTTATTCTTAGCATGAGTCTAGTTAGGTTTATTCTCAAGCTTGCCTATGCCACTTATCTCTCATGTTATGATTATAAAATTTAGTTAAATATGAAATAAATGAAATAGAAGAAGAGTTTTTATTTCTGTGAACACTAAATTTAAGGCTTTGAAAGTTTTGAAAAAAATTTTTAACATTGCTTTCAAATTAAGTGCAGGAGAGAAAACAGAAAAATAATTGGGAAACATCAGAAAAAAACTGGATAAATTCCACTTTGAATGGCTTCATCTGTGTCTGTAAGTTCTTATTTCACATATACAAAATAAAACAGACAAAATAACTGGCCATGGATTTGTGCAAAAGATCGACTCAGATCTACAGCCAGTGGCCTCATACCAAAGAAGTGATCTTGGCCCGATGTTTGAAATTTGTCAAATGAATAGTTGTATTTTGTAAGTTACATTAATATGTCCAGATATATGTGTATCATTTTATGATTCTCAGATTTCATCTACTTTTTTGACTATACAAGTAAATGTGAGTTCCAGTCTTATCAGATAAGAAGCCTTTTATTCTGTGAAGAACCTAGAGATGAGTGCTCTAGCTGCTTGGAAGGCTGCTTACTGCCCAGGGCTGGGGTGGGTGCCTGCCCACCCCCCACCTCTCAGAATGGAACTGAGATAACATATAGTAGAGAAAGTCCTTTTAGTCTGAAAAGCACTGTACGTACATTATATAGTATTGTAATTTTGGGTGACAATAGAAGGAATGCTGTAAAACAGTATTTAAAAAAAATTTTTGTGGAAGTTGTATTTGTTTATTTATCCTACATTTGCAAAGCCAGAAACACATTTATATCTACCTGGAGAATCCCAGGATTACAGATGCTTTTGAGAAGGGTTTTTTTTGTTTGTTTTTTTGCTTAGGTTCTTACTCTCTAATCATAATAACACATATAGCAAGAGATGGAACTTCCCAAAACTTCTGCTGCCTCTACACTCACCATTCCTAAGACACTCTAATTCAGACAAGAAGCGTTTTCATTCTGACTAAACCAGGGCCTCTCTCCCAAGCTCACTGTAGCCTAAGAAAGAAATATCAGCTAGAGGTGCTAGAAATTCCAGGACACCAGCAAAATCAATCTACCTCTATTTAGCTGTTTAACAATTGCGACTGAAAAACCTCAATGAACATATTAAGAGCAAAAGTAGCCTCTCCTTCCACGGGGCGAGGGAGAGGGAAATCTGGATTTTGTCTTTTAGGATTAAGTTACCTCCGGTCATGTACACTTGCTCACTTCTTCTTTTCTCATTTATTTGAGAAGAATTTATACAATAAAAATTACCCAAAGAATCCTTAGAAATGGAGCATATGCACAAATAATCGAGAGTTGTTCCTGTTACACTTTTTGTGGCTGGTCTGGTAACCATCTCTGTGCAGCTCTGTGATTATCTGTATGACCTACTCCTAGGCGATCTCATTATCAGAGTCTCTATTCTTAACCACTGCTCTTTAAACAGTGTATTTACTGGCAATTCCAGATGACAGACGAACATGTGGTAGGATGACGTGTGTGCACACTTTTTTCTAAATATCCCTCAGTAAATGAATGATGCTTAGAGAATATCCGTGATGCGGTATTTAAGGTTCCTGTGCTCATTTTGTTTAGCATTACAAATCGACTGTCTAACAGAATTAGGTAGAGAAAATATGTATCAGATCCATGATGCTTTGTGAATAATTGACTAGCCACACAGGTGCATAAGATTTCAAATGGGATTTCCTTCTTTTTGTGGGGAATATGTATTATTTAAAGATGGTGGGGGGGAAATTCCAGGGATTCCTTGTCATCTTTACAGTAACAAAATTTTAGGCATATTTATCATCTAGGCAAAGTTTTCTAAATTCCTTGCCATTGTTGTGGTATCATCTATACCACTATTTCCCTGGGGAAATAGAATTTTATAATCTATTGTGATAGTAATTGTTAACAGTTCAAAGAAATTGACTCTATTTTCTTCTTTTCTGGGGACGGATGCTGCACAGCACAGTACTCTAGGCGTCCTCCCTTAAAGCACTCTGCACTTTCCCTTGTAGTATCTGTCACTGTCGTCATGATATAACTCACATGATTCTTTTCATGTCTGTCACCCCCACTAAATTATAAACTGTAAGCAGTCAAGGTTCGTGGCGGAAGTTTAAACTTATATGATGTCCCCAGCACAAGTAGGTGATTAATGCATACTTTTTGAGTTAAAGAGTGGATTCTGTGTTTCCTCCACTCATTCTTCTCTTGGCTTTTCTAGGCTGTTGTGCCTAGTGGGGGTCCTGTAGGGAGGCAGAAGGGACCCAGGTAATAAGCTCCTCTCCCCTCCCCCACACCTCTGCTCTGTCCATACTCAACCCTGCCCACTTGGCTGTGTGTGACAGCTGTCCTGCCACTGTGGACATATACAGATGGGGACATGATGTCTTCACTGAGACCAGTGAAGATTTTAGTGCATAGTCCCCAAATCACTGCCGTCACATGTGGCCAAGGTCACCCTCACACCATTAGCCATGTAGCACCTACTCAGACCCCTCCGTAGAGAAGATACACTGTGAAAAATGACACTATTTCAAGTACTTCCATAGCCTCCTAAAGTTGACCTCAGAAAAATCAGGCACTTAATATACTTTTCTTTAGTGCTGCTGTCAGAGACAGACATAGGATAGTTGAAGTACAGTTCTAGTAGAGTTTATGTTTCAGTGTTGTTCTGATTATATCAGCATAATAACTTGCTGCATACAGTACAGCTATAAAATAAATCATTTGAAATATACCTGTTATATACTAAGTCTGGGAGGGATGCAGAGTGGCCACTGATAAAGGGACTTCAGCAAACAAGGTGAAATAAATAAAAATGAGTGGTGACCACTCTTTGAGGAAATGTATGTTAAAATTATGTTGTGATAATAAGAATAATATTAACCATTAGTGAAACCAATAATCAAATCTAATGATTGAAGGTGGGCTCAAAACTATCTAAAAATGAAAACAAGAAAACTCCTAATAGGATGTAAATGATAAATGTTAAATAATAAAGAAAATTTCATGTTATATCATGATTTGGTGATTCACACATGATAACAAAATAATTTGTAAGAGATGGTAGAGGAACAAGAAAGTCGATGTGGCCGGTTATAATTTTAAAGTCGGTCAGTCAGTCGGTATCTGAATCCTCACCGAGACCACCCTGCTTCAGCTATTGCAGTAACCTTTGAAGGGACCCTCCCACTTTCTGATCTCTCCCACTTGTTCATTAGGCTTCTTTCCTGATTCTGGCTGATAAGTTACTTTTTAAATTTGTGTCTTCATATCTTGTAAGGTCCCAACTGTTCCACGAGGCTTCTCTGATAACCAGCTGTAAGTAAATGTCTCCTTCCTCTAGAACTTTACCAGCATCTCCCTTATTTATGACTAATGTGCAACTTTACAACTTTTCTTGCTAGTCCATAAACTTTCAAGAGTGAAATTTCTCTTTGACTATCCACTCACAGGGTGTATTAAAATACCCAGCACACAACAGGTGCTCAACTGATAAATGTAGTTGGTACATGATTTTCAAGAGAAGATTTTATACATCAGATTCCAGAGAGCATCCATCCTTTCCTTTCTTCCTCAAATCCCCTTTCCCGCTCTTCTGAGCTTGGCTCTGATGCCCAGGGAAGACTTAGGTCCTTATGAAGCTTTGCATGAACCCCAAGTACAAAGTGGTCTCTTCTCTGACACAAACCCGTGTATTCAGCATCTAAATTAATGTTTGAATCTCTGTGTCAGGCATTCTGTTACTTCTTGAGTTCTACCTCATAAAAGTAGGTCACCACTTTTATGTTTATCAACCCCCCTCATTCAAGAGGATAAACTCCTCCAGAATAGGGGGCAACATTTTACACACTGTGATACGTACTGTCATTTGGTATTTATTCTATATCTAGTAGTTAGGATCAGGCCCAGAACAGTGCTTCACATCTGTTGCTTCTGTTTTGTTCCTGAGGTGTCCTAAGTACCTGGTACACTCTTTGGTATATGGTAGGTACTCAATAAATATTTGTTGAAAGTTGATAATAAGTCTGAGCAAAAGGTTGAGTCTTTTGGCAGCAGCTTCTGCCACTTGATTTCTCGGCTGTGACAAGTGGAAAGCTGTGTGCCCTCCCGGCCCGTCTGTGCAGCAGCAGACGGGTCACTTGGACTGTTTCTGGAGTCGTGTTCTCTGTGATCCTCATTGCACTTTGTCTCAGCGTGCTTCCTTTGGGAGCCACGTGCCAGGTCGGAGTGGCCTTTGCTTGGAAATGCCGTCGTTAATGACGTGGATCGATTGTGCTCTTTCCCCCACAGCCTGGTGACTTTTCTTTTCCTGTTCTGATCAGGTATATACAACATGCCTCCTTATTCAGAGTTTTCCTTATTCATTTGATAATTTCCAACATACATTTTAGTCGCCTTGAATTATGATGGGTAATTTTATCTCCGTTCACTTATCATTAATAAGCATATGATAACTCACCAAAACATGACAGTATTGGATAAGCTAGAGGTGTGAGTACATGTAGCCAAATGCAGTGGTGTTTAGTCACATGAAGGCTTAGCTGAGAACATTGGTCTGTGTTTCTCTGTTTGCTGCTGGAGCCATTATCTTGCAAGGTTCTTCCTTCCTTCCTCCCCTAGCTAGCATCTATTGACAGCCCTTTCATTGCAAGGCACAGTACTACTTGCTGAAGATATGATGGGAAACAAGTCAGAACTGTACTTGTCCTAATGGGAATTATATTTTTAGGGGAAATTTAGACATTGAACTACTGATTTTTGCTATTTCAATTACAATTGTTCTAAATACAGGAGAGAAGTATGGAGAACTATGGGAGCTTTAAGGGATCTATCCTGGTTTGGTGGGATGGGGGCAGTGGGGTTTGGCACTTATCTGGCTTTAGGGTTATCTGGGAAAATGGTGTTAAGGTTGAGTTGAGAAGAACTGGCCTGGCAAAGGGGAGGAAAAGAGAGGGAGGGAAGTGGTCACCTCTCCCCTCCCTGCTGTTACTTATTCATCGGTTAATGAGAATGAAAATTTTTTAATCAAATGATTAGGTTAACTTAAAGAGACATTTGACTCATTAAATAAGAAACACCACAGCATGTCGATATAAAATTGTATCTATTTCTTTAAAAATCTGCATTTTCTTCTCTGGATTTAAAACAAAGTACAGCATGTTGAATCTTGGTCATATGACTAAATAGGAAGTCTCTCTTTCTTTTTATTAACTTTTTTTTTATTGAGTTATAGTCATTTTACAATGTGTCAATTTCAGTGTAGGGCACAATTTTTCAGTTATACATGAACATACATATTCATTGTTGCATTCTTTTTCGCTGTGAGCCACCACCGGATCTTGCATATATTTCTCTGTACTATACAGTATAATCTTGTTTATCTGTTCTACATAAAGTCTCTCTTTCTTTACTCACAAGAATTTGGGATTGGGATGGACACCAGATTAAGTCCTTTTTTAATCCTTAAGATTGTTCGAGGTCAAGTTATGTGCTTTATTAGTTTTTCAAATATTTATTAGCTTCTATCCTCAAGAAAATGTACATTATTAGTCATTTTTGTATTGGTGATTTTTAACCAACTTTTAAATGGATGTTTTTTAGAAAAAAATTGTAGTTTCTGGTTTGTAGGTTGATTGAGTTTCAGTAAATAAATCATAGTAATCTAAGTATAATCCTTGAAAGTCAGATTAAAGGGCATTAAATGTAAAAACTGGTTGAGGAAGAAGTCTTTACTACAAGTTAATGAAATGGATGTAATTTAGTTGGAAAGAAACAAAATGATTGCCAGTTGAAGATTACTATTCTATGGTAATCTTTTGGGTGGACATTAAATTTGACTTTCTAAAGGAAGGGTTATTGGATTTTTTTTACTCATATTATGATTTGGCCCCTTTCTAGAGGAGTGAAAATTTTATGTAACTTTAAACTATGAAATATATTTTGGAAAAAATATATATATAATTATTACTGAGGCTATTTCCCAGTGAAAATTTTTTTTTTTTTTTGGTCAAAGGGAATGAGAAACATCTGTAACTGTTACATGTGCACTCTTTTTGCTCATAAAACTAAACAATTCTAATAGATTAAAATGTATCCAAGTGACAACTGATTAGTGACATTTTTCTTGCAATAAGATCACAAAGAATATTTTTATCTTCCTCAATTCAGCAGTCAGATCAAGACTCCCTAATAACAGGTTCCATTAGTCTTGCCACTTTTAGTAGCATTTGTTTTTAATTTCATCCTCTGTAAGGGGGAGGAGGCATGTGACTGTGCAGATGCAGAGGGAAAAATGAGAACGCTTGAGTCTGCCTTCCCTCTGAAGAGAGAACTGTCAGACCTGACTCTGTGACTTCCCTTTTGTGAATAAGAATGGTCCACTCTCGCAGAATGTCATTTAAGTCTCTTCTCTGCTTAAAAATGTTCCAGGAGTTCTCATTGCCTATAACGGGTTATCAAACTTTACTGATCATTAGAATCTCCTGGAGAGCTTGTGGAAGCGTGGATTACTGGGCATGGCATAGAGTTTCTAATTCAGGAGGTCTGGGATGGGGAGCATACATTGAGAATCCTGGTCTATAAAATAAAGACTAAAATTCTTATGCCTTAAAGGTTCATTATAGTCCAAATGTGGCAGAGGTCACTGGCTAAGGGTGTGAGCTCTGGAATCACAATCCTGGGGTTCAGAGTTTGGCCACTTGCTCCCTTACCCACTGTGCGACCATGACCAAGTTATTTCATCTGTAAAATTGGGATAATAATATCTCCCTCTTAGGGTTTTTATGAAAATTATATGAGGTTGTACATTGTAATACGCCAAAAATAATGCATCCTATTATGGTAGGTGCCAGATGAGTATCAGCTATTATTATTGTTGTTGTTGTTGTTGTTGTTGTTATTATCTCTCCAGAATCTTTCTTAGTTCGATGTCATAGTTCCAACCAAATCAGACTTATTCTGGACCATAGTTACATCATCATTTTTCCCTCCTTGGAGTCTTCAAATGTCCAGTTTTCTCAACACAGTTCCTGCCCTTTTCCTGCATCATTCCCATCTTCCCACTCATTCTTGAAATCTCTGCTTTTATGTTACTTTCCCAGGGAAGCCCAGAGCAACCACAATTATATGTACTTTGCCATTGAAACACTGTTGTTTATATACTTATTATTCAGATCTGTCTTCTCTACTAGATTAGACTCTCATGAAGGCAGGGACCATCTGTTCATTGGCGCAATCCTATGCCAGTAGTTACTTAATAAGTATTTGCTGAATACATGAATGAATCTTGACTCATGCTGTTCTTTGGGGCCCTGGCCGGGGCTCACACACACGAAAACCATAAAAAGAGATCTTGCCCATTCACTGAGAAATGTGCCAATGCTGGAGATTTCAATTTTATTTTTTGTTGCTACTGGGGATAGAAGGGAGTCACAATTGATAGCTAGCACCTTTGTAGAAGTTCTGAATATGAGAGGCGTATGTCAGGTCATACTGTGTTGCTATAGGGATTTCAATTTCTTTTATATTTTGATATGTCATTCTATTATCATTTAAATCCTAAAAAATGGAAAGGTTAAGAATGACTCGAGGAAGGATACACCAATATAGTAGTTTTAGGAGTTTGGTATGGCTCTTTTGCATAACCAACATAGCACAGTGGTTACAAGCATAGATAAAGAACTCGAGCACTGTTGTATGTCTTATTGACGACTTCGGTCGAGATTTACCTTTCTGAGACCAGGTTCTCCCTCTCTAAAATGGGCACAATTTCCAAACAGAGTTACTTTGTAAACATTCAACACTAACTCTTAAGAACCAAAGGAGAAAGATTTTGGCTCTTTATTCCTTTATGACATGGCCATTATGTTTTCCTGCTCGTGGAGATTCAGTTGAAAGCTAACAGTATATAAAGAGGTCTACATTGACCTGATTTTGTGAAAGGAGAAAAAAATTTGGCATTTAATGAGGGCAGAAATGGAAATGATGACCAAATAGTAAAAAATAAGCCAGTCATGTAATCTGTAGGAAATCTCCATAAAACTGCCACTCAGAATGATTTGGGGATCTCTAAGTATAAAGCACATAGTCACCTAAGAGTTTGATTAGTGGAGAATTTTGGCTGAGTTTGTCTTTAATGAGCTAGTGTACCATTCTGTATTCCTGTTTCCATATTTCCCTATGATGCAGGGTGCTGGGCTATGGCACCAGGCAGTCACCAGTTATACATCAGCTTTCTGCTCTTATCCTTTCATACTGGATCAGATGGGTCAGATGACGTCTAAGGATTAAGTGGATAGATTCCAGCGATTCTGGAACACTTGGAAGCATTCTCTGACCACTTCTCTCCAAGCTGTGCTAACAGGCTATCCACTATAACACCATCACTGAACTTTCTGTATCAAATGATAATTTCCCCTTCCAGTTGTCTGTCTCCCTCCTAGACTGTCAGCAACTTGAGGACAACAATTGTGTGTTGTTCAGATGGATATCTTGGTGCTTAGCACGGTACCTGACTCAGAGTAGGGGCTCCACTGTTGAGCTGAACTGCAGTTGAACTGAATTGAATGCTCTAAGATTTATAAGGTATAAGCAACTAGAGAACTGTCTGACTTGTCTCTGAGATAGTCACAACTTGGCAATGAACCATAGTGAAATTGTGAGACCAGCAATCGAGTTTGCAAATGTTGACCACTATATATAAAAATAGATTAAAAAAACAAGTTTCTTCTGTATAGCACAGGGGACTATATTTAATATCTTATAATAACCTTTGATGAAAAAGAATATGAAAATGAACATATGTATGTATATGCATGACTGGGACATTGTACTGTACACCAGAAATTGACACATTGTAACTGACTGTTCAATTTAAAAAAAGGGAAGAAAGGTTCAAGTCCAAGTGTGTAGATTTGGGGGCAAGTTATCCATTTCTCTAGGGAGAAATAATTTGGCATCTGCTTCTCCCACTCTTGCTATTTTAGTTGAGAGAACCAAATTGAAGAAGCTAAAAACCTTCAGGACTCAGATTATATGGATCCGCTTTCACTGCCAGATTCACAAGTGCAGTCTACATAGTGTGTACAGAGTCAAATCTGTAGTTCTTGATGTTCCTTGGTGATTTAAGAAGGCAGCAGTACTGACTAAATAGAATTCTAAATAATCACATTTCTAAAACGCCATTTGGGTAGAAGGCACTCTTTTCTACTTAACATTAGTCACCTAATAATCTCAGAAGAGGAGCCTTGATAAATTCTTTAAACTCCAAGAATTAGACCTCTCTTCAGAAGGGAACCTGAAACTGAAAGACAGGGGCCAACTACCAATATAATTTCTTTAACTGCTTTACATTCTCTTCACCAAAACTCAGTACAGTCTGTTGGGTTAGTAAGAAGAATTGAAATCCCATGGATTTCAGTTTTCTCTGTCGGTTATAGTCACTGTGAATTCTCTCCTCTTGATCACAGAGAGGGTTATTAGAGACAGACCTTCTCTGCCCTTCAAGTTAAAGTGACTTTTCTTTAAAATAAATTAATTAAAATTCTGTCACTTCTTGCCACTCCAAGATGATGACCAAATAGTAAAAAATAAGCCAGTCATGTAATCTGTAGGAAATCTCCATAAAACTGCCACTCAGAATGATTTGGGGATCTCACCTCCTCCAAATACATTCTATACACAAACTCAAATGGATTAATATATTGTGTCTAATTAAAAATAACTGAAAAGGGTGTCATATCATGTCACAGTGGACATAGATCAACAATGTGTTTCAACTTGAACTCTAGGGAAGAAAGATCTCAAATTATATGCATGAATAAGCAATGAGTCTGTGAATCATTCAATCACAAGTTAAGGTTTAGAAAGTGAGATTGGTACTCATGCAAATAAGAAAATAAACAAAATGAAACTCTGTGTTACTGTCAGAGCCACAGAATGCCTATTCTTTCTGGCTGTTTATCTACATAAGCTAAACATCTGATTGAAAAACTAAAAATTAATTCAGTTATTTTACCCATATAATAATGAGCAATTTTTAGAAATTTTCCTCCATTAGAGAGACTGAAGTTCCTAGTTACAGGTGTACCTTGAAGATATTCTGGGTTCAGTTTGAGACCACCACAATGAAACAAATATGGCAGTAAAATGAGTCACGTGAATTTTTTGATTTCCTAGTGCATATAAAAGTTATGTTTACACTGTACTATTGTCTATTAAGTGTGCAACAGCATTATAGCCAAAACAACAATGTATGTACCTTAATTAAAAACTATTGCTGAAAAATGCTTACTGTCATCTGAGTCTTCAGCAAGCAGTAATCTTTTTGCTGTTGGAGGGTCTTGTCTTGATGTTGGTGGCTGACTGTCAGGGTGATGGTTGCTAAAGGTTGAGGTGGCTGTGGCCATTTCTCAAGATTAGACAATAATGAAGTTTGCTGCAGCGTTCAACTCTTTCTTTCACGTGAACACTTAGAGGCGGTTGTAGTTATTAATTGGCCTAATTTCATTATTGCTGTGTCTTAGGGAATGGGGAGGCCTGAGGAGAGGGAGAGGGATGGGGAAGGGTCGGTCAGTGGAGCAGTCAGAACAACACAACACTTACAGATTAAGCTGTCTTATTGTGTGGTTTATGGCACTCCCTCAAAATTACAGTAGTAACATGAAAGATGACAGCTCACAGATCACCATAGCAAATATAATAATAATGAAGACATTTGAAGTAGTGTGAGAATTACCAAAAATGTGACACAGAGACATGAAATGATCAGATGCTGCTGGAAAAGTGGCACCAGTAGATTTACTTAATGAAGGGTTGCCTCAAACCTTCAATTTGTGTAAAAAAAAGATAAACCACAGTATCTGTGAAGCACAATAAAGTGCAATAAAACAAGTTATGTCTGTACTTACATATCTGCAATGTTATATAAAAGTCCAAGATAAGAGAATTTTTTGTTATTAGGAATTAGATAATTTCTTTTCTGAAACTATTTCTGAAGAAAATGTTCTATTTATGCCCAGTGATAACACAAAAATAACTCATCATTTGTGTGGGAAAAAATGAAAGTTTTTCCAACTTGTAGCTTGAATGTATATTCAGCTTATAAATTTGGAACAGCATCTATTTAATGCCTAGAAATCTCAAATCTCATCAGAACAGGGATAAGATAGGAATAGATTTTTAGATAAGTGGAACGGAAATCACAGGAAACTAACCTAGACATTGTGGCCTTAGGAATAGTTTTCATATACAAAGTAGCGTTAAACCAGTTTCTCTTTGGTAAGCTCTTAGAAATAAAGGATTGGTAGATTTGTGTTTTATGGTTCTGATCTTGATCTGGACAGCAAAGCTCCTTGGCAAAGGCTCTCGAAAAAACAATAGGGTCCCTTTTCCAAGAACCTAAAGGGGCCTCCAAGAGAATTCAGAAGAAAAACCCCACTTTTCCTCTCTAAGTCCAATATATATGACTTTCTGTATAAATTGACATCAAAACTCAGTTAAAAAGCCAGAGTCTTAATAAAGTTTGGATGCTGATCTAATTCATAGGATAGCAATCCTACCCATGTTTTTGAAATTTGTGTAACGAAATGAATTCTGTCTAAAAAGAGAGCAGCCATGAAGATTAAGCCAGTAGACTAGTAATCCTTACAAAGCTTCACAAAAGGCTGACATTCAGTCAACAAAAATTGTGTCTTTGTTTACTCTTGTTCTTACCGAAATGAACATTTTCCCAAACACTGGAATGTCAGCCACTGCTTTGCAGATGACAGTTCATTAACAAATGTAAACTGTGGATCAGGTTCTTCACTTAGAACACGTCTGCTTTAATTCAGTGGGAGCGCTCTCAAAGTGAAAGGCGATTATAATGGAATGTTTTGCATGTGAACGAGTTAACCTGTGATTTCAGCATGTGGCTATTGGTCCACTATAAATTTTAGTCACAAGATAGTTTGTCTCCATTGAATGTTTTATTGTCTTGTACTTACGAGCATAGTGATATAGAATTTCAGAAAAAGATGTCAAGTTGAAGGATCCCAAGGTATTTAAACAAAGAAATATGTACAGGGTAGCATCATAACTTAGACAATAATAGTTACACTTGATTTGATTGTAAAAAATTTTTTAAGTGTTTGAGTTATATCTGTGCCAGAATTGAGGAGGAAATGGCAAGAAGACAGACTTATATGTCCGCAGGAGCCACTTGAGTTCTTAGTTGTGACCCTGGTATGACGTAGAAGGAATATGGCATCTTCAAAAAGGTCTGTTATGTTTTTCAGTTTGTAGAAAGGGCAGCATAGAGTAGGGGTTTATAAAGGCAGCTGTATACAGAATAAGAAGCAGAAGCAAAATGTTTTATCTTTTTACTAAAGAATTACTGTCTTGTTGACATCAGTTTGCACAGTTGGAGCCACGTCAAGCAGAGGCCTTCCCCTGATGGATTTATGTTCCATGGCCGAGAACAGACAAAATGGAATATAAACCACAGACAACTGGTTTGATTTGGAGGATAAGGAAAAGGAGAGTTGAGCAAAGAGGAGATACTGTTATTAAAACAAACAAGAAAACTTCTAAAGGGAGTGAGTGTTTCAGTTAGAGATGTTCTTACACCAATAGGCCAGGATTAGTATTGTTACATTTTAATGTTTTGAAAAGGTATTTGGTGGCAACCTTAACTCCTGAAAACTCTTTACCAAATCTGTTGTTTCAAAAGTCATTTTGGCCAAATCATTGTTTAGATGTACTGGTGTTTCCCATCTACTTTCCTGGTTGATGGGGGTTCCCTGTGGACTGGGGAGTCCAGGACTAGGGAGGAGCTATGGTTTTTGTACAAGAACAGAGAATGCCCACAAAGTAAAGAAAGTATTGTGGGAGGACAAAAGCCTTTACAGTACCAAAGAAAGAAATCACACTGCTCTATTTGTCAGAATAGGTGGAAACACATCCAGGCTATATGCTTTTAATCATCCTTACTGGCAGCAGTCAAAATTCCAATAAAATAAACCTTAAGACTACTGTTTATAAAACAGATTTAAGTGACCTTGAATGTTTTTTAAACTCTAGTTAATCATGAACAAACTCATACTGGGTTCATATGCGGTGCATTAATCATCAACTGTATGAAATCAGTTACCTAATAAAATTAAATTAAATCTCAATTTACCATAACGTTAACATGCTAACAATTACCAACTTTTTAAAGTCACACTGTAAATATGAAATGAAGAAAACACTAGAATCACTATACCAAACAATGTAATTGAAGTTAAAATGCTATTTTCAGTGGTTCTTTTTAGAGAAAATAACAAATTGTTTACTTTAATGTGGTGACATTTTATTTTGTGATTAATTTTAAAATAACATTGTAAAAACTACAAACTCATTTTAATTTGACAAGCATTTGGTAATTAATTTTCAAACAATGCTATGGGAACCCAGAAAGCACTCTTCCTTTGACATGTATTTTATAATTTATTTTAAAACAATGCTGCACAAATCTGCAAAGGCATAATTCATTTGGGAGTTCATTAATTATGCAAATGAGTTGCAATTAACAAATCTGTTCCAAGGATGGCATTTGCATAATAATGAACTTCATGTTTGTGACATTATTTAATAAGATACCTTTGTGCATTTTTAAACAAAACACTCCTGTGAATACTATATGATGAGATGGGGTTGAAAATGGACATCTAGTCAATGAGATTCAAAACTGTACCCAGGAAAATGTTAAAATAAACAATTATATATATAATTCAAGTAATAAATATGGATAGTCTCTTTAAAGCACAGGGGTTTTGATTAATCTCAGCTTCCCTAAATAGCATAAGACTTTAATTTACATTTATAAAGACCAGTATACAAATTAGGCTAAAGCAAGATGAAACAAGGAAAACCATAAATTTCATTTTAATATTTCAAGTGATGGTAGGTCATATGCTCACTGTACACCCAAATCTTAAAATGCACACTTTTCAATAGGAAGGAAAATGTTACATTGAGTCAAAACCCCACTCCTTTCTAAGGGATTATGGCAGGATGACCATGAAATTCGTTTGACATTCATTTATTCAATCAATAATCATTTATTGAGCATCTGGGACAAACTGTTACATTAGGATAAATCAAAAGAAGAATAAAATGTATGTCCACCTTCAAGTGGCATGAAGCCTGAGGGACATAGACATATAAACACTAAAACTCAATGAAAGTTATCTTTTAAGAGAGAGAAAAATGCAAAGTGTTACAGGAATACAGAGAGTAAGAATAACTCAGTTTGGTAGAATTCAGGAAGATGTCAAAGATAGAAAAGGGTTGAAATGATTTGCATTTGAAATGTTTGAAGGATGAGAAGTTTGTCAGTGGGTTAGAAGGTTAGGGTATTGGAGAAAAAGGAAACTTCATATATAAAGCCATGAAATAGTGAATGATGGAGATGTGTTTGAGAAAATGGTAGGAAGGTTATTGTGACTTGAAGTAGGGGGTTTGGGTTTGGGAATAAATGCTTTTGGAGCATGACTTTTTAGGAGTCTTAGAGATCCGGTGAAATTTTAGAAAGATAATGAGAGCAGTGTCATAGTAGGTGGGTTTGGAAGGGACAGAGCAACAGGTAGTTTTCTCTGCAACTATTCAGTAGCAGAGTATCTTGAGTAATGGGTGATACATATCTTGGGTATAGGGTGAGATCAGGTGGGCTTATCAGCAAAGTATTTGGCATTCCAAATCAATGTGATTCTGTGATGACCATAAGATTTTATGATTCTGTGATGTTTTTCCTGTTTGTTCTTTACTTGTGTTTTTAGCTTCTCTGGTCACATTTTAGTCTGACACTAAGAATGCCTTAGGAATTACTCCATGCCCCAACTGCACCAACTTTCTGCAGCTAAACAGATCTTCCAAACCCAGTCCTGTCTACCCTCCACTTAACTGACATCTGCCCTTCCAAACTATATCCTCATGGCTTAGAAATTGTAGTGAATAAGTAATAATGGATGAAACTACAAAAGACAGTAATCCAACCAGACAAGCAGACTGATAAGAACCCTTAGAACCATCTGGCATTGCCAAATTTTGTTCCAGAATCTCATGGTAAAAAGACGATGAAAAGAAACAAAGGGGAATGTTCATGATACTAAAATTTAACAGCCTTCCTCCAACTCAGAGGCAGGCGTTGTTTTTATTTTGTTTTGCTTTGCTTTAGTTTATTTTCAGCAGAAGGATGCCCACATCCTTCAGCTTCCATTTTTCTTTAATAAAGGTTTTTTCTTCAGTGGTGTACTCCTGCTGACAATCAGCAAGTCTTGTCATCACTCCCACAAAAGGGAAAATGGGGAGGTGACCGTTTATGATTTCTTGGCCATCCAGCGTCCATCCTCACTTTTTACCATTCTTTCCTTTGGAGAATTGTCTTTTCCTCGCTGTGTGCAGTTCTGGAGGGGTGGTAAAGCTAGGTCCTTTCTATTGTATTCTTTTCCTGTCATGAGATCCCATTAGGCCTTGACCTGAATGCAGTCACTAAAACTCTCTCTCCTGGGACCTTGAATATTGGTCAGAGTGTTAAAAACACTGGAGAAATAGTCAAGTTTCATTTCCTTTGTGGTGGCTAGACAAGTGCCCTGCTTATTCTAAACTTGGTTCACTAGTTGCCTTTGAAGTCTCATGAACTCCCGCATCCTTCCATAAAATTCCCGTTCCCTTTTGCTGTCATTGCTGAAGAACTCCAACAGAAGCACTGTGGAATCACAAAATGGTAATATTAGCCTCCCCCTCATAAGTTTTCTCTTAGGTCAGAAATAATCAGAGCTTCTAAAGTGATATAAGAAAACAGTCTAAGGAAAATGATACTTTGAACAAATGAAGTATAAACAAAGGTAAAGGCTGTATAATGTCTAATAATGGCATTGATCCCTAGTAACTGGAAGCAGAGATTGAAAACCTTTTAGAAGTTTACAGAGATTCAGATAATTTAACTGTCTGGTCCCTCCACCTTCACACCATCTCCCCAACCTATCTCTATCCCCATGCCTTAAAGAGAGATGGACAAGTGTGCCTGTATCGTGACATCTCGAAAGTAGGAATGAATGACTTGGCCAGAGAGTAATGACCCTAATGTTGAAAATAGATACGCTCACGTCAGCTCCAAGACCTTGAACATCAAGGCACGATATCTGTGCAGAAGAGCTAGCTAGCTAAAAATGACTTCCAGCTGTCTCTGAAATGCACCACATTTAAAAGTGTAGAAAACAAAAAAATTTTTTTAATTATAGCAGTGTAGTAGTTGCACTGGATATAGCCATTAAAGTAGCAATTATGTTTATATTTGATCCTGATAGGAATTATATGATGGTATACGCACTAGATTACAGAATGAAAATTTCCATCAAGCACATGGATAGTTTGAAATCTCTGGATACTAGGCATTACGATAAAATGCCATACAGAGAATTAGTGAGGGAGAAAAAAGTATTATCAGGGCAAATACTGTCCTCATTCAATTTGTATTATAGTACATGTGGGAGACGGAAGAAACACCTTACAACCCACGTACTTGTCTGATGATGCCATGCAAGCTTCAGTCAAGCTTTGAAGTTCTTCTTTCTCTGTTTATGTTCCTGAGATCCTCACCAAGCATTCCCCCATACTCAGGGTGTTGTGGATGCTGTTCTCGCCACATGCCCACAAACAATGAGGCAGTTACCTTCCTTTTCCCAGGCATGGGTTATCAGCCATAATCTATTCGGAAGGACTTCCTTCTCATGTCCTCCCTTTAGAAATCCAGTTGCCAGAAATGGTTAGTCTCTTGGAGTTAAACCAGGCTGCTGTCAGCAGGCATTTTTAAGTTGATATCTGAGTGCTTCATGGAACATAGCATTTTCTGTGGTTTAACTTCATCGGCATGTGAGGCCAAAGGAGGTTTAGACTTTTACTAGATGCAAGTTGATTAAAAAAAAAAAAAAGTTGACTAACATGCAGTGCCTGTTTACATCAGCAATTCTCATCACTAGGTGGGGCTTCTGAGATTTGCAGTTCTTTTTCTTTTTCTTCTTTATTTTCTGTGTCTGGCCTACAGTATTCTGACTGATAGAAAGGACTGACTCGATGTTCATGCTCTGTTATTCTGTGTGTATTTTGATGATGTTCCATGCCAAGCAGACAGCTGCAGCAATAACGAAAAGCAGAACTGCAGTGGAAAAGAAGCTGTTGTTTTCCGTGGCATTATTAACTCTTTTATTTTAAATAAAATGAAAAGAACGTGCCCTGTCATACTATACAGTTAGAAGGTGGAGTAACTCAGAAGGGATTTTGTGTTTCAGGGCTCTTCGTACAGCCTTCCCAGGTTGCCTCAACGTCTGCTGCGCTATTACTGCCTTACTCAGGCTGGCCCTGACTAGAGCTCTAGAGACAAATGCCTGGTTGTTGGTTGGTCTTCCATGGTAATAGGATACTTTATCTGTTACTAAGCGCTGCCTATGTGGTCTGTACTCCCTTCCCCCCAACTGAGGCTGGTGGTGTTGAGCGTGAGGAGCCATTCCGTGAAGCTGGTGGCCCCCTAGGGCTCTGTGAGGGGGTCTGTTAAGACAGGCTTAGGAAGCAGTTCACACACATTCTAGTGTATGGCGTTCTCACCTCATATCCAAGGGTTATCAATGGCGAAGGAATAAAAGAGGAAAATATACTATTCTCAGAAGAGAAAAGTCCTCAGGAGGTGGCAAGTTCCTTCACTGGGAGGCAGTATTAAGACCATAGACTTTGGTTCAGGATTCATTTCCTAGTTCTAACCTCCTCAGTTTCCTTATTCATGAGAAAGAGATAATAGCACCTACTCTTCAGGGTTGTTTTGAGATGTGTGTGTGTGTGTGTGTGTGTGTGTGTGTGTATCATACCAACACTATACATATAAATTTTTTTTAATTAAAAGCCTAAAGAAGTATGGATGTATGTATATGTATATATATAAAATGGCCTGTAAGAAGAACTTTGAACAGTGACTGGAATTAAGTTTTCATTAAAGAGCAGTATCATTATTATCCTTATGTCCTTCATTTGTAATCCTGTGTATAATGAGAAACTGAAGGTCATACAGCCCTTCCCAGTAAGAGCAGAACTGAAATAATACTTGTCCTCTTATTATCTTGGATTAGATCCCTGTAATAGAACCCATATGAATAATGGTTTGAAAAGATATGTTTGTTTCTCTGTCACAGAAAAGGCTGGAGTTAAGCAGCCCAGGCTGGTGTGACAGGAGCACAGTCAACAGGAATCCACAGCCCTTTCATTCTTTGACTCCCATTCTGTCCTCAAGTTTGCCTCATAATTCCAGATGGCAGCCAGAGCTCCTTTCATCACATCTGTGGTCCAAACATCAGGAATAAGGAACAAAAAGTTAAACCTCCCTGCCAAATAAGTTGGCTTTAAGCAACCCACCCAGAAGTCTGTTGCCTCTCATGGGCCAGAACTGGTAATTTGATGACCTCACTGCTGCAGAGGAGGAAGAGAATGTAGTCTTTAGATTGCTTGTATTTCTTCCCCAAGTGAAAATGTGTTCTTGGAAGGAGAGGATGGATATTGGTTGGCATCTCACAGTCTCTGGTCCCTCTTCATTCTCGGGGGGAAGGGAGAACCACTCAAGAGCTGATCCTAGGCCCAGATGTGGACCAAGGCTTGCTTTACATGCCAGTGCTTTTACTGACTTAATTGAGCCAGAGATGAAAGGGCTATAGAGGAACGACCATAACATAAAGCAGAGAACCAGAAGATTGTACACTGTCCAGATCAATGACCCCCTTGTACTCTTCAGCCATTTCTCGATGATTTTTTTCTCTATATTGCACAGAGCATTTGGCCTTGTTGACCCTTAGCAAGTTATAAATTAGCCCCTTCATCCTACAGAGAAAAAGTGCTATCCACTCAAATGTAGTACATTCTATATATTTTTTATTTGAAATGCAATAATTAAAAACATAATGTGTTCATTCACACAATTATGTCATCAGCTTATTGAAAGTACCCAGAGACTTAAAAATCTTTATTTAACTGATGTAGTGACAAAATAACATCCATAAAAATTCATAAGTACCGAAAATTTAGCTTAATTTTTCTTAGCTAAATTAACATAACCAAACGGTTGCTTCATTTAGATTCAAACATATAATCTGGAAACAGACTTCAATTCTAGCTTTTTCCTAAAGAATGTTTGGGACCAGGAAGAAGTGGTAAATTTTTAAATATAATTATCAGGAAGGACTTTTAACATTTTATTATTTTTTATTTGGCATATATATATATATCTACAAACTATCTTTTGAGAGTGATTTCATTTTATAAGTCCATTACTTCTGGTGGTCTCAAATTAACAATTATTCAAGAATTATGAATTAATAAATGAGATGTCTTGTGAAAGTGATTCATGAGATGAAAAACAATATGCATATTCTTGTCTAATTCTGGTTATAATAATGTTGGAAAACATTGCATTCGTTTCATAGCAGCACAATTGTAACTCAAACTGTGAATCTGAATGAAATGAAAAAAAATAAAATGCCCACTTCCACAAAGAACTTGGAGGAATTATTTAGACTATTTGTGTCTAAATATCCAAAAGATGGAGAAGGGGAAAAAAATCATCACCCTACAGTGGAAATCAGGTTAAAAGGCAAACATGAACAAAAGAGCAATTGACATGGAAGAAAAGCTCGTGAAGAATGAAGAGATCGTGAGTTCAGAAGTCAAAGGCCTTCACTGAAGACTGGGGCTCTTTGCTTCCCGCAGCTCCACCACCTTGCACTCCCTCAACAAAGGGCTGTTCTTTGCCTAGATCACCACTCTTACTTCTGTGACCCTACTTCCTTTCCCTGAAACTTAAACTGACCTCCCTTTCGAAAGAGAAAACACTTAGCTCCCCAGAATCTCTCTCAATCGAGGTCTATAGGTTAGAAATTCTCCAGGAAATTTCTTTTGACTTAGAGTTCACATATGCTGGACAATCCCACTATATGCTAAGAGAACCATTTAAAGTCTGAAAATTCGAAGAAGAGTGATATTGTCAGATACTTAGAGATGGATGGAGTATTTTCTGGGTCCTGGGACACCTAAATCCCTATGTTTTGTAAACTGTATGTAATCAGTACCAATCCAATGGAAACTGAAAAAGTAGAGCTTGATGTTTTGAATAATAGTAACTCAGGGCCTTTCTGATGTTGAGTGGGTCAAAATGAAACTTTTTCTAATGAGGAAAGCCATCTCCTTCATGTGATAAAGGCTATTTTCAAAAGTCAGAGGACCAGCACTGTTTAACAGATCATCTTGGACAGCTGTACAAGTTCAACAGTGAAATAATTAGATATTCCAGAGTGCTGTCATTTGATATGAGGTGCCAAGACAAGGGCTCTGAGGCTGTGAGGCAAGAGTTGGTAACACAATGAGGGGGAAAAAAAGCGTGAATGGAACGAGTAATGCGGAGTGGAATTAAGATTCTGCACTTGCTTCACCGAAGATTTATACTCCAGAAAATCCCAAACCTAAATAAAGTAGGGCCTGGAATGTTGGAAAGCTTTCAGAGATGGGAACATGTGTGAAGCTGCCAAATGGGTCATTGTTTCTAAAAATGATGTGTCCCACGATGACAGCAAACTTGTTCTTCAGGCAGCTGGCATTCATTTCTGTGAGTGCTCCAATACTTCTTTCTTGATTTGTCCAGAATATGTTCTGTTCTGACAAGGCTAGAGAGGAATCCACATGTGTTGCCAAATTGGAGACTTTGACTATTGGGGGGTTTTGCATTTTATGAATATCGTTTTCATTTGGTAAATGTTACTGTAATATCTAGGAAAAGGAGAAGGAATAGGTCAGGCTGAGCATTTCATTGTCG
Source organism: Camelus dromedarius (assembly GCF_036321535.1). Lineage (NCBI taxonomy): Eukaryota > Metazoa > Chordata > Mammalia > Artiodactyla > Camelidae > Camelus > Camelus dromedarius. The sequence continues at coordinate 53,821,226 of NC_087439.1, forward strand.
TCAGTTCAGAAACCTGAGAACTCAGAGGCTGAAAATAGCGTTCTGTTAATGAGCTCCTTTTCTTTAAGTTCAAAGGACTGATTTATTGTTTATTTTAGTTATTTTTCATCCTGATTATGCCTTAAGAGGAAGTCTTTCCAATTGTGTTTGCCTTTGATAAACATCTGTTAGATTTGGTTTTGTTCTTGTTTGGTTTGTTGACTTTATTGGTGATAGTTGGAAATGGTTTAGTGTTATTATTATTATTATTTTCCAAATACTTATTATTTTCCAAAGACTGGTCTCTGGAAAATTGACATGTGTCTTCCACTGTGTTCTTGCAGTCCCCTCACACTTACACCTACCCTAGTCAGCTGTTTTTCGGTGTCCTTGTCTTAACTGAAGGCTTTACCATTTACGCAAAGCTGGGAGTCATCCTCTGTTACATTTGTTTTACCCCACATGCAATCAATCACTCAGTCTTGACAGTTCTGCCTCAGAGATGTCTTCAAAATCTGTTGCTTCTCCTTTCTCGTTGTCTCTCTCTGAGGCTACTGAAGTGACTTCCGACCAGGATTCCACTCTCTCTCCTTCCCCTCCCACGCCCCTCCCTAACTACTACTGGTAATCATAGGCAATACCTACAGACTTGTTTCTCTGATTAAAGGCTTCCATTTGTCCCCAGTTGCCTGCAGGATGAACTCCACTGTCACGAGTAAGGCGCCTAGGCTACTTCTTATCCTAGCTCAGTTCATCTTCCCAGCCTCATCCCCTGCCATGTCCTCCCATGCCCTCTGCTTCTAGCCACCGGCCATCTCACTGTTCTCTAAGTCTATGCTTTTGCTCTTCTGTATCCCTACACATGCAGACCTTGAGCCTTGAAAGCCTTTCCTCATTCTCTTTGCCAGGCTGTTTGTTACCACAGCCCAGCCTAAGTGCCTCTTGACCACGACACCTTTCCCTGCAAGCCAGGAAGAGTGTGCTGCTCCTTGAAGCCTGCTGAAACCTGTGTTCTAGCATGTGCCATGTTTTGTTGGAATCCTTTTCTGCTTGGGTGCCTCTAAATATTCTGAGAGTTCAATGATGGCAAAAACTGTGCTTCATTCACCTTCTGATCCCCCTTCCCAAGCATAGGACCTGGACGAAGCAGGAAGCTTGGGAAGAGCTTGGTGACCAACTGATTCTGTAAGGCAGACATTTCAGATTGCTATACGCTGTAAGAACAAGTCATCTGTCAGCATTCTCAGAGAAAACCCTACACACGGGCAGGGATTTTTAGCAGCAAGGAAGTTCTGCATAAAATCCATAAATGGAGCTGCAATAGCAAGGTCTTAAATGGGAATATACCCTGCTGACAGTTGTCCATTCGTCCACCCACTAGTTCATTCAACAAATGTTTTCGAATATCCACTCAGTGCCAGGCACTTTGCTAGATTGCATCAGCTTTAACAGCTGTGGGGAAAGATTGGGTAGCCTTTACAGGCATACTGGGAGACTCAGCTAATTCTCCCAGCAATATTCCCTAGGAAAATGAACAACAGATTATGTATGAGTGTACACTATACATATACATATATACAAAGAAATATTAAAAATATTTTGACCACCAGCAGGGCACAGACACTAACCAATAAGGTTGATACGTTTACTTTCCCCTGAAGCCCTTATTCACAGAAAAAGTGTACTGACATGGTATGGAAAAGGGTAGGAGAAGGCACAAAAATGATCTCCCAGCAAGCCTAGGACCTAAGGTGCAGCTCTGAAGAGAGATTCTAAAGTTTCTCCATCTGTATTTCTTTTCTGTCTCACAGGCTGAAAAATCAGTAATGAATTGGAGATCGAAGCATCTTTGTATTTTTTGCATAGCCACAAACCATTGGTATCCATCTTCTAAATACAGTCAATCTCTGTGCTGAGAAACATGGCATTACTTTATTTTTTTTAAGGTAGCTTTTTGTAAATAACAGGGCAGTGGTCAACCAAGAGATGATAAACCCAATCCTTACTGCAACCCAATCCTTACGGGCAGAGCTGATAATGATCAGTCAGTTGCATGCTATTTCGCAGCTGATACCTCTTCCAACAAAAAAAAAAAAAAAAAAAAAAAGGAAAAAATGATATTAATTGCAAAAGTTTCACAGATGTCTGCAGCAGTTGACCAGAGCTCCTGGGTTATTGCTTGTCAGACTATTAATGGGTTTGGCTAACCATGACAGTCATTACTTTTCCCCCTCCTGTGAGCTACTTCCTGTGTAATTTATGCATAGGTTTTGCCAAGATTTGACAACTTTCAGGATATTAACATAAAATTAGACTGCAGAGCTGAACAATGGGTGGCTTTAAAATTAGCTGTGGTGAAAACCAATCAAACAGAATTGGCTTTTCCTTTGCCTTACTGCTACGTTTATTATTGATGTCTTTCTTTCTGCATGTAAGAGTTCACGTTGGCAATTCTGCAGATTAGAGGGAAAAGGAAGGGCTAAGAGGGGGTGTGATAGCCTGTGACTCTGGAGAAATGGTTCTTTGTAACCCAGGCAAGCTCCCCACATATCGAAAGCCTGATTATCGCTTAAAACGAACTTGTGCAGCACCCATTCCTGAATTCACCAAAACACACCCACATTTTGCAGCTCACGCGAGAGGAGAACTTCGCTGTTTCCATCTCTTGGTTCCACACAGCTTGCTCTGTGAATGCCATTACAGAATGCGATGTGCGTGTTAATAAGCCAGGACATCTGGTAACCAGCTTTTTTCTGATTCATTAACTGACTCTGCTTCTGTGGCCAGAGGGGACGAGAGGAGAAACTGGAAGGTTTTGCTTTTAGCAAATGGGCACTTGATGTATGCCTTGCTTTCTTGGTCTTGCCTCAACTTTCAAATTTTACCCTTAGGTTAGCATTTAAATGCAAGCAGCCTTTGGTAGGCAGGATCTTGTCCCATATAAAAAACAGGCAGTACTTAAATCAGCCTGTGCAGTCTGAGAATGCAGGAAAGAAGAAAGGAATCTTAGAAATCTGATCCCCTAAATCCTATTTTAAAGAGGAGGGGAGTGAAGAATTTACTTGAGATCACACAGGTATAGTTGTGGCATAGCAGACCAGACTCCAGGGCTCTTGACCCTCAGTCCAGCCTTTCTACCTCAACACATTGCTTTCACTAACTTTGGCTTTTTGTTTGCCTTACTGATATTTTTTTGGGTCACCAAGCATTGCTTGATTTTTCTTTTTCGCCCTTTCATGCATATGCCTTTAGAACATTTAAGGAGACTACAAGTGCTGAATCAGTCCTCCTGCCTCCTTTAATAAGTGATTAGGGACCCAGTCAAGCATTTATAAAAGGTACTTAGGGGTAGTTAATTTAAACTTTTGACGAATGGACAACTTCAATCCAGATTGTTAACCACCCTGGGGAATAGAATTAACTAACTGGAATACAGTGGACTCTAAAATGGAAAATAGAGCAAGATTATGAAGACCTCTCAATAATCAAGGTGTTTAAAAATTTAAAACATACTATCATCCTATCAGAAAGATTTTTTTTAACCTCCTTATTGAAGTAAATCAGGTCCAAATGCTCAAGAGAGTGATAGAGTAAAAGAAGTCTGCCTTGACAGTACATGTTGGGAGATGAAATGGACAATGAAGTTTCCATATGTTGTTTTTATGCAGTAATTAGAAACTGTCACACGCCGTTTCATTTTTTCATTTCCTTGGGCTTATTTGCATGCTGGAACTTCCTTTGGAGCAGAATGGAGAGCAGCATCAAGCTGGCACCCAGTTGAAATGAGGAGCAGCGGCTTGTGGGCGTCCTCCCCACCTCAGAGGCAGGAAGCAAGCCAGAGGCAGGTAGCGTCAAGGCGCGGAGGACGGCTGAGCTGTGATCGGTGCAGCTGCCCTGGATGCCTTTCACGTGGCACCTCGTCCTGCCTGGGTGGAAGTGCTGACCGAGCCCTCCAGTTGGTCATTATGGACCACTTTGGCTCCCCTAAACTGATCTCCCTTTTAAAGCACTTTCATTTCATCCCAATTATCTTCCATTCTCTATTTGCCTGAGCAGACTCGAAGGCAGGGTACCCAATTTTTCCTATTGCCAGTCACAATATGGTTCCTGTGGGTCCTTAGGAAATCTAAATAAATAACCTTTTCATGTCCAGATCCTTATATTTCCTGTCTTTTTAGAAGTCCTCAGCACTGTAAAAAAACAACCCCCAAAACAAACAAACAAACAAAAAACAAACCCAAAACCGGAATAGACTAAGCAGTATTTATTTTATGAAGACTGTGGCTAGGAGATGTGTACTCCAGAACTCTTTTGAATGTCGGTGGTGTTCTAAAAATCTACTGCTCTCTGCTACTAAGCTGTTACTAGTGAACCGGGAAATCCCAGGAAGCTGGTGGTAGAAACTTCATTTGTCTAAAATGGGTTATCTATCTGGGCAGCTATTCAACTGAATTCTTAAATGACCAGGAACCATAAGAAGAATTGAAATACATGGGCATGATTTGACTCATGACACAGTAAAAGAATTTCCATAAATCACATTATTGTCAGAAAGAAATTCCCTGAGAAGTTTAAAATGCCATCTTAATTAAATCCTTTAAATAAATCGTTTGTTTAAAAATAAAGATAACCATTGAGAAAAAAATGAAAAAGAAACTCTAATTGATCCTACCTGCAGAGGCAAGCATGATTACTATTTTGATATTTATCTTTGGCTGCTTTGAGTGTGAGCATGGATATATTTTATATAAATTTTTCACACTAAAAAAGATGATTAGTAATGAAGCTAGTGTTTTATAAAACTTTTCTGGCATAAAAGCCATCAAGAACATTTTTCCATGACAAATATTTCTACTACAACATCTTAATGACTGTGTAGTCTTCTACCGTATAGGCATTCTGTATTTTATTTAGGCAATCTCCTTTTTTTTAGACTTCTGGAATGTTGTAAATTTTTTTCCTGTTACAATCAATGTGATGATCATTGTTGAATATTCATCTTAGGTACATCTTTATTTCCTTGGGATATATTTTCAGAAGTAGAAGTGCTTAGCAAAATGCTATGCCCATTTTTAAGGCTTTTGGTACATACTGCTGTTAGCCTTCCAGAAAAGTTGTATTAATTGAGAATCCCACCGGCAGCGCATGAGGCATTTGTTTCCTTGCTCTCCTGCCAGCACTCGGCGTTATGGTTCCTTTTAATCTTTGCTAATCTGAGTGGTGAAAAATGATGTCTCTTTGTTGTTTTAATTAATTCATTCTTGAAACCAGCATTTCTGGAGATAGCGTGGCACCCACTTGCTCTTATACATGATTGACTATATCGGTAGTTATACTTAGAATTCATGATTACTTGTATTTTATAGTACTGTCATGGTTTTACAGCATGTAAAACTAATTTGTTTAGACCGCAAGGCTATTTGATCTCCTGGAAAATACAGATTTATGTAAATAAAATGCGAGGGCTATCTTCTTCCTTGTGTCTGGGAAGATACAAAAGACGATAAAATTTAAAAGCCGGACTTTGCTGGGTGCTGAGGGAGAAAGGAGGGAGATGGCTGCAAGATAACAATGTTATTGGTCAGCCCAGTGGATGGCATCCGTTGGCTACAGCTTGGCTGCTAGAGGTGACTGTGTTGGTATCTGTAACATGTTGATGTGTGAAGTGAAAAAATGAATCCCATTCCTCAGGAGAGTCCTGCATATGTCAAGTATATTGTCTCATTAAGCCAATCCATTTATCAACCCACTGAATGCCAATTAAATTGCACAGGATGGTGCAGGTATATGGTGGGCTGTTGGTGCCAAACTTTATTACAGCTGAGCTTTCCTGGCGCAGTATGTTCCACCCAGCAAAATGGCAGACACATCAAAGCCAAATTAAATGTTCTTGAAATAATGCCTTTAAAGAGGATGAAATGCCACAACCTGGCAGAAGAGAACGTGAAATGTAATGTCAGTTCTTAGTGTACTTTTAGTTCCAATGAAGATGTCAAGGCTCAGATCCAGCCAGTGCCAAATGTCTTCACAGCGTGCAAATTAGATCAGTGTAATTTCATCAGGAGAATGATCAGACTCTGCTGTAGTTATGGCTGAATTCACTGCTTCTGCCGAGGGCTGGGCTGAGGACCATGGGGCCCAGCTGAGCTCACGCTGCTGCCATCCTCAGAAAGAGAGAGAGCCTGATCTAATGCATTGTTCTCTTGATGGCATGTTGAAAGTCATTCCCACCTCTCAGACTCATCGCTAAATGAGCATCTAACATCGATTACATCTAACATAGAATGATTTTGTTTGGAATTTTTTAAAAAAAACCTGTTTAGTGAAAATTAAACCCCGAGTAAGTGAAATACTAAGCCAGATGCCAGGATGGTATTAGAAGAGCCTTATGTTTGTGATTAAACATGAAATTTGTATGAAAACGTATAGATATTGCTATTAAATACTTAAAATATTCAAATTCCAGGTATTTTGGAAATACATATATAAATAACCTAATACATTGATATAATGATAAGCATTCGTAAGAGACACTGGAAGTAGATAAAATGGTAATACAAAATAAGGACGACTGAAAATCTCTCACAGAAAAACAGAAGCCCGATAAGAATGCTGTGACTAATTTTCAATGTTAAGTATAGGAGAAATGAGCAGGGTATCTGTCTTGGGAAGGAAACTCTAAGTGGTTTAAAATTTGGAATAAATTGAAATAAACTGATTTTATCACAAGGTCACTTATCATTATGAAATTGTTTCCCATTTTAAAATCATTTCTTAATGCAGCACTGTTAACTATACTCCAAAGTGTTATTTTAGTTTAAAAGTCTATTTTTCTTTTCCTTTTCACACGTAGTTTTCCACCACAGCAGTAGTATTAAGATTCCTCCTTTAATTTGTTGTCATATCCTCAGGAAAGAAAACGAAATCCCAACCCTTGGGGGACATTCCCAAGAGCAGCTGGCGAATTTGCAGTTTGATGTTTAAAAAAGTTGTGGTTGATTTTCAGCCTTTTCAAGTCATATACATTCTGCTAATACAATAATAATACACGTTGTTTAATTCCTATTTGTGTGTTTTAAGATTTTGTTATATGATCTTTAAAATACAGATTAATGGTGCTAATTAATGAAGAAGAAAATTGAAAATACCCATAATTCACTATCCAGACATAACAATGCCAATGCTTTTATATTTTTTTTTCTAGTCTTGAGTCAGTATACACCTGATTTTTTTTTCAAATTGGGGCTCTGTTGTTTATATAGTTTTATCTTCTGTCTTTAATATATCATGAGCATTTTTCTATGCCGAATTGAAGTCTTAAAAGTGATTTTAATGCTACAGAATACCCTATTGTGTATAACATCCCCTGTTATTAGATATTTGTATCAGTATTTAGTTATTTACCTTCATGATGAACATCCTTATAAATAAACCTTTGTCCATATCTAATTAATTTCTTTGGACAGATTTCTAAGTACTGGAATTACTGAGTTGAAGTCATAAATTTTCAAAGTTCTTATTATTACTGTGCTATTTATACCTCCAAGAAAAACAATATCTTTGCAAAATCAGATCCATAAAACAATTCATCTGTATATCCTGACAGACATATTATGACTTCTACATTTCAAACCTTAAATTTTACAGAAATGGGATGAAGAATAGTTTAGAACACTCAAAAACTATGTGAAATCCGAGAGTAAGACTATGGCTGCCTTCCTTCTGTTGTTACTTACACTGAAAGATGTGTGTGCACTCTCAGGTTACTGGAAAAATGATTTAATTGATTGGTACAATTAACTTAGAACACGTTTAGAGTCAATGAAAAATTATTGTTCCAAGCCTTGAAACTATTTTGGCATTCTCCGAGTGTATTTAATTGGTATAGACAAACCAGTAATTTACAAAAAGCTACTGTTTCTCTGAATTACTTTTCATTCCTGTACATCCCTTCAGAATCATTTAGACTGTACTGTGGAACTTTCTCTCTTGTCCGATTTTAGCAATAGGCACAAGACCCAAGGCTATCTCTGGGGCTTGCCAAGACCCAGATGCCAGGCCTTGGAACATCCTAGTAGCAACATCTGGCCTTTTGGTGAGCTCCACAGGCCGTTGTGCCCTCGGCTTGGAACTGCCCCTGGGGATACTATATGGTCAGACAATCTACTGGTACTTGAGCTGGTGCTCTCTGAGGGAACATTTGCCTTTCTGCAAACTTTGAATATGTAGTAGATAATACTAGCACAACTAGTTATGCAGAAAAATGTTTTCTATGCAAAATAATTTTTTTAAAAGTCTTACATTTTTACTTTAATTGCTAGTGTTGCATTCCAGCCTAGTTTCCAGCTGTCTGAATTTTTTCAGGAGTCAAGAGAGAGACAGTGACTATTTCAGTTCTGGAAATATGTTGAACAACTGTACCAAATTCATGAAAAGTGGACAGATTTGCATTCAGGGGTGGCTTATATTATTTATGATAGTTGAAAAAATTATTAATACCTCTAAGACACTGCCTCAAAAATAACTTTCCTAGTTTATTGTGTTGAAGAATACTTTCTAAATGCATACAGTATTATGACCCACTATGATAATTGGCTTTCTGTCATTGGATGACTAAAGAACTGTTTTAATGTCTTTTCAATCAAGGGATTAAAATCTATGTTCAAATACCAATACCAATGATTTATTTAAAGTATTATCAATTTAGCATAAAGAGTGATCCCAACTGTTTCCCTTTTTGAGTATGCAAGATTAGTCAGAAACAAGAAAAAACACAATTAAATTAACAAAATGCCTCTAACAATTTTTTATTTTTCAAGTGAAAAGACAAAAATGCATTTATGAATATTTTGCCTTGTATGTGGTAAATAAGATCTAATACCACATCAAAACACAAGGGCTTCTTCAGATAAATCCTTATTCTATTATTTTTAGAAGTTGCTAGAATTTAGCTCCTTAATAAACAGTTTATCATGAGTTTATGAAAAATGTTATTTATTTTCATTGATATTGCAGTGTTCAAATTTTCACACTTCCTTGAAAGTATATTTTCCATAAAAGTTCAAAATCAGAAATTTGTTTCCATTCATTTTGAGTGTTTAATATTTTTAAAGCATTTTTAAAGAAAACATTATATAATCTTTGAGTTAAAGTACTAAATGAGTGATTAGCGTTTGCTACCATAAATGCAAGTTGTGTACATATAAATGTCTTTTTTCTGCAATGAAAGCAGAGGAACTTCCTATTAGATATCAAATGAATATTTACCTACCTTTCAAAAGAAGTAGGAAAAATCCTGCTACAAGGACCATTTAAATGTGGCTTCCCTAATATCTAAATTATTTTAAGGTTGAAGATCAGTTTGATAGGATGTGGAAAGACAGTTAAGCTCAGTGTGATGAGAACTGTTGATTGGGTAGCAAAATTGTAGCAGATGGTCAGTTGAAGACATTCAGGTTTTGATATCTCTGCTTTATTATAAAGGGGATAATTTCTTTTTTATCTAAGGACTCTGGAAGCAACCAAATTGGCCCAAATGACATGGATTAATATGACTTGTTTTGTAAAACCATCAGCTAGGACTATAACTAATTACTGCATGAGTCAGACAAGTAAGAGAGAGGTCACTTGGCATCAGGCTCAGATTCAGCAATGATGTAGAAACTACTGAACCACATTTAACTCTGTTCCTTTTTTCTTCAAACCTACCCTTTCTTTCAGTTCTTAAATATGTACTTTCTCATTGGCTTCTTGTCGCTATGTGCAGGATCTAAAATATTCCAGCCGAGGCAACTTCCCTTAGATAGAGGACCCAACACACAGTGAAATCACTGGTCACAACTTTCTCTTGTCACTGGCTGCAGTGAGCAGTGTGACATCAGGGCTAGATTAGCTTTGTTCTACTTGTTCTTTCTGAATTTGATTCTAATGGCCACACTCTTCTCTCTGTTGTCTGAACAAACTGGGAAAAACTTTTATTCTATCCCTATAGGATAAAAAAATCTTTGGGCTGGCAATCAACAGCCCAAATCTGGGCAGAACAGTAACCCATCGCTGCTTTGGCCCTGTCACAGATAATCTCTTCAGCTCATATTTTCTTCCTACTGGAGGGCAGTGATGGCATCAGCATAGCCATCTCCAGCCAGAGCCTGAGACTGAAGCAGTAAGCTACAGTATGGGTGTGGGTAGGAGGTGGGAGCAGGGACGTAGTGACATGGGCAGAGGCTCGCCTAACTGGAAGGGTGGCTACCCTTTGAGAAATGGGGAACTATAAAGTTGCAAGCTTCACATTGGGCAAGAATATTCTGCCAGTGAGGTTGGGATTAAGAAGCAATTATAATTTTTTTTTGTACAGAGAAGTAGGATTCATGCAAATACAGCTGCTTGGAAATTTCCAGTTTTGCCTTTCTTGTATTTTTCTCTTCTTATACCCTTCTTTATCCCTTGCCTCTTTTTGCTCTTCTCTTAAAAAGCTTTTGTCAGGTGATGTCAACAAAAGAGAGAGAGTAAGAAATTCTGAAAGTTCTCTCCCTCATAAAAGCAAGGAGAAAATTGGCAAAAGTGGTCAGAATCAATTTCTTCAAAAGTTTGGGAATTAACCAAAGGATTTCAAGAATTCAGGAAGCATTTATTCAAGAAAGCCGAATCATGGTAAGAACAGTGAGTTTTGGGTCATTTTAACTTGCCCTTTTCTCATCCACGCTCCCCAGCTCAGTGATGGCCTTGAAAACTAACAGCCTATAATCACAGTGAAAACCAGCAGTCTGGCAGCCATTACAAGCAGCAGAATATAGTTGGAGTGCCTTCAAAGTTCTGTTCCCAGAGAACTGGCATTATTTGACCTTACTTAGAGCTCTGATGTGAAAGGTCTTTTCTCTGGGGCTATTTAAAAAAATAATTACAGGAAATTATTAGCATTGTGGCTGCCTGAGTCATGGATAACAGTTGGAGCAAACAATAGGCTAATCAAAAAGCTTAAAAGGAAAAGTTGGGAAATGAGATGTCCACAGGGACTTTGGGAAGATCCAAGATATTCCTGGTAATCTAGAAAGCTGCCCAGGGCTGTGCGTATTCTCAGGAAGGACTCCAAAAGGCCTGAAGTTCTCACCCTTGGCTAACACTGAGGTTCTGCATAAGCTGGAAGTGAAGGCTAGGGCAGAGTTCTCAACTGCCTGGCTCAGTGATGAAGGTATATCCCAACATGCACACAGAGCTTTTTGTCAAAGTTTAGGAGACTCTGTGGTTCTAAGCATTGAGAGGAAATGTCTACCTAATTATCAGCTGACAACTAACCTAACTGAGCAGAGATTTCAGTGGCCAAAAAAGACAAAGAAAGCAGACTTTACAGAGTTAGGTCAGAAAAGTCACCAAATAACAACAAACAGCATTAGCAATGAACTTCGGGGAAGGGGAGATTCTGATTTCCATAGTTGCCACATTATATTATTTAATATGTCATTTTTTCAACAAAAATCTATGAAACATGCAAAGAAATAAGAAATGTGGCTTATAAGATGAAAAGAGCAATCAATAGAAAATTTTCCTTAGGAAGCTCAGATATTGGACTAAAATTAAACAAAGACTTCAAATCATCTATTTTAACTATGTTCCAAGAACAAAAAGAAACCATGTTTAAAGAACAAAAGTATGGGAATGATGTCTCATTCCGAAGGATAGTTTTACTGGATATAGGATTCTTAGCTGGCATTCTTTTTCTTTTTAGCATTTTGAATGTGTCATCCCTCAGCTTTCTGGCTTTCATGATTTCTGGTAGAAATCAGCTGTTAAGTATATCGAGGATTCCTTGTCTGAGATGAGTTGCATCTCCCTTGCTGTCTTAAAGAATCCCAATTTGCTTTTGCCTTTCAAAAAATGTGGTGGGTTGAGATGTTGTCCTTAATTTTATCCTACTTGGAGTTTGCTGAGCTCCTTAGATGTGTAGATTTATGTTTTTCATTAGATGTGTGTAGGTTTGAGTCTATTTTTAAGTATTTTTTCTGCCTCTTTCTCTCCTCTCCTGCTGTGATTTCCTTTAGGTTTATGTTAATATGCTTCATGACATTTTACAGAGCCTGGGATATTCTTCAGACTGGATAATCTCAATTGACCTGTCTTCAAGTTCACTCACTCTTCTGCCTGCTCAATTCTATTATTGAGCGCTTTTAGTGAGTTTTTCCTTTTTGTTATTGTTCTTTCTTATGCTGGAATATATATATTCTTTTTAAAAAAAATAATTTCTATCTCTATATTGGTATTCTCTACTTAGAGAAAACATGTAGAAAATGTGAATATATCTAAAACAAGTAAAGATCCTGAATTAGTCAAAAAAATCTCACAAAGTAAAGCCTAAGACCAGATTACTTCACTGATGAAAGCTACTAAACCATTAAAGAGAATTAATACCAACAAATTGCAAATTCTTCCAAAAAACAAAGAGGAAAGAATACATCAAAACTCATTGTATGAGGCCAATATTGCCATGATACCAAAGCTAAACAAAGATAACACAAAAAACTATAAATGAATACTCTTTATAAGTATAGATCCCCCAAATTATTAACAAAATAATATCAAACTGAATCAAGTAACATATAAAAAGTATGAAATGCCCTGTCAAAGGGGATTTAAGGTTAGTTTAACACATGAAATTCAGTTGGTGTAATATAATAAAAGGCAAAAACATATGACCATCTCAATAGACACAGAAAAAGCATTGACAAAATCCAATATCCTTTTTTGATAAAAATACTCAACAAACTAAACATAAAATTTCTTCAACCTGAAAAGCACATACTAGCAACCAGAGAATACATAGAATGTTTCTGCTTCACAGGACATCAAGAAATTGAAAAGACAATACAGACATTGGGTATGGCAGTTATTAATTAGAAACAACACAAAAGGTACAAAATATGAAAGAAATAATTGATAATATGAACTTCCTTAAAATTGAAAGTTTCTGTTCTGTGAAAGACAATGTTAGTAGAATAAAAAGGCAAACCACAGACTGGGAGAAAATATTTACAAAAGATAAAATATTTGATCAAGGACTATTATCCAAAATATAAAAGGAACTCTTAAGATTCCATAATAAGAAAACATGAAATCCAATTAGAAAATGAGCCAAAGACCTTAACAGATACCTCACCAAAGAAGATAAACCGATGGCAAATAAGCATATGCAAAGATGTTCCACATTATATGTTGTCAGGGAAATGCAAATTAAAACATCAATGAGATACCACTACTACACACCTATTAAAATGTCCAGAATCTGGAACACTGACAGCACCAAATGCCGGTGAGGATGTGGAGCAACAGGAACCCTTGTTCATTGCTACTAAAAATGCAAAATAATACATCCACTTTGGAAAACAGTTTGGTGATTTCTTATAAACCTAAATATACTCTTATATGATCAAGTAGTTGTGCTCATTTAGCCAAAGGAGTTGAAAAATTGTGTCCACACAAAAGCCTGAATACAGATGTTTATATCAGCTTTGTCCATGATTGTCATAACTTAGAAGCAACCGAGATGTCCTTTAGTAAGTGAATGAATAAATAGACTGTGGTACGTCAGACAATAGAATATTATTCAACACTAAAAAGAACTGTGCTGTGAAGCCATGAAAAGCCATGGGGAACCTTACATGCCTATTAGTAAGTGAAAGAAGTCAATCTGAAAAGAACTTAATCATGCAAATTATATGAAAAGGCAAAATTATGAGGACAGGAAAAACATTAGTAGTTGCCAGGTATTAGGGGAAGGGAGGAATGAGTGGGCAGAGCACAGACCATTCTTAGGGCAATGAAATGCTTCTGCTTGATATTACATGGTTGATACATGTCATTATGCATCTGTCCAAACCTACTGAATATACAACATCAAGAGTGAAACCTAAAGTGAACTGTAGACTTTGGCTGATTATGATGTATCAGTGTAGGTTCATCACTTGTAACAAATGTACCACTCTGTGGAGGATGTTGATAGTGGGGGGGAGTCTATGCATGTTTGGGGTCAAGGAGCATAAAAGAAAAATCTTTACCTTCTTCTCAATCTTGCTGTGAACCTAAAACTGCTCTTAAAAAGCAGTCATTCATATATATATATATGAAAATATTTGCAAAGCATCTATCTGATAAGAATCTAGTATTCCAAGTATGAAACTGTCACTACTCAAGTATTTTTTAAAAGCTACACAATGATAAAAGGGGAAAGGATTTTTATAGACATTTCTCCAAAGAAGATATACAAGAAGCATACGGAAATATGTCCAACATCAATAAGCATCAGGGAAATGCAAATCAAAACTAAAATAAGATGACACTTAACACCCACCAGCATGGCAGTAATCAAAAAGCTGGACAATAAAATGTGATGGCAAGGATATGGGGAAATTGGAACCCTCATGCATTGCTGGTGTGAATGTAAAATGATGCAGCCAGTTTGGAAAACAGTTTGGCAGTTATATTAAGTATAAAGTTATCATCTGATACAGCAATTCCATTCCTAGGGATATACCCAAGAGAATTGAGAATACGTATCTACAGAAAAACTTGTACACAAATGTTCGTAGCAACTTTATTTATAACAGCCAGAGAGTAGAAACAACCCAAATGATCATCACTGCTGATTTCATAAGCAAAATGTGATACATCTACACAGTGGAATATTCTTCAGCCATAAAAATGAATGAAGTACTGACTCGTGCTACAACAAGAATGAACCTTGAAAACATTGTGCCAAGAGAAAGAAACCAGACACAAAAGGCCACATGTTACATGAATTCATTTATATGAAATATTCAGAATAGGCAAATCTATAGAGGCAGAAAATCAATTAGTGGTTGCCAAGGGCTAGAGGGGGAAATGGAAGATGACTGCTGTTGGGTTTGAGGTTGCTCTGGGGCTGATGAAAATGTTTTAGGATTAGATAGTGATGATGGGTGTGCAATCTTGTAAATATATGAAAAATATAAGCTGAATGGTACACTTTAAAAATAGTATATTCTGTCATGTAAATTAGATCTTAACAAAACATATTCACTCATGACCTCCATCCACCTACCCCACCCTAATAATTATATATAGTCATAGTGGTGAAGGATGGTTCTATGTGGTCAGATTCATACTGACAAGGGAAGGAAATTTTTGACTTCCTCTTCGCCCATGTTAAGCTTTTAGTTAGCCCATGTGCAGTGATCCTATTCCATCCTCTCTGAGTCCTCCACACATCACCATTTTATACAGCAAAAACCATTATTAACACTGCAGGTAAGCTGGAGAGAAACTCAGTTTAAAAGGGCAATAAAATACGTTGTATGTGAAAAGAAGTGATCAGAATCTTCCCTAAAACTAGGCTGATAATATCACTCCTGCTTTGTGAAGCCCGCAGACTCCCTATTACCTTCAGGAAAGTGTCCGCATTCTTTATTATGACCTGCAAGGCTGCTAGAATGCTAACCCAACTTCCCAGAATCATGTATGCCCTCTCTAAACTGTAGTCACAGTGAATCATTCACTGTTTTCTTATAATAAGAGTTTTCATGAGTCACAAAGCTTAAGCATACTTTTACTTCAGACTGGGAAGTAGGATATCTTTGGTTGACTTGCCTTAGAATGATTTTATAGTTTTCTTAAAAAACACAAATTAATGGCTCAGTAGTTACTATCTATAACTCAATCAATGAATTATAGGTCTGTTTCCTTTGATAAATGTGATCTGTTACACATAAGATACTATCATCCTAAATATTAGCTGTGTTAAGAAAAATTACCTAAAATTTAGGAATAAGACAAAGTAGGACTGTATGTTCTTTCAGTGTTATACTGGAGCATTGTCTGTCTAGGGGAATGGAGCTTTGTTTATTTGACTCTTAATTACTGGTTAAGGCCCAGACTCTGTGTTGCATGTTAATTTATCGATTTTTATTTGGTAGAGATACAAATGAATTCTTCTTGATAAAAAAGTTAACCACAGATGTTACAGTTTAACTGACCACAGAATATTATGTTATTTTGTATCTAACACAGCAATCTTTAAAAAACTCTTTTTTATTGAAGTATAGTCAGTTTACAATGTTGTGTTAATTTCTGGTATATAGCGTAGTTGTTCATATATATATATTCCTTTTCATATTTTTCACTTTAAGCTATTACAGGGTATTGAATATAGCTCCCTGTGCTATACACTAGGACCTTGTTGTCTATTTTATATATAGTAGTTAGTATCTGCAAATCCCAAACTCCCAAGTTTTCCCTCTACCCCATCTTTCCCCGCTGGTGGCCGTAAACTTGTTCTCTATGTCTGAGTGTCTGTTTCTGTCTTGTAAATAAGTTCATTTGTCTCATTTTTTAGATTCCACATATAAGTGGTACCATGTGGTATTTTTATTTCTCTTCCTGGCTTACTTCACTTAGAATGACAGTCTCCAGGTCCATCCATGTTGCAGCAAATGGCACTATTTTATTCTTTTTTATGGCTGAGTAGTATTCCAGTGTGTGTGTGTGTGTGTGTGTGTGTGTGTGTGTACACCACATCTTTATCCAGTCATCTGTCAGTGAACATTTAGGTTGCTGCCATGACTTGGCTATCATAAATATTGCTGCTATATGAACATAGGGGTGCATGAATCTTTTCGAATTAGTTTCCTCCAGATATATGCCCAGAAGTGGGATTGCTGCATCATAATGTAAGTTTATTTTTAGTTTTTTAGGGAATCTCCATACTGTTTTCCATAACAGCTGCACCAACAGTGTAGGAAGGTTCCCTCTCCACACCCTCTCCAGCATTTATCATTTGTGGACTTTTGAATGACAGCCATTCTGACTGGTGTGAGTTGATACCTCATTATAGTTCTGGTTTTCATTTCCCTGATAATTAGTGATATTGAGCATTTTTTCATGTGTCTATTGGCCATTTGTATGTCTTCATTGGAGAATTGCTTGTTTAGGTCTTCTGCCCATTTTGGGGTTGAGTTGTTTGTTATTAGATTGTATGAGCTGTTTGTATATTCTGGAGATTAATCCCTTGTCAGTTGCATCAATTACAAGTACTTTCTCCCATTCTGTTGGCTGTCTTCTTGTTTTGTTTATAGTTCCTTTTACTGTGCAAAAGCTTATAAGTTTAATTAGTTACCATTTGTTTATTTTTGCTTTTATTTTTATTGCCTTGGTACCTACCAATCTTTATTCTGGCTTTCTTTCCTCATTTTCTGTAAATACTCAGGTCCTCAAATACTCTTTGAACTAATGTTATCATCCTGCTGGTTTTCTTATTAGTGATTTGAATTAATATTAGACATGCTCTTATTCTATATTTATGTACGAGGCATGTTATTTCATTTTACATTTCACAGTTTTACATTAAGTGTTAACCTGAGCCGCCCAGTTTTCAGAAATCTTCCCAAGACCTGTCTCATAATTTTTAACTCCAAAATATTTTTTATAAAAAAATCCATATTTAAATTAAAAATATGAGACTTTTACATTTCAAAACAACCTACTTTCTCATAGCCCAATGCATTAAGTATGGTTGATGAGCAGAGAACCTTGCAGGCATATGCCCCTTTCTGCATCTGTTTCTTCAGAGTAATGTAAATTCTATGTCCTATTTTCACTCACAGACAGGTCCTTGAAGGGAGATTATTTATGAAGTGGAGAAATAAAGCACTCTGGTTCAAATGATGTAATAGCAATCTGATTAATAGAATCCACGTGAAATTCTTGACATTCATTTGCTTTCATTGAATGCCTAATCATAACCCCCAGATGTTAAATGTTAGACTTTTTTAAAAAGTGTGGTCATGTAGTATGTGAACATTTGGTCTGTCTGCTTTTGCAGATTTAAGTTATCATCCATTTTGAGATCCCCTTAAATTGTTCTATATCCTCAAGCCACTTTTTACCCAACAAATGTTAACAAAAATGCTTTTGGATAAAATGCATTCACTAATACTGAAAAATGCTGATACTGATAGAATAGCAGCTTGAGTTTTTGGATATTCGTTTATAAGTATTACTCACAAAAAGTTTCAAAAAACAAGTCAATATGTAGCAAAAAAAGGGCAAACATGCTTCGAAAATTGTATATGCAAAATGAAAGATGACAGACATGATGTATGTGGATTGAAAAGAAAGGAAAGAGAGGCTGTCATCAGTTTTATTAAAGCCATGAGGCTTGCAGGTTAACTGAGAGCAAGGTAGACTTACATTCTGGATATTCAAGTCCTTGGCTTTTTTCCTTGGTTTATTACCTTGATGCAGTAACTGCAGACTTGTACCTTATACCAATTTATTTTTTAAATCCCTCTGTCTTATGAATTACCTGAATTTTCAACATTTTATTTTATATCTTACTTCTCTAAACACCAATAATACCATATTTTGTAAATTTTCCTGAGTTTTTTAATTTGCTTTTTTGTGTGTTGTATTTAAGCATAAAAATCTGAATTAAATATATACACTTCAAATGGAAATTTAAAATTCTTTGTGGAAAGTAATGGCTGTTTTTATGCCACAAGATAAATGAGTCAAAGAACAATTCTAAGTGGATTTGCATGGTTTCGATAACTTTTGGGGAATTGGATTATTGGTTTCTGCTTTAATTCAGACAAGAAACAAAGGATTTTGTGTATAAAAGATTTTTCAATATGCTTAATTGCTATGGTCGAAGTTTCTTTTATCTCCCTGATGAATTACTTCTGTATTATGAAGAAATGACTCTCTAAAGGACAGGCATTTATTACACCTGAGCCTTCCTGGTCCCACTTGTACCACATGCTGCTTAATAATTTGCAATGATTTAGGAAGATTGCCATAACCACTCAATTAAACAATCGCTTTGGATGCAACCTATAGCATGAGGCACATCCTTAGTACACATTTAGAACTGTCTTGTTAATTAGACAGAATCCGGCAACCACTGTGTTCTGAGTATCCCAGACAGCAGACAACCTACCCTGGAGGACTAAAGGTAGTCACTCACTCTCTGGTCCAACTAGGCAGATGCGAGGTTGCCATTGAGTAGAAACGGAGCCATGGAGAGAAAGAAGTAGGCTAAGATTTGGGAAACTGGATTTCTCTTGATTTAGTTGATCCTTAGGTAATGATACTCTGAGCATCAGTTTCCTCCTCAATATAGCATGAGAGCTATAGCTGATAATTTCATTGACATTTCCCTAATCAATGGCACACTTCTGTGTAAGTTATGTTAAAGGTAGGAATATCTTGCAAAATATGACCAAGGTATGTATGGAAAGTCTCAGTGGCTTATTTCTGTGCTGCATCCTGCAGCAACATGATGAAAAGTCAAACACTATAAGGCAGAATAACATAATTTCAAACTGTAGCTGTCAAAATTTTTAATTACTGCTGGGCCAATGATAGAGAATTGCCGGACAATGTACTTTTTATGGCAGAACTTTCCTGCGGGGAAAATACACATATGTCCATATGTCTAGGTAATGAAATCTGAAGGATAATGGAAATATGAATGAATTCTGAAGATAAATTTTACTGATTTCACAGTTATGCCTTGGACCAGTCTTATATTATTAAGGTTTGAAATAAGCCCCATCTTGTAAATATTTTAGACTATGGAAAGTAGGTGGAATGTATTTAATGAACAGTATAGATATAGTTCTCTAAGCAAGTAGATTCTCTTGGTGCATAATTAAAACAGGTTTAAAATGAACACTTTAACTTTTAGCTTCTTTTTTTTACTATATTATTTCAATAATAATCTTTTTGCGAAATTCAACGTGTCATATTATCATTTTTTTACCTCCATCGGTCTGTTTAAATAAGGTAAATGGGTGTTAATTTACATGGACTGTAATGTGTCGGGCAATATGACTGTGTAGTCCACTTTGCATAATACCTAGTTTAGTACAGTAGAAATCTGAAGCACTTTGAAGTGCTTCCTAGTACCGTGAAAAGGTCATAAATTTTGGGGTTGGCTTATCTAGTTTCTTTTCAGATAATTTCTGGCTGATAATGGACAAGCCAGTTAGAGTTTCTGAGACTTTTTCCCCATTTGTAAAAATAAGCATGATTTTCCAGGGTCTTTTCAATGTGTAATAAAATAATATTTATTTTCAGGGTACTATCTATGCACATTCATTGAAGTAAATTATTTTTCTCATCTCCCTCGACGTTAAGAGCAAGAAGGGCACTTGCCAGTTTGATCAGAAGTCAGAAGGGAGATGGAGGAGTGGAAGGACGAGGGCAGCGTTTTGCAGTTTTTCAAAATATGACATGTGGAGTTCATCTCTTTAAAAACAAAAGTGCTAACAATGCCTGTCTCTCAGCACCTGTGAGCATTATCAGAGATACTGTCACAAGTGCTTTGAGTTTTTTTCTTTATAATTTCTAAAATAGAAATAGCTTGTTTTTTGATTATAAAGGACGTCTGCCGTTATAATTTTGATGCATATTTTTCTAGACTTTTCTGTGCTGAAAGAAAGATTTCCCCAAAGAATGAGATTGTATATGGGAAATATTCTGAAATCTAATTTTTTACCTAATGTCAGTTGAACTCCTGTGTCAAATACCGATTTACTACATATTTTGAATGGTTGACTAGTATTCCATTATATGACTGTATTACAATTTATTTAAGCAATTCCAAATTTTTTGACATTATCTTGCTTATAACAGTGAAAAATTGGAAGCTGTAATCGACTTCCCTGTACTTAAATAGTCGTTCACTTGTCTGAGTGCTTCCTCAAGATAAATTAGTCAGCAGATATGCCCTGTATTCAACTTTTGACGTGTGGTGCCAAAAGCTAGAGTATTAGTTACCTGTTATTGCATCTTTAAAAAAATCACCCCAAAACTTACTGGCTTGAATAACAATGATCCTTTATTATCTCCTATGGTTTCCATTGGTGAGAAAACCTGTATGCTATGATATCTGGATGTCAGCTGGAAGACTGGAAGTCTAGGGGCTACAGTCACATAGAAGACTTGGTCATTCACTCACATTTCTAGTTGTCTGGTGGTTAATGCTAGGCACTGGCTGAGCACCTACTTTGTTCACATGTTGGTGGCTGGGTTTCAGGAGAAAGCATATAGAGAAAGAGGGAGAGAGAGCTAGGTAAAACCATAGTGCATTTTATGACCTAGTCTTGGAAACCACGCAGTGTCATATCACTTCTGCCACATTTCTCTTGGTTGAAGCAGTTACAAAGGTCACCAGGGTTATACATTGCTACTGCGCTCTTTGGAAAACACTATCTGCCCTCGATGGTATTAGGACTTCTGATGTATATATTTTGAGTGATATCTTTGCCTATCCAATGATATGAAAAATAGTATTTCACTGTCATTTTAGTATGTTTTTATGATTAAATATACCAAACATTATTATATCAGGTATTTATTATTTATATTTTTCTTAATTTTTGTGTCATTAACATAACCTTTCTGCTTCTATGGATGTATTCATTTGTTTAATAACAATTTATAAAACATCTTCATATACTATATTAAGAAAGTAACCCTTTGTCAGTTTTGTTGAACATATTTTTCCTAGTGTGTCATTTTTTTCTGCTTTATTGCATTATTCATTCTATATAAACTTTTAAATATGCTTTCTGTCTTACTTGCCATGCTTAGATATACCTTCCTTACCCTAGAATTACAAGAACATTTTATGTGTATGCTAATATTTGTTTATAAATTCCATCAAATTAAATTCCATGTAGATTAATGATAGGATCTATAACATTTTCCCCAGGTTTTTAGCTATTCATTTTTGTTTGTTGAAATAGTCAAAAAAGCAACATGTTTTTAAAAATAGTGATATCCAGAGAAAATGGAGATGAAATCCCACGCTGATTATGTTCTGTTGAATAACCTATGCCTGCTCTATAGATGGATGTTACATTCATCATGTACTATGTCCCACGTATCCTTGAGTCTCTGGGCTTTATGTCACTGATCTCTATTGTAATTCACTGTCATGTTGCTTTAATCATTACAGTTTAAAAGACACATTTTAATATCTGGAAATCTCTCTCTCTTTCACTGTAATCCATGGAGAGATGTTCAGTGCTCAGTCTCTCACTCTGCTTCCTCCCTGGTAATCTTATTCAGGCTCATGACTTGAAGCACTTTCCATAATGACAGCCCCCCTTTTCATATCTCCAGTCCAGACCTCTTCTGTGAACTCCAAATCCAGTAACTCCCTAGGAAACTGTACAGGCACTTTTGTTTCAACAGGTCAGAACCAAATCCTTGAATTTTTTTTTTTTTCTCCAGATCATCTCTTCCCCTAGTCTTCTCCATCCCTATCAATAGCATTCCACCAGCTACTCGGGTGATATATCATGAAAGGCAGATTTAATATTGTGGTAGCCAATCATCAGTCATTTTATCAGCATAGAAATGATTGAATTCTTCTAACATACCCATTAAAATAAGAAATGTGACGTTTGGGGGACAAGTTAAATCTACATTGAATCTAGAGTGTCAAAATTTGTACCTGACTTATCAGGGGAACATGGGGTACTAGAAAGGTGAATCAAGGACCCTTGGTCCTGCAGAGCATTTTAGGAGTTTATTTTTGTGCTTATAGAAGGGAAGATGGGGTCTTCAGCCTCTTTCTTAAGGCTATTGTGCTTTCTTGCTGTTTTCTGAGGGCTGAATAGTGTTGATGAGTTTGCTCACAAGCAAGGAGTAGTTTTACACTTTTACATTTCTAGAGCATTTTTAAATACTTGTCTTTTCGTGTATGTTTTAAATAATTAAATTTGTAATCTGAAAAAGTGAAGGATCAAAATAGTGCTGAAGAACATACCAAGTGGAGAAGAATTATAGACTTCAATAGGAAGTAAAAGTTAACATTAAAAATCATACATTAAAACAAGAGTAAGTTCCCTTTTCACTATTGTTAGATTAATAGTTTAAAATATAGCAACTCTAAGAATCATATAAAATCAGTAGAACAATATCAGATGATGTTGAGGAAAACAAAAAAAACACACATGAAACAAATGATATAATTGTATACATTATTGTTTGGTGATAGATAATAATTTTGCATCTGGTGACCACCCTTTCATTATTTGGTAAAAATAGAGAGTCACGTACAGCAACAAGTTTCACAAACAGTAATATTCAAAGAAAACAAGAAGCACTTTAGGATAATTCTTTTTCTTTTTATGGAAAAGCAGAATTCTCTGAAATGTAATTTTTCAGTGAGTCATATCATTACATGTTAGGCTTACATAAAAGGAATACAAATAATTGAGCTTTTATCAACCCTTTTAATCTTTTACATTTGTATCCTCTTGTATAATGGTCTCAAGGACTTTTTAATTAACAAATAAGCAGTGCAGTTTCAAAACACCAGTCAAATACACAGACATAATTTAATTACTGAAATTGAAGGGTTCATTCTTTCTTTTAAACCAAATTACAAAGTAGAACAAGTCCTTAAGTCATGAAATTTCATTTATATTCCTTCTCTTTCATTTAATATTTCTTCTTAGAGACAGCTCCTCCTCAGAAAACAAAGATTTAGATTCATAAGGCCTATATTTATAGAATTCAAATTAATGAGGAATTTCTATAACCTAAGATGGCACAGTCATTAAGAATAGCACTCCAAAGATTTTTACCTTGTGTCTGACCACAGAAAGAGACACTAAGCACAATTATAGCCAGGATTCTCCAACCCAAATGTGCTTGTTAAGTTTGTTTTCCCAGGCATACCACATGCCACACAGCTGCGAACTATTTAAAGAAGGTTTACTAGACACTCTTCTGTCTAGGAACTTTTTCTTTCTTTTCAATTTCTGCATCATATCACACTGGGGACTATTTAATGTGACGACATTGTTGTCTGAACCGCGCTGCTATTTCTAAATAGTTCTGATGTCTTTGGGGCATACTTCCCTCAAAAGCCAGATTTCCTTGAAAGAGATTCTGGTTCAACTCATTAATTTAGCATATATGTTGATACAGACAACCACAATTATTGTTTTGTCTGCCAGTGGCCTCAGTGCTGGGGCTGAAGCAGGGGATGTGGCACCCAGATGGAGAGTACATCCTGGTGGGGGAGACTTGAAATCAACAAACATCCACATAATTTTAAAAAAGAACATTCCGGAGAGAACTGGTATGCACATAAAGAATAACTGGGGGACAGCTTTCCTGAAAGGCCTTTTTCCAGTCTGTTTTCTAAGGAATTCAGAAGAGCATAATTCCTATCAAGAGGTAGCAAATCTCTCTCATGCTATCTTTCACTTGGTGAGGCTTTAAAGGGAGAAATAAAGGATGAGGAATCCAAAGCAAAATAGAACCAAAAAAAAAATAATAATAATAGTGGAGGACAGAGCAAAGAAAAGGAATAGGCATGACTGATGGCAGTCGTGGACCATCAGCGAGCAGGGACCTGGAGACAGTGGCTGGAAGAACATGTGCCCACAGCAAGTGTGGGCGTCTTGAGCTGCCATCACTGACACCGAGGCGCTAGACCTGTGGAGCTGGGAGTAATCTTTGGTCATTTGTTCAACCCTTCTGTCTTCCAGACGGAGTGAGGGACTGGCGCCTGAAGGGTGATGAGACTCGCCCATGTCACGGTTGGAAGTAGAGAACCAGAAATAGAAGCCTTCCTGGTAAATTTAGTTTTTACATCTCTAGCAATATTTGCTTTCGTCTGGGTTACTTGTGATGTGGGTACTTTTTAGTGATTCCTGAGCTAGAATCAAGAAGTGAGAGTGTGGGATTTAGGTATTCATAAAATTAGGTATTCAGTACATTTATTGTATGGTAAATCATGTGTCTGTGGGTCAGAATATCCTGCAAATTATTAGTGAGACTGGCTCATGTATATCATCTTCTGATGGGGTTATGGAGAAACACAAGCCCTGTTCCTTTTCCCCAAAACCATGAACTAAAAATGGCTTGAAAATTGTAAAGATAAAGGAACTTCTGTTTTGTTCAAGAGAGGTATTTGAAAAGGCCCAAACTAGAAACTGAAAAAAAAAAGAAAAGAAAAGAAAAGAAAAAAGAGCTAGGATGATTAGTTCTTCAGTTATTTGGAAGGAATTCTAGTGAAGATTAAAAAACACCATGGTCTGGTCTGTAGTTAAATCCCATGACATATAATTTTAGCAGTCATCTGGGAGACAGCCAATGGTGGGATATAATTATGGAAATGCTGACCTAGCAGAACACAGTAGAAATCAAATTAATTTTCAACATGCATACTCAGGACCTAATAAGAAACTTCCATTGATGATCAGAAAAAATTGAGAAATTTAAAAAAAAATAGGAAAAGACACTCATGAACTCATCTACAAAAGAGAAACAGACTCACAGACACAGTAAATAATATTATGGTTCCCGGGGGGAAAGGAGGTGGGAAGGGATAAATTTGGAAGTTTGAGATTTGCAAATATTAACTACTATATATAAAAATAGATTAAAAACAAATTTCTGTGTAGCACAGGGAACTATATTCAGTATCTTATAGTAACCTTTGATGAAAAAGAATATGAAAATTATATGTATATGTATGACTGGGATGTTGTGCTATACATCAGAGATTGTTACATTGTAACTGACTATGCTTCAATAAAAAAAGAGTATGTGAGGAAATACAGAAAATGAACTGAATTCTTCTTCCTGCCTCTTCTCTTTCCACTAGCTCTTTGCTCTCTAATCTGCGGGAATAACAACATCATGGGAATCTTCCCAGCAAGTCCTCTGAGTGAAGGTAAGAAACTGGATTAATGTGGTAAGGAACTTTTTTAAAGCAACCTGCTTCTGCTGACATGAGGAGAAAGTTAATTAATAAGAAAAAATGCCTACATTTTATTTTTGAATTTAGGAAAAAAGCAGTAAATAACAACTATAACAATAACTCTAAATTTACCATGGACCCAGTTAGGAACCCAGGAAAACTATAAAATCTCACGTGAAGGCAGAGCTTAGAGATGGCAGCTGCTTTGAGACCCCTTTAGAAACGGGGGGAAGAAGAGAAACAGCAGGTCATTTAACATGGAATTCAGAACTTCAGATCACATCTTCTCAAACCAGCCTGCTATTGGAAGGCACTAAATTCTTCTTGGATCCACTGTCTGCTTTTGTTAAAGGCCTGTAACCCTCTCATTGTCAGGAGTGAGTGGGATAGTAAGCACTTTGTGAGATAGGAGGTACCATGTGTGGGCTTAGCCAAAAGCATAAGGAAGACGTACACTTTTTGTTAGATCTTAGTTCAGCTCTGTGACACAGAAGTTTCAGACAAGAGGAGAGAAAGCAAAACAGTATCTGAGCAATGGTAAATGGGATTCCTTACCAAGGATACCTTGGTCATGGTATTCTTTATCCATTATTAGTTATCAATTGCTGTGTAACAAAGTGCCCCCGTATTTAGCATCTTGAAACAACAATAAGCGTATATTATCTCACATAGTTTCTGTGGTTCAGAATTTGCAAAGTGGCTTGGATGCAGTGGTTCTGGCTCTGAGGTGGTACCTTATGAGGTGACTGTCAAGATGTCAGTGCACTCACATGGCTGTAGACAAGAAGACTTATTTCCTTGCTGGCTGTTAGCAGGAGGCCTCAGTGGTTCAGCACAGGGGACTCTCCACAGGGCTGCTTTTCATAACATGGCAGTTGACTCCCCTCAGAATAAATAATCAAAGGTCAAAATGAAACCTTGTTGACTTTTGCCTTAGCCTTGGAAGTCACACTCCTTCATTTCCACAGTAGCCTATTGGTTACACATCAGCCCTATTCAGTGTGTGTGGGGGTGGATTATACAAGGGCCTGAATGCCAGGAGTTGAGGCCCATGGAGCCATCTTGGAAACTCCCTATCACAGTCATTTACACACCAAACCTGAAAAGTTTTTGCCTTTTCCACCACATACCACATATACTATTATCTATTTAACATTTTTATGTGAACTTTTTTTAACAAACCCATCATAAGCAACAGTAGCCATGAAATCATGGATTTCATGTGGTCTTTAGATTTATTTTAATGTACTAATCTCCAAATAAAAATACAACTATTAAAACAAAATCTAATTTTTCATGTGTATCCTGATAGCAACTCAGACATCACCAGTGTTATGTGTACCACCCTTTGGAAAACACCGCTAGCCACCAAATTGAGCTGGTCTTGCTTGAAGGAGATTCTTGTAAGCCTGGTGTTAAGTCAGGAGGCATTTGTTTCATGTGACATCTTCACTTACACTAAATTCCCTAGAAGCCTAAGATAATCGTGCTCAGGGGTGGACTACAACACGACAACATAGTCCATTTGCTCCAGTGGTTATAACTGTCACTTGGCAGCTATCTTTTGTAATTACTTAAAACAGAAACAGTTTAAAGAATTGAACCATAAGGGTAAAGCAGATTGTTCTCAGGACATAAAACTAAACTCACCTTATTATGTATTGTTACACTGCTGTCCACTCTCATTACCAGAGGCCATAAAGCAATTTTAACTGTTCCCTGGAATGTCACCAGCAATAAGCGTTTTTGCTTTACTGTCCTGTTGAGCTGAATGTAATAGTTACATTTTAGAACTCTTACAGCTGGGGAATCTAGCAGTGCCTTCTGGTCTTTGTGAAATCGTTAAAATATTTGGTTTGGGTAACCTTGGTATTACCTTAAGTATGGTTGGGGAAATCATGTCATAATCACTGCGTTTTATTAGCTACTAGCCCTTTCTCATCATAAAATGCAATGTTCTGAAACCTAGAGCCTGTTCTGTCCCATTCTGGTGACTTTATCTCTTTTCTTGACGGGATGTCCATGAACCTTGATTATGCTTTCCTGAGGGTGCTGAATTGGACGATTGCCAAAGGTGACGATACTGGCAATGTAACAGTGTGGCTGATAGAAAGAATCTCTAGGCTGAGTACACAGAGCATCTCCTGCAAAGCCTGTGACCATTTGCAGGGTCAGGATTCTGTGATTTTATCATATACTTGTCAGGTTTACATTTTCAGTTCATTTGAGAAGAAAATAATGCCTTTTACTTTAATTCTGTATTTTACTTTAATTCTTTAAACCATTACATTGTTAATTAGATTTTCTTCACCATTCTGTTTCATAAAATGGGGGAATTACACAAAGCTACGAGTGGTATGTACCTCCACCATGCTGATACCATTACTTATCGAGAGTAAAATAAAATATCAACAAAAGTTGGTATAAAAGACCAATAGAGTGAGTGATAGTGAGAAAAAAAAGCATCTGAAATGTGACAGCTCTGACTCATAGTATTCGTTTTGCTCAAAGTCTTTCTGAAATATTTTGTGCGTCCTTAACAATCTTCTATGCAATCTCCTCTCTCTAGTAAGTAAGCTTACATTCTGGAATTCTATAGAAAATAACATTCTCTCCTATTGTTAAATTAATTTGAGTGTTGTGTTTGTTGAAGAAAATATCTATGCACCCATTTAATTAACATTAACAGTAATTCTTCAGTCATCTGTAAGTCTTCTCTATGAAAATTCCTTCAGGAGGTCACTAAGTCAGTGTCTTTAAAGTACAGCTGAGCTTTGGTACTCCTTTGCTTTTTTTTTTTTTTTTTTGTGCCAGTTTGACACTGACTTTATGGAAAGTCTTCTTAACCTGGGTTAGGATGATATTTTGAGTAAACAGTATGTGGTTTTTATTGTCAGAGCATCTGGATTTTCTAGACTACCAAGATAATACATTTCATAGGGATTTGAAAAAAATGTTCTGCAGATTTCTGAGACTATAGAAGTAATACTTGCCAGTGTCTTAAAATTTAATTTGCATGAATCATGTTGCAGATTTTGATATGAGGAATCTGGGGTGCATTATTTAGATCACAAGATCAGAGGGTAGGGATTGGATTAGATGTCAGGTTTTGTGTTGTGCCTAATGGGGTAGGATTGCCCAGAAACAGTTCTCAGTGCTGAGGAGGCAGAGTTCTTGACATTGCATCAAGCCAAGCAAAACAGGAGGATTTTTGGACTCATTTATAATGTGATTTCAACTTTCTTATATTTCATTGCACTTTGCTTGCCTCTCCCTGGTAGGCAGATCTGGCCCCAAGGTGCTCAGGTCCTATGTGAACTGAAATTGGAAACATGGACAAGCCCTGGGTTACCGTCCTCTGGGATGCATGCTCCATGTCAATCTCTTTCCTCCTACTTTTCAAACTCAGATTATCTTGACTCATCTTGCAAAGTAGCCTGTATTTTCTCCAGGGCTTTTTTTTTTTTTTAAGAAATTAGAGCATTTTATAAAGCTGAAGATGCTCTGATAAAGAGAAAATCAGTTTCCTGCTAACCAAATTGCTTCTTGTAATACATTGATATCCAAATCTCTCCTAAATGTGTATTTAAAATTACACCTTATATAATTATTTGTGGGGAGGTAGAGAAAATTTAGATTATACCCACTAGAAGTTCTGAAGGCTTTGATAACTTTTAAAATTCTTTGTGCTTCTGTAAGTATGCATTTAAATCCAGGGATATAATTTTGAAAAGAATGAGATGGCTTCTTGATTTTTCGCCTTATCTTTGCCTCTTGATCTTGCTATCTTAGGAATCCTTGATGGCTTTTTCCTGAATGTCTTTCCAGCCTGACTTTGCTCAAGACACATTCCAAACCATGATAGACCCTTAGTAAACTTTCTCCAGCCGAGGGTTTAGCTATAGCTGTTCCAGAATGCTCTCTCCACCTACCCCGGCCCTGAAGACATTTCTAGTCTCCCTAATCCACCAGGCCACCCCTCGCCAGCCCTCCCAGTCTCCTGCCTCTGCTCTTCTCCCAGTGACAGATCCATCACTTCTGATCCTAGGCTTTTCCCTCCACCTGCTGCTTAGATATCATGCTTGGATCTTCCCTTATCTCTCTTCCTGTCCTCATTGAATGTTCAGCCTCCCTAAACACACAGTAGCTAGTTCCAGCTCCACTACCACCCAGTTCCCCCTCTTCTTTTAAGTTCATCTCCACTCCTAAACCCAGTTCTGGCTACAAGTTCCCAGGAAGGAAATCCACATATCTTGAAATGATCAGCCATTTTGATGGTAAAACCGAGAGCCTCACAGTGAATAATTTCAGCGGTGGCCAGCATTTCTCTGGCTCCTTCTGTCATTCTCTCTTGTCCTTGGTTAAGTTGCGAGTCTTTTTTTGCTAATGTAGTTGTATTAATGACGTGACTTTGCTTACATCTGACCACATGCTAGAACTTAAAGAATCCTGAAAACTCATGTCCCAAAGGAAGCAAGCAGAGAGTTAGGCAAGCCTGATGTGTCTTGTTACTTGTTGACAGAGCGCTTGACAGAATACTTCCATCATCTCTGCTTCTCTGCTCTTGACTTCTCTTTCCCCACTTTTTAGGAATCTGGAATTTTACTTTTATTTATTTATGTATTTAAAAAATTTTTTTTGATGTGTAGTTGATTTACAATGTTAGTTTCAGGTGTACAGAAAAGCGATTCAGTTATATATATTAGTCTTGACCGTTAAAAAGAGTACTCATTCCAACCTTGAAGGTATTATGCTAAGTGAAGTAAACCAGACAGAGAAAGATAAATACTATATGATCTCTCTTCTATATGGAACCTTAAAAAACAAGCTCTTATAGATAGAGAGAACAGATAGATGGTTGCCAGAGGTGGGGGTGGGGGGTAAAGGGTGGTCAAAGTGGGTGAAGGGAGTCAAAAGGCACAAATTTTCAGTTACAAAATAAGTCATGATGGTGTAATGTACAGTGTGGCAACTATAGTTAATAATACTGTATTGCATATTTGAAAGTTGCTGAAAGAGTAAATCTTAAAAAGTTCTCAGCACAAGAAGAAAAAATCCTGTACGTATATCTAGTGACAGTGTTAACTTGACTTCTTGCAATATATACAAATATTGAATCATGTTGCACACTGACACTGACGTATGTCAATTGTACCTTAATTTGAAAAATACATAATACAATTAAATTAAATTAGAAAGATACCAATTCAGAAACCTGACATACCATCTCCTGCTATGCATACCACTGCCTGCCCTCTGCATCTGAAGTCTGTACCCTGCCCTGAGTTACACCCCGCCTGTTGGCATCCTGTGTGAGTGTTTCACTTGGCACCAGCAGCAGCTGCTCCCCATGGCAAAGCCAGCAGCTGTGAAAGCTGAGCAGCCAGGATTTTTCACTTGACTCAGTTTAAACTGAGCACATAAAGATGCGGCAGACACAACTTAGCCATTTCTTTCAAATTTACCATCTTAGCCTTATGCTTGGAGCAGCATGTTTGGTCTGTGCCTTGGTTATTAGGAAGAATACCAGAGCCTCCTGTCACCGATAACACCCTTTTCTACATTAACCCTTCAAATCTCCATGAATTTTTTGAGAACAGATAGCACTTACTTCCCCAGGGTGTGGCTGCTCTCTCAGTGGGTGATACTATAACACATTTCATCTTTTTGAAACAATCAGTCTGTCAGTTTCAACACACCATTTCTTTTTTCCTCCCATATTTACATCTGTAATCAAAGCTGATTCATTTCACTTACCAGCAGCACTCAAAAGAATTAGATCTTTTCTGTCTACCCACCCACTTATCTATTTATTTATTTAATATAGTCACTGTCTTAGCATCTGCATCTTGAATAATTTCATACCCTTTGTCCTCTACTAACCCTGAACCTGTCCATTCGACTCTTCCTTTCAGCCTTGTGGCTCCTCTCCTGCTTGCTTTCATCCAAGACTTTTTTTTGCAGTCCCCTCTCTTCTGTTTGTCCCTGTTAACATAATCCTATTTGAGCCTTTCATTTTATCATCCACTACCACGTGTGAGCCTCGTTTCTGATTGAATTCCATCTCAGAAATGCTGGTTCTATACAGATCATCTAAACAGATCACCTGTATAGATCACCTATATAGATAACAACTGTCAAAGGACCCTGTCCACTAGTCTCACTTTTGCACGTGTACTTGGGGAAGCCACCTCAGTATGATCCCAAGGGCCCCTAATACCTAGGTTTAATCCTGCTTACGCAGTGCACACCCTGTTCTAGATGCTCCCTACATATGCACTCATTTTCCTGGCTTCCAACACTAGGAAATCTGCAGCATTATCATTCCCATTCACAGGATAAGAAATTGAGGCACAGAGGGATAAATGACTCGGTGGTTGCACAGCTTGTCAGAGAGAAACCAGGCTTAACCCAGGCAGTTTAGCTCCAGAGCCTGTGCCCTTAATCACTGTGCCCCAGTGCAGTGTTTCAACATCTAATATTTCTTTCCATCCTTTCTCCAGGTCCCATGAACTTCCTGGGTTCCTCATTTGGCCACATTCTGACAAACTAGGAGAAAATAAAGATGCTCTCTTGAACTCATGAAATCTTAGGACTTCCTCTTTACTCATCACACTTTGTGCACATTGAACTCAATTTCTTTATCTCTATGGCTTTCCTCCCTAGCCTTGCCTCTGACTCACCTGACTGAATACAGATAGACATGTGTATTCTTAGTGACGTTCCCTGCAGGAGGCGCAGCTTCAGAGAGAGCACAGGCTCCTCCGGGATTGCTCACAGCCCCATCTGAGCTCCCCACTCTTGAGAGTCTAAAATGAAATTCTTCACTTTCCTCTTTGAGTCATTTGTTGACCATTACACAATTTTAGGCCATTTTAAAGCACAGAGGACTCTGTGTAATCCCTTACCTTATCGATCAAGGCTGAAATTCAAGCACATAATAAAGTCAGACTCTTAACCAAAACAGCTGTTCCGGTGGCAAAGGAAGAAGCACAGGAAATGGCCTGAATTTAAACACTTTAAATGACTGAATAAAATGTTTAAGTTTCAAGAAGTGAGCATTTGAACCTGATAATCCAGTAGCCATATGTTGTGCCGAAATTTGCTGGAATGAGCTGAAAAGTCTTGGCCTGATGTCAAGCTACGGGACTCCTAGTAAAGAGACAGGACCCCACTTTTCTGCTTTTCCTTTGTCTTTATAATGACTAGCCTGGACTCAGTTGGTGATATTGAGGACTGAGCTTTGATTCCTCTTTTTATTTACTTCTGTTTCGTGACCACTCTTAAGTCATTTTTTCCTGCCTTAGGACTTCCTCACTTGTTCTTTTCTCTGTGTTCAAAATGTGACCTTTCCCCTGAGCCCACCACGGCCCATCCTTTCCTGTCAGTAGAAGCCTTCCTGAACCATCCACTCTGAAGGAGCTGGCCACTGATTCTGGTGCATTGCTTTATTTTAATTTTCTGCACTGCACTAATTATAGTTACAAGACCTTAAACGGGGACTCTTGACCTAAGTTTTAGCGGAGTTCAAAAATGAGAGGTGAAGAACCCCCCAATATTCTGAAGGGAGGCACTAGGCCACCTACACCAGACTTTCCAAGGAGGTGGACAACTTGCTTTTGCAACTCTTGGTTAACCACCAACCTACAGTCTATAAAATTGTTTGGAGGAGTCAAAAGAGATAGTGGAGATTAGAAATTATTTTTTCAGAGAGAATTGCTGGTGTGCTATGAGTTGCTCTCCCAAAATATATATAGTAAAGAGGGAAGGAGGGCGGCATATCCCCCTCTCTTTTGACTGCTGCAGAGACTTGGATAAAACTATGCAGGAATCCTGACCTTTGTCCCCTCAAATAGTAGGACACAGACTCATACCTAGAGATGTCTAAAGGCAAAAGACCAGCTGCTCTAACAGACAAGCAGGAAGAAGAGGCTGAGTCGAGAACAATCTGGACCCCCAGAATTTATTATGACAAAGAATACACAAGTGCTTCCTCTGGACCACGTGGATAATGGGCACAGGAGAAAGTTCTAGCCTAGAGCCCTTTTACATCCTACCAGAGAGGGCTGTGTATAAGGGAAAGCAATCCTAAGAGGAGTTGGACTTGCAGATTCTTAGTAACTGAGGCAGAACATTTAAGTGGCCACATGGAGGAATACCAATCACCTACATCATGAGTAAAGCAACAGAATTCATTCATTCAGTCAGTCAGTCTCGTGGTTCCATCACTATTGGATTTTCAGTTAGTCTGTTCATTTCCTAACTTCTCTACTGCCCGTCTCCTACGACTGAATATTAACTCAAGAGTAGGGACCTTTTCTGTCTTTTCATGCTTGGCTAGAACAGTACTTGCCATATAGCTGATGTATTTGTGAATGAATAATTAATAATGTGGATTGATTGGCTGAAATAGGTGAAGACTGGGAACATGTAACTTCCGGCCCCTTCCCCCAGTGATATGTAGTTTCTAGCACTGTGAATGTCCACCAAGCTAACACAGTTGCAAAGGCCCTGAGCACAGTATAAGGTTGCTGGCTTTCAGAAGCAGAGCAAGCCAGGAAAATCACAGCTTTACCAAGCAGGGAAAGCTTGGCCAAAAGAGGTTACAGAGGAGGGCAGGAGCTATGCCAAGGAGTATGGAAGGCTTTAAATTCAACAGGTGCCTGTTGGGTGGTTTTAAGTAGAAGAATGATGATCTGATAAACCTTTCAAAAGATCTGTTCAAAAAGACTATCCATCAAAATGAGACTTGAGAATGTACTTCAAAATCCCCTGGGGTGATTTCTTTAAAATGCAGTTTCCTCGTCCGTATGCTGTATCTTCTGAACTAAGGCCCAGACACCTGCACTTCTGACAAGCACCTGGGGCTCAGTAACAGCCTCAGACCAGAAGCCCCATGAGCCCCTGGAATCTCTTTTAATTTTCACTATCTACCCAGTGACTGGTATTGAAGTACTAGGGATGTTACTTAATTTCTGAGGACCCTTGTACAGTGTTTTAAATAAGTATGTAAATGAATAACCAAATCTTTAGTATTTAAAATCAATGCGATTAGCTTTTTAAAAAAAATCAGGTATTTAACTAATTAGCGTAATACATAACATTATTGGCAGTCCTTATATATTTCAAATATTCACTAAATAAACTAATTTAAGCTAGTGTTTTTTAAAAATAATTTTCATTAATATATGAATATCATATTCTGGCTCCTATAATGTACTTAGGACTGATCAGAAAAACCTGTCATTACATAAGCTTATTGTTGAGTAGATGATTGTTACAGGCTGTGAAAGGTAGCAATGCAATAGTCATGCTCAGATAGTTTTAGTTGGAGGCAACCCTCCGTGTTTGGTCACATCTACAGCATCTGTGACCTGTAATGTTTGAGAGGAAAAAATATATGAATCAAGGCAAAAACCTCATAGTTGGAATAACAGCATTTTTCTTCTAATTCTTCTAAAATTCAGCTCATATACATGGACATGGAGAGTTTTTACATTTATTTTTTAGTATTTGTTGGTGATTGCAAATATTCCTTTTTTCTTAGAATCAAAAGAGATGCTATAAAGTACAATAATCTATAAAACTTTGAAGCAAATACAAATAAATACATATTAGTATATACTCTGGGTCATATAAAGGACAACTAGGAAGATACACTTTTCAGAAGGTAAAAAAGAGTGGTGTATGATAATCATTACAGTTTATAACTAAAAACTAAAACTTTAAAAAATTCTCGGCATACATTGGTTTATAAAAAAAAGTATGAATATATATCATTTCCACAGGTAATATACAAAACATTAAATGTGACTAGATCAGTTACAAACCCAATCTATACTGGACAAATCCTATATCTTACTTTATCTTCAGGGATTAACACAGAGTGGACCTTCAATAAATGTTTCATGAGTGACTGAATGGTTGTCACAGTTGATTTATATCATTGAAGTTAATGAGACCAAGTTCATGTTCATTCAGTTGAACATATCTGTTTTCTTGACACCAAGATACACTGTATCTTTATTTCCAGCCAGAAACCCACTGTGTCCTTACTCCATCACCCAAGTTACTCATTGGTCACAGAAGAAACTGTGGGGGTCAGAGGATGCTTCCAGTTTAATATGATCCATCACAACTTTTTGACAAATGTAGTAGTGTCACCTTCTTATACCAAGATCAGGATAAGTATATATGGATAGATGGATAGATCTAGAGCTAAACTGAAAGAGAGACACACATATGTATATAGACATACATATATACAGTGCATATATATGAATATGTGTAGCTCTGTAAATTTAAAATATGTGATATAATGATAATATATATCATTATGATGTAATAACTTGTTATAATTTCAAAGGGAAAAAAGTGAAAGCCCATTATCATAGGCCTGATACGCATTATTGGATTTTGTGTGTGTGTTCCAAAGACATCCCACTGAGGAGCTCAATATATTTAAAGCTCATAAAAATAAGAGGTTTTTTGAAAAAAGTTATGTTGAAGCTCTTTATACAACCACTTTATTCCATTTTCTGTCAGAGCTTATGTGCTTCCAAGGGAGTACAGTAATTTGTGCATTTTCTATTTTTAAACCATTCATTGTTCTAGTTAAATATTATGAGTGTATGCCAATTCCTGAAAGAGTCGTGCAGAGATAGTAGGTGCAATTGTGTTGTACTCAAAATAATTTCATGGTTAAAGCAAATATTTAACAACTGTCAAATACTGGATTGCATGTAGAAAAACTAATCCTGTATGGCTCGGGTAAATTAAAACTTCAAACCAAACCTTCCTTCTGTGCTTTATAATTAGAAAACCAAATGAGGAACTTTTCTGGGCAGCCTGGTTTGAGAAACCCACCTGTTTTCTCTTCTTAAAAAGATATTTTTGAAGTTAATATATTTAAGTTAAGGATTTAAGTGACTCAAAACTGGAATTGAATTGTTGAATAAAGAATAACCCTCTCGGATTTAGATATTACCATGTGTATTTGTGATATACAGTGATTTGACAAATGGCATTTGATAAATGGTATATTATTTTTAATTGATTAAAAATAATATACACTGAAAAAGAATCAAGCTCAGGTTATTCAAAGAAGTCAGGAATGGCAGCTATCCATCCCATGAACACCCATCAAGACTCACGTCCAGAGTCCTTTGTTTTTTCTCCACGTCATCCTTCACCCAGGCTTCACCCAGGCCTTTGTCAGTATTCAAGAGAGCTCTACTGAAATATTCAGTTCAAGCCTTCAGCTCTCTGACCACTGATTCCATTCTGTTAGCCCCACCACGTCTGTCTTCAGTCTTTCAGGGGCATTTAGTCTCTTGACTCTTCCATTCTCTTTCACTCTCTTCCTGATCCAAATGAAATTCTATGCTCCATTATTTCAAATACTTGCTTCCTAATTCCTCAGCCCTCTTCTGTTTCCCTTCAGTCTGGGTATGCAGAAAAGCCCAGCCTTGGCCCAATCTAATTTTTCACCTTTTCTGAACAAGTACCCACACTGCTCAGAGTCTCAGGAGAAATTTCAAACAAACTTGCAGATTGGTACAGTCGAGATGCACGATTTTCAGACTCGACTAGGTTCTCAAAGAGTTCTGACGGTCCCATTTTTTCAAAATATTTAGAACTTCTCTTTTCAAACCTGCAGCCCCTCGTGCGCTCTCACTTTCATCAGGTGCCTTGCCTTTAGCTTCACAAGGGAAGGGGAAGCCATCAAAGCACCATAGCTTGTCTCCCATTCAGAGTACAGACTGCCCCGCATGCCAGCCGCGCGTTCCTCCTTCCCTGCTGCGACTGTGCAGCAGGGTGTCTTCTGTGTAAGACTCACTCTTCTGTCAGAGGGACCCTATTTCTTCCAACCTCCTTAGGGGACCATGCTCCCATTATTAGCTTGTTTTTTTCTTTTTTCACTATATCCTCAAAATCGCTTCCTATACTGACTTAATCTCACAGATAATGAAATGATCAAGTCACGTATTTTTTTCAATACATAAAACCTCTCTGGATGTTTCTCTGTGGCCCCAGCCCTTCTCTCTGCACCTCTTAATAACTAACCATTTTGAAAGAATACCTTCCTTGCCGTTTCCTTTTCCTCACCTCCCTTTTACTCTCTGACCCACCTGTAATCTGGTTTCTGCCCCCGCCACAGCACTGAAAGGACTCTCCCCAAAGTCTCAAATGGCCATCATGCTGATCAAGATTCCAGCAGACAAGAGGTGAGGCATTCGAGTTGGGATAATTTGAAGAGAATATAATAAAGAGCCAATTAAAGGCCATTGATGAAGTACAGGGAACCCTCAGGGAAGAGCATCTTACTCCAGAGCTAAGAAGTGTAGGGAGCTCTTTGCAATACTAGCCCAAGACAGGTGAGCAGAGACAACCGCACGACAGGAACTGTGACCTTAAGTCAAGGAAGCAAATCCACAAAGAAGCCGAGGGGAAAATATCCTCTCCTCCCTACTCCCTCCTTCTTATCTTCTGCCAGTGCTCACCATTGCTCTAACTCAAACAGGAGATGGAATGCAGTAGAGTTCATTGAGGCCATCCACCCTGGTCTTACCCCTGGGCATGGAGCAAGGTGAAGAGGGATGGGGACAAACAGTTACCTTCTGTTCACCCAACCTTAGTGCTAAATCTATTCGTGTCTTTGTCTTCCTTAGACTCTCAGTAGCACTTAACAGTGTTGGCTTCTTCTGGAAACTCTCCTTTTTGTGACCTTCCCATACCACTACAATCTGTTTGCCTTCTTCCTCACCTTCCTTTGCAATGTCTCTATCCTGTTTCTTCTTTTAAATGCTGGTGCTCTTCAGGGCAGTGGCTCTCAAACATAGCCTTTCCTCTCACTGACTCAGTAGCCTCTTCTGTTCCGGTTGCCTCTGTCACCGTCTTCCTGGTTCTCAGGGCTATATTTTGGGCACAAATCTTTCTCCTGAGCTTCCCGCCCCCTTCCTCGTCCATCTATAAAGTACTGCTTCACTTAGAAGTCTCGTAGACACCTCAAGATCAACATGTCAGAAATCAAACCAACATCTCTAACCTCAAACCCATTCCATTGATGTTTCCTATTTTAGTAATTGAGACCATCATTCTTGCAATTGCCCAAAAAAGAAACTTGGGATTCAATCTTGACTTACCACATTTACAACCAATTAGAATCCCTGTCATTTTTATCGCAAGCACTCCCCAGTTTCACTGATTTACATTCATCCTCACTGCCACCATAAACTCACATCTGGGTTCCAGAAGCAGCCTCTTTCCTGGCCCCCTGCATCTCTTCTTGGCTTATTCCACATCTTCAGCCAGAGTGTAATTTCTATGAGAAATCTGCTCGTATTTTCCTTCTTTAAGAACTTCCAATAGCTCCGTGTTTTTCTTAGAATAGAGACCAAATGTTTCATCTTGGCTTTCAGGATTTATCCTCGCCTTGCTCAGGCACTGTTATAGTTAATTCCAACAGAGCAGAATTTCTTTCAGTTACTGAAACAGACCATGCTCAATCTCACCTCTGGCCCTTCACACATCCCTTGCCTATTTCTTGGTGCACCACCTGCCCACTCTCTACCTGCATAATTCCTGCTCTGCCTTCAGGCCACGGTGTAAACGTCATTTCCTTTGAGAAGCGTTCTCTGATAATCCAAGCCTGGATATTATGCACTTCTCCTGTCCTATAGTATATTGTACTTCTCAACATGAAGCTTGTTTTACTTGTGTGCGTGTCCCTCTAGGTTCCCAGGGATGTGTGCTCAGGGACTAGGTCTTTTTTTTTTTTTTTCTTCCATGGTTGCATCCCCAGAACCTAGCAAAGTTGCAAGCATTTTTTAAATGACTGAATTAAATTGACTTTAAGGACCTGAAGACATTTTACAAGAGTAAAGTGTGTAATTGATAAGATGAAGAGAGGCTACCTCATAGATGGTGTTCTAGTTCTGCCCCAAATTTTATGTGTATTTTGAGGTCAGTTGTAAGTCACAGAATATTCTTAAACAACAAAGTG
Organism: Camelus dromedarius; assembly: GCF_036321535.1. Lineage (NCBI taxonomy): Eukaryota > Metazoa > Chordata > Mammalia > Artiodactyla > Camelidae > Camelus > Camelus dromedarius. The sequence continues at coordinate 53,860,963 of NC_087439.1, forward strand.
ATGGGCAGAAGTTGTGTCTTGGAGTAATTTTCCTGCTGTGTGTGAAATAAACCAGAAGATGGGAGAACCTGGAAGGTGAAAAACAATTTGAAGACTGAACCAATTCAAGCAATAGGTGATGCTTTAAAAGACTGCAAAGAAAGATACAGCTGTGGGAGCTTTTTGGAAAATGTAAAGAGCAATGCTTGGACATTAAGGGCTAAGAAGAAGAAGAAGTAAAACATGACTTGATTTTGATCCTGGTAACTAAAGGAAATAGTGCTGACATTTACCAGAGTAGGGAAGTTGGAAAGGGGAATTTATTTGAGGGAGACATACAAAAAGAATTAGAGGCTGTAATGAGGTCATAACATCTAAGTAGAAATGTTCTAAGAAGTGGGTTTATAGGATGGGACTAAAATGGCTTTGTGGTTTCTCAAGGGGGAACACCCTTTTCTGACCCCAGAAAATGTCTGCTGGCACTAAGAGAAGCACTCTTACTCTAGGGGTGTCTGAGGTTTTTTGTTTGGTTGTTTTGGGGGGTTTTGTTGTTGTTTATTCGTGTGAGCTGTTGCCTAAATTCTGAGTCCTAGAAAAGACTATTAATAATGGTGGACAGGGGACAGAGGTATAAACTGCATTATGTGTGTGTGTCCCCTTTCTGATCAGAGGCATCGTTGAAGAGCAGTTGAGAAATTTCCAAATCCTTGCTGTTTTGGTTGTAAATCACCACCTGGCTGAAACACAGATTTCCAATTACTGCAGTAGTTTTCTGCACATTGCCTTTAACAGATGCTTAGGATTTAATAGAGAGGAGGCTTAAAATTCACAGAGACGTGTTATTGAGTGTTCACGTGTTGGGAGTCTGTGGATGGGGGTCTGACACACATGACACAGGGTTTTGCCTGTGACCTTCTTCCACAGGCTTTCTCCACATGAGAAGAATGCAGTAAGCACCTGATGGAGAAATGCCCCACCGCTTGTCAGGATATTTGAGTCGCTTTTGTAAACAAAGTAGAACTTATATTTACAAATCATAGAACAACTTTATTCTTTTCTCCCTCAGCCATTCAAAGCTGCTTTGTGGACCTCACTTTTTCCCTCCTCCTTGAAATGTCCATGACTTTCCAGTTCTCTGCATTTGGCAGGTGTCTAAGGTGACTCTTTTGTCTTACGGGTATCTTCTTGGGCTTTTCTGAGATCCCTCAGCAGCACTAGGGGTGCTTTGTTTACATGCCTCAGCTTCTCCAGCTGCTCCCCTGCCATTTCTCCTTCAGGTCCTGGCTAGGTACCAAGTCACTTCCAGACTCTATCTGATGAGGCCTCCTTGACCTCCCACAGCCTTGTTGGGAAGAACCTGAAAACACCTAGACAGCCCTTGTATGTAGCCCCCATCTTAGCTTCTGTCTGTGGGCCACGTGGTTACTTCCAAGGGCAGTGCTCTCCTCCATCACCATGGGTCACTTCAGGGGGACACCTGTTCTCATGAGGCTTTCAGACATGACCACAGTCCACCGTGCTCCCACAGTTCCAGGGGACATGTGTGAAAGTCTTTTTGTGGCCTCCATGAATCCCATGAAACTACAACCAGCAGGATGACAGACAGAGCTCAGGAGCATGGGACGTGTTCCCTCATCCAGCTGCTTAGAAGAGTGCATGTTTTCAAAGAAACCACTGTTCAGACCCATAGCGCACTTCAGAGGGGAAAATAAACTATTCTCCACGTCCATGGAGCATAATTACAAGAGAAAGAAACAAGTCATTTGATTTCATTTCCAAATATTTGCATACGTGTTTTGTAGGAAAAACTAGAGAACAGATGAGGGAGGATGTTTATTCCAATAAACATGAAATATGTTCCACAAAATTATTCAGGTATTGAAAGAATAGAGAAAGACTACAAATTTCTCTTTTAGTTTTTTTTTTTTTTTTAAGTTTTTGTATGGGCAGGAGGATCCACATGATCTGAGAAAAGACCTGACCTCTAAAAACCTCATTTCAACCTTGACCTATGACCTTAGAGGGATTCATGTGCCCTTCGGAAAGTTCTTAATCTTTATAACAGACATGTGCACGGAGGAGATTGGCCAGTGCAGGGGAAAGAAAATTTCTGTTTGCCAGATTCCTTCTTGGGCTGGTCATTGGAGTTTCTTGGGTCTTTGAATACTTGGGCATCAGTCCAGTGTCAGATTGTTAAAGACAGCATTTCCTGGAGGGTAAATTGACTTTATGTGGACCTATTTAGGAGGCCACCAAATATTTCCCACAAAGTTATTATGTACAGCTAAGCTTACAGCTCATGAATACAGCACTGCTGGTGTTCACGTCATACAAATAACAAGAAAACACTAATCCGAAAGTTATCTTTCAGAGTGCAAGAGCAGCTGAAGGGATTTTTTTCTTTTTTTAGAAACAGAAAAAAAAAAAAAAATCTACAGTTTTGGTCCCTCCATGTATCCGCCCATCTAACCCACACCTATTTGGGAATGTTTCACTGGGTTGGGAGGCCAACACACTGAACCTCCTTGGTGCATTGCAAAGGAGGCCCGAGACAAAGGGCCAAAACATCTGTGGTCCAAATTCACTAGGAAGAAAAGTGTCCCCTGAACAAGTGGAGGTACGTTAACTCCGTAAGCCAGCAGTGCTCAGGTGCTGCTGTGGAGAGACGCTGCTTCATTAGAAGAAGGGATGTGTAGTTTCCATATCAAAGGTCAGGCTGAGCTGAGCTGGTGGCCTTCGCTTGGCAGTTACAGTGTCTGCCTATTTCTCAAGTGCTTCAGACCAGCGCCAAGATAGCGTTCTGCATTTGCTTAACAAGCTGCTCTCTTTCCTCCCTCTCTGCCTCTCCTCAAAAGATGTTGCAGAAATAAACTGCACCTTCAACCAAAGCTGAATAATCACACATTTCATATTAGAGAAGCCTAAGAAATACTCTTCATTTTTTTGCCCTTTTTATTTATTGCCGATTTTCATATATTTCTCTGCTCACAGAAACTGCATGTCTGAGCCCCAGCTGATTTATTTTATGGTGACATTTTAGTGAAGACGTAAAGCCTATAGATTATTTGAATACCTTTTTTCAATAGTCTTATACAGGGAAAAGGGGGAGCAGTGGGTGTCATAAAGCTTTCAAATATACGACAGTGAGCTCTTGATTGAAGTATTAAGAGCATGATCTTAAAACTTATTATAACCTATTCTCCTTAAGACAAGAGTTTTGATATTTTATCTTTTTTTTTCATTTCTCAAGTTGGTACTTTTGAGCAGGTTAATGAGCTTCCAATTTATTCTCAGCAGACTGATTTCTGAAAAGCAGAATACTTTAGAGTTAAAAAGTTACACCATTTTTTTCGAAACAGTATAAACATTTTCATCTGCTCATTGTTCAGTCAAATTTGGGCTGAAATTTTCTTTTCTCTGAAGACTAGACAGTGGTGCAGGTTATTAGTTAAGCTACTGGATATGATCGTTCATAAGGTAAACTAGTGTGTCAGTATTTCTAACTAAGGCAATCAGTCAGGAATTTCTCCTTTCCCTTGATTTATGTTTTTGAGTGTGTTGGCAAATATTTTATACATTATAATATGTACAGTAAGGAAGCAAATGCATCTAACTACCAGTAATTTCATCTGGAATACAAACAGTTCTATAAAAATCAAAAATCTAAGTGTAGTCACAATTTGTACTAAGATACTTGGGTTCTACCAAGTTATACATATTTTTTTTTTGCAATTAGAATAAAAAATTTTCCCTAAAATTATTCCCTCAAAAAGATAATCTGTAGCAGAATCTATCAGAATTTGAGCATAAAGCTGACCAGATTCCTTTTATTGCAATAAATAATCCATTATCTACATTGTTCAGTTGTACATTGGTGCTTCTTGGTAAAGAACCACATGTTTCTTTGAGAACATGCAACATGAGATTGTCCATGATTAAGGAAATTGAAAATTAGAGGCCATATGTTTATTTCATGTTTTATTCAGTTAGTAACCATAGATGAATATATATTGTGGGATCTTTTTCTTTTCTGACATGATCTTAGTAAACTGGAACATTGTTGGGATCTGGAGATTGATTTTTACAGAATCAGAGAAAATTAAATAATTTTGCAAAAGGATAGCCATGGGGCTGTTCCATAAATATGTAGTTTATAATTACATGGCACTGAAGCACTTTCAAAATCATGTCAAGAGACTCCATTCACGATAAAGATGTGGTATATATACACAGTGGAATATTACTCAGCCATAAAAAAGAATGAAATAATTCCATTTGCTGTAACATGGGTGAACCTGGAGATTAGTATACTAAGTGAAGTCAGAGAAAGACAAATATCATATGATATCACTTAAATGTGGAATCTAAAAAAAGATACAAGTGAATTTATTTATAAAACAAATAGACTCAACAAACATAGAAAACAAACTTATAGTTACCAAAGAGGAAAGGGGGTGGGGGATAAATTAGGAGTTTGGGATTAGCAGATACAGACTACTATATATAAAACAGATAAACAACAAGGTCCTACTGTATAGCTCAGGGAACTACATTCAATATCTTGTAATAACCTATAATGGGAAGAATCTGAAAAAATATAAATGTGTGTGTGTGTAACTGAATCACTTTGTTGTACACCTGAAACTAACACAACATTGTAAGTCAACTATACTTCAATAACAAACAAATATATAAGTAAATAAAAAACAGAGACTCTATTCAATGACACTGAGGCAGTAGGCAGGCACCCATGAAGAGCAGACGTCCTGTCTCCAAAATGAGCTGATGCGCTGAACTAAGCCTTTCAAAACTTTGTTTATAGGAGTAAGAAATACAGTTTTGCATCGCAACACAGTACATACTAATACACACCTGCACACATTCCCTCACATTTATATACAGTTGAAACTAAATTTCACAAAACAATACTTACTGGAATTATAGCCAAAGCACTATTTCACTGTTCTATTCTATTCACCCTATTTGTTGGTATGTTGATCATGACCCAACAAGTTATATCATGTCCCACTGAAGAGTAGCACCCAGCCTTTGAAAAGCACTGTGAAGTGTGTTATAAAGAGTGACATGTGAGGTGAGCACATGTGATTGTCCCATTTCCAGGTAAAGGTGCCCAAGGGAACATGAATTTCCTTCGATCAGTGTTAACTACAAATTCTTTCACTTTCAGCCTCACAAAGACTGATTAAGTTGGAAAATCAAGGTGGTACTCAGAAACTTATAACGTCTAATTCACTGAGACACATAGATGGAAACCTAAGTTGAGTCACACAATCTCATCAGTTAAACCTGCTTCCAGATAGCAGGTGGTAATTGACGTTGCTGCAGTTCATGACCATTTGACATTATTAATCAAGCCTGTTTGTTTCTCAGATTAAAACCTGGGACCATCACTTAGTTCTAGTCACCTAGAGAAACAGTGGCAAAGGCTTGACATTAGGAGTCTAGCCTCCCATTTGGCTCTTCCCGTCTTGAGACGGAGGCTGAGCCCGGCTACAGCCTGAGAATGTGAGAGGCAAAGTTTCTTTCCTTTTCATACGTGAGACTAGCATTATAGGATTTAACTGGACAGACCCTGGAATGGTCTGTAGCTTCTGCTTGAACTTCTGCCAAGGAAGAATCCATTAATTTGGATCAAGTCACAACTCTCAGGAAAGATAAGTACCTCTGGGATAAGTAATGGCCTATAAGCTTCTAAATATTGACTGAATTTATTGGAGTTTTTTGAAAGTATCAGACGGATAAAAATAAATGCAACAAGACTCGGGTCTTAGACACCACACAAACCAGAGAGCATGAATGAAAGAGCCCAGAACAGAGCTACTTGTGTGCTCCTTGGTGGTCCTTGGTGAATGACAGGGCACCATGAAGACAGAGCAGAACGTGAGAGGGGAAAGGGCACCAAAGATGGTGTTAAGCCCTGTGCTATTTAGTGTAAATGGCTAAGCTGCTCTGATGCCATCCAGGTGAGTTAAGACAATAGAAACCTTTCAAAAATGACTTTTGTTCTTCCCTATGTATTCATCTTTGGCAAGCAAGCAGACTGCTGGGCTCTGCACAGTCAGGAACCCAGACTTCTTCCATCTTCTTTCTCTCTCATCCCATAAGGAATGCTTTGTAAGGAAGGTTCCTTTAAATAGAATTGGTTCCAGCTTTTTGAGGGAGAAAATGTCGGAAGGGTCACGTGCACCCTGTTTTGAGTCCCGGGACTGGAAGAGGCACGCAGCACTTCCATCACTTGCATCAACTTTCTGCTGTTGAGGATGAAGTCAGTGATCCACATTTAGCTGCAAGGATTGGGGAAGGAGTGGCACTGCCAGAAAATACAGTCTCTGGCCTGGTGGTCAGATCTCTAGCTGAACTGTATTACTTAAGGGGAGAATGAACTTGGATGAACAGCCAGCAGTCCTGGCTAGCTACCTCTTAGCCCCGACTTACCGTACGTTTCTGTGTCTACTGTCCTAAAGCAGACTGGTGTGCCCAGAATGCTATTACTACATATGAAGCATTCTTAATGGTACAAATTTTACTTGATGTTTATCATCAGATCATTGACATAACTACAAAGCCTTTTGAAAAATAATCTCATATTAATTTTAATCCAGTTTTTCTATTAGCTTGGAATGCTTTACATTGCTAATATAAAATTTCTGGGACTACGGCCATAAGTTAAAAGTGAATGTCTTTAATCAGATCCAGATTTCCAAGCTAACTTCTAATATAAATCTTGCTCCTTGAATTTAATGTATACTGTAAGAAGCAGGATATGATAGAATAGGCCATAAGCTTTAAAAATACTTAAACAGTATTGAACAGAAAGCAGACTAAATGTTCAGGTCTGACAGAATCATCTGTCCATACTCAAAATATTCTTGCATATAAGGAAAATTAATTTGTGTTCTTGGTATGTAAAACAATGCATAGTCCAGATAAAATTGTTAAATTTATGAATAATGCAGACCTGAATTTTAATGGCTTAGAAGATATTTTTTAAGGAAGGGTCTTTCAAATAGAATTTGAATGTAAGGGAAGGATTTGTTTTGGCAAGTGTAAAACTGGAATTCAAAACCCAGCATGTAGAAGACAACTTAGGCTTTGTCTAATTCAGAGGTGATCCTTTTGTCCATGTCAGTATGTGATATCCTCTAAGAATCAATGACCAATTCTAAATCCTTATAGGCAGCTCTCCCTTATACTGACAAGAAAAAAATCTCTGGTTCCAGCATCAACACGATTGTCTTGTAGGTGCAAGAGGGGTCAGCAGAAAGCTAGATGGGGTTCAAATGGAATCAAAAACAAAGAACTTCAAAATCCAGCTTTGCAAATGCAATTTTTTTTTAGCCTTGCTAACATTCAGTGAATTTAGCCTCATCCCTGGGTTTAAAGAGATCAAAATGGCAACAAGGACTTCGCTATTTATAGTTTTCATTTTAAAGTCCATTTCTATTACTCTGTAATGTTCTTTACAAACAACCCTTCATCTTCTCTTTTTTCTGGCCATGATGGTTTTCTCTTTTAATTTTATGGATTTTATTCATGTATTCCACAAGTATTTTCAAGCCACTCTTTGATGCACTCTTCTAAGTGCTGAGCATGCAGAGATAGACAGTATCAACTCATCCTCCTTGTGGAGGTAGCAGAAAATAGATAAATATAAAAGTAGATGACAAAAATATATATATCAGAGAAATAAAACAGGTGTCTTGGAGAGCCTGACCAAGGAGGTTCTCCCTGAGGAGGTGACACATGTGCAGGGAATAAGGGAGAATGCCATGTGAAAATCCAAAGAAACAAATTTATCGGAAGAAGATAGAAAGTACCAAGGGCACAAGTTTAAAAAAAAATAGTCTAGCATTTCAGAGGAACAGCAAAAAGGCCAGGACTAGAATGAGCTGAACAAAGTGTGAGGTTGCTGAAGTTCTCGAGGCCTATTAGCCGTGGCCACGGGGCTGCATTTCATTATGCTAAATGAAATGGAAACCCATTGGAAGGGCTCGAGCAGGGAAGTGACTTGATTTATGTTTTTAAATGATTACTCCGGCAACTGTGTGGAGAATTGATGGTAGGGGGACAAGAATGGAAGTAAAAAGGCTTTTATGGAAATGAGAAAAGATGGTGACTTGAACCAGGTTGAAAAGGGTGGAGGTGGTAAACACATTTCCCTGAAAATCTTCTCTGGGCCGTGTTTGTTGTCTTCCCAGAAGCTGTCCTCACTTTCATCCCTTGCTAACAGCACTCTGACATTAATCTGCTGTGCCAGACAGGTGATGAATCGTGACTGGTCCGTTCCATCCTCCCTCGTGAGACATTCCCTTGCCCAACAGAGCTCAGAATGTCCTGGATATCCAAAAAGACATCAGACTTTCTGTGAAGACTTTCTTTTTATTGATGAAGGAAGGAAAGGCATTCTGTCCAGCTCTCCCTCAAACCAAAAATTTAATCAATATGGAAAAAGATTGAAAATGGAAAAGGGAAACATTTCCCAAAGTGCCCTCTATGGGCAAATAAATTTGAGAATCACTGTGATAGATAACAATAGGTTTATTTTCAGACATTTTCAAATATGTATGTGCTTTGTGGGTGTCTAAGACAGAGCTGAAGAACCCAGATTTTGCCAAATTTATGGAACCACAGAATTCTCCTTTGGTTGACAGAATTCATCTTTTTCAGAACATCCTTATGGTAATATCGGACAAAGGAGTGAATTTTTAGAATCAAATCTTCAGAATCATGGAATGTTATTGATGTGCTCAGAGAACCAACAGCAGGCTGCAAACATGTAAAGATTTGAGTGTTCATGTCTTTTGAAACAAAAATAGATCAGCTACTTGGGGGAATCTACCAAAGTAGATGTTGGATATTAAGATTTGGATTCTCAGAAATCTGATTATTCATTCTCAAGAATTAGAAGACTCATTCAAATTACAGTTTCAGTAAATATATAGTTAGAAAATTGTTTCCTGGATTTTTCGCCTTTATTAAGTAGACTCATTATGAACTTAAGTTATTATGGAAGCTCCTTTTAGGGAGCCAGGGAGGGAGAAAGAAGAAGGAAGAAAGGAAGGAAAGAGCTAACATTCTTCTTTACAAATCATTCATTCTGTTAGTATGGAAGAAGCATTTAATTTAAATAAAGAATCTGACTACACTAGAAATTTTAGCATGACAATTTACAGACAGACATGGGATTTCTAACTATAATTCAATGAATTGGTTAGTAAAAGACAGCAGGCTTCAAAATTTTATCTCATCATAAAAAAGGATTAATATGGCTTATCACTAAATGTCAGAATAGATTTTCATTACATAGTCTAATTTAATTTTTCAGCCGCAAGATGTTGACAGGAAAGAGCGATTTACACTTAGCAGCTCATTCAGATTTTCTTTGCTGGCATTTCTGACAGTAAATTTTCTGCTTTACTGGTCTAACTGTGTAGTGAAACCCAACCAACAATCTACTCTTAAAACCCTACCACTTAACGTGTGATTCAGAGCCTAGCAGCTTTGGCATCACCGGGGAACCTGTTGGAAGCCTCACCCCAGACCTGCTAAATCAGAATTTGCATTATAACAAGACTTTCAGGTGATTCAGAGGCACGTTTAAGTTTGAGAAGCTCTGTCTGAGAAGACGTTCTCCAGGTGTTTTACTATCATTAAAGATTATTGGGCCGCCACCTGGGGTGATCAGCAGGTTTTCCTATGAACCTGGCACCGGGGTTACAGCTCAGCCCCTTCTCTATGCACCCACCTCAAATGTGTGAGTGACAGTAGACTGAGAATGTTTGGGGTGCAAGGTACATGCCACACTTTGTGCAGGTCTGACATGTTGTATAGACAATTCACATCGTATTCATCCTGTCTTACTTTATTAGGGCACACGTTTACTAAGCTTTGTGTGTCTGTGTGAGAGACAGAGAGACTGAAAGAGAGACAGACAGACAGACAGAAGTGGGGTGGGTGGGTGCCTGGGCCTCAAATTCACTGATTAGCAAAAATGCAAACAGCCAAGTCTTTAGCCCCTCAATTCACCAGAACAAAACCCCCACTTTATTGGAAGTAAATGGCCTTGTTGAAATCTTTCCACCCTAGATTCTGAACCAAATTTCTGAACCAGGTTTCTCTAAAATCCCCAAGTTTATTCAAAACTCAGCCCACTCTCGGACACATTACCAAACTACCTGGGTGGCTTCAGCTCACTTCAAATTTCAAGAACTTATGATTATTTTTTACTTTATTGAAGTATAGTCAGTTTACAGTATGTCAGTTTCTGGTGTACAGCGTACTGTTTCATACATATACATACATTCGTTTTCATATTGTTTTTCATTATAGGTTACTACGAGGTATTGAATATAGTTGCCTGTGTTGCATGGTTGAAACTTGTTGTTTATCTATTTCACATATAGTAGTTAGTATCTGCAGATCTCGAACTCCCGGTGTATCCCTTATGATCTTCTCAGAACCCTACCTGCTCTATGCAACAACACAGTTGCATGCTGCCTGCTCGGCCCGCACCATGCTGTAAAGGCAGTGCTGCCGGGAAGTTTTGGCATCTGTCAGCAGGGTCGGCGTGTCACCGTACACTGAAGTACAACCCTGTCCTTAGCCGCCTGCATTCTTCCCCTGCTGAGCCCAAGACTCGGCCTTCCCGTGTAGACCCTCTTGCTTCCCCTCCTGTTCCAGTACTCCTCATTCCACCTGTGCTCCCCACATGAGGTTTGCAAGCGCTGAGATTTATTATATACCTGTTATCCCCTTCAAAGAACCAACTCACCCTGAAGTTGAAGAGGCTGAGGTAGCTGGAGTTTGGGGCCGTGAAGTTGTTCGTAGGCAGTGGTCATCTTTGGCTGCCAGAACTGACCACTCCTTTCTTTGTTCCCGCATGGAATATTGCACCTTCAAAAGCATAGTACTTTATTTGTTTCATGTTAATTTCATGTGGATATACTGTAATTTCCTCGAGTGTGTGGGGTCCTGTCTTGTTTATGTGTGTGTTTGTAGCTCCAAGCACAGTGCCTGGAATAGGGTAGGTGTCAGTAAATACTCACTGAGAGAATGAGGCATGGAATGAGTTCAAGGAAAAACAGGGAGCTTCTCTGAAGTTGACTTGCTGATGCCTAAAGTATATCACGACCAAGCCAGGTTTACAGTGAGATGCCTCTGGTAGACTGGACAGCCCTCAGAACATGGACTAAAGGAATGATAGCAGAGTCATCGTTGTGGAAGGGAACCTGAGAGGAGGCAGATCTCCTAAGATACGGGCACTGACAAGTGGTCAGGGCGGTTTCCGAAAGAAGAGGGCAGATTTTATCTGTGAACAGACGTCTGAGTTACAAATACAGAGGGGCATAACAGAACAAGAGGGCTTACTCTCGCAAATGTTTCTCTCTTCACTTCAGTTCCCGTCCAGGAGACCTTTTGATGTTGTTTACAAGTCAAACTATCATCTTACTTCAAACAATATCCCCAGTCTGTGTGTATCTCCTGTCTCTCGTGAAAAACAAGAAATTCCCCTAAATTGGAGTGAAAAGACATTTGAAAAACCTATCTGTGAAAGATTATCTAATGAAGTTATGAAATCTGGAATTTTTAAAAAGATAGTTCTGGCTTAAAAAAAAATAGTCTGATGCTACTGACAGTGTGGTTTAGAATGAGAGTCTGTGATGAGAGCAGTGGAAAAGGTTTGCCCTGCCCCGCCCTCATTCTACTCTATGGTTTTTATTTTATAAACAGCTTAAGGGACTCAAAGTTGCTAAAATGTCCATTGGCGGTATCTGCTGTCAATATGGACATGGATCCCAAAACAAGGATTCATTTCAGTCAAGCCTCTAAAATTTCATTTGACTCAATGAAAATTTTTTCAGTGGAGCTCTGAAAGTGTTCTTGCCCATTCCCTAAACTGTTACTAGTTGGAAATGGAATTGGATTTCATAAAGATTTATGAACACTTCCAAAATCACTTAACAGCTGAAAGCCATAGAGTAACTTTTTCCATGTCTGAATAGAACGCGAGGCCTGTGAAAGTGGCAATTGTAAAAGAGCAGGGGGATGAGATTTGGATCTTTTCCACCCAGACCTTGCTCTGTCTGCTGCATGGCCCGGGGCTCTGCTGCTAGTCTGTGTCTGCTGACCTACAGGAATTATGGAAGCTTCAGTGTGCAGTCTTTGTGCTATTAACTTACAGGAGTTCAATTAGATGTTAGCATAACCCACCTCTAATTATTGGCAGTGATTATTGCAAGGGGTCATTATGTCTCAAGTGCCAGTAACCTGAAAATTATTCTGAATAAGAGTTGAAATAAATTTTATTTTTACATTTGTACCTGAATATAGGTAGGTCAGGTGCTCCAGGAATTATTTTTAATAAAGTCTCAATATTAAGATCTGACTTACATGGATCCAGAAAGTCATTCTGTTTAATTTCATTCCTTCAGCCTCATTTCCAATACCTGACTCTTATTACACATGAAAACCACCAGGCTAGGCAGAATGGCTTCTGGAAACTGCCTTGATTGAGTGGTACAGAGTCTGCTTTCCTAAGGCTTCCTTAATTTTCAAAGAACACAAGGGGAAAGTTGTGAATCTGAAATCAACTAAGCAAGGAATTAAACAAATAGGTGCTGCCAGCATTTCAAGGCAACATTTTTTGGCAGAATCAGGGATGCTTACTCAGAGTAGACTCATTTTCTGATGTCTTCAGATACTAAGCTTCTTTCCTGTAATTACAGATAGCATAGGCACTGGGGTGTGCTGGAGATAAATACTTTAAAAAAAAATAGTACATTTGAGTAGCAGCTCAGCCCTTGAACTCTGTCTCAGTCACTTAATACCGTAACATCCTCCCCAGGCAATCTCTGCATCTTTAAGACATTAAAGCCAGTCTAGACAAGCCCTAGATGCTGGCTCTGTTCATAGCAATTGCCCAGGACCATTTGGACCCACTCCTGTTTTGTCAGTTTCTGCCTGTTTCCTGAACCTTAGCTTTGCTTTCCTTTTCCCCCACTTCTGTTCTTTGGTTGAATGGATTAATTTTGATTTCTCGAACTCAAACTTTAAGAAGGTCTTTCTATTTTTGCTCAATTCTGTTCCCAGAGACCCAAGCCCTGACACCCATTCTGGTGGCTGTCTTTCTAGATAAGCCAGTCCAGTCTCCTTGTAAGGGAATGTGAAAGGGTCAGTAATGTAGTCGTTCACCTTGAGGAGGCAACTTAACACTTTGGAAGCCATTGCCTCATCTCTAAAGTCAAGTAAGTCACTCTACCTAACAGTATTTTTTCCTAAAGATCAATAAAGTTAGAGTATGTAAACCTGTAACATAAAGTGTACTTAAGTAGCTAAGAATAAGCCTTGGTAAGACAGCATTACCGCCTACCTAATCTGTAAGCATTCTAGGTAGCAGAGTATTGACTACAATTTTTAATTGAGATGCTTTAGAAATAATCTCAGACTATTGGAGATAAAATAAACTACAAGCATATAGCTTATACACAGGAAATATAGTCAGTATTTTATAATAATTATAAATGAAGTATAACCTTTAAAAATTGTGAATCACTATATTTATACAGCTATAACATATTGTACATCAACTATAATTCAATAAAAAAATACATTAAAAAAACTGGTATCTCAGTACTTTGCCCTAGTAATAAAACATCAACTAGGGTTGACTAAACTCACAGAGGAATGTGAGCTACATGTAGTTTACAATACTACTAACTTTAAAAAATCAGCTAGTTTAGACTTTGGATATTAATTCTCAATCTCCCCTCCCTCAAGTATCAGTAATAATCTTTACCTAGTTGTGGCCAAGAAAATTGTTGCTAGCATGGTCAATGCTGTTTCTTATCTATTCTCTTGACCTGGTTCCTGTACATCCTTTTCCTCCATGCCCTAGTTTGTACTTGTATCACATTAGTGGGACCTGGGGTGGCACTTCCTTTTATTAAGACAGTTAATCCTAAATGCAGAGGCTTGTTAGTTCTCACTCAAAGCTCAGTCTTTATTAATAGAGGGTCCTGTGTTCTCCAGTCACACTGCAGAATCATTTTAATCAGGTCTGTGCTGCTCCAGGAATGTTCTGTCTCTGCGCTTCTCCCTGGCCCTGAGATCTGTCTAGATGTCTTTTGACATTTTGTCTCTGAATTTTGCAGTCCTGATCTTGTTCATTTATGGATGAGAAGAATAAATTTCAGATTAAATCTCTGATGAAAAATCATGTCCCCATGGGGTTTGTTTTTTGGGTTTTTTTTTTTTTAATTAAAAAAATGTAGTCATGGCTACTATGTTGCATTTTGTATTATTTCCTTTTGCATCATACAGGGCACCCTGGGGTCTCAAGCTTTATTGGTAATTACTTCACATCTACTTTAGTGCATTTTGGAAAATGTACTTTTTAATTTATAAAGATCCATAGAAGTGTGATTTACTTTATGGTCATTTATCAGAAGGCCACATATAGAACAAAGGGAAATGAATCCTGAGGACTGCAGAACTGAAACAATAGTAGAGGAAAAACCTGTTTCTTTTCTCTATGATAATCTCTTCTGACACCAGATGTGTGGGTTTCTTACCAAGTAGTTCTCCTGTTCTCCGTAGACACCAGCTGGGTGTCCTGTGACTTAATTCAATTCTGACACTACCCAGAATAAACAGACCCCACAGGTTAAGGGCTCAGTCCCACAAAAAAAAGATGCTGGTCATAGCTGAGGCCCCCAGTACTTCTGAGCAACTAAAAAAATTGGGGGTTCCCATGACCCCTCCTCAGGTTCAGCAGTTTGTTCAAATGGCCACCATTACTTATGTTTACTGGTTTATTATAAAGGATACAGCTCAGGAGTAGCCAGATGGAAGAGATGCATAGGGCAAGGGATGGGGGCAGGGAGATTGCAGAGCTTCCACACCCTCTCTGGGCTCACCACCCTCCCAGCACCTTGAAGCTTCACCAAGCCAGAAGCTCTCCACTCCCATCATTTAGAATTTGGTGGAGGTTTCATTATTTAGGCATAGTTGATTAAATCACTGGCCATTGGTGTTTGAACTCAGTTTCTAGCTCCCCTCCTCTCTCCTTAGAGGTTGGGGGATGGGACTGAATGTTCCAACCCTCTAATCACATGGTTGGTTCCCTTGGCAACCAGTCCACCCATTCTCAGGGCCTTTCCAAAAGTCAGCTCTGTCCCTCCAGACCTATTTTAGAAACTGGGACAAAAGCCAAATATTATAACAAAAATGCTCTTTTCAACCTTTATCACTTAGGAGATTACAAGGGCTTAGGAGCTCTGGCTGGGAGTTGGAGATGAAGACCAAAAAATCTGTCTTATATCATAGTATCACAACTAGAAAAGAGTGTTATCCCACATCTCTGGAAAGAAAAGTTAAAAGTTTCTGTTCTGCATATACTTAACTAAGGCAGCATATGATACAATAAATGACAGATAGCCAATTATAGATACTGGCATATAAACAAGTGGATGTTGACATTTATTCAAGATTCCTGTTTTTCTCCTTGTATTTGCATCATCTCGCCTCCTTGAATAGAGTTATCAACTGAATTGAATGACCTTCACCTGCCTATCTGTCTATGTGTGGTTTTCTGATTCCTATTGCAGGCTCTGAAAGAACGAGATTCTCTGGTTGTGTATGGTAACTTAAAACAATAGCATTTGGGGAATGAAATAACTTCAGTGACAATCAAATCAAACGCTTCCATTACAAAAAAGCTGTAAAAAAAATACATATATATATAAGGGCAAGTGCATTATTACATTTCATGTCTCCTAAAACCCTGTATGGTTTCTAAAACTGGTTTTTAAAAAGCCTACTGATTTTTATGTGAAGCAATGAAAAGAGTAATAAGTGGCTCTATAATCCACCTAAAAAGGTGTATATAATTATTGTATTGAATTAGTATAACCATCCTTTTGGACAGTAATACAAAAGATGGGTCTGAGGTTGATTTTTTTTCACTTTTATCCACAATTCTAATGAGTTCCTTATGAACAGCATGTGGTTTTAAAACCAAAATAGTTTTTCAAGTTTCTGTAAACAGAGGAAATTTACTTTACTGGGTCAATATACTGTGCAACTGTTATAAACAAAGCTTTTCAGTGTGCACCGAAAATAGAATAGCCAAGCTGTCTGCTGGCCTTCCAATGCATAGATGTGAGACAGAGCTGAAATTATTTTTGTATTTGTAGTATTATTTATTATATTTTACTAATCTAAATTAGAATTATTTCCCTAAAGTTTCTTTGAGATGTTAAACAATTTAGGAAACTTTCATGCATTAAATTATTTCTCTTATTTCACACTACTGTCCTTGCAAGGTGGTGTAGCCTCTTTCCATTGTTTACATTCCTCCTGTTTACAGATGATATTTTGGTTTCTGAAGTTCTCATACCTCTTTTATCTAGTCTACAAAGCCTGATCTCTGTGTTCCCCAGTTTGCTCTGATTTAAAAAAAGAAAGAAAGAAAACAAAAGAAAATAAAGTTAGATAAATGTAAGATTAAATTGAGTTTATTTCCTTTAGTCTCCCAAACAGAACATTTTGCTACTCTGAAAGCATTGCTATTACATTATATAATTTGTGCTATGATCACAACATATTTTGTAAGTTGCTTTTAAATTGTTTTCTGGTTTGCAGTTTGTATGTTTTGTCTGTCTCATTGGATTGCCAGATATTCAAGAATCAGAGCACATCTTTCTTTTGTGTCTGCAAAGTGCTTGGGGACATGTGTACATAAATATTTGTTGTGTGATAAAACTTTACCCGTGATTAACCAGTTTTACACTGTTTATCTACCATGTCCCTTTCCAAAATGCCTAGGAACTTACCTTTTCAAGATGAGCTCATGCGTATGAGAGGCTTCAGATACGACACTGTTTTGTAGTACTTTTATGTGGACTCTAACCTCTGATAATACAAGAGAGTGATGCTGTAAACTATCTGTGTCTTGTGAACCTTTAAGATCTTGGATGGACCAGTTGTAAAATCATTCCAGTGCACAAATGCAATCTTCCAGATCAGATTACTTATGAGATAGAATGTTGTCACATAATAACTATGTGTTCTAAGGGGAGAATGGTTTTATGCCAGGTCCTTTTTACATTGTAACAAGAGAAGCAATTGTTTCTTCTTCTGAATTGAAGCATGAAATAGACTTAGTTTAAGAAGTTGTAAAGCATCAGTAGTTTCAGGAGTTGTAAAAAGACTGGTAAAAAGTGAAATTTCTAAAAATTGTACTTCTACTCCAGAAAAATTGTCTCAATCACCCCACCCAGAAGAAACTTATCTGTTGAATTTCTCATTAGGTCCCATTTTGTATGGTATTTGGTGAGTACTGGCTTAAGGACTTATTTCTTGATCTGTTAATTTCCCAAACTAAAGGGAACATTTCCAGAGGGAAGAAAAATAGGCTCTGTTTGGGATGGGCTAAAAGAAAGTTAGAGGCCAAGCATGGAGGGTATTAAGCCTCAGGCAAGAAATTATAATTTAGTTGGGTTGAGCTGAGGGAGGAGCTAGTAGGAGTCTTTGAGAGGGAAACGAAATATTCACAGCTATAGAAAAAAAAATCATCTGGTTGGGGGAGGATATAGCTCAGTGGTAAAGTGCATGCTTAGCATTCACAAGGTCCTGGGTTCAATCTCCAGTACCTTCTCTAAAAATAAATATATAAATAAATGCAATTACCACCCCCCCCAATCATCTGCTTATGTCAATTTACTGAAAAGTGACAGGGAATAAAAGTATCAAGAGGATAAGGATCCCAAATCTGTTTGCCATGTTATGCATAGCATCTCTCAATTACACATAATAGGTGTTCAATAAATATTTGTTGAATGACTGAAAAAATAAATAGAAGCAAATAGAGACAGAAAGTGCCTCTTATTAACTTAGACAACCTTCCACATGAGTCATTGGCACTGAGCTCAGATTTCTATCCATAGTTTATTTCTGTAGGTAGTTTATTCCTATACAAATTACATTGTTGATGATGATGATAATGATAGACAAAAAGGATGAAGGAGAAAGGGCTACTATTTATTTAGTATTATGTGCTAAATGCTGCATTAAAGTGCTTTATCTACATTCACTCCTTTTCCCCAGCCAACCAGAGGAAACTTAACTAAGAGATTAAAAACCAAATTTGAGTAACACTGACAAACTGTGTAAGGTTTTGATTAGCAGTTGTGGCCAACCCTGTTGATGCCTGGCCCCTTGGGCTAGCTGAGCTCTCAGCCTCTGTAGACGATTTCTGCAGGTTGGCAACATCCCTGCTCCAGTGCCAGTGTCCCTCATCTCCCCTTAAGGACTCCTCTGGCACCTGGGAACATGCTTGCCTGGAAACAGGTGCAATTTGTAAGCCTCTACTGGTAGAGGATGAGTCCTTGGATAAATGTCTCCCGATTTTCCGGGGGTGGGAATTCTGAGGCATGTTTCACACAGTTTCTCAACACTTTTCAGAACTCTTATAATGAGGACAAGCATTACTTCATGTGGTTTTTTTTTTTTTTAAGCAACCTAGTCATTGATATTTATATTCAAGCATCAGGAAATTTGACCTAATATTACATATCAGGACGAAAGAGGATTTTGTTCGTGTTGGGAACTTTTATTACTGTGAAAAAAAACAAGCTCCTGTTGTTTTAGTTTGGATCCCCCAAGAGCAGACCTCGAGACAAGCACTTGGGAACAGTCAGTTTATTGAGGGGAAGGGAGTGCCTCAGAAAGTTGGCTTAGAAGGAGGCAGGAAGAGATCACAGACATTTTCTTTATGCATCACTAATTGTTTTGCATGTTATATGCTTTACTTTAGTTATTTAAAAATATCTATTAAAGAAAAGGATTTAAAAAAAATTTTTTAACTACTTGTGAGACAATCTTATGAATGTTCCACCAACATCTCAGTCACCTCTAGAACCCAGCCAGCATTATCCAAACACATTCTCCTTTCCCTCCCTATTCCCCCTCTTTTTTCTGGTTGCTTTTGGTTCTCTTTTTTATGATACTACAGTTTTCCAGCCGAAAATGCCAGCTATATTTCACTTCTGATTACCTGTACCTGACAATTCATGTCAGTTTTTTCTCGGTGTGTCATATCAGTTCTTTCATTTTTCCTGCCCTATACTCTACCCAAACTTAGGTCCCAAACTGTCCTATCTGCCTCACCATATGTCAGCAACCACTGTCCCTCCTCTCCCCAAGGTATATGACATTCACATTTGACTATATTCCCTGTTTCTCTAAAGTATATCACATCTCTCCTTGTAAATTATAAACTGTTTGAGAGTAGGACTTACGTTTTATAGCACATCTTTGAATCTGCCAAAGGACCTAAACACATTGTTTTGAAGATAATAAAACATAAACTTATAAATATCCAGATTTCTCTCAGTTTATGACATTAATGATGTAAAAAGTCAAATTATGTGAGGGCCATTTAAAAAATATTTATTTGAAATGCTGGAGAGGGTGTGGAGAAAAGGGAATCCTCCTACACCGTTTGGTGGGAATGTAATTTGGTGCAGCCATTATGGAAAACAGTATGGAGATTCCTTAAAAAACTAAAAATAGACTTACCATATGATCCAGCCATCCACTCCTGGGGCATATATCTGGAGGAAACTCTAATTCAAAAAGATACATGCACCCAGTGTTGATAGAAGCACTATTTATAACAGTCAAGATATGGAAGCAACCTAAGTGTCTATCAACAGATGACTGGATAAAGAGATTGTAGTGTGTGTGTGTGTGTGTGTGTGTGTGTGTAAAATGGAATACTACACAGTCATAAAAAAGAATAAAATAATGCCATTTGTAGCAACATGTATGGACCTGGAGAATCTCATTCTAAGTGAAGTAAGCCAGAAAGAGAAAGAAAGAAAAATACCATGTGATACCATGTATATGTGGAACCAAAAAAAAAAAAAAAAAAAAAAAACCACAAATGAACTTATTTACAAAATAGAAACAGACTCACAGACATAGAAAACAAACTCATGGTTACCAGTGGGGGAAGAGAGGGACAAATTGGGAGTTGGGGATTTGCAGATACTAACCACTATATATAAAATAGATAAACAGAGTCCTACTGTATAGCACAGGAAACTATATTCTATAGCTTGTAATAGCCTATAATGAAAAAGAATATGAAAAGGAACATACATATATGTGTAACTGAATCACTGTGCTGTACGCTAGAAACTAACACAACGTTGTAAACTGACTACACTTCAATTAAAAAAAAACTTACTGTGCACCTGCTGTGCGTTACGCAGCATATCAGGTTCTGGATAGAGGGTGCTAAGCAACAGTAACAGCACAACATTTGTGTTCTCTTGTATCTCGAGAAGAAGACAAAATGAAGAGGTAAATATGTATGTGATTATAAATTAAAGAACTCTTAAGAGAATGAACAGGATGGTCTGCAATATGGTGACCTGTTTTAAGTGAACAGGCAGGAAAGTCATCTGTGAGGGGGAGTCCTTTCAGCTGAGACTGAAGAAAGAGAGGAATCGTGGGAAGTCAGAGGTTGTGTGTCCAGGCAGAGGGAACAAGATGGGCAAAGGCCCCGAAGGTGAAAAAACCTTGATGCACTTAAGGACATTAAGGACGGCCAATGTGGTAAAGCAAAGTGATCCTGGGGGAAGTGGCCAATGGTGAGCTGGCAAAATAGTCAGAGGCCAGATCACAGGGTCCTTGTTGGCCATGTTAAGTGTGGTTTGTACCAGAAGAGCATGGGGGACCATTTAAAGGGTTGCAGCAAGGGAGTCGCATGTACAGTTTGAGAATTTTTTAAATTCCCTTTAGCTTCTATGTAGAGAATTGATAGTGTGGGGCAGGGACAAATAGGGAGACCAGTTCTCAGATTACTGAACAGCCCAGGTGAGATTACCATGCTTGGAAGAAGTTAGTAGCAGGGTAGAGGAAGCTCATGAACAGATGAGTTTGATACATCCTGAAGATCAAATTAATAGAACTTAAAGGTGGATTAGATGTGGGGAATAGAATAATGGAAAAGAATCTGGAAAAAGATGTGTATATGTGCATGAGTATATATATATATATGTAAGTGTGCATGTTTGTGTATGTATATATATACACACACACATATATATATGAATTACTTTGCTGTACACCCGAAACTAACACAGCATTGTAAATTAACTATACTTCAATTAAAAAATAAATGCAAAAATAAACAAAATTTTAAATAGAGGGAAAAAGGATCTGGGGACTAGAGCGAGAGAGAGAGGACTCAAGAATTCTTTTCCAAATTTCTAGTCTGAACAGCTGGACAGAAGGAATGCTGTTTTGGGGAAAGAAAGAGACTGAATGTAGGAATAGTTTAGATATGGGCCTGGGAGCAAGAACTCAGTGTTATATGGGTTATGTACACGAGACCCAGGACACATCCAAGTAGAGAGAGAAGGTAGGCAGTAAAACATATGAACCAGGAGCTGAGAAGAGCAGTCCAGGCTGGAGACTCATAGTGGTATTTAGTGGTATTATTTAGCTGGTATTTAAAGATCCAGGAAATGGGTTAGAGCTCTTGAAGTAGCAGAAAGAAAAAAGAAGGAAAGAGGGCTCAGAATGGAGCCCCAGGGCTTTCCGACACTCTTAATGGAGGGAAAGAAGCCAGCAAAGGAAACTCAGAATGGCCAGATGGAGAGGAGGGAAGAGCTCAGACAAGTTAGTATCATGAGAAGAGAGGCTTTCAAGAAGGAGAAATGCTCACTCTTGATAACAGCTGAGAAATTGGGTGAGCCCACATTAGAATCCTCTCAACTGGGGAGGACTTTTTACAAACGAGAGAAATCACCTGTGTTTTGTCTTTTACTCATATTTGCAGGTCCTAGCATACAGTGGGCACTTGAAACAGATTAATCAAATGACATATTAACTGAATGATTGAATATTTCAGTTCAGTTGAGGGAGCGCAATAGGCACAAGTCATTTAAAACCATCCGTCTCTTCTCCCCACCCCCCACCTGATGCTCACACTTGCCTGCAAAAGCATTGATTAGAGAGAGAGCAGTATCTTCAGGCTCTCTCATAGCAAGTGAAACACCCTTTATTCCTCCTGACTTAGGGAAAGTGAACTGTTCTCTAAACCTGGGAGGAAGGAAACCCAGGGCTAACATAGCGCATGAGATCATAAAGGGTGGCTGTTGCTGAAAACGTAGTGAAATCATGACCATAACCATAACCACCATCAGAGAAGTTGGGTCCTGCCCCATCAAGCACTCTGCTGCTCGCTACTCATCTTAATTATGCTGTGAAAGAATTATGTTGAGTGGATTTCATTGTATAATGTTTTGTGAAAGCAGGGAAAGAAAGAGGTAGTTGTTCAGATCAGGGACCTTTAATATGCCTGCTTCCCAGGACTCCACTGGAAATTTTGTGGCTGCAAACTAGGGGGATTGCTTACATCAGAATGATGACAGTGTGAGCCAGTTGTAGGATGTAGACCTACCCAGGAAGAAATACGCCCTGAGTGGAAAACTAGAGCAGGACCATTCACCAGGGCTCTGACAGCTACTTTTCTGGAAGCCGTTTCATTCCATGTTTACAAGATTTATCACTCACCATTATTTGCCTTTTACTTTGTTGAAAATAGTAAGAGAGGATGACTATTCCTCTTGTTTTGTCTCTTGACCAAAGAGTAAAAATAATTTAATTGGGCTTGGCTATGGTATCCTAACATTCCACAAACACCTCAGACTCCAGCTGTCTAAATCTGAGTTCATCGGTGCCCTCCGTCTACACATATGTACACAGGCATAACCTCATTCCTCCTATGGGTTTCTCTGTGAATCTACAACGTATTCCCAGATCCCAGACTTGAAACTCGGACATCACCCTGACTCCTTCATCTCAGCTGCACATTTATATTTACCAGTACTCTCACCAAGGTCCGTTGGGTTCTGTCTCTCAGATAGCTCTTGAATCTGTTTTTCCCTCTATCCCTCCTGCTTCTTCCAGGTTCAGGCCACCATCATCTCACTACTGATTTCTGCAGGTTCCCTGCAAACTTAGGTCTTCTGTCTTCAGTTTTTTCTTAACACTTCTGAAGCCCACAGCTGACCATGACAAGCCTCCGATAGCCTCCTCTTAGCCCCAGCGTAGAGTTAAAAATTCCTAGCCTGGCTTAGGAGGTTCACACTGGGTCCCTGCTTCCCTAGTCAGCCTCAAATCCTACTCTCCTGTGTGTGGGCAGCTAACTGCTCCAGCCAAGGCCATCTCTTCCCCTTCCGGTTTCTGCCTCACCCTGCTGACCCTGGCCCGCATCCCTCCTCTCAAACTGCTTAGCCTAACTCCACCCTCCTTGTCAACTCTATAAGTGTCCCTAAAGCATTCAGAACATTCTCTAGTTTGTAAAAGTTTGTCTGTCTACCACTTAGCTGAAATTTTTCCTGAAGGCTTATCCTGCCTTACTCACCATGGCATCCCTAGCCAGGTGCCTGCTCAGTGAATATGCTGAAGAAATTAACATGTATTTTAATTATGTGTCCGCTTTTACAACTTTAGATGTATCCTTTGGTTATGGTTTTAATGCACACATGTACACACTATTTGATGAATACTTTTTCTTTCTTTTGTTTTTTCATATAGTAATAATTAATAGCTGGACCCGCACCTCCTGCAGATACCCGCCTAATCACCCATGGCTGTCTCTGGGTTGTTCTAGAAAGAAACCTGAGGCACACCTGGATTAATTAGGATGAGACTTCAACCCAGTTCAGGTGTGCTGGGCTGTGGGTTCCCGGAGCATTTTCAGAGGTTCATTATGGTGTCTGTCTCTTGACCTCAACTGGGTCTACAGCCATGATGGCAGGTGTATCCGGTAGCAACTGAGTGGATGCGTGGAGAGCGCGGGCGCCTCGAGACCCGGAAGGAGGAATCCGTTGAAGTGAGGCAAGTCACAGAGCTTCCTCAGCCCGGCTTCGCTCTGGGGGCTCAGCAGCCGCCTGAACCGCCCGCTCCTGCCTGCTGTTCAGACTGAGCCACTGCTCCTCAAGCAAGCAGCCCGGACTAGAGAGGAAGTGTGCGGAGGAAGGAAGTGGGCATAGAAGGGTACAGGGCTCTGAGTCTTAAAGTCAATGTCCTAATATCTTTGTCACCAAAACGTTTCTCAGGCGCCTTCAGGGAGTGCTTTCTGTTTCTGTAATTTGTGACTCCCTGGTTAACTTCTGTAGTGGTTGCTTATGCCCCCAGAATCAGATACAGCGCTTTTAATCAACGAAGGATCAGGACGGTTCCCCCCGAGGTCCCTCCCGGTGTCCGGGTTTGGCCAGCCTTTAGGTCATGCCGGGCAGGCCGGGAGCCTCTGCGCTCATAGTGGGGCGCGCGCGGATTGGGTTGAGGACACGCCGCCACGCTTCTAGGACCCAGGCACGGTTGAAAGGCGAAACCCGGACCCCTTCCTGCTCCACTCTTGTAAAGCCCCGGCAGCCCGGAGACGTCCCAAGCTCCTCCGGGGCTAGGAGACCCCAGCCCGGACGCGCGCCCTGCTCAGCCAAGGTCCCCTAGCGCCCCCTACAGCCACGTGCCCGGGGAGACGGAGCCGGGCCCTGCGCCTCCGCACCACGCCCGGAACCCCACCCAGCGGCCCTCAGCCCAGGACCGCAGGAGCACCGCACCTCGCGGCTGCAAACTGGGCGTGCGTCCGGCGGGCGCGCAGCATCCCCTACTACTTCTGATCGCTCCGCCCGCCGCGGCCCCACTTCCCCTCCCTTCCTCTGTTGCTCCCTCCCTCCTTCCCTCCCGCCTGCCCGCCAGCCGGCGCCGGACAAGCTAAGCCTCTTCTCTTGGGGCGCTCTTCCCTTTGACCGACCGTCGCATCCCGAGCAACTCTGGGACGGACGGTGGCCGTTTGGTCTTGAATGTTCCCCTCCGAGAGCGCATGGCTGAGCAGTCGAGGCGCGGGCCGGGTACCCGAGGAGCTGCCGTCCTGGAGGCGGTGATGCTACTGTTGTGCTTGGGAGTCCGGACTGGGCGCCCCTACAACGTGGACACAGAGAACGCGCTACTCTACAAGGGTCCCCCCAACACTCTATTTGGCTACTCGGTGGTGCTGCACAGCCACGGGGCAAACCGATGGTGAGTGGGGTCTGGCTCGGGCGCCCTCGGCATTTCAGACAGGCGAGCAAAAGGTGCCTCAGGGATTCCCTGCCGGGTTCAAACTTTCCTTCCTCTGGAGGAGGCAGGAGGGGAACGCTGCGACAGCCAGCTCGCTAAGGGTGTGCTCGGGAAACTTAACTTATCTTGAAGGTGGCAGCACTGGGGTGCGTTCTGGCACCGGGCCGTGGAGTTTGGGGTGGCGGGTTGGGTGCGCGGGGTGGTGGGCGGAGGAGGCGGGGTGGGGAGCAGCTGCGCTGGCAGCTGCACGTCTGCGGGGACCCGGAGTTCAGTGGGTAGCACAGCTCACGTCTGCGCGCACGTGCACATTTCTCGCTTCAGGCTTGTAGTCGGGGCGCCCACGGCCAACTGGCTCGCCAACGCTTCGGTGGTCAATCCTGGCGCGATTTACAGATGCAAGATCGGAGGGAATCCAGAGCAGACGTGCGAACAGCTCCAGCTGGGTGAGTTGGGTCTGGGACCAGGAGCTAGTGACTCCACACACGCTTGTGGATCCTACAGTAGCACACGTCCTGGAAAAATTCATGTTGCCTTTTACTTCTAGTTTAAAGCAAATGGTTTTCACTCGTAACTCCACATCATCGTCCCTTAACATAAAAGCGGTCTCCTTTCTGTCAGTATTTTTCTCCCTTTTGCTTACGGTCGACCATGATTGCAGTACTCTGTCAAAACTATATGGAGCAAAGTTTCTTAGAAAACCTTCTCTTCACCTCTCCTCCCACTCACCTCCCCTCCAAGTGTAAAACACATTTTAAAGTCTCTCAGCACATTCAGGACAGGATCCAGCTAAGGCAAGACTGGAGAATTTTATTTCCATCTTTGACCTATCAGCCTTGTTAAGGAACAGGCTAAGGGGCAGATCAGGAATAGCAATTGGAATTGATCCCATACCCTGTCATATAGCCTAAGGGCTTTCTAAGAAAGAAAAGGATATCGTTTTACTTAGAATATGAAATGTGAAAGAAGAGCACAAGGAAAAATTGGCATCTTCATTGTTAATATAATTAAAATGGGGCTTAATGTAGAGATATTAAATTTTCTCTCCAAAAACTCTGATGTTAAGTGGATACCTTTATTTGAAGTCATTTCTTAATGTCTCATCTTAATTTTGTGATACTTGAAAAAATGTGTTCTTGTGTGGGAGGGGAGAAAGTTCATGTTTCAAAGCCAAAAGCAAATTTGCTTTGCACAGACACATGGGGGAAGAAAGGGGAACTAATATTAATTCAGACCCTATCTTGTTCCAGACACTGTTAGGAACTGCTATATATGTTGTTTATTTCCCACAAAGCAGCACTGGGTCATGGTGGGCACTGTTCTGGCTTCATATGTGAGAACTCTGTGACTCAGAGAGTTGCAAGGACTTTTTCTGAAGTTACTCAGCTAGTGAGTGGAAGATGGGGGTCCAAAGTCCAAGCCCTTTCCTTCCATGTATGCATCTTCAAGGCAAATAAAATAGCCTCAATGAAGAGTCCAATATGTTGTCTGCTGAGCTGGTGAGTTATTTGTGAATTTTTCCCATTTATCTTTCCTATCAATAGACTTTTGGGATAAGCTAGTTACTGCATCTTTAACATCCTCTAATTTGTTTTTTGGGGGTTTTTTTTGTAGTAGTCTTTGCTTTTTCTCAAACTGGGAAGGTGCTTCCCTTCACTGAGAATGAATTCAAATTAGTATATACACATAACAGAATTTTATTTTTAACTCAGAGAGCCTCCATAAGAGCCTAGGAGTTGTCTGCAGTGTGTAGAATAAGCCCCAGCCTCTCATTAAACATCTTCCATCCAAAAAGACAGACTTGGAAAGCATAACACATTCACAGACCTATCCATTTGGAATAATTCTGCACAGCATATTTTTCATTGCATGAGAGAGATGTGGGATGAAGAATTAGGGAGTGGAACAGACAACCTTGATCTGCCAGAGGATCTTGACAAGGTCTCAGGAGGGAAATTTTTTATTTTTGTTGTCCTGTCATAGTTTCCTGATTTGTGACATAATAACTACTGGTATTTAGCACTTACTTCCTGTCTAGAAGGGCACTGAGTCTATTTCCAGATGTCTGTATTTAACTGGAAAGATCCTGTCATAATAGTATATAAAACTGAAGATAATAATGCCTGTCAAAATGGAAGGAAGACCTGAATTCTTTGGGCATGTGGAGCATAGGGATTGATTACAGAAATATCCTCAGAGAAATATCCATGTGGTAGATGGGCAGCAAACATGAATTAAATGAAATTATGTTGGATAGATAAATAAATTAATAGCAAAGTGAAAGTGTAATTGCCATCAACCATTGGTGGCTAAAAAAATTAATTAGAAATGACAAGCCAAAGAGCTGTTTTTAACTTTCAAATTCTTGATCAATAAAAAAAGACATTTACCAAGTGAGATGAAAGGCAAAAAGGAAGACAAGATTTCTAGTCAGTCAACTGATTGCAGCACTAATGGCTGTAGTAATGGCTTTGAGCTTTTGCAAAAGAGTTGACTGGAGTTACTTCTTATATAGCATTTTAAGCAGTATACCATCTCTTTCTCATGTAAAGAAATTGTATGTTTCTAGAACAAACTCAGCAGTAACTTGAAGCTTTAAAATAGGGGATTGAGGATAATGTCTAGAAAGGAAACACTGAAAGCAGTAAATCAGTAACTAAAGACAGTGAAGGATTCTCAGATTGGTGGACTATGTAATATTCTTCATGAAGAATTTTCAGGGAAAGATATATATATACACACACATAATCATCTATGTAACATAGCTTCAGTTGTCCTGTCTCAAATGTGGGTGACTATAATGTATGTAGCTCAGTACCTGGCATATAACTGACATTCAAAAATATTAGTTTACTTTTTAATATATATTTTCTACTTAAGTCTATGTCTGCATGTTATCTGTTATAGGCAGGTTGAAGTTATATATGTGGACAATTAATAGATGAAACAGAAAGTTAAAGGTACAAGTGAAAAGGTAACAGTGGAAACACAGTGAAAATGTTTTTTATTGGCCCAACCAAAAAGTCTTATAATAACTAAAGATTGATCTATGATTGCCATGTTTTCTTCCATTCAGGGCTTCACTTGCTAGCAAGGAGATGAAGTTGAAAGATCTTAAAACGGTGCCCATCTCCTACACAATTCAAAGTGCTCTCCACATGGGCTAGTCTTTAGGTCTCAGTTAGAATTTCAGATCAAAGTTTGATTCAGATAGACTCCTTCCCGCAAAAGAGGAGATGAATGCCCCTCCTCCCTCCCTCCAGCCCCTCTATTCCCCCTCCCCCACCATGGATAATGTTCCCCATACTGTGGAATATTCACTGTAGTGATAACTGAAAGTGAACAGCAAATGCCCATTTATCTAGAATGTTCAGCAGAGTATAAAGTGTTGAGAGTAAGGTACCCCTTTTAGTGAAGTGAATTGACTGTGGGAGAGGTGCTTTTCTTCCTGCATGCAAACAGGCTTCTTCCACTCCTCTGCCTGCCTAAGAAGTGTCCCTCCCCTCACTTCCCTGGTGCTTCCCTCTGAACCAAAGGAAGATGGTCCTCCCCGTGAGGAGGGTCTGAATCCAAACTTGTTCATGAAGGCTCCATGTCTGGGGAGGCCATAATGTTTAGTTGCTGTTCCACTCAGGCACTTTGCATCCTTGCTGAGGTTTTTTTTTTGTTTGTTTGTTTTGTTTTTTTTAAAGGAAACTTTGATCACAGATGGTTGCTAAATTAAGGCATCACAAATAATGACTTCATTAATACATTTAATCATGGTCCATCCATGGATTACCAATAGTCAAAGAATTAGAACATAATAAAATACATAATAAATGACTATGAACTTACACTAAAAATATTGTCTTTATTTGGTTATTCAAAAGACTTACCAAATCTTTCATTACTTTGGAGTTGCCACTAATAGCATTACACATGTGTACATGCACGTGCAGACATGCACACTTATACTTATTTGGGTAATAGAAGCTAAAGTTACTCAGTTACACAGCCCAGTATGGTAGCCAGCAGCCACATGTGGTCATTGAGCACTTGAAATGTGGCTAGTTTGTAGTGAGAGGTACTGTAATGCAAATTACATCCTGGATTTCAAAGACTTAGTACTAAAAAAAAATATATATATATATATATATATATAAATATATACAAAATCTCTTTGGAGATACTGATCACATGTTCAAATCAGTATTTTAAAATTAATATTGATTTCATATTGTAATGAGAATATTTTGGGTGTATTAGGTTAAAGAAAATATATTATTAATATATTATTAGATTAATTTTACTTATTTTTACTTTTTAATGTGACTACTATAAAATATTTCATACATAGCTTGTATTCTGTTTCTACTGGACATGACTGCTCTAGAGAAAGATAACTTCCCTGGGTAAAATAACTTCTGTAGCAGGGGCTTTCTTAGCGTCTATGCACGAAATGAATAGGATTTTCACTTTTCTTTCCTAGACCAGTGCTGTGGAGTTACTAGAACTTGAAGCTCCCTGCTTGTACCTCTTTTTCTTACTGGAAGGAATGATGGTTTATCACAAGTTAGTCATCATTATTCCCCTTCAGATTTCTTTCTGGAAATTATATTACCTCAGCCAGCCTCCTGGTTCATAGTACATAACCTATTTGGAAGAGGTTGAGTTAATTAGCATTGTATCATTAAACTATTGATTACCTCACTCTCACTTCTGCCTCGTTTGTAGGAATTATTAGCTTAACATTAAAAGGCAAACCTCTCATTGTTGAAACTCAGATATGTTCTTGATAATTTTCCTTTTCTTTTTCATTTGTGATACTTCAATTTTAGCTTATGAAGCTGATGTGGATACAGACTGGTCATTTTGAAAAATCATCTGTGAGCATAGGTTGTTATGCTAACTATGCACAAAATTAAGACAGATTAATACACTAACATATTAAAAGAATTGAGTCTCCTGATTTCTAGCAATTACCCAAACTCCATCTCTAAAAGAATAGTTTCCACCTAATTTGGGAAATGAGGTTTTCTAAAATGCATTTTCTTTTTTGCCTGAAGTGTACTTACCACTGAGTGATATTTCTAATGACTGTAAAAGATCTCCCTTTGGCAACAGTTCTTGGACCAGGTACGGTAATCCATGGTACATATGGGTCATTTATTCATTCAGTCATTTATCAAGGGATGTGAAAGTTCCAGAACCTGGATGTAGAAAAGAACCATGGCCCTTGCCCCTAGGGGTTTACAGTCTATAGGTCAGGTTATTATAGGAAACTGTGGTGAGAAGATCTAGTTAGACTAAGGTGATGTCTTGCTAAGGAATTGATGTTCTAGTGGAAACCTGAAAAAAATCAGGACTTAGAGAGGAGGTTATGGGAAAGAGGTGCCAGAGCGAGCAGTGTGCACGAAGACCCTGAGGTCTATGAAAGGGTGGCATCTTTGGATGGAAAGAAAAATGCATTCAGTTGAACTGTGGCGTGTCAATGGCTGGCAGGTTAGAGAGGTAGGTGGGGATTATCTTTGTTACATCTTTGTAGGCTCTCCAGCAGCTGCAGAAGCCCTAGCCATCAGCACGCTCTTGTGTGGTTGACCCTCTTCCTGGGGGTGTGCACAATGCTGGGGAGGCTGGTGGCAGATGTTGGGCTGGGGGGAGCAGAGGCACAGTTGGGAGCTGTGAGCTACAGGTGGGTGTGGTGGTGCTGAGCAGTGACAGCAGGCGGGGTCTGATCCAGGTGCATAAGAACCCGCAGGGCCCTGACTGTCTGTGTTCTCCCCCAGGGCTGCACACTGCCCCCTGGGTGTGTGCACTGCGGTGAAAACTGATGACAGCCATCAGGCCAGTGGCACATAGATGCACAGCTGGAGGGGCGAACCCTGAGCCTGGGCACAGTGGTGCTGTCAGCCACCAGGGTCTAGGCTGGTGTCTTGCCCTTGCATAGCCACAGAGGCCTGAGCACTGGGCTCTGGCGGGTACAGGGTGGGACTAAAGTGGCTGACTTCACACTAGGGAAGCCACAGAGACCTGGGATGGCTGCTGGTGTGGTTCCTGGGCTCCTGAGGGGCAGGGGGGAAAGGAGTCCCAGGCATCAATGAACACAAGTACCTATGGGGCGAAAGCTGGCAAAATCTGCACAGGGTCCACAGTGGCTGCACTGACCTTTGGCTTCATCAGTGGTGAAATCTGCTGTTTCTCTGCAGAGCAGGTCTCTGTGACCTGGACTTTGTAATTATTAAATGAGAAAGAGAGAAAAGATTAGAAGGTTTCAAAGATGTTACCCGAGGTTCTGACCTGGGCTCTTGGATGGATGCTGGTGCTATGTCCTGTGAGATATATAAGTAAATGTCTAGTGATCAGATGGGTGTACAGGTCTGGTGGGCACTTAAGAATTGAAGGTAATTGGTGTAGAGCTGGTAATCAAAGCCGTGGAGGTTAATGAGTTTAACCTGGGAACTCTCGAGGCTGAATAGGTCATAGGGCCCAGGAGAAATCCCACCGGACTCCTACAGTTTGAGAAGCAGCTAGAGCAGTTCTGCTTGACTCTGGCTGCAACCTAGATTCTCCTGCAGAGCTTTAAGAGTACCAGTGCTGGTGGCCTCCTCCCAAACTAAGAAAATCCCTGGAAGTGGGTCTATCTAATTGTGATACTGTGATTTATAATAAGAATGTGTATTTGGTCCTCATCCCCATTTCTGGCATAGAGCTCCTAAAACCCTTGGAGTTTTCTAAATTACTAGAGTGATAAATATGTCTTTTGTTATGTTAATGAGATGACTTTAGGACCTGAGGATGAGGCTGGTTTCCAGGTGGAGCCAACCTTATGATTAGAGGGTTGGAACTTTCATTCCCATCCCCCTGACCTCCAGGGAGAGAAGAGGGGCTGGAGGTTGAACCAATTACCAGTGGCCAGTGATTCAATCAGTCATGCCTGTGTGACGAGGCCTCTATAAAAACCCAAAAGGTTAGGGTTGGTGAACACCTGGAGGTTAGGACGAATGGTACTCTTAGAGAGGGCGTGGAAGCTCCCCGCACATTCCCCATGCCTCACACTGTGCGTCTCTTCCATCTGGCTGTTCCTGAGTTATACCCTTTTATAAAAAAAGTGATTTAGTAAGTAAACTTCTCTGAGTTCTGTGACCCACTCTAGCAAATTAATCAAACAAAGGGAGAAAATCGTTGGAAACTTCAATAGCCAGTGGTAATCTGGACTTGAGATTGGTATCTAAAGTGTGTGAGGGTGTGTGTGTTTGGGGCAGTGGAGGTTGTACTGGGAGGTGGGGAGCAGTCTTTTTTTTTTATTTTTCATCTATTACAATCAGCTGAACAGATACTCCCAGGGCATTTTTACCTTTCAGGTTTCTTCTGCAAGTTCTGTTACCCATTTAGGAAGTTTTGTGTTAATTTATTAAAGTTGCCTAAGTTTCCTAACACCATAGGAGATAGTCACACATTACTAGATAATAGTAAGCTGTTTTTTGGTGTAGTTCAGTAATGTACTGAATTTGTTTTTCTCTCTTTATCTTTGGACTCCCTTCACCCATTTCTCTCTCCCCACCCCCAACGTCTAGCGACCATAACCATACATCCTGTTCTCTGTATCTATAAGCTTGTTTTCTTCAATTCCACATATAAGAGACCATACAATATTTGTCTTTCCCTGTCTGACTTATTTCACTTAGCATAGTGTCATTGAGGTTCATTTATGTTGTTGCAAATGGCAAGATTATATTCTTTTTTATAGCTGAATAATATTCCGTTGCCTATGTATACCACAGTTTCTTCATCCACTCATCCATCAATGGACACTTAGGTTGTTTCCATGTGTTGGCTATTGTAAATAATGCTGCATTGAACGTGAGGGGTACATAATATTTTTTTGAGTTAGCATTTTCATTTTCTTCAGATAAATACCCAGAAGTGGGACTGCTGGATCACATGGTAGTTCTAGTTTCAATTTTTTGAGGAACCTCCATATTGTTTCCATAGTGATTGTACCAATCTACATTCCCACCAACAGTGCACATCCTTTTTCCCACATCCTTGCCAGCCTTTGTTATTTCTTTTCTTTTTGATAATAGCCATTCTAATAAATGTGAGGTGATAGCTCATTGTGTTTTTGATTTGCATTTTCCTGATGATTAATGATGTTGAGCATCTTTTTGTATACCTCTTGTCCATCTGTATGTCTTCTTTGGAAACATGTCTGTTCAGGTCTACTACTCAGATCGTTTACTTGTTTTGCTATTTATATCAGTTCTTTATATATTTTGGATATTAGCCCCTTATCAGATATAATTTGGAAATATTTTCTCCAATTCATAGGTTGCCTTTTTAATTTTGTTGATGGTTTCCTTTTCTGTGCAGAAGCTTTTTAGTTTGCTACAGTCTCACTTATTTATTTTTGCTTTTGTTGCTTTTGCTTTTGGTGTCAGATTTGAAAAATCATCACTAAGACCTATGTCAAGGAGCTTGTAGGACTGAACCCTTAACCCATGGGATCTGACAGTATCTCCAGGGAGATAGTGTTAACAATTGAGTTGAATTGTAGGACACCCACCTGGTATCAGAGAATTTCTTGCTGCTGATGTGGAAAAACTTCGCACACATATATACACATTGAAATTGGGTGCAGAACTCTCAGTAGGGCATCAGGGGTTTCCAAAGGCACCCAGGTGATTCCAGTATTCATCCATGGTTAAGAACTATTGGAGAAGACTTCTAAGAAGAGCCTGAAAAATAGATGGAGAAGGAAAAACCGAAGAGGTAGCTAGGAAATCAGGTAATCGGGCATTATGGAAGTGAAAGGATGAGAGATTTTGAGAAGTGAGTGGTTGGCAGTATCAAAATTTGCCAAGATGTCAAGCTAGGTGAGAACTTAGGAGGTTTCTTTGGATTTAGAGAGAATCGGTTCATTACTAACCTTGGTAAGACCAGTTTTAGTGGTGAAGCCACATTGCCAGGGGGTGAAAAGTGAGAATATATTGGTAGCGGATGGCAACTCTTTTAACTGGGTTCTTTATTTATTAAATAAATTTTATCAATTACTTATGCTAGTACTAAGCATAGAATGTTGACTGAGATGGCAAAAGCCCTCAAAGAACTCAGTGACAGGGGAGACAAGTAAACAGGTGATTACTTATGAGAAAAGTTTACTAAGTGTAACAATAGGGACATATACAGTGGGGAGAAGAAATTGTTTGGATGATGAGAGAACGTTTCCTGGAAAGAGTGGGCACTTGAGTAATGGAGCCAGTTCTGACCAGTTTTGATGAACATGTAGTGACCTCTCAATGCATGTGAAGTGGATGGATACATTTCTCAGATTTGGGTGGGCCCCTCTGGGATTTTCTGTATATTTCAGCCTCATTCCAAAGAGGTCTGTGCCAGCACTGGGTTCCAGGCTCTGCCTGGTCACACCAGGCAAGCTAAACAATACACACTCCTGAAATAGGGAGCTTAGAACTGGCCATCTTTAAAAACAAGGGCTTTCAATTTTAGGAATAGCTGGAAACACCAAGTTAGACTATGGAAGCAGACTTACAAGTGACAGGACTGAGCTCTGATGCTCTCAGTTTATCCTCAAGAATTTTTTTTTTTAAATGGCAGGAAAACTTTTTCATGTAATTTATATGAAATATTGTAATTCATAATGAATATGTTAAGAAATAGTAAGAGTATGGACTTAGTTGTGAAATCTCTTTTACAAGAGATATTTTGTGAAGTAGATTAGTTGTGTCCTTTTTCAGTTATCC
Organism: Camelus dromedarius; assembly: GCF_036321535.1. NCBI lineage: Eukaryota > Metazoa > Chordata > Mammalia > Artiodactyla > Camelidae > Camelus > Camelus dromedarius. The sequence goes on from NC_087439.1 coordinate 53,895,840, forward strand.
CCAGTGTAGAAGACTTGTCAATATCTACCCTGAGCAAAATCTTTCTAGGTCTACCTCACCCCAATGCTATTCTGTTTTCTTATGACCATTTTCTAGTATTCATTAGAATATCATCATTTTGTCTGCAAATCATTGTCTCTGCAACATCCTATCTCACCCTTTCAACTTCGAACTGAGAGATGACCTCTGTTATCCGTGACCCCTCATCTCAGACTGATCCTGCATTGACTGGTACAGGACAATGCCTTGGACCCCCTGACAGATTTTTACTTCTCTTACATATTTTAAAAACTATCATCCTAATCTTCTCCTCCATCCTATCCTGTGATTTCCAAAACCAAGCTCAGGACTCCAGTTTTGACCACCGAGCATTAAGTGAGAGCAGGTTTCCCTGGAGTTTTTTTTTTCTGTTTACATTTTTATTGCTCGTTTCAGAGACAGTTCAAATGGTATCTATGTATTAGTGATCCTTTTTCAAGAGGCTCCTTAATTCAAAGTAATTAGTTGAAAACCATGAAAGTAGAGGATTTTCTTTCCTTATTTTCTAATGTTAGAAGTTAATGTTATAGTAAGTTGTTACGGAAATAGAATTAGTCTAGGATTATTAATAATGTTGATACTTGGATTCATTCCCTGATTAATAGGGAAAAGTACTAATAGCAAATCATTGTAACATAGTGTAGGTGGTGGATGACAGTATGGGTTTAAATTCTTCATTCCCCCACTTGTAAGGGAGTATGACTTACGGCAAGGTGCTTAACCTTTGTTTCAGCTTCTCCATCTGTAAAATTGGGATAATGATGATAGTAAGACCTACATCATAGGGATATAATGAAAATTAAATGAGTTAATATATATATATTTGTATGTATTAAGAGTGTGCTTGGTACACAGAAAGCATAAAACAAATATAATCATTTATTGTATAAATATATAAATTTTTGTGAGACAGCATTCTTTCCTTAAATTATGCTCAGCAGACATATCATTTGCTGTATATTTTTCTGCTGTATTTAGTAAAAAACAAAACAAAACTTATGTAGGTTTTCTGCAGGAATTTGAAGAACTTTGGGCCTAAGGTCTAAGGTCCCTGGAAAAAAAAACCCTAATCTTAGTTTCAAGCTGGCAAACAGGCTGGTTTTCTAGAGTTCTGAAGTCTAGTGATGACTCAAAATCAGCCCAGAGTTATAAAATTGCAACCCTCAAGCTTGGCTCTACTCCCTGAAGACGCTCACCTCTGTGTTGAACTCTCTTCCTAAATACAACAAAATAAAATAAATTATAAAATAAAAAATTAAAATAGAGGACTGAAATAGCTGGCTTTTTCAGGCCTGTGATTATAGGAGCTGTTTCTCACATAAATTGAGCATTATTATTTGCCATTATCAGATTTTGATTAGGAAGTCTGAGAACATGACATTTAAAAACATGTTTTTCAGGAAAAAACAAAAACAGAACTTTGAGAATGACTTCTAATTTTGATGTTGAGTGTGCTCTTTTGCCTCTTGTTTGCTGCTAGAGGAGCTGGAGGAAGTGGGCTTAGAAGTTTAGCGCTTTCATGTTCCATATCTCCTCTAAAACCTGGGTGTTTTCCTTTTCATTGCTCGGCGTTATTGTCATTACTGTTAAATTCATGAACACCACTGTTATCTTTTAGAAACATCACCATCACATTTTATTAGATGTATGGGAGAAGTACACAGTTTAATATAATAAACACAGTATAATGGATTTAATGGTAATTTGGGTTTGATAAGAAACGAAAACAAGGGGCTGTTGGCTTAAACAGCTGAATCCAACCTCACAGCACTGTGAGCTCCCTCTGCTGGTGAGATGCATCAGCGCAATGTGGGTACACTGGGGAGCAGACGCATTTACCATTTAATGAACACCTACTATGTGCCAGGCAGTCTTGTTTGCACAGGCATAAGTTTTCTGTAATCATGATACCCCTGCAGTAGCAGGTCTTATAATCTTGTCTTATTTGAGTTGGTTTGTTTGCTTTTAATCCCATATTTTTTTCTATATTCTGAATTTAGTTAAATGAAGGAATTGTATAATTGTTTTCATTCAGTAATTATTGCTTCTACAAATAAAGATATCTTGAATGAGTGACTATAGGACATAGACTAGAACAAGATTCATTTATTTTTCAGGATTATTTCAGAAAAATTTAGAGTGCAAGTGTTTGAAATATATGGGACTCATGTTTCAGTGGAATGGAACTGCACGTTTAAAAAAAAAATAATTGGTGGAAGTAAGGTCTTCTACTATTTTTCCGAATCTTGAAAATTATGTCACATGTTTTGAAAGATCAGATAAATGTGTGTGTGTGTGGGTGTGTGTGTGTGTGGGTGTGTGTGTGTGTGGTGTCGTAGTAGCCAGAATGCCAGACTGAGAGCCCCAGTCAAATATCTGAACCAACGGGGAAGCCACAGCACAGTGACACAGGCAGACAAGCCAAACTTGTCAATGCACCCAGAAGTCCCAGGTTCCCCTACCCACAAAGTGCTCTGCTCAAGCCTGTCAAAAAGTTACAGAAAGACCTTTCAGTTTGGTCTTTCCCCTTGGTCCTTCCTCAATGGAAATGCCAAAATATTGAGATTTAATTGAGTAAAAGGTCACGGGAAGATAGGGACTAAGGAAGTGACCTTTGTCTTGAACACTAGAAGGTTGACTGTGTTTTCTGTGGGCAGATTTGTGATACTTTACACATTTGCAGCTGAAAAAAAATTAGATAGTAAAATTGATTCAGTTATTTCGTACATCTGAAATATTTGTAGAGTAATGTTGTAGAGATTCCAGACTAGTAGGAAGTAACTACTTTTCGATCTTTGATTTCTAAGAGATTTTTATTTTTCATTCTAAGCTTTTCCATTTGCCAGTCCCATGGGTTTGGGCAAATTATTTTACTTCTTTAAGATTCTGTTTTCTCACCTGTAAAATGGAATTGATAACACAGTTCCCTGCTGCTCCTGTGAGAATTAAATGAGTCACTGTGTGGTAGGGCATTTTGTGGAGGAGGGTACATGCCATGACATGTGAGCAGCTTAATCATATCTTTAACTTAATCCCTAAGATAATAATGTTAACATCAACTAATGTTTGCCTGTTTCTCTGCCAGGCTCTGGCCCAAGCACTTCACACGTACCTCCTTTACGCCCCACAGTCCTTGCAGAGCCCCTCTGAGACAGGCACCTCCTGTAGGCCCAGCTAGTTCTCAGTGTTAAATCCTCCTCCTCACGTATCACACTTTGTAAAGATCTGAAACCTGCAAACACTGTCTTCCTCCAGACCATCTGTTACTATCTTAAAACGTAAGGAACTAATGTTCTGGAAGAGAAGTAGGGGAGAATGGTAGTGATGGAAGACTGACCTCCTCCAAGCTTAGATCTGAGAGTTTGGTGAAAATTTGGCCGTAGTACCTGCTAGGGAAGGGTTTTGTGGTGGTCTAGTGGGTTTCAGAATTCCCTCCTTCAGCAGAGATTTTGTTCCTGCTTGCTGCATTTAAGGCCCTGTCCTGTGCTGTGGGAATGCCACAGTCAACAGAATAGTCAGTCTGTCCTCATGGAGGTGACAGTTCAGAGTGAATATCTAGTCTTCCATAGTCTCTGGCAAAACAAAAAAATAGAGGTGGTAAAGAATGTACCTCATTGGCTTTGTACTAGCGTCCTTTGTATCCACTTATTAAAATGACTGCTTATTCACATTTACATACACACACACATGTGTATACTGACACAAAATCAGTAAGTAGAAATAAAAAACTGAATAGTAAGCATACAACTTTATATTTTCTTTCACAAATGAAAACCGAAAGAGAAAAAAAAAGGAAAGAGAAAGATGGGCTTAATTTTTAGAATAAGGGGTATGTTTTTATGTGGCTTTGTATTTTTAATGTCTACTAGGAAAGTGCATTCAACTGTGCTACAAACTAGTCATTCTAGTTGTATGAAACATGGAAAATTACCACAGTAATTTCCACTGACCTCTTCTATGTTAAACCATGTAAATACTTTTTTTCAACTGTGAAGTTGATTTGATTTACTAAGAGTTTAGGTTAGTAATGTATGAGCTGAATTGAAAACCAGATTACAGACCATTTCAGCATGACATTTGGATAAAATATAAAGATAATCTGAGTTTATTTATGATGTTCTTTCAGGGAAGTTCATGAGAATTAGCTTGCTCATGACAGTTGTAATAATCATCATTTTTGACCAAATTAGACATACTGTATTTCCACATGAGGAAAATCAGCTTGATATTTGATACCCTATTTCAATCTTTAGCTGAAACCAAGAAGGGCAAAAAAAGTATTACTATTATTTTCTAAACAGAGTAGTTTCTGTTCAAATATGGTATAACCTAGGAAATGCCATAACCATGGACGTTGTAGAGCAGCTGCTCACAAGCCCAGCTGCATGCTACCAATACCTGGGGAGCTTTTTAAAAAATTCTGATATGAGTCTCAACCCAGACACATCAAATCTGAGCCGCTGGGAATGGAGGTCAGGTGTCAGTATTTGCTCAAAACTCCCCCCAGGTGATCCTAATGTCCAGTCAAGGCTGAGAATCACGTGATAAGGGGTGGGCTCAAGAGCAAGGAAGTTAAGGGGTAGCTCTGGAGAGGCCCCGTGGGTGAGTGATGTGGAGGTCTGACCTTTCAGTCAAGGTTCAGTAAGCACTACAGAAGGAAGGGGGAAAGTTGCAAGCAATTAAGAAAAGACCCACATCAGTAGTGGGGATTTATAGTCTGTTCTGCGAACTGATGCTCTCCTGTAATCGGTGCTGGAAAGTACCTTTTTGGTGCTGTTGGGTACTGCTCGGTGGCAGAAGCAGAGTTAAGAGAAGTGGAAAGAAGAAACCTGTACAAGTGGGAGTCTGTGTGTCTGTTCACTTATTAGATTTATCGATGTGTGTGACCCTAAGTGTGAGACTGAGCAGTGATGGCATTAGGGTGTCACGTGGTGGAGCTAAAACTGAAACAAAGGATGCAATGGGGCATAATCTGTGGACCCAGAGACCAGTTTAATAACATAAGAGTTTCTCTAGTGTTCATTTTAAAATTTACAAATAAGAGAGCTCAGCTAAGAAACAGACAACAGTTCACTATTTTTTGTGTGTGCATAAGAACTTTTGGGCCATTTTCATCAGTTTACGTGGTATTTGGTGGTTCTGAACTATTGTATATTTTTAAACATCAAGGTGGCATCTCTAGAACAGTACATTTGTTTCTGAATATTGGCTGTAATCTTAATGAGTGTCCATTAACTATACCACATTTTAGCAGAGATAACGTGTAACTTGTGACCTCTGTTCTCTCCTGTCTTTAATTTTCTTCCTGCACAATTGCTTGAGGGTTGACTGTAATTTTAGAAAGTATTTCCAGAGAAGATTCTTTATTGAAGTGTCTTTTGGGATAAATAATAATAACTTCCAGTGCAGGTAGACAAATCCACTTATCATCTGTTTTTGACGTTAGTTTAAAAAAAAAAAGCAACTGGCAATTTTAGTAAAAACTCAAACTGAAATTTGCATCACAATGGAAATTTTAAATTTCTGTCTCATTCTTTCACCTTCTTTAAATTATGTTGGCATCATGTATCCGCAATAACAACTTTCTGTGTTAGATCTAAACCACTCCATCCTACAATACAAGTGTCTTTTTCTCTCTCCTTACCTCTCCCTTATTATCCCTTCCTTTTTTTTTTAAATTAACTTTAATACAGAGACCTTACACTTCCACCTGGACCATCTTTGATTAAAATTTGGGCTGCAGCAAGATTCCTTTCCCATTCCACGTAAGCATTGCTTTTCAACCCCAACATGCTTTTTCCAGACCCATCCTTAGTCATCTTCCTCTCAGTCTCAAGCCCTAAGCAGGCACTACCAATAGATGGGAGTTGACATTATTATTCTGCAAAAAAAGCTGGCCAAGAAAAGATTATCCACATGCCATGGTAACAGTGTTGCAGATTGTGAGAGTCACTTGGGGTAGTCAGGGCCTCACTTGGACCTGTTAAATCAACACGCAGAGAAGGGGTGAGGAAACTTTCTTCAGTTCTGCTGTGTTGAAGTGTTTGTCCTGAACAACATTTTAGAGAACAACTAAATGTATAAAATGTATACACAAACATCTTTCCACACTCCTTAAACAAAATCTCTCTTACCTGGGAGACTTACTGCAAATAATTCACTTTCATACTAACCTCATGGATGTAGGTATTCTGAGTTTGCCGAGGGAGCTTTGTGTAGGGGTCACAGTTATAGGAGGTGACCAAGCTCTTAATGATTTTGAGGGATAGTCCCTATAAATGTATGAAAACTTGGTACCAAAATTAAGTAAACATACCCAAGTTCTATGTTCTTATCCAATCAAATTGGTGCAAATATATTTACCTGCCTTTGGAATTATGCTCAGGTAGATTGGAACTGTCACAGGGCAATTGAAGAGGGTGGAAATAGATAGCAAAAGGAATAGTAATATACCGCATCTCATTCTCCCCCAAAATCACTTAATTGAAATCACGCTTAATATAGGATCCCAGCTGCAAAGCAAAGAAGTCACTTTAACACAATAAAAAAAAAAAGTCACTGGGAAGATCATGTTTTCTTGTACAGTTTAGAAGTACTGTATTGCCCGTGTGTAATAGTTTTGGCTTTCTGGCTATGCATGCCTTTGTCAAAGTGCCTATTGAGGTTTTTCGTTTACTGAAATAATCCAGTTTTTCAAGTCTTTTTTTTTTTTCTTTGTTGAAAACATCACAGTCCACTAAGTGGTTTACATTTACACAGGGCGGTTTGTTTTAAACGCTAAGCATTATTAGTATGTCAATTACACAGGCCACTTTCCACCTGCTTAGTCATCACCTTCCAGCTTCAATAAACTGTGACTTAAGTGCTGAGGACCATAGTCCTTTTATTCTTGAAGTCTCAATACAGGAAACATTTGTAAAAAACGTGCTCTGGTAAAGTTGCTTACATAAAGTTGCTAGATAAATGATCCAAACAGAGGTGCACATTGTTTGGCCAGCATTTCACAATGTGGTGGTACTCGCATGGCCGATGCTGGATTGAAGTGATCCTCCCCTCTCCTAGTTCTGTTGGCTAGCTACCTCCTGTATGGGGTCATCCCCTCCTGGTGTTACCAATCAGAGGGCATTTCCACAGACGAGAATCACCTGCGAGAGAACAAGTATCGCGTAATCGCAGGGCAGCTCACAGTTTCCCCCACTTATGCTGATTGGGAAGCAGGGAAAGAGGGCATTCCACAGATGGCTGAGGGAAGAAACGTTGGGGCTAAGCCCTCGTGTTTGTTTTTCTCTGCTCTTGTAGGATAACATTGTTTTCGAGATGACTGATGATCAAATGGTTTTCAAATGCTGTAGGTAGCCCTCTTGGAGACCCCTGTGGAAAGACTTGTTTGGAAGAAAGAGACAATCAGTGGTTGGGGGTCACGCTTTCCAGACAGCCGGGAGAGAATGGATCCATCGTGGTAGGTTGTTGGATTCAGTCCACTGATAACATCATGAAATCACATATTCTGGGGGTGACCTCCACATAATTTGGTCTCCTTTTATGTTTTATTCAGACTTGTGGGCATAGATGGAAAAATATATTTTACATGAAGAATGAAAATAAGCTCCCCACAGGTGTTTGCTATGGCATGCCCTCCAATTTACGGACAGAATTGAGTAGAAGAATAGCTCCGTGCTATCAAGGTAAGGCATACTGAGTGGATCAGGAGAAACAAGTGAATGGCTTTAAAAATGTTTTTTCAATTTTCAGTTTTGGATGGTCTGTCAGGGGTGGGGGATCTTTAAAATTTCTGTGTTCTTTTTAACTGCTTAAAGTATTATTTCCTTTCCTTTGTTAACCCAGTTGTAGTATTAATTTTCAAAAATGTCCTGTGGGTTTTTTGGACTAGGAATTCTACAGTTTTAATTTGAATAACTCTAGCATCTAGTTGATAATTTCCCACTTTAGCATTAAGTATATTTTTAATTCAGTATAAGTGAGCCTGATGCCCAGCAAATGTAGGACACTTAAAATCACAAAATTAGATTGAAAAATCTGATCAGAAGGAAGAAAGCTGTTTAAGTTTCTTCCTTTACCTTTAGTTTCCAACAATAGTCAGACTCAAAGTATAAATATAAGCATATCTTTCTCAGTCTTTTTTTTTTTTTCAAATTCACATGTTTTCCTTGAAACAGTAAGGGGTTGGTATCTTAAGTTTGAAAGGTCTTTCCATAAATATTTTAGATCATAGGTAGCGTTAGTGCATATAGAGCTAGGACATAAACTGAAATGAACAAAGTTAGAGGTGAATGTCAGCAGAGAAATAAAAAAAAATAACACCTGCAACAGAACTAAAATTCTAAGAATGTGCCTTTCGAAAGAATAAAATATATGTGAATGCCAATTTCTAGTTTTCCTAACCAAAATGATTACCCCAATGTCCAATGAAAATTTCTATTACTGGACAAAACTTGGACCAAGTATGCACATTGAGTTATTGATTCAATTAGTAATTAATTGGGGTCTTTCCTCCTTGGAATGTGATATAATAGAAAAGATTATGTCACCTATATTCCTAATTTGCCTTTGAATGCCAAGAAGTTAAAAGGTGAATTTTAACTTCTCGATTGTGGTTGAAACTTAGTCCAGCTACTCTTCTCTTTTTTGTAGTAGTTTATAGTTTACACTTTAAAATATTTCACAGTAGAGGGATCTCTCCCTGGCTGGTGGTAGATGCCCGCATGATCATTTGAGGTCTTGCAGTCTCTCCCTAATGCAGACCTGACCACCCTGAGTCATAATCTCTGGTCCAGATGAGGACTTTCCCCTCATGAACCTGGTTTCCTTTAAAATCAAGTGTGCAGTGATAGGAATTAGCTGTATAGGCTGGAGGGAAGCTGTCAAAGCACAATCTAGTAGAGATGCAAGTTAAAGATACCTCAACTGCATGCCCCTCCCCACCTAGCTGGCCCTGGCCAGGGGCTTTTAATTGACCCACCAGGCGACTTCTGAAGTTCTAATGGTGTGAGATGATGCGCTTGACCACTTAATGCTCAGCAGCTTTTGTCTTGCCACTGGCCAGTTCCTTCACTAAATACTGGTGCCTACCTGGATGTAGATTTCAGTCCTCTACATTTTCTCATGTGTTCTCTGGGTGACTCTATCCAAGGGCTGATAATGTCCATGGATAACAATGTGCACTCATCCTCGAACTCCAAAAATTTTATATATATATATATAAAATATATGTGTGTGTGTGTGTATGTATATAAACCTAACCACATTCTAGAAAAAAAAATCATGATGGCAGAAACCTAAGATACCTAAAATTATGGTAAATTTTTTTAAACAAAGTATGTATGTATGTGTGTGTGTGTGTGTATATATATATATCCAGAGAAGATATAAAAAGGAGTGAAAAATCATGACAGGGAGTGGTAATTATAAATGATGTAGCAATTTATTTAACTTTTCTGGTTACCAAAGCCAAAACAAAGATATGGTCCTGATTGTTCTTTTCTTAGAGGTTTACTTATGTCAGTTCCTCAGGAAAAGCAAGCTTTGTGCCCATAGTAAGTTTCACAGAGCATCTGTGCATGGGGACTTTGTGATAAGACACCCTCCATCTCCATGCCCATCTTGACTCAGTCTGTTCTTTTCAGCTGGGCAAAATCTAGGAAGCCTATTTTAAATGGAAACCTGGACCAGAAGCCACAAATCTTACCTCTGTCTTGATACTCACCTGACAGTTTTTTGAGTGTAAGCTGCTTCCTATGAAAAAGAGGCAGAGTAGATATTTTTATTGCTATTTCATAGACATGGTTTGAGGGTTAATATAGAAGAGATTTGTGATCTTAAATTTTATCAATTACTATTTTTTAAAATGTTACTCCAAAATGTAGACCTTTAAAGGTAAATTTATAAGGATTTATAAGAAACAAAATGATACAGATTTTGTCTTTATTTTTAAATAAAATCTTGAATTATTTTTTCTACTTTTTTTTAGATTATGTAAAAAAATTTGGAGAAAATTATGGATCATGTCAAGCTGGGATATCTAGTTTTTACACAGAGGTAATAGTCCAAAAAATAGCTGCTATGAATGTTTACAGATAGTTTTAATTCTGCTGAAAACTCAGAAGATTGATATTAAGCTTGAAGTAAAAATTATGTAATACCTGAATAATACATCTCTTAAATTTGACTGTATTACAACTTAATTTTCATCACTCAGTATTCCACACATATATTGGGGAAATATTAATATTTAGATGACTGTGACTCCCAGAACCAACTGTCTAAATGAAAGAATGTTCCTTTCATTAAGAATTTAGTAGAAATGAAAAGTAGCTGTAGGTTAATTTAGGCATTGAAAATATTATATTATTTTAAATGACTAGTTGAGGGGCAAAGAAAGCATGTGAGTCCACATTTTTCATTAGAAAGTATGACAATTGGGAGATTTAAGAACTTAATATTACCCTGTTAAATCAGATAATTCCCAAACTCTTATTCTCCAACACAACTGCATGTACAGTTGTCCTCAACTCCCACATCTCCCAGTTTCTTAGAAACCCATTATGAATGTATGAATGTTTTCTAAATCTATGTAGACAGTCTGTATCAAGCCTTGACTTAACAATTTCCATAAATAGTACCTACTGTGTTAAAAAAATAATAATAATGCCTCTTTCTTACTTTATATTTGAAAGGACCTTTTTTTTTTTTAAGTTTGGATTGTTTGGGAAATACAGAAATGTTGAATAGGTCTAATCGCTGAAAGGTTTCATATTTCACCAGAGAAGTAAGCGTTTGCTCATTCCAACTTTCCCTCTTTCTTTTTTCTAAATTCCTACATTTGTCATCAAATATGTCCCAATCCATTTGACTTAGTTTTTTCTAAGTTAACATTATTAAGGAAACTAGTCATTGCCTTTTTGCAAATTGAAGTAAATTAAGTCCATTTTTAACTCTCAGTCAACACATGATCATCTCTGGAATGAGCACTAATGAATTACTCAGATATGATTTACTTTAATGGAAACCACATTGCCTTTTTTTTTCCCAAAGCTTGCTCTAGTGTTCAGTGATTCTACCTTTGATTTTAAAGTCCACTGATAGTGTGAAGTGAGAGTTTCAGAGTTTCTCCTCTGAAATTCTACTTTTAGGTGAAAATCCATTAGCTGGCTTTTCTGGCCTTTTTTTTTTTTTTTTTTTTTTTTTTTTTTGACAGGTTTTTTAAACGCATAAAAGGCTCATATTTCAGAAATCTATAAAAATGTATTTTTGTCACTATTTACTTAAAGTGTATATTTGGAGGAAGTTTTGGGTAGTGAGATTCAACTTTGAAATGATGATTTTCTTTTTTTCTTACAGGATTTAATTGTAATGGGGGCCCCAGGGTCATCTTACTGGACTGGCTCTCTTTTTGTCTACAATATGACTACAAATAAGTACAAGGCTTTTTTAGACAGAGAAGACCAAGTAAAAATCGGAAGTTATTTAGGTACGATGAAAATTGACAAAGTTGAATTATCTTTGCCTGACATATACTAATAATTATAAATAAGGGAAATTGTACCTTCAAAAGAGCAAAATGGCCATTTCAGAAACTGCCTCTTTAAGGATCTAGTCTATGAAACTTTAGTTAACTCAATATTTAACATATGTAACTATTATCGACACATAATTCTTTGATTAGAACTCCTGGTTTAGTTTACTCTTTGTAGTAAGTCACATATAAGCTTGTATCTTTATGCAGTCAACGTATGATTATAAAGGTAGCATCTATTTGAGTGCCTGTCACCTCCTTGGAACTTTTGTAAGCAGTCTACAAGAATTAACTCATTTAATCATGAATGAGTGAGTAAGTAGAGTTTTTTCAAGGACTAACTAAGTCAGTGGGACTGCGGACAACATTCTAGACAATGGGTTACATTATGAAGCATATGGGTCTAAAAACAGCTCATTGACCTTTGCCTCATAAATTCTTAGAATATTTCCCAGAGCTTCACTATTTTTATCTTTCTCCTTCTTTAATAACTCAGCAGTAGGATACTTTATATTTGTTCAGAAACACAAGATATTTTTCTGGCATTAATGCCCTTGTAGTAAAAAGGAATGCTTTTCCTATAGTTTCTTAGAAAATACAGATTTGTTTAAATCATGTGTGCTTCAAATATAAACAGCCTGTACTTAGAAATAATTGTGAAAAAAGCAGTATTTTTCTCCCATTCAAACTGAAGGAATTCATTTGCAAACACAGGGACCTCATTAACAATTCAACATTTACTTATGTATGGTTGAAGGCTACCCTGAAGCATTGCAAGAAATGTAATTTAGTGTTATGCCTTTTATCACAGAATAAAATAAGATTATTTTACTTTTCGTGTCATCATACAGCTTTATCACAATAGGAAGATTTCAGGGCAAGAAAAGTTGAAGTTTAGGACTTTTTCTTTTAATTAAAGTTCAAAATGTTATGTTTTATATATGGTAAAATATTTCTGTTGTAATCCTAGAAGCTAGCATGTCCTGATACTGTAGAGACTAACAAATCAAATGTGAAGGTGCTATCTTTAATTTTTAAGGCTTAAAAATATAAGCCACATGACCAGTTTTATAACACACATATTAATAATTGCTTAAAGCGTGTAAGAAATGACCAATGTTGAGTATTGCTGCTAAAAATTCTTAAAACTGTTTAGCATAGTCATTTTAAATTCCTTCTCATTCAGTTCTGAGTGGATTGATGATGAATTCTGTGAATGGATTTAAGATCATCTGTTTTACCCATTGCAAATGACAATTCTCATACTTTTCTCCATTTTTTTTTTTTTTTTTTTGAAGGCTACTCAGTCACAGCCGGTCATTTTCGCAGTCTGCATACTACTGAAGTAGTTGGAGGAGCCCCTCAGCATGAACAGATTGGTAAAGTAAGAATGACATTGTTTTTACGTTTATTTCTTCCAAAAGGTTCAAGTAGATTGTATGGGACAATAAAATAGTAAAGGAAGAATGGCAAAAATTCTGAGCAGTGAGGCTAGAAATGGTGAGCAGTGTGCTGTGTTTAATGGTAAAATTGGTGAAAATGGTATGGCTTTTAGGTAAAATTGAGCAGAAGAGTTTTAAGGAAAATTATGTAAGTCAAGTGAGGCTCTTCTTTCTTGTGAGTAATTGTTTCTGAGATAGAATTATCTCAAGATGTCAGAGATTACAATCACTGGTAACAAGCTTGTGGCCGAAGGGACTGCTAGACAGCTCTGTTTGCGGTAAGACTAGAGAGAATAAAATGTTATTTCTCGCTCTAGTTTTTATTGCATTGTTGTGTAAACGTTACTAAATTTGTCTGAGCCTTTCTTTGAAAATTAAGGCAAACAAATATTTTCTGTGCTCTCTTTAAGGGACCAGAAAGATTGTTCATGAGAAGGTAGTTTTACAAAGAACATGTTAATGTGAACATGATTCCTTAAATCTTTTGTATCAGTCTGAAAGGGATTTTTAAAAAATATATATTTGAGCAATTACAAGTTATGAGAATTGATGTTTTGATCAAATGCAAAAACTTTACCATGATAGGAGTCCAAACGTTCCCTAATTTCTTCTCCTCATTGCAGGCGTATATATTCAGCATCGATGCAAAAGAGCTAAATATCTTACATGAAATGAAAGGTAAACAGGTAATATGTCTCTCCCTTTGGTATCACGGAGGGCTTTGGTGAGTAACTCTGCTTTTTCTCAATGACTGGATGTGGTTTGCCTTGGAGCAGCTTGGGTCTTATTTTGGAGCTTCTGTCTGTGCCGTGGACCTCAACGCAGATGGCTTCTCAGACCTCCTCGTGGGAGCGCCCATGCAGAGCACCATCCGGGAGGAAGGGAGAGTGTTCGTGTACATCAACTCCGGCTCAGTAAGTCCCCCTGTCTGCAGACTGGAAGCCACGTCTGGAATTGGGATGGAAAGTGATGCTCTTCTTATTCCAGAGTTCTGAGACTTACAGATTTTTAGGCTTATTTTACTGATGAAAGTAAAAATACTGGTGTTATACTGATGTTCTAAAAATGAAATGGAGCCTGATGATGAATGGGTCTCTGTCTCTTTGTGGTATCTCAGAAGTAGAAGGTCATTTGTGTGGAGTTTCTCTATTCATATTTTGTATATGTTCACGGCAGTAGTTGACATTTCTTCCACTTTTATTATGATCAAATCTAATTGGAAAGATTGATTTATATACAACCCTAAAAATGCGGATTTCCTTTGGTTCAGCAGTGACTGTCGTTATATAATTTGATAATTATGAAGCATTACTAGAAGTAGAAGCTAAAGTAAGAAATGTTGTTAATTGCTTGATTTGAAAACAATTGGAAACAAAGCTGTGTTTTAATAAAATGTTAATCTGTACAATTCATATAGATTATATTCTTGATAAGAATGTAAAACTGACATTTATGCCAAGTAGATATAGTAGTTGTTGAAATAGGTGTTTACTTGCTTCTGGTTAAGTTTTAAGTGATGGGGGATATTTTAGAGCGAAACTGACCACTTGACAATTCAATTTAAAGATCTCTGCTGGCCTGATCTTTTCAGTCTATCTTCTTGGCATCAAATCAAAAGAATTGATAGGGCCTCAATGAGGTGTTCTTGGCCTGTTTCTTTGATTTAAGAGCAAGAATAGATTTTTGAGAAAGTTGGTTCCTAAGTCACAGCATTTTCAATTAGGATTTAACAAAGTAAAACCTGTTTCAAGAAAGTATCTTATTTAATCAGTGGTTTCAGAGCATTTAATAGATTCTTATAATAAGCACCAGACTAAACTCTTTACAGTTTAAGAGAGAATACCCAGTTGTACAAAGCTGAGAGATTTTCAAAGTTTCAAATATAGAGCAGGAAAGTTATTTAGGCATTGGGATTTCCTAGACTGTTTAAACCTAAATTTAATACAAAAGGTGTATCACCTACAAAATGGTCATTGTATCTCATTAATAGTGAAATCAGGCATTGCTTTTTCTTATGTAGATTTCACATTTCCTTGTCCATCAGTGGTTGTCCTACATCCTTATTCTGCATAATTTTCTTTGTCTTTCAGATTCTTTTTTTTAAACTGAAGTATAGTCAGTTACAATGTGTCAATTTCTGATGTACAGCATAATGTCTCAGTCATGAATATATATACACATATATTTGTTTTCATACTCTTTTTCATTAAAGGTTATTACAGGATATTGAATATAGCTCCCTGTGCTATACAGAAGAAATTTGTTTTCTTTCTCTTTACAACTAAACTTTTTAAGGACAGTTTTAAAAGTAGCATATATACCTAAAATAAGGCAATATAGGACTGTTTATTCCCACTGAAATCTTAAGCAATCTCAATATGAAAAACAGATCAAGGTGGAGCTCCTTTGCTTTAAGAGCAAGGGAGGAGTTCTGCCCATTAGCCTACCTCCTTGTCCATCCTCACTTTGACTCTGAGATACCACTATTGAATACTGAGGTTAAATTTATCATTGATTTCAGCTTTTAAGACCTCTGGCATAAGTTATTCTTCCTTTGTTTCCTTTCAGCTTCCAGTTTCTTAACTCTAAAAAGACACTAACTGCTACCTAACGTTACAGTATATATTTATTGTTTTGGTTTAATGTTACATTATATATCATTTTGGTTTAATGTTACATTATATATTGGTTTGACTTGCTATTGTCTGTTCTCCTGTTGGAGTGCAGACACCATGTGGAGAAGAGTTGTCTGTCTCATTTACTGCTGTTACCCCAGGGCTTGAAAGAGCCCTGGACAAGGAGGGGCTCAATAATTGTGTTTGAATGAACTCAAGAAAGACTGATACTTGAGTGAATCTGGCTTCCACTCCTGCTACTAGAATAGCTCTCAGGGGTCCCCAGCAAACCCTCGGTTGCTGTTCTGTGACTAGAGAATACTTGAAGAGGAATGATCACTTCTTGACTCTCTCCCCCCGAACTTCAGTGCCATTGCATTGTTTTTGGTCTGCACCTTCTCATCCTTGTGGGGTCCCTTCTGTCTTCTGCTCTTTAAATTAGGCATTTCTCTAGGAGCAAAACAAGTAGAGGAATTTTTTGGTTGGAAAATAAAAGATGAAGGGTGCATCACGTCAGGAAGGGGAAGACCACGTGTGTACTATGGGAATGATGAACAGACTTGTTTGAGGAGAGGAAAGGATCTGTGATGAGTCGGGCATAGAATTGTATGGGATTTCTTTAATACAGGGGAGTGACATGATCAGAGTTGAGAAAGAGGTCTGGCTGCTGTTACTGCAACAGCTCCTATTGAAACATTATTGAATCAAATTGTAATAACTCATCTTCCAACTTCAGAGACAGCAGTTGACCAATCCATGCTCCATTGCTGCTGGAGAAAGATTCCAAAGGCCAGATTCAGTCTTGTGACTCTTCAACTCAGAAGAGGCTCTGTATTGGGTTTTTTTGTTTTGTTTTTTTAACTGAAGTATAGTTGATTTACAATGTCGTGTTGGTTTCTGGTGGACAGCATGGTGATTCAGTGGCACATATATGTACTCTGTTTCATTATAGCTTATTACAAGCTATTGAATGTAGTTCCCTGTGCTATACAGTAGGACCTTGTTGTTTATGTGTTTTATATATAGTAGTTTGTATCTGCTAATCTTGTTTTCTAAATTAAGAGTACATTTCTCCCAATATTTAGAGTCCTACACCATAAGACTCCAGTATGACTTTTTTGTTTCATTCATTATATAAACTGTTCATTATAGCCAGATACTTTGGGATTTGTGTTTTACTGATTATTTTCTCCATATATCAAAACTGTGCCCATCCTTCAATAGCCACCTTGATTACCACCTCCTTTATGAAATCCCTGCTGACTCTCACAGTTAGATACGCTCTCCTTGCTTCTTGATCCTGCACAGCAGTCTGCACCTTGAAGTCATTTACATACTTGTGCTAAGCCTTCCCTGTAACTGGGGGCTTCTTCAGGAAATGGGGTGTCTTACACACACTGCCATGGCCCCTTTCACCTGTTCACTCTGCACCGTGCATTGCCTTTTCTAGGAACTCATTAAGTATTTGCTAAATTGAATTATCAAAATAATTTATTGGATTTTTAAAGCTAGAGATCGTGAGTTTGACAATTTATGTCCTCTGAGCTCTAACTGTACTATTATATGTGTTGACATACTTGATAAATATTTATTGAATTGAACTGAGATGTGTGTACTAAAACTCTGTCTGTAGTTTGTCCAACTTATTTGAAGCATTAGAAAAAAAACCCATATCCAGTTACAACAGTAAATCATGTGTAAAGTTATCATGGAATGTTATAGTGACACCTTTCTCCCTCTTTCTTTCTAGGGAGCAGTAATGAATGAAATGGAAACAGAGCTCATTGGAAGTGACAAATATGCTGCAAGATTTGGGGAATCTATAGTCAGTCTTGGTGACATTGATAATGATGGCTTTGAAGGTAATTAAAAGTATCTAATTTGGTACTTGATTTCCACTTCTAAAATGGCACATGGAAGAGAATATAATTGGAGTTTTATGTTGTTTGCCTTTCTGTAGAAAATGGAGCTAGATGGGTATGGTAAGTGTTTTTTGCTTTGTTATTATATCTGATTTCTTCTCACTTGTCAGTGGTTGATTCTTACCACTGTTAATAAAGAATAATATTCAAAGTGCCTTATTTCATTGATTCTAAGGCACCATTTGATTATAAGTTGTATCATTGTTTTATGTGCCCCTAAAAAAAATGGTGCCTCTTAAACTGTGGCTTGCTATTTTTCTATTTTAAGAAGGACTTAAAGAATGTGGCAGTGTGGGTGGAAATGTGTATTCTAGACTCACTGGTTCGTAGTATTTAACTATCAGTGCATTAAAGACACTGCCCAAACCCAGCAGCGGCGGGGCAGAGCTGGAGCAGGGGTCTGAAAACCCCCTGCCATGCCCGGCTTTTCGTGCTCAGCTGCTGCATTGTCGGGGAACTTGGGGTTCTGAGCAGTGGTAAGGGGGCACCTGGCATATCTAGAGTCAGCGGTTATTTACCAACCCATATGGATGCATTTCAGTAATGGACTAGATGGGACCATCGTAACCATGACTGTTGCCCAGGTATCAGTCCTGCTGCGGAAGTACCTGTCTCTGTCAGCTTCCCTCTTAAAACTAGCTTTTTCCAATCTGATTCTGAGCAGTAACTAGCTCTATTAAAACTGTGCCTAAAATGATGAACGATATCAAAGGAGAGAGTATAATTCCTAGGGTTCAGCAAATGAATATTTGATATTTCCAGGGCTCAGAGTCATCTACTTGATGTGATCATTGGCAATTGATATATGGTAGAATTAGGTAAAAACTGACTTGGATGCTAGAAATAAGAGAGTCCTGTAACTTCGCACTTTCTTCATTTCCTCTTACGCCTCAATGCTTCATTCTACTATATATATGTCTCTGTATATATACATATATATCTCTTTATATAGCAATGCCTTTATTTTCTAGGATAGATTTTGTTGAGAAATTTGCTTATTTTTTTTTCACATGACTTTGATACATATTTTATTTTCCTTGGGTAAGCAAAGTTTATTCTAGGAGGAACAACTCATCGAGAGATAAAACCATTTTAAAATATACATATATGTACCGTTCATTGTTTCTAAGAACTGTTTAGAGCTTTAGCTTTTTAAACTTACATAGTTATGAAAGGAATCAAGCCAACCACAAAATAAAAATCAACAGAATGCAGTAATCCATTCATAAAAGACAGTCAAATGCTTCACTCTACTTTAAATCTATGAAATATGTTACTCTCCAAGGAGAAAGCTAGTTGGTTATAAATATATGCTTCCAGGGAGCCCTATTAAATGTAAGGTAATATAATTTCGTATACAAATAGTACCATTTCAGGGTTTGTTTTATCGTTTTTAAAACAAAAGGAGATTTAAAAAATAGATGTAGAAATTTTTATGGTTATGATTACACATAAAATTTTACGTTAAAATATATATAAAATGTTATGGTGGATGTTACATTTCACAAGTAATTGGCAATTCTGTGATCTTTACTGAGTTCTTATTTTTGTCAGTTGTAGCATGCCAGGTGTAGAGTATGTGCGTGAATGAATGTATATAAAGGAAATAGTGGCACTCTTTTTTTTAGAGTTTTACAAGTAAATGGACTATAGGATTAGAGCATGAAAAAAATAAACATTATTTAAGTGGAGAATATAAAGACCCTAATAAATATCTACCAAAAACCTCCTTGTTTTTTGCACCTTGATATTTCCTATATACAAAATAATGAAAATTTTTCTTTTAAAAACAAAGCCGTCTTTAGTAAAATACTCATTTTGTTTATTTACAATTCCTTCTATATCCTGTTTAAATTGACACATCCAAAGAAGAATATTTGGTGTTTTCAATGTACTAAAATATTTGAATGTACTAAAATACGTGCACACAAGAAATCATTTTTGTGGCATCTAAATGTCAGTGACACACCTGAGTTATTCTTATAATCAGATTGAGTTATGAAAATGTCATGGACAGAGGCAGGCTCCCTTAGAGTCACTCCAGTGCTTGGGAAGATCTGGGACAATTTTCCAGTGAAGTGAAGGACACACAGAAGGTGTTCTGTCCATGAGACTTAGAAAGGAGAAATTTAGAGAAACCTTCAGAGCACAATGGGGTATTTCAGAGTGTGTATGAGGACCTGGCTTTCATATAGCACTTTGTGTCTTGGCGTCCTCAGCACTCATCTCCTGAAGATACTGTCTTTATTTGAAGACTGTTATTCAAATGAATGTTTTCAATATTTCAGTGTACTTTTGTGCTATGCATAATTTCATTTATAATTCACAACATATTTATATCCAGTGGTTACATTAATTCTGATTCACTTCAATGAAACGTTTATCATACCATATGTCTTTTTCTAATTTGTTCCATTTTTCCTTTCAGTTTTATTGAGATATAATTGACGTGTAACATTGACTAAGTTGAAGGTATACAACATAATGATATGTATATATTGCAAAATGATTACCACAATAAGTTTAGTACCATCCATCACCTCACATAGTTGCAAATTTTTTTCTCTTGTGATGAGAGCTTTTAAGATCTACTCTTAGCAACTTGCAAATATGCAATATAGTGTTGTTAACTGTAGTCACCATGCTGTACATTGCATCCCCAGGACTTACTGATCGTGTAACTGGAAGTTTGTGGTTTTTGACCCCTTTCACACAGTTCCCCTACTCTCCACCCTGCCCCCACCACCATCTCTGACAACCAACAGTCTGATCTCTATTTTTATGAGTTAGGTTTTTTAATTCCATATATAAGTGAGATTACACAGTATTTGTCCTTGGCTTTCTGGCTTATCACTTAGCATAATACTCTCAAGGTCCATTCATGTTGTTGCAAGTGACAGGATTTCCTTCTTTGTTACGGCTCAGCAGCATTTCTGCTTTGCCCACAGGTGTGTGTTGTCTACATTTTAGATGTTAGCCAAGACTGTGCTGACTTGGGAGTAGGCTCAGTGTGTTCTAACTCTTCACTGAGGTCTTTAACCCATTGTACCATATCTGCCTGGATGAGACAGCAGGGCACCAGTGTTTTATTTTTCCTTATGTGAGTCCCTGTTCTTTTCCCCCATCTTTCCAATTTTCTGAGATGTGGATGAGGTTAGTTCATATTCATGGCAGAGTGTGTGGGGTTGTATAGAAAAGAGATGAAAACCCCACCTGTTCTTTGTCCCTCCATCTTTAATCTTAGATGCAAATCAGACTTAGTGTCCTATTACCATGCGCGGTTTTGTGGTGTTTTGCATAATAGACCTCAGTTATTTTGGCATTCGTGAATCAATTTTTCATTGTTCTTCAAAAGAAAAAAATTAGAATATATTTCCTATGTCCTAAAACAAGCCATTTGCTAAGATAACCAATTAATTTGGCAAAAGTCCAGCATAACAATTTCATCAAAAGTATGAGAAAGTTACACACTGGGTAATAGAGAGACCTGCTCAACCAGTGTGACCAGATAAACAGATGATAGCATTTCATATTTCATCCATAAAATAGATTTGGTTTGTTTAGGTTTTTTACATTAAGCCTTATCACCTGGCTTTTAGACTATGTGTTTGAATTCTTTTTTTGAGCAGAACCATAATAGAGTTCTATAGTTGTAATAAGCTATATGCTGTATTATTATTTTATGTGCTCTTGAAGTACTTATATATTATCAAATCATTTATTGAACACTTCTTTCACACAAAAGAGAAACAGGTACTCGGAGGGGAGAGCACTGTCCATTACTCTATTGATAATGATTTTATAGAGCGTGGTGATGGAGGGCACAGGCTTTGGAGCTGGACTGCAAGGTTTAAATCCCCACTGTTTATTTGTTTGATAGAGCTTTTGTAAGAGTTACTTGGGTTACCCGTGGGTTATGTAAGAATTACATGAATTACATATGCAAAGTACCTGCATGGTCAGCATGATAGAAGTGCTAGCTGATGTTAAGATTACTATCATTGTACTAATGATTATTGTTATGATTTATACCAGCAGAGTGAAACAAACATTCAAATGAAAAGTAAAAACAGTTGTCAAGTCTATTGGGGTTTATTCTCTGTGTTTTGTCCTAATTGAATTGCATAGGCACAGGAAAACATTTTATTATTAATAATGTGTATTCTCTTTATTTCTATAATGATAGCTAGGACTTTGGTACATTCTGTAATAGATCCACGGGTCATTCTAGGAAGGAAGAGTTTAGATCTATGTATGAAACAGTCAAAGCCTGAATACACTTAAATGTTTTCTGCTTGGAATTAAATTGATCTGAGCCTTCTTAATGTTTTAGCTGAAAAGGCTCATCTGTATTTTTTTAAGATATTTGCTTAATGTAGATCATGAGTGCTAGTAACTGATAAACAGGCATTCTTGCAGTATCAACAACTTCATAGCCTGACTTCTTAAAAAAAATTATTTTTTGTTCGTTTGTTTTGATGGAGGGGAGGTAAGTAGGTTTATTTATTCACTTTAATGGAGGTTCTGGGGAATGAACCCAGGACCTCATGCATGCTAGGCATGTGCTCTGCCGCTGAGTTGTACCCTCCCCATCATAACCCGACTTGTGATCTTTTCATATATTACCATCAAGAGTCAAGGCGCAGAATTCTAGTTACTCAAGAGCAGCCATGGTGGTTGAAGTATAAACCACCCCCTGAGTCATGAAGCTGCCGCTGGTCTTGTCTTCAGTGGCTACAGGACACCTCTTCCCTCACTCCTTCCCTTTCCCTCCCTGTGTCTCCCCTTCATGCTCTTCCTCCCCACTCCCCCCCCCATGTTGCTGGATGTATTCAATCTACACATAAACGGCTCCAGCTATTCCAAACTGTCAGTCTTCTCATGCGCCCTATTGCCTCCTGCTTCCCTGCTGTTGCACAGGCTGTGTCCTCTGTCTGAACTGCCTCTTTCCTTTTCTTCACCTGCCTCTGACCTATCAATACTTCCATCTCAGTTTGGGCATCACCTATGAGAAGCCTTCCAGATTTTCACCACCTTCTCCTCACATGCTGCATTGTTACTTTTCCTTGCTGTCTTCCCCACTAGACCATCAGTTTCTCTTTGTGGTACTGCCCTGTAGTGCTAGCTCCTGGAAAATGTCTGGTATGCAGTAAGTGCTCAGTAGTTTCCCACTGAATGAGTAAATGATTGGGTGTATTTGTTTATGAAAATTTAAAATAGTTTGCACAAGTCCAAAGAGGCTAACCTTGGTATGTCTAAGCAAAATAGGTATAAGATGGGTCTACGATTTAATTTTATATGAAAACAGAAAAGCTTTCCCATTTTTAAAATTGTACAGCATTTGGCATAGAGTTATGTATCAAAGATATTTTTATTCCCATTGAAATAGCAGTAAAAAATGACCACTGTAGTTGTTAAAAAGCTTTTAGATCTGATGATCAGTGATAAGTAATGAATATCATGAAAGCAAACTTTCTGTATTTTAGGTTTCTATTAAAGAAATAAGAAAACATTGCATATAAATAAACATAAGAATATACCCAAATAAACAGACATAATATTTGGTAAAAATAATGAAATGCTCTTGCAAATGTAGAACATTATTTTTCCCCCATGTGCCATGTATTTATAGCACTTAAGTGACCAAGTCATAGTTTCTATATTCTCTTGGTTTTCCTGTGTGAAAACATATCCTTAACGAATACCTTAATCACTTTCATTGGAACAGGGATTAATCTAGAAGTCATTTTGCAAATGAAGTAAAACCTAGAGCTCAAAATAAAGATTCTCATGGTTATAAGATTTATAGATGATAATAGCTTATGAATTGCTGCTCTAAGCCCTTTACATGAGTTATGTCCTTCTCTTACCATGAGGGTGAGCTCTCTTTGACCCTGGGCTGTAGGGGAGGGAACCGAGATGCTGAGAGGTTAGGAAGTGGGCCCAGTGCAGCTCAGCTTGCCACATGGGCAGCGCTGCAGTCAGGCCCTGGCACTCCGGCAGTGGAACCTGTGTCCTTAGCCATTCTCAGCTTGCCTCTCAGACCCTGGCACTCCAGGCTTCTTCCATACACAGACTTGTACAATTCTTGATGTGCATCCTGTTATGACAGTGACAGTATTTTATCATTTTTTCCTGTCCAGCCAGAAGTGTCTTTAGATAAGACGTTTTCTTCTTTTATTGTGGGAGTATTAACAATTTTTGTTGTTTTTTTATGTTTTAAACATTTTTTAATTGAAATAACAGTTGGTTTACGATGTTGTGTTAGTTTCTGGTATACAACATGGTGATTTAGATGCAGGCCACTACCAACCACTGAATGTAGTTCCCTGTGCTATACAGTAGTGCCTTGTTGTTTATCTATTCTGTATGTAGTGGTTTGTGTCAGCTAATCCCAAACTCCCAGTTTATCCCTCCCCACTGCTTTTCCTCCCTGGTAACCATAAGTTTGTTTTCTATGTCTGTGAGTTGATAAGGAGTTTTCTTATGTGATACAAATTAAGGAGCATGAATGTTAGTTTTGAGGGCTGCATTCTTTGTGTTAAGAATGTCTTTTCTGCCATTTACATTCTTGCGTAGATGTTGCTGTAGGAGCCCCCCAGGAAGACGACTTGCGAGGCGCTATTTATATTTACAATGGACGAGCAGAAGGGATCGCACCAGCTTTCTCACAGGTAGGGTCCTGTTCTAATTTCAAAAGAAGCATTGGTAATAAAATCTTTCTTAAAACTTCCAGGATTAATGTGGACTTATTTTTCTTAATTTTCTCTTTCAAATACTTAATACTGTTTCACCATTTCTTTATAATAACAATAGATGGTCTCATTTTTAAGGTCATTAATAACTCTTTGAAACCTTTTTTTTTTTCATAAATAAGAATTCTGGTTCACTTCCATTCGAGTTTGTCTTTAACCTATTGAGGATTTCTCTCTGCATTTCATCAGTTTTATGTTCTGAGGTTTTATGTATCCAGACTATCCCAAATAAGCCCGCTTGGATTTGATTAACTGTCTTGCCTATGGCTGAAGCCCCGTGGTTTACGGAGATTTCCCAGGGAGAGCTTGAGCTCCTGTGATTGCTCTGTGTTCCTTTCAGCACCAGACAGTAAGAGAGGAGCACTTTAATAAAGTTCCCCCATCTAACTCTGACTTGACTTTCATATTTTGAAAAAAATCAGGGCATTTCAGTGTGTAGGAAAAAACCCATATACACATGCAGAGAAGTTTTTCCAAAGATAGTCTTATGGAAACATTAGCTAATACTGTTATTTTTGATGAGGCAAAAATAGGCAAATGGTTCTCTGCATAACATGAAAGATACACACTTACCTAGTAAAGAATACTGATTCTCTTAGAGTGGGTAACACCCGAGACTTGTAAATCGGGATCTGGACATGAAGCTAGGCACGTGGAACAGGAAGCAAGTATCTGCCTTCAGTTGCCCTTGTCAGATGCCAGGAAGCAGCCTGGCTAAAAAAGGTGGTTTTCATCATAAACCTGAGCCATAGGCACTGCTGAGTGGTTGTTTGGTCATTCATGTTACTCAGGGAAGTAAACTCAGTGCCTGAAAAAAGACTGGGGAGAGAGTGTCAGGACTATTCTGGGAGATCTGTACTACGTCATTTTCCCTTTGCTTACAAAGTAAAGAAAGCACATTTTTTCTTGTCACAAAATAGATGTCAGCCTCCCACTTCAAGCTGGAAATGGCTCCTTCTCTTAGACATGTGGGTTTGACTTAACGACAGTGCAGTGGTTGGTCATGTGCCAGGGCTCATTATTTAACTGACTTACTGCTTCTCTGGGATATTAGCTGTTCAAACCCTGCTTCCCACTCAACTTGGCTATTTTTCAGAGAATTGAAGGACTTCAGATCAGCAAATCACTAAGTATGTTTGGACAGTCTATATCTGGACAAATTGATGCAGATAATAATGGATATGTTGGTGAGTATAAGATTTACTGTATTTTATAAATTGAAGTAAGCTCTACTGTGGATGCTGCTTTATTGTGAGGTACCTGAATCTGGTATAGAGAAGTTCCAATTTACTACTGAGCTTTTTTTTTCCCTTCACTCTTAAAGCTCTTTTGAATTCAAGGATGGATCAGTCATAATCAAGTAATTCCTGAGCTTTACACTTTTTGTTACTGAACATTTTATTCCTTGTTCTTGAAAAAAATTAAAAGCATTCATAAAAATAAATCAAACATACAGTGATGAAAAGAAAGATTTTTTTTTTTTTGTACTTTGAAAGGAGATTTCTGGGTGAATGTTTATAGTCCAAAAATTGAATTTTGTTTTAGTAAGGCTATCTTTATAAGTTTATATCATAATGTTTATGTTCTTATTATATTATAAAGGGGTGAATGTCATTGTAAATGAGCAGATTCAGACAAATGTGAAATGAATCTTAAGATGTAAACGTATCTTTTCTAATTAATTTTCTGTAAATAGTGTTTTGATATAGTCAAAAGGTGATACGTAGTTAAGTATTTATGGCTGAAAGTAATTCTCTTTGACTAATGATAATCATTAATCTGTGTTGTTTTTTTATCCTCCAGATATAGCAGTTGGTGCTTTTCGGTCAGATTCTGCTGTGTTGCTAAGGTAAAGTTGATACATTTCACTGCTTAATGACAATTGGGCCTAATTGTAAATGATGGGAGGCTGTTTTTAAAGTCAGCAGTGGTGGTGACCTCATAACACTCTTTTTGGTACTCTGAAATTTAATTATTGAACTTTAGGATACTTGCCTCACCTTACATAGATATATACTTAAATCATCAAAGTCAATATTTTCAGAAATTTAAGTGAAAATTTCTTTTGATTCATACTGGACATATAATTGAATATATATACACATACTGTTAATAAAGCAGTTTCATGAAATTACTTGCTCAGTGGAAACTGACAAAACAGATATAATTGTCTTAGGGAAAAATAATTCTGCTTTAATAGGGATAATTTTATTTCCTTTTTAGGACGAGACCTGTTGTGATTGTTGAAGCTTCTTTAAACCATCCTGAGTCAGTAAATAGAACAAATTTTGACTGTATTGAAAACGGAATGCCTTCTGTGTGCATGGATCTAACACTCTGTTTCTCATATAAGGGCAAAGAGCTTCCTGATTATATCGGTAAGGGTGCCCTTGGAGAATTAATGCCTGACAGAATGTGCATCTCACTCATAAATCTCATGGTCATGTTTCAAGCCCTCGCTCTATGTCACCATGGAGGTTTTTAAGTCAGGAGAGAGCAGCCACCTGAAAACCTTGCTTCTTCATCTTCTAGATTCCCGGCTTATTCTAACCAAGGAGGGGGTCACATCAGGGCTGTCATTTAGACGTTATGGCAAGAAGCAAAGCAAGAGTATCACTTGCTGTATTATTTATGGTGAAGTAACTGAACTTATTAATCTGTAAGATCTCTTTAGAAGAGAAAAAACATCACAGCTCCTCCTCTGTTCTGTTGGGCTCCGTTCAGCCTTGACCTGGCTTAAGTTGGAAGTCCTGAAAGGAGGAAAGTCCTTTTCTTCATGTTCCATGCTGTTTGAGTCACTAAAGAAGCTTATCTAGAGTCTAGACCCTGGCTGTAATTCCCATAAAGAACACACGTATCTTACGGATTTACTGTGACTCTCAGCTCCTAAGAGTCATGCCCATTTCCCTCTACATAAGCAGCTCGGTTATCTGCTCTGGAGAAGGTAGCATTGATACAGGTCTTCAACATTGCAGTTAATCTCCAGTCACATATATGTGACTTTAGAAGCATTAAATTTTTTTCTAGCAGGTTAATGTCCCCAATTATGTTATATTTAAGCTAATATTAGAATAACTGCTAATGAAACTAGCCCCTAGTAGGAGAGAAGCATACCTGAGTTTACCATTTGAACTTTAA
The DNA here is from genome assembly GCF_036321535.1 of Camelus dromedarius. Taxonomy (NCBI): domain Eukaryota; kingdom Metazoa; phylum Chordata; class Mammalia; order Artiodactyla; family Camelidae; genus Camelus; species Camelus dromedarius. The sequence goes on from NC_087439.1 coordinate 53,923,284, forward strand.
TAATTCATAAATTTTACAAGCCCCACAAGACCTATCAAGAGTGTTTGTACCCATGACCCTCCAGGCTGTCATCCAGTCATCATGAAGGGTACCAAATACTTACTGATCCAAACTGTGGATATGTGACAGAGGCCTCAGTCTGAATTAGCCTGTAATAAGTACAGAATAAGCCTGGTGTCTCTGCTTTAGATCAGACCCATTTTTAGTGGCGTTCTGCAAAAGTCCTGATGAAAGATGCAGCGATAGGACAGTGGGCAAAACCTGCATCCAGTTATCAATTGGAGAAGTGGCAGCTTGAGAGAGTGACCCTAGTAACACAGTAACACAGATGAATGAATGGATTAGCCTGAAAGATACACGTTAAAGAGATAGGACTATGTCCCTTTATGGAAAATCAGTGCTTGTACCACCAATTCCAGAGTGACCAAATATTTCTTTAAATGCTTGAAAACAAATATACGAGAATCAAGTAATCATAGAATTGTTACAGAAACATGCTTTATAGTTGTCATAAAAGGACTCCTTGGGAGAAATAACAATTCACATGGTAAGCATATTTAATAAAACCAGGGCATTTTACCTCTTACTGCAAGCAGATTTTTATTTACCCTTCTTTGGTTTATTCTTTGTCTGAACTAAGGGTGATGAATTTGTAGATGACTGTTTCCACCTCAACTCTGTCTCTGAGGCACTGAATCTCAGTTATTGTAATTTTGAAGCCAATTGATTTGGGGCTTTATTTTCTAAATAAAAGGAAAGTTGAAAGATTTATTTGCAGTTTGTAGGAGTGATGTAGGTTTTATTCTTATGTTTCCTTGAAATAAGTAGATAAAATCCTTCCAAGGAAGAATAAGTTACTCCTAAGATGTAAATGACAACTTGAGGAATTACATGAATTATTTTAAATATCACCTATGAATTACTGCTCCTATGTAATGAATGACACCTCAGCAGACTTTTAGATGTATCTTGTTTTGCAAAGAATCCTTTTATTTTTCAATTTTTTTGAGAGATGATTGACATACGGCATATTAGTTTCAGGTGTACAACATGATTTGATTATTTGTGTATATTGTGAAATAATCACCAAAGTAAATCTAGTTAACATCTGTCACCATGCATAGTTGTAAAAGGTTTTTCTTGTGGTAAGAACTTTTTCTCATGGTACAAGTTCTTCTGGTAGCTTGAAAATACTCAATACAGTATAATTAACTATAGACACCATGCTGTACATCCGATGACTTATTTATTTTATTACTGGCACTTTGTATGTTTTGGTCTCCTTCGCCCACTCCTACCTCTGGCTCTGACAGTCACCACTCTGATAATCAAAGAACCCTTTTGGATTCAAGAAGTAGCTCTTTCTTTCTTGGTAAGATCTGGCTTGGAATTTTTTGGTTGTTGTAAATTTTCCTTAATTTTTTGCTTATTGAAGATCTTCTTTAGCAGGTGATTATTTACTCTGTCAGATTTGAAGTAAGTTCTTGCCAAACTGCCAGAATATTTATTAAGGGAGTGTCTACCTATATTTGTTTGTTTTTGCCTAAAACAACATTGGAAGATCAAACCAGAAACCAATAAACACAAGAAGAAACCATTAGGGTCTAGGGCTGGAAAGGAGATGACTGTCAGTCAACTCTTTATATAGGTTTGCCTTTTAAGCCATGTGTTTGCTCTACATTAAAAAAAATCAAAAGAAAAATAGCATCCCCTCAAATTAGAAACAAATGGAAATAAATGAAACTAACAGTATATGAAATTAATTCTGTGACCATACAAGATAGAATTATTCAGGTGACATTTGAGTGCGTACTCTGCCTGTAATTCCTCAGTCAGATGTTCTAAGGACAAAAAGGCTCAAGGAAATCTGAAACTTGACTCAGGACTTTCATTAGTAGTAACAATTTTGTATTTTAATTTTGAAATAATTCTGTATAGGAGGATTACATAAATAATTAAGGCTGTTAATTTAAAAAATAGAAACCTAAAGAAAATTTATAATTTTTTTAATTTATAAAAATAATTTTTGAAATTTATGTTTATAACAGATTTAATATAAGTTGAGTGTATTTTATATAATTATAAATATATTTTAATATAATTACATATATAAAATTCAATTTATATTTATAAATTCAACTTAAAGTTTCCCTCTTTCATATTTCAGGTTAGTTTTTAGAGAGCTAATTCCTGAAGAGCATTTAATCTATTTCCAGCATTTTATATGACTTGGACTACTAGCACTGCAAAAATAATAAAATAAATGCCTTTAGATGATTATATTAATTGCAATTCTCTCTACATTTTTGCAGTTCTGTTTTATAACATGAGTCTGGATGTGAACCGAAAGGCAGAGACTCCATCAAGATTTTACTTTTCTTCCAATGGTACTTCTGATGTCATTACAAGCAGCATAAAAATAACAAGCAGAGTGGCAAACTGTAGAACACATCAAGCATTCATGCGGGTAATGTAAATTCATTTCTATTAACAAATATGTGAACTTTGATATTGTCAGTACACTTAAAAACATGTTACATTGATATCTTTCTATAAAACATAGTTAAAAGCAAGTGTTATCGTGTCCTGAACTAGCTGACCTATTCTGGAGACACAATGTGAGACAGTCCTGTGACCTGGATAATTCAAACTCTGCTTTTTGCTCCTTCTTTATTTCACATTTACCGCGTTTTACTGCACCCCTCTTTTTAGAGGTTTGCCTTTTCCTTTCCACAACTGCTATCCCATTCCTGTTTATACGCTGGCCTAGAAATGTACCTATCTAGTAGCTCTGCTGAGCCCCAGATCTGTTCCTGGTAGACTCTGGTGGAGGGCCGGGGGAGGCGAGGCAGGGAAGTTGCTTTGTTTTTCATGTGACTTTAAGAAGCAGAATCCAACATGACTGCTTTTGGATTGTGTCTTTGTCTCCGTGCCAGCATTGTCAGTGATGTCAGTGGGAACTTGCCCAGTTGTAACACAGGGGTTCATCTGTGGGCCAGGACGATGGCTCTCGTGATGGTTTGGGGTATATCCTGCCAAAGCGCAGTCAATTTCACGTTTCTTTTATTAAAACACTCACTCCCAAACTGATCATCACGTTCCTTGCATTGGTCACATTTTATCATCTGAAGCAGTGCCAGGTCTTTCTCATTAGGGAATGGTGTACTTCATCGGAAAATCTATTGTCACAGAAAAGCCAAACTCTTCCCGGGAGCCCTTTCTGGGATTTCAAATAGCAGCCTCAGCTTAGACCTTAATTTTCCCTTAGATACTTATTGCAAGCAAATGCAAACAAGCATCAGGGCTATTAAATGCTAAGAGCAATAATCCCTATGCTGTTTCCTCATTTCCCTTAGCAGTTTTTATTGTTGTGCTAGAGTAAAGCTATTAGATGGTTGAGAGCCAAAGTATAGAATGATATTAGTGTAACCATCTTTGATATGGCAGGGATTAAAGAGCTTTTTTTTTTAAGTCTACATACTTGATTTTACTTAGATTAATCAATTTTAGAGACTAACATTAAAGCCATTTTAAAGGCAATAAAAGGACCAATATTAGACATTCACAAAGAAACACGTTTTGTTGAATTTGTTTAAATGGCAGCAAATTGATCTGATTTATTTAGTCCTGTTTCTTGGCATTGTTCCTATGATTAAGGGTTCATCAAAATTGTACACTTGCATCAGAATGAATTTGTACTAGGAGTGACATTTTAGCAGAGGTTTCTGCATTAGTTGCATGTGTACGTGTTGCGTTACCATGGTAGCGACGACAGCAGGTTACAGCCATGACTTGGGGCCATATAGTCACTGTCGTACAAAAGCACTTAGCTCTGGGATTGGTACATAGTAGGGACTTTGGGAAAAAGTGATTGTTTCTTCCAATATATATTTTTTCCTTCCTAAATTACCTTGCTTTGGTTTGGAACATTTTTAAATCACAAATAGTAAGTCAAAAGGCAACATCTGCCCCTGCAGCAAACCCAAGGTGAGTGTAAGAACCGTGGAAGCAGCTACCCAGCCTTGAGTTCTGTCAGCGAACTCTGTTACTTAGGAGGATATGAAAATGTAATGAGTGCATTTTCCACCCCCACCAGCATGGTACCCGAGGCATTCAGAAACAAAATTGAGCTGGATTGTTCCTTTGTTTTGTAAAATGTGTCCAATGTCAGGAGTGTTAATATGCGTGTGTATTCTGTCTCAGCACCCCTTACACTGAAATAAGGTGACCCTTGTTAGTTAAGTGCTCAGGCCCACAGGCTCCACTTCTCCATCCACTCAAGTAGTGTCATAGATACTGAATATCTTCATTGTGTCAGGTTCCATTTAAGACATTAGTATAGATCAGCGACTGAGGCATAAAAAGATTACCAGCCTCCGAGAGCTTATAGTCTAGTGTGGTGAGAGTAAAAATAATGTAACAAAATGTACATTTTATGTTATCTTAGAAGAAGATATGGGTGATAGAAAAAGGAAAGGAAGGCTGAGTACAGGAAATTATGGAGCACTGGGGAAGGAATGAAGAGCACAATTTTAAGTAGGGTGGTCAGAGTAGGCCTCATTCAGAAGGTGACATCTGAGCAAAGTCTTGAAGGAAGTGAAGAAGTTAACTGTGTGGATATCGGGGGCAGCGGTTCTCAACTTCAGCAAGCAGCAGCATCACCTCTAGGGCGTGTTTAAAGCACAGATGGCTTGGCCCCGCCTGGAGTTCTTCATTCAGTAGGTCTCCAGTGTGGCTAGAGAATTTGCATTTTTGTAAAGTTCCCAGGTGATGCTGATGCCATGGGCTTGGGAGCTGTACTTTGAGAACCCCTGGTGCGGGAGAGGAACATAACAGAAAGAAGAGCTAGGTAAAGAAGCCTCGAGACAAGAATGTGCCTGGTTATTTTAGGGAACAGTGTGGGTGGAGGGCAAGGATGGCTGGAAAAGTGAGCAAGGGGGAATGTAGTAGCAAAAGAGTCAGATCACATAAGACCTGTGACTTTTTCTCCAAGTGAAATGAGGCTCTGCTGTAGACTTTTGAGCAAAGAATTGGCATGATGTGACTGAGTAATAAAAAGGAATACTCTGCCTACAACGTTGAGACTAGATGGTAGATGACCACATGTTGACACGGGGAGAAGATACTGCAGTGAGCCAGGTGAGAGATGATGGCTCCAATGAAGCTGGTGGCAGTGGATATGGTAAGAAATGGTTGAAGACAGATCCTGCACAATTTGCTGACAGATTGGATGTCTAGCATTGGAGAAAGCTTCCAAGATGACTCCAGGGTCGCTAGCCCAAGCAACTAGAAGAATATAGTTTCCATCAATAGTACAAGGGAAGCAACTTTTGGATGGAGAATGTTGGATGTCAGTTGTGCGCCTACTGAGCTGGAGACACCTGTTTTACTTTCAAGTGTAAATAGCAAGCAAGCATTTGTATACACCCATCTGGAGTCGGGGAGAGACATAGGACTGGAAATATAACTTGATGCCTCTTTGGCACATTGATGTTTCAAAAGCCTTATGAGATGGCTGAGCTCACCACAAGAGGAGAAAAGAGCCGAGGTCTGTGCTCTTGGCACCACACCATGAAGAGACTGGAGAGAAGAGAAGAGAAGGCTTACAGAGGAGGTGAGAAGGACTAATCAGCAAGGAAGAGGACTGAGAGCTTCTGGCATTCTGGAAGTGAAGTGAATAAAGCAGGGCAAGGACAAGGGCATGGCAGTGTTTCAGTGCTGCTGCTTGGTCAAACACAGTGAGGGCTGAGAACTGACCAGTGGGTTTAGCAATATGGAAGCTGCTGGTGATTGTGACAACAGCATTTTGGAGTAATAGCAGTGGGAAGAGGAATTGGAGACAGAGTGTAGGTCATTCTTCCACAAATTTTTACTCTGAAGAGGGCCAAAGAAAAGGGGTTGGCTGTCAGTAGTTGATAATAGAAGTGGAGTGATCATTTTTTTTAAGGTAGGAGGAATAGCATGTTTTTGTGCTGATGGCTGTGCTCCAATAGAGTGAAACATTTATGAAACAGATGAGAGGAAAGAATAGTTAGAACAGAGTTTTTGAGGAGGCAAGAGGGGTGGGGTTAATTAGACAAATGGAAGGGTTGATTCTAGATAGGCACATGGGTGGCTCATTTGTTTGTGTGTTTGCAAATACTGGGCAGACGTGGTCAGGAGGACTGGAAGTTCTCTTCGGATCACTTTAATATTCTCAGTGAAGTAAGACACAGCGTGGTTAGCTTCAGTGGGAGTGGGAGACGTGATGTTTGGAGTTTAGGAAGGAGATGTGAAATAGTCTTCTGGGAGAGCGGGAGAGTAAGGAAGTGCAGTCTGGCTGTGAGAAGCATTAGGCTCTAACTTGCTTTGTGAAGTGAGAGGAGTCCGAATGGTTGTGGTGTTTTCCGGTCACACTCAACCTTACAGGTGGGAGTGGTTGAAGTTACCGCCCACCAGGGCTGTGGTTTGCCAAGGGAATGAAGCAAAGGAGGAGCAAGAGAGCTGAGGAGTGTGCAAGGGAAAGGTTATATTGCTCGCCATTAAGACTGAGCGGGGTAAGGAGAGGAGAGAGGACATCAAGATGGAGGGTGAGGGACAGGTGACGGTTGAATTGGAGGTTCCAGAGGGATCAACAAATTGTTGGAATTGAGTATTAAAGAGAATGAGCCAGAAAGATCTCATCAATATTACATCAAGTAAAAGCCGTTGAGGACCCGAAGGTCAAGAAAAAACTGAATTTTGTTTTTATTTTCGCTCGTAATCCCTTAACGACCTCACATAAATGCAAGTCTTTCAACCTACTTATATTTTAAAAACCTATCACATTCTTTGATGGTAGAGAATTTGGCTATTGAAAAAAAAATCCAAGTCTTATCTTAGAAATGGAGCGTCTATTAAGTCTTTCTCTTTTAATCACACATTCTCTAGTTTCATGTATTGGATCTTCTTGGAATAGAGGAGACATTTTTAACAATCTAGTAAGTATCATGTCACTAGGATATACATTTGCTGGTATATTATTTTTTCTGAGACTATATGGTCATTTATCTGGTTGGTAAGCACATCAGTTTTTGCAAGTTTACTTAATTTACTCATGGTTAAAATAGGTCTCACACAAGATTGTTTTATGTGAATGGTCAAAATTTGTTCCTTAGAAAGTAGGAAGGGAGAAATTATTTTTTCCTTATAAAACTCCATTTTTCAGTTGTTTATAATTATGCCAAGCTTCAATTTTTGCTATTAGAGCCGTAAAATTATTAGATGTTACGAAAGAAGAATCTAGAATTTAGAGGTGGGAGTTCATAAAAGGTTTTGATGATATAAGGGAGAGGGTTAATTTTTTCGTGCTTTGTAGTGTTTTATCTGCTGAAATTCCGTTCTATTAGACATCACTTTTCCTTTTATGAAAATGTCTCCGCATCCATGTAAGCATATTAAAATAAATCTTTGTCTTTATTATCTTCAGGTGTATGGTTTGATTAGATCTTAGAGATTTCTTAGGACAAGATTTTAGGACAGGGGATAATATTGAGGCTCTTTTGATTTAGAGAAACCCAATCAATAATTGGCAGCAGTTTTTAGGACTGTTGGAGCAGCCACGGTAGTGAGACTTCCCTTAAGGATTTGAGAGAAGGTATTTCTTGATTGATCTGGATGGAGGCTCTGCATCAAAATACTCACTCATGTTTGAGAAGAGAACAGGGATGCTACATTGGGATAATAAATGAAGTAACAGGATTCCCTTCCTGTCCATAGCATTTCCAGTAAAAGCTAGACATACCTAGCTTAGTTATCAGGCCAGGAATGCCTGTCCCTGTTGGTATCTTGAGATCCAGTGAGTTCAGTGGCCTTAGCATGTTGTATAAAATCATGAAATCAGCCTGCCTGTATTTAGTAGATTGGTTTATTCTTTCTTTCCCTCGATTTCTCTGATTTATGGATTTTGGATTTCTGAAAAAAAGAAATTTTATTTTGTCACTTCTAAAACCCATCTTTTTAGTAATAACTGCAAAAATGATTGTGCATTTGATTAGTAAATACATCTATTTATATTCAGTTTGCTTATATTTTAAGCTGTTTAAGCATGTAGTTTAATGAAGTGCCATTTACTCCAAAGTAGTTATATTTCAACCACAGCACACTATGGGCTGATCCATGAACGCATACATTTCTGCTGAAAATCTAAGTACAAACAAACTGTATAACTGTACTGCTATTATGGTATCCTAGAAATAGATGGATTATTCCAACATATGTTAATTCTTTGTTGGAATGGCAAGGTCCTTGAAGACAGGAGGATATTATCTTTTCAATGTTTGTATTCTTCTTAGAGCTAACACAACTCATTATATAGGGCCCCCAGTCAATCAGTATTTAATAAATTTATAGATGATGTCATCTCAGTGCCACTTAAAGAATTCTGTGAGGGAAAATCAGAGAATATTCTATTGGCATAATGGTTAGGGCACCTGTTTTTGAGGTGTTGTCTTTTCTCAGAAGTTATAGTGCCAGATGTTGGACAGCTCACCTCTGAACCAAGCTTACTAGATAAAAGCGTTACAATTTCACGTGGCCTTGCTGGCTTGGATTCCAGTCTGTGCCTCAGTTTTTCCCTTCTCCCGCCCTAACCCATTCTCCACAGCGACACCAGAGGGGCATTTCCAAAACCCACATCTCATCATATTCCTTGCTTAAAATTCTTCTACGTAAGAACCTTCCCATCCCCTTTCAAGTGTAGATGAGGTGTCCCCCTCTTCTGTACTTGTATATGTGTGTATCAGAATCCTCACCCCCCAACCAGATGTGTGGATTTATGGGTTATAGACTCTGACGGAGGAACTGACTTTCAGCTTTGTATCCCCACATCCTGCCTTCTACAGAGAGACCCATGAATAGATATCTTCACATGTTTCTTTATACCTCAACATCATTTTTCACTCAGTAGTATATTATAAATATTTCTGGCTCCATCGTTGAAATAAATCCCTTCACTACATAGATACAGGAGGAGGGCTGGGCCTGCCGCTCAGTTCTCAAGCTGGCCACAATACAGATTTCTCTGAAAGTCAAACAAGAAGGCAGGCTTTGTTATTTCAGGCTTGTGCTAATTTGCATGCTTGTGGGTGCCCTGTTTCATGTAATCGTCCATTAAAATGTGGCATGGAATCTTCATTATTTTTCATATAGAGAGCCCATGCCCATCCAAATAAAAATCTTAAGCAAATCTACCTTTTCCCTCCTAAATATTAGTCACTTCGAGACAGTTTTGACATCATAGCTTTTGTCCTCAGGTGGAGCTGTTAAAGTTAAATAAGTGCAAATGTCTGTCAAATTCAGTTTTTGCAAGAGTGCACGTACATTTTATACATTGTGAGAAAAGCGTAATTAATAGCTAATTAGGATAATGAAAGTAATATACACCAGATGTAGAGAAGACCTTGTGGAAAATTAGTATGAATTAGATAACATGTGATTTGGTCAAAGCAAGCTTGTTGAGAAGAATTAAAAACAGTGGACATGTGGAGGGACAATCAGTAGCTGTCTAGCTCCTACACCTAGGGAATAATTTAATCAAATTTGCTATTGTAATACTCAGGGCTTCAAGCTGTTCCGTTTTCACAAGTTGATAACTTGGGATTTGGGTCCTGATTTGCAGCATTCCTATATGGTCAAGGTTTCGGGTTGAGATGATCACTTATCAAGTAATCTAATAAAAACATCTCCATGTGTGAGGATGGAAAAGCCACGAGAGATCTTGAATACTCTGACTCATACTCCCCATCTTCCAGGTACCACTTAATTAATACAAGTCTAACACTTGTATTAGTAGAAAATGGAGCTCACTTTCTGTTTAGTCTCCATTGGTTGGCAATAATCTAATTTTCCTTTTTTTTTTACTCCTTCCAGATAGTCACCAGAACTTACAAGAAACTGAAATTCTGTAATTCCTTGGTTGGCTTATATAGCTACATTTTGAAATACTATACACATAGCAATTATAATATTTAACATCTACAAAGACCGTAACACTTACCAGGCATTGTGCTAACCGTTTTACATACATTATGCCATTAATTCCTCATAATAATAAGATGTAGATGTCATCATCATCATCTTTACTATTATTACCATTTTCAGATGAGGTAATTGGTCCATAGACAGAGTAAGTAATTTCCCAAAGGTTACCCAGATAACAGGTGATGGACCTGACATTTGAACTCCAGTACTTTGCCTTCAGACCACTTGCTTTTAACCATTATACATGTACATTAATAATATTGTAAATGATGGGAAGAAAAAATTACATCCTTTTTTAAAATAATTACATAAAGACACAGAATAGGTGTAGTCTTTTATGTGGTATGTCATCTTTATTAACTTACTTTAATTTTTATCAAAAGTTACTATGGATGTAAGTAGCATAGCAGTAATCTGTGTGATCGGCATTTTTTTCTTCTATTCATTAGTGATTATTAATTTATGAGCTTGGGAAATCTGCTTTTAGGCAGAAATGTTTAGGCCATATTCCAATTCTGAAATGTCTAAGATAAATAGAAACCCAATGACAGACACTAAGAAGTCTGTCGATTACAATGTCATGGATCTACTCAGGAATTTGCCAAGCATAAATATAAACCTCATAAATATAAAACTCAATTATGGTTAAAATTAATATGTCTAGTCCCAATGAAAACCCTTGAGTTTCTTTCTTTAGTGGTCAAGAGGCACTTTGCTAAATCTGTTTTTTAAGACGAGAAGAACCGTAGATTGAAACGGGCATGTGAAGTCGAGTCAAACCAAGCTTTACATTTAAATTGTTAGTATGGAAGACAAAGTGCGTGACCGATTCTTCAGATATCTTCTCAGTATAGTAACAATTCTAATACCGAGAAAAAGAAAAACTGCATAGTTCCTGTGTAGGTGGACTGTATCTGCTGACTGAGAAATGCCCTCTCAAATCCTGAGATTATTTCTACTTTTAAGTGCTTTTGTGCTTAAGATACTTGTTTTATAGATTTGCCATCAACATGTCACGCAATTTAAATTGTCAACTGAATTCTGTTATAAATCCTCATGGATTACTTTATAGTAAAATCTTATTTGCCTGCCCTCTTAGATAAGGAGAAAAATGAGTCTGTTTTGTTCAGTATACTTTGAAAGTCTCCTTCCTGTCTAGTCAGGGTTACGAGAAGTGCTTTCTAAGAGATGCTATGTTTTTTATCTTACCTGACTTCCATACTTTTTTACAGAGACTTGGGATTCTGGAAACCTTTATTTAGTGTCATGCTTCTTCAACTGAATGGCAAACTCTCTCAAAGTTACTTTTTTGTCAGTTGTTTTACTGTTTGAACATATGTGTCTTAGAAAATAATTATAATAGGAATATAGTATATTCCCTTTTAATGAGACGCTGTTGAATAATCAAATGAAATGGTGAAATAAATTTTAAATTCATGGGAAAATGTTTTTAAAAGAGAAAAGTTATGCCTGCATGTAGAAATAAAGATGAAAATATATGAATTGACAATCAGTGTAATAAACTCAAAGATTGTTTCTTTTGGAGCAGAGGACAATAAATTTTAGAAATCTCATCACTCAAAGACTTTTTGATTACATATAAATAAGATTAAGATTGATAAATGCTGGGTAAAAATTAGTAAGATATTAAACTTAAAAGAATGTCACACAGAGCAGAATGGAATCCAGATAGGTTATAATTCTGTGTAATTGATAAATAAATCCAAGAACTCTTTGTTTGTAAAGTGTAAAAGCACAATAAACGTAGAAAAACTGTAAGAACAAATAAGAAATTTCAGTAAAAATTCAGTAGGACAAAAGATTAAGCATACAAAACAAATAATTTTCTTATATGCGATTCATAACCTGTTAGAAAATATAACTGTGAAAGGTCCATAATGAAAAGCAAAAAAAAAGATATGTTTCATAATAAACATGAAATGAATCAAATCAAATCAAATCGTTACTGAGAAATATAAAAAGAGAACTTGAATAAGTTGAGAGAGCTGTCGGATTTCTGCAAGTCTACTACAGGGAAATGTTAAATAGGATAAAATGATTAGCACTTTGAAATGACTTACAAAGAGTTATAACGGAAAACACTTATGTTAGAATGTCAAGTTATGAAGAGTATGCATAGAAAATAACAATAGAAAATATGCCCAAATGTAGACTTTTATAACTATTATTGGATGGTTATAGTTTTTCATTTTTAATACATTTTTTGTTTTTTTCTAATAAACATGAATACTTTTGTATTGTGCAAAAATATACAGTTCAATTTTTTAACAATTTGGATTAAAAGGTAAGGGTTTTCTTTGACTTCCATATGTTGTGTTTGGCCTTATGTAGGAAAGGAGTGGATTTATATATATGTATTTTATTTACATGCTTTTTTTTGTTATTAATTCATACGATTTTAAATTTCCTTAGAAAGACGTGCGGGACATCCTCACCCCAATTCAGATTGAAGCTGCTTACCACCTGGGGCATCATGTTCTCAGTAAACAAAGTACAGAGGAATTCCCACCACTTCAGCCAATTCTTCAGCAGAAGAAAGAAAAGGACATGATTGAAAAAACAGTAGGAATATTTTACTTTATTTGAAAAATTATGTGACATATAACTAAAGAATTTAAAAAAAAATATTGCATAGTTCTGGGGAAATGAACTCTCTCTCTGAATCCTTTTAAATTTTTTATGAATTTGTTTTAAAAGAAGATTTATATGTCTTGTTTTCCATTTTTCTTTGTTTTTTATATTCTCTGTGGGATATTGAGCTGAATACTTTTAAATATGCATTTAGTCATAGCAGTGTTTTCCCATATACATAAGATGTTTATTTTCTCTCCTCCATGCCTCGCCAGTGAAGAAAATACATTTCTAGAGAGCTCTCATAATGGAAGTGAGTTGCATTCATGAGTTAGTTATTCACTGTCACCATGTGTGTGCAGCTTATTTTTCTTTCTCATTTTGTCTCTTTCTCATTTTGTCTCCCTCTCACTCACCCTACCCACAGATACACTCATGTCCTGTTAGTCAGATTTTACTCATTTATAAACATGTGTATTTATGTTACACAACAATTTCTCTTTTTAAACTTAGCTGTATGCTATTCAGCCACATCCCAGGATCCAGTTGGATTTTGAGACAGATCCTGCATTCTAACCAGTGAACTGCTTTTTAAAATTTATCCCAAAATGTATCAGTTTCACTGATGGTGTTTTTATTCCTGGGAGTCCAGTTGTTCAGACTTTCACTGTCCAACAACACAAAGACAGCCAACAGGATGTTTGGGGGCATGGTAAAAGCATTCGTTAAACCATTCACTAATGGCACACAGACTGCAAAAGATGAAAGGGACATTTCAAGGTCTACTTCATATCCTGTCCAGACAAAATTGCCCGAGTCACTTTAAGATATTTGAGCTTACAATCACCACTGTCTGGTCTATGGTACTAGATCAAATGAAGATAATAACTTAAGATCAAATACCCTCTGTACCCTTGTATGAAAGTACTAATGGAAGTCGGGTTTTTTTACTCTTCTGTTGAACTTCAGTTTTCAGCGTCAACTACTTTTAAGTGTCTTTACTAATGAACGTCTCAGTATTTTAAGTACACAAGTCAAAACCTCAGCAATTTGAGTTATATGAGAATAATCTACATTTTGACTCATAGAACAACCTACTTTACAAATAAGAATAGTAGAAAAAATTGTGTCCTTAGTCAGCTAGAGAATGACTTGCACGTTCCCTGTGCTCCCCCCGGGTGTAGACAGTCTCTGGTCTGATGTGCCGTTTGACAGCACTCTCCTCACTCCCAGTTTTAGGAGCCTGGCTCCTTTTCTGACTTTCTAGGTTTCTTTTCCACATCTCTCCCTCTTTCACCTGTTCCTCTCAGCTTCCTCTCTTTGAATCTCTCCCCGTTTTTCTCTTTGTCCAGCTTATTACACCTCAGGGCTTCCTAGCTACCTTGTAGTATCTCTGGGTCCTATTAAAATGGTCAGAATTCAGTAAATTCTGGAACCTCTTGATAGACTGTCATGTAATTTTGTCCACCATCTCCTTAAAGTAAAATTTCTAGATTTTTATATTTTATTATTTTCAGCAAATATAAAATCACTGTTCTACCATCTGAAAATTCAGTGTCATGCTTACGCATATTAAGTGGGCTCAAACTGCAGCAAATTGAGAGGAACTCAATGAAGAAACTCTTAGCAGCACAGGGTTTAAACACTACATTGGTTACTACCATAGTTGGATTAAACTTTTGTTACACAACTATTATGAAAGAAAAAAATTTTTTTCACTTAACAAACTTAGGCTTTAAATATACTCATTGGGGAAACTTGGTTTTTTTTTAGCCCTGGAATTGTTTGTCATTTGAATCTACTGATGAATTCTCTTCAAAAGGGATAAAATAATTATCAATTTGACATATTAATTTTATTTTTTCTCATGTATTGTAGCTGTTTTATTCTTTAAAAAACATAGAAATACACCCACTGATTGAACTGAAATAAACAATACTGTCATATTTAATTTCCAGATAAACTTTGCAAGATTTTGTGCCCACGAAAATTGTTCTGCTGATTTACAGGTTTCTGCAAAAATTGGATTTTTGAAGTAAGTGTAGTTTATTCTCTGTTCTTAATCAAGATGGGTAACTGGTGTGTGCATGTGGGTTCTAAAGAGAAAGGGACTAATAACTAGTCCTTTGGGGTTAGCATTTACAGACCTGGCAAAGAACAGCATTCTGCTGACAGAGATTAAGTGATCTATACATCATTCACATAATTACACACCCAAAGACAATCATTTTTTGAAAGAATGAGAGTATGTGAGCACCATAGTTTTTTCAAGCATGTTTTGATCTTTTATTGATAACTCAGAAGATATTTCAGGATTTAACTATGCTTTGGGTTATTGTTATTGTAATTGTAGTTATAGTTTAGACATTTGTTAAGTGCCTGTTTAATAGAGTTTTGGTGGCAAAATGAGCTAACCTTTACCATATAATTCTTAGTATTTTATTGTCCAAAAACTGGTTACATAATTCAGACTGATGGACAAAACAAAGAAATCCCTAAATAAAAATATGACACATTTGAAAAGGAATAAACCATCTTGTTCTTATAAATCCATAGACAGGAAACAGGAAAAAGAAAATACATGTAATGTGCTTAGAACAGCTCACACAATGAAAACCAGATAAATGTTGATGGCTGTTGTTACTTTATGATGAGAAATAAACCATTGTAGTTTTGTATCATGTCTAGATCCCCTGTATAGAAATTGTTCGGCATGTCAGAGGGAAGATGTGCAAATGAGGACTGGAGAGAGAGAACCCACACTTCAGGCTAAGAGCTGGTTGTATGTGGAAGGTGAAGGTGGCAGAGGAGGAGGCACCAGTGGCAGGGCAGGAAAATGGGAGACTGTTCTGGGGAGGTCAGGATATAAAGGAGCAGGTTTGAATTGTAGTGTGTTGAATTTGGTGAGATTTCTGTATGTAGCTCTCCACTGGAAAATCTAGTTCAGGATTCTTTCTATTTGGGGGTCCTCTTGACATCAGTGACTTAGAAGAATGCCTGGGGGTGGAAATGTGAATTTGACAGAGAAAAGAACTAAGGATCAAATCTGGTAGGAAGGGGTTAAATTTTATTTAAAGAGCTTAAAAAGAGTAGGGTGTCACCCTTGGAGACTGAAAATGTATCTTCATAGAACTCAGAGGAGAACCAAGTCCACGGTGAAGTAGCCAATGGAGACTACAAAAAGCGGGACTTCGTATTGTAATTTTATAGAGATCAGACAGCATAGTGACTAAGGAAAGGTCATGGAAGTTGGCGTTTAAAATGTGACTGGTGGGGGGAAATAGAATGTCACTGGCAAATTTTAACAGAAATTTCAGTGCGGTCATAGCTAAATGACACAGTTCTTGATTACGGGAAGGGGGATATACCAGGAACAAGTAGGTTCAAGTGAATTTGTATGTATTTATCAAGTATTATTTATTTAATCGTGGGAAAATATAAACAAGTGTGAGGATCAAAGGCCTGGGAAAGAATAAATTGAAGAGAGAAATCTGCTTAAATGTAGAGGACACTCTTCAGACCTTACTCGGACTCTTGTCTTAAGCATTTGACGGCTGTTCACTTCCTTTTTTGAGCATCCTTTGCTTTAACTTCCATGGCGCCACCTACTCCCATTCTCCCTTTATTTCTGTGGTCCCTCCTTCGCAGTTGTGTTGGGAAGGTCACTGATTTGGGCTCAGAAGATATTACTGAAAATGCTTCTTTCCTGAAGAACGAAAGTACATCTTACTGAATTAAGATACAAAATCATTAGCTTAATTGACTTACTAGTTTTTCTTCATGACGTATTTCTCACAATAAGAAATTGTATGATCTACTTTGCATTTTTAATTTGAAGATAATGTTTCTGATAGTCTGAATCTCAAGTTCTTTATGATTTTAAGTGGCAGCCAGTGGAAGGGCAGGCAGTATTTGTCCAAATGTGGTCCTTGAGTCCCCTTCACAGGAATCACCTGGAATGCTTGATAGAAATGCAGGTTCCTAGGCCTCTGACCATCCAAATCAGAATCTATAAGGACCAGGCCCAAAACATGTGTTATTAATAGGGCTATAAGTGGCAGTTCTCAAACTAAAATCTGGCAACCAATGTTGTGATTTTGATTTGAAGTCAAACAAACTGGTTCAAGTTTATCTACCATTTACTACCTGAATGACCTTTTTAGAGAAGCCTTTCAACCTCTGTAAACTTCCTTCTTCATTGATAAGAAGGTAAAATAGTACCTCTTGTGTAAGTTTGTCTTAAAAATCAGGTGCAGTGGTGCAGGCCAGGTGCACGGCACCAAGTCGGGGATGCATGAAGATTCGATAACAGTTGTTCCCTTTGGTAACGTGGTTGGCGTATTTATAGGCCGTGATAAAAAATGTTTTATCTTGGTCATAAAATGAAATATTGCCAATGAGTTCTAAACATTTTCTGCACATGTCTTGGTTATTTATCCAGAGCTTACTGTTGTTTCCTTGTATCCCGAGACAGTTGGTAGTCTTCGGTTGTGTGAGGTCTGAAGCGGCCTGAATGCCAGGGTAAAGTGTAAGCCCCTCATCTTTTGCATCAGTTAGGAAAGCGACAGGCTGCTTCTGCTAGGTAAATAACTTACCTGAAGAATTTTCAAATGAAAACTCTTCTAATTAATTTTTAGGCTTGCGGTGAAGGATTCTGACAAACTACTTGCCCTTTTAATCAATTATACTCAATATCAGACAAAAATGCACCTTTCCCACCTAGGCGTCCTCTCCCCCTAATCAGTCAGGGTAGGCGCATTGTGACCGTGTGTCCCATGCCTTCTCCCAGCTTGAACTCCATTGGCACTAACAGTATTTCTGTGCCTCAGAGCTGCGGACCTGCTTTAGGGAAGTATATATACTCAGTACAGAATATGAGTTTCTGATGACGGCAAACAGGACTGCCGGCAGCAAGCTAAACCGTGCTGATGCGCTCGGCCTCGTGTCCTCACTAAGTCGAGGCTGCCTCCTGAATCTGTAAATCCTCAGGGCAGTAAACCACGTTCAGATGGGCTTACACTGCAAGACAAAGATTAACGAATAGGACTTTTATCAAAATCATAGAGTAGCAGGCATTAGCCATCACATGGGCACCTTAAAATCAACTCTCTCATACAGATGACCGATCTCAGTGACACTCCTCCCCTCCGTGCTTCCGTCGTGCTTCCAGGGTGTAAGTGATGGAGGCTTTTCCTGAACAAAAGTGCTCTCATATCAGCTAGGAATGCTTTTAACTGCAAGTATCAGAGTACCTGACTGATGGTAACTTAAAAAATAAAGGCATTTAGTTACTTTGCATAGTAAGCAGTCTGGAGGAGATAGTTGCAGGTTTACTGAGAAGCTACCAAAATCTGGACATTGATGGTTCATGGTTATCTTTCCCGTTCTCTTGGCTTTTCCCTCATGACCATCACATGGCTGTTGTGGCACCAAGGATCCCAATAAACAGAAAGGGGCAAGGGCAAAATTCCGTGTCCTCTTGAGGCTGTCTTTCCAGGAAAGGAAGTGCCTGAGCAGGCTTCTTATTCTGATTAACTAGACCGGTGTTGCGTGCTCCCCTCTGGAATCGATCCTGGCTGAAGGAGGGTGGAGTCATCCTGATTATAGCAGGTCAATCATAATTCATTCCCTAAAGCTGAACTAGGGGCTTTGCTTCAGCAGTATCAAGGGAGTACCACCTATATAGCCTGAACAGTGCAGGGTTCTGCGCGCAGCTAAGAAGGGAAATCATTGTTGAGTAGGCGGCGAGCAGTGTGTAACATCTACCAGTGTACTGTTACCCCCAAAAGAGTGAGTCTAAAAAAACTATTTTTAAAGTGCAAATAGTAAGAATATATGCCCCACTGATGTCAACAGACTTTTGGGAAGATGAATTAGATGCTTTATACACTAAACAGTCTAATGACTAGTTTAATCTTCTAATCCATGTTCTTTTGCTGTCCTCCTTGGGGTCTCAATGAGTTTGTCATTATTCAGTAAAATCTCCTTAAATGTCAGGTGGCTGATATATTCCTGTTGATGAGAATTTTCCAATATTTTTTTTCCTGAGGTCAGTAGTAAAGAAAAAGGACAGAATTTTGCTCGGGCCTGTAGGCCACCTGCTGCAGGCTAGCTTTTGGTCAGGTAAATGACTCGTGTATCTTGACATGGGTACGTATCAGTTTCTGTTATATTTTATTCTAGCATCTTGATTAAAAACATGTTCTGTATGAAGCAGTCATTCATCTTGTCGAGGCAAAGTGCATTCATTATCCTAAGGCTTGGGGAGCACTTCTCACGAAAACAAAACAATGTCATACAGTCAGGAAAAACATAGAGCCTGGTGCTGAAATGCATCAATTTTTCTATTTTTCCTCTTTCACTTATTAAGTTATGATTCTGTATGTACACAGTACCTTGATTTGTCTAAATTACGTGGATTCTAGGCTGCTTTGTAAATTTCAAGCCTGCATTATGCATGTTTTAATGAAGAATGAGCTGCGATTCCTGGGGAAAGCTCTGGTTCAGCCTTGTCGCACTTCCAGATGTGCACCTGGTCCTTTATTATGTCTCACATGCAAAGCTTGTGGGTATCTGTCTGATGGCACCTCATTAATGAATCCACATACAGTAAGGTGTGTGTGAGTGTGTGTGTGTGTCTATTCTTCTCTTTGAATATATATATATATATTCAAAGAGAAGAATAGAATTGTAATTATGGTAATATGGCAAAATAGCTTAAAAATGAAAAATAGACCAGGAGCCTCACTGCTGAAACGTGAACATTGTGCTTCTCTTTAATTTGCTGTTGTCTTGGAACCTAGCTGTTTATGCAGTGCTTTCACCTTCTGTTGCTTGTCTAAGTGCCAACTTCTTTCCCAAAGGTGTTCAGTGACTAATGCTTTGGTTACAAGCCAGAATATTTTATAAATGTCTATTTCTAGGCAGCTCTTCTACAAGTCTTAATTAAACTTTAATGTCAAACTGAAGTTTACTCTCGGAACCACTCTGGTTCCTTTAGTTGTAACGTGGTTATAGAAAAGTAGGGGGAGTGTAGGGCCGCTGTATTCCAGCGCGCTTCCCCTCTGCCGTTTAACACAGTGCCACCAAGCAGGTGCGCCCTTATGTAACACAAAGGTTTACAACGCAAGAATGAGTAAATCACAGCCATTCCCTGAAATGTTGGGAGAAATAGCACACCATCACTGAGTCAGTCTTCCACCCTGAAATGACAGCCATGGTTTAGAACAGTTACTGCCTTGTTAATGATCCTGCATCTTCCAGAAATATCCACCTTCTCAAACGCAGGGATCAGAAGCTAGAAATGCTACACAGGGATATGGTCTTCATTCCTTTCTCCTCGATGTCTTGAGTACTCCTCTCATCCTATGCCGTCTGAATAATGAAGCTTCTGTTACTGTCAGAATAATACAGATTTTACACACAGTAATATTATGTTGCGTGCTTATTTTGAAACTAATTAGATTCCTCAGTCAGATTGCTCAGAGGCAGAGCCAGCAAACTTTTTACATGAAGGGACAGATAGTAAATATTTTAGGCTTTCTGGGACAGAAATCTGTCTCAACTGCTCAACTCTGCTGTCACAGTGCAGAAGTGGCCACAGACGAATAAGCATGGCTGTGTTCCAATAAACCTTTATTTACAGGAGCAGGCAGTGGTCCAAATTTGGCCTTCAGGCAGAAGTTTTTGAACCCCTACTCTATGGTACGCTTACTTTTTAAATGACAATCCTGTAGGACTTTTTTTAGTTTTCATTATTTAAATAGAGTTCCTTACAGTACATTTTATTTTTTAAATATAATTTGTTAGTAAGATTTTTAGCTGGTTGCCAGATTTAGAGATTTTTCAGGAATTAATCCTGGGATAACAAATCATAAGTTCTGTTCATAGAAGGATAGACAGACTAACACAACAGAATTACATATATATATATATATATTTACTGAAATACTATAAAAGCTCCAACTGGAATTGCTAAAATTCCCAATGGTAGTTGAAAGGATAAGTAAAATGTGGTATATTGGCAAAACTGAATATATACACCAGTGAGAATGAATAATTTACAACTCCATGCAGCAATATAGATTAATCTTACAAAATTTTGAGTAAAGAATGTCAGATACTCAAAGACTGCATATTCAGTGATTCCATTTGTATGAAATATAAAACTGGGCAAAGCCAGTCTATACCAGTAAATGTAAGATATCAGGTGGGGGCAGTAACTGGAAGGGGGCACAGGGTATTTCTTTGGTGCTGGCAGTAGATTTTACATTTTTCTTGATCTCAGTGATGGTTTAATGCATGTATTCAGTTTATAAAAATTCACTGAGCACTTAGGACGTATGCACTTTTCTGTATGGACATTCTAGTTTGATAAGTAAGTTTCAAGTGGAAAAAAATTAGGATAAGAATGAAAGAACTTTTAGGCATTAAGTGAAATGTCCAGTTTCTTAGATCTATGTTATTAGAGGTATAAAAGTGGGGTGAAGTGTCCAAAATTATCATTTTGTGTGCTCATAGTAATTTTTATAATTATTTTAAATTATAATTTAAGTTATAATTAAAATTATAATTAATAACTTGAGGTTCATAATTGTTACTCTTTTCATTAACAATGTTGCTGTTAATTTATTGGTTAACTCAATAGTTGGATGGCCACCAAAACATCAGGTTGTGGGTGGAGTGCAGGTCACAGGACGGGTAGTAGTGGATGTTTAATTTATCTTAATGAAACATTTGGAACTGGTATACCATCACAGAACAGATAAGCATGGCTGTAATTTCATAGCATCATAATGAGTTCATAAACCTTTAAAAGTCACTTATCCAGTAATTTCCTCAGTTTTTCAGACTTTTTTTAGTGTCATCCAACCCTTTTCAATGTTTGATATACTCACATACCACACATATATTTTGAACACTAATTGTGTTGCTAGCTTCTGAGAAAACAATGATAATCGTGACCACCAGACATCTTCTCTCCAGAACTTATTCTAGTGGTGAAAAAAACCAGACAGTGTGAACATATTGCGTTGCAGGGGTGCCCAGCGTGCAGGGCAGTGGGAGAGAGAGAAGCCACTTTTGTTAGGGGTGCACAATGCTGGGTGAAGGGGGTTAGCAGTGAGAGTCAGCTGGGAGAACTTCTAAGAAGTCTTGACACTGGCACATAAGCTGGGTTAACCAGATGCATGAATAGGAAAGATGTGGAAGGCAGAGGGATAGCTTAAAGTAAGGCACAAAACACAGTGTTTGGACCCCTGGCTTTAGTTAAGCATGGCTAAGGCAAAGGAATGAGTTGGAATGAATGCAGTGGAAAGTGAGGCAGGAACTGTCTCTCGGGCTGCATCTGCCATGCTAATCAGAACTCTATCTTGAAGTTACTAGAGGACATTAAGCAGGCATATGACATTATCAAGTTTGCTTTTGGGAAAGTGACACCTCCCACCCTCTTCCCCCCATGGCTGGCAGCGTGAAAATTGGAGGAGGACTGAGAAATCAATTAAGAGTATAATCCAAGTTAACTCAGGTTCAATCATGAAATTTTCAGATCTTCTTCATTTAAAAAATTGTTGTAAATCTTCATTCATTTCAACCTAAATAACCGGAATAGTAGAAAAGCAAGAAAATGCCTTTGCTAACCCCGGGTGAAAGGAGTTCCCTGCCCTGGTCTCCCAGAGCCTTTCGTTCATAACTCTTTGCATGTATTTCTAATATTTGCAGTTGTTCATCAGTCTGTCCTTTATATGCTCAACAAAGATGGGAATTTTTTAAGCTATTTTTGTATCAGGGAGTAGTAGACATAATGATTTCTTACACAGAAGCTTTCAGTTAAAATCAGCCATTCTTCATCTTTAACCAGTAATGCTTAAAAGCATAAATTTTGAAACTTGTTCTTTAACTCTATCCTTGAACACTATCTTAAATCAATTCACAAATAACTATTAAACGCCTACTATGTGCTTTACATTTACACACACAGTTTCTTAAACACAGTTCTTTGATACAGATGTTGATTAGAATGATACAATATAAACATTGAAGAAACTTTCTAAACTCTAAATTGCCAGGTGAATGTTTACCTTTCTTATTACTATGATTATCCTCATCAGATATTTTGCTTCGGGTCACATTCTTCTCTGGTTGAACCAATTTTTCTAAATGTTACATTCTTTAACATCTAAGTCTGTCTTTGAGAACTCATAGAATCATAATATTCGGTAACTGAAGTTTTCTTTGAGCTCTCTTAACCCTCTAAGTGGCCAAGAGAATTGTTTGTGCAGGCGTTTGCCCTGAGACTCTAGAAATTGTACCTTGAATACATCCCTTAAATCCCAGGGTGCTCAGGATTTCATAGAATGTGCATGAGCCAAATATTCACTGAATAGTAGGTATTATTACAGATGGGTTGACTGTCTTTAAAATGCTAAACGACCTCTCATCCAGAAGAACTGGGGCCAGAGCTGGAACTTGAAGTCACTTACGTGTTTGCATCTGCAGCAGTTCTCTTCCCAGTTCACAGGATGGTGAAGCCTTTCTGCAGTTTGGTTTTTAAAGTGGTCTAGTTATCAGTAGAGGCGACCAACCTGCCTTAAGAAACTAATTCTAGTCCAACATATTTTAGCAGCACCCACTTGCTGGCCACAGCAGTCCTTTTCCATGCCGTGCTCACTTCCACCCCAGCATTCTGTTTTGGTGGAAATTGTCTCTCTATTCTCCTTTCCTCCCCGTTTCCCCCAGATCCCTCTTTGGCTTGGGCAGCAGCTAGTTCAATATCTATGCAAGGATAAAGAAAAAAAAGAGAAAAAGGCTTCTTTTAGAAAAATACTTTGATATAATCAGGCAAATATGTTAAAATGATAGAAGCAAGAAGTTAAACAGAAAAGTCAAACAGAAAGCAGACTAGTTTAATTGTAAGAGTTAGGCAGTTAGGTAAGTGGGGGCACCAGGCAGACAGGTGGAGGAGAGGGAGGATGGTCTGGAAGATGGTGTTATGCCCGCCTCCAGCATAAAGGAACTTTACTTCTTCTAAGTGAGTGCCAGGAAGAAATCAGTTAAAACTCAACAGCCATGACGGCACAGTAGTGGAAAGGACTTAACCAGACACGACCCAATGTTCATTGCGTTATAATTAGCATTGTGGTTTAGGCACACCCCCCCCAAGGGTTTTTTGGTGTACACTACGGGTCAGAACATGTGCAGAAGGGGCCAAACATACTAAGCATTCCAGGGGCAAGAGCCATCAACCAATCAAGAGACCACCTCTAAGCCAGAGTATAGGAGAAAGGGGAGACCGAAACCTCCGCCTTTCCTCCCTTGGGTCAGCCCGCCTACCGCTCTGGAGGGTGTACCTATCTTTTCCTAAATAAATCCTTTGAAATCTTTTGCTACAACAGTGCACTCCATCTCCCGTCTGTAATCTTGTCTTTCAGGTAAAACAAGGACTGGGGTCTTTTCTTTATCTTTAGGTAACATAACTAACTAAAAAAAAAAAAAACCCACAAACTTCTCTTGGCTAAGTGAATTTATCTGAAAAAATGGGAAATTGAGTTCTTTTTAACATGGATTTACATCTACTTTCATGGGGTCATCTCCCATGGTTGTGTTTCCAAATTAATTTTTTGTTTGGGATAAGTAAATGAAGAAATGGGATTTTTAGTTTCTAAACAAAAACTAAATAATATTACTTAATTTCTAGGCCGCATGAAAACAAAACTTATCTCGCTGTTGGAAGCATGAAGACGTTAATGCTGAACGTGTCCTTGTTTAATGCCGGAGATGACGCATATGAGACAACTCTGCATATCCGACTGCCCACCGGTCTCTACTTCATTAAGATTTTAGATCTGGTAAGCATAGAAAACTCTGCAATTTATTTATATGCCTATTTGTTTATCCCAGAAGTGAACACAAAAGAGTCTTCCAAGAAAATAAATTCTTTGGGGATGATTTTCTTTTCACAAACCATCCTTTAAACATGTGACCAGTTTCTTGTTCCTTCCAACTAAACCAGTTGTTCCATTTTTCCTTTAGGAAGAGAAACAAATAAACTGTGAAGTAACAGACAGCTCTGGCATAGTAAAACTTGACTGCAGGGTGGGTTATATATATGTAGATCATCTATCAAAGGTAAGCATTTCACATTTTTGTTACTAACATGAATATAAAATACTTCCTGTTTTTCCTCTGTGCTGCATACAAATAATTTGTTATTACATTATTATTGTTGTTGTTGTTGTTGTTATTATTATTATTATTTACTTAGGGTAAGTAGCTAAGTGATGAAATAAAACCAAAACTACCTGGGCTTGAGATCTTTGGGATTGTGTTTACATTCTTGGCAGTGTTCACTATTTAAAAAAAAAAAAAAAGGGCACATGTTTATGTCAAGCGGGCACATGAATGTGTCAGAATTCTGCTCCCCGGTGTCACCCTTCCCCCTCCCCCGGCCCCGAACCTCACCCCAGGTGGTCCTGTCTGCTGGGCATGTTACCTCTGCTGTACAAAAAGGTGTTTCTGGCAAGAGGCCTCACTCAAGTTGTTAAAGCATCTCCATTTTGTCAGTCCAGATTTGCCTGTCTTTACATTCAGAGGAGGCTTTGTCTCTGAATATCACTTGTGGAAATGCTGGTGCTTTAAAATTGCTACAAACCCACCAGCTTCCCCATAGCTAGCTACCTGAGTGAGGGGTAGCCTACTCGTTTAGAACATCATTTCAAATTTGCACTTCACAGAACATAAACAATAAGAAAAATTAAAATTATAAAAAAAATCTTGTACTTTATATATGTGTCTCTGCATGCTTTAGATTATTTTTAAAATGGGTGCTTCTGTCTGTGTTTTTCAGATAGATTTCAGCTTTCTCCTGGATGCCAGCTCACTCAGCAGAGCAGAAGAGGATCTCAACATCACAGTGCACGCCGCCTGGTATATTGCATTATGAAAAAATAACTGCCAAAGGAAATGAACCCCTGACTTTTTTGGTGGCCCGGGGGGGTGACCTTAGGGAAACCATGGAGCAGTGTTCCACTGTCTGCAGGAGAAAAATTCTCTTATGTGATCTGTTAAAACAAACCAAAACACCCTCTAACCAACATAGAAGCAATTATCTGTGTAAAATAATGAGAGTAAATTTCTGCCAACTCTGACATAAAAATTTCTTGCTATAGCTTCTACTTTTATCCCCGCTCCTTAAAAAGGGTTCTGTACACCAACCTCCAAGTATATAAGGTATATACATGGGGTGTAATTAGTTCTTTGAAGATGATTTTTTGCTGGCTGGATTCTAAGGCAGTGTTTCTTGTTTGCTTCTGTAGCGAAAATGAAGGGGAGGTAGGCAACCTGAGGCGTAACAAAGCGACTCTGACAATCCCTCTCAAGTATGAAGTCCTGCTGACTGTTCACGGGTAAGTAGATATGGAGGCCTCCTGTAAAACTGAGCTGATTCTAAATTCCGTCAATTCTTAAATTATTGGTCAAAACCATATTTAAATATTTTTAGGGAGACTTTATTTTCTGTCTCTTGATAATTACCCCAGTGTTGTAGTCCAGTGCTTAGCTGCTCATTATTTTAACCCACTCGTTAGTCATCACTGAGATCACCTCAAACGAATGCCCCGAAGGTGATTCCTTTCTGGAATAACCTCTAGCGGGTGACCCAGCCTGTCAGTGGTAGCTGTGTAGACCGGGGCCCCAGAGTGACGGGGAGCAGTTTGGTAGTCATGCTCAGTGGCCATGGCAAGCGTGAAGTTCAGAGAGGTGTCAGCTTGGCCAAATCACCATTCTCCAGAACCCGCGCCTACTTAGGCGACAAATGAATTGAGACACTAGAAAGCAGGCTACAAGGTGTCCTTTGTCCACTCTTTATACCCAGGAATTAGAGTTCCTTACCCTCGGCCCCAGAGCCAGCATTCACTGATTCCTGCCAATTTTAGCAACTGTTTGAGGGGACTCTCCTCTGATCCAGGAAGGAGATGTGACAGAAAAAAATTAAAGGAGTATTAAGAGCACCTTTTGTGATTCTACTGGAAATTATTGAGCCCATTCATCTTTGTTGAAAAGCACATTTTCAAAGCAACAGAAGGTAGGAGATGGAGAACCAGTAGACAGATGAGCTTTTCTTGTTGCTCTAAATATAAAGCATCCCCAATCATTTTTAACCACCCATAAAGATGGCATATAGTTATATAAAAATAAGTGTCTGAAACTAGTGGAACTGAGTCTCACAAGTTTGTGAGATAAAACAAGCAGGAGAAAAGGGAGCCATTCCAGAGAGAGTATTGGAGAGCAAAGAAAAGCCAGTTGGGGGGTTTTGTTCACCAGCTTGGCCCTTGCAGTAGAGCTTTCTCTGCTCCAAACTTGGGCGGGGGTGTGGAGCCAACTGCATGTTTCCCGGTTTGGAATACTTACCTCGTCTTGCCTCCTTGATTTGGTTGTGATGAGTGTGTCATCCTATTTTTCCATTGTCTACATCTTGTTATTGTGGGCAAGGAATGCTCTACTACTATTAAGCTGCCTAAACCTACAACATTTGAATATTTCTGATTTCTTTCCTGTAATACCTCATCAAATAAGACAGTTAAATTAAATCTGAATTTGTTTCTGTCAGGTTTGTAAACCCACCTTCGTTTGTGTATGGACCAAAGGAGGAAGACGAGCCTGAAATGTGTGTGGCAGAAAAGATGAACTTCACTTTCCACGTAAGAAAAGTTGATCGTGTTGACTTTTGTAACAAACTGAAAGAATGTTACTGATGCTTTGCTCCAGAGGACATCATGTAGGTGTGATGTCCCCTGGCTTCGCAGGACCACAGCTGGCCAATGGTAGGGAGGGAGCTGTGGCAGGGTACTCACACCCTTGCCTCTCGGGCCCCTGCTCCTCCTTTCCTATCTGTCTTGTCCCTGTAACTGCAGCCCGTTCTCCTTGTGCAGATGGGAGCGAGCAAGCGGGAGCAGCGGTAATGCCTGAAACAGGCACAATTAGGGGAGGAAGTGAATCCGCAAGAGATGCATACAGAAGTCAGGACAGGTGAAGCAAAGGCATCTTGGGGTGCAAACCGGCGAAATCTCTTCTGGGTTTGAGCTTTACACAAGCCCTAACCTCACCAAGTAATGGAAGCTTCCATCTGCCTTTCCAATTAAGGTCCGCTTACAGCCTTTCAGGCCACAGGTGTATGCCCTGTGACATGTGATGCATCATTTATTAAATAATCTGCTTAAAATGAGTGCTATCATCATCCAGAAGCATTCATATACTAATATAAAGCTTAAATATTATTAAATAATTTTTTTTACTTTCAAACTGAGATTTTGGGTGCATCGTGGATGCTGATGTTGAGTAAGTAACTGGAAATAATGTTCACAAAAATACCTTTTGAACCAAAAGCACTACTCACACCTTCTTAGAGCTACAGAACAGTCTATAGAATGTGAGTGAGTCTAGATTAGGTACATTATGATATTTTGTAAAGCAGTGCTTTCCCAAGTATATGTCAGAATCCCTTGAGATGTTTCATCCAAAGTGCAAATTCTTGGGTACTGCCCCAGATCTGGGGAATAAATGATCTTGAAATTCTATCGAGTGTATACTCAAGTGGTGGTTATCCTAGTATAAACTGGTGTTGGAAAAATGTAGCTGTCTGCTTTGAAGACCAAGAAATGCTCCTGTCTCAGTTCATGGGGGGTTTATGTTCTGTAAAACAGAGATTATGTTGGATGCTCAAAGGCCTATTTATTAATTTACAATTAATAGTTGACAAATATTTTCTGGTTAAATTACAATGGAATGACTGGGCCTGGAGATACTTTTCAGTCTGTAGGCTTGGTGAGTTGTCCGTGTATAAAGATGGAGGTTGAATGTTACCAGGCAAACGTGGAAGAAGAAAATTGTAGGTGAGATTGGTTATTTGCTGGCATCGGGAAGGCCTTGTCCAAAGGTCTGGGCAGTCCCCGGTGCTGACACTGCCTTTTGCAACTGCCCTGTGTTTCCAGGGTCTGGCAATTACCATGTGTCCCAAAGCCAGGGACACATTCTCCTCACCTACATCGTATGCATTTGAAAGATGCTTGTAATCTATCAGTCACACTATTTCAGTTAGATTATTTATAGCATATTTCTTCTCCAACTTACTGTATTGGTTCTATAGTTAAGCTCTCAGGAGGCAATTATTTTGGCCCAACTTCCTCTTTCAGGGTTCTGCAATCCCCTAGTTTATCACCAACAATGAAATGTCATCTTCTTATACATTATTATTAAAAACCTGTTTTATTTTTTCTAAAACCCAGTAATCTCCCCTCTTCTGATTTTCTGAGTGCATCAGCATTATAATTATCCTGAATTAAAAAATATTTTTATTCACTTACTGCTGCTGCTGATTCTCTCAGCACAGAGCAATTCTGTGAAACCAATATAGAATTTAGAATTAGAATACCCAGGTCTTGGTCCTATTTCTTATCACTTTTGAACTTTCAGTTTGGGTACCACATTAACACCTCTTAGCATTTTTCTTGAGCTGGCGAATAAATAAAGTCAGCCTACCTCATGGGATAGTTATGAAGACAATTAATCATGGTTTTTGAGATACATAATGTGCTGTAGCAATGGTCAAGTGGCCCTTGAACAACACAGGTTTGAACTGGGAGAGTCCACTTGTATGTGGATTATTTTAATAGTAAATACTACAGTGCTCCACAAATCATGGTTGGTTGAATCTGTAAATACAGAGCAATCGTGTATACAGAGGGCTGACTAAGTTATGCTCAGATTTTCAACTGTACAGAGGGTCAGTGACCCCTAACCCTTCTGTTGTTCAGGGGACCACTGTTTATGGTTGGTATCTTTTTCTTTGAACTATTTCTGCAATAAACCATCAGTGTAGACATTTTGATCTAATCCACCCCCAAAGGAGAGGGCTAGGAATAATGACTGAGTTATATTATTAACAAACTTGTTAAAGTTCTGACTGTAGATATTCTGTTCCCCTCTGCTGTGCAGCCACCAGCTGCAAACCTCCACCCCTATAAATGTTGCTCATTGGTATCTGTACTTTCATAAAAGTATTTTTAACGGTTTAATTTTTTTTTCTTATCAGGTCATCAACACTGGCCAAAGCATGGCTCCAAATGTCAGTGTGGAAATAATGATACCAAATTCTTTTATTCCCCGAACGGATAAGCTGTTCAACATTTTGGATGTCCAGGTAAAAACGTGTCCTTTCCTTTATTCTAAGTAATATTTCTAAAATGAAGATTTCTGTTATTTCAGTCAAGCTTACTCTAAGCTATGAATTCACCATGCATGTGTTATGTACACTTTGAATATTACATTAGAACGTCTGGTGTGACTTATACAAAACAGAACTATGCTGTACCATCTTCGGTATATTTTCTTTGTGAAATGGATCTGTGGAAGTAAGTTAATTGGTAGAATTCTCCATAAAGCTTGAGGTTACTGCTGAAAAATCAGTATTTCAAGCCTTTTATTAATAAAGAATATTGAAATCACTACTTAAGAATCAATATTCTTATGTTAATGATTCTATCAGAATTGTTTTTTTACCTTCCCAGTTTCAAGACAAGCAATCAACAAATAAACCTACTAAGTAGATTTGAGATGTAATCCTTAAAAATGTTGCTTGAATTCCAGATGTCATAACATGTTGTGTCTCTAAAGCCTAAGGAATGTTTAATTTCACACTCATGTTCAAATGTCTATTTGTCATAGGGTCCTAATTTCTGTAAGGTTAAGGCCATTTATTTGATCAATTTAGGACCAAATTTTGCTGGGTTTTTTGTTTGCGTTTTTGCTACGGAGACTTACTCTCTTCCAAATAAGTCTGTCAAAAAATATTTTCACAATTTTTGAAGTACTTGAGCTATGTTAGAAAAGGTAAGTTTTAAAGCCATGCAGCTTTTGTTGCTCTTTCCAATACTGAATAAGATTTTTCTTGCAGACCACTGCTGGAGAGTGCCATTTTAAGAATTATCAAAGAACCTGTGCATTAGAGCAGCGAAAAGGTACACTGGAGACCCTGAAAGACATACTCAGATTTTTGTCAAAGACTGATAAGAGGCTACTGGTAAGTTTCAGTTTTCAGGTTGTAGTTTTTGCTTTCCAACATACAGAACTAAAACACTTAAAACCAAGAACCAAGGGGTAAGAACTGTCAGTTGAGTGTAGGAGAGAAACAAGTTCAGGGTAATATTCTTGTAAGTGAGGAACAGGCATGATTGGAAAGTTGAGATAGACCCAGCATTAAATATCTACTATATAGTTTCACTATTTATCTAACTAATGCCCAATTCATGCCAACCAGACCTTTTATGAGGCCAAGATGTTGTCTAAGGCTGAGAAGCCTTTGTGGCATGAGATTTATTTTCACTCTTTTCATTTTAATGAGTTTATGGAAGAAAAGAAACTCAAGGAAGCAGTCTTACCCTTTAAATGATCCAAGTTTTACAAGAACACAGAACATGGAACCTAGCAAGACTCTGAATAGGTGTCTTTATTTTTTCTATCCCAGCAGATTATAAGAACACCTGATCCAGTTCAGACACTTTGCTTTTGTCATAATTTACTAAACAAGCATTTGTTTAAGGCACGATAATTTTTGCAAATGTCATTAAGGGGAGCACATCTTGAATTCCACGTAAAATGTTTGAGCCATCTTTTTAAAAAAATGTTGAAATTTTAATGTAGTTCTTTTGTATTCTTTTCAAGTACTGCATAAAAGCTGATCCACATTGTTTAAATTTCTCATGCAATTTTGGGAAAATGGAAAGTGGAAAAGAAGCCAGTGTCCACATTCAGTTGGAAGGCCGGCCATCCGTTTTAGAAATGGTAAGTCTAAGATACAGTGACAGCTTTGTGGATGAGATTTCACATAGAAATCTAGGAACTCAACCATCTTATACAGGTTAGTGGGTTTGTAAGAAGGTATTCAACAAATTAAGAAGTTATGAATGAGAGTAAAATCTGGAGCAAAACACTAAAACTGTTTCCATTGCTCACTTCAGAATACATGATCTAAATGACATGGCTTTAGTAATTAAACATAATTATAGTTTATTTTACAATCTTAAGTTTTTGAGAAAGTATGCCCAACTATTTATGAACCTTGATTAAATCAAAAATCCTTAAAATTTTTTCTGAATTACTTTATGCTTAAAAATCTATTTTAATAGATACTTAATAATACATTTTTACTAAAGGCTTTCATAAAATCAAACATCATCAACAATAAAACAAACATAGAATAACAAAAACACACTTTTAAGAACTTTGAAAGGTTGAATTTTAAAAGAATTAAATACACGTTGGACTTCTTCCTAGAAAGGAGTACACATATTTATGAGAAGTACTTTGAGGTAAAATTGGTTTTATCTGGAGTTCTGTTCAATTTCCTGATCTGATCAATATGGATAATCTCTCTTTTAACAGGGTTGTTGCAGATTAGATGATTTTTATAAAGCACTTAGTAATAGCGCATGGCACATACTAAGCCAAAGGCAATGACAGCTATTATGTTTTAAGAGGACTAGTTGAAATTACCACAAGGTGGTCAAGAGGAAGATGCATCAGACAGGGACATAAGAGACAGACGTTTTAGTTTCCAGTTATTTAAACTTAACGTGGTTTGTCTTCATACTCAAGGTCTAGGTTTCTTAACAGGGGGCGCTATTAACACTGTGGGCCAGACAGCTCTCTGTCGTCAGGGGCTGTCCTGTGCACCGTAGGGTACTTACCAGCATAGCTGGCCTCTACCCCGCAGGTGCTAGTAGCACCACCTCCCAAGTCTGGACAGCCAAAAATGTCCCCAGACATTGCTGACTGTCCTCTTGGGGACAGAATCATCCCTGTTGAAAAGCACTGCTCTAGATCAAGTACGTCATTTGTTTTCAGCCCTAAAGTTCTACATACTGTCTCCAATATGTTAAATAACCTTTTTATACAGTAGTTTTTATCTTTTGTGGGTCATAAACCTCTAAGAATTTGACTAAAGAATATATTCTCATCTAACCTCATGAATGCACATATGAAAAAAAAAAATCTCAATTTTGACTACAATTCAAACATCCTTTGAGTCTGTGCAGCCCATCCACAGATGCCCAAGCTCTGTGGATTCTGGGTTACAAGAACCCCTGTGTTAGACAGTGAAGTTCTGAGTTCTTCCTCTGATTTTGTACTTGCGTGCTATAAATGTTTGTACCAGATTTTTTCATTATGCTATTTGGAAAGCCCAAATAAAATAAATTTGAAGAAATGTGTATCAGGTGAAGAAAACCTTTGGGAATATTCCCAATCTGAGAGAAAAATGCATGGTAACTATCAAATATTTAAATGCTAAGTGTTATAAATATGTAAATCAAGTTCTCTGCAAAGTTTAACAAAAGGATTGCAACAATATGATTTCATATAAATGACTACCAAGGCCATGCCTTTGGAACTAAAGGAAGCATTTGCATTGCATCACAAATTATGAACTACAAATTGTGAAATAAATTGGAAAAGATAAATGATGAAAACCTTTAGATAATGTCTTCATGAACTAAAACTATGAATCAGGCTACAGTGACCTTTTTTTATTATTATTAAACAGGATGAGACCAGAGCACTGAAGTTTGAAATAAGAGCGACAGCTTTTTCAGAGCCAAATCCAAGAGTTATTAAACTAAACAAGGATGAGAATGTTGCACATGTAAGATTACCTTTTTAACTGAAACACTAAAATTGTGTGTGTGTGGGGGGGGGGGGAGTCAGGAAAATCATGGAGAGCCTGAAATACTTCCCTGGGAATTGGCATTTTCCACAAGTGGAAGGAGGGAGGGACACAGCTTTTTCAGGAGGTGAATTTGGTAGGACGGGTTGAGGAATAACCATGGGTACAGCCCATTACACTCCCTGTTTCTGCTAAACAATTACCAATGTTTCCTAGTGTTGTGTTAGACCAGCAAGAGAATGGGATGGGTTTTCTTCGTACTATCGGGGATCACGGAGGGGCCTCAACAGAAATAGGAGCAAAGTTTTTAAAGTGCTGGCCCTTTATGTATGTGTGTATGTAGGTTCTGCTGGAAGGACTGCATCATCAAAGACCCAAACGCCATTTCACTATAGCGATTATTGTAAGCAGCTTGATACTTGGACTTATTCTACTTTTATTGATTTCGTATGTTATGTGGAAGGTAAGCCTTTAATAATTACCACTGTTTAACCACTCAGAAGGCCATTCTTGATTTTCTCAGAGCCAATTTGTGACTCCTACATTATTAGACTTAAGCATTTCAGTATTATTAATGTTAATTTTTAAAATTCTTCTGTGGATATATAGTACTGATCTCTTATTTCTCCCAACTTCAGTACCAAAGTCTCTCTAGAAAAATATGCCTACTTAAATACTACTTATTTTCAACCAATGGTCAAACTATAACACTAGTTTTAAAAGATGTTCTGTCTTAAAAATTTGGAAAACAGCATTTTTGTTGAATGTCAGTTTTGAAGTATGTGTATATCACTGGGAAGTCCTGCAGTAACAAAAAAATGTTCTGTAACCCAGTATTTTCTATATTTTTGCTGACTACAATTTGATGTATAATATGTTCCTAAACTATACACTAGTGACTATGCAATGCTATTTTCAGGCTGGCTTCTTTAAAAGACAGTACAAATCCATCCTACAAGAAAACAGAAGAGACAGTTGGAGTTACATTAACAGTAAAAATGATAAAGATGACTGAAGACGTCTTTCAAACTGAGAGAATTAATAAGCCTCAGGTTAGAGTAAAGAAATTAGTAGACATTGTTTACAAGAAACCATGAATTTTGCTCAGACTTCTACATACATTTTTTACTCATGACCTTGTGACATATTATGTCTAAATGCAAATGGAAAACCAAGCAATTATTCTTGGAGAGAAAATAACTGCAAAGGTAAGATTTTAATACATCTAATCGTTCAGCTCTTAAATGGAAAGACACTAACACATACAGTTTATTAAAGATAAGTAATCCCTTGAAGAGATCCTGAAATGAAAGTGGACCTGCATTAAAATCATGTTGAGGAAGTAAACGACTCCACTGGAGAAATCTTGAAATAGGTGTCATTTACCATATATATATGCTTGTTGCTTTGCTAAAGTAAATTCCGCTGAATAGGTAATGCTTCATTTGTAATACATTTTTGAGACTTGTTGGATTAGGGTCTCTAGAAATATTTAGCAGAATTTTTCAAAGAACTGTTCCCAAAGTTTCTGATGAATAGAAGAGGACTGTTATCATTTTAAAGCAGAGTTTAATTTAGCCTTACAGACATTGATTTGTAATTTCCTGTGGGCTTTGCTCAACAACCATATTTATCCAGCTGTTTATGAACATTATGGGCAGTCTTCAGACTGAACTTATACACTGGTTTGAGCTTAATGGGGTGATGTCTGGATAATTATTGTTTATACAGCTATGGCTTTTTTTCTTTCTGTAAATATATACATAAATTTTTAAAAGAATATATGTTTATATAGGTATAAATCCACTAGTCCTTCTATATTATCAGGGGAAGGGTACCAAGGATTAAACTTTAAAAACCCATCTTTAGTCAAATTTATATTCTAAAACAGCTTAAATGTTGCACTTTAGTTGCTATCTGAAATATAAATACACTGATATATGTAAAATATGAAAACTGTACCTCACTAATGATGTTTAAAAATCAAAGCTCTGCAAAGATGATATTGAAGGGCCAATATGT
Source organism: Camelus dromedarius (assembly GCF_036321535.1). NCBI lineage: Eukaryota > Metazoa > Chordata > Mammalia > Artiodactyla > Camelidae > Camelus > Camelus dromedarius. The sequence continues at coordinate 53,958,610 of NC_087439.1, forward strand.
CATACAAATTAGATCCTGTTTAAAATACTGTCAAATTAAGCAAATGTACAAATTCTTATCAGGGTGTAACCCTTTTCTTCTCAAATGTGTGATACATCTTTTTACTAGGTTTATAAGAGCATTCTCTTCTGTATGGCAATAGAAGCAAAATTCACAAATTTAAATTGGAAAATACAGATTTATCTGGTATCTGATAAATGTTTCACTTATCACTAAAACATGGAAATTCTGTCACATTTAAGTTTTTTGTTGATCTTAGATTTTTTTTTATGATGTAGCTGTTTCTTTCTGGATGTAAAATAATTTGTCTTTAAATGTCTTTTCATTTGCAAATAGTCATTTTTGTAATATTTATTCATACATATGAACTAAATGCTGATAACTGCAGGATATAATTTCATCTGATTTGTCCCTGTTTGTCTTTGGAAGATGGTTGTGGTCAAATTTTCAAAACCTGTTATAGGAAGTGATTAAATAGGTAACTTAGAGGGCAGTCTTTACTACTGTGGTCAAGGATTTTGTTAGACGAGTTCTCTGCCAACAGCTGTCTTCCCCAGACCACCTAATCCCGCTAAGTTGTCTAGTCACAAACTGGTGGCTAGAGAAATGCACAGAAACTTGTGAAGACGTTTGAGCAGCAAACCTCCTGAACTAGGTGTCTACCAAGAGAAATTAATTGCAATTTAAGGGATGCTTTTTTTTGTTATGAAAAACAAGTAGTTCTTTCAAGAAAATGTCGGGGATCATTGGTGGAAAATCAAATCGAAATTTAGAATTGCTTTCAAGATTAAATTTGCTTCTTTCCTATGAGAAATGACAGTATTTCAGGTGGTACTGAGTCCACTGAAAACAGTGTGCTATAATGGTCAGATGACATGACCTCCAGAAGCAAGAGGAACACAGCTCCCTATTGGGCCGGGTTCTAACCAGTCAGATGTTTTGCATAGTTTATGTGTATTATGAATTTCAAAACCCTGTTTTCAACATCCAGAGACTATTCACACAACTGGTACCAATAACTTAAAAATAATCTACCTTTTTTTGTTTTGTTTATGGCAAGTAGTCTAATTAATAGAGACATTTTGAAAAAATAGTACTCTCTATTTCTGGTTATGTCATTTCTTAGCTGTGTACTTGTGAAATTTAGTCTCACCTCATCAGGAAATCCAGGACATTCTCATGTGAACTCTGGGCTGTACAGCAGGCTACAGGAAATGTAACACAGAATTATTGGACTCAAATTCAGAAAAACAACCCAAATTATTTCACTTTGGAATTAATATACTTAAAATTTACTTTCCATTCCAGTAATACCTTCCAAAAACCAGAATAAAATTCTTTTTTGTATATTTCATGTCTTGTTTTCTTAAAAGCCATAGAAGCTAATTTTTAAGTAACATCAAAAATAGCAATTATTATCTTATTAAAATATGTTTAGTATGGAGATTCTTCAAAAGAGTAAAAATAGACTTACCGTATGATCCAGCAATCCCACTCCTGGGCATATATCCAGAGGAAACCTTAATTCAAAATGACACCTACACCCCAATGTTCATAGCAGCACTATTTACAATAGCCAAGACATGGAAACAACCTAAATGTCCATCAACAGATGACTGACTGGATAAAGAAGCTGTCTACCCAAGCAATAGAAATAAAAGCAAGAACAAACAAATGGGACCTAATGAAACTTACAAAGGCTTGATCTCCAGAATATATAAGCAGCTCATACGACTTAGGCACATGAAGAAATGCTCAATATCACTAATTATCAGAAAAATGCAAGTCAAAACTACGATGATGTATCACCTCACACCAGCCAGAATGGCCATCATTCAGAAGTCCACAAATGACAAATACTGGAGAAAAGGGAACCCTCTTACACTGCTACTGGGAATGCAGTTTGGTGCAGCCACTGTGGAAAACAGCATGGAGATTCCTCAAAAGACTAGGAATAGACTTACCATATGACCCAGGAATCCCACTCCTGGGCATATATCCAGAAGGAACCCTACTTCAGAAAGACACCTGCACCCCAATGTTCATAGCAGCACTATTTACAATAGCCAAGACATGGAAACAGCCTAAATGTCTATCAACAGGTGACTGGATAAAGAAGAACGGGTATATTTATACAATGGAATACTATTCAGCCATAAAAACTGACAACATAACGCCATTTGCAGCAACAAGGATTTTCCTGGATAATGTCATTCTAAGTGAAGTAAGCCAGAAATAGAAAAGAAAAATACCATATGAGATCGCTCATATGCAGAATCTTTAAAAAAAGACAAAACAAAACAGAAACAGACTCATAGACATAGAATACAAACTTGTGGTTGCCAAGGGGTTGGGGGTAGGAAGGGACAGACTGGGATTTCAAAATGTAGAATAGATAAACAAGATTATACTGCATAGCACAGGGAAATATATACAAGATCTTGTGGTAGCTCACAGTGAAAAAAAATGTGACAAGGAATATATGTATGTTCATGTATAACTGAAAAATTGTGCTCTACACTGGAATTTGACACAACATTGTAAACTTGACTATACTTCAATACAAATATATATACATAAATGTTTAAACATGACTATCCCTTCATATTAAAATTCTAGTTTGCACATTACCTTTATAAACAATTACATGTTACTTTGGAATCATTCATCTCTTCCATGCTTCCTCCATAAAGATTGATAAGTCTTGGGTGTACTCTATAAAGAATATAAATAATATGCATGATTATTTCATCAACCTATATTTTTTTTCACACATACACCTATCAAGCGTGGTGCACAATACCAAATGCAAATCTAATAATAGCCAACAAACATATTCATGGCAGGGCCGCCATCTAGAAAAGTGTGAGGTCTGCTAAATCAGCAGCAGTAATTACTGTAAAGTCCTGTCATTTGTGCCTGTAGAAAGCTCACATCTAGTGGGCTACCCAGAGAGCCCCGTACACTCTGCCTCTACCCACAGAGTCCTAATGCTTAACCAACAATGAGCTTGCTTGTTCCCAAGCCTGTTTATTACCAGTTGCTCTTGTTAATAAATATGTAAAATTATTCTTATGTGAAGTAAGTTGAATGCTTTGGAAAGTGTTGATAAAAGCAACCTGCTGAACACAAAGTGTTATAATATTTGCTAGGGTTAAAAGGAAAATTTAAAAGACAGGGGGATTAAATTGTAACCATCTGCTATGTAGACAGCTTCAGAGGGTTTAAGATTTTAATCCAGTTTTAAATTTCAAAATGGAAACTGTAGACATACATTATCTGCATCGTTTATGAAAAAGTAAGTCACAACGCCAATGCAGAGAGTCACATCCAAAGAAAATGCTTTGGTTCTGTGTAACAGTGGGTGAATAAATACAAAGTTATGTGCAAAGTTATACTTCACTAAAATTGTACATGTGTCTTTTTATGCTTCCCTGAATTACAAATTTTAAAAAATTAGCCAACTCCCTGCCTGATAAATTTACAAGGTGGCTTCCATTATATTCTTAGTTTTGTGTTTACTGATAGGCATATAAGGTGGTAAAATAATTAAGACTTACCTAACATGGACCTCTGATGCAACTTCCATTAAGTCACCATCTATATTCCAAGGAAAACTGTTTCCTAAGGCACGTCCACGTGGTCCGTCCTCTTCCTCTGGATTGTGCCGACTGCTATTACTCTTGGGGTAAACTTTTACTTCTTCAACAGTGTAAGTCTCAACAAATGGAAAATTGAACTAAAAAAATAAATGCAAATAATCCTGGTATTTGCTTTATCCCTAACTGCAGTGCAAACTAAGAAAGTTCACTGTGTTCTCTCTTGCAAGTAAATCTCAACATGCATGCTGACGTTTGTTAAGCTTTGGAACTCTAATTAGTTCCAGTTTCTTTGGAAGAAGGAGCCCATTTTCTGAAGCTTTTCCAGCTCATTTAGATCTAGCAGCTGGCAAACTTGTTTTATGGCAAATAGTGTATTTCTATGAGATTGCATACAATCATTTCCAATTAAAGACTAAAATCTTTAATACTGGTCTGTTGATATAGAACATTTATATAGTCCACTGACTTTATTACTGTCAACCAGTTAAGCTGATGTAAAGCAAACTCTGGAGTAAGTGTCATGTTTGGAATTTAATTAGAAAGAACTAAACTTATAAAGGTGAAAAGAGAAAGTCCATCCAATGTGGTTTTTACAGGTGCTTGGCCTGCCTCGTCCTCACTTGGAAGGTGAACAAGTTACAAGATAACTGGATTTGTTTACTGACCACTCTAAAATGGTGCCAAGTCCTCTTCAGTGTTTCTTATTTGCCTAAGGAGAAACTATAGTGAAAAAATACATGTTCCCTGAAATGATTAAGAAAAGGCAGTCAAATAACTTGTTAGTAGAAGTTCACAAACACTCATCTATTTCAGTTTTCAGATAAATGGCACGAGGTTTATTCCAAATGTGTTATCTACATGTTTTTCCCCTTCTTTCACATATAAACCTCAATGAAGTGCAGAATTTTACTTGACAGTTGACAGAAAACTAGTATTTCCCCCAATCCCCTTATTTTACATAGAAACCAAGGTCCAACAGATTTTACCATTTATAATGCACTGGGGCACATGGAGGATTATACTGAGTTACGCCATCGTATAAGCGGTTCTGAATGAAATACCGAGTTGCGAGGCTCCAAGCAACTCTCTGTGGAAGCAGCAAAGCTCTCTCTAAAGCTGCATAACAGTTGCTGCATTAGACGTCCCATCTCAGGTGTGAGGCTTTGGGGCCGCCCGTCACACTGTGCACTTATAAAAATTTTTACATCATCATTCATTGTAAAAATAATCTATTTTAAATGAATCAATGATCATTGGCTATTATGGGTTAAATTGTGACCCCCATAAAGATTTCTAGAAGTCCTTACTCTTAGTGCATGTGAATGTCACCTTATTTGGAAACAGGGCCTTTGCAGATATAATCAAGTGAAGATGAGATCATTAGGGTGGGCTATAATCCACCAGGACTGGTGTCCTTGGAAGGGAGAAGAATGCTACGGGAAGACAGACACTCGGGGAGAACGTCTTGTAATGGCAGCATCAGAGACTAGAGTGATGCACCTGAAGTCAAGGAATGTCAGGGAGTGATGGCCTTCCCCAGGAAATCTACTGTCTTACCTCACCAGTTTTCACGTGCACACTTCACAAAATGTAGCTCCATCCATCCATCTATGCAAATATATTCCTATGAAGCCACAGACATTGTGAGATGGGACTTCAGGGAAGCCAAGAGCTTGGTATCACATGTGAGGGTGTGTTTGAGGCACGAGGAAGAGCAGTAAACAGTTAAAACTGGGATAGAGGTAAGGACCATGGTGGTGTAAGTGCAGAGTTAAATGAGAGAAATGAGAAAAGGCCAACAGGCTCAGGATGCTGGGTGAACTGCCCCCTTGAGCTGAGTCTTAAAGGACACAGAAGAATTAGGAGGAGAAGGGAGGAAGCTCTGGAGAGAGGAAACCAAGAGTACAGAGACATGATCAACAAACTATAGAACATTCAACATAGGGTGGTATTGATGGCAGGACTGGTATTCTGGCATTTGCTTTGCAGAATATATAAATGCCTATACATGATTTTAAAAAACAGACAATATATGGTATTATGGGCTGAACTGTGTCCTCCCTCCCCAGTTTATATGTTGAAGTCCTAACCCCCGTACCTCAGAATGTAACTGTATTTGGAGATAAGGTCTTTAGAAGAATAAGTTAAATGAGGTTTTTAGCGTGGGCCCAATCCAGTATGACTGCTGTCCTCATAAGAGGAGACTGGGACACAGAGAGACCCCAGGGACGTTCATGGACAGAGAAAAGACCAAGTGAGGACATAGCCATAAGGCGGAGAGGCCTTAGGAGAAACCAAAACTACCGACACTGTCTCAGATTTCTGGCCGTCAGAACTGTGAGAAAATAAATTTCTGCTGCTTAAGCCATCCAGTCTGTGATATTTGTTATGGCAGATATGTGTTTCAGAAAAACCCCTCTAGAAGGAAATGTGGAAAACAAGATCAGAGAACAGCAGGACCAAAAGGAGGCTGTTGTAAGCAAGAAAGGATTAAGGTTGAATTAACTGCTGGACTGGTTGTGAAGAATGAGGGAGTGAGAGGGACCCTGAGTAACTCCAGGATGGGTGGAGAGCAGTGCCACTGCCCAGTGTGGAGAGATACGGAAGGAGCACCATCAGGGGGAAAGGCAGTCAGGGAAACAACGGACATGCTGGACTCAAGATGCCTGTGAGTTTAACCTTCTCAGCACACAGGAAGGCACAGCAGTCCCGCAGATCAGACGAGAATGCAGAACCCCTGGTAGTGTGCAAAGTTCAGATAGTACTTCAAGCAGTGGGAGGCAATGAAATCACCCACAAAAAGGTATCATGAGAAGACAAGAAGACTGCAAACAAATCTCTGGGAAGCAAGAACACTTCAGGGTTTTAAACTCCCTACCAAAAATGACGGTCGAAGTAAACGTAGAAATGTATAAACAGAAAACAAAAGCCTGCTGCAGGATGGAGTTGAAAGGACTTGAAGAATAATTTTAACCTTCTATCTGTTTTGCAGAGATGGGGAAGGCAAGATGAGTCACCTACAAATGATGGTTTTTAAGATGTTCTACGTTTGTTAACATACATGAACATTCAATTCAGTTCAGCCTGGTAAAGATGGTTCAGAGACCTAGGTTGTTGCTCTCCTTAGGTTGAAGTGTTGCATTTCCCTTCCTGGATACCAGAACTGCTACTAATAGACACTAGATTATATGATCTTACATTTATCCCGTCTTTATAGTATTGTATCATTTATATCAATTTACATTTTTGAAAAATGTCACCATGAAGGAGAGACTACATGTATATGTATATGTGTATGTCTATAATTTTTAAACAAATGTATCAAATTAACATTGCTTGAAAGCAGTCACCTTGAGAATCAATCCAATTATTCTTTTTTTTAATTTTTTTGTTTTGTTTTTATTTTATGTTTTTTAGGGGGGAGGTAATTAGCTTTGTTTATTTATTTTAATGGAGGTACTGGGGATTGACCCCAGGACCTCGTGCATGCTAAGTACATGCTCTACCACTAAGCTATACCCTCTCCCCAAAATCCAGTTATTATTAATATATACCATTATGGAAAACATTTTAGAATTTCTTTGCAAAAAAATTATAGAGCAATAGCATGGACTTTAATTTTTGGAAAGAGCTAAGTCAATCAGTTAAGTTTAACGACCTACACATACACACACATACACTCAAACACACAGAGGCAATAGTTTTTGTATCAAAAGGTATGACTGGTTGAGTAAATAATAATGTTATATCATGCGTAACATGGTCTCCTTTTGAAAAAAGTTATTTTCCTATAGATACAGAATTATGTGCACTACTATGTCTTTGTCTTTATTTTCATTGTAAGCATCTGTTACTTTTTAAATCAGAAGATAGCTACTTTCATATTGAAAAAAGAATGTCTACAAAAATTACCTAAGACGTTTGCCACTTAGGCAATTCCAAAAGAGTACTTCTGTAAGTAATCTGTGCAACTGGTTCCTCCCTAAAATAAATATACAGCTTCTCAGGGTAAGTTGCTTAAGGTTCTTACTCCCTTAAGTTCTCATATTTATTTAATTGAAAAAGATTGGGAAACATTTATACCAAGGTAATGACACTCATTATCTCTTGGAATATAGAATTTTGAGTGCTTTTTACATTATTTTGTTTCTATTTTCTGACTTAGAAATAAACAATAAACATGTATTGCTTTTGGATTAAGAAAAATAATAAAGTTGCAAACAAAATTATCAACATCTGAAAAAGCATATATTCTTTAAAAAAAATCAATAAATCACTAAAGAAATAGAGATATCCCATGCTCTTGGATGGAAGAATTAATATTGTTAAAATGGCCATACTACCCAAAGCAACCTACAGATTTAACACAATCCCTATCAAATTACCCAGAACATTTTTCACAGAATTAGAACAAGTAATCCTAAAATTTATATGGAATCACAAAAGAGCCAGAATTGCCAAAGCAATACTGAAGAAAAAGAACAAGCTAGAGGAATAACCCTCCCAGACTTCAGACAATACTACCAAGCTACAGTAATCAAAACCACATGGTATTGGCACAAAAACAGACATATGGATCCATGGAACAGAATCGAGAGCCCAGAAATAAACCTACACACTTACAGTAAATTAATCTTCAACAAAGGAGATAAGAATATACAATGGAGAAAAGACAGTCTCTTCAACAAGTGGTCTTGGGAAAGCTGGACAGCCATGTTTAAGTCAATGAAATTAGAACACTCCCTCATATCATAAAAAAATAAACTCAAAATGGCTTAAAGACAAGACACTACAAACCTCCTGGAAAAGAACACAGGCAAAATATTCTCTGACATAAATTGTATCAACATTCTCCTAGGGCAGTCTACTGAGGCAACAGAAATAAAAGCAAAAATAAATAAATGGGACCTAATTAAACTTATAAGCATTTGCACACCAAAGGAAACCATAAATAAATGGAAAGACAACCTACAGAATGAGAGAAAATATTTGCAAATGATGCGACTGACAAGGGTTTAATATTCAGAACATACAAACAGCTCATACAAGTCAATAACAAAAAAACAAACAACCCAATCCAAAAATGGGCAGAAGACCTAAACAAACACTTCTTCAGTGAAGACACATAAATGGCCAATAGGCACATGAAAAAATGCTCAATATTGCTAATTATCAGGGAAATGCAAAACAAAACTACAATGAAATATCACCTCACACCAGTCAGAATGGGCATCATTAAAACACCCACAAATGATAAATGCTGGAGAAGGTGTGGAGAAAAGGGAACCCTCCTACACTATTGGTGGGAATGTAGTTTGGTGCAGCCATTATGGAAAACAGTATGGAGATTCCTTTAAAAAACTGAAATAGATTTACCTTATGAGCCAGCAATCCCACTCCTGGGCATATATCCAGACCAAACTCTAATTGGAAAAGACACATGTACCCCAATGTTCATAGCAGCACTATTTACAATAGCCAAGACATGGAAACAACCTAAATGTCCATTGACAGATGACTGGATAAAGAAGTTGTTTTTTATACACACACTCTAGAATATTACTCAGCCATAAAAAAAAGAATGAAATAATGCCATTGCAGTAACATGGATGGACCTTGAGATCATCATCTGAAGTGAAGTGAGCCAGAAAGAGAAAGAAGAATGTCATATGGTATCATTTATATGTGGAATCTTAAAAAAAGGGAAACAAATGAACTTATTTACAAAACAGACAGACTCACAGACACAGAGTACAAACTTATGGTTACCAGGGAGAGAAGGGGGTGAGGAGGGATAAATTGGGAGTTCGAGATTTGCAGATACTAACTACTATATATAAAATAAACAACAAGGTCCTACTGTATAGCACAGGGAACTATAGTCAATACCTTGTAATGGCCTATAATGGAAAAGAATATGTGAAGAAATGTGTGTATGCATATATGAACACATATGCAAAACTGAATCACTATGCTGTACACCAGAAATTAACCTAACATTGTAACTCAACTCTATACTTCAGTTAAAAAAATCAATAAATCACTGTATTTCTCCAGATACACATACATTAAGTTACTACTTAGGCTCACAACCTACATTATATTTACTTTTCTCTTTGTCTCCTTAGAGATTTAAATTTCAGGAAAATAGGACTAGATCTCATTTTTATGATATAATTTCCTAAACATTTCATTCAGTTGGTTGCTCAGTAGACACTGATCAAATCCTGTTGTAGGCAGAAGAGAACTGGCACTGCAGGAGGACTGCCTTAGAAAGTATAAACTGATAAAAAAAAAAAAAAAAAAAAAAAAAAAAAAGCCAAAATGGAAGCCTTGCAATGGCTCCCTGTGTAAGCAAGACTCAGCTGCTGGTCACTGGCTGGATTTACACTCCTCCTCCCATCCCTTCTCTCCCAACTACATCCAGGCACAATTTTATATCTTTCAGAAGGTGTGAGATGATAAGGTTTTTCAAGCATACTACATACTTCAAGACTCATATAATTTCAGAAAGTCACATATTTCTGGATCAGTTTCCTAATAACTGGGTCAAAATATCTGCTGAAAGCACATGGCTTATAAAGGCTATAGCTTCTCTTTAAAACAAATCCCTTAAGTGGAAATACAATTTTCTCTATCTCCACAAACACCACAATTCTAGTTTAGAATAAAATAAATGATGTTTATACAAAAGTGGTATATTTTAAAATATATATCATCAGCAAAGCTGTTTCCATCAATGTAAGTAAACAGATCTCAAATGAAAGGGAAATCCAAAGGTCATAACTTTAGAGAATCTGTCGCCATAAAATCAAGGAGGCTAAAAATTTCAGATTTTATTCATCTTTTTTCTGAATAGAACCAAATACATAATTTTATCCTTAATTCCCTTCATATTTCAATATAACCCTACGTTTTCTATTTTCCCTTTGTGCAAACACATATACAAAATGTATGTTACCACCAACCCACAATTCAAAAAAGGCCAGTCTACATTAATACTTGTTTGTGGATATTGTTCAAAAGTTGAAGAAAACACAAATTGGAAAAAAAATTAAAAGATTCAGAAGAGAATAAAGCTTTCTTCTGAGGCAGGACTTGTGTCAACTCAGGGAGCATCTCTCTCCCCATGACTAATAGATTTGCACATAAGTAACACAAATGATTTACTCTACCTGATTTTTGACACTTGCATATCTTTTCAAGTGTTTTATAAATTCTGGTCGAGAAGTGTTCCGGGCAATTATAAGAGCCATACTTCCATTGTTTAATCTGAAAGTAAATATTTGCATTTGATATGAAGAAGTTTATTAAGAGATTGCATCAGAAATTACTCTTATTCTTTCTAACAAACAATGTTTACTAGAAGTTTTAGGCAAGTTAGATAAAATCATCACCACATTAAATTTACCTAAAATTCTTAAATCCTATCTTGCTGTGTTATTTCTTTTAAATGGCACAGCCTTTTGAATTCATTTTATTAAACAATTGACTTCCTTTTCAGCAAGCCCTGGCATCAAGGGCTTTTTAAAAAATGAATCATCAGGCATCCTATTCACATATCAAGACATAATTTGAAACCCACTGTATTTGCTTAGGGATTCTAAATGGGAAATCATGTATGTTTTTTAAGACATATTGTAAAATAGGTAATAAATACAAATGGCATAACAACTAGTTCAACAACACTTTTTAAAATCTAAAGCATGATTTACATATTTATTTATGGGCAGGGCTAAGTGACACAGGAAAACAGACAAATCAAAGTGGTCCTCGGATGGATGAACTGGAGGGAATGCTCCCACACATGTCCAGTTAAATGGCTGAACATTTTAATCTTGCCTGTTTGGTTCAATGTAAGAGACTGTAAATTTGGAGGTGTGATTTAGTGCCAAAAAGCCACTCACAGATGCATCGAGCTTTAGAAGGCAGTTTGCAGAAATATGTGCAAATGACTTCTAGGCTCAATTTCAGTGCAAAGGTAGTTATTCCAAGAATAACAACAATGACATACAAAAGAGCTCTTTAAATCTTAGGGAAGCTCAGGTTCGAGCTGTAAGGGACCTTGGAGACTATCCAGTCATTCACTCAATGTCTGTAGAAGGAAAGCAGCCCCCGAGTTGAAGTGATTTGTTCAGAGAAAAAAATGATCAGACCCTGATCCAGAGCTCTGAATCCCAGGTCCAGTGGTCCTTTTACCCATTATGCCACCTCTTCCTGACTGGAAATAAACAGTATCAAAACATTAGTGTGTTGTGTGTCCTTCATTTTTTAAAAAATTATTTAATTTTCACTTGTAATGAAAAGCATTTTCATATGTCCACTTTTCAATACTTTTTAGTAGTTGAAACACACCCTACGTACTGGCACTATTATAAATATTTTACACATATTAATGCATTTAATTTTAGAAAAATTAGAATATAAACATACTAGCTCCTATCAGCAACTTGCACTGAGGTATTCTGAAGTAAATTATACTTTATCATGAAAAAATAAATGAAGCAGAAAGTTGAAACTCCTGTGCACTTTTCCTGAATTGTTCAGATGATAAATCTCTGAGTATCTTTGGTCAGGGTTCGCTCAACAGAAAGGCCTTTGCAAAAATGGCATGTGTGATTACAGTCCACAGAAGAAATCTCTAACTAATCGTCCTTCTCTGAAAAATTCATCAAGGCTGATTGAACCTGGAGCTTCAGCAGGGGAATTCCAGGCCAGCTGAAAAATGTCTGGAGCAGCTTTGAAGGAGGCAAGAAGCAAGGGCTCCCAGAAGAGCGGGACTACCTCCCATGAAGGTCCTTGAGCCAGTGGGAGGGTCAGCGATGGGGGGGGGGCTAGAGCAGCAGTGTGCCCAGACTTGTGGACTACAGCTCTCAGTGGCTTCCCAGCTCTTCACTTTCCGTGGGGGAGACTACATGGGGGAGGCACACAGCAAGCTAGGATTTCTGAGGGTGTAGGGAGGAAGCAATCATGCTCAATTTCTAAATCACACAAGCTTCAAAATACTCCCTTCGAGCTTCAGCACTAGAGATAATTAACGAGGACCCTGACATCTGGATTTTTAATGTCAAAGTCTGTAGTTTCTCCTCTTGTCTAAACGTGGATATTTTCCTCTTTCTTACCTTCCTATCAATTGCCAGGGAGAATATTTTAAATCAATCCCTTTGCCAGCTGTTAATCCTTCAGGTTAAATGTTTTGCAGGGAAGTTGAAACTAATCATTAAAATGATGTTATAAATTGCCAAAGTATGTCCATAAGTCATTCTTTTATTCCACTTCTGGGGAAAATGTGACTGTATTACACAACATGCATGACCCTTTCTTCTGTGCTCCACAGGAAAGGGAGAAAGATTTTCAGACCAATAATGGACAATTGCTTGAAAAAAATGTGCAAAAGATGGAATATCTACCTCTTGTGGACAAAATGATGTAGAAAAAGCCTCATGAAAACGTGGGTAGTAGATTCATATGTATGACTATGCACAGCAAATATAACTAAAATATTTCTTTTGATTAAAGGTATCACATATACACACATACATGCCATTCATGCTAAGGTTGTTTATGTCTGTACTAAAATTGGAAGGCAGAGAAACTCATTTAAGATACTAGAATTAAAGATAATGGTCTCAATGACTGGTAAATAAACAAATAAATAAAGCAAGCAAAGAGGGAGAAAGTACCACAATTAAGTGATGTCAATAAAACCCAAGGCATATTATTTTAGCCTCAATGACATTAAAAAAAATCAACTGATCACTTTTCCAGCTTAACAGTTCTTCTCAGGCTACTCTGATGACAAATCCTTCAGAATGTCTAATATTATATAGTCAAAATTGATAATATTCTAACTAGCCAAGAGTTAGCCAGGGTATTCTGAAAGATAAACGTGATTCATAGCAAAGTATCAATGATTCAATAAAAACACTTACTAACCTGGTGTTAGGTGCCAAGCCCCTAGGTGCCACTGAACACAGGCATGGAATTGCCATGATGCTGACATTCAAGAACTGACCCTGGATCATTTGCCACTGAGCATCACAGCCTAAAGGCAACGGAAGTGGTCGTCACTCTCCGTCCCCAGAGCAAAGTGTCACAAGAGCCTGGCTCAGTTCTCAAGGAGGTCATTTCAAACTCACCCGATTTGGAAAATCCCTGTGCCCTCCTAAAAGTAAGAAAACAAAACAAAGACACAAAACACATCACACAAAAAACAGCATCCACTAAATATGAGAAAATTAGAGAACCCAACATTAGATTAAACAGTAAACTATGTGAACAATTCTGTTACTTTATCACGTATTGATTCATTGAAAGGTAGCATCATCAGTAACAATGATTTTCAATTTTGTTTATAAAGACTAGAGCACTTCCTTTGTGTGGCTTTAATATTTTTATTACACGCTAGAAATTCTCATGAGGGCAAAAATTATGAGTTTTGTTTATTTGTTTGCGTTTTGGCTCTTTGGATCCAAAAAGTACCTGGCATATAGCAGGCACTCAGTAAATAGACATTGGGTGGATGGATGGAGGGAGGGAGGAAGGGAGGGAGTGAATAGTTACTTCTGAAGACGGACACCAAACTACATGGACTAATAGAATCTGTAGGTCTTTGTGATTCTATATTCTTCACTAACATGACAGAATAACAACAAAAGATCACAAGTCTAATAAATTGTTTATATCAAACTTTTATGCTTTAAAAAAAAACGATATAGACACCTGTATTACTTTGAGCTTTTAACTTACCTTTCTTCTAAATCCTGAGAGCTGTTAAATGGTAAAAATGATATTTCACAGTCCTCCGGCCTAAAATGTAATGAAATTTGTTACTAGCAGTCATTGACTCTGGGATATGAAATTTTTCGTTGGAAAAAAGAAAAAGACTTACTTAAGTTTTGCCAGTGCCTTAATTATAGCAAAATCCTTCCGTTGGTTAGGGGGCATCCATCGATGTTTTTCTGCCAGAGCCAGAGCTCTTCCACCAAACCCAAACATGGCTGAGAACCCAAAGCGAAGAAACTTGCCAGTGGTGCTGAACGTGCAGACATCGACCTGTTGTATGTGCCCTTGAATAGTATATTGAATATGAGTCAGCCAGAAAACACAGTAGGCCAGTTGTCAAAATGGCAAACATAGAAAAGCATGTTTATTTCTTTACAGAAGAAAATGTCAAGCAACTTTATACTATAATAAGTAACCCGCTTTCTCTTCAACTCTCTTTACCGACAACTATTCCGTTTGCAATTTGGAACTTTTTCAGGTACTATGGGAAGAAACACAAAACAGTAAATTTTGCAGCTTCTTGCTATTTTATGCAAAACACAGTTAAAGAAGTGAAGTACATATGTAAAGTACACTTAGATTTAGCAGTAGTTTTTCATTGCATTTATTTGAATGTAAATTCTCTACATCAGCTGAGATAATAAAAGGTCTAGTGGAAGTACACTGCCTGAAAAATTTTTTCTTGTGCATTTTTTCTTTCTTTTAATAACTAGCCCTAGAGTTTTGGTACAAACAACAGTGTCTGATATATTTCAACAGTATAAATGGGTGTTCTTGATCTGGTTGTAAAATTGTGATCTTAATCATTATTTTTTTCTATCAAGATTACGGTAAAATTCCATTTACTACTCTTTATGGCACCTGTATTCTGAAAAGATTAGCAGTCCAGAGACGGAAGCTTTGTCTAATTGACTTTTGGTTTTTAGTCAAATATTCCTCTGCTTTGAGAGACAAAGAATCTGTCTTAGACAAGTTTGACAGAAATAAAAGAGCTGTCCTTATATAAACAGAAACTCCCTTATAAAACATGAACTCCTTTAGAAGAATTCTTACCCATTATAATGTGCAAAGTTGCAGTTACCACATGAGGGATTCCGTGAAGAGAATGTGCCAATACGTTCGTGGATCCTGTCAAATCAATTTTAAAACATGTATGATCAGTGTAACAAATGTTTTAAATTAACCATTTGCTCTTACTTTATAGCGATGTCACCATGTAATGTTCAGATGAAAAATTAAATGGAAGTTTATAAGTTTTTGTTCACATGATGGATGTTCATTGAGTGACCACTGAATTATTATTTAATCTTTAAATATGCTTAAAAATTGGGAAACAATTTATAGTATTTACTTGCTCACAGCTTCTTCCATCATGAATGTCTACTGTCTACCTGAAAAAGTGCTAGCTATATCAAAGTCTGCTCCATCCAACTTTGATGAATAGGCTTCTAACTTTTTTTACCAAATGAGCACCAGCAGCAGAAGGATGGCTCTGGAGAGCAGAAACAAATACATAAATATGAAGAAAAAAAAAAACCCAACCAACAACTAAGGAGAAAGTAAAAAAATCACTATATAGTTCAAAAGATATGCTTTAAATACATTTTAAAGCTCTCAACCAGACGGAGATCTCCTCTATTACCTGAAAAAGGATATCCTAGATGAAGAAAATATTTAATTCCATGGTATTTGCCACAGTATGAGAATCTGTATTGAGACATTATAGATTTCTGATTTCCATAGTCATTGGGAGAATCTAAGATCCACGTGGATCTTCCCCACCAGATTACACAGAGAAAGAGCTCTCTCAAGTCAGGCGCCTTTAACTTGTGTGTCTGAAATCCTGGGGTAAAGGCCTGCTTTCCAAGGGGAAAGTAGCAGTTAGCCCATGCCATTCCCGGGAGGTAAAAAGGATTTAAAATTAAGAAGCTACAATTCTTCTTGATGTAAGTCCAGGGACAGCCGAGGGCTGTGAAAGCAGGGACGTACTGTGCACTGTAGCTATCAAGGCAACGGCTAGTCCCCTGGATTTGCACATTAGGAACGTTCCTGTGTGGTCGTAAGTGATCCCCTTGATTTCTGTCACTTTGAACTGATGTGTGCTTGGGTTGCTCAGCTGGAGAAGCTGAGGCAACTCAGCCATTATCAAGCAAGACTGTCTGTCATTAAAACAATAATAATCATGAGGTACCTGTCTCAGCAGTAATGATTTCCAGACCTCTAATGTTATCGATGCAAAGAAATGTCCACCTTAATCAACTGGTAAACTGGTTTTAAGTGATTTATCAGAAGGTAGTTATGCTCTGACGCGTTACTCAGAGCATGTCGCCCAGTCTAGCAGCAATGACCACACATCGGTGTTTATCACATGGTTGATTCTCAGGCCCCACTCCAGACCTAACAAGTCACAGTGTGCATTTTATAAGATCCTCAGATTATGCATATGCACAGGAACTTGGAGAGCCCCTCCTCCAGAACATGTCGTTCAAGGATCAGCAGCGTCAACATTACCTGGGAATTTGTTAAAAAGGCAAATTTTGGGGTTCCATCTCCAACCTATAGAGAAGGAATGGCTGGGAGCAGGGCACAGGTGCCCACATCTCAGCAAGTTCTCCCAGTGATTCGTATGCACCCTAAAGTCTGAGAACAAGTGGTCCAGAAACCTGTTCCTCAGTGGGTCTTTACGAGGAGTCAATTACCTAGGCCTTTCCAATCATCCTTTGACCCTTTACAGCCTGCCCTCTGGCCATCTCACTGCTAATTAATCTGGAAAGGGTGGGGAAAACAAGAGAAAACAAATCAATCTGTTCTGCTTCCAAGTCAGATTTATGGTAGAGGTTCTGAAGGAGGCCACATAATTAGAGGGAGGTATTTCGGATTATCGATGGATTACAGCACTCCATGAAATACACTGCCTCCATTACTATGGGTAATTAGGAGAAGACCATAAAAGCAAACCTCAAGAAAGGTTATTAAAAAACATAATATCATGTTGTCATGTGCAATAGAGAATGACACATATCATGACTCAAGAAAATAAAGACTGTTTGTTCCCTGTGAGTTTGACGTATGCCAAGTATGCCCAAGCACAAATCCACTTAGAACGCTGGAGACTGCTTTTTGATTTTTATATCTTCTCAGGCTTTGCAACTTTTCTTTCATTCCATTGACCTGGGCAGTGATGACAGGCATGACCAGAAGTCAGAAAATCATTTGAGTTATCTTCTACCCTGCTTAACCTCTACCTTCATCTGAAGAACGTTTTTATACTCTGATTTAAAAAAGGAACGTTCACAAGGAAAGTAGATGCAAAATTATGAAACTAGAGATTGCTCCATATTTTCATTTGACTCATCTAAAAGAGTACAATTTCCTGCAAAAAAAAAAAAAAGATTCATCCAAAAAGATACTTACATGCCAAAAGAACGTGCTGCTCACATAAATAAAAACTGTAATTTTAGCATTCTCACCAAAGCTATAAATGTTCTACCTCGAGGTAAACATTTTAATTAGCCTGAAAAGTTATTTTTCTTAACAGTCCCAGAAACTCTGTTCACCGCCCCCTCCCCAAACCTGCTAAAATGTGCCACATCCAGTGAGTGAGGACAGAAGTAGCAGTTCATGTAAAGCATTACGGATGGAAGAACTGGACAGAAACTAGAGGCAAAAAAAAAAAAAGGAAAAAAATTGTCCTTGGAAGTGCAAGCACTTCTGCAAAACAATTAACTTAATTAACCAGACACCATGAATATTCATAAGGCTGTTAATGTCTTCCACATCCAAACAGATAAATGTGATGTAATGACTTCCTACTCAAGCATATCTAAAATGCTCATGAAAACTGCACCTACACTCTGGTTCTTTGCCTGGAATATCAGAGAAATTAACAGTCCCTTGGCAATATTTTATTCTCCTCAAACTGATTGGAAAGCATGAATTTATTTATGTGAATTCTATAGGAATATATGGTTCCCAGTCATCAGTATGTGGCTTGAGCCTTGTTTTACAACAGCTGGATTGTTTTTTTATTTTTATGTCCTCTCAGCTTTTTTTCTCTATCCTCCCCCCAACCCTCTAACTGGAATGTCTCTGTACAGTTCCTTAGCACCAGTTCCCATAGCAACAAACGCTATTGCTAATGGCCAGCAGTTCAAATACAGGCTTCCCCACATCTGATCCATTTGAGTCTGACCATAATTCAGCGGCTTAGTCTGTTGGCTCAGTGGAGTAATTTACTAAACACTCTCCCTTGGGTGTCTCTCTCCAGGAGGCAAATGGTTTTAAAGGCAGACTGTCATCTGTGCTCAGCTTAGAAACTTCCTGCCTAGCTCTTGTTCCCATTCTCCATCAAAGCCCTGACCAGGCACAGAGTCCTCACATGAAATACATCCTGCATGTGACTTCCTCCCTCTATGAGATGAAATCCATAAGCTGGAACTCCTGTACAACCACCAAAGTTTTGGCAACATGCTGTATCTTCTCAATGAAATGTATTCAAATGGCATTTCTACACAGCCTCTGCATAGAAAAAAGAGTTTCAAAATCAGATATACACTTAAAAAATACAATGATAATAAAACTCAGTGTTATTCCTTTATAAAATCTGAGCTACATATTAAAAAGTCAGCATAGCCAGCAATTATTATAGCTAACTATTCACGTTACATCAAATGCACACCTGTGAGGACACCTATCTTTCCACATCTGATGCACTGCAGTTGATGAGTGACCTCAGGGGTGTAAGTACTAAGGGAAACAAACAGTGACCCAAGCACATCCACTTTGCATGGAGGGAAATGTTGAGAAAGTTCCACCATTACAGACAGCGCTACTAAAATGACACTGAAAGGTCGAAGTGTGGCCCCAAATGCATCTTTTTGACTTGATGCATTTTGTTTTTCTAGCAGATTTTTCTCAGTAAGTTATACAATTATCAGGACATATCCGAATCTCCCTCTACTTTTAAGTTCTTGCTTTTGTGAAAGACTTTTTACTCTAAAAGGGCACTAATAGACCTTTTGTTCTTTGTCAATAGTACTAAACACACTGAAATCCACCCTAAATAGCTGTGGTTATCAAATGGATAGAATGTTGATTTCTTTTTAACCTTGCCCACCATTTTCTATTTTCACAGGAAAGAACACAGTTGACCCTGGAACCACACGGGTTCAAACTGAGTGGGTCCACTTATACATGGGTATTTTCCAGTTGTAAATACCACAGCACTTCATGGTCCCCAGTTGGTGGAATTCACGGATGCAGAGGAAAACGGAGGGCCAACTATAAATTGCAGGCGGATTTAACCCCCATGCTGTTAAAGGGTCAACTGTAATTGTTTCTGTTTTTCTTATAGGGATAATAATGTGTGATGTTTTAAAATGAAAAGAAATAATCACTTTCCTCCACTATTGTTTGTTTAAATAATAATTTGGGAGGAGTGACTTTGTAACATAAGAAACGTGCAAAAGATGCTGTCATCTTTCCTGGATCCCAGTGTTGCTCCAGCTCCTCTCCCTGGCTCCGACCTCCACTCTTACTTCCTTCCCCTAATCAGGAATCTTCCTTGCACAGACTCCCAGCAGGTGGCTCCCTTGCTTGAAACCGCCCGTTTCCCTTTACTATTTATCAAGTGCTATTCAGACCTCTTCCTGCGCCATCCAGGAGCCACCGCAGCTTGGGCCTATTTGACACCAATATCACCAAGCAGATGGCCTGTTTTCAATTCCTCAACATTCCTGCCTTTTGCCCTTATTATTTTTGCAGCCAAGAAAAGAACTCATTCTCATCTTTCAGGGGATCCTACCTATTTCTAAGTCTACTTCATGTGGTATTTACTCCATAATGTCTTCCTTGCATTTATTCATTCCGCTTTACTGGGTGTTCACTGTGACAGGTCCTGTTTTAGCTGCCGGGGAGACAGCAGTCAGAATGGAGCCTTGCTGCATTCTCCAAGTCATCCGTCTGTACTTCAATTAAGGGAGCTGACTTACCACACTCTACCTCATATGAAGTCATAAGCAGCTTGACTGGAGTGGCCCTGTTTGGAAATCTCCTATCTGGGACTGTGTGATCATTAGACCTTTATATAGGAAGGTAGAATAATAGTCTCATTTATTGTTTGCTCAACTATGTGTTAAACCCTGCACATATACTACCTAATTCAACACTATAATAACCTTGTAATGAAGTGAACATATGAAGTGAATGTAATGAAAAGCGAGTGTTATCTCGCTTTTACAGATTAGAAAAATAAGGCTCAAAGAAATTCAATAACTTGTCCAAAGACTCACATGTGCTTAGCAGAGATGCCAAGAATGGGTCTTCCTGACTCAAAGTCTGTGTTTAACTCTGCGTGACACTGTCTAGGGTTGAAAGAAAAACAGGGAAAGACTGGGGAGAGCGTCCATTTAGCAAATCCGTGGCCCCTTCCTTGCCTGCTGGTATCACACCCAGTGGAGGTCGAGCTGGGACAGGAGTCAGGATGCTGTCTGTCTCCACCCCAGCGTTCTTCTGGGCTCTAAGAAGCAAGGCATGGGCTACTTCACTGGCGAACCCATCTCCACCAACACAGACAACACTGGAAAAGAAGAAATTGAGCGAAACAATGCAAAACATTAGCAAAATTGGTAATAATTTGTGAAATTTAGACTTTAAAATATTAATCTTATATATTCTATGCGCGTCATTACACACACCTTCAAACATTTTAGTATGGATGAGAAGATACCAGCACTGCACTGATAAAGTTTACTTCACAAATATAATACCTACATGCTACCCCAGAGACACAGTATTTTTAAGTGGGTTAGGAGGCATTAAAACACTTGAGCACGTTAATTCACATCTGACCTGAATTTTGCTCTGTTAATATCCCAAAGCATATTATTCTCATTTTGTTTATGTTAATAATAGTCCTTGTAATTCATTTAACTAACACAAGCCAAAGTCATAAAATCCTGCTAATTTTCAATATAGCTCTGAAAGAACAGCAATAAAAATCATGTAAAATATGAAGCTTTAATTTAAGGAACTGCTAATTATCACGAGTATATGAATGGTCGTTGCACACCTGAACTGGTTTTCATCTCCTGAACGTTACTGCAATACGGCATTTTAAGAGCAGTGTTACTACCCTTTGACCCTCGTCAGTACTGCTAATATTTTCTTAAGACCTCATGATAAGTATACTATAGGAATGGTCGGAAGCCATGGAAGTAATACAAGATACCAGATGTTTTCTCATCATCATTCATATTTAAACGATGCAAAATAATCTTAAGTATCAAAATCTCATCAATTTACCAAAAGGAAGAGATTTTGTGGTATTGAGAGCAGGTGTCACAACCGAAGACCCCCAAGGCCCAGCAGGAAAGGAAGAATCTGCTCCATCTGAGGGAGGGGGCATCTCAGCCCCCACCCAAGCCCAGTGTCCAGGCGGCAGGCTTAGGGGACCACCGCTTCTGGTTTTTCTAGAGAAGCCACAGATCCTGGTTTGGGGATAAGTCTCCTAGTTTATAAATACTAGCAACTAGCATTCAATATATTTAAAAACTCTATGTGCCAAACAAAGCAGCCTATGGGCCAGAATCAGCAGGGGTTACTGGCTCCCTAAGTTTAGGAAGCTCCAGAAGTTGGTGAATCCAGAGGCTGAGAAGACTTTTCGCATCAGTTCCCTCTCCACCTTGCTCTCAGCCTTCCAGCCCCTGCCCCTCACTGGACTTCAGCCCAATGGCTGCACGTAGCCCGGGTGATCCAGACTCCTCCTCATTAGAAGAAACTCCAGGGTATGGGCTATGACCCAGGTCATTTTTGGCTAGGGGTATTATTTCATGTCCTAACTGATTCCAGGGGCCAACTACATGGCCACTGATGCAGAGCAAAGTGATTCTATCCACTGAGGACCAACTTCACGTCAGGTGATACATGGGCTCTTTTCCATTAAATCCCCAGAATTCTGTGAAGTAGGCCTTAGCCCCATCTTAAAAATGGAGAAGCCAAGGTTTGATTCGAACCCTATCTTTATGATTTCAAAGACCTCTATGAGCAGATCTCCAAACAGTCTATGAACTTATTTATAACTCCCAGACCCATGCCTTCTATCTGCTGAGGTGTGTGTGACCTAAAAGGAGCACATAAAGTCATCAAACATAGCATCTAACTTAGCACAAAGAACTTGCCTCTACCATACAGTATGGTGACATTTGACCCCTGGCATCCTGCACCCAGTTGTAGCACTGTGTACCTGGTAACTCATGCAAGAGTCAGGAGACATGGCCTTTTCATGAACATGTTCTGCTACAAAACCTTTGAAATTTTGTCATGACACATCCTATGTTAAATATTTTGAAACTATAAAAGATCATAACAGTAAAGTAACATGTAGAGAATGGTTCCCATGCACCAGACACTGTTCTCAGCACTCTCCAGGTATTAACATTTAATTTGAACAATAACTATGCAACACTTTTACTCCCAATTTACAGATTAGAAAACTAAGACATAAAAAGATTAAACAACTTTCCCAAGGTCATCCCATAGTAAGTTACAGAATGAGATTTCGAAACAAAAAATTTGGCCTTAGAAATTACACTACTATTTGATATATTATACTCCTTTCCTATATATAAACCTAATGAAAACAGACTTCTGAGAGTTTTCTTATTTAGGAAATCAGTTTACCAGAAGAATCACGGTGGAATTAAATGAGTTAGGAACATATTTATTTATGTTGACAACTACTATATCATTCAGATCATCTCCAGGTACAGTTACTCAACCTAGGGAATATACTTAATAAAACATATCATAAAAGCCTGGATATAACAAGGCAAAAAAAAAAACCAACTTTTTATAATGAGTCAATCTAATCACACTTAAGAGTTACCCTAAAACATAAAACTTTTGCATGTGATACACCCTGTGTTTTGAGAATAAGTAAACTCCTTGTAATGATGCCAAGTAGAACTTTTCTATCTAGAAAAGTACAACTGGGGGACAATTATCTTATTTCTCTTTATAAAAAGTGATAAAAAAACATTTTAAATGGGTGTTTGTGTAACTGCCTATCAACCAATATCATGACCGAAATGTTTAATGTATTACTGGATTTTTGACTTAAATTTTTTCTTTTCTGAAAAGAGATACTTTTTTTTTTTTAACTTTAGTAATACAGATATCACAGTGGTGATAAAACGTCAGTGTAAGCCAAATAATGTCTAGATTCTCATGGGTCTAGCTAACGATGAAATTAAAAGAAATAAACTGTAATTCAAACTAAAATAAAAAACACTGTGAAACAAAAGGGGAAAATATTAATAAATTTATAATTGCATTAGAGCTACAGATTAGCTTAATCATCTTCACACTTATAAATCCCACTGTTACTGCTTCACGTCTATGCACCCAATATTACTCTTTCTTTTGCCTTTACAAAACTTCTTCCTCAGGCCCAGTATAAAGAGGGGACAGTATGGAGATAGATGCTCCTTCAGGCTCCAGCAGCCCGTCTGAGAGTGTCTGCTAGAACACACTGGAGCTTCACACCAGCTGTCGTGAGTGCTGATGCACTGTTCCTGTTGGCGTTGGGAATATGTCCCAATGTGTCTTCACACAAACATATGCAACTCATTAAAAAGACTCCAAAATCTTAGCAAATAACACTTCTTAAACATTATTTATTAAATCATTTTGCATTACTGAATAATACCAATAGAATTTTTCTTGGATCTTAACCCCTCTTGTCTGTGTCTAGAAACCTTTAAGTGATGTTCTTACCACTCCCTATCAGCAGCTCCACTAGAGGCAGGCAGAGACGCTTCAGGCTCAAGCTCTTGAAAGAACATGAGCTCTTCCTTCATCAAAATACTACAGCGAGGAGGGTGTATAGCTTAGTGGAAGAGAACACGCTTAGCATGCACAAGGTCCTGGGTTCAATCCCCAGTACTATCATTAAAAAAAAATGCTGTAGCATCTTGGGGTTACCCTATCCCATCCGTAAGTCTTTTGTATCTATTTCTCAAAGAACGCTCCTATAGCCACTCTTTGAACAGGTTCAGAAATAGGGCAGTCGCGAATGTAGCACCTTCTATTTTCAAACAATTCTGCTTGTTAGAGAATTGCTCTTGGGAAGTGCCTACAGAAACGATATTTCCATTGTTCTACTCATACACCTCTCTATGTCATTCTAAGTAGAGTGACTTAAAATGACCATTTTATTAAGATAGTTATCCCAACCACCACTGGGCTCCTACTGGAAAGACCAGGCTCAAAACAGTAAATGCGCTATTTTAAGGATCTTAGATGACTTTCAATAGAAGTTTTAAATTATTATAAATCCTAAGTAAAACAGCATGCCATGGAGTTTAGAAACTGTTAAATCACAGGAACCCAATTCACATAAAGGTTAGGACAAACTCTTTGGTTAAAAAAAATGTCGGTGATAACTAAAGGATCTATATATCTTGTAGTGCCACAATGCAACATAACAATCCCTGCTGTGTGGCAGGAACAAGAACTGAGCATGTTCAGGTAAAGAGGAAAATATTACTCTACTGCACTTACACAATAGTCTTTCTTCATTCTGCAAAGTTCTTCTTGATCTTTGCATAGTATAATTACCAACAGAACTCACTTACAGATACCACCTTTATTGGAATACTTCATAATGCTCATGTGCAAGACCAGGTCTAACACCTATAATATCTGTTATTCTTTGTATAATTATGTTTTGAAGCAAGGACTTCTTGCAATGCCACGACTCTTGTATACTCATAAACTGTGTTTCAGGACCATGCAGCATATTAAGGTGAGTAGCTGGTAGGCATAATCCCCCCAATTACTTTTCTTAAACTGTATGCTTACAAGATAATCTCTTAAATGTAGCCTATTAATCAAACTGTCCAGCTCTAAGTATAAAACTCTAAAGTGATTTCCTGCCTCATGTTCTTCATGCTCGATATTTATATAACATTCCATCTAGATTTACTCCTCTCAATTACATTTCTTTTTCAAAAATTATGTTTTACTTACCAAACTTTATTCTTCGTCCAATAATTTTTTGTCACCCCCTCCCCCCAAAAATTAAGCATTTCTGAAAAACAACCCTGCTAATGCTCCATTTTGATCACATCACTTTCCTTGCTAAAACATTCTAATAGTTCTTTGGGAAGAGTAAAGCCTTTCACTTCAATTGAAAGACCCAGCTACCCTTCCTGATACTGAGAGTCTGTTGTCCCCCAACACCCCTGCCCATCCACATGGGACATAAACAATTCACATACCTGCCACCTTTTAAAATTCTGAAATATTCACCCTTGCAAAAAACCTTCCCTAAAAGAATATGCTTTTAGTCTTGCACATCAATCTGGCACTTTAGCAAATTGATTCACCTCATTTTTTAAAATGTCAATTAAGGTATATGTCACTTGCCTTGTTTCTAATGTTGCATACCAGTGAACAATTTCTACACACTCTAGCAATGTATTGCAAACAACAGTTTCTAAAGCCTACTGTGAATAAATACTTATTTGGTAGCCACTAAGTTATAGAAGATAAGTAAAATTAGCATCTTTCATTCATTCTGAATATATTTGTTTTTATAACGCATTTACCCTCAGTCAGTCATGTCCAAATTAACCAGTGGGTAGCTACTAACACTATCAATAAATTTGCAGAAGAGAATAATAGTATAGTTATGCCATATGACCAATATAATATCTTCCATCAATGCTTTTCTAGATACTCACATGGTTAAAGCCAAGAATTAAGGACTACAGATGCAAATATACGCACATTAGGTTATAATGTATAAGATAATACATTGTGATTTCCCAGTATTTATATTTAAATTCCTCCTTTTGCTCTCCTATGCCCAATCCTGAGAGGTAGGTAGACAACCATGATGTATTATCACTATCAATAATTGTTATTACACAGATATGAATGAAACAGAGCCTAATTACATACACCACAAATATTTTAAAAGTGGGGAGGGGCTCGCTCAAGTGGTTGAGCGCAAGCTCAGCATGCATGGGGTCCTGGGTTCAATCCCCAGTATCTCCTCTAAAAATAAATAAGCCTAATTACCTCTACCCCCAACCAAAATAAAATAAATAATACAAAAAGAGAAAGAAAGAAAAGAAAGAAAGAAAGAAAAGAAAAAAGAAAGAAAGGAAAGAAAAAGGAAAGAAAAGAAAGTAAAGAAAGGGAAGAAAGAAAGAAAATATTTAAAAATTATAGGTCCCAAATATGTGGCTAAAGACTAATGAAAACATTTAATAACATAAGCTATACGACAAATCTAGATTAATAACAGAACCTACCCATCAAATCCCTGTAGTTCACATTCTTTTAGCAGTGACAGAGCATGTCCTTCATATTCGGTTACTATTAAAAAAAAAAAAAAAAAAAAACAGAAAAGGGTGAAAGTTTTAAACAAATGATCTACACTTTTTAATTTAGTTTGGCTAAATAATATGATAAACATATGGTCAGGTCGTAAAACAACATTTATTCTTGAATATTTTTATTTTAATCATGGGAAAGAGGATTAAGTGTTACTTGCCTGATGTGTTTTACCGCTTTATGTAAAAGAGGGTCATATATTTGTTCCAACTACATAAGTCATTTGGGGATATCCCACATAGAGCAGTTAGAAAATTTATCTTGGTGCCTGTCTGTTTAGTGTCCCCGAAATAAGACACATTTCCTTTAAATCAGAAGCCGAGGAGCAGCAGTATTTTGAAAATAAGGCATATTAGCTGGCATCAAATAGTCAATGTTAAATCGCTTTGGCAACCTTACATGAATAAATTAGCTGAAAGGTTAGTGTAAGATTTACATACTAGAAGAATGTGTATCGGGAACTGCTAGACTAAAAAGAGGAGTTGGACACGAAAATGTGAAGCAAAGCCAACAACAATGATAACAGACCCAATGTCAAGGAGGAGGGTGGCACACTGGTCCACCAGAGCCCAGATTCTCCAAGGAAATGAATCTGTCACTCCCTATCGTCATCTCCCCAGTCATGATGCCCTACGCAGTCTTGCAAATGCCAGTGAAGACAGGATAAACTGGCACGCTGCAGATGGCACCAAGCTTCCCAACCACATTTAGCATTTTCTAGGGAAGCTCTGCCAGAAGAGACAGCCCAGCTGTATCCACCCATCAAAGATTTCTGCTGACTGACATGACACTGCAGATGGATTTTTTGTGTAAGAATGTGCATCATGATATGCAAGATTACATTAATCTTTCATGCCTGTCTGTCCTTGGTGCCAGCATGGTTCAGGCTTTTCCTACAATGTTTTTAGATATTGTTAAAAATTATTAGTCTTGGTGTCTAAAAGAATCATTCTGTATCCAGCAGTACTACATTGTAATTCTCGCACAGCTTATTCAAATATGGTTAGCGTTCACATGAATAAAATTCTCTATATTAAATTCTAATCAGAAGAAAGCTACAAGAAAAGGAAATATAAAAGATTAATATTAATAAACTTAGAAGGTTAAGTTATCATAAATGATTGTGTGTTGATCATTCATCTCTAACTTCAGCAAGTCGTTGCAACCTTAGAAAGCACAATAATAAAATGTCTGACAAACACACATTAAAAATAATTAAGGCTATTAGGGAGAAATATTTATGCTGAGAATCAGTTTATCAAGTCTTTCTTTTATACCAATGCTTACATTGGTAAAGCTTTTCAAATCTCAAACAAAATCAGCTTTAAAAGTATGTTGCAGCTGAATGCTATTTTTATTTAGGAAAAGTTTGAAATAATATTTTTCATTTCATCCTGCTGGTGGACTGTGACTATACGCTGATACAAATTATCTAAGAACAGTCTTTTTTTTTTTATGTGACATTGTAAAAGTTCAATAAAATGAGTGATGTAGAACAAGAGAAAAGATGAAAGAAACCTGACCACAATATATCAGGACAATGAATAGAAGTCCTTGGCTTGGCCTCAGGGAGGTTACACTTGGAAACAGAAAATATACACTAATTTTTAAAAAAATCAATGCTCGATATAAAGTAGTAATAAGTGATCGTAAAGAAAAATAACATAGGGGAAAAGGACAGAGAGTAATCTGAACTACTATTTAGAAGGAGTAGAAGGAATCAAAATATGTGTTTAGACAGGATGTTATTAGGAGAAGAAAGAGCCAGATTCTAGTCATCCCACTTCAAATAAACATCAAGACTGGGCTGCTAGGCAGATGCAGTTTCAGAAGAAAGTTACTAGCCTCTTCTTTCATCTACTTTCCTTTCCCACTTTCCCAATGAGATTGACATCCCATTCAAACAGGAAATTTGGAGTTTTCATTGTTTATAACTCTCGGAACACACATTTCTCACCGCTGGGATCCCCCACCCATCTCAACCTTTAGTTTAAATATTACTTCCTTAGAAAGACAATACTGGAGGAGGGTAATATCTTGAGATTGATACTGAATATTGATAAGGAAACAGGCTGGAGTAAAATCCGATGAATTTTGATTTCGACATAAGGAAACATTTCTTGGTCTCGTGATAAAATTCTGTAACAGGATAAGAGACTGAGATGTCATTTTCTTTCCTGTCCTTTGGGTACTTCAAACTTAGTAAGTTCAAAATAGAATCCATCATTTCCACCTTCCAATATATTGCTTCTCAGTTATATTGTTCTTTTTGTGTTGCATCATCCACTCCCCAGTACCCAAGGCAGGAAAATTTCTTCTTCCCAGAGTATCCCTTTCCTTTACTCTCCACAGCCATGCCATGCCCAAAGCCATTTGTTTTTGTCTTTTAATTATGCTGCAGCATCCCAACAGTCCTCAAGCCAATGCCCTAAATCTAGTCTCCACCATCCTTAATGTGAAGCTACACCAGTCTCTCCTCCAGTCTCCTTCCAAACCGTTATCCCACTCTAGACGGAATAACCTTCCTCAGGCATGTATTTAATTTTATCACCTCCCTACAGAAACACCACTGATAAACTACTCTTCATCCCCAGGATAAAGTTCCAACTCCCTGACTGACATCTTAGTACTAGAAATGGCATTAGTCATAAAAATCCATAGTTACTCAAGAGACAACACAAAAAACTTTTCACCCAGAATTCTCTCTTTCCAGCTGCATATGATTCATGAACATTTACTACCTAGATTTTTGTTAAAATGTAGATTACAATAACAATATAAAAAATAGGTAAAACTGAAAGGGAGTAATGCCTCTGCCAAATAGCATCTTTCTTAATATAGTTTTATCAAGTCACCTAGCTTTCTGCTGAGTGACATCAGAGCAACAAGAGGCATCTTCATGGAAGGGAAAGCTTCAAGCAGAGACATAAAGAGCCAAAGGCGAAGAACTGAAGGAGCAGATTTGGTAAAAGCATCAAAAGTTAAACACATGATCCTAGAAGAATGAAAAAAAAAAAAAAGTGGTAACAAATCCCACTTTGACAACTGCCCAGAGTCCGACAGGAGGTAAAATTATCTGGTGACCAGGCACTCTCATGGGCCTTGAGCTGGCAGAGACCAAGGCTACATTCAGAGAAGTGTCTTTGACTGTGACAATGAACATGATAACGTCTAGCAGCTTTGTTACTACAAAGACTGATGGAGGAGAATTACCTGTCTTGAACAAGAGAGATCAAGGACAGAAATGATGATCTATTTTCAAATACTTCAATGCTCTTATACACAAGATGGAATAGATTTATTTCATTTATTTTGTATCGCTATAAAAGATAACATTAATTCTGAAAATCATAAGGAGGCAAACATCAGCTTACAAGTTCTCTATGCAGTTTATGTCTTGCACAAAGGCATTTGGCCAAAGGGGCAGGTAGGTTTGCAATCCAGCCAATACTCCTATTCAACATGCTACGTGACCTTGAGCTGCAATAGCCCAGGAAAAAGGGCGCCTTTTTGTAAGTCAGCACAAGGAAGTGCCCTTTTTTAATACGGACAAGAGCCCTGTGACCCCCAACTGAAGTCAAGAATGTCTATCAGTATTGTCCAGAATCGACACTCACTGACTCAACCACAGGGTGCCCAAGCCGATGCTGGGTGTTCATCTGGGGGAGTGCCACACGCATGTTCTCCACCGCATGAGGGACACTGAACTAGATGGCCTGGCAAGTTCTTTCCAGTTTAATTTCTCTGCTGCCTTGACTTTTTCACTTTGTTTTATGAATTATTCTGGGGATCCATGGTGTTTCAAAATTCCTCTCACACCTTTGATGGTGTAATTCCTCAAGCCTGCTTTGCTCTGGGAGGAAGAGAAGCAAATGCTATCACAGGCCAGCATTGGCTTACCATTCATGCTCTTCCATTCACATACCAAGTTATTAGGAAAAAATAACTCTTCTTTCTAGGTTCTTCCAGAGTTTTTCTGATACCATTACTAGAAAAGAGATACTACATTGAGAGTAATGACCACTCACCAACATGAAAGAAGTATCTTTTTATTCATGTGCTGAGATTCTTTTTTTCAAACTAGAAGTTTGTATCTTTTGACATCCTTCAGTCATTTCACCGCCCCATCCCCCCACACATTTGGAAATCTGTTCTTTGTATCCACATGTTCTGTGGGGTTTTTTTTTGTTTTTGGCTTGTTTGGGGGGATTTTTAAAAATATTTCACATATAAGTGAGATTATATGGCATTTATCTTTCTCTGACTTATTTTACTTAGTCTAATGTCCTCAAGGTCCATTTATATTCTCCCAAATGGCAGGATTTCCTTCTTTTTATGGCTGAATAGTATTCTGTAGTGTATACATACTACATCTTCTTTATCCATTCATCCACTGATGGTCACTTAGGTTGATTCCATGTCTTGGCTATTGTAAATAATGCTGCAGTGAACATAGGGGTACTGTTATCTTTTTGAGTTAGTGTTTTTGTTTCCTTTGGATAAACACCCAGAAATGGAATTGCTAGATCAAATGGTAATTCTACTTTTAATTTGGAGGGGAAACTAATACTGTTTTCCACAGTGGCTGCACCAATTTACATTCTCATCAACAAGGCAGGAGGGCTCTCTCTTCTCAGTCTTAGCAACACTTGTTATTTCTTGCCTTTCTGAAAGTAGCCATTCCAACAGGTGTGAGGTAATAGCTCACTGTGATCTGATTTGCATTTCTCTGATGGTTAGTAATGTTGAGCACCTTTCCTGTAGCTATTGGCCATGTGCACGTCTAATCTGGGAAAATGTCTACTCAGATTCTCTGTCCATTTTTTAATCAGATTAGAGTTTAATTAATTAATTAATTAACTTGGGGGGAGGAGGTAACTAGATTTATTTAATTGTTTATTTTTAGAGGAGGTACTGGGGATTGAACCCAGGACCTTGTGCATGCTAAGCCTGTGCTCTACCACTGAGCTACACACTCACCTTGCTATAGTATTTTGATGAAAGAAGAGCTCATATTCCTTCAAGAGCTTGAGCCTGAAGCATCTCTGCCTGCCTCTAGTGGAGCTACTGACAGGGAGTAGGGACATCACATAAAGGTGTATGCTAAGCATGTGCTCTACCACCAGAGCCATAACCTTCCCCCAGATTAAGAGTTGCTATTCATTTTTAAAAGAAATGTATAGAAAAATTACTTTATAATGTATACATATAGCTATAATATTTCAAATCATGCCTCATTTATACAGCACTATCTCTTAAATAATTCATCAACATACAAAATTTATTATATAATTCATATTCCATGTGGGCTCAGCAATGCACACAAGGTTTGTTAAAACAATGGCCATATAGGACATGCAGAAAATATGTACTCTTTCTGCTTTACTCTTTCATAAGAGATACTTTTCTTTCAAAGTTTGAATTGAATCTTATTATTACATAATTTATGAAACTGAAATGCACAGCATTACAACCATCTTTCTGTAGCACTTTATAATATACACAGTAGTTTTAAATATATTATCTTATTCAAACTACAAAACTACACCGTGAGACAGGCAGAGATTCTAAAACTTTTCAGGTATCCACATGTTTATTCAGTCCTTCACATAAAATCAAATAAATATTTAGCCAATACACATACTAAAATGGTTTTAAAAGCAAAAGATGCAATTTTATAATTTTGCCTGTAGGAGGAGTGTTAGGCAGCTAATAATTAGCCATTCTGCACAAATATATAAATAAATTCTAAATTTGCTTTTATGTAATATTCTAATTTTACTTTATGTTAAACTAAATATAATATTTAACAACAACTAAAAATTTAGGGGGAGAAAAGCCCTAGAACAGAATATTTTTTCTCTCCAATACAATTGTTTTAAGGAAGAAAGCACATTCCTGTCGTTCCTCTACCTTAGTTCGGGCCTCACTAATGGGTTTCCTTTTCTCCCGTCTCTCCCTCTTCTTTTTTAATCTTTATTCTGATGACATAATCATCTTTGCTAATCTAGATTACAGCACCATGATAAAAAACATACAGCAACTCAGGATCAATGCGTGACGAGTAAACTCCTGAGTGAAGTATCAACATCCATCCTTAATCTGGACACTCAGACTTCCCCTTGTGCACGTTTTTGGGAGCCTTCTCAAATTCGGCTCAAGTATCCTCAGCCTTTGGGGGAAGGGGGTCTCACCCTCAGCCCACAGGAAGGATCTTGATGCTTAAGAGACTGAGTGCTCTAGGTGGGGCATACACGCTCTATTAGGACAGTCAAACTGAAAGGAAGAAATGTAAATGCTTGTTCAGGATCAAAACATGTTGAATCTCTCACATACACACACCTCTCCCTTTCCTACTAGATTTGAATAAAGAAAAATCAAATTCACTGGCAACCATTTTATGATGACAGGAAAGACCACTTTAAGATGAAGTCAACGTTCTGAAAGAACTACCAAAATACTGTGGACTCAGCGGACACAGACACACCCCACTTGTATGCATTGCTAGCTTGCCTCCTTGTCTCTTTTCTTTTCCTACTCATGCACAGGACACCACTATTTGCCCTCTCTGACTCTCCAAAACTGCCCAGTTCAAATCCTTTTCTTCAGTCTCCTGATCAAAATTAATATCATATTTTTATATATAATTCATTTATGTATATCCATAATTCTTTTATGTATACCCCAATTACATCTACTTTAAATATCTACCTTAATCCCCAATAAATTAAGGGTCACTCAAGAGTAGGTAGTAGAGCTCATCTGTCTAGCATCTTGCAGAGTGTTGAACACAAAGCATTTCAACAAGAGATTCTTGAATTGAATGATATACAGTAACTGTATGTGATATGTTATCCACATAACAGTGTTCTGGATATTAAATCAATGAAACAAAATAAGGAAGCATTATTGAGTTGGCCAGTAAGTTTTCTCAACTTTTAATTGTCTCACCCTAATATCAATTTCAAACTTTTCCTTCTACCAATCCTTGAAAATCTTCAGTGGAAAGGAATAATAGTTCTGAATTGTTTCTTTTTCTTATAAATCACCTCCAAGTAAGCCAAAAGCTACCAAGATGAAAGATTACCTCCTTCACCACATTTTTTTTTTTAAATTCAGAAACTCCTCATGAGTTTTTTGTGGTAGTTTCTTTAGAACCTCCATCGTGGTAGATGCCTTTTGGGGTGGGTGACTTTTCCACAAAGCTTTTTTTCTTTTTTTTTTTTTTTTTTTAAGTCTTCCTTCTATCCCATCCATTAAGGCTTGAGATGTAGGTTTACAAACCTTATTTACATTGTGAAACTCATCTCCCTTGGTTACAGCTGAGCAAAGCCAGGTCACTCTGAATCCCTTCCCCAGGAATTTGTAACTGGGACTAGGAGATTCCAAGTGCACGCTGGCATTGCATCCTGAGTACTTACTATGCAATGCATTGCAACTATGCAATGTTCTTCATCAATTAAAATTTACTACAAATTTTCATGGTTAGTGAAGCTACACAGAAACAAAACCAGAAAAACTGAGCGTTTGATTCACAAGAGAACCAACCCTCCTTCTCACCCTACCCCTCGTGGGGAAATTAAGTCTCAAGGAAACAAAAGAATTTGGTCACCAAATTTTAAAAGTTGAAAAGAATTTTACTAATCCTCTTTCTGTTAACTTTAGCAT
This sequence comes from Camelus dromedarius, assembly GCF_036321535.1. Taxonomy (NCBI): domain Eukaryota; kingdom Metazoa; phylum Chordata; class Mammalia; order Artiodactyla; family Camelidae; genus Camelus; species Camelus dromedarius. The sequence goes on from NC_087439.1 coordinate 53,993,067, forward strand.
TAGCAAATTTCTATTTTCCTGGGCACAAACCTAAGGACCTTCCTTTATTTTAGACGAATAATTTAAGCTTCCGGCTTCTCAAAACTCATCTAAAATTAGCAGTTAAGTGCTTAGTTTTGACCGAACCAGCAGGGGTCAGAGTCAGAACAAAAACCACGTAATGAAGGAGTCCATGGAAAGACATCAAACATTCAAGTGAGCAAAAATCAATTGCTTGCTGAACTGCAGAGATAACATACAAATAGCAAACATCTCAATGATGGTATTAAAAAGTGTGCAGGCCCCTTAAAAATAGTTCCTAAAGATTTTTTAAGTCTGAGGGAAGGTCCAAAGAGAAAACACTGATATGCTGATAAAAACACAATTTAAATAAGAAAAAAATAGTTATAATCCTGCGGCTGGTTGCAGTGGGTTATAGAATCACATCAACAAGCGTTAGATATTACAAGTAGCTTCCTAAATTTGGCTTAAGAACAAATTCAAGGTTATTTTGCTTCCTTAAGTATGATTCTTTTTAATGACAAAATGATGTTCTGAAAATACTTACTTGTTACATCGGTCTTTATTCCTGAAATCTTTAACAGTGGTTCAACCTTCTCATAATAGACCTGGGTAGCTTCTTTTTTGTGGCTTTGGGGGTTAAGGAGTATTTTCAATGACTTTGGTCTGTTTGAAAAGCCTAAGAGGAAAATATAAAGACAAAATATATAAAGTCTCTGTCAGCCCTTTTTCTTTCCCTCTGAAACCAGACGCTAAGTCCCAGGAGAATGGTGTACACTTATTTAATTAGTATTTGCTATTTTTATTTGAAATTCTTGTAAGAGCTCTCATGAATATGGCATTATTTTAAAACATTTCACATTTCCTAGCAGTGAAATAGAAATATCCCTCTTAGAGTAAGTCACAAGTGAAAACAAAGCATTTAATTTATGAAGGAAGGTGTGACTGGAAGCAACTCGGAATATTAGGCAACGTTTATGTCTATTTACCAAACCACTGATAATATATCAAATATTCCTGTAGCATTTGTTTCTGGAGAAAAAGCAATGGACTGTAACAAACAGAAAAGTCCATTTCCTGTCCTTGGATAAATATGCTCATTATTGGAATGGGGCACTCTAGTGACCCCGGTGCTACCCAGGGCTGCCCTGCTGATGAGCCCAGGGCGGAGGAGAGTGTGCAGGGTGGGGTCAGGGCCAGCACCCAGAGTGATGCATGCCGGGAGCTAAAAAGAGGGTTCAGGTCGGAGTTCAAGCCTGAAAAGGGGCCAAGGGAGAAAGAACTCTTCCCTCGGGAATTGGGAAAGCGACGCCTCTCAGTGGGGATTCGGGGATAGTGCTGCCTCACAGTTGGGGCTGAGATTTGATACTACAATTTTCTGGGCTTGCAAGATGCTTATCACTTAGGGCTTAGCTGGAGCAGGTGCACAGCCAATTTTCCGTTGTTAGGAAGGGGCAGGAGGGACGGAGGAGCCAGAAGGAAGCTGACGACCATTTCTTTCATGGTAAGCTGCTCTCACAGGGCCACGCTTCAAGGTTAAAAAAGCAGTTACTGACATCCATTTTTAATGAAACCGTTACTAAAGCCAAAAGACAAATGTCCATTACACCCAAGTCAGTCTTTATGCCTCGAGACAATATTTGATTTCTTACTGCATTTGATATAATAAAAAATTTTTTTCAACAGCACAGATTGTTTTGAATTCAGGGAAAGGTTTTGCTGAAGAAGAGATGGGAGGACACTGAACTCCTCACCTCTTCTGTAACTGGCCCTGGGCTCCCATTTTGGTAAGAGGCCTCGGCCAGTCTCCCAGTCACCCCGTTTTGAAACCTCAAAGCCATGATCAACTCCTTCCTTTTTTCCAATCCTTACATTCAAATGAGTGCCCAGATTCAAGAGGTAGTAGCCACTGGCTTCCTGACTATTGCCCTCCGGCTTGGGGTTCTCCAGGGCCACCCACAAGCACCCTGCAGCCCTGCTTCGAACGCATCCTCAGACATCCCAGCTCCCATCAGCCCAGCACTGGTCCACAGCCCCGGGGCTCATCACTGCCCGCGGAGCAAACCCGAACCTCTGAAAATGACCTCCAGAGCCCCCCACTCCAACCAACTCCAACCTACCCTTTCTCCTTCCTCTCTCATTCATACTCAATAAATATTTATTGAGCATGTGTGCCAAGCACTGGGAAAAGGGAAAAAGTGATTAACATGTGGGTCAGGCTTTAAAGCAGGAAGGTGTTGCCACAAATAAAAACAGCACAAGACAAAGAACAGGTTTGTTAACACAGAGGCACAAAGTGCCACAGGAACGCACAAGAGGAGGGCGGTTAATTCTCATGAGGGATCCGGAAAGGGCTCATGGAGAAGGGAGTTTGTGAGTGCGGCTTTGGGCTCATGCTGTGTTCACTGCTTAGACTTCCCTCTTCCTCACACTTCATCCTCCCCTTAGCAAACCAGCAGAGCTAAGGCCAGGGAGGAAGTTCTAAGCAGTGAGAGCAGCCCAGCAAACGCTCGAAGCGAACTAAGTGCAGAGGGTCTTCTGCTCCATCTCACCCTCCCCGGCAGGTCCAGGTCAGCTGCATGACTGGCCAGACAGCAGGTCGGCCAGGCCTTCCTGTGGAAATCCCACCACTTCTTCAAAGCTCACTTCAAATGCTGCTCCCTCACTGAAGCCTTTCCTAATCACCAGCAAATTCCCCTCCCTGGCTTCCTGCTCCCATGTTCCTCTACGTATCTCTATTATCCATTTTTCATATCATTGACACAAAAAAAACTCTGATAAAAGACCCAGTGTCTCAGGACTTCCACAGGCCAAAGTGCGACAACACGGAATGGACGAGACAGTAATGCATCACGCATGCCACACTGACTTTTTAAAAAACCCAACTCTGTGAGCCACACTGACACAAAATACACATGTAAATAAAGGGGGAGAGGGAAAAACTGTTTTACAGTAGGATAGCAACTAATAAATTGGGGGAAAAGACAGTTAGAAAATCACTATTTTCAACCATCATCATATGATGGATTCAGGCAAGTGGCAGCCATGGATGCTAAAACCACCGGTGACAGTCAATTTGGGGAATAAAATTTTGACTTATTCTTAAACTCTGTCCCTCCCTATTACTCTATTTGCTGAAGGTAAAAAAAAACAGTATTTACAGTAGGGAAGTCTGGCAGACACCTCCACAGTGAAGCCATCAAGGTTAACACCAGCCTGGGGGATACAAATGGACATCTGTGTACACGATACACAGCCCTGAGGACACACATGACATCCTGTGCCCGGAGTGCATAGCATGGACCTAACGTGATGAAACGCTCAGACAAACCCAAGCGAGGGGCATTCTTAAAAGAACTGCCTTAAACTTTTCAAAAATGTCAAAGCTATGAAAGACAAAGAAAAGCTGAGGAACTGCTCTAGATTAGAGGCCACTAAAGAATGACAGCTAAATGCTGTCTGTGATTCTGGATCAGGTCAGAACAAAACTGCCATGAAGGACAGTATTATTGTCCTTTAACCAGGAAGGACGAAGCTGATAAATCTAGGGCTCACTTTTATTGAAACATGAGGAGGACAAGAAACTCATTCTAAACCCCAGAGTCCACGAGTCAGGCTAACTATCTGAATTAAGTTTACCTCATCTGGTAAATTTTGTGGGATATCCGCCTGCATTTCTCCAGCAGGGACAGACCCAGTAAGAAAGGTGTCCAGGCACCAAATGGCAGTCCCCAAAGGTTATTCAAAAAACCAACTTTTATTTCCCCCTCTTCCTATATGATGACTGTGGAGGAATAGGAGTTTATGGAAATGAGAAACAGTCATTTGGGGGTTGTGAGGATAATCACATTGTAATTGAAGGCTTGTAGATTTTACACGTATCTGCACGAAAGTGCAGCTACATGTGCCATCCAACTTTGTGACACAATTTGCTTAATAAGGCAGGAAAAGGGCTCAAATTATTTTTGAAGACTTTCTAAAATGATTTAAGCAAAATAATTTTATTTTTAAGCCTCAGTTAATAATAGCAGTGAAAGCTAAATGAACCAGAAATTCCTATTCCTTAGACATTCTGGTAAATCAAGGACTTTTTAAACATAAGTCAACAAAGCTAATTTTTCTTTTTTTACCAGAGCACATATTCATTTTCTCATTTCCCTTTTGCTTTTAAATACACTTAATATGATGATTATAAAGCTAGAGTCTAAGCAAATATACATTAGGTAGTAATTTGATACCAATTTAGAGATCAGAATGGGGATTTCTTTTGAATAAAGAAGGGTTTTTTTTTGATGTTCTTAATTAGGTGGAATGAAGAGATATAATTAAAAAGGCTCCAACCTCCTCTCCTTCCATGCTCCCTCCTCAGCCAGTTCCTATTCTATTCAGTCTCTTGAACTTCTATGTTCCTTCTACCACAGTGCCCTTGCACCTGCTCTCCTCTTTGTCTGCCACCTACACTTTCTGCCACTTTACCCAATTAACCTCTTCTCTTTGTTTTGATCTCACCTCAGTCGTCATTCTCTTGGGAAAGCCTACCATGGCCTCTTGGCTTTGTGACTTCAGCTAGGTCATTCCCCCCTTATCATTTGCTCTTACAAGCCCATACACTTGCCAATCTTGATTTGTACCCTGTTGTAATTTTATATCTATTTATAATTTGTTCTTCTGTATTAGACTGGAAACTCTCGGTTCTTCTTCTGTCCTTAGTGCAGGGCATGAAACAGATGATCAAACTTTTGATGAATGAGCACGAGGGCAGGGTTAGCTTTGGGCCATAGAGATAACAATGGCATCCACTCATTTATTCACAAGTAACTGCTGGCAGGTTCTAGAAGCTGAGGCTCTATCCACGAACAAGAACAGCTTCTGTCTTCATGAAGCCTCCATGCCCGTGGTAGGAGAAGAAACAGACAGGAGAATTCAGAGCATGTTAAGTGGTTAAAAAGTTCTAAAGCTAAAAATGAAGGTCAGCAGCGAGAGAGAAGGAAGGCAAAGATAGAAGGGACTTTCTGGCCAGAGAAGGTCAGATCACCGGGAGCCTAGCAAGCATCTACAAGGACTTTGGCTTTTGTTCTGAGCAAGATAAGCAAAATGGAGAATTTTCAGCAGTGAAGCAACATAACCTTAGGTGTTCAAAGGACCACTGCAGCTGCTGTATGGAAAGTAAAGGCAGGAGGGTAAGGGCCGGCAAAGCAAGAACGGCTACAATATTGTAGGTGGGAAATCACTGTGCTTAGACTGGCGGGTTGCAGTGGACGTTGTGAGAAAAGTCAGATTCTAGATCTCCTTATTGAAGTATACTTGACATACACCATTGTATCAGTTTCAGGTATACAATATAATGACTGACATTGGTATCCATTGTGAAATAATCACCCCAAAAAGTCTAGGTACCATCTTTCACCATAGGGTCATAATTTTTTCCTCTTGTGATGAGAACTTTTAAGATCTACTTTCTTAGCAACTTTAAAATGTATTTTGAATATATTTAGATATAGTTTAAAGGAAGCATGGACAGGATTTGTTTACTCTTTGGATATGGTATGTGAAAGAGAACAAAGAGGAGTCATACGTGTGGCTGAATAAGGGAAAGTGAGGACTCAGAGGTAAGGACTAGTGAAAAAGTGGCAAAACCAGTGAACTGTGGGCCTAGTGGGACGGAAGGATTTTAGGAGTTGGGAGAGTTGATCTGGTGATCTGGGAAGACAGAAAGCAGTAGCCACAAGGAGGATAGGATGCTTGAAACTGGAACAGAGAGTTATCATTAACGACATGACCAAGATCTGATGAACTTCCATACTTGTCAGAATCACAGGAAGGGCTTCTTAAAACACAGATTTCTGGGTCCCAGGCCCAGAGTTCTGGACTCAGTAGTGTGGGTGGGATCTCAGAATTCGTATTTATAACTAGTTCCCAGGTGATGCTGATAACGTTGGTCCAGGGACCACACTTTGAGAACCACTATGCTAAAATTATGATTATGGGGAAAGTGAAGTACAGGTCAAGATCTCTGAAGGAGGTAAAAAACAGAAATCTACAAAAAACACATAGAAGTATGACAGCAGTAGTGTTGGAGGGAGTGACAACGAGACAGGAGCTAAAGTCTTCAAGGACTGGGAGAAGGATGCAGCAAGTAGGGCTGGCTGCTGGTGTCTGGTGGATTGAGTTGAACAGTGCTGAGAATTTTTCAGAGAGTACACTGAGAAAATGGTCCCCAAATAGCAGTGAGATACAAGGAAGACATCAAGACTCTGACAACACCTCCAGGACCAGTTGCAGCAAATGCACAGCAGAATAAACGACTACCACTTAAGAGGACTGTGAGGGAAGCTAAAGCTCCTGAAGAGCTGTGTCTTCCTACCAGAGCAAAAGGTGAGAGGAACACTTGGAAAAGTGGTTGAAAATACAGATTTTTGCTAATGATGAATCATTCACTCTATAAGACCAAATAAAATGGTGTCTGGAGTTCAGGAGGAGGGGAGATGGTGTCAGGTACAGAAAGAGCGTTAGAGGGATGGGAATCCAGGTGATGAAGGACCTGAGGCAGTGACACGGTGTGCAAGAGACACGAACTGTGTGCAGAAGGAGGCGGGGTTTGAGGGTAGAGCGGCGGTGAGTGAAATCTATGGCGAGCACATGGAGCTCCATGGATTGTCTTCCCTCCAGCCAATGTCAAAATTAAGAAGCGAAGTTGCCCAGAGCTAGAGTTGCTATGAAGCCCCTTTCCCTCTGAGTCAACTAGCCAATGTTGGTGTCTGAAACTAGGTCTGCCTAAGGCACTAGGTCACACTCTGCACCAAGTGACCTCAGTGCAAGCGTTCTACATCTGAGAACCATATACAGAGTTGTATTCTGTACAGATTAAAATACACCATTGTGCAGAATTCAAAATCTCCTTATTCAGCTCATTCCCTGATATCCAGTTCCATTCCTGGGGGACAAACACTGGTATCACTTTGAGACTCTATTCTATGCATATATAAACATGTATGCATATGTTCTATGGATTTTCACACAGACAGCAGCAACCCTACTCACTATTCTGTACCTTGCTTTTCCTTTTGTAATGTTTTGGAGACGATTCCATATCCCTACATAGAGTACCATCTCAAGAACAGGCATCTTGATTTAAAGCTACCTAGTTTTCTTTGTATAGATGAAACTCAAATGTAATTAATTAGTTCCCTGGGGATGAGTATTTAGGTTGTTTTCAATCTTCTTTTACTACAAATAATGCTGCAATGAATGTCATTTTGCATCTATTTACATAAAACTGCAGTACAAACTTCTAGAAGCAGAATCACTGAATCAAAGGGTATGCACCTTGAGAGTGTATATGACCAAATTACTTGCCATATAAACAATTTAGAGTTGTGATAAAAAAAAAAAGGTAAATGCTACAGTAAAAGTAATTGGTCTTAAATCTTGGCTCCTCCATTTGCCAACTGCGTGACTTTGGGTTATTACTTAACTTCTCTGTTCCTCAATTTCCTCATCTGTGATATGGGGATAAGAGTCCTCACAAAGGTAATTGTGATGATTAAATAAGGAAACATACAGTGCTTGGAAAAGTGCATGGCACATAGTAAGCACTCAATTAGTTACCTATTATTATTGCTACCAATTTACACTCGACCAGGAACTTAGAATGTCTGTTTTCTTATACCCTTGTAAACCCAGGATATTTTCAAACTTTTTGATCTTTGACAATCTGAGGTGAAAATTGCACATTCTACTTTCAATTTACATTTCTCTTATTATGAAAGAGGCTGAGAAACTTTGCAAATGTTAAAAGAGCTACTTTTATTTTTCCAAGAACTGTCAGTTTATATCACTAGCCAATTCTTCCTTTATATTGCCTTTGTCACATTAATGGTACATTAATGGTAGCAGTGCTTCATACAGTAAGAAAACCAACATTTGTTTGAGTTACAAGTACTATGTTATGTGAGTTACAAGTACAGTGTGTCAATTAGTCTTTGATTTTATTTATGCTGTTTTCTCTATGCCAAAAGTTTTCACTTTTATGTACCTATAGTTGAATTTATCCATCATTTCTTTTACAGCTTCTGGGTTTTATGTCATATTTAAAGTTCCCTTTTGTGACTCAAAACCCTATATTTTTCTAATAATCTTATGGTCTCAAGTTCCTATTTTATTTAATCCTATCTGAAATTTATATGGATAGAAGGTATTGGGAGTTTACGTTTTTCCAGATGGCTATCTGTCCTAGCAGCATTCTCTGGATAATCCATCTTTCTCCCACAGGTTTCAAATGCCACCTTTTGATATACTAACTTTCTGGATGTGTTTGGATTTCTTCTCTCTGAGGTCTATTGATTTATTCACATCAGTACCATAGTGTTTTAAATATTACTTTTATTTTATGACTTAATAGCTGGTAGAGTTTGTCTTGCCTTCCTTATTACTTTTAAGAGTTTCCATGTCTATTTTTATACATAATCTTTAAAATCAGTTTGTCTAGTGTGAAAAAATTCTTCTGGTATTTTATTGGGATTACATTATATATAAATTATCTTAAGGGCAATAACACTTCTATGAGATTCAGTCTTTCTTTATAGAAATAGGGTATGCTTTTCCATAGTAAGTCTCCTGTGTCCCTCAGTACCATGTTAAATATTTTTAAGATAAATGCTGGGCAGTTCTAGGTTTTTCATCTTTTTTATCTGCTGTGTCAAAAGTTCCTGATTCTACCTTTTAATGAGCTATTGACTATATATATCAAAACTATTGATTTCTACACCTAGCATTTAATTCTCTTATTGTTCATCAGAGATTTTTCCTTTATCCTCTTGGATTTTCCAGGCTAATAATTATTTCATCTTCAAATAATGGTAATTTCACTTTCCCCTTTCCAACTGTCATACAAATTTTCTTCTCTAGTCTACTTGCACTGGTGGGTTCCACCAGAAGAATGTGACTGACAGTGCTAACAACTCTTGTCAGTTTCAGGAATTAATGGGACGCCCTCACATGTTTCTCCATGTAGGCTTTAAAATGACATATATAATAATCATGTTGATAACACAGCCATCTATTCTTATAATATTAAAGGTTTCTTGACATTCATAAGTAAAATCAATCTATACTTTTCCTTTTTTGGAATTCATAATCAGATGTTGGTATTAATTTCACGCCAACTCTATAAATAACATCTGGGAGTTTTCCTTCTTTTCCTAGGCTCCAGAATTGTTTAAATAGTATGGAAGTTTTCTGTTCCTTAAAGATACAGTATATATCCTTTGGAAAATGTCAGAGTTGGAGCTTATTTCAGAAATAAAAAAAATTTGTTTCTTTGGCGGTAATTAGTCTGCTTACATATTCTGTGTCTTCTGGAGTCAGTTTGGCCATTTTTATTTTCCTAGACAACATATTCCTCCATTTTATCCTGCTCCTAAGAGGCAGCCCAGGTTGCAGGCTGGATTCTGGACATTGTCCTGCTACTGAGTAGTAGCAATAGCACTATTTCCCCCTGATAATCAGAATTAATCACCTTTGCAAGCATAGCAATTTCATTATTATTATTTTTTCATTTGTTGGTTCCTAGTCACATGAACCAATAATGTGGCCGGGTAGCTGTCAACGTCCAATTCCACTGAACCATTGCCACATTCCCATATGAAAGTATTCTTCTCCTATACTAAATACAGCTCTAAATCAACAGAGTTCAAAGGTATAGAGGCCAGAAGCAAGAAATATTATGAATGGGTCACAAGAGATGAAGGTAAGAGATGACATTTCTATCTCCACTCATCGGTCTACAGATCCATGTATTCTGTTTATGAACTACAAACTACTTTAATATCACAAGACTCAGTCTCCCAGGTGGAATTCAATGAAATTCAATAGGAAACAAGGTAGACTAGCAAATCCCATACTTGTCAGCCAATTGTCTCACTTTTTTGTATGTAAATGAGTCCCTTGATCAAAAGCAGTATTGTATAGGACGTAAATTCATTGAACAAGGCATTTAGCAGGGCCACCAATGGTAGTGGTGGCAGAAACATGGCAGACAGGAAGTGCAAATCCGTATCAGAAGTAAGCGTTCATAGCGGCCACCCACCTTCCTGGCAGGAACGCAGCACCTGACCACGGTGCTGGGAGGGGGCACAATCCGCCCACCTGCCTCCCCAGAGCGCAGCACCTAACTGCAGCATTGGGAGGGGGAGTGACCCACCCACCCACCAGGTAAGAGCTCAGCTCCTGACCCAGTGTTAGGAGGGGGCACAATCTGCTAGCTGACAGCCACTGGGAGCAGCACAGACGAGGGCACCAACAGAGGGCCTCTGAAAACAGCAAGCTGAGTTCACGAAACAGGGCGAAGACACAAAGACCTCTCGATAAAATCATTAAGAGCACACCGTCTCCAGGAGAACTAGATAACTGATATTCCTTAAGCCACGGTGCCAGAAAGATATGAGCAATATGAAGAAGCAGAGGAACCACTCCCAATTAAAAGATCAAGAGAAATCCCCTGAAAGCACTATCATGGAAATAGACATTGATGGCCTACTACATCAAGATTTCAAAACAGGACTGATCAAAGTACTGAAGGAACTAAAAGAAATAGTGTTTAGAGATATAAAATATGTCAAAAATGAAACAGAAGCTATAAAGAAGAACCAAATAGAATTAGCAAACTCATTTGCTGAGATGAGAGCTAACCTAAAGGCTGTACAAAGCAGGCTAGATAATGCAGAGGAACGAATAAGTGACCTAAAAGACAGGACAACAGAAAGCACCCAATCAGAACAGCTGAGAGAAAAGCAAATAAAAAACAATGAAAACAATATAAGGGACCTATGGGATAATATAAAGCATGCCAATCTAAGCATAGTAGGGATTCCAGAAGGGGAAGAAAGAACAAAGGGGACTGAAAAGGTACTGGAAGAAATCATGACTGAAAAATTCCAAAACCTAAAGAAAGAATCAGATATCTAAGTACAGGAGGCTCAGAGGGTCCCAAACAGGAAGAACCTAAACAGACCCACACCAAGACATATTATAATCAAGATGGCCAGAGTCAAGGATAAAGAAATGATTCTAAAAGCTGCAAGAGAAAAACAAAGAGTGAGTTTCAAGGGAACCCTCATAAGGCTCTCAGCTGATGTCTCTACACAAACACCACAGGCCAGAAGGGAGTGGCAAGATATATTTAAAGTCCTGAATGAAAAAAAGATGCAGCCTAGGATACTCTATCCAGCAAGGCTATCCTTTAGAATAGAAGGAGAGATAAAGAACTTCACAGACAAGCAAAAACTAAGAGTTTAGCAACACCAAACCCATGCTAAAAGAAATATTGACAGGTCTACTCTAAATAGAAAAGAAGCAGGATGCTACAAAAATGAGAAACTCATAACTGGAAAGGAGATAACTTCCATGAATTACAAAAAGAATAAACACAAAATTGTAAAAGAAGACATCTAAATCATTAAGAGTAGGAGAGGGAAGCAAGGAAAGCCACTGTGGAAAACAGTGTGGAAATTCTTCAAAAGACTAGGAATAGACTTACCATGACCCAGGAATCCCACTCCTGGGCATATATCCAGAAGGAACCCTACTTCAAAATGACACCTGCACCCCAATGTTCATAGCAGCACTATTTACAATAGCCAAGACATGGAAGCAGCCTAGATGTCCACCCACAGATGACTGAATAAAGAAAATGTGGTATATTTACACAATGGAATACTATTCAGCCACAAAAACTGACAACATAATGCCATTTGCAGCAACATGGATGCTCCTGGAGAAAGTCACTCTAAGTGAAGTAAGCCAGAAAGAGAAAGAAAAATACCATACGAGATCGCTTATATGAGGAATCTAAAAAAACAGTGAACAAACAAAAAAAACAAATACAAAACAGAAACAGACTCATAGACATAGAATACAAACTTGTGGTTGCCAAGGGGGCGGGGAGTGGGAAGGGACACACTGGGATTTCAAAATGTAGAATAGATAAACAAGATTATACTTTATAGCACAGGTGAAAATATACAAGATCTTGTGGTAGCCTACAGGGAAAAAAAATGTGACAATGAATATATATATGTTCGTGTATGACTGAAAAATTGTGCTGTACACTAGAATTTGACACAACATTGTAAAATAACTATTATTCAATAGAAAAAGGTAAAAAAAAAAAAAAAAGTAAGCGCTCATAGCAATAAAGCCAAGCCACTGACCTATCACAAAGCAGCGGATCCAATGTAATCAGCCTACCACCAAGTGATTGACTAGTTGCTCTGGGATGTGGGGTTTATCCAGGGCTCAAGGCTGACCTGTTTGCATGTAGAGTACTTGACAATGGTGGTGGTCAAATCAGCCTAGGTAAACCCCTGTATTTTTCTCATTCCTGCCTTAAGGCCACTTTGTTTATATGTTCATTGTACAAGCCCTGGGGTTGCTCTGAAAAGTTGCTAACATCTACAGAATGGGACATCTTGCCTACCTGATTTCCTCTTGCAGAATAAATTCTTTTTGGTGAACATTTACATGAAACACAAATCTCATCTTCTCTTCTTATTCTGGGGAAGCCACCCATATACTTTTCCTTTATACATCCTTGTCACCAATTTTCATCTTTTTCCTCCAGCTATTTGGCCAAGCTCTTACTCACTGCCCATGCTTTGAGATACATCAATCCCTCCAGCTATCAATCCTTAACAACTAGTATCAGCTGTTTGTCCACCAGAAGGATCTCCCTTCCCTGCTGTTTTTTAGAAACACTCAAGTAGGGATGTGATGCTTCAGGAGCTTATTTCTACTGTATCATGCAGAGCTCTCTCTAAATAGGCCCCATTTATTTCCCTTAGTTTACTGGTCATAGAAAACGTCTCATGAGGCCATGTATGTTGGGTGAAGATAAAAAAAAAAAAGTAATGCAGCAACAGTGGTAGGACGTCAGCACATTCAATGTACTAGAACTTTCTCCCCTAGTCCTTTAATAGCATTATCTGTATAAAACAGCTTTCAATTTAAAATAGCTAATGTAATCTGATTTGTATCAACTGATCTCTGATCAATAAAGATGTTTAACAGACATCTCAAATATAAGTACTCAAAACTGAAATTCTGATTTTCCTCACCAAACCTGGTCTATCTACCCACCAACTTCCCCATCTTACTAAATGAAAACTTTATCCTTCCACTTGCTCCAGTCAGAAACTTCACTTTACTTTGAAAACTGGTCATTAAAAATAACTAATTAAGCATTTATCCTGCCTTCCTCATATGTACTATACTTCTGGGTAACCAAACAGTACTACTTGCAGAAGCAACATCATTTTTTTTTTTAAAGAGTATCACTTATTTAGGAAGAATGAGTGAATTGGAAAACCCTCATGATCTCCTTCTATTTAAATAATAAGTTCAGACAAGGATAATCAATGTGCATTAAAACCATTAGATGAAATATTTACCAAGGACTAGACATTCCCCTGGTCCCTTAGTACCACCCAACAAATGATCTACTAGTTTCACATAGAGACATTACAATGGAAGGATCAAGCTTTTACCTCCTTGACTCAGGGATTAATCTTAGCCTTGGAGAAGCCATCTAGGCCTCATTAATAGTGGCGGATCAGACATTATGTACCTCCTGAGATTATAAAAGTGCACAGTACCACTTATGAAGTATTCTTGCCCAGAACTTACAATATGAATTTAATTAAGCCTTTAGATTGAAAATCCAGTTTATGGGAAATACAGGGAATAGAAGAACAAGTTAAATGATACTCTCAAGAAGCAAACAGATAGGAGTATAGCAGTACTGCTCAAAGTGTGCGTCAGACAGCCCAGCATCGCCCAGCAGCTCATGAGAAAAGCCCACACCAGATCCACTGAATCAGAATATCTAAAGCAGAGGCCAATCAGAGCAGTGGCCAATAATCCATGTTTAAAGGGGCTTAGGGTTCCTCATGAATATTAAAATGTCTGAAGGACAAATAATCCAGTCTCTTCCATAATTCAATGTCAGGGAGAATAAAAACAGATGAAGAGAGGAATGTCATAGTGTTATAGTTTGAATTTGTATAATTCAGTGAGTGACCCTTGATTGGACACTGGTTGATACAAATCAGCTGTAAAAGACATTTTGGAAAATGGGGGAAATTTCAGGTATCAGATAATAATAAGCAACTATGGTTCATTCATTGGCAGAATAGTGATATTCAGTTATTTGTAAAATTTCTGTCTTTAGAGATGTATATTGAACTATTTCTGGAGAAAATATCATGTTTGTTTGTTATTTACTTTAAAATACACTGACAGAATAAAATGTTTGAAGCCACTCTGGAAAATGTTAAGAACTCTAGAATCTAGGTAACAGAAATAGAGAAAATATAAAAACATTACAATGGCCACCTATATGTTTGATTTTTTTCATCATAGAGTAAAAATATATCTTGGTGTCATCCTTGACTTTTTCTTTCAATATCCCCCATATCTACTAAGTCATAAATCCAGCCAGCTTTATCTTCAAAAACAAATCCAAAGTCCGACCACTTCATAGCACTCTGCTGCTCCTACCCCGACTGAAGCCACTGTCTCTTGCCTGGATTTGACAATTTCCACTTAATTGGTCTCCTGCGGCAATCCTCTCACCCACCCACATAACCTGCTCTCTACTTGGCAGCCACAGTAGCCATTCTGAAAGTAAGTCATATCATGTCACTCTTCTGCTTAAAACTCCCAAATGCTCACACCATTTTTCTCAGAATAAAAGTTAAAAATCATACAAAACTTGTACAACCCTTCATGCTCTACCTGCAGCCACCTCTGTGACCTCCTTTCCAATTACTTTGCTCCCTGCTGACTCTACTCTGCACATGACTTTCTTGCTCATCCTTTTGCACTTACTGTTTCCTCTGCTTAGAACACCTTACCCTTCCATATACACATGGATCCCCGTTACTTACAGCTCTCTTCTAAAACTTCACAGCCCATGAAGTCTTCCTTGACAACCTGTGTACAACAGCAAGTACTTTCATCCCATTTGACATCATAGAAATATATTTATTTGATTTTTTCAATTCCCTCTTCTTATGAATTAAATATCTGTGTCCCCTCCCAAATTTACATGTTGACATCCTAGTCCCCAATGTGAGGTATTAGGATGTGGGGCCTTTGGGAGGTAATTAGGTGATGGGGGTGGAGTCTTTATGAACTGGATTAGTACTTGTATAAAAGAGATCTCAGAGAGCTCTCTAGCTCTTTTTAATTTTTTTTTTTTTTTTTTTTTTTAGTGGAGGTACTAGGGCTTGAACCCAGAAACTCATGCATGCTAAGCATGTGCTCTACCACTGAGCTATAGCTCTACCCTTCTCTAGCTCTCTCTCTGCCTTGTGAAGACACAAGAGGGTCTGACCATGATGGCACCCTGAGCTCTGACTTCAAGCCTCCTAGTCTGTGGGAAAGAAATTTCTCTTGTTTATAAGCCACCCTATCTATGGTACTTTGTTATATCATCCCAAACAGACTAAGATACCCTATTACCACTAGAATAAGTTACTTGAGGTCAAAGACTCTGTGGTTTTGCTTTTGCTATATTACTAGTCCCTAGAATAGTATCTGGCACACAATTGTATGCATGTATATACATATATTCATTATATATATATATACACAATTAATATTTTTTAAAAATAAGCCAAAAATTAAAGAAAAAATATAAAACTATAATTTCAATTGCATTAAACAAAAGATCAACATTGCAAAAGAGCAAGCATTTAAGCAAAAACCTTTCCTTTTTAAGTTACTGTGATGTAAATTCATAAATGTAACTACTTATATTAATTCCTAAAATAAAACAAAAAGGTGAAGGCAAACACTTCTCAAAGAACCAAAGATTGATCAAAAGTAGGCTTTGCAACAGACATCTAAATCCTTTGAAAGAAACATTTAGCATGAAAAGGCTAACAACCTCTTACTGCTGCGAAGTTAAGCTTTTAAAAATCAAAAATAATTCAATCCCTAGCTCCTATTTACTTCCTATATATACAAATTTAAAACCAGTAAAAGAATTATATTTAAGAGCTGGTAAAATCTTTTCTAAATTAAATTTATAGCAACACTGAAAATAAATACCGACCCTTTTGCTCAGAATTAAAAATAAACCAGTTTGTCTTCTAGAAACAAATCATCAGTTATTGTACAGTCAGAAAGTAGGCCTTGGAAGAAACTGCCTTGAATCTGCATAGCACTAGCTGGTCTTGAAAAGCAAACCCAATTGTCTCATCCTACGCTGGACTCGGAGAGCTGTCCCTCAACCCCACCCATAAGGACATTCATGCTCCATCATCTCACAAGAGAAAGGATGATACAAGGAAGCAGGTAGCCAAGGGGATGGCACCAGTAAGCAAAGATGAAGCCAACACAAAATTCGCCAGGTGAGACTACAAAATGAGTCAGGAAACCTATCTTTCATGAAAACGACTATAACCATAAGAAAGGAATTTGAGGCTTTGAAAACTAGGTTGGGAAGGTAAGAAAGAGGAGGACATTCTCTGTAGTTTATGAAATTTAATTTATTTATTGACAAGTAGTTAAAGAAAAAGGAGACAGTGTAATTTTTGTGAGAAAATAGACATGCATCCTAGATCTCTTGTCCAAAAAATAAAATTTTCATGTAATATAGAAATATTGTTCATTGTAAAAATTTATTTAAATTACTGGCTACAAAGAACTCTGAAAAACATTTTTAGAATAAGATGATGCAAAGCAAAGGGCAGTCACGACCTTGCACTTCTCTCATCCAAACTGTTTAATATGACAGCTGGAAGCTGCATCAAGACACATAAAATCCCCTGAACTCCTTGGAAAAAATGAATCTGAAAGTGATCATTATCATTTATTCATAACTTTATGATAGTAAAAGCATCCCCCCAAAAGATAATCCAAGAATAAAATATAGATCTGATTCAACATTAATATGCAACTGACTTGGTTCTCAGTCCTTTGGTAACCTCCCCCTGCACGCTCTGGAGTATACTCTAGAGTATAGACCTTTTTAGCACGCCAGTTTGCAATGAACCAGCAATGGAAAACAGAATGGCCAACTGTTCTTCTGTTAGTAACAAATGTGCTAATATGTACTAGTTTAAACTTGATCTATCAGTGAGTCAATGAACCATGAAGGGTGGGGGTTAATCAGGGTGTTCTCCAAACAAAGGCTCATGAGAGCGGTGGGGACACCACACCCAGATTCACATCTGTGCTGTTTTGAGTGCAGCATGATGGAAATGGCACGGTGTTCATCAAAGTTAAGAGCCCAGAACCTTGTCATAGTCTTGTGTATACTCACAACCACTTTATACAGAAAAGCAACTAAACTGTTGTAAGTCAAAAACCCAAACATAGGAAATAAAGATCTCAGTTAGCCACAATTCTCAGGAGCTATTAATATTAAACTATGCCCAGTTAATGTGTAACAGTGATGGTAAAAACCTTCCACACATAAGATTTGACAGCTACCCAGCAGTGCTCAGAGTTGGAAATATTCTATATTAGGTGATTTATATTAAAATGCATAAATTTCACTTTATCAGGAAAAGCTTACTGATATGCATCTTTACACATATCAGTGAAAACAACCTCAACATTCCAGTCTACTCAAAGTAACAAACAAGCTCAGTAACTTCTAAAGGCACATGCCTCCCACCAAAGTGACATCCCTAACAGTTGAGATGGACTGAGCAGCAATTAGCAGAAAGAATCACCTGCTTCCAGAAATAATCACCTCAATATTTCAGTATTTAAATAATGAAGGAGTTAAGGCTATGTAGAGTCAGAGTGAGCCAACAGAAAGGAGAGCAAAAGAGAGAAAAAGAAAGAAAATTCAACAAAACATACCATTCATTTATTTTTACCAGTTTTTTTTATAATAATCCCAGTAAAATGAATTTTTATTTGTTTTGGTCACCCTATCACTTTCCCCGGTTAAAAACCCACACTGAAAAGAAATACATGTTACTGGCTCCAGGAAAAATTACTTTCCCTACTCTGCTTAGATGTTGACCACAGAGTTCGTTAAAATCATTAGCCTTTAAATATGACTAACTTTATGAAAATCCAATTTGATGAAATAATTGTACATTTAATCCTTTACAAACTATGACATTATGAAAATGTTAGAAAACACTTTTTATTTTTCCATTGAATTGTGCATACATATAATTTATACAAATTGCTATACAATTTTATATTAGTTTTATGCATACAAAGTGATTTGACATTTGTATGTATTGCAAAATGATCACTGCAGTGTCTACTTACCATACTCAGCATACAGAGTCAATACAATATTACCGAAAGTAGTCTCCATGCTGAACATTTTATCGCCATAACTTATTTATTTTATAATGGAAAGTTTGTACCTCTCAATCACCTATACCCATTTCACCTCACCTCCCATACCCTTCCTCTCTGGATTTTGGTTTGTTTTGTATGATTTTTTTAGATTCCACACATAAGTAAATCTGCAGTATTTCTTACGCCAACTAACTTAGCATAATGCCCTCAAGGTCCATCTATGTTGCTGCAAAGGGCTAGATTGCATTGTTTTTATGACTGAGTAATATTTGATTGTATACATAAGCCACATTTTTAGCCATTTATCCATCAATGGACACTTAGGTTGTTTCCAAGTCTTGGCTATGGTAAATAATGATGCAATGAACATATGGAGACATACATGTTTTCAAGTTACTATTTTTGTTTTCTTTGAATCAATGTAATAGTGGAATTGCTGGATCATATAATAGTTCTATTCTTAATTTTTTGAGGAATCTTCACACTGTTTTCCATAGTGGTTGCATCATTTACATTCCTATCAACAGTGCATGAGGGTTTCCTTTTTTCCACATACTTGCCAACACTTGTTATTTGTCTCTTTGATAATAGCCATTCCTACAGGTATGAGGTGGTATCTTGTTGACTTGATTTGCATTTCTCTGATTATTAATGATGTTGAGCATTTTTCTTTGCTTGTTGGCCATCTATATGTCTTCTTTTTAAAAAAAAAAAGTTTATTCAACCCATTTCTAAATCAGATTGTTTTTTGTTATTAAGTAGTGTGAGTTCCTTATATATTTTGGACATTAACCACTTATTGGATATATGATTTGCTCTTTCTGGGTGAGTTCCATTGCTTCGGCTTTCTGTCCTGTTCTTCTGCTTCACCCAGTCTGCTGTTGAACACCTCTAGTGTAGGTTTCAGTTCAGGTATGGTATTCTTTATCTCTGTCATTTCTGTTTGGTACTTTCTTATGTTTTCTACCTCTTTGTTAAAGTTCTCACTGTGTTTATCTATTCTTCTCCAGAGTTCGGTGAGTATCTTTATAGCCACGACCTTGAACTCTTTATCAGGTAGATTCCTGATATCTGTTTCTTTAAGATCTTTTTCTGAGGTCTTGTCCTGTCCTTTCTTTTGGAACATACTCCTCTGTCTCCTCATTCTGCCCGACTCTCTGTGTTTGTTTCTTTGCCTTAGGCAAAACAGCTACTTCTCCCAGTCTTGAAGGAGTGGCCTTGTGTAGGAGATAATCCACGGGGCCCAGAAGTTCAGTCTCCCATCCACGGGAGCCAGGTGCTCAAGAGGCATCCCCTGTGTGAGCTGTGTGCGCCCAACAGCTCTGGTGGGAAGAGTCCCAAGAGCCTTCCGCTCACCAGTAGATGCTTTAAGGTTGTTCTCCACATGTGGTTTAGGCAATTTTCAAACTGATGCTTTTGCATCAGTCTCTGAGTCTGCCTGCAAGCCCCCGAAGAGCAGGTTCTCCATTCTCTACTGTTCTATGATTCTCCTGGACATCTTCCCCATCGATTTCCAAGGCCAGATGTTTTGGTGGCTCATCTCTCCAGTGCTCTGCCTGATGTAGAGCACAAGCACTCAGTCCTCAGCGACAAGTTTCATAGTTGTGAGATCCCTGACAAATGTGGGTTGCTGCATCTGGGTTGGGGTTTTGGCAAGACTGTCTCTGCCTCTCCTGTTTCGATGCAGCCCTTTTACCCTTTTTTGTGAGGTGATATTAATCTAGTTTTCAGGTCTTTTCAGAGGAAATAATTCCAAATGGAGTTTTAGATTTTTTGTCTAGAGGAAGAGGTGAGTTTAAGATCTTCCTTGCTACCATCTTGAACTGCCTTGTTGTGAGTATTTTTTAATTCAGTGGATTTTATCAGTTAGAAAGCGTTTTAAAAGTATCATCTCTGGATCATATATAATATAGGCATGACTTTTAAGAGACTTTTTAGTTATCTGCAGGGCTTCAAAAAAGAAATCACCGTCTTTAGCACAGCCTGACTTACAATGGCTCAACTTACGATTTTTGTCTTTATGATGTTATGAAAGTGACACACATTCAGTTGAAGCTATTTTGAATTTTTATCTTTTCCCAGACTACAAATATGTGGTAAAACTCTCTCTTTCCCAGTCAGCTACATGATTATAAGGGTGAACAATGAGACTTACAGCCATTCTGTACCTGTACAACCATTCTGTTTTTTTACCTTCAATACAGTATTCAATGAATTACATGAGATAGTCAACACTTCATTTTAAAATAGGCCTTATGTTAGATAATTTTGCCCAACTCTAGGCTAATGTAAGTGTTCTGACCATGTTTAAGGAAGGCTAAGCTAAGCTATGATGTTCAGTAGGTTACAAGTATTAAATGCATTTTCGACCTAATGATATTTTCAACTTATAATGGATTTATCAGGACATAACCATAATCATAAACCCAGGAAGATCTACATTCCAATAACACATGTCCCACTGTAAAATGAAGATTCTTGAAAAATTTCATGTATTATTATATATGTTGTCAAAGAAAAACCTGACCTAAACTGTAGTGGAAGTGGTAAAACAGATTTTATTCAGAACTATTATAATAGTAGGAAAGAGACCTCAGCATTAAACCAGGCTTATTTTGGAACACAGCATGGGAAACTGGGAATTTATAGCCAAGGAGCAAGATAGTGGTCAGTGGGTGCAAAATTACTAAGAGGAAACATCAGAGGTAAAGAGTATTTTGGCCAAATCCACCTAAAAGAATTCTTTGTTGAAGGCTGGACAGGGTGATTAGATATAATCAGGAAGATGAGAAACCTGATCAGATATTGAGGGTGGGTGAATTCTAGATTAACTGATTTAGCAGAGTTCTTACTAAAAATGGATTTTATAAGAAAGTGCACATCTGGGCTTAGGAAAAGATTCAGGAACGTCATACTTATATAAAATTAGTCCTGCATTATAAATGATAATAACAACATGTTTTCAAAAGCTTAACAGTTCAGTCTAAGAAAACTGAGAAAGAATTCTGAGGGAAACTCTCCATCAAAATTGATTCGGCTTTGGGATTACCATTTTGGAACACCATGGCAGCTACCTGAAACTGAATTTTGCCATACAAGTTCTGATCCAAGATGTGCATTCTTTTTAAGTTTACTGATAAATGTAATGTGCTCTCAATAAAAATATCATTTTTTCTAGGTCTAAATAAGTTGATACTAAAGTATATATCTAAAATTAACCTGCAAAAAAGGGTATGAAAAATGAAAAAAAAAAAAGATCAAAAAGAGGAACTAATCCCACCAAATACTGAAACATACTATAAAGCCTCTTTAAATAAAACATTGGCATGTGAATAGATAGACCAATGGAACAGAAAGCCCAGAAATAGATCCAAGTAAATGGTGTTGGGACAACTGAAAAACTATTTGGAAAAAAAGGATAAGGTCCATTGTATACTACACACAAAATAAACCCCAAATGGATTAGAGGTCTAAAATTAAGCTATGCAAGTATTAGAAGAAAACATCGATGATTTCCTCTGTAACCTGTGTGTAAAGAAATACTTTCTACTATGATCCAAATACCAGATGCATAAAGAAAGAGTGGCAAATTTAAGTACATAAAAATTTTAAAATAAAGTGATTTTGTGATTCAAAGTTTTTAAGTCAAGAGAAAAACTGTGTATCAGGGGGAAAATATTTGCAATATATATCAAGAAAAGGGCTAATACCCCTAATATATAAAGAACTTTCAAAAATTGAGGGGAAAAAAAGACCAAAAGTATAGGAGAAAAATAGGCAAATGATATAAAGACAATTCACAAAATATAAAAAATGGCCCTTAGACATATGATAAGGTACTCAACTTTACTCATAATTTTAAAAATGCCAATTAAAACTATACTGACATAAAACAACTCACCTACCACACTGGAAAATTTCTAAAGTATGGAAGTACAGTTTGTTAGTGAAGTTGTGTGGAAACACACTTTCAAACATTGCTGGTAAACATGAAAAATGTACAAATCCTATGGAAGGGAACTTATCAATATCTAACAAATCTACACATGTACCTACCCACCAATCCAGAAGTCTTCTCAAGATGCTGCAATACATAATTTTGTACATAAAGTATTATTTGTGATTATAAATATTAGAAACAATCAAAATGCCTAAATATGCAAAGGTATTGAGTAAAATATAGTACACTCAACAAAATATTAGTAAACAGAATCCAAGAACACATTAAAAAAGATTATACACCATGATCAAGTTGGGTTCATCCCAGGGACACAAGGATGGTTCAACATACACAAATCAATCAATGTGATACACCACATCAACAAGAGAAAAGGACAAAAATCACATGATCATTTCAATAGATGCAGGAAAAGCATTTGATAAAATTCAACACACAATTATGATAAAAACTCTAACCAAAGTGGGTATAGAGGGAACATATCTCAACATAATAACAGCTATTTATGACAAAACTACAGCCAGCATAGTACTCAATGGTGAGAAGTTGAAAGCCTTCCTGCTAAAATATGAACAAGACAGGATGCCCACTCTCACCACTTCTATTCAATACAGTATTGGAAGTCCCACTCACAGCAATCAAGCAAGAGAAAGAAATAAAAGGGATCCAAACTGGAAGAGAAGAGGTAAAATTGTCATTATATGCAGATGACATGATACTATATATAGAAAACCCTAAAAGCTCCACACAAAAACTACTAGAGCTGATAAAAGAATTCAGCAAGGTAGAGGGATACAAGATTAACATACAGAAATCAGTGGCATTTCTTTACACTAACAACAAAATATCAGAAAAGGAAAGTAAATAAAGAATCCCTTTTAAAACTGCATCCAAAAAATTAAAATACTTAGGAATAAATCTGACCAAGGAAGTGAAAGACTTATATGTAGAGAACTACAAGACATTGACTAAGGAAATTAAAGATGACTTAAAGAAATGAAAAGATATCCCATGTTCTTGGATTGGAATAATTAATATTGTTAAAATGGCCATACTACCCAAAGCAATCTACAGATTTAATGCTATCCCTATCAAATTATCCAGGACATTTTTCACAGAACAAATAATCCTAAAATTTATATGGAATCACAAAAGACCCAGAATTGCCAAAGTGTTACTGAAGAAAAAGAATGAAGCTGGAGGAACAACACTCCCAGACTACAGACTATACTACAGAGCTACAGTAATTAAAATAGCATGGTAGTGCTTAAAAAAACAACAACAGACATATGGATCTATGGAATGGAATAGAGAGCCCAGATATGAACCCACAAACTTTTAGTCAACTAATCTTTGACAAAGGAGGCAAAAATATACAATGGAGTAAAGACAGTAAAGAGACTTCAGCAAATGGTGTTGGAAAAACTGGACAGCCACACGTAAATCAATGAAGTTAGAATACTCCTTTACACCATACATAAAAATAAACTCAAAATGGCTTGAAGACTTACACATAAGACACTATAAACCTCTTAGAAGAAAACATAGGCAAAACATTCTCTGACATAAATCTCAGCAATGTTCCTCTAGGGCAATCTACCCAGGCAACAGAAATAAAAGCAAAAATAAACAAATGGGACCTAATTAAACTTACAAGCTTTTGCACAGCAAAGGAAACCACAAGCAAAACAAAAAGACAACCTACAGAAGGGGAGAAAATATTTGCAAAAGATGAGACTGACAAGGGCTTAATTTCCAGAATATATAAACAGCTCATACAACTTAATAACAAAAAAAAAAAAAATCCGATCCAAAAATGGGCACAAGACCTAAACAAGCAATTCTCCAATGAAGACATACAAATGGCCAATAGGCACATGAAAAAATGCTCAACATCACTAATTATCAGAGAAATGTAAATCAAAACTACAATGAGGTATCACCTCACACCAGTCAGAATGGCTATCATTCAAAAGTCTACAAACAATAAACGCTGGAGAGGGTGTAGAGAAAAGGGAACCCTCCTATACTGTTGGTAGGAATGTAGTTTGGTGCAGTCATTATGGAAAATAGTATGGAGATTCCTCTAAAGACAAGAAATAGACTTATCATATGATCTAGCAATCCCACTCCTGGGCATATATCCAGAGGGAACATAATTCAAAAAGATACATGCACCCCAATGTTCATTGCAGCACTATTTACAATAGCCAAGACATGGGAACAACCTAAATGTTCATCAACAGATTGCTGGATAAAGAAGTTGTGGTATATTTATACAATGGAATACTACTCAGCCATAAAAAATAAAATAATGTCATTTGCAGCAACATGGACAGATCTGGAGAGTGTCATTCTAAGTGAAGTAAGCCATAAAAAGAAAGAAAAATACCATATGATATTACTTAGACGTGGAATCTAAAAAAAAAAAAAAAAAAAGACAAATGAACTTATTTGCAAAACAGAAACAGACTCACAGACATAGAAAACAAACTTGTCATTACCAGGGGTAGAGGGTGGGAAGGGATAAATTGGGAGTTCAAGATTTGCAAATACTAACTAATACATATATAATAGATAAACAAGTTCATACTGTATAGTACAGGGAACTATATTCAATATCCTGTAACTTATGGTGAAAAAGAATATGAAAATGAATATATGTATGCTCATATATGACTGAAACATTATGCTATACACCAGAAATTGACACACTGTAAACTTACTATACTTCAGTGAAAATATACATACAAAAAAATATAATACAGACCACACAATAGAGTTTCATACATGTTTAAAGAAAATAAAGATCTCTATGAAGTAATATGGAGTGATTTTCAGTATATGTAGTTAAAGTGAAAAAAGCAAAGTACAGAAAAGTTTATATTGTATATTACTTTTTGTGTAAAAAAGAAAATTTTAAAAGATATATACATCTGGTAATTTTGCAAAAAGAAATATAAGTAATATAAACCAGAAATCAATGGAATTGGTTACCCATAAGGTGAAGGAGGTCTGGGGGATGATCTAGCTCAGTGGTAGAGTGTGTGCCTGGCATGCACAAGGTCCTGGGTTCAGTCCCCAGTACCTCTGTTAAAAAAAAATAAACAAATAAATAAATAAATAAACCTAATTACCCCCCAAAAAAGATGAAGGAGGTGAAAAGGACCCTGAAGGAGCATTTTTTCCTTTTGGAAACATGTTTATATTCTACACATTTAAAATATAATCAATGAAGGTGCAGGGGAAAAAAAAAACCCAAACTGAATACAAACAGAAGCAAACAAAAGCCAACAGTATTTCCAATGAATAACATACCTATTATGAAGGGGGAAAAGCTAATCCATATTACTTTTGAACACAGTACTTGAAATATATATCTTCAATCTAGGGGCCAAAAAAGGAACTGCCAACAAATCTTGAACTCATTTTGGTAGGTTTACTTTTCATAGTGGTATAATTGCAGTTATTCTGAAACTATTTCGTGTATATTATACGACTGTGTAATGGGAAAATGTGCTGCTGTCATTGGGAGTCAGAATTCTTACTATGGAAGTGAGATACGGATATGGAAAGGAGAGAAATAAGGAATTCGCCAATGGGATTGGATTAGAATTAGAGTTATAAATATAAAGTCCTGATTTCTAATCAATATTTCGTACCTCTGTCTGCTCCAAGAGCCTAGCTGTTATGACATCCTAAAGAGCAATGTGCACACCTAGCACCCAGATTTTGGTTTCTCAGTACCATTCCCCACCAAAAGGAACCACAACTGCTCAGAGAAGTGGCTCATTCCAGGGCTGGGGTAAGGAGGGCACAGTAAAGCCTGGAATAGCCTGTTGTGCCAAAAAGTGAAGAAATACTCCAAAATTGATGGAAGCAGGTTGAAAGAAGATAGGAGCCAGCTTTAAGGGGCTCCTCAAAATGTCTTCACCGCTGTATCTCAAAGGAAACTCAATTTGCATAAAAGGAAACTGATTATCTTTCTTCCTAAACCTGCTCCTTTATTTCAGTTTCAGGCACTCACACCCACCAATGCAAGAAATCGGGGTCATATAGGGTCGTATTTTTCTCTCTCTCTCTCACATGCCCACAATTCAGCTGATACCATGACAAAAACTAAATTTTTTTTCTCATCTCCTGGGCCTGACAGATCTAAAATTGCCAGATCAATTTAAAGCATTACTTACAGATATACCAGTCAACAACAAAAATATGTTAACAGTTATATAACATTAACATAAACAGAGCTTACTGTTTTAACTAAAAGCCAAATATTGGATGATATTTTAGAACCAACCATCCCTTAACCATACAGAACACAGATACCATATGTATTAACCATAAATAAATATTTTTTTGGCATCCACCACCTTTTGAGTTTTTATATATTTGATGCTCAATTACATACACAGCCAGGAAAGGCGTTATAAGGATAGCAGATCTGACCAATATACCAAAATAGCAGCTAACAGATGTCACCAGGTTAAAATCAGATTCCCTTTGAAGCAACATTACAGACTTTGGAATATGCCTTCTAACTTTTAGAGTGCCAGGATAATATGGTGGGCTGAGAACATGGGCTGGCAAAACAGCCAAACTGCCCAAGTCTGAATCCCAGTTCCACAACGTTAGGTATGTGACCTTGTGCACATTTACTACCCCATCTCCTTTACCCCATTTGAAAAACGGTAATGGTAATACTACTGTCTAAGGTATGTTGTTAAAATTAACATAAGCTGGTATATGTGAAACACTTGGTACAATCCTCGGTGCACCAAGAAATCACGGTGATGATGGTGATAATGATGAACTCTATTAGTGTATTAGTATATATTCTATTAGGGAACTGACAGTTCCCCTCTCCCCTCTGCAAAGATGATGCTTAAACATGGTGCTGAAGGGTCTGGAACTGTGAATTCTAAACAAGAGCAACAATAACTTGGAGAGCTATGTGACAGTAAGAAGAGCTACCCTTTATTGAGTGCCCACTGTTTGACACACGTTACAGATTTAAGTATAACAATACTATAGCAAGACTGGCATCACTGATTTCATTTAACAGAAAGTCAAAAGCTGAGAAGACATGAAGATAAGGTATACATCTAAGTTAGCAGCAAAACTAGGAACCAAACCCAGATTATCCAAATAAAAATCCCACGGGTCATAACTCATTTATAAATTCAGCAGTGGTCGATTTTCCACTCATTTAAGTAAAAAGAGAATAAAGAGAGAACCAGCCATGCTATCCTAGGGTGACCACCCTTTCCACGCAACTTGTTGGTTGGGACTAGGTCACTTTATTTCTGACAGATTTACTAGTCTCTGTGGTGAGCAGTTTAGGAAGTCTCAAAACAATAATTTGTGGTGTTTGAACTTGAAAATCTTTTGACTATGTATTGCAAAATGGAAATTTTAAATTTTGATAGGGTATTCAGACAAATCAGAAGTTTCTAAAGAAAGACAACTTCCTTTCCTTCTAGAAAGAAAATCACTGATAAAAGTTGGGCATGTATCCTGTCAGACTATTTGAGCCTTCCAGACTTGCTGCTCCAAAGCTGGGAAACAGAAAAGCCCTGTCCCCTAAGATTTGAAAGGGATCCTCTCCTTTGCTAATACCAAGGTTTTGGCACAACCTGGCTTTCCTGGCTAACCGACTACATCAGCTTCTCATCTTCCAGAAGTTCTTCAAGCCATAAGACTCATTGATGTTATCCTTCCCAGGGCTGCCACAGACTTTAAAAAAAAAAAAAACATACACTCGACTATAACATATTTAGTCCAAATACATAACATAGTTACACGCTGCCTTTCAAGAAACTAATACTGTTCTTTAAAATATTTATTAAGTGTGTGTGTGTGTATATATATATATATATATATTTCAAATCTTTCTGTTGGGAGGCAGTGTGGCTTAGTTTAAAAAAACAGAAAAGCATGAGTGTGAACCTTATTCCACCACTGTCCATTAATTGCATGACCCAGGAGTCAATCCATCTCTCTGAGTTCTATTTCCTTAGCTATTTGTGGGAATTAAAAAAAAAATCTTGACCACTTCTAAAGTGTTGCGATAAAGATTCAATGAGCTGGTTTATGTTAAAAGCAGCTAGGACAATGCCTAACACATACTAAATAAGCAATATATTCAGTTCACTTCACCAACCTTGACTGAGCTAGTCACTGTTTAGAGATAAAAACAGCAACAAACATTAACAGAGTACTGACCACATGTAAAACCCTACTCTACATACTTTAAAAAATCTCTGTGCTCAAGAGCACTCACAGTCTAACAAGCTATCATCTATAAAAGCCAACAATCAGAATGGGAGTGACAGTGAGTTCTAACAGAGGTAGGAAAAGTGCTCAAAGAGGAAGTGCCTGATTTTGCTGGGTCATTCAGCTTTGCAGAGGATTTGGTGGTTACGTCAGGCTTTGAAATTGCAAAATGGACCTTACTGTGCAAACAAGGGATGAGGCGCACTCCAAACAGATGGAAGTTCCTAGCTGTGCCACTGACTTGGCACATGGGCAGGCACGGAGGGACCAGAGAACACGGCCCAGCATTAGATGCCGCAGAGCCCAGGAACCCGACTACACAAGCAGCTTCATCTGGGCCCACCTCCTCCCTTTGCATTAAAAAAACAACTACAATGTGTAACTAGTAGAATTGCACTTTTTCAAGATACATAATGTTCCACTTAAGGTTTTTTTACAATGAATAAAAATAAAAATAGATTTTTTTCCTCTCTAATGATGATAAGTAAAGAGAGAGAATGGTTGATTTCAAAAACATTATCTCAGTGCTTCAGCATGTAGTCACTGCAAATATCCACCTACCTGCCTCCAAAAGCAACAAATATATTCATGTAAGATTATAATAAAAGTCCTGGAGTTACATATAATATCTATATAAATACCACACAATTTCATTACCATTAATGGTAGTCTAATGAATACCAGGGGGCTTAATGATAATTTGTCACAATATTATGTCTTTCCTAGTTATGCATACTGTGAGAATGCTGCTTTATTACTTTTTACTTCATTTCTTCCCAGTGAAAAAGTTGTTAAATGACAATCCATTACACTCTCAGCTAATGATTGATGCAACTTTTAATCTCTCCTGTAGGCTTATAGTACTTGTGATTTATTTAGGACACTCTGGTAAACAAAGCCTGGAAATCAGTCACAAACCACTGTGTTTATATGTGTTTTAAAAAGTCCTTTAGGCTAATAAAAATAACTGTTTGCCATCTTTTTCATAGTGCATTCCCAAACCATTCCAAGACATTCAAGAAATCTCAATTAATAATGGTGAAGGTCATGAGGAGGAAATTTTCTAAGAACTGAGAAATGCATCGTAATATTGCCACTCCAGAGTTCTGAGTCATCATGCTTAGAAAAGTCTAGAAAGGGATAATCTTCAAACAAGACAAGGTAGCTCCTTCCTAACAAGAAAAGTGTTTGCAGTCCTTTTTTCAGGATAGAGTCTAAACTGTACGGTAAATACAACATACTTAAGAACTGCAGAGCATACATAACACTGACCTGATAGGCAATACCACATCAGTTAAGCCTTCACATTTCAGATTCAGGTAGATATGGATTTGTTCTCAACTCCTCCATCACATACTAGCTGTATAACCTCAACTAGCAAACTTTTAAACTATTTAAGCCTTTGTTTTCTCATGTATGAACTAAGATAAGTATAATAATAAAAATAATTTACTTAATTCTACTCCTCGCTAAGTCATGCATTATTTCAATTCCTCAAACCTCACAACAAGTCATAAAACAAGTAATATCATTCCCCTCTTTCACATGAGGATATATTTGTAGTTCTTGGTGCTATTATTATGAGGATTTAATGAGATAATTACTAAAATTGCTTACAAGAGTGGTATATAATAAATGCTTAATAAATGTCAGCTATTATCTTAAGATTTAAACTTTTAAAATAATAACCTCTATAAATCAGTAAAGGGAGAAATATTAACTAATTTATTTAACAGCACAAAAACTTAATTCCGCATTTTACTGACGATATTTAGGGAAGGCCTTATTTAGCTTTTCAGTATAATCAACATGATAAAACGTGACAAAGTACACCTAATTTTCTTTCTCCCAAGAAGAAATTTTGTTACACGAAAGACATAGTCAGAAGGACTTTTACATAGCAAAAGAATTAGAAATAGATAGGAAATAACTTGAGAATAAGTATACCAAGTATACCTCCTAATTTCTTTTCTCAGGGTAGTCTATAATGACTGATGCAGGAATATAATATTCTTCTATATCAATTACTTGTTTTTAAACATAATTATAATCAATTATATACAAAATATGTCCCTCCCTTAGGACAAAAATGCTACAGAGGACTGTGAGAAGCCCTTGGGAAGCTGGCCTTGTGTCAATCATCCCAAGTAAAATCAGCATATTTTCTTAACTAGCCTTGCCTTCAGCTGAAGGAGTCATGGCTCTGAGGTAGAGTTGATGCTAGTCCGAAAGAACCTTGAAGGAACAAGACAAACTCTTGGCATGCCTTGGTTAGTCTTCACCAGGCTCTTGTGAACCAGGCCCAAGGTAATGCTCTTGGAAAATAAGTGATAACCTTACACGACTCAGAAAGGGTATTAGCTAACTTTTAAGAATATTTAATGTAACAAGAATCTAGAATATAGCCAGAATTAATCATTGCAGAGATACTTCGGTAAGTGTGGAGTACAGAGTTTTACATGTGTTCCAAATTAAACCTATATTACTCAAATCTTCGACATTTGTGGTTTTTGGCCCTGGCAACACATTCGAATCACCGAAGAGACTTCTCAAGGAAGCTCATGCTCAGGTCCATCCAGACCCATTTAATCAAAACCTCTGAATTTTCACACTCAGGAATAGTAAGTTCTAAAGAGGGTTCCATTTTTTTTAATGAAATTCCCACATATAACAAAAATGCTATCTTTCTTTTTTTGTAGCACCCTATTCTTCTATGTTTTCAATTTCTCTTGTTTAATCATTTTGAATTTACACATTTCATATTCTCTGCTTGTTCTATTATGTGCAGTTCTCAGGGATCTACTCCTAGAGTTTGTCATGCCCACAGACTCTTACTCCTGGTTATTTTTCACACTGTTAATTGCTGGAATGCAAGTGGCTCAAAATGTCAAACTGGCACTCTCTGGGTTCAAGATAAATAGTGTTTTTTCCCTACTTTTTATTAATTTTGCATAGTAATGATGCTTCCATATATTTATATTTTCAGCTACAAATTTCATTAAACTGGAGGTTTGGCTTTAAAAAGTTTAATGTTAATATCCTTTGAAAAGCTAAGCAGCACTATTATAGCCATTAAGAATTTAATAAAAACTTGTTTAATTTCATGGTTTTCCTCTGACTACCCAGCTTAGAAAGCAAAAGAAAGTTCGAGGAAAGAAAACCAAATTTTTGAATTAAATTTATTTTTTGACTCAATTTCAATATGTGATTTGATAAAATATTTTTCTTATTTGCAAATTGACTTATAGTCAATATTTTATGAAGTTTTACAGAAGTAAAATACATTTAAATATTTAATAAATAACTTCTATGGAAAAGAATAAAATTATATGGACACTCAAAATTTTTGGTTGCCATACTGAGTGTATACTGGAAGCTTTCTTCAAACAAAGCTTTACTCAGTACTACTAAATATAAAATGTATGAATTAGGGGCTACACTCCCTCAAGAGTGAGTGACAGGTATGGAGTCCATCCAGTGAGTCAACTCCTGGGGATGGGGTGGTGACAACCGACAAGGCCAGTTTAAAACCACTATAGAAGGCACACATCACATAATCTTTGTTGGACAGAGTACTTCACATGGGATTGGACTTCGATACTTATATGTAAATGAGGTGACATTTAATCAGTTTCTACATTATTTCAATATATAGATAGTAAAAATATATTCAAATGTGACATGCATAATTTTTGTCCCGCTCAACTGCTCATAAAACAAAACCTTAAATCTTTTTTTTCTGTGATTCAAAAGAAAAACTACCCATACTTCAAACATAATGTCCTTGCAGAAAATAATTTGTCCCCAAGGAGACAAGTGTTGCCAATTGAAATAGTGCACAATGAAATGTCTGAAGCTATCATACTTTTGACATATAACAAATGCTCTTGCTAAGATAACCATGTTAATGTTGATTTCTAGTTTATTTTTCCTTATAAGTACATCATTTGGCAGCATATCCAAGCAAAATGTCACATCATTCTGTTCTCCAGCTAAGAAAAATTCTACCTGGTTCATGATAATATAATCGATGATATAGCTTGGATTTTTTTAAACCCCAAAATGTATTTCACCATGATTTTCTTATAAAAGACAACATAAATATTAAACATTGGGTTTATAAGCCCTAGTTTTTACTGTTAAGGAAAGGATCCTATGAAAACCAACATTATCATCACAGGAAAAACAGATATGACATCTTTGGGGAACTAAGAAAAAGTACCCTTCTTTGGAATAAAAGCCAAATATTTAAGTAAATTTTTTATTTATTTTTTTTATTTTTCAGCTGAAAACTGAGTAAGGCTGTTTCACTTCACTAAGCTAAGAACAGGCAACTTTATAAGGACAAAACATTAAATAACTGTGGTTCACTTGTATTTGCCTACTTCATAAAATTAGCATTTAGAAATGAAGTAGAAAAATACAATATCAGAAGTAACTCAACCCAATTGGTCTAAAAATGCCTTTGTCAACTGTCTCTGGGTTACTATTAAATATAACAAATAAATGAGCAAAATCTAAATATAACAACAAAATTCAATGGTCCTATGATAGAAAGGTTCTTTTTTTTTTTTTTTTTTAATCATTCCTTCTATTTTGTAGTTCTGGATTTTGTCTTCTCTGCCTATCTTAATCTATGAGTATTAAGATTTTGTATTTAGCCCTCTGCCTTTTTTTTTTTTTTAACTCTATACTACTTCCTTGTAATCGTTCGTCTTTCCCATCACATCAGCTCTTCTTCACCTCTTCACGTACGCCTCTTAAAATGCCAACCTCCTGAACATCTCCAACAGGATGTTGTAAGATATGCCAAATGTGTCTACAGCAGAACATCTTTCCTTCAAATCAACCAGTGCCCTGATTTCACTCTCTTTATGACATCATTCTCCAGGTTACGTGGGCATAAGGCTTCGGATTTTTTTTTTTAAATCTTCTTCACTTTCACACCCTTCTCCTAAGTCCTCCACTGAAGACCAACCATTTCAACTCACAAAAATCTTTCAGTTTCAAGTGGCCCTAAGTCACTTTAGGGTACTTTGTTTTGTTCTCCAAATGGCATACCTGTCAGAAAGCCTATGAATATGCTTTAAAGTGGAGATTGTAGCATCTAGATAAAAGGTTGGTTCAGGGTCCAGAGAAGCTTGCAATTGACCATTTCTAGGAAACTCAAATATGCAGAAACTAGATCATACTTTAATTGAATAAAAATTAATGTATCCAGCGTACACCCATGCTATATTTAAAGGTCATGCATGTTTATGTTTGTATCACAGGTATAAAAAAAAAAAGCAGGAAAGACTGTTAAATGACTGTCACCACAATGACTACCTATTAGGATTATCAGTGACTACATTTCAGCCTTAATCAATTACATTTTTAAAGATTTAAATCTCTGAATCATGATCAACGATTTTGATCCCTATTAATTTGTTCATTTCTTCATTGTGGCCCTGACCACACTTGTAATATAAGTTTTCTTGTCTGTCTCTCAGGGCAAGAGGGTTCTATACAGGATTACATCGCATTTGATTTTGTATTTCCAGCATTTAACACAGTGCCTGATCCAAAACATGTGTTACATGAATTAACTTATATTGCCCACTAGTCAATCAAGCTATGCTGACTTTACTATTACTAAGAATAAAAAAGATACTATGTTCAACTGTGTTATTAAAAATTGGAATGTAAAAGGACTTATTTTTAAATTAAAAAAAAAAAAACAGTTCTAGGACTCCTTTTTTACATTTATAAACCCTTTTAAATCTGGTCACTCTTTGCCAATGTCTTAAAACTAAGTTTTGAGAGTTGGCATCTTCTTCCTTCCAGTGCTGCCAAATTGTTCTTTTCTCAAAAATTCATCACATCTTACTCATTGCTCCAATTTAAAATGTAAGTGTGCACATTTGAAAATGATACTTAATATCCAAATATTCTAAAATTATAATTATTAGACTAATTTGACTAAAAGACCAACAAGTTGAGGCTTTTAATATCTTCTTCATGTTTGTCTTAATAGAAGAATAAAGGAGAAAAAAGGTGTAAGAGGCTGGCAGGAAAAAAATCCATTTGCTGATTAAAGACAACATTCAAATTTAATCAATGAAAAAAATTTTTTAAAAATCCACTGTTTTGCCACAGAACCAGTTAAAAGCAAGATCTTTGGACTTAAAATAGTGATGTCTAAAATTGAAATGTAAGTTATTTCTATTTTTGTGATATAAACTGCTATCTATCACTCCTGAAATTAATTAAATCAGATCTGTTTCAAACACAAATTCCTTGGTTAGGGACTTTTTAAAAAAACTTTGGAAACCAGCAATCACTATCTGCCAAACCTAATGCAGTACATATAGTACAGAATAGGCACAATGGATGTGAGGCAGAAGGATAATCCACAAATGCATCCAACTCTGTAGAAATCAGAACCAAAGAAGAAGAAGCACTCACCCTCACCCCAGAAAGACTGGGGAAGACACAGGCCGTCTCCACTTACAGAAAGAGCCTTAAGCCAATTATGTTTGACCCTCAGATGACAAGCACTTTAATGAACACCTAGATTACACGAATTTGAAAGTAGAAGAAATATCAAGAAGAATGTTCTAAGACTGCAACCTTAAAAAGGAAGTGTCAGCATAATATAGCATTTGGTAGAGAGCTTTGGTGTCTTACAAAGAGCACGCATTTGTGTCTGATGAAACTGACCCAGAACTGTCTCTGTGGGGCAGGAGGGGACAAGGAGTTGGCTCCTCCTATAGGACCTGTTGAGTCCAAGTCCACTTGGGGGCAGAAATGAAGCAGTCATTCATTCAGACCATCTTGTTTAGGTTCCTTCATTTTCATTAGATGATTTCCACCCTGTTTGTTTGCGCTGGTTGATTTCAAAAGCCAATCTATTTGCTTTTCATCAGCAAAATGGCTCTGTCCTCCAGGGCCATGCTGGAGAATATGACCTCACATATTTTACTACCTCTAACTGTTACCAAAAACAAAGATACAAAAAGTAACATTCCCAGGGGATGATAGCCTAAAAAATATGTAATTTATTCATCTCTGTAATTTGTCTAGATTTAATCTTGGATCAAACCAAACATCATTCATTAAACTAAAAAATATTTGGACAATATTTTTGTGGTATGTGTGTGTGCATGTCTGTGTGTGTTTGGATAAGTCCCTCTACTCCTATAAAATTGCTTTTACTAAATTAAGCTTTGTTGTGATGCCTCCTGCTGACTTGCTGTTGGTTTTATGGGTGAGATATAGTGCACAAGTTGTCCCTCACATCACCCAGCTAGCCCTTCATAAGCCCCGCGGGAGATTTCCTCAGACCTTCAGTGAAGAGCTTTGCCTCTCCTAATAAAATGACTCATTCTTATTTTATAGACCATGCAAGTCCCATGAACATCTGTCCACGTAAGGAAATTCAATTCAATTAGTTTTTCATTTTTTATTTTAACTTCTTTTATCTCTTCTCACATGAATTTAAAAAAATGAGAACACTGGAAAAAGACCCACTGTTAAAGTGGAATGCTTTTAGTTAAATATATATATTCTCTTATGCTTCCGGAAATATGAACCAAACTGTCTGCTATAGTTTCCTGCTTTCTTGAAAGAATAAAGTCTCCTTGAAGGTCCCCAAGGGGATAATGGGGAAGAATGGCACCATTTAGTAACAGGGTCTCCTAGTTTTAATAGGTCACTTAAGCTCATCTTCTGTGCATATAACCATATCAGCTGGCTGCCCTTGACCAACTTGGGTCCTCAATCTTCTTGGTCAATGATTCCTGGCCTGAAAATTTCTAACATCACCACATGCCTGCTCTTTGCCTGGCACCCATCTTTCCTGAGTCATCTTACTCCAAGCTGTGCATCAGCTACACCAGCTGTTTCTACCCTGATCAATATGGCAAACAGGAAGAAATGGCCAAAAAGAAAAAAAAAAAAAAAAAAAAGGCAAGATCTACAAATCTATGAGAAAAAAATTCTGAAAAAGACAACTTAAGTATTATTTTCAAAAAACTGTTATTTTCAAGCTGCCCAGTACATATATGCACTTGCCATCAATGTGAAGCTGGAAGAAAAATAAATTCTAAGATAAGCTAAAAAGAAACATTAACAGAAAAATAAATATGCCTCCAAAAACACTCTCAAGTGAACGAAATTATTTAAGAACTGTTTCATTCCAGATTATCAAAGATTCTTTATGGAAGTGGTCATTCAACAGTTACTTTCTAAGCCATTCTGAGGCCAGCATTATCTTGATAACCAAAGCCAGACAAAGACACTACGTGGAGAAAGAAAACTACATACAAATATCTCTTAATGAACATTGATGTTAAAATCCTCAACAAAACACTAGCAAACCAGATTTAATAAAATGTTAAAAGAACTATATACCATGACCAAGTGGGATTTATCCCTGGAATGGAAGAATAGTTCAACATGTGAAAATTAATCAATGTAATACACCACATTAAAAGAATGAAGAGGGGAGGAAATCATATGATTATTTCAATTGATGTAGGAGAAAAAACACATGACAAAATTCAACACCCTTTTATGATAAAAACAATCTACGAATGGAAGCAAATGATTTCAATATAATCAAGGGTTACCATATTGAAAAATACAATATCATATTCAAATTAATAACCTACATCAAGGAAACCAGACTCATTAAAAATTTCCATAAGGAGTACTTACCTGCCAAAATTTTCTTGAATTGTCTAAACCATACGTCACAGTGGTCTTCACTTAAATTAATGAGATCGAGCGTTGAATCCTTTAATTTATTTTGTTCCTTTTTCAAACATATGAAGAGTGTGATTCCTAATAAAGTGCCACTTCTCTGCTGTTGAACTGAATAACGCCGTTTCAGCTTGACAGAGAATATGTCCTTTAATTCAAGACATTCTTCTTTATGTAGAAAACCATCCTTGGAATCACCTGAAAAGTTAAAATTTCCAATAAAAAACCATTATGTCTATACCTTATATGAATGAATAATAAATAGTAAAAACTCAGAAAATATTTATCATTTGTATTTTTAACTGATTATGCTTTAGATCAAGCCCTGTATGAGATGGGAAAAAAGAAAAATTAGGTCTATTTTCCCAAAAATGAAAAAATAGAAAAATGGAAGAGTCCCTGACACACAAACCCTCAGACATTTAGAATCTGAGAATATTCAGTGTATGAAGAATTCCAAGAACATGAACAGAGCAATATTTCAGTAATAATAAATCAGTATCACGCAAGAGGCTCCCTGGTAATTATAGGGACAGAGTAAAGTGATAGAATAGAATTCACTAACAGAAGTGAGTTTATGGCAAGCTGTTGAAGGCAACAAGTAATGGAAAGAAAATGTATGTTCAAGGTAAAGTAACATGTGTGCAAAAAGGAAATAGAGTATGATTACTCTTAATAGAAAACAATTTGAATTCCTGCCAATCTAAAAAGAAAGATACACCTGAATCCTACCATAGTCAGACTTTTATTTTATAATGGCGTGATATTTTACTGGTTCTATCTAACCACAGGTCAGAAAATATTTGTTGTTATGATAAAGGACCATCTCAACTGACTCTCAAAGTAGAAGTGCTTTATACTTTTAAAAAAGTACTTTCAAAACTTCCACTCTGGCCATCATGGAATAACAAGGACTGGTTTTCACCTGAAACATCTAAATGGGCACATCAGAGAGATGAAACATCAGTCTTCAGACATGGGACATCAGATAGCACAGGACAGTGATCCCTGTCATAGAAGCCGTATGACTGACTACCAGCTGACTGCCTGGAGAGGGTCCCCAGGCCACAGAGCAGGTAGGGGAACCCCGGTGGAGCCTGGTTATCTCCCTGAGTTGAGGAGGATTGAGGGGTCCAGGAAAGCCAAGATAGCTATAGTTCACTGGGCAAATTCTATAGAAAAGGGAGCTGCACAGAGAGAGGACTCCATAGATTTGCCCCTGGATCTTCAGTTGAGTTTGTATCAGTGTATGCGTGAGGCCAGGGAAAGAACTACCCAAAGGGTTAGAGAAAACAATGCTCAGTGATCACACAGGTGTTTCTACCAGCCAAGGTGGAAAAATAATGAAATTCATGGGGCACTGGGGAGAGTACTTAGAACAGTATTGTCTCATTAGTGAGCAGACCAAAGGCTGCTCTGATTCCACCTAACAAAGCTTAAAAGCAAACCTCAAAAGAATTCAACTGTTTCCAAGGAGCTTAACAACATCCTAGAACAGACCTTAAGAATATTTACAAGAATACAGAAGTATTCAGCAACTCTACATGGTAAAATTCCGGGTCTCTCTCATTCAATCAAAAATCACTACACACGTTAAAAAGGCAGAAAAATATGACCCATGAGTGGAGAGAAAGAAATCAACAGAGGCAGAAATGATATGAGTGTTAAAACAGACCCGGAAAGCAGAGGCCCTCTCTCAGCTTCCTTAACTCTTTTTTTAAAATTTTATTTTGTACTGAAGTGTAGTTGATTTACAATGTTAGTTTCAGGTGTACAGCAAAGCAGTTCAGTTATACATGTACATACATATCTATATACATATATTTTCAGATTCTTTTCCATTATAG
The DNA here is from genome assembly GCF_036321535.1 of Camelus dromedarius. Classification (NCBI taxonomy): domain Eukaryota; kingdom Metazoa; phylum Chordata; class Mammalia; order Artiodactyla; family Camelidae; genus Camelus; species Camelus dromedarius. Next base: position 54,032,226 of record NC_087439.1, read on the forward strand.
CTTATTACAGAAACTGAATATAGTTCCTGGTGCTTTACAGTTGGTCCTTGTTGTTTATCTGTTTTATATATAGTAGTGTCTATCTGTTAATCCCAAACTCCTAATTTATCCCTCAGCTTCCTTTACCCTTAAGCAGGTACAATGCTATTCTCAGATTGGTGCAAAAACTTTCAGGTGCTTTAAGAAGTTCCTTTTTAACATTCTCATGGAGGTTTTAGGCCTCTCCCAAACATTTTTCAAAGGACAGCCCCATAGCTCACAAAGCACATGCACCACTGAAGAAGAAAGAGTTTCTTCTCTTCAGTGTTTATAGTTTATAGTGGTGGGATAGGGATGAACCCAAAGGCAATTTGCCATGCCTGTCATTTACTCAGAAAGCTCAGGCTTCAGATCTGTGTAGTGTCTACTTCTGTTGTCACCCACTGACCTAGGAATCAATAACCCCAAAATATCAATTCAAAGGGAAACATCTACATGTTCTAGAAAACAAAACAATCATCACTGTTCCCACAATCATCACTTAAACTAATCAACAGAGTGAAAATACTGTATCATCATAAGCCAAAATGTCCCACATGCCTTCATGAACAGAATGCGTCAACCCACCTTGTCTCTGTAAGTACTAATGGATTAACCTGTGTTGGTAAGATGGACTTTTCTCCAGTCCAATGGCTCTCAAACTCTTTGGTCTCAGAACTCATGTACATTCTTAAAGCTTTAAAGCTTTTTAAAATAACTTTTGCTTATGTAGGTTATATCTATTGATATTTACTATATTAGACATTAAAACTGAGACTTTTTTAAACACTTTTTTAAAGCACACACTTCATCAGCCATCAAGGCTCAGCCTCCGGAAAGTTCCACTGGACCCCAGGGAGAGAATGAAAGTGAAAATAGCAAATAAGTTCTTAGTAATATTACAAAAACAGCTTGGACCTCACTAACTCCCTGAATGGGTCCTAGACCACACTTTGAAAATGCGGCTTAAGCATATTTTAGATTATTTGCTCCCTTTGACCAGAGAATGCAGTTATGATCTTTTATGACTCAACTTTTCAATTAACTAAAATTCTTGTTCCCATTTGAATACTCTAAATTGACAGAGAGACTGAATGGTGAGAGTTCCTTCAAATCTGCCTCCTTTGTTACAACCTGCAGATGTCTTTCCAAATAACCTTTCTTTCTAATCACAGCATAGTGTTTCGAGCTCATCTGGATTCCTCCAGGAGTGCCCTGGTTCATTTTAGGGAAGAGTGTATTAGAAACTAAAAGCTGGACAGTAGGTATTATATACAAGGGAAACCAAGCTCTTTCACAATAAGTCATTGGTAAGATACCTGTACCTGGTGAGCTTATTACACGTTATTTGCACCTTCTGAGTAAGCAGGCATATGGCCAGAGTCTCTAAACAATTGAGAGGGGCCAGGGAGATCTTACATCCTTCCTCCACCTTCAAGAATGAAATGAAACAGGCTCACCCCGTGGTAGGTAACGCCTGTATGGTAAATGGTGCCGCGTAAACTGTAAAGAAGGTGCAGTTCCTTATCGGGGTGCTGCTGGGTGTCTGCTTCATACGGCTGAATGTGTACAGTTAAGTCGTGTCACTTACCTGCCACAAAGGAATGTATATTCTTGATTATATCTGTGAGTACCTTCCCCCAAATCAATTAGTCCAGCAAAAGTTGAACATCTTTTATTTTTCATTGGTATTTCTTAAAAGTTTCCCCTACCCATGTGTTTCCCTATTTCTATTTGACTGCTTGTCTAGTTCTCACTAATTAGTAGGAGTCCTTCAAATATTCTTAAAAGTAGTTATTATATATGTAGGATATATGTCACAAATAACTTCTTCTAGGAAGTTATCTTATAATTTATAATATTCATTGTGACCTCATATCTCATATCATTTAATTATTTATGTAGCCAAACATACAACAAATAAGAGCTCCAAAGCAGGGAGGGGGGGATGACTGAGGGGGAAAAAATTGAAAGGGATGAAATATACTCTTTTCACTCAAAGTCTTGTATTATAGTGTGCATTCTTTACCTTGTGTGCTTTACTTTGGCAGTAAACAATTGAATGGTTATTCCTACTTAGAACCACTTGTAAATTGCAATTTTGAAGACACTAAACAAGTAGGAAAGATCCAACTTAGCGAAAATTGGAAGAATTTCTGAAAACAGGGCAAGAATACCTATTATCACTTTAACTATTCCCAATTATACTGGACATTCTGGCCACTGTTATCCATCATGAAAATGAAATTTAAAAACAGCTGGTGCTGGAAGGGGTAAGAAGGGGAGCTGACACTGTAACTGTCTATAGATAGCATCATAATGTATTTACAGAATCCAAAAGAATCAACTTAAAATCATCAGAACTAATAAGAATACCCAGTAATAAAGCTGGTTACAAATGTATCAATATCTAGGGAAAAGGCATAATGGGGACAAAGATCTCATGCAAATTATTATCGAGGAACAAATTCAGCAGAATGATGCTGGACTTGTTTGGGTGGAAAAGGCCATTCAAAATGAACTGAGAGACAAAGAAGTGAATACATGAAGGTGTATCAAGTTCCAAGATTACATATTTTTATGCCAGTATTCTCATTATTAATAACTACTTATAATGCAGTCCCAATCAAAATCTCAATGGTATTTTCTTTGATGTAAGGGGCAAGGAACCTAATTAAATAATTTGCAAATTTTCTGGGAGTAAAACTACTAATGAAGAAAATGTTTTAAATGTACAGTAATGAGTGGGAGTACATACCCAGTCAGATAAAATAATATTTTGTAAAACTATAATAATTAAAACATCTAGAGATAGCTAAATGAATGGTCCAGAGAAACACTTGTACATATTTTAAAAGTCACTTAAGTGATAATGGCGGTATCCAAGTTCAGTGGGAAATGTTCCGTAAAAGGTGATTTAGAACTGGTTCATCTTTTAGAAAGAAAAAACTAGATCTCTACTTCATAATATACATCAATATTCCTAGATTAGAAAAAACTTTATATAATCATAAATTAGTAAAGCCATAAGCATGGCAGTAAAGCAGACATATAGAGAATGAGATTCTTAACCTAAAAGTTATTTAATGCCTATAAAGTCCTAAAGACCCATAAATAGATGTCACTAGCAAAGGCCAACTGGGCAGAAATATCTGCAACATATGACAGTTAAATAATCAAGAAAAGAAACGCTTTAGTGGAAAAGTACATAAAAGACCCAAGGCAGGCATTTTACAAAAGAAGAAATGCAAATTGACCAATGAACATATGAGAAAGTTCAATCTAATTAGTAATCAAAGAAATGCAAATTAAAACAACAAGATACCATTTTTTGCCTTTTAGGTTGGCACAAGATCAAAAATAACGTTCAATGATGGTGCAGGAAAAGGAAACCATCCCAGCGCTGGCGGGAATGCAAAAATGGTAACTGCTGGCGAACAAGTTGGGAATATGTATCAAAAGATTTCAAAATGTTAATTGCAGCAGTATTTATAACAGCAAAAATATCTGAAGCAATATTCATGTTCTGCAGTAGGAGAATATTTTAATGATAATCTTTTGCAACTCATAAATGAGCAAGTTAGATCTCTGTGTTCTGATCTAGAAAGACATTCATGTTAAGAGGTATGAATAAGTTAAATAAAAACAAGCTAAAAAGTAATCTAAGGGATTTGATCTCACTTTCATCAAAAGGAGAAAAAACCTCAAGTGGAAAATGCACAACAAACTTGTGTTACCTATTAAAAAAGAGATACGAGGGAGAATAAAATTAATTGTTTCTTATAAACCTCCCTTCCTGTAATCAGCATTACATTTTATATTTTTTTAATGTAGAGAAGGGAAAATACTTTAAAATATGCATATTTTTGATCCAGCAATTTACTTCCAGGAATCTACCCTAAGGGAATAAATAATATGCACAATTTAGCTAGAAGAATGCTTACCCAAGCATTATTTGAGTGCAACTTGGAAACCTAAATGTGTAATAACAGAGTATTGGTTCTGGAAAATAAAGCACATTCATATACCAGAATGCCATTCAGCCATTAAAATGTAGAAATCTGACAAGAAAAGTGTCTAAAACAGTGCACCACATTTCCATTACTGTTTTGTACATATTTATTGAATACATAATGTATGTGGAGCATATTTCCACATGCACATATGTATGAAGATGCATATGAAAACTTGGAAGGAGAGACTGTGAGTTTGCGTATATGCATTTCTAATTTTACTATGATGGAAATATTTCTGTAATTAATTGAAAAAGATTGTTTCCTTTGCTCATCCTAAAATGGTTCCTGATCACATTATTCATTTAAACTTTAAAAATTCCACTTCCTAAAAAGTAAAGGTAGCTAATATTTAATGAGCACGTGCTATAAATGCCAGGCATTGCCCTAAGCACTTTATATTTATTATCTCATTTAATCCCCACACTGACCCTACATGGATGCTTCTTCCTAAAAGAGAAGGAATTCAGGCCAGAGAATTTCAGTGAGTTGTCCTTGGTCATACATCTGGTAGGGTCAGATTCAAGATTCAAATCCAAGCACTTTGGCTGGTTTTACTAACATTCACAGAAGTACCTTCTCCAAGTAAACACACTCTCATCTGAATTTCTGGACCTGTTTTTTATTCTAGTCAAACGTAAAGCAGTAGGCAAACCACTGTTGCGTCTCTAACTAGTCCCTAGGAAAACAGCAAAACAACCAATGTGCCGATTAACTGAGATCCTTAAACTCAGGGATTAGGGATGCATCCTCAGTGCTGTCAAAAAACCGCATATAATTTAAGTTGGCCCTCCATTTCTGCTGTTCCCTGTATTCATGGTTCCACATCCAAGGATGCAACCAACTACCCACTATTTAGTATTGAAAAAAATATGTGAACCCACACAGTTCAAATCTGTGTCGTTCACGGGTCAACTGTATTTCATCAGAAACTTCAAGGTGACCTTCAAGGAAATGGAAGGTTACACTGTAGCAACCCAGAGCTGACAGAAGTGAAAATTCTGAAAATTCCTGTAAATGAGTGCTGTTTCCTGCTTTCCCTGCCCAGGCCTCCAATCTCTTTTCCCACATGTGCCCACAGATGCAAATTTGGGGTTTTCCCATGAATGATCTCTTTGCCAGTGTGACAAGAGGAAACTAAGAGAAAGAACTACAGATTTAGAACATGTTTTTTATTGGAAATGAAAATAAAGATAACTGATCTGTGATAGTTTTGGTTTGTTTTACAAATTTCTAACACTATGCAAATGTTCTTGAGTTCTGTTTTCCTTAGCAGCTACATAAATCTCTCAGGTGCCAATTTCCTTTATAGAAATTCTGGTCTTTTATTCATTTCTGCAGTGGTGATCATTGACATTACATGAGTAAATCTGCCCAGTTCTCTCATCACAGGATTCACTTGTTTTCTAATGTATGTGAAGATGTCTCTATGATAGTTTTATAGACCACTGCTTTCTTATTCTGAATGTGGTCTTTAGGAATCAAACTTGTTAGAATTCTGTGAACTTGAATTTAACATGTTTTTATTTAATAGCTTGGAACTGTCTAAATATTGTTTAATACATCAACAGATTTGATGGTGCTTGTCTATGTCTTTGTTTTGTTTTTGAAGTTCTTAAGATACAAGCAGGGACCAGCTGGCTCTGCGGGGCAGCAAGACATTGGTTTCCAATACTCGAAAGAGGTTCCTCAGGTTTCTAGGTGGAAAGCCCTCATGCTAACTCCCAGTGAAGGCTGAAGCTTCTGGAGATCATCTGAGAGGATTATCTGAAAATCTAAGGAGATCGTTGTTTCTTCCTCAACTCCCACACCAAAAAAACACTCTTCAGGACACTCAGAACACAAATATTTAAGAGAAACATGATTAAAGAGGCAAAAAGAAAATAAATCACATTCAGAGAGCAGACTATTATTTGGGGGAGTCTATAAAAATTGACCATTTATCAACACCCCTTTATAAGTAGTACCTTAAGAATGATTCAGACTCTCTTTTCTGTGAATCAGAAGAATACTGCTTTTGCTTTATAAACTATTATAAATTTATAAATGCTAAAATACATTTAGGTTTTTCATCTGTGCTTAATTTTCATCTGCAAGAGAGCCACTTTGATCCCCAAGCTAGCCACCTCTGTTAGAGTTTAACTAGTTTCTGCCATGAATAAACCCATGTTTTCAAAATTATATGCAAAAGCCACATTTCCATGCACAACCTAACAAACAGTATGCAGAAGATGAGTTAAAAAATAAAACATACTTTGGGGGCATGTATTTTAAATATAACTTTCATTTTATTTAATGTTCAAACATACCTTTATTGGTGAAAAATGTGAAGTAAAACTTTATGCATAAATTAACATCTGATCATAGTAGATAAAAAGATGAAAATCATCTATAGATACTTTTTCTCAGGTTATAAGAATTAAAACCTTACAGACGATACATAATTTTTCTTTGTGGCATGTGGTCTATTATTTGGAATCTATTGGTTCATTAGTATCATATTGGTTATAGCTGGTTGTTTCAGAACATTAACTGTCCTCTCACATTACTTACAGAGATGCTGGGGACCATCTGTTCCAGCACGGGATTTAAGTATACATCTATTGGATATCATGCTATTTATTTAATTCAGCACCCACTTCCTATTGTTGTATTTTCTTGGGGGGAAAAGTCAATTTAATTACAGGGAATAAAGATAACCTCTCCTGGCAGGTTACCCCATCACCATGAGAGCAAAGCAGGACCTGCTTAAAGTAGGTTACAGCAGTTAACAAGGGGAGTAAAACCAACAACACTTAAGAATATTTAGCAAAGGTTTAACAAAAATAGAACAGTGAATGGCACTTTTAAAAATATTACTGTAAGCCCAGGGCTTGTCTAAATCAATCTTGGCACATCTGTCTGATGCAGACCGTAAACAGGATTAGAGCTGGATTTATCTGCTTGGCGCTAATTGTGCTCACAGTTCCTGCACATGTCCACCCTTTAAAATACTGTCTGAAAAACAAGCCTGCCTGATAGATGGCTCCTACAACATAGTGTAGACACACACTTACGGTATATTAGATGGTTAAGCAATGTGATGTCTAACAATTTTTTTTTTGGCTCTTCAGAATTACTTATCTAATCCCCTCATTAAAAATACAAAATTCTGTTTGAATACACCACATACTGAGATAAATCTGTGAAGCAAGGGACCAATAAATTTGAATACACTTTAATTGTAAGAAGAAAACACAATTTAATTGTTAATAATCAGGTTAAACCAGGGTTTAAACAAATAGGGCTGCTCTAGTAATTTACTGACAAACCATCCCAATGCATTACTATCCTTAAGAATTATGACCTAAAATTTGTTAGCAGAAAAGTTGAAGTTCCTAAATACATATGCACATCAAGAAGGACAAGAAAGAATTCTCATCTAGTAAAACAATTATAGAGGAAATTTTAAACTTATCATTTACAAAGAGATGTAGAGAGGCAGAGATAAATTGTCACTTCAATACCCAAAAGTCTTATTTTTATCACACCAAATAAAAAATTAATGTTCAATTTCTATCTGCAATTTTTCCCACTTGGTTATTTCTAGCACATGTAAACAGCTTAGATACTTTTCTTAAGAACTTAAGCAACTGAAGGTACTTTTGCATGAAGTCCAAAATGAACTAATCAGTCAAAAAAATTAAATATTACTCTTTGGCTTGATGACTTGAAATAGAGATAATAAATATGTAATCCTTTATTCAAAACAATATTTAAGACCTATGACACAAAGTGATATCAACAATTTTAAATTAATGTTTAATTAATCATAAACACTACATAAAATCAGTATTTTAAATAACAGTGCAATTGAAAATTTAGGCTGACTTCCGATCATAGACTATCTTCTGTTCTAAAGTTTTTTTCTTAATACAGAATTTATTCATGTTTCAAATATCTTAGCAAACTCTTAAGAAATCAGTTTTTTCCCTGAATTTCTACCATTAGTAAAAGTATCTCTCTACTTATTCTGTTGTTTTATCAAACAATGAGGAGAAATTGGCAAATTCACTCATTTAGATATTTAAGCCAAAACACCTTCTTTAGCAGTTCTCAATGTGTTGTCTCAGAAGGTATATAGGAAAAAATGATTTTTATAATAATGCTAAAGATGTTGTCTCTTTTCACCATGCTGACATTTGAACAAATGGAGCAAAGGCAATAGTGGTTAAAACCCCTGGTGTCGGCGTGAATCAAGGCAGTGACACCAAATTTCACTAATAATTGTTCCATTCTTCATCACCTCAAACTCACAGTTTAAAAAAATAGTTTCACTTAACTGTCCTTGACAAAGCAATAACACTTCAATTTTTTAGAAAATCTCTACCCTTTAGTGTATTTTTTTAATATTTTATGGGATGAAATAGGAATGTACACAATGCATTTCCACTACAAATCAAAGTGATGGTTCCCTCCAGGAAAAGCACTGACACCATTTGTGTTGTGACTGGCTGGTTTTTGTGGAAGACCATTTTTGCTTGAAAGATGGACTAACAGACTATGATATTCAGACATGAGCATTTAGCCAGTGTTCCCTGGAATTGAGCAAAGTGAGCCAGTCATTCAAGAAAAACAGCTGAGAATGTTATCAAGGATAAAATTCCAGCTTTCAAAGAAAAATTAGAATTTTGTAAAACTTGTATCTGCTACAGTGAGCTTGACAGCTTCTCAACACTTACAGAATTTTCTGATGAGATTTACAGTGATGTTAATTTGTGTATTTTTTAATATTATATAATAAAATGTATCAACATTTGGAAGTTCTATATAACTCAGGAGACCAAATTTTCCAAACAGTCAAAGCAGGATGTTATAAAATCATGCATAATGAAAGATTCATTCAAAATACAAGACAGACCAACAAATTTTCAATAAGTGGACTACAAAAAGTTAATCAATATGTTTTCATATCCTTCATTGTAACTAACAGTTAAGAAATTAGCACTTACCAAGTTTTACCACAGGATCAAAGAAGGATATCCCACAATTACCTGGAAACATTGTTAAAATGCTTTTCCTTTTCTAAATACACATCTGTGTGAAACTGGAGTTTCCTCATCACTTTAACCGAAATAAGATTCACAACAAACAATGCAAAAGCCATCTTGAGGTTTCAGCTGTCTCTTGTTAAGCCTTCTATTTAAGAAGGCCGTTTCCTTTAAAAAGAGACTTGCAAAACGTAAAATATTTAAGAAAGTGACATTTTTATCACTTTGGAAAATAGTTACTTTTAGTACAAATACTATTTATGTTAAAGTGCAATGGATTTATTACTGTTATTTTTAAAGGGTAAATATTTTAAATGTCCAATACAATAAATATGAATAAGTATAATTTACATAAACAAAAGCTCTTTCTGGTTTTCAATAACTGAAGACTATAAAGGGGTCCCCAAGACCAAAAAGCTCAGGAACCCCTGGTTTATCTGTAGTGTTGTGAAGACAGGCCTAACCTTAAGAAAATGCAGCCTGAAGATGGCATGATTCCTGGATTTTATCTTTCATGACTTGTATCAAATAACCAAGATTTTATCATGAAATTTCAGCCTGTCTATGCAACAAGTCCCTATTACATCTAAAACCTAGTGAAATAAACAGTTCAAAACTTCATATTCTGTATTTCATATTCTGTAGCATGATTTTATCATGCAATTGATCAGGTTTTGTCATTTTCACTTCAGCAAAAGCACTATATAGTCCTTGATTTTACCATCTATTTATATATTTGCCTCCATCTGTCATTTTATATGTCCATCTCTATCTCTATTCCTCAGGGAAAACATTTATAAATGGGGAGTCTCTGAGAATGGCACCAACAGAACATATACCTTTAATTGATTCATCTTAATCTTTCAATCTAGTCTTTTTTGGAATTATCAGTTCAGTTATGTGTATCAGTTCATATACGATCTACAGTTCATATATATCCTGCTAGCTGACCTTTGTGAAGATTCCCCATGAACCTCAGAAGTATGGTTACTGGTCTTCCTTCTTCTGGTTTCTCAGCAATTCACTGCAATAGTATCTTCGTCGTCCTCATCTGTAATCTCTGTATCCCAGCACCTAGCTCGATGCTTCAAACACAGGCGAGGCTTCCAATAAAAGTTTGTAATTGCCTGTATTTACCATCAACCAGATGATATCTAAATCAGTGTATGCATTTCAACCTCTGAACCTTTGTTCCTTCATTTCCCAGCAAATGGAAGGCCTTCTTGACTCTAGTCTTTTCAAACATTAACCATCTGTCAAAGTACATTTAGCCTCTCCAAGAAACATCCTTTATTTTCCAGTCCCTCTGAACTCCTACAGTCCAGTACTATTCAGTTGAAATTTAGTCACATGTCAGAAGTTCCTAACTTAACAGAGATGAAGGCCCAAAGGTCCTTAAAGCCTTTTAAGAACTTAAGTTACATATATATTTTTCTCCACACTAATTAAGTGGTGGATTAAAAAACAGTGATGGAGGAGACATTAGAGAAAGATAAGATAGTTTAGGGTAATAGTTTAGGGTAAATCCCAAAGTTTATTTTTTTAACACATTTGAACACCTAACATCACAGGCACTTCCCTGTGGACATTAAATTGCTAATATTAATGTAACAATATCCATGAACAACTGTTTCTATGAGAACAAGTTTAAGGGGCTCTTCATCTTTCATGGCCTGGAACTTGCTGGACTGGAAACAGGACTAGATGTAAGCCACGGTGCTGGCTTCTATTGCCAATGTCTCAGGCCCTGTATCTCACAGCCCAAGTTTACTCCATGCTGCTCTTTTCTTCTGCAGACCTCAAGGACAATCACAATGACTTTCCTTTCACCTCCGCCATTACTAGAAATCAATGCCCTACCTATGCAGGTCCCATCCCCCATCACCTCGCAGTTGTCTCAGTGAAGTTATCACACAGCCCTCCAGGTAATCTAAAGGGTTCTGCTACTGCAGACACTAAAAGGCTCAGTTTTTTACCACCTCCACTCAATTTTACCTTGAAGACTGTCATTATTTGCTCCTAAGAAGCCAAAAAAAAAAAAAAGTATTCAGAATAGCTACTCTAAGTCTAGGGTATCTGAACTTTGCACATGCAGATCTATATTGTTGGAAAGACGCAGAACTGTGACATGAAAGACTAAAGGAAGTACTAATTTTTACTTGAGGAAGACAGATCTTAGTACCAGAAAGGAAAAAGTTCATCTGAGGAGCTAAGACAGCTAGAACAGAATACCACAATCCTGACCATCCAGAAATAGACTAGAAGAAATTCACCTACTCAGCCTACAGGACACCTGAACATATCATATCATCAGTCCACCTTCCTGATGCCATAAATGGCACACCTGTAGTCAAGGAATCACTATGTTTGTGTGTGTGGAGGGAGCAGTGGGGGAGAGTAAAGAGGAACTGCCAGAAGCAACATATACTGAGCATGCAAAAGTAACCTTAAAACAAATACAAATATGTTCACAATGGCCAAAATATGAAAACAATCTAAGTGTCCAACGATGGATGAATGGATACAGAAAATGTCTCACTCACACACACACAGTGGAATATTATCCAGCCACACAAAAAAAGAATCTTGCAATTTGGGATAACATGGATGGAACCTTGAGGGCATTATGCTAAGTGAAATGTCAGACAAAGAAAAACAATTACCACATGATCGCACTTGTATGTAGAATCTTTAGAAAAAATAAAATAAAAGTTTATAGGCAGAGAATGGATTGGTGGTTGCCAGAGGCAAGGGATAGGGTAGGGAGGGCAAACTGGGTGAGGAAGGTCCAAAGGTAAGAACTTCGAGTTTTAAAATAAGTCCTGGGATATAATGTACAGAACAGGGACTATAGTTAATATCTTATCCCACATATTTGAAAGCTGCTAGGAGAATAGATCTTACAAGTTCTCATTGCAAAAATTAAGACTTTGTAACTTACAGTGATGGATATTAACTAGAGTCACTATGGTGATCGTTTTACAATATACACAAATATTGAATTATGCTGTACATGTAAAACTCATGTTACATGTCACTTACACTTCAATTAAAAATGCACATTTGAGATACTCTAAAAATACCTGTAAACCTCTATTTATTTATTTGATGAGGATTTGCAGGCCTGAACTTAATGGAGACAAAAGAAAAGTAATAATTTTAATATAGCTGACCATGGTTTTATTTAAAAAATCCAACTTAAAAACTTTCAAAGCAAAGTTTGTATTTATTTTTAATATGTTAGGCACGTGGGAGGTATGGACCTTTATTTCAATTCCACCATTAAAAGCATATACTTGACAAACCTATTTGGTTTCTGTTTTGTTTTTGGCATTAAATAACTCTAGCTAAGTAAATCTAGTGAGAATTGATTCACTAAGAAAGAAATATTAAATTGAAGTTACCAATAAAATGTAGTCAAATATCCTAACTTTAAAATTTATTTTCAGCTGGACTTGGGAAAAATGTAAAAAAAAAAAATTACATCTTAATAAACACACACATACAAAAACTACAAATTCTGCTAGTCAGTTGATATCATTTAGGCTCCTATTCCTACAAAATATGATCTTCTACCTACATATTTGGCAAATTTTAAAAGCCATTTTAGAGTAGAAATTGGAAGAAGTTAATTTTTTATTAAAAAGCCTTAAACTGATTTAAAGAGTCTGACATGAAAATAAGCTCCACATTTGTCCTTGATGTTCTACATATACGATACTTATTCAAGCATGTTCTCAATGAGAAGGAGTTTTAAAATAACAGTCTCTTCTCCATGCCTTTCATAATATAAGTTTTACCACATAATTAGTGCTATAAGAGGCCAAAATTAAAGGTAAAGGTAGGAAAGTATGACCTGATGATGTGAAAGGTTGAGAAAATTTAAACATTTTAGATCAAGTATATTGTATATTTAGTTACACCATACAACATGTAATCAAAGCAAAATAGCTTACAGGATTACAGCAAGCCATCTTCTCCCTGTGCTGTAAGACTACTGTCACTATTTTTTTAGAAAGATAAATTTGATATCAATACGATGTGACACAACTGCATCAAACCTTAATTTCACTCACAGTAAGAAGTCACAGGATTAAATAACACTGTGCAGTCTTTCAGAAAAGTTTATTGCTTCCAGATGGATTCAAGTTTCCTTTCAGCCCTGATTACATCTAATATGCACAGGGTGCCAACATTATAAAGGACAGAGTCAAAAATATCATTTATATAGATAGTGAAGGAACTTTGGCTTCTAAATGAGTTGTACTGATCAGGTCTTAACTATTTGAAAGAAATTATAAGAAACACTTAATGAAAACCAAATGCCACACTATGCAAATGTCTTGAATAATGTCTGTTCCACAGAAAAACACAAATCTACAGCGAAGTCTCCATAAGAGGACTCCTAGCTCAAGCTGCATGATCTCTGCCCCCATGTTGGGCTGTGCCATGTGTCACACCGCATGAGGCTTGCCACCAAGATGTCCACCTGTGCCTCTGCGGCACAAGAGGCATCCATGTTTATTTCATTTACTAGAACTGTTGAATATAAGCCACTGTGATCAGACAGAAAGACCTTCAAAAATACTGACTACTTAAAGGCATGTTTGCTAAGTTTAAGGGTGTAAGTCAGTAACCATTTCTATTTAAAAGAGCATCTTCTCATGCAACTGAAGTTATTACTACCATAATAAATAAAACCCTTTCCATAAAACTCCAGAGAACGCTCTCCCCATAATGTGAATTAAAAAGTAAAATCACATCTGCTCTATCTAGCCTATGAGAGAAAAGCAATAAAAATTCATGACTGAAGAAGGATTTCAGTCTGTAGATCAGAAGCCAATTTGTTAAAATACAGTAAAATTCTAGTAACACTTCCATTTTCTTAAATTTAATTTTTCAAATGTTCTGAAATTGTTCTACAAATTACAAATTTGAGTACAAATGTTAAGCAATTTATTATGTATCCTTCAAAACAGATTAGCAATTTAAATAAAATCATGGTCGCAAAGCTCGAAAGAAGAGAAAAATGATTCAGTTCTGAAAGGAGAAAATCTTTCTTGCTGGAGAACCACTGGGAAAAGTGGTACCACAATAATTCCTACTTATGCCCAACTCGACTGTGGATACTCGACCAAAACTTAAGACAAATATCATTACAGCACTTCATTACTCACATTTTCTTTAGAGAGAAATAAGTTCATTTATGTAAGGGATAAAAATGAGTGTCAAAATTTCAGGTGATTTTAATGGAAGTTTTGCACTTTTATTTTCCATTGTATACATGATACTTAAAATGGATATAAGTATTAAAATTTTAAATTTAACTTACATTTAAATAGTGGCAATATCCTTGATCAACTGTGTGCAAATACTCTAAGACACAGGATGATCAAAAAAGGACAAAATTATACTAAAGACTGAATTGAAGTTACAAGCCAAATCAATAACAGATCAATGAAACAGAGTCCAACTGATGAGGCTACCAGGCACTAAAGTAGGTAATGGGTTCTGTGTCAGCAGATGACTCATCCACTAAGTACTTCTGATATTCCAAATACTAATATGAGTTTGAGTCAATTATCACTTATCAAATAGTACTTTGTTTTTGATAATAGTTAACTATTCTTAAACTGGTCACACTGTCTTCTAAACAACACATAACTGAGTGAAAAATGATTTAAGCATCATTCCTTCTTTCAATAATTGTTAACTGGACACCTTCCACACACCAGACTTGCTCTACGAGAGAAAAGCCTTTTAGATAGAGCTCTTCCCTGACTCCCTAATGATCATTGAATGAAGACTGGGGCGGTGGGGGGAGGAATAAGGGAGCAAGCCACGTAGTTACAGATCCAGCATCCCTCATCGGCAATTTCAAAATCCCAAAACCCTGAAAATTGTACATTTTTTTCTCAAATCTTTTGGCAGCAAAACCTGTGCTGACCTCATTTTGCCCCCAAAACTGGACCTGAACTGACAATGAGATTTTAAGTCTTTATTTATGACACTTAGCATGGATATTCCTCATGTCTCATTCAGAAATATTAATGTTGGAACATGCGATGCTACCTGAGGCTAGTTGTGGGTGTTAACGTGCGCATGTAACACATGCCCCATACTGGCTTTCTAAAAGCAGTAAATAACTGAATTTTCATACAGCTGGTTCCAAACGTTTCTGAACAAAGGGAACAGTAAGAGTAAAGGCCCTGTGACAAGAGTATCGTTGGTGTATTCAAGAAACAGCAAGATGGGGTTGGAGTTAGAAAGGAGGAGGGTAAGACATGAGAACAGTAAGGCTGGAGGCAGGTAGACCATGAAGGGGTACATCAGCTACAGAAAGGACTTCAGATTTTAGCCTGAAATCACTGGAAGTTTCTGAGCATAAGAAAGATGTGATCTGACATATAAAGTAACATTCTATCTGATACATAGAGAACAGACTGACAGGGGACATGGTTAGAGACAGAGAGACTAGTAAGAAATTTATATAATACTCTAGGTGAGAAATGATAGTATCTGACAATTCAATGTAATTGAAAGTTTCTTTCAACTCTAAAATGATATAATAGTTGTTTAATAAATATTAGTAATAGACAAAAATTCCATTCTAGGCTAGTGCAAAGAGGTTGAGATTTATATCATCACTAAAACTTCATAGCACTATCAACTGGGTACAATTTCTATGTCCCATTTTACAGACGGGTAGTGGGGGCAAGGAGAGAGAAGCTGAGAGCTTAAATTGCTTGTCCCACAGTCACGTAGGAAGTGGCAAAGCCCAAATTCTAACAGATAGTATGACTCCAGAAACCCATCCTTCAATCACTCTCAGTAATAAGAAGTTACTATTATAATATCTCATTCTACTGGTGGTTAACTCTCCTCTCCTGTTATTTTATTTTTCTTGAAGGATCTCTGAATGTTCAAAATGGGGAAACAGTGAGGAGTAAGAAAAACAGTGAAAGAGAAACTGCAGAAGTAGAAGTGAATAGTGATATAAAGACAAAAATCAAGAAAACCAAAGCAGTGGAGTCACATGAACAGAAAAGAGGTTTGAGGAGGCACATGAGGGAGAGAACAACAGCCCTTGAGATCCAGGCTCAGGTCGGGAACCAGCCGGTGCCACGTGCCTGACTGTGCAGGACCATGGACACGCCTGGTCAGCCAGGTTTCTACAGGGCTGCTCTACAGAGGGGCCTCTCCCATCTCTCAAACATGCTGGCCATTTATCAAACTTACTGAGCATCGACACTCCTAATGAGCCTAACACAGTACACATGCCCCTCAGAAAGGAGCTCCAGCTACTGTCTCATACTTTCAGGTACAATCATGTTAGAAAAGAAAGCAGTCCTTGAGGGCTCAGAGGTGAACTCCTTCCAGGAAATCCGAGAAGGACAAAGGTGGCAGAGATGAGTCGCTCAGTCTCAGTACCACTAAGGTCACCCTCTGATGTTCAGCAAAGCTGGGATCTGGCTCCGCCCTTTGCATCAAGGATGTCCAGCCAGGATCGGGTGCATAAGGACCCTCAGAGCTGGGAGCCATTTTATCTTCCCTAGCTTTCAACATAAAATGGTGATACTAGAATAACTGGATTTTTCATTTCGAGGAACCATTCTTACAGCTGGCATTTCCCCCCGTGTATTCTGAAGATTGCTTGGAGAGCATACTGTTTTATAAATTGTGGAGACAAGAATTGTATCTTTCATTAATAGTCTATCTAGCTCCAAAATTTAAGTGCATACTATATGCTAGGTGTTTTCTGACCTAAATATTGCAGACTTAAGGATGATAAGATATGGTCCTTTCCCTGCAGCTCTCGGTATACGGGGGAATGGAAGCACACTGGGTAGCTCACCATCATGTGAACATCACTAGCTTCTTGTCTCCAAATTATTGCTTCACAGAAGGATACAGGGACCCATCGGAAATTTTAAGAAACAACCACCCAGTCTGTTTCATCATTCTAGTTTCCACCCAGAACACCTTCTCCAGAGATTCAGATTCATTCATGTGTTCCACAGCCCTCTTTTTAAAAATAGTCCTGCATTAAAAGGTGAAATTAGAACTGAATTTCCCTCTACGAAAAGGGCTTTTGTTTATGTTTTCTTTTACATACTTCTATTAGCTGAATTCCTACCATGAATATATTTCTTATGTATAATCAGAAAGAAACTCAACATTTTAAAGCTGTTGTCTTTACCCTGCCTGAAACTAGTTTTTTATTCCAACTGTTTCCTTCTTTCACTAACTTCTATTAAGCATCTAAGAATGATTGACTAGAGAGGAAATATTGGATTCAGAAACTCAGTTACTTTCCAAGTTCCCAGTAGGTATAAAGCTAATACTAAGTAATAAAACTTCTCTTAACATATTTGCCAAATTACCTTACTATGCATATATTCCTTTAACATGCCACCCACCACGCAGGGAAGCAGCCAGTTTTTACTGTAAATAGCATGGTATATACAAACACAGGGAGCAGAGATCAGGCTGAAGTGCCTGCCGAGCTGGGCACTAACTCTCATTTAACTATATATTATCTTCAGGTTATCTTCTCAACAGATATGAAAACTACGCCATAGCAACAGTTTACAGGTGAAGGAGTTGCGAAGAACTTGAGACAAAGTGATAGCATATCTGTAAGCTCATCAACAACACATGCTAATCACCCAAGATACACAAAATGAGACCCATGGTATAATCATTTCAGAATATTCTCAAACTAGAATGTCTTGTCCTGAAGGTTTCATTTGTGTTCAAAATCCTCTTGTGGGGGGGAAAAAGTAAACAACTCTCCATTTAGATGATCTTGGTGATAACTTGCTGCTTAGACCATGACTATTAACAGACTCATTTTAAAAACTTTTGACTGCAAAAACCAACACCATCACCTTCAGAAAGTTTTGAAAGGACCCACAACTTCATAGCTTCCTGTTTAAGAAATAGTTTATACAGTGGTTCTCAAAGGGACTTCCAGATAATTCTAGACCTTCTATGATACGAACCTAATTAACTGCTTTGTTTGATCTATTGCAGGAGGGAAGAGGGTGCTTTAAGATGCCCTTGGGATGAAGAGATCAAAATTACAGAAACCACTGCTTAGTGCGGCTGCTGGTTCAAGTTAAGTGTGGCTCTCTCTGAGATTAACTGGATGCTGTGAGTTACTAGGATGCTTGAAGATCAGGGACCAGTTCATTTGCTTAAAACGCTCTATTTTCAGTGGGTACTATATTAAAAAAAAAAAAAAAAGGTAGTAACCTATAGAGACAAGCTCAAAAGCCTTAGTATTTTCAGATTTGGAATCCTGGAAACATTTTCACAAAAGCTGTTGAAAGAACTTTCCTAAAAAACAAAATTGAGGAATTTCTCTGCTCTTTAAGGGGATAAGCTAAAATTGACACAAGTTCATTTTCCATTTAGTGCATTTTAGAATTACATTATTTTTCCAATACATGCATGCAGTTACTACCTATACAAGATTATTCTAGTCTATCGTGGGTAATTACTGCTGAGATCAGCAATTTAATGCCCTTTGTTTGCCAAAGTTTTGTTTTCCCAAGGACCAATCCTACTCTATAAAGATGTGTTTCCAGGATACATATAATTACACTGGGTATAACATCTGTTGCATTGCATGTTCAGAGGCTTACCAAAGCAAGGTAAGGACACGCTTCTATGTCTACTTTAGGAGACTTGTTGAAGTATTAAAAGCGTAAAGACTCAGTAAAAAAAAAATTTTTAAAGCAGTATTTATCAAAAGTAAAAGTTAATTCTAACTTAAACATTTCAAATAGAATTAACTCATTTTAGCCCTTATTTAGATAAATGTTAACATGGTTATTATGTCATTTTTCAGTATTACCCAATAATCCTGAGATTATGTTTACTATGATTTCATATAGGAATCTTAGCAAAGTTTCTACTTCACTTATTTTTCAGAAGCAGATCATGTAACAAAAAAAGAAAAAACCTATACTCCAGGACAACAGAGAAGATAATAATGGTGACCTCTTTTCTGTATTTCACCCTTTTACAGCACAGTGGATTTAGATAACAGATAGAAAAGCATTGCACTTTCAAATGTAGGTCAGTATTCTGATTGTACCACAAAAGTGATTTGTTCAGACTTAAATAAAGCAGAGCAATATCAACCCAAATCACTTCTCTGCAAGGCCTTTTAAGGTTGCCCAACAACTTGATAGTCCTAAAGAACTTCCAGATATGCGCGGTATTTATTGGTAATATTTTTCAGGAAGACACAAAGATACGTGAACACTGATGTCAGTATTGAAACCTGAAATAAGCCCTTAGTAAATGGGTGAAAAAAAAAAAATCAGACACGGTCATCTCTCATCAAACATTTGTAGTCAGAGACAAAAAAAAAAATGAAGTTATAAGTTTATCACATTTTCAGAAAACTTTAGGACAAGCAAACTCATGAGTATCGGTGTATTCAAATGTATTTCACCATCTTTGAGGTCTGTGCTTGCTGCTGTTATGCAACGAAGGTTGTTGTCTGGGCTGCGTTGAGACTGATTAGATATTCCAAGTTCACACAGATTTAGAGTTGAGAAAACCAACTTAAAACATTTTTTAAAAATCTTTCCAAATCATTTTAATGTTCTAGCTCACTTGACTCTCCTAACAATTCTTATTTCTTAGTGTTATATATATAACCAACCATATATTAACAACTATATTAAAAATCAAAAAGCAGCAAACAAAAATACCTCACCTCACTGTTAACAGCAGTTTGGATGGGGAGGAGGTAAAACCCACTTTCAGGATTGGAAAGGATGTAGCTAAAGGAGTACTATAGTAAATCCACCTGTTCTGGACTAAACTGTGTCTCCCCAACATGCATAGGCTGAAGCTCTAACTCCCTGAGTGTGACTATATTTGGATCTTTAAGGAGTAATTTTGAATTAGGTTATAAGGGTGGTGCCCTAGTCTGATAGGACTGGTGACCTTACAAAAAAAGGAGGAAACACCAGAGAGCTCTCTCTCTACACGTGCACAGAGGAAAGGCCTTGTGAGGGCACAGTGAAAAGGTGGCCCTCTGCAGGCTAAGGCAGAGAGACCTCACCAGGAATCAACTCTATATAAGGCAAATAACGAGGTCCTACTGTAAAGCACAGAACTATATTCAATATCTTGTAATAGCCCATAATGAAAAAGAACATGAAAAGGAATATATAACTGAATCACTATGCTGTATACCAGAAATTGACACAATATTGTAAACTGACTATATTTCAATTAAGAAAGAAAAGAAAACAAACTCTGACAGCACCTTAATCTTGGACTTCTAGCCTCCAGAACTGTGACTCCAGAAACAAATCAATTACTTTTGTCTAAGCTGCCCTGTCTGTGGTAGTTTGTTACGGGAGCCCTAGCGGACTAAGACACCACCCTCCTTTAACTTGTCTTACGGCTTCATTTCTCCTTTAGAATCTCTAAGTTTTCTACCCTAGGTGACCTGCTGTCTTATCACATCAAGCAAAATGTGGCAGAGAAATTAATCATTTTCCTTTTTGCCCTTTTGTTCCAGTATTTCCAAACGTGAACACTGAAAAATACTGAACGCCAAAGTGAGAAAAAAACTTTAAGAATTGCTTATCTTATTATCAACTAGAATACTCGAGTCATACTAGGAGCACACTGAACTATTAGGTGGGAATTCATCAGGATAGTAAGGGAGGCAATCCAGCCCTGAAATAACAACAGACGAAGGTAACTGAGGAACTTAAGATTTGAAAGTACCATTTACAGTATTTTTCATGTTGCCTTCCTGCAGGATCAAACAGAAAATCTCTTAAAAGTCCTTGATATTTTTGCTCCCACTGGTTCTTTAAAAGTCTGCATTGGAACTAGAAACACTGCCTCCTTGAGCTTCCAAATTCAGAAGGACCCAGCATGGCTGCACCTGAAAAGTTAAGGGTCAAGACTGACTCAGAATTAAGTGGAGAAACCGGTCAGTTTGAAAAGGTTCCCCAAAGCCCAGAAGTGACTAGAAAAAATGGCCTCTATACATCACTCCCCCATCACCCCGTCGCCTACTAACGCTGCTCCTAACACACCCTTTTGCCTAAGAGCTCAAGTTCTAATTTAAGGGGCTGAAGGGAGGGTTTTAAGAAGGTCCCATATGGAGGGAGATTTTGCCTCAAGCAAAACATTCCCTCTTCTTACCACTCATCCTAATGTTTGTTCTCTCCTGGACTCACACATGATTTAAGAGTCTCAGAAAAGGGCTCTGGAGTACGGAGACCAAAAAGAGAAGAGAGAGAAAGGAGAACAGAGCTTATTCTGGGAATTTTTCTCAAAGTCACAATAGTGCTAGATATTTACATTTTGCTTTTCTCCTCTATCATTTTAACCCTAACTCCTTTTAAGCTAAGCCATCTACAGGCATTAAAATGACATTTCAGGAAAGCATTTATCCTAAATTTAAAATACACAGCACTAAATATAGTATGTTGAAGAAAATTACGCAAAGAACGAGCTCATTTATGTTTTTGAATTATTGTGAAGCTCAATACATGATTTAAAAAGTAGGTGTCCATAGCTCCTGCTGTTCTTAACCAGTTTCTGTATCTTTGCCTTTCCCAAATCTAAAATAAGCTGCTGATATTACATCATTTTCTATATTATCATCCATAAACTTTGAGAGGCATGATTAAAATTCAGTGGTTAACAGAGCTATTTAATCTGGAAATATGTATTAGCCTAAGACACCATTAGGTTTATTCTCATATATAGGGATCAGGAAAACAAAGGAAAGAAATCCAATTATTTAAAACAGCAATCCCTTAACACTGGGATTTTGTTTTAATTATAAAGAGTGTGTCTTATTAAAAACAAACAAAGCCTTGTCCTTTAAGGGAGAAGTCCCATTTTCTCTAGTGAACATGCATGCAAGATTTCCTAAAGAATGCTTCAACAAATTAATTTTGCTTTTCTTCAATTTCCCATGATATAACTGACTTCTTAAAAAGAGCATCAAGTAAACAATTATGAGCCCACCTGTTCATGATATCATACCAGACACCAAAGTTGATGAAAATATATTTCATTTTATTCCCCCTTCCTCTCCAACATAATAGTACAGACAAAATTTCCTGTACTAAAAACCAACACCAACAAAGAGTATATGCAGTAGTGAGTATTAAAATAACTGCTAAATAGTCTTTATACTTTAAATGACTCCACATGTACCCAGGACCTGAAAACCCTTTTCATGAATGTCCTCTCCTGCCACTTCCGTACTCCAAAGCCTTGGATAGGGTAGGGGGTTCAGAGGGGTAGGAGGCCACAACTGAAAGTAAATGGCCTGCCCTACAAGAGGCAAGTAAATTCACTGGGGACTTCCCTTAGTTGGTCCTACTCCCATCACACACAGAGGAAAACTAAACCACAATTTGAGGAAATTACACACCCCTTTGGGTCCAGCCCCACTAGCCCACTTAAATGGTTCAGTGTTGAGCCCAGACGGTTGAGGGAACTCTCTCTTTCTCGAGGGACATGGAGGCTCCCTGATCTCCTATTTCAGGCCTAAGAGAAAGCTATTTACTCAACACAGCCTCACTTGGGTTTTACCACTAAAACTACAGCTTTCAGTAATCCTGTCACCCTCACAGAATTGAGTTTTGGCATGGAAGGCACACAGACATCATGGAGGCCCAAACTGAACCACAGCAGGTCCAGCACGTAAGGTACCTGCCAAAGGCCTCAGCTCAGTTTCGGCCAAGTGATGGCAAGCAGGGGACAGAAGGTTGTCCTAATGACATAAGTCCCCCAAGGGACAAAGAGAGGCTGAGAGCAGCAATGGGAACTGAGTAAGCATGGAGATATAAATGATGACACGCTTAGAGTCTGAAGGAGTCCAACAGCTAATGCACTGAGAGCAGATGAGTAGAAAAAACAAAAGTAAGCTGTTCTCGTTATTATCTTAACATAGGTATATACTGAGATTAAAGACTATGCCTCATGTATCTTTACTTTATTCGGTTTAGAGTTGATATCAAGTACATAGGTAATATGCAAAATTCTAGAGATAATGTCCTCTGATGTAATAAAAGGAGTTGGAAGATCTATTTATATATTTTCCTCTGGAAAACATGGACAAATATTGCTATTCAAGGAAATAAGTAGCTACCTCTTAAGAAAGAAATTAGAGGAAACAGAGAGGAAGACAGGAAAGAAAACGCCAGACAATGGAAATCTGTGACCATTGCTTCTTCCTCAAACTCATAACAAAGCAAGTAAAACAAGGGATCTCACCCATGATATAATCAATGGCTTATGTTTCCTACAAGTTTTTAACAACTTTTTGAAACTTCATTTCCTTTTCCTTTGTCTGTCCTTACACATCCATGGAAGATTAGCAATTGGCAAAAGATACAAACTGACCAATGATACACCACAACTGCTGCACAACTGCTAAAATTAAGAGTAATTTCAGAACCATTAGAAAGCAGTTTTGGACCTACAATTTTGGATCCCAAAGGATCCATTAAAAGGGCACTTTCCTATTTCAAAGTTATCAATGACACAATAATGAAGAGATTTTAAAAATGAAAAGAGATTTTAAAAATAATGTGCACAGTTCCCTTCTGAACTATGCCATAAAGCTGACTCAAAATGTTACTAATTAATATCAATAGCATAAAAACCAGAAAGTGCGACTTCTCTAGTGAAATATTGTAAATTCATATTAAAAAAGGACTGCCAGGTCAAATTCTAAAAAAAAAAAAAAGAAAAAGTAGATACCACCACAAAACTAGCAGATGTTTCTTGGGGTCATTTGTACAAAAACATAAGCATATGTTAAAGAAATCTGACACTATCATGGAATCAGTTGGCGTCTAAAATAATAGCAGCTCCTTATGGCAATATGGTAATATCCGTATCACATGCACAACACATTATGTTGCAACAGTATGTGCAGACAAAAGTGCATCAGTGGCAGCAGTAATGACCGGTGCTTTCATTAAGGTGAAAAAATAAAATTAGAAGGTTATATCCAGGGAATAATATTGTTTAACAGTAAATTGGACGTGATAGTATGTTGAATTTTCAGTTTGCATTTCACTGATTTTATTGAGACTTTTATAAAGGCAGAATATTAACCAAATAAGAACACTAAAATTTTTATACGGAACTCCAGCATGGGTTTTCTTCAATCTACCCAAGAATAATGAAGATAGCTGTTATTTTCAAAGCTGATGATAATATTTAGTTAGTTTAGGATTATGACCAAGAATTCTCCACTCCAAAATCAGTGGTTGCAACCTGGTGTTGTGTACTCAGTAAAGCAACAGATAACTGCTGAATCATTTGAATGTAAAGCAGCACATAATTTAGTAAGTGTATTATCAGCTTGAACCTCACAGGTCTAAGATCTTCTAGAATATTCCTTTGTTACTAGTCACATCACCCCAAAGTATACAAAGTACACAATGAATGCTAATTAAACTTTACTGAATGAACGTGTTTGAAAAGTCAAAGCAAAAAGGCATTTCATAGCTTTGCGCTGTTGGGACTCATACTGTGCTTGAGGAGTTAGATTTGAAAAAGCACTTAGAATTTCAGTGAACACATTTTCCCATGCAGATGAACTGGATGCAAGGTGAGTCTGGCATGTACCTAACAAAGAATTCAAGTACTGAGAAGATCTGAGTAAAATTAGGCTTCCTCATAAGATGTTTCCATGGCATGAAGCCCAATAACAGCAGGTTTTCTCCCAGTGTAAAAACATTCAAACAACCTGGAGAACGACAGATCTGTCTTTCATTCAGAAGCTAGAATATCAAGATATTTCTTCCCTGAAATATAAAATATTAAAAATGCTAATTAGAAGAAATGGAAATATTTTTAAAGAATTTATTCTACTTTTAAAATAAGAGCATATTATAAATCAAATCTCAAGACAAAAACGTATCCACATTAAAGTATTTATTATCTAAAACAAGTGGGCTATGAATGGGCCTTCAAAAATGCATTATATTCACCAAGATTTTAACTGTGATAAGTTTTCATCTGTATAATGAAAATCACAACATACATACAATCTTGCCTTTACACTTTCAATACAGGAAAACATGCCTAAAGCATAAGGAAACTAGTATACACTAACAGTTGCTCAATTTCATTGATCTTATCCTTCCTGCACAGATGAGCACTAGAAAGTACTTTGAATTATGTGTTCGTAACATTGATGAAGGTTAAAAGTTTAATTTGGAACATGTATTATTTGCATTAGACAAAAAACAGATTTTATAAATATATGAGTTTTTGGAGTTTAAAATGATATAGAAATCATTTTTCTACATATAAAAATTACCATTTAAAACTATTTTCACTGATTTTTTAAAATATTTCATTAATACCTAAACATTATGGTTGTACAAAGATTTTAACTTTACCAGTATTTAATGAACTATGTTTTCTGAAAATAGCTTTCAACTATTTTTTTCCCCAAAGTAGCCCCAACCTAATAAGAAACAGGGCACAGAAGGAGAGCCCGAGGCTCATGGAAAACATAGATCTTAAACTTGAGAGGGTTCAACTTACAATCCTTCAAAGCAATTTCTCCAGCTTATGCATTTTTCAAGCTTTCAATTTCCCTTCTGTTTGGATATTCTGCTAGTCACTGGCATATGTGATGCTTGGTAGAATACATTTCAAGTAAGATAACTCTTAGATCAGCAAAATAAGCAACTTTAGCTATGTCCACCATCCATCCCATTGTCCAAGCTAAAAATCTCAGCAGCAGCATTATTTCCTCCCTTTTCCCTCAAACCCCCATCCTCCAGATTCTAACTCTGACGATACTCCTCTGCACCCAGCCTCACCTCCTCACTCTGCCTGCCACATACACACTGCCCCCTGGATCTTCTGGTGCACCGGCCGCTGAAGGCTCCTCAATGTGGAGCCCATTTATAATCCAACCTGCCCCCGTGGCTGTCTTTCTAAAACCCAAACTCACTCACTTTAAAAAACAAAAACTTGATATCCTCTGACACTCAGCCTTTGCTACCCCTTACTCAACCCTCAGGTTAAGACGGTAATTTCCTGGCATGATATTCAAGGCCCTATGCAAATTACTGATGTATACAAAGCACTGTAATCTTTGTGTAAAGATTACAGTGTAAACATACACTCTCCCCACAGTCTATGATCTTAATGTCCACATAGCTCAAAGCATTCTTTCCTGAGGTTTTTTTCCAAAATACTATTTTCCTATAATGGTTTCTCTATTCCTTTGTACTGCCAACTCCTAATCATGCTTCAAGGCCCACATTCAAGTTTACCCTCACAATCCTCTGCAGCTTTCCCTGACCTCTCCTTTTACCGACTCCAACAAAATTATTTCCTCCTTTAGCTACATTTCCATGGTTCTTTATAGTGCCCTGTAATACCTCAACTGCACATAAAATAGATCACTTGGTTATTTTGCTAGTATGTCTCCCTGCAGATTGTGAATACTTTGAAACAGAAATTGTGTCAAACTGATTGTAAAATCCTTGGAACCTATCAGGTCCCCTAGCACATAACAGGTGCCCCCTAATGTTAGGAGAAATGAGCTAAAAATATGAATAATTTAATGAGAAAAACACATTAAAAGTATGCTGAGATACCATTTTTCATCTATCAGATTGGTTTAAAAAAAAAAGTCTGACAACATACTCTTTTGGAGAAATTGCACAGGAACAGGTGTTCTCATAAAGCGATGACAGAAAAACAAAATAGCACAACCCTTTTGAGGGAATTTGGAAATATTTAGCAGAATTATATGCAGGAAATAGATGGGAAATCTCTGTACCTTTCACTCAATTATGCTATCAATCTAAAACTGCACTAAAAGTCTATTTAAAAATTACATAGGTATTTATTCTTTGAGTCAACAATCCCAATTCTAGGAATCTATCCCAAAAACACACCAGGGAAAAAAAGACATGATAAGGTTTTTCATTATACCACTTTCTGCAATAGCAAAAATAACTAGAAACAATCCAAATCCTTCAACAGAGAGGTGGTTCAATAAACAATAGTACACAATGGATTATTGTGCAGATATAAATGGAAAAGAGGACTCTCGATACATACCTCTATTGAATGATATACTGGGTATACTGTTCATCAATGAAGTTCTCAAAGTGGAAAAAAGTATATGTGGTATATAGTACCATGCATTTAAAAAGGTGGCAGGGGTGGGGTAAGGAGAAGAATGTATGTATATGTTTGCTTATATAAGAATAAACCAAAAAAATTTAGAAGACTTACCTATGAAAGGAAGAAAAGAAAGGGGTAGAAGGGACACAAATAAAGGTTATGCTTCCCAGAATATAGCTCATTTAGTAGTTTTGATTTTGTAGCCATATATGGTTTGGACGATGATACTACACTACAGACAGACAGACTCCTGGAGGCATTGGGGGAATTCTTCCTCATTTGACAGAGGAAACAGCAGGACCTACTGGGTTCACTGTGGACTCTGAAGTCAGACCACTTGGCTTGTAATCCCAACAAGCCCATTACTAGCATGGCCTTGGGGAAGTTAACATCTCTGGATCCCAGGAAGAAAAATCTACCTGGACTACATAGTCTTGTTGGGAAGATTAAACAAAATAAGATACTTAGCACAGGACCCAGCA
This sequence comes from Camelus dromedarius, assembly GCF_036321535.1. NCBI lineage: Eukaryota > Metazoa > Chordata > Mammalia > Artiodactyla > Camelidae > Camelus > Camelus dromedarius. The sequence goes on from NC_087439.1 coordinate 54,059,943, forward strand.
GCAGAGTAAGCATCAATAAACGTTCTCTATTTTCAAACACTGGACACTGATATGTAACAGCAGTGGTGGTTGTTGCTGATGAAAATCTTGGAATGTACGCAGCAGTTCCCTGATGCCTGCTAGTATGTTGTTTTAGACTTATCTGTAGACTTGTCAAAAGTCCAAAGCACTATGCCAACTGTTTCCTTACATATGCACAGCTGCCTGCCCTGGATCCAGTCTTCCATTACACTAAGGGTCCTCGACTTCTGGTTCACACGCCAAAAGTCAGCATAAAGTTTCATTTCCTTCCAACTCCATCTCCCTCCCTCCTTTCCCATTTACTTCATCACATACTGATTTTGGAAAACCAAGAACATATAAAGAGCCACGGCCACTAAGAGTTTCTTTCCTTTGCTCACCATTTGCACACACGACTAGAACTCACTCACTCAGCATACACTACCCCATTACTGGCACGGTACTCCTAAAACCTGGGCAGGGATACAGTCATATGGAAGAATTAGAGAGGCCTATGTTGAGGACTTTGATGTTTGTGGGTCTGTCAGTACTTGAAATGTAATCTAATAACCTAGTCAAGTAAGAGACTAGGCAGGATCAGTAATAAGGTTCAAAAGGAGTATTCTATCCAGTCATCTGTCAATGGACATTTAGGTTGTTTCCATGTCTTGGCTATTGTAAATAGTGCTGCTATGAACATTGGGGTGCATGTATCTTTTTGAATTAAGGTTCCCTCTGGATATATGCCCAGGAGAAGTATATTTATACAATGGAATACTACCCAGCCAAAAAAATAATAAAATAATGCCATTTACAGCCACATGGATAAATCTGGAGAATGTCATTCTAAGTGAAGTAAACCAGAAAGAGAAAGAAATATACCATATGATATCACTTATATGTGGAATCTAAAAAAAAAAAAGACAAATGAACTTATTTACAAAACAGAAACAGACTCACAGATATAGAAAACAAACTTACGGTTACCAGGCAGGGAAGAGGGTGAGAAGGGATAAACTGGGGACTTGAGATTTGCAGATACTGACTAATATACATATAAAACAGACAAACAAGTTTATATGGTATAGTACAGGAAACCATATTCAATATCTTGTAGTAACCTATGGTGAAGAAGAATATGAGAACATATGTATGTATGTTCCTATGTGACTGAAGCATTGTGCTGTACATGAGAAACTGACACATTGTAAACTGACTGTACTTCAATAAAAATATATTTCAAAAAAATAAACAAAATAAGTATTCTAGTACTGAGATCACAATGAATTATATCTACCATATCTCTGGCCCTTTAAACAAGGATGGTTCACTGTCCCAAATTACAGAGGGCACAAAAATGTCCAGTCTTAAAAAAAAAAAAAAAAAGCATGAACATATTTACAAAACAGAGACAGACTCACAGACATAGAAAACAAACTTTTGGTAACCAGCGGGGGAAGGGCATGGTGAGGGATAAATTGGGAGTTCGAGATTTGTAGATACTACTAAACATAGATAAACATCAAGGTCCTACTGTATAGCACAGGGAACTATATTTAATACCTTGTAATGACCTATAATGAAAAAGAATATGAAAAGGAATATATAAATGTGCGTGTGTATAAAAAAATCACTGTGCTGTACACCAGAAATTAACACAACGTTGTGAATCTACTAGACTTCAATTAAAAAAGAGAAATACAAAAATGCACAGTGTAGGCAATAGCATCCCGTGTACCCAACCTATCTGTTGACCCCCGTCATCTACTGCCGTAGCGCTTTGGTTCTTTTAGCTCCATAATGTTCAGACTTCCACAGTTCATTTCAGGTCCTCCTGCTTTGACCAGTTGCATCTGGACCAGCCTCTCTGGCTTACTGAACCTGACCTTACCAGCCCATCTGATTTTCAGTTTGCATGCCCGTTGGCTTCCATGCAAGTACTGTGCCCCACTTCTAGGAGGATCTTACTGTGCCATTTGCATCCCCAAATACTCACACCATGTAGAGGAGGAGCAAGAGGAAGGGGATACAAAAGTAGATTCGTTTCAAAAAGTACTTGATGGTGCCACATGGTCGTGGTGTTATTTAATAACAACACTAGTATACAGACTTTCATGAGGTCAGAATACACGGGCCAGGACAGTTATCATTTGGAATATACTATTTCTATAGTAAGAGATAGATTGTTTGCCAAATTGCAGTCTCAATAATAATAAATCATAATGATGAGGGACAAGAATGATTTCTACAGATGAGACGTCAATTTACTATCAGCCAATTCACAATAACAAAAGCATTTTTTCTACTCAGAAAACATGTTAAAGGGCTTTGCCCCTTTGGCATCTCTGGACTCAGTTGTTTTATCTTTAAATCAGCAGCTCAGATTATATGTTCTTATCAGTCCTATGTTTAGATTACTCCAAAACTGTACCTTCCCATAGAAATAAAGATGAAAATCAATGCCTGGGAATAAAGGGAATATATATTTTCAGCTCTTTCCATCCATGTTTTAGAGCTATGTTGTTCAATGTGACCACCCCTAGCCACATGTGGCTATCATATTAAATTAGTCACAATGAAATAAAATGAAAAATTCAGTTCCTTGGTCACACTAGCCGCATTTCAGGTGTTCAATAGCCACAAGCGGCTGGTGGCAACCATATTGGATACAGAGCATACAATTTGGATACAGAGCACTCCATCTTCACAGAAGGTTTAACCAGTCATGCTTAGAGATTCAATTATATATTTGTTTTTCTGTGTACCAATTCACTTTAATAAAAAGCTAATATTTATACAATATGAGCTTTGTGCAATATTTATACAATAGGGTAACAGACCTGTCAAAGCATTTACAAACTTCATAAATAGTACATGCAGTTAGTTGGTAAGCTTGATTTTTCACACCCATCTTTTAAAGATTCCTTCAAATGTGACAGCTTAGGAACATACTAATTTTTTTAAAGAAGTATTTTCTTCTTAATATGTAGATTGATGAATCAAAGCATAATGTTCTACTGAGTAATTAGTCCTTCAATAATTCACATGAGTAATAGGTCATTTTGGGGGTTAACCCCTGCTTCCATTATTTCTAACCATACGCTCCACCGACAGATGTCTCACTTTGGATGTACACAACAGAAGTGTGGGATCTGTTTCACGTACATCTGTTCCAAAACAGCTTAGGCAGATTAATACTTAGAATGTCCCCAGCTCTGCTAAGTCCCACGTAATCAACAACTCCTGTTTTAAAATTGATTGGTTTTTTTCTCATTTTCACATTTTTCCACATTACCTTTTTAAGTTTCCAGCAAATAAATGTTTATGTAAACTTAAAGCACAAGAAAACCATTCTCTTAAACATTTTCAAGAACTTATTTGGAAGTCCAGTTTTTTCCAGATTTTTTGGTTACTGCTCTAATTCAGCTGAGCTCAAAGTTGTGGTAAGAATAACCTTTTGGAAAAAACATACCATGAAATTGTGTAACTTCAGGTAGTAAGTCTATAAATAAAAGAACTGTAAACCATAATTAAGACTTGAAATCCTCACTTTATTTTTAATAATTAAAACAATATTCTAATGCTAATCAAACATAAAATCCTTGCCCTGAAATTCAGTTAGTGGGTAGAGGAAGCAGAATGAAAAAAAGGATAAGCTAGTCCTTTTGTCCATTATGAAAATTCTGCTTACAACTAGCCTTGACCAACAATTTTCTATCAGATAACAGTTTCTTCCTTTCCAAAGACAAGACTTATACAGAGGTGACTGCCACTTCTCATACTGTAGAAGCTGGGGAGGGGGAGCAAGGAACTCGGCCTGTATTTCCCACATGGTTCTAATTAGAACTAATTCACTAGGGCTGTGAAGCTTCTGCTGTAAAATACAATTCCTCCACGCACACTGTTAAGGTTGACCCCATTGATTATTCAAACCTTACTTATTAAGATGTCTTAACACCAGAAGCCTACAAAAATCAGTACTTTAAGATGCAACTTCAGAGTTAATGACTATTAGAGATCATATAATGTAAATGTCTCATTTTGCAGGAGAAAAAACTAACTCAGAGGGGTTAAGTCAGTTAGACTGCTATTAGTTGCAGAAACAAGACGTCAGGTCCCGTGCTCTCTACTCCCGAAAGCTTTTCTACACCAGATGGGAGATTACAGACAGCTGGAGTAAAAAGCTATAGAAGGTCCTGCAGTACTTTCCATACTTCAAAGGTGCTGTTCATTAGTCAATGATAAAGTGCCCAATGTGAGATAGCAAAGAGAGACTTGCAGGCATTTGGCATTCTTGTCAGAGATCCCTAAATTTATCGTTCTTAAATGTACTAAAATATGAGGTTAATATAGTCTAATCCTACCCATAAGCTTTTCCCTTATGGGAAAATATCATAACCCAGGCACACAGTACAGTGAGTAGATCCTGCTCTGGGGATGCACAAAAATGCTCATACCTTCTGCTCCTATCTAACATTTCCAAAAGAAGTTCTCTACTTGGTAAGCATACGTTCCTCGAAGTTTGTCCTTGGTTTAGATTTAGAACCATGCTAACAGGCCAGCAGTGATAATTTTGAAAATGTTGAACTCTGAAAATATATAATCCAGTAACAGGATAAGCTCAGGGCTCAATTACAAAGTATGCATATTGGTCTATGGCATCTGCCCATGTCCCCTTTCTGAGCTCTCTTCTCAATTTCTCATACTTTGCCCCTAGTCCTGCCACCATCCTGGGAGCTAACACCACCACCCTAGACCTGCTCTGCCTGGATAGGGTCCAATGACCCAGACTTGCCTGATCTTTCTCATTTGGCCTTAAAAAATTCACCTAACTTCTCTCCCATTTCTTCAGGATTTTGCTCCTTCCTAGGTCACTGACAGCTAACTTGATAATTAACATGAATAAACTTGTTTAATTCCACAAGGAAAATGACCGTAATCTGAGATTCCAATAGAAAGATCATGAGGCACCACTGCAGGCAATAATGAAGATATTTTCTGAACAGGTGATGCCATTTTGTGTATCAATTTACATTACAGAGGTACCATCCCGGTCAATCTATACCCTGGTCACAGATAGCTTTCTTTTTCTATCCTGCAGCTGAGCAAGATGGAACTTTCTGGCCATGATGCTCACAATGGAGAAGTGGGCCAACATTAACTTAAGAATTTTTTTTTTTTTAAAGAGTCCTAATGCTTTAACAGAAGGGGAGTGGTATACTCATACAGGTGATGAGAAGTCACTGTTAAGTAGCAGTGTAGTCATCAGGTTACAATGTAACAGGCAAAACTGTAAAGTTCATGAGACCAGTTAAATTCATTCCTGCAACAAATATTGTTTGTATATCAGGCACTCTTCAAGGTGCTGAGAGCAAAGAAAATGGATGTTCTGACCATCTTCCCTTTTCCCTACGTAGATCCCATCTCTGGGAGCTACACCATCGATTCCCATGGTGCTCAGGCCTCCAGATTTAGTCTGAATTATACCATCCACTTTCCTAGTTCTTCAGTTTGCAGATGGCATATCTCAGCCTCCATACTCCCATAATCTCCAATTCCCATAAGAAATCTCTTCACACACACGTGTGTGTATTGTACATTTTTTTCAAGGTTGTTTCCTCTATAAATTTGCCAAAACCCATAGAATGTAGAACACCAAGAGTGAACTCTAATGTAAATATGGACTCTGGGTCATAATAATTTGTCAACGTAAGGTTCATTAGTTTTAACAAAGGTACCACTTTGGTAGGAAATGTTGAGAATGGGGAAGGCTATGCCTATGTGGGGGCAGAAGGTATGAGGGCAATCTCTGTACCTTCTGCTTTATTTTGCTGTGAACCTAAAAGCACTCTAAAAATAAACATCTCATATGTTTGATCTAGTAATGCCCTGTGATCCAACCCCACCCATTCCTGGAACAGCCAGTCACTGGCCAACTCGCAACAGACACGGTCTCCCCCCACTACATCCTCACACACCATGTCCTCCCAGGTATGGTAACCTTAGTGTACCTTTTCCTCCATCTTCTGGGCCAATTTCATTTGTCTTTCACCACTCACATCTAAGCTAACTCCACATCAGAGAGTATTTCTCTCATTTAAACATATCATCTCTTAATACCTCCTTTTCTTTTCCCACTCTTTTTACTAAGTAAAACATCTCTTGGTTCCTTCTAAAAATAGAAGTGCTTACTGAGGTGCTAGGCTTCTGTACCTCCAATTTTCAGGGCCCAAAGTGGTTTGCATACCAGGTGTTTCTTACAAAGAAAAAGCAGTACACTTAGATGAAGGAGAAGAAAACCAAAGGGTTTCAGGGCAAAATTAAACAAAGATCAACACTTGCAACCTTTAGCATTATAAACTGTCAGAATGTCTTTTAAAATTCTACTGCCAGGAATGCTAATTAAGCCTACTTTTCCCCAGTCACCACTCAGTATACAAAACAGCATTTTCTGTTTTTTGTCAGCATTTGACTTTTTGTGTACCAGGACTGCAACACTGATCTAAACACCTCTCACTGCACGTCTCATTTTAATGCTATAATATTTCAGCTTCACTGTAGGTTAAATTGACCCTGTGGGCTAATTTAAACTCTAATCGTAAACTTCTGTGTCCCCCAAATTCAAATTGACTTAAAAATTACACAGAATTCTATGTTCACATCCCGAGCTTTTAACTCAATTTCTAGAAAATACTCCACCTTGGTTTTCATGAAAGGTAGCCTAAGTTGAGTGAGTGAGCTGGGAGCACACAGCAGAAGCCGAATTCCCACTTACCACCAGTGCTGGGCCCCTGACTCATCAGTTTTGTTAAGATTTTTGTATAAGAAACCTTAAAACAGTGACATTGTTCTATTCTTTAATAAAAATAGCACATTGCCTCTTGTTTTCCAACAGGGGAAGGCATTTTTGTTTAATTTCATAAGTTAGCATGTAGAAGGGACTGTGTACCACATCCCAAGGTTTTCCCGTAAAACATCTCTAGAGTAAGACTGGAAAGAGTTCTATGGTACAGAATTATAACACTTCCTAAATAAAATTTGAAGTCAAAAGACAAATGCACATCAACAGCATGATGATTCTAAAGTCAACATCACACACACATTCAAAGTTTCTAGCCTGAGCCTGAGTTAGACTTGATTTAGACAACGGCAAGGAATGTGAGGGAAGGAAAAGTTCGGAGATTCCAAAGCACTGGAGTTAAACTTTCAGAAGTCAGCAAAATGAGAGTTGGATTCAGAACCCACGTGTAGGTATTTTATGTAAAATGCTTACATTCAGCGTTACCATCAGATGCTTAGGGAGTAAAACTTCAACTTGGAGGGGAGGAGGAGGTAACTTTCCCGGGTTTGGAAAACACAGCCCCTTTGGGGCTCAGTTCTCCCTTCAGAGTCGCAGAGCAGAAGCTGACGTTGGGCCCGGGGTCACATCCCGGGCGGAAAGCGGCAGGTGGCGGGAGGCCCCGGGGGGTGGCTCGAGTTCTCCCCAGTTGGGAGCGAGCGGGCGGCGGCTTCCGGACGCCCTGGGGCAGAGGAGGAGCTCGCCGAGGGCGGAGGGAAGGCGCGGGGAAGAAAGGTATGCGGCCGGGAGAGGGAGGAGACGCCGCGGGAGGCGAAGGCGCAGGACCGGCTCACCGGGACCACTCACCTGTGGGGCTCTCGGGCTGGATGGGCCGCCACCTCAGGTCCCGCTCGCTCAGCACCACGTCGCAGCTGTCCCTCCCAATCTCGAAGATGCCCCGGAGCAGAATCTGGTCGGCCGCCGTCCCTGGTAGCCGCCGGGACGCCCACAGCACAGAGGGCACGGCGTCCGCCGCCGAAGGCGCCTCTTCCTCTGAGCCGCCCTCCAGGGCGCTCACTCGGCCGCCGCGCCTCCCCCGGGGCATGGCGGAGCCGCAGGCTGGGCCCCAGCCAGGGGTCTGGAGAGACCTTTGCAGGAGGAGCGAGAAGCTGCGGCAGCCAAGGCTCTAGCTGCGTCCCGCGCTGCCACAGCAACCGCGCACGGGACAGGGAACCAGGAGGGGGGCGGGGCGGGCGGGCGGGGTCGCCCTCTTCTAGCCCGGCACCCCGGCCCGCCCGCCTCCGGTCTCCGCCACTCACCGCAAAAACACCCGTGTTCAGAAAGAGGAATAGTCTCCCTCTGCCTTAGTCGCTACTGTTCCTTGAGATTCTGCGCGCTGCGTTACCGGCCAATGTTTACGCCAGCTTTTCTCAAACTTTGACTTCCACCCCCACCCCCGGGGCATCTTGTTAAAATGCAGATTCTAATTGGATAGGTCTGGATGAGGCTCCAATCCTATAGTTCTGGGGATCTCCCAGGTGATGCCAATGGTCCTTGGAACACACTTTGAGTTGCAAGGGTCTAAGCATGTTTTTCCACCTTTCCAGAGAGCTCTCCTGGGGAGCGGAGGTCGTGCTTAATAAACGTGTTTGCATGCCCTCAATAGTTGGTTGATCTTATGCAGCTGATAATGAAAAACTCAATTTCCAAAAGCCCTGAGAGGAAGCCAAAGGAAAGTCCCTAGTTTACACAGACAGACTTTCGTTTTAACAAATTTAATATTAAAGGAAGTTGTCTCCAGCTGTAAGTTTTGAGGGCCCCACTTTCCCCCAAGATATCTCCTCTGCAGTCTTGTCTCTGCCTGGATCTGGAACGAGATTACAAGCATCAGGGCTTGTTCTCCTGAAGGCTGCTGCTGTAGTGCAGCATTACGTGGAAACGGAGAGAGCCCTGGAGGAGGACTCATCCTTTGTTTTCTCCTGATAGCTGAGATTCATGAAATTAGCTGTTAATTTGGAACGCACAGAGTCTGGAGACCAGTGGTTCTCAATCATGATTGCCCATTAAAGTTACCTGGGGAGTTTTTAAAAATCCAGATGCCCAGGCTACACTCGAAGAGAATTAAATTGGAATCTCTGGGGATGATACCAGACTTCAGGCATTTTTAAAGCTCCCCTAGGTGATTGCAATGTTCAGCCAGAGCTGAGTATCACTGCTTTAAGCAGTGCATTAACAGGGAGCTGACCACTTGTGATGGTGAGAAAGGAAGAATGTGAGTTCTCGGGAAGAGGAGCAGAGTGGGAAGTAAATCAGCAGGCTTATTTTTTCTTACTTTATTTTTTTTAAAAATCTGCCCTCATTTTATATAAGGTCGGAATAATTGTATTGAGAAAAAGTTAGGAAGAGGAAATTCATTGAGTTGGAAATCTAGTTCCAGTGTGTTAATGGCTTCTGATAGGCGGCCGCCTCATGTGCTGTCCTCGCCCCTGGTCACGTGGCAAAGTCAGACAGAAGAGTTGATGGGAGCAAGAGTGTCTCGAGGTTCTCTGCTCAAACTTGGGTTTCAAACAACCTAGGATGGAGACCTTAGGTCCAGGCAAATCCCTTTCAGACATAAAGCTCCCGTGTGCCAGTTAAGTGAGGACTCTTACTGTTTAATGCTCTGAAAACAAATACCCAATTCCAGGCGAAGCGGGAAGAGCCTGGGTTTAATCTGACTGCAGTGGGCAGTTTCTTGAAGCAGAAGTGAAGCTGCGGCTAAACCCCATGCAGGTGGCTCAGTTCAGCAGTCATTAGTGGGGAAGGCTGGTGCCCTGGGTAGAAAGAGTGGTGGTTCTGAAGTCAGTATCTTGTATTCACAGCTGCCAGGCAATCAACACAATTAGAGCTCACTGGCATTTTAAAAGCTCACTGAGAGCCAGGGCAAATAGGCCAAGGCTGTGGCTACTTCTTAGGACCTTTGCAAGAGGCATGCTGCCATTTTTCAAGCTTCAGTCCATCCAGACAGCCAAAAACACTGGCCTTGCCTTCAAGGATGAAAGTAATGGCTGTGCTCCATTCTCTCCCTTTGACGAGCTGCTCTCTTCCAGTGCTCTAAAGGTTGCAGGCCCCAGAGCTCTAGCCACCGGATCCATCTACACAGGCATCAGTGCCATGGTTGACATACTATTCAGGGCTCGTCAAGTGATGTGTTCAGCCCCAACCACCCCCCTGAACTTCAGACACTGTGTTCAGCTGCCTCCCTGACATTGCTACTCAGCTGTCCAATAACCATCTGAAACATAACATCTAAAACTAAACTCATGATTTGCTATCAGAAATCTGTCCCTTCCAGAATGTTCTAAATCTCAGCAAATGGTATCATCAAAATCCTTGACATCATCCCTGTTTCCTCTCTTTGTCTCATACCTCACATCCAATCCATTAGCAAATCCTGTCAATTCCACCTGCAAAACAGACTCCTTTCAGCCTGTTCTCATGCTAGTCCGCACCTCTCACCTGGACAACTTCAAAAGCCTCCCACTGCATCTCTTTGCTTTCCCCTCCCCCTGTTCTGCTGCCTCCAGCCCAGAGTCTGTTTTCCACCCAGCAGTTACATTGCTCCTTGTAGAAGTAACTAGATCAAATCACTCCTCACTCATAACCTTCTTACAACTTCCCATCATTCTTGGAATAAACTCGAAATGCTTAGCAAGGCCATGAGGCCCTAGGCAACCTGGCCCCTGGCTACCTCTCCAACATCACCTACTAACACCTTTCCCCTTGCTCATTCACACAAGCTTTCTTATCAGTCCTCAAACACAGTGAGACTAGTCCCTTCTCAGAGCATTTGCCTTGTTTCCTCTGGTTGGGATGCTTTCCCAGCCAGGCAACCAGATGGCTCCCTCCTTCCCTTCATTCACTTTTCTGCTTGAAGAGCACCTCCTTTAAGAGGCCGTTTCTGAGCAGTCTTCATCACACACCATCCAGTCACCTTGTGCGTTCATTTCCTATTGCTATTGCTGCTGTAATAGATCACCACAAACAGTGCCTTAAAACAACACAAATATCTTACATTCATGGAGGTCAGACGTCCAAACTCAGTTCCTCTGGACTGAAATCAAGGTGTCCGCAGGCCTGCATCCCTCCTGGAGGGTCTAGGGGGGAAATCATGTCCTTGCCTTTCCTAGCTTCTGGATGTTGCTTATATTTCTTGGCTCGTGGTCCCTTCCTCCATCTTCAAAGCAGCACAGCATCTTCTCTCTGCTTCCATCCTCTCACCTTCTGTGACTTTATCCTTCTTTCTTCTCTCTTATACAGACCCTTGGGACTACGTTGGGCCTGCCTGGATAATCCTTAACTACACCCACAGTCCCCTTTGCTGTGTAAGGTCACATGGTCACAGGTTCTAGGGATTAGGACATAGACATCTTCAGGCCACCATTGATCTCTCTACCATAAGCTGAATTTTCTTCACATTCCTTATTATTACCTCTTATTCTATAGCTCCTTATTTGTTTGTTCTCTATGTTCCCCATGGAATGAGTTAATGCACTTAGTAACAGTGATGGAATAAAAGGAACTCTCAATGAGTGTTATCATTGTTGTTAGAATAAAAGTTCTGTGATGATAGAAAATTTATCTCATTTCCCATTGAATTCTCACTATGTAGCACAGTGCCTAGCACACAGAAAGTGCTCGAGAACTATCTGAAAGAATGAACTCCTGTAACATGATCTGTAACAATAATGCCAGTGCACTCCAATAGTATTTCCCCCTAGATCCTGAGGAACCATTATCCCATGATACATATAAATAATACACTAATACATGGAAATTGCTCTCTGGAAATGTTCAGGGAGCTTCCAGAACAATGCATTCCCTACTTTGGCTAAAGCTTGAGTATTTGTTTTCAGAGCACTGAACAGAAAGAATCCTAACAGGCACATAGTTGCTTTATGTTTGGAAGGCTTTTGTCTAGAAACACAGTCTCCACCTCTATTTTTTTTTTTTTAGAAATTTACGTCTGAGAAGAAGACCTTGAAAAACCATCTGCTGTTGTTAACAAAGTTTTCAGGAGGCCATTAAGTATCTGGGCAAATCCCAGAGATGCAGGCCTGATGGAACAGCGTCCTGAAATCGGGGATCCCTTCTCAGCTCCACACTGGAGGCAGGTGAAATTACAGTCACAGATATATTCAGATCTACTGCATCAAGGGCTGGGGACAAGGAAGTCTGATGCTTGAGCTTTGGCCAGTGGATAATCCTATGTACTCCCTTTGATTTCCTGAAGTCTCTGCTGGCTTCAAAGTTTGAAGTCTGTGTGACAAATGATTAAGTGCCCATGTTAGCAAATTACCGTTAACAGTTCTTTTTCAAACTCCAGTTTACAGAATATTTTTAGTAAAGACTGCTTAGTGCAAGTAGAATAAAATCCAAACACCTATCGTGACCTGTGAGACCCCATGTGATACAACTCTTGCCCATCTGCTCAAACCCTAGCTTCTATCATTTTTCTTCCATTCTTGCTATACTTATGTCTAACCAGACTGGCCTTCTTTCCATTTCTCAATGAAACCAAGTCCATTTCTCATTCAGGCCCTCTGCTGTTATTGTGTACTCTGCCTGGAACAATTTTCACCATGGCATAACTTTGCGTGGTGCCCAGATCAATTTCATGTTGATCTCAGAGGGTCCTACCTGGTCTGTCAATCAGAAGTTGACCCCTCCTCGGTGTTATTTTCTTCATTGCACTTCCTATGATCTAAAAGTACGTAACTGAAGAATTACACATGGAAAAGTACAAAACATTGACTGAGGAACTTAAAGATGACTTAAAGAAATGGAAAGATATCCCATGTTCTTGGATTAGAAGAGTTAATAGTATTAAAATGGCCATACTACTCAAAGCAATCTATAGATTTAATGCTATCCCTATCAAATTACCCAGGACATTTTTCACAGAACTAGAACAAATAATCTTAAAATTTATATGGAATCACATAAGACCCAGAGTTGCCAAAGCAATACTGAAGAAAAAGAATGAAGCTGGAGGAATAACCCTCCCAGACTTCAGACAATACTACAGAGCTATAATAATCAAAATAGCACAATATTAGTACAAAAACAGACATGTGGATCAATGGAACAGAATAGAGATCCCAGAAATATACCCACAAATTTTTGGACAATTAATCTTTGACACAGGAGACAAGAATATACAATGGACTAAAGACAGTCTCTTCAGCAAATGGTGTTAGGAAAACTGGACAGCTGCATGTAAATCAATGAAGTTAGAACACTCTCTCACACCATACACACAAAAACCCCTCAAAATGGCTTAAAGACTTAAACATAAGAAAAGATACTATAAACCTCTTAGAAGAAAACATAGGCAAAACATTATCTGACATAAATCTCAGCAATGTTCCTCTAGGGCAATCAACCCAGCAATAGAAATAAAAGCAAAAATAAACAAATGGGACCTAATTAAACTTAAAAGCTTTTGCACAGCAAAGGAAACCATAAACAAAACAAAAAGACAACCTACAGAATGGGAGAAAATATTTGCAGATGATGTGACTGACAAAGGCTTAATTTCCAGAATATATAAACAGCTCATACAACTTAATAAGAAAAAAATAACCCAATCCAAAAATGGGCAGAAGACCTAAATAAGCAGTTCTCCAATAAAGATATACAAATGGCCAATAGGCACACGAAAAAATGCTTAATATCACTAGTCATCAGAGAAATGCAAACCAAAACTACAATGACGTATCACTTCACACCAGTCAGAGTGGCCATCATTCAAAAGTCCATAAGCAATAAATGCTGGAGAGGATGTAGAGAAAAGGGAACCCTCCTACACTGTTGGTAGGAATGTAGTTTGGTGCAGCCATCATGCAAAACAGTATAGCGATTCCTCAAAAGACTAAAAATAGACTTACCATATGATTCAGCAATTACACTTCTGGGTATATATCCAGAGGGAACTCTAATTCAAAAAGAAACATGCATCCCAACATTCATAGCAGCACTATATACAATAGCCAAAATATGGAAGCAAACTAAATGTCCATCGACAGATGACTAGATAAAGAAGTTGTGGTATATATACAATGGAATACTACTCCACCATAAAAAAGAATAAAATAATGTCATTTGCAGCAACATGGATAGACCTGGAGATTGTCATTCTAAGTGAAGTAAGCCAGAAATAAAAAGAAAAATGCCATATGATATCACTTATATGTGGAATCCAAAAAAAAAAAAAAAAAAAAGACAAACGAACTTATTTACAAAACAGAAACAGACTCACAGACATAGAAAACAAACTTATCGTTACCGGGTGGGTAGGAGGTGGGAAGGGGTTGGGAGTTTGAGATTTGTAGATACTAATATATATAAAATAGATAAACAACAAGTTCATACTGCATAACAGAAGGAACTATATTCAATAACTTGTAGTAACTCACAGTGAAAAAGAATATGAAAACAAATATATGTTCATGTATGACTGAAGCATTATGCTGTACACCAGAAACTGACACAACATTGCAAACTGACTGTACTTCAGTAAATATATATATACAAAAAAAGAAACAATGGAAATAATTATAACCATCATAAAAATTTTTTAAATAAAATTATGTAATTGATTCATTTGCATACTTCTTGTCTGTCTGTCCTATCCCATCAGATGGGTACCTCATTGAAAGGTACCCATCAGATGGGATACTAAAGCCTTTAGGGTAATAGATGCTCAATAAATGTCTTTGTTGAGTGTATGAATGAATAAATTAAATTTTTTAATTGAGTTCCAGTATTAATTTCTGATACTATCGAACATATCATGTCTCATGGGTGAGAAAGAAAGAAAACTTCATGACTTACCAATTTCTTCACATCAACATATATTTTGGGTGAAGCGAGCTTTAGTTGTATCCATCTCTCAGTCATTTCTGATGCTAGATGGGCACATTGTCAATGTTTCAGGGCATCGCTTCTCTCTCATGCTAAATGGGGATTTTGTCAGAATGTTCCTGCTACCCAGGCTCTAAAAGGTAGAGGGCTCCATGTCCCTATAAGAATTGCAGAGAAAACAGAAAAAAATGTAGAATCCCAGCAAGTCAGAATATCACACTTTCTTCACATGCCAGTTTTTTGCACTCACTTTGAAACCTGTTTAAAATGAATCACTCAGCTGTGTTCTAGAGCAAAACTCACACGACTGTGGGATGACAGAGACCATGCGATCTCGATCTCCTCAAAAAACAATGACAAGAAGTAACACAGGAAAGAAGATTAGGCCCTTCTTCCCTTTCCCTCAAGTTTTTAAAGCCCCTTCACAGGTAGGTACTGATATTCACAAAACTTGGTGTAAACAATTTGAAATGTATTTCCACCAAGAAGAGAGCTTGAAACATTCTCACAGTATCTGTTAGCAATGTTGTAGTGCAGTCTCAAATTTAATATAACCAGATACACAAAACAGACTAAATCAGAAATCTGTCCTCATTCTCTAGAGCTCATACTATCAGAGCTGTGAAAATGGCATCATACAGAGGAGGCCATACTGGAAATAGCCCACGGCTGTCAGGCCTCTTGCCTGTGGCCATCAAACAGTTTGGGACTGGGTTCACTGCCTTTGACTTTTACATCACATTTTGTTACCATTTTGGGCACTTCAGTGTCCTATACAACACCCTAGTCCCAAATTTCCATGACAGACCCATCCCAACAACCTATGTTATCTTCTGTTGCAGGCCCCCATTCCTGTGGACCTTGGAGACTTCTTGAATGCTTAAACTCAGAAAGCATGCTTTCTGAACACAGCTTCCTGTTTTTTTCAAACTTGGTTGTGCTTAAGAAGCTTTAGTTTGTTTTAAAGAAAAATTCCTAGTCTGTTCCTACCACTCTGAGGGATGCTCTGAGATTTTGAATCTGTAACTAAACTATTCCTAGAAATGTGTTTTAAACAGGTACAGCAGGTGATTCTGTGTGTTTTAGACAAGATAGACAGCACTTTGGTGACAATCAGTGAGTAGATCTTTCCTCTCTGTCCTGCTCTTTACCCCTGCCCTTTTACCACAAGACTCTCATTTACAAGTTATAGAACAACCAGCTAGAAGTGTTTTCAAAATATGACTTTACTTCTCACATAAACAGAGGTTCAAATTCAGGCTGCTCTGGGTTACCCATTAAGAAAGCAGGGGCTTTTCAACTTTTTACTTCGTTATCTCCAGGTATCTACGAGGACCCCACTGGTGGCTCCCAGATGGCTTCAGGGTCCCTAAGCATCATATTATCTCCCCTAAATTTCCAAGAGCAAGAAGAGAAGTGGCAAGGGCAGTTTCTATTTGCATACTTCTATTTTTACCAAAGAAGAAAATGTTTTCCAACAGCCCACCCAACAGATTTCCTCTCAGGTCCCACTCACTAGAATTGGGCAGTGTGCCTGTGCTCTAGCTTCCAGGAGACTCTGGGGAGGTGTTTTCAGCATGGAGGAATTCACAGGTGACTATTGATCAGGCAACTAAGAGTATCCTGTCTTCTTTTCCTTCCAGGCTACATCATTTATGCATAGCAAACAGCCCCCCTGCTCCAAACTCACTGTCTTAAAGCAATGATTGTTTTTTCTTATGATTCTGTGAGTTGGCTGAACTCAGCTGGGTAGTTCTTCTGCTCCATGGAGTATCAACTGAATACTCCTACATTTAGCTGGGAGCTCAGCTGGGCTGAAACATCCAAGGTGGCTTCAGTTACCTGTCTGGCATCTCAGCTGGAATGGCTGGAATGGCTGGAGCCTAGCTGGGTCCATCTCTTTATATTTGTTTCCTCATCATTCAGTTGTGTCGCACAAGCTTTTTAAAATGAGGCTGAATCCCAAAAGAGCAAAAGAAGAAGTTCCAGGTCTTTTAAGGGCTAGACCTGGAACTGACATAGCATCACTTTTGCCACTTGCTGTCAGTCAAAGCCAGTCACAAAGGGAAAGGGAAGCAAGATACACCATTTGATGGGAGAAGCAGCAGCCACACTGAAAACGGGTATGTATATGGGAACAGAGTTCACCTTAGCAGACAGTCCAACCCAGTCCTCCCTCTTGCCACAATGGTAAACATCCCTCCTACGTGTAAAATACATTCACTCCCTTTCAAGACCTGCAAAATCTCATCTAATTATAAAATCAGATGCAAAGTCCAGGATCTCATGAGGTTCTTTGTTTGTGCTCCTCTTATTCTGGGAAACTATGAACTAAAAATACAAGTTATCTGCCTACATGCATCAACATACATTGATGAGGCAGGCAGAGGATAACCACAATAGATGCTCCCATTCAAAAAGGAGTTGGGGGGAGGTGGTCAGGGAGCAAAGTACATCGCAGTCCCTGGCCCAGAGCAATTCTGAAGTCCGAGCAGGTGTGTGTTACTGGTTCCCACACTCTGAGAATGTTCCTTATCTCACATCCAGTTCTGCTGTTCTCACATCTGAGAGCTGTTCTCGGCAGCTCTTAGCTCCAGCCTCTGGGCTTCTGGCTCTGCTCTCCACACCATTCTTCTTTTAAACAGGAAACAGCCCGTGATGGTAACTGAGTGGTTTTTCAGCCTTTTTTCTATCCATAAATAGTTGGGGGTCCAGAGTCTTCTTTTAATCTTTATCTGTTTCTCTCTTTTAGTCCAAATGTATGTAACTCCTTTGGTTATTTTGACACAAAGTATTTCTTTTACACAAAGAAAACGTTGTGAGCTTTCTTTATGTAGTTCATATATATACATATATTATATATAAATATAAAATATATACTACATACAATATGTGATTATTTGTGTGTGTGTGTGTGTATATATATATAAAATCATATTAGGTCATATTATACAAAAGCCATTCCTACAAATCTCTTTGAGATTGACCCCTCTCTACTTTGGACTCAAAGTCAGGGTATTAGTGTAAAATGCTCCTAATGCTCTTAGAAGTAGTTTTGTCTAGGTAAACTGTTTCTTCCAGCCACACTTTTGATTGGGGCTTGACCTGAGAGCACATTTAACTGGAAGCAGCCTACATTTCATCTTTGCTTTGAGGCTATTTTTTTCTTTTAGAATATATATATATATATATATATTTTTTTTAGCCAGAATATCTGTCCTGGGCCTCCTTTGTTTCCTCTAAATTATGTTTGCTTATTATTCTTTTGTAAAACCCTGAAAGAAGGCAATCAGCACTTGTAATATTCTGCCAAAAATCTCCTTTGCCAGATCCACAAATTTATCTGGTTCTCTTTCTATCTTCCAAGCCATAGCAGAGTTGTCAGGGCCATCTTTGCCCATCTACCAGCTGGATTCACTCTTTGTTCTTCAGAGCTCTATGGTACATCACTTCAGCTTCTCTCTAATTAGCACCTTCACCTCTTTTATCCATGCCATAAAAACCTCGATTATCTTCTGTTTCCACTCTGGCGTGTGGGCTGTTGAGAGATTTCCACTGAAGCATATGGGTTGAGGCTACTACAAACTACTACAGTATCGTGGTCTCCAAACTTGACTTGGCTCTAAGCCTTGCTCTGCTAGTATTGATTAGTCCTGATGGAGCCTATTCTTATTCCTGGAGAGGCTCTTCCAAATCTTCAGTTTTCTCCTTCAATTCCCTCTCACCTAGAGTGTCATCATGCCTCCATCTTTACATGAAAGAACCTGGTAAGAATAAACCCTCACTGCTCTCCAATTCTTACTCTTGAAATTTCCTTCCTCTACCCTGACTCTTGTCTCTGGAAAGAAGTCTCTCTCCTATCCAAAGGAACTGCCCACGTTCTAGACATTCTACCCTCCACTCTGCCCAACAAATTTCTCTATCAAACACACCCACGTCTTACATCTTATTCAATTTCATCTTCACTGTATCGACAGCTTTCTCCATCTTTATGTATAAAAAAAGACCAAGCAACAGCAAAAGCACAGTTCTTTTTGAATTAAGCAATTCTCCTATGGGACAGAAAACCCATCTCAAACTGGCATAAAAAAATTAAACCTAATTTGAGAGGTGGGGATAGCTTATGAAGAGAACTGATCCAGTGGCTCAAATGGTACAATGCAAGAATCAGGTCCTCTCCCTTCCTTCAACCTGCCTTCTGCAGTGTATCATTCTCTGCTCCACGCCTGTCCCTCTATTCCATTCTCTTTCTTCCAAGTAGCCAAATGGCTGCTACATTCCAGACCTCTAATCCACATACCACATTTGTTAGAAGAGGAGCGCATATTTCTGTTGATACTTCCCACATAAACCAAGGATGTTTCTCTTTTCCAAAAGTCACAGTAAACTCTTCTTGCATATCATTTTATCTTAATAAGTTGACACCTTTATCAGTCAGCAGAGGCAGAGTTGTGGTGTGGTTTTAAAAAACTTAGTGTTTTAAAACAATAAAGGTTTATTTCTTACTCATGTCTTCATGACTAAGGGTGAGCAGGAAATTAAAATGAGAGGAAGAGACACAAGTACCAACTGTTCAAAAACAAAAAGAAAAAGAAATAGATTAAAAAAACAAGATAGAGTCTCAGATCTACATAAACTAAAACTTCGGATTAGTTGAATACCTTCAGGAGAAATAATCACTAACTGGTTTTAAGCAATTGAAATAGTCAAATAATGAGATATATATATTGCCCCATATAACTAAGGATGGCGTCTTAACCTCTGGGTTTTAAGCTCAGAAAAAAGAATTAAAGGCTGTATATAACTTAGAAATAATGGAACTTAAATTCACTTGGACCACAGTAATTTTTTTAATTATGTAATTTTACACAATATAAAATGATATGTGAAGTGAGTTGTTTGTGTAACCTGGGAAAATGGTATATTTGTTTTTTCAGAGGTCTACTCATTGGTATACATCCTGCTCCACATATAGAATAAATAGAGCCTTTTTCACATGAAGAATTAGTAATACTTTATATTCTACGCTCTTTATAAATTCTACAATAAGGCTTTTAAACAAAATCACTCTTAGTTTATCGGGTGTGCCTATTCACACTTCGTTAAATCTAGATGTCAGTTTAAGTTAATTCACACGAATAAAGACCAGTAAAACTTTTACATAATTTAGATGCTTATTAAATAGCTATTATTTGTCAGTTTGTTTAAATATCAAACATGGTACCAACAAAGATATGCTGGTAGTTATATGTTATGTCACTAAAGCTTCATGGTAATATTTTTATAAGAATTTAAATGAACTCTTCTACATTTATGTATATTTAACATTTCAATTAATTGCATACTTTAGTCTATGTGTTAGTTTCCTAGGACCACCATAACAAATTATCACAAACTGGATGGCTGAAAACAACAGAAATGTATTGCTCACAGTTCTAGAGACCAGATGTCCAAAATCAGTGTGTCTGCAGAGTTGGTTCCTTCTTGGGGACTCAGAGGGAAAAATCTGTTCCATACCCCTTTCATAGATTCTGGTGGTTGCTGGCAATTCTTACAGTCCCATGGCATATAGACATGTCACTCTAACCTCTGCCTGTATCTTTAGGCTCCCTTTGTGTTGTCTGTGTGTCTGCATGTTCTGTCCTCTGCTTATTAGGACAACAGTCCCCTTTTTATAAGGACTATTCTAATCCAGTATGACCTCATATTAATTTACTTTTTACATCTTAACATGTATTATTTGGACACTATTCCAAGCAATCACATTCTGAGGTGCTGGCTGGACATAAATTTTGGGGAATTGGGGGAGGGTACTATTCAACCCAGTGATATATATATATATATATATATTCCTTGACAATATATTTTAAGTATGATAAATGCATTGTTAAACAAAAATGAAACCTTGAGAAGCAAAAATCTCTTAACATTGTTAATATGCTAGTCAGAGTCAAGGAAACAGAGTTGCTGTATCCAAAATGCTATGTTGGGATTTTAAAATATCTAAATAAGTAGCCTTGCCCCTGTTAACCAAGAAATTCTTTTAGTAAAGCAATATTTTAATAGCTATTCCTACTTAGAGTCTAATTATAATTTACAGCATTTTTACTACTGTTTTTTGTGTATTTAATCATTGGCTGGAATAAAGATTATTCAGTTAGATAGCAACAAGTGATAATATCCCAAGACTCATTTGTAGAACCCTACTATATTTTTCTCTTCATTCTTGGATATAAACATTTCCTGGCCTTATACTTGCAATGGACCACACATTAGAAGTTAATAACGCCCCGCTAGGAGCAGACATGCACTACAATTGTTAGTGATACTAGCAGCAAGGAATTAACTGTTCTCATAATCATGATTATACTCTTTCATTGATGTCATAACTGACATCCAGAGAGAACACTAAAGAAATCTTACTGATTTGCTACATTTATACAATGAACATTCCAAAGTAGAAATTATAGTTTAGGTAATTCAACAACATCTATCCCAACCAATAACACATACTGTGTAAAAATACGAGTATTTTAAAGGATATGAGTTATTATTCAGTTTTCAGTAATTTTATTCTAAATCAGTTTCCAAGAATACTAATCCTCCCAATGCTTCTGTTCCCTAAGCAGATCTCCTCTTAATTCACTTGTAGTGCTAAGGGGAATACCTGATGTCGCTGAAAATAATATCTCTACGTTCTTCTTTAATTGTGCTGTATTGACAAGGAAGATCATATTCCCCATAAACTTACAACATTTCTACTCTAGTTGGTACTTTGGAGGAAGATGCATTTAACAATTCTTGTGACTATAAAGTACTCTGTTTTACACTGTGAATTTCTATTTCTGTGCTATCATCTGTCTATATGTAGTCTATTTTTACTTTTTAATTTATCAAATGCTACTCAAATTCTCAAACTTATTGCTGTAGTACATAGTCATAATGAGTTCTGATCTGCTGTAATCTAAACTTCCCAATGATAATAGGGAAGTTTGGGACGATTTTATACAACACTAACAATGAAAAGAGAACAGTTGCTGAAAGAATGATGAGCAGAAAGGGAAAAAGTAGGATGCATTCAAGTTATCAATAAGTGTTAAAAAAAAAAAAAAGGCATGGTCTTGAAAGAGCCCATAATGTTTTAGTTCTTCTTTTTATTCTAATTCCTAATTATATCTAACCAACTGATATCAATAAAAAGAAAAGATGGCTGATAACTCATGATTACTGCTCCTCAAAAGGAGTGGGGGAGGGGAGTTTGGTGCCAGGGTGTCATAGGAAATTAATTTCAATTATTTTCTTTTTATACAGTTAATGCTTATAACTTTCACTGGGCTGAGGCTCATTTGTGGCCCTCTCCATTCTCAACTGACTTGATTTGTAGCATAGTGGTTAAGAAACAGACTTTGGCATCAGATGAGTGTGGCTTGATTCCTTTAGAATGTTACTATTTATTGAGGATCTAGGTCTTCTAAGTACTGGAGAAACAGCAACAAACAAAAAAGACAAGGTTCCTGTTCTTGTGAAACCCACATTCTACCGAGGGAGGTAGATAATTTAGAAAGGAAACTTAACAAATAATTAAGCAAGATAACATCAGATAGATAAATGCTCTGAAAAGGAGGATGAGGGATATAATAGTGATTTGGGTGGGGAGGAGGGTTGAAGGTGATTACTACTTTAGATGGGAATCAGGACAAGTTTCTTTGAGGAAAGTCACATTTGAATTAGAATCTAAATGAAGAAAAGAAATCAGAAATGAAGTACCCAGGTATCCCAGCTTTCTGCAGTTTCTCTATCTGTAAAATAAGGCACGGGGCTGCTTTGATGATGGCATGTAAGAATGAATGAAAAATACTTAGCACTGACCTAGTAAGTGTATGAAGCCCTCTTTCTGGCTGTCTGTCCTTAAGACATTAAAGCCTAAAGCAGGGTTAGCTTTTAATCTTGTTAACAGCAAAGTCAGTTACCAAGTTACCTCATGTATGTGAGATGAAACGTATTCTGTTATCTCCAGATGTCATTTCCCAAACAGATCCATCCTTCTGGATTTCTCCATACCTGGGGATTGGAAAAGATGGTTATTGTCACTATCAATCCACCTCTAAGTTAGCTGGGAAAATCACACAATAATGTTTAAATGGTCAAATCCACACTTAATGTATCTGAAGATTTCATCCAGGGTTAACATAGTACTCTGCATTTCAAGACATTTTAAAATTAGCAACTTAAACAGAAGTCCCCAGAGGCTGTGGCCTTGTCTTGTTGATGCCACTAGTTTGGTTACACAGCTAATTCCATCAGAGGCATTGAACCAAGTGTTAGTGTGTGTGAAGAGAGTCTATGAGTCAATTGCCAGCAAGGAATTCTTCCTGCCATAGGAAGGCAAATGATCTCAACTTCTTGAGTGCATACAGTGCAGATTTCTAGTTGAATAATTCCTGACAATAGTGTCCTCTGAAACATAATGCCTGGCCAGGAGCCAGTGATTATGCCACCATACAAATCACTGTGCCTCTGATGCCAGGACGCCTCTGTGCATGGTAACAACAAGAGTTCTCGGTCCTGGTGTTCCACAAGATGTTGTATTGGCTCTTTTATTCTTTATCAGGCCCTAGAATTAAAGATTTTATTTAGATGGCTTTCAGGAAATAAGTGGTGGTGGAGGAAGAGGAAAAGAGAAGAGAGGAGATTTTAGGGTAGTTTGAGAAATAGCTTCGCTGTTATGCGATTCCCATCAGGACAAAGTCAGCCTATGTTTTGAAACCTAGTTTCATTAATTGTTTAATAGATATTTTCACTTTAAATCTCTTGTTTAATTATAGAACTAAAACAGCTTGGTTCAAACTGTTAACTAATGATCCATGTATCATTTTAGTAATTGCTAGCTTCTTTCAGAAATGCATTAATTTTGTAAGAATTATAGACTTTAAAATGTGAAAGCATAGAGGTTTTTTAAGATTAATAAATTAGAACATTTATAATTTGTTTCAAATGTTATTTTACTGGAACATATTATAAGCCTAAAATTAGTAGAACATTCCTAAGGTATTATAATACTCTATTTTAATTTACACTTACTTGTCTTTTTTAAGGATTAAAAGTAGATAGATCATGCTGTAGTTGTCATTGATGATGTAAATGAAATTTAAGGTATGCAGTGTTCTCTTCAAAAGGAATTATGCACCACTTAAAATATTTAGCCAAATTTCACATCCAACTATGAGATTGTGTGCTGTTTTTAAATACCTGGAAATAACTTCTAGGTTCTAGAAATAACTCTTCAAGGCATTTTCACATGAAATAAGTAGATCTAAGCATCTTATTTGATAGGGATAGTAATTATTCAAGATGAAGAAACACACAGAACCCTAAATATTACTCATAAAAAGTAATATATAACAACACTAAAAGAAATGTGTTTCCCATTGAAACTATAGTTGCCAATGTTTTTTCTTTTTGGTTGGTTTTCACTGAGTAAAACATTTTATTTTCCTATTAGCTGGGTATAGGCATTCGCCAATTATGAAAACTCTGAGTCTCTTTTAAATATGGCTAGCAATTCAAAAAGAAAAGAAAAAGATAATTGAAAGATTTCTTGTGGTTTGAAAATGCCTTCCAAATATTCATTAAACATTTAAGTGAGTAAATTTGTAGAATATGTTTCTGACATTGGCACTGGTTCTGTGGTATTTCTCTGATCAGATGGAAGTGCTGTGTGTTATGCAGAGTGCATTCAGTTCATTCATGCATAAACAATATCATTTTCATAAATTAAAACCTCCCCTGCAGAAGGAACATCTGTGCCTGCCTTTGAATAAAAGATGGTGGCATGTGAGTTACTCCTTGACTGACTGAAAGAATCTTTATGTTCAGAATGAAGTTATACAGGCAGGATGGGGAACAAAAATCAAACCTTCATTCCTACCTTACAAAAAAAGTCCACAGTTAGACTTCTCTGCTCTCTGTTTTAAAGGCTGGAATTCTGCAACTGTCATCCTCTTATTATTTCTTCTGTTCGTTACAGCAAGTTTTTAGTTTGCATGAAGATGTCTAATTTTAATTATAGGTGAAATTGAGCTGCTGAATAGATCACATCAGATCTGGATGTTCATTTCATGGTCTCCTAGGCTGGAAGGATGGCAGTGTTCAGATATCATATCAGTATATGTCTCTTAAAGTAAGAACAGTGAAAGCAATCTTGAATATAGGAAGCAACAGCTTGATTCCAAAATAGCAACTCTGTTTCACTTGGAATGAGATTATTGCATTTTGGAGAAAGTTGGGACAAAGTTAAAATCATTTCTGTCATGTGATGAAGGCTGATGGAAAACATGCTAAAATGATATATTTTAAATTGCACTCAAACATTTCTTTAATGCTGAAATATTCCTTACTGCTACTGTCACAGCTTGACATAGCTTCATTGGCAATGTTATTAGTATGGCTAATTGTTCCCATCCATTAGATTACTCACATTTTTCTGGAGCAGCTTGCTAAATGAGGTCAGCTTTCTGGAACCCCTAAATCACCAACGAGAAGGAGATTAAAGGAACAAGCTTGAGAAGAGAGGTAGTCATCCAAAGTGGCATCCGAGTCAGAGGAAGAACAATGGAGTTACTAATGACAGTAATCAGAGCACCACGGTAAAGCCAGGACACAAGTGCCAAAATGTTATTCCCTAGGAGTTGTTCCTGTCAGTCAATACAACCAGACAGAGAGAAGTGCCAACTTTTTTAGTGGACTAAACAATGGACAGAATCGTCTAAGTTTTTCCAGTGAGTTCTGTTTATGAGACAACAGAATAGTGCTCCAAAAGGGTGAGGAAACAATTATACCTTCCTAAAACATATCACAGTAAGAATAGAATGCTCATGAGTACTAGTAGTTCGTTACTTTTTTTCCCAGAAAAATTATTGAAATCATCACAAGATGTTTATATAAAAATGATAAAATGTCACTTCTTGGATTCTTTAAATCATTTCTCCCTGGTATATTCTAAAGGTATACCTTGTTCTCTTTGGGATAGTACTAGTTTGCAATAGAGAATATTTTGGTTCAGGAAAATGTGCAGGTAACAAAGTATGAAGAAAATGGTAAAGTTTTAAAATATGTTTTAAAATATGTAAACAAACTAAGATAGGATACTTGTTTGTGTTTTGCTTGTTAATAATTAACTAAACCTCCCTTTAAATAATAGAAGAAAACACATACCATGATCATTTAAAGGAATGAAAACCAAAAAGCTAATAAGTGAAGACATTTAAAACAAACAAACAGACCCACAAACACAACTGTCTCTCCACAACCCCTCCCCCACCCCTGCGTCATATTCCCAGTAATGAAATAGCAGGTAGGTCCTTTCGTTATCTACAAAGAGCTGGGGACTTCTTATGCAAGATAAACAGGCTAGAAATTTTATGCTAAAGTCAAATTGTTTCTTTTATTTTATCCTACAAATACAATCCAGTACTTTTTTTTTTTTAACTCAGCAAATAAAGCAACTATTCTGGTTAGGAATTATTTATACTTAAAAAAATCACTTTAAGAAGAAATGCAACAATTGCTCAGATTTTCAATACTATTTTATTGCAACTGGATGAGTGTTTTCTAAATTGTGCATTACACCATATTATACAGAATTACAAACAAGATTACAGTACAGATCGATTCCAGTGGTACCAGTATCACATCTCAAACAGCACTTATTCTGGACCGCATTTTGCATGCAATAGCTATTGTTCTAATTATGAATTAAATGGCCTGAATTTATTTAAGCTACTGTACTAATTGACTACAATAGGTATAAGTCCCAACATTAACAACCTGATTAGATTTCGGCTGAGATTCATTACATGAATATATGACAAACCACCATTTGTGTGACTATGTATAAAATCATGCATTTATAGTTTCTGGAAACATCAATAGCTTCAGATTCTTTGTAAAATCATGGAATGCAAAGGAGTAAAAGACTAAAACGAAACAGTGCAAATTGTATGTGATAGTCAAGCAGCTTTTGATTTAAAGAAGGGTATGTTGGCATTTGTTTATAATATGTATATACAAGCTTGTGCAAGTAATGTATTGAATTGATATGTTTTGATAGGGAATACATCTCTTGTTTTTATTCATTCTCTTCAGAGTTATGGATCTGGTTATTATTTTAAGGAAGGAAAAGACTTTAAAGTGAAATGAATTGCTCAAATTGTGCAATTTTTTTTCAACAATTAGAGAGGAAAGAAGTGCTAAGGCAACACAATAACTTTCTAAGCACTTTTCTGCTGGTTTAAATTAGTTAAATTATTTTGTATAAATTAGATATAATTCTACTTTTCTGATATGTATAAAAATTGATGAAGCTGCATGGTTTTAAAATAGGAAATCCACATTATAAAAAGTCATTAAAAATTCTGTACAAAATCACAACAAAATAATTCAGCATGGGAAAGGTAACAAGTAGTAAAATGCTGGTTGAAAAATATATATTTATATATATTTTAATTGGCCCATTACTAGTTTAAAAATTGCATAGATCCTAATTATTGCTTGTGATTTTGTTATCCCGATCAGATAATTAACATGATCTGAATACAGCTACACCAAATTTGTGGTGTATTTTTTTAACTTTACTGTACTATTTTAAAATAGAAGAGCTATAGAAAATAATACATAAGGTGAACAGGAATTTCGATCCCCTGTTTCTTCCAAAGGCAGTAACGACAATAAATACATATATCACTTGAAGCTTGGAGTATTTGCACTTTGCAGCAGTAGTACCCAAAGGGCTGCCTTTTGTAAACACGACAGTCACTGTAAGCACAGTGGATTCGTTTCCCAGGAATGGTGAAACTGACGTGCCTCTAATCGTGAAAGATGGCATTGAGCTGGGCACTCATGACTCGCTCATGATGTGAATGGCTATCGAAGGACATAACATTGTCTATGGGGATCTCACAGCGAGGGGCGGCGGCGCCCGAGAAGATTGATCCGTGGCTTTGGGCCCCTGCCAGGGTCGCTGCAGGGTAGTGCATGGTAAAGGCATAATTTTTCTCAAACTCGGCGGACGGTTCGTGTTTGAAAGAGAAGTTGCCATTGATGCTGAGCGGCGGGCTGAGGGGTCCGTCAAAGGAAGGGCTGGTACAATCAGTCAGGGGACTCTCAAAGAAGGGCTCTAGCGCGGCGCTGTAGGCGTGCGGCGGCGGCTTGACGTGGAAGACGTGGGAGCTGTCCATGGTGCCGTAGGGAGGGCTGGGCAGCCCCGGGGACTGGTAGGAGTAGGGGTGAACAGGGAAAGAAGCGCTGGCCGTCGGCAGGTGCGGAGGCATGTCCTGGTTCTGCTCAGGCAGAAAAGTCCGAGGATTGAGCTGCAGGCAGCCGGCAACCAGGTTGGTGGTGGGCTGAGATAAGCCCTTGCAGAGCGTCTGTACGAAGGAGACCAGGTCAGGGCTTTTGCCGGAACGCAAGATCTCCGACAGAGCCCAGATGTAGTTCTTGGCCAAGCGCAGTGTCTCGATTTTGGATAGCTTCTGCGTCTTGGAGTAGCAGGGCACCACCTTGCGCAGGTTGTCCAGCGCAGCGTTCAGCCCGTGCATGCGGTTCCGCTCCCGGGCATTGGCCTTCATGCGTCTCAGCTTAAAACGCTCCAGGCGAGCCTTGGTCATCTTCTTCTTTTTGGGGCCGCGTCTCTTAGGCTTTTGATCATCGTCCTCCTCTTCCTCTTCTTCCTCCTCTTCCAGGTCCTCGTCTTCCTCCTCCTCCTCTCCCCCGTTCCTCAGTGAGTCCTCTTCTGCGTTCATGGCTTCGAGGTCGTCCTCCTTTTTGTCTGTCTCGTGCTCCTCGTCCTGAGAACTGAGACACTCGTCTGTCCAGCTTGGAGGACCCTGGGGCTGAGGCTCCCCCATCAGCCCACTCTCGCTGTACGATTTGGTCATGTTTCGGGTTCCTACTTTCAACAGGGGAGAGGGGGAAACAGAAAGAAAAGGAGAAAAACGCTATATTCAAAAACTACATATGCCTTCACTTCCCACTCACTAACCCTGTAGAAATGTATGTGAAGAGAATTACCAGCTCATTACGAAATGGATGCCCCTGAGGAAAAGTTAAGTGCAGTGTTTTATAATGGCTTGTGGGTGCCCCGCTGGTACGTAGGAGACAGGACAGGGCTGGGAGTGGGAGAGAGAGTGAATATGCGATTATGCCTATAAGGTACACTCCTGTGTGTATGTTTCCTTGTGATTAACTTAAGTGTGTTTATGGTGATTACCCGGCAGGATAATGAGTGTGAAAAAAAAGTGTACATTTCGGCGACTTCGTGTTTAACTGTATGAGTTCGAAGTCACAACTCCGCAGAAATGATGAGTTTGAAAACCCATTTCTGTTCCCATCTCTGTCCTGGCTTCTCGGTACTTTAGCGATTAAAGTTTAGGAGCCATTACGTAATTTACTAAGGCTAGCAGTGGTTTCTAAGAAGATTATACAAACTGGAGACTGAAAAGCAAATGCATGGCGGAGGGAAAGTAGTTTCCACCAAATTATTTCCACTATCAACGAAACATTTGGTAACAAAAGTGAGCAGGGGTCTTCCATCTCACCCTCGTCTTTCTTTTCTCGCCTCCCACCCTGCTGGCCCTCTGCTGAATTTCCACCTTGTATAAAAGCGCTAGCTACAGGGCCAGGGCTGGGGGCATGGCGCAGAGCGCTCTTCCACGCGCCGGGGATCAGGTGCGGAAGGCTCCTCTCTAATAAACAGTCCATTGAAAGGGCTGCCCGCTCTTTATTGTGGCTTTTCAAAGTTCGCCTCAAACCTCCTTTTAAAAGATTGAGTAATTATAATGGTCAGCGATTGGCAATGGCCAAGTTGCCGCTTCTAATAAGGAAAATAAAAAGCCTTTAGTGAGACAACTGAATTTCTGGCTCTTGCAATAGCTGTTGGGGACTTGGCCGACTCTGGAGCAGTAACAGGTAGCAGGAGTCGGTCCCTCTCCCTTTCTCCACATTTCCCTCCCTCTCAACTAAACTAACTCTCAACTCAATTTATTTTCCAAGGTGTTCAAAGTCTCGATGTCCTTTTCATTCACTGAAAAAATCACTTGGCACTCCCAATGTTTATAAAATACATGTACACAAAATAAATCTTGATAACACGGACTTTTTTCCCCCCTTACTGAAAGGAGTGGAAAAGTGAAGTAGTTATTTGCTTTAAGAACTTTGAAATCATCACTAGCAAATAATCACAGAATTACTGTGCACTATATTTTTAAAAATCCGAAGGGGCTCCTACAATCCCCCCCCCCCAAAAAGACAAAAAAAGCAAAACATTTTTTTTTTCAATTAGAAAATCTGCAGTGGGTATTTCCGTGATACAACTCAAATTATGTGCGTTATTTGCCTGCAGTTATGGAGGGGAATGCTTGTCTCAACACACACACACGCGCTCACAAACGCACACATACAGAATATGTAGATACATCTTCAATTGGTCCTTTTATTGCCAGTAAAAATGAAAGGATTTTAATTACCTGTAGTTGTTAGCAGGTCCTGAGCAGTGATGGTCTCATAACCCTGGGGCCTCTGGACGCTGTGCCTTCTGCGTGGGGCGAATTCCTCGTGTCCCGGCCGCGCGGGCGCTCAGGTTATATAGCCGAGTTGGTGATGCTGAGCGCGGGCGGGGCTGGGAGCGGAGCCGCGAGCAGGTTCATGCGCCCCGCGCCTGCGCACGCGTCCCGGTTTTGCGCTCCCTTCCGCCCTCCTCCTCGCCGCCCGCCGTCAGCCCTGATCCTCTCCCACCCTCCTCCGACTCCAGCTCCCCTCTCCCCCACCCCTACTCCCGCCCCATCTTCTTCCTCCCCGGCATGCGCCATATGGTCCTCCCAGTCCAGCCAAGAGCCAGGAACCACGTGACCTGCCCATTTGTATGCCGCGGAGCGCTCCATTCCGGCCCCTTTGTGGCCAGAAGAAAGTGGCCCATCTGTCGCCAGTTAGAGACTCCGCGGACCTGTTTTTACCCGCAGGAGAGATTAACCCTTTCAGGCGGCAGAAGGGAGAAGGGGCGCCGGGGGGAGGGGAGAAGAAGGAAGCGGTTTGAGAGAAGGGAGCGGGAAAGCTAACATTGGGGCTGTAAGTAGGGCGGAGGTGAAAGAGGCAGTAGCCGGGACTCAGGAGGGCAGTGAAGCGTCCTGACTCCTTTAGATTCCTCACCGAGGTACTAGCTTCCTGGACACTCCCTGCCTTCTTTGAGATTTCCATCTCTTGGTTTCTCCTCCTTGGTAGACGCTTTGCTCATTGCCGCCAAAGGGTGGCTTCTCCCAAGCTCCATCAGACCCTTAAGCAAACATATAAAAAATGGCTTCATATGTAAACGCAGCTGTGAGACTAGTCCTCAGACCTCCTTAACTGGATAGCCCACGTTCAGCCCCAACAGTATAGAAAAATTCATCCCTGTCACTATACTTCACCATACACGCAACTCGGTGCGTCCTAATCCTCAGCTACCCTTGTCCCTGGAGACCCTTCAGCATGTCTGTACCCCTCTCGCCAGTGGTCCTTGTCCTCAGAGCACGCTAGTCCAAGGCTTCATTGGCTTCCGGAGTTCTCTTGCATGAAAGCTGGAGGACTTCTCTGACGTTTGGATTCTGCCTTTTAACCAAGGCCACTGGGTTGATGTAAACGGTGCCCTCACCCAGACACCCTGGTTCCCTGCCACAGGCTGCCTTGCCCTCCTTAGTCCCCACTCTAGGGCCTGTAAATAGGAACCTGGTTGAGACAAGCCTTCTTAAAGGGAAGGTGAAAGGGGGCTGTGCTAAAGGGATCTTTTTCACTCCTCTTTCTAGAAAGGCCATTAGTACAACTCTGGGAAGGAACGATGGCCAGAACTCCAGACCTCAAAGATTCTGACTTGATGTGACCTCCACTTTGCAGGTCAAGGAAAAATCACAGAGCTTCTTAATTCTGAAGGACACATATTTGTGTTTAAATGGCGATTCTTTATTCACTCGTTTCCACCAAGGCATGTTCCAGAATGATACGTATTTTTAAAAGTTGACTCTGTTCCTTCCCTGTCCACTCTTTGTCCACCAGATTCGCCTCTAATCCTGTTAACCTCTCATCCCCTCCCAGACCCGTGTCCCATTACAATGAATGTGTTGCTTATATAAAGGCAATTGCTCCAAAAGCCCCTTGAGTTTGCAAACAGTGTCATGGTTGAGCGGCTGAAGCTGGTTGCATCTAGGAAGCAGAAAGTGGATGCGCTGGAGAGAAAGAGGGTCCTAACGCTATCGCTGGTGTCTAGAAGGCGGCA
The DNA here is from genome assembly GCF_036321535.1 of Camelus dromedarius. Classification (NCBI taxonomy): domain Eukaryota; kingdom Metazoa; phylum Chordata; class Mammalia; order Artiodactyla; family Camelidae; genus Camelus; species Camelus dromedarius. The sequence goes on from NC_087439.1 coordinate 54,091,925, forward strand.
GGTGTGTGACTTGACCCGTTGCCAAAGGGTGGGGTGAATCGTGCTGAGTTTCCAGAGCAGAACTCTATGGAGTTTTGGGTTCTGAGTTCACTCGTTGGCATATAAAGATCACAGAGGAGGATCCAAAAATTCACCTAGGAACCTAGTCTCTGTATTTACCCCTGTACATTCTGTATCTTAAGTGATGGGTTAAAACTCGAGGGGCATCGGAGTAACAGCCTGCAGAGGCCTATCCCAGGACACGAGACAGGATTGGACCAAGTGCTGCCACTCTCCCGGGCAGCTGCTCCGACGGCCTAGCCCATCATGCCTACAGGGATATGGAATTTGTGCTCTGGCTCCCATTTCTCAGAGGAGATGTTGGGGGCGAGATGGAAGAAGGCTCCAGCTGCCTCGAAGGCCCACAGGGGACCTAGGGGATCCCCCCCCAACCCCGGGAAGTGGGAACTTCCCCAGTTTGCGATATCCTGTGGAATACATGAGCCAGATGTTCCTGGGCGGGGAAGGAAAGGAGATGTGGGTGTTTCGCCAGCAGAGACTCTAATCCGCAAATTGCGGGAATTATTAGACTCGTTCCTTCCCTTTCCTGATAAATTCATCCCTAACCCCACTGACCATCGTTGGTCCAGGCCTGAGGACTTGTACAAAGAAAAGGCCACTCCACGTTGTTCCAGAGACCTGGCGAGGTTCGGTCTCACCGTGGCTCTCAGTGAACCTCCCAGCCCTCAGCGCTCGGGTGCCGATCTTTCGGCCGAGATTGCCCGCAGGACGCCCGGGAGGCTGTAGCCCGGTTGCCGTTCCCGAAAGGGAGGAGTCCAGATTAGGCCTGGATTGAGGTGGTATTTTTGTTGTTGAGAGGGGAAGAGCACAAGAAATTGAGGACAGTGGTGGCCGCAACGCTGGGAGAGGAGGGACCGCCGGCGTGGCGGGGCTCAGTACCGAGGACGGTCGCCGCGGCCTCGCCCCGCTTCCTTATTTTTTTCTCCCTCTGTGAACTTTGTTTCGACGGTTGCACACTTCCCCCTCCCGATTCCCTAAATTCTCTCCGTCTCCCTCTGCCCCCGCTCGCAGCCCGTTAGCGGTACACCCTCTCCAGCTCCGGTCCCCTCTGGGCGCTGCAGGCTGCTGAGAGGCACGCGAACAGCACGCGCGGGCAACAAAAGCCGCTTTCATGACTCACTGCCCTCGAGCAATGCCCCAAATCTGTCGCCCCCCGGGTCCCCGCTCCGAGCGCGCCGCGCGGGCCGGGCGGTCCCGGCCGTTACAGCGGCTGCCAGAGCGCGGGCGGGAAGCGGGGCGGGAGGAGGCAAGTGGCCGGGGGTGGGGAGAGGGAAGTGTGGCCTGGGAGGGGAGAATTGGGGGCGGGGGGGGGGGCGAGGAGGCGTGTGGCACCGCGTGTGGGGGAAGGGAACAGGGGGATGGAGGCGTGTGGCCGGGACTTAGAGGGTGGGAAGCGTGTAGCTGGCGGGGGAGGCGGGTGGTGAGACGCATTCACTGGGCTAAGATAAAGAGCTGGGGCCGGGCCGGCGTCCCCGGCGGTGACCTGTTTCTCGGGGAAACAGATGCTCGCTCTTGCAAAGGGAGGTTTGTGTTCAATGAAAGAATTGAGTATGGCCAGGGCGGCCCCACCGACCGACCTCGAGTGGCGCCCGCATCCTCCCCGCCGCTCCCAGGAGAGGGGTGTCCCGGCCTGGGCACAATCGAGGGGCGGAGGTGGTTGAGAGTTTGGAAGGCGAGACCGAGACCGTCGGGCGTTCGCTCCGTATAAGGAGTGAGAGTTGTAGGTCTCTCACAGGCCCTGCAGCTCAGAAGCCCTTGGGGAGGTTGCGGGTTCTGCCCAGATCGCGGGCTCCGCGCGGGGTTTACGCCTTCGCCTCTAGGGAGGCCACTGGGCGCCAGGATCCTGGCCAGAGGCTGGAGCTGCCCGGGCTCGACAGGCAGGCGGCGAGGGAGAGCCAGGAGCAAGAGAGAAGCTATTAAAATGCTTCGCCGTCGCCCCGAGCGCAAAACCCGTCCTGCCCAAATCTCCTGGGCTTGCGGCATAATCTTAATTAAGATAATTGATTCATATTGCACCTGCGAGAACGAAAAAAAAATTGATTCCACCCCCCCACCCCACAAATCGCTTAGAGCTATTGGATGGAGCACTGACGCGCCTGTGATTTGGGGAGTGATTTAGTACCGGGCTTCCCCAACTCGGCCTGCCTGGGCTCTTTTATTTATTATTTACGCCCTCTTAGTCCCTGTGGAGCCTGGGTGGCTCCCCTCATGGCGCCTGCAGACCTCGAGGGACTTTATCTTTGATTTCTGCTCATAAGTGAAGGGCTTTCCTTAAACCATCCAGCCAGCACTCATATCAACACCGTAAAAAAATCAACGCAGCTCCGAGCATTGACACGAGCGGGTCACTGATGCGATTGCCCAAAGCCTCGTACGTCAGATGGGCTATGTGTGAAACTGTGTTAGTGTGCTTATGTGTGCAAATGTGTGTAAATCTGAGTGTGAGTGAACGAGAGAGATTTGTGAGAATGGGAGTGTGCATATTAATGTATGAGCGTCTGTGAGTGTTAGTGTGTATGTGAATGTGTCGTGCCCTGTGTCAGTGAGTATGGATGTGTGCGTAATTTATGTGAGTGTAAGTGTGTGGGGTGTGACTGCATTAGTGTGTGTTCGTGGGGACCCCTGTTATGAGGTGAGGAGAGTAAACAGAGGGCTCACACCTGTTTCACTCCAATTGAGAAACAGCATGCAGTCTAAAGAGGACCGCGCGCGTGGTCACTGACAAGCGCCTGGTGTTTGCCAACCTTTGCCTTAACAGAGAGTAACAAGCCACCAAAAATCCCGGGTAGCTAGTGCAGCTGCATGTGAGGAAAGCAGAGACACACCGACGGCGCCCGAGCTGCTCCTGAACAATGGCTGCTGCAGTGAGTTGGGGGAGGAGGTCGGGCAAGTTCCTAAAGGCTGGAGAAGCCTGCCAAGCCAGATTTCGAGCCCCAGGCAGCTTGTAAGAGAAATGGTTTCCTCAAGGTATCAGCACCGTGGACAATTCCCTTTTCATTGGCCCAGGAATTTGCAGTAGGAAGGTTCAGCAAAAAACGACTCCCTTTCCAGAGGCTTTCCCCTTTTCCTGTTCGCCTTCTTTCGCAAAACCTTTGACTACCAAATCCCGAACTTTTCATTAAAGAGCCCTGTTAATCTTCATTTAATTAGCCACCTTCTTTTCAGAATAAGTTTCCTGGAAAACTAGATATCCAGGTTTAGCCGTGGGGGAAAGCTTACACCGACTGTAGTTTGAGCTAGCAAGTCTGAAACAAAGAAATCATATATTGAATAACTTTCAGAAAGATAGTCATTGTTCTAATATTTACACTTATTTGCCACACAACATCAAAACCAAAATGAACTTAGTTGTTGTCCACAGAAATAATAAAATACCTAAAAATGATTTTGCTTTTGTTTTATGGAGCATACATTTTATTGGTAATATAAATCTTTTTCCATCACCATCACCCTATCAATTCTCCAGTTGTTTCATATTATAAACAATTTCTGTTAAATTAATGGGGAAATAAACCGACCGAAGTTAAATGACACTATTTGCTCAGATTTGGTGGGCCATGCAATTATCTAAATCATACCAGATTTAGAATATTGCATCCTAATACACATGACATCCAAAATATACTGAAAGAAGTCCTGTAGAGATATAACTCTGAAAAGAGCAAGTACCTTTGGTAATTTAATTATCTTAGAAATACATGCCATAGACCTCCCCCAGTTACTGATGTAATTTTCAAACATTATTATTAGCAATCAGAATCCTTATTAAACATTATTCAGACTTTAAAACGGAAAATATAATTATTTTTGATTCAAGAATCTATCCCTAGACGCTCACCTTTTCTAAATAAAATGTTTTCTTTCCTCTTTAACAAAAACATTTTCACATGAATTAAATATTGATAATCTGACCTTTTATGCCTTTAACTAATCAAAGGGGGAAAATTCCAAATGTAGATCTCAGAGTTTGGCCCTGGTGGGTCTTTCCGCTTGAGTAGGCACTGAGATTAAAGGAGTTGAACTTCCTCTTTCACTGCTCTCTCCTTGCACTAATTGCTTATGCAAAAAATGCAGATTTGTATTAATTAGTAACTCTACTGATTAGTTCTGTGGTATTTTCACATAATAAATCATGCTGCAGACATGAATTTTGGCACATCACCCAGTTGAGGCTCAGGCTGCAACACAGATTTCATATTAAAATAAAATCTCAAACTAAATCTACCTTTCAGATGCAGGTACTATGAGCAGCCACCTGCTGGGAGCACCTGCCATGCGAAGTTACTTTCACTCAGTGACAAGCCACTTTGGGGGCCTGAACAGGACAATCTGATTATGAGGTTAGGCTCTAATAATAAATAAACAAATAAATCGTTAAACACATACATATACACCTAAATGACACAAATGTGCTTAAGCTCTAGACATTTTGCAGACAATGATGTTAGAGGGGATCTACTTACAATGGGATTTGATTTTTATAAAAATACCTTCCCAGATTATGGATAAACACCTCAGTCTAATTTCCCCCTGTAAGGCCTTTGCTCCTATGTGAGATAGTCTGAGACTTTCATCTCTCATCCTCATTGACTTATCTTCTCCCTAGGCAAGCAAGTTAGTTCTGGAAGAAAAAGAGGGACCAGAAAAGCATCGGGGGAGGGGTATGAATGCCAAGAGCCATCTCGAAGGGACTTGGACACCCCTGCGATTCTAGCATATGGTAAGAAGCTGTGAGGTCAGGCACCCACAGTTGCCTGATGTGAGACAAATTCTCCACTCCCTGTTGGTAACTATATGAGCTTCTACACAACTTTTCTTTTCCTTGAAAACTGTTTAATTTGATGAAGCAGATTACAGTCAATATTGCCAATGTCATAAATTAGACCCAGGTGTCTTCTGTGCTCCCCACAAACCCTTCACATGCCCTTTTTTTCCTTGCCACTGGTGACACCTTTCCAAGTGCCCTTGGTGCTCTCACCACTTTTATGCTCTTTTCTGGTCCATGCCTACTGTTGAAAAATACCCATAAGTTCACGCTTCTTAAGAAGTTGAAAGAAAGAGAAAGATACTTAATCCGATGCTCCTACCTGGAGTGCTTGAAGGGTCACTGGACACAAAGAAAAAGGAATGAGTACTTAATGGTGACATTCAGAGATGAGTAAGGATAAGTGGGTTGTATTTTGGATGGAGGCTGGAGCACCGTGCTCTGCTGCAGCTGCGCTATGCCAGTTGCAGTTTCTCTGCCTACCTTCCGGACTGGTCCTGAGACAGTAGATATGTGGCTTGGGGTGAGGAGGGTGTAGCCTCTGGGGAGGCTCTCTCTCTAACCATCATTCGCTGAACCTTTAAGATGCTTTGTTGATGAGAGGAAAAGGTCTGTATTTTGTGGTCTTTTTATCTATCTATTGCATCTTAAATGTGAAGAACTTAAAGGAGCTAAAAAAAAAATCAGGAGAGCACATATAATTTAAAGCAACTTCTATCAAGTAAAATATGCTTTTTTCTCTCCTTTGAATTCACTCATGAGTCCCACTTCATATGACTTGACACGGACAAGACTGATCATCTCTGATGGGAAAAAAACCCTATATTTTTCATGTTGGTCCACAATACTGGGGTGTAGAGGCTATGCAGAGACCCAGGGCCCAGCATAAGGCTCTAAAGTTGTTTTAGTTTATTACTGGAGAGCCTGTCTCCTCATTCTCTTCCTTTCAGAAACTGCCTGCTTCACTGAATAATAAACATATCCATCAAATCTATATTGAGGGCCACTGGATGCCAGGCATTGTGCTGCTACGTACCAGATGTGCAGGGTTAAATAGAAACAGTCTCTGCTTTCTCAAAGCTTTTTATCTAGATTTTAATAAGATTCACTCACAAGTGAGTGTGCACCCATCTGATTTGATATTAGTGTAGGAAAGGAAAACAAAGTCCACCAGTCCATAATAGCTGAGGATAAAGGAACCTGGCAAAGACTGAAGTGGGAGGGCTCCCAAGGAAGTAGAGCCCTAAGGTGATGAGAAGGGTGTCACGCAGGGAAGGGGGCTGGCCTGGAGGAGAGTCCTCCTGGCAATGGGAAGAAAAGATGTAAAAGCCCTGAGGCAAAAGGAATGTGAGAAGTTTAAGAACCTGAAAAAGGTCCAGTGTGGCACTGAGAAGAGGGATGATGGGAAAAGATGAGGTAGCAAAAAGGAAGACAGGACTCAGAACCTACTTCCCACTGAAGACCTTTGAGCTGTTGTGAAAAAGACTTGAGTAAGACTTGTATTTTTAGAAGATTGTTTTAACCACAATATAGAAATCTGATCACAGGATGGGCAAGTTGGATAAAGGGGGGGCTGTTGCAGTTTTCCTAATAGGAGAAGATGGTACTTGGACTTAGCTAGTTGCAGAGGAGATGAACAAAGTTAGAGAACATATCTGAAGATATTTAGAAAGATTGAACCCCTAGGCTAGCTTCACACACATTATCCAATGGTTATCAAAAAGACATGATTCTTTACAACCTTGGATGAATGTTACTGGTTTTCTCAGAAGTAACATACTGAATTTAAATCAACAAGGACTTGTTAGCCCATAACAGAACTACAATCTAAAAGCATTGCTTACTTTGCAAAGCAGATGCTAGAACAACAACAGCACACATTCACTGGGCACTTAGGACGTTCCAGCTGCACTGTGATAATTCTCATTTGACCATTGTGGGGAGTTAGGCTTATGCAGGCGGTAATATGCCCAATGCCACCTGGCTACTTAGTGGCTGAACTGGGACTCCAACTCAGGTCTTCTGCCTTTTAGCTACTATGTTGTACCCCGCAAAGGACAGGACCAGAATTTATTTATAAATTATGTTTTGTAAAATCACACTTTAATTTTGTTTTAAAGAAATAGTTTTAAGCTCAGTGTTTAGTAGTTTGATTAATATAAAAATAACATTAATCAATACAGCTATAATATAATATAAATAAGAATAGGAGAATGGTAACCAATAAATTAGCCAGTTAAATCCATCCAAGTTTTGCAGTCAACTAATTTTATTGATGAGATGTGATCTGGTTGGAGGACAAGATAAGTTACTCTACATCATAGAAATACCCTTTCCCATAAAAAGTTTACTATTCAAGAAATGCACTAGAATGTGTTCTTTTTGAAGACTTCAAATTGTTTTGGCTCTGGACATATGTAGTTCAAAATAAGCAATCCTTATTTAGCATGACCCTACATTTAATAACTGAAGATTTTTGTTTTCATTTGGAAAAATTCTTATTTAATTATAACTCAGGTCTTATTCCTTGGCATATTCATTGCCTTATAAAGGAGGGTACTTTCATGTGAAGATGGGGAGAGGGCAAAGGGGAAGGCTGGCATCTCTTATTAATATAATTAAATCAATCCCGATCTTCTTAACTTCTAAACAGGGGAAGATTCCAATAGTCAACAATACACGCATTTCAATTTGGCTAATAAACAAGCAGATGCATCAAATGCATAATTTAAAAGCAGAAAAATAAAATTTACTTTTCCTTCTCTGAAGAAAGTCATTTTCAGCTATATGGAAATCATGTTGTAAAAGCTGTCTATTTCAGAAAGTGCACTGGATGTGGTCTTCAGGGATATATTGTACACTAAATTGCAGTATTTTTAAGCTCTACAAGCACATCTAGGCCCAATAACATCCTCCATGCACTAGCTTCTCCACATACATATGTGTATGTTTCATTTTGTAATATTTTTCCCATTTATCCCCTGATCTGGTGAGTAAAGCCTTGTCTTCCTTCAATTCATGCATAACTTTTCTAACTATTCTTAAGTATTTGAATAAAACGCTGATTTAGAAAAAGTTTTGCCTAATTATAGCACCTAGGCTGTGGGAAATTTTAATTTTTTTTACATTCATAATTTAACTGACAACTGATCTTATTTCTGTTTTCAATGTAATAAAAGTCTTTCATTGACAATAACCAGATATGCTACATGAATATTTTTCTGTTTGAAGATTATAAACCTATGTTTATAAGTATTTTTAAATGAGTTTTAACAATTGGATTTTGATAGTTGTGGCTGCTTTCTGGTTTTTTTTTTTTTTTTTTTAATATGAGTATCTACAAACCACTGTGTATAATCAACGATCAATACTGGTACACAAGAGAGTCCTAGAAACTATTAATTTTAAAGCAATGTGATCTGAGCTATACCAGAGATCATGAAAAAAGAGGATCCCAATAAATTCAGCCCAGATCAGCAGAAGCGTTCAGCTGACCCACAGATACATGAGAAATAGTATGTTTGTTGCTTTACTCCACTAAACTGGGTTGGTTTGCCCCCAACACAATTTATGAAAAAAAGAAAAGCAATTTTCTCCAGGTTGCTTAGGGGTCTGGATGTTGTGATTAATCAAAAAATATCTGTTCAAGTTAGATATCAATATCCTATACTTACAAATGTCTCAAGAATTTTAAAACTGTAACTATACCTCCTAGCAAACATCAAACCAGTATTTATGTGTGAGGGATTATGCTCAATAATATAGAAAAGTTAGAAAAGTTATGTCATTTAATCCTCAAAACAGCTCTGTGAATAGGTATTATTAGTTTCATTATTACTGACATTCTGTAGATGAGGAAACAGAAAGGGAAGTAACTTTTTCAAAGTTACACATCTAGAAAGGGGCAGAGTCTTTTAGTTTTATTCAGATTACTTGATTACCAATGTAATTAAGAACGAAGAATATTTTGGGAGACATGGCTCACCATGCTCTGGGTGCACTTTCCTTTCAGCTTTAGGATCCTGTAAACTCTATACTCCGGGCCAGCCCTGTACAATCATAAGGCATACGTGCTGCAATTCTACCTGTAGCGGATACTATGGATTGCTTTACCAGCACCCAACTCATTCCCTTCTTGCAAGCTTTTCTAGAGTGGAAAGTCTGGAAAGCTACCACAAAGGAATAAATTTAAAATGTTTGCTATACACCGTAGACATGGTACACAGTCTGTTAATCAGATGCATTGGGCTTTTATTTAGAATCAAGTTACATGGGAAGTCAGGAGACAGGAGATTTATTTGGCTGGCACAAATTCTGGTGCAAGATACTGAAGCCAGCAGGTGTCATGGTAGCTTTCTGATCTGTCAACTTCCTGCCTCTAGAAAGGCAGTTGTCTTTTTAATAGCCTACTTCTGTGATACAGTTTTGGATCTCATACCTGGTATCTCAGGCTAGAGTGTGTTTCTTCAGGTATTTCTGGGAATTGTCTACACCCATCATGAAATCCATTTTCATGAAATCCATTTTTACAGACTCCAGACAGAGTTGATCGTACTATCTGTAATTAAGAACCCTTTCCTGTTTGGTAATTGGTACCAGAAGTGTTTGTGGCAACAGAACATGAAGAAAATGGAAGTATGTGATCAGTTGATTTTTTAAAAATATGATTGGGTTAAAGCTATTAAAGGAGGAGATGACAATAATCCATGGCACCCAGAAACACATTAGTTGACTGTACCCTATCACCTGTGGTTACATAGAATGAAGTGCCACGCTAAGCGGCTGCTGTCAAGGACCATCATGGGAGCGCAAGACTGTAGGGATGCAGAGGTGAGCTGTCTGCCGTGAACTACACTGAGTGACTTCAAGAAAGGACATGGCTCACTCAAGACACAGTCAAGCAGCTCAGGAATTTCTGACTCCCCTAAAAGAGAAACTCCAGTCACTGGTAACTACAGGACTGATGCAGCCAGATATCAAACACAGGTTGCTGAGTTACAAGGCAGTGCCGTGGGGCTCAAAATGTGGTCCCTGGATCAGCTGCATCAGTAACGAGGAACTTGTTGGAAAAGGAACTTCTTGGGCCTCATTCTAGAACCATGAAAACAGGACATCCGGTGGTGGGGTCCAGAAATCTATGGCTTAAGAAGCCCTCCGTTCATTCTGATGTACGCTAACTTTGAGAACCACCAAAGGTTCCCACGCTTCCATCACAACCACCTGCAGATCTCCTTCATAAAGAAGCAAAAACAGAATTATAGGGGAAACATTTGGAAGAATTTAGATGGCTCCAAGCACTCTAAATACTCAAACTACACTGAGTTCCTACTTGTCTAACTTACATCCAGCTTATCCTCCCCCTGCCCTACCCAGTGAGGCTGGTCTGGGTTTGCATGAGGGTTTGCCTGAAGTACTCCACTGGCAACAAAACAGAAATTCTCCTTTTGCTTTACTCCTCTCACTTGTCACTGCCTTTGGCTGAGGCTGGTGTCAGACCCCAGGAGGGCTCAGGTGAGACAAGAGCAGTGCCACACTCAGGAGAAGCCTAGTAAATAATTGCAAGGCTTTGCTCATTATTTCCCTGAGTAAGAGGCAAATGCTTAGGAATAAATTCTGAACATACCAGTCCAGGGAGGATAAAATATTACTTTAGACTGGGCTGGATTTATGGATACTGTTGTAATTATTAGCAATCTTGAATTCAAATTGCTGCTGAAGCCCTTGGGGATAGTTCTCGTTTGCTCAGAGGTTAACTAAAATGTACATTTAAAGATGACCTAGATAGCATGAAGCTGAAGTACAAAAATTTCCTGATATGATATAGAAAAATTGATCTAATGTTTTACTCAGAAGAAGTTAGAGTGAATTCATTATGCACAACCTTCTCGGTCACCTCATGACCATGCCTAACTATGACTAACACGTGTGCATTGCTTTAGGACCAACAGCATCTTTTTAAAAAATCTCCTCTCCACACTGGGAAGGAAGGCAGAATGTTACTTTTGAACTGGGACCCCTGATAGTGTCTGTGATCATGGGTTTCTAGGGTGACAGGCCAGGGGACATCATATAAGAATCAGAGGCAAAGTGGTATTTTTATCATAATGTGCAGCAGAGCTAGAATGGCAATGGGGGATTTAAAAGAGAAACCTGTGGTGGTATCTTAACCTTTCATGGGATCCCAAGGAATGAATTAGGTCAAAATAATAATAATAACAACATATGAATGTAAAACCCAACAGAGGCCTACACAAGTCACAGTGATGTCATTATGGCCACTCGCCCAATTCCCAAACTTGAGTCTACCCTCAAACCCACAGTTCTTTGAATATAGAGGAAGCCAGCCAGCCTTGAAGAAAGGCCTTTTGATATCACAAGCACATCCCATAAATCTCTCTCTCAGCCTTCTTCAGAAGTATACTTGACAATTTACCAAGGTAACTGCATACTTGTAAAAGGAAAATATCTGGATCTTTTGGGGATTATTTGCCCCTGACTCTGAAGTAACACAGTCCAGGATGTCACTATTTTATATGTGGCAGAATGGGGATGTATGAAGGTGAGATGACAACTGGATTTGGGGGGCTAATTCTGCTACTGTGGTACCTCTGGGTCTGGGAACCTATACTGTAGCTGTTTCCACGTTTCCTGCATATAGAGATGACTGAATGTGTAGGTTGGCTCCCTAACTCCATTGCACAATAAAGGGCCCAGGAAAACACCTCGAGCTTCCTGTCCTGATCCAAAGTAACACTGCACACTGGGGGCATTGCAGAGACTGGCCCAGCACCACAGGTCTGAAACGTGTAAGGTGATATGGCAGTGGCTACTAGTTGTCCCCCAGTGGCTGTGCTCCCCTTTTTTCTCAAAGAAGTAATGTCTCCAAATTTTAACTAGGAAAAGAGCCACTTGGAAAAAAGTTTACATTTTCCTGCCATACATATTGTACCTACATATGGCAATCTGATTAAGTGTTCGCCAACGGGATGTGAGTGAGCAATTTCTGGATCTTGCCATTATAATGAAGTGGCATGTCCACCCCTTCTCTCTTTCCCTTTATGCCAGCTGGAATGCACACCAGGACACCATGTGAGTGACAGTGTCAGGACAAGACAGAAGGAGTTCGGTCAGTGATGGTGCCACCATGCCAGCTCTACTCTGCTTACATAGGGACTTCCATTTAGTGAGAAATTTTCATCTTGTTTATGCCTGTGTCATTCTGGATCTCCTTCCAGCAAATGAATCATATGCTAACAAATACAGGTAGTGATTCCTGTCATATCCCCATAAAAAAACAGCAGCAGCAGCAACAACAAAAGCTTTCTTTGGTTTGTGCAGATGGCAGCTGGGTCTTGGAGAATGTCAGTGGGTAACTGTGAATTTAAACAAGTAATGCTTTTAAGTGCAGGTGCTATTCCATACGAGCTCTTTACTTGAGTAAGTCAACATAACCCTAATACCTGGTATTCAGTTATTGTTCTGACAAGTGTTTTGATTTTTCTTTACTCCAATAAGCAGAGAGCACCAGAAGAAGCTTGCTTTGACATATTCTATTTCTGGTTTATGCAGTAATTTAGACTTCAAGGACTTTGATCATCTTGTCCTTCTGCAGAACATCATGCTGGTCCACTCCATCAATGGCATTATGTTGATAGAGGTTGAATGTAGGATGTGACAGACTCTAGATGCATTGAAGAGACTGATGCATGCCAGAGGCTGGGAAGTAAATTCAAGGAAAATTTAGGAGTCTGACACCTTAGTAAAGATTCTGGGGATCCAATGGAGTGGGGCACATGGAGATAATTCTTTCAAAGTAAAAGGTGATCTCCTTCACTTTGCACCACCTACTGCAAGACTATTATGCAGATTGTTCATCCCCAAATTATTGAATTGGATTAAATAAATTGAACTGAAGAGAAAGAGAAGGTAAATAAAGTCAGAATTCTTATCCATTTTTAATCAACATTGGTAATGTTTTGGGTGGTTATAAACAGCTTGGACAAATGATTTGAGATATGTGGGAGACAATGCTCTGCATAGTTTAATGAAACTGTATACAGTGTAGGCTAAGAAAGCCATCAGTGACTTGCAGTATGAAGAAAATGTACCATTTGCACAGTTAAAAGGTAACTTTAACAAATGTAGGATATGGAAGTCAAAGATGTAAAGAGGAAACCTGCTTGGTGAAATGAAATGAGAAACTAGACAAGCAGGATAAAATGAGAAGAAATATTCATACACAAGGTTTTTTTTAAAACAAGTGAAAGGACCCTCACACTTTGCCTGTGGGAAGATAAAATGGTATAGCCACTATAGAAATAGTCGGTATTTCTCAAAAGCTTAAGGTTACCATATGGCCCAGCAATTCTACTCCTAGGTATATCCTCAGCAAAACAGAAAACATATGTTCACACACAAACTTTTACACAAATGTTCATCACATTATTCATAATACCCCGAAGGCAGAAACAACTCCCATTTCCATCACCTGATGCATGGATAAATAAGTGTGGTGTGTTTACACAACAGAATATTACTCAGTCATAAAAAGTAATAAGGAGCGATTGATGCTACAACATGGAAAACCTTGAAGACACTGTGCTAAATGAAAGAAGTCAGATGCAAAAGGGTATATGCTCTGTAATTCCATTTATGTAAAATGTCCAGAAGAGGCAAATCCATATAGACAGAGAGTAGATTAGTAGTTTCCAGAGGTTGGAAAGAAGGGAGGATGAGAAGTGACTTCTAATGGGTACAGGGCTTCTTTTTGGGTGATGTGATTATTTAGCAATTAGATAGAGGTGATGGTTGCACAACCTGTGAATATACTAAAAACTACCTAATTGTATACTTCAAAATTGTGAATTTTATGGGATGAAAGTTTTGTCTCGATTTAAAGAAGTGGAAAATACAATTGCAGTATCTCATTTCCTGCCTCATGTGATAACACCTGCTTCTGGTTTTCCTACTATCTGTCACTTTGGCTGCTCTTTATAAGTTACTATGAAGGTTTCTCTTCCGCTGTTCCTTTAATCTTGGTTTTCCTCAGGGTTCTCTCCTAGGCTTTCTTCTGTTTTCTCCTTACATAATCTCTGTTGGGTAGTAAGGCAGTCATTGCTTTAAAGAGTTTTGATATGCACAAAATTCATTTACTGTAGTTTAGTTAAATAACCCAGTCCCCCAATAACATGTTTCAAATTTCAGTTACACAGTATGTTAACTGTGAGTAATTGCATAAAATATAAACTTCACGGCTAGCTCTACAGATCCCTACATAAATAACAGATGTGCATCATAATCAGTGACCAACCACGTCACTTCTTTCAAAGCCTGTTGGTGACTGGCCATTGCACATCAGTCACTCAGTTCATGCACAGACAGCAAAGCTGTAGCTGGGCTGCCTCCTTGTCTCTCAGTGATAAACCCGGGGGATGTTTTATAAAAATAAACAGTGGAAAAAATGAAAGCTCAGCAAAGAAATTAAAAATGATACTGCAGAAGTGAAATTGGATGTGATTAGGAGATCTGAAAATGGAGACAGCAGCATAAAGCTGGGATGAGACCAGGGCTGCATGAGGCCACTGAACGAAAGATACTGAAAAAGTCTGATAAATCAAAAACAAAGTAAAGGGTCTTCAATCCTGTTTGGTTTAAGTTGCCCTTGGAACAAGAAGCTGCTAAAGACAGAAACGGAGCATTTACTTCTACTTTGGATTGAAGACTACAATGGAAAAGAATCCAATCAGTTTAACTAGCATTCAGGTCAACATTAGAGCTAGGTGCCGCACCGAAAAAAACCATCATTACAAGAAGACTGAAGAAGAACCTTTTATCACCAGTAAAGGCTTGTTTCATTGTTTCATAAATTGGCATGGCTTTGCAGAATTCAAATCAAATGCAAAGGGAGTAACAAGAGAAACAGCTAGCTGTGGGAATGAGGGCATGGTCATTGTTCAAGAGGCTCTAGACATGCAGCCACAGCAACTTCAGAAAGGGAGCATATTCACATAAATGAGGAAAGTGGTTGTAACAGAAAGAATGATGTCCTAGGAGAAGTGACCCTGGGGAGGGGGGGAGGGGGGACCTTCAAATTAAAGGAAGTTTAATTGAAAGCGCAAAAGATAAAATGCTGATAGCTGATCCAAACTTAGTAAGAAGTACGACGATTTGCCAAGGCATAGAAAAAAGATGCCCACTCTGCGTCTTAAGTTATGTGACAAGAAGGCAAAGGCTATTCAGACTCCTCTTGATAAGTTTTGTACAAAGAAATAAAACACTTCATTTCTCAATGTTTCTAATGTTTTAAATTTCCATGAACTATATAAATATTACAAAACTATTTTTTTTTCATTTCCCCAAAATAAGAGAACTTTTAAATGTTTTGATAAAAACATTGTGAAGGTCACGGACCTATTGTAATTCCTCCCACTGATTATTAAGTTCCCTGCAGGGTTTCAGGTTGCAGGGTCATTTTTATGGTCCTGCACTACCATGCAAAGTGAGGACTACCTATGTTCATTATGACACAGATACAGAAAACTCAACTCAATCTGGCTTAAAGGAAAAAGGCATATTTTTAGTCTACATACTTGAAATGTCCAGGGCAGGTCTTACTTCAGCCATGTCTGGATTCAAGAAGGATAAAAAGACCTTAGCTGTTCTTCATCTCAAATCGATGTTGCTTTTCTTCTCGCCTCTATGTGATGGCCCCCAGTGACAGTCACTCTCATGGAAGGAAGCTCTAGTGTCATATTTTCCCAGATTCTAGTCCAATGGGATCCAGCAGAATAGGTCTTTTTTATCAGTAGCTCCTGTACAAGTCTTTAGGTCCCCGCTTATTTTACTTGCTTAGAGCTGCCACTCCTATACCCCAGTCACCATGGCCAGGCGTGTATGATCTTCTACTTGACTTAGACCTGGGTCTCGTATTCTATCCTTGGGGCCAGAGAGGGACCCCAACTCAAATCATACAGACTGCTGGTGAAGAAGTGCAAAATACTCAAAAGAAAACCAAGGGAAATGTGCTAGCAGACAAATCACAAATGCCCATGCACTACTCCTTGGATATTATCCATGACTATGGCTTTTATTATCCTCCATTTGAGAGTGGCTCTGAGATCTGTCTCCAGAAATTGTGACCTATATTCCCAACTCCGTGCTAGACAATTCCCCTTGGGTTCACTGCAAGCACCTGAAAGTCAATGTGTCTGAAGGTGAACCCATTTCTCCTCATCCCAGCCCCAGCCAAATCTATGTCTCCTCGTTTTTCCCTATCCCAACACATCATCACTGTCCACCCCAGTTTTTCATGCTAAAAATATGGGACATGGCTTGACTCCCATTTCCAACACCATTTCTCCTGTCAGATGCTCTTTCTTCTTTATCACCTAGCTAGCTCCCACTTTTCCTCAAGGTCACAGAATAGACAGCACTTTCTCCCGGAAAATTTCTTTGATAAACTCCCTTTGCCACTTGAGAGTATTCCTACTATGTGTTCCCAAAACACTCTATCCTCACCCTTCACCCCACTCTCTAATTGTCTGCTTACTCACTGTATTTTTCTCTAGTCCTGTGCTGTCCAATACATGGCTGTTAAACACTGAAACATAACTAGTGTGACTGAAGAAAGGAATTCCTAATTTTATTTAATTTTAATAAATTTAAATTTTTAATGAATCATTTATTTTAAAATTATTACATATATGTGGAACAACTTGGACTTGTGTCTACTTTTTCAATTGTAAGTTTATTAAATCTAAATACAGGTTTAGTAAGATAAAAATTAAGCATCTGAATTGATATGTGCTGTAAGTATAAAATAGTCCCTGTATTTCAAAGACTTATACAAAATTTAAAATGTAATATATCTCATTAATAAATTTAAAAATGGATTACATGTTAAAATGATAATATTTTTATAGACTGGTTTAAATAAATTCTTAAAATTACTTTCACTTGTAATCCAATCACTTTTAATGTGGCTACCAGAAAATTTTAAATTATATATGTGGCTCACCTTATACTTCTGTTGGACAGCACTGACCTCTACTGTAAGTTCTGTGGGAACAAGAATCATGACTGTCTTACGCACTTATTTAAAAAACTTGTAACATTTACCATGTGTCAGGTATTATTCTATGCATTACTTACAATTACAAGCATTAACGTTATAAATCCTTACTGCAACCTTTTCAGTATTATTAACATTTTACATATGAGGAAATTTGCACAGAGAGATTAAGATAACTAGCTGAAGATCACAAAGCTGACCTTGTGGAGTTAGTCTGAGCCAGAATCCACACTCAATAATTTTGTTCTGTTGTCTTTTATTCATTCTTTTACTATAGGCGTCTACAGAAATAATTACTACCCAAATTTTCTGATTAATAGCAGTATGCATGTATTCTTTGTTAATTAATCAATCTATTATTCAATAAGCATTCATTGAATCCTTATGTGCCAGGTATTGTGCTATGTGGTAGGGACCCAGATGTGAATGAAACAAAAGCTTTACTTTAAAGAAACTCTGTTTAGTGGTGATGACAATGGTATGAGACAATGATAATACAGAACTGTATTAAACAGGACAATTATACCCTACAAATATATTATCTGAGAACATGTAAAGGTGAGCCTCCCTCAGCCGAGAGATGAGTGATGCAACGGGAAGAGTGAGAGGGATCTTAAAGGATGAGTGGCAGTTAGCTAAACGTGGGGAGGTGGGAGTGCCTGGTGAAGCAAGTCCTAAGCAGGAGGGATCAGATGAGCGGAGGAAAGAAATAGTCTGGTGTTTGCCGCTGAAGTGGTTTAAGCTAAATGAATAAAAGTTTCAGATTTATTTCCATGAAAGATTACATTGGATAAAGTTGGAGAAGAGATTGGAAGGAAGTAACTATATTATAAAGCAGAGAAACAATGAAGAGTCTGTTGCTCTTGTCCTGAGTTTAGTTTATGCTAAAGTGAGGGCAGTTGTTAAGTAGACATATTTTAGAGCTATTTAAGGGACAGAGTAGACGCAGCTTGATGTTTGATTGGAAGGAGGATGGAGTTTGTTGCAGATGCTGTAAATTACTTAATCAATTTCTATTTTCATTTTCTTCTTGGTTTTTTTGAGGTGCTAACGTGCCCATTTTGGGTCAATGGATCTTGGTGGGGTAATCCAATCATAGTGATCCTGGTTCCCTGCTTTTTTCCTGGTTCCCTGCAGCTGGGGCAGTTCTGTGGCCTGTCTGACAAGCCATAAAGAGAAATCTTCTGGGAGGGTCTTCAGGGAAAGCTTTGTTTCCTTGTAGACTCATGGCCACTGCTGCCTTTTTCTGTTTTCTTTGAAAGAGAAAATGGTGCAGCTCTGTCTTGAACCCACTGGGGAATGCCAAGTGAATTGCAAAAATACTGCTAGGCATTTTAAAGTTATTGAAACAACACCACAGCCACCTACCTTGAACCTACTTGTTATGTGAGAAAAATAAAGCAATAGAATTTAAACTGCTGTTAATAAAGGATGTGTAAACTGAGTTGTCTACTACTTGTAGCTAAACACATGCCACTTTGATATTGGGTTAAATGAGAACTGTCAAGGCTTTTCACTGGTTTCCGACTTAAGCAATTGGGTAAATCATTCAGGAAAGCCTGAGGGTGGAGCAGGGTTAAAAGGAAATTTGTTGGATTAAAGGTTGTTTATGCCAAGTGTGATGAGTGTGGGTATATCCAAGTGACAAGTAGGCCATTCAATATACATGTTCAAAAATCAAGAGAGAGAGAGCTATGGACCAGAGAAACAGACTTATGAATCATTAGAATTATTAGTGTGACAGATAATTTCGTCTAGGGAGATAAAGGTCTAATAAAATAAAAATATATTGCTTCTGAAATCATACATTTCAAGTAGAAATAATCTAATTCTCAGCCTTGCCCCAAGATATGTAGGGACCCAGGGTGCTGAAGCTGGTGTTACCTGGATGCCTGGTTTGATCCTGGAGTATGACATCACTTAAATACTGGATGAAAACATGTAAGAAAAGAATACTGCCAGTTGCAGTATCTTGATTAAGGTTCCCCAAAAGTAGGTCCTGAGACAAAAACCAAGTAGTTATTTGGATGTTATCTCAGGAAATAGGTAAGGGAATAGTGAAGTGATACAAGAAAATGAAGGACGTGAATCAAGGATATGTTATTGGGGAGTTACTGCCGTAGGTAACTGGAGCTTAAAACTGCTGGAGAAATCACAAGCCATTGTAGAATGTACATCTCAGACTTATTCCACTTGAATGCAAAGGAGCTGGGGCATATACACACCAACTTCCTTTATTTCCCCACCCAACTTCATTGAGGTATAATTGACAAAATTATAAGATATTTAAAGTTGTGTCCACTGATTTCTCAGTCACTGGTGAGGACTGCTCCCACGCACATGGGCAGAGCATGCTCTGTTATGAGACGCAGAGATGCCGACCAGCATGCACCATAACGGCAAGGTCCTATGGGCTATGGGTAGGGTATCAACAGCATCTGAGATGAAGCATAATCAAAGCCATGGGATACAAATGGGGGCAGCTAGAAAGCAGTAAGAACTGAAAGAGGAGAGGAGACAGAACCTAAGGGAATTTTCTGAGCTAAACAAGGCGTCTGCCGTCACTCAAGAGCATTCCAGCAGTCTTGGGCATCAGCAAAAAGGGTTATAAAAGTGCTAAGCAGCCTTAAACATAAGTGCAATTTTAGTGGCATTTGAAGAGCAGCACCTGCTTTTACTACCAATTCTTAATTCTGAATAACCTAAAGATGTATTTTCCCCTCTAAAAAAAAAGAAGAAGAAAAAACCCTTTAGAGAAAAACGAAATAAAGCAACAACAACAACAAAATACCCTGCCCACTAAGATACTTTGCTCCATCTGTTTCAATGGAAGGGGAATTTTTAATAAAATTCTCTGGAGACTTTGAAAAGTGAAAAGAAAATATTCATATTTCGTGGTGATAATTTGTCAGTGGGTGGCATCTTAGGTTGAATGCCAATACATTGATAATCTTGACTGTAAATGACCTTCCTATGCTATGAAAATGCTATGAAATCCCTGGAAGGACTAGTACATTGTGATGTGGATTATAAGGAGCCAAGGGAGTGCCACATCTGTAATCAGAAATGAAAATATCAGAGGGAAGGAGGGTATAGCTCAGTGGCAGTGTGCATGCCTAGCAAGCATGAGGTCCTGGGTTCAATCCCCAGTACTTCCAATAAAAAAATAAATAAGAGAGTCTATATGCGGTCATATTTGCTTCTTACTGTGTTTGAACTTTCACCTTGTAGGAATCCAGAAGAGGACTGTGTAAAACGGCAGCTCATGTGCGCTGGTGAATTAGAATTCATCGGGCCCAAGTGACCCTGTTCTTTGTACAACGTGTCTATGGTCAGGGTCAAGCTTTCCTGATGACTTTTCAGAGGCTTTCCATGAATGAAAATGACCCCTGAATTTGACACAAGAACCAAGACTTGGTTAATCCAAGAATATTTTCTTCCAGAGAGACTATATTTGTTAGATCTGGTTATAAACCACAAAGAGATTTAACTGGCTGTTCTGGAACATTTTACATATTTCTTGTAATAGCCCATCTGTCATGGTGATGTTTGAAATGCCATTGTAGGATTACATGCTGCTGGCCCTTGCTCTGGCATAAAACCTGATGCATGTGGGACACAGTGTAAACACCGCAGTGAAAGACTTCTTTTTACGGAAAATCTCAGTTTCCTGTAGCACAATGCCCTGAGTGTCAAGGACACACAACCACTGTTTTTGTTGTTGTTGTTGTTGTTTTTAAGAAAGCAAATACAAAAACTCCTAGTTCATTCTCTCTGAATAACTTTTCCCAAATGGTGATGAGAACATAGCAAAATCATGCACAAGTTAAATAACTGTGATAAACAGCTTCTAGAAAGTTGTGACTCAAGTAAAAGCATTAGAATATGCATTGTTTCCAAGTAGAAACTGTCATAATTGAAAGAATTATTGAGCCAAACCTACTATAAACCTCCCAGTTTCCTGCTTAAAAAAATAAAAATAAAAAAACCAAAAAGCAAAAACACATAAAACAAACAAAACAACAAAACAAAAACACCAGAGCAGCAAGACTGGCATTCAGCAGAGTCGGGAGCATAAGACTAAAGCCTCGCCTCTGCTCCTCCCGTTTGGGCCCCTCCAAAAACATCCTCAAGGGGTGAAAAGTTTGTTCTGAAAATATTTGCCGGAGAGCCTATCAGTTCCTCCCCACCTCCCCCAAATGATGCTGACTCAAGCCTCCTTTGAAAAAATCTAACTTAAAAAGCCTTTGAAATCTAACCTTTGAAAACTCTAATATTCACATTTTTACCTATTCATTCGGTGAGACTGACAAATTTACAGTTCAAAAGGAAAAAGAAGGACCTTAAGAAAGGAGAGGAAAGATGCAAGATAGGCATTTCTATAATTCATTTAAAGCATAAATCCTGGCCCAAAGTACTGTATTTGTGGAGGAGATGGGAGGAAAGAAAAGGACTCAACACCGCAGTGCTTCTGTTTTGCCTCTTCTACCCAGATACAATTTTAATCCCAGGACCTTTCCTAATTTACAGCTCACCCTCCCCTCCATGTCCCATCAGAGCCCATTCTCTCTTCAAATCTCTTCTATATTAAGGTATTAATCTATGTTAAAGCATTTATAACCACACCTCCAAAGTAACATGTTTGCCTTTCAACAGGAGACTTCTGGAAAAAATGCATTTTACCCAAGGAATAATTCAAGTGGTGGAAATTGTGAGTGGCACAGCAGGGCATTGAAAGAGATGCTTCTGGGGAGGCAAGTCTTTTCTGCAGGCAAGGAATTCGCCTCCGAACTTGGGGAATCCACTTCTCTAGCCAAGTCTGTTCCTGTCCCAGAGGGAGATTTGAACTCATTCCTCGAGGCTGCCTGCTGCAAGTTATTATGAGAAATAGCCCACGAAAGGAATGATCAGGGTCTTACAATGTTGTCCTCACCAGCAAGAATACACAGGGAAGCCCAGGGACCACAGCCGATTGCATCTCCTATCAGTAATAAAACCTGCTTAATTTTGTTTAACCCCAAAATTCCCAACATGTTTGACCAGACTACCGCATTCAGTGGAACGTATTTTGAGGAAGTCGATTTCTATTTGTTCATGTTTTTGGACTCCACATGGGAGAAGTGGATCAGAGTGCTTCATGTTAGGTTCCTCTAAGGGTTAAAAATTTTTTTTTTCCTGATCAAGGTATAGGAGAATCACTTCTACCGGATGGAAATGGCTGTAGATTCTCCTATTATTAATTATAGTCTCAGTTTCATCATTTAGGTTTCTTTTGAGCAGAATCTCCTCTGGAATTTTAAGGAACACGTCTTTTCCAGAAGATCTATTCCATTAAGCTTGGTCTTCATCTTCCTGTTAATTTGAAGAATCTCTGAAAATAGATCCCCTTTAACAAATTTTAAAGATCAGTCCTTTGGAGAAGGACTTTTATAGCTTAGTTTACATAAATGTGTTCATTCCTTGGCCACTTTTTCTTATTCTTTCTTCTGAATACCTATGCACTTTCACCTTTATCTTTCCTAAGTATGGAAACTTCTTTTGGAAGTTGTCTTTTCTAGTTCCACATCTCTCTTTCCCCTCCATTTCTGCTGGTCTGGATACCTATTTTAATTAAATTATCATGTGAACTTTCATTTTCTTTTCTGTTGAACTTCACTCCTGGAGTATGCAATTGATAATTGCTGTTCTCTGGTTTCTTTTCTTGAACTTTATCTTGACCATTTACAGCCTAATTTTCATCCAAATCTTCACCATTGTTAGAACGCCTAATTAAACAGCAGCCTCTTCAGCCCCCTTTTCTCATTGTACCCATGTGATTTCCTTTCCGGTTTTTTTTTGTTTGTTTGTTTGTTTGTTTTTTTGGCAAGTCCCTTGCTATTTTGTAATGGAGAAAATAGGCTTTTTCATATTTTTGAGCTTATATTCTCAAATACAGCATTAGATTTTCTCCTTTTGTCTTTAATTAACTAGAATCTTTATTTTCCATCAAAAATTCAAATTTTGGTAAAAGCTATTTTCTTTCACTCTGATTTTGTGTTAAAAATGACCATTCTCAGTTTTCTCTGTAACAGTATTTCACATATTCTTACAGAAACTGTGCTTAACTGCAGTTGCATTAAGATATCCCCTTGAAATTAGAGGGTGGTGAGGATCTGTTTGCGCATCTCATAACTCTGAAAATGAAAGTTGAATCAAACATCCATGATAAATCATTAGCCATGAACCAGCCTTACATATCGTGAGAATGAATGTTGTTTTCCTGGAGTTGCTGGTCATTGCAAGGTGTTGAAATTTCACAAAATGACTCTCTACCCATATTACAGTCATTGAACCTGATTCTATTTGCCATCTTCTGCTCAGGAAATTGGGCTCCATCTAACTGCACAGCTGGTTTGGCTTTAGAAAACTCACTTTTCTACCCAAATGATCAGGCTGGCTGTACAGCCAGACAAATCCATGGGTTTCAATATACAAATCTTCAGCGAGTGCCCCAGTGATGTAAGGGAATCAAAGCTTTTCATTCAGTGTCTCACCAGTTAACAGAAAGATAAGGAACCATCATCCCAGAAGCTGCTCAGGAGGAGATGTTTTTAACAAGACTGGTGGCTCTGGCCTCACACTGATTGTTCTAGTTTTCAGGAAATGTATTATTAGGAAACAACTGAAACATAAAGGACCTCAGTAAATTTCTACTTTTATGTTTTCATGGGAAGATTTATTTTTAGTTCTGTCTTCTCTATCCCCCTGCAAAAAGACATACTAGTTCTGAAAATAGGAAGCTAAAGGAATTGGGAAGAGGGAAGATTTCCTAGAAGAAGATAAAATTCTCCCCACCTATAAACTAGAATGACTTAGTCCCCAAAAGGGTGAGAAGACTTAAGTTTATGAAATCACGAGAGTGGGTCTAGGATGGACAGTTGCACTGACTTTCTGTGAGGCGTAACTTCAGGTGCTGGAGACATAGTAAGGAACCAGAGAGACAAAGTCCCTGTCCTCCTGTAGCTCACGGTCTAGTGGAGGAGATGGAAAATAGGCCATGGAAGTATATGAGACAGGGATAAGAGCTGAGGAGAGCAATAGAGCAGGGAAGGGGATTGGAATGATAGGGGGATGTGTAATAGATCAAGCGGTCAAGGAGGACGCCACTGAGAATGTGGCATTTGAATAAAAATCTGAAGCAGGTGAAGAAGAGAGTCACATAGAAAAGTGGAGGAAGTGTATTCGAGGAAGAGGGAACAGCAAGTGTGAAAGCCTCGAGGCAGGATCTTGTCTGCAAAGTTAAAGGAACAACAAAAAGTCCAAGCTAGAGGAAGCAAGCAGAGGAACAAGCAAGGAGGTCAAAGCAAAGAAATGAGGGAGGACTGCAGGTAAGTGGAAGGTGAGCTGAAGGAGGTGGATGATGAAAGGCCTTATAGCCATTGTAAGAACGTTGCTTAATTTTATATATATACACATATATATATGTATGTATATATATTTATATATATATACAATTCTCTACATATATGACTGAACTTTATACACACACACACACACACACACACACAAACATATATAAAACTAAAATTTTTGGAACCTAAATAGTTTTATTTAGAAACAGATAGGTACCTGTTTGCATTATGGAATGTAAAACTGGGTTTACATTCTATAAAAAATAATCAGTATTCAAATTAAAGAGAGTTAGCATTCACAAGACACACAATGTGGGTGTGTAACTACTTTCCACCAGCCTCAGGCTTGATTTAAACCAGAAAAAAACCCACAAAACTCCAGGGGGCTCACCAGATATTAGAGCACAGTGCTTACTGATGAGCCGCCAGCACCCAGAAGTTGCCCTCTTAGGAGATGAAGGTTTGCTTTCTAAGTGCGTGACTTTATCATAAGGCCTGGGTTCTCTGTACCTAGTGAGCTGAGAGGCTCTCTTGCCACACGATTCATGATGTGCCCTCTCCAAGCCAGGGCTGGTGGCATTATTAATTATCTCTGGTCACTATGCTGTACATCAGAAACTCACACAACCTTGTAAATCAACTATACTTCAATTTAAAAAAGAGAATGTTGCTTAAAGACAGACGCTGTTCCTGCTTTCTTCAGTTTATAATCTAACAGGGAGAAAATACAGGGGTAATTATGATAAAATTAGATAACTATTAAAGGTAGGAATCTGTATGGGTCTCTTCCATGAGGAAAGGGTGTTTATGTGGAGACCTACATGATGAGGACAAGCTAGATGGATGGAGGTGGTGATGGCTCTGGGAGTGGTGAGATGTAATGGTTGCTGGGGGCACAAGCAGGAGCAGCAGGAATACAGAACATTCCAGGAAAACGATCTATTATGACTAAAGCAGAAGAATTTGTGGGACAGTATTGCAGGATGAAGCTGGGGGCAACTAGATTATAAAAAATGTAGGCTGTATAAGAGTTTAGATTTCACCTGCGAGCACTAGGGAGCTATGGAAGACTGTTAACAGGGAGATTGCATGATTGGGTCTGTCTTTTGGAAGATCACTCCAGATGAAGAGCCGAGAGCAGATTGAGAAGAGCAAGCTGGGGTAAAGGGGGAATGGACACCCATTCTTGCAGTGGCACAGGGAGGAGGTGATAGTGCTGGGAGACATCACTGGTAAAAGAAGAGAGAAACATGGACACCCTTGAAAGACATTTATGGACTTTCTAGAATAGGTAGGGCTGGGTGATTGACTGGATGCAGCGTGGCTAGCGGGGAAGTTTAAAGCAGAGAGAAAGAGCAAAGATGCCATTCAAGTTTCTGGCTCCAGCAACTTGATAGATGATGGTGCCAGTGACAGCAAATAGAAGACAAAAGAGAAGGAACAAGGTCAGAGATGGACTGTGGCTTTCATAGCACGCCACTGATCTAACCCAGATAGCATCTGCTGTATTTTCCGTGTAACTCCTTTTCCTAATTGAAAATTTAGAGATCATCTAATCAGATTATTCCTTGGGTGACTTAGATTAATCTTTATACTTCACTACAGGAATATCATTTCAAGGTAGCTTTTCCCACAGGTCTTTCTGTAAATCTGTGCAGCTATTAGCAACTTGGTTTAAGAAAGAATCGTGAAATCATACAGGTCGTAACATAGCTAAGCATGTGGCGCCATCTTCAGGACAGCTTGTTAAAAGGTTATAAACCAACCAGACTGAAAGGTGAGTTTCTGCCAACAGAACGATTTTTTATGGAGAGAGTAAGACTCCATCTTATTTGGTAATAAGAAACTGAAAAAAATGTTTCTACCAACTCCAACTGTGTGACCAAATTCTTGTCTTCTCGAGAATCATAGTTCATCCCAGGATCCAGGAAAGAAAGCAGCCGATATTCCTTTGGAATCATTCCAGTCTGAAAGTGTGTGTGAGCTGGACAATGAGCTTTGCTCTGGAAAAGCCCAGAAAAGGGAAGCAGCATCATTTGAAGTTTTCCACCTTGGTGCCCAGATTCTCTGGGGCTTTTCCAATTTCATGTCATATATGTATCTTTTTAACTGAAGTATAGTCAATTTACAATGTTGTGTTAATTTCTGGTTCATGTCTTATATTTAGGTTCTTTACTAGGTGTCTCATTAAACGTATAACCAAGTGGAATTTAATTCTTAACACATTTGTAGCAGTGACAGTTCGTGTGAATATAAAAATTAGAAAAAAACTGTCAGTCTTTGCACCTAACATTTTAGTTCAGGATATGTAGTATCATAGAATTATATAATCTCCACTTTAAAAATAAGAGGTTGTAAATAAGAATCCAATATTGTATCCATAGTTAAGCACAACAAGGAAGAATAATATAGTTCACAAGATGACTTTTATTTTTAAAATCCTCCCAGCCTTTAATTATTCTATTTGAAGAAACTCCACCGTTTCTTTTTGCAGGGTTTGGATATGAAAATGTGTATATGTGTTTATCAGAATGTATCTGCCACCTTCATGTACAGGATGTAATGATTAACCTACACTGAGCATTTAGCACAGTCTCGTGAATAACTGGGAGATAAATAGCTTGGCTTCTCTGTGGAGGCAAATGGTTTCTCCCATCTTGTGGTACCCTGCCCGCAAATGGGCTTTCTTCCTAGACTGCTCTCATTAAAGATGCATTTTAAGTCCCAGAGTTCCTGTTCATCTTAAAAAGAGACAACACATTGATCTGAATTCCATTTCTAAATCAATGGGGGCCAGTCTACCCCATCTATAACTGGTTTGGGTTTCTTGGGGTTCAAATTAGGCTTATGGGGGATGAGGAGAAGAGTGGGACGCACAGAACGTGTGGCCAATAATAGTATCGAATAGCATTTTGCGTTTACAATGTGCTGAGTGCTTTTACATGGATTATTTCATTTAATCCTCATTACCTGTGCATACTTTTTTTTTATGAGTGGGTACTTTCATTATCTATGTTCTACGAATCAGGATACTAAAGCTTAGAGAATTGAAAATCATTTGCCCAAGGCTCATGCTTACTTTTTAGTAAAGCTATAGAAATAAATTCTAATCTAGGCGTTCTTTCTTGAGAGCCAACTAGCTTGACCAAAACCCCATACTACTACCCCTTAAAGCGAAAACATTTCCCCAAAAGGAAAATAGCTCTAATCAAGAGCCAAGCTAATAGTCTGAGCAAAACACTCAGGGAGCAGAAGGGCGGGAATTGAGGGCAAGGGCAGAGCCTGGAGTGGTCCCCTGAGGTACAGAAGTTCCTCTTGCCTGAGAGGCCAGCAGGCTAGTCAATGGGACAACGCTGAACAGCGTGGCAGCACCAGCTACGAGGACAAGCATGGGGTGTGGAGTCTGAAGCCCTGGTTCCAGGCTGAACGCTGCCACTTACTGTGTGACTTGAGGCAATTCATTTAAATTATTAGATCTTGAATTTACTCAGCTGAAAAACAGCAGTAATGGCTAGCAAATAGGAATGCTGGGATGTGAAAGACACAGTATGTGTGAAACGTTGGATGCTATAATATGACTGAGCGCCTTGTATGTGCTAGACATTGGGAATAGAAAGTTAAAGAAAAACCCTTGCTCTCAAGGCGTTCACCATCTAATGCTATGTAAATATTGGCTATCTTTCATATTGTGAGCCTCCCCTTCTTTCTAACTACCTCTCCATTTTACCTCTCTGTTTGGATATTGTCTTGGTTTGTGTTTCCTCAGAAGCAGACCCTGAGACAATGAGTTAAGTGTAAATGGCTTATCTGGAGGTGCAAGGAAACACAGGAAAGGTGTGGAAAGTGATACAGGAGAGGGAAGAGCATCAAGATTGGGAGTCAGCTACCATCTGGAGTCATTCTGGAAAATGCTGCAAAACTCACAGCTCAGAGGTAATTTTACCCCAACTTTCAACAATTATTGGTTGAAGATTCTTTTTTAGCGGGTGTTAATTTTTTGGCACCTGCCAGGGGTATAGGCAGAGTGTCTCACAGAAGGTTCAAGAAAAGGTCTTGGACAAAGAAATGGAGATTCTGGCAGTTGGAAGATGGCAGAGGCACACTCAAGTCTTAGAGCCAAGGATGTGGGCAGGGCACTGACGGCATCTACAAAAGTTGGTCTGTTGTGTCTGAGGATGCCTGGGTGGGCTCATTCTCTTCCAGCACCCAAGGCAAAGCCAAGAGAGAGGATTCTTTCAACATTTACCTCTGTAGAGGAAGGGGAGGACATGGCTAAAGGTATGCTAACACTTTCTAAAGGCAGCATTGACCTTGAACTATTGTGCTTTTTCAGAAATTTGGCAGAACTGTGTAGGTCAATAGAACTATTGCTCCACTGTTGAACTTTCTGTGATGATGGAAATATTCTCTATCTACACTGTCCAGTCCAGTGGTCAACAGTCACATGTGGGCTATGGAGCACCTGAAATGCGGTGTGTGTGACTAAAGAACTACATTTTTACTTTTATTTAATTAATTTGAATCATCACAATGGGCTAGTGGCTACCATATTAGACAATGTAACTTTGGAGCAGTTCAATTATGTTTTATTATTCATAAGAAATTGTTCAGCAATCAGCCCAATAATTTTCTTCATTAAGGACAGAGATAAATCAAAGATGTTACATGGCTTAGTGCTAAAATCAATATTAAGTTGGACTTGAGGCACAACTGATTATCACCAACTTAACAGAAAATTCTGGGACATGGAAATAAATGTGAAATCTTATTATTTGTTACAAAAATGTATTATAAAAAGTTTAATGGTCAAATTTCTAAAATTTGACAGAACAGTACAGAAAAAATAGTATCTCAGCAGCTCTAGTGCATATGATGACTCTGGGTGCATGACGACTGAGAAGAAAGGTATTCGAGGGTACATGATTTTTCTTTATAATTTTTCTTCATATCTCACTAATTATATCTTATTTATAGTTCTACAAACATTTATGGACTCAAATTTAACACAGCATACTTTAAAAAATTAGCTAATACATCCTCTCTTATAAGTCAGATTAATTATGATCTATTTTCCCCTTTAACTATTTGAAAGTTTTTACTAATTGTTTTCATAAATATTAGTAGCTTCCAGAATCAACATTTTTATTGTTGGTGGCAGCTTTTCTCCTTTAATATGTGTTGCTGCCGTGTGTTCAGTCCATGTGGAACTGGGATCAAGGGTCGATGTTAGCCTGGAGGTCGCATTGGTTCACATGTGATTTTTCCCAGTGCGTTGGTGCTTTGGAGCATTGAGTCACAGCAGCTGAATGCAAAGTACGCTGAGACAGCTGAACACTGGGCTGGGCTGCACTCTGCCAGCTCATCTGCGGGCCTCCTCCTGGCACCATCTGGCCGCATGCTCTCCCGGAGGTGCCTGTGGTGTGGTTCTCCCTGACCTTTGTGCTCTTTTCTCCACTACTCAGCAGCCCCACCCCTTCTACAAGCTACCTTTATTATTATTATTATTATTATTATTATTATTATTATTATTATTATTATCATCATTATTATTTTAATTGAGTTATAGTCATTTTAGAATGTTGTGTCAAATTCCAGCGTAGAGCACAATTTTTCAGTCATACATGATACAAACTACCTTTAGTTGTGTGTGTGTATGTGTGTGCGCATGTGCATGTGTGTGCTTTTGTAATGCAAGGACCTACTTATATACCACTATTATTTATTAGCTATGTAATAGTTTTTTAAAAACTATGCTGTGTTTTTATTAGAAATACTATTCTTTTTGTGAGCTCACCATTCTAAAGTTTTGTGTTTTCAGTGGAGATTGCGTATGTTTTGAATGGCTTGACCCAGATACTAATTTGCCCATAAACTCTATTCTGTTTAGCGTGTGATTTTACAGATCTGAGTAGGCTTTTCTTTTTTCAGGACTACACATGTTGCATTAAGGCAAAGCCACCTGTACATTGATTTTTCAATTGACTGAGACAATAGCTACAACCACCACAAACCCATTAAGAGATCTGGACTCCAAATTGCTTCTAGAATGATTACCTATGTTTGAAAGTGAGTATTCACATATGAACAATAATCCAAACAATCTGCTTTGTTGCCTTGTTGATATTACTGATTTTGCTAAACCAACAATATATGATGGCAACTTTGTGACAATCACTGGTCACACACAAGTCCTGGATGGCCAGAAATGACAGTAAAGGTGGTTATTTGATCTTCCAAAGACAAAAGAAAGCACGGGTTTTGGCTGAAAAGCTAGACCAAAAATAAAGTTCCATGTCTATATTAGAAAGAAGAAATGTTGTCTCTTCGGCAAGTGGTGTTGGGAAAACTGGACAGCAGCATGTAAATCAATGAAGTTAGAACACTCCCTCACATCATACACAAAAATAAACTCAAAATGGTTTAAAGACTTAAATATAAGACAAGACAGGATAAATCTCCTAGAAGAAAACATAGGCAAAAATTCTCTGACATAAATCTTAGCCATATTCTCCTAGGGCAGTCTACCCAGGCAATAGAAATAAGAGCAAAAATTAACAAACAGGACCTAATTAAACTTACAAGCTTTTGCACAGCAAAGGAAACCACAAGCAAAACAAAAAGACAGCCTATGGAATGGGAGAAAATAATTGCAAATGATGTGACTGACAAAGGCTTAATTTCCAGAATATATAAACAGCTCATACAACTTAATAATAAAAAACAAACAACCCAATCCAAAAATGAGCAGAAGACCTAAACAAGCAATTCTCCAATAAAGACATACAAATGGCCAACAGGCACATGAAAAAATGCTCAATGTCCCTAGTTATCAGAGAAGAGCAAATCAAAACTACAATGAAGTATCACCTCATACCAGTCAGAATGGCCATCGTTCAAAAGTCCACAAACAACAAATGCTGGAAAGGCTGTAGAGAAAAGGGAACCCTCCTACACTGTTGGTGGGAATGTAGTTTGCTGCAGCCATTATGGAAAACAGTATGGCGATTCCTCAAAAGACTAAAAATAGACTTACCATATGATCCAGCAATCCCACTTCTGGGCATATATCCAGAGGGAACCTTAATTCAAAAAGATACATGCACCCCAATGTTCATAGTGGCACTATTTACAATAGCTAAGACATGGAAACAACCTAAATGTCCATCAACAGATGACTAGATATACATATACAATGGAATACTACTCAGCTGTAATAAATAGTAAAATAATGCCATTTGCAGCAAAATGGATGGAACTGGAGATTGTCATTCTAAGTGAAGTAAGCTATAAAGAGAAAGAAAAATACCATATAATATCACTTATATGTGGAATCTTAAAAAAAAAAAGACAAACGAACTTATTTGCAGAACAGAAACAGACTCAAAGACATAAAAACAAACACAGTTATCGGGGGGAAGGGGATGGGAAGAGATATATCTGGGCATTTGAGATTTGCAAATGTTAGCCACTATATACAAAAATAGACTTAAAAAAACCAAGTTTATTCTGTCTAGCACAGGGAACTATATTCAATATCTTGCAATAACCTTTAATGAAAAAGAATATGAAAATGAATATATGTATGTATATGTACGACTGGGACACTGTGCTGTGCACCAGAAATTGATACATTGTAACTGATTATACTTCAATAAAAAAGAAAGAAAAAATGTCCATTAACCTATATAAATCATACACATAATTTCTTTGAGATTCTAGTGTGTGTGTGCTCTTTAGGCCCTAAAAAAGTCTGAAGAACATGGCACATTTCTTTCTAGCCTCATCTCTTTTTTGACCCAATATACTGCCCCTTCTTAGCATGTGTGGAGGCAAAGAGTTCATGAATGTCATGTCTGTATTCTGGAGTTAGAGTGCTTCTCTCCCAAGTAAAGAAGTCAACTACCAAGGGATACTTATGGAGAAGTTGTTCCCTATGTGTGTGTTTGTAGAAAGAGAGTATAAAGATCAATTTACATATACCCACCCCAGTTTAGTGCCTTTAAAGGATTTGTTATTCAAAGAAAGCTATAATAAAGTACATCTCTTAAAATATATGTGCGTTAATTTGAGTTATACACTTTTACCTGCCTCCATCAAATCTGGAGCTTCTCACTGCCAGTATAACCCAAGAGTGTTGCCCAGTGACAAACAGAAGAGTCCAAGACATACTCAAAGCTTAATGCAAAATGTTTTCCAGGTTGGCATTCACTGCCCCAAGTGCCGCCTACAGATCAGGTGTTTAGGGCGTGTGCTCCGTGTTATTGGGTTGTTGGGAAGGCAGGTTCAGTGCTAGACTCTCTGGGCTCAAGGCTAGATTATATTACTTCCTTGCTGTGTGATCTTGGTAAATTACCTAGTATCTTTGCTTCAATTTTCTCACTTTTAAAAGCAGGGATAATATAATTCCAATATGGGGTTACTGGGAGGATTCAATGTAATATATGTAAAGTTATCAACATAATGCCTGGCACATAATAAGTGTTTGATGCATATTCGTCTTCATGATGTTGTTTTGAGTGGTTTTTGTTTCCAAATTATAAGTAAAATCATCACTGCAAAATAGTTAGCATTGCAAGGAGGCTTCCAGCTGAAAAAGCATCGAAGGCTTTTACCATTGGAGAAGTGAGGTTATCAGTCTCACTGAAAAGGGCTAACTGGTGACCAGAATGGGTTGCCTGCTTCTCCTCTGAAGCAGAGTGGGCTAACTGGTGACCAGAATGGGTTGCCTGCTTCTCCTCTGAAGCAGAGTGTCTGACCCTACAGACAAGAAGACGTGACATATTACTGAGCAAGAATTCTTGATCAACAGAACATGGGAAATAAGGCAACTAATGGCTGGAGACTAATGTCTAATATGAAATTGGATATTGCCAGGGACTTTAGGTCTATCTCATGACCAAGCACTTTCATGTTCTTTTTTCCATAACTGATCTTCTGTACATATACATTTAGTACACTGTAAAGAAATATGGTGCCTATGACCACATGTTGAGAAGCCGTGAAGGTTATAATCAAGAGTACAGGCTCTCGCTTCATATTTTCTGTCTCTTCCACAAGCCAGCTGTGTGACTTTGTCAGGTTGCCAAACACCATGGGTGTTAGTTTTCTTATCCGTATAATGGAGACAGTAATAATACTTACCAGATAGGTTTGTTATGAAGACTATACAATTTAATTAACATAAAATACTTATATAGGGTCTTTTTTTTTTTTTGGTGGGGTGGGGGGAAGCAATTAGGTTTATTTTTTTTTTTTTAACAGAGTTACTGGGGATTGAACCCAGGACCTTGTGCATGCTAAGCATGAGCTCTACCACTGAGCTATAAAACCCTCCCCGCCACATAGGTCTTGTGTATAAAATAAGTACTCAATAAATGACAGCTATTATTTATTTAAATTTGTTAACTATTTAAGGACAATCCACCATTTTACAGAAAAGTAAGCATCACCTATATCCAGAAATCCTGCTCTGAGTGAAAAAGAATGGAAATGGCAATAAGGATGGAGAGGAAAGGCAAGCTTCTGTTTCCATTTAGTTGGAGGAAGCTCACTGGGGAAGAATCTCTGTAGCTTTGAAAGAGAGAAGGTATATAACTTGGTGGCCTCGGCAGTGGCAAAGTAGAGAGAGAGAGAGAAGAATGCACAGTTGAGAAGGGAGATCATGAATGAAATAAAGGGTGATTAGGTTTACTTTTGTGGAAAAGAAGGCTGGATAGTGGGCAGAGAAAAATAATGAGCTGGATGTTGCTGGCCTATTACAAGAATACCATTAAGACCATTAATTACAATAATAATTGCTGCTATAATACAAAAACACTAAACTGCCAGTGACAACACAAAAGAAGTCTTTCTTGCTCATGTCACAGTCCAGCGAGGTAGTTCCTGGTTGGGCAGCTCTTCTCTAGTGCTGTTTGGGGTTTCAATCCCCTGTTGTCTGTGGATCCACTATCTTTAACATGTGGATCCCAAGGGTCACCCTTCAGGGATCTCAGTTCCAACCAACTGGAAAGGGAAATCATGTGGAATTGGAGGTAGGAGGTTTTTATGGGCCAGGCTTGGAAGTGGTGCTGATTTTGGCCAACATTGCACTAGCCAGAATTCAGTCTCAGGGCCAAACCTACATCTAACTGTGTGCTTAACAGGAAAGGACATGGGTTTTGAAACTCATCACAGACTCTGTCTCAGACACTCTCATGCAAAATGACCCATGTCACCCTTCTTAATACAAATCAATGCAAATTCATAACTTACCTGGGAACAAGAGAAAACTGAATTATACCTGGAGATTTAGGGACAAATGAAATGAATCTATCTCATGACTACAAAATAAAAATCTATAGTATAACTGAATCACTGTGCTGTACACCAGAAACTAACACAACACTGTAAATCAACTATACTTCATTATTTCAGGAAAACAAAAACAAAAAAACTATACTTCAATTAAAAAAAAGTATGGATTAATTTTTATGCAAATCAAAATCTCCTTCTCTAGAAATCCCTTCCGTGATTACTTTATAAGAACAATAGCCAGGCTGAGTTCTTAATCTGTGTGAGGCACTGTGCTAAGAGCTGCGTGTGCGTGTGTGTGTGTGTATTGATATAGATATGGATATGGATATAGATAGATAGACATAAAATCCAATTTATTTACCTTTACCATACTACTGGGTAGTAGGAACTATCATTTCTACATTATAGATTAAGAAACTGAATCCCAAAAATTGTCCTGATTTGCCCAAGATCACAAAGATAGAAAGTGTAGGACAAAGATTAAAACATAGGTTTTACTACTAAATCTGTCAAACTCTACTGCCTCCTGTGACTTCTGTTCACACCTTAATTCAGAATTCCTTGCAGGCACTCATTTTGTGCTCCTATATGGCTCTCTGTAAATTTTGTTGTATATGTTGACTTGTAAGTTGTATCAGTTAATTTTGCTGCATTACAAATAGTTCCCCAATGTAGGGGGATTACAACGAGAATAACTTGCTCTTTCACATGATTCTGTAGGTTGTAGATGGTTTTTTGGTTCCACTTGGTATTTGCTGGAGTCACTCAGGAAGCTGCACTCAACTGGTGGTTGGGGTGGCCAGAAGGTCTAAGAACGCTTTTCTCACATGCCTGGGTCCCTGTGCTGTCAGCTATAGTACGCCAATTCTCCTTCATATGGCCTCACTCTCAATGTTTTCTCTAGGACCAGGACCTGGTCTCTAGGACTAGGACCACTTCACATGGCCTCTTTCTAGAGGGATAGACTGTACTTTCTTACAGTATGGGGGCTGTCTTCCTAAAGGAAGAAAGCAGAGGCTCCCAGTCCTCTTAAGGATGCGCTTAGAACTGGCTTAGCATCACCTTGCCACACTCTGTTGGCAAAAGAAGCCATGAGACTTGTCCAGATTAAAGGAGTGAGGAAAGAGAGTTTACTCCTTGATGGGAAGAGCAACAGAGAATTTGTGGCCATCTGTAATCCACCACTCTGTATTCTTCATGTGGGTGTGTGGCACTGACATCCCAGTGAAACCCCTCAAGGCAAGACCTAGGTCTTCTTGACCTTGCAATTGCTTTTAGCATCTAGAACTATGCTCTGCATACGATGCGTTTCAAAAATGTCAATGTACTGACAGTAGAAAAATCATACCCTATAAAAATTTCAGTAGGAGAAAAAGCATCCCAGAACACTCGTAACAGAACACAAATCCTCAGGGCATCATAGGCTCTCCACCAGTGAAATTTGTTAAGTACCTATTTCCAACCATTTTCTTACCAGAGAAACTTTGGAAATGCACTGACATTTCTTTCCAAGTTTTCTGTTTCTGTGCTCACCTAATTTCAGATGCTCACCCACCTGTCTGAGCTGAAATACGGAGCCTTTCTGCTGATTCGTGTCTAAAAGCCGTGACAAACGGTACATTTGGAATTGAAGGCAAATGGTGATTTAACATTGTTCAACCAATTAACAATTGTATAAAACAATTCTGCTAAAATAAGATCTCTGTTCTTTTTTGGTGGGAGGGGACTGTCTTTTAGAAGAAAATGACATTGCCTCAGGCATTACATAAACAACAACTTGATTCTCTCACCACCTATTTTGAAGCATAGGTGCTATGGGACTCACCCTAGGCACACAGTGGGGCAACGCCACGTACTTGTTCACTACTTTATAAGGGGTTCTGCTAGGTAAGCTGTGTGCACGTGTGCTCACACACACATCTGCATAAGCCAATAAATAAGTTGAAAAATAAAAAGAAGATAAAATTGTACAAGCATAAAAGAATGAGACTGAATGGAAATCAGCTGTTAGGTGATCTTTTCAGTAAAACAGGGATGGCTCTAAGGAAGGTGAAATAGCTCAGATAAATTTACCCTACCTTTCTTCGTATTCAGTATCCTGAAGCAGACAATTGTGTGTTTGCTGTACTGAAAGTAACATCTTTTTCTTCCATTTAGGCCTCTTTCTCTGCCAAGATCCCTGTAAGTAGAAAATGACAAAAATTTATGAGGGTTACATCCAAAAGCAAAAGCCTGGGGCATATTGTTGGAAAGATAAAGACTGTTCATTTGGGAGTTCTCGGTTCCTTTATTACCTGAGAAAAGATGGAGTAGTAATTGACATGTGGTTCTTGACAGATGTTGACAAGGTAAAAACATGTAACTGAGCCCCTTGGAGTTTTTGCGAAGGGTGATTATGATGCTTGTCTCCATGTTCTGTAACCTCAAGAGTACAATCAAATTTCCCCCCTTACCCTAAGTGCCAAGCAGACATCCATGCAGATGTTATAGGGCTCTATCAGCATCTGGCCAAAGAACAGAATTCTCTTATCTCACATCAAAGGCATACACAACAGAGACCACTGAATGTGGAGTGAGTGCTTTGATATATTCTATTGTTAATCTCTCTTGAAATAGATTGATTGCTATGGAAAAAGAATTCACCAAAATTTTTTCCTTTTCAACTATCAGTTCTTGCATGCGGGCATGCACCGTAACATTAAACAATCTGTTGTTTTGCTCCAAAATTGTATCCATATTTTGTTTGATAAGATAATAGGATGATAGGAATACTAACAAATATGCTATTAGAATAGCCTTGCATAAGAATAAGAATTAGATTTAGATAGGAAATATTTTCTCCATATTTGCCAAACACCCAGATGAAAAGTTGAAAGACTGTCAATCGTGCAGATGTTCTACAGATCCAGATGTCATGTAGAGAGGATATCTGGCAACAAATAAAACTTTCCTTTTTCATCCTAGTTTCATTTTGTACAAAATTATAGGATAATGGAAATCACAAGCCTATTTAAGTTTTTAGAAATGAAAGTGGAACAAAATCTAAGAATACTGTTTTTATGTTTCTTTTAAGTATGTCTGCAGTCATAAACTGAGAATTCCTAGGGTCTTAATGAAAGAGAATGGTTCATGATAAGCAAAATATACTGACCTAATTTCAGAACACCCTGCATTCTTTTCTCACTTTATATTCCTCCACACTTTAAGAATCTGGCTAAATAATAATTTGAGATTTGTTTGTTTTCTGCTTATATTTTGCAGTTCCCCCTCTCCAATATTCACTCCAGCTGCAGGCTCTGTGGTTTGTTAGTAGAGAGGGGGTGCATATCAGAGGGAAAAGTAAAATAGCTCTAAAGCTTCTTAAATTTGGTTTCCAAAAGCTTAACCTTCAAAGGAGTCCAGTTAATACACAGAGATAAAGACATGTGCTCTTTTTCCCACACTCAAGTCTGTGGGATAACACACACACTGAAACTGAACAGCGCACTGAGACAATATGCTATCACAATTGGGTCAGTCAGCTTAGGTGGGCTTAGGTGGGCTTTCAAAATAATCATGGGCAAAATATCTTTGCAACACCAAAGGGTTATTTCTCTTTCACACTGTAAGTTTGCGCTGGGTCCTCTTTAGTCGATATCCAAGCCAAAGGAGAAGGCCCTACATGGAACACTGGCTTTCTTAAGGCAAAGTGGGGAAAGAGCAATGTTAAATCACACCATATTTCTTAAAGCCTCTGCTCATCAGTGTCTCATGTCACTTGTACAAACATACCATTGGACAAAGCGAGTCATCTGGCCAAGCCTGATAATCTTTGGGTAGGAAATGTAATCCTGTCACTGGGAGGGGATCCACTGGGAGGATCCAGCAGGGAAAGGCACTGAATATTTTTACCCCATTACAACTTACCACAATTTTTTTGAATTGAGTTATAGTCAGTTTACAATGTTGTGTCAATTTCCAGTGTAGAGCACAATTTTTCAATTATACATGAACATACATATATTCATTGTCGCATTCTTTTTCACTGTGAGCTACCACAAGATCTTGTATATATTTCCCTGTGCTATACGGTATAATCTTGTGTATCTATTCTACAGATGCCTGCCAGTATCTACAAATTTCAAACTCCCAGTCTGTCCCTTCCCACGCCCCTCCCTCCTGGCAACCACAAATTTGTATTCTATGTCTATGAGTCTGTTTCTGTTTTGTATTTATGTTCATTTGTCTTTTTCTTTCTGGAGAGGCTATGGAGAAAAAGGAACCCTCCTACACTGCTGGTGGGAATGCAGTTTGGTGCAGCCACTGTGGAAAACAGTATGGAGATTCCTCAAAAGACTAGGAATAGACTTACCATATGAGCCAGTAATCCCACTGCTGGGCATATATCCAGAAGGAACCCTACTTCAAAAAGACACCTGCACCTCAATGTTCATAGCAGCACTATTTACAATAGCCAAGACATGGAAACAGCCTAGATGTCCATCAACAGATGACTGGATAAAGAAGATGTGGTGTATTTATACAATGGAATACTATTCAGCCATAAAAATGACAACATAACACCATTTATAGCAACATGGATGTTACTGGAGAATGTCATTTTAAGTGAAGTAAGCCAGAAAAAGAAAGAAAAATACCATATGAGATTGCTCATATGTGAAAAGAAAAAAAGAAAGAAAAGAAAGAAAGAGAGGAAGGAAGGAAGGGAGGAAGGGAGAAAGAAAGGAAGAAAGGAAGGAAGGAAGGAAGGAAGGAAGGAAGGAAGGAAGGAAGGAAGGAAGGAAGGAAGAAAGAAAGAAAGAAAGAAAGAAAGAAAGAAAGAAAGAAAGAAAGAAAGAAAGAAAGAAAGAAAAGAAAGAAAGAAAGAAAGAAAGAAAGAAAGAAAGAAAGAAAGAAAGAAAGAAAGAAAGAAAGAAAGAAAGGAAGAAAATTACCATAACTATTTAAATGTGTATTAGATGCTTAGTTGTACAGATCACGGGGTTAGATGTGTGTCAAAATAATTATTCATTTGGGGTGCTTTTCCTCTGAGAGATTATAAAATATGAGAGAAAACACTAATGCAGACAGAAAACAGAAGAAGAGTGAAGCACTTTCGGATGTTTCTAGATAAGTGTGCCATACTGTGCTTTTAATCATATAGAGAATGAGAGTAAGTTCACGTTCAGAATGGAAAACAAAGAATTGAGGGAACTGATCTCCATCTAGTCAAATTGAGAAAAGTTTGTGGTTTAGGATCTGTTTGAATGGGGAGGAAGTAATAAATAATGACAACTAATGGTTATATGTTCTTTGACAATTTATAACTGCTCTTTTACGTAATACTTTCAACAATCACCTAAAGGAAGTATCAACACTTCCCTTTAGCAACAAGGACACTAGGGTCAGGGTAATTGATTGGCCTATGTTTTCAGAATAAGTTTTAGAACCAGGATTTAAGCAATCTGCTCTAATTCTATACATTGTGTACTTTACGTGCTGAAAGGGCAAGTGAAGAAATGCCCCGGGCACCTTGGGAGAAGCTCCAGAATGAGGGGACAGACTGGAAGCAAGCAGCCTGAGCACATGCAGGAGTCTGTTGTCTCCTTGTGGAAAAAAATGAAGGTCGTGAACTCGCCTGGGATATACCACCTCGAGTTCTTTGAAGCCTTCAACTGGTGATATGAGAAGTACAAGAAATAGTGATGACCTACAAGCTGGATGATAGAAGAGCAAGGACATTACTGACGCAGACTGTAGCTACAGAATTTACTTGAGCTTAAAAGTTAGATGTAAAACCATCTTAACTATTTAATCTAATATTCTATCTCCCATACCAAACTCCTTAAGCTAGGAGGATATTAAGTGGAAAATGGGTTCTTGATCCTCTTTGGAGAAAGATCTGTGGTTCCTATCATTGGTGGAAAGGGGCAGAGTACTAGCACTGGTGACAGACATTGGGATGCTGCCCACTTCTGGTCACAGATGACAGTGAGGGATGCTACAATGATTTTGGTTTCTATGCTGGTTTAGGTCTTCTGAGAAGCAGTCACCAAGGTGAGACTAGACATGCAAGAGATTTATTCCCTGAAAAACTATGAAGGTTAAAGAGGAGGGAGCAGGAGAGAGTGGGGAGAGCATCAGACTATGATGCAGGTCTTACAATTGTGAAGAATGGGAGGAAGGAAGGAGAATTGGGTAGAAAGAGTCTCAGACTGAAGTATAGTTCTAGGAAAGTTGTAGCCGTGCTCTAGGACTTGGGGAATTTTCAAACCCAAATAGCCAGTCATGGGAATTCTGTGTCTAGCAGGAATGGGTTGGGAATACTCCCCTCACTGAGCTCAGCCCAGCCATTGGCTGAGAGCACCCTGTGGGAGGTGTAGCCTCAGTGTGAACACTGAAATGGATCCAGAGGAGCAGGAACTGGGACCAGCAGTCAACTACGCTCCCCACAGCAGCAGACCTGAGACCATGCCTCCTACTGCACAGAACTAATTCTCCATTTCAGTTTGGGGAAAGCTCCTCATGGTTCCCATGGGCCTGTTTTCACGAGGAGAAACTTACAGGGAAGTGAGTTGGGTGAACGAGAGTTCCTATCACTGGTTGGCCTCAGGGCTGTTACTGGTACCCTCCATTATGCAGCCTGAATTCCCCTCATTCTCTGCTACCACCTTGGAATGTCTAAGTGCCTTACCTAGTGATGCTACTTGAATCTCTATTCCATAAATGTCTCAGCCTTTGGCAATCATGTTTTTCACATCAGGTTGCTGGACACGTCTGTTAACCATTAACGTGGGGCAAGGAGGTATCAGTTGGTGCCCAGATGGATCACCTGGGCTCCACACATATGCCTCTCAGACCCTATTCTGTAAAAGCAGCCCTACCTCCTCCTGTTGATCAAGGTAAATTCCCCTGCCACTGCCCTGCCATGATCATTCTTCTTCTGGCCTGCTGGTCCATGGTGCTCCAGTAGCAGCCAAAGCTAACAGATCAATGGGACCCTGTCTTTGTTCCCTGGAAAGAGTGTTGTCTCTCTGGGGAGTTCATCGTTGTGAGAAGCATAAAATCCCCCATATGTCACCGGGAGGGATGGAAAGCCAATCCTGCTTCCAATCCTTGGTTCCAAGATCCATGTATTCTTCCTACTGGGAACACAGAACCATGTGGAACTTCTTGATTTAAGGCAGAGGCTACCTCCTGGAGGATGGAACCCTAGCCTTGCAGAGGGCTGCCTCTGAGCTGAAGCTTCAGCTGTGCCTCAGGAAGGCTGGTCCAGCGCTCTCTGAGGCTGGCTGCTTCTGGATGGTGTGGTATAAGAACAGTGGATCCCACAGTTGTGTCCTGTAACTCCTTTGCTTTGAACTGGTTGGGTGCTGTGCTGTCTCAGATCCATGCCTGTGGATGTCCCCAAATAACAGTGTTGGTTGAGACTCTGCAGGCAAAAAACGCAAAGCTATACTTGGAAAAGGTATCCATCTCTGTGATGATGGACAACCAGCCTTTCTAGGATCAAAGGGGCCCAATGCAGCCAACCTGCTATGAAGTAACCAGTTGGCCGCATTGAGGAACAGTATCACTCTAGGGGCTTAGTGCTGAAACTCAGAGGCAGCAGTTGTCACCCTGGACTTTTATATGTGAGTCCATGCCAGTGGGCTCATATACTTCTGACATGATCTAAGAAAGCAGCGCAGCACAGTGAAAAGAACATAGGTTTAAACTGAAACCTAATAGCAATGTCAGCTTTGTCAAATTACACAATTTTCTCTTCTATAAATGGGAATGATAATACCATCTACCTTGCAGGGTCTTGTAAAGCTCTAATATAATAAAAATATATGTCTAATAGAATGTCTAGCACATAGCTGTGCTCAGTGAAATTTCTTAGTATGCTCTGATTCTATGTAGTTAAACCTTGCAAAGCTGCCATTTGATCTTTTCAATCTAGAAAAATGGTAATCACATGTGATTTAAATGGATATTATTAACAAAACTGGATATAATTAAATCCCAATTCCTAAAATGTCTAAGATTCTAAGATTCAGATTCAGGATCTGTTATTTACAAATTTTTTGATTTCTAAAGATTACTTATTGCTTAATCCTGCTCCCCCCCCCCCAAAAAAAAGGCATAGCATGATGGTTTAGAGGTGAAAAGTTTTCTTTTTGGTTCCATGCAGTTCCAAATGATTATTAGGTTGACCTCTGATCTACGGTTCAAACCTTGGGTGCAAAATTGCTAGATTAGATAGAATTCCAAAATCCATGTGGCCTGGAAGCCCACATCACAAACTTGGGGGTGGGGGACACATACAGATAGACAAGTCATTCTATACTCTGTACCCCAGTCATACGCTCTGACAATTAAAGCAGATGACGCAGGAGAAATTAGGCAGCCATGTTCACTGC
Source organism: Camelus dromedarius (assembly GCF_036321535.1). NCBI lineage: Eukaryota > Metazoa > Chordata > Mammalia > Artiodactyla > Camelidae > Camelus > Camelus dromedarius. Next base: position 54,134,888 of record NC_087439.1, read on the forward strand.
TGCTGTTCTTGTCAACTTGCTCTCTTGAAACAGCTGAAGTAAGGAGGGGAATGAATTGATATTTCTGTAAATCAGAGAATCTCTATAAATGGCAGCATAGTTTAGCACATGTTAGAGCTTTAGTATTTGTACTTCACCATAGTTTAAAACTGCAATTTTCTATTATGAGTACTTTCTGCTGCTGAAGTCACATGGGTCCTCTTGAAACATATTCACAGGTGTATTTTAAGGAAATCTATTTTTTGCCATAAGTAAGTGTTCAGTACTTTAATTATAACTCATCAAAAAAGACCATCTATTTACCTGTCTGTTGATCAAAATCTCTAAATTACAGAGGGAAGAAAAATGTGAATGCCAGCTGTACTTAAAAGACATAACAATAATTTACTTATGCAAGAAAATTATGGAGTGCACATAATAAGTTATGAATAATGCTCTACTAAGCCAACTGGATGTATCAGTTATATGATTATTCTAGACTCTATATTTCTAACCACTCATATTAAAACAAACAAACCAAAAAAACCCCACTTCAATTCTTAAAAAAAAAAGTTATTAGTAAAAGAAAAAAAATCCCCTTGCCTGTAAAAGCGACTAACGGTAACTAACAGCTTATGACTTAAATGACAGTTTAAACTACATTCTATTGCTTTGGCAGCGATGTCACTGTTGCTTTAATGATTCCTTTACTTAGAATGAAAAAATGAAATGGCTTTGTTTTTACATGACAAATACTGAGGTACAGGTCTGGAAACTAGAGTTTTTGTCCCAGAAGAGCTGAGCAGATTAAGCCTGAAACAATTTTTTTTAATTACCCCATAAATCAAAGCAAAGATTAAGGCAAAGTTCTATGAATTAATATCCGAGTCATAGCCTAGGTCCAGGTGAGGGAAAAAAAAATCAGGAAACTAAAAACAGTGCAGCCAGTTGTCAGTCTAGGAACAAGGCAAATGGTTCAAGTCGGAAGTCACATAAGTAAGTAAAAGAGCCAAGGTCCAAACCACAAAGCAGAAGTTAAGAGAATAACACAGCTGGCTCCTATCCCCAGGCTGGGAATAGAAGCCAAGCAGAGGTGCCTAGTCACAGAATCCAGAGAGCAGTTGCTCAAACAACAGAGCTTTTTTTGTTTCCTGCCCTTTAAAAAAGGCAACAGAAGATAATTAGTGTTTGTGTCTCTCTGGCATGGTCAGATTAGAGGCAAGTATGGGCTGACTGAGAGGGTGCACCTGTCCGACAAGATCAGGAGACATTCTGATTCCCTGGAGGTCACTGTCATGGGACATGAGGCTGTAGACAAGTCAGATCTGACTGACTGAATGCTCTTGAACTAACTCACCTTGGCCAAGTGACTTTTTCCTGCATAATTTCCTTATTTCAGGATAAGAGAAAGAGAACCAGGAATCTGAATTGTTGTACATGGCAAGTATGACTTCTTTTAGACAATCTCTCTTATATTATGTCTAGTTAATGATATTAAGGGCTGGAATTGTATCCTCAGGGAAGGAGAGTACTGAGTCTGTGTATCTCCTAGAGTCAAACCAATGGGAGAGAAACAGCAGGTGAAGGGGAAAAAATGGTTTAATTGGGTAGTTTGAAATTTTGAAAAACTCCATAATCCATGTCCATGTTATACTAACAACACACTTGCTTTTCCTTGACCCCGTGTCATCATGATTTTCCAGTCCTCTCCTTACCAGTGGCAGAGTGTAAATGAGAAATGGAGAGGTACGGCCAGCCCACTGTCCTCCTGGGAGACTAGGAATATACACCTCAGAGCTCCAGTCAGTGGGCTCCCAACAGAGCAACAAGTGGAAAGTCTCCCCTAGTGAGGTTTTAAGCTAATGAGTTTCTCTGACAGGAAGCTTTTCTTCTGATACTGTCTAAATTTTCCTCTTCCTAACCCCTCTTACTGCTCACTCCCAGTGTTATCTCCTTGTGCCCTGGAAAACAATACCACCCCCTCATCAGTGTTCTATTTTCAGACCCCATTTAGTCAGTCTATATAGATGGTTTATATTTAGCTCCTCTTAAGTTTCTCCCATTAGTCATTCAAACGTCATTCCCTTAGTCATTTTTGTTTGGTGGGTTATTTTTCAGTTTATGATACGGGGCCTAACAATGAAAACAGCATTTCCAGGGACAGCTCATAAGGGTGGGGTCAGATACTTTAGTCTATAGACTGAAATGATGTTGCATATTTCTTGGAAACTAATCCAGTTTTTCACTATTTTTCAACCCATATCTCCTTGGCCTCACCCTGCTTTGAGTTTCTTCTATCAGTGATAGTTTTCCTTCTGGGAGAATAGTTTCTAGGATATGTCACTATCCCTAGAACTTAGCACCATGCCTGGCACTTTGCTGGAAATCAAGATATACCTGTGATATGAAGGAATAAATAAATGTTTAAAACGTTGCTGGTAAGAATTATTTCTATTTCTTTTTTCTGGATTTAGACGATTTTTCTGTTTCTCTATTTTTTTTCTGTAATACCTCTTAGTGCTTTACTTCAACTTAACGTATGTTATTAATTAGACTATTAGAGTACAATCTCATTCTGTACAAGAATTTATATGTATATTTTTGCATAAAATTTGCTGAGCCACATGCCTTGAAGCGATTCTTGCCATAGGATTTCTTGCCTGGTAGCTGACTTATAAATAATCTAGTCTGATTCCAACATTTTACAGATGTGAAAGCTGACATCTGGAGAGTATAACAGGCTTTTCGGATTATAGGAAATTCAATTAAAAAGTTTTGGACAATAATTTTCTCTTTTGTTCATACTTAATTCTTTGTGCTGGGAACTGACACTATGTTGTAAGTAATGGTCAACTCTTTCATATCACTCCAGTATACATTTTTTCCCCCTTACATTTGAAAATAGAGCTTCTGTTTAAAAGCCTAATCTCCATCTGTAATTCAAGTTCTGCAAATTGCAGGCTCTCTGGCAACCCACTGCTGATTTGTCGCCGTTTCCCAGTTAAACCTTCTAATTCTAGAAAGTTAGAAGTTGATTTCTTAGAGTTTTGAGCCTCATTATACAGGTCAATCACCAGCATCTATCCGGGGTTTTTACTGTGGTCTCTTTTTCACCCATACCTATTTTCCTTCGTGTATTAGCGCTTTCCCTTCTACATAGAATTTTGAGGTTGGGCACATGGTGGCGCTATAGTTAACAGCTTGATTTTCTTGTGTATTTTTCCATTGCCTACTTAGCTTTGTTTTTAAACTGCAGTTATGTGAAATATGTATCTTTTAAATTCTGCTGCAGGTGAAATGATTTAATGGCTCATGACTTCTAGATTAATTTTAAACATTAAAAACATTGTAAAAACAGACTCTTGCTAATAATGATCATTATCGTAATGGCTTGAGGCATAATCATTTACCAACATTAACCAAGTGATTAAAACACATCATGAGTTTAATTTGAAAAGATTTAAAGTTCCTTTGCAATAAATGGCTAATAATATTAGCTTCATCTTTGTGAGGCCAAAATTTATCATTGTATGACTCTCTACCTCAACTGCTAGACAGAAAGAAACCCACTCTTGTTAACACCGGCCACAGTATGTCTATTGTTTACCAAGCACGTCACACTCCCTATATTAGTACTGAATTGGGCCATATGGTGCACCACGTACAGGCAATCATCACTCTTATGGCCCTGCTATTTGATAACTTATTATTTCACAATGCAAGTGACCTTAACAGATGTTAAGATTAATTACTGTGGGTCAGTAAAACCTGTATGGAAGAAGAAACTAGTTTCACTAAAACTAGGTATGATATTTATAATGATTATATCTTTTTTTGATATAGTATTTTCATAACTTTGTTATATTGTCTTTAAAATTGTCTAATTTAAAATTTAGCAATAGTCATCCAGAAATATTGTCTCAACTAACAGGAAAAAAAAAAAAAGCTGCAGCACTAAATTTTTTTCCACAAAGAAGCTGCCTCTGGACTTTAAGTTTAGTCACCTCCTCATTATTTCTTTTGATGAATCATGAACAAAATCGTGACCTGCTACTCAACAGGATAGTGATCTAACTCCCAAAACTCCTTAAGAAAATTAGAAGTAGGTGGGGAGAAAACCCACAATAAACAACAATCCAATAAACCAAACAAACAAACTTTGGCAACTGTGGAAGGAAAAAACCCGTATCTCATAATGGGTACTGTTTTGTTTCCAGAAGTTTTCCTCAGAGGAAACAACCAAATAAGTATCTCTCACTGATTAATGTTAGAGATTAGCCTTCCACAAGCTCACTGATGAATTTTGATCTTTATGACTTGTTAGTTATTTCCTCCTCAAAACAGGTCAACATTGTTATTCCCAGTTTTCAAAGAACCAGAGACCCAAGACGGAGAATTAACATGCCCAAGATTGTTTAGTGAGTGGGTAGAAGGCACGTCAACCAGACAATAAAATGCTAATGTGAAAAGTAAACATCTACTCTCTAACCAGTTTCTTTCAACTGTTTCAAAACTGCATTTCTTTAGAATGCTAGTCTGTGGGTAGACCAGAAAGTCTGGATAAGTAAGGAGTTGAAAAACTTCCCAAAGACAATCAGATACTTCAAAACTCATACACCAAGGGATGGAGGGTATAGCTCATGCGGTAGAGCACATGCTTAGCATGCACAAGGTCCAGGGTTAATCCCCAGTACCTCTTCTAAAAAAGAAGTAATAATAAGCAAACCTAATTACCCCCTAAAAAAACATCATACATCGAATTTGCTACAGAATTTTAATGAAATAAGAATCAAAATTTTCAGTCAAAGCTTTGGTAGCTGTTGAAACTTTGGTAGCTTCTCTGAGCTTAAAGCATTCATTCACTCATTCACTCATGTATTTAAAATAGCTGTAGAACACTTACACTGTGTGATATGCTGAGCATTAGACATTCTAGAAAGTTAGTCTTGCCAGGGTGACCCCTCTAGTGATTCACAACACTGCAATTCCCACCCCTACCCCCAACTACTTGTGTTACATCCTTAAGTAACACGTCTTTTACTTTGAGTACAGACAAAATACAGAGTTTAACATAGAATATTAGAATGAAAGCAACCATAAGAGAGAACGTAGATGAGGACACTGAGTCCCCAAAAGTAAAGTTGTTTACTCAAGATCTCACAGTTAGACAGTGGCAAAGAGAAGTCGAATATAAATTTTTGGAGTTCATCCAATTATACCCAAAAGGTTTTGCTTCTCAAAAACCTGTTAAACATCTCCTTCATATTTCTAAAATAGGAATTTTAACTCCCTAAACCTAAATACAATTAAGTGTAAGCTGAGATAGAAGTGTTTTTTTTCAATCTGAGGGATAACACAGTAGAATATAATAGTGATTTGTGTTTGTATTTATGTCCATTTCAATACAAAATGTCCAGGGACATTTTATGTGACTTAAAGATGAAAATTGGGCTCGCTGGGTTTTATAGAACTTCAATGATGACTGTAATGCTTTCATGGGTTGAATTTTTTCCCTTTTCAAATACAGAAAAGGGAAACAATACATCCTTCTACAAGAATTAATGGCTGTAAATTCACAGATTTATTCCTAATAACACTTTTTTTAAAGTGCTTTATTTGTTGCTGCTATTGTTTGAAAATTCCTTTCTCTAATTTATTGAACACTGTTTCGCCAATAAAAGGTTACAAGTTCCACATCTGAGGTTTTGTAAAACCATTCTTTCCTTGCTTGTTAAGGTGTTTTTAACAGTTATTTTAATATTTCACAATAATTTAAATATTTTAAAGTAATTAAAATAATATGTGATGATGATTGAAAGGATATGAAGATAAAATGCAGAGTCTGTACAGCAAAGTGGAGGATGGTGACACACGGAGACAGGTATCCAGCTGCCGGGCCATTAAAGCTTGCGTGTAATGGTCTGACCACTTATCTGCTTAATTTCCTGCTGGCCAGACATGATCACATCAATTTCCTTTACAAGCAATGATTACATAATCACAACTTTGATGGGGAGCAAAGTCACTTTAGACTTTGAACACACCAGGACCGTAAGCTATTTGAGCCCCTCTGCGGGGAAGAAATAATAACGCCTACCGTGTTTAGGAAGTTTAATTGTGAAGTGTGGAGCATGCCATATGGTGGAAGACACTGCACAAAAACCTCAGAAATATCTGAAGTTAAATTGTGTTTTTTTGGTTTGGTTTTGTTTTGGTATTTCACTGAGAAAAATTTTGCCAAGGGAAGAGAATTTGAGAATTCTTTTTTAAAGCCCCCAAATTTATAATCAAGTCTATAATTTGGGTTTTTTTTTTTATGTTTAAGGAAATCAACTCTGCATACCAAATAAAAGCCTGATTTTTAAGATACTGAGTTCTTTCAAGGCCAAACAAATCTATGCAGGAGCAAAAGAAGATGGAAAAAGAAGACTTCATAAACTGGTCCCTGCCTACATCTGTGGTCTTATCTCACTTGCCACGGGTGCCCCCTACGCTCCTGCAAATTCTGAACTGCTTTCATTATCCCCAAAGTCACCTTGTCTCTTTCACTTTTTTGCCTTTGTACAGACTGATCTGCCTTGCTTGGAACGCCCTCCTGTCCTCTTCCGCCCTCACCTAACTCAAATTCACCTGCCAGCCCTACCTAGACCTTATCTCCTCTGGAAGTCACTCCTAACAAAGATGCCTGTTCTCTAAGATCTAATTTTAGTCATTGCTCCAGTCTGCACAGTAACTGCCTGTCTATTTGTACATTTCCCCAGCTATAAATTAGCAACTTCATGGCAAAGCTTGTGCATTCTTCATCATAGTACTGTGATCGTCCAATTAATATTCATTGGATAACTGAATTTTAACACCATATACAAAAATAAACTCAAAATGGATTAGAGACTTAAATGTAAGACCAGATACTGCGAAACTCCTAGAGGGAAGCATAGGCAGAACACTCTTAGACATAAATTACAGGAATATATTTTTTGAACCAGCTCCTGGAGTAATGGAAATAAAAGCAAAAATAAACACATGGAATCTAATTAAACTTAAAAGCTTTTGCACAGCTAAAGATATCAACACAACGAAAAGACAACCTACAGAATGGGAGAAAATATTTGCTAATGATGTGACCAACGAGGGGCTACTTTTCAAAATACACAAACAGCTCATATACCTTAATTAAAAAAAACCAAACAAACCCAAGCAATTCAATCAAAAAATGGACAGAATACCTAAACAGACATCTCTCCAAGGAAGATATCCAGATGGCCAACAAGCACATGAAAAGATGCTCAACATCACTAATTGTTAGAGAAATACAAATCAAAACTAACCATGAGATATTACCTCATACCAGTGAGAATGGCCATCATTAAAAAGTCTTCAAACGATAAATGCTGGAGAGGGTGTAGAGAAAAAGGAACCCTCCAACACTGTTGGTGGGAATGTAAATTGGTGCAGCCACTATGGAGGACAGTATGGAGGTTCCTTAATAAACTAAAAATAGACTTACCATATGATCTAGCAATTCCACTCCTGAGCATATATCCAGAGAAAAATATAATTCAGAAAGACACATGCACCCCAATGTTCATAGCAACACTATTTACAATACCCAAAACATGGAAATAATCTAAATGTCCATCGACAGATGACTGGAGAAAGAAGTGGTGGTATACACACACACACACACACACACACACACGCACACACGCACACACACACACAGGAATACTACTCAGCTGTAAAAAATAATAAAATAATGCCATTACATTTGTAGCAACACTGATGGACCTGGAGATCATCATTCTAAGTGAAGTAAGCCAGAAAGAGAAAGAAAAATGCCATATGATATCACTTATATGTGTAATCTGAAAAAAAAAAAGGACACAAACAAACTTATTTACAAAACAGAAACAGACTCACAGACATAAAGAACAAATTTATGGTTATCAGGAGTTAAAGGGGATGGGAAGGGATAAATTGGGAGTTTGAAAATTGCACCTTTTGGGGAGTGATGGAAATGTTGGCTATCTTGATTGTGGTAGTGGTTCCATTGGTGTATACATTGTTTTATTTAAAAAAAAAAAAAACCTAAAATGTATGGATAGATAGAAAGCCAAAAACCAAATATAGATATAAATGTGTGTGTATTAAAAAAAACAGGTTTATTGAGGCATAACTGATGAGGATTAAACCGTACATATTTAAAGTATACATTTTGATGAGTTTTGACATATGTATAAAGCCATGAAACCATTATTACAATCAAGATAATAAACAGATCCATTCCGCCCAAAAGTTTCCTCAACCACCGTTGGAATCCAACCTGCTCTTCTTCCCTCAAAATTTCCCTCCCCAGGCAACCACTAATCTTCTTTCTGTCAATGCAGATTAACTTACATTTTCCTAGAATTTTCTATAAATGAAATCATAGTGTATATACTGTTTTTGTCTGTCTTCCCTCAGTATAATTATTTTGAGTCATACATGTTGCTCTTTGCATCAACGGTTCATCATTTTTTATTGCTGAGTAATATTTCTTGGTGTGAATATACCCCAATATGTTTTTCCATTTACCTGTTGATGGGCATTTGTGTTATTTCCAGCTTTTGCCTATGACAAATAAAGCTGCTATAAAAAAAAAAAAAAAAGTCCTGAAGCCTGGAGCCCCAGTATTCCTGGGAGTTGCTCTCTTTCCAGACTGCACTCACTGGCATTTCTGAAGTTGACACTCCTTAAATCTTTTAGTCTTTTCTGCCAACTTCTGGTCAAATTACCATCAACTGCCCCACCCTGTGTTCAGAATCTAAGGGTTAAAAATAAGAAGAAATTCTTGTATTTAAAGATGTGAGCTTCTGGAAATCTCCCTACTTCTCTGAGACCCTGAAACCCATTCAGGCAGATAGGCAAGGTGGAAGGCCCATTAATTAATGAGGGAAACTTTCAGGGGTTATGTTTACTGTCTTATACCTTAGTACTGATGAAGATGAGAATGTCCTGAGTTTAAATTTTGTGTCTTGCAGAATGACTATGACATAATAGCTTTCTTTTTTTCTGCCAGGTCACATGGTAGACTTTGAAATATCACTCCCTAGCATTTCTGCCTTATATTTAAGCAACACTCCCTCCCCAAAAGATGCAGCCACATTTTTGCTTGTCTTTGCAGGGTGCTAGTGTAGTCTGAATAGTTTTCACTGTTTCTTCCTGATCAGAAGCTGCCATTTGAAGGACTTCTCTGGTCTCCTCAATCCTGCAATGCTTTCTTTCACCAGGCTGTTGCAACTTGGATCTTTCTTGCCTCCCTAGAGTGTATGATTTGGTGGAATCGTATCAGCAATGACATCACCACCCCATTTGCTTTGGTAGTTGACATCTTAGGTTATCAATGGAAGCATTGTGAAAAACCATACAGGGGCAAGACCCATTTAGTCCAGAGAGTTTGCATAGTATGTGGGTTGAGAATTCTCAAAGACCATGTTTCACTGGACATAAAGAGAACCCGAAATAGTATGTTCTTAAGTGCAGCACGGCCATTAAACATGCAACTTTATTTCTCCTTGGGGTTGAGGTTGAGAAGGAATTGATACAAAAACAAAGACAAATGATGGAACACATTCTCTTTAATGATGTGTTACATCAAGTATAATTATCTGAGAACTAATTATTCTCAATCTTGGCAGGCCACTGAGTTTCAAATACATCTACTGAAATGATAGGAATGAAACAACCCTGAAAGTACTGGTGCTGCTTCTGATGCAGTGGGATGTATTTGTTTCTGGCACAGCTCTGCAAGGGTAAGGTGGATATAAAACTTGCTGACAAGGCTATCTTCAGAAACTGATGAGGGATCACAATTCTATAAAACTTCAGAGGTATCTTTTAGTCTCAGCTTTAATAAATCAGTCACTTTGTATCATCACCAAATCTTTGTTCAGTGCTTTTCCCCATGGTGTTGTAAAATAAAAATTTTGGGTAGGTGAGGAACTACCTAAGTATTTACCTATGGAAGTGGACACAAGACCCACTTGCTCTGAAACACCTCCTTCCTCACATGCTGAAGAGAGCCTGGAATTCCCAACCTTTGAAATATTTCTTTGGGTTCAGACATAATCTCCCAAGGGTTCCCACAAGACATTCCCACTAATGCATGCTGGCAGAAAGATGACGTCAGGTCTAGTCCTCTCACATCAAACTTACCAATAATCAGAATATATCAATGTATTGGTTTTGGCTTAGTTTGGCTTGGTTGGTTTTAGTTTTGTGTGTAATGTATTGGATAACTAGCTGTCATCTCGGAAACCAGGGAAGAATACATGTAACAGAATAGGTAAGGATTAGTTCTTCCACTGCTTAGAAACTTGTTCTACTTCTCCTTAGGGTAGCGCTAACACCACAAACACAATTCTAAATCAGGGAGATTGTGGCATCCACAGGTTAGAACCCCAGGAAGCCCTTGCAGGAAGCACATGAGGGCACTGGTGCTAGAAAGGTCATCTAGACGCCAACTGAAATCAACACTACCATTATTTGGGGAGAAGAATCCAAAGAGAAATAGCACAATCCTTAAATTGGGTTGTGGGACCTCAGACAAGACACCGAATTCGGTTTCTTTGTATTGTTGTTGAAATGGCTTCCATGTCCCATCAACTTTCGGGTGAAACCTTACAAGCGCCTTAGTGTGCGGGATGTGAGGAACTGGTGGAATGATGAACCTCATCACTTTTCTAAGGAGGCCTTTTTTTTGGTCCAACTGCCCCAGACATTTGGAAAACAAACACTTTAATTCTGAATTTAGGCTCTGCTCAAACATCTACCAAAATTACAGCTATCTTTAAGGCAACGTCTTTCCCTAGATCTCTACTTTCACTTAAAAGTATTGATCAAATTTGCAAAGCCAGACATGGTGTGCTATACACACTTGATCCTAAATTCAAAGGCTGAGTTCAATGTCTAATCTATAAAATGGGTTGCTGGAACTCTCCAAAGCCTTAACATATCTCTGGGTTGGATTTATACTTTTATATAGGCTTTCAAGGCAGGAAAATGTGTGGAGGCAAAAATGAGGTGTTGCCATCAAGAGTCTGTTATCTTGCTTCACCTCCTTGCTAGATACAGTTCTAATCTGTTGACTATGGCATGGTTCATGTTTCATTTGAAGGAGTTGCTTTTTCCTGATTGGGAGGGACAATTACTTTTTTTTTCCTAGGCACAAGTTATAAATCTTGTTTTTTCTTGTTACATTTTACAATTTTATTGGAATCTTTATACAAGGGAATTTTACAGTAGTATCAATTAAATCCATAAGGAAAAAAGAGAAATCACAGCTAACGCTAGGACTCCTAAAAGATAAGAAGTATCTGTTAAACACAATTTTGCTTCTTTCAAATAAACATAGCTACAGCTGTATCCTAGCTCTTTGGAGAAAGCCACTGAATAAATCCAGTAAAGCTTGAAGTTCCTTACCATGTCCAATTTATCCATGGTTTGTAAAGCTTGAACATTTTCTGATGGTCTGTTTGTTCTATACTTAACTATAGTTAATTCATTCTGGGGGTGGAGGAGCCAGAAACCCAAAAAACACATTTGTGGTTAAAAAAAAAAAGTCATATTTGCTACTTTAAAAGGGCGAAATTCCGATTGATAAACAGGTATTTCTGAAGTCTGATAAACATATGTGTCCAATAAAAATAGCAACCAGTTTTACTAACCGGCTAAATTTCTAATTCTGCTTTTCTGTGTATCCTGGAATGTCACTGACTAGTGTAACTGAGTATGAGGAAGAAAACAGAAGCAAAAGATCAGGAACTCAACTAGTTTACCAAATCCTGACTCTAGTGTTTTCTTTAAGACTGTGCTGATTTAAAAAGTAATGATTGAAAAGTAAAAGGCACTGTGAGATCCTCCTCTGGCCTGAGGTGTTTGCATGCACTGGTGCATAAAAGAAAAATTTCACCACCGACAGCATGTGAAGACGTACCCACTGGTGGGTATGTCAACTATGAAAGTGCTGTCATCTATGACTGCTGGCAGCTCGGGGGTCACGCCTTCGACTTGCTACATTGGTGTACACTGCCAATTTGCTGCTATCCCTGCGTAACAGAATGAAGGTTTTTCTTGAGAGAATATGAACAAGCAACTCATCAGTCATGACTTTCAGAGGTAGAAAGTGAAGCATGCAGCATTCTGGCATGATGAGATGGGTCAGATGACTTCTACAGAGTAATGATGACAGTAACGTCAGCCTTTGTGCTCTATCCTTTCACTATTCTATCTGAAGTTACATTTTCACTCTATAACTTTTTACATTTTACATTGAAATGAAAAATCTAGGACTCCCTGTATTCCCAGAGCTGATAATTGGATTTTGAAAAAAAAAGTTAACTTATCATTTGACCCCAAGAACAGCACAAAGGTTAGTCAAAGAAGGTTATTTTGATATGATTTACCAGTCATAGCATATCCAATCCCTTCTTAAATGATCCTCATTTCCAGTCTGTAAAACCCTACAGGGGAATGTGTTGTAAAAGTTTACAATATTATGCCTCTTTTAGTTTCACTAAGACTATCCCCTTCTTGGGGGAAGGGTATAGCTCAGTGGTAGAGCACATGCTTAGCATGCACGAGGCCCTGGGTTCAATCCCCAGTACCTCCATCAAAAAAGAAAAAAAAAAAAAAAAAAAAAAGACTATCTCCTTCAGGCACCAAAGAAGACTCATTTATTTTCAAATTCCAGAACAACTCGATTTCAATCTGCTGTTATCCTTCATTATTTTGGCTCTTCATCAGCCCAGAGCACCACACCAGTGACAGTTCAATCAGCCCAAGCAGTTCAACATGTGCAAACATGAAACACATATAACTTAGCTTTCTCCAAAAATGTTATAGGTATTGCTTCTTAGAAGGGGGTGCTGGCAACGGAGTGGGAGGAAGATAGAAGGTAAAACATGAGATGGAGAGAGCAAACGGGGACTTGGAAAGCTTGTGGGAGTCTTAAGGGCTGTGAGCAAAATAAGAGAAAACACACAAACATTTTCCGTCATTCTTCTCTCAAGTGCTGAGTAAATTTCAGAGTATCGATTAGTGCCCTCAGATGAATGCAGACCTATTTGTCTCCAAATGTGTCATGCAAATTCCTGGATCAAGAGAACCACAGCCCCCATCATGACAGCTTCTTGCTCTGAGCTTCCATTGGAGTTTTAATAAGGACAGGGAATGGTGGCGAGGGTTTGTGTGGTAGCTGCATTTTTAACTACTTGAACGTCATAAAGTGGAATGGGAACCAGCAGAATCCCCCACCAAATATCCTCCGATGACAGATTTGATATGCTAAGTTTGGAAGAAAATAGCTAATGTTTACTCAGCCCGATGAGCCGGTACTATGATTCTCTCTTCACAGAGATGATCTCATCTAATCCTCAGACCTAAGTATGATGTACACTTTTCCAGACCTCTATTCTACAGATCAGGAAACCAAGGCTTAGAGAGGTTAAGTAACACCTCACAAATTTCTCTCTCTTAAGGTGCAGACTTGATAAAGACAGTAGTTGAATAAGTCCTAGCACTGTGTCAAGAATGAAGGCACCATCAACAAATGTTTGACAATCTTGGAACTAAATTGGCCATCTGTTCATTATTAGAAAGGAGTTTGGGTTCTTCTTAATTATGCAGTGACCATAACATCTCTTGACACATTAACATCTTAATGAAGCCAGTGGATTTCCCGACCCTTCTGAAGCAGTGTATGCACTATTTTTTAGAAGTCACCAGAGAATAAAAAAGCAGAGTGTTATCTCCAACAAGGGCCTCTGTATTGAAGGGCCAGCTGAGATCCATACTTAACAGGCCTAATTAGTTGAATCCCTCCTTTTTATAACATTCTTAATGTCATCATCTAAGGACAGTTGAAAACTCCATTCTTCATTGTAGGACTGTCCCCTTTCTCACTCTGCTTCATGAAGCCTGGCTGAACATAGTGCTCCCATTGAATTCAAGAGAGGCTTAATGCTTAGATTATTCTAAAGGCTGCTGAGTAAGATTAGGAGCCGACCACAATTCAATAAACAGGAAGAGTTAGAATATTAATTGGAAAAGTCTGCCACATTCTCTCACACGCTAACCGGTGCATAGCACTCATACACTGAAAAAAAATCCTGTGGGTGTTTTAAATCCATGACAGTAATTGTGTGTTCAGTCTTTGCAAATGAAAAAGGAGAAAAATTTTAAATGCCCAAATGTTTTGCTTTTAACAAACAACTTACATTAAAGTTCCACTATGAGGGCATTAGGCTAAGTCAAATACGCCAGACAAAGACAGTGCATGGTACCACTAATATGTGGAAATTTTTTTTTCAAATCTAACTCATAAGAAATAATGAGTAGAAAAGTGGTTGCCAGGGGAGCTGGGCGGGTGGTGGGGGAAATTACGAGTTTGGTAAGAGGATACAAACATTTAGCTATAAGACAAATGAAGTCTGAGGAGCTAATGTAAAACATGGTGACTACAGTTGATAACACTGGATTGTATAATTAAAATTTGCTAAAAGGGTACAAACTTAAATGTTCTCCAACCAAAAAAGATAAATATGTGATGGATGTGTCAATTAACCAGGTGTGGGAATCTTTTCACAACGTGTATGCCTATCAAATCACAATATGCACTTTAGAAATCTTACAATTCAGTATGTCAGTTGGACCTCTAATAAAGCTGAAAAAAATGAAGTACCACTATGTTAATGTTGAACTTTTTGGATATGAATTGTATCCTAGAATCTCTATTGCTAGATAAAAAAATTTCAAGATAACATGTAAGAAACAATGCCCTTTCTTTTAGTGAAATCTTAGCCTAAAGTAGATATTAACTTGCATTTCAACCTATTAAAGGAACTCAGCCTAGGCACAGGCAGGAGTGTTCAGGCAAAGCTTCCTGGAGGAGATGAGTGAGAACCCACATGAGTCCTGGAAGGATGAGAACAAGTTATCCAGATAAAGAGAGGTGGGAAATAGCAGGTGGGAAGACGAAGCAAGAGCATTTCAGGAGGAAGGAACAGTGGATAGAGATGAGCCCATACGTACTTGCAGAACTGAAAGGAGTTCAGGATGGCTGAACTTCTATGGGTGTGCGGGTTGTGGATGTGTGGACTTGTGTGTGCACATGGGCTGGCAGGTGGTGGATGGAGTGATCAGGGGAAGCGAGGACAGACAGCGCTGAAGAGCTCACGAGGGACTAGTAGGTGAAGAACTGAATACCATGAAGATCCTGATCCAACGGCAATGGGAAATTGGAAATTCCGAATTTTAAAGAAGGGGCTGGCATAATTAGATGAGTATTTTTAAAGGGCATTCTGGAGACAATGCGGAGAACAATTTGTGGGAAGCAAACCTGGAGGTAAGCAAGTTGGATAGGAGGCTGTGGTCCTGATCTAAGCCAGTGGTTCTCAAATTTGAGTGGTCAACAGAATCACTGGAAGGGCTTGTTAAAATACATTGCAGGGCTCCCGCCTCAGTGTTTCTGAATAGTATGTCCTGAGAATGTGCATTTCTAACAAGTTCCCAAGTGATGCTAGTGCTTCTTATCCAGGGACCACACTTTGAGAACCACTGTTTGAGGCAATGCTGATTGCTAGTTATAAAACTCTGGGATTCTTCCTTATTAAAAAGCAATTTTTCTTGCATGAATATATATTTTGTAAAACATACTCATTCTAACCAAAAGCATTTTTCATAGATGAAAATGGGCCTGATAAACTAAATTCATTATCATTGTCCTGGATTGTCTTCCTTGTCTCCATTTTGTTTCATGTATCTTCTCAAGCTGAATTTTATTTCATATACCAGAGAAAAACCTCATGGTACATCAAGTAATTTGCAATAGGATTTAAAAAGCTGAAATGCCACTGTAGTTGACTGAATCCTTTGTCTGCCTAAAATACAATAGGCCAATTGAAGGCTGTCATATTTGGGCTCAGATTTTAGAAATGAAACCTTGTAGGGGAAAAAAAAATCTTATCTGCTTTACATGGATTTAAAAACCCATTCCTCCTATTTTGAAGCTAGAAAAAAAGGAGGTTATAACTGCAAACTGCATATAAACCCATAATCACAAATCCCTTTTCTTATCAAGTATCTAGTAAAGAACATTATATCAAAGAGAAACAATGCCTCTTCAGAAAGGAGGAAAAAAAAAAAAAAAAAGGAACGCTGTTACTTTAGAACAAGGCCTGCATGTCCCCAAGTCTCAGTAAAATTGAAACAAAAAACGTTTTGTGTTAAATTTTTTCATCTAAATGACAGTGAATTTGAAAAACCATCAGGCAGCTCCAACTTAATGGTGGACTATTCATACTGCAGAATTATTTTAGCAACACACTGAGTCTGTTAGTGTTGAAACATACACTCATCTCATAGAAAGATGTGGGCAAAACAGTCCAATTTTGTCCACAGCTTTTATTTCAGTATGGGGTGTTTTCTTCAGAAAACCTCACCTCATCACCGTTATCCAGAGTATCCCAATTACAGTTTGTTAATGTCTAAGTTCCCTTGAAAATGTAAGGATGGCTCCATATTACTGAAAAAGTATTAATCACTTGAATCTTAATAGAAGGTTAAGTACAGCCAGAATAACCAATAAAAGGGACTAACGAAGCTGATCCTATCAGTTCAGGCATTCTGCCTTTGCTAAGTAACTCTGCTTGTGAACTCAGAATTGGTTTCACTAGAAAGGATTACAGCATCCCAAGCAGTGGGCCATAATTATAATTACAGGTGTGGTGCAGACTGCAGGAGCAGATGAGCTCATAAGAAACAAAGGTTTGCTCTGCTGGAGGATCTGCCTTCACTAGAGAACAAAGGGTAGCAGCATAAATGAGTTACCACGTAAACAAATGGAGCAATCACTAACAGACATCAGAGTGCATGTTCCGTAGCCAATATACACATCTCTCTGTTATGCTGAACCTCTCCACCACCTCCATCCTTTCCCTGGTGGAGGTGAGTTTGACTTCTCTCTCCTCTCCAGACCTCCTGTTGGTGGGCAAGAGCTGACTGAGGAAGCTTTTTTCCCCTTCACCACCTGCTCCCAACCTCAGGCTGTTTTGCAACCACTGCCACAGGACGACACAGCCAGGGACCCTGAATGAGAATATTAAGGCTCCATTTCTACTTCAGCTAGGAGGAGGATAGTAACACAAACTTTTCTTTAGGGAATCGGCACTACTTTTATTTGTCTTTAGAAAGTCTTCTTTAGGTCCACAGTGAATTAGGTTGGTTTTTAGGCTGATTAGAGCAACATGCTTTACTTCTTGACTTCCAGATTTATATGAAAGCAATTTACAGGGCTAGCAGCCAAGTCTCCACTAGTAAAGTGAATCAGAAGAGAACTGCAATTATGCAAATGATCAAGGAAAAGGGTGGGGGAAAAAAAGAAGAGCTACAAGATCTTGTTTGCCTCATTAAGCTGGGGGCAATTGTATCCCTTTTCCCTGCTTTCTGTTTGGTTGTGCTCTCAAAGACTGACCTATTCTGCGTGGGCAGGATGGTGGAGGTCAGTGTTGGAGCCCCACAGAGGTTAGGGTTTCAGTATGGCCTTTCAGAAGATCATGAAGTGGATTAAAAGCTTTTTCAGGCCAGCAAGGATTTTAACTTGGTATTTATAAGGCAACACAGGGCAAGGCTGGTGGGGGAGGGGAACTATTAAGGAAACAAAGACTGTTTTAAAGTAAGATTCTTTCCTTTCCTCAACTATTTTTATTATTGTATGTGAATCGAAGTTTTAAAACAACTTTCTCCCTATCAGACATTTGACTTTGAATACAGAACTTCTAACTTAGAGGGTGACAGTTGATAAAAGGGCATGGGGGAATGTCATTTGTTCAAATAATGAAAAGCTTAAAAATAAATGATGGGCAGCACTTTTTTAGGAATATGTAGGGCCTGGAAATATGCATAGAAATAGACCATCATAGGTCTAGACCTATGATGGTCTATTTCCAAGCCTTTAGTGGCTAAAATTGCATGCCCCCTACTACTTTGCAGACACTGGTTTGGCAGCTAGGGACTTAGAGGGCAGGGAAGAGTTCAGTGTGTACCAAGTGTGGCTGATCAAAAAGGGGATGGCAGCAAGCTCGGCCTTGACATTGTAAAGAAAACAATCGCAGCTTTATCCCCTCAAGCCTGGGAGACAAAGACGAATGAGAGAGCCAAACCCCTTGAAAGCCATTAAAGATTAGAGCCACTGACAGGCAAGCGCTTTTCAATGGTGACCTCGGTTGTTTCCCAGTACTAGCCGCTTCCTGGTCTCTGCGTGCTCAGAGCCTTGTAGAAAAGGCTCGGGGGGCTCGACCTGGAACCCCAGACAAAGCCAGGTCTGACGTGCGAGTCACGTGAGGCTGCGGCCCGGGGAACGCACGACACATGCGTCCCCTCTCCTGGGAATGTCAAGGCAGCGGGTTACGTTTCCCAGCCGCTGCGTGGGAGGACAGGACAGAGACAGGCCTCGGCACTTTGAAACCTTTATCTTCCCTAGTTATTTACTCGACTGCAAGCGACTGTAACAGTAGGCGCCCGGTGGATTTGCCTGCAGGGGCGCCACCCTGGGCGCAGAAAAAAGCCAGCGGTTGTGGAGGTTGGAGGGGCGGGCTGCTGTGCGGGGCTGAGAGGCGGGGCTTCTCCCACAGACACCCCCCCCACCCCCGCCCAAGCCTGGTCTGTGTGTCTCAAGCGAAAAGCCAACTGGGTTCCGTGGAGACGGTATTTTAATGCCGGGGAGGAAGTCAGAGAAGGCGTTCAGACAGGGCAGCAAATGGTTCATCAAAATATTCTCCAAGTCGATGCCTGGGTGGGATTTTTGCCTAGCCCACATTAATCACAGATGAATTAACAGTAATTAACAGGAAGTGTATCTGAAAGGGTTATAATAATACTGCCCTGTCACAAGTATAAAATAAAAGCAAAAAGCACAGGAAGTAAGGGCTGCCCTTAATTTAAACGCTGGCACTAAATAGCCATAGTGAAGGTGATTCCATATGCTGTTTATTTCAAGTGCTTTGTGGGCAGTGGGCAGTAAAAGACCTAGGTAGGTGAGAATCATGTTATTTTTCCAGATATATGCATGCTCACAAGTATGGATTTGGAAGAACAGCCATCTGAAGTTTTTCTTGATTTCTAGATAAGTGTAACCTACCCTTCAGCATCTGGGTTAAGGAGGGAGGCATTAATTTACATGGCCATTAGTGTCCTTCCCACTTCTGAGGTACCTTGAGGCCAGGGATGAATCTATACCTTTCATAAGGACTTATTTCTTGTCATTTTAAATATTTTTCCTTCTGCATCTTTGTACTCCTTTTTCATTGGCCTCAGTGCCCTGGGACTTCACATTCAAGGTTAGACTCAAGTGACTTTGCTGTGGATACTACAGAACACCATACTTCCCAGCAACAGATTCACCCTCTCTAATCTACAGTAACTAGCACTTACTGTGTGTTCATTAAACAGAGCACCGTAAACAGAAAACAAAATTGTATTTATTGCCTTTAGTTATTGCTCATGGTTAATGTGCCACGTATTTATTTCTTCCAGGTCTCACAACTCTGAGGTTCAGTGCTTTATCATTAATCTACTTTAAAGAGGAAATAGAGGAAAGAGGAATTAAAGCCATAGACTTAATGGGGGAGGGAGCGAAGAGTTAAGATTTGAATCTAGCCAGAACAATGTATTTGACAGTTATGACATAAGAAAATGCTTTCCCTTCCAAAGAGTTTCACTGGGTGACAACTGTTAGCTTCCTTCTCAAACTTTTCCTTTCTACCTTCTACCCTGTCCCCATTAAAAAAGCTTGGATTTACTAGGAAATGACATTTTAAACCAGAGTTAGTTTTACTTTCTAATTGTAGCAAACAAGGCCATTAGATCTTGAGTGAATAAGCTTTGCAGTGTCTTTTGGTGTGGCATAAAGAATGCTGTAATTTTACTATTTATACACTCATATTATCCAAGATACTGGATCTGCTACCTAAGGGAGCAATCTGCACGTGACATTAAACTTTCAGAGGCAGCAACTGTACCACACTTGGAGAATGAGTCACAACTTGATGGGAAGGGCAGGAATGAGGTGTTTTTATGTTGCCTTAGATTAGTTAACTAATTCCTCTCTTCTCATATTTTCAAGGAAGCCAGGCCCACCCAGGAGAAGGAGGAAGTAAAACCTTTTAGAAATGAGCCATAAGCTTTATGTCTCTAAAAGATGTATCATGACAACTTTTCAATGGGTTATCTAATTGATTTCTAAGTGTTTAGCAAAGGAAGAAGATATAAATAGCTCTATTTAAGGGATGAGATAATTAAGGATTAAGAGTTAAATAACTTGTCTTAAGGTTTGTGATGAGGAAAAAAACAATGTCATTATCTTTCTATCTCTAGTCTCTAGGCCACAACATAAAAATATCTTGCTATGTTTTTGAAACCACTAGGTTTTCTTACACCTCTAGAGACAGTGAAGTTTTGTACTCAGAATTAAAGTCTCTTAGTTTCAATGGACATTTCCAAGATTGTTGCAGGCATCCTTTTTCTTCAAGGCACCAACAGGCCTTCTTGTATTCAACTGCTCTATACAAATATTAAATAATTAAAGTGTTGAGGGAAGGTCTTGGTTTTTATTCTTGTAGCTCCTTCCATTTTTCAATGTGGAAGAATATAGTAGTATTTCTCAAATAATGAGTAAGTTTTTTAAAAAAACCTTCACTATTGTGAATGTCTGAATTGGTCTTTAATAATAGGCATAGGTGGTTGATGGTAGGAGGCCTTTAGGCATATACCTAACAAGGCCTTCAGGCTTTCACTGTTGCCTCATCTCATAGGATCTGCAAGGTTTATTGGCTTCTCATTGATTAGTCATTGTATGGTTTGGCACCATAGTGAAATTTCACATTTTTAGAAACAATAGTGTGAACAAAGACCAGATTTTTCTTCCTGTTACGTGTCATTTAATTTGCTCTGAGTGTTTAAAAAAAAAACCAAAACCCTACATACTCAATTATATATTCTCTCCTATATGACTTCAGTCTTTTGATCAAGGAAATTATAATCATGACTTAGACTTGAGGGCTCTGGGGTGGAAGGAGAGGTGTCACTATAGTCATGGGGGAATAAGGACAAGTTAGTAGCTTGGAGACGAGAAGGGACCAAAGTGTTCATTGGAGTGGGAGCAGATAACTGATTAGAATGATTTGGCAAGTCTATTACACACTGTAGCTGGGGGTGAGGGGGGTGCATGTGTGTGACATGGCCTATTAATTCTTTAGCATGTAAGCTGTAGGCACTGGTACATTGGTATAAATGCATTTAGCACAATATAGGCCCTTAATAAAAGTTAGGAATCTCTACTTAGATTTTTTTTTTTAATATGAAATTTTAAATCTCCCCAGGAGTCAGTTAAAGATTTAGTCTTTCCTCCACTTCAAAGAAAAGATCATCATAAAATATTCCACTCTTCCCAAAGAAAACCTTCAAAAATAAAGGTCCTTTGTTTTCTAGTTCTCTCTGACATTAGGCAAGAACATTTCTATTTCAATTTTGTAATTTAAAAATGTTTTAATTTAGCGTCTACTATGTACCAAACAATGGAACAGAGGGAAATGTCCCCTGATTTCCAAAACCTACCATCTGAGTACTGGAAACGATAGGTTTCTTTAAAGAAAATATTATAGATCATATTTAAAATTTAAGTATTATAAATTTTATACTTAATTCTTTTGTTATCTTGGACATAATTTATAGCTTTCTAGAAAAGGGGTAAATGAGGTCTGAGGAATCCAGTGTTATTTCTTATTGTGTGTCAATAAACAACTACAGTTCTCATATGTAATTATTTCTTCTTAGTCAAGTTACTATTTATTTATTAGTTTTTCCTGGGCTATAAACAAAGATGAATATGACATGTGAAACTCAGTGTTTTAAAGTTCCTATGGTTTTTAACAAAGGAGCTCCAGTACTAAACCTAAGAAGCTGCAGCATCCTCCCAAGCATTTGCAAACAGCAAACACTAAATTCCTAGGAGTGAGCCTGTGAAACCTTTCAAGTATTTCGCTGAGCTATTCAGGATCTCAGCTATCGCTGTCAGCCGTGAAGCTTGCAGCTCAGGACCCCAGGAGGGACAGAGCTTCCACCTCAACTTAGCGCCATCACCAGAGTCTAGGAAGCAACTCGAATGTTGCTCGGCATATTCATCAGGAGGTTTTTCATACTTGAATTGATAGTTTTGAGTAAAGAGAACTTGCTGACTTATACGTAAATCCTGCTTTCCTAGAAATCCTGGCTAATTTCAGGCTATATTAGGGTGCCTAAACAGTAGCTGAGCAGGCTTTTGCGGGGAAGCATTAGGAAGGAGACTGGCTCGCCTGGTGAAATCCCCCGATGTACCTCGACAGCAGTGTAGGTAGGTGAGGAAAGTGCAGAGAGGTGCATTGTGGATGCTCACGGGTATGCATTTAGCATGGGTCTTCCCTCAATTTCAATTCATCTTCATCACTCTTAATCTTTAGAACTATGTTTCAGAATCAAAGAAGAGATCCAAGTACTGCCACTTCCTTCTATAAACCACCAAGAAAACATTTCAACATAACAAGCCTTATGTTATGTATTCTCTTCAGTTTGCTAATTGTATTGTGATTTGTCAACTGACCAATTTCTGTGTCCACAACTGAACATTATTATTTTTTTTAATTTATGGATATCCTACCTGTCCCCCTAAAAGAATTTAAGGCAATTATAAAAATAAATCCAATAACATCTTTCTCCTTCAAGGCTGTATCCCAAATGCAAGACGTCCTTAGGGTTTATTTTTCAATTATTATACAAAACATGTGAAATAACATTTAAGCAGCAAGAATGAATTTTACTTTCTATGTTGCTGTTGCCCCAGGATCACCATGACAGTAATAACTAAAAGGAGTCTGCCACCTGAAACTGGGCAGAGCTCCTGGGATAGCCAAAGCCAGTACAACACACCCAGGAGTGTTCTCAGAACACCTTTGATTTCACCACCCCTGGGTGTTCACAGAGAAGGGATGACACTGAAAGGTATGCAGCCAGATGGTAATCGTTAGATGTCATCTCCTGCTGGGAAATAAGGTAATTAAGTAATTGCTCTCATGCCACCACTTACAGACACCATGGCCTCTCTCTGGAAAATAATAATCCTTTAGTAGACCAAGCCCATACTTTATAGCATATGACTTTTCAGGGTTCTGCAGTGTTTAGCATTTGAGATTGCAGTCTGGATGCATTTCAGAGGAGCACAGCCAACTTGGCATTACTCAGTGTCTGCCCAGCCAACCTGGACCCCTGCAGAAGGTGATTTTCTTGTCTGATTTTTTTCAGGCCCTTGTTTTCCCCCTCCTATTTCCTTCTTCATTACATGGCTTGCATTCAGGGCTTATTAGAGGTGCCAGCAGAAATGTTGGCTCAAAAATCAGGAAAAGCACAATCAGTCCAAATTGAAGGTTGCTTAGGCATATAGATGAAAGATTGAGTGGGGAAGAAATGAGGTTTTAAATGAATTTTTGGAATGTGTTCAGATTTTATTAATCCACACTATCGTTGATGTTAATTACCAAAGAAAATGGATCCTTACACATCCCTTTTGATCTATGAATGTGCTCAAGTGAAACCCATCTTTTTATAACCAGTAGGCAAATAACCCACTTTCCCCTCAGTTTTCCTACAGCACCATCAGGGAGTTACATTACACTTCTCTGAAGAAGTTTCCCTACTTGCTTTCTTCCCATTGACTGTTCAGCCCTCAGCCTCTGATATTCTCTTCCAGCACTCTGATGCCCCTGCTCTCCCCAGGGTCACCGATGTCTCACTGATGGCTAAACCTGATGGATGCTGTCGGTCCTTATCTCGCTGAGACTCAGCTGCATTTGGTGCTGTGGATCGTTCTTTACTCCTCAAAGCTCTCTTCTCCCCTAAGATCCACAAAACTACATCCTTCTAGATATTCTTGTATCACGCTGACCATCCTCTTTCCGGCAGCTCTTCCTCCACTCACACAATAAATGCTGACAAAGCCCTGGGTTAGGTCCTTTGTAAGCGGCTGTCTCATGCTATATACTTCACCTGAGTAAAATTTCCGCATTTTGATTGAACAAATACCTATGTACTAATGATTCGTATACATATATATTTCCAATCTCAACTCTCGTTGAAGTTATGAATTTCTACATCCAGTTTCCTGTTTGTCATTGTCTCCTACATAGTTCATTGGCCTCTGAAATGAAATTGACTGTGTTGAATTTTTGTCTTTCCTCTTTCATTGGCTCCATTTAGAGGATTCTCTTTCCCATAATGTCTTCACCAATTACTCAAATTAGAAGTCTGGAATTTCACTTTACATCCCTTGCCCTCTCAGGTGTCTGGCCTGGCTGGGTTTGCCTCCAAATACTTCTTGAATGAACTCCTTTTTTTCCATTCCTATCTTGATCTTAGTTCTAGTCTTGGCCATCTCTGGCTTGGGTTAATGCAACAGTTTTCTAATTGTTCTTTCTCCTGCTAATTGTTTCTCCCTCTCAAAACTACTCTCTGCAATACTATCTGAGGTACAGTAAATCTTACCTGAGGTAAAATGCAGATTTGACCCATGTAGCTCCCTTGCTTAAATCTTCTCAACTCTTCATCATGTATACTATCCTATAGGCCCTATAAGTTAACATAAAAGATTCTTAATATGAAAATAATATCCTCCACAAATTGCACCCACTTTTCTTTCTCACCACTCCCTGCCATACTCTAAGCTTCTGCATTGACTCTTTTTTGTTCCCTACACATGCTGTCTCTCACCTCTAAAGACTTTTCTCATATGGTCTCTCATTCTTGGAATGACCTTTCCTCCCTTCATTACCAGTGGCTAACTCCTTTAAGGCTCAGATCTGATGTTACATCTACCAAGAATCCTTCTCCAGTACCTCCCAAGCAAGATTATGCACTCTTCCTTAGGGATCCTATAACACTGTGTCCACAAACGTCACTGCGTTTTACTGCATTACCAGTCATTAATCTTTAATGTCTGTCTCCACCACTACAGACTCTAAGGACAGACTGTTTCATATTAGTGTACTCCATGTGACTTCTGTAGTACCCTGCACATAACAGCGACCTAGCAATTGTAGACTGCATGAAGGTCAATTGTTGATTGGATGTTGAAGTGTGCCTTACCTAAGACTCTTGGGTACCAGTATCTCTTTTTCTTTTTCTTTCTTTTTATTGGAGTATAGTCAGTTTATAATGTTGTGTCAATTTCTGGTGTACAGCATAATGCGTCAGTCATACACATACATACATATACTCCTTTTCATATTTTTTTCATTATAGGTTACTACAAGATATTGAATATAGTTCCCTGTGCTGTACAGCAAAAAAATTGTTGTTTATCTAGTTTATATATAGTAATTAGTACCTGCTCAAATCTCAAACTCTTAATTTATCCCTCTCCACCTTCTTTCCCCTCTAGTAACCATAAGTTTGTTTTCTATGTCTGTGAGTCTGTTTCTGTTTTGTGCCTAAGTTCATTTGTGTCATTTTTTTAGGTTCCACATATAAGTGATATGTGGTATTTTTCTTTCTCTTTCTGGCTTACTTCACTTAGTATGACGATCTCCAGGTCCATCCATGTAGCTGCAGGTGCCATTATTTTATTCTTTAATATGGCTGAGCAGTATTCCATTGTATAAGTACACCACAAATTCTTTATCCACTCATCTGTTGATGGACGCTTAGGTTGTTCTCATGTCTTGATTATTGTAAATAGTGCTGCTATGAACATTGGAGTGCATATATCTTTTTGAATGAGAGCTTCTTCCAGATATATGCCCAAGTGTGGGATTGCTAGATCATATGATTAGTCTATTTTTAGTTTTTTAAGGAATCTCTGTTCTGTTTTCCATAATGGCTGCACCAAACTACATTCCCACCAACAGTGTAGGAGGATTCCTTTTTCTCCACACCCTCTCCAGCATTTGTCATTTGTGGACATTTGAATGATGGCCATTCTGACTGGTGTGAGGTGATGCCTCATTGTAGTTTTGCTTTTCATTTCTCTTAAGTACCAGTATCTCTTGATTTATCATTGTTAGAGCTTACAGGTTTTTTTTATAATTTCTTCCCAAGTGCTATCCATTTAAATTACCTTAACAATGACAGCTCCTTTAATGAAACTTTATAATCACAGATTTGTGTTTTAACTCTCCCTTCTCACAAGGGCTTTAAGTTATACTTTTGTAGAAAGTTGTGTGTTCTTTGCTGGCACCCTGGAAACCCTTGGGGGAAAGGGAACATGAGGAAAGCAAGCTCAAAGCACATCTCTAGCTCACGGACATGCCAAGTTCCTTCTGGGATGATAAGTTGCCAAGCACCAAAGTCCTGTAACTCGTCATCCCCAGTGAATGAGAGGAAGAGGTGGTGTGGAAAGAACATCCTGTTTTGCAGAACCTTGGTGACTAAAATGTTGTCATCTCATGTTATTTTTTTTTTCTCATTAGTGCATCTGTTTAATCTTGTGCTGCCCCCAAAATTAACATGGTCGATTTAGGTCACTAAAGTCCAGTTTATGCAAAGAAGAGAGAGCATAAGAAAAGCAGGACACAGAATTCCTTGTTTCACAGCCTTAAGAGGTAATAGTAGCACACAAGACAGTCCTAGGTTTCACAGGCACCACCTTCTTGTTCCTGGAGGTCTCTGAACAATGTGATGCTAATCGGGAAGACTTTTCATTAGCCCTCCTATCTGAATCATTATATCACCAGAGGCAATTTATGTATATTTCATAAAGATGCTGAGTTTGAAAACATCTACCTGTATAATGAAGCAAGTTCTCATTGAGAACAATATTGTGGTTACACAAGAAGAGAGTTCTACCAGCAACTTGAATGCCTGCTATGTATCAAGAATGTAGTAAATGCTTCATATATGTTCTCTTAGTTAGCCTGCACGATAATGTTCTGAAATGAGATCCATTATCCCATTTTTAATATGTGGAAACCAAGCTCAGAGGGCATAAGTAACTGTCTTGAGGTTATACAATGGGTGAGTACCTGAACTTGGACGAAACATCAGTGTCTTTTTGTCTCAGTTTAAGTACTCTAAAACTCCTTGTTCTTTTTGCTAAAATATAGCCTATTTAATTTGACTCATAGCTGTTTTGGATGTTTTGAGCTCTAATAAGCTACGGATTGAAAGTGGTGGATGTGTCATTTCAAATTCTTGAGTGATGAGTACATTTATTACTATCAGAGTCTCAAATGCCAGAACCTGACAAATGCCAACAGTAATTAAGTGTTAACATTTGTTATTTAAGATATAAGTGACAGTAGTATTTTTACTCACAAGAAAGGATGAGAAGTAGCTCTTGCTTCTGTGGGTCACAGAACCTGTTTGGGTTAGTCAGTCTCTGTGTTGGTGCCGACAGCTTAACAAGTTGACAGTGCTTATCTTTACAGCTCTTCAGTTAAAACTGATTTTGATCTTTGAAATAAAGGATTGGAGGAGTACTAACTCCACATTGCTTGCTTACTCATGACACATGATTTTATCAAACATATGTGGAAAATTACTTAAAAATGACACTATTCTTTAAGACCATTTGAAAATTCTGTACAATTTTAAAGTCTGCAGATTCTCTACCTCTTCAGAAACTCACTCAGAGGAAGCAAGTCTTGAATTAGGTGGGAAATATTGCTAATTAGGAACTCCAACTGGAAGGTTCCAGACCCTTAAATCTTTCTAATAAAAGGAGACACACACTGTCAATATGAAATTCATTTTTTTTCTTTTCTAAAAAAGGCAGAGATGATTTTACCATGTTTGAGAAAATGTTTTGAACTTTAGTCATTTTATTTTAATTCAAACATCTGGCTAATTTTGCCATTTTCTCAAGTTCATCTTGGGTATATAAGATTGTCTTCTAAAATATTAGATTAAAATGTGATTAATTGCACTCTTCTACACATTATAATCTCTAAAAAAATTCAGTTAGAGAAGATGAGAAATGAGCTATGTCTTTTCCCTTTTAAAAATAAAACTGATGTCCTTTATTATGGGAACATACCATAGTGTCATGACTTTCCAGAATTGTGTCAAGATTATATTTCAGATTGATAGAATATTCTATCAGCTTAATACTTAGATCCAATCAAATAGATAAAAATTTTATGGGTTATAATAATGAGTTACATAGTTCAAAAACAACTTTTGAGTTCACTTAAACCTAGCTGTGCTATGTAAAAAGACAAAGGAGGCAGTGAGAACTTAGCTGGGTTTCAAACCCATAAAGCTGGCTCTCAACAGCATGAGTCACTCAGAGATAAAGGCATCCAGTGATTTACTTGAATTATTCACTGCCAGCCTGGAAAAGATTTGGGAAATTAGCCGTGTACTCACTTTTTTGATGGCATGGCAAAAGAAAGGCTAATTCATAAAAAGTAGAAACCTCTTTCATTTGCCATTGGATTTCCTCCTAGCTCAAACACAAATGGCCTTACTAATAACAAAGCAACGGCATGGGAGGCTAGATGGAGGTTGTATGCCTTAAAGAACAGGCTACCATCTTTTGAGTGTAGTAAGGGCAACCTGGGTAATTTAGAGTCTACAAATGGTCTCATTTGACAGATTTAGTTCTTCTTAAAAAAGAAAAAGAATTCATTAATTTCCCAAGCAGCTGTGCTTTGTAATTTTTTAATTCCATTTTTACCCTGTGAATGATTTCTTGGGACTGGTTAGAATGTATGGTTCAGGTATGTGTAGATTCTTTATGGAGCTTTAGGAAGATGAAGTGTACTTATCTGAAAAAGTACATGATCCACCACCTTTTCTCTTGCAAGATATTGACAATCTGGTTATATAATCTGTCATCAGTGAGAAACTGGGCCATGCTAAGTTAACCACAAACTCATCATCATAACACTAGATGGTATTTGAGTTTCCCCAGTACTGGCACTGCCTCTTCTGAATTCAGGTAAGGGGTCAGGGCTCATGAGAACAGCAATTCATGGCTCAGCCAGGCCCCTATAGGGTGTCCTTGCCAGTGGAGAAATGACATAGATTGCTTGCTGGGACCTCTTCAGAGATGGAGTAAAATAAACAGGAAATGGCTTCTTAATACCAAGAAATTGTTCATCCCAGGCTTTAGGAAAGTTCAGAAGGTGATCAGTTGTTTTCTCTAACTTGAATGCATGTATTTGTTGAGCTGCAGCCATGCCTTCTGGCTTCTTTATCTGATTTCTTATTCAGAAAGCACCAACTTTCTGAGAGCCACACTTGCCCATCATGGTGGCTTCATGGCTGAAATCGGAATGTGTTGCAACTGCGTCCTTAAAAGCAGCTCTCCCCTTCAGTCTTCTAGCTGCACACTTTCACAGCCTGGTCAGCAGTTGTTATTTCTCCTCCTCCATGCTCCTGCCCAAGGGACACTGATTTGCAAGGGGGAGGATTCCAGTTCTGGCCTTGGTTTCCTTCCCACATGAAGTGTCTCTCTCTTTAACTGGCAGAGTCTCCTGATACTTGGATTGGAGGAAGCTTATTTTACAACCTTGTTTCTGCTAGTGTGCTCATATCATTCCCAGTTTAATAATAAACCTTTTTTGTCGTTGTTGCTCTTAGCATAATTTGTAAATTACTTCCCAGAGCCGCCCTTACTAAATGTCTGTGACCTTATTGTCAAGAACAGCTTGACAAGCAGAAGCTGCTGCCTGGGGGCTGGAATGTCCCACTTCCTGTTCTTTCTCTCCAAGCTGAAGCCTTCTATCCAAACAAAAACTCAACTCAGTGCACATGTGACCCAGAGTTGGTTTGAAGTGAAACTCTCCAAAGATGAAAAACTTTACACATTAACTCCTGGTTTCACTCCATCTACTTACAGCGCCTAAGACCACAAAGAGGGCCTTTTAAAAAGAACCAAAATAAACAAAAAGATGGCTCAAACTGTGGACTAAGACAAACAAGCAACCAGCAGCCACAGATAGCATCAGATTAACTGCTGCTGAATCCTGACAAAATGTAAGAAACTAAGACAATGGCATTGTATTTAAGTCAATGACCCCACAGCCCTGCTAGGACACTACTCAGTCCTCCTAGTGTATTTCAGTGTAAAGGAAATGGGTACTTGGACTCCAACCCAGGGTGTCTGTGACCAGAAAGAGCAGAAGAATCCCATGTCTTCACTGCAAGAAAACCATGACAACAGTATGGTCCTTCTGTTATAAAAACCTGGGTCCTTCTGTTATAAAAACCTGGGATTCATTTTGATGTTTTCCTCATAGCCAAGCTTCTAATTTTTCTACCAATATTTTACTTAAGATATAATGTGAGCCCTACCTAAAGGGGCACATAG
Organism: Camelus dromedarius; assembly: GCF_036321535.1. Lineage (NCBI taxonomy): Eukaryota > Metazoa > Chordata > Mammalia > Artiodactyla > Camelidae > Camelus > Camelus dromedarius. The sequence continues at coordinate 54,165,237 of NC_087439.1, forward strand.
CCAGATATTACATGAAGGCTTTCTTTTCTTTTCTTTTCTTTTCTTTTCTTTTCTTTTCTTTTCTTTTCTTTAGGAGATGAATTAACAATAGGTCATAACATGAATGAAGACAGGAAATCAGCCAATCACTGAGGCACTTCCCTTAAAGTGGCAGATGGAAGGAAGAAGCCTCATTTTTTCAAAGAGAAGATGCCACCCAGCAGAGGGAAGATGCTGGGAAGAGGGTAGGGGTTGGAAAGATGGGTGATTCTGGGTCTTGGAGATGATAGTAAGTGCCTAGTAGATGGCTGTGGGGAGAACTGAGAAGGCTGAGCACCAGAGTTATAAATTTCTTGGCTTTGGATAGACAAGGCATGAAAACTTATGAATGAGTGTGATACCGGTGAGACGCTGCGTTTCTCCTAAGAAGCTCTGTGGCAGGCTTCTGCTCCAGCTCTTGTGGTGGCCGCTGGAACAGCGGACCTCACCTCTGCCCTGTTCTGGGCCAAACTTTAGGATGGTGATTTTGTGGCATGGGCAGCATGTCCCCTTTCTTCAGCCCACGTCTCCCCTGCTGAGAGCCCGAGCACCCTGCATTCATGAGGCATCTCACGGCCAGTGAGCAGTATAGCAGTGCCCAGAATGACAAGTACAACACAACCTTACTTTGCACAGCTTAGTATCTCTCGAGTGACTGAGACTTGAAAGAGCTGTAACTCACAGGCCTGGCCTGCTCAACTTCAGGAATCCACTGGGATGCCCCTACATATCCCCAGGGGTGGGAGGTAGCCATTTCTCACTGAAATATTTACGTCCACCGTGCAGAATGCCATCTTGGCCCTGTGGTTGCTCATAGATCATATCATTTACTCACGATGCTCCAAGGCCAGATTCTTAAGGAACTAGCATCACTCTCATTGTCAGGGCTTTGAGAGAGACCAAGGCAGGCAATATTCCCCTTTCCCTGACTCTACCATTTTCATAACACTAGGGAACACAATCAGGAAGGAATAGGAGCCTTGGATGAGGCATAGAAAGGACGTTTCTTGCAGGTGGAAGGCACGTCGAGGACATTAGTTGTACACTGGGGTGATTAACTAACTGAGGGGGCCTTCAGCATATGGGACTTTAGGTGCTAAGACCAGGAAAGTCTCAGGCCAACCAAGATAAATTGGTTACCCTACTGCATACAAAACTATATAGGGAATCACCACATGTTCCCTTATGTGCCATAAAACTTTAATTTGGATTCTGCTAATTTGGAAACTGTTCCCCCAAAACGGCTGAAAAATGCATGCTTGATAAATTATTATAATAGGCATATAAGTAGAACACAATCGATTTTAGAAAAATTTTTTTAAAAAGTCTTTTGCAAGCACTTTCATATTGATACAGATCTTTCAACTTAACATTGTTCTTAAGTTGTGCTTTAAAGTGAGATTCAAGGCCTTCAATTGGACAGTGCTATTAGAATAACAGTAATAATTATAACTAGGATTTACATAGTACTATGTAACTTGGGAAATTTTTAAAATCCATTTTCTTATTTGATCCCTACACCAATTTTGGGAATGTTACTTTTATTCACTTTTTTTTTTTTTTGATGCAGAAAGTGAGACTTAAAGAAGTTCAAAGACTGGCAAAAGGCCACACAGTTTATGAACAACAGAACAGGATCTCAAATGCAGTACAAAGCCTGTGCTTTTAAATTCTTAGGCAACATGCCAGGCAAAGAGAATAATATGTATAAAGGCCCTGAGGTAGGTTAGAGAGAGGCACCGTCAAGCAACACAGCTTTGTAGCAAGTATGTGGTAAGAGGAAAAACTAGAGTTTCGTAGGGTCCTGAAGGCAGTGTGCGATGAGGGTCTGGGGAAAGGATTTGGCCTCTAAAATAAGGGAATGGGATGATATTGAAACAGATGAGTGAAATGATCAAGCTTGCATTTTAAAAAGTTTCTTCTGTTGCTCTGAGAAAGACTGACCTGGGGAGGTCAGTCAGGAAGCTGATGAGGTTGTTAAGCAGGCAAAGATGGTGGCTTGGACTAGGACTGTGGCAGTGAAGGTGGACAGAAGTCGATGGATTAGAGAGGTCTGTAGAAGGTAAAATCAGTGGACTTGATGGGATGTAGGGGAGGAGGCGGAAAGTGATGTCAAGGACGACCTTGGACAGACGAGGTTCCTGGGAGGACTAGCAGGAGAGCTGTCAGAATGCTGATCTTTCAAAGGCATTGCAATTCTACTGGGTAACTTAGCAAAATATAAATACAGCCCACTGTATCCAGTGCTGAAGCATCCAGTGCCCATGAGTAGAAACTGAAGAACAAAAATGCCCTCTCCACTAGTGTAGGCCTCTCCCTAAACATGTTTTCTAAGCAGTCAGCTGAAAATTATCCCTTAGAACCAGTTAAAATCTTGACACCAACTAGGCCTAATGCTATTTACTGGGAATATGTTGTTTTTTGTTTGTTTAATTATCAGAATTTAAATATTTCATTGTCTACCAAAATAATAAATTATTAAGACTGGAGCAAAGGAAAATCAAACAAACAAAACAGCTCAGGAGAACTAAGCCTGAAGAAAAGTGAAAAGGGATTTGTCCTTATTTTTCCCCCAGAACAGGTTCCTGCTTTGGCCAGTGGAAGTGATTAATAAATGAATATGTTCCTATCTATATTTTTTAAGTTATAAAATTTGTTCCTCTCCACTCCCCCAGTAGTAAGTTTAATGGTGTCCCCAGAAATTCACTTCCACTCAGAACTTCAGAATGTGACCTTATTCGGAAACCAAGTTTTTGCAGGTGTAATGAGTTAAGGATCTGGCGATGCAATCACCCTGGATTTAGAGTGGGCCCTAACTCCAACGACTGGTGTGCTTATAAGAAGACTAAAGATGCATAGACAAAAGAGAAGAGCATGTGATGACAGAGGCAGGGTTAGTTACAGGGCCATGAGTCAAGGAACACCTGGGGCCACCAGAGGCAAAGAGGAGGCAATTCAACCCATAACAATTTGATGCTTTCAAAGGGAGCAGGGCCCTGCTGACACCTTGATTTCAGACATCTCACCTCCAGAACTATGAAGGAATAAATTTCTGTTGCTTTAAGCCACCAAGTTTGTAGTAATTTGTTATGGTGGTCCTAGGAGACTTCTACACCCACTAAATAAATGTTGAACAAATGGTTTGTGATTGTCTGTATTTGGGTCCAGCCTTGTTCCCTGGTTTCTGACAGGAGCAACAAGGAGCAGGTAATGCACTTTTCAAGAGGGAACACTGGCAGAAAGGAGTTTTGGGTGGGAAAATGAGTTCAGACTTAGACATGTTGGGTTTCAGTTGTCAGTGCCATGTCTAAGTGGAGATGCTGAATTGTCCATTGGATGTATGGTTCTGGATTTCAGAATGTTGGTCTGGGTGGAGTATATATGCTGAAAGTTGTCCGTGCACAAGTGGTTCATGACTCACAGGAGTGGTTGAGATTGCCTAGGATGGGAGTGTTGTGAAAGAGAAAAGAGGAACACTTTAAGCAGTTCCCTGAGGAGTTCCATCCTTTAAATATGGATAGAGGAGGAAGAGACATTAAAGGAGATGGGGGAGGAAATTGTGGAGAGGATGGAAAAAAACAAGAGAGGAGGATGGTATAGCTGCCAGGGGAGGAGACTACTTGCCTATGTTGAATGATGTGTTGCCAAATAAGATACAGATTGAACATGGCCGTTGGTATTAGCAACACGAGGTCATTGGTGGCCTCAGCAGGAGTAGCTTGGGCAGAGTAGAATTCAGATTGGAGAAGCCTGGAGAGCATCTGCATATTCAAAATATTTGAATATATTTTCTAAAAGGAAGAAAGTGGATAGGAAATGAGGAAGTCGTGATAGCAAGGTTCACAAAGCTTGGATGTGAAGATGAGTAGGACAAGAGAGTGTTCTCTGTGTGTGTGTTTTAAGGCATGTTTAAATGCTGTTGAAAGGGAACACGGAGGGGGAGAATTATTTGAAGGGGATGAGTTTGAGAATACAGAGTGGAGGGAGGAGATGATCAATAGTGCAAAGTTCCACAGGAGGTGAAAGGAGATGGGATTCATCGGGCACATGGAAGAAGATGGCTTTGGATAGGATGTGTGACCTTGCCTCCATGTGATGGCAGGGGAAGTGAAGGCAGGTGGGAGGAACTGTGGATGAGCAGGTATAGATTTTGTGGTGGGAAGCTCAGGTTGGGAGTTATCATCTAATATATGTCTTTCCCCAGAAAGTTAAAAGGTTCCTGACTTAATTTTTTGCTGATTCAGACTGCACTACTTTACACTGAGATCCGCTTCAATGCTTACAATAAAGCCAAGTAAGTAGTATTTTAGGATCATGATTTCTCTAAAACTTCAGACCAGATAACTCCATGTTTGGCTAAAGTGTCAGGACACTGTACTGTTCTTCTAAAGTCTTGCAATTATTTTTGGTTATTAACATCTCCAAAAAGTGGCACACATATCCATGGAAATAGAATGTTTCACTACTCTCCTGACAGAGACGAATTACAATAATTTCCAAAAGGAAAAAAACTATATGGCATATTTATGAAAAAAAAAATGCTTAGGAGATTTCCTAATTGATTCAACCAAACTTTTAAAAATGTAAGCAGTCATATAATAGCATCACTGTTGGCTTGTGATTATCCTCAAAGTAAATAGAGTAAATACTGGAATATCATACACTTGTCATACATGCAAATGCTCATACAATTTCACACCGTCTATAGCAGGTGGATAGATAGACATAGAGAAGTGATTCCATAGGTGGGTTGGAAGTGAAACCACTTAACAACTATTCTACTGCTCCTGTTACCAAGCACATGATAATCTGAATTTAGCAGCTGGCTCTTAACCTTTGAATTTTCTGGCTCTTGGCAAGTAAGAATTCTAATGTAATGCCTGAGCAACACTGAATAATGAACCAGACACTACTTTGAAAATGTGTGTGGTCCTTTGCATAGCCTTTTTTTTTCCCCAATGAGCTGTTTTTCTTCCAAACTTAATCCTCTTGTCCCTTATAAAATTCTTTATGGCATATTCATCCCTGGGAAAGGCACGAAGGACGGAGTATCCCCTCTTGTTTTCTCTGACATAGCAATTATTGCCTGATAATGACGTGGTAGAAACAGCAGCATGCGTGGAAATCAAGGCAGAACTACGAACGGGTGTTAATTCTGTATTTAATCCCGTACATTGTTTAGTTGCTGTGTGTGTTAGCGTTCTGATCTATGATTAATGAACCATACTAGTCCAGCTTCCTACTGCTGGAGGTGGGGAAACTGGCATTCCAGCAGTGAGGTTAAGTAAATTCTTCCACACTCCATGTGTTGCTTTATGGATCACAGCACGTACCATAATTCATTTCAACAATGTATTCATAGGGCAATTATATGACTATAAATATAATAGTAATAAAGGTTTTCTTTTAAAGCCCAACTACTGTTCATTTAAAGGTATTCTAGATTTCATCAGTCTTATGATAGCAAAGTGACTTTTCATTTACTTTTGAAAAGTGAGACTCTATTTGCATACAGCTATTTTTCAGTTTCTGAATTTTTAGTTGAGGACTTTCAATTGAGATTCTACATTGTTATTTAGAGAATATTGGGTTTCATCACTGAAATAAGGAGGTTAAAAATGGTGATACAAAGACCACTATACATGAAAATTTTCAGGATTGGCAAATTGGCTTCTCATAGACTCATAAAAATGTTTGTGAAAACAAACAAACACAAACCAGAGTAAGAATTTAGAAAACAAGCATTTAGGGTTTTATACAACTCACTGCGAGGCCTTTAGCAAATCATTTAATGCCTGTGAACTTCTCTGCTTCCTGACCATAAAATGAGAGTATTAGACTAGATGTTCCTTCTAAGGTTTTTTTAGCTCTGACATTCCCAAGGCAACCACATGTTATGGGTCAGAGTACAGTAACTACAAGTAATGATTTATTTCTTCTGGGGAAAAAAAATAGACACACTAAGTTACTGTATTACAATATACAGTCAGCATACAGGCATCATGAAATGGACATGGAGTGAATTAGACTGGGGTTTCAGATCGTAGCCTCACCATTACTGGCCTTAAACAGTTCATGTTCTCTGCAAGTTTCCTCGCTTCTAAAATGGGAGTGATTGCTTTTCCATGACGGGGCTATGATAATACATAAGCAAATAGATGTACAGAGCTTAGCATCGCGCTGGGCATAGTAAGTACTCAACAAAAGCTAGTCATTACTTTTGTTGTTTTTGTCACAGAGGATTGCTACAAGAAACAAGGCATCCAGTGCAATTAGGTGCTCAAGAGATAGTACCAAGTCTTGAGTCCTTTTTCAAAGTATCAGAATTTATGCAGTAGACATCTAGGGATATAAAACTAGTCATGCAGTATGAGAAAAGAAACATTAAAAATGGTCAGAAAAGTCCCCAAGTCATGAGAACAAGGCAAGGAGTCTCTCAGCTAAGGTTAATAATCACCCTACACTGGGGAAGTGGGCTAATAATGTTGACTCGAAGTAGAAATCCATGGTGGTTAGCATAAAAAAATACACCAGTTTAGAAAATTAGGTAAGAGGAATCAAAAGGAAATAAAACCACCTCCAACAACCAGGAAGCCAATTCACTCAATAGCAAAGTCAGTGTGGTGGGAAAACCTGCTGAGGAAAATCAGTGAAGTAAGGATTCTTCTGTGCATCCAGGTACCCGCAAGATTCTGGGCAGAGCTCTCATGAATACACCTGCCCTAAGCTCCCCTTACCTCCTCTGGCTGCTTCTCCTCTAGATATCTTCACAAAGAAGATACTGGACTTGTAAACCAGATGCTCATTCTGCTGTGCAGTAGAAATGTGACTGTGGAAGCCTCTTAGCTCCTGAAGTTTGTCTTCTCCTTTCTGGGGAATGCACTGTAATAGAGGAATTATGCAGTGTAACCTGTTTCTAAGCAATCTTTCTCAAAAAACAGACCCCTTTATTTCCAAATTATAATTTTACAGGTAAACCTCCCAATGGCTGATTTGCTGAAATGAGCCCCTCTCAGTGTCACCCCACCTATATCTGAGAGTTACTCAGGGGTCTCATGACCTCTGGCAGAATCCTTCTAGTTTTTTCTATTCTGATCTCTCTCTCTTTTTACATTCCACTGTTGATTTTGCTGCTTCTTATACTTACAATGTAGCCATGTGGGAAAATTGTCCTTTCCTGACATTCCTGCTCTTAGAACGGGGCAAGGGGTCCTGCTTTGACCTTCCTTCAGCCATGTCCCACCCTACAGGGTGGGGAATCCACTGGGCCTACCCACCTTCTTCTAGACCATGTTCTGGGTCCCTGTGGCTCCAGAATCTCTTACCCAGAGGGACTTTAGGCTCCAACCCTGGGCCCTTCATCCTGAAGCTTGAGCATTCAATGTACATACCATATAATCTCAAGGGATAGCTAAGGGTGGCCGTTTGCTGTGGGAGTGTGTATGGAGATTGGAAGTATGGCCTGGGATATCCATACATGGGTGAATAAGACCCCTCCTTATATGGGACAGAGCCAGTGTGGGAAGAAAAGGGGATGGACTGTGGGCAGCAGAAGAAGAGGAAGAGAATTCTACATTTGAACTAGTCTTCTAGGTCATTATGATAATGATAGACTTGGCAAAGTAGCAGGATGAGTCCTATTTTAGACAATTAGGTAGCTTGATTCATAGTGTTTAAATATTCAGGTGTAGGTGTACAAGTCTCCTTTGTACTTCTGCCCAGGCCCGAGGATGTTAAGGTAGGTCTATCTGAGTGAGGTGATCACCACTGATACCTCATTTTCAGATCTAAGATAATTCTCTTAGCACAAGTGACACCAGTCAGTTACTTTAATAAGATTTCACTGAAGACCTGGAAATAAAGTCTAATGCAGGTGAACCAACAGCTATATTCAGTGCTGGTTACTTTTAGGACCCACAAACCTAGCTGGACTTCAAGGTCCACCCCGCCCCCGCCAGCTCCCACAGCTTCTGGTATCCTGGAGACCAGCTCAGGCCCACAAGTGAAAATCTCTAAGTACCTCCAAACTCCAGTCTAAGACCAACTATTTGTTGTTTTTCTTGTTCTTGTTTTAAATGAAGTCAGATGTGCTTCACTGAAGCCAGAATGATAGGCAGTAACACTATCTGTTTCCTTAAGATAAGACCCCATCTACCATCCAGCCCCAACTTATGAGTAATTTGACCACAATGGTCTGGAAGAGATCATCACAATTGTTCCCTCTATTTCTCAAAATCCTGATTGCTCTGTCTTAGCTAGCATGTGTTTGGGTTACTAACAGATCAGTCCAGGCAGCAGAGCACAAGCCTCAGGTTAATTTCCCTTCACAGCTTAACCCGCACTAGGAGGAGGAAGGGGTGTGGGAAGTGTGAGACTTTTAAGTCCCTCTGTCATAGCTGTGCCTCAGCTCCCAGAACCCCATGAGTAACTATCTGGACAAAAAAGACACACACCTTCCAAGGAAAAGGTATTCTTGATTCTAAGGCAGTCTAAATCAAGACTGGGGGTGAAGTCCTGCTAATATTCCCAATTATAGAACTGGATTTAGAGAATTATAGAATTCTCAAGTATAGAATTAGAATTAAATAGAACTCAACATATCAGTTGGAAGTAGCAGTGTTTGGATTAAATTTTTATAATCCAGGGCTTTCTGAAAATATGGGTCTCCATCTAAATCTCCATCTCAGTCTAAGTCTGCAAGATGCAAAAGGCTCACCAAAGTCATTTCTCCTAGAACAAAGTAAAGTATAAACCACTTGCTGCTCCTCCTACTTGGCAGTTTTCAATTTTCAAAATTATTAGAATCAAATCTCAAACAAACATTATTAAATATGTTTACTACTAAACACATTAAAATGAGTAATAATACTTGTCCTACCTACATCATGGACAATTGTGAAGACTGGAAAAGAAAAAGAATAGTTTGCTAGGGTAACACAGTGGCACCTCTAAACACCAAGGAGTAGGAGCAGCTGGGTGGCATTACCATTACCTACTTCACAAGCGATGTATATGTGTGGGTTTCAAAAGCAGACTGCAAACCATAAATGATAATCCAAAGGTTAGGTAATTCTGTTACCTTCCCCTTGATACCGAGGCTAGCTGTTCTGGTGAACATATCTGGATTCAAGTCAATGTCTTATTGCGTATCTTCTAAGTATAAGCCAGTATGATAGACTTTGAAACTCAAACTACATTCCCTTGGCTCAAAGCAGTATTCTCAATTCAATTGCTCAGCTGTGTTTATATTCACCCTAGAAAACCTGTAAGACCTCCCCTGATGCTGAAGACCAAGGATTTCTTTTATTTTTCTCCATTTTCCTCCTTAATCATTTTACATGACCAGGGAGAAAGAATGTTAGGATCTGTCTTCATCTAAAAAATGAATCATTTTGTTTTCTTTTGTTAGCATGAACATGTGTAAGACATAACTATTGTGGTGAAGACCTGATTCCAGAATCAGCAGACCTGCTTTTAAACTTTTTAATGGTTGAGTTATTTAACATGATCAGATCAGACTTTGATCATATGTCAAACTGAATTAAAGACAGTACCCACCTCACAGGAGTGTTGGGAGGATTAAAGGCGATAATGAATAGAAAGCATTTAGCCTAGTAGAATCAAATGCTAATCATTTAAAAATAGTTTACACTATTTCTGAGTTAGGTGCTAAAGAGGATACATAGATTATAAATTGAGACCCCTAATGCCAAGTGCAGAATCCTTCCAAAGACAATAAATTACTACACAACAATAATGTGGCTTCCAGTGAGATATAGGGTGGAACTCTTTGTTATCCAGAATCCCATCTCTGCAGAAATAGATCTGAGAAATGGGAAGTAAGTGAAAAATGAACCAGTGCAGCTAAACTAGATATCACAAAGTATATAAATATCCTGTACAAATAATGGGCACAAACCAAATCATGAGCAATGGGCAATAGACTATTACTGTAACATACTACAGTGGTAATCATGATTTTTCTCATGAAGCTCTATTGTTCTAGTATTGATCTTTCAAGAGAGGGTTATATTTTCCATGTTCATGTGCAATGGGCAAAGCTATTCCAACTTGGTCCTATTCTAGAAGTTATATTCTAGAAGTTCACTCCTGAGGTCAGCATGCAGGACACACACAGAGACAGTCATAGATTTCAGGGCCACACAGGCAGGGCAGCCTTTCCCAGGCAATCACTAACTCCCCGCCAATCACTAACTCTCCGCCCACTTCAGTAGAGAACATTAAAGGAAAGCAAACTCCTTCCTGATAAGACAGCTTTTGAAATCTAACACTGAGCACTTGTAGCCTGGGAGAGAGAATGCCTTGGAAAATAGCAAGAGAGGCCCTTATAGAAGAAAGAAACGTGAGTTAATACACACAGGGAATTTAGAACAGTTTTGCTAATGTGGGAGGTCCTTTTTGAAAGATAGTTTCTATTATTTTTTCCCAGGAAAAGAACAACTTGGACATACAAAAGAGTACTGGTAGAACCTTCACAGTTTGAAAAATGTGTAGAACACCTTAGAAACTTAGACCCCCAAAGCATATAAGGATTTTTTGTTTATTTGTTTAAAAGAATCAATTCCTTAGCAGATATGGGAACTCATAATCCTATTGAAGACTTTTTGCAGCTGGTCTCATTAAGTTAACTATGTAGTACTCTATATACAGAGTTGTTCCTTAGTTTTAAATCTATCATCTTCATAAAGTTCCAATCTAAAACCCTTCCAAGTATGATGACATCTGATAGTATCTGGATCTACCACTGCTGTTCAAGTTCTAGGGCCCACCCAGAGTGGGCTGATGAGATAAGCATGCCATCTCACATAAAGCTGCCTTCAGACGTTTGTTGGGACATGCTTATGGTATCAGTCATACATTTCACTCAAAAATGAGACCTCTTAAGCCTTTATTCAAAGCCCATGCATGTTTCTTTTTTCTAATTCAATAATAAACATGTATTGAGCTTCAAATATCTACAAGGCCATAAATATATGTCTAGCCAGCCAGAGTAAGGTCAACTTCCTTCCCATAAATTAAATGGCAAACATGTTAGGGGGGAGCAATGAACATCTTTCAAGCCCCTGAATTGAGACCTGTGCTTTAAGATCTGTGTGAGAGTGAAAAAACACAGTAGTTTCCCATCAGAGAAAGTTTTACTCTTATGGTCTTAAATATATAATCCCTAGGTTCGTAAATTACTCCCTGTAAAGGAGGAAATGCTGCTTTCCTGTTATCAATCACTTGATTTACTTGAACTTTCAAAAGGGCTCACACACATTCTCTGCTACTAAACTGACTTTGAATGCACATTCTCTGCTAGTACTTTGATTTGCTGTCTCACAGGGCAATCTGTGTGACTTAAACACAATGGCAAGCCATGCAGGTGCTTGCTGTGTGTCACAAACTGTGCCTACTGTGTATATTTTTTCTAATCAGCCATGCATCCTGAAGCAGTTAAGGATGTCTGTGGGAAGAAATATGACTTATCCTAGTACTGCTCTTAGCCTGACCTATGGTGAACTTGAGTGAGTAAAATACTCCCTGGAGAAAAAACTGCTCACTGTATAAGGTAGGTGTATTCATTTCTTTCAAGGCAACAGGATACATTTAACAGCAAGGAAAAGAGAGTTTACTAAATATATCCTGAGTAAGACTCTTTGGTGGTTTGTTGTTTTTCAGGCTCAATTTCTTGGCTTCTAAAATCTGTCCCCTAGAAAGAGGGTAGTCCAAAAGCTGAAACTGATCAAGAACCCAAATTCTGTTCATGAAGTCTTCCCGGTGAAGGGAATGGAGAGAAATGTAATTCAGATTTTAGTAAGCAGTCTAGAATGATTTTTAGATAAACTATAAGGCTATCACTGACTTGCCCTTATAAAATTTAATTACTCTCAGACAAAGCAAGTTCTTCCTAATTAGATTTGCTATGAAAAAATAAAAACACAGTAAATTAACAAAGGAAAGTATTCTCCAGACAATAAAAGCCACTGAAATTAAATGTTGTACTTATGGAATGGTCTGGAACAGGTACTAACAACTAAACAAAGGAACTTCAGTGTGGTAATGGTAGGAGGAAGGTGGCCAAAGAGAAGAATACTGTGTTATCAAGCCTCTGGTCAGTGCCTGAGACTCTAGAGGAGAGTAAAGAATAAAACCAGAGTGTTAGAAGAAATCCTCGGTTATCTGCATTTACCCCATTATGCACAGATGAGGACGCTGAGGCCCCATGTAGTAAAGTCACTTGTCCAAGGACACAGAGCATGATAATGAGGACGCTGAGGCCCCATGTAGTAAAGTCACTTGTCCAAGGACACAGAGCATGATAATGTGATAACTGCGGCATACGCTGGTCCTCTCCTTCATTGTTAGGTAGTTTATGCTATTAGGCACTGTCTTCCTTTTTTTATGTGGAAGGAGGAAATTTCTAATCGTACAAATATTTAAGATTATTATGTAGACTGTCAATAAAATACCTTATCAAATATGCATCATAGCCATTTAAAATGGACTCCTTCTACAAATAATGTCAGAATTAGTAATGCATGGGGAATATTGTCTTAAGTAATCCAAAGCCAAAAATTTTAGGAAGTTTTCCTAGGAGAGAATATCTAAATTTAAATAGAAAGGTTATACAATATTGCCATCCAGCTTCAACCATCAAAGAGATATCTAAGTATTTAAGAATGTGTTGGGGAACCAAAGAAGATACACAGATGGCAGACAAGAAGAAGAAAAGGCACTCAACATCATTAATTATGAGGCAATTAAAAATCGAAGAATAATGAGATTCTACTACACACCTATTAGAATGGCTAAAATCCAAAAAACTAACAATACTTATTGCTGGTGAGGATGTAGAAAAAGGAGCTCCACTGATTGCTGGTAGGAATACAAAATGGTTCAGCCACTTTGGAAGGCAATTTCTTACGAAGTTAAACAGAGTTTTACCATATGATCCAGCAACTATGCTCCAAGGTATTTACCCAACTGATTTGATAATGTATGTCCATCCAAAAATGTACATGTGAATATTTGGAGCAGCTTTATTCATAATCACCAAAAACTGGAACCAACCAAGACATTCTTCAATAGGTGAACATATCAACAGTGTATTTCCAAAGAGTATATGATAGAAAGCGGAGGTGGTGGGGAGGAGGAGAGAAACTTCACAGTGGAAACACCTGACAAACACCACTTCAGCCAGGTGATCAAGGTCAACACCAAGAGTGATTTCAATGTACTGGTAGTGCTCTTGACATGATGTGATGAAAACGACACTTTATCTGGGTGGTCTTCTTGCCCAAAACATGTTAACTCCAGTCTCATCATGAGAAAAACACTAGTCAAGGACATTCTATAAAATATCTGACCAGTATTCCTCAAAACTGTCAAGGTCACCAAAACAAGGAAAGTCTGAGAAATTGTCACAGCCAAGAGGAGCCTAAGGAAATATGGCTAAATGAAATGTGGTATCACGTATGGAATCCTAAAACAGGAAAAGGCCATTAGAAAACTAAAGAAATCTGAATAAAGTATGGACTTTGTTAATTATAATGTGTCCATATTGGTTCATTAATAGTAACAAATGTACCATCCCTTATTATTACTAATGGGGGAACCTGGGTGTAGGGGTATATGGAAACTTTCTGTACTATCTTCACAACTTTTCTTTAAAACTGTCCTAAAAAAAAAGTATATTTTTTAAAAAAGTGTTAAGCCTAAGAATAGTAGTGAATTTCACATGATTTCAGGAGAAATAATGAGATAGGTGTTCCACAATTTTCAGAATCACAGGACTGACCATCGTCATCTTGCCAAAAGTTTTAAAGTAATGTTTTGGAGGTAGAGGGGTATGAATTGCTTTAATAGAAACACCCTTTTTTTAAAATATGGAATGAATTGGGAAACACTGTTTATTTTACTTTAATTTTAGAAGATATTTCTATCATAAAAAAGTAATGCATTTTTAACAGGGTTCCACTTCACACTGGTAACTAACCGGCAGCCAGGGAGCAAATTAAAGCAGCAGAATCTTGATGCTCTCTAAAATGCTAAATACTGACAATAGGATCTCTCTCTCTCTCAGATTTTTCCAACTAAAAATCTTTCTGAAATGCATGTATTTTAAATATATACAATTGTTTACATCATCCAGCTTGTAAATTCTTCATTTCTTTTGCTTCTTTCCCCCTCATTCCCTCTTGCCAATCTCTCATTAGATGGAAAAAATTATCTTTATAGGATAGAAAGAAAAAGATACAGAATATCAGAAGTATTGTCCAAGATGTGCCTTTTAGATTGTCTATAGATCTTATTTCTATATGATGTTTCATCTGCTACTCAATGCAGCATCACTCAGCCATATTCTATATTTCCAGATGTCCAGAATTGAGAAGAATAAAGATTGTTAGCAGAAAGCAGTCTTGGCAAGTAGATGGTGCATGGTCAGGAGTCTTCTGTCCCGTGTTTCATTCTGAGTGAGTCACAGGCTTGCTTGTGGCTTTAGGTTTGCAGGCCTCTCCAAAGATTAGTGTGAACTGTGTGCTCAGAACTGAGGCTGACTTCCAGGGTGAGCTGGTCATCAGGGTGCTGCATCCAATAAGGGACTTTATCACCTTAGAGGGGGATGAATCATCGGTACCATTTCCTCCCACACCTGGGTCCTGCTTAGAGGCCTTGGCCCCAAACACTCCTTTTATAAGTTCTTACAAGAGTGTGAGAATCAGCGGCAAAGCCTTGGGCCATTTGATGAATTTACAATGTGTTTGAGAGCAAGAAAAACAAAGAGGTTTTTACAAAAGCTGGGCCAATCTGTAACTGCAGTTCTGGTCAAATTCCAGCAAACCTAAACTAGATGGCACACATACTAATTATCCTATAGTTTCAATACTCTCAATCAACAAGGAACAGAGTGACTGCTGAGTGCACAAGAAAACAAAATTGTCTTTTATTTTCTATTCTTCTCTCTGTATTTCCTTGTGCGTATGCTGTATGTCAGTCTTTTAAGTATACTATTCTTCAAAAACTTGTGCTAGCCTATTTACATATCACTTTCTCAACATCTTCTAGACCACCAATCACACTCTAATGCCACAGGAAAGTTTGCTGTAGTGTTTGTGTGTGTGTGAAGAGGGAGCAGTTTATTTCATAAGTCAATATAAAGAAAAGGCTCTTATTTTTGTTGAGAGAATTTCAGCACTTTTGGTTAAAGGTGGGGGCAGTTGCCAGGGTAAGGGGCCCATTCCTGTCTAAAATGAGAAACTTAACTTCCCAACAAAGTCAGACAGGCAAAGTTATGATGAAGGGCTGGCTTACTAGGCAGAGAGCCCACGGGGCTCACCTGGAAGGCGGGCTGTGCTTTACCTCTGTAGAGAGCCTGAGCTGAGCAAGGCAGCAAGCAGTTTTCTTGTGGAAGAAGCCAGGTATGTGGGAGGGTCGGGGGTCAGGGCAGTGGAGTGAATGGTAAGTGTGCGTGGTCATTCCCCTGCTTCATGAGTCTTCACTTTTGTATTATTCGAAAAGGGCAGCAAAATTTAGAAGAGTAAAAATAAACTGACACCTATATTAGTTTGCTAAGGCTGCCGTAACAAAGCATCACAAATGAGGCGGCTTAGAACAAGAGCAGCTTATTGTCTCAAAGTTCTGGAGGCCGGAAGCCTGAAATCAAAGTGTCAACAGGGCCAGCTTCCCCCTGCGGGTGCTGGGGAAGGATCTGTTCCAGCCTTCTCTCCTACCTCTGGTAGTTCCTTAGTTTATGGTAGTATAAGTCCAGTCTTCACCTGGTATATTCCCTGTGCCAGCTTCTTTGTCCAACTTTCCTCTTTGTATAAAGGCACCAGTCATATTAGGGTCCCACCCTACTCCAGTACAACGTTGTCTTAACTAATTACACCTGCAACAACCGGTCACATTCTGAAATGCTAGTGATTAGGACTCCAACATATGAATTTGGAAAGGGAACACAATTCAACCCATAACATCATGAAACTATATACAGGGATTTGGCAATTGTTATGAAAAGAGCTATTCTTGATGAGTCTCTGTGCTGGGAGCCTTCTGTCTTTGACTTGTGAAATAATTAAACTGGTCTTCTGGCCTAGAACATGTTGAAATCATAACAATGGCATAGACTTGGACTGCATTCATTATAAATATTTTCAAAAGTAAATTGTCTCTTTAGAAATAACTCATTTGTTTATGAAAATACTCATCTTCTTACTTCAACATGCCTGCCATTTTTATTGTACTTCCAAAATGCTCTCTGTAGAATTCTCCATCCTGCTTTTCTCTCTGACCTAGTGAAATCCTTGAGGAATGGTCAATGGAAGAGACTAGGTATATGATAATTTTATAATAGTAAAGGTATTTAGAATTAAGTTATCTTACTATTTTTGATGCTTTTATCCTTGCTGAATCTCTGCATTTCTTAAAACTTCGATGAAAATAATAATTTTAGTTGTTTGATATGACAGAGAACATTTCAGAATTAATCCTGGATTGAATTAGAAGTTCAAGAGCTGCTATTATATGTAATAAACTCCAAATCTGATCCTATACAAGTTTCAACAGTACCAAGTTACTTTTATTCTGAAAAACGAAGCCATCAACGATTTCCCCTAGTGAACATTCTTATTGTTATTTAACAATAGAATGTAACACACAAAAAGGAAAAGTAAGGGCTGGGCAAAAGCGTTCAACTGTTACTTTTCAAAGAAAACAGGACCTGAGTAGGAAGTGAATAATGCTTTTCAGTTTTTAAACCTCACGGTAAACCCAGGATTCTATACTTTACCTCGCTGACAGAAGGAGTCTGAGAACTGTGATATTCTCCAGATCATGTAACAGATGCAGTGATAATTTGAAGCCTTAGACATTTGGCAAAGTTGAGGTTTTATGACAAGGTATTCTGGCAGAAGAGAGAAGACCCTAATTAGCAAGGTATCTTTGTTAACCTTTAATGTACTGTCCTTTTGGATCCCATGAGGTTATTTTAATAGCTACATCATTTGTTTAGATCATTTCAGGTCTACGACCTGATGTATTTCCAAAAGGACCTTCAAGGCTTTCCTTATTTACCTTCCAAATGAGCTGAGAAGAAACATAGATACATGATGGAAAGTCTTTTGTTGTTTGCAAACCTCCTGTGTGCCCCTTTCTATAAGAAACTAGAGTCGTCTCTTTGTATCCATGGCAGTTTGGTCCCAGGATCACCCACAGACATAAAAATCCACAGATTCTCAAGTCCCTGATATAAAAAGGCTTGGTGTTGTTGGCTGGCTGAATCTGCGGGTTCCACATCTGTGGATTCAACCAAGGGGCCGACTCTACTTAGTATCTGAGGTTATTCTTTCAATAATATATACTAAAGCACTGTCCACGGATGCCACACTTCCCTTTGGAGGTTCTGAATGTGGGGTGGCTGTGTGAAATAAGATGGTATCTGACCTTGTGTCCTGGACTTGCCCTTTCCTGGTTTTTGCACAATTGAGGGGCTGTGAGGTAAAGGGAGGGCCACAATGAAGTACATAAGGCCTGGGGAGGCTGGTTAGGTTGGGTCTGACCCTGGCTGCCCAAAGTTTGCAGGGCTGTCATGTGACCTACTACTCCATGTGAGGTCCCAGGGGAGCCCGGCATCTACCTGCCTCACATACAGATCTCAGGGTGGAGAGAGGAGGGTGTGAATTTGGCCAGGGCATTTGGTCAGGGTGTTCCTCTTCCACTCTGAGGTGAGATCAGTGAAGCTCCAAGTCATCTGTAATCACAGTGGGTGTCAGAGAGAAAGCAAGGATCTGGTAGCTCTTAGGAGTTTCAGTGTTATGAGGGAGCTGCCGAGCTCGGTGCCCTCCCACCTGGCTGTCAGTCTGAGCACTCTTTCTTCCTGTGGCCAGCTTCCCCATAGGCCTTGGCTGTGGGCCACTAAGGAACAGTTTGCCGAATATACTCATTTCCTTTCAGCTATTTGTTCTCTAGGAGCCCAGCATTTCTGAAGTCACTAAAACTTCACAATCTGGAAACTATCACACACTTTTATTTCTGCTTCTCTCTTCATTACAGGGGTAAGAAAGCACTAGACTTGGAGGGTTTTACCTCCTTGGCATTTGCTGCTTAGACCTCATTATGTAGTAAAAGCAAAGAGTACAGAGGAAGGATGTATCAAGAAAGAGAACAGGAACAGTATTATTAGGTATTAGCCACTACTGTGGGTTTCCTTTGTGCCAGACATTGAGTTAAGCTCTGTACAGGTATTACCTTAGTCAGCCTTTATAATAGCCGGAGGAGGCAGGTTTGAGAGGTTAGGTGTCTGCTGGGTCATACAGTTCTTTAGCAGTAGAATGGGATTCAGACCTAGGACTGTCTGGTTACAGAGTCAAGCTCATAAAAACTGTGCTCTGTTGGCTGCCATACTTTGTCTCCCCCGTTCGGTTTGGATGGAGACAGAATTATGGGAGGAAAATGAATGATTACAAATCATCGAGGTGAGTAACAAGTGGTTAGAATGTGTATACCTTCTACTTACTGGCTGTAAGTTGTTACTTGCTAGAGTCCTGGCTTGTGATTGCTCACTACCATGGTTCATGAGTGAGTAACTACTAACATGGATACATCTAGCCTGGAGAATGTAGCTTTTGGTGAATGAAAATATGTGAGAGAAAGACGTTAGGCTGGTTTCCTGGCTCAAGACTTCCTGAGGTAGTCAACCTTCAACACCTGGTCAGCTTCCCTACTGTGCACTTCTAGATCAAAGCCCACAGGGCTTCTATGCAGAATAGGCTGGTTCATTAGCATCTGCTCACTGGCTGTAGGTTTGGGTGCTTATACTGCCCTTCAGCATCCACAACTGATTTTTCTACCCTGAAGTCTGGAGTCCTAAAGACATGAGTTGGTACTGAACTCTGGCAATGAACTCTGACTCGATCTGGCTATAGGCGCAAAAGCAAATCTACAATTTGGGAACTGAATGCTGTGCAAAATAGGATTGACCGGCCACTATATTACAAGTGGGAATGAAACGTGGATGCCCTGAGATTATCTGGACCTCTGTCTTCCCTTAGAGAAAAGTGGTTTGTATATGTAAAGTACACTTTCATTAGACAGTGACATAAATATGCTTTGAAAATACAGAATGAAAAATACAAACCACAGTTCCCTTATCCAAAGACAAACACTGTAACAAGTCTATTAATATCTAGTCTTTTTTTCTAGTTTTATAAGAGAGGTGTGTGTTTGTGTGTCTTATGTAAAATATATTAATATTTGTGCTCCAAACTAGGCCCTTCATAAATATTTGTTGAGTAAATTTAAAAATAACATTTAATTAGACTCTAAGAGCTATTTTTCAGAGGATTTTTTCAGTGAACAATTACAGTGCTATATCCATAATAAGATATAAATTTCATAATAAAATTATTGACTTTGAATCCAAATGCCATCCTCACAGTAATATGGCACCAATAACTCCACATTATTGAAAGAATGTTAATATGATCAGGCCAAGGAAAGTGGAGGGTATAGCTCAGCGGTAGAGCATGTGCTTGGCGTGTGTAAGGTCCTGGGTTCAATCTCCAGTGCCTCCGTTAAGGGGTTAAAAAAGTACAGTCATTTCAATCAGGTGTTATTGTTCCTTATGACTTCTCTGATGTGGTGAATATTTGGCCTGTTGACAGTAAAAAATAGTAATTGCTCATATTCACTGAATGCTTAGCATATGTCAGGAAAAAGTTCTAATTGCTCTCCACTTATTATTTCATTTAACACTCAACACAGCAGTAGGATCACCTGCATGTTACAGAGGAAGACAGTAAAGTATCTTTCCCCTGGTTACACAGTGAATTAGTAATGGAACAGGGATATAAATCTAGGTCCAAACCTTTTGAGTTTTACTATTACACTCAACCAGAACAATCTTCCAGTCTTACTATACCACAATTTCCCTTTTTGAATTTTTCACTTTGATTCATCATAAGTCAACCTGAGCATACTTACAAGAGATCTTTTCAATAAGTATATAATTGACATATACATTTACCAAACTATGTGTTATATTTAATATATTTTGCCAACAATTATCAGAAAATATGACTCAAGCTGGCTTAAATCAGTGGTTCTCAAACTTTAGCCTGCTTCAGAATCACGCGGGGGGCTTCTTAAAGCACACATTGCTGAGCCCTACCCGACGCTTCCAGTTCCACAGGTCCAATGTAGGACTCGAGAATGTGCATTTCTTGTAAGTTCCCAGGTGAGGCTGATGCTCTTGGTCTTGCACCATACCTTGAGAAAATTCATTGACCTCAGAAGTCAAGATTCAGACCTTACATTGGCTTAATCCAATTTCTCCAGCTCTGCTTCTCTGTGTCTTTCTCAGCTGTTACCTCCTCTGTGTATCTGCCTACCCCTCAAACAGTACCAAGATGACTACAGCAGTTTTAAGCCTTGACTCTATGCACAAAAAATATCCAAGAAAAGAGAACCCAGCTCTTTGAGGGATTTGGAAATTTCTTTACCAAAGTCTTCAGGAAATTTCTTTGGGTCTTAACCTAAATTAGATCATTCTTGACCAAATTCTAATAGTTTGAAGATTGGCTTAGGTCTATGTTCCTGAACCAGTCACAGTCAAGAAGCATGGGATGGCATGCACCCAAGATTAATCAAGAACTACCCTGGAACTGCGGGAATTTTAGTCTTTAAATGAAGGAAGAGAACCTGGCTTTGGTGCCTGCATTCCCAGCAGGATGAAGAAAGGCTTAACTTAAAAAATTTATTTTCTCTCTACCCTCTTCTTTCTCTTTTCTAGTCTTTGCAAAGGAGAGTGTCAGACCTTTCTGAAATTGTTTCTATTTTAAATTGAATATCATTTTTTAACATTAACTTTGTATTGAGTCCTTTTTGAAAGACTAACATAATAAATGCAAGATTTTTTTTCTTTCTTTTTCCTTTTTTTTGGTTTCTTTCTTTCTTTCTTTCTTTCTTTCTTTCTTTCTTTTTTCACTTGTTAAATGCAGTCTCTGATTCAAAAAAAGAGGAAGAGAACTTTGCTATTTTATTTTCCTTTCCATTGTTTTGGTTCAAAGTATAAAAAAGATATTTAAAAAATCACCTTTCAGGAGAAATCTTCAGAATCTATCCTTGGAAAATTGTAGACCATAAAATTTTACTTTCCCAACCCAACCTTAAAGCTAATATTTTAAGTCTGCATATTAATAACAATTTAACAATATTTACAATGATAGAACGTTCACATATTTTTAAACAGTGGCCTTAACACATAATACTGAACAAGATTCTTCTCCTAAATAAAAGTTTCATTGTAGTTATAAAGAGGATGACATTAATTTATTGAGTGTCTGAGATATGCCAGAAGCTCTATTTCACATGCATTATCTAATTTTCTCCACTTGGCAATTCTAATAATTAGGTAATATTATTATCTATGCTTTTCAGATAGGAATTAAACAGTGTCTATATTATAATTGTATATAACAATATGTTGTCTAATCTAATTTAAATGAGTGTAATAATGTATTTTTATACTTTAACTATATAATACATACCCCTGTATAATACATACTACTAATTCGTTTGAGAAATTATCTCTATGAGGTGCATGTCAAAAGTAGTAACTAATTGTTAAGGGGACCGTGCTGATTTATGTAGTTATTTTGTATCTGATTTAATTAAATGTAAGGGTATATTTAATTGTTTATTATGTATAAGACATCATGCACAAAAAATACAGTGTATCTACATTTAGATAACTATATATATTATATATCTTTGTGTATCTATCTATATATCTAGAGAGAGAAGTAAAGATAATCTCCATAAACCTCTTAATATAATGCCTAGATCATAGTAAGTACCCTATAATTTTAGCTTTTATTGGTATTTTTATTTAACTTTAATATAACAGATATTTATTGAGGAGCTGTTAGCTGTGAAGCATTGTGCAAGGAAATGAGTACATATTCACATACAAAGACATTAAACACCAGCTCCTTTAACATGGGCTGCTCTTGATATACTCATTACAGAGGTAATTTCTCAAGCAAATTAGTCAAAGTAACTTGTTTCTTGATAACAGCACAGGGAATTAAGGCTGCCAAAAGCAACACTGTGTTTCAAAGGCTTCCAGGTTCTCTGTAACAAAGGCTGAGTGAGCCATGACTCATAATCGGGAAACTTCTATTTGAGGCCCTGATTATCTCTCTTCATCTCTGGGGTGTAGGGTGTGGGAAAGACTGGTAGCAGTGGGCAGCGGGCAGGGAGGAGTTCCGCTCGGTTTCCAGTGCTACAGAGTGAGTGAGAAGCACATAGTGAAAGTTTCCCTGGAGTAGTATTTTCTTATTCAATAGAGCCCCTGAGACGTGTATGCAGAGGTCTGAAAACATATTCAGGACAATGGAGCTGTGTTAGAATTTATGATCTATTCTGTGTCTGTGGTTGAGTCAGTCAAGCCTCATCACCTGGGGGCAAACTAGATTCTGTCTTGAGCTAGCCACTCTGGATTGCTGGCTGCTTCAGTCTGTGTGTTTTATTTATTTACTGTAGGTGGAGGGAGTAAGTTTTCAAGGTTCAATTCTGAAACTGCACATAATGTAATTGAAAGAGAAGGGTTTTCCAATTGCCTAGAAATGGTTTAAATTGTGGCTGTCATGTCCTGGTTGTGTGGCTTTAAGCAATGCCTTCATATTTCTATACCATGATGTCCTGTCTTTTAAAATAATGGTATTATTTATCTACCTAGTGGATTTGTTGTGAACAATAAATTAGATTGCAAATGAAAAAGAGTCATCACAACTGGCACACACCAGACTTTCAAAAATTTTAAAAAATGAAGCATTTTTAAAAAATCTAGCAAGTTGGTGTTATGCTAAATGCTCATTGTTTTTAGGAAAACCATATAACATAATTTATATTCCAGAGACATGTTTGAGAGTGAAAGGATCAGTAATAATTAGCCCACGACAACAGGCCAAACAAGGACTGTCCTGAGCAAATCTGAAGGTAAATTCATTCGAATTATAATCATGTTGCTTTGTTGATGGGGCTCAAGGGAGGAGTCAGAACTCTCAACATCAACTTCGCAATCATTGGAATTTTTTATTGTTTTTGGCCCAAGGTTCCTTTCAGACGCTTTATGATTATTTATCATGGGATCAAGCACATACAACATAATCCGTGGTCAGCAGTAAAGTAGAAAAATGAAAGTGTAGATCCCGGTTTCCTTCTTCCTCTAGTCTAACCACTTTCCCCCCAAAGCTGAAGAAAACCTAGGTCTACTTCTTACCTAGGCAACCACTCCAATGCTTAGAACCAATAATTGCACCCACCCTACACATCACAGAAATGTCCTTGGAGTTAGTGGGTTAAGAGTAGGGAGAAGACTTTTCATAAATTTTGTTTTGGAATCCTGTACCTTAAGCTTGTCATGACTTGGAAAGAATGTCCTCCTTTTTGCTGTTCTTAAAGCCAAAATATACTTTGATGATGTATTTGATGGCATCAAGAAACTAACTAAATTTGGAGGTAGTGAAATGTGGTCATACACCCTGCTTTAAATTCCTAGTAGATATGGAACAAATAATAGTTCTGCTATGCACCTGAGAAAAGGTTTTTTAAAAAACTGAAGAATAGTTGATTTACAATGCTATGTTAGTTTCTGGTGTACAGCAATAGTGATTCAGTCATACACATATGTATACATATGTATGCATATTCTTTTCATATTCTTTCTCATTATAGGTTATTAAAAGATATTGAATATAGCTCCCTGTGCTATACAGTAGGACCTTGTTGTTTATCTATTTTGTATATAGTAGTTTGTATCTGCTAATCTCAAATTCTCAATTTATCCCTACCCCTTCCCCTTTCCTCTTTGGTAACCATAAGTTTGTTTACTATGTCTGTGAGTCTGTTTCTGTTTTGCAAATAAGTTCATTTGTGTCTTTTTTTAGGTTCCATATGTAAGTGGTATCATGTGGTGTTTGTCTTCTCTGTCTGACTTACTTCACTTAGTATGAATAATCTCTAGGTCCATCCATGTTGCTGCAAATGGCATTATTTTATTCTTTTTGTGGCTGAGTAGTATTCCATTGTGTGTGTGTGTGTGTGTGTACCACAATTTCTTTATCAAATCATCTGTCAATGGATATTTAGGTTGTTTCCATGTCTTGGCTATTGTAAATAGTGCTGCTATAAACACTGGGGTGCATGTATCTTTTCAAAGAGTTTTCTCTGGATATATGCCCAGGAGTAGGATTGCTAGATCATAGAGTAAGTCTATTTTCAGTTTTTTAAGGAATCTCCATACTATTTTCCATAGTGGCTGCACCACGTTACATTCCTACCAACAGTGTAGGAGGATTCTCTTTTCTCCACACCCTCTCCAGTATGTACTGCTTGTGGACTTTTTAATGATGCCCACTCTGACCAATGTGAGGTGATAACCTCATTGTGGTTTTGATTTGTATTTCTCTGATAATTAGTGATATTGGGCAGGAAAGATAATTTTTTAAACCGAGGATAAAATGGAGAAATGTGCCAATTTTAAATGCCTTTACATTTTATAAACTTCCATTTTTAAACATGGAAGACGTGTAAATGTATAACACATATGTAAAAAGTTTTGACATTGCCTATTTTTTATTTTGAAGACTAATTCTGAACAGACTTAACTGTCTTAACCAACTGTCTTAGCTGTTAAATCTGGATTTTTCTAAGAAACCAAGGCAGGCACTTTGAATCCTGATCCAAGAAACTGTCTAGGCTCTACCATCTACATAAGGGGAAAGAGGTCTAGAAGGAGTTAACTCCAGATCTTCAATGACAAAAGGCTGAGTGCTGCTTTGCTGACAACTGGCAAGTTTCCTGTTTACAAAAGTGCATCTGGGCAGATTCTTTATTTGTTTATTCATTCATAAGAACTTACTATGTTCCTGCTAGTGCCATGTTCAAGGCCAGATGCTGGGGATTCAAGTAATGTCACTGCCATCCCAAGCTTAAAGTCCACTGAGGTAATAACATTGCTATGAGTAATTATTATAAACTGAAACAAGTATTAAGGCTAGTGGAAGCTCAAGGCACTATGGGAATCTATAGTAATCTAGGGTTCAAGGAAGGCTCTCTAGTATGTGGTTTGTTAAGCTGAGCAGGAATGGCCATTTTATGATGCAGGTGATGTCCAAGGTACAAGAGACAATCTGTGAGGGATGGGAAGAGAGCGCATGGTGTAAGGGTCTGAAAATAGACTCGTTTGGCTAAAATAAAGATACTTAGACAATATTATGGATGCTTTTGTAAGTCATATTTGGAGTTCAGACTTTATCCAGTAGATAGCTGGAAAGCTATTGAGAAGTTTTATGCAAAAGGTTAACATGATCTAATACGCATTTTATAGAGAGAATTCTGGCTATGAGAGACCAGTTAAAGACTGATACAGTGGTCAAGATCAAAATTAATAGCAATTTCTATAAAGATGTTGCCAGTGGATATTGGGAAATTTAGGAAGGAGTATTAACAGGATTTGGTGATTAGTTGAACATAGAGAGTGAAGTAAAAGGTGCCTAGGTTTTTGGCTTAGGAACCTGAGTGGATGATGATGCCCTTAAATGATATGGGAAATATTTAAGGAGAAAAAGTCAATTTGCAGGGTCATGATACTGAGTTCCACTTCAGGCAAGCTGAGTTTGAAATACCCTTGATACATTCAAGTGGAGATGTCAAACAGAAAGCAGTTCACAAAAATCAGGAGCTCAGGAAAGAGCACAGTGAACCATATTTAGAGATTTTGGGCTCATTAGTATATAAATGGTCTTTGAAGCCCTGGGATGAGACACCCTGAAGAAATATGCTAGAAGGACAAAAGAGAAGGGTCAAGGATAGGCTTTTATGGAACATCATCTTGTAAAAGAGAGGGAGGGCTGCTCTTGGATTCTCTGGCAAAAAATGAGCTTTCAACAGGCCTCAGGAAACAGGCAACATGTGACCACAATCTAACTTGTGATGTTAAGATAAAGTGTCTGATATTACATTCTGGGTTAGAGTGTCAGTTGCTATCTAAATATAGTTTTAAAGGCAGATTCCAACTCAAGTAAAACATCTCTTGAGCTTCTCTGGATGTGAAGAGAACTCACAGCCTGACTATCTCACTGATGTTATTACAGTTCCTTTGCTTTTCCTTCCCTTCTT
The DNA here is from genome assembly GCF_036321535.1 of Camelus dromedarius. Classification (NCBI taxonomy): domain Eukaryota; kingdom Metazoa; phylum Chordata; class Mammalia; order Artiodactyla; family Camelidae; genus Camelus; species Camelus dromedarius. Next base: position 54,191,439 of record NC_087439.1, read on the forward strand.
TGGTAATGCACCATCCAGGACATGCTTCCCTGGTAACATGCCAGGCATGAGCAGCTAGAAGACAGCCCTCATTTTATTCTTAGATAATATTCTCATATTATAGAAAAAGGAAGTTTTACAATAAGGGTAGCTGGAAAATAAAGTATCTGCTTACCCCAGCCATAAGCTATAATTAGGAAGGCCAGAAATACCCTAAGTAGTAATTCAACACTCATTTTTATCAGGAATCTCATAAAACTTAATTAAGGAATGCAAGGATCCTGATAAAAATTTGTAAATGTACACTGACAATGAAATCAATGCTCTTGTTTTCTTCTTTGTGTTTCCAGTCGACATCACGTCTACTTATACATGGTGTTTCTTTATTTTAGGAGATAAATCTTCAAATCATGGCATATTAAATCTGAAAGGATTCAAGAGAGTCTCTAACTCAAGCCGTCTCTCCACTGGCCCCTTGTCAACTTTATAGACGAGGAAAATGAGATCCAGGGATGATGGTACTTAGAACTTACATTTGCATGTTGCTATATACTTAAATAACATTGTTTACATTCAAGAGAATATCATTTGATTACACTGGTTAAGATCCGAGGCCCTTGGAATTGACTGTCTGGGTTTCAATCCAGCTCCATACAAGCCTTGGGCAACTTACTTAACCTCTCACTTTCTTAGTTAACTATGGTATCTCCTCATGGGAGTTGATAAGTAATTTTCCATAGTTTTCTCCCGCTTCTGCCTGTCTTTCAAGCAGAGACTACCTTTGCTCTATTGAACTATCTTTTCAAATATGTTAATATAGACAACAGCCTTGAAAGACAGACATAGTGTCTACCACCAGAGCAAAGGACAGGTTTGCTCACTGTCCAGCAAAGTAATGTCATCGTCTACAGCCAGCATAGTACTCAATGGTGAAAAACTCAAAAGCTTCCCACTAAAATCTGGGACAAGACAAGGATGCCCACTATCACCACTCCTATTCAACATAGTCTTGGAAGTCCTAGCCACAGCAATCAGCCAAGAGAGAGAAATAAAAGGGATCCAAATTGGAAAAGAAGAGGTAAAAATGTCACTATATGCAGATGACATGTCACTATATATAGAAAACCCTAAAAGGTCCACACAAAAACTACTAGAACTGATCGAAGAATTCAGCAAGGTAGCAGGTTACAAGATTAACCTTCAAAAATCAGTTGTATTTCTTTACACTAACGATGAATCAACAGAAAAAGAAAGTAAAGAAAAATCCCCTTTAAAATAGCACCCAAAGTAATAAAATACCTAGGAATAAATCTAACCAAGGAGGTGAAAGAATTATGCACAGAAAACTATAAATCATTGATGAAGGAAATTAAAGAAGACTTTAAAAAATGGAAAGATATCCCATGCTCTTGGATTGGAAGAATCAATATTGTTAAAATGGTCACACTGCCCAAAGCAATCTACAGATTTAATGCAATCCCTGTCAAATTACCCAGGACATATTTCACAGAACTAGAACAAATCATAATAAAATTTATATGGAACCATGAAAGACCTAGAATTGCCAAAGCATTACTGAAGAGAAAGAAAGAGGCTGGAGGAATAACTCTCCCAGACTTCAGACAATACTACAGAGCTACAGTAATCAAGACAGCATGGTATTGGTACAAAAACAGACATATAGACCAATGGAACAGAATAGAGAGCCCAGAAGTGAACCCACAAACTTTTGGTCAACTAATCTTCGACAAAGGAGGCAAGAATATACAATGGAATAAAGACAGTCTCTTCAGCAAATGGTGTTGGGAAAACTGGACAGCCAAATGTAAATCAGTGAAGCTAGAACACTCCCTTACACCATACACAAAAATAAACTCAAAATGGATCAAAGACTTAAACATAAGACAAGATACAATAAACCTCCTTGAAGAAAATATAGCCAAAACATTATCTGACACATATCTCAAAAATGTTCTCCTAGAACAGTCTACTCAAGCAATAGAAATAAAAGCAAGAAAAAATAAATGGGACCTAATGAAACTTACAAGCTTCTACACAGCAAAGGAAACCATAAGTAAAACAAAAAGACAACCTACGGAATGGGAGAAAATTTTTGCAAATGAAACCGACAAAGGCTTGATCTCCAGAAAATATAAGCAGCTCATATGACTTAATAAGAAGCAACCAAACAACCCAATCCAAAAACGGGCAGAAGATCTAAACAAGCAATTCTCCAAGGAAGACATACAAATGATCAAGAGGCACATGAAAAAATGCTCAACAGCACTAATTATCAGAGAAATGCAAATCAAAACTACAATGAGGTATCACCTCACACCAGCCAGAAGGGCCATCATTCAAAAGTCCACAAATGACAAATGCTGGAGAGGCTGTGGAGAAAGGGGAATCCTCCTACACTGCTGGTGGGAATGCAGTTTGGTGCAGCCACTGTGGAAAACAGTATGGAGATTCCTCAAAAGACTAGGAATAGATTTACCATATGACCCAGGAATCCTGCTCCTGGGCATATATCCAGAAGGAACCCTACTTCAGGATGACACCTGCACCCCGATGTTCATAGCAGCACTATTTACAATAGCCAAGACATGCAAACAGCCTAAATGTCCATCAACGGATGACTGGATAAAGCAGATGTGGTATATTTACACAATGGAATACTACTCAGCCATAAAAACCGACGCCATTTGCAGCAACATGGATGCTCCTGGAGAATGTCATTCTAAGTGAAGTAAGCCAGAAAGAGAAAGAAAAATACCATATGAGACCGCTCATATGTGGACTCTGAAAACAAACAAACAAACAAAAACAAACGAAGCATAAATACAAAACAGAAACAGACTCATAGACATAGAATACAAACTTGTGGTTGCCAAGGGGGCAGAGGGTGGAAAGGGATAAACGGGATTTCAAAATTGTAGAACAGATAAACAAGATTATACTGTAGAGCACAGGGAAATATACACAAAATCTTATGGTTGCTCACGAGAAAAAAATGTGACAATGAATATATATATGTTCATGTATAACTGAAAAATTGTGCTCTACACTGGAATTTGACACAACATTGTAAAATGATTATAAATCAATAAAAAATGTTAAAAAAAAATAATGTCGTATTGAGCAATGGTGAGGTACTGTCCAGTTAGCACTGTCCAGTATAAAAGATTTGGGTTCCTTAACCTCTGGATTCCTCCTCTGTAACACAACCCACGACATGTGTAGGCATCACTTGGCTCTCAGAGAACTATGAATGCTGATACCCTGACTGTTAATATTGATGTGAGTAATACAGATCTTTGTTTCTGACTCAGGAGTCTCATATCTTCTGCAAACATCCACGCTATTGTGGCAGGCTAATATATTAGCCTCCAACAGGGTAAAATCTCAGACCCTTCATAGTTCTTAACAAGAGATTTCTGTAAGAAATGATTAGAGCAAGTAGACATAAAGAGCCTAAAAGAGTGTCTGGCATATAAAGACTAAAAACTGAGTAAATGTTGGTGGTTAATGTTATTATATAATATGTTATACTTGCCAAATGCATATGGTTTATTTGTGGCAAAACCAGCATTAGAATCCAGATCTGCAAAAACTCACAGTTTAATATTCTCTTCACCTCTCTCTTCTACCAACATTATATTTTCTGCATATTTAACTTACAAATAATGTTAGAAATAATGTAATTTAATAGGAATAATTAAGAATTTTATACCAACTTATTTGGTGAGCATGTTAAAATTATTATGAGAGAGGCAATAAATCTGGTGGTCCCAGACCCATATATAAAGCATTAAAGTATTATTTTAGAAGAGTGGCCAAAATCGTGGTAAGCTCTAATACATAGAAAAAAATAAATTTGTTCAGAAATACATTGTGAGCTAAACGTTACAAAGTTTGAAAATTCCCCAATGACAATAACATTTTAGTGTGTCTACTTTCATCCCTGAAAACCCACTACTGCTTTTTGTTAAAGGCTCAAAGTAACATTTCTAAAATGTATATATCCCAGGGAAAATTTCTGAAAACAATGGCTCCCTAGTACTAATTGTTGGATTTTGAAATATTTTCCTAAGACATTTTCTACAAGTCATGGTTTAAGGATTTGGTTCCTGTATTACGACAAAAATAAAAGCAACTAATATTAAATAAATATTTGCTTTGTAGCTGACCCATACTATTTTGTGTGTTTTCTTTCATTGAATCCTTACAACAATTCAATGTGGTAGAAATTATTTGTAACTTAGTTTACTGATGAGAAAATGATGCATAGAGAAGTTAAGTAGCTTCTTTAAGTTTACATAGCTAGTAAGATCTAACAGAACAAAATGAACTCAAGTATGATGACTAGTGACCGTGCTTCATTAAGTCTTAGTTATACTGCCATAAAACTTTGGTTGGATTTACTGAGCCTATGAATACTGTAAGATGAAACACTAAAATAAAGAAACTTGACTTTTCACTGAACAATAAAACAATTCAATAGTGTTCATTACAGACCAATAATAGCAAATCACGTATCAGTCCTACTCCTTTAATAAGCTGTTCATGGACAGCCTGGTTCTAATTGTATGCTCTTGGATGCAATGTGAAGTTTCTGATTCTAAATATAATTACCTAATTCAATATTAAAAGAAATACAGTTTTATAAATTATCCAGTCTTCTCCCAGAGATCCTTGATCCTTACTGTAAATACAAATATTACATGAGGATAATTAGCTTTTACAAATTTCTCTATTTCCCTCCAGCTCTTTCTGCTTCACTATTCATACACTTGAACATCGTTTTCAACGTGAGAAGGGTAACATCAGTGTGTAATGCAACTAACATTTGAATTACGATGTTTCCAAAAAGTTCAAAGTTTCCCCCAGCATTGTCAATTCATTTTCAGTTACTTCTCATTCTGATTCACTTAGTTCATCAGCTCTTTAAAAACACTAGGGTCTTTTTTTCCCTATGTGTCTTCTATGTTATTTTCGGAATTCTGTTTTCTATCCTTAAGTCTGTCAAAAACAGCAGCTCCATTTTTAAAAAGTAATATTTCACCTGTTCTTTATCTTTTGTACAGTGCACTTTATACATTTGAAAATCTGCGCAACCTTCTTCATTCTGATCAGCACTTGCTGTACCAGCTTCCTCTGAAGCAAAAGGAAGTAACTAGTATAGACAACATGATCTGGACTGGGGGACTAAATCTAGCCTGATGGCCAGCTGGAGTACTTGGCCACCTACTACATGTAATTTTAGCTAATTTTTATGTAATGTTAGGAATTTCAAAACCTCTACATGTCTCCCAATCTTCTGAACACTGACTTGCCATGAACTTTGTTCACTGTCAGTTTGGAGAGGCAGGGTCTTGTCTTTAGTTAGCCATTGGTGAAACCCCATAATCACGGATGACTGTTGCTGGAAGAACTATTTATCAACTTGGGCTCTGAGGACAGAGTATTCTACTATGTAGCATGGGAACAGAGTAAGGAAAGAGCATATTAGAGGTGAAATCTCTAACGTAGCCAAACACAGGAGAACATTATGCTCAAAAGGTCTAGAACTCTTCAGGGGATGGGAGCTTGAAAGGTGTATTTGTCTCCCTATGTGTTCATCATTGGGGCAAGCACTGCGGGGATGATAAAATAAGATGTAGACTCTGCCTTTAAAAAGCTTCCCATCTAAAGGGAGTATTAATTCCACAAAACCTAGGTAGCACACTGTGTATAATTATTATGTTGTATAGACAAGACTATAAAGAGTTCAAAGAAGGGATACATTAAACACTTCAGGATTACTAACAGCATTCTCTAGAGATGACACTGAAGAACTAAAGAGGAGAGGAAGCATGTAGAGTCAGAAGTGGTCAAGGAAGGAAATAGCAATGCATGGACAGCACACTCCACTGGCAGAGGGGTTGCATGGAAGCCATTCCTAAAAGATTGGGCAAAAATATTTTTCAGCACAATGTGGCTTTGAGCTGGGGACATCTTAGAAGGGAGACCTGGAGTCCATAGTGGCCAAGACTTATATGAACTCTGTAATTCAATGTCTATATTTGTAAAAACAAATTCAATGGAATTTGCTTGTTACCCTTCTAATTCATGGTGTGTTTGACTATACTTGATTATAGCAGGTATTAGGGGAATGAGTACAGCTCAGTGGTAGAGCATGTCCTTAGCATGCACGAGGTCCTAATGACCTCCCTCCCCCCAGAAATCCAGGACTATAGCAGGTATTCTCTAAAAGTATAATCTAGAAGTATATATTAAGTGCCAATTTAGCCTGGCATTAAAAGAAACTCATAAATGCTGTTCTTGCCCAGTAGACCATTACAATGTAATATTGTAACCTAAGGAAACAGTGATAATGTGAATGTCATTGGCACATTCTTTGTAAGATAACTAAAAGGAGTGGCTTGTACTGAAATACTTGTGTTTTCAGTGACTTTTTCTTTATTTTTCACCCTTCTCAAAGTTTTAATCTCTCCTCAAACTTCCTGAGTGGATCTTGGCAAAAAAATTAGCAAACTCTATCTAAGAGGTGGTAAAAAGAGCTGCATTTAGGGATGTGGGAAATCTTGAGTTTGGCTTCTTGGAATTCTGATGAGATACTGCTTTAAGGAGGAAAGGCCAACTCTATTCTTGGAAACATTTCACAGATAACTGCCAATGGCATTTATGTTACAACAGAACTAAATAACTCAATTGGTTAGAAGGAGTATTTCAAACAAATAAAAACTAAAGGATTCAGGGAATTTTGATCTTTTTCTCTCTCGGAGAAGTCACTGCCCACATTGTGATACAGAGGAATCTACTCTTAATCAAAAACAAAACAAAACAAAATTTTGCCTCATATCATGAACTGAAAAATTATAAGAACCAGAGCCAGCTCCTCTCACTTTTGACTTGTTAATGTAGAATTTTGGATAACCTCTGGATTCAGTGCAATGAAGAACCATCTGGTGTAGTGAAATCTACAGCAAGAACAGACTTGACTTGGAAATAACTTACAGAGAGTCATCTACAATTTTAACTTTGGAGGTAAATGAGGTATGATGTTATTGCTTGTTCTATTTGTTATCTGGGTTTTTTGTTAGAGAAAACTGATGGTGAATAAGAATGTCTTTATTATGAAAGCTTTGGTATTATTAATCTAACTGACTGGGTCTTGGAATTTTATGACAACAAATACACTTTCACCTGTTCTTGTTTTGAATATGTGTATTCATTTAATGTCTACTTGGGAATTTAGGACTATTGTTCTTTAGCGTACTTTGAAGAAAATATCATTGTATGAATCCATGAAAGGTATTAACATAGCTAATACCTTGGCTTCTTTATGAATACTTATTTTTTATGAATACTTACATTTTATGAATGTACAAGGCTGTCTGATTTATTTTTTCCATTTTATTTTGTGAAGTAGAGATTTCCGTATTGAAAAGTGTAAGACTACAAAGATTAGAGAAACATATCAAGGAAGAAGGATGTTCCAATGATTCAGTTTCTCTGGACATTAAAGAGGTGATGCGCCAGACAGTTCCTGGAACATGGCTACAGCTTTGATATATTGTTTTCAATTGATGACATGGTTGCCCAAAACAGTCAGAAGTGAACACTGGATGTGAAAAGTAAATAAAGTCTGAAAGAGCGGCTTGTGCTGTAGCATTTAACATTCTTTCTCTGTCGGCACTGATCCAGCTTGTTTTAAGGCCTACAGTATGATGAAGTGTCAGAAAGAGGGACTATGGAGCGTCCGAGGGTGGGAAAAGAGAAAAGAAAGATGAGGTCTGAAGTGGGAGTGAGGCTCAGAGTTGGAAGCTAAAGTGTACTTTGTCAGTTAACTACTTGGGAAAGTGGTATAATCTGTGGGACTAAACAAACAAACAAACAAAAATAAATAAAGTAGAACTGGAGTCTAGAGATGTGGATCCAAATTGTATATACCATTGACTTCTCCAATTTCAGCTCTGTGTTCCCAGCTCATGGCCAGGAAAGAGTCCTGAGGGTATCCGATCGTTACTTACTCACCTTGGAAGCTGGATCTCTGAGGATGTAAAGCAGCGACTGTCTCCTGATACTATATATCCCTAAACTGTTTGCTTCCTTTTTTTTTTGGTCTCTGGTAGGGTGAAGGGGCCATTTCTGTGGTAAGGTTAGCTGTTCTAGGATTTCTACAAATGGCTAATTATTGTTATCAACTATCATTAAAACCTAATAAAGAATTCCTTTGGGCAGAGCTCTTGGAAAACCAGATTCTAACATCAGCCTCATAATTAATGGGCTATGTGAAATGTTGTGTAACAGTCTATGTGAGTCTCAACTGCCTCTTTTAGTAAATAAATCCATCTCTATTGATATTCTGATGTTAACATTAAATGAGACCATATATATGCAACACTTTGAGAGGAATAAGGGATGCAATCTATTTCTGAACTGTACAATTTATTTTACGCTAAGCATGGAAAGAGCCTCAGCCAAGCACCTATGTGTAAACTCTAAAGCATATCTCATGAGAAAAGTAAATCTTAAGGCTTGGTGCCTCTGTTTATTAGTGGGCGGTGCAGGGGAGGGAGGAGGAATGCAGGAAATGGGATTGGGACTGACAGTGAAGAAGACCAAGGATTCTTCACATGCGAGTCTATTAAACATCACCTCGAATTGTACTTCTGATTTCTACGTTAAAATAAAGTGAATCTTTAAGGAGACCTTTCTTCCTTATGATAGATATTTCTGTCAGTGTTTTTTTCCTCCCTTATTTACTTACTAACTAGTTGAGGATAAAAGCAGTGTCTCATATCTTTTACGTGTATTAACACACAGCATAGAGCTTTGCACATACCCATCAAAAAACATCCAGTGAGTAGATATTATCTGTTGATTTTCCCGCTATTATATGGAGATGAAGCTCTGTTCACATGTCATTTTATTATCAGCTGTGGCAGCAGATAATAAAAGAGACTGCATAAGTGGTTCAGAGGGACATGGCTTCCATTTCCAAAGAAGTGCTTTGAAAGGCAAAAAAAAAAAAATTAATAACTGCCTAAAATTTCATCATTTATATCTGGTATCAACCAAGTTTCTGTGAATTAAAAAAAATAAATCATTCACAAAGTACATACTCTTCAACAATGGAGCCTAGGTTTCAGCCTCTGCAGGACACAGAACGCCAGGTTTTAAAAATGTTTTTGAAATACAGCCTGCGATGTAATTATAGATGTAAAATTATATCTCCTAGCTTAAAGAGAACTGTTGAAAGAAAAGCAGCTGCTTTGTTTGCCTAGAATGTCAGCATCATTATTTTTATGAGATGCTTCTGAGAAACACTAATTTGTGAAAGAAAAGCATCCCAGAAGGCAAATTTGACAGTTTAAGTTCTCGTGCCTAAAGTGTTCTGAGGATCATAGTTAATTGAAAGCAAATGGAAAGCTGAATACAGTTTTGTTTAACTTCCTCACAGAGCCAGTGGAGTGATTCTGAATTAAATTTTCAAAATCTGAAGGAAGAAAGTGTGCTATGCTTTAGACAGAAAAACACATGGTGATTGAGAGATTATGAAATGCTGATGGGCATCCTAACAGGACTCTGGTAGCTTCGACTGGTTCTAGACTGTCAGAATAAGCCAGATCCCTTCCCACACTGATAAATACATACTTGAACATGGCTTTCCATTTCTGAGGCAGACTTATATAGTATGCTAGTTTATTATTGTCTGGTAAGTGAAGCCAATGAAAAACTGCCCACTTGGCCCTTTTAAAGAAACAAAAACCTACTCTTGCCTCAAAGTCAATCAGTTCTGGTAGCTTTAAAAACTAAACCAATTTGTGGGCAAACCTTAAGAAATGGAATCTGTCACTGACACCATGGAGGAGTTTCAAGAACAAAAATGCATCTGCAATTAAAATCAAGGAAGAACCATGAACTTCAGAACCTAGCTTCCATAACATTAGCAGGATAATTTTTTGTGAGGGCTTTTTGCAGGGAGGGACTATTTGGGATGCCACTCTTCTCTTGCTATTATTGGCCCTTGCTTCTCACCCTGGTGATGCCAGTGAAAAAAGCTGTAGTACTTTCCTTGGAGAAGTTTAACTTGGGACAGAAGCTGAAGCTGAGTGATCTTATGTGGATCAAGATGGAGGTAGGGAGAAAGTTAGTAGTAGTAAAAACACTGTCAGTAGAAAACAACTCAGGAAACCAGCCTGAATCTGAGAAAGACCACTGAGTGGTCTAAAGCCATGGAACTATTTATTGCCAGCGTCAGGAGGTGACAGGTTAGGGGGTGGGCCCCGGGGCGGTGGGAGTGTCTTGGTCTCACTCTTAGAGCTTCCGTGTGAGAAGATGTCATAAATCTGAGTATATTTCCCTGAAGGGAATTATGACTGATATACACCTAGCACCTGGCAAAAAGAAAATGATCAAAGTTACAAGTTCAGTGAATGAGTAAATGAATGAATAGAGATATTTCCCTCCCACCGTGAGTGTTCTCTTTTATGAAGGCAACTCTATAAAGTCAATCCAGGTGTAGAATGTAATTTATACTTATTAACTTCCTACATGTTCTCTAATATGGCCTGGAAATTCATCCAGTATGGATAAATGCAAAAGGAAACCATTTTTGAGTTTTAAATAACTGGTTTAAAATGGGATTTTATAAATATTAGTAGTTATAATAACTCATTTGAAATCTAAGTCTCATACACTCTGCCAGGCCTGGGACATGTATCTTCTCTTTTGTGCTTACAAAGAACCAACAAGGTCAGTATTAGCATGCCCATTTTATATGGGAAACAGATGCTCAGGATATGCAATCACATGCTCAAAACTGCACAGCTAGTAAAAGGCAGAACTAGGAGTCACACTCAGGAGAATATGATTTTAAGGCACACCTTCTTAACCTCTAAATTGTCTTATGAGCACTTTATGCTTTTATGTCAATGAACATTTTATGCTTTTTCAAGATGCAAGCATCTCTCAGAATATAGATCCCCTCCTGAGACTAAAGATGCACAAGTACACTGACAAATAAATTTCCAAGCCATGGAGACATACATGCTGCCATCCCCATCCCTATTATGACTCTCGAGTTTACTCATATAAATATAGACTTAAGAAGCCAGAAAATTTACAAAATACTGTAGAGAATTAGGAAGAAATATGAAAATGGCAATAAAAGGACTTCCAAAGGGCTTACTACAGAAATAAAAATTAAGGGAAAAAAGGTGAGGCACTGGATTTTTGAAAGCAATCATATATTCTGCAACAAGAAGTACTGAGTTCACTAGAACAAAACTTCAAGTACAATATCTAGCATTAGACACCAGCAAAGTTATACTGCAAAAGATTTTGCCTCCCCTTGACTGTCTCCCCTTCCCACCTCACCCTATTGACCTCTTCCCTTATCTCCTTCTTTGTCTGAAATACTAATTTAGTGCATACTATATGCCAGGCACTGATTTTTGTGATATGCCAGGAAAAACAATAACAACAAAATCACCAGGACAAAACGAAAATCACTGTCCTCAAGGAGCCTACATTCTAGTGGGAGGACTTAGGTGATAAGTGATAAAATGCCATGAAAAAAAACCAGGGCAAGTTTGGGACTGTGGGAATAACAGAGGCATGCTGTCATTTTAAATGGAATGGTCAGGATAGGTCTCACTGAGGAAGGCATGTTTAAGCAGAGATTTAAAGGAAGTAAGAGAGTTAACCAAGTGGCTTTTAGGGGAAAGACTGTTCTAGACAAAGGGCCAGCCAGGGAATAGCCCAAGACAGGAGTGTGTCTGATGTGCTTGAAGCAAGCAAGCAAGGAGACATACAGGGTCAAGGTGGCCTCTTAAGGGGTCTGGTGTTTATACTAGAAAAATGGATAGCCAATGTAGGATTGAGAGCGACGTGATCTGATAGGATTGATTGATTGATTGATTGATTGATTGATTTTAAACATTCAATTTTTAATTTTTTTATCATTACTTTTGGGGAGTGTTTGTGTTTTTGTTTTTGTTTTTTTGGTGGTGAAAGAAAATTAGGTTTGTTTGTTTGTTTATTTAATAGAGGTACTGGGGATTGAACACAGGATCTTGTGCATGCTAAGCACGTACTCTTCCACTGAGCTATACCCTCCCCCCAACAGGATTTAAATGAATTACTCTGGCTGCTCTGTAGTGGACAAGGGTAGAAGCAAGGACAAAAGTTAGGAGGCTTTGCAATAATCCAGGTGAGAAAGAGTAATGGATCATAAGTAGAACTGAGAAAAAGTTAAATTCTGATAGTATTTTGTAATATAAGCATTTAATTCTATATATTTCCCTCTAAGCACTGGTTTAGCTATATCCCATAAATTGATGTGTTGTGTTTTATTTTCATTTAATTCAAAATATTTTCTAATTTCCCTTGTGATTTCCTCTTTTGACCCATGGACTATTTAGAAATAATTAGTTTTATTTTCTAATATTTGGGAACTCTCTAGATATCTTTCTGTTCATGATTTCTAATTTAATTCTGTTAAAGTCTGAAACATATTTTATATAATTTCAATCCATTTAAATGTATTAACATACTAAGATTGTATGACCCAGAAGATGGTCTATCTTAGTGAAGAATCCTTTTGAACTTGAAAATGATGTGTATCCTACTGTTGTTGCATGGAGTGTCCTACAATTATTAATTAGGTAAAGTTGTCAATGATGTCAGGTCTTTTATATCCTGAACATCCTTTCTATTTGTCCTATCAATTGCTGAGAGGAGTGTTGAAGTTTCCAACCATATTGTGAATTTGTCTTTTATTTTCTATCAATTTTTATTTTACATATTTTGGAGCTCTGTTGTTAAGATGCATACACAAGTTGGGTTGTTTTCTTAGAGAACTGACCCCTTTAGCATTATGTAATGCCTCTCTTTTTATCTCTAGTAATATTTATTATTATTATTATTCTAAAGTCTACTTTGTCATTTATAAATATACCAACTCAGCTTTCTTTTGATTAGTATTTTCATAGTGTATCTTTTTCCAACTCTTTACTTTTACCTTATCTATGTCCTATATTTAAAACGGGTTTCTTGGAGACAGCATATCTTGCTATCTTATCCAATCTGGTAATCGGTGTCTTTTAACTGGTGTTTATTCTACTTAAACTTAATGTAATTATTCTATGGTTAGATCAAACTCTATCAACTTGCTACCTGTTTTCTAGCATTCTATATGTTCTTTGTTTCTTCCCCACCCCTCTTTTTTTTTTTTTTTGCCTTCTTTTGAATTCACTAGTAATTTTTTATTCTAGTTTATTTCTACTATGGGCTTTTACCTTTCCATAAAATTTTTTGTGGTTGCCATTGGTTTTAAAGTATATATGTTTAATTAATCAAGATCTACTTTGAAACAATATTGTGTCACTTCAAATGTACCATAAGGACCTTACAATAATATATGCCCAGTTGCTCTCTCCCATCTGCTGTTGTTGTCATACATTGTATGTTCATTTTGTGACAAATATATAATACATTACTATTATTTTTGCTTTAGATGGTTATCTTTTAAATAAATTAAAGTAAGAAAAATTAATTTTATATTACCTTCCTTTATTCCATTTCCAGTATTCTTCATTTCTTGATATAGATCCATGTTTGTGGTTGGTCTCATATTCCTTTCTGCCTAAAAACTTCCTGAATTCTGAATATATTTTGAACGTAGACCCAATGAGGTTTCCAGATGTATTGGGTGTAGCCTTTGAGAGAAAGCAAAGATGACCTCAATGCTGATAACTCACAATAACAGCAGTAAGTAATTTTTTAAAAAATGGATTTAGGAAGAGACATTAATGTGAAAATAAATTCAACTAAAAGAATACAACTTGATACACCTAATGTATTTTGTAATCTGATATCTGCCATGGATTTTTCTGCCCCTCTAAGTTCCAGTTTCAAAGACCCTTGGAAGTCCCAAGAAGGGATCACAGACACTACGTATGTGACTTCTATATATGTATATGCCTACTTTCTTCTCTCGTCAACCTGAATGCAAAACTCAATCCCTTCACCAGTTTCAACAAGAAATCTATTCCTCCCACGTATACCAGGTTTCCTCATCTTTTTCCCTCTTTATAAAATTGACTCCTGTGAGTTTTGAATTCTTCTCCCTATTTTGTATAGAATATAAGGATCTCCTACACTCAGCATTATATATACAAAACCCCTTAAAGAGGTTTTCAGAGTAAAGGAGGCTTCAGGATCCACCTTTCTCAGAAATTTAAGTTTATAAATATACCCCATTGTTACAGGTAAAGTTCCCCCAGGATTTGCATGCAAGAGGTTTATCAGAAGTGCTGTTGAAAGCAGTATCTTTGAAGGAGCAAAGGAAGCAAGTTGAGCAGAGGTAGAATTTGAAATGAGATACGTTGAAACAGTAGCCTCAGCCAATGCCACAGAGATCCCTCAAGACTGGGGTGATCCTACTAAAGATAGCTCACATTAAGGAATGTACCCCACAACAATTAGTCATCGGATATGGCTGCCCCTCCCAGGAACTGGAGCAGAGACTTGAGCAAAGCAGTTTCCCTCAGCTGAGGGCAATTCCCAGAGTTGGATGTAACTGTAAGTCAACTGCAATCAGTACTCCCAATATCTAGGACCATAAAGCCTTGACCATGAAGGGGAATCTAGGACGTGTCCAAATGCATCAATTAAAATCCACCCCATGCCATGTAGTTCCACTAGCTTCATGCAGTATGTTCTCTTCACAAGGGAACAACTTTTTCAGGATTATAACTGGCTTCTGTTCCTGGGAAAGCTTTTAGACAAAGTTTAGTGGGAAAAGCTACAGTGTCAACCTCTTTCTCTGCCCGGCTCCTTCTACCCTCCCCCCTACAAATACTATCTAGTCCGCATCTGATATTTATAGTCTCCCTCAACGATTAACCCCATCTACTAGATTCCTCTCGCCTTTGACTACCACTGGGAAGTCAGCTGGTTTCCATCACTTATCTGGTGGGATGACTCAGACCCCTATCCTTGAAGAGGCCTGGGCACATAGTTGCTGTGCCCTTCTCGGGATGTGGTTTCTGTACATGTCCATTTGCCATTAATATTGGTTAGAGGAATACCAAGAGTCCCCTTCCCCAGCAGCTCACTTAGGTGCCAAATGTATTTTTCCTGATCCTATTACACAATATGTAATAGCAGCCCTACCTTCTGATGATCACAGTCAATTAACCCTGCAGGATTGTGGGTCCTTTTTTGACCTACTAGATCCCTGGCACACAGAACTGAAAGTAACCATGTGGCAGTCACGGCTAATGTTTAATGGGGCTCCTGTAGAGTCATCATCCTCCCTTTAGGAATTACACCCATTAAAAACCTACAGGACCTAGAATTGTGGGGATGGGAAGAACAAGTTTCTTAAGTGGGTCACTGGTAGTGATAATAAGCCTGGTCCCTTCTCTTTGCAACCCTTTGTTCCCAGATCCATGTATTTTTCCCTTGGGAAACACAGCATCATATGATTCATGGTTTAGGGTATGCTCTTCATTCTGGAGGATGAAGGTGTGTACCACATTCTTGCAGAGTGTAATTCTAACTTGCCACCTTAGACACATACCTTCAAAAAGTCATTCCATCATTCTATGAGGCTGGCAGAATTGGAGTGGTGAAATGTGACAAGACCAGTGAATCTCATGGTCAGGTGCCTACTGTCACACCTCATTTGCTACAAAGTGCACTGCTTGGTCCAATGCAATTTATGTAGAATCACATATTGGTAGATTAAACATTTTGTTTGCTCTTGGATGATGGTGCAGCCTATAAGCCTAACAGACAGGAAAGGCAATCACATAGAGAACACCACTCAAAATTTCTGGCTCCTGAGATTTCACAGACATAGTGTGATCAACTTTGTCTAGTTGGACCCCTCAAGGAACAGTGCCATATTAGAGGACAGCATTAGTCTTGCTGCTGGTAGGTTAGATGACTGGCGGCAGCTGTACTAGGTCTGCCTTGGTGAGTGGCAGTCCACGTTGCTCGGCTCAGGCACAGCCTCTGTCCCTGCCTCCATAGCTTCTCCCATATAAACCCTTTGTGCAGCATTGGGGTGACTTTCAACAAAGACTGGCTAAGTTATTCTATATGGTTATTTAGTGCCCTGTTGATGGATTCCAATGCTGGGCATTACAATGTGAATCAAAGATATTTCACATTTCATGCTCATGTTTATATGACAATTCACATGCCTCTTCTCCAGACCTCTTTCTCTCATTCTTCTATCTTTTCTCCTTCCAAGCCCCTGAACAGCTAGCTAAACTATCTGTCACTGCTAATGAGTTCATATATAATTTTATCTCAACCTACCTGTCGTTTGACACAAAATAGATGATCACGCACACTACCCAAACCTCTGCCAATTTGGGACTGCCCCTCTCGAGGTCACCCAAGTGAGGCTTTTGTGCGACAGAACAAATTATAAATCAGTTGTCTACTGTTGTGTAACAAACCACCACCCCAAAACCAAGTGATTAAAACCACAGTTTATTATTTCTCAAAGTGAGACGACCAATGTGGCCAAGGATGGAGACAAATGAAGCAGAACTAAAGTGAGAGTCATAAAAAGAGGCTGTCAAGAGCAGTGATTGTGATATCACCATCAACAAGCAAAGGCAGGGCGTGAGATAGACTGAGCTCGACCATAAAGTTTTAAATAAATATAGAGGATAAACTAGAAACAATCTTTATGCTTTCTGCTAAACACACCAGAATTCCTTATCTTTGTCTTCAAGACTCTTCCCACTGTAGACTCTGTTTTCCTGTTAAATATTCTCCTCTGGCGACAACCTCAGAAGACCTTATCAGGAACTGTCATGAGAAAATGGTCTTCCGCTCGCTGCATGTTAGTACTTCAACCTGGAGTTCCCCTCCCACCCCATCACACTCTAATCCTGTGTGAAATACTTAGTTACTTTTAATAATCCAACTCAAGTTCTTTTTCCCAAGTGAGGATGTCCATAAACAAACAAATTGAGCCTCTATGCAGAAACTCTTGTCAAGAAGAGATCTTCCCTCCTCTGAACCCAGTGAAATCCTTAAAAGCAAGGCCCAGGAGGCACTGATCTTTACAACGTGCTGCACGAAGCACGTACAGGTGTTTGAGGTCTGATAAATGAACGACTGAGCACCTTATACTTAGGCCTCAGGGCCTTGTATGCTATTTTGAAGTCATCTGTCATTTCTGTAAGTTAAAATTTCCTCAAAGTTGGAGATCAGATCAGGTCATAATTTTGATTTTTTCCTAGCATCTAGCAGTGTGTTGAAACCAAGTTAGCATTAAAATATTTAAGTTAATTTCTTAAGGAAATCACTGCTAATCAAGGACATGTGAGAAGGGGTGATGATTGGTGATATAATTACAAGAACAGCTGCAGTGAATTCCATGAGGCCCTTTGAAGGGGGAATGACCCTTTAGAGACATCTCAAATCAAGGCAAGGGGGACATATCTTTGCATCCTGCACCATCCAGGCACTGAATGTATGCCCCGTCCCAGGAAGAGGGCATAACTTTGGGTGGGGAGGATTCCTTGGGCCAAGGACAATTCTTGAAGGATGCAGCTGTGAACCATCAGCATCCAAAATTCAAGTCAACTAGGAGAGTGACGCCCTTAGTTCTGGAAGGGGATCTGGGTGGTGCACAACAGCATCAGGTACAGCCTCCTGAGAAGGAAAATGCAGTCTCCTGCTGACCTTCTGTACGAATCTTCTTCCCGAGGTATGAGTGAAAAGACAAGACTGAATTTACTTTTAGCACCCGAGTCTCAAGCAACAACTTTTTTCTCTTTGAGGATCTGAATTGGCACCCGAGCTATTTATTTCTAGGACTACCCTGTCACCTGAAACCTGGGAAGGGGTTTCACCTACACAGTACAAGTCACCCACGCCAATACCGCTGCGGCCCCAGCCTAATCAGGCAGGGTCTCCCTGCATAAGCAGACATCTCTGCGGCATGTGGTTTTCTGGACGCTATACAGCTGTCCCTAGCTTGAAGATTCCAGAATTAGAGGATACGGGTCTGAAAAACAAATTCTCACCAAACTCTTTCATCTTTCCCACTCTCAGAATCAAGGCTTACTCCTGGGTTAACGACTCCTGCATACAAGAAAGGAGCATCAATCTCCGCTCTTTTCAGCCCTTACTTGTAGAATCTCTGCCTTCTACCAGAAGAAGGAGCCAGCATATCTCTTAGGCAATTTTGCTTGCAGGGATTACGTCTCCTTGGTTCCTCTTTGTTTTGTGCTCCTAATTTCTGGATGGCTAATGGAAAGTCTCCCATAGCAAGTGTTGTTTGCTTGAAAATATCCATCTTCTCTATAACCAAAATTTTTAACAGTGGGGGAGGATGGATATACTTTTCTTGCTCACTTGACAACTCTATGCATCGAATATGCACCATATAAATGAATACCTCCTAGGTTAAAGGTGGTTTGTCCCTTCATGGCCCGGCTGTTCTAAGATTAGACTTCATAAGATAATGGACACAGTCTTTCACGAGATTTTCTGGATTTCAGATCAGAGCTGGAGGGTGGAGACCACTCCCCAGGACCTTACTTGCAGGGAAGCTGATTTTACTAAGGGTGTTAAACTAGCATTATCAACTGCAACTCCCCAAGTCCAGCTAAGGCCTCCAGTTCAACTCTGCCATTTCGTTGGGTTCCAGAAGGACATCTGTCACCTTTCTCTCTTCTCTGCTTGAATACAGCTTTGCTAACAAGGAGAATTTAGACCTCCCATTCTAAAACTTCTCCAATAATGCCTTACTGTATGTTGCTCTTGTAATAACATGCTTCGACTGAATCCGATTTTCCAAAGTGTTCAATAGCACCTTGTCATATGGCTCATTGCAAAATACTCTCCAGTACTAACACATTTCCAGAGAACTCTTCTCCTTCCTATTGGTGCATGGTAGGGGAATAGATGTACGAGTCTCAGCAACTTTCAACATTACCAAGTACAGTTTTAGAGGCTGTCAAGTCTTTCGTCACAGAGGTGAAGCTCTGGCAGAACTGAGATCATGTGTACCTCCTAATGCCAAGCCTGTAAATTTTCTTCTAATCTCCTTCACATCTCTGCCTCTGAAACTTGCCATTACTGCAACACAACACGCTCTCTTCAAACTCACAATCCCTCTGTCTGTTCCCGAAAGTTGGATTGCCTGAGAATGTAAGCTAGTGAACAGTTAAAGGTTAGCAGCCTCTGCAAGGGGTTTCAATGCTTGCCTGATAACTGATTCAACAGTAGATGTCCTGTGTCTGAGGGAATCTGTCGCAACAAATGGAGTCTGGTAGGGACCTCTGGTCAGGCAAAATCACAGTGGCCATGTACACACTTCCCCTTTCAAAGAGAACACTATATTTTAGAGTCTATTGAGTTAACTTCTAAAAAAAAAAAATCCTCATTTGAAACTTGAGTTGGTTTGACTTACATAATAAAAAGAAACCTTGCTTTTTGCTTAAAATATTCAATCTTGAACACTGTGTCCCTATAGAAAACCTGAAGCATTGATCTCAGAGTAGATCTCTAGCTTGGGTTCCCTATGAGGCTGCTATGGATCTATTCCTTTAAGATTCTTAGAAGGTTTACTGTTTAATTGAAAATAGAGGTTCTGTGAGACACATCCAAAAAAATCCATAGATGGCTTTTTGCAAGGGTCTCTGAGAAACTCCCTTAAATCTATCTCTGTCTTAAGGGCTTTACAGTTACACATTTTGCCATATTTACCCTAAGAGCATGTTTCCTGACAGCACCCTGGATTTGATCTTTGCCCTGAAGCTCTTTTTTCCTTTTAAGAGTCTTCTTCTGGGGGGATTAGAGATGATAATTTGTTTTATTTTTAAAACTAGCAAACCAAGAGCCATTTCTGTTTGTTTTACATTCTGCTTGAAAATGGAATAATATCTACTTTAACTCATATCTTTTTACCTTCATCTTATGATGTGCAGCTAGAAGACATCAGTTGTCATTTTCAGCACTTAGCCTAGAAATACGCTTACCCAGATCTATTAGTTCACTAGGTGCCTTTCCATTTTCTACAGTGACAGTTTGCATAAACGTCGCACCATTACATATCCAAGGTTTCTACCCCCTAATCACATTTCATTCATTCTCCTTCAAGCCTTCACTGACAGCCACTTTGATACTCACTGGTCCTGGTAATACTCTACTTCCTGGTAGCAAAATTTGCTACTTTTGTTACACAGCAAGTCCAATCAAAACTTACTTGTATAAAACAACATTCATTTTATTTTACTCATGATTTTGTCTGATGGGAATTTCGGGAAGAGTTCAGCTGGGCAGATCCTGCCTAGAGTCTCTCATGCAGTTGTTGTCAAATGTCAGCCAGGGCTACAGTCATCTGAAGGCTCGACTGGGCTGGATGTTCAAGGAGGCTCACTCCCATGGCTGACAGTGGACACTAGCTGTCAACTGGGAGCTCAGCTCAGCTCTCAGTGAAAGCACATACAGGTGGCCCCTACTTCTGGCTTAGCTTCCTCACATCTTGGCAGCTTTGGGTAGCTGAGATTCTAACATAGCAACTCAGGTCCTTACGTGTGCATGTTCACTGAGCTAGGATGAGTTTCAGTAAATGCACTTTCTGCCCATCATACAAAGTTATAAACAGGACAAAAGCCTTAAAAACCTTTGTTGTTGTCCCTTAACATCCCCACCTAACAAGTTGCCATGTTTATAAATGGAAATGTCTTCTGAGAAATGTCAGGCATCTTGTTTGAATCTTTTGAAACAAAACAATTTCTGTGATGCATGTATAGTTATGCCAGGAAGTCCATCTGCCAGCCAGAATTTCATCCTTTAAATACCTTGTTATGGCAGCACAAAAGAACACAATGAGCTTTGTTTAGAGTGTCAGTCTTCCATTTCTGGGCTAAAGGGATTAGGTCTAAATTGCACATCATTACATAAGGCCACATGAAAATATTTGCTTCTTTTGTCCTTAAAAGCACTTAATGATGCTTTATAAAAAGCCAAAAAAAAAAATGTTAATTGGACTAAAGAGATCTATTCAAAGGGTAATAAGCAGTAGATTTGCCTGGCATTCTAATTTATGTTATTTATTTAACACACAAAAGTCGGGGGAATTTTCAAGTATAATCATTTGTTGGCTATGGCAGGGGGCTGAGGAAAGACCATACAGTGTGGGTTATAAGCAGGCATTTTAGAGTCACTTAAGACTCTAAACTGATTTTAGCCTCTTGGTTAATAAATGTGACTAGGAAATTTACTTAACATCTCTTTGGCTCATCCTCCTCATTTGTAACATAGAGATAAAAGTTTTCACCTTCTAGGACTGTTTTGAGGGTGAAATGAAATAAATATATAATCTACTTACCAGCACTTGACACAGAGTAGATGTGTAGTTAACAAGTCAGATAAGGGCAAGCTTACACTTTTGATAGGTTGTGTGTGTGTGAAAGAGGGAGAAGGGGAGGGGAGACATGGAGAGAGACTGAGGGATAGAGGTAGAGGGGAAGGGAGAGAGAATATTTTGGGAAGGCCATATAGATAATATTGTTGGAAACACAATGTGAATGTGATGGTTATTTGTTGATGCTAATTTATTTGATGAATGGATTTTGAATTTTGAAGATGTTGGAATGTAAAAGGAATGGGATGTCGAGAAACATGTGTAGATTTATGTTACTTTGAGAGAGTCACTTGTCTCCTGTACATAGGACAAAGCAGAAAGTTGGAAACATTTCTCACCTCCTGCTCCCCCTTCTGTTTCCATTTCAATGATAATTTTGCACCACCCACTCCCCAGGGACTTCTATGCACCCAGTGTCAGAAGTTGTCCTGTGAACAATACTTAGCTGTCCACTAAGTCAAGTAATTGGAAAGCTACCAGGCCATTACAATGTCACTGAAAATAACTTAGAGGTATTTTCATATTATTAGGGGAGGAAGCCCAGTGTGATGTATAAATAAAAGTGGACTTTCCTAAGGAACAAGAGTTGGGGAAGGAGTGAAAGAAAGATTTTGAAGTGGGTAAGGCCTTTCCTTGCTTTTCAGATGAACTGGTGAGGTCATTTCTGTTTTTAATCTGTATAGTTAGGCCTTTTGGAAGAAATACATTCTGCAATTTAATGCAGTAATCTTGCCATTATTAATTAGAACAATAATTTCCATTGCTTAAGGCTCATTTCTATAATAGTTTTGCTAAAAAAATAATATTCAGGTTTAGTCAGGTAAGTAAAAAAAAATAGGGTATCAATGGCAAATTTCTAGGTTTTTTTCAATGCTTTTTCAGGAAAAAACCAGATTTTTATTTTACCTTATTACAGGTCTGTTCAAAAGTAATTCTGTTAACACCCTTCAAGTAACCTTTTAAAATATTACTTATGAATCTATGTACCTTGATAAAAAGTTTCCTGTTTTTCATTTCCCCAAGGCTAAAGTGACACAATTATTAGCTTTTGATAGGGTTAAACAATAACTATGCATGCTCACCTTTGTGAAAGAATGGAAAATAAATATACCTTGAAGCGTAGTAACAGTTGAAAAGATTCCCATAATTCAGTTTTCTTACTTTCTTTTTTTAGAAGAGCACAGAGAAATTAAAAATGAATCTTTAAAATATTTTTTTCTACGTCTCATGCTAAATAAAGTCCTGTCTCTAAGTGTTAACAATATGATACTTTTCCTGGAGACCCTCTTTAATCCTGTGTAGTAGTTAGAATCTGCCAGGTGACATTCTCGATGCTGGGGATATATCAGTAAACAGAACAGATAAAAATTCCTGCCTTCATAGAGTTTATGGCCTAGTGGGAAGAGACAGAAAATGAACACTCTAGGTGTAGAATGTGGTGATAAATGGTTATGGCAGGAAGGGAATAGGGAGTATCAGCAGGGTTGGGCAAGGGTTGTGGTTTCAAACAGGGTGGTGGGAGAAAGGTTCTTGGGAAGATGACATTTAAGGGACGATGTGAAGGAAGGAGAGGATTCTGTATTTTAAAGAATAGTTAGTAGATCAAGTAGAGTCAGTTAAGGGGAGAACAGTGAGAACTGAGAGGTAAGAGGCGCCCAGTCTGGTAGTCTATAGTAAGGATGTTTGGCTTTTATTACAGTAAATGTCATTACAAGTGTGATATGGGATCCCACTATAGGTGTGTCTACATTTTCTGTTTGCCTTTCAAGATTCATTTCCCACTTTCTCCATCCTGTTCTCTGGCGCAGGGAAGCTAACTTGTATTTCCTATTTTTCCTCATGAGCAAACACACTTCTCCCTTTTGGTAACCTGCTTCCTCTTTCAGTTATCCAAGCGTTCCCTCTGTCAGAGGAGCAGAGACTTAGCTGCCTGTATTTCTCTGGGTCAGTAATTCTCAACAGCAGCCCTAAGCCCACTCACGCCAGTACTAGGAACCTAACTACAATACAGATTCCTTGACCTCACTCAAGACATTCAATTCATATCTCCAAGACTGAGGCCCAAGAATCTGCATGTTTCACATGTCAGTTCTTTCTTACAGTGCAGCTTAAAAACTAGAATCCTAGATTATAGAAACCATATGTACCCTTCTGATGGGCATTCAGGCAGTTTCATAAACTCATTTTTTTTCTTAGCTCCAAAAATGAGAACTCAAAAATATTTGGTTTTACTGATGATAATCCACTAAACTCTTATTTCTATTTTTAGTTAATGCTTATAACATACTTCATTTTGTAAAATATTTTATCATTAAATACCATACACAAAAATTATTTTGCACGGTCTCCATCAACTTGTGTCATATGAGATGGTATCTTGTTTGCAAACATATAAGCTATGGAAGGATTATCTATGACTTCTACATGTTTTTGTATAACAGTATTCATTTTATTTTTATTTAAATTTTAATATTTCCCATAATGAATTGTTTTTCAACATTATATTGAATTAGAAATAAAGGTACCCCAAAGTTACTAATAAATACTGTATATCATGCTATATTTTATGCCCTTTGAATTGGTAGCACTGAACTTTGAAGACTTTCTCAGAGTTATGAAAGGGAAATGACTCTGTGACTTAGATTGTTACAGAATTTGTGATGAGGAATTCACATTTCCGAGTAGTTTATGTAGCACTGTTTTCACATTACATCCAATCTTCTGTGAAGAGAGAGACATTAGATTGATGTTCTCCAGAGTATTTCTGTTACAATCTCCAGAGTTCAGTACTTTTAAACAAATATTGTCCTTTCAGTTTTTTGCACATTTCATGGGTTAATTTCCCCTGTGCTAGAATTTGCTATTTCAAGATACTGAGGCAAGCAAGACTGGTAGAAATAAAGAACAAGGGAGGCACTGTCATGTAACAAGCAGATGATGGTAAATATCTACCCAGGTAGCTGAATCCATTCCCTCCCAAGAAGATTGGTTCATTTGGCCTGTAAGAATAATCTTGAACTTTTTCCTAGCAGAGAGATGGCGTGCTATTTGATTGAGGAAGCTGCACAATGGATTTGGCCAAGACCTAAGGTTAAACCTACCTTTTAAGCTGGAGAGGATCAGATGGAGTCTTTACGGCTCACTCTGGCTGGACTGTGTTTACAGCAAATGCTCAAAAGCATGCATTTCCTCTCAAATATTAGGATTTGCAGCTGTTGGTTAAAAATACATCTAAATGGATGCCAAAAGCTGAAGTAATGGTCCATACATTTTAAGAATATGAGATGAAAGGCTTGTGATTCTTGTAATAATTGCATTGCACATAATAAAATGCCTTATAAGAAAAGACTCTTGGAAAATTTCTGATTCTCTAAGACTTTGGTTAAATTAAGTCAGTCTGTTTAACACAAATGCATTTTTCAGAAAGATAAAGTTTTCACTTTTCAAAATAATTGCGCATTTTTCTTTGTTAGTGAGAGGGTATATAAAAGTTCTAAACATTAGCTGTATTAGATGATAAATGAGGATTTTCTATTAAAAAAAAGAGGAAGAAGAAGAATGTGCCTCTAGAGCCTTTGTTTATGTTACTTTAGATTTTTATGTAAGGATGACATAGGATTTTGGAAATCCTAAATCTGAAAAGGACCTTGAAAGTTATTTAGTTCAGAAGTGCTAACAATAGCAACAAGGGTGATGTTAATAACATAGCTAACCTTTGAGCACTTACCATCTGCTGGGCATTGTTTTAAGAAGTTTTACATATGTAATCTTAGTCTATCCTCAAAATAACTCTATGATGTAAATATTAACTTCATTTGACAGATAAGGCACCTGAGACACAAAAGGTTTAACAAATCTGCCTCAGGTCACAGAGCTAGCAAGTGGAAGAGTCCGCACAAAAGCTGAAGAAACACTTATAAAATTATCCCAGCCAGTTCTATCCATGGAAAGTGTACACAGCTGTCTGGAGTGTGATCTGAGGTGCCCGAAGATCTACCCAAATACAGCTTCAACAGTTTACAATACTGCCTCAAATTCCCACCAACAGAGAAAGCGCTTTGTGTAAAGATAATCCCAACAAAAGGTTATAGTTTAAAAAAATATTACCTAAGAAGAATTGCCCACTAATGATAGCAAGACAAAATTAACACATTTTAGCAAGATTTGGATGATAAAAGGAAAAAAAGAAAACAAAAGAGCTGTCGAAGGTAAACCTCATAACATACACTCTTGGTCAATCTTGGCAAAATGGAGGGGGAGATGAAGACAAAACTCATCCAATTTGGCTTTGTTGGATATGGAATTATCTTAAGCTGTCTTTTCATTTGGGAGATATAATCATACTAGATAGTCACAACTTCACCATTTGCAATGGTAAAGTTTGGTTAACAGCAAAAATCATCTATGTATAACATATTTTCCTCACTACTTGCCTTTTTGAACAGAGATTTTTAAATAAGGGCCTCACATATGGGCCCCTATGGATATATGAAATTTCAAATATGTATATGAGAATGCAAAGCACCCTAAGAAGATTGTCCAAAGAGTTCATCAAATTCTCGTAACTACACTTGGCCCTCCACATCTGTGGGTTCTGCACCCATAGATGCAACCAACCATGGATCTAAATATTTGAAAAAAAAAAATTCTAGAGAGTTTCAAAAAGCAAAACTTGAATTTGCTGCCTGCCTGGCAACATTTACATAGCATTTACATTGTATTTACAACTATTTCCATAGTATTTACATTGTAGTAGGTATTATAAGTAATCTAGAGAAGATTTAAAGTGTACTGGAAGATGTGCATAGGTTATATGCAAATACTATGCCATTTTATATAAGAGACTTGAGCATTCATGGAGTTTGTTATCCTCCGTGGGGTGAGGTGAGGGGGTCTAGAACCAAACCCCTCCATCCAGGATACCAAAGGACAACTGTATGTATGAATCCTCCAAAATAGTTAAATTAGCACAAAATCACCTAGCCCAGCTGCATTTCTTACATATCACCTAAAATTAGCACCTGCTGGAGGTAGTCTTTAATAGTTGAGAGAATATAACATACAACTGTTTTGAATTATGTATCCTAGTGAGCACCCAGGGCTACATTCAAGCTGATGTTTTAGATAGCAAAGTATGGTCAGCAAAATGACCGAGACCAGGACACCACTGGTTTGCTAGAATTACTTTTCACCTTTTCATTCTGTTTTTTCAACAACGAATGCAACTCTTCAGGACTGGGGTTTTAAGTAAATAATATGCAACAAGGAAGTGCAACAGGTATGTCAACAAAAGTTCTTAGGAAAGAGTTAGGTGAGTGGAATGGGCAGTCGATTAATTAAAAATGCTTTGCAAAATGAACAAACTGATCTGACTTTCCCGGTAAGCTATTACCAAGTTCTTTTGAGGTCTTAAAACATTTTCTTTACTCTGTGTTTAACAACAAATGTGGGCCAATTGCTGTGAGTTAATTGAAAAGGATTGTTTCCTAGTTGCCAAGAAACGGCGCTTTCTTACATTATGCAGGCCATTATGTGCACAGATCAAGCTTCCTGATTTTTCTTTCAGGGTTTAAGAATATAGGCTGCTGTGATTTACTGGTCCCTTGAGGAGAGGACTGCAAGTAAAGAAGGATTTCAGGGGTTTTGTTCAACTTCAATTTCCCAGGTAAGATTTGGATCTGAAAGCACTACCTTCTTCCTTTTGCTTAACTTTTTCCTAAATCACTTAAATGCTTTTATGAGTGAATATGAAATAATGATTTTATGTGGGATAGTGTCATGTAAAATCATGCTAAATTGATTTTCTTCCAGCTTAAGTTTCTGAGAGGAAATAAAAAGAGGTAATAATGTAAGTCTGTGAGACTGGTTGTAGAGTTTTTTCCTCTTGATTTCAAAGTAGTAGATACACGTAAACTAAGATGCTGTGAGTGCTTTTACAGTTGAAATACTAAAATCATTGTTGTGGAAGCTTATATCATTACTTCTATTTGGAGAAAATATTTCAAATCTTGTTTCTTAGGTTCTAAGAAATGGGCTTTATATTTGTTAACTTCAAAAGGAAGACTTGTTGGTCTTGTATATAACTTGGCTACTTGTCTCTCTTAAAAACAACAAAATCTCTACGAATTTTCATTCTCTCTTTCCTATTGGCTATTTTCTTCATAATTTTGTCTTAAAGATGAAGATAAACTGAGGGTCCTTGTATTTAGTGTAGCTTATTAATACATGTGACACAAACAAAAAATTTACACTTCTTCCTCAGAAAGGAAAATAGCATTTCTTGATTCAAAGTTAGTTGCTCCCAGACAATGCAGTGCTCACTGTGGGTAACAATGTGGGGCAAGTGCTTGACAAGGACTCCATGTATCAAGTTTGTTGGGTCAGATCACCCTCTCCTTCTTAAAGAGTTCATACTTTCATAGGCTCAGGCTGAACTCTGCAATCCTGTGAACTTACAACATCACACAGTGTACATAGGCTATATGTTGAGGACAAGCGTTGTCAAATTGGCAGAGGAACCGAGTTGAGTGCTGTTATTGATGCTTTCTTTCACGGTCATATTTTACCTCCTCTCTTCCATGGCTCTGGGTTTCCTAGGGATATATTTCCTTTACAAAGAAGATCATCAAAATGGATACAAGTCAAGTCAAATATTTGTTGTCTCATTAAGTATGTTTCCATTTGTTCAGTGTTTGAAGACACCTGAGTATAAAGATGACCAGTTGTAATATGAACCCTAGTTAACGCTGGAAAGAAATCCTTGCAGCACGCCCTTACCTGACAATATGATTTGGGTTTTCTACAAGTGAACCAATACCATAGTAAGGAAACTATTGTGTGGAATAATATCAATGAAGCGATAGCTGAATATGACATGCAATCTATCCATTTATTTTTAACTTGTCAAATAAGAATCTCCTTTCTTGAATTCCTATACATTTAAAAAAATTAACTAAAATTACAAGTCGTAGTCTCATCAGCTATCACAAACTCACTACACTCTTTTTTTATTTATGTAGTAGTAAAATTAAGCAGCTTATTTAAATAAATACATGGTTTGTAGTTATATATACTTGGTGTGACTTATTACCATTTTTGTTGGAACAGTGCATTTGTCTCTAGGCAAGATGTAATTCAGCAATTCCAATCTAGCTTACATTCCCTTTTCACCTTGTCATAAAGTTCTCTTTGCCCTGAAAATATAGTCTTTATATTGATACAATAGTGCTTAAAATATATATGCTGCTAACATTTTTGCTGGTCATTTTTGCATTTACTGGAGCAAGGCGACAGGTGAATAGGTGGAATGGGTGGAGAAGGGCAGAGGTCAGACTGATACAATATCTCACAGGCAGATTTCTTCCCATTTGGTACACCATTTCTTTTTTGTAAGTATAATGGAGTAATTGTGACATTAATAAACAGTTAAAAATGTTTAATAGGGTAACAAAAAATCTTATTTTTATTTTTCAGTGGTATTTTAAAGTAAACAAATATTAACTGATATTAATTTGCTTCTCTGTGGATTAAGAATTTTGCAAAAAGAATGATGTCCACCTAGGTTGAGATGGAAATCAGTCTATAAAATTTTTGCTGAACCTTAATTAAGAAGAGACTGAAATGCATTGATAGTTCGTAGATCAGTGATTGAAATACCATAAATATGATAGACTTTGAACGGCACTTATCGATTATTGAATGTAATGGCTTTGATACTTTGAGGAGTTCTAGAGATTCCAAAAAGCATTTATAACAAGGTGAGCCTATGAAGGTGGGGGGAATGGTTAGCTGGTAGTGTAGGGAAAATAAACTGTATTATCAATCAGCTCGTGCTTTTCGAGTTTGTATGCAAGAACACAGAGAGCCTAAGAGTATTTCACAAATCCTTTGTGGAAATCAAGATACGCTGCATTTGTAGCATTGCTTTGATCAACAATTCAAGAAACCTAGTCAAGTATGAGATTAATTTGACATATCTTATTTATAGTGTACTCAAGAAGGTTTTTGACAATCAATTCTTCTATTATAGGCACTCAGCAGATCTTTGATGGTTCTAGAATTATGTCAGGGATCCTTACTAAGTAGCATATCAATTTTTTACACTACCTATTTTAAAATTGTTTTGAAAATAGAATTATTTATTTTATGGTTCAACTCCTAAAATCATTTCAGTGATTTCTAAAAACATTATCGGGCCTTTGATAATTTTCCCATACTCCTTTGATATTAAATTTACCTAACTTTAGAAATTCAGAATAACATGTATAATAAAGTGCTTTCTTACTCTCTTTACTAAAATACGTCTGTTTGTAACAATAGAAGATTATTTATCTAAAGGGAGAAGATATCTGCAAGATATTTTAGTAATTTTTACTGTCCTGTTGTTTAACTATACACAATCAGTACCAAACTTTATCGTGCTCTGATAAGCCATGAGGGACATTCCTTTCTTTTGTCCTTAACATTTTTGTTAAACTGGGATTTTAAACTTCTCAACTGCAATGATATGATTTTTGAATCACTCTTCTAAGTTCCTTTTTCCATGTTTGCTTATAAGTATTTCTAAAACCTGTGAATGCTGTCTCTCTTCTCTTCCTTCCTTTGAACAGTTGTTCTCAATTTGGCAATGTCTGAAGGTATTTTTTTTTTGTTGCACATCAGACAGGTGAGGTACTCCCCCCATCTAGTGGGTAGAGGTCAGGGATGCTGCTAAAAATCTCACAATATTCAGGCCACTCCCTACAACAAAAATGTATCAGATCCCAAATGTCAATAATGCTGAGACTGAGAAATCCTGCTCTTCAGACCTCACATATCTTATCATGTTAGCCATGATATGCTAACATGCATGCTTGTGGGTAGAATTTTTGTTTTCTGGACATCCCGAAATCTCATGTGCCTCTACTCCTTTGATTTATAATATTGGTCTACTGGATCACACCTAATTTTTAGTTGAACTTTCTGGAATCTGCCTATGTAAAGGAATCATGATCTGACTGGATTGTCCAGTTTTCCCTTGATTATTTATTACCAGTACCAACATGACAACGGTCACTTTATCTTTAAGCTCATGTCATGTCCATATTACTAAATAGCGCTTTGTCTGCTTGACTTGTACAATATTTCCCTCATTGCTTCTACTTGTGAATAAAGAAGGACTTCTTAAGGCAAAACAATATCTGTTTAATTGTTGTGCTCCTGATTTCATGTCCAAAGTCACTCTTCAATAATCCATGCATTTATTCTAGAGATATTTATTGAGCACCTATCATGTTCCAAAACTGTTTTCAATTGGAAATTCCACAGTGAATAAGCAAAAATCCTATTTTTATTGTGATTACATTCTAGTGGAAATCAGAAAATGCAAAATCCCCATTTTTTCAACCATTTTTGATCCTAGTCTAGTATATATTCAAAATAAAATAACAACAGAAACTGATGCATTATAAATAGTGGTTGTAAAAGTTAGTTCATATTTTTTTTCCCATGTGAACCCTCTATTTCTTGGTGACTGCCAAGAATCTTTTCATTAATTTCTGAATTTCACTTTCTGGCAGATTTCACTTTCATGGCAACTTACATGGTGTGCATTCTAGAGAAGGCTGACTTTGAAGTAAATTTTGAATGAAAGGAAATAGAGTATTTGAAGAGTTGAAATAATGTTAGTAAGAAAAGTCAATCTGGCATGTAGGGGGAAAAAAGACATAAAAGTAAAGATGGAAACTTGTGAGTGGAAAGAGGCCAGTTGTGCCTGAGATTTATTTTACTTGCTATGCCAAGAATAAAGGGAAAAGGGAATAAAAGAGAAAATAAAAGAAAAAAAAAAAAAAGAAAAAGAGCAGTAATGTATCTTTCCAGTGTAACTGTAACTCAAAGTAATTCATTTCCTTGGGTGGATATCTCTATCTCTGATGAATTCTTTAGAATTTCTTACCTATGTCATAGTTTATTCCTCAATAGCCATTGATGAGGTTATTGGTTTCTTCTCTAGATAGGGAATGAGAAGCATAAATGAAGCAAGGTATTATAATTTTAATATCCTGATCTAGATATTTGTTTTGATCTTTCTTTGTAGTTTCTTTCCTTCCCAAATGCTTTTTTTTCTGAGTATATGTAGAATTGTTTTCTTAGTATATGCAGGAGTTAAAAGTTCTATCAATATGTCAAATTGTGAAAACAACAATTTGATGCTCTAAAATTCTTAGACTTTGTAAACTTACCAGTTTTAAGTAATCATTTAGCTTATGAAGAGTGCATTCACTAAAAACTATTGTTCTCACCTTCTTCTGTGCTTCTATTTAAAAATAAACTGAGATCATACCCAAGGGGAGGTTATTGGTATAAAAAAATTCCAAAGATACAATATAAATGTGGCTACAAAAAATGTTTAGAAATATGCCAGTAATATTTTCTGGAGTTTATTATAAACGAGAGAAATTCTAATACTATGGCTTACAACTGTTTTCTAGCAATGAATTTGAAAAAAAATTAATTTTTATCTTTAAAGTCTAAGTGCTACTGACAGATTACAGTAAGACTGTCCTCGTTGTGTGAGCAAAGCAAAGAGGAATCCTTTCATCTTTGTTCAAGTCCAGGCTTTGCTATCTAATGGTGTACTGAAAGCGGGTAAGTTACTTAGTCTCTAAGAACCCAGACTGTCTCAACCATAAACTTGGTAAAAACACTCATCTCATAGTGTCATTCTGGAAACAAAATGAGATAATTCAGTTTAGTACTTGTCACTGAGAAATTATGTAGTAATATGACATTCCCCTTTCTTTATAACTCCAAGACTATCCTAATTCATTTTATAGAAAAGATTCTGAAGGAACCTTAACAATCATCTAATGTGTCATACATCTGCGGCTTGAATGATTACATGTCTCTGTGGTTACTGGCCTGTACTTTATTGCTCTAATAAAATGTGTCACCTCCTAAGACAATAGACATTAATAAACATTATGTTAAACTATATGAAACTGTCACTTTTATTGGTCAAACAAATATTGGCAAATTTCATATGAGTCAACCTACTCATATAATATAAAAAGCAAATCTTATTTCCCAAAACATAATTTTATATGATCAAAGTCTGACATACCTTGATAATGCTAGAATGTCAATGTAGTTCTATTAGCTATTTTAAAACATACATTATAAAAAGGCACAACTAGAAAAATAATACAGTCTTTAAGAGCTTTGAGCAGGGATCAACAAACTAGTAAGTGGGCCACATTGAGACTGTCTTGTGTTTTTGTACAAACCATGGGGTAAGAATTATTTTTAAGTTTTTAAATAGTTGAAAAAAATCCAAAGAAATATAATACTTTGTGACACATGAAAATTAAATGAAATTCAAATTTCATTGTCCATAAATAAAGTTTTCTTGGAACAACCAATGCTCACTTATTTACATATTGTCTTAGGCTGCTTTTGTTCTGCAAAGACAGAGTGGAGTAGTTGTAACACAGCTGTTAGGACTTGAAAAGTCTACAGTTTTCATTATCTGGCCCTTTACAGAAAAGGTCTGACTACCCGTCCTAGAGTCACACTGCCTGTATTCGAATGCCAATGCCACCACTTCTTGGCTTTCTGATTTACTAAGTGACTTAACTTTGTGAGCCTTAGTTCCCACATTTTAAAATAGACATCCTAACAGTACTTACCTCATAGAATAATTCTGAGTGCCTGGTACATAAGCACTCTCTAAATGTTACTATAATTATTAACATTCTTCCAGGGTGCTACTGTAAATGATTGGGAAAAAAATCTACAGAAGTTTGATGGGTGACAATTATTGAATCACTATATCATGATATAATGACAATTGTCAGCATTCCATGAGACGTAATATTTACGTCTCACTTATAACACATGGACCATTTCAAGTTAGAAATATTTAAGTTTGTAAATTTGCAAATGCTAAGCTACAAAGTAGGGGCTGTTTTCTCCCTGGGACAATGAACATCTGCTGAAACACTTTGTCCAACAGAGCATTTGCCTCTGCTGGCCTTTTTTCTTTCTTTCTTTCTTTCTTTTTTTTTTTAAGAAATGGAAAAAGGATCATTGTTTAACTTCAACTCTTCTCATCTTCTAAACCAAGAAATAATTTCTCTCAGGACTAGAAGTTTCTAGGATTTGGAAAAGTAAAGGGGCCTCAGCTTTTTATTTATTTTTTCCTATATTCAAGTAAGGGTAAGTAGAATTTTACTTGGAGTGGCATATTCTTTTTTCCTTCTTATTTGAATATTGTTTGACTGAAAGACTCACAGGCTTTTCCAGATGACTTAAGATTTCTGTAGTGAATCAAGCTCCACAGTACTCTCTCAGTCTGAGACAGACGGGGAGGTGGGGTAGCAGTTTTCACACAGCAGAAAAAGGGTCAAGTTTTAAATTAGAAATGCTTTTAAGAAGTAGCTCAGATCTATTACTTTTTGTATGCAAAGGCAGAATGGTCTGAAGGGAAGATGATCCAAAATCTTGAAAATAAAATAAAATGCTCCTAAAGCTAAAATCCAATAGCATCCTAGAGATAAGGCACAGTTAAGTAGAACTGCTGATAAACTTCAAGTGGAAGACTTACCAGTCAGGCTACCTCTCCAGCTTTTCTGCACTGGTTTCCTCAGGGGGAGCTGGAGAGAGGACACTTCAAGCACTTAGCTTTAAAATGCACACTTAAGAAGTCAGTGAATAGTAACTATTAGAGTTCTCTGGGTAAACCAGCTTGAATTAAAGGTGCTTCTTCTGTTACTTACTTTCAAGTAGAGCTTCTGGTCCTTGGGGATTACACCAAGAGCAATGAGTCATATCTGCAATGAGGAAGGGAAAGTGTTGTCAAATTTCATGTTGATTCACAGTATTTCAGTGGGGGTAGGGAGACACAAGGGGAGACCAGAGAATCAAATACTTGAGCACTGAAGAGTTTCTAGTTGCTAGAAAAAACTAAAGAACCTTGCTGTTTTCAGATAGAGGAATCTATCACATATAAATTCTTCCTGATTTTTTATTGTTGTTTTCTAATGATGAATTTTGTTCATAAAATGGTCAAGTATGTAGATAAAAAGAAAATGTTTAGCTACCAAGTCAAAAATATTTTTGCCACCTGCTATGTATTTTGCCAACCAGTTAAAATCTTTAGCATTCTTTGGTATAAAGTCTTAAGATGATTGTGGGGTGGAGGGAAATTTTCCTCTGTTAGAATCTTTTGGATTCTAGTCAAACACTTCTGTAATTTCCTTCATCATTTTTAGCTCCTTTTGGCATCACTTATTTTCAAGTATGCCTCTGGAATGTCAAGAAGATGCCAGATATTATTTTGTGTGTTGTATTTTAATATGATATCAGGCCAAAGTTGTTCCTAGAGACTTCAGAAATAAAGGTAGAGTGCTTCTTTCTTATCTTTTAGCAAAATGGAAACCT
This sequence comes from Camelus dromedarius, assembly GCF_036321535.1. Taxonomy (NCBI): domain Eukaryota; kingdom Metazoa; phylum Chordata; class Mammalia; order Artiodactyla; family Camelidae; genus Camelus; species Camelus dromedarius. The sequence goes on from NC_087439.1 coordinate 54,226,258, forward strand.
TTAATTAAGACCCCATGAAGCTTCTGGTCAGTCTCCTACCTGTGCAAGTAGATTAGAAAGGAATTTTTATCCTCTGGCAGTAACAGATTTACTCTGGGGGCATGAGGGGGAGGAAAAATTGAGTAGAAGGAAAACCAGAAGCTACACTTGTCACTTGTTATCAAATGGTCCAAATATGTGGCCCAAAGCCAGTGACTTCACTGCAGTTGTTCTGTATTAAATATTGGTATTTGAATCCTCCTCAGTTAAACCTTTCAGAATAATGATTCTGGCAATACTTTGGAATAAACTTCCTATGGTTATTTCCCCAGTTGAGTAAGTCTACAGTTAGAAATTCTATCACTGCTGGCCAGTCTAACTCCCTGAAACAAGCATGTGAGGTTTGTTGTACTGGCACCAACAGGGAAAGGATGGAAGAGCCAGGAGAGACCTCTTGAGATCACTTCATCCATACTAACATCATTCAAAATGGACAGCTCTTTATCAAGGATTTCCAAGGTGTTCGTTACATCAGCAACTGCAGTACGACTAGCCCCATAACAGTAAGAGGTTTGCTTGCCTTTCTGATCAAGAATTGTTGCACTATCAAACAAAGGATGAATTATTTCCTAAGAAGCTTATGAGTAATTCAGGTCTCTACAAGCATTCCAGGAACAAGATTCTTTTTGGTTACCAAGATTATAAGTGTGATTTTGGCCCAAAGGCTTAAAACCAAAGCACATATGCTGTGTCTCACTCGTTCTGTGGGCCATTCCCCCTTTCATTCCTCTAGACTTTTTTTTTTTTTAATCCTTGTTATATTGAGAAACAACAAGTACAAGTATTTTCAGCTGGCTCACCAAAATGAGTCTCTTGTAGGGCTAACATACTTGAATCAACAAGCACAGAAAATAATTAACAGGGAAACTCATCCCTTCTCTATATTTTCTACTCCTTACCCCATTATTTTTAGCTTTGTGACCTTGGGCAAGTCATTTAAGTTCTCTGGGTCTCAGTTTTCTCTCCTGTATAAAATAAGAGCATGAGTCTACATGACTGAAACAATCTCTTTTAGCCCCGACAGTCTATAACCCAGTCTATCATAAAGCAAAACTGTGACCTTTATCATGAAGAAAGGACAGTGGGAGGGAAACGCGTTAAGAATTTTTTCTCATTCCTCCCACTCCCACAAATGCTGCAAACAGCTGAAGTTGGTGACTCAAAACTTTATTAAGTATGTTAATTGTTTGGATGAAGTTTCATACAAAGTTTTTGAAGCTGAAGGGGTGAGAGATTCTAAGCTACAATCTATTATTTTCCCCATTTTTGACTACTTTCAAGACTTGAAACCTGTTGTGTTGTAGAATACTGAGGAACATATCATGTGTTAGTTTCTCAGGAAACAACAGCTAACTGAAGTTAATAGTTAACATTAATAGTGACTTCCTTCTAATTAATAAAATATAACTTTTCATTCCCCACCCCATTTTTGTGATAAATTTGCAGACTTCTGCAAATGCCCAGTATTTCTTTCTAATGCTCCTTTGTTGAAATCCTCCAAAAAAGTTCAAAATATTTATACTCCAGGGAGAAAATACTGCTAAAAATCTACTTGTAATGATTCCATTTTGTACACACAGACTCTTTTCTCTTAGAGTCCAACTGTTTATCTCTGGCATTGAGAGTTGGAGAGGAGAATATGTTATTGATAAACTTCCTGTTGTTCTTCTTGATATGGAGGAGAGAACAAAAACTGTAAGAAAAGTATTGGAGAGGTCAGATAATAACAAAATATCCCATTTTGGTTAGATAGTGTAATTAACAGACTGGGAAAAGGAGCTAATATAAAAGGACTAGTTATGTTTCATTTCCTGAATTGTTACTTCCAAAAACAGACACATTTTGTCCACTTCCCATTTTGTGGAGCTATTGCAAAAATTTCCTGCCATCACAAATCTTAGAGATAGTGAGTCTTAAAAGTTATATGTGGAAAGCCTTCAAGATTTCTGCCCAAGTGCCAATGTAGATTTGGTTTCATGTAAAACATCGAGGAGCCTGTCCTTCCTATAAGTTGATTTTAGGACCCAGCCTCGAAGACAAGGTAAATCTTTCAAAGATAAAAAAATACTTCATCTTAACTGTCACCTGTATGTCAGGCTGATTAAGGTTAGGTTAGCTCAATGACACCAGTGAGCATTATTAACCATTGCAAATAATTGTGCATGGAGAGACAGCAGCTGCAAGAGACCCGGTGACCAATTACAAAGCTTATGTTTGTATTTTTCCATCACTGCTGAAAAAGTAAACAAGTTTAATTTAAAATTATTTTTATATCTATAAAATCTGACTTATTTAAAAATTTATCTATAGTATAGAACTAAAATAATGTAAATAGTTTTACACCTTTTATTGATAGAATATACAATTTCAGAAGACATCCGAAAGCAAGCATCTGAGACTTTCAACTTTAAAAAACTCTAATTTTCCAGTTTGTTTTCATGGTATATTTTATTAGGCCTTACTTGAAAATTAAAGAAGTGTACCATAGACTTCACTGATCTCAACAAGAGGAGAAAACAATCTATTTTTCATTAGAGTACCTGGTGGTAACCACAGAGAGACGCAGTAATTTGGGAAGCACAATAATGTCTCTGTGAAAATCATGCATGAAGGACCTAATTTTTAAAAGATTAACTCATAAGAGATGATTTCCAGGTACAGCATTTATTTTCTAAACTGCTCTGCTTCGAGGAGTCCTCTCTATAGAATAATTTAAACAATAAGAAAATAAACTTTAAAACATTATATAAGACATTCAATATATTTTTTCTTCAAAACATATTTCACTGATTGAGTAGAGACTCCAGGTAAGAAGGCACTAGCTTTATACTGAAATTCAGGCATTTTCATGAGTTCGGAGGTCTTCATTTAGAAAAACCTCTACCATGCTGAAGCACTAAGAGTCATAAGATTAAAAACTGTCCAATATTATTGTCTACTCCAGACAGTATTATCTTTTCCAACAGACAGATAACAGCTCTTTCATTACTCTGAACCATTACTTGTGTGTCCAAGATAACCTACATTCACAGATAGAGAAGTATTTTCACTTTTGCCTGGAAATGAAGAATGAGGAAATTCAGATGTGAGATTTCTAAAAAGCTAACTTAAAAGATTCTCATTTAGCTATTTACCCGTGTATCAGCACCCTGGTGGACCTAGTCACCCCCTTTGCTCAGAGTTACATACAAGACAGGGAATGGCCCCGTTTTTGGCCCCTGCCCTGGGTCTCATATGGCATGTGGAACAAAATTAATTTTCTTGTTTTCCTGCTGCCACCCCCACCCCACCTCCTACCCCACTTCCCGGTAGACGTGGTAAAGGTCAGGGGGTTCGTCCTGCCCGCTTTACTCTTTGCTTTCAGTTCCTACTACTGCTGAATTCTCTCTTTCACATCCTTCCTCTTGTAGCTGTCCTCTTCTGTGCATTCTTCAGAAACCCAAATGTAAAACACATGTGTGTTCATTTATTTCCCTGAAATATGTTACATCAGGCATTTGGGTTAAAGACTTGGGTGTATATCTTAGGGTATGAAGACAATGTATCCCAGCACAGCATGGCAAATAATGTGAAATTGAACATCAGACATCTGTTCATTGGCAGTATGCGCCACCCTCCAGCACGTTTGCTCAGGACCTAGCTCCTGATGTCTTGTAGGGCCACCTTCCCTGCTTTTTCTGTTCTGGGAATACTTGATTCACCCATCTCTGAAGCAAAACCTTCTTCTCCCACTCTATCATGCAGGCAATATTTTCTTTGTCCGATTTTTAGCTCATTTTAGACAAGCTTCAAATGCAGAACCAAAAATGGCTCACCAAGATGTTTACTCTAAACAAGACAGTTTTTTCCATGAAGAATTCTGTTACCTGCTTTTCAGTTGTCCCCCCACCCCTGCCCCACAGGTTTTGTAGTACACTCTGCATTCTGAAGGCCATCCAATTAGTATTCAGTTTTTGAAGGGCTCTGGCAAGAGACCTAGGATTCATTCCCCTGTTCTCCCTAGTCCCTCCTGACCATACAAATCCCAAGCCCTGTTGATTCTGCTCGAAACATCTCTTTTCCTTCTACTGCTACCCTAATCCAAACCAGCACTGTCTTTTTACCAGTATTAGTTTAACAACCTCCCAACCTATTGTTGGGAGGAACAACTATCCTCTACCAACTTATGTCCAAGTGCTTGGGGGCCTGCAAATTAATTGATAACAGGTTAACAAGAGAAAAGTTAATTTTCACATGCACTTGAGAGCAAGGTTTAAGAAGTGGCTCTCCAGACAGCTGGGAGTACTGGTTTATATACGAGCTTAATGAAGAAAATGGATGAGTTGAAGGGTTTAAAGGATGGACCGTTCTGATGAGGTTTGTTTACACAATTTTCTAGAATGTCTCAGCGCCCAAGTCCTGACTGGAGACTTCCCAGAGACTAAGGCTGTAGCAGCTGACTCTCATAAAGCCCTGCTTTGGTCAGATAAGGGAAGCTCTGATAAGGTTACAGTCCACAGGCGTTTTCCCTTGGAAGTAATCTGCATACTATTTTGGTGGGTTAATGGTCCCTCCACTATCTCCCAACAACCAGTCTTGTTTCCACATACCTGTTCACATTGCAGCCCAAGTTTTTCTAAAACACCTGATCATGACACTCCCTTTCTTAAAAACACTCCAGTGGCTTTTCACTGCCAAGGATTAGGATTTATAATCCTAGATTTACCATTTGCCTACTAAACCTTAAAGAACAGAAAAATAAAAGTGTGTAATCTAGCCTATGTGGTCAAAGTTGATGTACATGGCAGGAAAGGTCAGACAAGGTGGGTAGTTTATGATATTAAAAAAAAAATTAGTCTCCAGTGCCATCCCACATTTTGTATCTATGTTTCTCAGATTTTACTGCTGAAATCAGTACTTTGGGCAGTGTGCCAGGTACCAATCTCTTTCTCTTCCCTTCAGTTTTAATTAACATTTCACTCCTTTAAGGCCTTACCAAAACACTTGGCTAAGTAAGTTCATAAGCTTATTCTTATTAGTGTTGTAAGTTAATGTGCTCTGCATTTCCACATACAGTGTTTCTATTTTAGTAAGGTCCTTCCTGATTTATTCCACAGAATGACCTATAAAAGGCATTTAAGACACTGAAGCAACAAGCCGAGAAGAAAATTTGAGCAAATGGGTTTCAAACACCTCTTAAACCCCAGGTTCTTGCTCTGCCTAGGATTAGGCCCTCAAGGGAAGAATTCTATTGCCTTTGAGTCATCTGTTCCCCTCAGGGGAGGGCTTCATGCTACTCTGTATTTTTCTAATATGTGGCACCACTCCAGGGTACCACCAGTCGTATTCTGCTATTCAGCTGTGATTCCTACATACATGAATTGTCCGTGTGTGTTTTTTAAATAGCTTTATTTAGCCATGAAATTCACCCTTATTTCAAGTTAAGTAGTTTTTAGTAAAAACTCTCAAGAGTTGTGCAACCATCACCACTATCTAATTTTCACACATTCTCATCATTCCCAAAAGAAACCCTGTACACATCAGCAGTCATTCCCAAGTCCCACCTCACTACCCCAACCCCGCACTAGGTAACAAATAATCTACTTTCTGGCTGTATAGATTTCCCTATTCTGGACTTTTTGTACAAATGGAATCATATAATATGTGACTTTCTGTGACTGGCTTCCTTCACCTAGCATGTTTTTAAGATCTATGTTGTAGCACGTATCAGTACTTCATTCCTTTTTGTTGCCAAACAATATTCCATTATATGGGTGTGCCACCATTGTTTGTACAGTCATCAGTTGATGGACATTTGGGTTGTTTCCACTTTGGGTCTATTATGAATAATGCTGCTATGAACATTAACAAGTTTTTGTGTGGACATACGTTGTCAATTCTCTTGCTTGTATACCTCGTTGTGGAATTGTTGGTCATATGCTAATTCTACGCTTAACATTTTGAGAAACTGCCAAACTGTTTCCAAAGTGGCTACACTAGTTTATATTCCCATCAGCAATGTATCAGGGTTCCAATGTCTCCGTATCTTTGCCAACCCTTGTTATTGCCACCCTGGTGGGTGTGAAGAAGCTCATTATGATTTTGATTTGCCTTCCCCTAATGATATGACTCATGATGTTGATCATCTTTTCATGAGCTTACTGGCCATTTGTATATCACCTTTGGAGAAATGTCTATTCACATCCTTTGCCCTTTTTTAATTGTGTTATTTGTCTTTTTATTACTGAGTTGTAAGTTATTTATATACTCTAGATATGCAGAAAGCAGATATGCAGAAAGGGTTGCTTATTTATGGAAAGCGGTCAGTGGTCTCTTTAATTAAGGCAACATTTAGTCAGAAACTGGAAAGCTGCAGGGAACTATCTATGCAGACATACAAAGGAAGGGTTTTCTATGCAGTGGGAGCAGCAGGTACAGTGACCTGGGATAGAACATGCATGGCTCAGTTCAAATTCCCACCCCCCGCCTCTGTAATTCTCATGCAAATAGTATAATGTCTGTACACATTCCAATTTCACCACAGTTTATTTTCTAAAAACATTTTGTCATAATGGATTACATATTGTACCAAACCTAGAAAGATTCAGTTTGGATGTTCCAAAAATTAGATAAATTTAAAACTAAGACAAAACCAAACACAAACTAAAACCTTTGTTCTACATTACATTTTGCATCCCTGCTGAAGCACTGTTTCTGATGTTGCAACTTCAATCCAATTCAACAAACTTAACTGAATGCCTATGGTGATATTTCCCGAATTGTAATTTGTGGACCATATTTGGGGTTCAGAACTTTCACCAGGGATTTGACAATGGTTTGAGTAATTAAACACAGTTAGTCAGGCCTCAGTAATTTATAACTTCGCTTGTATGCTTGTATTCTGGCAATACAGAATGTGGTGAATGCCACTGGAGTGACTTAATTCCAAGGAGCTGTATGTTGGGGAATGTAGACAGCTTATGAACAACCTACCTTGAGTGCCATCAGCTAAGACACACAGGGTGTGTATCGTGGGGTCAGTTCATAACTCATGCCATATATGGCTGTGGTGATTTAATGACTCACTGGAATTAATGTTGAGAATCAGATGTTGTTACCTAGATGCTATGTTCCCATTGATTATCAATATCCAAAGAGAAAATATACTTGCTATGAACATGTCAATGCATTTTACAGCCATTTTCTTAAAAAGTCATCAATTTTGGCAGTAATACCCTGAAAACAAACGCCCGACTTTCTCTGTTCCTCCTTGCCCACACTTGTGATCTCTGTTTCAGATTACCTTAGGCAGTCAGCAAATCTTATTGCCTGGATATGTGAAAGCAAGGTGGTTTGATACTTTCAATATTTAAACTTGGAATATTCCAGAATACCCTAAACAAAACTGAAATGCAATTACGAAATGCCTTCTTGCCTTTTCACCAAACATATTCAATTCCTACCCACTGCCTAAGGTAAAATAATCCTTCCTGCCCTGGAACTCACATTAAAACTCTTTCCTGTTGCTTATCATTTCTTATGTTGTATTTTCCACACTGTATTATATATACATCCCTTGACTGCCAGCACCTAGGAGCATGTCCTAGGGCTGCAGAGGGTTCTCAGTAAATATTTACTAATGCATTATTATTTTGGCCTGGAAGTATTAGCGAGATAAATATCAGAATTGTCCCATGGGTTCAACTTTGTTTCTATTTTGGGTTTTTAGTTTTGTTTCTTTAATTTGTAAAGCTTTGATTTAAAAGAAAACAGGAGAGGATGAGTGGGAAGAAAAGTTTAAAGTGTGTTACTCCTTTAGGGATGTTTTTTCTTGGGTTTTACCTGCTCTGTGGTTAGAAACAGAATTCAACTTCAAAACAAAACCAGAAGATTCTGTGTTGAGTCCTAATGGCTATTTCCTTTGAATGTGGCTGGAATGATGGTCTTTAAAGGGTGTTACCAGATTAAATCCTTGCCAAGTAAGGAAGGTGGAGCCGTGTGGGAATGAGGCTTTGTTTAATCAGGCTGTATAATGTTTTGCTGAGACATGTTGGGAAAGGCAATCCAAAGTGATGTGGACTCACTGTGAAATCATAGTCTGAAGCACACCTTATAAAATTTAGAGATTTTTTCTTTTTTGCCACCCTCTTGGAAATTCATATTATCACAACTGTTAGAGAAAATTAACTACATATACATATACAGTCATTTCCCTAACATTTGTGGGACTTGAAAAAGAGTGCAATTAAAGGACCACATATAATATATCAAATTATAAATTATGGTAAATATCTCCAAATGAAGTATGTTCTCTCTTCTTACCCTAAAAAAATACAGCTTTAGGCAAAGTTAAAATCTAAAATTCTTGGAGGGGGGACAAACTGGGATTTCAAAATTTTTAGATACTGACAGGCATATGTAGAATAGATAAACAAGATTATACTGTATAGCACAGGGAAATATATACAAGATCTTGTGGTAGCTCACAGCAAAAAAAAAAATGTGACAATGAATATATGTATGTTCATGTATAACTGAAAAATTGTGCTCTACACTGGAATTTGACACAGCATTGTAAAATGACTATAACTCAATTAAAAAAAAATTATTATGCAAAAAAAGAAATCTAAAATTCTTTGATAACTTTGGAGCCTCATGTTCAGAGAATGGAGATCCTGGAAGGGCCTGCTCTAGAGCCCAGAGGCCCACCCCTCACCCCTCTCTTGCCATCCCCGCCCCATCCCACAAGGTGAGAGGTCTCAAGAGTATCCTTATCACAGCCTCTGTACACAGCTGCCTCTTGGACATCCCTCAGGTCTATGGGTGTTTGCTACATAGTTCATGCCTGGGGACAGACCTGGGGAAGAAGCAGAGGTGGCCGTTTGAGTGGGGAAGACTGGAATTCAAGGTCACCAGAGGAGGCCTGGAAGCCTGGCTCAGGCTCTGTGTGAGCACAGTCCTTCAGTTCCTGGATTCTTTGTCTTGTGCAAAGGGCTGTAGTCAGAGGAAGGACAGAGAGGTTTTCTGAAGCAGAAGGCTCAGAACAGAGGCCCCTCTTGCCTGGGTCAAAGAGCCATCCTCTGTGTGTATGTAAATGTGTGTGTGTGTGTGTGTGCGCGCGCGCAGGTGTGCCATGCTCTGATGCCTATGTGTCTTTTAAAAATATAGAAAATTTGACATATACTCATGGATCGATTAGTTTATCTAAGGGAGAGCTTTAACCTCATGGATGATCTAAAAGGATGAGCAATACAACACATTTGTCGCTGGGTGCACTAAACTTAGTTGACTGTGGTTATCTAAATGCTTCAAACAAATAAAGATATATATCAAAATAATGAGATTAATGCCTCTTTCAGAAAGGCCTGGAAAGCTATCAAATTTCCCTCATCTGTGTGTACTGAGGGATCAACTTCATTCATGCTGCTCTGCTCTGCCTTAGGGAAAAAGAGCACGATGATCTCCTGCTGAAAAGAGCCCAGCAGGGGGCTGATATGTGGTGCCTCCTTCAACTAAATTCCTTCCCGCCTCCACCCTGGCCCGTGTCTTCACAACCTCTTACCTCGCGTGCCCTTGCTCTTCTTGGATGCACTTTGGAAGGGATTTTCTTAAAACTTCACAACCCTTTAACCTCATGAGCTGCTGAATATCTTAAGCCACAGTGAAAGTTGAAGCTCAGTCTTTAGTCTTTTGAACAAAAAATACTCAAGGCCCAACTGTGCTTACTTTTGTGATATGGTGATATTGAAAGGAGACAATTAGTAAAATGAAGTGTGTGAATAAGAAAAAAATGACTTTTTATGTGTGAATGTGGCTTTTCTGAGAGGTAATGTTTTGGCCAGTATCTGTATTTCAGAAGTGGAAAGTCTAAGACCTGAGTCTAGGTAATAGGAAAAGCCATCAAAGTATGTAAGACGCAGTCAAGTAATTCTTAGTAAAATGAATCATATGTTTGAGCAAGTATTACAAATACACATAGGTGAACCACTCAGGTTTAATGCTGTATTTAATAGTCTTTGATAATTTGAAGTAGTGAATTTAATGTACTGTGATTTGATTTGTCAGAAATTGAAATGAGACAAGGTATTTTACTGATATTTTAAGTGATCTGCATCCTGGATCATGATCATTATGACTATTTGTAGGTTTTCTTACTACCTAACCATGTTCTCAAATATGTTATTACTCTGTGAAGAAGAAAGTGGGTAACTGTCCCACATAAAAAACACAGAGGGGGTGAACAAGAGTGCAGTTTGCCTGGGGACAAGGACATTTTGTTAGCTCGCCACCCTCTTTCCAGAATCTAGAATCCGGAATAGCCCATAGTCAGGTCCTTAGTAAGTATTTGTGGCTAACAAAAGAATAAGTGAATTAATGGAAGTCATTTATATCAAGTACTGACTATGGCCCAGAGACTAGTGTTCAGTTTAACTAGTGTGTTGTATGTTGTATGGCATTAAATCTTGTGTTATAGGTAAAGAAGATAAGAATCAAGAGGGTTATATAACCTGCCCAAGATAACACAACTTGTGAAGTAACATACTCACCTACCAACTATACTGTCATTTTATTACTTTTATTCCCTCATAGTATTTATATGTATCACAAATTTAAATCTTCCTAGCTATAGTTGGCATATCAAGAGTGTGATAGGTAATATATAGCCAGGAGCTTCCTTTCAAGGCTCCCAGTATAGTTTGAAAGAGGGAAACCAGTAATCTGTAATCTAAAGCAGCAAAATTCTATACACTTAGAAATCCTGGCTCCTCTGCCTCAGTGAAAGCAGAATTCCTGAGCAGACTTTTTTTGGGGGGAGGGGTAATTAGGTTTATTTATTTATTTTTAATGGAGGTACCGGGGACTTCATACATGCTAAGCATGTGCTCTACCACTGAGCTGTACCCTCCCCCTGAGCAGACTTCTGATCTCTTTCTGGTGGCAGTCAATACTCAGGGACCTGTGATGGCCACACATATCTGGAAGAACAAAGTGTCACTTGTTCTCCAGAACCTTTCTTTTCAACTAGCTCTGACTTCCTGGACTCAGGGCCTTGATTACCTAGAACCATGGTCCTTGCCAACTGCGCTTGGCCTCACCTGCCTTCTCTGGATTCCAGCCTAATGTATAACAACCTTGTGCCTCTCCCAGCCTTGTGTCCACCTCCCCTGGCCTTCCTAAGGCTCTGGAAGAATGGCATCTGCAAGAACCTACCTGGCTAGTCAGACTCCTCTGCATGTTCTCTTAGCCTGCATAATCTCATAACTACCTAAACAGTGACGTGCAGAAAACCTTAGGAGTCGTAAAAAATAACTGGAAAATAAAATAGCTCTTACTCTGTCTTCTCTGTTACTATGTTGTAATACTTATGTGGGTCTTCCCTCTGTTCAGATATGCCTGAAAGATGAATCTTCAAGGATATAATGAGTATTGGGTGACTATTTTCTTTTATCTGCAGGTAGTGACATTTGCAAAAGGACTGTCGTGTGTGTATGTGTGGTGTGGGTGTGTGTTGGATCAACTGTGGGTTGTTTTGCTAGGTATTGTTAAATGTTAGTTTGAACTGAACTGAAATGGTCTTGTGAAAAATAAAAATCTAAACTGCACATACTGATGAAAACCAAAGAAACCCACATCAGATACTGTTCCTGCTGTTGGCAACAAGCATCTTTGCATGGGATGACATAGTGACTGCTATGATTTAGAGACCAATTAAATTTTTTTCACACATTATTAGTGTCTTTAGTGTTTTACTTGTCAAGGACAAAGATGGAGAGGGAGAGAAAAAATGGCAACTGGCTTTCCCTAACAAGAATTTGAACTAATGTTATCTATATTGTCTTACTATAAAATGATGTGTATTAGAAAAATATTCATTCTTAAATGTGAATTGTATTAATCATTAAAGCTATTTCAAAGTCCCCATGGGAAAGGTAAAGTGTTTTCTAGTTTCTAACCTGTGAAACTGAACAACAGGCAGATAAAATCTGGGAAATGGTTCAACTGAACTCATTTGTTCTAAACACCTGATATTAAATATTTGATTAATTTTTTCCTTACCAAGACTTAGTCTGGAATAGTGAAAAATGTTAATTTCAGAATGTCTCAGACACAGGTACTTGCATGTTGTAAGGAGATTGGTTTATAGGGAAAACAGTTATTTTTAGACAATGTCAGAGCTAAAACTGTTAGGAACTGGGAGTTTTGTGAATTCATGTGAAGGCGGCATGGCTTATAAAAATAAGCAGGGCACTGGGAACGAGAATTACGCTTGACTTCTGGTTCTAGGTTTGCCAATAACTAGCATGGTGAGCTTGGGCAGATCACTGACCTCCTTTGGCCTTAAATTTTTCTCACTGTGAGGAGCTGGGCTCTGATTTTTAAGGTCAATCACAGCTATGAAATAATGTGATTTTTCCAAGTGTCTTTCAAAATACACATTGATTTTTTTATCTATGTTTGGGCCTATCCTAAAGGTATTACTGGACCTTATCCAATCATAGCTTTGGCAAACAATACGGCCACTGAAAAGCTACTTGCGTCACTTGATTTTATTTTTTCACACTCAAACAATACCTGGCAAATAAAGAAAGGTTCCTGAATTGTGACTGGCACAATGATACATGGTCAGCTGAGCTGAGAATTTAAGCAAACTATATATATTGTTAGGGTGCAGAATGAAGGTGAGGGCTGCTCTGTAATTACCTGCAGTTGTGAACCAAACCAATGTTGTCAATTGTGGGTGTGGGACACATGCCAAAAATCAAACTGTGTAACACAGTTTCTTTATGCATATATCCAGTGTTGTTATTTTAGCACAATTTCCATCCCCTCCTGCTTACTGGCTTTTCCATTGGAATGCACACACACTCAGCAACTTTCTTTAGCCATCTCCCTCCTAGGGCTTCTATCGCATTTACCACCACAATCTACGCTTTATTCTTTGCACCCTCTCACTTCTGTGACATTACCCAACCTTCTAATTTGGCTCTCACTCTTTTCTCCATACCTTAAGTTTAGCTGTAATACAAGATATACTCCTAGACTCTCTGTTCTTCCATATTGGATCTTACTCCCTTAGTTTTTTTTGACTAATTATAACCAAATAGATGTACAACTTCAAAACTGATATCTTTATTTTTTATCATTTTTATATAGTTTAGAACTAACTGTCCACCAGCTATACATTCTTATTCATTCATTCATGCATTCATTCGTTCACTAAACAGAGCACATACTACAAAAGGACTATTTTAAGGCCAATGGAGCATTTCAGGGATCATTTTTAAACTATGTCATTTCTAGGCAGAAGTGTTAAGTGATGTGTCTCAATACTTGTTGGATATTCTAAAAGCATTCTCAGCTTTTTTATAGGACTAAATCAGATGTCCTGTTTTTACAAAGTTGTTTTTCATTTTCTATGATTTAGAAATTACTTAGGAGAAACAGAATTTCAGAATAAGACTTTTGGGCTTTTAGAATATATTAATTTTCAACTCAAAGGATCTTGCTCTTGTATGTAACACAAAAGATGCATATGTACTGCCCTGACATGAGACATGTCTGTAATCGAATTACTCATCCTCTTCCTCTTCTCCTGTCTAGCACCCTAAGCCACTTCCCACACCTGCTGCCCAAATCAGCTCTCCCCATCTCTGTTTATATCATCCTTTCTTTGGTCGCTCAGTCTTACAACAGGGAAACCCCTGGCTTTTCCTGTTCCCCCCCAGACCCCTCTATCCTATGAGGTATCATTTGATTTTTGTGTCATATTATTTTTCAAAAGCAGCCCTCTGCACTCTCTCTGGCCCTCCAAGTGAGAACATTCTGCATCTGCAGTATTGCAACAGTCTACTATCTACTGACTTGAGAGTCTCAATTCCCTCACTCCCTGCTAAATCTCTCCTGAGACCTACTGGCTGGATCTTCGTAAAGCATTTTATACTATGCTTCTGTATCTTCAGTAGGTCTCCAATGACTATAGAGTGAAGGCCAAACCCTGCATATTCAAGACCCACCACGACTATCTGACCTCTTCAAGAAAAGTTAAATCGCTGTGCTTTGATATAGAGGAGGGATTATTTAGAACTGAGAATTTTAATGTAAGTGGAGTTTTGATTCTTAGCATGGTTTGTTTGCTTGTTTAATCTCTTATTTGCAGGTCTGTTGGGAGATAATCTTTCTCTGCAAACAGAAATAAGAACAAACAACTGTGGAAATATATTTTTAGAACAAACACATTGGCAAAAGGAATAAGGGCAGAAAGCAGAGGGATTTGGCTGCCTCTAGGAGTGAGTGTGGAACCTCCTAGGGTGCTTTGGAAGCCTGAGGAGGTAACACCTCACATGAGAGCATTCAGTGTCAGACTAAAAGTAAAGCAAGAATGTAATGTGTTTATGTACTAAGTCCTATGAGAAAGATATATGGTTTAGGGTGAGAAACTGTATTCTAAATACTTGAAATTGCTCCTTAAATTGGATTAAATAGCTTAAAAACACATTTTAAGAAGGTCCTGTCCTTATTACAATCCCTTTTGAATCTATACAATTTAGTTCAAATATACTCTAAATGTAGAGCAAAAGTACTGCCTGTGACACGTTCTGAAAGCTGCAAGTATGTGAAAATGAAGATCTTCAAATACCATATCCTTCTGTTATTAGTGGAACTTTTGAAAACTGAATCCAATTATTTGAACCACACTCAAGAAGTTATGAAAGAAAGTGAAAAGCAGTACAGAACTTCCAGGTGCTCTAGAGTCAGGCTGCCCAGGGTTAAATCCCGGCTATGCCCTGATTAGCTGGATATCTATGGGCAAGTTATTTAATCTTCCTATGTTTCAGTTTTCTTAACTATAGAATATGAATAATAATGCTACCTTCCTTGTAGGGCTGTGCTGAGGAATAAATGAGATGATGCATGTAAGGTGCTTAAAAGGCACCAAGTACTTATCTGAATACTTATTAACAATGCTGCAAAGTAGGCAGTATTGTATCTGTTCTACAGGTTATGAAACCAAGCCATAGAGAGTTTTTTTTTTTTTAAACTTGCCTAAAGTAACATTAATCCTAAGCAAGCTCTACAGTCTCAACAACTCCAAAATCTTAGCTATTTCCCCATGCTGCCTCCTTGCTTTGGTATTGCTGGAGACATGATAATGGATCAGACACTAGCCCTGTCATCAAAGAGAACACAAACAAGAGAGACAAACAAGAAGTGAAGGGACAATTCTGTATAGGTGCCCCAGGAGCACTGATAAAAGAACACTTAACTCAGCTTGGAGGGCTGGAGATGGTTTCCACAGAAGTTTATCTAACCCAGGTCCTGAAGCAGGGGCAAGAATTAGATCATGGGCTTAAATGGGGTGAGAGTGTTCTTAGCAGAAGAGACAGCAGACAAAGGAGTGGAGTGGATGCTCAGCTTGCAAAGGTGCAAGGCTGTGAGAGAGGACACAGAAAGTTCGGTATTTACAGTAGATCAGCTCAGCTGGAATGTGGAATCTGGGATAGGGCTGGGGGCTAGGACATAGGCTGGTTTTAAGGGGAAGAAGTTGAATCACTTCCTTTCTGCTGGCCACGAAAATACAAGTCAAGAAGAGGCAGCACAAATGCCTGTACACAAGGCACAGACCCCAGACAATCAGTGCCCTTAGGTGGACAGGCTAGAACTCACTCTGAGGCATGGGTCAAAATCCTTTTAAATATAACGAATGCCTCAGGCCGGGGAGGCCAGACATGCCTATAGGTAGTGTATATTTTATAGTGAAAATGATCTCATTAACAATGAGAGAAATCTCCATTTCCCTCTTCCGGGTATTCTTTCCTAAGGAAACTTGCCTACATTAGAATTATATGTTAAAATTCCTTTGTTCCTAAAAGAAAAACATCATCCTGACTTCTTATATGAAAAATAGTATTTTTGCTGTTTTAATCTAACCATTCTCATAGCAATAGGTCATCTATAGAACAGGTCACACTCAATGTCCCATAGATGGGTTACAGAGAAGTGCTGGTTTAAGGGGCCTCTCTAATCTTTACTCCTAAAAGTAGATTACCTCAAAATAATAGTGGGTTTTAATAGTGCAAGTTTTATTATTAAAAACATTTATTAAGACGTAAATAAAATCTAAGCTAGTTGGGCACCTTAGGAAATTTCAACATGGTACCTTTCTTACTCTGAAAGACAACTTTGTCCATCTAATGCCTCCCTGCAGAGTTTGTAGAAAAGTTATTCTCATGGTGCCGGCATATTGAGAAATCATCTTAACACTGTTAAAATCAGTGACAGTGGAACTCCTTGTGGTGTAGTCTTTTATTCAATTTAACCAATAAAGCATGACTAAGTGCCAGGTGCTGTGTCAAGCACTAGGGATTTTTATATGCGTAAAAATATAAAATATCCATGATGTAATTACTAATGTAGAAGTATGCATCAAATCCATGTCATACTGGAGAATCTAAAAAGAACATCCCCAAACCTCAAGAAAACAATAATAATTAAGCAATTTGGTAATTTTTTTCTCTAGTAACTGAATGTGGGAGGGTTGAATCACTTTATATAGGTCAGAAAAACATCTGATTAGCACCAACTTGTCTAGTTTTGATCCTAATGCAAATGAGTGAAGACGTTATTGGAATCGTTAATTCCCTTATCTTTTAAAGCACCCTGGTCTCCCTTATAAGTGTTCTAAAAATGCAAATTATGTAGTGTGCACCTGCTTAACTAGAAATGTTTCCTTAGATTATGTAATATATCATAAAATATTTTTAAAGTCAAGTCACTTCTAAGGTACGATAGTATTCCTAAGAACATTCAATTTGGAAATCATAATTTACATGAATTAAGACTCTTGAGACTCTGAAGGCTGAGAAACATATTTCTCTAGAACTCTGCAGCAATTTTTTGTTGCCTTCAAAACAAAAACATTTTAATCTAATAAAATTGTAATTTGAATTCTTTAACCTATTATAGATAATTTATTATGGATAAATCACAATTTTTAACCTGAACAGTCTTCTCATTAAAATAATTCAAAGGAATGTCATTGTCTAGCCCAGGTCAGAGCTTATACTGCCCACTGGACATGGAGAATTTCAGATTTTGTATTTCCTCTACTTTTCCATGTGAAGGTGACATCAGCTTCCATGGTCAACAGTGCTGTTACTGTCACTTATTTAGCTCATTACTTTTTTTCCTATTTCCCTCAATCTCTAATAATCATATGGCAGTGATATTGATTTTATATTAAATTAATGGGATTAGATACAGAATTTATATTTCACTTTAAAAATTAGTACCTTCCTACTTTTTAGGTATAGAAGAGAAATAGTGCTAGTTCCACTTGAAATACAATGTTCAAATAAGCCAAATTAGCTTCAAATAAAATTCCTATTTAGGACAGAATTAACTATAATAGAAGATCATAAATAATAGATATTTCCAAATCTCCCCAACTGTTAGAAACATGAAATAATTTTCACCTATTATAACATTAGGCAAGGCATCCTGATATGTCTGAAGGTAATGTCCACTTAATATATGAATATTTGAACATTTCATACTTATAATCATACAGCCTTTCACTTATAGCTGGAAATGCTTCTAGTTTTTTCTCCCACTGTATTGAGATATAGTTGACATGTAACATTGTATAAGTTTTAGGTGTACAACATGGTGATTTGGTACTTACAGTGTATTGCAAAATAACCACACCCACAGTGTTAGCTAACACTTCTATCACGTCACATGATCACCATTTTTCTGTGGTAAGTACATTTAAGAGCTACCTAACTAGAACATGCAAGTATATAATACAGCAGTATTAACTAAAATCACCATGCTGTACATCAGGTCCCCAGAACTTATTTATCTTTAATCCAACATTTGTACCTTTTGACCAATATTCCTAGTTTTTCATTTCACATGTGCTTGATCCTCACAAATCTCAATATATAATATATATAGTAATAATGTATAACATATATTAACTATAGAGAGTGGGAATTTAATCATCTTCGTTAAGCAGAGAAAATGAAAAGTGTTTATATGATCTATAACAGTGGTCAGCAAACCATGGCCTTGAGCCCAAATCTGACCCCCGACCTGCTTCTGAAAATAAAGTGATACTGAAGACAGCCCTGATCTTTCATTTACGTATTGCCTATGGCTGCTTTATGGTGGATTGGCAGAACTGAGTAGTGACAGAGCCCATAAGGCTCACAAAGCCTTAACACATTTACTATCCAGCCCCTTAACGAAAAAAAAAAAAAATTCTGATCCTGTTCTACAGCAGTTTTTCTTCAAGAATCATATTTAAATAACCAATTTAAAACTGTTTTTCTCACTTTATGGTGCCAAAATTAATAGTCCAATATATCATATGTACATTTTCTATGAGAAATCTGCACACTACAAGAGGTGAAATACAGAATTTCACAGCATTCAATGCTACCACTTTGTAATATAGGAAGCAGCATATCAAAGTATGCATGTTGACAATAAAATAATTAGGGGAATTTTGACTTATTGATAATGATGTGATTAGCCTGAAACTGAGAAGTTAAAAAAAAAGAGTCTCTTTTCCAAGTGAAGCTAATAGAGTTCTAATTTAGTATGATGCAAGTCCGTTTCTATCAGTATTTCAACTTAGCGTGCACGTAGACAGCTCTTAAGAGAAGTGACTATCAAATAATTCTTACAGCCTTAAAATACGCACTAAGGCTGACTTAACCTTACTTTTGGACATCATTTCCTATCAGGGAGTTTTACACTTGAGCGCAAATATTTGGCTCTTTTTTTAGAAACATCTTCTTCAGATAGGATGTGCTATAATTCTATGATATGTAATATAAAACTATACCAATGATAATAGATTCTCACCAGTTGAACAAATGAAGTAAGTACAGATTCTCTGGAAGACATACATACCTTTAAACTATTGCCTGCCTCCTACCTTTTTACTCTTAACATATTTAACTTTGGAGAAATGAGAAAAAACCAGACTCCCATTTATTATTGCTAGAAATTTGAGGGAAATTTAATTCAGAACGTAAAATAAGGAACTGATATAGATAAATGAAACACGAATATGTAGTAAAGCTAGAGATTGTTTTTAAAAATGAAACTTCAACATTTTAACTGTCAGGATGCTTTGTTTTAGTTTTTATTTTGAAGTATTCAGCTAATTAAAAAATAATGGGATCTTTCCCTTAAAGACCCAAAACTCAACATCTTTCTAAAAAGGAGTATGCAACCACCTTTCACGTGTCTTTTCATGGCTCTCTGATACTTCTTGCGGGCCTTATCAGTAGCAGTTACATTCAGGTGCTTATGGGTGGCATCTATTCCAAAAACTGACCCTATAATGTATCTCCTGAGTATTACCTTTATTTACCCCTTTTCAAGTGTTACTTATAGCTTAATTAAACCAAATAAAAACATTGATGATCTACTAAATTCAAGGCATGAATACAGTTTGAAAGAAAATCTTACTTAACATTCTCCATTAGTTAGGGGCAAGATACTCTTCCCTCAAGGACTGGGCAATTGGGACAAAGATGAATAGAGCCAAGATAAAAAAAAATTCTATTCTATTTGTTCATTTTCTACTCTTGTTTATATCTCAGTGGTTTCAGTAGCTTTCTGGCTGGTTCCTTTTAAGAAAACACATAATGTCAAATTGGACATAGAAGTTCAATGGCTAAGTACTTAGTAAATGTTAGTTCCCTTTCTTTCTTATCTTACTTCTTTACCCTTCCCTTCTGTCAGGTTTTCCCAAGTCATAATCACTCTCCTCACCCTTGGTAGATTTTTTTTTTTTTTAAATTACAGTGCTTTTAAAACTGGTTGACGTTAGTTCTGCAGGAAGAGGGAGAAAGTGTGACCAGGAATCTCTCACTGCTTCTTCAGGCCAAAAAGTTTCCCTTAAATTCATTTCAGACCTTACTCACTTTTCAGCATTTTTTAAAGTCATATTTTAAAGCACTTGCTTGTACCACTAAGATGATAATTACCTTATACTGGAGTTCCTTATTATGGTCCTCATTAGTTTGCAAGTTTTTTGGTATCAGAAACAAAATCTTAGTACTCAATTCTTATCTGGGTCAAATGAAGCTCCCTGTAGAAAAAGCACAACACAACTATTTATTGAATGAATAAAAGTACATGGAGTGAATGATTCTTAAATTTAAGTATATTTAAAATTTTATATAACCTGTCAGTAATAAGGGCACTATGGTTAAAAAAAATTACATTTCAGTAAGTTTTATAAATATATTTTATTTGCAGTTTAATTCACTAGAAATCACTTTAACAACAAATATTTCTAAAATTATGTAAGTCTATTCACATGTCTATGCACACATACATACACATAGGTGAACTCGGTTTTTCATTGAGATTTTCATGTTACAAATGTATTTTATAAAATGAGAAGTTTTGGTAAAAAGATTGGTAGTATCAAAAGTTGTTTTGATCAAGCCAAATTGACAGCTAAGGCACTTTCATGTTGATAGCTGAGTCAAGACTATCTGATGGGGAAACCAGGAATTCTAAAAAAAATTATAGACGTTGGCAGTCACATTTAAGTATTCTGCAGTTAAAAGCAGCAACAGTTTATTTAACAGGTTGCTCAGAATCAAGTGGAACTTACTGTTTTGGTATTTTGCCTGACTTTTTTTCCATTTACAAATGAATCAGTGCCCTGTAGAAGCAGTTTTTTAAAAAATATAGCCAAAATGAAATGTCCTAATTTCACCAATATATTTTATTAACTGGAATGTTAGTACTCTTTAATGCCATTTGCCTGACACTGGGTTTGTGTATTTCTTCACACATTCTGTTAAATGAACACCTGCCAAGGCAAATATCTGACTGATATTTATACCAGATTGTTTCTATGTAGGAACACTATGTTACACTGCTTGCTTCCTTGAAGGAATACAGAAGATTAGGAGTTGCGAATGTGAATACAAACTTTGGTTTCTTTTTTTGAACTGCTACCTCAAAGTAGAATTTTCTAAACTGAAATTTACTGATAATAAAAGATTCTCACAAACCAGAATCTAAATAAACAAACAAACCAAAAAAAAACCAAAACTGTTCAAATCTTGAATCAACCCTCGATACTAATTTTTAGTAAACATAAACCAATTTTTTTCATCAGAAAGTATCTAAAAATATTGACCTAATACAACAATAGGAACGCCAAAATAGTCTAGGCGTGAATCTTTTTTTCATTTGTTTTGAGTACTGCTTGCATTATGAGGCTTTGTACTTTATACAGATGGTCTCTGAAGATCAAGTTCATTGCTTTTAAGGTTGAGGAGACTTGCGCAAGTCTGAGCAGAATGAAGAGAGCAGAGCCAAGGCCAGGGTTTCTGCTGTTTCTACCAGTGCCTCCAGAATTCCTCCAACGAGCCACAGGAGCTCCTGGTGGGGCTGTGGAAGGGCCAGGCAGGCAGGGCTCCCGTGTCTTTCCCCTCAGGCACTGCACTCTCTTTAACAACTGCATCTCTCACAGATTTGAAATTCTGGGTAAGATGAGTTTGAAAACAACAACAACAAAACCCAAAACTCCGTTCCTAAAAAATAAATTTGAAAACCACTGTATTAGCTTGTGTACTCTACGGATGAAAGAGGGGAAACATCACAAAGACCCGAATCTGAAATGATGTCCCTGTTAGTAGCCAACATGGAAAACACCAAAAACTACATTCCAAAATAAGAGAAAAGGGGTCCTGAATGTAGTTTTTATACAAGTAAAATCCTGTTAGATTATTTTTTTCTTTTTCTTGTACTTTGGTTATTGACTTAAGTGTTTCTGGAAATTTGAATTGCACAGAAATGAACAATGAGTAAACAAAGCTTGGTAGAGAAACTTCCGATGTGTTTCAGAATTCAAGAACAGGTGGAGCATATAGAAAAGCATAAGAATAACTAGACATGAGAACAGTGGAAAGTTAAACGGACATACTGACAGTAAGAGCACCATATGGACTAAAAGAGGCAGAAGAGCTTTCTGGAAGAGGCACTCAAGAGTCAAAGGCAAAGGAAATGGTGTTCCTGGTGGAGAGAACAGCAGAGATGAAGGAGGGAAAAAGCAGGTTTATTGAAGAGGAAAAAGATCCAAAAGGAGAGGATTGTTTGTATCAGTGGGATATAAGCTTGAATTGGTAAAATGGGGTTATACTGAAGAAGTACGTTGAAGGCAACTGAGGACAATGCATTTGAAGTATGCATAAGGGCCTCTGGTACTCATCAAAAGAAGTGCTTTATGCTAGAAGGCTGGCAATGTGTTCTGAACATTCAAGGGATTTTCTTTTATTGTCTTAAATTACTGATGGTGGAAAAAAATGTAGGTGGTACTTCAAAAGATGCTAGATTGTTTTTACAGATTTAAAATCACATATGAAATAGTAAACACACATGGACATTCTATACTGTTCTCACAATTGTGTTATCCAAAAAAAACAAAAAAAACAAAAACAAACTTAGGAAGCATACACCATGACCTAATCCATTATTTTATGTCATATTTATGTAACATATATAATTTTTAAGTTTTATCACCCTTTTTGAAGAATTTGGAAAATACATGAAGAAATTTTACTTAATGATAAGCACTGTTTGAAAAATGATATTTATTTCAAATTAGTGTCTCTTAGGGTAGAAATATTATTTGGATACAGTAGAAAAATAATGTCTATTACTATATAATTAAAATTGAGGAAAAAAACTTTCCTTAGAAAGATTTGAATTAAATGACCCTAGAGAAGTGTTATTTTCAACTTATATCTTTTATTTATGTTTCTTCATTATGTGAGATGTGGAAACAAAATTTTCCTTATACTCAGGTTAATTCTTTAAAAAAGTGACTACTGTCAAAAGAAGTTATAATTATATAACAAAATGTAATTAATTTTAACACTGGATAATCTCTGTTGTATGGCCTTAATGTTAGGTGCTTTACCAAGTAAGAAAGTATCTGCCCATCTTTCTATCACATCTTCATTTGTCCTATAGTAACTAGTATATTCTGGACTAGAACTGACTTAGAGAACATCCAATCTAGCTAAACTGTGCAGAGGAAGACATTACATGTTATGCATTTCACACAAATTATTTTTATAAAGTATTACACAAAGATGTAAAACTATAAATTCAGAAAGCATAGCTGTATTTCATACTGAAGAACTTCCACAAAGAAGTCTTTTGAAAATACTAATTAGAATTTGTAAGTTGACACTTAGGGATGAACAATATGTGTTACTGACTTGTTCAGTGAGAGGGCTGATAAAACTGCATTAATGAGGATGTTTGTGGTTGTGAGTAACAGAAAATGCAGCAAGAACTGACTAACAGTAAGGAAGATTTGCCCAATATTAAAATGTTTCAAGTTAAGGTGGTCCCGGAGTTGGCTAATTCAGCTGCTCAATTACTTTGTTAATGACTTAGGACCTACCCAACTTTCCATTTTGTCATCCAGAGTATCTAGAGTTGTCAGGTTACATACAGGACATCCAGTTAAATTTGAATTTCAGTTAAACAGTGTATGTCCTATGCAATATTATTTGTTAGCTGAAATTTCAAATTTAACTAAGTCCCTGCATTCCTATTTCCTAAATCTGGGAAACGTATCAGCATCTTGGTCTTTCTCTGTAGGCTAACTCCACTCATGTCATAAGATGCCTTCCATATATCTCAGTATTATGTGCAGATACCAACATCCAGTGGCATAAAAAGGATTCTGTGCTAAGGAAGAAGGTGGAGGAGTGATGTTTGGTAGGTAACCAACAATATAGGTCACCAAGGCAAATCTGAGTTTTTGTTGACTAAAACTTAATTTCCTCTAGTATTAAGTAGTTCTTTACTAGCATGTAATTTAGCCTGCCTTCCTGTTCAGGAGTACCATTTTTTTTCTATTAAAATTTATTTTTTGTTTTTGAGGCTCTTAGTTTTGTTAAAACTGGGAAAGCCCTTATCACTGCATGTGAAATTATTAAAATAATTTTTATTGGGTATTTTGAACTAAGGGAAGAAAATGGCTCATTTGCACATCTCCCCCTTTCTACATTATTCCTAGGGCATATATTAGAGGTTCTCCATGTACATAGCTGCTGGTTCTTTCTTCCTCCTTTATATTAGTTCATATTTCTCAATGCCAAAACTTCAGCTTCCTGTGTTCCCTTCCTCCTTCCACTCTCCCACCTTTTAAAACGTATCCGTATCCTTAGAGCCTTATTTGTACTGCAGTGATAATGGTTTTATATGGGCTACATTAATTGTGCTAATATTTACTTTGCTAACGTGTTGGACCTCTGAGGTAATTTAAGGCTTTAATGATTTCAAAAGTTCAACCCCTTTAAGGACCTCTTCAGGAATGCTACCAGTTTACGCATCTTGGTAGAATGGCCCTTTTGGTTTCCCTATCACACTCACAGAGGCAGGTGGCTACGAGAAAGGCAGGTTGGCCTATATGACTCCACTGCCTGGAGTCTGTTCCTTATGTCAGCCTGGTCTCTCATCTTACACCATCTTTCATTCCCTCATCAAACTCACACTGCAATCCACTGGTTTCTGCAGCTGTTTTCTCCACCCCATTTCCTGTCTCATCTTGAGTGATTCATATGTGACTTCAGTATTTATAGAAATGCCCCACCCAACACCCTGGACTCCTCTGCTGCACAGGCCTTTAACTACTTACTTTGGACTTCAGTGAGCTACTACCGGTGTTACAGCCCGGTGCTACCTAGTCTGCCCAGAATCTCCTCACCTCTCTTAATTATGTTTCACAATCATACTGTCTTAATCTGAGTTTCTGCTCTTTTCAACTATCCCTCTTCCCTTCTTCTAGCAAGCTAACTCTTTGGCTTCACAAAGAATCTAAAACTTCAGGAAAATAGCAAAGATTCAAGTCTCTGAGCCCTTCTACAACTGTGCTTCCATCTCTCCTGCCCTACCTCTTCCATCCAACCTGTGTTCTCTGCTTTATCTCATCAACCAACCCCTTCACTTTCATCACACTCAAGCTCTGAGCTCCTCTCCTGGATGACTTTAAAATGTTATCTTTTGAAATTCCACACCTATGTACCTATGCCTGCTATATAAAGTTATACCACTGCCAGTAGCACTGCATAGCGGTGACGAGCATGGACTCTGGAGCCAGATCACCGAAGCTCGGTTTCTGGCTCCTCCACTAGCTGGGTGCCCTCTGCAAGACAGCCTGACCACTCTGCATCATTCTCTTCACCTGCAAAAAGGGAATAATAACCAAGCATGTCTCATAAAGACATTATAATGAATAAACGAGATAATATTTATAAGGTGCTTAGAGGTATATAGAATTATTAAATAAATAAGTGTTTTACTTCTCTTTTGTAGTTTTGATTCCATTTTTAATAACAGCGATTCCAAACCTTCACACTAATTCTCCAACTAGCTCATGCTCCATCACTTCAGCAGATGATCTGGCCTAGTTCTGAGTATACATAGGACACTAGGTGTGAATTCCTTTAAATTACCTTCCCCCTGAAAATTTAAACATACTGGTGCATTTATATCTCCTCCCAATCTAAAAAAGAGAAATCACTTTCTAAAATTAATATTCTGCCTCTTCTCAATATCTTATCCTTTCAAATACCTAATGTTTTCTGTGTACATTTAACCTTTCTCTGTCTACCAATTTCTGTCTTTACCCAATAATCATGTTTTACTCCCATGCATTCCCCTCAAAAAATAACCATAAATCAGCCCTATGTTTCTTTTTAGCTCTTTTCCTATCTCCAACCTTCTCTTCATCAGTTGTCTACATTTACTGTTTCTATCTTTACCTCTCTCATGACTGTGTTACTGAGAAATGACAATAATTGTAAGGTGGTCTAATATTAAAAATAGTGAGAATGAACTCAGAGGAATCAAAACTTCAGCGCTTGGCTTTTTCCCAGCCTTAGCCAGACATAGATATTCATGATTTTGAATGCCTGTATATTTATATAATGGCTTTCCTGCTCTTTTGTTCTGTCTTAGCCAATTAATTGTTACTGTTTGAATACCCCTGCTATTTCCTGTTTCCCGGTCCTAAAAGGAATTAGTCCTACAGACTACCACTACAATCGAGGCTTCCCTCTGCACCATTCCACCACAATTATTGTCAAGGTCAGCAATAACATCTCTACTGCCAAACCAAGAGGTCAATTCTGTCTTCATCTTAATCAGCTTCTCAGGAAGTTGGTGGAGTTAACCATTTCCTCTTCCTTAAAACCTTTCTTCAGTTGCCTTCTGGATACCACTTTCAGTTCTCCTCCTTCCTTGCTAGTTGATCTTTCTTAGCCTTCTTTGATGGATGCTTTTCATTTATTTGTCTCTATAAAGTGTGGGGTACCCAAGAAACTATCCTTAGACATCTTATCATTCTTCACCAATTCCCCCCTTGGTGGTCCCAACTGATTATTTAACTTAGATACCATCTGTATGCTGATGACTCCTAAACTTCTATTCTAGTTCAGATTTTCCCCTTGAAATATATACTCATATATACAAATGCCTACTCAACCTATCCACTTGGATGTCTAACAGGCTCTTCAGACTTAACACACTGAACAAATTTTGTTTCTCCCAGGACTCCTCCACCTTTAATCTTCTCCACCTCAGTCAGGGAGGGTGCGTGAACTTAATAGTTTATACTGGTTAAAGAATGAAAGCCAGTGAAAGAAACTGAGAAGTAATAAAATACAAAAATGTAAGAACAAGAAAGGAATGAGAGGAATAGTCAATCCTGTCAAAAGCTATAAAGATACCTATAAAATGAGAACTGAAAAGATCCATTAGATTTTGCGTTTTAAAAGCCACTGATGATGACTGCCTCAATAGGTTTGGAACAGGAAGAGAGATGAACAGGATCATACAGAAAAAAATGGCTGTCTGGTATTAATGATCACTCACACACACACACACACACACACACACACACAATTTAAGTCAAACTTTCATCTAGAGTGCGACCTCTCTACTGTATTTTCTGATTGCTTAGGCTACATTTCTTTTATGTCTTATAAGCACCTCATATCAATATGTCCAATAATGAATTAATTTCCCTTCTTCTCTTGTTCTCCTTACTCTCAAATGAATTAATGCCACATGCCTAATCCTTCTAAATCCTCTATCATCTTGAATGACACCAATACATATCCATGTACCTAAAGGAGAAAGCAAACCTTGGGGATCATTTTGTTTTCTCCTTCCCACCCACTTCTGATTTGTCAAATCTGATTGTAGTCCCTATCTCCAACTGTCTAACTTGAGTCTTTATAAACCTCTCTCTTCCTACCCCCTCAAACTAATAAGTCTCCTAACTGGTTCCCGTGCCTGAGGACTTCTCATGCCCTATTCTTTCAACTATATAGTTAGTTATAGTTATCTTTCAATAAAGCACTTTAGTTAAAAACTGAAAGCTGCTTCCAACTTCCCACTGGCAATAATGCACTCCCTTAAAAGAGCACATCAAGATCCTTACAATTTGGCTCTCATCTACCATTACAACCTGTTTGTGACAGTTCCCCACTTGCCTTACATAATCAGACTGAAGTACACTGCATGGGGTCAGACACACACTTCCCACACTTCTACCTCTAGAATACCTAAACTTTTCAAAGGTCAACTAAGTTTTTCTCCTTAAATTGTAAATACAATTTCAAAGGGTTTGGAAAATAAAAGAAAAAATTTAGCCGTAATATTGTCATTTAACACAACATCTTTGTTTATTTCCCTCCTAACAGTCCTCTATGAATGTACATATTTGTATAATAAACATATAATTTTGCATAATATCCTCACATATTTTAGCCACTCCTTGTCATGTTGCAGAATAAAAATATTAAAAATTATAAAATATTATTTTGAGAAAAAGGAAAAAAAATGAGAAAAAAAAAAAACCAAGGGTGGGGAGAGAATCGAGCTCTGAATAAGGTTTAAGTTGCATACCATGATGACCTACTCATCCACCACGGGTGAGCCACACATTTGGCTCTCAGTTTTCTAGTTGTCAATGTAAAAACAGAAACTTTGTCAGTTATCTAACTCCCAGTGCCCAAGAGATTAAAAAAAAAAAAAGTCCTGGTAATTGTAACTCTTCTTGGAACAAATATTGTAGAAAGATATTTCTCCTGAGGTCTTCCTAAAGAGAATACAGGGTGATATACTTAACAACTTCTGGGAAGACTCCTTATTAGAGACGGTACAGCTCACTTCACGTCATTGTTCATACTGAGAATTAATATAGGCAGATGCCATGGCACAAGTCACTGAACAATTTTGTAAAAACCATCTTTTTGGAAATCACTTGATACTATCAAGACACCCAGCTCTTTGCTGGTCTGCTTTAAGTCATGGGTAAATATAATGCATTAAAATGCTCACATATCATGTATGTTATACAGTCATAGTAGTGGCTGAATTGTTATCTTTTAGAAAAACTTTTTGAATATTGTTCCTCTTCAAGATAGAGTTTTAAATAGTTCTTAGGTCAAATCTTAAAATGTCAGATTCTATATTGCACAGCTGAAGCTTGCTTGGAAGAGCAGATTTTAGGCTGAGAAGCAAAAACTCCCTCTTTTTTATCATGAATGTTGTTTCCTTTGGGAAAGTCCTCTGAATATAAGAATGCGGCTGGGGTCAGAGATGTTATAGTATTGGGCTTCTGTATCTAATACAGAATGTTATCATAGAAGGACTCAAACAAAAGCTGAATAACATACTTGCTCACAGAGATTCTCACTGTCTCCAATCTTGAGTCCTCTCTAGAAATTGGGCTTGGTGGAGCTACAGATTTGGGGCCAGAAGGATCAACTTTTACTTCTCTGATTTACATGCTAGTAAGAAGCCTGGATACTAAAATCTTTTTTTTTTTTCTTAAACATTCTTTGAGTTTTTCAGAAGACTGATAAGATAAAGCAATTTTCTACCTTTGCCTTTATCAATATTTGTAGGACTGTTGAGATATGGATTCTTGTCCCTTATTAATTCTGTCACTAACTGACCTTTTGAGGGCTTCTTAAAGTTTCTGAGCTCAGTTTTCCTCCCTTGTAAAATGAGGGAGTTGTGGTAGGTAACTGCCTCCCTAGGATTCCTTCCACTTATGAGTCATACTGACCCTTGGCCCATCAGCTGTAAGTGGAGAATCCCCTCAATCTGATGAGAGTGATTGCTAATGTTTCTCTAATAATGGACCTAGCGTACTACAAGACAGTCACACATCTTGGGTAAGAGCAGGGGCTCTGAAGAGGAAAAGTCCTGGTTCCACTCTGTCCTTTACTAGTGTGTGGCCTGGAGCAAGTATTAACCTCTCTGAAGCTTCCCTATCTGTAAAGTGAGACTAATATAAGCCCTTACAGAGTTGTTGTATTAAGTGAGACGTTGTAAATCCAGGCCTAAATACAGTGTCTGGCACAAAGCAAGTGCTCAATCAAAAGTATCCGCTTTCAGTACTGTTATTTCCTTGGGTCCACTGAAACAATTTCTCTTCTAAATAGCATTTTTCCAAGTTGAATATCAGCACTAGTGTAATTACAGTCTTTAAAGGTTTTAAGGTGCCAACTTGGGCTGACTTGTTTTAAACAAATTGGAAAGACATAGGCTCAGGGGATTTTTAAAAAATTAAGCAAAACAACCTGTGTGCTGACCTTTACCCTGTGGTTCTTTTATTAATAACAGTCTATTAACAAACACAACTTTAAGCTTTGATTAGTACTAATGTAATCCAGGCCAAATATGCTACATAACAGCAGTAATAAATTTCTTGCCCCAGAGAAATTTTAATGGAGGTTTGTTTCACTTTTCTGTTTGTTTTGAAACAAGATTGTGGAGAAGTTCTTAGTTTGGGGTTCCCATCAATAGATACTAGGACTCTTTAATTTCTGATCACATGTAGATTGTATTTCAATACAACTAAATATGATAAAATCATTCTTTGATAAGAAGGATAAGCTTTGAAGGCTGTGTAAGTACTTATTTTATAGTTTTAAAACAATTGCTTAACAACAAAAGGAAAAAAATTCCCCCAAATGTGGGAAATCAGAGTTCTTTGCTGTGTGCTTAACTACAGCAGGAAATATGTGTTTGTTTATTATGACCCTTAATGCTTCCACAGCCAGATTAACTTTCAAGCACAGAGTTTTCATTCCACTTAACCAACAGTTGTCACCCTGACTGTGGAAACTGATAATCTGCAGGGAGTTCAAGGAGAATACTTGCATAATTACATTCTACTAGAGCCTGCCTTGTCCCCACAGTTTGGGGATAGACTCTTTGTGAACAGGGAACACTTCTAAGAGTAGGGCCCCCTACAGGGTGTATTAATTAGCTCACAGTAATGTGCTGGGTCAACCTTTGTCAAAGTTGACTTTCAGGGACTATCAAATTTGATAGAGAAGGAGTTCTGAATTACCATTATATGTTTAAGAATGTCTCCTTGTTGATTCTAGGTTTGTCCTCATTCATGAGATGTGAGGCTCTACTGATTTGTAACAAGTTGGGGGAAAACAATCACTTATATTTCTGCTGGAAAGCTCTCTGCAGGATAAAGGGTGAGTAATATGTTTTATAGATAGATAATTAAGAATCTACATGGATTCATAAGTCTTGAATATCTGCATGTTAAAAACCCCAAACTCATCAGGCCATTTGCTGTATAGACATATTCAATTTTTACAGTTCTTAGGAACTAGCTTATTATTTTCTGTCTCAATAGCTCTATTTTCTTTAATATTTTAGTGTTTGATTAATTCTCCTAGAACTACACTTATTTTAAAAGCAGTTTTAAAGGACTGCATTCTGAATTTATACACAACTTTCTAAGAATTGCCTATAATCATTATTTATTTGTCAAAATGATTTAATCAGAAGATTATTACGTGGGTACAATCTTATAGCTTCTGAATTAAGGGAGACCAGGGGAGGGGATTTAAAACTGTCACTAAGCTATAAGGGATCTACTGGCTTTGCTCACCATCACAGCTCTGGCTGAAGTAGAGTGGGCTTTGTTTTGATGTACTACCTGATCAAGCTTGAATTTTGGTTAGTGATGGTAAGGAAAGTTGGTAGAGTTTAATGTAAAGAATAGCCAGAAATGGTTTAGCAGAATCCCATCTGAGCCTGGCAGAAACCCTGCTCTCTCCCCATTTTGTCCACCGTCAAACTTGCCAAGCCTTGTTCACTTTGGCTTTATTTTAAAAATGCATTTCTGGTGAGTGAGGAAAGGTTTTGTACTGTGTTTTCAATGACTCACCCAAAATAACTCCATTCAACTTGTAAATGGTTCTGTTCTGAATGCAGATTGTGTTTGTTCTGAGATGGGCATGAAGGGGCTGCAGAGGGGAGATTAGAGAGGGGAAACAAGGTGGGAGAGGCCAGAGCAGTTTACATTTATTCAGATTCAGGAACACATCAGAATTATTTTTTAAAAAAAAGTTTTGTGTGTGGGGGGAGGCGGAGTGTGTGTGTGTTAAAGAACCATTTATGAGGTCGGTAACATCTAAAATTTTTAAAGATACATCAGTATTACACAGATACTTGGTTCTTCTAGTCACCAACCTCTTTTTCTCATCCTCATAAAATGTGGAAGGGGAGATTTACATGTAAATATATAATTTCAAATATATGCAGAGTGAAATCATTTTTTTAAAGTCCTAAATACCTTCAAATAGGAAGAATCATATACGTAACCTAAGAGCTAGAAATTAATCTTAAACTAGGAAGAAAATGTGTAACAATAAATTGATCATATACTAGAATAGTGTTAAAACTAGGAAATGTAAATTTAAAAAATGATATCCTCTTGTTATGTACTGCAGAAAAATGTTTACTATCAGATGGCATAGATTGAGCATTTGATATTGATAGGTACACCTTTTCTAAAGCTTTTATGATTCAAAATGTCAGAGATATTTAAAAGCAATTATTTTAGGGCAGGACTGAAAAGGAAAAGAAGTGCTCTGATTTAAACTAGAGCATTAAAGCTTCACAGATGAATGAAAAACATTTTGGCTTTCCCATGTGTTACTATGTCCAGTTACGAGGATTTCACAACCTTCTTTGAGTTGTTTCATGAATTCATGAAACAGACTAAATAAAGCTTATTCTGTTATATAATCCTGCTTCACTCTGTTGTTGATAAAGAATAGATGGGCCATTCTTACCTGTTGCTCAGAAACACCAGAGAATTGAGCTACTGGAAAGAAAATAAGCAGCCTACAAGGTTTTACCATGAAGAGGGTAAATTTAGCATTAAGTGGCAAACTGAAGAAATCGTGATCTGGGAATGGTGAAATGAGTGATAAACGACAAGTTTTTAACATGCACAAAATCACAAAGTGTATAAACTTATCCAGATTATGTAAATAACTTACAAGGCAAAGTTTCAGTGGTAGTAACACCTGCTTCTTCTGGTCTGTACTTGGGAAAACGAGGAAAATCAAAACATCAGATTGTTATGCTGCACTAATGCTTACTTATGAGGACAATGACCTAGCATAATAGGAGTTTTTGGTAACGTGGAAAAACCCAAAGAATAAGCAATAGGTTTAAATTATAGACCTTAAACATGCAATTTTATTACTTTAAAATATACACCATAACCAGAAATATTTTAATGGTTAATAATGACTTATAGGACTATATCATAAAACTAATCTAAGTCAGACTGACCACTTTTCTCATAGTTCAATTATATGATTTGTAAATAAACCTTTGAAAGTTTCTGAAGAATTCAGCTGTTCAGTAACATTTTCCTTTCATTCTTTTTTATCCTATTGCAAATCATTCTGCTAGGATCCCTGGAAATGTTAATAGTTATATTGAGGGGGCCCAAAAGATAACATGTTGAAATAAATTTTAGAAACGCTGGGCTAAACAAAGTTAAACAGTTTTATTTTTTAAAAAAATAACTCTTGAGAACCTCTCAAGTCTTTAACATTCACTGTGATTGAGCTGGGGCTCAGGGAGGCGAGAATATAATATGGAGAATTTCCCAAACAAATTTTATGTAGCATTATTTTCTCCAGGCAATTCTACTGTTAAGAGAAAAGGATCTGGGAAGCGTCAGGTAAGTAGAATTGCAGATAAATAAACAGAGTAGCATTTAATATTTCAATTTGGTAAACTTCAACACTACCCCACTCTCTGATCAGATTCTGAATCATTAAGATTTGATGTACAAAAAAAATTAATTCCATAAATACTGAACAATACCATAACTAGGAACAAAATGTCTTTGCTTACCCAGTAGTAAATCTTGTTCTGTAATTTTGAGGCATGTATTAAGGCCTAGAAAAGCCAAAAAAAAAAAAAAAATTAAACTGAGCATGTTTCACTTTTAATTTATACTTTTCCATTGAAAATTGCTTGAATTTATCCCATTTTAAAAATTCAGCTACATAAGCATGAAGACAGATGTCATTTACTAGCATAAGAATAATCCCCCATATGAAATTAATTGATTTTTGCCTTCTGCAATATAATTCCAATAGCTATATTAAGCGCCTACTTTATTTCATTTGATCATCACATCACCTTGGAAAGGGTAATTATCATGATTGCTACTTCACTTATGAGGAACGTGAAAACCAAAGATATTAGCTGCCTTACCCTAGGCTATACAACTAGAAAGAGACAATTTCAAACTTCAGTCTGACACCAAAGATCCTACTGTTTCCACTACATCTTGCCGGATCGGATTATCCACATCTAATATAAATTTCTTTCTTCCTCCATCTAGTAGGCATTAGTGACTCAGACATTATTCTTTACATAGAAGTTCTGCAGTGTGGGTTGGCAGTTGATCTACAACACAGTACTTGTTTGGAAAAAGAAATCTTTGAAGTAGCAAAAAAGCTAGACTGTCCTCACGTGTGATACGACATTCATGATTGAGTAAATGAAACACCTGGGCATTTTTTAAAAATCTCAAAGTTGAGAATACAATTAAAACCCCTTACTTTTCAAAATAATTTGCCGTTTCAAGGATTTTCTACTCTATGACCTCTTATCATCAACGTTTTGCATTAAAAATCATCACGTAGAAGAAAACATTCAATTGTGCTATTGGAGATTCAACAACTGCTGTACTCTATTCTAATGTTACCTGCTGGTATTTTTTTCTCCCTTTATTAGTTGACTTGGTGGTGTGGTTTTTAAATATAAAATATGGTTCATTAGTCTCAAAAATTATTTTTTGTCTAAGAATATTTAAACAACAAAACTAAACAAAACATAATAGGCCAAAGAGAAATGACATAAAGCAAGTATTTTATCCATGACTGTCCATTCCAAATAATGTAAAGCAAAGAAATTTTACCTCAGTTGAACTCCATGTTCTTTGTAGGATCAGCACTGGACCACTTATTAAAAGCGTAAGGGGTGCAAGAAGAATATAGAATAACGTTCTTTAATCTCTCCATTTACAGTCTGGCTAGGAAGTCAAACACACCCTCAGTAGCCAGTCGTATTATTTACTGCACAGTTCAGTCCCCAAATCAATGAAACAGACACTCAGTTGTATACCAGGGAATGGTTGGAAAGATGTGACCAGGAGTGGTGGAAAGATGGTAGTCCAGGGAAAGTTCTGGCTCAGCTGGACCTGAGGATGATGAAGGTATGGGACAGAAAGAACAGGAATGAACTGAAAGGCAAGGATAGAGAGTCAACAACAACTTGGTTGTGGTGGAAATGATGAAATTGGGTAGGGTGAGGTCCATGAGGGCTCTGAATGAAACTGTGAAGAGGGTATACTTTGTTTTCTGTGGCTTCTAACCAGCCCCTTTCACTGCCTTCTCTCCAGATACCTCCCTCACTCTCTCTCCTGCTTACCTTTCCTATGGGCAGCAAGACTCTGGCCCATTTTGAAGGGCCATTAACTGTTAGTTGCATTTTGCTACAGATCTCTTGAAGGCTGAAAAGTCTTTAAGATTCAAAGAAAAGATTAATAGTGAAACTTTAAGCCAGTGAGATACCAGTATCACTGTTCTAACACGCCCTTGTATTTCACAGGCCAGAATGATACTATAATGGTTCTGGAAAGTTAGTCTGGATTTTAGATATGGTCTTGTGGATACTGGTGAACCATTAGAAGTTTGTGTCTGATGTTGAATAGGATTTTATAGTATTTCTGTTAATAAGATTTACAAAATAACAAAAGGGGAATGGCTCAAACTAATTGTTAAAATAGTTCTGAACCTTGACATGATTTGCAGCTTGTACCACCAAAATCCTAGCAAAATACTTTTTTCTTACTCTATTTTCCCTCACCTCTCTCCGTCCAATTTCAATGTGTAATTTCCGTATTAAATATTCTTTCTCAGTTCATTTTCATACATAACACAACCACGATAAATAACTTTCTTAGGCATGAAAGTAGCACTCCACGAAGCTTAGTCTTTTCCATTTTTGACGTTCCGACAAGAAATACCAATTACTCTCCTCTTTCTCCCAACTTTCTCCACAATTGCCTGGAGACAATTCTGTGGACTTCTAGAAGAATAATTTTCAGCGAGTCCGAGCAGACACTTGTTTTGACGCGGTGAAGAAGGGCGCTTAGTGAAACTTGGCCCTTCCACATTTCTTCTGTTTGGGGGTGAGGAGAACTTCTGAGGAAGCAAAGCTTACCAACAAACAAGCAAACAAACGTCGCCCACCGCTCGGGCCGCGGCGGGGGGAGGGTCTCCCCGCCCCGAGCGCGCCCCGCCCCGCCCCGCCCCGCCCCGCGCGCCCCAGGCCGGAAGGGGGCGTGGGACGCCGCCGAGGGAGGGGCGCGCTGACGCGCGGCGGCCGGCCAGGGCCCTGGCGCGTCAGGCGGAGGTGGGAGGTGGGAGGCGGGAGGCGGGAGGCGGGAGGCGGGAGGCGGGGGCCGTGGGGCGGGGAGCGAGGAGAGGGGGCCGGCCGGCGCTCAGCTCCCAGCCGCGCTCTCTCCGGCCACTCGCGTTCCCGCGCCGCGCCCGGCCGGCTTCATGTGAAGCGCTGGCCCTCCGCCCCCTCCCTCCCCTTCCTTCCCTCCCTCCCTCCCGTCCCCTCCTCCTCCTCCTCCTCCTCCCGCGCCCGCTCCCGCTCCCCGGGGCCCCCAGCCCGGCCGGGCGCTGACAGCAGGGGCGGGGGTCCCCGTTGCCGCCGCCGTGTCTCTCGCAGGCTCCGGCTGGGGCTGCGGAGCCCCCGGTGCGGCCATGGACCAGCCCCTGGTGGCGTCGGCGGAGGCGGAGGAGGAACTGGAGTGGCAAGTGGCGAGTCGCAAGAGGAAGGCCTGGGCCAAGTGCCGCGGCTCCTGGCAGGCATCGGAGACGGAGGACCTGTCCACAGAAGCGACGACGCAGGACGAGGACGAGGACGACGAGGAGGACCTTCCCGGAGCGAAGCTGCGGGCGGCCGCGGGAAGAGGTCGGTACGCCCGCGGCGCAGCGGCGGGAGGGGAGCTGGGGGAAGTTCGGGCTGGCGGGCAGGGGAAAGTCTCGTGCGCCTTGGGCGCCTGCTGTGAGGTCTGGAAGATCCTCCGGGGCTCCATAGGCCGAGGGGAGAGGGGACACTTCCGAGCTTTAAAGGCGCGCGCTTGGCGAGGCGTCTCCAGCGTCGACACAGACACATCGGTGCCCTCTTTTCCCTTCAGATGGTCACTAGGACGTGTAGCTTAGGCTGCATTTTGCCCTGCGTGGAGTTTTCTACTTGGGAATGTCGAGGGTGACCCCTCCATCAGAGTCTCCCAGGGTTAGGTAATGAGCTGTCCCCTTCCTCTGTCCCGCAGGAAACGTACCTAACGAGAAGATCGCGATATGGCTCAAGGACTGCCGGTGAGTCCTCCCTTGCGCCGCTCGCGTCCGGAGGGAGAGCCACGCAGATGGGACCCCCGAGCGGAGTAGCTCGGGCCGCCGTCCCTATGGGTCCCATGGGCGTTTGTTAGCTATAAACCGGAAAGTGAGCCGGCAGATAGCTTCCTCCTTTAAGCGATTAGAAATGGAAGTGCTGTGGCCGCTGATTATTTGGCGACCGTGTAGACTTCACAGTTGTTAGGACTTCAGCTCTGGTACATGATGTTAACATCAGAGATCAGAAACCTAAAACAGATAATCAAACCATGTTACTATGCTTGCCCTGTTTTTATGCGAAAGTATTTTCTCTTTCAGAGTGTTCTTTTTTGCTTTTGTTTTGACGTCTGTACATCTGGCATCGAATCATTTCCCTTTCAAATGTATTTTGGATGAGTTTGATTTAACGACGCTTACTGGGCTTTATGTTCATGCCTTAATTCTGTTGGGAGAGCTATTGAAACCAGCTAACTTTGTTCTTCTAGTTTACTTCTTGGACATGCGTTTGTCAGATGGTACTGGAATTCACAGAAGGGAAATACAGCTTTGAAGACTTTCAGGTTGCATAAATCTGTTTAATTACACGCTTTGGCAACTGGTACAAAAATGATAAAGTACAGAGGAGATGAACCATGTTGCAAGTAAATCTTCCTACAGTAAAATGTGTTTGTTTCACATTTAAATTATCTTTTTCCAACTTAATTTGCTACTTGTAAAATCTCCTATGAAGAATGTTGGCTTTTTAACTTTTGTTAAGCTGTTTGCTTCTATACTTATTTTTGCCATCTCAGTTTGGGCTTTTTAAAATCCTTCGTTCTAGTACAATAGTTTGGGAAGTCTCTTTTGGGGGAGGGAGAAGTGATTCTCCTATATGCCACTTTGTTTTTCTTCCCTAAAGATATAAGATATTGGCCACTACTCTGTTCATATCCTATTTTGGTGAATTGCCTGGAGCCTTGATGAATGAACCCTTGATTACAGAACTCCTTAACCTTTATTGAGGGTGTCATAGATGCTTCTGAGATTTGATAAAATATATGGACCTTCTCTCTAATGATGCACAAAAAAATGTTTAAGAGCAAGAGAAGAATCACTTATGTTTATTTTATGATGTACAGGAATTAAGATTATATAAGAGATTATATCAAGTAGGCAGTTAAGTGCATCTTGTAAGATAAATGCAATAGGGAAATGTTAACACTCACCAGGACTCTCTGAAAATTCCAGAAGTTTTGTTGCTAATCTTGGTTTATGTAGCAGATTCTATAGTCTGTTGCCTCTTCCCTCATGGGTTTTCTTTATAAGTTTTTTTCTTGTTCCCTACTATTGCACCTATTCTATACAAAAGGGACATTCATTTGTGCTTGGGAAAGCTAGAACAGTCTTTTACTGTTGGCTTTATTATCACAGATTTGACTTCTATGATATATGCAACTGTATTTTTTTTCCTTAGAATCCTTCCAGAGTCAGGCATCTATTTTGTATATTATGTACAAACGATCTGAAGACAGCATTCTTCCCCCTGTTAAGTTCTCAAATATTCTTTGTTTCCTTATTGCTTTCCATATCCTGAATAAAGATGCCATATTGTCTTTCCTTAAAGGGAGTCTTTATTTTGATAATGATTTTTTGGCTAAGTGGAAACAAATTGCCTGAATAACTAGCATTTAAGAAGGGATAGAGTTTTTGATAAGATTTGTAAGACCAATTTTAAGAGTGAGAGACTTGATTCGAAGGGGAATGTCAGTTATATTCTGCTTATTGGCCATTTTCTGTTGGTGCTGAGACCAGTAGAGACATCTGCAGGAGTAATGCAGTGTTTTGTCCTGTGAAAGTAGCCATCAGGGAGAGGAATGACTTTTTTGAAGGCATGAAGTATATAGTTTTATTAAAATATTGCAAAACCTTAGCTCAGAGGTTTTATCTTTATAGTTGTTCCTTATGATTCTTTTACATTTCACAAACACTAATTTTAAAGAACTGACATTCCTTGTGTATTTGTTTGCAGAAACTTTTAACATTTAATTAGCATTTCAGTAATATTCTTTGGAACTGATATTTTTACGATTGATCCCATGTCTGACGTGAATTTATAACAGGTATAAATTGTTACTGATAAAAGGCTGATATCACAGAATGAAACTTTTATAATAAAATAGACTGTTTCTTCCTTTAACGTAGTTTTGAGAAAGAAATGAAAACCATTTTGCATTAAAAAGACTTCTGAGTTATCTGTGCTTAACCACGAGAATGTGAAGGAATTTTTAGTGATGGCTAGTTCTTAAGGTAGACTCTCAAGCCAGCTTTTTACTAATTTTTTTTTCAAAGTTAAATGAAAGAATATGTGTATTTTTTTTTTAGTTTAAAAAGCATAAAATGAATCCCAAACTTCTCCATTTGTATCAGAAAAGATAACAGTTGGGGTAAGGGAAGCACTAAGTAGTGCTCTAAAATGCTAAATGAGATTTAAGAAAACTTTTGAGTTTTATTTTTAACTAGACTCTGACTTCTTAATTTTATTGAGAGAAAGATTTATTTTCTTTTAATCCTGTTTCCTGTTTCTAGGGAAAGGGTTGAGGGGAGCAGACATTTTCTTAATGCCTGCTGTCATTCTCTTTTCTTTTTCTGTTTTTGTAAAGAAAATGCCAGTTCATGTTGTTTGTAATTGCCATCCTCACTCTTAATTGCTGGCAGATGAGACGTGTGATTAAATCATTCCCGATGAGCTGACTTGATGATAGGTGTTTGCTTAGTAGGATATTACTTATGTAATCCACTTGCATTCCATGTGTGTTTGGGAGGAGAGTTAAACTGTGATTAGAAGCTTGCTTAGCTATAACCCTTTAAAGTGTCAGGCTGTGCAGTGACAGCTCTCCAGACAGCTTTTCAAGACTAAGATTTATATGTTTATGTGGTTTCAGTACCCCTTTGGGAGCGTCACTGGATGAACAAAGCAGTGGTACACTCAAGGGTAAGAGAAAGTTGCCTTTCTAAATCTATTCTTTATGAGAGTCCTACTTTATTTGTCCTCTGAGTGAAAGTATGTGTATGTGTGTATGTATATGAATTATAAAAATGATGTTCACGTTTATAAAATATGCTGTTCAAAGATAGAAACCAAAAGGCAGAAACCTTGTCATAAACCATAAAACAGTGGTGAGTTTAAACAAATTACCAAACCTTTCCACAATGTGAAACTAATTTTTTATTGTCCAGTTAGATATTATAAAGACTAATTAAGTACAGAAATATGATATGTAAACATGAGGAAACTATATATTGAGTGAATTAGATCAGCTTTAGCGTAGCATTTCTTTGCTTACATTAACTGAAATTGCCACACCTGACATTT
Organism: Camelus dromedarius; assembly: GCF_036321535.1. Classification (NCBI taxonomy): domain Eukaryota; kingdom Metazoa; phylum Chordata; class Mammalia; order Artiodactyla; family Camelidae; genus Camelus; species Camelus dromedarius. The sequence goes on from NC_087439.1 coordinate 54,266,458, forward strand.
TACCACCTGTGCGAGGCAGAATTCTAAAGTTCAAAGTACAACAAGAATTTGCAGGTAGTGGCAAGGCATATAAGAAACATTTATTATATCAGGAAGTCAAACTTGAGCTCCTGACTGAATATAAGGGAGTAAAAGGAATGATTGCTCTGGGATCTGCTTTTCCATGAAACTCTTGGGTAAGATATGTTACCTAATTGAACATCCTCAAAGGCATAATAAGTATAAGAAATAGCGTATAGGTTGGGGCTTCTGAAAGCTTACCTGGCTGCAAATTGTGTTTTCCTTTATGATAAAGAAAAGGTTGTATTTTCTTCTTGAAATTGTATAATCAGAATAATTTATGAGTGCATTCAAGTCTGAAACACTTTACTGTATCTTATATTTTGCTTGGTCAATTTGTTTTAACTAAAACAATGACTTTATATGGGGGTCAGGAAGAACAGAATACTGGGATGAATCTTCCGATGTTTCTTTCAGGCGTTCTAGTGAGAAATGGAGGAAGTTTTGAGGATGATTTGTCACTGGGAGCTGAAGGTATGTTTGTTTGGAAGAATTGTATTTTCATATAGTTTTAAAATTAAAAAAGAAAAAATGAGTGCTGAAGGCTTATGACCCTCAGAGCTAAATTTAAAAGGGCTTGAAAGTGGCTCAGGCACATTTTACAGAACCTTTTTTATGTTAATAATCCAGCCAGAGCTCCTAGGATGCCTGTAGGAAGGGCTCTAGAAAACCATTGTGAAATGTCTGTATGCCTACCTTGGACTTAAATGCTTGAAGAAACTATCTGGGGGCAAACAATGGTGATAGAACCAAGGGAAGAATTGTCCCGCAAAAGGAAGGAAGCTTAAATATTTATACGTGAGAATACTAAACTGAAGCTTATTTTGGTGTGAGGTAGTCTTATGTCAGACATAACAGCTGCAGCTTGTCTTTCTCTTTGCGTTTAAGTGCCTCCTGTCTTTCCTGCTTCCTCTTTTTCCAGATTTTTAGAAGATTGAAGGATAAAGACAAAATAGTTACTAGAATTTACTTGGAAATCATTATGCTGATGTCTATTCCAGACTGTATTAGGATTTTAAAATGTATTGTGCTGTGTTTAAATTTGGTCACGGATTATATAACTTTCTCCTGTGGATTCATAATAATGCTTTCCACAATGTAAAATTAAGACTTTTTAAAATCATATCCCTGTCATTTTAAGATTATTGGTAGCTATATAGCTTGGTTATTAATATATGCTTTTCAATAAAAAAGAATTAAGGATTTTATTAAATCTTTTTGAATTGTAGGTTGGTGAACAGTGAATTTATCCATTGGAGTTAATATCCTTGATCTTTTGCTGTTTGAAATCAATCTGTATGATAGATTACTTACTTAAAACCTTCTAACAATGAAAACTCTAGAATAGGTGACTATATTAGTTCTTATATTTCTGTTAATATACTTTCAAGGAATAAACTCCATAGAGTTTAAACTTATTGCTTCTCAATCAGTGTAGTTGAACATGCTGTTAACCTCTTAATGTTAAATGTTAAATGCATTTCAATGTTACTGTAAATAGCACTTTTGATATCTGCCTTAGTTTCACAATATGAAATTTTTTTTAAAGACTTTATTTTAGAGCAGTTTTAGATTCACAGAAAAATTGAGGAGGATGTATAGAGATTTCTCATATATTCTCTGTCCCTTACATTCATAGCCTCCTCCATTATCAAAATCCCCCAACAGAGTAGTACATTTGTTACAACTGATGAACCTAGAGTGAGGCATCATAATTACCCAAAGTCTGTAGTTTACCCTAGGGTTCACTTTTGGTCTTGGACATTCTGTGGGTTTAGACATGTATAATGGCACATATCCATCATTACAATATCATACAGTATATTTTCACGGCCCTAAAAATTCTCTGTACTGTGCCTGTTCATCCATATTGGATGAGTTTATTGGAAACCAGACCCTAAAAGGGAGTCCCAGAGAAAAGTGGAGCTATTATATTGTTTTACTGAGAATTGTTTTAAGATTGTTCTCATTCATTCAGTAAATATTTATTGAGTGTGGTATGTTAAACACCTTTCTGGTAGATATACAAAGAAATGTAAGAAATTGCCATGACTCTGCAGATAAGAAATGAAAAAAGAAGAAAAGTCTGGTGTGCTGAAATAGATACGTTGTTAATTATTAATTTCATTCTTTATGTTGTCTATAAAATTTCAATGCAGTGAAGTTAAGTCACTCTAAACTTAACATTTATCTGTTTAGAACTTATAAGTCTTGGATAAACTTGAAAGGCAATTTTTAAAAGAAAACTTTTGTTGAAATGAGTAGAAATTTTCAAAGTATGTAAATGAAAAATTGTTTGTAACTGGAGTAAATTATCAGCCTTAAAAAACCACATAAGGAATAGATATATTCTATTGCCACACTTAATGTTAAATCATGCTTTTGCTTATCAGGTATTCTTTATCAGTAGCTTTTAAATTTAGTAATTAGAGCCACATATACTACATATCTTCTTACAGCTTACTCCAAACTGTTAAACATTTAATTGGTTGTTTAATGTCGTTTTATTTTAAACATTCAGTGGAAGTAAGTTTACATTGCTAACAAACAAAAACACCCTCTACAAGCTACTGATTCTGTTCTTATCTATCTGTATATTACCTTTAATGATGCAGATTTAATGAGCCAAGACGAGAGTTTGGCATGTTAGGCATTTAGCTATAATAATGTGGCTAACTTGCTTTCTTGATGATTGTATCATAGTAGTTACTGTCCTAACTAACAATTGTGCTTCACATTTATTCTTTTTACCTTTAGCCAACCACCTCCATGAAACTGATACTCAAATTGAAAACTGGTACGTAGATGTGTTTTTTTTCCTTTCTAAAAATGAAGAACAGATATGAAAATAAGGTTTTACATAATCTAATTTTGTTTATAGCAATAATATCTTGGCCAAAGAGAGAAGACTACAGTTTCATCAGAAGGGGAGAAGTATGAATTCGACTGGATCTGGGAAGAGTAGTGGGACAGTCTCGAGGTAACTTATTCTGAAGTTATGCTGCAATTACGTTGTGTTATAAATGACCTACTCTTACCCTTTTTCAGTCTTGGGTTCAACTTGGGTAGTATAAAGTCAGAAGGAATCTACAGTGTTTAATAGGTGAGCGTATCTGACAGAAGTTGTTTCTTTTTTAATTAAGATTAAATAAAATTTAACAGATACGTTAATAATGCCTGTGGTATCCATTAATGAGTATTTTGAGCCCTGTCAACAACTTGAAAGAGGAACTCCATAGTGAAGTAATTTCTCCTTCCAAAATTCTCCGTTCTAGGGTCTTGAGTTACTCTGACATAAAAGTCGGAATTAACCTTTCTAATTTAAAGCTTGATATTTAAGCATAGATTTATCATCATATAAAACCAAAGATCTTTGAAATATATTTTAAAATAAGCAAGTACCTGTGCCTGTGGAACCAGTTTAAACTGTTATCCAAATTATTGTTTTGGAATTTGAGGATTTTCTTTGAAACAAATTGAAATTTTCTTCTGCTCAAGTTCTGTGTCTAACATTCCTATTTTCTCCAGTGAGTCTCAGCTTGGATTATCACTGGTATGAGAGATCAGGGTTAATAAATGTTCACTTCCCAATAGAGTTACAGCAAGAAGTTACTAGGTTACCTTTGTGTAACCCATGCTCTCCTTACTTCACTCCTCCTACTTCCTGAGTGCAAGTGATTAGAGAAAAGTTGAAAGTAAGCTCCTCCCCTCACCTTTCTGAGATTAGTTTTACCTGTATTGCCTCTTCTAGGACAGCCAAAGAGAGCAGCAAAGCTCAGGTTCTGCAGAATGTTCCTTGGTACCAAAGTTGTACCAACGTCCTAGTGTGTTTTCCCTTCTCATTTTTTCTTTAATCTGTTTACTCCTTATTCTCCCTCATCTGTCCTCTAATTGTTTAACTGCTTTACTGGAAATCTCTTCAAATGACAAAAAAATTGAGGTGAGGAATCCCTTAGAGAGTCTCTTACTGACTATATTCTTAGGGTTAAGCTCTTTTTCCCAGTACTAACAGTTTCAGACAGTGGGCCCTTTTTAAGGGTTATTTATCATATTTTGTATACAAGGTAAAAGATGCTGAGATAAATAATAATTTAAAGAACCAAAGCTGTAGAAAAAGATTTTATCACAGGAAAGCAGGAATATGAATTCATTTATAATGTGATGTGGACTATAAACTTACTTTATATCTTGATGTTTCTTTTTTCTTTTTTTTTTTTTTTTTTAGTGTTTCAGAATTGTTGGAACTTTATGAGGAAGATCCTGAAGAAATTCTTTATAATCTTGGATTTGGACGAGATGAGCCAGATATTGCTTCTAAAATTCCTTCCAGATTTTTTAATTCATCATCATTTGCCAGAGGAATAGATATTAAAGTATTTTTGAGTGCTCAAATGCAACGGATGGAAGTAGAAAATCCAAATTATGCTTTAACAAGTAAGGTTTTTAAATGTTAGCATGTTATTTTTAAAATTATGGCACCCACAGCAAGATGGTCTTATTGTGAAAGTCTTGTTAACTTCTAGGAATAGCACTGGAAAATTAATTATTGAGGTTAACACAATAGCTGTTTTACGTTTTTCTAAAATTTTTATTATTCTATTTATAGAAGTTAATTTTACCTGTTCTTCCCCCCAACCTGCCCCACCCAATTCTTGACTTACTTAAGTGTTACTTTGTAGAATGTAACTTACTTAGAGATCCTTATACTTATCTCTAGATTGTTTTTGTTCCAGAAGGAAAGAAGTAGAGAAGCGGTCTTGTTACTATTAGTTGAAATCAATTTCAGCTGCTTTTCTGTAAATCTACAATGGCATGGCTAATTTGATGATTTTTCATATTGTGTCTTATTTTTCTTATTTTTCTCTGTTGACCAGAAATCCCCAAAATAAGACCCCTAAGTGATCCTTGGATTAGTTTTAAGAGTTCTATAAATCCAACCTCCCTCCCATTAGGTATAAAATACATACTTAATTAGGAGAACATTTGGAAGAGTTCAGGACGTAAAAACAGAATCAATCACAACTATAGATCAATAGCTAGTCTTTGCTATTTTATTCAATATTGTCATCTGTTTTGTGCTTCTTTCTAATTTTTTTAAATGTAAATTCTAGCACTTACAGTGAAAAATCTTTCTCCCTCTCCACAGTACATGTAGAAAAGTTTTAAGTGTTGGGTAAGGAAAAAATTTTGGTTTTATAATCTTTGTTATCTAAGTTGTTCATTATTGGAATTCTGAACAATAGTAATAGTTTAATTAATATATGTTTATGTGTGTGTATATATGTATGTAAACTTAAATATACAAATAATTAATGCTTTTTTCTTTTTATAGGCCGTTTTCGTCAAATTGAAGTGCTTACTACTGTGGCCAATGCATTTTCTTCTTTATATTCCCAAGTCTCTGGGACTCCCCTGCAGAGAATTGGAAGCATGTCCTCAGTGACCTCTAACAAGGAAACCGACTCGCCTCCACCTTTAACCCGAAGTAACACTGCAAATCGCTTAATGAAAACACTATCAAAACTAAATTTATGTATTGATAAAACAGAGAAAGGAGAAGGTAATACTCCTTCCCCAACAGTCGAAAAAGGAAAGATTCTGAATGTTTCAGTGACGGAAGAAAGTGGCAATAAAAATGATCAGAAGTCTCAAAAAATTATGAAGAAGAAAGATTCATCTTCTATGTTGGCTACAGTTAGAGAAGAAGTATCAGGTAGTTCAGTGATGGTGATGGAGAATGCTGGCATTAATAGACTTTCTGATGAAGCAAACAGTGATTTTAACCAAGAAACTGAAAGTGGACAAAGTAAAGAATCTCGAAGTCATAAGAATAAACTGGGTGAGGAATCTGGTGTCCTAGAAACCGATACAGGTAGCGATTTCAACATGTCCAGCCACAGTGAGCTGGAAGAGAGCAGGGAGCTAAAAAATGTCCACGTGTCCACACCTGAAAAAGAGCCCTGTGCACCGTTGACGATCCCTTCCATACGAAATATAATGGCACAGCAGAAGGATTCCTTTGAAATGGAAGAGGTAGGTAAAAAATTACTGAGTCCTCTTTCAGTGAGTTTTGAAAAAAGTGCCAGAAAATGTTTTTAAAATGAAAGGGGGCTAATACATTATACTAGGGGGAAAAATCATGCTAATTTTGACTTGCCAGGTTTTTTTGTTTGGTGTTTCACAATCCAAGAAATGGCCACAGGACTATGTGATGTCATGTTAATGGCTCCTCTCTATCTGTCATCCACTGCTGCTACTTGAACTTTAACCCCCTTTCTGTCTGAATTTAAGATTTTGATGCCCTGAGAAAGCCCTGAGAGTATGTATTTAAACTCAGATCGACATTGCATAATAGTTAAAAACACAGGCTCTGGAATCACCCAGGTTTGAGTTTTGTCCGGGTCACTGAATTGCTGTGTGCCTCTGGGCAAGCTTTTCTCAGTGTAGCTCAGTGTGAAGAAGGTTTGAGATGGGTCCGGGCATGGGAACACGAAGATACATACCTGAAGAGGGGAGGATAGCGAATCTCGAGGAAGGAGGTTTGAAAGGCCACTGAATAGGATTTCTGCAACCTGAGATTGATGTTTGGTATTTTTTTTTTTTAACCTAACGATATTCTTACTAGTTTATGTAAATTTCAAATTGGACAAGATAAAAAAAACTCATTTTGATGAGGTTCAGCTAAAACTGCTTCTGAATAGTCAGGTTAACTTCTGTGTCGGAGCTGTATACCTTGGGGCGGAAACTGAAGTTTTTCAAGCTCCCGCATGGCCTGTGGCCAACTCCGTACTGGCCCTCAGAGTGCCTTCCTCCGCAGTCTGAGGCAAGCAGTGCTGGTCTTACTTTATATGTGAGGAAACTGAGGTGTATATGTACTGCTGACGAGCTGTGGCTGTAAATGATATAATGTGCAATTTTTCTTATTAAAATTTATTACAGAATAGTTTTAGTAACAGCTCACAGCTTTTTTGGAATTGCATGCTAATATTTTAGGGAGTTAGGGAAATGGAATAATTGATTCTGCCCATAAAATGTCCTCTTAGGTGAGTGTGTTCTCACAGCAGTGAAGATTTTTCATCTACTGCAAAATTTTGATTGCTGGTATAGCTACTTACCTTTTTTTTTGTGGTCTCTGAGTGTGTCCTTTAATACTTTAATTTTAACTGAAAAGTGAAATAAAAAGGGGGCAGGAGCAAGCCTTTGAAATATTTTACATTTTTTTGTAAGCTGCTTTATTTGTCGTTATAATGAGCTGAGAAAGTGACAACTTTAATTAGAACCTCTTTTTGTTGCATTTCACTGTTCAGATCCTTTATTTTGTTTTGGTGTAAACTTGTCCTAGCATTCATAAAGTATAACTTCTTGCCTTCCTTTAGGGCCCTTATTCTATAACAATCGGATGTGACAGTCGTTTTTCTTGTTTTAATACAATCGCACAGTTTAGATACTTGCAAACCTGATATAGGTGACTCAGATGAGAATACACTCTTATATGTTGCTTTTTAATTTCTAGAATTCCTGAATTCTAAGCCATAGTTTTTTGTTTGTTTGTTTGTTTGTTTTGTCTTTATTGACAGCATACACAAAAGGCCTTTACAACATTTATAAAGTGTTGGATAGATATACTTTGGTGGCAAGTGGAGTTCAGTATAGACTGGGTTTTTTTTTTTTTTTTTTTTTTTTTTGCTCCCTCTGCTGGCAAAAGCAGTTAAGAAAGAAAGTAACTTGACATTGAAGTGAAAATTTTTTTCCAAGTACAAGATTTCAGGCATTGGTGGTTGAAGAATAATAGAAGATTTTTATTTTCAAAAACAGAATATAACTTGTAAATACAGGGAATTTTAAGAATATGTATTCTTCAGATATATTTCATATATGGATAAAAACCTCCTAGAATTGTGTTTTTATCCCTTTAGGAACTCTAAAGAAAGCTTGTAGAACAATGAATAAAGAAGGGAAATAATGTGTTTCTTTAATTTCCTCTTCTCCCAAGCATGTTGAATCATAAAGACAAAAGAACAATCTTAATAAAGTAAACTTTTAGATCCCATTCAAAGTTGGTTGTTACTATTTTTCTTTCAGATTCTTTTCCTTTGAGGTTTGATTCCTATTGGGGACTTTCTTCCTGTAAAAACAGTGAATAAATATAAGTTAAAACACACAGACTCTCAGTAAGCCAGTTTTCAAGCAGATTAGCTGAATGCCAGCTGCTTTGGGTAGCTAGGTAGGAGAAAATGTTGCAGACGTGGCTCTGTGCATGAAGCTACTTAGTCCCTCTGAGGCAGAAGGTAAGAGCTGACAGTCACCAGGAGCAGAGAGGGGAAGTATTTAAATGTGAAGAGAGTAAAATAGATGACAGGACTGACCGTGGCCTTTGAGAATGGAAGTGACTATCATCTCTTATGATAAGGAAAAAAAAGGCCAGAGACTGTTTTTAATTAAAAGTCAGTTTGCCTTAAAAAATATGTATGAATGATTCACAGTTAGACCAGTTGCTACTCAGTAAGCAATTGTTCATCTTTTAGGTGTAACGGAAAAATTTCTCATACTTAACTGTTAGAGGAAGGAGATCCCTGTAAATTGGTTGTCCTGTGTCTCTTTATAAATAAGTTTATATTTAAATATAGATACTGTTGGTAGTATGTACAGTTTTTAAGCTATCGAAGTTTTAGTAAGTGTTTCTAATCCTGTTTTCACACTGTTGATTAACTAATATACCCATTACTTTTTTTTAGCCATTATGTTTCAGGGTTCTTCTTGTACTTACTGGAGTTAAACAATCCCAAATCAGTCAGATACCTGACAGATAGTTGTTTCCATGGCCTTTCAAATTTGCCTGTGTGTATTTTGAAGGCAAGTATTGTGTCTGCAATAGAATAGGAACTCTGGCATGGCATGTGCACTGTTGTCTGTTACTTCAATGCCCAATTAGTCACTAAGTTTTGTTACTTGATATTTATCTGAAAGAATGTTAACCTTTTGTTTTAAAAAGTATTCACCTGACAGTAAAAGTAAACCATATGTGTGTGTGTATATAACTTGGAAATTTTTTAAGATAAAAATTTGCAACTAATTATATAATCATAAATTAGCATAGAAAGAGATTTTTGAATTCATTTTCCGGTTTTCTCCCTTTGCAGATGAGGAAGCATTCCCCACCTTCCCCAGTATTTGATACTGCTCGATAGCAGTGGTTCTCCATCATCTTTCTGAGAGATGTGATGTTCCCTTTGGTATCAGTGCCTCACTGCGGGGAGGGGCATGGGGCTATCAGTGTAGGGAGTTTCTGGAGGATGGATGGCAGAGGGAGATCCGTGGTAAATCTTCACCACTTTACTGTTTTAAAATACTTAGCTTACAATCGTGTTTGGTCATAGTAAGGAACTGTGAGGTAGGAGTTGCAAACTTCATTTTTCAGTTAAGAAAACTGAGATAGTTGTCACAGATAATTATATGAAGCCATTCAGCCAGTTAAGTGGCATGGATAAGACTTGAATTTGGGTCTTTGTACAAACCTACTCCTTTGGACTATGTCATACAACTTGGTGAAGGTCAGACTATTTTATAGGATCAGACACTGAATAAGAAAGAACTCAAGTCATCTGATGCACAGCCCCCTGCCACTTCTTTGGAAAAATAATGCTTTCCTTTGAATTTTTTGAAATCATTAAAAATTGGACAGAATTGTATTTTCTGTGGCTCCAGTTTTGGTTTTCTGCTATGTAGATCTCTTCAAACCTTAAAGGAAGGGTTGCTAGAGTGTGGACAGTCCACATATTGCTGTTCTGTAAACCACAGTACAGTACTGTTGAGCCTAGAGGATGTGATTTAGTCCAGATAAAGGTGGCATGTTAAAAAATCCAAACTATGTGTCTGCCTTGGTAGCAGGACATTGATTGAAAAAGATAATCTTTGTTTGATTAAAGCACTTTTAAAATGGAGTAGCTCAAATGTATGGGTTATTCTAAGGCTGTTTTCCTGCAACTTTAAATCCCAAAACACTGAGACTGAGTGATTTTATCATTTTGGTTTAGTGGGTTTTTTTTTTTTTATTTTTATTATGAAAAGTTTCAAACTTATCCAAAGATTAGAGAAGATAGTGTAATGAACACTCATTATCCATCACTCAATTTGAGTATCAGTATTTAGCTATAATTAATAAAAGACCAACCTGTAGTAAATGACCGGAATTCCACTGAGGATTTGAAACCACTGAATAGGGAAAATCCTGCCACATGAACTTGAATTCCGTTTTTGCATCATAGTTTTCTGTGGTGCATCCCATTTTGAATTTGACTGCTTTCCTTTGCACAAGTGTAATCACTAATAAAACATGGTAAGCTGTGAAATTCAGCCATTATCACTAGCAAGTCTGTTCTTGTCTCCAGCAAGTGACTGATGATTTTGCTGCCTAAGTTGGAAGAAGGATCCTAACTTTAGTGGTTTTATTAGTAAAATATGATCCTCTCAGCATTTTTTTAAGGGCCCTATTCTTTTCTTTCAGTTAAAATTATGGAGTTTGTAGTGAAGGGAGAAAGGGAGGTATTTTTATTTTTGGCCATAGCATAGCATCTTGGAGGATAATATACTGAGGATATGTATTCATTAAAGTCAGGTTGCTTTGTGATAATTCTACATTTAAAAATGAGAGATCTCAATGTTGTGCCTAAGCTGAGATTCTTAGAATATAATTAAAGAAATTTGGATTTCTGTTATACTTTTTTGGTCTGTTAGGTATTTACTTTACAGAAAACTCTTTGAAGTAGGCTAGGCCTGAATAGAGACTAATAATAGACCTTCTGTTGACTATAAAAAGAAAATGCATTTTGTTTCTTTCTGCTCAAAACAATGGTTTTCCTGTTGAACTTATGTCTGCTGCTTTGGAGAATACAATTTTTCAATAATAATGAATAGTAGAAACTGTTTTATGTTTGATTTATGGGAGATAATGACCAGTACGCTTTCAGTTTTCAAAAGATACATAAACTTGGATTCATGGAATCATGCAGAACAAAGATATCACAAATCAGAGCAGTTTTTAAATTGGGTAATAATATCTTCAACCTTTGAAACTATTTTTCATGTTGGTCATTTCAGTCTCATTCCTGTGGAATATTTCTTACTCTTGAATGGATCTAAAGCTCAAAACTACAAGAGTTTTATCTAAAACCTATTTGCTGTTTGCTCTTTGGTTTGTTCAAGGCTGAATGCTCATATGTTTGGCTAGTTTGCCTACTTTACTAGGATATTAATTATTATTTTAAGTATTAATCATTACGGGTAACGTGTGGGCATTAGTATTATACTCCCCCCACCCCGGCCAAATTTTTAAATCTTAATGTAGAGTTAGTTATGTTAAAATAGAGTATTCAGGGGGTGGATGTGGTGAATAAGGAATCTGAAAATTCCTGAATTACGTAGTTGTGCAGTTAGGGAAAAAAAAGAAAGACAGCATAAAATGACAACTTGTATGGGTTTGATACCTTCTTTGAACATAGTTTTCAGAGAGGATTTATAGTTTAGATCTTTCAGCATTTTAATTCTATAGTGAAACCTGCTTTTCCACTTATAATTCCCAAGTTATGTCAGGAAAAAGCAGTCTTACACTTGAATGGTTTTTCATACCTGAAAATTTGTGGACTTCTACCAGATTTTGCAGTGGGAGCATGATGTGCCATTTTTGAAGGTACAAGACTTGTAATTGCCTCAGGTGTGTGCCAGCGAGCTGCAGTGGGCGTACTGGCGCTTCCCCTGGGATTGACCTTACACTTTCAAGTTTAACATTCAGAGAACTTTTTCTTATGGGTCTGTTTTTCATTTAATAGCAACTTTTTTTTTAATGAAGTAGTTTATACATGGAGTTATTTTTCTTGCTAGGTATAAACTTGCAATCCTGTTGTTAACTGAAAAATAGGTCCTAAAATTGAGATGTGGGGCATTATAAACAATTTTGAGATAGGATGTCTTTCACTTTTAAAACATATAAAGCTTTGGGACCTTTTTAGTTAGGTTGGTTGTTTTAGTAAATGGTGATTAAGAGGTATTCTTTGCCATAGATCCTGTAAGTTTTAACTATGTAAAACTCTTCTTTAGGTTCAAAGTACAGAGGGAGAAGCTCCCCATATCCCGGCCACTTGCCAGCTCGGTCTGACCAAGTCAAAGAGAGGTGAGTAGACCAATAGCCTCCAGTTCCTGAGCACACTACCACTGTGTCTTCGGGTGATTGAAAAAAACTTTTTTTTTTTAAATCTGTCAGTGTTTACAGCATCTGTAAATGTAAAAAGAGGATTAAGAACCCAAGTGTGCATGCTTCATTATGGTTTGGTTATAGAATTTTGTTTTAATCTTCCTGGAGACTTCCGTGCTCATAAAGTAATTTTAGTTTGCTTATCTTGTAATGACCTCCTTACACAATTCTGTGTATTCCAAATATTTTTTTCAGTTCTGCGTAAGGGCTAGATGGGAAGTGGTAGAAAGAACAGCAAATTCAGGCATATTTATTACATGGTTGTGCTTGAAATATACATTTGTATTATCTACCTCTGGGTTCTCACTATTTAAATACTGCTCCTAGGTGTAATACATGAATATGCCTCTGGCAGAAATAAAGTCTTTCAGCAATAGTTAAAGCTAGTTAAATTCAAACTATGGATCAAAGGTGAGTGGCCGTAGGTATTGTCCTTCTCTTGAATTATTAATTATTGACCAAAGAGTCTTTGAATCCATTTCTTTCACTTTAACTTGCAACAAGAAAAACATGTCTGATCATCTTTAAAGTCACAAAGCTTTTGAGATTTAGAGAAAAGGAGAGAGGAAATTAAAATGACCACTGAAGGTAGGACTGTTTATTTTTAAAACTTTACACATGCTGAACCACCCTGTTTTGTTTTTTTAGCAAAGATTCATATGTATTTTCCTAGAATAGGAAATTACATGTTTATTCTCTTCTGATCTGTGAAATGACTTCATGAGAGACAATTTGCACGTAATTTTTCTTTTATCGCAACACGGTACTAAGCAACAAGAACACTCTCACTAGGTCAACACCGTTCTGGGTGACACAAAATGAACTTTCCTGTTTAATTTTCTTCCCCTTGTGAGTCCGTAAATACATGTATGTGTTTCTGAGCTGTAAGGCAGAGCTCACAGCCATCAAGGAATCTTCGCTGTAGATAGGCGGACAAGGGGTACATTGGAAGAAGCAGCCTGCCCTGTGTCACAGGGGGATGAAGGCAGTATAATTACTTTAAAATCTTTGAAGAGTAAGCTTCCTGTGGTGGCAAAGATGGAATGTGGTTAGTAGTCACATCTGGGTTTCTTCCTCTTACCGATGCAGGAACACTTATTTCTAGAGGCATAAGTAAAAATGATAACTTTTTTTGAATCACATCTTTATAAATTAATAGTACAATTGTTTTGTGTGTGCGTGAGTGAGGGAGAGGGAACAATGTAGTGTTCTAGTCATTTTTGAAGGGAGCCTATCAAATTTTGACAATGTGAAATGCAAATATCTTAGATTAATCATGGTGGCAGAATTAGAATCACTGGTAATGTAGTCATTTCACAAGGTTAGTAAAAATGCATATAGTGCGTGTATAAAAATACTTCACACTTTAGTAATAGGACTTTTGAAGTGATCTTAATCTCAATTCCAGCCCTGGGATTTGCAAACTAAAGTCTAGAGAGGTTTAGTGACTCAGTTCATGTCACAAGCTAACATTCAGTAGATATGTTTAGAGCAGTCCAACATTTTCCTTATTACAGAAGACATACAGTATTTTCTTTAGTCTAGCAGAGTGGATGGGTGTTCTGCTTTGTTTCTTTATGATACTGGGTAAAAAGAATTTCCACATTTTGTTTTGTTCTCACTTTAATGTTTGGCCTAACTTCCTAGTTTTTAATTAAAAATAATGTCTTATCTCTTCAGTTAGGACAGAGGTCTGTTTCCTTTTAGTTCTACTTTTTGTGTGTGTGTGAACTGTGTTTTTTGTGAAACTGAAACATCTGACTAAAGAAGCTAGATTATGACTCATAGTTTACAAAACAGTTTCACCTGCATTCGACTTAGTTTCTGAAGCAGCCACGTGAGGTGGAGAATTGTCCCATTCTCTGGAGGAGAAAAGTTACTGCTTATGATGATAAAGCCGGAACTTGTGCCCAGGTCTCCTTGTTCTTTCCACTGTCTGACACATGCTCTGAAGCCTCAGCAGGCAACGCTTGACCTGACGTGTGTGAACTCAGACAGGGCTAACTGCAGAGAGGCGCACGTGGCATGGACTGTACCCTGCTGCTGCAGGTAGAGCGGACTTTGGCGGAGAGAACCTGAGAGGAGCTGGTCAAGGCTTCCCAGTTTCTTTGGCAGGTGCCCTTTGCCCAGCAGATAGGGCAGTCTCACTTCTAAATTCTTTAACTGTTTAATTTTGTTGTCGCTTTAAGGAGATTGTAATCATTGATTCATTCAGCAAACATTTTTTATTGTTAGCTTGCTCTAGGGTACTTGGGATACAAAGAAGAATAAATAAGGTTCCTGTCCTCAGAACCCTGACAGTCTAGCTTTTTTTTTTTTTTTAAAGACAGGCAAGCATATAATTATGGTAATGACTGATATGTTAATCATTTTCTCAAATAATATGATGCACAGTCAGTACCTATGGTAACAGCTTATTCCAATTCAATTTCAACAGCTTATTTCAATTTACCTAGACTTACCAATTTCTTATATTTCATTATGTAGTTTTGTTAATTTTTAAACAGTGTTACAGAATTACTCTAAATTTTTAGTGGGAAAAAGTATTATTCTGTTTCGTGTTGCTCCAGGTTGAACCTAAGGCTACAGTATAATATTTTTCGAAGTCAGGCAAACTTTGATTGATTTTTGGATTTTATTCAAACATATTCTCAAGTACTTTCTATTACTCAAATCTCAAATGAATGTGGACTTGGTAAACACTTTATTTAGCCTGTTGCTTCTGACATCCTGCAGAACTTGACTGTCTCCTGAAGTGTCTCCTTCATTTGTAAAGCCTTCCCCCTGCTGTGGTACTTGCGGTGTGGGTGGGCGTGTGATCGTGCCACTGTGCTTAGTTGGTCTTTTTATTAACCTAAAACAGTTTTTAGGTTATACTAACCAGGAATTAGAGTTTTGTGGCCAAAAAGAAAGCAGAGTTATTATAAAATTTAACAATATTATGTACTAGTTGAACCTACATGACTGAGTTTTATGCAGTTGTTAAGAAATAATAGTCTCACAACTTACAAATGTTTGCATCATTTGAAACATCAGAGGCATTTAAGTACTCTTGCATACAAATTATTTAATTTGTTGGCCTTAATTGTGTTTTTATTATTAGGAAGGTAATAGAAGTTTTTACATACTACATTTAAACTTCTAATTTTACATACAAAATATCTTACATACTTACATAATGAAAATGTAAATGTGAAAACGTGTACTTTGGGATTTTTATCTTTATTAGAGCCATTTTTTTTTATTTCAGCCAGTTGTCCTCCAAGGATAAGACATTAATTGGATTTACCTAAGTACAGTGTAATTAGAGCTTAATTAGCAATCAAACACAGAGGATTTCTAGATCAGATTCATTTTTGTTTGAATTCAAGTTACCACCTGTGCTTTGAAGCCACAATTTTGCATAAGTGAGGCATGCTTTTCTAAGAAAAAAATCATTGTTATGTATCATAGATCTGTTGGGCATCATACAGCTGTAACAGTATTGTACTCATTGAAGTTCCATCTGGCGGTTTTGTATAACACATTTCCTTTGGTAGATCACCTGTTGCGTACTGCAAGTCAGCACTCTGATAGCAGCGGTTTTGCTGAAGATTCGACAGACTGCCTCTCCCTTAATCATCTTCAGGTAAAATTTCCTATTGTAGTAGGCACATGATTAACTTCTTTATATTTAGGTGGTTTTCCACTGGCTGTATATTTCAAGGCAATCTGTAATCTTTTTCAAATGACAATACGATGAAAATTCTGGGATGCAGATGTTATCTAAGCATTTGACTACAAATTTTAAGTTTCACTAATTCTTCATCTCTCTCTGCCTGAATGTTTAAAAACAACAAAAAACTTCTCCTTTATTTTTGGACCACCAGTAAACAGAAGTTTACTAGTTAACCTGATTTTTATTTTTTTAATTTTTTACTGTCAGTGTATTTCAGTATTTTACAATAACTGTTTATTTAATAGTGTGGACCCACAGCTTGCTGAATATTTTCTGACTTTCATGTATGTTAGACAACCCAGAAAACAGGCACATCTTTATCCACAAGGAGCTTAGTCTGTAGTACACAGCATGTACATCACAAGTATTTAAAACACTGGTAAGCAAATTTTAAGGAAAATTGGAATAAGAGAAAAGGAGAACCCCAAAAAGAACCTTGAGAAACAGCATTTAAGGAGTAGGCAGACAAGAGAAGTATCTAAGGAGGCTCAGAATAATCCAACAGGCATAAAAATTGGGAGATGGAGGAGAAACTTTTCAAAGGAAAGCTATGACCATTGGAGTGAAAAGATGAGAATTTGGTTTTTCAGAAAGTGAATAGTTGGGTGAATAGTTCTGATGGAGTAAATGAGGCAAAAATAGGATTGCAGAGTAAATCAGTGATAAGGGACAGAGGATCTGAATGCTAACTGTTTTTTCAACTAAAGATGATAGCCATAAGATAGGTCTTTTTGTCTTTTCCTTACGTGTAATGACTTAGGGAATTTGTTTGGCTGAGGGAAGGGGCTGTAAGAGAAAGAGTCTGATGCAGAGAAATCTGAGGTGAAATTGGAGGAATACACTAGTCCTGGAGAGGATGTGATCAGAAGTACAGGTTGGGAGGATTAGCTTTGAAAAAAGAGACAGTTTTCTTTCAGAATGGGGAGGAGGGAATGATGGGAAGAGACGTGGTGAAGTTTGTAGATGGTGGGGAAGAAGTTAAGAGATGTTTATCCATTTTCTCTGAGTCAGTGTCATGTGTTGGAAGAAAGGAAGATGAGTATTGAAAAGAGATTTAAGGAAAAAGTCTAGAATAATCTATATGAGAGAGTGGAGGGGTTGCTGATCAGAGCACTTAAAGCAATTTAGAATAGTACCGGGGCCAAAACGGAGGTGGGAGACCCTAAAAGTACAGAAGCATCGTATCAGTTTGGTATTTTGTTAATGCTGCTTCTTACAGGAATTCTCCGTCCTTCCACCCGTTTTCCTTTCACAGGTTCATGAATCCCTGCAAGCCATGGGGAGTAGTGCTGATAGTTGTGACAGTGAGACAACAGTCACATCATTTGGTGAAGAGCTCCTTACACCAACGGCACAAGACCAGCCTTATTTTAATGAATCAGAGGAGGAGTCTCTCACCTCTCTTCAGATGGGAAGAGAGAAGACCGCAACAATTGCTGACAAAAGACCAGACAGCCAGGGTTTCCCCCCGTGCGAGACTGTTGAGCATACAGGAAGTCCGCAGTCCACCTGTAGTGCAGGGGATCACGTTACTGAGGTCACTGAAACGAAAGAGGACTCATCTCCAGCACAGCCAGGGGAACTACTGAGAGCAGCAAGTGCTGAAAGTGACATGGATAAAAGTAGTGAATGTGAATTTCCCCAGTATACCACCCACCATATTCTTAAATCACTGGCTTCTATTGAAGCTAAATGCAGTGAGAAGGGCTCTGAAAATACAACTGGGCCTCCCTCTGTGGACAGAGTAAATACAGCTTTGCGAAGAGCCCAAATGAAGGTTTTCAGTCTGTCTAATCAAAGAGTGGGGCGTAGCTTGATAAAATCAAAAGATCTGTTAAAACAGAGGTACTTGTTTGCAAAAGCTGGCTATCCCCTGAGAAGGTCTCAGTCTTTACCGACCACCTTGTTGAGTCCAGTAAGGGTTGTGTCCTCTGTCAATGTTCGGCTGTCACCTGGAAAAGAGACCAGATGCAGTCCACCTTCCTTCACTTACAAGTACACACCGGAAGAGGAACAGAAATTAGAAAAAGAGGCGATTGAACGTGATGGTCAGTCTTTAGTTAAATCCACTATTTTCATCTCTCCGCCATCTGTGAAGAAAGAGGAAGCCACCCAGAGCGAGGTGAACCGCTTGGAGGACTGCCCTCTGCGGAGGACTCCCGCCTGTTCACTGTACGCTCCGGTCCCCATGTCTCAGTCCACCTGCTCCCTTCACTCCATCCACTCGGAGTGGCAGGAAAGACCCCTGTGTGAGCACATGAGAACTCTGAGCACTCACAGTGTCCCCAATATACCAGGCGCCACCTGCAGTGCCTTCACGTCCCCTTTTGGGTGTCCTTACTCACAGAGACATGCTGCCTACCCTTACCGAGCGTGCTCTGTGAACCCTCCTTCTGCCATCGAAATGCAGTTGCGAAGAGTATTGCATGATATTAGAAACTCACTGCAGAACCTTTCACAGGTATGAGAAAAAGTATGTCTTTCTGAACTTTTTTCTTTTATTGGTCTGAACACCTCTTAGTTCACTGAGAAGCTAGGACCCATCAGGTATGAACCACCTCAGCTTCGTTGTCCTACCTGCAGAAACTTATCTATACCTGCCCTCCTCTCAGCCTCTTCCCTCCCAGCTCGAGGGAGTAGCTGTAACTTAATTCTGAACAAGGCGCTCTCCCTCCCTCCTAGAGAAGGGACATCGCTCATTAGGTCTCCTCCCTCCTTTAGCCTGCCCTCCACTGTCTTCGTCTTAGTCAAGGTGTCTCTATTATTAAAACTCTCCCCTCTCAAGTACTGTGTCTCCTTTTCTCTGCCATCTGACAGTGTTCACCACCTCTTCTTTCTGAGTTTTCTTCCCCATGGCTTCTGTGTCGCCGTGTGTTCTCCTGGGGCCACTCGTAGCTCTCTGACTAAGCTTTCCCCTCCATCTACTGACTCCTGATGCTGGTCTCCTGGCACAGAATTAGTCTACTTCCACGGGGTGAAAAGACTGGAACCACCCCAGAAGAGAAAAAAAATCAGGTAAAGTGTGAACTTGAATAAAAATGGTCTTTGTGTCTTGTCACTTTTAAAGTCATTGCTCTCAGATTTGTTAGTGAGCAGGAAATATAATTTCCCAAAAAAAGCTATGAAAAGAAGTAAATTGTGTCTAGGTTTGCCTTTCATATTTCCTTCCTAAATCTCTTTCTAAACTGTTTATATTTAGATGATTGAGGAAATGAAAGAAAATGACAGTGTAACGTAATGATCAGGGTGTTCAGCTAGGAGTTAGGAGGCCTAGAGTGTATATTATAGATCTTTTATCATGATGACAAAGTAAACGAGAAGCCACTTGGACAGTAAAAGTGAAAGTTGGAACTTTTCAAGTTATGTAGTAAAATAACACCTTTTTTAAATATAGAGTTTATCCTCATGACAGCTGTCTTCTAATGATTTTCTGTCTGACCAGAAAGTGGGTGTTTCTCCTTCCTTCTTACAAAATATAGTTCTGTCTGGGAAGGAGACATTTAACCTTTCAGCTGTCATTTATGTAGCTGGGGATTCCCAGGTCCTATCCTCCTGCACCCTCATGGTGCACTTGTCTAAGCCAGCTTGTTCTGCTCTAGATGTGGTCTTCCCTCTGACGTCCCATCAGTAGCTCAGCTAATTCATTTCCCTGCCCTCGCCTCTCCCTGCCTCAGTAGACAGATGCTCTTCATGACCTGGCCTCTGCCTGTTTCCCCAGTCCCTTTCTCTCTGCGTGCTCCTGCCGTGGTGGGCTGCACGCAAGCTTCTGCATAGCTGTGCGATCCTAGGTATCTGTTTTCACCCATGCCACTTTTTTTTCCTACCCGGACTGCCCCATCATGGCTTTCTTTGCCTGACCAAGTCCTGTTTACTGTTAAGGCTCAGCTGAGGTGTCACCACTGTCGGGAAAAATTACTCATCTAATCAAAAATTTTATTTGTTTCCATCATAGCATTCCCCACACCGCTCCCAACCACTATAATAATTTTTTTTAACTTCTTTTCCCTTCTTTCTCTCACTGTGAGAACACTTGAAGGGAGGGAATGCCTTTTGTCCTTCATCTTTTTCACTGCCTAAAATCGTGAAATATAGTAGTCACTCAGATGTCTAAGAATGAGTGTGATGCTTGCTTTCTCCTCTCTCAGCCAAGTCAGTAGTTTCTGTAATCTCAGAATGACATTTGCTATCGCTTCTACATTTCTGAATTTTGCCTTTATTTTTCTGCTTCCTCAAGGCAAGTGGGAAATCCTGCAAGACATAGATTTGAACTATATGCGTTCCTTTGCCTCTTTCCCATTCCAAATACACTGACTTATACCTGAAACAGATAGGAATAATAGCTGGCACTGGGGACTGATTTGTTTGGTTCCTTACAACATGAAGTGGTTTTTTGTTTTTGTTTTTTGCCTCAGAGAAAAATATGTAGGCCTCAAATTCCGCCTTTTTAGCACCTTAGATAATTTGGGAGTAGTCTCTTTAACATTGATTTCTTACCATATTTTCACTCTTTTGAAGTACCCTATGACGAGAGGACCTGATCTTGCTGCTGCTCCATACAGTACTCAGAAATCATCTGTTCTACCTCTTTATGAAGTAAGTTCTCACTTAAAGCTTTATGCTACAAAAGAATTCGTGTGATTTAGACGTTGATGGTGTCATATTGTATTTTAGAATACTTTTCAGGAGCTCCAGGTAATGAGGCGGAGCCTGAATTTGTTTAGAACGCAAATGATGGATTTAGAATTGGCAATGCTGCGCCAGCAAACCATGGTTTATCATCATATGACTGAGGAGGAAAGGTAAAAGTTCGTTTGTCTTAATGTTCTTAAAATATTTTTCATTCTATAAAGCATTGTGAGCTTTTAATTTTTGAAGCTGGGTTTTTATTTCTACTGCTGTGCGCTCTTTATCTGCTTTGTGAACCAGTGCAAATAAAATTAGGCGCAGGGTTTTACTAAGTAAACTTCTCTCTCTTCGGTGTAGTGAGGAAGATAGATAGTGGTTGCAGGCTGTTTTTAATTGTTTGGGATATTTGTGATCGATGCTAGAGGAAGAAAAACCAATTCTCCCAGTGGTTACGCCTACTGCAGGTGCCGTTGCGCTGATACGGAACTTGGAGTTTCAGTACCTCCCGATAGCCCGTGAGAGAGTTGTGAACAGGAGTCCTCAAACTGCTTTTCTCAAACTTTGTGCCTCCCACTGTACTGACAGGTATGAAGTTGATCAGCTCCAGAGCTTGAGAAATTCAGTCCGAATGGAACTGCAGGACCTGGAGCTGCAGCTGGAGGAGCGCCTGCTGGGGCTGGAGGAGCAGCTCCGCGCCGTGCGCATGCCGTCGCCCTTCCGCTCCCCGGCGCTCCTGGTACGCGACCTCCGCTTGTCCTGGCCGCAGCTCTCACGCGGGACTTGTTTGTCGCGACCCCAGGCAGATGCCTTAATTTCAAAACTTATTTAAATGGCATTAGAGGCATGTAGAATGTTTAAGGAGCCTTTCCCACAAATCAGTTGAATGTGCAAGTTGTGATTATTTTCTTAAATGTTTAGTATATTTAGAAATACATTGAAAATCATAATTTTTAATAATAGAGAATAAGGAGCAATACAAAAGTTTAGGGCTTTAAAGGGACAGTGATAGTGGGTTAACATATGACTAATTTAGGCGCTAATCACTGCATGTAACTGTGAAGAACACAGATAAATATTTCACTTAGTCATTTTATTTTTCCCCTTTCCTGCTTTTGGGGGAAAAAAACAAACTGTTCCACTGAAACTTTTACTTTATTTTGGATTCTTTTTCATTCTTTATGTTTTTTAAGGAATCAAATGAAATCTTTGTAAAAGCAAAAAAGCATCTATACGACCGAGACTAGAAACAAACACTTTATTTTGTATCACTTTTCCTACTTCTAATGTCCCCTTTCTATGCAGTTTGAACTTCGAGTTGTATTCTTATTTTTGCCAAAATCTTTCAGTTGTAGAATATATTGTTTTGAAATGTTAAAATAGCAAACTTTCATCTGTTAATTGAACATATTTGATTTTCTTAAAAATAAATGGATGAACACACAAACATGCACACATATGAAGGAGAACCAGTAGAATAAGAACGCATGTGTTTGTGTATGTGCACACATATATGTATAGCATAGAATAAGAATATCCTGTATCATCAATGAATATATTTTTCCATAAAAGGTTTTGATCCATTATTCTGAGAAGTGTGTATTGGTGACAGCAGTCAGTCAACTTGAGTCACAATAATACACTTTATAGGAACCTGTGACAGTTGAGGGTAACCTTTGTGACATAAAGGACTGTCAGAGCAATAATGAGTTCATTTTATTATGAATCACTTGCAATTTGAAAAAACAGACACACACACACACACACACACATATATTGTTCTTGCTTTTCCAGGGAATGTGTGGCAGTAGGAGCGCTGATAACTTGTCATGCCCTTCTCCATTGAATGTAATGGAACCAGTAAGCCTCTTTCCTTTTAAATCACTGGGGAAGGGAATGATATAATATTTCATAAACAGAGTCTTCCTAATGTAGATGGAATTTTTTTAAAATTTGGAATTTGATGTTAGTTAAATTGATATTGGAAGTGAGTCTGGCACTTCTGAAAGTACACTGCCATCTTTGACCACTAGAAAGCCGATTAATTACAATAGTGATTTATCTTTATAGCCCAAAGGAAATAATGCATCATAAAAAGTAATTTATACTCCAGGAGAAATGTTCTTTCAGAGTCTGATTTCGGGTCCTTTAGGTAATTGGATCTAGAAGATAACTACTTTTTGAACAAAAGTCTGATTTTTATATTTTAAACAGATTGATTCATTTTGGGGGTGTTACAAGTAGCTGTTTTGTTTTTACTGGTTACTCTTCTTAATAAGTAATTTGGACACCTGTATGGGATCAAGTAAAATTTCATCCAACTGTAGTTTAGTTACACATTTTATGGCTTGATCTCACTATGAATTTAAATTTTTCTTGCTGTTTCTACAAGTGAAATTGAGTAGTAACTGAATACATTAGAATCATTTATTAGTTAAGTGATTTTTGGCAGTGATCACAGCTAGGATTTGAATCTTCTTTTAACTGCCAATCTTAATTTCAAGAGAGAAGAATTACAGTTTTTCTGATTTCCAGGTCACTGAACTGATGCGGGAACAGTCATATCTGAAGTCTGAATTGGGCCTTGGAGAAATGGGATTTGAAATTCCTCCTGGAGAAAGCTCAGAGTCTGTTTTCTCCCAAGCAACATCAGAATCATCTTCTGTATGTTCTGGTCCCTCTCATGCAAACAGAAGAACTGGAGTACCTTCTAGTGACTCAGTGGGCAAACCCAAGACCCATCTGGTACCAAGCAAGAAAGTATTCCGAGCATCAGTGGCCCTAACACCAACTGCTCCTTCTAGAACAGGCTCTGTGCAGACACCTCCAGATGTGGAAAGAGCCGAGGAAGGTGGAGCAGCTGAAGAAGCCTCAGAGGCTGTAGGACCTAAGTCTGAAGTGGAGGAAGAGCGTGGAAAAATTTCATTATTGCCAGCTGCTGAGGAAACGCATAAAAACGTGGAGCAAGATGAGTTGCAGCAAGTCATAAGGGAGGTGAGTAAAATCAATGCTTAATTGATTTATTTAGTGATACGTGTTGGAGAAGATTTTATTTGAACATTAATTATTTATAAGATACTCCTTTGATTCACTGTATTCAGTAATTTTGCCATTGATCCAACTCATATCTGTTAAGATGTGTTTGTAATGCCCCTTCTGCAGATTTCACTCCAGTGTGAAATAATTGCAATTCTCTATATCCACTGTGGTGAAGAAGGTATGTGTAGGGTTTGCAATATAGCTGACCATGTGACAAACTCTCGAGACCTTTGTGTCCATGTTTGTAAAATGAGGGGTTTCAATTTAGATCTCTTCCAGGATTAAAAGCTATCATTCTGTAATGTCAACTGATATGAAAAGAATGGTGTTGTGATATAAAGAATCTGATCTGTTTAGTTTAGTGGGTGTGGAAAAATGTGGAAATTGTTTAAGTTGTTGAAATATTTCACTCTGTATTTCTATACAGAGTGAAAAGAAGGTCTGTCCTATATAGCACTATGCAAACCTGAAGCATTTAACTGTAGTTCCAGGTTACCAAAAGGACTAAAAAAATTAGGAAGATTAGTAATCAAAGGTCAAAAGTTAATTGAAAAAATTAGTAAAATAGCTGTTTTTGGCACTAGGATCGGGTAATAAGGAATACTATATATATCATTTAAAAACGGAGACTACTGTAGATACATCTTTATGATGACTTTTTTTCCCTACAAAACTTATACATGTTGAATATATTTTTTTCCATTCTGTTCCCTTAAGAGTAACTCTTAAGGAATAAACATAATTATTCATAATTCTTTCTAACTGAGATACTTAAAATCCATGATGAAAAAGGATTTTCAATCTTTGCAATGGTTAAAAGGAGGAATATCCTACACATTAAAAAAAATCTCTTTACAAGTGTCTTAATGAGTATCTTCTCTGTAAAGGATAAAAGAAAAACAGGTGTAAGGCATGAAATCCTTAACTTTAAAGTCTAATTGAAAGGAAGTCTAGTAACTCAGGAAACAATTGAAAAATCAGAGAGAAAAGCATTTTAGTGTGATATATTTGAGAATTAAGAATTTAGAAATGGAAAAAGTCAAAATGAGCCAGAGAAATTAGGGTCAGTGGTCCATGCCCTCTTTTTAATCTATATATTTCCAATAAATTCAGTTATATGAACTAACATATGTTTAGAATTAGTCAGTAGCAGTAAAATAATTTTCTAGTGGTTATAGGCTAAGAATGGTAGCAACAGACAAAAATGTTCCTTCAAATGGGCCTTTGATCTTCTGCGTCCGAAGATTAGTTCATGTATATTAGGAGCCATCATTTATAGCTGTATGACAGTAGCTAGAGAAGTACATTAAAAATAAATACAGTCTGTTTTGCTGTAGTATGATATATGCATTTCTAAAAATCGTTGTTAGGCAGATTTGTGCAATAAAAACTGCAGAGTTTTATGGGGAAAATAGGATTAGAAGCATAACACTCAAACTTTGTCAGGGATATATTTAAAAATAGGTAGAAACCTATTAAAAACAGTAACACTATTATGTTAAATGGTTAAGAAATACATAAATACTGCCGTAATGTGACACTTTACCTTGAAAAAGATCTGAAATTTGCCTGTGGAATTGGACTTTGGCAGGGTTGCAGCTTGTGAGTTATTGTGAAGTAGTAGAGGAGGGTGACAGGAAATCCAGCAGAATGTCTTAATCCCAGATGTGGAGAGGTGTGGTTCGTAACACACGGGGAACTGAGACAGCTGGTAGGTGTGTAATGTTTGTACAGTTCGGGAGGTGTGTTGTTCGCTTTAGCTGACAGACAAATTCTCATTTACAGAACAAGCACTATAGCAGAAGAGGTTGCACGTATTTGTAATTTCTTTTCATGATGTGAATTACCAACTCTCAAGTTTAAAAGGTCTTAATTCTATACATTTATTTGTCCTACAAATGTAATTATTTTTTGTCGGTTGCTTTGGGCTGACTAATGTTTAGCAGGCTCTGTACAATCACCTTGCTTAGTTAGGTATGACTGATTGTAACCCATTCCTATTAATGTATTTCACATCAGACATTAATTTTTGAGTAAGTAATTTTTCTCTGTGATATATTTGTTAACTGAAAAAAATAAGTTAAAAAAATTTTCCCCTTAGAAATGTGATATTTTTGTTCCCTTTAGTTTACTTTAGTTTGAAAATTATCTTTGGAAACTTGACTTTATGTACTCATTTGGCACAAATACTCCCTTAATGTGCACTTGAGTCCTTATTTTTAAAGCTGTCAATGGATGGCCCTGATATGTGCCATAAATAATTTCCTGGGAGTAAAGCATCCCTAAACCAGAATGTTGTGGGGTTTTTTGTTTGTTTGTTTTTTGGCTGATAGAACATAGCATACATATAGAAAATATGGTTGTTCCCATTATACTGTGTTGGTGCTAGAGAATTACATAATCATTTGTAAGACCCTGCTATTAAATATGGAAGATTTTATAATTTGAAGGCATTTATAAACTGACATGCAAGTTGAATGTTTGAAGAATTTTTCAGAATTTGTTACTAAATGTAAATTTGAAACTCTCTAATTCAGAATTTGGCATAGTTTGAAGGAATTTTGGCTTAACATTGATCCTTGTAACTGTTTATAAAGAAGGACTTACCAAGTAAAATATATGGTAGATCAAAAAAGGTATAAAAGGAATATTGATGTTCTTAAGAAAACAAACTATTTTGAAGCGCTTTAAAAGCATATGTTGGGGGTTGAGCTTATAGCTCAGTGGTAGAGTGCATCCTTAACATACATAAGGTCCCGGGTCCAATGCCTAGTACCTCCACTAAAAAAATAAAATAAATTTTAAGAAAAGCATATTTTAATAGATAAATTAGTCTAATGCCATTTAGAATTTAAAAAAAAATTTGTATTAATATCATCTTAGCTCAGTTACAGTGGCATTCTGTTCAACTTTGCTTACAAAATATTTAAAATTCAGATTAGTCTTGATTCTATTCATTTAAAATTCTTAAATATACATGGTACTGAATTCCAATTTTTTTAAAGCTGATTGTATCAGCTACCAAGAAAATTAAATTAGATTCTGTCTTTCCAGTAAATTCTGGTCCCTAACCCCATTAACAAAGCCACTATTCAGGAAGGCAAGATTTAAGCTTGGGTTGAACAGTTTTGCAAGTGAGGATTAAACGTGTTTGGCAGACACTTTCAGGGAAATTTTCTTATTGCCCTCATGGGTGCATGAAAACATTGATGTCTATCAGGCCTTTGTTTCTATTATTTCACCATATGTGAAGTTTTTAAAAAGAATTCTTTCATTATTTATAATGTGTTAATGCTGTAGAATTCTTTTGAAGGAGAACACTGAAAGAAAGTTCTTTCAGACGAATATTTAATACACTCATTCAACAACTAAGCTTTAGTCAGATTAAAGATACCCCTTTCCTGTGCAGATTGTGTGCGTTGTAGTGGGGAAGTGTACGCTTTCTTGGAATTTGCCCAGGTGGTCTGTGATGTATGTAATCAGTGGCGTGAGACTGTTTATAGTTACTTTTTTAAAAAAGGTAAGTAAAAAGATTACTTAATAGAATGAGTGAGCATGTTTCCACAGAAGCAGACAGAACAGAATTAAATGTCAAAGCATAAATATAGATTGCTGTGTGTAGAGAGTTCTCTGTTTATTGAAGTTCCTGGGCTTGATTCATGCCTTTTAGTATCTTTATTATATTTCATCTGGCAAGCTTTAACCTGTGTTTTGGTAAATACACAGCTTGCCCTGTGTTCTTAGTACAGTTGTGTTTGTGATCACTTGATACAATGGCTGCCACAAAAGAGGCATTCAGCAGATGCATATTAAATGGATTTGTTGTCCCACACTTCAGACTTGCTCTCAGCCTGTTTACTTGTCAGTGGGCATTCTTTTCTTAATCTCCAGTAGTCTGTCTTCAGCCTGTACCACTTTTGGAAATGGTGCTTATAAAGGCAACTTCACCATCTGTCCCAGTAGTTTTCGCACTACTGATCCTTCCCACCTCTCTGTAGCATGGGAAACTGGAACTAATTTATTTGTCCATATATTTATTTCTTCAGTAATCTAAAGCATTTTGTCATCTTCAGTGCTAGTCTGTAGTCCTTTGTTTTCCTACTTTCTGTTCCTTTTTGCATCGATGCTCTCTCTCACCTTGTTTCTCTCTCTCATTGATACCTTCACTCAGATGTTCATTAAGCACTTACTGTATGCCAGGATACATTGATAAATGAGCCTCAGTCTGATACTATCCCTGAAGTAGCTCACAGTGAACACTTTCCACTGGACCTCACCCTTCCTATTTCCAGTTTCCTTCTACTTCCTACCTGGTAGGAACTATCCTGTCAGCCAGGCTTCTTTTTGCACCCTTCATCTGAGATGCTCTTGCTGCAGTTTTCATCCTCACTGTTGTCCGAAATTGTCCTTACTTTTTTTGTGGCCTACTTACTATGTTAAAGTTCGCTATTCCCTATGAATTATTTATTTATTTTTTTCCTCTTCTAGCCCATACTGGTCTCTTATTTTTTTTTAATTTATTCTGTTCTTATGTCATTAATGAATTAATAAATTTTTTCCTCTTAATACTTTATGAAACAATATTCATTTTGTACCCATCTAATTAATAACATTCTTGGTAGAGACTCTCATGCGTTCTCCAGTAAGGTCTATACCCCCCAAAAATGTTGGCAGACATTTTGGTTTGTAGAGAATACTTGATGGCTAGTTTTTGTTTTGTTTTGGTGGGGAGAGGCAGTTAGGTTTACTTATTTATTTATTTTTAGAGGAAGTATTGGGGATTGAACCCAGGGCCTCATGCATGCTAAGCATGCACTCTACTACTTGAGCTATGCTCTCCCCTGCTAGTTTGTTTTTTGAATGAAGAATGGTTTTTCTTTTTTTGAATGATGAAGATGAGATGTCCATTGGACAACAGAACTGAAAGACTCTACTGCTCATTGTCTTTGTAAATTTAGATTTACTGCGGTTCAGATTCAGTACACTGCATTTGTGCTTGTGGCAAAGAGATTCTGGTTGTCGTAATATTTGTATTTTGTATCTAGTACATAGTTGTTTAAAAAATGAATCTGAAGCACTATGAACTTCAAAAACTTCATGATGTTTAAAGTTTAAAAATATTGGTAGAAGGTAAAATGAGAAGCTTCTATTTATTTAAATATCTTTCAATACAGATGGTTGGTAGCTAAGAAGCATTTGCTTCTCTGCTTATGTATAAATATATATGCATTGTGTACCAATTTTGCGTGACAGATGAATACACAGCCATTTTTGGAAAGACTTCAATTGAGATGTGTTCAGGATGTACTTAGGAACATTTTAGGAAATAGATCAGGCTGACAGGAAACTGGAAATGTAAAATTTTAAAAGCTGGTTGAGAGTGTCTCAAGTGCTAATTTGGGAAGGCATTATCAGTTTATTTCAGGAAATACACATTTAAAGCTTTCACAAAGGGCTGTTTGGAGGTAATGCTGTATTATTAGTGAGGAAAAGGCATGGATAGGCTTGTGTACTGTTTGGTCATCTAGAGAAGAAAATCTTGATGGAATTGTCATTGCCTCTAGGTTTGTTTTCCAACAATAAAATGATGTGTAAATCCTAACCTGAAGCACAATTTTCAGTCAGGTAACAAATGTACCGTGCAGCTAAATAAAAATGTATTTCTTCAGAGTTTATTGTTGTTTAGAGAATGTTTTTCATGTTTTGAAGTACATTGTACTAAATGATCATTTCTTCTTTCTACTTAAATGTGCATGTTAGGTTAGAACAATACGTAATTTCTTCAGATACTTCAGTTTCAGTTATGGGTTTTCTTAACAATGGGAACACCTGAGTATCCTGTTGATTACCATACAAAGATAGACATTAATAAAGAAATATAAAATAGAACCTAACATTTAATGAGTTCTTTCAGGCTATTTTGTGTCATGAAGCAAATTAAGTTTTTTTAATCCAATGTTTTTTTTAATGTTCTCAACTTAAGAATTGTTATATTTTGTAATGAAGCTGAGTTATGCTAGACGAGACCACAGAGTCTGATCTGGGTTTGAGGATGAATGGACATGATTCCCTACTCCCTCCCTGTATTTCATGAAAGGTTACATGAAAGTTATGGTTTTTCTCTGTAGTTTAGCTGACTGCAGAAATTAAATGCTATT
Source organism: Camelus dromedarius (assembly GCF_036321535.1). NCBI lineage: Eukaryota > Metazoa > Chordata > Mammalia > Artiodactyla > Camelidae > Camelus > Camelus dromedarius. The sequence goes on from NC_087439.1 coordinate 54,296,303, forward strand.
CATTTTTCTCTGAAAACAGAAAAAATAGATTACAGTCATATTGCTAAATTCTTATCTTCTTCTTTTTGCTATTCTAGATTAAAGAGTCTATTGTTGGGGAAATAAGACGGGAAATTGTAAGTGGACTTTTGGCAGCAGTATCTTCAAGTAAAGCATCTAATTCTAAGCAAGATATTCCTTAAGTGAAATTTATAGGTAAATTTTTCTGAATTTCTTTGTTTAGCTAAATTAAATTAGTACTTAGTTTTTTAATGCTTTTTTGTTTTAGCACACAAGTCTGTTTAGCTAAATTTTGATTTTTAGAATGTATATAATGTTACCCTGCGGTGTAAAAACCTCGTAAACCTCGTTTTGTAAGCAAATCAAATTTCATAATCTCAATCCTCCAAGGCATTATTGATGTTTTATCATTTTATTAAAATTTTATTATAGTAAATAAATTCTGGAATTAAGGATATCAAGACCTTCAGACCTGAGTGTTGTTTTGATAGCACTGGTTATAATGTTATTTCAGATGTACAATTTATAGATCCAGATTTCAATTAATCATAAAATTTTAGTATTTTTCTGTCTTTTAAAGAGACATAGCCTAAGTTCCATATCTAATCAAGTCATAATTTGTAAAGGAAGATCTTTTATATATGTAGAATATTCTCATCCTTCTTTTAAAGACCTTTTCATAATAATTGAAAAATGGTTAATGTTCACTTTTCTCTTTTAAGGTTGACCTGGGTCCTATTAGCTGTGTGATACTGGAGTTCTCAGATACACACTGGTGGAGGTGTCATTTGTGCTTCAGAGGATACTTACTGCTGAGCTGGGCTACTGTATACAGTGTACAATGTTTATTTCTTCTGTGCATATCTTTTTAAAAAACATAGAAACTTAGGCACTTTGCTGACTTTATTTCTTTTCTAAACTATCAAAACTATAGCCATTTGAAAAGCCTAATATTTATTTGTATGTCAATATTTTCTAGTTGATTCCCTATATAGAATTAATTTTAAAACTTGAAAACTTCCAAACTTAACCAACTTATAAATAACATATTTCTTCAGACTGGCTTCTTAAAACACTGACCTCTGTGAGGTATTTACTGTGCAATAACTGATTCATTTTTTGAGAGCTTGAAACAACCAATGATTTTCCCTCCACTGCTATTAATTAGTGTCACTTCCAAGAAAAAAATTTGTTCTGTTGTAAAAATTGCTCTTAATTCTTGAGGAGGTTACTAATAGCAGTAGGATAGAATTATGTTACCTACAACTACTTAATGTTCTTACACTGTAAGCATTGTTACTTTACCCAAGACAAATGTAATATTATAGCTTATGTAGTTTTGTGGTTTTTTGGAAACATGCCTTATGTTAAACACTATGTACTTTTTGCATTGTCCAGACTTCTTTATTATAAGGAGATGTTTCTTCTTTTTTTCAGACTAAATAGTAGAGTATTGCCAAAATAATGGGGCCTGTGACTTGAATGGATAGAAATGAATAAGCTGGCTTTGTTTTTTCCAAAATGGAAGTAATTTAGATTTTCTTTTCTCATAATAAACAGTTTTAATTCAGTTTTAACCAGTGAGAACTGTTTTATGGGGGGAAAAAAAGGGAGGTGGTTTCCTGTTTGGTTTTATATATGTTAAATAAATGTGTAAAGTAACAGCCAAATGTTATTGGAATTATTCCTTAGCATTTATAATTTTCAACTCCTAGTATATTTCTTTGTGTGAAATTTTAATCAAAAGTGGTTGAAATGTTAACAGTATACTTTGAAAGAATATCTAAAAGGTTTTTTAAATGTCTGAATTATCATACAAAGGCTGATTTCTAAAAAAAAAAAATTAATAAAGTATTTATTTTGCCTAACATGTTTTTAGTGGTTTCTTTTCTTGAACCATAACGTGAAGAATTTGGATTGGATTTCATGAGTAACAAATAAGGTCCAGAAGGGTTGGAGCATATAACCTAATGGACTGAAATTTTCTTTTCCTGAAGAGGCTTTACCATGCTTTCAAAAATGCAGTTAAGACTAGACCACCCTGGAGAAAGAGCTCATACTGATGCCTCTTGGTCACATCTAGTTCTGTGGTCCTAATGATTACCATATGAGGCTAAATAAGACATTTCTTTAAAATGTACTTTTAAACTACAAAGAACAGACATTAAAATATTATATTATTCTTTGGTCCAGATTAGTCAGCATTTTAACAACTTGATTCTAATTATAGTAAAATGATACATATAAGCCAAACACCCAATATTAGTAATACAGACATCAATGATTTTAACTAAACAGCTTTGTAGCCATTTATAGTTCATTTCTGACAATACAAGATACCCAGAGTTTGATCATCAAAATTTGAGGTAAAAAATTTCAATAGAGTAGAGTAGAAGGAGAGAGAATTTCACAGACAAGCAAAAACTAAAAGAATTCAGGAATACTAAACCTATCCTAAAAGGAATATTGAAAGTTCTACTCTAAATAGAAAAGAAGCAGGAAGCTATAGAAACAAGAAAACCATAATTGGAATTGTGATAACTACAATGAGTTCCAAGAGAATAAACATGAAGATTTAAAAAAAAAAAATCAAAATCATAAAAAGTGAGAAGGGAGCAAGAAAATACAGATTTCTCTCTTATTTTTTTCTTTTGAATTAGCTTGTTTTTGGGGGTTTTTTCTTTCTTTCTTTTTCTTTTTTTTTTTTTTTTGGTTTTTGTAACATCTATCAATAATTACTATAAACATCAGTGGACTAAATGCTCCAATCAAAAGACACAGAGTGTCAGATTGGATAATAAAACAAAAGCCTACAATATGCTGCCTACAAGAGACCCACTTTAGAGTGAAGGACACAGATAGATTGAAAGTGAGAGGATGAGAAAAGATATTTCATGCAAATGGAAGTGACAAGAAAGTGGGAGTAGCAATACTCACATCAGATAAAATAGATTTTAAAACAAAGGCCATAAAGAAGGACACTATATAAGATCAAAGGAGCAATACAAGATGAGTATATTACACTTGTTAACATATGCATCCAATAGAGGAGCACCTAAGTATATAAAACAAATACTAACAGACATAAAAGGAGAAACTAATGGGAATACAATAATAGTAGGAGACTTTTAACACCCCACAAATATCATTGGACAGGTCTTCCAGACAGAAAATAAGGCAACAGAGATACTAAATGACACAATATAACAGTTGGACTTGGTCGATATTTTTAGGACTTTACATCCCCCCAAAACAGAATATACATTCTTTTCAAGTGCTCACAGAACATTCTCTAGGATAGACCACATACTTGGGCACAAAAGAAGCGTCAATAAATTTAAGAAGATAGAAATTATTTCAAGCATCTTTGACCACCATGGCAACTGCAGAAAAACAAATGAGAAAAAAAACTACGGCATGGAGACTTAACAACATGCTACCAAAAAACCAATGGGTCTATGATGAAATCAAAGAATTTAAAAATACCTTCAGACAAACAACAATGAAAACACAATCACACAAAATCTATGGGATGCAGCAAAAGCAGTCCTAAGAGGGACGTTCATAGTGATACAGGCCTTCCTCAAAAAAACAAGAACAATCTGAAATAAACAACTTAACCTGCCAACTAAAAGAATTAGAAAAAGAACAAACAAAATCTAAAGTCAGTAAAAGGAAAGCAACAATAAAGATCAGGGAGGAAATAAATAACAGAGATTAGAAAACAATAGAAAAATCAATCAAAGCAAGAGCCATTGTTTTGAAAGAGTAAACATAATTGAGAAACCTCTAGCCAGGCTCACCAAGAAGAAAAGAGAAGACACAACTAAACAAAATAAGAAAATAAAATGGAGAAGTTACAACTGACACCACAGAAATACAAAAATATCATAAGAGAATACTATGAACAACTATATGTCAATAAATTGGACAACTTAGAAGAAATGGACAAATTTCTAGACACATACAGTCAACCAACTCTAAATCAAGAAGAAACAGATCATCTGAACAATCACTAGATATGAAATAGAATAAACAATGAAAAACCTTTCTGCAAACAAAAATGCAGGACCATATGGCTTCACTGGGGAATTCTATCAAACATACAAAGAAGAGCACATACCAATCCTTCTCAAACTCTTCCAAAAAATTGAAGAGGAGGGAATACTCCCAAACTCATTCTATGAAGCTACAATCACTCTGATACCAAAGCCAGAGAAAGATACTACCAAAAAAGAAAACTAAAGGCCAATATCATTGATGAACATAGATACAAAAATACTCAACAAAATATTAGCAAACAGAATCCAATAACACATAAAAAAGATTATATACCATGTTCAAGTTGGGTTCATCCTAGGGACACAAGAATGGCTCAACATGTGTAAATCAATCAACATGATCACCACATCAACAAGAGAAAGGGCAAAAATCATGATCATCTCAATAGATGCAGAAAAAGCATCTGATGAAATTCAACACCCATTTATGATAAAAACTAACCAAAATGAGTATAGAGGGAACATATCTCAACATAATAACAGCTATTTATGACAAACCTACAGTCAGCATAATACTCAACAGTGAAAAGTTGAAAGCCTTCCTGCTAAAATCTGAACAAGACAGGATGCCCACTCTCACCACTTCTATTCAATATAGTATTGGAAGTCCTACCCACCGCAATCAGGCAAGAAAAAGAAATCAAAGAGAAGAGGTAAAACTGTCACTATATGCAGATGACATGATACTATATGTAAAAAACCCTAAAGGCTCCACACAAAAACTACTAGAGCTGATAAAAGAATCCAGCAAGGTAGCAGGATACAACATTAACACAGAGAAATCAGTGGCATTTCTTTACACTAACAATGAAATATCAGAAAAAGAAAGTAAAGAAATAATCCCTTTTAAAATTGCATACAAAAAATAAAACACTTAGGAATATATCTGACCAAGGAAGTGAAAGACTTATACACAGAGAATTACAAAATACTAAGGAAATTAAAGATGACTTAAAGAAATGGAAAGATATCCCATGTTCTTAGATTGGAAGAATTAATGTTGTTAAAATGGTCATACTACCAAAGCAGTCTATAGATTTACTGCAATCTCTATCAAATTACCCAAGACATTTTTCATAGAGCTAGAACAAATAATCCTAAATTTTATATGGAATCACAAAAGACCTAAAATTGCCAAAGCAATACTGAAGAAAAAGAATGAAGCTGGAGGAATAACCCTCCCACACTTCAGACAACTCTATAGAGCTACAGTAATCAAGACAGCATGGTATTGGCATTAAAAACAGTCATATGGATCAATGGAACAGAATATAAAGCCCAGAAATAAACCCATGGACTTTTGGTCAATTAATCTTTGACAAAGGAGGCAAGAACATACAATGGAGTTAAAGACAGTCTCTTCAGCAAATGGTGGAAAAACTGGACAGCTGCATGTAAATCAATGAAGTTAGAATACTCCCTCACACCACAGACAAAAGTAAACTCAAAATGGCTTAACAACTTAAACATAAGACAAGACACTGTGAACCTCTTGGAAGAAAGCATAGGCAAAACATTATCTGACATAAATCTTAGCAATGTTCTACTAGGGCAGTCTACCCAAGCAATAGAAATAAAAGCGAAAATAAACAAATAGGACCTAATTACACTTACAAGCTTTTGCATAGCAAAGGAAACCATAAGCAAAACAAAAAGACAAGCTATGGAATGGGAGAAAGTATTTGCAAAAGATGAGTGAAAAGGGCTTAATTTCCAGAAAATATAAACAGCTCATAAAACTTAATAATAATAATAAACCTAATTCAAGAATGGGCAGAAGACCTAAACAAGCAATTCTCCAAGGAAGAAATACAAATGGTCACTAGGCACATGAAAAAATGCTCAGTATCACTAATTATCAGAGAAATGCAAATCAAAACTACAATGAGGTATCACCTCACACCAGCTAGAATGGCCATCATTCAAAAGTCCAAATGATAAATGCTGGAGAGAATGTGGAGAAAGGGAACCCGCCTACACTGTTGGCAGGAATGTACTTTGGTGTAGCCGTTATGGAAAACAATATGGAGATTCCTCAAAAGACTAAAAATAGACTTACTATATGACCCAGAAATTCCACTCCTGGGCATACATCCAGAGGGAACCCTAACTCAAAAAATATATGCACCCCAATGTTCATAGAAAAGAGCAGAAAGGAAATGCTGGGACTGAGGACTCACTATGAAAGAAATACATACTGTTCTACAAGTCCCCATGGTCAGGGTTTTTCAGTCATAGAAGCATTTCCTCACCAAACAATTTAAGTCAGGCTATTAATGATTTCCCCAACTGCCTCCTGTGTTCCTTTAATTCTTATTATTAATTGGAAAGTATCAAGTACTTTGAAGAACTCTGCTTTGCTGCCAACTTTGCTATAATCCATAAACCAAGACATATTGCAAATGAATGGTTATCAGTTTCACCAATGGTCCATGTTGAGTTCCAGGTCGGTTATTTTTAATGAAGTCAAGCATTCTGTCCCTTGGGTTTCTAAAAATAAAAACGACCATTTATCTTGAGATAGACACAATCCAAAATTTTTGAAATGTTAAGCTTGCTTTAGAAAACTGTCCCAAAAATCATGAGAGATAATGACAACTGTGTATGACAAACAATAAAACCCCCAAATTCTGTCAGGTATAATCCCAAAGCATTTTTTTAGAGTAGATATTAACTTCCTAGTAGTCTTTACTTGGTTCATTCTGCCTGTAATGCCCTTAATTAAAAAAGGAAATGAGCGAAATAGCTGATCTTTTGTGAAATGTTCTACTTCTTTAGACCCTGGATACACATTTGACAGAAATTATTTGTAGAAAAGCACAGTAGCAGTGAAGGAAACTTCATCCATTATCAAAAATTATGTGAGTTACAGAACACAGTTGCTCTTTTCTTCTCTTCTTACCTCTTTCCCTTTATGACCTAAAAATTCTTTCCATACTGAGGGATCTCTTGAACCCCACTTTTCTGCAAACAAAGAGAACATAGTTTTCTTCCTCAAGTCTGTGCATTATTGTATCTGATCCTGGATTAAAATATCATAACTGGATTAAAATATAACATTTTGTCAACAAATGCCCCTGTCAGTGTCATTCTAGTCCGAACACTGAGTCTGAGATTCAGATTATGTAAAACAAATTAGTTCTTCAGGTCATCTGAACTACAGGTTTGAATTTGTACTGAGTTTGCCAAACACTGAAGAGATCTATGTTTATTTCTTTTTACAATAAAATAGTGTGTGTGTGTATATGTATGTATGTGTGTATGTGTGTATATATCTATATATATATATATTTATATATATATAAACTGAAAGGAGTAGAGGGCTCCTTTCAGTAGGCTTTGAGACCCAATCTAGAGGCAGACAGACTGACCTCAATTCCAAGTTTACCTCTGCCACTTTCTTGTTTTAGCCTTGGTCTCCCGAAAATAAGAATAGCACCTTCCTCTGGTTTATTGGGGTAGGTTAATAAGGTGTAATAATATATGGATATTTAGGATACTGTCCAGCATATGGTAAGAGCTCAATAAATATTACCAAGTACCAAGAGGTAGTAATAATATTGGTAGAAGAGAGAGCAAAAATACACAGCACAGCACTGTATTAAAATATTAAGATGATATACTGTATTGATTATCTGAGTCAAATGTGAGTGAAAATACAGTTGACGTGATTCCAACTTTTTATCAAATAAACCACAATCAAAATTGTGTGATCTGTCCTGCTTAAGCTTTATTTCATTCAGGAAAAGCTCAACATTAGGGACATTTGTCTATCTTTTTATCTAAAAGACAGTTTATCTTTTCTCATATTTATAATACACTTAATTGGCACCACAATGTATGATTAATTAAGAAAATTGCCATGATGAGAGGCCTTACCCTGTATCATGTATTTTAAGGATTTGGGGTTTCAGAAAACTAGAATCCCTAGTTTTGGCTATTTGCAACATTTTATTGCTTTTTATGGGAAAGCCCTTGATAGCAACATTCTCTTCGCATAATCCTCCTGCTCCTCTTCTTTGTTTCCTTTTTTTTTTTTTTTAAGCAAATTAGTGAACCACTGAGTTGAACTCTTAAAAATCCTCTAAGTATAGAGATTCTCAGGTGGTTGAAAAGGCAATTATTAGAATGTGGGGTGTGTGTGTGTATATTTATACTCATATGCATGGGCATGTTGTTTTTATTCAGTTTTACGATTTTATATTTGGAGAAATATTTCTTTGAAATATAAGCTTAAAAAAAAAAGGTTTACTTATTTATTTATTTTGATGGAGGTACTGGGGGTTGAACCCAGGACGTCATGCATGCTAAGAACACATTCTATCACTGAGCTATACCCTCCCCCCTGAAATACAACCCTTTTAAAACACAGCCTTTCAAAATCTTCTAAACTTGTTGGGGTGTGGGTATTAAAAAGTTGAGGAAAAGTAACAAATTAAGCCAACTTATTGTCAACAGAGAAATATTGCAAATAAAATGTACTATATCCAGAGTGCATTCTACTTACCTGCTTTTGAGGGGCTCTCTTATTCAGAATACTAGCATTCTAATGGATATGTAACAGCCAAGTAAATTTCAAGCTGATAGAATTCTGAAAGACCTACAATCTAAAGTTGAGTAAGTATTCAACTGGTAGAAATTGCAAAGAATTTTGATAACAATTTTTAAAGTCACTACAATGGGACATTCAACATTTTTCTCTAAAGGGAAGAATTTACAACTCTGAGTCATAAGGACTGCTAAGGGAGTAACACTTACTTAACCATGACTTGCATATCTTAGAGTTTGAAAATCAGGAAGTGTGGACATCAGTATGTCATGACCTTGACATCTCATTACAGGCAAGAAAAAAGAAGAGACACTTTTGAGAAGCGATAGTCATTGCCAACTTCCTGATTTCTTTTTCAAACAAGGAACGTTTAGACCTCTGCAAAATATTCTGGCACAAAGCTAGAAAAACATCCCATATGCAGCAGGTGCTTCTGCCCAGTCAACCTCTTTTTGTTGTTGCTGGTACAAAACTTCAAACTTATTTCTCAAAAATTATGGTACTTCTTTTTTTTTAAACATTTTTAATTGAGTTATAGTCATTTTACAATGTTGTGTTAAATTCCAGTGTAGAGCACAATTTTTCAGTTATACATGAACATACATATATTCATTGTCACATTTTTTTTCGCTGTGAGCTAACACAAGATCTTGTATATATTTCCCTGTGCTATACCGTATAATCTTGTTTATCTATTCTACATATGCCTGTCAGTATCTACAAATTTTGAACTCCCAGTCTATCCCTTCTCACACCCCTACCTTGGCAACCACAAGTTTGTATTCTATGTCTATGAATCTGTTTCTGTTTTGTATTTATGTTCTTTTTTTTTAGATTCCACATATGAGTGATCTCATATGGTATTTTTCTTTCTCTTTCTGGCTTACTTTACTTAGAATGACATTCTCCAGGGGCATCCATGTTGCTGCAAATGGCGTTATGGTGTCTTTTTTATGGCTGAATAGTATTCCATACTATAAATATACCACATCTTCTTTATCCAGTCATCTGTCGATGGACATTTAGGCTGTCTCCATGTCTTGACTATTGTAAATAGTGCTGCTATGAACATTGAGGTGCAAGTGTCTTTTTGAAGTAGGGTTCCTTCTAGGTATATGCCCAGGAGTGGGATTACTGGGTCATATAGTAAGTCTATTCCTAGTCTTTTGAGGAATGTCCATATTGTTTTCCACAGTGGCTGTACCAAAGTGCATTCCCACCAGTAGTGTAGGAGGGTTCCCTTTTCTCCACAGCCTCTCCAGCATTTGTCATTTGTGGACTTTTGAATGATGGCCCTTCTGGCTGGTGTGGGGTGATACCTCATTGTAATTTTGATTTGCATTTCTCTGATAATTAGTGCTGTTGAGCATTTTTTCATGTGCCTAGTGATCATTTGTATTTCTTCCTTGGAGAATTGCTTGTTTAGGTCTTCAGCCCATTTTTGGATTGGGTTGTTTGTTTTTTTCTTATTAAGTCATATGGGCTGCTTATATATCCTGGAAATCAAGCCTTGTTGGTTTCATTTGCAAAAATTTTCTCCCATTCCGTAGGCTGTTGTTTTTTTTTACTTATGGTTTCCTTGGCTGTGCAGAAGCTTGTAAGTTTCATTAGGTCCCATTTGTTTATTCTTGCTTTTATTTCTATTGCTTGGGTAGACTGCCCTAGGAACATATTTTTGAGGTGTATGTCAGATAATGTTTTGCCTATATTTTCTTCTAGGAGGTTTTTGTATCTTATCTTATGTTTAAGTCTTTGATCCATTTTGTGTTTATTTTTGTGTATGGTGTAAGGGAGTGTTCTAGCTTCACTGATTTACATGCTGCTGTCCAGTTTTCCCAACACCATTTGCTGAAGAGACTGTCTTTATTCCATTGTATATTCTTGAAAAATTATGGTACTTCTAATTAATGATGATGCTAATTTGCAAAAAATAACTCTAAAAAGAACCTCACAGATAAACAAAGACCTACTGTACAGTACAGGGAACTATACTCAGTATCTTGTAATAACCTATAATGGAAAAAAATTTGAAAAAGAATATATATGTATAACTAAATCACTTTGCTGTATACCTGAAACTAACACAACATTGTTAATTAATTATACTTCAATTTTCAAAAAGAGGTAAAAGAGGCACCTAGCACAGTCCTTGGCATATAGATGTTCAATAAATACTTGTTAAGTGGAACTTAACTGGATGGTAAATATAGACCATATTTTCATTGTTACTAAAGAACAGTAAGTTATTTTGATCGAAATAGTCAGTATTGCTTGAATTTTAGGATAGTTATATTTTATGATATATCCATTTTAGATGGACATAAAAAGATTCCCAAATTGAATTAGGTCTATAATCCATCTAGACAGATTTTATTTTCAAAGGAACAAAACTATATTATAAAGTATTTAATTCTTCCCCATAGTTTTGGCGTAAATCATAAAAAAAACCAAAATATTAATTTCCTTATGCAATCTTTTTTTTTCACTTAATGTAGCAGATTATATTTTCTAAAGATGGGTCCAACAATATCTCCTGTCCCACATACTCTTCTAAAATCTTGTCACTTGCCCATCAAGGGAAGGGATATGCTCTTGATGACTGTGACTTTCAAAGTTAGAACATAAAAAATGTTATGCATGCCATTACAGGACGCTTGGTCTTGAAACCCAGTTAATATTCTGTAAGGAAGGCCAAAGCACCTTGGAAGAAGAGGTCCATGTGGAGAAAAACAGAAGCTTCTGGCCTCTGGCTTTGACTGAACATGCAGCCAATGAACACCACCAAATTGCCAACCATGTGAATGAGTTATTGTGAATGTGGATTCTCCAGCTGCCAGGCAAGCCACCCCAGAGTTGCCATGCAAAGTTGAGACAAGCTGTCCTTGCTAAGCCCTGCCCAAACTACAGATTTATGAACAAAATAAATTACTGTTGTTGCTTTAAGCCACTAAATTTGGGGGATAGTTTATATATCAATAGGTGACTACTACTAATTTTGGTACCTAAAAACAGAACGCTGCCATAACAAAACCTTCGACATGTGGCATTGGCTTTGGAACTGATCTGTGAGGAGAAGTTGGAATAGTGTCGAGGAGACTGTTAGTGAAACCAAAAGAGCCTTAAGTAGAGAGGTTGTGGAAGACCTAAAAGACCTGAGGAGGCTCTCAGCAAAGCCTTAACAAAGAGAGAGGAAAATATTACTGGAAGCTAAGGAAAAGGGATCATTTGCTAGGCGATGGCAGAGAGTTTGCCAATATAGCCATCTGTAATAATGTGGCAAAGAGGAAATGCACCTAATAAACTCAGTGATCTAGCTAAGGAGATTCCTAGGTAAAATATTCAAAATATCACTTGATTTTTTTTTCTCATCACCTATGATAAAATGTGAGGAGAGAGAAAAGAGCTAATTAATAAACTATCAAATATAAGAGTCAGAACTTGCTGGATTTGAAATAAAATTGTTTTTCATACCCAGATTCTCTAAAACAATCACTAAATTAAAAAAAAAATGGCTCTGGAAAAGATCAAATCCAAAATGAGTCTGTAAGATCTCTGTTAATACCTCAGAAGGACTTAAGACAGTTTTTCATAAAACATTTCAACAGAAGAAAGGTCCTTTAGGAATCTTTAATGCCTACCTGGCCACATGATTTCAGTTAAATAACAGGGTGTCTAAGACTCTTGAGGGTATTCTCCCATAGCAGTCTTAAAGGAAGCCTAACTATAGAAGGTTTATCTTGAAGAGCTTTGTGGATTTGGCTTTTGTCTAATGGAGCTGGTTATAAGTTGATATAAGTTGATAAGAAACCCACAAGGATTTTTAAATTATATTAGTTTAGAAAGCAAGAGACATAAAATGAAGAAGGCTTTGGATCCCCAGACTTTTAGAGGCAGGAGGCAGGCCTTTTTAATTCACATTACCTTTGTGCGGCATCAGATTATTTATTGCCTTGCTTGGGTGATGTATTTTCCTTTATGTGTCTTAAATTTTTATGTTTCTGTTTCCAAAGGGCATTTTCTTATCTCTAGTATTACTGGAATTTAAAAATGTTATTCCCTATACATTAACTTAGTAAGTTTTAGAGACTTCAAGTAAACTGTCACACTGACTTTTAGAATGAAAAACACTTGAGTTGTTTTTTTTTCCCTCATAATGTAGTTTCCTCTTACCCACCACCCACCATCTACATTCCTTCAATAGTTTATGATTTCCTTTTATCTGTTTTCTGGCTCTGCTCTTTTTCTTACAGTGTATTGGCCAGGACTACACTAAGGTTTCAGAGTAGGTGAATGCAGCTTTTGTGAAAAATCAGGACAAGGTTGTAGCTTCTGTTTACCACAATATTTTTGTTAATGATCATGGAGGTGATATTTGTCTTACTAGATTTGGTGTGATTGAAAAATTACTTAAATATTTTTAGCCATAAACCCCAGAGCAAGGAGGTTACATTGTTAACTGCCTGTATTAGGACCTGTTCACAGATTATGGAAAAAAGTAGGAAGCAAATATCATCAAATGTGGGCAGTAGAAACAGTAAATACTGGCAGAATCCTGTTTGAAAAGTGACAGAGGATTATTCCATATGTTTCCTTTTATTCAGTTCAATCATGTTAAGTTTAAGGAAGTCAAATAAGGTTTAAATATATGTGAAACACTTAGTTTTGCATTTGGCATTTGGGGCTTGGAGATCAGTGTTAGTAGGTACATATTTGGGATTGTCACAGTCCCTTTGTGAAGCATGTCTTTCCCTGAGCAGCATGCACTGGCAGTGTCAACAGTAACTAAGTAAGTACCAGTTGAGCTGCATTCCTTGTAAAACAAGCCAATTATGGTGAGCCCAAAGACCTTAGCCCTGGTGATAATTTCCAGAATGAAATGCTCACAGGATGAAATGGAAAAACATCAGCAGCTCATCCTTTTCTCTGTCATCCTTGTTTATGGAAAGCTAAAAATGTGAAGGAGCTTCCCTTGTTCGTGGCTCCCAAGCTTCAGAGAGACATGGATGGAATTCAGCCGAATGAGTGAGCATTTCTAGGCAAGCTTTACAAATGGCTTTCTACAGTTTGAACAACTAGTCACTTGTTCTGGATTCAAAGTCATTTACTTAGAAAGAAACAAACCCAACTGAATCAAGTGAGACCTAATGTTGAGTGATGGTAAAAAAAAAAATTCGCTTCTTAGTTGTTTATCATTTGATTAGCCCAGTTTTGTATAGTTTAACAGAGTCAGTTTTTCAGATCTGATTTGCGGGACAGGATTTTCCTTTTAATTAATTCATGCTTACTTCCTTCCTACTTCCTCACTCCAATTAGAAAACACTAGTCAAGATTTATAATCCCTTGCTTCAGGGTTGCGATGAGGGGGCTGGTTCTTCAACACTAGAAAAGAAGAAGCTGCTCCCCTGGACCCCACACTCAAGAGCGCTCCACTTTGGCTCTCACCTGCTGACTGTTTTGTGAGAAAATCCACCACCACCACCACCATCACCGCCACAAGACAGAAACTACAACCTTTCCATGGCAGGGTATTGGAGAAGTAGGAATGATGCTGGCTGAGTAGTCTCAGACAAGGCACCCACTGCTCGACTTTCATGACTTATATAGAACATGGGCTAAGAAGAAGGACTTCTGTAGAAAGGAGACCACATACCCTTTCTTTAGAATTATTTTCAGGAAGAAGGAGAGACAACCTTTTGAACTTCCAAGTTCATGTGAAAGTAAACAATCTAATGGAACTTCCTATCACCAGGTCAGAAAAAAAAAATTAGCAACTCTGTTCAAAGGATGATGGTTGAAAGCATTTGGAGGGTCTTAAATTTGCAGTTTTCCCCCAAATATTTTTGTTTTTCATGTCCATCTGATTTCTTAAAATGAACATTACTGACACACATAAAATATCTGTGTACTTATCTCAGGGGTCAGCTAGTGAGACTGTACCTAGTGTTAAGATATTCTTAGGAGATTAGCCCAAGGGATAGTGTAGAAAAAGGCTCTAATTTCTTGAAAACAGAAATTCCCATGCAAATTGACTAATCCTATGACACAACTGAGGTGAGTTTTTAATTCATTCATTGTGAATTGAATGTGCAGAAACATAGATTTTCACCTCTCTAAAACTGAGTTTGCTCACCATCTCCATTTGCATTTGATGCTCACCAGAACATAATTTTTAAAGAATTAAAAGCATGACTCCAACAAATATAAAATTAATAAGTGTCAAAGATTAATTTAGTTAATTACTGAGGGAGCCGGAGGGATAATAAAGCTAATTGGAAAATGTGCTGGACAGGCAGAAATATTATAATTTTAAAAATACCAGAATAAGATTGTTAAATTATAAAATCTTGTGTCTTAATCTTTTCTACTATACAGAAACCATTTAAATCTATAGGATAAAATTCATCTGCAATGCTATGACAAAAATAATTTGAATTGCTATCAGTTTTCTGTAATGTAACATTTCCTTTCTTACAGTTGTAAGGTACCCTAATTAGTGGGAATATTAAATCAAAACAAACTATATACCCTTAAAGAATCAATCTTTTGCGTGTTTTCACTTTGGGATTTTTCTTTTTACCACGCTGATATAATTAATTTTCTCTCAAAATGAGAAATACAGAGTGGTTCCTTCTGAGTTGTGATTCCAATAAAGTAGTAAAATTACAACACAAACACTTGGGTTATTTATTTTACGTAAATCTAAAAACCAGTATTATTTTTAAAAATTACTTTAAAAGTGTGTTCAGAAGTCAAAATAAAATGGTTAATAAAACTAAGTGGTTAATAAATTTAAATACACAATTTATGAAAACATAAATCATAAATTAATAATAAATTTATAAAAATGTGTATCATTTTGTCACTCTACTATAAATTAACATAAAAATGTAAGGATAAAAATGTTAAATCAAAGACTCATAAAATGCTGAAAGTCTAATTATTCACAAAATAATATTATTCAACTTTTAATTATAATTAAGAAAAATAAAGCCCTGTATACTGATATGGTTAAGTGGCAAGGTTGCTTTTGTGTATATTGTCACTGATACTGAAAAAGGTTTTTTGACTTTAAATTTGTCAGGGTAATGTGAAATGTTAACTCCAAACTGAGCATTGTGGACACATAAAAGGATGCTTTCTAAATGAGGCTGCCATTGCTTAATGCAAAATTCTAAAGAAATGTAATTACTCTCTGGGAATATATCAAGATATAAATGATACCAGTTTCATTCCCTACCCTTCAGCGCTGTCTGCTTTTAAGATTTTTCTCTTCAGCGTTGACTTTCAGCAATTTAATTATGATTTCCTTGGTGTGGTTTGAGTTTCTTGGATGAGATTCTTGGATCTGTGGATTTATACTTTCATCAGACTTGGAATTTTTTTAGTCATTTGTTTTTTTGGTCCTCCTACCCCTCCTTTCCTTCTGCAACTCCAATTGCATGTATGTTAAACTTTTGTTATTATTCCAGGTCACTGAGGTTCTGTTCTTCTCCCCTCCCTCCAACCCTTTCTCTATGCTTAATTTGGATATTTTTATGTCTTCAGGTATATGGATTTTTTTTCCTGTAGTATCTAATCTGCTAATAATATCATTCAATTAAATTTTTAATTTCAATTTTTTTTTACCTCTAAAAATTGTATTTGGTTCTTTTTACACCTTCCACTTCGCATCTCATTGTATTTGTTTTCCTTTGAATCTTTGAATCTTATAATAGCTGTTGTAAGGTCATTGTCTGCTAATTCTATCATGTCTTTCATTTGGGGGACTGTTTCTGTTAACTGATTTACCTCTTGGTTATGAGGCATATTTCCTTGTTTTGTCATATGACCAGTAATTTTTTTTTATTAGAAGCTGGACATTGTAATTTAATGCTATTGAGTGCTGGATTTTGTGGTATTCCTTTAAAAAGTGTTGGATATTGCTCTGGCAGGGTAATCTACTTACAGATCAACTTGATCCTTTTGTGGCTTGCCTTCTGGTTTTACATATGCGTCTACAATAGCCTTTAATGCCACTATTAACCCTGAACCCTCTAGTTTCTCAGATGAAATGTCAAGTGTATTAAACACTTCTCCACTCTGACTGATGCTAACTCAGATGATTCCCAGGTTCACAGGGGTTTTGGGGACAGTTCAGGTTATAGCTCCCTAGTGACTATCTTCTCCCAGTGGTTGTTGTTGTTGTGGTTTTCTTCTCCAGGCCATGTTGAATTTCACCAAGGACTGGTATTCCACCAAAGACCTCTACGCAAATTTCTAGAGCTCATTCCCGACACAGCTCCCTCTTCTCTGGTAATCTTCCTTGCTGCCTCCATCTCTGAGCCCTGTCTTCTCAACTCACGTAACTGCCAAGGTCTGTTTGGGTTTGCCCTTCCTGGGATGCAGTCCAGAAACTGCTGGGGCAATCACAGGATTCATCTTGTTTAGTTTCATTCTCTCAGAGAGCACAGTTATTCAATGTATAAACATAGTTGCTTCATTTATTTTGTCCGGTTTCCTGGTTGCTTACAGTAGAAAGGTAAGTTCCACAAGCAGTTGTTGTTTTCATAGAAGGATGCATCAATTTAAAAACTTTCCAGAACAAAAATACTATGCCAACAAAAATACTGTGTTTTCTTACCTAAATCTAGCATGGTATATTGGAAAAGGAGAATGCCAACAAATGGCATAGCAGCCACTACATCTGGAGGAAGTAAATCAACTTCCCAGAGTGACTGGAACCCATCTCAGTTCTTGCTAGTATTTCAGATTCAACAAGGTTTTCTGTGATTCCCATTCAATGGCTGATTTAGGGGACTCTTCATTACAGCCCTCTACTAAGGGATGCAGCAACTCCAAACTGACCATGTGTAAATTTCTGCAGTTGAAAATAAAGGGGCTGCACACAGGGTGATATCATCAGTCTTCTTGGCCTGAATATGCTCGGTTGCCTTCTGCTTTATGGTACCCATGCCAGTTTGGTGTAGAACACTCTTTGAGGCTGCCTCTATGTAGAATTCCAGGCCCCCAAAAAGTGAAAGTTCCTTTTGCCCATAGAACTCAGCTACTTGAGAGTTTTCTGCCCTCTAGTTTACTGTCTAACCCACCTTTCTCTCCACCTGGAGAGGAGGTAGGGCAGAGGCCTTTCTGGAAACTCATCTGTGACTCACTTTACTTGCTTTACTCACCATCAGGCTCCTTTCCACATGCTTTGGATTGAATTATGTCCCCCCAAATTCACATGTTGAAGCCCTATCCTACAGTGTGGTTTTATTTGGAATAAGAAAGTAACATAAGAGGGGCATTCTGATTTGATAAAATTAGCATATTTATAAGGAGACAGCCATATGCTTGTTCTCTCTCCCTGCCATGTGAGGACACAGAGAGGATGACCACTTGCAAGCCAGGAAGAAGGTCCTCACCAGGAACTCAATGAAAGGGACCTTGATTTTGGATTTCCCAGCTCAGAACCATCAGAAATAAATTTCTGTTGTTTAGCCACCCAGTCTGTGGTATTTTGTTACAGCAACCCAGACAGTGTAAGACACGGCACCTAAGGGAAGTTTTATTACTTTTTTGTTCGCTTTCTTTGGGCTTGAAAACTGCCCTTCTGTATCCTTCATATTTAAAGGTCTTTAATAAAAATGCTTTTCTCAGCCTTCTAGGCTTTGTTACTTGACATTTGAAGGAAATATTATGCAACTAAAAACAGAAACAAACAAAGAAACCCAAAACAAAACCACAAACCTTCTCTATCTCAATCTCTTGCTGGCTTTCAAAACTGAAAACTAAATTCAAAACTATCCTTACTGAAATTGATTTTAGGAACTTTCTTTTATTGAAATAGAGTCTATTTATAATGTGTTAAATTCTTATGTACAGCATAGTGATTCATATGTGTGTGTGTGTGTGTGTGTGTGTGTATATCTTCATATTCTTCTTCATTATAGGTCATTACAGGTATTAGATATAGTTCCCTGTGCTATACAGTGGAACCTTGTTGTTTATCTTTTTTATACATAGTATTTAGTATCTACAAATCCTGAACTCCCAGTTTATCCCTCCCCACTCCCTTTCCACTTCTCTTCCCTGTAACCATAAGTTTGTTTTCTATGTCTGTGAGTCTGTATGTTTTGTAAGTAAGTAAGTTCATTTGTGCATTTTTTTTTTGATTCCACATATAAGTGATATCATATGGTATTTTTCTTTCTTGTTCTGGCTTACTTCACTCAGAATGACTCCATCCATGTTGCTGCAAATGGCATTATTTTATCCTTTTTTATTGCTGAGTAGTATTCCATTGTGTGTATGTCTATGTATGTGTGTGTCTGTGTGTGTGTATATATATATATCACAATTTCTTTATCCAGCTATCTGTTGATGGACATTAAGGTTGCTTCCATGTCTTGGCTATTATAAACAGTGCTGCTGTGAACACTGGAGTGCATGTATCTTTTTTGAATTAGAGTTTAGAACACAATTTTGGAAGCCAAAGGCCAAACTCTGACTACTGACTCTTTCTTTTTTAATTATAACAATCTTAAACCTCCCAGAGGTAATGAAAGCTCTAGTTGAATAAGGGTAAGATTTTTTAAAAATACAAGGAAGTCCTGAAAAGTACAGTAATAATGTATTTCAAAAAATTATTTCATTATAAAAATATAACACAAGACTATACACCCGTTCATAGAAAAATAAGAGAGAAGAACTAGGTAATAATGAAGACTATTTTAAAAAAGTTAGTCTTCTAATGAGGTATCACCCCACACCAGCCAGAAGGGCCATCATTCAAAAGTCCACAAATGACAAATGCTGGAGAGGCTGTGGAGAAAAGGGAACCCTCCTACACTACTGGTGGGAATGCACTTTGGTACAGCCACTGTGGAAAACAATATGGGCATTCCTCAAAAGACTAGGAATAGACTTACCATATGACCCAGTAATCCCACTCCTGGGCATATACCTAGAAGGAACCCTACTTCAAAAAGACACTTGCACCTCAATGTTCATAGCAGCACTATTTACAATAGCCAAGACATGGGGACAGCCTAAATGTCCATTGACAGATGACTGGATAAAGAAGATGTGGTATATTTATAGTATGGAATACTATTCAGCCATAAAAAAGACACCATAACGCCATTTGCAGCAACATGGATGCCCCTGGAGAATGTCATTCTAAGTGAAGTAAGCCAGAAAGAGAAAGAAAAATGCCATTTGATATCACTTATATGTGGAATTAAAAAAATAATAAGACAAATGAACTTAAATATAAAACAGAAACAGACTTACAGACATAGAATAAAAACTTGTGGTTGCCAGGAGGTAGGGACAAACTGGGAGTTTGAGATTTATAGATACTGACAGGTATATATAGAATAGATAAACAAGTTTATACTATATAGCACAGGATAATATATTCAAGATCTTGTAGTAGCTCATAGAATAAAAGAATATGAAAATGAATATATGTATATTCATGTATGAATGAAAACCTGTGCTGTACACCAGAAATTGACACAACATTGTAAACTGACTATAACGCAATTTAAAAAAAAATAGCATAATAAAATAAAAGGTAGTATTCTGTTTTAAGCTGCTTTTCTTCTCTGTCTCTTTCCCATGGTACATCTAGGACTCAGATGACAAAGTCCTTCTCTTTCTTGACCAGGTCTCTGGTATGGAGGTCTCATGGGCAGTATGTGGTTGGTCCCTGTACTAGTCTGGGATTGCTGCCTGTCTGACATTTTCCATGTCTTACTTGGGAGCCTAACACTGGGGTTTGCTGAGATCTCCCCAACTCCTCTAGGTCCTGGGTCCTGGGTCCTGGTGTGCAGGGGCTCCTCCAGATGAGTCTATGAAAGCTGACAGAAAGTCTACTCCCTTCAACAGTATTTTATTTTATGTGGTTTCTATGTAGAGTAGCCTTTATTATTTTCTATTTGTAGCACCAGATGTTCTATACTTCTTGATATCCTCTTCAACTTCTTGAGAGGTTTAGAACAATATCCATCATGGGCAGAGTTGCAGGACAGTCCATATGACATCCCATTTGGGTTACCTGGAAATATCACCTTTTACTAGACGATCAGTCAGTTTCCTACAATTCAATTCCAGCATCTTCCTACTCCTTTCCTTGAGTTGTTAATGTATCTGCTATATTCCCTGAGAGATTCTAAGATTGCTTTTATCTTCTTCTTTGTGGAGAGATTTAATTCTTGATTCCTTTTTCTCTAGAGTCCATTTACAACATCCCCTCAGGGAACATCAGACTCTTTGGCAAATATATTTACTGACTGTCCTGACATGTTAGAATTTGGGGAAATATGTAAATTAGGTCTTTCTGAAATCTAATCCACGCTGGTTAAAATGACAGAGAGGATTTATTGGCTCATATAACTGGAAGTTGACACAGAAGTTGGCTTCAGGGTTGCTTTGAGTCAGCTGCTCAGTCCTGTCTTCAAGGATTCAGTTTCCTTTTATCTCCTGTCTGTCTTTCACAGGTTCAACTCTTTCTTGAGCCTAGTTCTACCTTGTGGTCACAGGACGGTTGTGTCTACTCCTATAGCCATGTGCTTCTCCTCACACAGCTATGGATGAAGCGGGGATCATTTCAAGAGTGTTCCCAGAAGAGGGAGGACACTTTTTCTCTAGAAACCACCAGAAAACTTCTCCTTTGATCTCCTCAGCCTGCCTGAGATCAGTCATCCTGGAACACATAACTGTGACTAAGGAGAGGGATTATGTTCATTAGTTGGGCCTCAGCCACCTGCCCCACTGCCGGTATGAGATGCCCAGGGGGAGCTGAGGACATCTGAATGAAAATGGGAGTGGTGACTAGAGAAAGGGAGAGTCATACTGGATAGCTAACCACAAAGTCCACTCTACCTAACTACTCAGAAGAGAATAAATGTCTTGGAAGAGCAAAAAAACATGATAAATATTTACCTATGCCAGGCTTTGTGGCAGGTAATACATTTATTTCTGACGCTGTTAGGGAGTGTCAGAAGGAGACTGTTACCTCCTTTCTTTGAGAATTTCCCTGCCCTCAGTGATGGGCTCTGATAGCCTGTTTATTGGACAGAGGTCACTGGTTCAGGGATAGACACCTGGTCTAGACCAGGCCAGTTACCTTTTTTCTTTAGGAATTCTGAAGTGGATCCAAACTAGTTAGTTTCTGTTGCCTGTGGGAACAAATATATAACACTAGAAGCTGTGGAGTAGCTGTTCTTTGTATGAGCACAGAGAAACAAAGAAAGAGTTTGGGCAGAGAAAGGAGTATGAAATAGATTATGAGCAGGGAGAAGCAGAGTTAAGGTAGTTGTTTGATTCTAGAGAAAAAGAAACGCTTCCTTGGTTTCTGATGACTTGATTCATGGCTCAGTTACTCCTTAAACCCATTATCTGTGTGACAGGTGATTAAAATGGAGCCCAAAGAAAAGAACATGATAGATTTCAAAGAACAATTTTTCCTCCCTCCACTCAGTGCTCCAGCTGCTAAAGTGAAGTGCTGTGCATGATATGCTCAGGGATAACAAGATGGTTCTGCCAGCTTGGTTAGGGGCCCCAGCTGGGATAGGAGGAAACATTTAGAGAGTAGAGAGATTTCTTTGTGTGAGCTCCATGGTATTCTCTTAAGTCTGAGAAGTCTAAAGTCAAAAGGTGTACAAAGAATCCATGGGGGTGGTATGCATTTTCACTCAAATTGTCTCATGGGACAAAATGAGACCCTTTCCAAAAGTGAGTTGACCTGGGTTATCTTAAAAAGGTCTCTCTTCCAAAAGAACAGCCTCAGTGGGTCACGGTACACAAAGAAATGCTGAGTTCCTAGATGCTCAAAACAGAGCTATCTAGAGGAGAGTACTGCCAGCCATGGTCCCTTTCCTCTGGTCCCTCGCTTCCCACACTGACCTGGGAGAGACCAGAACTGTGGCTCACACAGTGGGAGAGGAGGCAGAGGAGGAGCTGCTGCCAAAGCCAGCCAGGCACTCCTCCCCTCCTTGCCCCGGACCTCCATCCTGGGAATGAGGAAAGCTTGACACCAAATAACAGTTTAGATATTTTATTTCTTTCCTGAACTGGACTCCAGCTTTGCAATTATTAGACTAGACTGGAACTTTCAGTACCCAAACATTATCTAAGAAGTGAGTAGAAAAGCTATGGACTTACTAAAGTTTTATCTTCAACAGTGAGAAATCATACATTTATTTTCTTTTTCTATTTTATCACTGACAGAGGTGTCATATAATCATTTTAATGACTCTGCCAGGTAGATGTGCTTATCTCAGTGGGAAGTATTTTCTCCACTCTGTGATTGAGGAAACTAAGGCTCAGAGAGCCTCATGGAAGGGGAGTGACTGATGAAATGGACTTTATAGGATGCACAGGTTTTCAGTAAACAGAGTTGAGAGGAAGCATGTTGTAGAAGAGAAAAGAATGACGAAGCCGAGGCTGGATAGGATGTATTCCAGCACCTGCAGTGGTCTAATTTGGATACAATATAAGGTCAGGGCAGGGTTAGTGTAAGGTAAGCCTGGAAACATTATAGAGTAATTGAGTGGCAGTTCTTTAACGTCATTTCCCCCCTCATCCTGTCTCTACAATTGCCTCCTCCTCATTCCCTGAAGAAAAAGGAAGTTATTTCTTCTGTTGGATCTATGTGAGAATGTACAAATTGAAAAGTAAGGGTTAGGTGCTAGAATCCCAGAAGGTATAAGGGAAAATTGCCTTCTGAGGCAGGTAGACCTCGTTTCAAACCCATTAATACTGTAAAAACACACTATCTCTGAAACTCAATTTTCTTGTCTGTAGACCAGGGGAATTACCCTAGAGGACTACTACGAGGGATAAATAAAATGAGATGAAAATGAGACAGAGGTATACAATGACAGTGTGACCTTAAGTAACTCACAGTGGTCGTAGGTCTCAGTCCCACAGTTTCAATGGGAATCATAGTGTTGTCAATGTTTGAAGTACGTAACAGTCAAGATTTCTTTTTTAGGCAAAGCAAGGTATTAATTTCTTATAAATGCTCAGTAAATGTCAAACCTAACTTTTTATGTGTCCAAAATTAAGCCATTTGTTCCAGTTACATAAGAAAGGTCCTTTTGGGGATAGTAATAAGGACATTTAAAAGGAAAGTTATATACTTGGGGCCCGAAAAATTTTTTAATGGCCTTATTTAAAATGAATAGGAAGGTACTTAAGGAAGATAGCAGTTTTAGGCTTTCTTTTCTTAGATAATCAATACTCATAAAACACAAGGTTGGAATTGAGAATTAAAAACCACAGTGAGCTTATTTTAAAACATGTAGTCTGTCATCTTTATTTTCCCTTTGGATAACAGTGTTTATACCCTGAAATCTATTTATGTTGCTGCAACTCTTTGCCTGACTTTGAAGTGAACTTTGTTCAATGCTAGAATCAGAATGTTAGGTCTTAGGGATCATGTAGTCCAACCCCCTCATTTAAAAAGAGTAAACTGAGGTCAGAGACGAGAGTGAATTGCCCAGATACCTCCTCCATTTCCTCCTAGTTGTAAAATAGAAGCTCCCGTTGTTCTTAACCCTGAGAGGTCCAGCTCTGCAAGAGTATGAGTCCTCCTTACCCTGCTCATCCCCTACTTCAGGCCTGGACCTGCCAGAAGCCCAGACAGTGCCTGGAGCTTAGCAGGTACTCTGTCCACAGTTCTTGAAAAGAATGGGGCGGGGGCGGTGGATACAGCTCAGTAGTAGAGCCCGTGCTTAGCACACATGAAGTCCTGGGTTCAATCCCCAGTACCTCCATTAAAAAATAAATAAAAATAAATAAAATCTTTAATAAAAGAAGAATTATATTTAACTTTGAACAGAGTATTTCAATCTCAACAGAGCCTGATTAGAAACTCTGGCTTTCTTGGTGTTGCTTAGGAGAATCACTATCACTAGCTAAAAAGAAAAAAAAATATCCTGGCCGCTCTTCTCCTGAATACAGGCTTCATGGAGTTGCCTGTGTGAGAACCAGTTCCACAGCCAATCAATGCCTGCAATTGAAAGCACCCTACTCTTGGAACTTCTCGTCTGCACGTTCATTTAAAACCACCGTTTCCTCTGTCCAGGGCATCTTAAAGTATCCAGCACCTCTCATCTAACTGGCAAGCACACAGATTTGTTATCACAGCTCATTTTCAGGTCAGAGAACTGCCTAGTTCTTTGGGGTGTCCCTTCAGGGTCCCAGAAAACAAACTTCATTTATACTTATATTTTAAAATCTAGCTGACAAAGTTTCAGTACTAACAAGAAGTCTGTTTATTTCTGTTGGCGCAATTCAGATACAGAGACTGATTTTATTTATATAGTTATCTTTAAGGTTATGTGGATCGCAGAATGAGTCACAGACAACAAAAAGGTAAAATGAGCAGAACAAACCAACTTAGAGGGTTTGTAATTTTGTAGGTTTTGTCTAAGGAGGAGATAGCTACCCTTGCCCTAGCCGTCGGCTTCCCGAAAGCTCGGTGTAAGAGACCAGCCGTTCCCCTCTTCACTAGGGAGAGCAAAATAATAATTGGGCTTTAAGTGCAGCAGTAGGCACTTGGATCTGCAGTTCCTATAATGAGAGCAAGATACCTCCATGGAGTCCGTCTCACCTGCTTTCAAATTCCCCCAAGGCCAGTTCTGCAGCTCACTTCACCTCGTTCACGGAGGGTCTAGAGCGGTGGTGTCCCTCGTCCCCGTCTCCCACCCAGGAAATGTAAATTGTCAAGGAGAGCACAGCGCCATCTGTTGGACATCACACCAACTACCATTATTAAGTTATGCAGACCTAACTAAAAAAATGGGACTGTTAGGTATTTCTTTTGACGTAGGGGAATGCTGAAAAATTTACTGAGACCTCAGGGAATCACGAACCAAGGAACTTTGGGAACCTCTAAACAAGGGTTAAGAGACGTTGGGAAGATCACAACTAACAAAGGAGTTAGGAAAAAAATCCCATTCCACCTTTGTATTTATTGCTTACAAATTCCCCCATTTCATTCTCAGCTTTGCAAACAAAGGCAGATGTCCACCGTCATAAGCCAGGCTCCACGTTCAATGCCTGTTAACAATTTACTGCTACTTTACTGGTTATGAACCCTTTCTATGTGCATCTTAGTATCTATATGTATAAGCAGATGACATTTATATGAATGTGCGCATAAATAGTTTTGTTTTCCTAAAGATGTCTCCTTAAAAATTAAAGACATGGGTTTTGGGTTACAGAATGTGCTAAAGTTGAAGCTGTGGAGTTCTCAACTCCTAATTGGAAAAAAAAATTCCTAATTGAGGGCCTTTACGAGGAGAGGTACTGATTGGAATCAATCTCATTCTAGGTGACCTCTCAACTTTACAAGCCCTTTGATGACTTATTAGTCCATTTATAAAACAAAAAATAATACAGGTGTTACTGAGGTTTTGTGTTTACAAAATACTCTTAAGATGCTCAGATAAATGGAGTGACTCACAGGAAATGCCAAGTGTGAAATAAACGGTCCCACAGGTTCACAGCTGATCCCTTTCAATGTGATGGAAACTTGATAATTGAAAACTCCTTTGATAAGAATTCTGTTCTCATCAGCTGTACCTTTTCTCTAAAATTTGGTTTTTTTTTCTTTTCTTACCATAATTTGAAATTGGCTGACATTTATAACCTGCAAGGGAGTCATCGAGCAATTACTCAAGGGAGAGCTGCACAAATATAATTTTTTCTCCACCAGGTAAAGGTCATGTGTGTGTTTACACGTGTTTATCCCCTCCCTTTCAGTATTTGTCCATCAAGGAAATGGATGTTAGGGAAATAGCTGATTGTTTAATCTTACCACTACCGACGAAAACAGTTCTACTTTGGTCTGCAATGCTCCCTTATTTTGGAATGTTGTCCAGGCAGTATATGGTAATTCAAAGAGATCAAAGTAAATCTCTCTACCTAATTCACGTAAGCCTTTATAATAATGTCCTTTCATAACGTGCCCATGCTTAGGTGACATTCACGCACTAAGCCTTTATTTATGGAAACTTTGAATTTGAGAGAGGATCTTACACATTATGTTCTTGATAAACGAACTTTTCCTGATGAAGAAAATAAAATAAACCTCAATCCCAGCAAACAGAGATAACACTACTGAAATGTTGGCATGTGCACATTTTTGTTATGTACCTAGGACTCCACAACCAGCTGCCTTGTGACCAGACCCCACCAAACAGCAGCCAGCAGCATCCACACAAAGCAGGTCCTGGCAACCAACCAGACAAGGGCTAACCAAGCCTACCAGACGGTCCTCACAGTCAGCCTGCCACAGCAGAAGGACCCACACAGCCCTCTGAGGAGGAACTCCTGGAGCATATGGCTTGGGTGACAAGAGGGGAATACCCTGCTGGGATGCATAGCACACCTCCTACAGAGGGCCACTTCTCCAAGGTCGAGAAACATAACTAACTTGCCACATACATAAAAATACAAAGAGCAACTCAGACAAAAGTAGGCAGCAAAGAAATATGTTCCAGATGAAGAAACAAGATAAAACCCCAGAAGAACCAAGTGATAGGGAGATAGGCAATCTACCCAAGAAAGAGTTCAGAGTAATGATCGTACAGATGATCAAAGAAATTACAAGAAAAATGAAAGCTTCACGAATCATGCCTCTCAGATTATTTCTCCATTTAATTCATAGAAGACTGTCAGGACATTAATTCCTGAAACAGATCTTTGGGGTATAAACTCTAGGCAATAAGGAAAGTAGTGTTAAGTATTTTGAAGGATAGTAGGGGAAAGAAAGCTACATCGTGTGATACTGGATTTCCAGTATGGCCAATACGGCTCTTTTGAGTCCAATTCTCAGAGGATGACTTTGACACAAGAATCTGTGGGCAAGAGATTTGTTAAGGCAGCGCTCCCAGGAAAAGCCAGTAGAGGTAGAGGGGAAGCCAGACAGAGAGAGGGGAAAAAAAGCCAAGGAAGTGAGCAGTTTTATGTCAAGTCACAGCCCTAGCCTAATCCTACAGGTAGTTTGTACAGAGAGTTTGTCTGGTCTTGAGGGGAAGGAGCCAGGTTTTCACTCTTCCACACAAGTCAGTCGTTGGCCACAGGCTATCCTATGGGGGATATAAGCTCCCTGGCATTTCCAGTTCCATGCAGGTAAAGCCAAAGGGGCTCCAGTAACCCAAGGACAGTCCTCTGAAGATTGCAGCTGTGAGTTGGCAAAAGCACAACATACAGATGTCAAGGGACTGTAAGAAAATTCAAGGAGATGCAGGTGGTGCACCATCTGTATCCATGGTAATGACATAAATTTGAGAGGGAGTGTAGTGTGACTGTTGTCCGCGCAGCCAGGCATTGATAAGTGGGGCCTTCTTCCCAGGGGTAATCCCAACACCAGGCCATATGTATATGGAATAATACAAGCACACCAGAAGTATTCCTTGTACCTTTTCCCAGTCAGTATACACTTTAAAAAGATAACCTGTTCTCTGATTATGGTTTTGCTTGCTTTTTAGCTTTATATGAATGAATCCTACAGTATGTATTCTCCTGTGTCAGGCTTTTTTATTCAACTTACTGTGAGATTCATCCACTTCGTAGCATCTAATGGCAGTTCATTCTCTTTCATTTCTCTCGAGTATTCCATTATATGGCTATTTCACAATTTATTTTACTGTCAATAGGCAATTGGATTATTTCCTGGGGCTATCATAAGTAATGCTGTTATAAATGTCTTCTAAGTGTATTTTGAATCCTAAATGCTTGCATTTCTGGGAGGTATGTTGGACTTGAGAGTAGAGTTGATTGCATAGACAATGTATATATTAAGCTTTTGCAAATACTGCCATACAGTTTCCCAAAGTGATTGTGCCATTTTAACTCTCACTAGCAGTGTATGAGAATTTCAGTTGTTCTACATCCTGAAAAATACTTGGTAGTCTCAGTCTGGAACTTTTAGACATTCTGGGTGTCTTGGTTGTTTTGTAAACTGTCATTAAATTGAAAACTTACAATTACAGTTTTTACAGAAACTTTCCTTGAATCTTGCAACCCCATTTTGAGAAATGCTGATATTGGTGAATAATTACTCTTCCCACACATAAAGTAAATGCTAAATATTACTATTTATTTATTCAATTTATTTATTCAAATGTTTAACATTTTTAGGTCCTATGTGTGTGTCAATAAGATCTCTCTTATATGTTCATTCCTAGAAATCAAGAGATATGTCTGAATTATGCTATCAGCTACTGAACACATATCTTTTACAAAAAAATATTTTCTGTTGGCTAGTTTTCAGCCTAGAATTTTCTAACTCCAATTTAAGATAGAGGCATCCTGGTAGAAATATGTGGAGATATTTTGATATTTATGTGAATGTAAAGAATTAGGAATGAGTTATTTTAGTGTCAACTGGGGGAAAAAAGCACATTATCAGTGAAAAAGTATAAAACTATTCTATTTTTTTTTGTAGGCTGACACCTGATAGCTAGCAGGAGGGAGGTGGCTGTCTGACCCTGGACTCTAATTTGAGAAGGCTTTGAGCAGTGTGCCCTTCCTCAAATGTCAGTATCACTATATATCACTTTACTAGTATGACTTTATCTTTTTAAGTGTTTAGGGCTTCTGTAGTAGCCAATTAATTGTTTTTAACTTAGATAATCAATCTATAGAATCAGAGGCCATTGTAGGTGGCACCCCTAACCCCTACGTTGTTCAACCACATGATATGTATGTTAATTTTTCTCCTTACAACTGAAAAAAAGTCTTGAAAAAATAATGCTTCTTATTAAATGCTGCCTCAAAAAAATTGTATATAATTCTATAAATCATCTTACTTCAGTCCTTATCAGCCAACACTTTTTCCTTTTAAAAAATTTTTATTTTTTGATTTACAATGTTTCTGATGTATATCACAGTGATTCAGTTATGCATATAAATACACACATTATTTTTCATATTCTTTTTCACTATAGGCTACTACAAGCTATTGAATATAGTGCCCTGTGTTATACAGTGGGATCTTGTTTATTCTGTATACAGTAGGCTGTATCAGCCAGTCCCAAACTCCTAATTTATTCTTCCCTCCCCACTTCCCCCCAGTAACCGTAAGTGTTTTCTATGTCTATGAATTTCCTTCTATTCTGCAAATAAGATCCTTTGTAGCCAACACTTTTCTTATCAGTTAATGCCTTATCAGAGATTTGTAGACTCAGCCACAAAGTAAATCATTGGGAAATGGTTGTTGAAAGAAAGGAAACCAAGGATAATAGTAGAGAATTGTTTGAAAGAAAAGAGCGTTGTTCATAAATCACAAAAAGGAATAATAAAAAGAATAGTTTCCTTGCTGTTTTACCAAAGCCTTGTCCTACTCATTTTAGGATAAGTGCAAACTATATGGCTTCTGTCTGTAGGGTGCTGTGGGAAAATCAGTGGTCTGCTAGGGTCTACTGATTTCCGATATCTAATTCATAGAACCACATAGTGATTAAACAGGAAAAGAATCTTGGCCATATTGTAGCCAAGGTCTCTTTCCCAAATGGGAAAACTGGGGCTCAGAAAAGGGTCAAGAACAACCTCAATATCACACAGAAATTTTTCCATCTCTCTCTCTCTCTCTCTCCCCTCCTCACCAATTTCTATTGTTGTCTTCCATTAACAGAAAAGTTAGAATTCTCTCTTCCGTGATCTTTTGTGTTTTTCAATTTCTGTGCCCTTGTTCTTGCAGTCTGTCCACTTACAGACAACTAGGCCCTCAGTGGGGATGACCAAGACCTTGCTGCTGCATCCAGGAGTCACTTTCTAGAAGGGGAGATTTATGTAAAGAGAGAACAATTACTCTCGTGTACAATCCATACACTCGTGAAAAGTATGAACCAAAACCTGTTTCAGCTCCCCTTCCATGACTATTGGAATTGCAGGAATTCTATTGAAATACATAAAAATGATAGCAAATATCTAGACAGATAATAAATCCATGATATACCCTGCATAAAAAGATGAACTCATTAGACCGGAAATTTTGAGGGATTTTTTTGAAAGTAAGAGAAGGTGAAGAGGTAGGATGATTTGCTGGAGAAATCAGGGGAGAGAGGGCTGTTGCTGTAAGGGCTGTTGCTGGAGAAGGAAGACGCTGCATCATCTCCACATTTCCTAAAGAAGCCAGGAGAACCACTGTGCTTGGACTGAACAAATCAAAGAGAGGGAGAGGCCCCTGAGGGCAGTTAGGGCAATTAATTAAAGACTTCATTTGGACCATCTGGGCCAGCTGGCTTGCTCCTCACTCCATCCTCCACCCCTGTACAAAAGCAGTTGGCAGCAATAGTATTTGCCCCAGGATAAGATGCCTGGATGACTGTTTCCTATACAAAGTGAGGAACCTCCCTAAGAGAGTCCCTTGTATCAAGGATGGGGCTAGAGATGAAGGGAGCCAGAGCTGGAGCTAACTGGGAACTTCCAAGTCCACAGCAAAGAGAGAGAAGGAAGGAGAACCACTGGTCCCTTCTGTTCACAGAACAAATTTGGGGGTGGGGCACTCTGAAATGGGAGCTCCCTGCTACAATACTCCCAGAATGAGCAGTGGACCAGGTAACATATGAGAGCCAGCAAGGCGAGGGAGCCCTCAGACCCTAAGTCAAAGTTATTTGTATACCTTGCAAATTTCCCCAGCCTGGCCCTCCCCCTAAACATCTAAGGGATCTTTTATATTCAGAATTTAGTATAGAACAATAAAAGAGGTTTTAGTTTGAACTGATGAAGTACGTTCCAACAATCCTGTTTAAGATGCTCAACCATAGCAGGGCAGGTATAGCTCAGTGGTACAGCAAGTGCTTAGCAGGCACAAGTTCCTGAGTTCAATCCCCAGTGCCTCCATTTAAAAAAAAAAAAAAGTGAAAATTAAATTAAAAAACCCTAAAAATAAACTTATTTAAAAAAAAGATGCTCAGCCATAAATATAGATAGTAACCCCAAACTAAAAACTAATGGAGGAAATTTAACCATGAAAATGAGTCATTCTAAATACTGAAAGGATCCAAAAAGCTTCTGAGTAGCATGAATAGAAAAACACTACCCGCATTTAGACACACCCTAATGAAATTTCAGAATGCCAAACATAAACATAAAATCCTAAAAGTTTCTCAAGAGAGAAAAATCAGATTGCCTATGAGAGGGATCTCATGTAGAAATCTTATCAAAATTCTGAAAGAAAACAAAACAAAAAACCCCCCATTAACCTGGAGTTCCTTACCCAGACAAATTCACTTATGTGGGAGGGCAATATAAATATCTGATTTTTTAGATATGCAAAGACTTGGAAAGTTTACTACCTATGAATCATTTCTAAAAAAATCTACCAAAGAACACAGTTCAGCAGAACAGAATGAATCCAAGATGAAGAAGTGGGGTACAAGAACAGCGGTGGTCAAATAGAGCAGGAAAGTGAAATAACACGTCATAACATGCTGAAAAAGGTGAAAAAACCTAAAATTAAAATAAAAGATTGTTTCGCCATGTCAGGTGAATGAAGTCTGGGGGAAAGGTCATGGTAAATGTCTTGTTTACTTAGGGGCAGATATAGACAATGAATGTTATTATCTATTATATTAATTATTAGTACACTTAGTTTTTAACAGGGCAGAAAACAGTATCTGAACAAAGCCTCTGAAAGCCCAAAGGATTCTGAGAAGACATTTGAGAGGAGGGGGCATTTGAACTCGTCCTAAAGGAAGAGGTGTTGGTCAAGTAACAAAGGTGGGGTAGGAGGGTGTTGTGAGCAAGCGTCTCCATGTACAAAGGGTGCAGTGTTAGCAAAGGGCTTGGGTTATTCAAGAAAGAATAAAAAGTTCAGTGGTGGTGGAGGGTGCATGGCCTGAGATGAGCCTGGAAAATACGGATTTTAAGTTTGTTTTTTTCCTCTAACGGGCCAGTGATGATCTAAGTTGACTTCCTTATCAAACTTTCTTAACTACCTACTCCTATCATCCGTTTGCTCCATGACTCATCATTTGCACAGGAAAATAAGGCTCAGCACATGACAACCTGCTAGAAATGTCATGTCCTTTCTGAATTAAGAACGATCCCTTTGCTTCCAAAATCATTGAGCATATATTATACAAGCAGTATGATGAGTCATTTACTTTTAAAACTAGGTGGTGAGGGAGTCGTTAAAAAAAAAGGCTTATAATATTTCAAACTCTCAAGAAACT
This sequence comes from Camelus dromedarius, assembly GCF_036321535.1. Taxonomy (NCBI): domain Eukaryota; kingdom Metazoa; phylum Chordata; class Mammalia; order Artiodactyla; family Camelidae; genus Camelus; species Camelus dromedarius. The sequence continues at coordinate 54,329,092 of NC_087439.1, forward strand.
GAGACTATGGGATAGGACTGATGGACCCTATAAATGTTGTGAAATAAATGTGATCAATGGGCAACTCTGACTTAAAAACCAAGACCAGAGTCACTACAGACCGACATGACCGCGAAACCACAGCAAACGCGCTGAGACATTCAATACAGGTTTCATGTTCTTACGAAGAGTTTTGCTTTTACTGGAAGTGACTCATCTTAATCAGTAAATTATTCTAGTTTTTAATGTTCCATTACTTAAGGTTATTTGTGGCTATGAATAAGCCTATGTTGCGCCTGGAAACACAGGCGAACTTTCAAGAATGGATCGCATCTCTTTTTAGCATCTACTCAGAACAAGAAGATTGCTAAACTGCAACAAAATGAAGCTGAAGGTTATAATTATCTTATAAAGAACTTATTTTTACTTAAGTGCAAGTTAGAACAAAGAGAACATACATAAATTACTAGATGTGTAAAAACATTTTCATAGTAAGTATGGAGGTGAACAGAAAAAGTAATAGAAGAGAGCATTTATCAAGTTTTATAATGATGATATAAAAGGCAAAATTAGTGTTAAAAAATGCCAACTTAAACTAATCATTTCTTGAGGTATAAGTGAGAAGAAAAGGGATTTTTGGCAAGTAGATCTTTTTCTGATGCTGAAGTACAGAAAGCAATTGTCTTCCTTCTATAGAGATGTTGTACTCAAATATATTTCTTGAAAAAGTAAAAAACATATGCACTATGAATATAGTATTCATTCATATAATACCATATAGCCTCACTGACATCTGTAGTGTATGAAACTTACAAATCACATATATACTCTATTTAAAATTTTATCCTGTTTTCTTAAAAAAAGATTTTGGTAAACCTGTCAAGTCAATTACTATTAGTACCAGATTTCTGTCTACAGGGATTGATGAATCAAGTTGTGGCTTATGTAGACATTTGCCTATGGTCTTCCCTGTATCTTACCTTTTAAGCAATCTTCTAAATATTAGCATATTAGCAAAGGCAGGAAGATTTAAGGATAAGAAATGAAGCTTAAATCAGTCACTTATGCCATTTTGGAGTATTTCTAATACAAGGTTTACATATGCATGCATAGAGAGAGTTTTGGATAAAAAAAATTAACTAAAAAAAAGAAAATTGCAATCAATATTTAGAGTTAATTTATGTGATCACGTGTATGCTGTTTGTCACTATTTCCCACAGAAATCCAAGAGATGGTTGTCTAATATTAATTAAAAATAACATACAGAAGATTACAATCCGAGAATATTTCTTAGTTGATACATATCTCAGCAGTATACTGGTTTCAGTATACTGCCTGAAAGATAGCTTTTACGCCACTTTGTTTTTATGCAAGATCTACATTAGTACCTGTTTTCAATAACCAAAAGAAATCCAAAGAGGATTTTTCACTGTTTGGAAAGTAGGCAAAAAGTGAAAATAGAGTTTGGCATTTGTTTTGCAGCTAGTCATTTTAGAAGCAGAGTACGCCCTGAGCAGAGAGAGTGGCGCCACCAGGCTCCTTCCCTGGGACCTCAACTTGGCATCTCAGCATTGAGCCACAATAGCTTTGAATTGTGTCTGTGAGTACCTGTGATTTTTCTCGATTTATTTTCTGCATCCTTTAGCAAGATATGTCCTAAGGTAACAGAAAAGCCTAAGAGAACTTGTAAGAGTGTTACACTTAGTGTAAAACTGGACGTAATTGTTTCAATTTCAATTGTGGTAATGAAATAAAATTTTTATGTGTTGTTTGGTATGATTTGGTAGGTTATTTTTTGGGTCTGGGAACACTCAAAACTTTTCTCATATAAATTGATGGTAATTGCTTAGGAGGGCTTTCATAGGAACACTTGACTTACTATGAAATAACGTGGGGGAAACGAGTACATTTCAAATTAGATTCCATAAAGAATACTTACAGGTACAAATGAATTGAGCAGAAGATGCTATTAAAACATTTCCCAGAACAACCAAACATTAAATGAAAAAGTCTTATCTGCTTTTTTACATCATCGGAGAACTTAGGTTCTATTTTTGTCACAAACTGCCATTGGAAAAGATGGTGGTCACACCCCTTGCATAAAGATTTGTTCTCCATTCTGATACGTGGTTCTTCTAGAATTAAGATAAATCTGAAGTATCTCAGTCACAACCTTACACACAGGGTGGGCCCTTCCTGGATTCCTCTGGAGACTTCAAATTTTCTAGTTATACCCCATGATTGTAGAAACTATTTGAGACTGTACAAGCATGAAGGAGTGGGGGTGGGGAGATAGACCCAAGCACCTGCAGGAGGTCAGTTCTGGGTTGGAAGAAGCCCTAATCTGAGACCCAAGAATCAGAATCCTCCCTGGTCCCCAGAGGTCAGAATTAGGCTGGCGGCAGCAATTGGCTGAAATCTGATCTCCCACTAGCTATACTGCGTACCCTCTAAAAGATTACATGTGTTTTAAAGTCAAGTCCTTCACCATCTCAGGAGTGTAGACTTTTCCTGGCTTCTTCAATCACTTAAGATAGTCTCTCGATTAAAGTAGTGCACAAAATGCTTTTCCTGATATCTGTAAAATGAATGAAAGGGTTTACAATTCTACCAAAATTTTGATGACTATCAAGATTGCACCTGACGTCAGTCATATGAGGTTACAAGGCACAGACCTTAGGTGACTCACAAAACCCTGCTTTGAAAAATTATGAATTTGAAACCTTGTGGGTAATGGAGGTTGTCTGCTCTCTATCTGGGCATCTGATGATGGGTTTTAAAGAACTAAACTATTGACAGGCTATGAGCTGGAGAGTTCTGTGGTGCCTCTTTTGTTTTCTTCAGAATGTTTTATTATTCAAGTTTCCCTTTGAAAAACATCCAAAAAAGGAAGACTGGGAACAAGTTCTCTCCAAGTCCTCTCTGACCGACAAGTATTACCAGAACCTACTTCACACTTTGCCTGAATGCATTGTGTAGCACGAAATACTATTTCTATTTTGAAACTTTCTTCTGAGTAAAAGACTTGAATTCCCTTAAAGTTTAAGGAGCTTTATTTTCTGCCCTCTTAATTCTCTCTTTCTCTCACCTTATTTCTTTCATGCTGTTTTAATTATGTAATAGTAAAAGTAAGGATATTTTTATTTGTCATCCATAGCTCAATCAACAAGGCTACCAAGAAAATAACAGCGGTTTTTCAAGGAAATTCCAGGAAAGCAAAGCTCTTCCTGATATTTTCCAATTATCAGTGTAGTGCCTATGCATTACAGTGCATATATCAGCAAGTATATTCGAAGGCCCTCTGTGTACCCGCAGTCGTTCCTGCAATATTGCTGTTCTAGGTAAATATAAGAGTGTTACAAACAGTGATCTTTTGCATTTAATAGGTGAGGTAAATTCAATATTCGTATGAAAATAATGATCTCATCCAAAAAAGGTTGTCCTGAATTAAAAGACAAAGACAATAGTTTTCTGAAAAATTATTCTATTTCAATTTCTCTGATTTAAGGGAGAGTGTGGAAATAAACTTTTTAGGAATGAAAATTAAGACCTTCTAAAGAATGAATTTAAAAATTATCTTTGTTATTTTGAAGCTACTTTTTAATTATAAAATTAATAACAGCCCATTGTATAAAGTACAAAAATACAGAATGAAGATATAACATATAGTCCCACCTCCCAGAGATAAGCCCTAGTAACATCTCAGAAGAGGTTCGTCCAGACATTTTTCTCACATCACACACACAAATATAAATACCTGTATATGTTTGTGTCAGTATGTGTTCTATGCACGAACACACTGTGTGTATCCATGTAAATATGTATGAAATACTAGACATACTGTTAAATAACCTACCTTTTTTTCTTACTTAAATGTACTTAAAACACTGTGAAAAAAAATGTTTGAATTATTTAAAAATGGTATCAACAACCAGAGGTGAGCTTTTAGAAGTTACTCTAAATCCAAATCCAATAAAATACCATTTAGCATAATTTTATTCCACTGAATCATTGAAAATTGGTAAAATGTGAAAACTTTTATAAATGGATTATTTATCTATTCATTTGTTTATGTTGTTAAGAAAGGGAGGCAAACCCACAGCCTCCTAGTAAGCAAACTGGCCTACTATTCAGGAATCCTGAGAAAGTAGATAATAATCTGAAATAAGTTGCCTACATTTTATTTTCCTCAATTAAAAAATATATATATATGTTTATATTTTTCTTTTCTTTTTTTCTTTTTTTCCAAATTCTCCCTCCCTCTTCTCTGTGTCTTCTGAATTTTCAACCTCCATGCCCATTGGCTGCCTCATTGCAGCCCAGGACATCCTCAAGTCTTGCTCATCTATAAAACAGACCCAAAAATTTCCACTCTACTCTTGCTCTCGCTCTGTGCTGTAAGGTCCTATGTTTGAAGGAGACTTTTCTTCAATTGCCAAAGTTTTCTGGAAGAACTAGTCTGAATTTTTTTTTTTAACTCTCCCACTCTCTCCCTCATCCTATTTACTCAAATTAAACAGTTTTTGACAATCATAATTGCATTCTCTAGATTTTTTAAGTGCTGATTACAACGTTCCTAAAGAAACTCTCTTCAGCCTTGATTTCCATGTTACCATTCTTTCCTGATCTTCTTATCTCTTTGACTAATTTTGTTTGTTTCCATTCTGTCTTCTCTGTCTTCCCTTTGCCTTTGGGTTTCTCAAAATTCTATACTTCCTCTTTGATTCTACACAGTCTTGGAATAATTTATCTACTCCATGCCTTCAGTTGTTTATTTGAATGACTCATGTTTATATGGATATCTTAAGCCAGAATTCTCTTCTGAGTTATAAACCCATGTATAAAATGGCCAGCTATAAAAATATTAATAATGATTTTAAAAGTAGCCAACAATTGCCAAGTTTTGACTCCATATCCCTGTTCCAAACTTAGTGGCACAAATAGCAATCGGTTTTCATGCTGGCAGACTCTGGTGGTCAAGCATTCAGATAGGGTAGAGTGAGGATTGCTTGTCTCTGCTCCATGATGTTTGGGGCCTCAACTGGAACATGCAAACAGCCGGAAGTGACTCATGTGACAGGCGTTGGCGTCTTCTGGAGGCGTCTTCACTCACATGTCTCATGGGATGGCTATGGTGACTCAAAACTGATCTTCACAGGAGCTGCTGACTAGAATCAACATATAACCTCTCCACATAGTTTGGGCTTCTCACTGCGTACCACCTGGGTTCTGAAAGTATGTGTCCTAAGAGGGAGCATCTGGAGTGCAGACAAAGTTGAGCAGGAGTGCTTTTCTTTGCACTTTGGCATCATCAGCTCTGAAGACTCAAGCAGCTGGGATGACTTGAGTAGTTAGGGACTAGAATGCTCTGGGGGCTTCTGAACTCATATCTGGCACCTTGGCAAGAATGACTGGGAAGCCAGGATCAGTTGAGGCTGTTGACCAGTGTACTGACATAGATCCTCTCTGCAGCTTTGGCTTCTTTGCAGTGCGGTGGCTGGTGTCTAAGAGGAGGCATTCCCAGAAGGAGGCACAAGACAGTAAGTGTTACAAGAGAACTAAGAAGAATTAGCACAGCCTTTTAAGACCCAGACGCTGCAGTCATGTAGCATCACTTCCTCTGTATTCTACTGGTTACAGACAAGCCACTAAGGCCAGGCAGAATCAAGGGAGGAGAATTTGATCGCACTTCTTAGTGAGGGAGTAGTAAGGACACATGACAGAGGAGTACGTGGAATGGGAGATGTTACAACCATTTTTGCAAATACCATCTGTCACAATCAGGCAGTGTGGTGAGCACTTCTCATGACTCATGTCTCTGAATCCTCATATCAATCCTATGAAATGGTCAGAATTTTCATACCAATTAAAAAATTTAATACTCACTAATTTTAGCAATGAGAAAATGTAATGAGCATTTCCACCCGGATGACTCACTGGCAACCAAGCCACATCTAAATCAAATGTAACTGACTCTTGGCTCTACATCTCATCATCCTCACATTCTGTCTCTTAGTGAGTGACACCCCCATATGCTACCTATCATTAAATACCAGGAGAGGAAAAAAGAGAGTGATTCCTCCTGTCTGGAGAGTTGGAGGATGCCTTTCTAAGGAAGTGGAATTAGAGGATGGATCAATTTGGATAAAAGGAGGGAAGGCAGGAGAGCTTCCCAGGACTGTCAGTAGAGGAGGGCACAGACAGGCCGGCTGTGGGGGGAGAGGGAGCCTATGCGGGGGTCTTGCGGGGCTCTGGAAAACAGGGTCAGACAGATATTACACAGTAAAACTAGGAAGGCACAATGGTCTACTGTCCTGATGTTTTACCTTCTTTACTGATAGTACCACTTATCTCGAAGGGACTGTAGTTATTGCTTGCTCTAGAGGCTTTTTAAATCTTTAATGATAGAGCCCATTACCTCAAAAAAAAAAAAATAGAAAGAAAGAAAGGAAAAGCTGCCTCCTTCTTTCAAGTCAGCTTGTGACATAACATCCAACCCTGGATTCTCGAGTCTATGTTGATATTTATAATTTGAAATGTAAGATCGTGATTATTCGTATCCTGTAATCATGCTACTTTCCTTCTATTCATACGCCATGTCATCTTAGGATCTTTTACCATGGGACTCTTGTGGTTAGAACATCTAACCACGGTAGGCATTCTGGTGCCTTCCATGGATTTCTCTATGGGTCCTTCTATGACAGTAGTCAACGTGATTAAAGCACAGACTTGATGCAAAATTGCCTGCATCTGAATGAGGGCTCTGCCGCTTATTAGCTGGATGACCTTGGGCAAATTACCTAACCCTTCTGATTCTCCATTTCTTCATTTTAAATTAGGGATGGGGATGGCAATAGTACCTCCCTCTAAGGGGTGGTAGGAGTATTAAATAAATTAATGCAGATAAAGCACTTAAAAATGTGCCTGGCACATCATAAGTGTAGCTATTATTGTTATCTCTAACGGGGGAAAAATGGACACCTAATATTTAGTGTAACTATACTCTCCATATAGACACATTAAAATCCTTTGATTATTTCAAATTTAAGTTGCATTTTAAGTTGATTCCTGGAATAACAATTTAGCATAAAAGGACATCAAACGCCTTAACACAATCTCTCCTCTCATGCCATAGCAAAAGGCCTGGCATGGAGTAGGTTGTAGTATCTTCTCAACAAACACTTGCTGTGTGAATGAGGGGCATTGCAAAATGCTTGGCAGTTAAAAGACAGACCAGTAGTTATTATAGTAAGTAGAGGTATTCTGGGTGTTTTGGGAACACAGAAGAGGTGGCTCTAAACCCAATGTGGGTGGGAGGAAATCTATAAAAGCTACTCAGACCTATAATAGAAAGGAATATGGAAAAGAATATGTATATATGTAATTGGATCACTTTGCTGTACACCAGAAACTAACACAACATTGTAAATCAATTATACTTCAATTAAAAAAAAAAAGCTACCCAGAGGTAATAACATTCAGCTGAGGCCTGAAGTATGCACAGCAGCTGGCCTGGTGAAGGAGTTTAAAGGCTCTAGACAGCCCACACTATTTCTGGTCAAACTATTCAGAACAGGGCAATTAGTTGATGAGAATAATTTTATTGATATTTATACCATAATGCATACATGAAATGTTACTGTATCACTTATTGTTCTAACTGGTATCAAATTCTTCTGAATAGGTAGAGATCCCTAGTAATCCAGATTAAGAATATATATTTTCAGCCTTTAAAAAAATCTAGCTACCTTTTACTTAGTGGTTATGATGTGCTGGCCTTGTGATGAGCTCTCTGAAAGAATTAATTCATCTAAACCTCACAAGAAGAAAGTTCTTTTACTGCCCACCTTGATAAACTGAGGAACTAACAGAGCCAGGATTTGAACTCAAGGCTACCAAGTTCTTAATAACTACACTAAACGAAGTTTTAGATTAATTGCTCCCTAGAAATGGTCTTGTTTTCCTTATATATAATTCGAAGAGCTATTCAGAGAAATAACTGCTTGAATGATATCAGTTTGGATTTTCATGCTGAGAATTTTTGTAAACTGTTACACAAAACATAATTTATAAGTTTCCTTTCGACACGACAAAGATGAACCCACCACAAGATTTCTTGCTGGTCAGCACTGTTCTCCAACTGCAAGTGCTTTCACATCCACATTTTCATTTGCTTTTCCCCTAGAGGGTACGGAAAAGTATTTGAATAATGCATATGACTGTCTATAATCTTTCAACAGAACGTTGCATACTTAAATCGTCAAAATGGATACTGGGTGTGGACTTAAAATTCAAAAAAAGAGAAAGGAAAGAAAACTTTATTTGTAAATACCTGGAATATCTAAATGTATTATGTAAATCCAAAACATAAAAATCTTGTATCCATCAAATACTATATCTCAAATAAGGAAGTAGAGAACTTAAGTTCTGTCTCCTATTAAAGCGGCTTCATTTTCAGGCTTCCTCTACAAAAAGAGTTGAATGCATGAAGGCCATCTGGCTATGCTATTACCTCCCCTCAGATATTAACAGACGTGAAGAGTAGACCAGTGTCTCCCTCTGCCTTCACCACTAGCCAGTATGACCATCTTCCTCTATCATTCTGAAGATTCCCCCTTTTACACTCTTTTCCCAAGACCTTTTGTTTGCATGTACTCCTACTATTGACAACAAATCCAAGTGTTGGATACCATTAGGTTTCCACTAATGTTTTCTAGACACTTCTGTATTCTTCCAAATCAGAGGCAATAAATGGCTCTACTAGGAAATAAAATAGAGGTCATCGCGGCAGCAGTGACTTTCAAGCTGCTTGCTAAATTTAGCTTTCCAATACTTTCCACTCGAATGAAAACTGTGAACTATGATTACAGAATGTTGGAACAGAATAGGAACTTAAAGGTCATCAAGTCCGAACCCCTTGCTTTTCTAAGGAAGGTAGGGGTGCCTAGACATCGCCTCTGATTTACCTGAGGCCACAGAACTTGTTAATGGTAGAGATGGAATTTGAACTGAGATCGGCTCCGCCTCGGGGGCAATGTTGTCCTCACCACCCCACAGATGCTCTGCCTCTCGTGATCAGTTCTACCTAACCAGATCTCACAGAGTCAGTGTAGCTGATCTCACTGGTTGCGGCTTACCCTCCATGGCCATTCATCAATTCGGTGGCTGAATGTGAAGTAACAAAGGTGTCTGACTTATAAGGTGCTACAAGAGAAATGAAATGATTCCATACCCAAACCCTGCCCCCAACTCTTAAAAACTTCCTGCTTTCTGCTCATCAATAATGGATGGTCCATCCCTGCAATACTCAGAGGGAGCTTACACTGCACTTTTGAGCAGCCGGTTAGTAATGTACAGTGGATAGAGCCTTTCTTTCAAATCCCAGGGCAGCAGGTCCTTCAAGGCTAGCATTACATTTTCAATTAGCTGCTGAGTGAAAGCTTGGCATGTGTATATTAGTGAAGAGGCACACAATTAGCTTGTTGTTCCTTTCTGTCTTGTGCTGAAAGGATCCAAGGGATTGGTGGGGATCAGGCAAGCCAGGCATCACCGTGGATGTTGAAGAAGGGAGCTACTCAGACCCCGGCATCTTCCCTTGCTCGCTCTGGAATTACAGCTGTTTATTACAAAGCACTCTGTGTAGCTGGGTGGAGCACGCCTGAGGAAACACATCCGAGACACCACCTGGGGTTAGTCTTTCTGAGCCCTTCACATCTCTAATTCTCATCATTATCATGGAGCCCAACAGTCCCAAAAAGATACAATTTGCTGTGCCTTTATTCCAGAGTCAGATTGCACCCGAAGCGGCTGAGCAGGTAAGGGGAACTGGGTGGGGACCAGTGCCTGTATGTAAGTGGTATACATTGACATTCTTGTTATTAATTGAAAGCTTCCATACCTCTTGAATTTGCCTAACTTTGTGACTTTCCAGGAGATGTAAATGAGAAATAATTTCTTTTCCATCTGCATTTGTATTTGAGTTGCACTGGGAAACTATTGCCTAAAATGCAGCATCTCATGTGATACAAAGTAGCACCCACTGAGGAAAAATGGTTATATTAGAAATTTAGATTTGGATCCAAAATCTGTTTGCATTTGCATATTAAAATAACAAGTTCAACATTTAGAGAAACTTAAAAATTCTCAAAATTAGCAAGCTTTTATTTTATTCTTTATAAAATCAAAATTTAATGACGAAAGCATTACATTGTGGAATAATTTCAGATTACAGGCTTAATATTTTATTTTAATGTTTTTCATTGTGAATCCAAAGCAGTGATTATTTTCATTGTGAATCCAAAGCAGTATATGTAATATAATGATAGATAGGATAATTGGTATATGTATAATTTAAAGAACATTTTATTCAGATTTTAAAAATAGTATTGTAACATCTTCCCTAAAGTCTATTATATCTGTATATCTGTATTTCTCTCTCCTTCATGTGAGATTGGTTTACTGTATCACCTTTCATATTCAGATTTACTTAGACTCTTGATTCAGTGGAACCACTTAAAAGATCATTTGTGATAAAATTACAACCGTGGGGAGGCAAAAGCCAAGAAATTTATGGGGTCGTCAACCTAATTCATTAATTTCTTAAAACCTAAATTATCTCTGAATCCTTTTCCAAATATTATATACAAAGTCTTAAAAATAATGATTGAATCTGAGACTCATCACTTTCTAGGATGTTTTGATAATCTGAAGCAGATTTACCCAGACTCCAGTCAGATAAATATAACCTTGAACATATATCTATGTTGGGTGGAGCGTTCCTTCTATCCGGACAAGATGTCATTGGTAAAATTTATCCACTATCCTACTGATTTGGAAATTTACTTATATATTTAAGAAATCCAGGATACATTAGTAATTCTAATCATAATATGCTCCTGTAACTCTTAAAATAAAGGAACTCCCCCCAAACTTGTTAGTTTTAAATGAATTACATACTTTCATAAGATTCATATTCACTCTTTGTTAATTTGTTCTAAATATACTAGAAAATAAGACAAGCTTACAATGTTAATTGAAATTAAAAACTCATACTGTTAAATTTAATCTGCTAGGATTTGAGTTTTCTAAGCTTCTTTTACTCCATTTAGAAATAAGGGTAATGGATCTTGAAAGCATCAACAATTTATAAGGCTCTAAGGAGCCACTAAAATCAGCAAGTCATCCCTGTACCTTTGCTGCATATTAATATTCAATGGTGTCATTTGATTACATACAACTATTTCTTTTCTGTGGAAATATAGTAGGTAATATCTGATAGTTCTACTCTCTGGCTTTCTATTATTCAAAATAAAATTAATGAGTACCTACTCTGTGCTCTCCAGAAATTTACTTTTGTATGTTGGAAAAAGATGAGGATAGGACAGCTTTGCAAGCCGTTGAGAAACCTGGAGTCTGACTCTCGCTGACCTTAGCTGGGCCTTTGTTGTTTGCAGATCAGGAAAAGGAGACCTACACCAGCATCACTTGTGATTCTCAATGAACACAACCCCCCAGGTAAAGAAGCATGATGTCTTATGTGCTGATGGAACAGAACAGAATTGTCTGAAGAACACCAAAGAGCATGCCATTGCCAAAAGATTTCAATTAGCAACAATCTAACAAACTAGTCTGCAAAATGGATCGTAAGCAAAATCAGAAACAGATATTATGAAAACTGTCTCAGCCAACTGGCTGCTTTTCCTCTCGAATGACTCACTTGGTGATGACAGGCTATGAAAGGTTTTGTTAGCCTTCGCTGCCATGTGTTCAGGTGTTTGTATACAATCTGGTTTAGTGCTTGTTAGTGAGCCTGGTGGAAAATTGTTCACTTAGGTTTCATAGCTCAAATTACAGCTCTAGATATCTTTACAGAGTAGGCTTTTTATTTATCAAAGGTTGTCAAGGGGTGGGCAATGAACCAGCATTGGCTACAGCTTTGCTGCTGATATCATCTCTGAATAATGCAATTGACAAGTAACCAGATCAATTTTCAGCACTGCCCATTTGAAAGCCATTCTAAAGGGGTGTATCCATTTGTTGAGGTTTTATTCTCCACTTCCTGTAAAAAGTAAAGCTGCATTACTATGTCTGATAAAAGACTATGATCTGCAATTCATAGTCATTATTTACTTATTGAATAGGAGTGATTTTAATCTCACATTTAAGTGCTGTTTCTAGAAATACAAGTAAGACAGAAAAGGTCATGGCATTAATTTGCATCCAGGCAGGACTTGATGTTGAACTTTTTGCAGGTATAAATAACAAGGTGGACAAAAGGAGTTTGAATAGTAGAAACAGAGTGAGTCTAAGCACAGTTGTAGTGAATGATTTGTTTTAAGAACCCCAGGGCAAAACTGCCTTTGACTTTTTCAGATTACTTTCTAATTAGGGAAACACACATAAGATAAGAACGTAAAATTCCAGTAGAATTTTCATCATTGAGCCCAAATACAGGAAGGTGTTCAATTGATGGGAAACAAATAAGCAGATTTATCCCTGCTGAAAACAAAGAATTATAATTTGATTTTGTATCTTTAAAGTGCTATAGCATTTTAAAATCATTTTCAAATATGTTATCTCAATAAATATTAACTTACTTATATTTAGTTGAATAAGAGGTGCAAATGGTATGCACTTACAGTTTACAAATAAATACAAGTAGATAAACATAATAAGGAAATCTTCCCAGATTGGAGGCAATTTTATAGCAATTTTCCATCACTGCCTTTGCTTATAGTGGCCAACTTCTCCGCAATGTCCTAGAACTGATCTCTCTATGCTAACCTTGAAAAGTGTTGCCCAATTTGATTTCTAGGGTCCTGTCTACTAAAGAGCAGCTTTCAGGGTTCTGCAGGCATTGTTACTGTTTGAAGTGAAGCCATGTTAAGTGACCTGTGTGGCTCTCACTTGAGCCTCCAAAATAGTAACTACTATTGTTTCTTAAATGCCAAACATGTGCCATTTACAGATGGGAGAAGTGAATATCGGAGAAGTGAAGAGATTTTTGGAGAAATTATTCCACTCAAAGTGACAGATTACATATTCTAATTATAAAGCCCATGCATTTCTTAGGGCAGGATGCTGGCCTGCAAATTTCAGTTTGCATTACACAGTGAAGGCTCCATAAATGTGACCAGATATTCAGGCCCTATCAATAAGCTAAACTTTAATAAAGTTTCTGTCTAGACCATTTAGGTAAGTAGATTAGAAATTACATTTAAATTTCCCTGTGAACCAAATTTAGATTTTCTCTGGAAACCTTTTCTTACCAGACCTCCTAATCACTAGATGTCAGTGTCCTATTTCCCTTATCAACTCCATCCTCTGTTTAGAAGCATCACTGGAGAAAACTTAGATGCAAATAGCACTTCACAGAAAACTATGTCATTTTAGTAAAGCCATCTCCCTCCATCTTCATCCTCTTTTAGGAACTAGAATAGTTTACAAGGAACTGATCAGCCTTTGGCTGAGTACAGCAATGTGTATGGCCACCACCACACCAAACCAACCCTGAACTTCTGTCTTTATTAGCCATGGGGTCTTGTGTTAAAGACACATCTTCCAGCTTTATTCTCTTACCTATAAAACAGAGCTTATAAGGTCCATCCTTTCTACTTCACAGGATTGTTGTAATGACTGAAAGAGTTAATGTGAATATCCCTTAAAAATTGCAAAAGTGTGAGGAATATTAGGTGTCATTAGCTGATGTGTTCCGGAATACAACCTTTGCATATGATTATTTAAGATTTAAGAAAAAACAAGAAGAATAGAATCTTCATAATTTCATCTGTACTACATATTTCTCCCCTATCCAACAATTTTTTTCAAATGATAAATTTTGCAAATATTATCTGAACATTACCAGATGAAACAATACAAATAACAACAGCAGCAAAAACAACAACAAATCTAAGTGTTAAATGACCTTTTTAAGGCAATTGCTGCTTCTAGCCCTCAAAAGCAGTGTGTTCTTTGACAAATAAAAATTGGGTGCAGCTTTAAATCCTGGTAAATAAATAAACCTCCTTAATTTATTGAAATTGCCCAGGACACATATGAGTATTCTTGGAATCACCTGTCATTAATGCTGGTTTAAAATTGAAATCCCTGCAAATCTTTATTGTCAATTAATGGAGCAAAGAAAATTAAATTTTCCATTACAGAGACATAATTAACAAACCCTTCCAATTTATATTATGAGGTCAGTAGATTGTAATCACTGTTAAATGAATCAGACATGCTGACTTTAAAAAAAATCTTTTCAGGAGTTACAGAAATAGTTATAAAAGTATATTTGAAAGAGTGATTTCATTTAAGATTTAGAAATACGTAAGTATTCTGTTTATATCTGATAGAGCGGAAATAGAATAGAAAGATATTTTAGCATGTAAACCCAGATTGTTTGTTTGCCAGCTCATCTTAATGGTCAACACATAGATGAGGTGGGCACCTAACTGCTAGGGTTCCAAGGGCAACAAAGTGTCACATCAGTTCCTTTCTAACCAAAGGCCTAGAATTCTCAGCAGGAGAAGCATCATTGTTAAGGATATATCCTCTTCTGGAGGAGATTAATCAATCTAACTCAAAATAATGGGACACAGGACTAAAACTTTTGAATTGAAGGCGTCATTCCTGAAAAAATTTAATAGTAAAGGGTATGTCCTTATGGTGGAGGAGGCAGAGATTATGCGTTTTCTAGAAATGACTCTAAACAGCCAACGGCAGTAAAAAAAATACTAGAAGCTGGAGATGTGGGGGTAGAGGAGCATCAAAGACAAATTTCATCTTTTTTCAAATGTTTTCTAGGGCTACCAATGTGACTGACCTTACAGCAAACTGCTTATCTTTCTGTATGTTCAGTTCATCTTCTGATTAAGTGCCTGTTTGTGGTAAGCTCTCCTAGGTCACGCAGTAAGAGCCTCATTCTGTATTCTTGTACTGTTTGCTTTTCCTCTTGAATAATATGTAGTTAACTGGTTTGGTTCTTACATTTTTACTTCAAAGGATGACTACATATAAATATTTTCTATTTAGAAATAAATGGCAGTGCCACTCTTTCAATTTATTTAATCACACTTCTAGATTTACTTAAACATTACTTGACTTTAGGGAACTTACGAGAAGCCTGTACATTTAGCTATCAGAAACCTAGAACTGAAAAACAACTCCAGAAAATACCTAATCTAACCACACATCTTCATGAAAAATACATAAATCAACCCAAGTCCCTGAGACTTGTTTCATTTTATAAAGAAGAATCCATAGTTACACCTAGTTTTTAATTCTGGAGCCAGTAATTGTAGGTGTTACACAGTTTCTTATGCCAAACTTGAGTAATGTCCCACTTTATTCTAAAATCACTCTTCATTTCACTCTTGTCAATAAAAGTTTACTTACTCACATTTTTAAATACATAAAGCAACTCTTCATTATTTTCTTTTCTGGATTGAATATTTCCAATCCCCAGTAAGGCCTTAATGAACTCTATCCAAATTCTCCCTGTCTCTCGGCCTTTGGAGCCCAGAGCTGGACATAGTCTCCGGTGAAAGCCGGCCCAGATCAGGCCTTCTGAATATTAAAGTTTGTGGTGTCCATTCTTTCCCACTTACTGTTACGCAGAGACATTATGGTTATAATTAATTTTAATGGACCTGATGCCAACTAAACATGAGTGAACTGTGAGAGGCCAGGAGCTTAGTGAAGATTTGGTAAGTACCCAGGAGCTTTGGCATCATTTAAAAGCTCGCTGTACATCTAAAAAGTGGGACCAGAAACACAATGTAAAATGGGGGTATTTATTGAACTTTCTATCACAGCCAAATTTGGGGAGATTGACTTTCACTTTGACACGTTTAGCTCCAAATAGTCTTAGAAACGAGGAATAAAAACAAAAGCATTTTCTCACATGGGTAATGCTCCTAAAAATTAGTTAATATGAGACATACGAATTAAATTTTGCACTATCTCCTTTCAACCTTGAGAGTAAGACTAGTCAGCAAAGAGTACTGGGATTTCCAATTGATTGGGCTTTTTGGCTCCATACACTGAAAAAGAAGCCACAGTTCTTTCTGGAGGTACCATGTGACTTTCTAAATGAGGCTTGCATTTTAGGACTCTGACAGGAATAAGATTTTTAAGGCTCTGGATTTAAAAGTCCTGAGACAATGGATGACAGCTAGAGAATATTGCTGGACTCAGATTTCCGATGATGGGAGGTTTTGCAGTATCATCAAGTTAAAGTGGAGATTTATTTCTAATGTTAGGGCATTCGTATGCACACAATCTCTTTTCATGGAGAACCTCTATTTTACAAAATGAATGATGTGTGGTCAAAAAGCAATGAGTACCTTGAATGTAAGCTCCAGGAATCACACTGAGGATTTTACTGGAATTTTCAGCCTCAGACCTGGAGGACCTGTCACATCCAGGGACCTCCAATCAAATGTATTTAAGTAAAAATTGTTCTGGACCCATAGTCCATAGAGCTTTTTTCATTCTGCTTTTTCATGTTCTTTGGGAAGATGGTTGCAATTTATTCTGATCCACAACCACTGTTGATTGTTCAACATATTTCACCTTCTCAGTATTAATGATAGTATAAAACAAAGAAGGTCCAATGTTTGAAGACTATTCCAGGGTTAACTGGTGTTAATTTCTAAGAACTGTCAGAAAAGCCTATTTTTCTCTCTTCAGCATTTATTTCTATGAGTTATAGAATGCCAAGCCATGCTAAATGATTTAAAGACAAGGGACTCATGTGGCTTTCAGAGGTTCATGTACTGTACAATTGACTGACTTATTTTCCCATACTATTCAGTCTGTGCAGCCAAGTAGCCCAATCAATAGAAACAATTGTAAGACAAAGATGAGGTTCCAGTTTTCGGTCATGCCAAGGTTGGCTGTACTTTAAGTGTTCAAAGGACTACTGTAATCTTCAAGTTAAATGGAAGAAAAATGAAAGGGCAAATCATAAAACTATGAAATAGTGTTACTTTATTTCAGCAAGATTACTACTTTTGCTCATCTTGAATAACAGCATATACTGCTCACATTTTATGTTTATTTTAATTGGAAATAACTTAGTCAAATATGACAGAATGGTGGTAGGGTCAATTTACTTTATTTTTCTTGGTCTGTTTTCCTACTTGTGGGAAATATAGCAGGTGAAAATAACCCTAAGGTGCTTTGGCATGATGTAGAAAGGCAGAGTTTGTGGTAGATAAAGCTCTGGCTTTGGAGTAAGGCTTAAAAAAAGTTGTTTTTTTGTTTTTGTTTTTGTTTTTTTTTTTTTGCTTAGTAGAGGTACTGGGGATTGAACCCAGGACCTCGTGCATGCTAAGCACACACTTTACCACTGAGATATGCCCACCACCCTGCAGAAAGGCTCTGGTTTGAATTGCAGCTTTGCCAGTTTCTGGCGGTGAGACACTGGGTGTGTACTTGACTGTGGTCTCAGTTCCCTCCTTTCTGAAACAGGATTATCAAGGTGTAAGAAACTGCACAGCACAGTATCTGCAACCAAGTAGATACTGAAGACATGCAGTCCCCCTACATCATCATATCTGTGCTGACAAAGCTGAGTTTTCCTAAAACCTGCATTTCTTATCAGAAGATGGCCCAGTTCTTTTCCAATCCCGACTGCACTGGTCAGTGTCAAACAGTGTCCCCATGAGGCAGTAGTTCTTGATAAGAGAAAAGATGTACCATACCTCCTGATTCACCAGGGTAAGAATACATAATTACGGAACTGTTACGGATCTTATACTGTGGTATTTATTCAACTAACCATGTCTGGTTTACAAACATCATTTTCATGAAATATGACTCCTTTAGAATTTTAAAAAAGTAAGCATGCTCCTGATGTCTATAAAAGTATATATTAATATGTCTATTAATTATATATACTATTGCAAGCAAAAGATCTTTGTGGCAGATTTGTATTTTACCAAAAATGCACTTCATGTCCTAATAGTATGTGAAAAGAAAGAAGATTGAATATGGTGTATAAAAATTCTTTACCAACATCTATTAAACTCTCATTTGATTGTTCACATTTGATTCCATTCCATTTGCTCTCACTTCCTTCCATACGCCATTCCTGTGCTATATTCTGGTTAAGCTTTCTTTCTTTGGTTTCTTCTTTTGGTTCCTTTGCCAGCTCTTAAGACTTAGTTTAGACTGACTCATTTGTGTAAACCAGTCGCCATCGTTTCCAGTTTATCTTATTTAAATTGCAGCAAGAGACTCATTTAAATTTCAAAATTTCTCCTTGCTTGATCTGATTTATTGTCTGGTTTTGTTATTCCAATGCTCTTTTCCCACCTCCAACTCTTGAAGGTATTTATTGGTTTATAGATTCAATTCAATTCAATAAGTATTTATTGAGTCCTTTTTCTAAATCTTCAAGTAACATATGGTCTAGATAATAGAGAATAATACATCTGGATGAACCAGGATACAGCTCTAATAATGGAAATCCCAACTGCTCAGATCATGATACGATTAATTCTGGCCAAGACATAGAGACGTTTACTTATCAAGCCCACTATTCTATAAAACATTCATATGACTTGTTTCGATCCTTTGGCTTTCAGCATTTTAGCATTGTCATCAGAGCTAAAATTTTACTATTTATTCCAAGCTAGTAGAGTAGATATATCTACTCACACTAGTAGCGTGAATATCTAGTAGAGTAGATATTAGATGCCTATGGGCTATTAACTTTAAGTGGATAAAAAAATCACTTCTCAAATCCAATGGCAATCCATCAAACTTTCTGGGCACTTATTCTGGTTAAGGCACAGTGTTAACTGCTCTAGGGGATAAAATAAGTAAGTCATCATCCCTTACCTCATGGAGAAACCTAACTGAGGCATATTATTTGACATATGTATATTGGTTGTAAAATCAACAGCATGTGGCAAAATACAAAATATATTTCAATTCAGTACAGAAACATTGACCACAGGACATTTTGGGGGATTAGGTTAATGTTGTAAAGTATGGTACAAAGACCAGATTCTTGATAAATGGCAACTATTATGTTGGGGAGACAGGCATGTAGTACTCAGGAGTAGAGGTACTGGAATCACTCAGGCCTGGATCTGGTTCTCTGGTGGCTGCTTACTGCCTGTGTTATCCCCAAGAACAGGTGGTTTATCGTCCTAAAGTCCATTAAGTGAGGAAGTCAGGTTCCACTGGCTCTGAAGTGCTTGTTTTTCAACACTACCAAATTTTGCTAAATATAAAATACATTCATTAGAAAGAAGGCCATTATGCATCCATTGAATAGACAGATGTGCATTTTTCGTGTCTGTATAATAATGCACACAGACAACATCCTCATCAGTGGTCCTGGGGAGCGTATGGGCACATTCAGTTTCAAATTTAAGATTGAAAAAGTTACTAACAGCTCTTCCTTTTTGTTTCTAGTTCATAGTTATATTCAAAGAGAATAGTAAATTACCAAACCTCTAACAAAAAAATCTAGCCAAGCTATGTAATTAGCAGAGAAGGGTTATTAAGTTTAGAAATGCTCAGGAGCAAGCCTTCAAGCTTTAGGATTTTCTGCCCTTTCTCTCATCATTTTCTAGTCATGATTTTGACCAAGTAGTGATCTGATGTTGTTCCAGCAATTCCAGACACAATTTGGTGGCAGAATTTACCAAGGGCTTAAGCTGAAATGCCTGCATAGGGCCTAGAGAGGTACGTGGATGCGTGCCTGGGCTTGTGTAGGATGCTATGAAGGGTAGCGAGGTGTACTGAAACACCGGTACTCTGACCAGATGTAACTCATTGTCCAGACACTTCAGAAAAGCAGTCTACCTGGATCCTAGAAAGCCTGAGGAGGAGAGAGAGGAAGGTTCTAGAGCAAATGTCTCAGCTGCAATGATTGGGGACCTCAGAATTCACCTCCTCCCTCCCAGGCTGTGTGCTGTCATTGCCTTCT
This sequence comes from Camelus dromedarius, assembly GCF_036321535.1. NCBI lineage: Eukaryota > Metazoa > Chordata > Mammalia > Artiodactyla > Camelidae > Camelus > Camelus dromedarius. The sequence continues at coordinate 54,349,019 of NC_087439.1, forward strand.
CCACACTTCGCATCTTCCTTAGCATTTCAGGGGCCCCTAGCACATGCTGGGAAATGTTAAACCTACGAGTCTTTTCTGTGCTGTGGGTAAAGGATTATCTTTGAATTTAACTCAATGACTTTGTGGCACTTAGAGTAATTTTATAGAGTGATAATTATAGTGCTTAACAAGGCTATTTGTGAAATAAGTTTCCAAAATCTGCATCATCTGGTTATATATTGACAGTCTGGTTAGAATACAATTACAGTTCGACCTTGGCAATAATGCTGAGGAAAAAGTACTGAGAGAGCTAAGAAAAGCAAGGAAATCTGCAATCTTTCTTTCTGGTTTTTGTTGTTGTTTCATTCTCTGGGAACAATTTTCCATCATTATGGGAAAGAATTTTCATAATCACACTCTTTACATATAAATACATATTGACCTGCTTGTAAAAATAGAACTGAAAGCACAAAATGGAAGAATGAGAACAACAGTTATTTTTGAATCCAATTTTTAGAATAATTTGTCTCAATGATATAACATTATTTTCTGCTTTTTTTCCCTGTCTGTTGAAGAACAGACTATTAGAAAACACATACACAGACATTTACATGCACAAACACATGCATATATAAGCCAAATACCCAACTATATGTAAAAACAGCTATTTATCCATATAATCAAATCTATCCACTAAGTGATGTGACTTTAAAAAGGCCAGGACCTATCAAAGTATCTAGAAAAGCTTTGTGAATTCAGGTTACAAATGGAATAAACCTAGTAATTATTGTTTAAATTTCTAACCCTTTGAATTTAAAAACCAGAAATCAAAAAATAATCACATTATTTGAAAACCCATGAGTAAAAAACATTGAAATTACTGGTATAGTTCAAATGGTGAGATTTATTAAGTTATTTTTTAATCAGAAGAATATTTTTAAAAATAAGTTACATTTATTGAGTTTTGTTACTTTAGGACTATCCTCTCATTTGGGTAGGTTTCCTGTGCCCATTTTCATGACTCATGAATACAGGGAGAAGGATTATAAATAGATCAGGAAAGTGAGCTCCTCCTGCTACCACCCGAAAGTTAATGTGTAGCTGACAGGTGTCAACCAACTTTAAAGCAACATTTAAACTCCTGACCTAAACATTTCTGTTGATGGTATCTCCATTCTTCTAATCACTGAGCCACACAGTCTTGGAATCGCCTCTGACTCCTCCCTCTCTCCCTTGCTCCTTAACTCTATCAGTGGCTCTTCTGCAGATGTTTTTGTACAGGCTGTATCTATCTCACTGTATTTTTATTGCCTCTGCTTAGTTTCAGACACTTCCTGTTTTAGTCCAAAATAATACAGTAACTTCTAAACTGGCTTTCCATAGCTTTACCACTGGGAGGTGGTTTTGTGTAGAACTAAGATCTCTAACCTCAGGATCAGTGAACATGGCATGATTTAGAATCAAATCATGGCATGACCATGACTTTCTGAGTCTTAGTTTCCAGTTGCATGAAGCACAGATTATGGTAACTCCAACACTGGTTTTGCTGCTGGAATCAAGCAAGATGAGGTATGCTAGCAACATGATGTACGGTAGATTTGTTCTTTCTCCACTCTGGTTGGTGTGAGGGGCTTTGGGCACACTTAATTATATAATGGCTGCTTGACTAGGGCAACTTCACTTTTCAGAATTGGCCTGTTTTGAGTTCTAATTTGCATCCTATAATTTACCTGTCCTAGTTTTTAATTAGCTATGATAAGGCATGTGAAGTTGTCTTGTGACAAGCTCACATTTCACCATAATCTGCATTATTCCCATTTCTTGCTTTAAATAAGTCAGTTATTTCCTCCATAGTCTATAGAATCTTTATTACACAAATTGTTGATAATTGTACTAAAGCTGAGATTTAATTAAAGGAGAGAAATGAACAGAAGAAGGGAAAACAACTGTGTTAGATCACAGTTAACATTACTGCTTTATCATTCCTATTTCCTTTATTTTTGGCAGAGGGCTTGAAGGCTGAACAGGAACTTTGCTTGTTTGCCATAGGTCCCCTCCTGTTGAAAATACCTTTTCCATCTGGGCAGAGATTTCAGATCGAGCAGGACAAACTCAAACTGGACTTGCTTTCCAAAACACTCTAAGGATAATCCACTCTCCCTTCAGGGACACTAAGTCCTGCCCACGTGCCCCAATGACTTAAAATGTTTTCAAGAAACCCACTCACCATCGCATGTCAGTGAAGTAAAATGTCAAGAAGACTGAGCTAAAATGGTTCACCTCAAACTAACCTGATTATCTCATAGGGCTTACCCCCATCCTTACACCTCACAAGGACCTACAGAGGATGACCCATTGGAGTGTCATGGGCTCTTACATTAAATATTTATGGGAGTAACTTAAAGTGGCCTTTGCAGCAAAATGCACAGGATGAACGTTATTTTTGGAACCATCTCAGCAAGAATAAGTTTTAGTAATAAAGGACTTGAGCTGGTTTTACTATATACATGCTTTGAATTAAGCACCACAGGCAACCAGTGACTGTGGACACGTTGACAATTTCATGTAGTGATTATTTGGGGGGACTTTTTACCTTTCACAGGACAATTTAAAGTCTGAGTATGTTTTGCCTAATAACTAACTTTATTCTTTGGCTGTCTTTAAATTATTTAAAGCTAATTTTAAAAAGTCAGTAAAATGGTGATGGCGGAAAGCTGACTATATAATCAGTTTGGCTGCTTTCTTACAACAACATAGGTGTTCAGGAGTTCAGTTCAATACCATCAAACAGCAGCAGTCTCTGCGATACTTTCCTTCTACACTAGCATAGGCGGCCAGATAAAGAAGGGCTAGGTGTTTTCATTTTCTTCCAATTGTAAAATAAACATTTTACCCAGTAATTTTTCTTAAACGATTTCCTTTTCTTTAGCAATAAACTGTTGGGAAACCTGTAGTCAATACAGAAAAGCAAACAGTTCATAACTTACCAAAAGCATTTGAAATTACACAACTTCACTGAAAAATCCATTTGATTGGTTTGTAAGATTTGTACATAAGTGAAACTTAATAACTGCAAGAAAAATAATTTTAGAGTGGACCTTGTACCTTATTCTTCCTTATTCTTTCTTTCCCTCACTTTTTATGCAAGGAAACCATAGAAACAACTTACTTTGGCCCCAGTGAATTATTTGCAAGCATATCTATATTTTGTTTCACATTGCAGCATTCCAGCTGCTTTATTATTTTCTGACTGAGTCAGATAAGACTGTATTTTCTGTATTCCTGTTATCTGGGTACTTATTAACATCTCTATCATTATGGGCTACTGCTGACATATTACATCAAAATGAGCTCATTACACACATCAATTCCATTTCCTCCTTTCTAACTTAGTTTGATATTCTTCTCGGCAGTTTTTCCAGACATACCATAATCCACTTTCTATTGAGATTTTTTTGCCCTTTTAATATTAAATTTTTCTGTGTAGCAGCTAGAATTTGGAATCCATCTCACTGTTTTTATAACTATAAGCCTACATCTCACTTTAGTGAAAAATCTGAAAGGCCTTAACATCAAACTTCTTATGAGAAAATAGCTTTCTTAGATATGAAATAAACATGAAACTTTGACACAAAATAAATTGAGAAGAAATAGAAGATGATTTCCTATTCCAGATCTTACACTCTAAGAAATATATGAAAACTGAGACAAAACAAGATAAAACAAACAAAAAAACAATTTAAAATATTTTTATGTAAGTCATCAGATTTGTATTTTTATTAATGCAATTATTATGTAATAATGAATAAGATTCCTTATTCTTAAAGTAAAGTACTTGAATTTTGCTTTTTATAAATAATTTTGGTTCAATGTTTTGATGCAGAAAAAAATTACAAGGACAAAAAAAGCACCAAAATGATATTTCAAAAAACTAAAAAATAAAATATTGGCTTTTAACCCTGTTTAGTAATATGCTTCATGATCTAGACTGATTTACATGCTTTAAACACGCCAAAGCCAAATTACAAATATAGAAATACTCATACCAATTGCCACCAAACATTAGGTAATTGGAAGCATAGATAAAAAAAAAAATCTGTTTATTAGATCACTCCAAATATCTGCACATTGTAATTTTCACCTTCTTTTACTGTAAGGTGTACCATGCAGATCCATGGTAAAAAAACAAACAAACAAAAAAACAAATCCCCCAAAATCTGCCATCAGTCATCTTATTGGGACAAGATTGATCTGTATTTTTTCCCTTAGCCAAGCAATTAGCAAGGAGCTTCCTTTGGCAAGGAGGGTGGTGGTTAATAACATTCTGACAACTGTCAACACATCAGAAATTTAAAGACATACAAACTGTCAATATTTTAGACTACTGTGATAAAGACCTCTGTAATTTGTGCTTATATTTGAGACCTATTGTACACATTCTTGTCTCATCTTTTCCAAATAGTACTCTTTTATTTCCCTGCATTTGCTCACTCTCTGCTCCCTAGGGAACAGGAATAACACTTAGTTTCCTCAGCCTGATACCCAAGATCCTTGACAATCTGAGTTGAGCCAAACTCTCCAACTCGACTTTGTTCCCAGGCCTGGCCTGAACCTGGGTCTCTGACCAGACTGGTTACTTGTCCTCTAATGATTTCCACCTTAAATCTTTGAGTAGAAAATGTTTCCTACTTAGAATGCCCTTACCACTACCCTATTTTACTAAATACTTGCATTTTTAAAAGATGCTCAGCTCTATTTAATTTCATTCATTTCTGGTCGTGGACATTTATCAGAAATTTAGCTCTTAGCAGCTCAGAGCTAAAAAAACTAGTACTGATTAGAGTGCAGCCAGGTGGTGACTTAAATTCATGTTTCCCACATTCACTACAGTTGGATATTAATTCAGTTTTGTGACATCTCTAACCTAACAAACTTAGCAGTCAACCTCTGTAATTTTTGTTGATTCGCCTTTTTTTTCTTTTCTGAAAGTGAAACTTACTGGACTTGATATGAGAGTAATCAATGGAAAATGGAATAATCATGGAAAAAAAGAATGCTCAGTAGCCACCTTACCTTCCACTAAAACCATCCTCTTTCATTAATTTTGTTTGAAAAGGATTATTTTTGTTAAGCAAAGGAAACAGGCAGTAAAATTGGTAAAAGCCATGGTACTGGTTCTATTTTGGCCTCAACCCTACGCAGGATTGCTTGCTCTGGGAATTCCAACTGATGATTGGTCAGATTCCACTCAACCACTTCCAGTGATGAGTTTACCTCTTTTTGAAGCATTGTGGTTATGATTGGTCAGCTCTGATTGTTAGAAAAGTTTTGCCTTCTATCTAGTTGAAATATCCTCCTCAGATTTTTCAACTATTGATCTTGGTACGTTCTTTTAAAGAATTTCAGAGAAGTGTAATACTTCTTCCAACGGAGAACCCTTCATATGTTTAGGGACAGACGTACCCTCCATTCTCTCTTAACTAAACTTTTCAGTTACATTTATCTTTTTTTTAATCAAAATAAAGTTGATTTACAATACTGTGTTTGTTTTAGGTGTACGGCAAACTGATTCAGATATATAAATATGTATATATATATTCAAATATACAAATATATATATATTCTTTTCCATATAGGCTATTACAAGATATCGAATATAGTTGCCTGTGCTACATAGTAAATCCTTGTTGCTTACCTATTTTATGTATAGTAATTTGTATCTGTTAATCCTATATGCTCACATTAATGATTATAATTATGATACAGTTTTCAGAAATCTCATCACTCTGCTCCCTCCTCATATTTTCAGCATAGTACCCAAATTTCACTCATTTAACAGTTAGTTATTAAACCCCTACTATAGGCCAGTGCCATATACATATATACATATGCCACAGTATGTAGTAAGGGTACGGATTCACAGTGAAAGGTGATAGGGTGTGTGTGGCAGAAATGTAGGATACTTAGAAATACACAGTCAGAGCACATAACTTGGTCAGCAATGGCTTAATGGAGAAGGGAAGTTTGTGCTGAAACCTGAAGGAAAAAGCAGGGGGACACTATTCAAGACAAAGGGGAAAACAAGAACAAAGTCTCAGAAATAAGGCAAGGCATTGCAGATTCGAGGAACTGAGAGGAGTCCAGTAAGATGCAGCATGGAGTGGCATTGGATAGGTATGGAGATTAGGCAGGTACCATGTTGGGGGACACTGCAAACGTTTTTAAAGGAGTTATGGTTAGGAATAGGAACCACTAAATGGTTTTAAGCTGGAGAGCACACATGCTCAAATGTTATTCTAAAAGGTCCCTGTGACTGTAGATAAGGAATGAATAGGAAGGAGAAGGTCTGAGAGCATGGAAAGTAAGTGGACTTGATTAATTGGATGGTAGAGGGGCAGATGGTGATACAAGGAAGTTGAAGTTAAGGCTATAGATGCTAGAGCCTTTCCTAAAAAGGAAGAGCACATTTGGAGAGGAGTGGGGCAAGGTGATGAGTTCCGAATGGAACACATTACTTTGGATACAGTGGATAAAATAGAGAGCTCTCCTTCAAATTCCATATGAAATATTCATAACGTTCCTGGAAGTAATGTCTCAATAATGGAGCCACTGGTATTAAAAACTAATTTTCTGGAGCCTTTTAAGAGTAAGCACGATGTGCTTAAAAAAGGAAATGTTTACCTAGTAATTATTACCTTAATAATGTTGGCAATAATATCTACTCTAGGCACAGTATAACTACCTGAAAAACAGTAATTGCTCTTAATCATTAAAGATCTCCAATTAAACACATACATCATTAGCCAAGCAATTACGATTAGCTACTCACATCTACTTATCTGCTGAGTCACTAACCTGCTGCAGACAATCTGGGGCATGGGTGTTACCCTAGCTCTGATGACTGTTTTGCATGTATGAGCTCCAAGGAATAGCTAACCCTCAGCTGTATGTTCAATACATCCATTTATGTTCAAAGTCCAACTGGAGCAAAATCTTAAATTCTTCTTTGATGACTTTTATATATTTCTCATTTTCAATATTTAGCAAAGAGAGCATGTGTGGCTGAACAAGTTATCTAAGTATGGATCTTGGAAGTTTTAAAGACTTGTAAATTTAGAAGCAGCAAACTGTTCCAGTCTGTAACTAAGTGTATTTGCTATACCTCATATAAGTCCACATATTTTCCATCATTTCTATTATTTATGCCATTATTTTCAAGACTCAAATAAATGCTTGACTACACTACCTACTTTGTCATTTTCTTATTCTCAGTCCTTTCTACCTCAATCTTAGAAAAATTGTATTTCTAGAAGTGTGGTATAATCAAAAGATGTAACCCTTGGAGCCAGAGAGACTTTGGCCTGAATCCCAACTCTGCCACCTATTAGTTCTGTGACTTTAAGCAAGTCACTCATCCTCTCTGAGTTTCAGTCTGCTCACATACAAAATGTAATTAACAGTATCTACCTCATTGAGTTGTTTTAAAGACGAAAATAATGAATGAAAATGTTTGGCATTTTAGCATGTCAGTATTAGAGCCAAAAGAGTATGTGCTCTTTCCCTTCTTCAATTGGAAATCTTGTCAATCTAATCATTGCACTTGTTGGTTACGTCTGATGGTGATTTTATTAACTGGGGAAGGAAATGTCCACAAAGACCACTGGTTGAAATTAAGGAAATGGCAATTTAAAAATCAATGAAAGGAAACTTGGTCTAATATCTGCTTTATTGCCTAGAATTTTACTAAACAAAATAAAAACCATGATATTTGGAAGTAAGGCTTTGGTGACGAAAGGTTAAAGACATTTACTTTGATCTTCACTGGACCATTCTGAAGACTCTTAAAAAACACTGTCTTTTAATTTCTTAGTCAGAAAGTAAGGATTAGATGAGAGAGACTAAAGGTGGATTTCAAGTTAATCAGATCTGTACAAATGGTTTAGAGCACTGGTACGATAAGAAGACTTAAAGTGGTCCTTTAGCCAGTTTGTCCACATCTGTTGGTGACACCTACTGGGTCTCAGGACTGAAGGATAAATGTTATTTTTGAGTGTGGTTACAATTTTGAACACAATTACAAATTGTCTTTAAAATTTCCTGGCATCTTTTCTGTCACATCTTTTCTTTTATTAACAGTGGCCTTGAGTTTTAAGCAGTTTCCTCTTGTAAGGTAGATGTGTTGAAGCATGTCCATGCAGCCATGTGCCATTGTGAGTGAAACACAAAGAAGTTAAAACCCAACCCTGCACTTGAGCCATTATTGAAATATTTGAGGTATTACAAAAAAGCAGTAAGCTTAAAGTGTTGAACAATGATCAAAGCAAAAACCACGGACTGAAGAAGCATTGCAGAATCAGGATGTGAACTGGTTAACCGGGCTTCTCACTGCTTGTCAACGCTTTTCAGAGAACTTACCATGTTGGTCTTCAAAATGAGGTTGCAGGGTAGGAATTTCCTTGTTTAAAAGAAATACTGGTTATGTTATTGCCAATACCACTATGTTCTATCTATAGAAATTGTTTGCTTTTCGTTACCTTATTTATGCAGCAGCAGCATGGGAAAAATTAAAAATAAATAAAAAAGCCCCATGATACCCTGTGTGCTAGGAGTCAGGAAATCTGGATTTTAATTTCCAGTCTGCCATGATCTAGCCATATGATCTAGCTTTTAATTCTTTCCCTGTATTGAAATTTAACAATTTTATAGTTACTGTTGGATTTACACACACACATACACATACACACACACACACACACACACACACAGTCTATCTACATAGATACTCTAACACACTGCGTAACTGACTACTCAAGATATTCCATTATCCTATGCATGTTATGGCTTATTTATTTTAGAAAAAAACCAAGACAATACTAATACTACTAATGCCTTAGCTACATTTCCTTTCAATTCTGAATGCCATTTAATATCCAATTAAAATGCCACTCAAAGCCTGAGTTTCATAGGAGAGAAATGAGGATCACTTGAACATAGACCCCCAAATCTGCCTTGTACATATGCTTTGTATAGAATTCTATGCTTTTGAGAATAACACCACACCGAAGCACAAGATGATGGTGAAATTTAAACAACAACAACAACAAAACCTAGACAGTAGGAGATCTTATCCTGACTTCCACTAACCAAGTAATCTTAGTAAGGCACTTTGTCTTTCTTTTTTCAGTAATATTTTTCCCCCATTAGTCAATAAACACATATTTCCTGGGAAGTATGAATTTTATCTGGATCTAGTGAAAAATGTAGGGCCTGAAAATGTTAAGTGGACTTAAGTGTATTTCAAAATATTTATCAATGCATTTGCATAAATGTCTATAACATATGTCAGCTAGTAATTTGCAACTCAAAGAATATAGTTATAAACAAACAATATTTAGTGTGAGCTATGATGCATTATAATAAGGTTGATACAATGTTGGATTGGCCCCTCCAAGTCGCTGCCTGCACTTTTGGAAAGGCACATCGTTAAAGAGGGACAGACTCTGTTTCAAAGGACACTCTCATCTCTCACATTTTACAATTAGGTAGGTGCACTGTTTCTAAAAAATGCTTTTATTATAATTCTTGATGGTTTTTAATCAAGGAAAACTTAGAAAAAAACCCTTTGTGATAAAGTCTACCTTTGAAGGTAGTAGGGCAAAGCATAAGGGCTTTAGAGTAAGATGTGGACTTGGATTTCAGTTTTACCACTTAGCAGTTAAGGGATCCTATAAACATGACAAAATTTTCTTGAAACCCAGTTTCTTTATCTGGAAAATAGTACAGGGACTGTTCATTTTATGTGCATATAAAATAAGGGTTAAATGAAATCACACAGTTATTGGCACATGGTAATTTATTAATGAAATGTTAGTGTCCTTTCCTTTTCTGTTTTGTCTATTTAAAAAAAAATTTTAGATTTCACATTTAAGATTTCACATTTCTATTTATCTCAAAACTTCTTTATCCATTTGTCCGTCCGTGGACACTTAGGTGGTTTCTATGTCTTGGCTACTGTAAATAATACTGCTATGAACATGGGGGTGCAGGTATCTTTTTGAGTTAGTGTTCTTATTACCTTTGGATATATTCCCAGAAATGGGTTTGCTGGATGATATGGTGGTTCCATTTTTAATTTTTTGAGGATTCTCCATGTTGTTTTCCATAGTGACTGCACCAATTTACAATCCCACCAGCAGTGTACAATGATTCTCTTCTCCACATCTACACCAGCATTTGTTACCACTTATCTTTTGATAATGGCCATTCTAATAGGTGTGAAGTGATATCTCATACGGGTTTTAATTTACATTTCCTTAATGACTAGTAATGTTGAACATTTTTTCATGTACCCGTTGGCCTTTGGTATCTTCTTTGGAGAAATGTCTATTCAGGTTTGCACATTTTTAAATTTGGGTTATCTTTTTGCTATTGAGTTGCATGAGTTCTTTATATGTTTTGGATATTAACTCCTCAGATATATGGTTTGCATTTTTCTTTTCATTTTAAACATAAAGTTTGATTGATTTAGTATTTTTAAAGAAATGCTTATATATACATATTTGAAGGAGAAACTGAAAATTATTCTTTATAGCTAAAACATGTTAACATTCTAGCATCTTAAAACCACAGGCATCATTTCATCAGATTAAGTATCTAATTTCTTCTTTGCTTCTGATAATTAACTGTAAGTATCTGGGTTTCTGATTATATGGTTAATTGCACTTATCTTTCTATTAACTACTTTAAAGTAGTTAGACATCTGTTTAACTTTTGTGTCGTTTTATAGGCTAGGCCCTAAATATTAAGTTTATATGATTCATAGCCAAATTTCCAATTATAAAACTAAAGTTTTAATCTCACTTTCATCCACGATCCAAAACAAATTTTTCCTTGTCATCACAAATACATGATAGTATATAGTTTACCCATATTTGAATGGGTTTAGCCATCTTTGAAGTCTTTGCCAAATACTTGGTAGGCCAACAGATTTTATAAATTTCCAATAAAGGTTAATGTTCTGAGTGGACCAACCACGTCTTTAGGTTATTTACTTATTCATTTAGTATGAATTTAGCTATAAAGTAATAAACTGATTAAGAAAGCTACATTTCTGGGAGCACATATATGTAAAATATATTTGCATATGTAGATATATATGTACAAATAATGTACATATACATACAAGTATGTACAAATATGTATGTATATGTACATATATAAATATATGTAATCAAGATATGTCAATACATTTTGGAGTTAATATTTTATATTTTGTAAACAAAACAGCTAATCAAGTTCTGGTCTAGGTCTGTTTCCAGTTTACTGTGGTGCTTACTTAGCAGGCTGACAAAGCTTTCTAGGCATTTGGTTTGCTCACCTATAAAAAAGGGGTGTCCTATCTATTCTCCTTGAACAGATGAGACCAGTGTGGGCTTTGGAATCAAGGCTAAGTACAAATCAGGGTCTAGCTAGGGTTTAGATGCTAGGTAAGTGTGAGGAAGTATTGGAAGTTTGTTATTTGAGGTATGACCAAAGTCAGACAGAAGAGAGAGCAAAACCTTTGAATATCTGGCATCAAGGATAAAAAGTTCGTGTGTGTGTGTGCGCGCGCACGCATGCATGTGCGTGCACATCATTGCTCATATTCCCGGGAAGGAAGGGTGGGAGTAAAGAAATGTTATTTGTCAATTGTACTTTAATAAAGCTGGAAAAAAAGAGAAAAAGGCAACTGAAAAAAAAGAAAAAGAAAACTAAGGGCCTGGGTGGAGGTTTCCAAGTGTCCAAGGTAGTTTCCTAAAGTGAAGATTGCTTGTTGCTTCATTGGAGCACTTCTTAGTGAATGTCCTTTTTAGACATAAGTGGAAAGAAAGAACTTTTGTACAAAAACGAAAGAAAGTTACATAATGCAGAGTAAATATGCCATTGTAGAAATTCTTTAAACATAATTGTACCAATGTATTTTTGAATCTCTGACAGAACTATATATTTTGACTCTATAACCATCATCGAGTTACCTTTTCATATTGCTGAAAGCAGTGCTATCAGAATATTTTCCTCATTGCACCCTAGTTTTTGTATTATAGATCATAAAATTATGTATGCTAATTTCTCCTTACTCACTGTTTTTGCTCATACGGCTTTAGATATTCATACAAATGAAAACTGAGTAATGTTAGAATGAGGATAAAGTTCTTTCCATCATTGAAATCTCATGACTAGACCAGACGTCAGTTAATTCAACTTGATTGTAAACTTCTGAAAAAGTTTTATGTTTTGTTCATCTTTGCATCTGTTCTTCACAAAGTCTAGCGCTGCACTTACACATGAGAATGTTAATGTTAAAATAACTGAAATAATTTTTCATTTGCTCATTGTTTTCAATAAATTCATAGGCTTTGAGCATCAGTTACATGTTCCTGAAGCAGTGAAGAAATCAAAGTCCCCATTCTTTCAGAACACACTTTCCCGTGGGAACTAGTGGGAGAAGGAGTCATTAATCACTAAGTTCTTGTCTCCAGTATGAAAGTTTCTGTGAACTTGTGTTCTGTCAAATAAGAGAAGAAAGTCAAAACGTATCATGTATGTTTTATTTGGCAGAATACACTCACTTACCTCCATGCATTTAACAGTAGTTTATTACAGAGCACATTGTTTTCACCAAAACTATCATAGTGCGATCCCTTTGTAGTTTCAAAATAGATGTGTGACACTAAAAGTCTAGATATCTGGGAAGTCAGAGGAAAAAAATCATGTTTTTTTTTTGTGTTGCATTGTAAAACAGTTTACTGTTTATATTGATAAATGGTCATTATTTTAGATTGTCAGTTAAAAGAACATGGTTATAGTTCAAGTTTTTTTGAGACTTCATGTCCATCAGACTAATCAATTGATTTCCCTCAAATTTTATCTTTGTGATCCTATTTTCTTAAATAGTTTAAAAAATGGCAACAATGTGAAAAAATGGCTTGTACTGTACAGCTCTTGGTTATAAGAATCTATCTAAATTAAGCCAAAATAAAAATATTGAGAATGTAATTACTGAGACCAGCTTTTATGTTATATATGCTAGATAAAATAGATCGCAAGAATCTGATTTGTGAGCTTACAGTATAGTTTTAGGAAACAAGACAAGGAAATTAGAACAGTTAGTAGAGAAACAACAGAAAGGAGTTACAGTAAGACAGAAGATAATTCATTATTGAATGAATGATGTCAACTGTAAATGCTCTAAGAGGTCAGAGGAGTGAGAACTCTCAGAAGACTGATGTTTGTAGAATTGACTTTATGGAGGAGTTGGAGTTTTATTTCAGGCATAGCTTGTGGAAAATCTTGGAGGTAGAATCATGGAGGCCAATCAGACTGAAGTAGATGGTTAATACAGGAGACCAATGAGAATTTAGGTCTGTGGGAGGCCGTATGTGGAGGAGCTAAGAGGAGTAATTCTGCATTTGTCTTGCCAAGTGGAAGTTATTGGCATTGCATGAGCTAGAGCATGATGTGATGAAATAAAACTCAGCCCTGAGTATGCAGTATGGAACGAGGGATGGCAGGAAGGTCAGTTGGGAGAGCAGTGGGATGGTCTAGGAATGAGTGATAAGGATCCAAACTAGAGGATGGCAGGGTAATGGATTATAAAAGAAAACTCTGTGAGGCATTGAGAAAAATGAATCAGTTGATTGGCTGAATCATTGATTGCCTGGATGGGTATGAGCTGAGAAAGCTAAGAGACTAAAGCAGGACTCCAGGTACGGGTGATCGAGGGAAAAACCCAACTTCAAAACCAAATGATAGACTCTATTGAAAAATGAGATTCTTTACTAGAGTTAAGGTTTATATCATCACAGATACAGCTTGAATTTTCCTAAGTCTTGCCAACCTATGGATATAGCTATGATCTTATTTGTAACAATTCTGAAATTCCCTTGTGTGGTAGCCATTACCTACTAATGGGCCCTCCAGCCCTGTGCAAATATTTTCCCTAATCAAATATTTTCTTGGATCCCTTGGGTGATGTATCACAAGTGCACCATTTCTCATTGTTTTTATTGCTCCATGGGCACAGCTGTTACTACTTTGACATGTTTCAACCATCAGGCACATCTTTTTTTCAGTTTGTGGCCAACTTCAGCCCTGAATTTGAGTAAGTCAATGGCATTATGCTTTGTTTAGTCAACAATGTGTCTCTCTTTCCTTGGTATTAACCTGTTAGTGGGGCTCCAAAATACTTGGTAGCAGGTTCATTACGGAGTATGGTAATGTGTCTCTTTCAGGTTTTACTTACAGCTCCTTTCCCCATTTCTGGATGAGGAAATGAGTTCAGAGAGATTAAGTAATGTGGCAGATACTATATGACAAATCAGTGGCAGAGCTGGGATTTGAACTCCGATCTGTCTGACTACAAACACTGTACTCTTAACCACAGAGTTTTTAATAATTGTGAATATCATGTAGTCTCATTAAACAGCATTGAAATAAGCTCTGGCGATCAGATAGAGGTTTATCAAATCAACAAGACAGAAACAGAAATCCCTGAACTGAAACCAAGCTTAATAACTAATTTGGTGAAGTTTACTTCAAAGTAGGCAGTGGTTTAACAGATACATCTCTGTAACATCAGCTTAACAATATAAGATATATTGAATAATTGAGATGCTTAAGAAATCAGTTTTCTGAAAATCTGAGCAAGTTGAAACTGGTATAAAAAGTTACATGTTTGTTTGACATTTAATACTGAAGATTTATGAGAAACACAATTAGATCTCAGATAAGAACATGAGATTATAGACAACCAAAGGAAAGATTAAAAGGACTACAATATCTTATATGCATTTAAACTAAAATAGCTTTATTTTTTATTTCATAAATTATTTTAATGTATTTATGAATATTCATACTGTGAATCTTGATAGGAAAAAATCGAGGTAAGTAGATTATATGTTTTAATTTTTGTTATCATGGCATAGAGTTAGAGGAAAGAAGAATAGTACATTAAGTAATGCAAAATTAATGGGTTTGGAGTTAAGAGCGAGAAAGACAATACATCCTGAACTCATCTATTTCTTTTTCTCATCCAAGAATGACAGGAGGGTTCTTCTTACCCGTAGGGGCTCTAAGGGTAAAGTAAAAGGTTTGAAGAGAGCTAAAGTGGAATGAGTAGTCCAGTGGGGTCCTTCCTGCCCTAAACACTATTTTGCATCTGTGTCCCTGACAGCCTCAGAAGAAATCACAACTCTTTTCACATGTAGCTCCTCCTTCTGTTCTTGCATTCTTTTTTTCTTTTTCCCTAATAATTTGTAGTCCCCATCCTCTCTGATATCTTTATCCTCTTTCTTGCTTCTGCCTTATAACATGGATAGGAGCCTACATCTTAAGGAGAAGAAAACTCTTGTCTTGATCTTCGCCACCCCTTTCTATTGGATACTTGAATTCTCTCGGACTATTTATAAGTCAACTTTTCAAGGGTTAATCTACCCTGGCTTTTAGAATCTCATGAGTCACACAACCCACTTTGCTTTGGCCTTCACTAAATCTCCTCTCTCAAAGGTCACTTTATCCAAACACACTTGTCTCTTTTCTGTGCTTACCTTTCTTGATTTCTCAGCTGCTTTTGAAATAGCTAACAATTCCCTTTTGGAAGTTCTTTCTACCTTTGGCGCTTGTAATTCCAAGTCCGCCTTTTCTCTCACAGCCAGGGTGACTTCTCTTTCCCAGTACTGTTGACTGGTGGCTCTCTGTCCTCACTACCCTCAATAAATGGTGATTTTCCCAGGGTTCAAATCGTTACTCTTTACTCTGCTTCAAAATTAGTGAGTGCCACCAGCTGTCTGCCTGTCAGCTCTTTCTTTGTAGTCTACCCCCGGTACTTTGCATCTCTTCAGCATTTACTAATTTAAATAACAGTTATCTTTCATATTGTAATACAAATAACTACGCATATGTGTTGTTACATTTATTAAATGTACAGCAATTCCCCAAGGTATTTTAATGACTGTTTTGCAGATTCATATACTGAAGTTCAGAGAGGACAGTCCAAGGTCTGTGAACTGAATTTAGGTTCATCTGACTCTACATCTTATACCAAGATGCTTTTCTTTCATTTGCATTTGCATGCAAAACACTTCTATACGCATTATCTCACTTGCTTCTTTTAACAGTCAGGTAGGTAAATCTTATGTTCTTATAATTTGTTTCAAAGATAAGGAAACCTGTTCTTAGAGACCTAAATATGACTTTCCTTATTAGTAGACACTAGAGTTTCTTCTCAAACTCGAGTGTTCTGGTTCCGAATCAACTTTTCTTTCTATTTACCATTCTGGGACATGGATATATTGCTTTATAATTTCCTAAAAGTTGTTTAATGAAGATGTGCTCTGTATACTCCTGTAAACAGATTTATAGTGCGAGATTGTACTACATATGGCAGAGAGCTAATCAATACTTATTGACTGTATTTCCACTTTAAAATAATTTTAGTTATTGTGAAAATTTGCATTTTCTAACCATATTATTAATTTAGAGCTTTTAAATGGAAGGTTATAATTCTCATTATTTTTATTTTAAATTTTTTTCTGGGATATTTCTGTCTGAGAGAGATGTCTGAACTTGAATGGTACCCTCAAACTCATATTAACAAAATATTTTTTAAATTAATTAAAAAATAAACAAACAAAACAGCCTCCTGAATACATTTACATCATAGACACAGTAGAGCTATATAATTACTTTGACAATTTTCCAACAGTGGCAGTAAAGATTTTCTTCTACTAAGAAGATCAGTACAATATCTTAATTTTCCAACTGGTGAAAGAAAAACTGTCTTAAGGAATGGGCACAGTAGAAACTAGCAATAGACCTGGAAAGAGAAAACAAAATTTTTTTAAAATGCTAAAGGGAAATCTTCTAGTAATCTAAACTATGTATAGTTTATAACAGAGTGAGCAAAGTACATAATTTTGATACAGACCCATATGGGTTGAGGTTATAGGGACACATATTTTAATATAATCTGAAGCATTATATTATGACAATCAAAGTCACCACCGTGGGAAAGGAGTTGAAACATAAAATAATGAATCTTCTGCGACTCAGGCAGAATCTCTGTGATCATCTCTCAGAGATGTGATAGAAGAGTCCTTCATTGTTTAAGGAGAAGGTGGGGAGTGGACTCTTGGAAAGGTTTCGTCTAACTGTAAGAATCAATTAATATGACCCAAGTCATCCAAACCTTATTTATTGAATGAATGCTTATTTTTCAAAAATTTTAGTATCTTTAGTATAGGAAAGCAGATGTTAGTCATTTCTCTTTGCTTGTTTTAAACTTCTGGGAAAAAGAACAATTAAACAAAGGGGAGCTAATGTGGTAAAAAGGAGGCAGATATAAGGCCAATTAGTAAACTCTGAAAAGTATCAACAAGGTGTTTATCCCTCCCCAAAATAACAGAGAGTGGTCACTGCAAACTTACTGACCAACACTTTAGACGCCAGAGCTACTCAATGTAAAAGATCTTTAGTTATCTCTAAGTGAGACAGTCAGAAACAGCCAGAAAAGGAGAGACCACAGTTGAAAAGACACAAATTAATGGGGGTTATAATCTGGGTTAGATGACAAGACAGGCTCTACAATGGATTGTCAATGAATAACTTAGATGTTTCTTTCAGTCTTGATCTAAACTGTATATTTTCTTAAGAAATGTGGCTAGTTGATTTATGCTCTTATTTAAATGAAACTTAATTTAATTAAAGAAATCCCACATTTTAGGAAATAAATTGATAAAATTTTTTAGTTAATGCAATCTTCACAGTTACATCAATTTATATTTTCAATTAAATTCAGAAGATATTTTGAACCCTGTACTAGTCTCAAGGGGAAAATCAGAGATAATGAAAGCATAACTCATAAATCTGGGTAAAGACAATTTAATGAAGCTGTATTACAGACTCTTCCTCCTTAGTTATTCATAGAATTTTTTTTAAAAAGTAAACTCAAAATTAACACAACATTGTAAACCGACTATACTTCAATTAAAAAAAAAAGTAAACTCAGTGAGAAAATAAGATTAAAAATTAGAACTCAAAAGGGTAAAATCATGCCGTGAACTTTAAAAAGTGGCACCTGAGGAAATAGACAATTCTGTTCTGACTCCTTACTTCCCCTCATGAGAAACTTCCTGTTCCCACCACAGAAGTTGGAGAAAAAGATCACTGCCCTGCCATAGACCGGGCTCAAAGGACATCTTGGAGGCAGAGGGATCAAGTAGCCAGAGCAGTGTCCAAGCCTTCCAGCAGGTGGCCCCACTGCCTCTTTGATGCTGGCAATATGGCTGCCCCTGGAGATGGCTTTGTCTCTGGTCATTTGTGTCTGCAGGCTTCCTAAAGCATCTATTTGGTTGTTCTTTTTGTTGTTGTTGTTGTTTTAATTTTGATTGTGAGAATAGCTTTTAATTTTAAAACAACTGAAGCAATAAATTATCCATCTGTCTTTTCATTACAGGCAAATACTCTCCTATCCTACCTCCAGCCTGAAGTGCATGCTAATAAAAGAGAAAAGATTACAACTCTCAAAAACAAAAATCTTCCAGGTTTCCATACTTAATGGGAAGAATAAGGGTATCCCTCTTATGAATAATATGCACTGCTAACTGGTGGCATGAACCCTAATGTCGGGAATTTAATAAGATGCTGAAAAAATAGCAGAGCCAAGGCTCAGTGGAGCTCTTCTTCCCCACTCCTCCCATATTAGGTCCTTAGTTATGCAAAAGTGGACACACAAGAAACCAGTCCTCAGTTGTAACTTGACAAGAAAGTAAGTAAGTCAAATATAAAGTGGGAATTGTATCAAGAAGAATTATTCATAGTTTATTATATAAAAATTGAATGGCAATTTTATAAATATAACAGACAAAAAATAAAAACTACAGTGCAGCTTGATTAATACAAATAGACAATATGGAAGATACTATGCAAGGAACAGAAGGAAATTGACTCATCAGTACTTAATAATACAAAAATACTTAGTAACAGCATGAACAGCATAGTGCCATAGCTAAAACTTCAGATAAAGAACAAAATAAAAGGGAGACTATAGACCAACATGACCTCACTATAAGATCAATGAATAAATTATAAACAGAAATGAAACATAATAGGCATGCTAAAAATAGAATTACTGATATAGAAGAAAAGCTTGAGATAATTAGGATTTATCCAAAGGGAAAAGACAGATTGAAACAATTAGAAAAAAGATAGAGATGGTAAAGACAATCCAATATAAGGACAATTGGTCTCAACCCCCACCCTCTGCCAAAGGAAAACAAAAAAGAAACCTCAAATTACAGTACTAAATTTTAAATTATAATAACGGAAGAAATGACTGATAATTGAAAGAGCATCTGATGATCCATTAAAACCTTGTGTAATGTGACCAAGAGAAAATAACATTAGTATTAAATTATTAAAATTTAATAATGAATGATTTTTCAGTGTGCAGGCATAAAAAGAAAATTGTTCCTTCTCACAATAACAGTAAGTTGTAGAAGATAAAAGAGGTGACATCTATGTAGTTCTAAAGGAAAGTGTAACCCAGTGTATTTACACAAGTCAAGCCATCTTTGTATACCCGAGTACAGATATTCTTAAATGTGCATGAATTCAGAAAAGAGTTTTTACAAGGATTTCTGAAAATAATTAATAGTGATATCCAGCTAATTCAAAGAGAAATTAAAACAAAAAGGATTTGGAATGAAGAAATTGTCATACATTTGTAAATATCTATATATTCTTACAATTAAGGTTAAATAACTATGTTTTAGAAGAAAATATAAATATTACAAATCCTAGAATCTAAGAATTAGAACCCCAAAATTCAGTACTTAGGGCAGAAGAAGTTTGAGGGGAAAAAAAGTATTAATTTCTTCATTTTCATTTTTCATAGGATAGTCATTTGATAATTATACTTGAAGTATTAGTTAAAAATAATATTCTCTAGTACCATTTTTTTCCCATCATGCTAAGAGTGATCTTTATAAAGCTGTTACCTCTTTGGTGAAGACAAATTTATTTGAACTTTACCACTGTCTAAAATTTTACCACAGTGTTTTTTTCTCCTATTACATTGAAGAAACATTATAGTTCTTTTCAAAACCAGACAACAGTCAATCATATACTGATGACTTCCAAATCAGTTATTTAAGCCAAAAATATTGCCTAATCTTTAAATGTCTATGTTTAAAAATTGTCTGGACATTGTATTTTGGGTGTCCCAGAGGCATGTCAAACTTCATATGTCAAAAAGTGAATTTATCATTTTCTTTCAACTTCCCCAAATCTTCTTCTTCTCATGTGTTCTTTAACATCCAACCAATCTCCAGTTACTGCCAATTTTATCTTCTAAATATTTCTCAGATGTAACCGACATATCCACTGCTACCACCACTTCTTAACTCAGGCTTTTATCACCCCAGTTCTTTTCCAATAACCTGTCTGATTCATTGCGCTAACTTCAATTTTATCCTTCTCTTTACCAAGAGAGAGAGATTCCTAAAATACACATATGACCAGATCCATGCCCTACTTAAACACTTTTAAACCCCCCAAGAAGTGCAGGGAAAGGTCCAAGTTCATTTGCATGACATTAAAGCCTCCCTGTGATTTATCTTGTTGTTCTCATCCCTGCTCTCAACCATTCTGCACTGCTTCTAGGACACAGCATACATTTTATAAATGTGTCCTTTTATCCATGTTGTTCTCTGTTCCTGCAAGATTTCTTCTCTTTGTCAAGATTCAGATTTGGAATTAGGATTTTTTTTTTAATTTCAGGCTAGAGTGTGTATATTTTTCAGGTTTCCTTTGACTTAGTATACACATCACAATATACTTTTAATCATCAATTTTTTTCATTCAGTGTAACATTTTGAGTACCTACTATGTCTAGGAAACTGTTCTACTTGGGATAGAGGTAAAGTCCCTTTTCTTAAACAGTGTGCAGTTTAGGAAGGGAAGACAAATACAGTCCACAAATGATTAATTTATGACGTGATAGATGCTATAAAGGAGGATTAGAAGGTGACATTAGAGTCTGTAACAAGACATAAATGTAGCCTAGTCTGGGGAGGCAAAGAGGCCTTTTTTTCATGGAATTAATATTTGAAATATAAAATAGGGGCGAGGTAGAGTGTAAAGTTTTTTAAGTAGAAGAAAGAGCATGTGTAAAAGCCCTGATTGGGAAAGAAAAAAGTGCTTTTGAGGAACTAAAAGGCCATTGAGGCTGGACAGCAGAAACTGTGCAGGAAAAGTGGCATATTATAGTGACATATTAGAGTGAAAACTTGCTCCATAGATAGACCATGAGCTTTTGAGGGCAACACTGTTCTGACTGGTCTTTCAGTCACTCTACCTATCAGAGTACTTTCATTGCAAGCAACAGAAACCAATTTGGGCCAATTTAGATTAAAAAATTGAAGTTGGAAGAATACAAGGAAATCATAGACATGGTGGGAATGCTAAGTGGGCAGGATTCACATAGATCCTGGGGTCTAGAGGCAGTTGCAATCTCTCTGCATCATCCAAAGAGGAAAAAGAGAATGTCTCAAAATTAATCAGGCTGCTGTTGTGAGAGAACATGAGATGCTAGGTCACTGGGCGCCACAAACACTTACCATGGTCCTTGGCAGATAATAGGAGCGTGATGAAAGCTTGCTGGGTTGAACTGCACTCTAATGGCCCCTCACACCCCTCTCATATACTCACTATTGCTCCACACTGTCAGTTTTGGGTCTGTGTCTTCTTGAGAGAAAGGACTGTATCTGATTTCACTTTGTATTCCCAGTACCTTGCTCTGGGCCTGGAACCTAGTAGTTGCACAATAAATACTTGGAGAGGAAATGAGAGTGACATGTGCCCATACATGCCTGCTAAATAGCTCAACAGTCTGAGCATCTGGGCTCTTCATGGGACACTTTGCTTCTGGAGCAGAGTACCTGACTCACAGAGAAAGCTTACTGCATGAATGAGTGAATGAATGAAGAAATGGTTGCTATGATACAAAGTTAGGTTTTAAAATCAAATGCCAAAGTGAGTATCTTCACAATATTTCATTAGCTTTTAATAAATGCTCAACTTGTTCTTTGAAGGGTAAGCGTCTAACTAGTCATGTAAGTGCCTTAGTTAGAAAAATAATTGCCATGAGGAATTATGCATAATTTTTTTCTACCTTGAGTTTGTTTCTCGACATTCTTGCTGCCAACTCTAAATATCCTAGGGGGAAAAAAGCAGCTTCATTTGTTTATGACTAATCCTACAACGGTGTTACTGTAGAGACCTACGCCATACTTACTCATTTCACTGTGCTTTTAAACATCTTTTTTTTTTTTTTTTTTTGCTTATTCATATACAAGGAGTGTGACAAGGTGGTCAAAGAGAAAACAGAGTCTCCAAAACAAGTCTTTTCAAGAAAAAGAGTCAGAAGGCTGGAACTACAGACTCAATGCGAACTGAGTTTACATTTCTTTGGTAGCAGCTGAGCCCCCTATCCTCCTTGCAGTCTCTATAATGATTTCTCCTCTTAAGGACTCAGTGGGTCTGTAGAGACCTGGTTTCAAATCCTGATTTCACCATTCACTATTTGATTTATCTCCTTTTACTGCCTATAAATGGAGGACAATGAAAACTACACAGTAGTGTTGTTGAAATAATTAAATAGAATAACATATGTTAAATGTTTCAGCACAGTCCTGAGACAAAGGAAGTGTTCCTTAAGTAGTAGTTACTGGATTATTATTATTATTATTTACTGCTCATTTCCATATGCATATTTAAAATTCACAAGCATTTTAAACATGAAATTGCTACCAGGCATTCTAATACCTAATTCTGCTTCTAAGTATAAATATAATTTTTAGTATTTGGACAATTATAAAAATCAGCTAGAACATACTCATCTAGAAGATGTTCTCTAAGATTTTTTTTAACATTTTTTATTGATTTATAATCATTTTACAATGTTGTGTCAAATTCCAGTGTAGAGCACAGATTTTCAGTTATACATATGTATTCATTGTCACATTTTTTTCTCTGTTAGCTACCATAACATCTTGTGTATATTTCCCTGTGCTCTACAGTATAATCTTGCTTATCCATTCTACAATTTTGAAATTCAGTCTATCCCTTCCCACCCTCTGCCCCCTTGGCAACCACAAGTTTGTATTCTATGTCTATGAGTCTGTTTCTGTTTTGTATTTATGCTTTGTTTGTTTGTTTGTTTTTAGATTCCACATATGAGCAATCTCATATGGTATTATTCTTTCTCTTTCTGGCTTACTTCACTCAGAATGACATCCACGTTGCTGCAAATGGCATTATGTTGTCGGTTTTTATGGCTGAGTAGTACTCTGTTGTATAAATATACCACCTCTTCTTTATCCAGTCATCTGTTGATGGACATTTAGGCTGTTTCCATGTCTTAGCTATTGTAAATAGTGCTGCTATGAACATTGAGGTGCAGGTGTCTTTTTGAAGTAGGGTTCCTTCTGGATATATGCCCAGCAGTGGGATTACTGGCTCATATGGTAAGTCTATTCCTAGTCTTTTGAGGAATCTCCATACTGTTTTCCACAGTGGCTGCACCAAACTGCATTCCCACCAGCAGTGTAGGAGGGTTCCCCTTTCTCCACAGCCTCTCCAGCATTTGTCATTTGTGGATTTTTGAATGATGGCCATTCTGACTGGTGTGAGGTGATACCTCATTGTAATTTTGATTTGCATTTCTCTGATAATTAATGATATTGAGCATTTTTTCATGTGCCTCTTGATCATTTGTATGTCTTCCTTGGAGAATTGCTTGTTTAGGTCTTTTGCCCATCTTTGGATTGGGTTGTTTGTTTTTTTCTTACTAAGTCGTATGAGCTGCTTATATATTCTGGAGATCAAGCCTTTGTCGGTTTCATTTGCAAAGATTTTCTCCCATTCTGTAGGTTGCCTTTTTGTTTTACTTATGGTTTCCTTGGCTGTGCAGAAGCTAGTAAGTTTCATTAGGTCCCATTTGTTTATTCTTGCTTTTATTTCTATTGCTTGAGTAGACTGTTCTAGGAGAACATTTTTGAGATGTATGTCAGATAATGTTTTGCCTATATTTTCTTCTAGGAGGTTTATTGTATCTCTCTAAGGTATTTCTATGCAGTTCACTGTCCACTAGCAACATTCCATAATTCTAAAACTTACTGAAAACAACACAATATAATAATTATAACTTGCACTGCCTGACAATGTTTTTGGCATAGAGTCATAATGTATATTATCAGAACATAGTTTTAAAAAGATTATTACAATGGAGGTGTGTATGTATTTGTGTGTGTATGTGTATATATATATTTATTTATTTACGAAATATTAAATGATCCATTTATAGTATTTACACTTAAAAGTTGCATTTTCAAGGTAAGCTCTCTAGAGGCCTGGATTTGTATCCTATACTTCTCTTACATTAACATGTTTAAATAAAATAAATTCTTAAACGTTCAGTTTTCAGAACACAAAGTTGAAAGATGAAGCAGATATATTTCAAAGAGTTTTTTGGATTTGTAAGAATTATATCTCAGAGCTCAATACCAGAACAAATTGAAGACTAACAATACAATGCCTGAAAATGTGCACATAAAATAGATTTTAGATCGTTTAGGAGCAAGAAGAAAAAGGGCATTTCCAATTGTTAAGATACTGTAATCTTAGCTTAAAAACAGGAGCAAATAAACAAAAAGGCAGAAGTCTTCAACTTTTATATTTCTTTCATGTTTTTCTACAAGAAGGATTCTCCAGGTGAGGATGTACTGTGAACATTGTTAAAAAAGACTTGAAGGTAACTTTAGCAGCAAAATAAGAGCAGTAACAAATTAAGAAAGATGCTTGTTACTTTACATTCAGGTTCCCAGGCTCAGAAAAAAAAGTTTATCAGAAGATAACAAAAGAAGCGCAATTATGATCAAAGATCTATCGATGTCAACATTTAAAGACACAAGTAAATAAGTGAGCTGCCAGAAGACTGCAGGGAGTCCTGATGTTTATGGTTAAGAAAACATTTGAGTTTAGAAATGATAAACTGTTAGTTTGACCTTAATTTGAAGGAAAATCTATCATAGACATCTAAGTAATTGAAAATGTTGATTCCTAGAAACATAAGTAGATTCATGAGAAACAAATCATGATCCTACAACTTTAGTTCTACTTTCTAATTAAATTACTACATTAATTGATCAAGGGAATGCTGAAGTCTCATGCGTATTGATAAGATATTTGGCAAAATCTCCTGATATTCATATACGTAGGATAAAAGTAATCTTGGATTAAAATGCATTGAGACAATTCATAATATTTTAACTAAACATATGCAGGCCTGGAATAAACTATATTAGTTATTTGCTTTTTCTTGAGCCATTTTATTTGTTTGTTGTTGTTGTTGATGTTGTTGTTGTTGTTGTTGTTAATGACTAATTCTTGCTAATGCCTCAAAGCTAGAAAAATACATGTAGGCATGTAGGCATTGTATGGCAGAATCAAAGTCAAAGACAATTTGACAAGGTATTTAGATGGGTTGAAAGCCTTTGAGATTACATGTATTAGGGAAGAATGTAAGACCGTGTATTTAACTATTTAAAATTGAATATGTGAAGAAGAAAGAAAAAGAGTTTCTTAAAACAAAACCCATGCATTTAAAGAGACAATAGGCTGTGTGAGCCTATTGTGTATGGCAGCTAATTCAGTCTTTTGAGAATAATGATGCACCTTCATTTAGAATGCAGTGCTCAGCTCTGAAAATCATCTATAACAAGGATCATCAGCTGATGAGAGCAATGAGGATGTGGGCTGAAGCTCCAGGAAGGTAGATTTTAGCTCAGAACAGAAAATGATTCTCTAACAGTTTGGTTTTACAACGGATTATATAAAAATTCCTTAATTCATTTCCTTTTACTGAAACTGTTTAAACTGATATTAAAGGACAGTCTGTTAGGACTTGCAGAAAGGATTCTTGCTTTGAGTAGAATTTTTTTTCCAGCTTTACTGGGATAGAATTGTTACATGACATTTTGTCAGTTTAATGTGTACAACTGTGATGATTCAATACATGTATGCATTGTTTTGAAACGATTACCACAAATCCATCAACACAGATAATTACTTTTGTATGTGTGTGTGGTGAGAGCATTTAACATCTCTCTCTTAGCAACTTTAAAGTATATAATATTATAGTATAAGCCCCGACAGTTAGGCATTTGCATCACAAAAAGAAAAGCCAACTCCAAAGAGAACCACTTCTTTCTCAACCTATCCAGAATACTAAGGTGCGCTGTACAAGTAAGGGGTAGGGAGCAGCTGGGAGACCAGCAGCCAGGGCTCCCAGTGGGCATTAAAGAGCCATGGATCCTACTACTCATGCTGCAGACTCCACCAGGAAGCCCACCCGCAAGCTACTGGGGGTGCCCTGCCTGTGGACCCTCCCAATTGGCCTCCAGCACTCCACCCATACACACCCCCACTCTGTGACTAGGTCCTGCACTTACCCTCAAGGGCAGCTGAGAGCAAGCTTTTGCAGTAGGCTAGTGAGCAAGCAGAAAAGCTGGCTCAGCTCTATGGGAGTGGAAGTGGAAGGAAGCACACAAACTTGAACATTCTGCATTGCCCTAGGGAAAGCAAATAGGAGCCTGTCAGCATTCAGCCTGGCTTTGCAGGATCTAAAGGAGGTATACAATCCTAAGAATCCCATCCCCCCAAGAAGGAACAAGAAGTGTTGGAGCAGGCATATCCATAGAAAAGGTTTGAGAAAGCCTCAGGATCCCTAACAGGGCTGACAGAAGGTATTTCTCTTCCCAAGCCAGTCAGAAGTCGGTAAGTGCTTCTTCAAATGTGAAGAGAGCAATGCAAGACATCAAAGACATGACACACCAAAGGTACACAATAGTTTTCTCATAACTGACCCTGCAGAAGGTCTGGAGATCTGCAGCTTGCCAATAAAGAATTCAAAATAGTTTAAGGAATCTCAGTGAGCTATAAGAATACAGAGAGAGACAATTCAACAAAATCAGGAATCACTGTACTGAACGTGAAAAACAGACTGGTTTTAAGTGGATTGGTTGTTTACCCCTCTGATCACGTGGCTCACTGGGGGCTGCACCCAGCATCACCAGAGAGTATGGTAACCAACGCCACTAGCCCAGGAAAATATCAAAATTCAAAGTATGGCTTCTACTGAATGAGTATTCCTATCGCACCATCATAAAGTCAAAAAATTGTAAGTTGAACCATCTTAAGTTGGGGACCATCTGATACAATGGCAGCATACCACACACCTGGGGAAGCTGGTTGCACACTCACAGGCTCCTCCTGTTCCCTGTGGGAGAAACTGTGGACAAACAGTCTCTCTTGGTACCAAGCTATGCTGCCTTGGGGGAGGAGTGATGTGAGTAAAGTGAAACTCTTCCTCTTATGCTGTTCAGTGTGTACATTCTCAGGTATTTCTTGCTCCAACAGTATGCCGGAACTTCTCCACCTGACTCCTGAACTTTCACAAAGGCATTCTCCTCTGTGAAACTGTCAAAATCAGTGTTCTTTGGGGGCAAGACTGTAGAAAACATCTGGTTCATCATTTTGATGATGTAACTCTCCTTCAGTAAAAATTTACAATAGATGTTAAGTTCTCCCACACAATTCTAAATTTCTATGTTTTTATTCATCCATAATATTGAAAAAATTACTTTTCTACTTACGTAAGTATTAATCTACTTTTCTGTTGTTCCTATTGAACAACATAAATATTATCACTAGGATTGGAAACATGAACTATTGACCAGCCTTCTTTGAAATCTATTCTTATGTTGATACCTTTAATTATTTCATAATTTTGGTTGAAAGTGTTTCAGAAGTGATCTTCAAACAGTCCTGCTTCAACTAGCCCTCTGTTAGAGATTTCTCTTTTTTTTTTTTTTTTTCCTGGAGTGGCTATTTCAATCTGTCAGCAAATTAGAAGTCTTTGTCATATTTTGAAAAATTTAAAGCACATGTGCAACATTTAAATAACAGTAGAATGACACACTAAAGATATAAAAAAAGCTACTTTTTATCTAAAGCTTTCCAAAAATTTAAAAAATAGAATGTTGATCATCAACATTAGAAAAGAACTTTATACAAAGCTCTTATCTTATTAAAAAGTTTTCCAAATGTAGCCATCTCTAGTGAATAAAGTGTATGAGCCAAGAAAATGTAATAAAAGATTTAAAAGAAAAAGAAAAACATTCTTATCAGTAGACCAAATTGGTCATGTAACATATGTTCATTCACGTGTTAATATAGTTACCCTTCACCCCACAAAATCTGTCTTGATATTTGCTTCCTCCCTTAGATTGATAACATCTGACTATGTTTATTCCTGTCTTTGGCAGCTCTATGGGGCTTATGATTTAATTTACAGTATATTTATCTACATTTCTTTTATGTGATGTATTGTTATTTCATATGCTTGTATACCATTTTTCCAGTTCTTTTGTGAACTTCTGGCAGTCATAGGCAGTGAGTACTTTTTTCTTTTCTATATATGTAACTTTCTCTTCCATTTACATGCCAGCATGTAGTTACTGTAGTTACCATGAAATATTACTCACAATCAATTGGACTATGTAGTTGTATTCACTGAAGAGGAACTGCTGAACCAGAATAAAAAGTTATAATGTTTTCTACAAATTTGGTGATATCCCAATAAAAAATTAGGAATGAATGCTTCTTGATCTTTGTTCAGTTAAGTCCAAGTATATACTATTCCATGTCACAGATAAAATGCTAAATATAAGCAACTTATATTTTAGTTTGGATTCTTTAAAATGCAGAGCCTGAGAAAAGGATTGGGATGGAAGTACTTTATCAGAAAATAAGAATGAGTGACACAAGGAAGAAGGAAAAAGGAAAAAAACTTACTACGAGGTCATTGCTGTGGAATGGAAGCTTGTGTTGGGATCTCCTGAGAAGCACACAGACAGCCTTTCTAGAGCTACCCACCTGAAGAATAAGCAACTAGAACTTTTATCCATTGTCTTCATTCCCCCACTGGTGGCAAACTGTCCCCTAGGAAGACTAATTCCACCTGCAGTTGGTTCTCCTAGAGCCAGAAAATGCCATAGGGTGAAGAGGAAAGATAATTGTGGAACTTCTTTTTGAGGTGGTGAAAAGGGTTCCTGGACCCCACTGCAATGTGGGTTCATGGAAGCTTCCCTGCACCAACAAACAAGTCTCAGGACACCAGCATGGCGTCTGAGAATTCAGTTCAGTTCTAACATTATCTACCTGGAGATACCATCAGATTTCACAGGTTAAGTGATCAGTCCTACAAGACCACCCTTCATTTCACATGCTAGTTGCTAGCTCATGTTGTTACCTGTGCTACTAACTGACTAACTACAAACTGGGGGGGGGGGGGACCTCCCTCCTCAGGTGTGATTAATTTGCTAGAACAGCTCACAGAACTCAGGAAAACCCATTTACCCACTAGATTACCAATTTATTACAAAAGGATATTAAAGGATGCAAATCAATAGCCAGATGGAGAGATATATAAGGCAAGGTCCTGAACTAAGGAGCTTCTGTCCTCATGGAGCTTAAAGCCCAGGGCAATGGCACATGGAAACATTCTGGTTTCCCAATATGGAAGAAAAAGAGGCCAAAAAGCTGGCCTTTGGGGTTTTTATGGAGGGCCATTATAGTCATGATCGACCAAATTATTGGCCAATTGTGTTGATTCAACCTCAGGCCCCTCTCCCCCTTTTCTTGAAATCAGGAGGTGAGACTGAATGTTCCAGCCCTCTAATCATATGGTTGGTTCTCTTGGCAACCAGCCCCCACCCTTGGGTGGGATCCAAAAGGCACCTTCCCTGAAGTGTTTTCAGGAACTAAGGGCAAGAGTCCAAGTATTATCCCATTGCTCTTATCTCAGGAAATTCCAAAGGTTTGGGGAGCTGTAATCCAGAAATTGTGGATGAAGGCCAAATTCAGATAACCAAATATATATATTTTTTCCTACAAATCACAATAATGCAGGTGGGATGCAGAGAACAAGAGCATTATAGTCCTTTGCTACAACAACACAATTATAATGTCTTGTGCCTTGATCTGTATTCTTGTGGTTAGTTTTGCACACCAGCTTTTAAGAGGGGGCATCACATGATGAGAACAAACAGGATAACATGGGTTATGGAAACCAAGTCACATGGAAAAGCACTGAAGAAGATGACAGACATTAGCTTTAGGAGGATATAGGAGAAAAATACAGGTTCAGTCAGCTAGAAGTGAATCTGAGTTTTCCGGGAACTGTTTACTGCAGCTATGAATGGGCTGATGGGATGAGACACCAGATATCTGAAGCATCTGCTTAAAAAATTTAACAAGAATATTTATTTTAAAACTTTCTTTTTAACCTTAAAATTGAGTATGAAACTCCAAACAGTGAGGCACCAGAGAAATCCCTTCACCCGCAAAAAAACTTGACTAGTAAAGGATGGTGGCCAAATATTAGAAGAACAAGAGAACACACAAATCAGCATTTTTTTTTCAATTCACTATTCATAGTTATATTTAGATGAGTGCAAAATGCATTTGGTCAACCACTTCATATTTAAATTCATGTATGTGGAAATAAATTTGATCCATCTGTTCCTGAATTATTTTTTTTAAACCACCAACATTTTATTTTACAAGAACTGATTTCCAAGGAGTCTTATGATATCCCCAAACTCCTGCCAAATCTGCTCAAAAAGTCTGAAATATGGATGTTGTTCTGAATCTCTTCAAAGATACTGGTTTTTAAATCAAAATAAGCAGTAAACAAGCAAAAGAATATCTGACTTATCTGATTTATCTGCTACAATGCCATTCATGTTGAAATCAAACATAAAACATTGGCAGTGGGGGAGGAGAAAGTTCTATACAATATCTCTTTTTACTACATATATGCCCAGCTGTGGTGTAATGCAAATAATCAACCTAGACAGCAAGCCATGTGTAAGCATTTTACACATGAGCCACTTGTTTAAGTGTGGAATGGATGACTCAGGACAAATTCATGCCCACTCTGAAGAATGACTTAAGTCACATAGGTAACCACTGAAGTTTCCCCATCTACCCCTTGGCTACACCCTTGTCTCCTTACAGGCTTCTCTGCCTCAGTCTATCCCGTAGCTGTCGCTATTAATCAGGGTTTTCACCTAAGCCCTCTACTTCTTTAGTTCATCATGTTCTTCCTGGGCATTTTAATACTGTCCCATGGCATCATTGACCACCTGGATGTTGATGACTTTCAAGACCCGTATCTTCAGCAATCCTTTCATTTCTGAGAATGACTGTTTCTGAAAACTTCCCACTTGGTCAGTATGTACTTCAAAATCAACAATGCCTTAAGTACTCAAGTTATGACACAGAAACTGAATGTAATCTTTGACTCCCATTTCCTTCTTCGTCATTCCCCTCCTACTTCCAGTCATCCTCCAAGGCCAGTCCATTCTTTCCTTTAACTGTCTTTCTAATCTGGTTCAAATCAGCATTTTCCATCACCAGAATTGGAGCATTCCCTCCCTAACCGAACTGACTCCACTTAGGATGGCTTCCCCTAACCCATTCTCCACAGACCTGTCAGAATGAGCTTTCTACAAGGGACAGCTGGTCATGTCTCTTTCTGCTTGAAACCCTTTAGTGGTTTCCCATCACTTTTAGAATAAAGTCAAAACTTCTCAGTGTAGTTACAAAGGCCTAAATTATCCAACTTCTTAAATCTTCAACCTCTTCTCTCTGGATTCACCCCTAGCATTCTACTGTCCAAATATTTGAGTTTTTTTTTTTTTAATTTCTAAAAAACAGTCATCTTCTCTCTCACCTCAGAGATATTTCCACAAGCTGTTTCTTCCGATTAAAATCTGTTCTCCTCCCCAGTCCTACCCCTTCCAGTTTCCTTGTCCCATCAACTTTCTTGTCCCACTTACCTTTACTAGACCATGTCAGCTTAAAGTCCTTTCTTCCAGGAAGCCTTTCTGGCTTAGCCAGGGCTAAGTTGTTGTTGTTGTTTATTTTTTTTCCCCTACCACACCTTTTGTTTTGTCTATTTCAGCCCTTACCTATCACACTTTACTGAAGTTGTTTCTTTACCTGTCAGTCTCTTTCAATAGATTTTAAACTCTCTAGGAGGGTTAAATCCCAGATCCTAGCAGGATTCCCAACACAGACTATAAATGCAACAAATCATTGTCAAAATATGGGACATATTTTAGATCCACGGGGACAGCCTTACATAGGAAACAGAGATAGGTGCTAACTTATAAACTGCATTTAAGTATGTGTTTCCATTTAACTTTCCTCTTGTATCATCATTCATAGGAAAAATGTTTTAATAAGTCTTACACAAATATAAAGCTATTTTCCCTGTTTATGTACACATGCACAATTTTTTTTTCTGTTTTCCTATCTGAACTCGGTGCTAAACACATTAAATCTAATTACAGTACTTTGTCCTTTAATAGTTCTTCTAAATCCCAACTATAAATAATAATGGCTTTTTAGAACACACTGTAAAACCCTCAAGTAAATTACGTTTGAGATAAGAAAATTGAGAAACTGCATCAAGGTTAAGATTTCTGGGACAGATAAAATGCTAAGAGTTGGAAAGAGTACTCAATTTCAGAGATATTTAATCTTTCACTCTTTAAAGCTGAATACATAAAGCATCATTGTTTTGAGAAATATTACTTAGGATGTCAGGTAAATGTTTATAGATGGTCTAAAAAAAGCTGACTTCTGTATTTTTTGAATCTACAAAAAGTTATGCAAAGTGGGGTAGGATTTTTAAAGATACAGTTCAACTGACCTTTCTTTCCATGACTAACAAAAACATATTTACCCTCGATGATGGGAGATACCGTCAGTTGATTAAGGCATGAAAATATTACCACATGTTTATAGGGACTTACATGTTTTCAATGTGTAGACAACTTGTGACCTTTAGGAATATACTTTTCATCTACAGCTAAGAAAAGGGAATATGGCCTCTAGTTACAAGAAATTCTGGTTAAAAGGAGACTGTCACTTTATGCCATTTTTTACAATAGCTTGGTCATAAGTGTTACTCAGATAAAATTAGTTTGAAATTCACAATGGTATGTCTACACAGTCAAAAATGCAAAAGGGTTTGAAAAAATTTTTTTCAATGAAGATCTCAAGTAACATGATTAAGAAATAGGAATCTGACCTACACAAGAAATTCTTTAGTTTAGCAGTTTGATCAATGTTCAGAAGCTCCCAAATAGTCAAATGTCTACTTATATTTGGCTTCATAAGAATACACTTAAACTAAGTTTTAAAGATAGCTTTGCTTCCTAGTTTTTATGTACGAACTGTAGCCCCCAAAATTGGTCTTCAAAAATTATGAACTGCCAATTCAAATTAGAAACACACTGATCATATTTTCAGGTTGAACAATCACATCAAGTAATTAAATTGGCAAGATATAAACATTTTAGAAGTTTTCCTTTACATTCCATTATCTTTTTTAGAAATGGAAACTATTCCATTTACTCTGACTGACTGATGCAAGTTGCAAATCAGACTTAACAAGTCCATGTCAATGTTAGAAGCCAGTGAAAAAAGAGAAAGCGTTCCAAGGAGTGGAAGGAGTACCAGTATCACAAATTTTGGTAAGCAGCTAACTCTGTCCTCACACCAGTGCCTCTCAGACCTATCTCTAAAGTAGGTTTTCTCAAAATTCCCTATCATCACCATTCCAATGATTAATCTCTGAATAATTTTCTCGTATTCACCTCAATCATTTCCCCTCCTCTGACCTATAAGGCACGCCGTTATGGGACTTAATCTGGGGACTCTGCTATGAATAAATTTGTGGTATCCTATGTGATAGAATGGTGAAATTTTAGTGTTTTAAATGGGTTAAAACTGAAATTATTTATACACTATCAAAGGAATTAGGTTTATTAGGTCAAAATGACATAGAGCACACTGTTGAGAAGATAATAAGTGGTTGTTAAATTACTTCATTTGTTGTCCTCATAACCTGAAACATACAATTATTTTAAAATAAACCTATAAAACTGATGTAAAAAGTATGATTTATAGTCAGTTCCCTAGGTAATTCTATGAAAAATAGATAGAGTTTAAAAAAATTAGAATTACTAGAATAAGTGTGGCTGTTTAAAGGGATGTCATCCCCATAGAAAACCCATGCATTCAGTGAATCAATTTATTTTCCTGGAGCAAATGTGGGAAATCCAAACTCCATACAGGAAGGCAAACTTTACCAAAGACTGAAAATTACAACTGATAAGATGATGCAACAGTTCTTTGGCACTCACATAAACCAGTTCTGTGGTAGGATAAAAGATGTTTTATAAGAGAAACCAAGTTTATAAAAATTGAGAATACTAATGAAAAGCAGACTTTTGAGGTTTTAAACGATCTGATTTTCTGTTCTTCTTTTACTGTGTTTGGAAGTGGCAGCAGAAATCATGAAATATAAGCATAAAGGTAGTTTGGAATATTTCTAACTTCTATCACAAGACAGTTACTGGTTGAGGGTTCCTTCTTAATAAACCAGTGAGATCCATCTTGTGTTTTCCTTGACATCTCCTTCACTGTTTGCATATAGAGTACTTTGTATCTGGTTCTTATTGGCTGCCCCTAAAATGAACCTTTTGTGGGGGTCTCTGAGAGACAAAAGTCTATCTGGTAATGAGGTTATGTCTCTACTTTCCTCAAGTAAGAGTAGAAAGCTATAAATAATATCAAAAGGAAAATACAGCTGTGTGAATCTGGGCACAGCAGAGTGAAACTGCTCCTACTGTTTGCTTCTTCCCACGTGTCATACATATTCCCTCTCCAGTGCATATAAGTTCATTGCTCTGGTGGTTTTAATTTGGGCCTCAGTTTTGACTAAATCGAACAACTCAAAGGAAAACACAGCTGAAACCACTGCCTGGTGGCTTAACTCAGCCTCAAATTGTAGGCCTCCAACAGAGCCCAGCAGGTTTTTGGCAAGAAGGCTTGTGAATAGAGCTCATTTTGGAAAGTGAAGAGTTTGATAATAAGTCAGAAAGAGAGGCTTTACCCCAGCAGTCTTAGACTTTGCATAGCCCTGCTAAAAAGAAACCATGAGTATTCTAGTCCCCTACTGGATGTAAGAAATACCTGAGAGATTTCTCTGGCACTTTAAACCAGCTAATTCTATGCTAGAATGCTAAAACCACAGGAAAATGACAAATTTACATGCAAAAGGAAGAACTGAGCTGTGCATAGAAATTTCTCTCATTTGTATTTGATTTACTCTTATTCAGTTCTGAAGGCTTGTAGGTCAGTGGTTGTTCTTGAACTAGTAAAATCTAAAGCCTCTATGGAATTTTTATCCTTGACTCTGCCCCTCCCTGTATTGTTCAACTATGGATGTTCTCGTCAATAGCTGTGATCCAAGGGTCTCTGAGAAAAAGATATTCTACCTCCAACTATGTTAGATACAAGCATAGAGAAGCAGCTGACATGTGATAATTCAGATTTCACTGCTGTTTTCAGAGATCTGATGGTAAATTCCTTCTGAGAATGTTAAATGTGGCACCACTGTCCTTGTGATGAAATCTCTAGAGCATCTCAGAAGAGGACTATAAATTGCTTTTATAGTCGCTTCTCCTCTGGGGAACAAAATTAACTTTTCCCCACAAAGTAGTGCCATAAAAAATTGAAAAGAAACCTGATATAAATATAAATATACTTAGGGTAGTATCTCAGTTTTCTGCCAAGGTAGATAAGCCCACTTATCAGACAGGAGTGGAGCATATAACTGAAAGATGTGCTGAGTGTTCTTAGCAGTGTTATGCAAATAAAGATACAACACTTACTTTTCAGAAATATTTCAGGAATCATATTGCCATAATTACATTCAAAGGGAAATTAGAAAAATTTTAGATTTTCAGTATTTTATAATTAGAGTTTAGACAAGGAGATTTACTACTTCAGTTTTGACCCAAAGAAAAGACATATATTTAAAAAACAAAAACCCTGTGTCTTAGAGCAGGGATGATTTGATATCTCATCTTCATTTTGGGAGGATAACTTCACTGCATATACAATTCTGGGTTGACAGTACTTTAAATGTTATCTTCTGTAGTCTACTGTTTTGTTGTTTTAGTTCATCTTATTATTGCTTTTTAAAGACTTTTTTCCCCATTAGCTGTTTTTAAGATTTTCTCTTTTGTCTTTGGCCTTCAGAAGTTTTGCTGTCATATGCTTACACATAATTTTTCTTTTTCTTTGCTATTTCTCCTTCCCTTCCTCCCACTCCATTTCTGTTGGGGTTTGTTAAGCTTCTTGAATCAGTGTCGTAGTTTTTTTGTTTTGTTTTATTTTTCATTTTTAAATTCTTGGCCATTATCTTTTCCATTCTCTCCCTCTTCTACTTTTGAGACTCCAATTACCCTTATTTTACACATTTTGACTCTGTCTCAAATGTCGGTTATTCTGTTGTTTTTTTCCATTCATTTAAAAATTTTTCTCTGTGTACTTCAGTTTGGATAATTCTACTGACCTGTCTCCTAGTTCATTAATTTATTTGCATCTTCTGCTAGATCTAAAACAATCCATTGGATTTTTAAATTGACATCTTGTCACAAACATCATATGATATCACTTTCATGTGAAATCTAAAAAAAAAAAATGACAAAGATGAACTTACTCATAAAACAGAAAGAGACTCACAGATATAGAAAACATACTTATGGTTACCAAAGGAGAAAGAGGGGGTGAGGGGTAAATTAGCAGTTTGGGATTTGCAGATACGAACTACTATATACAAAATAAATAAACAACAAAGTCCTACTGCATAGCACAGGGAACTATATTCAGTGTCTTGTAATAACCTATAATGAAAAAGAATATGAAAAGAAATATATATAAAACTGAATATATATATATATATATAAAACTTAATCACTATGCTGTACACCAGAAATTAACACAATGTTGTAAATCAACTATACTTCAATTTAAAAAAAAAGAAGCGAGTCTCTAGGTCCAGCCCACACTCAAGGGGAAAAGATTGTATAAGGACTCAAATAACAGAGAGTGGGGAAAAAAATTGAGAGCTTGTCTGTTGAAATTCATGAAGTTGTTTCTTTTCATGGATTCTATTTTTCTGTTAAAAGTATTTATCTTTAAATCTATTTTGCTTCCCTCTATTTTTAACTGAACATACGAATCAGTATTTGAATGCTAACTTTATCTGAATCACCTGTGAGTTGGCTTCTATTTTTCTTATTTTCTCTTGGTTAGTTGTCCTGTCTTCATGTATGTAGTAATTTTTATTGAATACTGGACGTTGGTGTTTAAGAAACTTTAGGGACTCCAAAATGTTTAAAAATATTTTTTAAAGTGTTCAAAGAGTTTAGCTTTCCCTCTGCTAGGCAGATAGACTAGAGGACTGATCACTCAATCTAATCCAATCATAAACCATGCTGGGGTGAGGCCAGATTTTAGTTTTGGTATGACTCAGTTTACCTGTATTTTGTGTTGTTTCTAGTCCTTTCAATAGAGAGTCTGCAAGTCTTTTTGGAATTTATGTTCTGCATTGAAGAGGTTTTTGAATGACTTATTTCATCTACGCTATATAGCTTCAAAATTTCTCTGTTTTAACGGGAGGACAAGTTGTGTGTTTGAAGCGCCTCAAATCTTCAGTTTTGTTACTCTGTTCCCACATAGTTGCCAAAATCTCCTCTGGATTTTCTGTCACTTTGCCATGGACCAAATATGACTTGTCAGCTTCTCACTCTGAAACATCTCTGATCTCTGCAGTTCTCTTTGCTTCTGCAAGGCTCGGTGCCTTCTGTAATTTATCTTGCTTTTCTAGTTCTGGTAAGTGATCTCATTGGCTTGCCCTGAATTGGTTCATACTACCCCAAGCAAAACCTCACATTTAATATTAAAGCAATTTTTCTTTTCCCCTGTTTTCTTTCCTAGATCTGTGACTATCCCATGTAATTTCTACCCAGTCAGTCTTTTGGTAACTGGTTTCTCACAGCCCAGGCTCTCTGTGGCTGTGTGCCTGGTCTTAATGCTTGGTTTCATGAAAGCTGATCTTCACCACCTACTCATATGACTCTGCCAGTCTGTACTGTACCTTGAAATCCTAACTCTGGTCTTTAGGATTGAATTGCCTCTCAGAATCCCATTCCATCTGCTGAACGTTGTTTCAGTTCGGTCTTTTGGATACAAAATTGCTGCCCTTACCACCCACTACTGACTCTGCAATCCTGTGCTCCTACTTGTGTTAACTCCTAACAGCATTGGGACTGCCTGCTCAGGTTCCATCCTTGCCCGGTTCTCTGTTCCTAGTGTCATACTCGGGCACACATTAATCCCATGGTCATCTTAAATTACTTTATTCTTTCCAGACCTTTGCCAAAATAAATACTAGTATGGCACTTAGTCATATCTGGCCATCTGTCATCCATAAACCAGTATATATATACATATGTTTTACAACAAAGCAGAGTGAAAAACAACTGCAAAGCTGAGAGAAGATTTAAAAGAAAAGAATTTGAATGTTGAAAATTTTTTTCTACTTCATTTATCAATTTGGCTTTACATTCCTTTCCTAGAATATGAGTCCCAGAACACATTTGACTGCAATTTAAACCAAATTGGACTACAGTAATCTTAACATTTTCTCTTGACTAACTTTCAAAAGAAGGAAATCAAAAACATTCTCTCTGAATGTTTCAGAGAAGCTTCCCACAGAGAAGGGAGTACGTTCTGCTTTTAAACAAAAACAAAACCATAGCTGAGCCTTTCATAAGCCAGCAAAACACACAGGTTAGTTGTGAAAAGAAAGCTACACTTGCCTGAGTACTGCACATTTTACTGAGGAAATTGACAGAAAGATGTAGCATTTGTTTCAAGTACTAGCTCAACAGGATAGAAAAAGAAATGGGAAAGGATATGCACATGACTGAGACTTACTCTGCAACATAATTAATGTTTTTTGTGCAAAATGTGTTAACAGTGTCTCCTGAAGGAAGAGTAATTTAAATGCTGCCTGGTGTGTAAAGGCTGTGATCTTGTAGTGCTTACTTTCTTGCTAGTAGATTAAGGGAGGTGAAGAGGTGAAGAATCAACCTCTAGTAATACTAACTGTGGCAACTGGAATTTTGTGGTTTGACAAGGGACTTTTTCAGTGCAGAGCTACATAAGGGAAAATGGAAATAGTCATAAGGGTTAGTCCTGGGTTTTCTTGATAACTAAGTATCACAACAACAGTTGCAATATTTCCATTGATGGGCATTAAAAAAGTCAGTCAATTAATTATTATTTTGTCACCATGCCTCATAAACTTACATGGCCTCTTTTCTCCAATTCAAATTTTGGTGTGAAAGTATGTGGAATTCTTACAGCTATATCAGATGAATCTCACTGCCTTAGGAAGCACTTAGAAAATATTTTTTTAATCAAAACTTTGTCTAGCATATAGGAGTGAATGTTGCTAGCTAAATAATGATCTCTTTATATTTATTCCCACTTGGAATATATTTAAACCATTTGATTTTTAATATAAGGGCATCTATGAGGTGTTTTAGGTTTAGTGGAGATAGATGGTTGATAGTTTATAAAACTACTTAAAAATGTGACAACACAATAATTCACACTGTATATTTTCTGATATTTTTAAAAGATTACAAAACATCAATTATAGATGGATGATTTTTAATGATAAATTTGATATAAAAGGTATCAAATGGAACTCCAACAAAAATTTTAGCAATATAAATTAAAATTTTAGCTTTATTTTTAATAGTCCAAGGTAATTCAGGAAATTAATCTGATCTATTTTTCCAGCATTTGTCTTGCAATCCATGCCTTGAGAAAAGGATCTCTCTGCAGAGGCACTGTCTTAGATTGCTTAATATTGGATGGACACAATACCTTTTTCAGTTATTAATAACATTAAAATTATAGAAGTCAGTGGATTAAATGCTTAATTACACACACAGTAAAAAACCTATTTGGCAGGAAATTAAGAAGCCTTGAGTCCGTTTTCATTCAGGTTTTTGTTAATTGTAGCATCAGGAGTCAATGTGCCATATAAAAATGAGCCAAGAGCTTAGTAGTAGCTTAGCATGTTGGTTAACTAGAATATAGGTGTTCCACACACAAAAATTTCCTAGAGTTTAAAATTTCTTTCACTTGGCTTTCTCACTATTTTCTTAAGTAGGCTTTAATATGTACTAGTTAGAGCTTGAAGGAAGTGGGGAACTGTCTCAAGTATTTCTATAGAGACAATCCAACAGAGACCTTAATATGGATGGCAAAGAGGCATTTAGAAGAGGCTATTCCAGTCTTCATTCCTAAACTTCCTATGGTGGTGATTAAATCACAGTTTTGATTTTTTTCTTTTTATGGCAATTGCTACAAGGAAGAAAAGTTATGTAAACTGTTTATCACACAGCATTTAAATGATAGAGTGGACAAGTTGATTCAAATGAGTGCCACTGACCACAAAAACAATTAAACATGATATTTATTATAGCATTTTGCATGTGTTTTAGGTGGCCAGAGTCTTGGATCCATGCCAAAGTGGTCAGATAAAACAAGTATCAATGAAAACAAACCTACAGTCTCTGTCACGGAAAGAAAAGAAAAAACTGGGAAATCTCAATTTCCTTCCTCTTGTTGGACCAGACATACTTGGCTCTAACCCTATCAGCTAATAGCAATGTTTGGATAATGTCAAAGGAATGCCTTGATACATGAAATAATCAAGCTGGTTTCTTATGTGTGATTTGCCATCACACACAATGATGGGAGTTTGGTGAAAGTCAATCCTACTGTAGTGAACTCTA
This sequence comes from Camelus dromedarius, assembly GCF_036321535.1. Taxonomy (NCBI): domain Eukaryota; kingdom Metazoa; phylum Chordata; class Mammalia; order Artiodactyla; family Camelidae; genus Camelus; species Camelus dromedarius. The sequence goes on from NC_087439.1 coordinate 54,389,899, forward strand.
CCGAACTGGTTTATGATTGGCCACACTGCTTTGTCCTCTGACACTCCCCTCACATCAACAGACAAATGTGATATCATTGCAGCAACAAGCAAGGAGTCATTTTGCTGCTTCAACCTACCATTCTGCAAACTGAGAAAAGAAATTGATCACTGCATTTTGGGAATAGTATTTCTGTTTGGTCTTTTGGTGTGAAATTAACTAAAATCACAAAATACAAAGTTTTTTTAAAAAATGTGTTCTAGTATTTTCCATAACATGAAATGAGTACATGATAATGTAACAAACATATATGATTATAATTTGTTGACAGATGACTAAAATAGACAAAGTTTCTGTCAACTAATGAGAACAGCTCCCAAATGAGTGAAATGGAAAAAAAAAAAAAGTCGTATGTTTGAATCCTGAATAAAATGTAATGTTTCCCTTTTTTGATACTTTCCAAAAAATCAGAATAGGGAAGAATAGAAGTTATTTTGGAATCATGCAATACAGGTTTCCCTTTACTCAGTTTCCACCCATGGACATCTTATCTAACTATAGTACAATAATAAAATCACTAAATTGGTATTAGTACAGCCTATGTTTATAGTTCTACACCACTTTATCTTGCATGGATTCCCACCTCTGCAATCAAGAAACAGACTGATTCCATGACCATAAAGATCTTCTTCTTGCTACTGCCTTATGCTCACAGCTCTCTCTCCCATAATCCCCAGTCCCTGGCAACCACTAATCTGTTCTCCATCTCTATAATTTTGTCATTTAAGAGTATTATATAAACTGAATCATACAACATGTGACTTTTTGAGATTAATTTTTTTCACTCCACATATTGCTCTTGTGTATAATTAGGTCATTTTTAATTTTTTATCCACCATGCTGATCTCTGTCTTTTAATCAGCGGATACAGGTCACTTACATGTAATGTAATTATTCATAAGTTAGGGCTTGGTTTTTGTTTTCTGATCTCTCTTTTTTTGTTTCTGTTTTCTTGTTTCTATCATCCTGCAGTTCATGTGAACATTTTTTATAATTCTATTTTGATTTATCTATACTATTTTTGTGTATATCTGTACAAATTTCTTAGTGATTGCTCTACTACATATACATGATTTGATTTATCACAGTCTCCTAGTGCCAACATTTTATCAGTTTGAGTGAAGTATAGAAACCTTATTTCTCTTTAAGTCCCTACTTTCTCTCATTCACAATGTGATTTTCTTAAGTATTACTCTACATACACTGAGGACAATACCATGCAATGTTAAAATTTTTGTATCAACTGTCAGACAGAATGTAGAAAATTCAAGAGAAGAAGTAGTCTGTTATTTACCAATATTTTTTCTCTTTCCATCATTCTTCTGACCTGATGTTCCAAGATTCCTTTTTAAATCACTTCCCTTTTGATTAAAGAAATACCTTAAGCCTTCCTTTTAGGATAGGTTTACTGGTGACAAATTCTCATAGTTTCCCTTCATCTGAGGTTGTCTTTGTTTCACTTTGACTCTTAAAGCCTAGCTTCACTGATTATGGAATCAGAGTTGACAGTTCTGTTCACTACTTAAAAAAATGTGCCACTTTCTTCTGGATTTCATGGTTTCTGACTGAAAAGTACTGTTATCAAGTTGCTTTTCCCTATTGTAAGATGTTGTTTCTCTCAGGCTGCCTCAGTACAACTAGGTGGTTGTGAAAATGCCACCTTCTCTTTTGGTTTTCTCACATAGATGGGAAGAAGAGCAGTTAATGTCTAAAAGTTTTCAGTCTTTTAGAAAGTGGGTGTCCCTTTCCTGGTTCTTTGGTTAGAAAAAGTAGGCTTTTTGGGAGCTTCTTTTTTTTTTGTCTGTTACTGTTAGCTTTCTGGATTGCCAGCTTCTCCAGCCTCTAATGCAAGACATGAGTCAAATGGAAACCTAGGGAACTTGCTTTTGTGCTGTTCCTTAGGTCTGAAGTCCCTAGCTGGTCTGCTTTCTTCCCTCTGCATTTTAGAGTCTCCTTATTTTTATTTTATGTATAAAGCCCAAGGTTTTTAAGTTTTCTTGCTAGTCTAGAGAGTTTTACCTTTGCTGAGTTTTTTATTCTGTGACAAAATTTGTATTTCTAATTCTTTCTTTTATATCCATCTGTTCTTGTTTCAGTTTAGCTAATTTTTAATTTAAAAAATGAATATAATTTCTTCTTTCTCTCTTTGTGGGTATTAAATATATTTGTTTTAAAGACATTTTTAGATTGCTTTGAAGTTTTCATCTGAAGGGAATTCATCTTCCAATTGCTTTTCCAACAATCATTCTTTTTTTTTTTATATAGTGTTTATTTTATTTGAAGTACAGTTGATTTACAATGTTTCAGGTATACAGCAAAGTGATTCAAGTATATATGTGTGTAAATATACATTTTTTTCAGATTCTTTTCTATTATAGGTTATTGCAAGATATTAAACATAGTTCCCTGCGTTACACAGTAGGTCCTTGTTGTTTATCTATTTTATATATAGTAGTATGTACCTATTAATCTCAAATTCCTAATTTATCCCTCTCCATCTTCCCCTTTGGTAACCATAAGTTTGTTTTCTTTGTGAGTCTTTCTGTTTTGTAAATACATTCATTTGTATCATTGGCGGTCATTCTTAAATATTCTTTTCTTCCCTTGTTTTGAGATTTTAATTTTCAATTCATCATGAGTGAAAAGTTTCTCCACTCTGTGCTCACCTTTCCTTGTTAATGTTCTTGAGTCTTTCCCCATTCAACAGTACAAACTTTTAATCTGGACTCATTCTTAATTTGGACCTCAGGACTCCTGTTCCATGGTGAAATTAGAAATAGAGCAGATACAGTCACTGACTCCAAGGTGGCTTGTCTCAAGTTGTCTACTTTCTCCTGTCTCCCTGGATACACAGATTGGTGCCTTTTCTTAGCATAGGTGAGAGAGCCCTGCTTCTGGTTCCAGTCAGCAAGGCTAGCTTTTGTTCCTTAACTTCACATGAAGTCAATGTCTTCTCTCAGAGGTAAGAACTCTGAGCTGTCTATGCCTCCTTCTGGATCTAAAGTCTTTCAAGCCCATGGTTTCTTACCTGCTTATTGTATTTTTCTGTTCTTATATCTATGGTTCGTAGAGATGTTTGACTAATTTTGAACTGTGACTGCATCATTTTAGTCATCTCTTTTTAAATTTAATTTGTCATTGCTATTGCTTTTGAGCAGAGGAGTCTTCAAAGCATGAACTTACAACACTTTTTACTGGAAGGACTCCAGTTTCCTTTAAACTGATGTTTTCCCTCACATTTCCAAAATAAATGCCTAAAATAAAGACTCAAGTGACCCTGTTACCTAAATTCATAAAAAGGCTCTATCTTTTGGTTTTATTCTAAGAAATTATATCTCTCCTTACAAAGCATTTTAGATATGGGTCAGGCTCTTCAGCAGTCAATATCCTGAGTAAATCATGTATTTCCATGGTTTTAGTTATTGTCTGAGGCTGACATCTATAAAAGAATATGTGAAATTTGATGACCACAGGATAGGGTATATAATGATGGATACTATGATACAGGCATAGATAAAGTGCTGTGAGTTTTGGGTGGAGGAAGATGACTCTCAGTTGGGAATAGGGGAGGCATGAATTGGGAAAGATTTCCCAGAGGAGGAGCCATTTGAACAGAACTATGAGGGACTGTGGTATTTGGTTTAAGGAAAGGAACGTTATGGGTAGGAGGAACAAACACCCAAAAGCAGCAAGCTGGGAGTATAATTTAAAAGGTGCTGCCACTGTTTTTTGTTTTTTTTTTTTAATACTTTGTTTCTTCTCTAATCAATAAGTAAATCAAAGTAAAGAGCTCTCATTATCATTGGACTTGTTTGGAAATCGTTTCACTTCTCACTTTTTCCACTAACATATCTTGTATCAGCTTTTGACAATTTTAATTGAAGTTTAAAATCTTCTCTTCATATCCTTAATTCCTACCTTTTTGTCCCTCTTTAACTGGCCCCACGTGACATATTTTAAATTATATTTTTTTCCATGAACTTCTTTTCAGTTACACTATCTACTTTCTAATAATGACTCTCCAGTGTTCTTCATATCACATACAGAATCCTGCCAGGAATAACAAAAATATTTTCATGGTGTAATTTTTGTTCGTGGTTAGTACTTTTTTTCCTTTTGCTTAAGGTTTTATTGGTAGTTTTTTTTAGAAGAGTGTTAGATTTATGAAAAAATTGAAGAGTTTCCCCTATTATTAACATTTTACATTAGTCATTAAAGTATAACATTTTTACAATTAATTGATATGATATTGATTGCTATATTATTATTGATATATTATTGATACTGATATATTATTATTAACTGAAGTTCATCATTTATTTAGAGTTCCCTAGTTCTTACCCAATGCCCTTTTTTGGTTCTAGGGTCTCATCCAGGATACTTCATTACATTTAGTTATTATGTCTCCTTAGGCTCTTCCTGACTGTGACAGTTTCTCAGACTTTCCTTGTTTTTGATGCCCATATTACTCAGGGTTCTCCAGAGAAACAAAGCCAATAGAATATATAGGAAGAGACTTATTATGAGGGGTTGACTCATGTGAATACAGAAGCTGAGAAGTCCCATAATCTGTCATCTGCAAGCTAGAGGCCTGGCTTGGGGGCCTTCAGAATTGGACTGGAGCTAAACCATTGGCTTTCTGGGACTTGAGCTTGGATCTAAAGAGTCTCTGGTAGACAGCATAGTTGGATCCTGTATTCTTATCCATTTTGCTAATCTTAGCCTTTTGGAGATTTAAAATCTATTTACATTTAAAATAGTTATTAATAAGGAAAGACTTCCTCCTTCGTTTTGGTATTTGTTTTCTATTTGCCTCATAGCTTTTTTGTTTCTCATTTCCTGCATTCCTGTTTTCTATTGTGTTTCGTTGATTTTCTTGTAGTGAATTGTTTAAATTTCTTTCTCATTTCCCTATGTGTACATTCTACAGCTGTTTTCTTTGCAGTTACTATGGAGATTACATTCAAAACCCTAGAGTTATAACATTTTAATTTGAATTTATACTGGTTTAACTTCAATAACATACAAAGACTCTGCTTTTTACAGCTCTCTCCCCATCCCTTTTGGTTACAGATATCACAAAATTACATCCTTATACACTGTGTGCCCCAAAACATAAACTAATAATTCTTTAAATTCATTAGTCTCTTAAATTACATAGGGAACAAAATGTGGAGTTAAAAACCAAACCTGTAGTTACATTAGCTTTTAGATATTCTTTGACGAATGCCTCGTTCAGTTTTTAAACCTTGGCATCAGTCTCTCAGCTTTGGGACTAACCTAAGAGACAGGAAAGGGCAAAGGTCTAGGAGACAAGAGGCAAATACCATGCAAAGTAGGTGAGGAGGAAGGGAAGAGGCCCAGCCCACAGCGTACCTCCCCCATCTGTGGAAGGGGAGGACGTGAGCCCCTCTTCCTCCTCTATCCCCTGCCTCACAACTCTTTTCTGTACGGACTATGTGGAAGTTGCCCCAGAACTGTCATAGGACATATTTCTGACAAAGTAACTGATTCTTTCCAGGTGCATGTAGAGAGGGTGCTGCCTCTCTTAGAGTCAGTGATTGGGCTGAGTGGAAAAGCAGATTTGTTCTGCTTGGTGGCAAGCTTGAGGAAAACTGACAGAGGCTACAGCAAAATCCATGAGAGGAGGAGATTGTTTATGCCTTAGCACTGTGAGGTTGATGACGCTCGCCGTTGCTCTAAGAGTCCTTCCCCTGGCATCTTTCTAGACTGCTGGAAGGTGGGCCATTTGGGTTTCAGGAGGGATGCTTTCTTTACTGCCTCTTTTGACCTTTGGGAGAGAGTCATCTCAGAAAGAAACCACCGCTTTCTGCCTCTCGCTTGCATCTCAGTCTCTAGACTAAGCTATGTATATTGCATAAGCATAAGGCAATTATTGAATCACTTTGATCTGTGTTATTGAAAATGTTATTATGCATATTGTAGGGAAAAATATTGCCTTTCTAATAAATGATACCTACTTCTCTTGCAGAGATAGATGACAAGAAGGTGACCAACACACAAGCAGAAGTAAGTTTTCTTGTATTTTGTATAAATGTATCAAAATCTATTAAAAACACAACCAGTTTGATTTGCTGTCATATAAAATATGATTATTAACATAACTGCATTGTAAAAACTATTTAGTTGGCTTTTCCTGATGGAACAAACAGTAAAATGATGTCATTTAATCTCTGCCTCTATTATCCTTGATTCTCTACCTATGAAATACCAGTCCCTGAAGAAACTTCTGAAATAAACTCTTGATTCTAGAGGCAAGATATTATAGTGATCCTTTCAATTTAGTGACTAGTTGTTTATGACCAATAGGGACAGCCAGTGTTGGAATCATGGAACAAGAAGGTGGGGGACAGGCAGCTCTTAAGGGTCTTCTTGTGTGAAGCCTACCACATACCCCTGAGGCCAGAGTGTCCACATACACATACACATGTAGGTGTTCAGATTGAAAACAGGTGCCAGGGGAGGCCAGGGAGCTGATAATATAGGATACATAGACTACAAGATGATGAGCAAACTTGCATCCAGAAATGGAACAAATATTGAAGAGGACTCATGCAGACTTAATCGTCTGTTCCCGGCCACACGAGTAGGCATACAGCAGCACTCAGTGGATGATGGAGAAAGAACAAAATATCAGAAAGTATCTCTCAAGATTTTTCTAAAAATTTAGTGAGATTGTAAATGTGAAATGCTTTGAAAACTAAACTCTTACATAAATATAGTTTTTATTACTTAATAAGTTTTACCACTGTTACTAAACAAATTTTTCTATAGAATTAATTTTCTACTTGATCTTTGAATCTGTGTATGGAAATACAGAAGACATTCTGGAGGTGAATGATTCTCAAAATCAACCAGACATGACTGAATACAGGAGAAGTACAACAGCAGCATCAGCCAACCACACATTTGCATTAACTCGGAGTTGCCCTGACTGCACTTGTGCATAGTGGGCTGGTACCAGAACACTCTTCCGGAGAAATCTGCTTGTACCATTTCCTTTGGTTGATACAAACTTGGTAACTATTTGGCCGAGGTTTTTACTTTTTAATAGATTGTTTTTGCATCAGTTAAATATCATCTTGATGATACCTTTGAAGGCAATTAAACTTTAATATGTGTGAGTAAAGATGCCTCAAGGTCTATTTACAACTTGATGAAACAGTTTCTAGTTTTTTTCAGACTCTGCTTATTATGTTCTTTCTGATATGCATGGAAACCTATAACAGTCCTCAAAAAGTATCTTCTAACTATACTTGAACTTTTCAAATCAAAAATAATTGCTCCAAACACTAAAACCCCTGCCTTTGCCACAATGAAATGTAAATAGGCATACTATTAAAAAGGAGTCTTTGACATAATCTGATTGAGGTGTAAATCACACATATATAATTTATTATAATAAATAATGCTTTATGCATATATACATATCTATATGTCTATCTGCCTGCCTGTCTGTCTATCTATCCATCCATCCATCCTTGGGAGACAGAGATAAGAGAGAGGGAGATCATCTTATTATTTGTAGTTTTGACCCTGAAAAATGTTCCTGTGTTTCAATTTTTATCATTTTAATGCAAAACATTTCTTCCTCAATGTATTAATCCTGTTACAATGTGCTGTCACAGAAGAGTGTTAAATAACAGTTTTATTAGGAAAGATCTGTTGAACGTATAAAAGAATATTATCTCAACGTTGTAATTCCAAGTAAATGGAAATAGTAGATTGAACATCTTAATTCCATAGGGTTATAGACTGGTCTTACTTCCCAAGGACTCTCATTAGCCTTCCAGAACCATTAACAATCCTATGAACAGCTATAATTACACCATGGTCATAACTTTGGGAGTATATTTTGTTCTGGCATTTATGCTTTTCTCTAAAATGGAAAGGATTAGTCCTATCACTTTCTCTCTTTCTTTTTAAAGTAAACTGTTACTGGTGAGAAAGTAAAAAGAATAATTTCAAAACTGCAGTGGATGAAGTTTTATGATCAAATAGACCCTATAGCTTCATATATCAAATAAGACTGTGATATCAGTGAACATGTGTATGATTTCTCATTGATTAGAGTCTGTTTCATGACAGGGAGAAATCAGAAAGCACACGGCAGTGTTTCTTTCCCTCAAAGGGCTGATGACATTGTACTTCTTTTTTTCCCCAAATATAAGACTTTTACTTCTTTCTCTTTATTCAGTCACAGAATGCCTCCCCTAAGCAAAGGAAGCAGAGTGTGTACACACCACCCGCCATGAAAGGTACTGTCCAGGTACTGTTTTGGGATGTTGTGAGTGTTGAATTCGCGGGCAGCCCATTCGTTCTCCAGTGCCATGTACTTGCTTATAAGCTACATCTAGATTCAGCGCTACAACTTGGTAACGTGACTTTCTGTTAAGAGATGTTATTTGATGCCTCACCAAGAGTGAAATTGGTGGTTGAAGAAGGGACAGTTAGAGATATCTCAAAAATCTCAATCTGGAAATTCAGATTTTCCAAAATAATGACAAAAGTTTTCTTTTACCCTCTCTCTTATGTTTTCCTTGAAGAGATTTTTTTTTTCCAGAATCCCTGATTAATCTTGCCCATGTTGGCAGATGATTATCATTTTTTTCCCTTGGCTTAGGCAAAGTCTATCTTGAATTTCAGGCAGATATAATAGAAAGTGTTGCTTCACTGGCCTGTGTCAGGAGCATCTCTGTGAAACCCAATCAAACAGCTATTAGCTGTACATGTAACAGCTGTTGAAACAACAACTAAGAATGCTAGCTCAGAGTCCAGCATTTTCCCAGAATTCCCCTAACCCTCCCCCAAATTAGCACTGCTAAAAGAACATCCAAGTATATCAGAATTCTGACCAACACCACTTCTAGGGAAGGCTTCTTTTATTTCTCACACAACAGTGTTCCTGACACGGTGCAGAGTGTGTGCAATCCAGTATCTCATGTTCCAGTCTGGCATGTAGGCTGTTGGCCCAGTGGCTCGTTGTGCAGTCATCCAGCTCCGTTTCAACTACAGGAGAGGCCAGCTGAGCAGCTTCCTCTGGAGACTGGAGAGATGTCTAAATTGGGAGTGAAATTTTCCACTCTGTATTCTCTCTAGATCTGGGGCCTTTTCAGGGAGGTGGGATATAAATGGACACATTAATAGCTACTTTCTCTAAACTTCCTTCCTCTGCAGCGATAAAATACCAAGTTTGCTTGTTCATCAGACAGCAGTAAATAATGCAGTCATCAGCAGTGTAGTTCATTCCAGGGTAATTATGGAGACCATCAGGCCTCCCTCTCTCAAGATCATTGTAATGGTTTTGAAGATACTTTCCCTTTTGTAAGTCATCGTGTACTTTTAAGACACATCAATTTTGGCATGAATGGGCCCCAATGAAGGATGTATGTCCACTCATTTAATGATTTCCTCTGTTCTATTTTGGGTTAGCTTAACTAAATAAAGTAAGACTGTTCTCATGTCCTCAGAGAATAATAGTATTATTTTTAAAGGAAAATCTTAAAATCAAGGCCCCAAGGGTTCATGGTTTTTATTATATTTAGCTCTCAAATATCATTAGAATGTGGGATCCTAACATTTAGGGAAGTTAGTCAAATTGTACCATTTTTTACACATAACCTCACTACTGTTGAGCCCTTAAAGATGGTCATTCAATGATAATCATTTTTGGTCATGAGTTAAAGGCTTGAGAAAGCCAGTAATTCTTTCATGAGGCTATTCGGGTACAATTACAAACCACTTAGGTCCTCATTTATAACCAGTAAATACTGAGGAAAGTCTCCTGCTGCTGATAAAAGAGAGAGGGCCACTAAATCCACATGTTTTATTCAGTATACTTGTCCTTTAGAGCTAGAAATAAATATTTCAGGACAAAATTAAGCAGTGGTAACATACGGTATATTGTGAAGCTTCAATCATAAAAAAGATGAATTAGAAAGGAAAAGTTATTGAAATGCAAAATCAATAATACAATTGCTCTGGAACATGCAATTGCAGTGGAACATGCAATTATTGAGTGTAAAAAAGTTTGTTAAGAGAAGCAAAGCAGCACTGGATGTGATTAATAGTTCCAAAAGAAATCTCTTTGACCAAATGGCCAACTAGGGTTTCATGAATGAACCAATGAGTAACTGGTTAGTAAGCAAAACGAAACAAAATAAACAAAACAAAACAAAAAAACTAACCAGACTCCTTCCTGCTTCTCTCGTATAGGTTGTGAGGAGTTACTGGATACAGAGGCCAAAGTGGCAGGAGAGAGATGCTGCATCTCACCTGTGTCACCCCAATTAATGCCTAGACACACTGGTCTCCTATCTTCTCCAGTCACTAATTTTTCCCTCTTTCAGTTGCTATGGTATTTGTGGCTCCACCAGATTTCAGGAAACAGGGACATGTCCAGGTTACCTCTTGTGATGAAGGTTTAAATGAAGATGCAGGGGTGGGGAGGAGGGAAGAAATAGAGCAGAGGGAGCCATTTTACCAGGTACGCTGTTAGGACTGATGTGCTGATGACCTCCCAACTCATACCTGCAGCCCTCACACAGCTCTTGAACTTCAGCCCCTGTCTCTAACTAGCTACCGATTTTTTTCACTTGAATGAATGAATGACGTTTATTGAGGCTTCTCATATTTAATATATCCAAAACCAAACTCATTGGCTCTTTTTGGGGGCTTTCCCCATCTCAATAAATTATGTTCAGATGTTGAGAACAAAAATCTTTGCATAATCCTTGACTGCTCTCCTTGACCCCACTCGTCATCTACTCTTGTTAACTCTAACCTCAAGATGCACCCCTTCACCACTTTCCGTATTTTCCACTGCAGCTACCTTGTGTGAGCCACCATTCTTTCTTGCCTGAGCAGCTGAAATAGCTTCCTGAAATGGTCTCCTGCTTCTGCTCTTGACCCTCCACAGTCTAGTCTCCACACACAAACCAGAGTAATTCCTCTAACCTACAAACAGGATCATGCCATCCCCCTGATCAAAATCCTCACAAAGTTTCTGTTGCATTCAGGATAACATGAATAATCCAATTACAGCTCACAAGTCCCTGAATGAGCTGCGCTGGCCTCCCTCTCTGACCTCATCTCCTTTTGCTCCAGCCTTTGTTCATTGGGGTTCAACGTCATGGACCTTTTCACTGTTCACAAACATCTCCATCACACTTCCATATCAGAGCATTTGCACTTCCCATTTTCTCTGCTTGGAATGCTCTGTACCCAGTGGCCTCACCGTTGGCTCAGCTGATGTTCCCTCCTCAGAGAGGTCTTCCTTTCCTGATAATTGCTCTCCTACCATCCCTATCAATGTCCTTACAACACTGCCTTATTTTTTTCCATAGCATTCATCATTATGTACCTAGAGTGAGGTGTCCAAGACAACAGTTTTATTCATTTGGTATTCCTTCCACCTAAAAAAGATACACACAATAGGTGCTCAAGAAATACTTGTTGAATAAATGAACTGTAATGAACTGGGGAATCCAGCCACACTGTCATCTGCTTGGAAGAAGATGTTTCTTAAACCTTTTTCTACTAATTGTCATACTTGTGACTCTGCTTCTGTTTCTCTGTGCTTCTCCCTCTGCTCAATTGTCCCTTAATTCTTATGTTCCTACTTATCTATATGTTTTTCTAGTGTTACTTTTTCCACTCCCCTCCCCTCTAATTAAAGAGAAGATCTGATTTGGAAAATCAGTGACCATCCAGAATGATGCAATCAATTTGGCTGGATTCCTAAGAAAGGTCATCTCAGGGACCACTGGAACCAATAGATGATTGCCTCTGACTAGGTCTGGTTCCTCTGTCAATTAGTTCCTGGCCAAGGTGACAGCATGGTATGACATAAACTTGGCAATGTAAATAGAAGTCTGGAAATAGCTGTCTTTCTTTAGAGATGTTTCATGGCTTGTCCAGCACATTTACTCTTAGAAAGTAGTAACAGATTTAGTTCCTGGTCTCGTCATCTTTCTAGTCATAACATCATAGTCACTCAACGTTGTCAAGGAGCTTAAAGGTTAACTAGTGCAACTATCTACTGATGCATCAGACATCACTTCCCTTTTTTCTATTGCATTTAACCTCAGGGTATTAAATTGGCTATGTTTTCTTGAGGATTCTAATATTTTAAACCTGGGTTGTAGCCAGATAATTAAAAATTCCAGATGATTCTGCTGTAGCAAGTCTAAAGACTGACCAGACTCCAGATATCCAATCAGCTATTGAACATGTTTTTCTTATGTCATAGGTCACTATCTCACAGAGATCAAAGATCATGCGATTAAAATTAGCATGTTCAGGACTGGCCTTTTGATCTCCATACCAAAGTAATCTGTCCTGCACTGTTGTCTTTCTCAGCAAGTGAACCTTTCCTCTGCCTGGGAGCTTGTTCCTAAGTTCTGGGCATCTCCAGTGACCTTCTCCCTCTCCTTCACTCTCTGTTAGTAGAGCACCAGGTCTTGTGGATTGCACCCCACTACTATCCCTCCCATCTTCCCCTCTTCTATCTCCAATGCCACCTCCATAATTCAAGTCACAATCATCTCTGCCAGGATGTAATTGGTTACGCTCCATCCAGTCTCTCTCCTCCTCTCCTACTTCCATCTGTTTTTTATACTGTGGCCAAAGTGAACTTTTTAAAACCCAGAAGTGATCATGCCAATTCCTTGGTTAAAACTCTTCAAGAGCTCCTCATTGCCCTTAGATCAAATTCCTATTCCAGAGCAAAATTTAGAAAGTGTACTGCCCTATGGCTCCAATCCGCCTCTTGTCCCCTCACCCACGAGGTCCTGGACACACTGGAATTCTGCCAGCTTCTAAATGCACCAAGCTCCTTCCTGAAAGAGCTTGCATACCTTCTTCATCTAGGCTGTTCCCGCTTGCCTCCTTGTCCTCATTCTTCATTTGGCTACATCCTCCTTACTGTTCAAGCCCTGTTCTTAAAGGTCAGATCCTGAAAGGAGCTTTCTCTAACCCTCCATTCTAAATTACCTATAGCTATTAACTCTCTACTGATAGTTATACATTTTCTGTAGTTCTTTCATTGCGAGAAGTCACAATGTTCAATTATTTAGTGTCTGTCTCTCCAACTAGACCAGAAGTGATCAATACTGCAGGAGTGACAGTGTCTCTTTTGTTCACTACCTGATCTGCAGGGCTTAACATCATCCTTGAGACATAAGCAGTGGTTATACATAAACTTTTAAATAATTTTTAAAAATGGACCCAACAGCAGTGTTAGGGAATGAATAATTTCCTTAGGGTATTACCTTCTCTCTGCTCTGTTAGAAAGATCTTTTCTTTATTGAATTTTGTATCTCTGGATACTTGTTCTATACCTTGTTGCTATTTGTGATAAATTTTAAAATGACAATTATCTGAGCATCTCAAGACAGCTTCAGGTCCTTGCCTCACCCCTAATCTCACTCTTTCCAGGTTAAAACATTACAATGTCATTTATGGCCGTCCTTTCACATTCATTCTTGATCTCCTAATAGGCTTCATGTTGCCTCTATCATTTTAGAAGTGCATCACTCAAAATCAACTTATATTTAAGGTGTGGTCCAACCAGGACACAGTAGAAACTTCAGTTATGCCTGTTACTGTCTTCATCCCAGATAACTTAATTCTATTAAGGCAACCCCAAGTTTTATCAGCTTTTTCTGGCAGCTGTATACATTGGTGACAAATAGTGAGCTTACCATAAATTCAGAACTTTCAAGACTTCCATGTCTTGCTTTTAAGCCACATTATTTACAATGCATTCCTCATTTTAAAATTACATCTTTTTGTAACCAAAAAACAAGACAGTGCTGTCATCCCAATTGAGTTCTCTCTTGTAAGAGTCAGGCTGTCACATGGACATGGCATATTTCCTATCATGAGTCCATCATCTGTTCTATTCTCTATTATCTCAATTGTGTGTCACACACAGATTAGATAACCTTATCTCTGGTATTTTTATCCATATCTGTAATAAACATATCAAACAGAACAGGGCAGAGAGGAACCCTGCAGCACACATATCTCCCTCTAGTTGACACTGATCCCCCCGAAGACCACCATTCAACCAGTTATCAAATAGACTTTTTACGTCAGGATTCTATCCCTTAAAACCAGGGGATATTATGAACACTCTCATTAGATACACTGTTGTATTTCAGATATGGTGTGCTGACCACATGTTTTCATCTGTATAGATGAGTCATAAATTTATAAGGTATATTATGCATAAAAATGACAAGTTGAAGTTTGCACAGAAAACAGACTTACTTCTCCGCTACCCTGTGTGAGACAGTGCTCTGTAATTATGTAAGTAGAAAGTTCTGAAGATTATCAGAGAAATGATAGCTGACTACTGAATACTCATGTGACTTCTCTGGTGTTTCTATGATGGGCAGCCCTGTAATTTACAGAACAGCCAATTAAATTATTGTTGGATGGCTTGAATCATGTTTTCAGAAAAGCAATGTAGGTTTGAATCTTGGGGCAGGAAATGACTGACTCATTTCCACCCCCATTTTGTACGTGTATGTTTTACTGGAAGGCAAATGCCTTCAGCTGAAGACAGCAAAGCAAGGGCTATTGATTTAAAAGGAAATCTGAACCTGAAACAGAGCTGACTGAAAATCAGCTTTGCATAGCAGGCCTGTTAGTGTCACGTTGCCATTCTCAATGCACAGCAAGTCAGATCCTTCATGGACTTCTGAAAACCACCTTCTTCCTCTTACTCTTTACAATTTCTTTAAAAAAATTTAAGTGACTTCAGTGTCTACAGACTGTTCTTCCGATATGTCCAATAGGTTGTCTTTGAATGCTTACAGCATTCGAACTCCTACATTTTTTCTTCTCCAAGGATGGTTGTGACCTTGATACTTTTTCTCAATTTAGCTTCTTTTCATAATAAAGCAATACATCCAAATATGGAAATAACCCAGGAGGGAGTAAATCAAACTGGCCCCATAAAAAAGGCTAAAGCAGATTTTGGAGGAGGGTAGATGACAGTGGCCAAGATGCACCATGTAATGTTAACTGAAGGGTAATCTTCAAATCAGGCAAGCTTGATCATCATAATTTAATGGGACCCAACATGAAAGGACATGCACTTTGTGGGACAAGCAATCGGTGTTCAAACCTCAGTGACACCACTTACTAACTGTTCAGCATCAGCAAGTCAGTGATTTCTGATCCGGCTCTCTTCTGTCCCCAGTAAAATGGAGGTGATGCCCACTGCAGTTGGAGCATGCTTAGAAAAGGCACTCAATATGTCAGATCTATTTTGCATAATTATTTGAGCCCTGTAGTAAGAGCCGGGTACAAGCCTCCTGGTTTCCCCTGAGCCCTCAGAGTGAAGGCGTGAAGCCCCAGGGGAGAGGAGGAGGGATGGAAGGTCCTCCAGAGGAGAGGAATGAAGCACCTGCCAGAGCTCTGCACTCATCCCCCAGGAAGTGAAAAGCCAGGATGGAGGTGCCTGATCCCAATAGCATGTGGACAACCAAGCCTTGCCACATTCACTCCACTTTTATTTGCACTGGTCCAGGTAGATTGTGGCATTTATCTCCTTTCATTTCCTTCTTAACAAAATCCTGCTTTGCCTCATTTCTCCTGGCTCCTCCCCTCAGACCGTGTCCCTCACTTCACAGCTAATAGCCCCCTCAGCGGTATTGATATTTAACTTAATAAATCATGCATTTCAAGAAAGCTTAAGACCAAAGCGATGGTTAGTGGTGAATTTGAGGGTGCTAAAGAAGATTATACCATAAATATTTCTAGCCAGAGGGGGGAGCAGGAAATCACACCAGACAAATTCAGCCCATGGAGGCAGCGTAGGTAGACTAACAATGATTACATCGAACCATGATCAATTCACCCTTCCTAAATTTCAAAACTCTTCCAATTGTGACTACAAAAATACTCAAAAGGAATAGACCAGGCGTAATCTCCTGTCGGCATCACCCCCTGCACATTGGAGTCAGGGAGAGGAGGTAGCCACATTTTTCAGCTTCTCATCAGGAGGGCTGCACTGAATGGTTTTCCTTTTATTTTTTTAACTTTCTGTCCCTCTGTGGTTGTTCTCCAGGTAGTCATCACATCTGCCTTTCTAAATCTTGGCTTTTTTGTTTGTGCTGACTCGGGGTATTTACTGTGTAGGGTGGGGCTTATTTATGCAACCCAAGAAACATTTTAACAAGATTTCTAGATAACAAGGAACATTCTAAACATGTATGAGTCTTGCTTTTTTTTTGAACCAAGCATGCTTCTATTACCAGATCCACTTCCTTCACTTCTCTTCAATTTCTTTCACTAAGTTTTGTGTTCCTCTTTCCTTGTATCTCTGAATTCAGAAGGTGGGGTCAGATTGAATAAGTGATCTGAGAACATATCTTTTTTAAAAGTCCTTAAGATGTCTGTTTTTCTGAGATCAACATTGAGGGAGAGTGAAGCAAGAGGAAAATGCCAGCCAGTATAAGTAGACTTAATATTTTATAGAATTGTCACAAATTATTAGGTTGAAAGATTGAAAGGACCTTGAGATGAATTAAACTGCAAATTAGAAATTTGGGATAAGAAACTTTATCTCATGTGGTGCTACTTAAACTTTGAAAAGGAGACCACTCTTTGTCAATACTGACCCGTTTATGTGTCTGTACATATTTATTCATTTTAAAGTTAAGCCTTTTAATTTACACCCCTCTGTTTAAATAACACAACCATTAAAATCACTTCCTATCTTATTAGAAGGGAAAGAGATGAACTTTTGCATTTGGTTGGAACAGATAAATCAATCCCCAGTGCTTCTAGGTCTCTCCCAAGTCTACAAATGGTATAATTCAGTTGCATAAGCACTAATAATGTACTGCCACAAATCACATACGAGCCTCCACTGTGTATCAAGTACTGCCTTAAAGTGGTGTGGCTGCAGACATGAAAGGCAAAGTCCACACCCCCCGAGAGGCCAGGCTAGAGGAAGCGACACACAAGTAGGCAGGTGGTAGAGCACACCATGCTAAGTCCTTGAATAAGGATTTGAGCAGAGTCACCGGGGAATGTGAGGAGACCCACACTGGGCCTGGAGGACCAGAGGGTGAGGCCTTTCAGATCACCCGAGGAACAGTCATGTTCACACGTGTCTGCAGAGAAAACTGGACTGGGTCATGGAAAAGTGGAACACAGCCCACCATTTTCATTCTTCCTGCCCATACAAACTTGCAAAGCATTTAAGATGATATCATAATGCAGATAGTTAAATCCTGCAGGGTCATCACAAAGTGCTTGGCTGCCGTGCAAAGTCTGAGAAGGCCCCGTTCATGGACTGTAGAGACATCACTTTCCAACGCATTTGGAAATCCTTGTGCATTTGATTCCATTTTCAAAAGTCTGGTTCACATCTTTGTCTTTCCTCTTCATAACATTACTTTTAAAACAGGATAAGTTCCAATTCAAATTATACTTTTAAAAAATAAATTTTATATTTTAGAACAGTTTCAGATTATTGTGATGATAATATAGAGTTCCCATATATGCTACAACCAGTTTTTCCTGTGAAGTATGTCTATCTGATACTTACATAGTATGGTATGTTTGTTACAATTAACAAACCGATACTGATCCGTTATCATTAACTCAAATCTGTATCTCATTCATTCATATTTGTTTAATTTTCACCTAATGTCCTTTTGCTGATCTAGGAACCCATCCAGGACACCACATTACCTCTAGTTATCATGTCTCCTTAGGCGTCTCTTGGTTGTAACAGTTTCTCAGACTTCCCATTTTTTTCGATGACCTTGACAGTGTTGAGCAGTGCTGGTCAGGTATTTTCTAGAATACCCCTCTATTGGGATCTGTCTGATATTCTTCTCATGATTAGACTGGTGTTATGGGTTTTGGGGGGAAAAACTGCAGATATAAAGTGGCTTTTTCATCACATGATATCGAGGGTACATACTATCAACCTGCCTATCACTGTTGATGATGACCTTGATCACGTGGCTGAGGCAGTGTTTGTGGGGTCTCCCCCGCAGAGTTACTGGTTTTTTACCCCCTTTCCATATTTCGTTCTTCAGAAGAAGGTCACCACATGTAAATCACATTTAAGGAATGGGAGGTTATACTCCATCTCCTTGAAAAAAAATGTATCTACATAAATTATTTTGTAAATAAGTTATACAATTTTTGGAATATCCCAAATAAATTATTTAGAATTCTTCTGCACAGAACATATGTCTCTTCTCCTCCATTTATTTACTTATTCAATCATTTATTTTTATCAATAAGGACTTTTATCAGTATGGACTTTATTTAATACTTTGGGTTACAACTCAGTACTGCTTTATTTTGTTGCTTACACCATTATCGTGGGGTTTGTTTGTTTGAGCACGTTCCTTTCTGGCACTACCAGACACTCCCAGCTTATGTGTATATTTTTTACCCTAGTCTTAAAGACTCAGCCATTTCTCCAAGGAGCCCTCAAATTACAATTTTTATTTTTAAAGGAGTCCATATACTGTAATGTTTATGTCTGCATCAGTATATAGTTTCTAAAAGATAGAGAACTCTATCTCTTGTTCTGTTTAAATGTATGTGCATCATATCCATTAATGTTTAGAAGGGTTAATGCCACACTATCAGCATGCTAAGGTGTGCACACTCCACTCTTACTAACACTAATGGGAGTTCCTGGGAGAAAAAACAATGCCTGTTAGTGGAATAAGCAGATGTTGCCTGCACGGGCTTGCCTTCCTTCGCTGAATATCAGATACAGTGTCCCCTGATGTGTTCTGGGATGAGATTCGTATTGCCTCTTTATAGATGTGGAATCAGTAACCCATTTGCAGCCTTCTTGGAGACTGGCTATTTGCTTTACTTAAATCAAAGATTATTAAAAAGTAATGTTTAAACACCTTCTGTCTGTGTAGTGCTTCAACGTGTGCAATGTGTTTTTGTATAATTTATTTGTTTTGTTACTGGAAACCACGTAAGGTAAATAGGATATTTTATTTTAGAGAAAAGCGAGGCTCACAGAAAAACAGGGTTCCCTTGTTCAGTGTCACTCTCCTTTACAAGGCCAAATTGTGACATGAGCTTTTTCTGCTTTTGTGTTGGAATCATCTATAATTTTGTCCCATTCACCCACCTATCCTGTTTGCTGTAATTGAGATCTTCTAGATCTTCTAGATCCTCCTCCCCCATAACTCCCTCTCCCAACATTGAGGACACAAGTCTTACCCTGTGACATTTTGTTCACAAACCTTCAAATGTGCACCCATTTCTTTAGGACAAGGCCCTGGGAATAATGTACAGGTCTGTTCAGGTGTCGTTCCTCACCACTGTCTTGCCCCACCTCCTGCCACAGCCTCCTTTGATCTCAGGCTGCCACAATGCTGACCTGCATTTAATTCCTCAAGAACATGTGGTTTCTTGCCTTCACATTTGTTCTGTAGCCCCATTTGCATAGATATCCTTTCTCTGACATCCCCTTCTACCCCACCAAATCCTTTGAGCTGCTCTTCTTACAGACTGAGAATGCGTTACATCTACCTATTTGTTCATTGGTAATTCCCTCTCCATCTGTACTGCAGAAGGCTCTTAGGGCTGAACCAGTGAGTGAATCATGTTACTGATTTAAAAATGTGAGTTTCATGGCTTAATTTCAGCCATATTGAAAAAAGTGATAAATTTCTGGTGTGTATTTTAGCCATTTACCCACTCAATCCCCATTCATTCATTCTACAAACATTTACAAATGCTTACTATCTGCGAAGCAGGTCATGGGGTCTTCTAGTTGAGGATGAGCTAAACACAGTCCTTATCCACAGGAAAAAGGTCGTCAAATGGAAAAGGAAGTTGTGTAAAAAAATAAGTTCTGTAAGATCGATGTGGACAATGTTATTTGAAGAGAAAACTGCTAGCTCTCCCAGTCACAGATAGCTAAGACCTCACAAGATAAATGGACTGTTAATTTACAGATGAGTAAGATTTTCACTGAGAAGCCTGAGGGGTAGATTCCAGGCAAAGGGCTGAGCAGTTGCAGAAGCACAGAATGGGAAAGGGCAGGTGAACCAGAACACTGTGAGGCTGTGGGGACAGCCTGTGGACGAGGGGACACTGCAGATGCTGAGAACCGGGTCAGAGGTCCTGTGTGTCATGTGCTCAGGAGCTGGAATTTCATCCTGAAACAACAGAGCACTTTTGGACAGTTTTTAAGATTACTTGATATGTTACTTTGTTCTCTTGAATGTTTTGAAAATATGAGGGAAGGGGATTAAGAAGTTGATTCAGAGAGCTAAAGATTAGTTCACCCTAGACTTTATTTGCCTCAGTTCATCTGCCTGTTTCTGCTGCTCCTGTAAGAATAGCTAACTGCTAGTGCCAGCCTATTTTTCTTTTGCTTTGATGCATTTAGACTTTCTAAATAATATTTATGAGCTGTGAGACGTTGAAATACCATATTATCTTCCAAAATAAATTAATGGAAATCCAATTAGAAATGTGTTATTAAGTAAAAATGTCAAGATAAATTGAGGAACTTGGTTCTGAGTGGGGCAAATTTAAGGTAGGGTTACATTCCTCACAAACTTGTGCTGGGCTGTGAAACTTTTCTAAACATTCTCCCCTTTAAAACCTTATATTCTTGTGTAGCATCCAAAAAAACTTCTGATCACAAGATAATTTTAAGAACAGTTTCATGAATTCCTTTCTCAGTAGGTCCTCGTGACAAAATACCCCACGATTTAGTGGCCAGAACAGACTGCACTCTTTCTGTGGAGGGTGTATTATGGGACAGTAAAGGTATCAGTATTTCTGCCAATCGATGGACAATAGTTATTGAACTTGAACTCTGGACAGAGCTCTGAGCTATGTGTTAAACAAACGAACTACCGAGTTCCAAAACACTCTAGGTTAAATTTTGAGGAAGGTTTACAATTTTGGTTCTTTCAAAAGAGACAAAGACACCAAATAGAAGAGGATCCAAAGGTTAGTTTCAGGAAATTACTAGGCCCACAAGATAAAACTCACATGGTAAGCACTGCATTTCTGGTCTGTGTTCTGTATCCCTTCCTCTCTGGTACTAACTACCAGTGGGAGCCTCTCTGTGCTTTCCTTGTCCTTGATAGGTGTGCTGAAGCTGTCTTTTTTTTTTTTTTTAACAGAAATTTTATTCACTGCACTCTCGAGTAACTTTGTAAGATTTTATTCTCAAAACCAAACTTGATCTAATGAACTTATTGACTTCCAACAAGCTACGTTTGTGCAAGGTTCTCATACGTTTCCCTCAGTATAACAGCAAAAGCAATCTCAGCTTTAAATACAGCTGGACTGGAATGGATAAAGGCCTCTGAGAGTTTGAAACGCCATCATCTTAGGCCTTCTGAATCCGAGGCCATTGATCAGTCTATTATTAAATATTTAGTTCTTAAAAACAGTCTAGAGGCAAACAAAAAAAAGGAAGTGAGCAGTGCAAGTAACAGTTAGAATGACTGCAAGTGATGTGAGAGCTGGCTGTCAGAGGGGCGAGGAAGCAGAAACACAAGTCTGCACGATTACACCACTGCGTAGGACAAGATGACCACAACAATGACCTGGAAACACTCAGAAAGAAAGGTGGCACTATTTTTAACGTAATATGCATTTTCAAAGGCAGGAAAGTGAAAGCATACGATGAAAGATTTAAAAATCCCACTTTTTAAAGAGTTTCTATCTGGCGTGGTAGGTACTCTGTAGTGCATGAAAACACAAGTGTGGTGCCCTCTCGTTCTTTCTCTGGAGCCTTGATGCCCGCTCTTAACGATATTCCTCAGTGGGAGGGTGTGAACGGCAGGAAACAGGGAGACAGATGCCTCAAGCTCAGCGGCTCATAAACTGGTGTTCTAGTCACTCTAGAACATTAGAAGGGGTGTGAAGACAGACTTGGCCTATTTAGCAACTTTCCCTAGGTCGGTACCTTACCTCCTAACGTGCAGCGGAAGTGTCTTTAAAAATCTTTCTCAGAAATCTAAAAGGTAAAGGCTGGCTTCTAAGATTTCTTCCAGTCCCTACAAAGCCTTTCATCTTGTTTGGAAAGCTGAAAGGGTCATGCTGAAACAACAAAAAGTATTTTTATTTTCTCCTTTTAGAGCGGTGAACTCTCGAGCCAAATTACCAACGCTGTAGTGATTCATTGTCACAAGTAACCACACTGAAATGCTCTTTTTATGGACTATTTCAGAAAATAATTAGAGAAATAATAAATTACTTTTCTATACTATGATACTTGGAGAACAATTTTGCCTAACTTAAAATTTTTGACTCCTGACCCTACGTAAGACCCTATGTCCACTTCATGTGAAAATACGAAGTCTAGTCATCCTAGTTCAGATTTTGAAGAGACCTTCCATTTTGGGTTCATTTGATTTGGTGAATCCTCAGATTATCAGTTTCGCCTCTTAATCTACAGTAGTTCAGTGAAAAATATATTTCATGTATTGAAAATTACCTGTGGATGACTGTTACCGAGTAAGGGCTCGTGTACCCATGCAGCAAAAAGCCAAACTCTGACAGTGGGTGCTTGTGGCAGAGTACGGGTTTATTCTGCAGGGCGCCAAGCAAGGAGAACAGGCAACTCTTGCTCAAAACACCAAAACATCCTGATGAATTTTGGGCAAGGGTTTTTAAAGACTATGTGAGGGGGTAGGGTTGTAGGATATGTGATCAGCTTATGGACCTTCTTCTGATTGACTGGTGGTGAGGTAATAGGGTGATGTTTCGGGAATCTCAGCCTTTTGGTTCCAGCCAGTCTGAGGTCTGTGTCCCTGTGGTCAGCATGTAGTCACCATCCTCTGCCCGGGGGTGGGGGTATGGTGTGGGGTCTTAGTTTCTGTAGAACAACTTAAAGATACACATCAGATTGTTATCTATATCCCTCAGGAGAAACTAGAAGTCCTGTGACTCTGTTGTCCTAATCATCGAAACTACCAGCGCCTGCCCTTTGGCACTCCGGGAAGGCCTAGGAGACTGAAGCCTTTTTCCCTACCAACGAGAAGTGAGGGACATGGAAGGGCTTTTGTTCCTTGGAAGGCACCAAGGGATCCTGCTTGGTTTAAATCCCCTCTGTCCTTTGAAAGTCCTCAATCCTGAGGGAGCACAGGGACAGGACAAGAAAGAGAATAAAGTTTTAGATAGAGAGATTAATCAAAAACTCAGCAGGGGAAGTCAGTTTTAGGGAGACTGTCTCCTGATCATGCTAATCCTGTGTAGCAACAGATCTCAATATACATTTTTACATGGCTCCAAAAAAGTTTTAGAAAGTGATTAAAATATATATTTTAAGTGTGTATTTATAACAGGTATTATTTTATACCTAGTTTTTAAATTTAGTTTCACTACTTACTATTTTGATAAAAAAATTATTCTATTATTGTGGGAATTAGTCTGGATCTCTGGGTACAGTTCTTAGTATCTCCAAAGGATTCTGAAGTTCTAGAAAAATGGGTCAAGAATTTCTCTCGTTCCATCTGCTCATCTTTTTAAAAATCACAAGCAAAATGTAACTGCCCCTACCTTTGATGTTAGATGTTATGGAAGGAATAATGCATGTGAAATATCAGGTCCAGAGAATGGAGGAAAGAAGTATTGGATCTAAGATTTCCTCCACTGCTCCTCTTCCAAGCTTTAAGCCCAGATGTTTAATGAAGTCAGAGCTCTCCTAAATCTTCTAACCCAACTATAACTCCTTGACGCAATTCCCCTCTAAACAGTAAATTAATTAGCACTTGTGCAATAATTACCTCCAAAATATTGTTCTATTAATCTTTCCCAATTTTGTATGCAGGTGGTATCTTGTTTATGCTATTTTCTTTGACAGTGCAATTTTTCTACTGTTAAGTAATTCAATTGCATTTTAAATAACATACCTGTTAATCCTAGCATGAAAAAATACAGGTGAGAGATTCGTTTACCAGAGACTCTTAGGCTATTTGATAATGTTGATCTTTACATAATCCTTTGTACTAATGTTTTACTCATCCTAAGCACTGTGGAAAACAGTAATAGACATTATTTTCTTTGGGCTTTCTTAGACACTGGTCGGCAAAATGCCATTTTTATTTAATTAATCTTCTATAGTTACTTGGGCATCCAGATGCTTTTTAGACAAAATGAAAACAAAAAAAATCTAATCTATTTTCAAATTTTTTAAGAAGTATGACATGAATACACACTTGATAAATGAAAACTAAAACTCTCCTTACCTCAGATAGCCCCAAAGTGTGGCAAAATACATTTCAAGTTTCATATAACTTAAACATTGCTACAATAAGCTATTTGTTTAATAACTTGAAATGTCATAAACTTAAATGATTTTGGGGAGTTAAGATATATTTTCTAAGAACTGAACCAAGGTAAACTGGAGAAACACCTGCATAGCCTTAATTTTAATGCAAATTAATTTTAATTAACATATCAAGTTATTGAAATTAGCGATAAAAGATATTCCAAAAGTAAACATCACAGGGCCCTTTTGTCAATGCCAAAGCTTTCTTTCAGCTTATTAAGATTAATTGTTGAATCACCACAGGTCCCATGTTTTACTTGTAAGGCCAAATCAAAAAATTCTTTGCATTTATATCAGCATCCTTAGTTTTCCAGACAGGCATTTTAATCCCTTCTGATCTCTGAGATAAATATATTTTTTCATGTGATTGTATAATTACTCAATAGACCAGAACAGATCCCATGGAGCCACTCCAGTGTGTGCCGTGTCAATAATGTTCTGTTCTACCCCTGGTAATTGGCCAATAGATCCCCCTAGGAGTGTTTTGATCGCTTAAATAAACACTATGTGGGCAAAGGGGGTTGTATGTTCTTTAACGGCAATGAAACCAGAAAGAAGAGCTTCACATTCAGTGCTTATTACATCATTTAAAGAACTGGTTGTGACCCTATAGCTCCCTCTGCTGGTGCATGAGATTAAAAAAGGACAAGTGGAAAATAATGTTTGTGAACTAGAGCCTCTCAGGAGGAAGAAGTGTAATTTTAGGTATGCAAAGCGAAATTAAAGAAAGGAGCAACAAAAAGACACCTAGTTTTTATTTTTCTTAAGTTGTGAGCCACCCACTGTCTTTAATCATCTTACCATTAGGTACGCCTCTACTGTGTTACTTTTTGCAATAAAAAGCAGGCACTAGAACAATGGTAATTTTCTTGAACAACTGCAACCAAAGTAAACTTCCTGTGTCTATCAGCTGCACGTTAATAGTTCCATCCCCCCATCAGGCAGGGGATTGTTCATAGGGGCCTTAGGCTACCTTTACTCCAACTCCAGGGGTGGCAAATAAAAGAAGTAAAGAAATGAACATCTTTTTCAAACTGACCAGTTAAAATCCTGTGCATCTCACCTTTATGGCCTTGGTGACCATCTTCATTTGGTACAGGCAAGAAGTAGTTGAAACAGAAAGACGGGACTTGGAGACTGGCAACTAAAATCTGTGTGGTATTCTTCAAGTTACTTATCCTCTCTGCTCTCTCTTGTGCACATCAATAATTTGGAGATAAAATTCTCAGAGTCCTTGTGAGGGTTAAATAACGTATGTATGTACAGTGCCTGGCATGTAGCAGATGCATATTAATTATAGTTAACATATTCCTCAGAAATCTGGCTTCTGCCCATGAAACCTATGATCCGAGAGTGTAGAAGAGAAATAACTTCCCTTCCAACAATTCTGAAAATGTGGCCACAAAACGTGGGTTCAATCATATAAAACATAATTTTTATTGAAAGAAATCAACAGTTAAACAATCTACAAGTCATTTTTTGATATAGAGACAAGATAAGAAATATAGTTGACCCTACAGAATTGTAGGTCCTGAAACCCATTAAATCAGGCTATAAAAGAAGCAGGTAAACAGTATATCCTGATGAAGAGGATTTAGATAATGAGTTATAGATTTTGTCATAGATTACTACAAATAAATGCATGTCTTTGATAGCTCTTTTGCTACGGATATAGTAAATGTGTTTATTTTAGTATATTAGGTTTTGATAAGATAGTAAACAATGGTTTTATAATCAAATAGCTAGATAGGGGAAAGTGGTTTAAACCTAACATTTATATATTCTGAGTGACTGTCTGCCTCCAGGGGATACTGTGCTGTCTCTAGTTCTGTGTACACAGGCTAGGTCATGCTCTATTACCAGGTAATTAAAAAATAATGGGGGCAGTAAAGATGGTGGTTTAGTGCAAACGTCTGAAGCCAGGACATCTGGGTTTGAATTCTAGCTCCACGTAGCTGTCTGACCTTGACAGAGTGTGTGGGATGCCTCTTCTGTGCGTGTCCTCCATCACTTATAAAATGGTGGTGAAGTGCACACTTAGTAGCAGTTTTCTAGGGCTGCCTGAACAAATTACTGCACACTTGGTGGCTTAAAAGAGCAGACATTTACTTTCTCACAGTTTGAGAGGCTGGAAGTCTGAAATGAAATTATCAGCAAGGCCATGTTCCCACCAAGGCTCTAGGGAAGAGTCCTTTCTTGTCTTTTCTAGCTTCTGGTGGCCCCAGCTGTTCCTTGGCAGTGAAACTCCAGTCCCTGCCTCTGTCTTCACATGGCCTGCCCTCTGCGTCTCTGTGTGTGCTCTCTTCTTCTTAGGATACCAGTCACTGGATTGAGGATATTGGATAAGTAATCTTGATTACATCTACAAAGACCATGTTTCCCAGAGGACATGAGTTTTAGGGGGACACTATTCAATCCACTGCATACCTGATGGGGTAGTTTTGAGGATTAAACAAATTTCTGTAATTAAAGCACTAGAACAATGCCTCTCACAAATCTTTAAACCAAGGTGTCTTTTAAAATTCTGTCTATAGTTCAAGCCGTTTCACCCAAGTTACAGATGCCCAATTGTATCTGCTAGATAGCTTCCCTCAATGGCCCACTGTGCCTTCAGCTCAAGCCATCTAAACCTGCCTTCATTTCCCTCCCAGGTGAGACCCATGGGATTCCCCAGTTCTCATAAGTGGCATCCCCAGCCCCACTTGCCCATCCCTCATTTCCCAAGATTCAAAGCCTTAGCAACATTTGTAACTTCTCCTTCCTTGTTGTCCTATCTAATCAAGCACTCGGTCCTGTAGTGTCCACCTTGAGAACAGCCCACTTGTTACATTTTCCCTTCCCCCCTTTCCAGGGCTGGCCTTCTTCAACATTCACCCAGATGAGAAATAGCACAGCATGGTCACACGGCAAATGACAGTGAATACACACACATACACACACACACACATTGCAGAGAGCAGAAAAAATCTACATTTCCTTTAATTCAGGCATAGGTCCATTTAATGATATAGTGAAAAGTATGGAATATATTATAACATAAGATGACCTTATTTAGTAGCTCTGCATATAAACAGGCTCTATTATAGAAAAAAGAGAAGCTCTGAGGGGTCAAAAAGGAAATTTTTTTTTACTGTGCTTCTAATAAAAAAAAATGTAAACAAAGATATGAAGAATTAGCATGGATTCTGTCCAGCTCTGGCCTTCGTTACCTTATTAGTAAAACGTGACTTTAAGAAGTTACTTAAATTCTCGAATTCTACTGATGCTGCCTTACCATGTGTAAATTGAGGTTCACCTACCCATGAGGTTGTCATAAAAATTAAATAACAATATGGAAAATGCCTCAGTATGGTACTATGCTAATACATGATCAATAAATGCTAACTATTAGATACAATTTTAGGATCATATAGACATAAATTCTCTAGACTTTTGCACCTTTTTGTTTGCTGCTTCATTTGATGGCTCATTTTATTTTAAGTGTTTGCTCCACTCTGTTGCATTTTAGCAAGGCAGCGTGGTTTGGCTCCCTGTGTGCAATTGCTAGGAAGAGCGTGGCTTCTGAGTGCGGAGCTACTACTGGGCAAATCCTTAGGCAAGGAGTGTAGTCTTTCAGCCCCTAGTGCCTTGTGTCCTTACCTACAAAAAGCGGATAAAATACGTTGTGAGAAGTAAATAACACACAGTTGGCACTGAATAAATGGTGGCTATCAGTGTAAGTTCATTCTTTTTTTTTCAGGTTTCAGTTTCTAGGTGAGTATAAATGGATGCTCTTAACCTCTATTCCTTCTTTTTTCAAAAGGTGATGCGTTTCATTATAGTGCAGGGGTTAGGTGAGGTATCTGAACAGAAAGCATTAGAGCATCGTGACAGAAACTTCTGGAATTCTTATATTTCTAATGCTAGAATAATCAACATATATTCAGCAACTACTGAATGTTGAGGTTCTGAAGGGTGTTGGGTCAGATGGAACTGGTCACTGAGTAAAGCCTTAATTCTGAGTTACAACTAGCAGGGTTAATAAAGGTGAGCTCTCACCACTTCCAGATGGCTTCTTGTAAACATATTGTGCTGTCAATAAAAACTGCACTTAGCAGCCATTATATTAACTGAGTCTAATATATGTGGTTGAAAAGGCACTCAGACAACTCTTTACACACATCTCATATCCTGAATAAGGCCTGCCCGTTTCACTATGGCTACATATTTTATTCTGCAAATTACCAATATCCCACATACTAAGTTATACATGTCTAGGAGAAAAGCCTCACGTGCAGAACCTTCAGAGTTAATGAGAAAATAAATACCAGAAAGTTCCACCTACACACACATCCTTTTTAAAAAAAATGCCCCACCCTAGTAGCTATTATTTCAACAAAGTAGATCCCAACATACTGAGATTTGCTCAGGGTTATATATTGCCCTTTACCTACCACTCTTTCCTGTAAGGACACACAAAGACATGTTGCTCATAAGAAGCTTATGAGCTGGTTAGGAATCTTATGCAAAGGATAGAAACATGCTGCATCATACATAAAGCTACAGATAAATGCATACATTCAATATTGGAAGTAAGTCATCTGTCTTTAAAGTGAAAGAATTTAGAAAGGTGTTCAGAGGGGATACAGTTAGGAAAACATTTGATAGCAAAGATCTGACCTGGTTTTTAAGAAGGACTCAGATTATGTCTGACAAAATCATGAAGCATTGTCTATAAAGCATCTTTGTTTGTGTTTGGCAAAGAAATCACTGTTGGAAAGTTGCTCTGAAGGACTAAAGGGACCAGGCTCTCTGACCTCCAGCTTGACCTGGGAAGAGAACCTTAGAGAGTGAGGAGGCCAGATTCTGAGCACAGAGTTTGTTCTGTTACTCACACTTGTTTCCTGCTTTGTCTTTATTGGGCCATGTCTGAGTCCTAGAAAAACACAGGCTTAAAAAGTGCTACATATATGTTGACTATGCTAGCAATAGCAACACTAGAGAGACTGAGAGAAATATAAGAGAAATCAAGCAACTGAAAGAGTTGCTTCCCTAAAGGACTGTCAGACATTGAAGACGTAAGCAGCATTACCGGGGGACTCCTCTAGTCAACTGCTATGTAAAGGGGGAAAGCACATTCTTTCCTGCTTTGCCCCAGACCCTCCTCTGCCCTGGTGTCAGGAGGACCCTAGTTGACAACACTTTTATGGAGCAAAGACGTACCTGATGGGAAACTAAAGCACTGAGTGGAGTCTGGTGACACCCAGTGGGAGACTAGGGAACCTGGGGGACAGAAGCCAGACAGCCTGGCTGGAATACACTCCTTGTGAACACTGTGACACCTAGATAAGTCCTGAACACCTTGGGACAGTACCAGGGCAGAGTGGGTTTTTAAGAGGCCTTAAGCAAGGTCCAAGAGTCAAAAAAGAGATTTGTAGTTTTACTGATTTTATGACCCCATTACTTCCTCAGATTTCTAAAGTCTAGGAAGAAAATCAAATTATAAAAGCAAGATTAAATTTTCATATTTCCAGTTGTGTTTATGTTTTTGGTTTGAGCCTTATAATTGACAGAGATTAAATGTAAAAATTATTTTTTTCTTATCTATTTTTTTACAAGCTTTCTCTCATACATACTCACCTCCATTCACACAAGCACACACATCTCTTTCCAATAAAAGAAACCCATTCTGAATATTTATTCTTTAATTGTAGGAAATGGGTAGCTACTCAATTGCTTTCTATAATGTTCATCAGTATTTTATGTAGTTTTACCTTCCAGCCCCCTTTGGAATGTAAACATGAGTATGGGTGCCAAAGATGATACTTCTAAGAGATCATTAAATCCTGGTTTAATTCACTTTAGACAAAATGGGAAATGTCTTGTATTTTATTACCTTTAGCTTCTCACACTAAAAACAATCCCTAAAGAATGTGCTGCCTGAAATGTTTTTGCTGCCTAAGGCAACTGTCTGCTTTGACTGTATGACAGAATCGACCTCGGTGATATTTGCTGAAGTTCAAATATTTGGTATTTCTTCAATGAAACTACACTGCAATGTGCCTCAAGGGAAACTTGTAAGACAGAGAAGGGACAGATAAGAAAGCTGATCACCTAACACACATGTTTGGTCTACTTTGCCCTCCAGTCTATTTCTGTGTTTTGGTCAAATGAAAGTGTATTGATAAATACATTAAAAAAAAAAACTAGATGGATCATAGAGTAAAAAATTTTAAATGATAGAGCAAAATAACCTTGAAGACAATGTGGATACATAGAGTCAATGGCTACATATGAAATATTGAGTCTGGGAATATTTACACAATATGTCTAAGACATAAATGAAAAGTTAAAATAAGAATTTACAAAGGAAAAAGAAGTGAGAGAGAGGACTATAGAAATAAATAGAAAAAAATTCTAAGAGCCAAAACATTTTTGAAAGGTAAATCACAGACTGGAAATGGCAGACAAAATGTTATCATCATTATGTCTCTAAGTCAAGGAAAAAAACATGCTAAAACTTTATTTTCTTTTAAACTAAAGGTATGACTACTCTATAGAAAAATATTAGTGCCCCCAAACAAAGCTGCCTCCTTCATAATTGAAGAAATATAAAGTAAAACAACCTATACATTTAGAATTCTCTTTGAAAAGATAATATTCAAACTTTGTAAGAGTGTGGGAAAAGGGACATGTATACATTGTTACTGGAATAAAAATTAGTACTGTTACCAAAAGCAAGTTCATGTGCCTGAAGCACAGTGGGGCCAAACAAACTGAAACGTTGGCATCTGGAGCAACAAAAGGTTTACTGCAGGGCTGGGCAAGGAGAACAGGTGGCTTATGCTTCCAAGGCCCCAAAACTCCCTGAAGATGTCAACTGAGCATTTTTAAAGACAGGCTGAGGGAGGGGGCATCCCAGGGTGTGTGATCAGCTCGACCACAATTCTCTTGATTGGTTGATGGTAGTCAATCCTTAGGCACCAGAAGGTCTGGGGGATACGTGCTCGTGATCATTAAGTAGCTAATTTCTTCCATTGGGTGGTGTTTTTTAGCATCTGAAAATCCCAGGAAATATGCATGAGATACTATTATCTGGGTACTTCAGAGAGGAGCTACAGCAGAGGATATGGGGAGGGGTCCTTCTAGGTTACAGTTCCCCCCTTTTCTTTGATACTCCTCAATCTTGAGAACAGGTGTGGGACAAGAAGGGTAGTGATATTTTGGATAGAGAGGTTAATCATAAACTTGGAGGAGAAAATCAGTTTCAGTCTCTAATCCTGTTTCATCCTCACCCAGATCTTTCAGGGCAGGGGGTGACAACCACTCTGGCTACTTTCTGCTGAAACAGGGATTAGCCTTACCTCGATTTAGGGAATTGTACAGATTTTTCCATCTTTTTCCCTTTTGACTATAAATCTTTCAATAGAAAGCATAGATGATCAAATATCTGCCCCTCTCTGCTGGAGTGGTGGCTACTGCCCCAGGTTTAGATCACATCCCTCAGTGCTAGGCCTCCTTTATACTTGCCTTGTTTTCCATGTTGGGGGAAAACTCATCAGATACTATGAACAGGTTCAGAGGCATGTTAATAGGGAACACTTTACAGGCTATACATTTTATCATTTATACCCAATTGTTACACAAGCATCATACATGTGCTTTTAGCAACAGACTTAAAGAAAACATTGTTATACATCATGAGTAGTTACACTCTGTGACAACTCCATTAGAGAATTCTCCTTCTATTATAAACATTGGGAGCAATATTGATAGGGTGACAAACATTTGGTAAACAGTTCAATTAGAAAACATAGATTAAAAGCCAGTAATACTTTAGACAACCAAAAAATTATAACCATATTCATCAGTTCACTCAATCCTGTGCAATCAATCCCTTTTACTAACAGTTTTATGAAATCAGAGGTTTTTTTTGACTTCCAAAATATCCTACCCAGCTCAGCAGTACAAGCCAGAAGAAACCCGTACTTGTCAAAATGTCCTTTTTACAAATCCTCCTGAAGACGAAACAGTCCCACAAAGCAGCAACTTAACTACCCATGAATGAAAGAACCCAAAAGGCAAGATAGAAGGTTCAATTACAACGTTTGCGGCATAGAAGCTTAACCAAGTTGCTGTGACACACGACATTCCAAGATAACAACCAAAACCATGATTGATGGCACCATACCAGGACATATCCAAACCACAGAAGCCCCACATAATCTCTCGAATGTCCACAGCATTCACTTATACTGTCTCATCTGAGGATAATCACTCATTTGACAATTCAGCATACCAACCAATCCTAGTTAGTTTAACATGTTTCTCTGAGATGCCTCAGGAGCCCCCTGAAGCATCTCAAAGTCAGCTGAAGTCAAAAGAACTTAATTAGAATTTGATAGAAAGTTTGTCAAAAATATCAAAAAGTTTCACACAACCTGTTATCAGAAGCATTCTAAGTAACAGAGAAGAACCAAATTTAGTCCTGCACCAACCTAATTTTTTTAATAACAAAAGCCATTTACCAAATTAAGTTTAATCTAATCTCAGCCTGACCATGCACAGAACTTCCTTTTTAGGGCTCCCTTTCCACAAACTTTCCACAACTTTCTGTATCCATATTAGTTTGTCCCCCCTCTAGAAACTGGCTCTAGGACCAAATCACTTTCTTTCCCCTTAACAAAATGCAATTCCATTTCTTATACCCCTTTTTAAACAAAACATTTACACTACTTTTCTCCTATATACTGAAATGTTTCCCCCATTACTTTTAGTACCTTTAATTACATATTTAAATTAAAACCCCCAATTCTTAAAAATCTTAATTTCTAGTAAATGTTTCAGTATCTTATTTTATTTGGGAATGACCTAGTTATTCAGTTATTCGATAAACTTCCATCATTTCACTTAACTTAGCAAATGCTAATATTTCAAGTTACCAAATATCTGTAGAGATCATTTTAAAGTAGACACTTCTAAAACATAATTTATTTCTAAAGAGTTCACCCAAAGCTCTTACATTTGCATTTAATTCACTTATAAGAATTTTATCGTACCAAGTTATTTTTTTCTTTCTGTTGACAAACTCTGCAACAGAAACAACGTAAACTTATTGACCTTTAGTAAACCAAGGTACAGTAAAAGACAGGTCTGTATTGATTATACCAACAAGCTTATGCTAGCTTCAATAACAGGCATAAACTCAATGCTGAATATTTCCTAGTCACATGAACCTGAAATTTGTCCTATCTAGCTTCCTTTATACTTAGAAGTATTTAAGTTTTAAGCACTTACTTGTAAGTCAATTAAATGGAGTTCATTTATAAGTCAATTTTTTACATAAAGATAGACAGAACCAGAGATCTCACAGTTTTTCCATTTGCGTTTTTAAAAAAACCCTCTTTTCCCTCGAGAGCGCACATCATCTACATCTCAAAGGCACAGGAGGAGAAATGCAAACTCCTCCTCTAAGTGCTTTCACAAGACCGACCATCTTGGCTACTTTCAGGGTTTTTTTTTTTTTTTTTTTTTTTCAGTTTCCTAATATCCATTTCAGTTTATAAAGAAATAACAGTAATAGACAATAATGCATATATATCATTCACTCCCATTTACATGCATCACTTTCAGCAAAACCTGTAAGAGAGAATAGGATCTGGATTCAGGTACTGGCGCATCCGCGCACAAGAGCATGATAAAAGCTCAAGTAATTGCAAAAGGCCCGCTTTGATATAATAGAGCCATTAAAGGCCATTGTTCTCCAGATCTCAGGAGATTTGAGCTCTGATCCCACTGAGCCTACAGTGTTACAATAAAAATATATCATTTTCTTCCATTTATGGGAGCGTAGCTGAAGATCTCCCAGTTTTGCAAAATATACCCTAAGGGGACTATAAGATGGAGCAGAGCTCAGATCATTCATAATCATTTACAACCAATGTTATCAAATATCAAGCAAACAACAATTCAAAATGATCTCTCAGTGTCACAGTTCCGTAGTCCCCAAGAGGGAGGTTCCCAATCAATACCCCATCAGAGGTGAAGCTGAATGAATGACCAAGGTGAGAAAGGGAAAATTCCAACCAGTGCTCCACTGCCGCAGGTAAAGCCAGCACAATAGGGAAGGATACCCTGGTGTCACCGCATGTGAGCCCTGTTACTCAGCAAAGACGCCTCAGCCGGCCAATCCAAGCACTGATACACACACACAGAAATACAAACAGCAAACATGGTCCCACAAACGAAAGATCAAACCCAAAAAATTCCAGTTCCGTTCCTAGACGGAGGCCTCCAGTGGCCTGGCTGCTCAAAGAGAATGGACCCAGAGCGGCTCCCAATGAGCCCAGAACGCAGTGAGCCCAGGTGGAGCAGGCAGAATTTTCCCACCCTGCGTAAGCCCAGGTGGCTCATTCCAAAACCATACACACAAAAGTGTAAACAACAAATAAACTACGGTTGCACCAACAGTCAGAAGAGGTGTCGTCTGAAAATTCTACTTCCACTCCCAGATGGAGGCCTCCACACAGATAGGCCCACCTCTCAAAAGACCCAGAGTGGCGTTTCGAGCCCAGAGCGGCTCACTTCTCACAGGGAAGGAGCCCAGAGGGAGAGGAGAGAATTCCCAGCTGGCTCGAGCTGGAGTGACTCACCCCCAGGCGACACTGAATGTGGACCACAGCTCCAGAAGCTTCTCCGCTCCAAACCGCCTCGCACCAGAGCGGCCGGCGCCTGGCAGAGTTCCTTCCGGTTCCGGTTCCTGGAGTGAAGTGAGTTCGGGCAGCTGCTGGGGCCCCGGGAAGGGGCCGCTCCTCACAGGCACAAACTCCTAGGCCGGCTTCCCAGAATTGTTACCAAACACATTTGCCGCGGCCAAAGTCAAGAGTTTGGAGAAGAGAAAGGTTTATTGCCTGGTGGAGCAAGAACAGGTGGCACGTGCACAAAAAGCCCTCAAACTCCCCCAAGGGTTCAGCTGAGCATCTTTAAAGGCCAGCTGAGGGAGGGGCGGCCCAGGGCGTGTGATCAGCTGTGCACAGTTCTCTGGTTGATAATGACCAATCCTTAGGTGCCAGGAGGTCTGGGGGATACGTTCTCATGATCATCAAGTAGTTAATTTTGTCCACTGGTGGTGGTTTTCATGAATTACTATTTCATGGGAACTCAAGAGGGGAGATACAGCAGAGGATACGGGGGAAGGGCCTGTCCCGAGAAGGCCTCATTGGGTCCTGCTTGGTTACAGTACCACTTCTGCAAGAAACAGAAAAAAAATGCTTAAACCTCTTATTACAAAATTCTACATTTGTGAATCTCTTATAAACCCCAAATGGGGACAATAACCATCATGAAACATTAAGTAAAAAAAGCTGGATACACAACAATACCTGTCTTATCTGTTGTATGATTTCAATTTTGTAGTAAAAATGGAAAAAAATATAGCAATATTAACAATGGTTACCAGTATGAAAGTCTATTTTAAATCAAGATAGCAATGAAAGAATTAAAATTATAGGGTTCTATGTATGTACACTATACCAGTGAATACATGTGTATCTATATGTATCTCTACAATATCATACAAATTAATTCATTAATGAAAACAGTACTACCTACATAAGACCTCCTATGTGGCTGGTATCATTTTTGATGGGTGATATTTAGGGAATAAATTTTTATTCTAGTTTTCTTGTTGAGTAAAGAATGTAGCCTTCTCCAAGCAAATTGGAAGGTCCACATTGATATAAATACCATATAAAGAATCTCTTTCTCTATTGAGGTGAGTTTAGATAGCATTAATTTAGGATATTACTGTATTTACTGTACTATTTTCTGAATTAAGATTAGGCCCTTAAAGTTTATATATAAATCAGTGAGAGAAACAGTGAACACTCCGTAAGTTAGTATTTGTAGAATTAGAAGAAAATTGATTACTAGCAGCTGATCAGCTGCTGCAGATCACTGAGAAAGTCTATTAAAAATGGTCTTTTGTGACTTTAATCATAGCTTTAATGATTTTTTTTTTTTTTGCACTTTCTCTTACTGTGCTAAACCTTGTGATGGATTCTTAGCGCAAGAGTTACTTGGCAGCATCTGACAAGTCGGTCACTTTCTCCTCCATGACGTATTTTCTCTCCTTAGTTCCTACCCACCACTCCTACCAGGTTTACTACCTTCCTCACTGGGTGCTCCTTCTCTGTTCCTTTTGGTTTCTCATCCTCCTCGCTCAGACCTCTCAGCGGCAGTGTGACCTGGGGATTAGTCTGGGTCTTCATCTCTATCCATACTCACCCCCTTGGTAATCTCTTCTAGTCTGGTGGTTCCATGTACCTTTACATACAAATGATTCCCCAATTTATAGACTTTAAATCCACATTCACCTATCAAACAGTCTTGGAAATACAAAGGATATCCACTTGGATATGTAAGAGACGTCTTAGACTTAACACGTGCCTAACAAAAAACATGATCATCTGTTCCCTACTAACTCCCGCCCTAAGGGGGAAAAAATGCTTCTCCTGCAATCTTCTTCCTCCCAGTTAACGACACCTCCATTCTTCCAGTTGCTTAGACCAAAAATTTTAGTCTTCCTTGACTTCTTTTTTACTCTCACATTTTACATACAATTTATCAGGAAATAGGCTCTACTCTCAAAAGATATTTAACCACCCCTCACAGCCCGTATTGTTACCACTCCTGTTTGAGCTATCCATGCTCTTCACCGGGAGTACAGCACGCACCTCTTATGGGGTCTGTTTTTACTTTGTACATGACAGTCTGTTCTCACCACAGCAACACGAGTGATTCTTGACCGTCCTTATGAAGACTGCAAGGCTCAGGATCTGGATCTCTGTTACCTCTCTGACCGCTTTGTCTGCTACTCTCCCACTGGCTCGTGCTGCTTGAAGCACAGCGGCTTCTTTTCTTGTTCCTTGAAAATGCCAGCCACCCCTTTGCCTTGAGGGCTTTGCACTTTCTGAAAGTTCCCCCTGCCCAAATACTTTCTTCCTCAAGATGTCTGCATGGCCAACTCCCTTGTTCCTTCAAGGCTTTTTTCAAATGTGTCACTTCTTAGGTGAACCACTGTATTTAAATTACAACCACTCAAACTGAAGTCCTGCTCCCTCCCCCCACTCTATATTTTCATGTGATACCTTTATCTTCCTAGAATACTTTATCATTTACTTATTTATCATATTTGGTGCTTATTTGCTTATTATCTGGACTTTCCTGCTAAGCAGAAGCTCCACAAAGTCAGGATTTTTTTCTTTTTTGTTTACTTGCATATTCTAGCATAGAAGAGTGCCTGCCATGTAGCAGGTACCCAAGAAATATCTACAGAGTGAATTAAATGAACTCAAAAACTATAAGCTCCGTGAAGCAGTCATCACATCTATGTTGGGTCCTGAGAGCCGAGCTCACTGTTTAACACTTAGTGGACTACATGAATATTTGCTGGATGAATGGATGAGAATGAAAAGTAGATTTATC
Organism: Camelus dromedarius; assembly: GCF_036321535.1. Taxonomy (NCBI): domain Eukaryota; kingdom Metazoa; phylum Chordata; class Mammalia; order Artiodactyla; family Camelidae; genus Camelus; species Camelus dromedarius. The sequence goes on from NC_087439.1 coordinate 54,427,736, forward strand.
AACATGGCACATGTGGCCTTTGTTCATAAGCCCATAGTTTATGACAGCATATATTTTTCTTCGTTGTTCAAAATTAGGAACATTTATAACGCTTTATAAGCTACACAAAGGTAATTCTAGTATTCAGTGAACTCCCATAGGTCATAACCATAGATGAGGAGATGGTGTGGTGATAATCACCTGATGCTGCAAATGATACTGTTAAAATGACCTGATCCAAATGCCGCCACCATTCTCAGGAAGCAGAATGATCTCCTGTTGGCTATCTTTTAAGTAATCAAATTCTTTCTAGTAGATCTCAGTAGTTGTTCTTAACTTTTGTGCAGGTTTCTCCACTTTTATTTTGAAAATTTAATAACCAGCATGCATTCTCTAATTGTAAACTGACGTTGCTCAGAAGATTTAAAACTTTACAGACAGTCACTCAGGTAAGTACCCTGAACATTTTCTCCCTGTGGTTCATTGGGATAACGAGTAAAGTGGTGGTGACAGTGCCCCACTTTCTACTCAGGGACTTTACCAACAGTAGATTCTGACTCACCTGCTTTATTTAGATTATTAAAAACACATACTTTACACATGTTTTGGGGACTCTTATGTAGAAATTTTCTAGTTCACAATTAAGTTTCAAGAGACTTAGCCCTCACTGAACTGGAAAACAGTTTGATGCCGTTTGAAGGAGGGTTGCTGATTTCACCCACTGCAGCTCCATGGTGGTGTTCACCTGCCTGCTCGGTCATGAGAACTTACGAGTAGCAGTCAAGGTGATGGGGACACAGAGTGAGGCCATAACCAATGTGATTTCCCAGGACGAAGCAGAGACTGACAACCTGGCAAGGCTGACTCAGAGTTTGGCAATTTTCTTATCACTTGATTCCTCTTGCTCTGAAAAGTTTCATGGATATTTCAGCCCCATTGATTATTTCTTTGTCTCTGCTCCCCAGCCATGTGCTCCTTCCCTAGCTCTACATATTTGGTTTAATGTAGTCAAGATCAAGACAAACAATTTTGCTAATAGAGTTTCTAGTAGCAAGAATGCGATAAACATGCTTGAACTCAATGAGTCAGAATCATTCTTTGGTGCGCACAATATTTCTCATTTAAACTCATTTACACTGTCTTAACAAAATCCCAGCAAGAACTAGACCTCTAGGCCTTTTTAAGAGAGTGAGACAATCTCAAATGCTGGCAAAAGAGATGAATAAGCAGTTGGAATTTCTTTTATGTAGACAACCAGGTCAAAGCAGCCCTGTGCAGGAAAACGGTTTATGTCTTGGTTTTGTAAACTAAATTCTGTGATTACGGTGAAAATCCAGCTTTGAACAAGAGGGTTTTTTTTTTTTTTAAGGGCATGTCCAGCTGGAGCCAGACAAATCTGAAATAGATCCCAGCTGTTTAGATTATCTCAACCCAAGAACAACTAAATACTGCCGCAGAAAGGACTCTCAGTAGTAAATTCTGGTTTAAAGTTGTAGGGAGAAAGAAAGCCAAATCCTTCAAGACCTTGCCCACTCAACAGTAGCTTAGAAAGGGTAGTAAGAGGAAGAGATTAATTCTCACTTGTGGTTTTAACTGGCCCAACCATCATAAGTTTCTTGATGTCTCAAATTGTTCCAAGCACAGGCATGAGTATTTGCTACATGTGAGTATTTCCAAGCTGGAAAGGCTAGCCCTTTTTCAGGAGATTTAGAAATCTGCCGATTTTGTGATAACTGTTTCATGGATTCCTTGAATAATCATAATTGTTTGTGGATTGTGCATTTTTTCTTACATTTAGTTTTTATGCCTTCTTATCAATGCAACCAGGTATAGATATTTCTAAAGATAAAGACCCATTTCATTACACACTACCACAAAGCAAGTACTATTTCAAGTATAAAAAAGTACTTATCACAATAATCATCACTATATTGCTAATTAATTTGGTAGTATTCTAAGTTATATACTTTGTTACTAGTAAAACGAATGTACGTATCAATCTCTGAAAATTATATTGAATAATTTTATCCTCTAGGTAAATAAATCTCCTCAGTTTTACTCTGTGCCCTGCACTATCTTCCAACAGCACAAATATTTTAAAATTATATTTATATTCCATTTTATATGTATGGTGTAGTATATTCTCTCTTAATACTCACATATTTATAAATTATGCACTTGAATTTGACTCTCATTTCAACACCTGAAATATGTTGAAACACATTTCAAGTATAAATATTTAGTCTCTCAAGAAGAAATAGATTTATTTTCCTTTAGCGTACATGCATAGTATGTATGTTACGTTGGACATTCTTGTCTGTGGAGACTTAACAAGCCTATCCAATAATATTTTGTATAAAGATAAATGGTAATTCTGATTGGACAGCAGTTCAGAACCAGAGCCAAAATTCACTTCCCCCACTGAAGTTATGTCATATTACCGTTAAACAATTCTCTTGAACTATAAATGTGTGTATTTGTGTGTGTGTATGTGTGATGAAACTATGCAGTTGAATATACTTCCTTAAAATAAGGCCACAGGGAGTTAATTGGTGAAGGACGTATTTTCAACCTTAAACAAGTTGTAAGTTGGGTGACATCTACTATTTATAACAGATGAAAACCAGAAGAGAATTTTTTCTGTTCTAACCTCTGATGACTAGATAAGCTCAGTTTCTTTAAAAGCTGTGCTTAATATTTAAACTGAATCTTATTTAAAAAGATAGTCTAGGATGAAATGATAAAAAACACTCCAGATGCAATCTTCCAGATATGACAATATAAACTTAATTTCTTGAAGAATAAATTTAGGCAATATGCCAGATTTTGTAAGTCAAATGCTTTCAGATGATAACTAGTAAGTTTCTCATAACACATAATGTTCAGTTTGTAACACCCAAATTCTTTATTCACACATGCACAGTCTTCACAGTTACATGGGAATATAAACTATTATTTTTAGAAAATAAAAGCTTTAAAATTTGAAGATAAAAATAAGCCTTCTGTTTCCCAGGGCAGAGGAAATGATCCAAAAGTTTTACCTTCAGTTCTCAGAAACATACTGAAAGCAGTTAACCAAGACCAGTATTAAAAGAGAATAAATGAGTGTATAGTGTGGGGTATACTGAGTTTATGATGTCTGTATTGGTAAAGGAGTTTTTCCTAACCTTAAAGAACTAATAACTTACCTTGCAGGGTATAGTTCAGTGGTAGAATGGGTGCTTAGCATGCGTGAGGTCCTGGGTTCAATCCCAAGTACCTCCATAAATAAATAAATAAATAAACCTAATTACCTCTCCCCCTAAATTTTTTTTTAAATAAATAAAAATAAACTACCTTGAGGGAATACTAATATTTAAGAAGGTGGTAAATGCAGAAAAATAGAACACAAAGGATACTGAGAAGAAGGAATAACTAAATGCAGTAGGGAGATCACCAGTGGAATGATATCTCAGAAGCCAAGAGAAGTTGAATCCTTAAGAATGAGTGACTATTTAACAATGGCAAAGACTAAGGAATGGTGAAATAAGATTAAAGCTTAAACACCACTTGGATTAGCTCAACCAAAGGTCATCTATAAACAGTTTGGAAAAGAGACTGAAATGGAAGTCATATGAGAGTAGGTGGATGAGTGAACAGGATGTGAGAAAGTGGGACCAGCAGTGTCGACAGCTCCTTTCTTAAAGGATGAGATACAAGCAAGAGGAATATTAAGCAAGGTTAAAGGAGGTGTTTGCTAGTTTATTTTTAGTATAGAAGATACTTGAGTACATTTGAGTCCATTGATAAACTGAGGGGAAGAAGGCAGTAGAAAGAGGATAAATGAAGCTCTACATAGAAGGCAGAGGCAGATCCTAAGGAGGCCAGAGTTGGAGAGATGGTCCTAAGACCATCAGCACTCCCCAGCCCTTCCCACCCTGCTTCATTTCTCTTCTCTCTGTGGCATTGGTTACCTTCTATAATACTATATAATTGATGTATTTGTTATATTTATCATTTGTCTTTTCCACCTCTCCACCCTCAGTCTCCTATGTGACCTCTTCATTTCCTGTTATTCCTGCTTATCTGTTAAATATAAGTGTCCTCCCAAGGCTTTTTAAAGTTCACACAGGCAGAGATCTTTTTTGTTTATTCATTCCTTTCAAGCACCTAAAACATGGTGCACACAACAAATCTTATTGAATAAAAAGATGTTAGATTGTAGTATTTAAAAATTGTTAGGATTTGCTTGAAAGTTTTTATTCTTTTATCTGCATAGTAGGAATATTTAAGCTGCAGTTCATGAAGAAAGTAAGGTCAAGGGAGATTTCCTATATCCTGAAGGTTAGACATTCACTACATAGATCAGAGGTTATTTATGGAAGCCCATGAGCCCCACTGAAGTTCATGATTTGTCTATCCCACATAATAATTTATTTTTCTTTTTAATTCGCCAGCATCATTTAAACATTAGATTTAACGCAACAGTTCAGTCAAGTTCAGACATGTGTCTTGTCCTGGAAAGCAGGAGAATGTGACAATACTTGACTCACATCTCAGCATAACAACCACCACCTGCATCTGATTTGAGGTTGTCCCCTCACCACCACCACCACCACCACCACTACCACCCAGGACATAGGGTCACAAGATAAAGCATGTGATCTTCATTTGCCAAAGTCCTACTTGTTTATTGTGGTATCCTTAACCTTTAAGTCCACTGCCAATTGCCATTCATTATTGAACTTGAGTTATTGTTTTGTATAGTACAATCGCTTCATGTTGCCTGGCCTTTTTAGGCAAATATGTAGGCAATCCATGATATTGATAGTACTCAACTAACAAGTAATCTGTGTTCCAGTGGGGATTTCTTTTATCCTTAGAAATAAACTCCTCACCAGGGCTGCTTATGTCCTACGTGACCTGGCTGCGTCCGTCCTCTGACTCCCTTCACAACTCTCCACTTGGCTTCAATGTGCTCCAATTTTCTGTCCTCAGTGGCACTCCTCATGTTTCTTAAATATGTCAAGCTTCTTCCAGCCTCTATGTCTCTATATTTTCAGTTTCCTTTACTATGATTTCTTTTCTTCAGATAATCAGCATGGCTGGCTCCTAATTTTGCCACCCATGCAAATGTTAGTTAAGAAGCAGAAACTTCCCTCAAAACCATACAAGTTGTTCTGAAATGTGAATGCATCTCAGCCCTCTCTTAAGATGTCCAACAAGCAACTTGCATGAAAGGTTTACTCAAGGCAAAGGGGACAATTTTCTAGGGGCAGGATTAATTTAAACTTCTAGTCAGAATCAAGTGACAAAGACGGTATGGAGAATAGACTGGAATTCCAAAGCTAGATCCCACTTTGAAAAATGTGCACACTATTAGGTTTACTAGATTTTTAAACCCTATTAACGCAAATGCAAGGGTGCTCATTCAATGGATCTAGCCAGTAGACATATCTTGAATACCATTTATTTCCTTGAAGAAAAATTATTCCTTGCATATTATATGCTGATTAAAAACTTTCTGGTATTGATTGGGGTTACAATTGGTGCCCTTCTTATGTAGGTTTTCCATTAGGGTCCTTTAAATGCTAACTCACTCCCTGGAGTGTGAGTTCTGACAGATATACTTGAAATATTAATAAGCCATCCCTAAGGGGTAGATAAAATTAACACATCTTCATTCCTGTACATGTGCACTCATACATATCACATACTCCATTCTGATGCGTTTTAAGGTACATCACAGGAAACATAATAATTAGGAATCAATCATTCATACATAGAGTAAATAATGAGATTCCTCTCCTCCATTTCCCTCCCCACACCTTACCAATCCTGAGTGCACTGATGTAAAAATAAAAAGTTGGTTTACTATGGGACTATGAGTGACTAGTTTACTCCCTTATTCTTTCCATGGAACTCATAGGATTTGAAGAAGCTGTTTCTGGCATCTCCCATTTTAACCTGAAATGTATTTGGTCACAGAAACACAGCCAGTCTTGAGTTGGCTTAAAATGAAACTGTTGGGTCTGCATGTCTGGATCTTTATGGGTTAAATAGGCATCGCAGGCTTCCCCGAATAACTAACTATCATGAAACCCAAACCAAGTTCTTCCCAGTTTTCTCTTCCTGCTTCTTGGAATAGATTTACTGCACCCAGGTGTAAATAGCAATGTAGAATTTACTGACAATTTCAAGATAAACTGAGGAGATGGTTTAATAGCAAATATTCTGTTTGAGAGGTAAAGTCTCTTAAAATCCTCACAGGCCATCTCTCTCCTTTCCAGTCTCTTCCTCTCTCCCGTGGTCCAGCAGACGATCTCTCTTCCTTTTCCCTTCCCTCAGATGCTGCCCTGCTCCTGCTGATTCCTTCCCTTCTCTCCCCAAAGCACAAGTGTTTCTTCTCTTTCACGTGCATAATAACCCTACCATTTTTTCGGAATCCTCAATGCCAATTGACAGCACAGGCCCAGAAGCCCCAGCATCCACTATGAATGAGTTTATCAAAACAACAAATCTAGGTCTTTTCCTTTGGAGGATTTGTATGTCAGTCACCTTGAAAAATGAAACAAGATTTCCCATGTTTTACATCTGTCTTTATAAAAAAACAGATTGAGTTCTAAACACCTTACAAGTATATTTTTGGAAGACAATCTCTTCTTAATTTGGAGACTTCCTGAATACTAGAAATAGAAAAAAATGCTCATTAATTTTGGATTTTCTTCAAATATGATGGTTATGGCTTCTCACGATGATAGTTGGTATGTAACAAAAAGGTACAAGCTGTTCTGTCTCAACACACACTCATCTACATTTATTTGTATACAGGGTATTCACCTAAGAACAAATATCTAAAAATAATTGGATGATCATATTAAGTGCCCTAAAATAACTTTGTAAAAAAGAAAACATGAAAAATTCGATTCTGGTAATGGACTTGAACAGATGTAATCTGTCTTGCTACATTGTTTTGGCGATTACATTTTCTGGAAAAGAAAAAAACAGGACTGAGGTCATTTTCAGTTTTGCAATAATATCGGTGAAGGAAGTAGTTCAGGAGGTGTTGAAATTCCTAGGACATTTCCATAATTTATGGGAAAAGTACTTCAGAATATTTGAAATCAGTACAGCCATAGAAAAATATCTGCCTTATTCTTAAATAGCACCAGCCCTACGAATGGGCAGAAAACAAAGGAATCTAAATATCTAAATATTACAGTGTAAGGAGCAGTACAAAGTCCTAATTTCCTACATCATCTCTATCTATAATTGTCTTTCTTGACACCTGGATTACAATTGCCATTACTTAAAACTTTCTTTGGACTGTGAGAAAAAAAGCCATATTGTTAAAATGATATTTCAAGGGAATGAGGAAAATCTTCAATTAGGAATACATTGTGACTAGAAGAGTGAGATCTTGGCCCAACGGAATAAGAAATTGGATGTCACGGTGGGAAAGGAATCACAGTTGACCCTTGAGCAACATGGGTTTGAACTGTTCAGTTCCACTTACACGTGGATTTTTAGCAATAAATATGTACGACCGTTGTTGAAACCAAGTTTGTGTGCTCGATGCACAGTGAAGCAAAACAAAGCAAACCTTCAGCGTTTGGAACAAAGAAAGGATTACCTATTGCAGGTCCAAGCAAGGAGAACAGGGATGGTTCATGCTCAAAAGACCCAAACTCCCCAATGGGCTTCAGGGAAGAAGCTTTTATAGGCAAGACTTGGGAAGAGGTGTGCAGGGTGTGTGACTTTCCTCTGATTGGCTTGTGGTGAGGTAAAAAGGCGGTATTCCAGGAATCTCAATCGTCAGCCTTCTGGTTCCAGCCAGTCTGGGGTCCACCTGTCTGCTTAGCCTGAAGTTACCATCCTTCACCTGGGTGGGGGCCTTAGTTCCTGCAGAACTCAGAGACTTGGATCAAATTGTTATGCGCATCCCCTGAGAAGGAACCAGGCCCAGGCCCCATGGATGCACTATTGTTTCTTTCTGCATTCCCTCACTCTCCTAATTAGTAACTATTTGAATCTGCCCTAGACCAGGCAGGGTCTAGGAGGCTGAAAGCCTTTATCTACGAGCAAGAAACAGGGACAAGGAAAGGCTTTTACACTCGGTTTCACTACTGTACTACACCATCTGTGATTGGTTGAATCCACAGATGCAGAACTGCAAATATAGAGGGCAGCCTATAAAGTTATATGTCATTTTTGACTGTGTGTGTGTAGTGGGGGTGTTGGCGTCTCTAATGTCTGTGTTGTTCAAAGGTCAACTGTAGATTCAAATTCAGGAATTTTGGGTTCTGGTGCCAGTTCTGATATTGACTTGCCAAGGCATCTTGGACAACTCATTTAATTATTGGTAGACACAATTTCTCCAACTGTGAAATGGGAATGATAGCAGTAGCCCTTCCCACTTTAAAAGTGTTGTGTTAGTAATAGAATGATATTTTTGTTTTTTGCCTTGAAATTTTGAAAACTGCTATAATAATTCATTGTTACTACAAAGAGGATGATAGAATTATAATAAGGAAAATAATAGGGGCAGCAGAAGGGAGCCCCGCAGCAGGTTAGTCAGGGTTAATTATAAACACTGGTTATATAGAGTGAAGACATAAAGGAAGGAAAGAGGGTGAAACATCCAAAGTAATCCTCCAGTCCAAGGAGGGTTGGATGCCCCATGGGGAGTTCAGGGTCAACCATGCTTAACCTTCCCTTTTACCTTGAATTGGCTGTGATCATAATACAAGGATAAATTAGGTGAGTGGGAAAATACCGATGAACGACTACAACAAAATATACGGCATCAGGAACGATAGGTCCTGTCTACTTGTATTTTCAAAACCAAACTGAAATAATGATAAGGAGGAAGCTCAAGAACTAATTTATTGGGGGATTTTTAAAGTTTTTCTTTGCTATACTTTCCTAGAATCATCAGGAGATTGCTTTTAATGTGCTAGATAGCTTGTGTGTCAATATGTGGCATGTCTTCTCCACAATTTACTGAAGTAAATGTTTAATCTGCAAAACCTGACAAATTTTAAGTGTTATAAAACCTAAGTTGTGACAATTCTGGGGAAAACACTTCTTTTAGAATCACTCAAACTCTGTCATCTGGTTGTTTACAAAGCCATACAGTGAGAGCTGACCATAAATGCTCAGAGCTCGGTAGTAATAAAATTCAGGAACCAAAGCATGAAAACAGTTGTGATGATTCAGCCCCCTTGACCTGCAAGTCTGACATTCATCCTTCAAAAAGTGCCTTGCCCTTAGGGAGACAATTACTGCCTTTGTAAAAAACATTCTAAACTTTCTGTATTTCTTTAGTTCCAATCATTAGTCTCAGGTTTAGATTTAACTCGAAGGACATTCCTGAGACATAATGGAACATTTCCCATCTTTGGTTCTCAGCTCATCATAAGTTTCATTCAAAGACGGTGGCATGGCAAGGGGTGAGGAATACCCTAGTAGCCTTTTGTTTTCCCTTCCTGTCTTTCATCCCAAAATGTGATTCCTGGGAAGATAGGAAAAAAGCAGAATAGATATTCAGCACACTGAGTTTCATATGTCAAAACCCAAATCTAATTAGCTTAGGCAAAAGGGAAATATACTGAAAGAGTGCTTGGTTACTTCATATTATTAAGGGAAAACAAACTACTAGGAAAGGAAGGAAAGGAAGTGGCTGAGCCTCAGGGGAGAGACAGAATCAAAGGTCAGCATCACGTCCTTTATACTGCCTGTCAGCTTCATCCTCCCCACAGTTCCCTGCAGACCAGCTGTCTCCTTAAGTAGGAGACATAGCCATCAAGAACAAACAAGTGTAATATCTTACATCATCTAGAAATGAAAACCTCTCTTATAATGGCTTGGTTGCAGATAGCAAGGTCATGGGGAAAGGATTATGACTGGCCGACCACGGGTCAGGTACCTCTGGTCTTGATATAATGGTCAGAGGGCAGGGTAATATAAGAACTAGGCAGTGCAGATTGATGCCCTGTGTTTTGAGTGAGAAGAAGAGTGGATTCTGAAGGAAAGTGAGTGGGGAGAAGAATCATTCCTTATAAACAGAGGAGGGTAGAGAGTATTGCAGAAAAGAATAAATGATAGATAGCTCACTAAATAGAGAGCAAACCAGGAGTATCTGGGGGATTATGTTACTTGCTGTGAAATAAATCTTTCCTAGGAACTTAGAAAACTATACCTCTTATTTCTACCCACTTCTAATTATGTTCCAGTAGTACTGTTGAACTTCCAGAACATGCAAACTCCGATTGTAAAAAATGATTGTGTTCAGAAAAGTGACTTGTAAGTGATTTGGATCTGAGAATACATAGAATCAATGCTACTTGTGGTGTTTTTTTCCAAGTCAGTTTATAGGAACAGAATCCATGATATCGCCTTAATTATTATACTAACAGTCCATTTCAATCTCACCAAACATCCGTTAGAGCAGTTTTCTAAAGAGTCCAGTTTCCATATCCTGTGGAATATATTATACCTCTTAGTGGTTTTGCACGGACATCAGGCAACCAGGTTGTGGTTGGGTAAGAGATGGCAGGGAAGGGAACTCTGCTGGGACTCCCAGGCACTAGCAACATATTCATTCTCTGTGTTTGGTGTGACACAAGGCAGAGAATATGGAATAAAAGTCTAAAAACCTGTGTTCTGTGGTGAGTGACTGTTAATTGTTGTGGGACTTCAGAAAACCTTGGTTTTCACATCTTAATATGATGATGGTGATGGTGGAAATGGTGGTGGTATGTGTGTGCATGTACGTGTGTTGGAAGGCAATTGGATTCCTGTTTGAACTCAATATTTCCTTTTTAAGTTCTTTCAACCCTAAAAGTCATGCTTCTCTGATTGAGGAAAAGCACTTTCCCACAGCACTATAGCTTAAGGGAAAGCAGCTTTCTTGGCTAATTGTTTGTGAGGAGGACTAGAAGGGACCAGAGCAGGAACACAGGCTAGTCTCCTTCTGTGTCCATTGGTTTATACGGCTTCCTTACCAAAGGCTTCTGGAGGACAAGGTGGGGGGGTGGTGGCCATGCTCCTGTATTAACAGGTGCCCTGTATTAACAAATAAAGGAATACCCAAACAAGATTGCAAATATTATGGAATTGTCAAGATTTTCATTTGATACAACATTTATAATATGATATAATTGAACTATTCATAATTATAATATTTATAAAAAAGAATAATTCATGGTATGATCCAGGTAGGATGGTCCAGTAGTCAGATATATGTATGCAATTTTATGAGGTACTTCAAAAGAATATTGTCAATAAATATATCCATAAGTATGTCAATAAATATATCTATTATTTTGTATATGAACTCATTTGAAGAAAATATCAGAAGTCTAATTCATGGCCAGTTTTACTTAAAAGGCTCCAGCTAAATGACTTTTCTGGCACCTTCTGTAAGAGGCCCTGTTCCCTTCTATTAGCAAGTTGGAGACTGTTTCTAGTTAGTGCATCTGAAATAACAGTGCTGTTCATTCTCAATAATTTCATCTTATTCCCCAAAATATGATCATTACCCAATCTGTTATATATATATATATATATATATTTTTTTTTTTCCCCCTCAGAGTAGTTTCTATTATTAGCAGGAAAAATGAAAGGGTAAATATCTAAGAATAGCTAAGAAAATATCTAAGAAAAGGTAACTAGAGTAGGTGCACAGTAAGTTTTGGAAACAAATTGAAATGATTCCAGATCGTTTGGGATGTGCCAAGCCATTAACATACTTTAAGGAATTGTTCCTCTGAAGCTGTAGGTTTAAATGAAATTCAACACGGGTTTTTGAAAATCATTACATTAATTTTTATGAATAATTTTAGAAAATTTCTAATAGAAAGGTGATTATAAATGTCTTTAAATTGAATGCATAGTATGTATACTGGAAGTATGATTGTTTTTCCTTTCAAGAGAAGAATCTGGAAACTCCAAAAGCAATGATTTTAGAGCAATTAATTTATAATGTCTGAGGAGGTCAGGGTGTTCTAATATTGGTATTAAAAAAATATTCCAGGTAAGTGATACTCATGTATTGAGAAACTAAGTAAATTAGGTAAGTAAACACATATTTTCCTAGTTATTACATTTGAATATTATAGGGTAGAAATATCATAAAATTATTATTTTAAGCAAAGAAATTAAATTTTTTCTTTCTCATGTAAACAACATAAAATTACTACTCACTATAGAATTTGAGTATATAACTGCTCCTTTGCATCAAGTATTCTTAATAAAATCAAAATTTTAAAAGAAATAATGAGAAATAAAAGAAAGGAGTTTGTTAAAGAAGTAGATAAAGTAAAAAAATAAAAGAAGTAGAAAAAAGAGAGAGATTGTGATTTTACACATGGGAGACAAGTAAAACAGACCAACTGTAGGGCAGCAAATCGAAGAAGAAAGTAGGTCAGTGAGCCCCCGGGTAATGCGATGAATTGCTATTATTTAAAGGGATGGTCAGAGGGTAAACCTGCCTGTGAGCAAGAATACCTATGAAAACAATGGTAAATCTGAACAAAAAAGCAGGGTCAAAGCAGAACAGTTGCAAAGCTGAGTGTAAACTGCATGTCCTTGGGTCAGGCAGAGGATGGAACAGCCGAACAATCTCCTCATTCAGAAGCTTCTTGGAGGCCAGCAAGCTGTGCAATGAGAAGCAAACTGGGCTGAGGCCCTCCATGGAGGAAGGGGCAGGAAACAGCCTCAGGATATGGAGAGAGCTGAGCTGACTTTGAGACTGCATGTAACTATCAACTCATCAGGATTAGCACTTTCCAATAAAAAGAAAATTTTAAGTAACAGGAGAATCACTGAAGAGACCAAAATACTTAATCAAATCCATTTATACTACTTAGACCATGAAAGCCATGTACCCAATAGGATTAACTAACCGTGGTCATCAGAGCCACAATATATGCTGGGGAAAATACCATTTCGCCTTTCTGTCTTTAAGATTTACTGCACATTTTCTTGGACTAGGTGAAATTTCAGAATCATAATTGCTCACTGAGTCTAGATTGGTGATCTGTAATAGTATAGGAGACTGAGAAGAACAAGCTAACTCCAGGACAAAAACAATCTACGTTTGCTATTTATCATAGGAAATGTGGCTTAAATTAATTGGACAGAAGTTCATCTGAAAAAAAAAATTGGCTAGGTTGAAAATTCTTTATACTTTGAATAGGAAATGTTTTTAATGAAAGTGGCAGTCTCTTTTGTCCTCTCTTAATTTTCCTCTATGCTAAACAGTCCAGTTTCATATACAATTCTTCTGGAAAAAGATTTCATAAAACTGCTTTTATGAAGCATAAAACCCAATTACCTCCTTCAATGGAACTCTTGAAATGCAGAGCCCAGAATCCAGCAGCATAATCCAGAAAGGTCTGTCCAACAAATGACTAGAGAGAAGTTCCCTCTCTTAAACTGCTGACTCTGATGTTAGAGATGCCACCGACACTGCCAAGAGGTCTGTTCCTACAAACAGGCGACTCTACTGGGTCACGTTGAAATTGTGGTCACTTGAACTCCTGACTATAATCGATCTAGGGTGCCCTCATTCTCTATCTTTTAGAACCAAAATAATCTTTCTAAAACCAAAACTCCCTTTGACCTCTACCTTAATTGCTTAGTTCATCTTTCCACCTCTTTGGAATACTAGTTTTGTCAACTTTTCTTCCAAGTTTCACGTTATCTACAAATGTAGTAAATCTGCCGTTTTCCTCTCCGAATTAATTGATAAACATATTGACCGGAAGGTTGCCAAATATAAGCCTCCCTCCATGGATTCGTTATTCATAATTCTTCACTCAGTCACTTCACAACTTCATGCACCTCACATTTAACCTTCTGATCTACAGAGTGGAGAAGAGTATAAGTATTATGTTCTGTATTGGGGCAACATGTTTTTTTTTCTTTCACTCAGTCTATTTTCTTTTCCTCAAATTCTATTTTCTTCATTCCTTCATGTATCCATATTGCATATCCTAGTCTTATATATGGTTCCTTTTCCTGTGTGTTCATTTTGCTGCGGGGAAAAGAACCTTCGTTGCATTTTTTGGGGTCCCTCTGCCTCCTGCTCACATGCTGTGCTGGCTATGTCTTTCCTGCTCTAGGAGGCCCTTTGGGAATCAGCCCCCAGGCAGGTGAAGTGTTTTCCTATGTGCTCATTAGCACTCGGCAGAAGAGGAGGCTCAGAGAATTTTATCAACACTCCCAGACCAAGTTGCTTTCGTCCACCTCCAGAATTAATCAGATATGGAATGAGGGTCAAAGCAAATTTAAATACAAATCATATGTGTATTGGGGGATAGGAGGAGGCAGATGGGGGAAAGTTATTAGACAGTCATCACAGACTTCACCCTTCATTTTCAGCCATGATTGCATCTATAACCAAATGAACACTACTGATAGAAGAAAAAAAAATTCAAAACACAAATTAACCTACCATGCATTATCCAGTGGAAAGATGACATTGGTGTAAGCTGCTTTGGGAATCAAAGAATCTGTGGTTCTGCAGAGAGGATCTGCAGAATAGCTCTGTGACTATATGCCATCAACTCCTGCCTCATCAAAATCTTTCACCTGGAGGGAAGGTGTAGCTCAGTGGTAGAATGCGTGCCTAGTATGCACAACATCCTGGGTTCAATCCCCAGTACTTCCATCAAAATAAATAAATAAATAACCCAGTTACCTCCCCCACAAAAAGAAATTTAAAAAAAAAACTTTCACCTGGAAATAGTTAATGTCACACTCAAATAAGGCTGAGAAAGGCACATTCCAAGGTTTGCCCAAGTGAGTGATTTTAATTTAAAGAAGACTTTCTTGTGTATTTGTGCCCATTATTATTATAAAATAAATTAAATAAGTGGACCTATAATCAAGTATGGGAAATGGCTGATTAATGGTTTAGTAAGTTGGACATTTTGGTTACCATTTTCAAAAAAATGTTTGACCCCCTCATATAGACAAATCATTGTTGGCATTAAGTTAACCCTAATTTAAAGAAAATTGTTTGAACACAACTTCATAACTCTGTAGTTACCTTGAGGATAAAAGGGATGAGCCCTGGAGAGAGTAGAACCCTTGCAAACGCAGGGTGGTGCAGACAGTTTCAGCTCAGGAAGGAGCAGCAGGCGGCTGAATGATCACTGTGCTTTAATGTTTTAGAGGGAATGCCAAGATGGTTTGAACCAGGTTCATAAGTACTGTAAGCCTACGATGAATCATAGAGATTGATCTAGGTTAGCGTCCAAAAAACTAAAGGTAAAAATATGTTGGGGGTCTCCTGACAATGGAACTTTATGCTTCATTCACTCATTTAGTCAGTCTTGTCAGTCAGGTCAGTGTATATTGAGGGGCTATGATGTTTCAGAACTTCTCTTAGAATTTCACTATCCTTTTAACCTTGAACAAGTCAGTTATCTTCTTGGAGTCTAAATTTCACCATCCAGGTATTTATCTCATGGAGTTATTGTGAGGTTTAGTGACTCAGGTATGTAAGACTCTAGCAGAGTGACTGAATGATCATTGAACTCCCTTTCCTCCTCCTTAGCATTTAGACCTCTTTCCCCCCATATAATCTATAACAATGTGAAGTAAGTTCCATTTGTTAATAACAAAGGTCTCTCTGCGGACTTGGGTCAATAGGAATTGTGAGTGCTGTGTTTGCAGGTGAAATTAAAGTATTTAAATATTATTAAAACGGATCAAATATTTTTGCAAGATAATCCACCAAGCCCAGGGTTGTCATCTTTTGCCAAGTAGTACTCTGAGGCTTGTTGACTGCAGTACATGCAAATCTACTCTTTTTGTTTTATGGTGTTTTTTTTTTTTAAGTTTCTTTGTTTCACAGTAAACATGAGCAGTGACTTGCTTTCATTTATCAATTCCAACTGCAATGATTTTTGGTAATACTTAGAAAAACCTCTTAGCCAATTTTCTAAAGTGGCTTTTCCATGTTAAAAATTATTCTATGCACAGTGTCATCTGGTATGATGAATAGACCCAAGTGAAATGAAAGATAATTGTGTAGATTGAGTATGGTTGTAGTAGTTGCTTTCTGATTTACACTGCAAATTTGAGTTTATTTTGGAAAAAAACTGAATATACATTGTTGTGGAACTGCCAAAGACATATACCAGAGTGTCACCTCATTAATTCCATGAACCATTTATGCAGTCAATATAAGCACCTATTTCTTGTCACGCTCCGCTCTGTGCCTGGGACCCCAAAGTCAAACTACATAATCCTGACATCAGCAAGTTTGTCGTAGTGAGAAAGATATGTAAACAAATACAGTTCTATAAAGTAATTGTTACAGGAGAAAAGAATCCAAGAGCAGTGGAGAAATATGAGAAATACCTAGCTAAGTCTATTTGGGGGTGAGGGAAGCCTTCACAGAGGAGGCAAGCTGAGATCAGAAGGATGAGTGGGTGGTTATCAGGGCAGTGAGGAGGGAGAAGCTCTTTGGCTGGGAGAATAGACTGAGCAAAGCATGGAGTGAGGGAGCCTGGAGTGAGCTGTAATGTGGAGGAGTAGGCTAGTATTGTTAAAGCAGAAATTACTAGGAAAGGGGCAAGCAGGGAAAGCAGGGAAGGCTGGTGGTAATGAGGCCAGATAGGTAGGGAGAGGCCAGATCATATAGCAGGTAAAGATGTGCCAATTGCTTTTCTCTGTGTAGGTTGCAGGGGGGAGTTATTGAAGAATTTTTAATCCAGAAGTTTCATAATCATATTGGTATGTTTTTATTCCTACAGAAGACTAACAATATCCTGATTCTTTTGTTGTTTGCAAGTTACAGAAATGGCACACACCCATCTCTTTGTTCCTAAGGCTTTTTAATGGTTCTCGTCGTAATAGAGTTCAGGGATGCCAAAAGAAATATTTGAACTAAATGATATATCAGAATTACAATAAGAGCCTGTGAGCAGATTTTTAGTTAACAGGTTTTTAATAGGCTGTGATGTAATTCTTAATGGAGAAGATTTAATTACTATAAATGATAGGCTGTCTTTAATGGAAACTTGGCTGGGTGTGATTTTCTTCCTCAGTGAATTAAAAGGTCAATATAGGATTAGATTGTTGAGATTCTTGGAGAAAACACAAATATACTAACGAAAACTTTCCACTCATTTTCGTTCTCTTGCAGCAAAGCTGTAAACCTGCCAGAAGTAAATTGAGCATAATTTTTATAATTTCAGGGGTTAAGCATATGAAAGGCCAGAACGAATCAGCATTCCCTGAAGAAGAAGAAGGCGTAAACGAAAGAGAAGAGCAGGGGGACCATTAATTAATTATGGGCCTGCAGCAAGAAGGCTTCTTGGGAGTAACTGAACTGTTCACTTTTCTGAATCTCCCGTGGAACACCACTGCTTGACGCCCAGAAGCACTCTGCATCCCTGCTCTCCATCTCCACACTCATACCGTAGTAACACACCTCCTGAAGGAACTTTAGAACGGAATACAGATTGTTCCATATTACTTTCAGTTAAAGAATAAGTACTTATTTTACAGTGATTCTTCTTTTTAATGACATAGAAATCTGCAAACATGTGACTGTTGTAACTTGAACACTGCCCCGCTTAATCCCTGATGCCGTACTGATATGATTTGCCTTGTAAGGTCAAATGTAAATAGCATCACTTTAAAAGTAAAAAAATAAATACTAAATACATTTAGACATGAGTGTTTGTCTGAGTTTAACTTACAGAGGAATGTTTAATGGAACTTAGTTAAGACCTGCCCTTATCATATTTCTGAATACAGAATAGTACATGGTATTTATTTCAAAATGACAAAGAAATGCCAGATTTGTTGATTCAAAAGATCAAAATATTAAACATCTTTTTCCCTCCAACAACACATTAATGGTTAAAGGATCAGAGAATTCTCTTTATTTTCTAAGCTGTAGAGATATTTCCTATAATTTCCACTAATTATTAAGAAAGAAAAATGATAAGTCTAAAATAAAATATGTCAAATCTCTCCTGTCACTTTTTTGGGCTATTACTTGAAATATGAAGTGGTTCCTGTTGCATTTTAATGGATCATTAGCATTTTGTAAATCTCCTGTTTCCATAAAATAAGAAATTCCACTAATTCATGCATTCATTAATTCAACAACTATTTTTTTACGAGTTCATCTCTAGGAAGGCACTTTGCTGGGGGTTATGAAAATAAAGGAGGGCTAATTTCTCCCCTATAGAACTAGCAGAGAAGATAAGTATTAGTATAAAGCAGGATTTTAAAGACAATATGTATTTATTGAATACGGCTTTTGATAATTCAAAGTTCTGGCCTCCTGAACAATGTTATTTATTGCATTGCAATGTAAAGTACAGACACCACATAATTTAGTGGGGGTGGAGGAATGTCCAATTTAGTTCTCACATTGATGAAATTGGTGAAGTTCAAATGTTTCAGGGATAAAAAAAAATGAAAAGCTTTCTCAAAAGTTGGTGAAGAGGTAAATTAAGACAGGAAGAAAAAAATCAAATGTGATATCCACTGTGACGTATTAATATCAATATTCAAAGAAGTAACACTACTATTTTTAATTTTGAATGTGAGTCTTATAGAGGTTAAAAGAAATGAGTGAATCTATAAGCCAGTACAATAGAGGTAACAATCATTTTCCTTGGTATATTTCTATCCCCAAATAAATGCAAAAACTCCTTGATAAGCAGTATCACAGGTATGAATGAGTACTTGTTCCTAGTTTCTTTTTTCTTTCCTTTCTTCCTTCTTTGCTTCTTTCCTTCCTCCCTTCCTTCCTTTTCACTTCTCCCTCCCTCCCCTGGCTTCTTTTGTTTTGTCCTATTTTTGTTAAGCCAGTTTCCCCCAAAATTTCTGGGGTTTTTAGACCACCTATTGTGACTGATTTTCTAAGTTTCTCCCTACTTAAAATCTGATTAAGGCACAAATTTGTTTTAAGTGATTTTGAATTATTTGTGTGTATAAAACATGCCAATACCCCTTGAGATTATCTGAGATACCCTGGGGTGCTAAAAAATAAAATTACCCTTCCCTTCCTATAAAAAGACAATGTTTTTTCCGAAAGGATTCAGGCAAACAAAAGAAACCAAAGCTTTTGCTGATTTTGTAACATCATGGGGAAACAAATAGCGTGGCTTCTGGATTCGTCTGTTCTGCTGTCTATGCTTAAAAATGAAGAGATAAAAATTAAAAGCCTAAGTTTTCCTTAGGAAAAATGTTGGCTTTCTCAGAAATTTGAAGGAAACCAGCTGGGATAATGGCTCTTCAGTTTCCTTTTCACATAATTACAGTTTACAACAAATTTTTTTTTTTTTTCCATGAAGATAACTTGGCTTCAGTTTGGAGGAATGGGCAAAGAAAGTTTCTGGCCAAAACCAAACAAAGCGTAACAAAACAAAAACTTTATCTTTCCCAAACAGCATTCGTAATGTTACATAATGCTTAGTATATGGACTTTGGGTCACTCTGACTTGGGTTCAGATTCAACTTCTACTAAATTTTAGACTCTACTTCTCCATTTGTAAAATAGGTACAAATATACCTACCCCTGTTGGGTTACTGTGAAAATTAAATAAGACCTGTACAATGCTTAGCTCAGTTTAACAAGCACTTAATAATTGGTGCCTATTATTATTAGAGTGATAAAGGACCTGAGACTACCTATCCAAGCCTTATCTCGTACACGATCAAGCGTTGATCACTTCACTTATTCTTGAGTAACTGCAGCTGAACCCCAGGCCCAGCCAAGGAGCTCTATTTATTCTTTTGTGTGTTAAATGCTCCGATTCTCCTACACTTTACCTCCTTTCCTGGATCACAGCTGCTCTGATACTGAAGAACCCGCTGCGGTCATCTCCTAAGTGGTCTCATCTCTGTGATAAAACATCACCAGTTTCTCCCGATCTTTTCTCATCATCCTGGCCACTTGCTCTTGGATCCTCTTCGATTGTATACGCTGACTCAGAGAAATACGATGTCAGGTGGATAAGCTGAGGATTTTTTTTTATCCCCCTAAACATGAGAAACTGAAGCAGAGAGTGTAGAAGGGCAGAGCAGGAGTCTAGACCAGAGTTCTCCCTACTAGACAATAATTTTGTAACCCCTTTTTCTTCCCAGAGTTGACCAGGGTAAGAGCCTTTATAAAAAACAAAATTCTCAGAGTATTTTCTGTTCTTAAAAAGTTTTCACCATTCATTTTCAGTTTTAAGTCAATTATACCAATGTTTTCTACATTGTGGAAACATTTTAGGTTGGCTAGGGACAAATTATTTTTATCTTTATATTTTAAATACTATTATATATTAGAAAAAGTACATAAACAGCAACCTCAAAGCTGTGATTTTATAGCTATTGTTGTTTAGGATGAGACTAGCTTAAAGTGTGAGTACATTTTAAACCAATTTAAAGAAAAATGTTAAATAACCATAGTAGAAGTTGTACCTCAAAATCACAGAATCGAGTGAAGTTTTGGAAACACTGGTTTGGGGTATTGTCATAGCACATAACTTATAAGTATTGCAGAGTCTGTTTAATTGCAATATGGATTTATGAATTCATAAATAAACCACTTTCATTGCATTGATTTAAAAATTCTGTTCCTTTACCCGCATCTAAAAGCAAACAGTGTAAAGTGAAAACTGATAATGGAAAAAGCATGTCTAACTACATAAAAGTGCTTATGCTGACATGTAATTTTGAGTATTTGATTTCTCTGAAGGAAGATGAGGGAAGAAATGCCCTTAGTTTTCAGTCTTTGATTCCAAAAACCAGTCTTCAAAGCTCCAGAGGTATATTAATTATTAAAAATTTCTGTTACTGAAATGTGAAATCTGTTAAAAAATTAAATTATTAGATTGTATAACATGTTAACATTCTAAAAAACTAAATTTCAGAGGAAGAAGACCTTTCAGAAACTGGTGGAGGGCATCTTTGGTTTTGAATGACATTGTAAGTAATTAAGGTGATAAACTTTGCAAATATCCCATATAATTCAGGTATAAGTTTCTACTTTTCAATGTTGTGTGGATTAAATGAAATAACCTACATGAATGCATAGGTGCCTGATTGCATTTTGTAAACTGGCTACCATTCAACCAGAAAATTCCCCTTGACATTTATAGTGTAAGGCCCTTCATTCCGTGGACACAGAGCTGGTGCAGCTATTTCCCTCACTGCATTGCATACGCAGTTTATGCAGACAGTGGGGACTTGGTCTGTAGGCAGTAGATGAACATGAGAGTGGATTAGAGAGAGAAGTAGGTAAAGGAGGGAACTCAAAGAAGCCTGGAACTTGAAGTGAAAACGAGAAAGTAGATTAAAATGGTACTGGATCTATCTTCATTTTTCCCTCACTCTGCAAATATGATAGCATTTTTTCCCCTTTTCTCTGACTTTTTGTAACAATGAGGCTAATTTGAGGGAATGACCACGGTGAACTCCAGGAGTATATGACACCACCATGTTAGAATCCTAAAAATGATACTAGAGTATGTTCAGCAAATGATTCTTCATTATTATTTAGAACAAGCATTTGACAGCAAATAATACAAAATCCAGCAGACAATGGCACAGACGTTTGTTTAGATCATGCAGTAAAACGTCCAGGACTGGAACTGTGGCTCCAGATACCAAAGGGCATCCAGGTACTTCTTGTTTTCCTTAACATGCTCAGAGCTGTAACTTCATGGTCCCAGGAGAGATGCTGCTCAAAGCATCTGCTCTGTTCCAAGCAGGAAGAACAGTGGGAAGAGAAAGGGAAAAGCTCTAGGTACCTGGTCACTTTCCAACTAAACCTAGGTTCTCTTTGCAAGGTATGAAGTGAACATGGATATCAGCTGAGCAGCCAGCAGTGTCTTCTCCCCAGATGAACACAATTCAGGGACCTTCTTCCCTGGGGCATCTAAAGGAAGCACAAGCTACTTCTATGTGCCAAGGAGTTGAAAACATTAATGCTTACTGGATATTTTTGCTACTTAAAATGCATAAATTAGGTTAATGTTTATAATAGACCTGTAGCTAGATAGTACAAGTCAGATATCCTTAATTATTCTATGCTGTTTCTCATAGGATAATTTGGTGTAGTTTATGAAAGTATACACTGGAAACAAAAAACTAATATTCTAGTTTATTATTCAGTAAATATGTATGAATGCCTATGATATGCTAGACATTAAGTGCCAAAGACACAGGTGTGAACAAGATAGTTAAAGTCCTTAAATCCATGGATGCTAGTATTTGTAGGCTGCCAATATATATGTAAATTAATAAATGATTTAGATCATTTCAGATAGTGATAAATTCCTGGAAGGAAATAGAATGAGGTGATGGAGCAGAGGGTGGCTTTTCTTATTTATTGTAGCTCTGTGACACTGGGAAAGTTTTTTAATCATTCAGGGACCCAGTTTTCTAATCGGTAACATGTGGAGATGGATTGTTGGGGGTGGGGGCATGACCTGACGATTCTGTGAAGCTTCTTCCAACTCTAAGATCTTTGTTTCTCCCTCTGACTCTCTTTCAGGGACTGCAGGCGAGCAGCAAAGGAGAGAAGACAAGATGAGAATAGACAAAAAACAGCAGTATTAAGGGAAGGTGGAATCAGAGGAGAAAAAGGGTATCTTTGCATGTTTGACAACAGAACAAACTTGTTTGAGTTAGAAATACACATACATGCATATATAGTAAGTTTGCATGTTACAACATTAGATTTGTAACCAATTATACTTTCTTTTACAACTTCTTCTTAGAAAACGATTTAAAAAATAGTGATCAGAGTGTTTTTTTGTTTTTGCTTTTAACGATTTGAAAGTTCCTTCAGGAAAAATTTCCTCCTACAAATTACTAATTGGATAATTTACTCTAGCCAAGCACACAAGCTTTGTTGCTAGTAAGTGATGATTACCAGATTTTTTTCCCTTTACAGAGATTTACGTGACATGGTATTAAATTCTCTGGAATGTTTCCACTGTGTTCTGAAGTAGTTATGTTCTTTTTCTCCTCCAGGTGCAAAATGGGTTGATAACAAACAGAGGCTGACTTGTCAGTGCTGTGTTCCCACTTGAGCTTGGAAAAACACCAACACAAAACAAACACCACCACCACCATCACCTCCAACTCCATCATCATGTGTTATTTTCTTTCTCCAGGATTACTTTCTGAAGCACTTTAGTATTTTATACATAAATACTGATATGTTTTTCAGAAACTGTTCCTTCATTTATTTTTTTTCTCATCATTGATGCCACACTATTTGCCAAGTTCTTCCTTTTTGTTTTAATTTATTTCTCTCTATAACCAAAAGTGAGATCTTGAATTTGAGTACATTTTAAGTGATTCATTTTTACTTTTTCTAATTCTGGAATCCAAGCTTTCTCTTACAATAAGGAGGCTTTTAAACATATTTTCTTTCTTGCTTTTCAAATTCCATTGTATTTATTTATTCCTTTCTTTTAAAATTCCACTTGTCTTGACTCAATTTAGTTCCACAAATACATATATATTCTACTAATGCCAACTACTGATCTAAACATGAGTTATAAAAATGAAAAGGCTGCATTGTTGCCATCTTGCTAGTAAATATGTACTCAGTTTTCACAAGTAATAAAGTGGCCTCACCTGTGTTTCTCAGTTAACAATCACATTAACTATGTACGACAGGTAAGATTTGTTTTGTAGATCAGGAAACTAAGAGTCCAAAGAATGTAAGTAGCCCTAAATGAACCAATAATCCAACAAACCCTCTACAAGCTTATGATCAGATTGAGAAGTTCTAATAGTTTTTAGGGTAGAAAAGCCCATTCTCCTTAGGAACTATAGTGTTTTACATTTTAGTGCTTTATAGATTGACTTAGAATTAAGCTTTCCACATTTTATATGTAAAGCATACAGGGATAATTTTGCTAATGAGGCTGGGATGGAAAGAAGAATCTGAGTTTGACTTTAATTCTTTGGCATCGACTGTAAACTAAACTGACCTATGACCAATAAAAAAGCAAAGCTGAAACTTTTTGAAGAATTTGGCTCATTTAAAAATCTCTTCTATGTTTAAATCTGTACGTTAAAAATAACCTTTAATATTTACAAAAAAAGAAAAAGAATTGCAAAGTTTGTGATAATCTTAAGAACAATCTTTTCTTAAAGAACAAGAGACATCAGTCTTTTTAAGGTGTTTCTTTTTCTTGATTTCTAATAAGTTGTAAAACAGAAATAACTTCACAAATTGCTATTTTTAACTATTATCTTTGCCCTTCTCTGTGCCCCCATACCCCCAGATTTGAGGAATGATAATTTTCACTTACCATCTCCCAGATTTTGTATTGCCGAAAAAGTAAAAATAATGTAAACGAGCATAATTATCTCAGACCTAAATGCACAATTGTAGAATATACTATAGATATTATGGTATTAAAAAAACAACATACTGCTTAGGGAGGAACCAGAGAGAATGAATATTCTAACTGTGGCTCTCCTTAAGCTAACTGAGGAATTAGTTTTATTGGAATTAAAAAATCCATTTTCCCCTAAAGTAGTGACAGGATTCAGGACGCGCTACTCCAAAATAAGGCACCTTGACATACTGAATATTTTAAGCTGGAGGAGTCTGAGAAAACAGCAGTAGCGGGATGCTCACTCTGACAATCCCTCTCCCCTTCTCTCCTGAAACAGCTAAAAAACCCTCACGTGAAAGATGTCCTCCCTAAACCTGGAGGAACGGAGCATCCTTGTCTCTGAAGACAAAGAGACTCAAGAATCCAAACAAACAGGCCTTGCTAGGTTTCCCCCAGTTTACTGTACTTACCCCACACTCCTTGACCGGCATGCTCCTCCACCACTGCCGGGTCATCAGTCCTAGCACGAAAAACTCAGATCTGTTTCTTCAGATCTTCATTTCTTTATAAAGACTCCTATATCATGTAAAACTTAAAATAAAGTTCCTATTAATCTGTCTTTGTCAGTTGAATTTTTAGACCCAGCCAGGAGCCCTAAAAGGGGTGAGGTGAGGAAAACTTTTTCCTCCTCCACAGCAGCGAAGGTGTAACATGGCTTAATATGAATCAAAGCAATGGAACATTAAGAACTTTAAAAATATTACTCGCAGATAGTTGAACATCTCTTTAATTATTACAGGAGAATATCTTCTCTTTCTTCTCTATGTTTTAGAGACTAGCATTTGTCAAGACATTGCAGCTAAATGAGTGGGTTTCCCATTACATTTCCCCCGCAGCGTAAATTCTGGGTCTGTGATTCCCTAATCATACTAATTATATTACTAGATGTTGCTCTCATCTTTCTTTTTTTGCCCTAATGGGACATAGATTTCCTATGTAGAAATTGTCACTTATCTGTTATATTTGTCCAGGGTTTTAAACATTATATGGATCCTTTACTTGCTTTGGAAAACACACAGTAATCTAAAGATTAAAACTTGACATGAAGACCAGTGATGAGTAAGACAGGAATTACATTGCTGATTACACTATTACTTACTATACTCTACTAGTATAATTATCCTGGAGCTCTGTAAATGCTAAGCTTGAGCTATCCATTGTAAAAATGTCAGTAAAAATAAAGCTTTCATATGAAGTAGTTAATTGGAACTGGTTGATATCTAAATGAAATTTTTAAAAATCATAATTTTTATAACAAGAGCAGAAAAGTATCAAAAATTAGACATTGTCATCATAAACTACCAAAAGCTGTATTGGTATAAAATAATTTACTGCAATATTTGAGGAAAAATATAATTGCCAAAATCAATACATCTGTATTTAAATCATAAATAAATTTGTATGCTTTTTTCCTATTAATCTATTAATTCCCCAAAATCTTTTTTTATTACACAATGTAGAGTTGAATTTTTTTTTATTGAGGAATATGTGTGTGTGCAGAATCTACACGTGTGTTTTACACATTATAGATAAACATATGTATGGATATAAAATATCTGTGTGTATAAATGTGTATATTTGCACATATTTATAATGTAACCACACTGAAATAGAAAAGAAAGCTTTTTTTAGAGAAGCTTTTTTTTTAAAAACCCATTTACTATTAAATTAAGCACAGAAGCTTAAAACTTCATTAAATAAATACTTCCCTAAGTGATCATTTCCTTATTTTCTTCTATTAAGGAAAAGCTGGGGGAGGGGATAGAGGGAGACATCCAGAACAAACTAGACAAAAGGAGGAAAGCGAGGCTCTCCCAATAGAAAGGTGAAGGGCTGTGGCGCAGTGGGAAGTGGAAAGAGAAAGGCAGCCAAATGGAGCCAGCCCGAGGGAGAGGCAAAGCCAGCTTCTCTCTCCCTGCCCCTGGCCACACAACTTGCTCTCAGGAAGTTCCCGCCCAGGATGCCAAGTCATCTCCATCTGAATGTGTCTTTTGCACCGGGGCTACTTCTAGCAGCCCTTTTCTCTCTGGTGGGTTTGAAGATTATGGTTTCAGTGTTGACCCACTTGGCTTCCAGATTGCCTCTGACTCACCACATTTAGTGGATGCATCTGTTCTCACACAGACAAGTTCCACATTAGCAAAGTTCCTCTCCTTTTTCTGTTTCCTCCAAAGAAAGCCTTTTCTATTTTGCTAATGAAGACTCTGTGAAATCCGTGGAGTTTGCTGGGGCATGTGCCTGTAGTTTTTTTTTCTTTTGAAAAACTGCTGTTGTTGCTTCTAAGTGCACCTGGATGTCTAATAATATGTTTTATTTATGAAGCCACCCAAGGAGTCTAAAGGTTATTGTTATTTTATCTTTATGCTTATATATTTTTTAATATTTACATTAAAATATTTCCATAAAAATAGAATGTCACCATGATATATATCAACACATATATCAATCTAGCTGTCTCTCTCTATATATATACACAAATATATCTCAATCTGTATTTCAATATATCTATATGTAATTTTGCCTTTTAAAGCAAGGACATAAATACTGACATCTCTACTATAGTATGGCCAGCCTATTTTTCACGTGGAACAACCTCCCCATCATGTGGACTTTGAGGATATTGCTACTGAAGTCAAAATCATGCAATTACAAGCATGAATTAGTTTTTTTTAAAAAAGTGGAGCTCCTAGTAGATTCTTATTTTTATAGTTCATACTATTTCAGTTTTTTCTGTGTGTCAGTCAGTATTCTCAGCATCTTACATGGGCCATTTCATTTAATAATTCCAACAATCCTATAAAATAGGTAGTCTTACTATCTCCATTTCATAGATGAGAAAATTGAGGCTTGTCTAAGATCACAGAAACTGTACCTGACAAAGTCGGAAGTTGAACTAAGGGCCAAATTCAGTCCTTGGGTAAGATATTTCTTGCCTCAGGTCTTCTACATAGAATTCAACAAGAAATAATATATGGATAAAAATAAAATAATAATGTTAACTTATGCTAATTGAGAACCAACAATGTGTTAAGTACTATCTAAATCCTTCAAATATTCTTCGTTATTATTTTACTATTCTATCAAAGACTTTGTGGTGAGAAGATACAAAATGTTAACAGCTACCAACTACCAAAGACGTATCATTATGCATTGAGGTCACTGTTGCCAGCTTATACCATCCCCCGTATGAATCATCAAGGCCATGGAAAACCACCTAGGAAGTGTGAGCTTTTCTCCTTAGCCCCATTGGTAAGATTAGCTACTATTAATATATCTCTGCACCAGCAAACCCATCTCCCCAAGGGTAGACAAGAGACAGACGGGGAGACAATGTTTTTCTCGTATAATTCAGATTTGCTTTTAGTATGCTATTAAGAATTAATTAAGAATTAATGCACTCCCCATTTGTCTGCTTTGAGAAAAAACACAGATGGTTTTTTGGAGTCATGGAGATCTAAGGTGCCCAAAAAGTGAGTCTCATTTTGATTGAATTAGAGATGTTATCTGAAAGGATTAATTCAAACAAACAAGGACAAAGAACAAACTTTTCCTTCCTGCCTTCATTCATTTATTCATACCTGCAATGTTTAAGTCTCAGAGCTTCTCTACCTTAAAATCTGGCAGCAAATATATGATGTGGAGAGCCCCAAGTTTCCCTCAGAGAGGGATATGAGATGCGTTCATCCAGAAAAGGGGGTCTGAAAGTTCTGACCAGAGTAATGGGACGAGGCTTTCTGGGAGAGCTGGCACTCATGCAGAGCCTTGGAGGAAGGAGGGACAGTGACAGGTAAAGAGGGCAAATGAAGCAACAAAATCCACGCAGAGGAGGCATCATGTGCAGAGGGACAGCAGAAATCCAAGAATAGCAATGGCACAGTGAAGGCAATGGCTAGAAAGATAAACTACGGTTAGACTGTGAAGGGCTTTGAATATTAAGCTACCGGGTTTAAGCTTGAGTCGTAGGTCAACGGTTCTCAAAACGAGATCCCCAGTCCAATAGCATCAGCATCTCCTCAAACTCTACCCCAGACTTTTCCAATCAGAATCTCTGGGGTGTGGGGCTTAGCAATCTGCAGTTTAACAGACCCTCCGGGTGATGCTGATGCATGCAGGCTTCAGGCTGAGAACTGGCGCTGTAGCCAGCCCTGCTAAACCGCTACGTGTGCTGTGACCAGGTGACAGGTATACCATGTCCCCGGTCCTCAGAGTGGCTGGGCAGGCCCTGGGAAAGCTGGAGCTCCCAGGGACGACTGTCATTGGCACAAGCAGCCTCACTTTTTTATGCTATACAGAGTAGGTGTGGACCTGCAGGCCAAAGCTGCCCTGTGGCCTGTTTTGGTGTGCCGCTTCCATACCCCAAGCTCAGAATGGCTCTTACATTTTTAAAGGGTTGTAAAGAAAGAAAAGGAAGAGAAGAAAGAAGAAAACGAAGAGGAAGGAGGAGGAGAAGAGCGAGGAGGAGGGACAGTGTGATGGAACCGTGGCCTGCAAAGCCTAAAACAGCTGCTTCCTGATTCTCTACAGAGAAAGTTTACTGACCCCTGATATAGACAAGGAGAAACTGTCTTTGAGAAGAAGGGTGATAGGTCCAAAGAAAGAACGAAGGAGATTTAATCACAGTGTGCAAAAAAGAAAAAGTGAAAAGAGCTGGAGGCAGAGGCCAAATGTGGAACACACGTGAGATGGAAAAATCTAAAACATGCAATCAATACTCTTTGAATAGAAAGAAGAAATGTGACTTTAATACTTATAGGAACAATAAGACTTAACTTTCAATTGATCCAAGCACTATGTCACAGCGAAGTTCTCAACAACTGAAGAAATCATAGACTGTGTCCAGTTCAACAGCCTCTTGGGTTTAGTTTGGTTTAGTTTTGAGAGAGTAGAACAGTGTTGAGAGCATGAACTCCAGAGGCTCTTGTCTGGTGTGGGGAAAAACAGCCTCGTGTTTAAGTGCTTAGTGGTTGCACAGAATTATCTCCATAATATTTAATTATTGTCTAGACCAGTGATATGTATAGAAATCACCCAGTTATCTTCTTAAAATGCCACTTCTAGTTTAAAAGGTCTGGATGGGGCCCCAGAGCCTTCATTTCTAAGAAGTTCCCAAGTAGGGACCACACTTTCAGTAGCAAAGATCTGGACTGAACACCAGTAGTTATTTGAAAAGCAAAAATTTAAGGTCATACATTAAGCATGGGAAATAATTCCTCCATCCACGGAAATCAAAGGCACCTTTTCTGCTGTAATGTAATACATGATTTAATTGGTCACCAAAGCACACTTACCCCTGCTGCTGGTCACTGGAAATTCTGCCCTCTCAGAGTGGTGGTTTTTAGGGTCAAGTGCCTGGATGGGGAATAAAGAGTAGGATGGAATAAAGGATAGAAATGGAAGGTAATGGATATAGTGGGTGGAGACAACCTGATCAATCCTCCCACAGTGTCCGGAGACAGTCTGCCTAATGGTTTGGAGGGTCATACACAGACTTCGATTCCAGGGTCCTCAATAGCTGAGTGATCATACACAAATTCTTCACCCTCCTCTGCTATGGCTCCTCATCCAAAGATGGGGATAACAAATCCACAAAGAGAAGTTACAGGGAGTAAAAGAGAGACTGTCAGAAAATTATATAATGCGGTAAAGACTATAATAAGAACTAAATACTTGACTCTTTAATTATCAGAGATAAAAATGTATCAGCTTGAGATGCAAAGGAAGCTCCCCAACTGTCAACTGTTAAGGAAATAACCTAGAAACTTATTAGTGTTACTAAAGGACAAATAGCCCCCAAAAGAGCTTTAAATATACATGTTGGTTCATACATAGGATTTGTATCTTAAATATTTGGAATTCTCCCCAAAGAAATGACAGGTATGTAATGTGGGACATTATTAGGTGTTCACTTTTTGACTCCAAAATGTGTATTTTCATTACTGTTTAAGGCTTGTACTAAACGATGTATAAGTTTTGTGATATTTAAAAAAATCAATTAAACAGAGGATGCAAGGCTTAATGTAGCTTCCAAAGGTAATAAGAGTTTTATATCTAAATTATATTTCAAAATGAAAATATGGCCTTTGAAAGCTTTTTGATAGTAGGTGAACATTTGTCATGGAATCACATTCAATGTAAAAAATTCAGTGCAGTGTTGTGTATCTGATGACTAGATAAATGTTTACATTTTCATCAGGAATGCTTTACTATCATGGAGACACAGCCTGAGGGGTGGAACATATTGTGCCAATTACTCTTAATTCAGTTAATTAAAACTCTCTAGGTCTTCACTTTGACTTGACACCCTTTGCTTTATTATGCTCCAGTGTTACCTTATTCACGCTGTCCTTCACAGAGCTGTTCTTTCCACTGAGCTTCTGCACCATCCTCCACAGATGCAGTAGAAAGAAAAAAGATCTTCAGTGCCAGAGAGACCTAGAACCAATTCCAGTCTGGAGTATGCTGCTTGAGACTCACATGGTAGACAAGGCTCTTTCTCTGAGACTTGGTTTCCTTACTCATATCGATAGTCACTTTGCTGGATAATTGAGGATTAGAGATAATATTTGTTAAGTGTTTACATGGAGGCTGTACATAGAAAATGGGCAATGAATATGAACTTTTGCTTATTATTATTTGTTACTGAAATGTCAACTCCAATGCCATCCATTCTATGAAGTCTTCTTGGAAGCCCTGAATTTAGAGGCAGTTTTTACCTCCCTTAATAGCCAGAGATGCAGGTTATTTGCAGCTGGTTACTTTTACTCATGGCCTTTCAGTTACTCATGTGTATAGATTATCTCCTCTATAAAATAGGAAATTTTTAGAGGAAAGATTCAGGTTTCCAGAATCCTGTAGGCACCATGCATCTAGCCAGGAGCTTGCAAATAATGGGGCAGTAATAAATGTTCAATGAACAACAATTCTTTCATAGAGCAAAAATTACTTCCTTGTAGAACGCTTATCAATTTTTTAGATGGTGTACTTCTAATTTTTCCCTGATTTCACCAACCTTTCAATGCCCCACCAAGTTGAATTATATCAGGCACCAAATATTTCACAATATTTTCCCTCAAGTATAATTTATTTAACAATCATATATAATAGGAAGTACAGATAAATACAGCAGAATAAAAACACAAGAGTTGTAGCTTGTCATGTGACAAATTAAATAAAAGAGATACTGGTTAAATAAAAAGGCATATGAAATTATTCGATATATGTTTGGTAGCTGAGGATAAAAATGCAAAGCAGGACATTTAAGGTGCAGCAGCCTAACTCATCCATCCCTCCCTTCAGGATGGATTCAACATTGATGTTTGCAGAAGGGATGGGCACTGGTACCTCCACTCTGACCTCTCACTAAATGAACACAAGTAGTGGCTCTCTTAGAGAGAGAGAGAGGAATAAAGAAGATACAAAGGAGAGAAGGAGAGAAGGGAGGGAAAGGAGGGAACAAGGGAGCGAGGGAGGCAGACTGGGAAAAGAAAAAGTGCATCAACAGCGTGACAACTCTTCTGAGGAAATGGAGTGTGTTTTCTCCACTCCCCTGGAAGTTCAGCGCTCTATAAGTTACATAACCTGGAAAATTAGGTTAAAGCCCATATACAGAAAATAATGAATTCATTATATTCCTCTATTTTTAATAATAAAGTCTACATATCTTAAAGTATTAATAGGAACAAAGTGGACATGTTGCCTATGACAATTAAGAAGCAGTGTTTCGATTTATTTCTTTGTTGAGTGATTCTATAGCTTTATCGAAAGACAACTGGCTCAAATAGGAACAATAGTACTAGGACTTCCCAGATAGATTCTATTTTAAATGCAGAATATGTTCTAGCTTGTAAATAGCTACTTAAAAAAGACATTAAAAGCAGTAGTTGCAGTTTCTCCATAAATAGAAATAAGGAGTCCATTGTCAAAGGAGAAAAAGTCACCATGATGTACATATCTATACATTCTCCCCCAAGACATCATTATAGATCAATCTTTACTGCTTATGTTTAAAATATCAATTGCATTATAATGTCTATGATATAATTATTTAGCTGTGTCCTACATATAATTAAGGTGAAACAAAAGCTAAGGACCTTATTCGTAGAACATTTAGAAGCATCTTATACAGAGTCTATGCACAAAAATATCTTAAATTAGAATGATGCATACCTAATATGCATATAGAATATGGCTTACACATTAAAGGAGATCTAAGTTGTGAGTTATAAAATCCCACTACTTAGACTTAAAAGCTTCTGATTGCATCCATTTCCAATATATTGCTTAGCATTGTGGAACCCAGGGAAGAAGCAGGTGCAACAGAAAGGCATTGGGATGGACATATCCACCTTCACTTTATTCTTTAATCAATGACTACTCTCTGCTCTTGATTTTTGCCAACCAGATTTCTACCTTTCACAAAGACAAGTTCACTTAGTCTTACAATCACTGAAGTGTTTATACAGTAAGGTCACAACACCTAGTTGTGCTTGACCTTTCTTGTCAGCTAATAACATATAAAGGTAGTTCTTCAGTTTACAGCAAAGGAAAGACTCTGCACATGCTCAGGCAAAACATGACAAGGAAGCAGAGTCTCCATGGGTTGCAGTTTGTTTCTGTGTAGTAAAATTATAAGGTCACATCAAACAATGTTATCTGTACAGAAAAGTGTGGGCTTCCACTTTCATAGACATTTTTGAATATACACACCCATACACATACACACGTATGCACACACACTTCTTTTGTCACTTATTCCTTGGCTTGTAATACATTTTGTTACATCCTGATGGGATCAACGCCTCAGAAGGCAAATTCCGTTCTCAGTTCTAGTGTCTGTCTCCAATAATGGCTGAAAGATCTTGTTATCTTGGATCGCAGGTAATGTGTGACTTGTCTTGTGACCACGCCCATGTAGGTGATTCATTAGTGCTCCGAAACCATGAGGATGGATGCAGGCTGGTCCACTGCTTTCAGGGACAGGTTTCACGGCGGTTTCCCAGCTTAAGGGTTACAATGAAGAGTTGATCAGCTCACGGAGCCAGAGCTCTGATGCTCTGTGGTTGTCATAGGACTTCAATCACAGCTTCTGGGCATTCCCACCTCTCATTTTGTTCCCATGTATTTAATAACAAGGACAATTTAAATAGCCTCAGAGCCGCAAAAAATATTTTTCCATAATTTTGTTTTTGCTTTCTTTTTACTTAACATCTTGAGGAATTTGTAGTTACAGCACTCTGTATAAAATAGTGCAAGAAAGTGAAGTTTAAAAATGCCTCCTCTTCTGCACATGTATTACATAGCCACCTATGCTATAACTGGTTTCAAAGTGATGAAAATTTAAAACTGTCCAACTTTTGTCTTAAAAATGTATCTGGCTTGATTGAAAAAGGCCAAATTGTGGAGGAAGAACAATGGCAGAAGCACTGGCCAAAATCTCTGATAGCAACTTTGCGTGTGTCTATTTGGCTAGAATTACTAGCTCAGAATTTATGTTCTTCTTATTAATTCCTAAAATGAGCCCATAAAAATAGCCAGTTCCAAGTGTATGTTGAAAGAGAAGAATATAGATGTGTGGGAAATGGAGGATTTAAGATACTTTAGTGCTGTTCTCATTATCCTGAAATAAAATCCAGATGAAAATGAAGATCATGTTTTGGTCATATACAGGCATCAAAAACTGTGTGGCAATTTCATGCTGGACTTTATAGCCCTTGTCGAAAATAAGGGAGTTATCAGTAGATAACAGATGTTCATTTTAGATCATTTGGAATTCCTCTTCCTATTTCTTCTGTGTGTGTATGTGGCTTTATAGTTTGGATGGAGGGTATGGAGAGAAATTTCTGGTGCTAATAGGAGACAATATCTTTAAAATGCTTAATATAGAGCTGTATTTTAAAAATTTCTACCCACTTTGTGGCTTGATTTCTAGCCACAATTCATATGCAAAATAATCACAATCACTAACTCTGGAATTGTTGATAGGACTGAATGAAATAATAGATATAAGATGTTCATCACAGTGCCTGACACTGAGTTACTATTAATAAAACTATTGTTATCAACTAAAGAGTCTTACAACCAACTCAAGGAATATTGAGAAATGGATCATCTTAAAAGCTAATCATGTTTTAACTCAGTCATATCTAAAGTAACATTCGAGGAGCTACTGGTAACATCTCAAAGTCTCAGTATGGTACCCACAGCATTTTTTATTGCCTCTACCATCATGCCAACAACAAGACTCATTATAATACTTTTTAAAGGAGACACTAAGACATCTCCACTAGAAAAACACAGTCCTCCCTTCTAACTGCCTGCAACTTATCTGTTGGCCCAAGACAGTGGTTCTCAAATTTAGTGTACAGAAATAGAAAAACAATGAATTGCTAAAAATTCAAATTTCTAAGGCATCACTCCCAGAGTGAGTAATTTGGTAGATCACAGGTGAGCCCTAGACTTTTTAAAAAGGGAACCATAGATGCAAATGTCCAGGGATTTTAGCAAACATTGATGTTTGTTTCATAATATGTACTTGCTTTGTTATTATCACCTAGTGTAAATGTTCATAATTCCTACATGAAGTATAAAAAGAAATCAGTGTAAAACATTTGTATTTTTTTCAGGAAGTAGTAGAAGAAACCAGGATTAAACGTCCCCATAGAAGATTGCTTATTATTTTTAAAGGACTAAAAGGTCTCAGTAAATATAATTTTTATTGATGAATGAGTCAAGAACTCCTTAGAAAGGTAAATATTTAAAGTTTACCTGTTAAGGTTTTGTCTCAGAAAATAAGAGATTTTCAAGAAAAAATCCAGGAAGACATTTACATAAGATAACTTATTCTATAAACCACCCACTTCAGAAATAAGTTTCTCAACTGAAAAATAAAATTACCTCTCATGTTGAAAATGACAGAAGCCTGTAAGGTGTTTCAAACCTATGAATGTGTATCAGCATGTTTTTCTTCAGCATTTACTAGATCTTCTGAGTTTTTATGAAGATCAGGTTCACCTGAAAAACAAGCAAACAAATAAACAAAAACAAAATAGGCCTGAGAAAAATCCTAATAAGGTCAGGAAACTGAAGAAACTAGTAAAATGTTGAAGACTGGATTTTACAATGGATTTTGCGGCATGTTTCTCCAAAGATACCAAACATCTTCTTTCCAGCCTGTGGATTTATAGAGTTTAACAAGTCATCTCCTGGTGGTCATACAACTTTGTAAAGTTGCAATTTAATCTGGGAATACAGAAATGAAACAGATGAGACATGTTTAAACATCTATTAAATAAAACATAAAATTATGCATGTTTTTCCTGAGTACTTTTAATTGAAACAAATTCTTTTAAACAAACCCTCTAATGTTCAGTGTCTTTTACCACACATTGCTTAGTTGCTATGAATTTAAAACAGATGTGTATAAGAGAATGTAGTGTTTAAGATAAGACATCATCTGCCAAAACAAACTAATGGAATTTATAATCTTAGAATCACTCAGCTTCTACATAAACCTTAAAAAAAGTTAGTGTGGAAAATGTTCCAACATTTCTAGAGAGGGTGCAGAGAATCTATCAAAAATAGAAACATAAAGCAAATGTACAGATAAAAGTCTTATTATATAAGAACGAAAGTTTAAAAATTAGTAGAAATAATTTGAGTCAATTATTCAGAATATCTTGGTATTTCAGAAAATAGTCATATATGATAGAATGTCCTTTCTGTCCAAAATTTGATTGAAAATATACTTATAAACAATTAAACTTTGCACCAATTAACTTTGAGATAATTTCTTAACATATACTGTAAGACTGTATTGTCTCAGGCAACAGATTTTTACTGAGTTTATAAAATTAATGAACATATAGAACTTATGGGGTATTATCATAAAGTAAAAGTATTTTGTCCCTTACTTTCTCTTTAAAATATATTCAACAGGAGAAACTTCTCTTCTGTCCCAGGTTCAATCTTTCAGGTAGTATCAGTACTTTTCCAATAATTCTTAGATAATGAAAACATCATGTGATAACATTAAATTGCCAGTCTCATAGGTCTGGTTGCATAAAATACATGTCAATCTTAAAACAAAGATAAAACTTCTTCCCAAACTTGGGTTTATTGAAGAGCCCAAAAGTGGTTGGTGATGGGGGCATGACTGATGTTTCTTTCACTTCTTGCTTGTCTTCCAAGCAAGCTGGCTACCTTGAACTCCTGAACTGAGCAAGGGTGCGAAGAAGGCTAAGAGGAGCAGCAAAGTTCCTACTTGACTGGTACCACTGTAGGATGTCTTTGCACTCACTAGACCTGGCAGGTGTTTAGAGGTGACTCCTTCTCCTGTGACCACATTCATGGGACTGCTTGTCAAGGACCATGAGTGGAGACTCCTTACCACCTTGGTATGGACACTTGAAACTGTGGTTCCTTTACAATGTCCACAGCCCCTGGAAACTTGTTGGTATATCTCCAGCTTCTGTCTGCTGCTACAAATGTAGGTAGACCACATTTGGTTCTCACGAAACACTTGTTGGGCCTTTATTCCCAAAAGTTACTTGAGGAAAGACTGAAACCTACACAGCTTCCTTTCCTTTGGCTCATCTGTCACCATCTAACCCTTTAGATCTCCCCTATAAAAGCTAGATTCTAATCCCAATATCCCCTTAACTTCAAGCTCCAAGGGTGGAGCTCTCTTCTCTTGATTTGAGGTGAAAAGGGAGGCATTTCTACATCTTTCCCAATAGCAGAGAACTCATTAAAGAAATCCTCCTCACAAATCCTATTTTGATCATCAACAACCTGACCCTTTCAATTGTTTGAATTGGGTGAAGGTTATAAACATCCAATAACAGCTTTAGAATCATTGAAATTTCTGCTTCATGAGTCAATCTGTTTCTGACATTTATCATCTTAGAGTCTTAGCTTGAACTTCTGATCTGATATCCTGTTATTTGTGACTAGATTAGAACAGAACAAAACAGACCAGAATAGAACAGAACAGAGTGAAAAGAATAGACTGAATTAAAGGAAAGGAATATAAGTAATTAACTAATTCTCTGGTTCTCAAAAATTCTGAGAATCTTTACAATAGGCAAAAGACATTGAAGTTCACAAACACCAAAAACTCTTATTTCTAGCAGATGAAGAACTCACCAGTAACAAAAGCATGGAAGAGGAGCAAAATATCAAATAATTACATTGCAGCAATTACAAGAAAATCCCCAAATGATACACAGACTACATCCAAGAGTAATTCCATACATGCAATTAGAAAAGTAGCAAATTAAAACTACAACCAACTCAAAATGAAAAAAGCACTGAAAAAAAGTATGTTCCTTGAGACTGTAAAATTCCAGATGTTTTCAGAGGCACAGATACAACATTGCCAAGCAACTGCATGACAGCCAGATTGCCTAGGAATTAGAGTCCTCCCTAAATTCAAATCACATACTTTTAGTTAGTAAATCTTTAGTTGTAGAAGACTTTACAACTAACTGGGATAACAGTACTTGGAAGCAACCCTTAGGCTTTCATAAAATAGAAAATCGTATCATATTGGTATCATCTTGTCAGAAAACAAGAAATGATTTGGATTCTTCAACTCATTAAAGATCATCTTAGATCATCTTCATGGCTCAAGAGTGATCTGTGTAAAAGACCAACCATCCATATAGTCCAAGGTTCCGAACATTTTTGAATCATGGGTGAAAACTAAGACCTTTCTCAAAATAAAATTCATAAATAAATGAAATGAAACACATAGACTTACAAAGGATTTCACTTACATTAAAATATAATTATCAACATTTTTAAGTAATCCTAGTGATGTAATACAGTAATATATATACTTCCTTATTAATGCATTAAAATAACAAGGCCTAGCTGCAGGTCTATTATCTATGTAATTTTCAAATAATGATATCAATTGATACTTCAAGGTATCTCCATGAACCTAAATACATTATGAAAATATTTATGATTTCTACCGGTGACAAACACAAATACCACAAATGTTTACAAATGAAGGATATCCTAAATTTCAGTTGGAATTTCATTTTACTGAAGAGACTTGCAAGTTTACATGCATAGGAATCTATCTCTTAGGAATGAATGCAATGGGTCTTTTAAAGCAAGTGCACAGAAGCTTATTTGACAGCCAGGAAAAAAGGTAGTGAAAGTAAAGAAACTTAGATAATTCTGTTCATCTCAAAGACTTTGAAATGATCATTTAAACCAGTTTCAAACTTTAGAATTGAAAAAAAGTAACTTGCTGGAAACATAAGTTTTTCTTTATGAACGGAGTCTAAAATCAGCAAAGTGCAGGGAAGGGAGGGGATAGTGGTCATAGGAGAGATAGACCTACCAAAATAAAAAGAAATCCTCTAAATTTGGCTAATTTAAGATCTTAGCTTGCTATTAGAACTTATTATTATTAATTATTATTATTATTATATTAGAATCATAGTATGTTAGCTTCATAGATGATATAAATAATAGTTGCAGGGAATAAGGCACACTACCAAGTGGATATTAGAGACTCCAGTTGTCCAGTTATGTTCTTGTATTTAAAAAATAGTCTGTTAGCATAAATTGTTATATAATTGAAAACATAACAATAATAACACTTTGTGAACAACTGGTGGCTGGTGGGCACTATTTTAAGTGCTTCACTTGTCTTAATTCTCTGAATTCTCACAGCAAACCTATGAGGTGGAAATTAATGATTGTAGTAAGTGAGATGAGGGTTAAGTCATCTGCCCAAGATTTCAAGGCTGCCTAGTGGCTAAATCCCTCTAACAAAGTCCAACCACAATCTTGACCTTTAGTATCACCATTTTCCAAAGTACAATCATTCCAATACCATATCTATATGCTATTCTCTTAGTTACTAGTATTTTTCTTATACAGACTTTGAATGTACTCTCTTTTAAAAATTAGTTTTGTCTTATATAGTAAATTCCAAAGAAATAAGAGATTTGATATACCTGTTATGTTTTTTAACACACAGAATTCATAATTAACAAAAAGATCATTTCTTCTGTAGGTATAAAAACACAGTAATTGATTCAATTTAATGATTTATATTTGCATTCATATATTTCTCCTTTGTCTGACCCAACAATCCCTGCATGTGAGTAGGAAAACCATCACCATAATTTCCATTTTAGGAATGAGAAACACACGATCAGAAGGGATAACTGACTGCTCCAAGGCACCATAGCCTGGAAGAGTTTGGGAGACAAACCGCCATATTATACCTTAAAAAATACTCTAGTTAATTTTCCAGATTTAGTAGTAATAGCAAATAGTGTTTGAAAAATACTTAGTATAAAATTGGTTTCTGCAGTCTTTTTAATATTAGGTCTGAGTTATACTGCATTGTCATCTCTTCATAAGAAAAATACTCCCTTTGCTATGTCTAGCAGTATTTCTTCATGCAGGCAGATCTGTCTAGATTGGTTCAGCTTTACTTTCGATCCATTTATGTAGCTTATATTGCCAATAACTAGAAGGAACTGATGATCTAGGATTCAAGTTACAGTTATTGGAGAAATGTTTAGTGTAGGGTAAATCAGAGCTTCTGATTCTAATCAGTGTTTTCGCATTTGTATAATAGAATTTACCTTATAGTTTGGGAATAAGAAATCTTCAACACCAGGGGAAAATGCTCAATTTAAATGCATCTTGAGGGGAAAGAGTTGCATATTTTCTGGTTGAAGCTAAAATTTTTGGCACACATGAAGGCAACAATAAACAAAAGGAGGACTGAACACTAAAGAGAGATAGAAGAAAAAGAAGGTGAGGCTGCTGAAGAAAACTGCACCCCTTTCCAAACTTGTTAGTCCCAACCCTGTAAAGTTAGAAGTAACACCTTATTTCATAAAGTGTTATATAAGATACAAATCAAGAGAAGACTAAATTTTTTTTTGATCCACTAAAGCAATACAAAACACATAGATTTATTTACATTAGCAAACTCCAGAATGACTCCCAGTGCACACATAGTAGGCACCTAAAGACGTGAGAAGTTCTACAGGTGATCTCTGGAAAATGAAAGATCTGTATGTATATTCATTTGCCATTCAATGAAATTTCACTCAACTTGGGGAGGTAATCCCATATCAAAGCCAGAAATCTCAGTGTTGTTCCACTGAAACTAGAATTTAAGTAGGAGGTGGTAAGCTGGCTCCTTAAAAGAGTTCAGTCTAAAAATGGGTCTAGAGTCTACATATGTTTTGGTGGCGTGAGGATAGGAATGTTCTCCTAATGAGGAAAGTGGAGAGGTGAGGTGAAGAAGATAGGAATGAAAAAGATGTGCCGAGGAAGAAGTGAAGTCCAGTTGAGAAAACTTGACTCAGAGTCCCTTCACTGGCTGAAGCGATAATTTCTCCTTCAGTGTCATCCTTTTACCTGTTGAAATGCTCTTACTCACAGACAGATTTTCTCAATTGAATCACATTAAAAAAAGTTATCTTAGAAGGTAGGGAAGCTGGGAGGGTAGCAATGGAGAAAGAAGATCTAGGCTAGTGAAATGAAGATCATTCAAATCATACTTTGTATGCTGTAAATAGTGGTAGGAACCAGTTGTGCATTTTTAAGATTTGGCTCTTAGAACCAATTTAATGTGAGAGGCAATATGGGCCTTCACTAGTTTGTCAATCAGGGAAAAGATGGGATGAAAACTGAGTTTGAGAGGTGTGCCAAAAATTCACATTTTAAAAATATTTGATAAGAGTAAAAAATACATGAAGAATACCCATTTTAGGTATTTGTCTAAAATAGTTTCAAAAGTTAAAACTTGGGAAAAAAATTGTAAAATGGTAGAAACATTTTGGCTTTGCTTTTCGTATTCCAGTTAATTGGGTTTTCTATTTAAAACTAGATTAAGAAAAAAGAAAAAAGATTTTAACTGCTTTCTGTAAAAATGCTCAAGTATGTCAATATGTAAATTCACTTTTGTGCCTAAATGGGGAATACTGAACATAATTGAACATGTTTTAATGATAGATAATCCTGCAAAAAGTCCTGAGGGGCATTGTTCTAAAACAAGCCATTAATTCTCACTCTCCTATATGTGCAGAATAGAGTATCATTCATGTTTACTGGCTCTAGGGAATTATTAAAAGATCAGTTCTTGATTTTGCTGCCTTGTCACCACTTCTCAATTTGAAAGTTAAAAAAAATAGTTAAAGGTTCTACTTTTAAGGTGGGATTTTATAACATAATATTACTTACTATCTGACATTATTTCTCAAATTGCTCAACTTTAACAATGTCAGAAAGAAAAACCAATGATGCTTGCACATTATACAATTTCCTACTTACCTGCAATCTCTGGTCTACAATTTTCCATAAGGTTCTGAGTGCTTGTGTTTTAAAACAGACTCATATATGGCATGAAGAAGATGTGATCAGATTTAAAATTCTGGCCCCTTTTATATAAAATCTTTAGAAAGATACAAAACCTTTAAATTTTAAACTCATTAAAATCTGTCTACATGTATTTTAAAATGAATGTGCCATTTTATATTGATTTATTAAATCATAAGTGATCTGTGTAAAGAATATAGATTAATGAGTAATAATGAACAAGTTTATTATTATTATTAATAATATTAGCATCAACAGCAAAAAGGTAGCTAACATTCACAAGAGTACTTAGTATGTCCCAAACACATGCTAAGTGCTTCTTATATTTTATAATTTAATCCTCCCAACAATTTCTATTGCCAAAGGTCAGATAGTTTGGCCTTCAACCTCAGACTCTGTACTAAACTGGAAAATTTGGTCACACAGTGCTAACTCCCGGACCTAAAGGGGCCCATTTGAGTCTGAAAGAGTGAAAGCATTTTGTGTTGTCTGGAGAAATACAACTGCAAAGATTCAAGTTAAGCAGTGTGGGGTAAACATGACATTTTTCATCTTCTTGCTCTGACAAGTTATTAAAATTCAAAATTCAGTTCTTCAGAGAAGAATGAGAGTTTGATAGTAAGCACGTGAGCAGCACTTTCTACAAAATAAACTCTTTACTATTGCTCTCTGTAGTAAAACCTACAGCAGAAGACAGGCTAAGAAGGACTCAAATCCCAAGGCCCCCATGAGGTCTACACTAAGGGGGATTTCAAAGTGGTCTGTAAGAAGGACCCACGTGTTCTTTTGCTAATACCACAGAGGGGAAAGAACCGAGATTCACGATTCCAAGAGTAATAAGAAGTTATTCAATTTAAAATCCAGTATAAATATGTAACTGAAGTAGTAAGTATCTATGCTTAAAAAATCAAAAGGTGTAAATGTGAAAACCTTGCCATCATTTTTGTCTCAGTGATTTCTGACGCTCCATCCTGCAACACCAGAGCCAACCATCCACTGTAAACCTTAGGGATCGCGAAGTGCATACGCTGTTTTCCTTGCATATTCATACATAGAGCCATTAATTGCTTCTAACCTAGAGACAACAAACATCACACACTTCTTATTTTTTGGTGTTTATGGTCAAATTCTTCAGAGGACAGAGCACCTTTTTACATGAGTTTCCATCTGGGGAAGATGAGAGTCAGGAAAGTATGTCTCCTTTGATTTTGTTCATTTTTCCCTTTGAGGGAAAAACCACTTACACTCTTCATCAAGCTGAATACATAATGTTCAGCAAGTAGGTACTTACTACAGAAAAAGAGTCAGAAGATATCGGTGGCATGCATAATCCAAAATTCTAGGAGTCACTAGATGTCTCTGATGATTTCTACAAATATTGCTTGACAAATGTAGACTGAATTGACTTGGGAATACTTAATGTCCAAACAATTAACTGTTTTTTCTGTCTTATTCAGCTTTAGGTCACTAAATCCTGGAGAGCTTAGTTGGTTGCTACATTGATTAAGTTCTAAGAATCACCCATCAATCTCATATATCCAGCTAAAGTTTAATTTGGAAAGAGAAAGACTAGTGTTCATACAAAATGCCTTCCATGCTATTTTTTATCTTCTGTGTACATGTTCTTTTCGAACTTAGGCTGGCTAAAACAAGGGGCTATTTGAAGGAATGTGTGGAGAGAGACTTATCTACTTACAGTTGTTGAAAGCAGTAGAATAAATTACTTTTCTTGGTCATATATGCAATTTGCTCCTATTACAGTACATTTAT
Organism: Camelus dromedarius; assembly: GCF_036321535.1. Taxonomy (NCBI): domain Eukaryota; kingdom Metazoa; phylum Chordata; class Mammalia; order Artiodactyla; family Camelidae; genus Camelus; species Camelus dromedarius. Next base: position 54,471,220 of record NC_087439.1, read on the forward strand.
AAATTGTAAACCCATGTTTTAAAATGAAAGCACTTTAAGCAATTAGTCACAAAGCACTGTATTGATCTACAACATGTAGCCAAGATTGTGGGAGTGGAGCAGTCTTTAACCTGTAACAGCTAATGTAACAGGATTACTCTCATGATGTAGGTGAACTTATTTAAAATCGTGAGAGCTCTGTGCCAAAACCATCAAAACTATTACCTTATTCTCATTAAGCTTCTTTTATTTGATGAGATTTCTACTTCTTACTGATGACTCTGGGTTTTCTCTAATCAGCAGACCTGCAGGTTTTATAGAAGCATAGCCCAAGATGAAAGGGTGATATGGGAACATAGGACCCTTCCAAATGAATCCCATGTCCAGAGAGATGAGATAATATTATTGACTGGGTCCTTCTGCTGAGTTTCTCTCTTTACTTTCACAGAAGTTTCTGGATACAAATCGAAATTAGTGCAAGCCTTCCAAGATTACTCACTACGAGTTGCCTTCTGAAACTGAGCCTCGATTGGGTTTTAAAGATGATTTGGAAACAAAGTCTGAGCATCAGATTCTTGAAGGTTTTCACCATTTTCCCTAGAAGGCTTATATACTAAACTTTACCTGAGGATATCTTTTGGATCACTTTTCCTTTCTCCTTCATTTTTCATAATTTCTTCAGAGAAATTACATATAACTAAGAAAAATAAGAGACTTCAGCTATAAATCTTTTTTGCATGATTTCTGGGAATTTCCTAGGTTCCTATAGTCAACAGGGAAAATTATATTAGCCAAAGTATGAACAACAGTCCTAGAAGAAGTAAATTCTGAACCAATGAGTTTGGGCTGTATATAAGGTCTCAGTCTAGGCATACTCTAAGGGATAATAACTATGATGGTAAAATATTCTTTTGGGAAAGAAGTGAATTGCCATAAAGCAAGTTTGCTGGATTAGTTAAAATCTTTTCTTTTTGAAAACACTTAGGTCTGCAGAATACTCTTTTTTAGAATTATTTTCTTTTCCTGAAGAAAAAGTAAATGCAAGTATCTTAAGTGGCAGAATCTTCAACAGAAAGTATTTAGATAAAAGTGGTTCATCTTCAGCTGTACAAATTGGGTAGCTGCCCCATCTATTCTGAATAAGCCAATTCCATTCCTCCATTTATTCATGCAGAAAACTGAGTGGATTGGAGAGATATTTGGGAGATATACTCTACAGGCTGTTTTGATGGATTAACTAAGACTGGAAGTTGATAGAAGAGTCAAGATCAATTCACCATTCACTCAGTTGATTGATGGAATTGATCCATTGCATGTTTTCTCATGAGTTAAGCATAAACTCACATCAAAATGTTTTTGCAGACAGTATTTTTCCATCATATACTTTTCAAAGGAGCCTTCTAAAAGACCACCATATAGTTTGGAGGCATATATGTGAGCTCAAGAAAATAATAAGAATTACTGTAGAAAACACTAAATTCTAAAGACTTTACATGTACTGACTTACTTAATTCTCATAACAGCTATTTTTATGATCCTCATTTTAGAAGTGAGCAAACTGAGACAGATTAAATAACTTGTTCGATTACATAGCAAGTAAGTGATGGGAACAGGATTGAATAAGATAGTCTAGTTCCAGGTTTCTGGATCCCAACTCTACTCTCCTGGGTATAATTTAATACCTGCTATGTTTTTTGTCTTTCCTCAGTATGAGTATATGACTTATCTTTGAAATTAAATCTGATGATTACATGATAGGTTTTTTTTTTTTTTCCCTGAAGGAAGAGCCAGAGAGTAAGAATAAATAAATTTCTCTGGGAAAATACATCCTTCAGTATTAGACACCAGCCAGTCCCAGCTAATTAATTATTGGGTTGTTCCTATTAGTATAATAACCATTAAGTCAACAGTTAGGGGATCACAGAAAAGAAGGTGGAGAAGAGTAACTCTTAAAAAAATAAATTTTTGAGGAGGGAAATAATATGGCTAACTGTAAACTGAATTATCTACTGGACAAGTCATTCTCAAATTACACACACACACACACACACAAATCCCAATATATCAAGCCATTTTATCTCTGCCATTTACATCTACTAAAATATAAACATTTTTCAAGGATATCTGTCCCTTAAAACCTTTATGATTCATTTTTTTAAATAGCAGAAATCTATTAAAGCATTTGTTCAGAAGGACAAATGGTAGAATTAAAATAAAAGATAAACTAAGTTTTCGAAAGTTAACTTACCTTTTTGATGTTTTGGGGGAAAAAACCCAAAGTAAAAATATATGGATAAATTTTATTGCAGAAATGACAAAATTAGTGAGTTAACTGCTCAAAGAAAGTTTGTTGGCACACACTGTATTATCTTAGTAAAGAGAAATGCCACAAAATGCCATTTAAACAGATATTTGAAGACATAAAGATACTGATTCAGCCATAACAGTTGAGCCAGATCAGCCAAGAGTTTGTAGCTGTGACTTATGTGGTTTGTGATGCCAATTAAACCCATGCAAACATGGGTTTCCTTTCTCTCACAGGGCCTGGTAGACTTCCAGCAAGTGGATTAAAATCTACAAGTCTTTTGCTCAAACTAGAGTTGCCATCATGCATGAGGTTTTACTTAAAGATGTTTACTGATCAGGGAAACTTAACACTTCTGTGAACTGGATTTTGCTTCTGGAACAAAAAGGTACTAATTTTATCAGTCTACCGAAAATGCTGTAAAGAAGTTGTGAAAAACTAAATTGTAATTAGCATTTATAATCAGCCATGTTTGTAGGAATTATTGTGGTAAAATTATCAAGATAAATATAATTGATATATTTTTCTTAATTTTCAATATTTTACTTTTTTCCATGAAATCTTTTGTGACTTTTTTCATTCATCAGTGGTGATCCTGAGATGATCCTTTTTTTTTTTTTTTTTTTCCTAATTCAACTCATTCTTTTCTGCATTTGAATTGTTGCCTAAAAAGCCTGGACTCCCAGGGTGCTCAATTCTAGTTGATTTCAACTACAGTAGACAGTCTCAGAATCTAATTAGAGGTCTTTTTTCTAAACTGATGTATAATTTACATATAACATTATTCTAGTTTCAGATGTGCAACATAATAATTCAATATTTGTATACACTTGAAAGTGATCACTAAAATAAGATAGGTAGAGACAATCTGTGGAATCTTTTGGAAGTAACTTATCCCCTACTTTCAACTATGCTTAATGTTTCAAAGTTGTCCCTAGATAAGTCAGCTTCAGAGACCAGCTCCAATTCCAAATTGTGTAAGGACCTCATCTCCTTTCCACTCATCTTCCTACCAGCCCAGACCTCTGCTTGTCCTAGCCCTACCACCCTTGGGGAAACCATTTCTTCATTAATCACTGAGCCAACCAATAATCAGTGGGGGAAGTAAACCCACCTCTTCTGCACTTCTTCCAAGTTTTATTGTCCATGCAAATAAAGGGGGGGGGGGAGTTATATACACTGGAGCAAATTATTTAAAATGTCCCTAAATTCTGCAGTTGTTATAATTCCTCCATCGACAGCTCGAACAAGCCTTCTGCTCGGGAAGAAAGTTTAGAAAATGTAGGAAAACCAACTTGTCACGCTTATCTTCTAGAAGATAATCTAGAAACTATCCAGGTTACTGGCTTCGAATTTAGACAAACTAGGCAGAAATCCCAGCTTTTTCAAAGACTACTTGTATGAATTTAGACAAATAACTTAGGTTCACTGAGCCTCAGTTTTATCAGACTACAAGTCTTCCCTTGTAGATCTACTGTAATAAGTGTTTGTATAAATTACCAATGGGCGAATCAATAAATGATGTTAAACTGCACTCCCAAATTCATAATTTTCAACATTTTTAAAACAAAAATGCCTGTAAGATATAGCCTGCATATCTGAAAGCTCATGGGGTCAGTTATGTTGGGATTAGACAAGTAGATTTGATGAGGAAATTATGCTAGTCTCAAGTAAGTTTTCATAAGAAATTTTTTCCTCTTTCTGCATTTACTCCTACCAATTTGCTATTTTTTGTGTATTATATGAAGCTGAAAAGAAATGAGAAGGATAGATTCATTTATAATACATGTGCAAACCTGTGACTTGGGTGGCTGACTTACCTCCCCTAGACCCTAGTTTTCTCAATGGTATGTGGTGATGCTACCTAAATCATAAAGTTCTCCTGCTGATTAAAAAGGATAATGACGGTGGCAGAACTCAATATACTGCCTGCCAAATAAATATGTACTTAGCAGAATGTGAATTTGCATTTTCTTTAGCATTAATACCAACATAATTACAAAAGCACTTACTGTATATAATATGCAATATTACATTTTGAGATATTTCAAATACAAATAACAATACATAAGATTTAATTAGTGAACTTACCATAATCTATTAAAATGTCACACCAATCATACTGTAAATATGATCTTTTAAAATTTTAATGCTTTTCCATCAATTTTAAACATTTCTTTCTGGTGGGAAAAACTTCTAGTTTTGTTTTTTACTTTTTAAGCAATGATACAGGATCTTTTGTTTCCTTTTGAGAAAAATCCATGAGATTTTCTAGCAATAAATGATTTAAAATAAACCTGCTTGACTACAGTATTATTATATATTCAATACATTTCAAATAAATTATGTTAAAAATAAGAAAACATCTAACTTATTAGTAACTCGTATGCTGATTTTCTGAGTACAAAGGTAGATCACGGATACAGTGATTAAGTTTTTGAAAATTGTCCTGATGGTAGTAGAAAATTAAACTTTTTACAGAGATTCTAATGAAGTTGAAAATAATAACCAAACCAAGATCACCCCAGACACTCCCAGGCATTCTTGAAGAACTATAGGTATTATTTTAGGTCAACTGTCAGGCTTTTGTTCTGTTGAATGACTTAAATTTGAGATCAGAACTAAGTTGTTTTGTGCAACTGATGGAATTTTAGAGGCAGAGAGGGGAAATAGAGGAGGAAAGATCTTAAGACAAGAGGAAAGTAAGATTAGAGGTTTTGGAGAAAGAATAGAGCTCAGCAGTGACAAATGAAGATATTTACATTTTTTTCTAAAGTGTAATATTAAGACAACAAAGCTTCCAATGTACTGGGAACTGGGTTAACTATTAAGGGGAAATGACAAAGTCTCGAACCTGGCCTAGTGTTAACAGTGTGAAGGACCCAGTCAAATTCTGCTTCCACTTGCTGGATGAGAGTAGCACCTGAAAGGGGAACTGTCTCAGACAGCTGTCCCTATCTCCTGCCCACATGTGTAATCTTCCCCCATCATCTTCACTCACAGTGCAACATCCTCCTACCACTCTCTTCCCTGTCACCACTTCTCCACTCCCCAACGGCCACTTTCACACTTCTTACCCTAGAGTTTTCAGAGGCTACAAAACTCCTGTGAGCCCTTGCAGTTATCACTCATATCTCAAAGTAGAATTTGAGCAAGGGACTAAGTTGTGGGTGTCTGAATATATAGTCAGTGCAGACAATGAACAAGAGAAGGAGATTTGGGGAAATGTCTCCTACATTTAGTTTTTCCTTTAGCCATTTATCTGTAGATTTATTTTAGCTCTTTTAGCTAACAAAGAAATTCTGGTACAACATAGTGGGTAATACCTTTTCATTTATATGGACTCACTGTTAAAGTCAGAATTTCCTAGAGTGGAGTCAACTCTCCTCTGCTCAACACTGACAAGCGCTCTTAACCGGTCCCAGAGCAAAAGCTATCAAAGATCTAAAGCTGAACATCCCATGAGCTCTGCTCTTGAAAAAAATCTACAGGCATTTGTGTTGCACATAGTAGACCCCTGTAAATGTTTTTGCAATGAAATTATTAATAGTTCTCTATTTTTTGTCAGGCTCCATAGTTTTAGCATGTGTAACACATTCCAATTGTAATATCTCATAATATATAGTGGTTCTCCTTGGGTGGAGGATGGTGCACATTTCCAAAGGGGAATGTAGAATCTCCCCATGGCATGTGTAAGTCGAAACATATTCTGGATCTGTGCCACTCCCATTCCTGTTCCAACTCTGACTCTGGCACACCCCTTCTGAATACATTTTTCTCTTCCCATTTTGGGACTTGCAAAGTAGAACCTAATAAGTACTCCAATTGCAGTACAGATAAGACAGCTCTACTAACGTAACTAAGTGATAGGCTTCTTGGAGAGGGCATTTTAATGGAGTTCTGGAAGACAGGTGGGATTTTAATAAGCAAAGTGGAGAAGGGGACCCAAGAAGTGAATTCCATGAGGAGGAAAGAACAAGGATGAAGATTGAGAGAAAGTCCACTGACTTTCCCGGGAGAAGACAAATGTTCCAGGGTAGAGTCATGTGACCCAAGCCCTAGATATTTAAAGGGATAGCATTACCAAGGTACATACTGCTTTTCCTGACTACAGCTTGCCAGGGTGAAGTTGGTGCAGATCCTCATCTATCATTGGCTTGTCTTGACCATAAGCTGATGAAGTTTCCTGCCGTCTCCTCCATGTCCTCTGCATTCATTTAAATGCACAGAAGTGTTCTGTTTTGATCTACCTCTATGAACTGGAGATAAGCCACGCTGAACTTTTAAAACATAAAATAGAGAGTCAGGGAGTGGGAGGCACAAACTACTGGGTATAAGATAGACTCAAGGATGTATTGTACAACACAGGGAGCATAGCCAATATTTTGTAACAACTGTAATGGAAAGTAACATTTAAAAATTATATAAAAAATAAAAATAAAAATTAAAATTAAAAAGTGCCCCAATGATGCTAATATGAAAACTATTGAGTTATGCCTTTGCAATAAACAAATGAGTGAATGAATGAATGACACACAAGCATACACTCACTGTGTGAACTGTTACTTAAGCTCTTCTACGGTTAAGTGACTTTGAGGAATACCACATCTTAGAACTTTATAATTCTGATCTTCCAAATGTTCCGTTCTATCAAGTGCACACTCTTGCTCTACTGTGCTGATATTATGTAGAATATTAGCTGAAGAAATTCAATTAGAAGTAAGAACAAGGAAATAAATATACCATTAAATTTACTAATAATTTTAAATATATGATTTAAAAATTACTAGCAAGATCTCATTTAAACTGTCAATTACATTTTTGAACCATAATTCTAGAGAAACTGAGAATGAGCTCTCATTTTTATCTCTGAAGGACTTTGCTTCCCTCTGTTTGACTTACTTATCCATCTTGATATCTAAGAAGTATGCATGTATTTTCTCAAAAAGATGCTTAGGATTCACAGTCCTGGGAGTTTGAAAGCTACAACATAAAATGCATTATGTTCTATAAAAAGATAATGGAAAAGGGTAACTGAAATATTTTATGAACAAATATTTATACATATAATCTTTTAAAGTAATTCAATACAAAGTAACATGGACATGTTCTTGGTCTTGCAAAAAGTCTGTTTTTATTCTTTAAGCAACAGATGTAGTAGGATCAGGTGTACTACTAGGGACTAATAGGGCTTACAGGCAAAGAAGGGGAAAAAAAATGTACCCCGAGCTCTAACAAAGATCTAGGAGATAAGAGTGCAGGTCTTTGAGAGTGAAAGTACTGCTGTGTAACCGGTTTGCGTGTGATGCTCACTTAGGCTAACAATCGTATTTATTCTTCTGAGTAGTTTATCATCTATCAGCCCGAAAGACAATTGGAAATACTCACTCAGGAAGCCTCTCTAAGTGCCCTAAACGTTTTGGGAACAGAGTCTCAAACCACTCAGCCTTGTTTCCTGATGATGCCCATGGACATGGATCCAGGTTTTCCCCAGGGAAGCAAAGGAGAAGGGTAGGTTCGGATGGGATTGCTCCCTTCAGTTCCCATGACAACTTTTTCACACCCTATGAAACCAAAGGGAGGAATCAGCCTGATTCAAACTGTGGAACTTTGAAAATGGAGAACAGAATCTGTGGGAGTCAGTGGGGGTGTGTGAGATGACCATTTCTTACATTTTGTCCCTACAGTTCCCTAAGTTAGAAACTGACTGGAAATGAGAGCTAATTGGCTATTTATATAATGTTACAGTGCTAGATTTTTTAAACTGACTTTTATGATCCTGTAACTATTTTCTAGGAAAAAAAAGTTTAACTGAATTTAAGTTCCTAACATGTTTTAAGATTGCCCTGGACCTTAGTACAAAACAGAGAAGGTTGCCTCATATTTTGCTTTATGTATTTAAACATACTTCTCTGTGACAAAAAATGTCAGTTTCCCTCTGAAACATTTTTTAAAACTATTAACCACACTGAAAAACCTCAAAGAACTTAAAATTACCTCAATTTGTGTCACATGATTCAGTTTTAAAGCATTCAAAGTAAAAGAAAAATGAAACTCTAATTTTTGTTTTTCTTGCAAAGTGGTAAAAAATACTTGATAAATGTTAATCAGGTAATATTGTTTTCAATAAAGTCAATTTAATGATTACACTTTATTTTTAAATTCTCTCTTGAAACAAGTACAAAAGCTGTTTTGCCCTGTTGATGAGCTGATATGGTGAACTATTAACAAACCTGGCTTTGTTCCTACTTACTGGTCACCATGGTCTATGCCCATTCAGACAAGTGGACAGAGGTTTGTTACTAAAGTACTCAGAAACAAAGCATACACTCTTAGAGTTCACATTCAAAAGCCACATCCATGAATTGGACAAATTTTCTTGGAAAATCCTTAGCTAAGCTCTGTATCTCCCTACCCACACCTCCAGAAGACAGCTAGGTTTCTCATTTCCTGGACATGGACTGAGGTTTTCTCTCTTTCTTTCTTTCTTTCTTTCTTTCTTTCTTTCTTTCTTTCTTTCTTTCTTTCTTTCTTTCTTTCTTTCAGTATAGTCAGTTTACAATGTTGTGTCAATTTCTGGTGTACATAATGTTTTAGTCATACATACACATACATATATTCCTTTTCATATTCTTTTTCATTATAGGTTAATACAAGATATGGTCTGAGGTTTTCATCAAGAGCAGCAAGCAGGATAAGGGTAGCCTTCAGACTGAAGGTGGGAAAGATCTGACTCATTGTTCCAGGGGCAGTTTTCTCCATTCCTCTGGAACCAAAGGAAGATGAGGGAGAGAAAAAGAGTTGGAAGAGATAAGAGAGCTAGAAATTTACAGCCTTTGAGACAGGATCCTGGGTTTTGCCAGACCTGTCACATGTGGGGTTATTTCTAAGTAGAAAAGTGTAAAAGATTTAGGGATAAATCCAGGGATCCAGGAGTAGAGGAGACATTATCTGGAATTCTGAGAGGTGGCAGCCAGGCAGGTATTCTCAGTGTGCAATGCATAGGGTAGAGGTGGCTGTAAGGAATATTAGGGTAAGAGGGAGTCTGGGAGCACCCTGAAGTTTTCAGGATATGTGAGGAAGAGCAGCCTGTTCTTTGGCCCTGTGAAGCATTAAGAGAAAGAGAATGAGAGAGAGTAAGCAGGCTGGAGAGAACAAAGGGTTGATGGCCTATAAATGATTGAAACAAGAGGTCCAGTGTCAGAAGCAGAGGGGAGGGTATACTGGGAAGAGGAGAGGAAGAGTCCAGAAGGCAAACAAGGACCTGGTACTTATCCCAAATCCTCAATACCTCATTAGTCCCTAGAGACTTCAAAACCATCTAAAGAAGGAAAAAAAGGAGGTAAAAAGAATCCTAATTTCCCCCCAATATTCTAAATTGGCCAGACTTACTCTGATTCCATTAAAACATCTAAACAATAGGCTTATGTTCTCTTCAAACATGAAACAAAGGGGACTTCAGCTAGAAACTATGTCTGGTCACAGAAAAACTGAAGCTACATTATTTGTGCACCTGATTTGTGGACTTAGAAATCTATATATGCTGTATACTACCAGAAAGATTTAAGATTTAAAAGAAATTCTGCACGGTATTTGGATACATTTTAAAAAAAAATCTGTCTCATTTTTTTCTGACGAGATCCAAAAAAAGTCTCTCCTGAAATACACAACAGCTATTTGGGTCATCATGGATAATTCTCAAAAAGCATGGCATTGAGTGGAAAGCTATTCATAAGTGAATATTTATGGCATGATTCTGTTTATACCAAGTTTTAAAATAAACAAAACTAAACTGTGTATTGTTTAAGGTTTCACAAAGAGGAGTAACAGCTGAAAAAAAAGAGAGAGAAAAGGTATAATTATCACAAAATCCAGGGTAACGACTAAATCATGAGAGTGAGAGAAGGAAAGAAATGATTAGAGAAGGACTGAAGAACCACTATAGCATGGCAGTATTCTATTTCTTGGCCTAGATGGTAGGTTTTCTCCCTCCCTCCTTCCTTTTCTCTTTTACTCTTTCCTTCCTTCTTTCCTTCCTTCCTTTCTTCCTCCCTCCATCCCTCCCTTCTCCTCTCTCTCCCCTTTTATTTTCAACACATAATTATTTGAGTTCTGCATTTGTGACAGCCACTGTGCTAGGAGCCTAGACAGAACGGTGATCAAAACAAACATCCTTGTTCGCATGAACCTTATTTTCAATGGGGAAGAGAGACAATAAAAATTGAGTGTAATAAATCAATTATTTATAGACTAGACAGTGATGTGTCATGGGAAAATAGTTGGTGGGGAGCAGTAGGAGGCAAGGGAGGAATGTGGGTAGAATTTGAAATATTTTTCCAGGGGAGGCCTCACTGGCACGGCAACAACTGAAGCTGGACTTGGAAGAAGAGGGGGAAGCAGTTGTGCTGTATTTGGGGGAGGGCGTTTCTAAGAAAGATGCTGGTACAAAGCTCTTACAGCAGGAAGGTATCTGACGTGTTGAAGGAAAGGAAGCAAAAGAACAGAGATTAGTGTGGCCAGAGTAAGGCAAGCAAGTGAGAAGAGAAATGGAAACTGAATCAGCAAGATAAAGGAGGTGAGGGTAGATGTGGCTCATATGAAGCTTTACAGGCAGCACTATGTTGAATCTGGCCTGTACAAGCTTCAGAGACCCAACTGCTACATTTTAGAAATTTTACAAGCTAGTTGTTACACCTAGTCATTCTTAAAAATAAAATTACATAAACTTACAATTAAATAAGTTGTATTAAAAACAAAGGTGATAAATACTTAAAACATTATTTCCTAATTATTTTGATACATGTAACTATTATCTATGTCTTGAGATTAATTATTTCTACCATATCTTCTATGATGCAAATATATAATGTTCACTTTCTCCCAACTCCATGTTCAGAGAAGTTATATGGATAGCTTGAAACTGACCAAGGTAGGAATGTTTACACCATGGATATCATCAAACTTTAGGAATTGGGACTCGATTTATTGTTTTACTGTTGTCTAAAGTGATGCAGAGAATGAAAAAATAGAGATTAAATTTAAGTGTGTCATGTCTATAGCTGCTACACTATAAATAGCACAAAAATTGGGGGAAATTTTTTTCCATATTCAAATACCATTATCCAATTAAATGACCAAGAAATCATTTGCATTTTTGACGAATAACTGAAGTTCGCATATGTCTTCCATATTTTCTAAGTTCTGACATATGCTTTTTATACTTTTGTTTCACTCCTTGACAAAAATGGAAATACCAGTCTGAATGACACTCATTTGTCAGTGGCAACCATAAGTTGACAATAGACACAAGAGTTCAGCAAAAATCAATGAAAGCATTCTGTGAGAATCAATTAGTTATATAGAATTGACAATAAGGACTATTGTATATTTTATTATTACTTATAAATTATGTGCTACACATTATATTAATTAAAAGTATAATAAATCTGTATATATAATATATACTTATGTATATATATGCTTTTTTAAAGCCAGTTGTTAAACTTTGCCGGCATATTATTGCATGTAAGCTATGACAATGATTGTCTAGTATAAGAATGTATACTGTATTTACATATAAGTAGTATATATATGTTTTTATATATTCTTTTGGGGTATGCTATATTTCATAACATTAAAAAAGACCCTAAAAACTAAATAACTTAAATAATCCTATATAAACATTAAGGAAACTGGATTAGCAGATAAATTATTCCACAAAGAAAATACTAGGCTTAAGGGTAATTCTACCAAATATTCAATGTCAATTTCAATCTCATATAAACTCAAGAATTTTAAAACTCCAACTCATTTTATGAGGCTAGTGGAACCTCAACACCAAAACCAGACAAGGCCAGTATGAGAAGGAAAAACAATGACTAATCTCACCTACACATATAGATTTTTTTAACACCAGTGAAAGTAATATGTGCTTTTTTACAAAGTTAATATGTAACGAGTAAGTTGGGTTTATCCAAGGAATACAAGATGCTTCAACATTAGAAAATCTATTAATATAGTTCACTATATGAACCAGTTCAAAAGGAAAATCATATGAATTATTTTAAAAAGCTACAGAAAAGACATTTGATACAACTAAATGCTTTATTTTAAATTTATTTTCTTAATAAATTACTTATTGATGGGAATATAATTAACCTCATAAAGAGCAGCTCAAAAAAACTGAGAAATACCACACTTAATGCTGAAACATTAAACACCTTCCCTTTAAATTCAAAGCCACGCTAAATGCCATCATCATTTCCATTTCAGATCATTCTGGATACACTTGCTAGTGCAGCTGACTTAAGGAAAACAATTATAAAAGGTATACATTTGGGAAAGAAAAGACTCATTATTTGCAGAAGATCAGTTTTCAAATTCAAATTGCATTTTTATATACTTGCAAGAAATACTCATTCACAAAAGCAACAAAAAATATAAAATACTGATGGAAACTCCAACAAAGTATATTCAAAAATTTAAAACATATTATTAAGTATAAATATTAACTGATTACATAATATATGCTTAGTATGCTGCCTAGCATCTAATATCACTAACGAGCATTTTCCATCACCATTACTGCTATTGTTATCAGAGAAAAATAAAATTTCTGAGAAACATGAAGGCATATGAATGATAAGAAATATATGAATAGGAGAACTCAATGTCATAAAGATGACAATTATCTGAAAATTGATATCAAAGTAATTATAATCAAAATTCTATTTTTTTCCTTCTTTTCAGTGAAATATATGTGCTACTAAGCCAAAAGCAGGCCTCAAAAAGTTCAAATACTGTACTGAACATATTTTATGACTCTAGAGAAATTGTGTAGGAAACAAGTCACAAAAAAAGAACTAGAAAACACTTGTATGCTTGAAAGTTTTAATACATATTCTATGACAAGCTTGCCTTAAGCTAGCTCTAGGTTTCCTTCTGGTTCTAAACAGCTGTGATTTGTGCTCAATGCAACTCCGGTAGCGTCTCAAGTTCCCACGTTGCCTCCTTTTCTCACGTCTTAATCGTCTCTGAGCCTAGTGTTTTGGGGTTTGAATCAGTATCAAATAAATCAGAAAATTACTCAGTACAGTAAGAAACATAGTGCATTCCATTCCAGACTGACCAGCCAGATTTTATTCTGGGACATAACTAGTTTTTCTCAAGTACACATTCCCTTTGAGAAGATGGGAAAGAAAGTAGATCTAGGGTTGATGTAGGTTGTTTGCTCCAATCTAGGTGGATTTGATGGACTTGGTTCAATTTGGAATTCTTATGTCTAAAGATAAACCAGATTCTCAGGTGACTTACAAAAGCAACTCTTTTGCCTTAAGGGAGAAGACGTATCTGCGCTTGCTATTCAGGGGCTACTCTAAACAAAACCTAAGCTACTCTTCCATCTCAGCCCCAGACCCCTGTGTGGCTCATGACATACGACGGCAGGCACTTCTAAAAATTTATACATAGCTTTCCTGTATAGGATTTCCTTGGTTATTAATTGGGGGCATCTATCACCCACTGGCCATCAGCATAGGCAAATGTGCTTTTTTTTTTTTCCTCAAAACTGCATCACTGACATTCAAAATTCTGGAGCATAAACGGGGATTGGTCTGGATTTATGGAAATGTCTGCTCCTTCATCAGAACAGATGTTATTTTCCCAATAATAACTTTGCTGAGCCTAAGAAAAGCTACATGATTGCCTGAGATTTCATAGGTAGAAAGAGAAGAGCAACTCTCCTATTTCCCTCCACCTGCCTCAGTAGAAGAATGGCTACACAGCCTCTTAAAGTCTCTTGTCTGCTCTTTAGTAGTCCAGAAAAAGGAGGAAACTGGGCAAAGACTTAAGACGCTGAGGAAAGCTGAATAGATAATGAAGGCATTTCCTCACTCTAAATGGATGTTTTAACAAAAAACAAAACAAAAAAACCCAAAAAAACAAAAACCAAAAAACAAACCCAAAAAAATTTGGGATGGAGGAAAGCATTTCTTACTTTTTGAAAAGACCCTATACCAAAAAGGAATGTGTTTACATACATTCTTAGACAAATGTTCTCAGAGCCTTAGTAGAAGGTTTACTGAATGAAGTTACTCTTCTAAAAAGTGTTTTATTTTATTGAGGCTATTAGGAGCTACATCTCTTGGAGCCTAAGTATCCATGTCTTCTACTGCTCTAGGATTAGTGGGATGTTTTTAAGATAACTATGAAATACAGTTTCAGAGTTAACACAATGATTACCAAACATCTAAGATTCTGTTCAGAGCCTTGTTGTTTAATTAATATCCCAAAGTTCTAAGCATCATATAACCTGGTTATTTTCAACTAAGCGTGTATGTTAGGTCTAACCATACTCACCAAAAGGACGTCTGTGTGTCTAAAACCCAAACAAAGAAATAAAATATTACTAACTCCTAAATAAATTCTCCATCCTTCCCTAGAACCTGAGTCTTTTCCCATATCATTCTTTAGTTTTATCATGAGTGTATTTTAAAATCTACTGTTTAATTTATAGTTTTTAAAAACTTTCTACAAATGGTATCTTGCCATATTATAGTATCTTGCATATTTTGCTCTGTATTATTTGTGTCCTTCATCACTGTTCATGCCCAGAGCAGGAGTTTATCTAACAGTTGTATGCTGTTTCATAATGTGAATACGTCACAGCTTATGAATCCATTTTACTGTTGTTTTCAGTGTTTTTTGCATTCATGAATAATGCTGCAATGAATGTTTTGTTCATGTCCTCTGATGCACATGAGCAAAAGTCTCCCTGGGGTAAAAATCGGAAGTGAGATTTTTGGGAAATACGGCGTTTTTATCCTCAACTTGGCTAGAGAATGCTAAAGTGTTCTGCAAAGTGATCATATAAATTTATACATACACAATTAACTGGCATAAGAAAACCAAAAACTGGCATCATTCTTGACTTTTCTCATACTGCACATCTAATCTTTTAACAAATGCTATCAGTACCAATTTCAAATATATCCAGAGTTCAATCTCTTTTTGCCACCCCTTTTCACTCATGCATACTGGTGTAAACCACCATCTTTATGTATCCAGAATTTAGAAACTTCTCCCTCCACCAGTACCACCTGTCTAAGCCCACATCATTGTTCTGGGTTATGAACAATACCCTCTTCCTGGCCTCTTTGTTTCCATTTTTCCCCCCAAACAAATACTTCTCATTCTGTAGTGAGAGTAATCCTTTAAAAATTTCAGGTCAGATCATTTTACTTTTCTTCTTCATAACCATACATTAGGTTTCCTACCTCTCTTGGGCCAAAACCAATGATGTGGCATCATGTTACGCATTTATCACATTGCCTACATTATTCCCACTTGTCCAGTTTCCCTGTTTCACTTGCTTCCTGTTATTTCTTGCACATCAGGCAAGCTCTACCTCCCAGGGCTGCGCTGGTCATTTCCTCTGTCTGAAAATTTCTCTCTCCAACTCTTTACCCCAGACATCCCCATAGCTCTTTCTAACTTCCTTCATGTATTTATTTACATGATCACTTTCTCAGTAAAGTCTTTTCAGAGCTCCCTATTTAAAATTACAATCCTGCTCCTAACTCCTATGCCCTCTTTCATAAAAGTGGGGATTATTGTCTCTTTGGTTTTTTTATACTGCAGCCCTAATTCCCAGAACACGTAACAGAAGCACAGTAAACAATAATTACAGTATCAACAGCCAACTCATGCAGTGCTAATAGTCTAGGTACTTCTAAACAGGTGACGTAAATTAACTCACTTAATTTTCCCAACAGCTAATGTGGAGAAAGAGGACTTCCCGTTAGAGTAATGAAAAGAGGCCAAATATTCCCTCTCCACAGAAAACAAGTATAAAGTTGGAAAACATTAACAAAAATGACTATTCCATCACACTGAAAACCAGTCAAGGCAACACAACAATTTGGGAACTGATTATTCTTGAAAAATTTCTTGAGATTCAGGTAAGAACAGAAGGAAGCTTTGATGACCTTGCCTGGAGCAATTCCTAACCCCCACTGCCAACTCCAGCTGAGAATGGCAGCAGAAACCAGCTTTGCTGCCAGAGGTAGTAGATTCAATTTGGGATGGGAGGAGAAGGCAACCCCCCCCTGGTTTCTCCAACATAAAGTGGTGGATTTAGTTTAGAACAAATGGGGAAAACCCACAGCTTTGCAAGTCTGAGACTGCAGTCTAAGTTTGGGGTAACTGGTAGACCAACAGGATTTAACAGAAAAACCCTAGGAATCAAAGAGATAGGTCTGAGGAACATCCCTGGCTGGCTGAGGCACTACGCATGCCTGGAAGAGACCTTGAGGGAGCCTTCCTGCACTAGCTTGATTTTTCAAAACAATGTTAGAAAGCAGTCATCGTCATATTCTTGAACTTCAAGGACATATTTTAAATTTTAATTATTAAATTTAAAGTCTGTATTTTTAGAACTTAAAAAAAATCAGTTACAAAATTTTCTAAGGTTTCTGTGTTTTTTGGTGGAAAGGTAAAGTTATTGATTAACTTCATTGTTATCGACTATTGATTATGCATTTAAATTTTTATAATTAATCATGAAAATAATAGGAATAAGGTACAAATGCTTCAAACCACAAAGGAAATAAATTGGAATGGAAAAAAAACCTCAAGCAGTAAAAATGAAGGCTAGAAAAGTTGGAAAACAGAAATAGTAGGTTAAGAATATTACTCTGAATTTTAAGAATTTTTGACATGAATGGATATTGAATTTTCTTGAATGGTCTTTCTGCATTTCTTGAGAGCTTACATTTCTTCCTTTTATCATTAATATGGTGAGTGGCATTAATAGAATTTTTAAATGTAAAACCAAATTTGAACATCTGGCATAAACCTGATATGGTAGTAAATTCAGTCTGTAAACCCATGAAATTCCAGTAAAGGAAGGCAGGTGCCCACAGGAGAGATTCTGGCTCCAAAGTTTCTGAATTTCTCTGAATTTCTGTTTTATCTTTATTTGGACAGGTTCTGAGGGCATCAATTTCTTTTCAGCAATATTTCACTCAGGATTTTTAGTTGTTTTTACCATGAGATAGTTCTTTAAGTTTATCTAGTTCACCATTGCATTGGAAATAGAAATCAAGTGTGCAATTTTGTAAGTAAAGAAAATTGGATATTATTTGCTTCACTCAAAATATGCATACTATACATAAGTATTCCTTGATGATTGTATTATCAAAATGCTCTATGATTTTAGTTTGCTTAAAGCCAGACTGCCTGTGTTCAACCTTGGCTCTACATTTTCTAACTGTAGGACTGAGTTATTATTACTCAATTCCAGAAAGTGTAAATTGAGAATTTTATGCAGGTCTAAAATTTACCTCTGTGTGTAACACAAGATTCAATAAAGCACAGTGCCAGAAAGTTTATTAGAAAGGGAGCAACTGCAATCAGCCCCTAATCCAATTCTGACAGAGTTTCCCTTTACAACAAATAGGTTCCAGGTGATGGGCTGATGTTTGGGGGACACTGTTGTTTACTTTAGTTGAAAATTTTCTTAGAAGAGAGTGTGTTTTGCTCAACTGGATTCTATGGATTCACTGAAGATAAATTATTTCAACTCAGTTTTTTCAAATTGTCTTGGAAGATATGGGGCAGTATACTAGGATGCAATGGGGAAAATCTTGCGTAAAGAATCAGAACAGTTCTGGCTCTGGTGCTTAGAAGCTGTGTGAGCCTCAATTTCTATACGTATAAATGAGGATAGTAATTTCTACTTCAGAAAGTTGGTGTAGGAGGAAATAGGATAATACATGTAAAATGTCTGGCACATAGGAGGGACCTCAGAAATCTTGTTTCCCTCCTCTCTTCCTTCCATTGACGAGAAATCTAATATATTTATTTGTTTTCCTTTCTGAATGAATATATTCAAAGTGAAGTTTAACTTTAATTCTTTCATTCAAAACCACATTCAGTAAATGATTTTAAACCACCTATAACATGTCAGGGACATGTTAACCTTGAGAAAATAATGACAATAAAATAGATATTGTTCCTGCTATTAAAGAGCTTATAGCCTATTGATTTGTATCTTCTAGTGTGTATCTGGTGTGTAATTTGTCCATACAGAGGGAAAACTCTAGTCACTTGCAGCCTCCAGTTAGATGGGTCTGACAATATTTTAGGACTGTTATTTGGGTCTTGTATTGTGTTAGGTGTTCTACTGAGTGACATGATGTAGTATTACAAAGACCCTGTGTGAGGGCCAGGATTGGCTACATAATCACAGGGCCCAGTGCAAAATAAAAATGAGGCCCCGACTCAAAACTATTAGGAATTTCAAGATGATGATACTAGAGTATCTAGTTAAGCACAAGCCTTTCTGAGTTTGGGGGACTGTGTGATTACACGGGTTATACCTCCAGGAAGTGGTCCTTGTAATGACTATATAGAGCCACAGAGGCTTGGGAAATTCCTTTAAGATCAGACTTACGTGGCTGGGAAAATGTGAGCTGCAGAATCAGATGAAGGCATTAGATCAGTATTTCTTTTATTTTTTAATAGCAGAGGTGGAGAAATACTGTGACACCATCCAGGATTAACTACTTAATTACACAAATATGTACTGAGTGCCTGGGACATGCCCAGCACTGTGCTAGGAGCGGAGGACACCCTGGGAAAAACAGGAGACAGCGACCTGACTTTTGAGGACGACAGGTTCCCATGGGGAAGACAGATAATAAATAAGGAAGCAAATACATGTCACTGATTGTGGACTAGTGACATCACTTTGAAGTAACTAAACTGAGTTCAAACAGGGAAAAATAGGACAGAGGACATAATTTTTAATGGTCAAGAAGGACCTCTTGGGGGGTGCTGTCTAGCATGGGGTTTTAAGGCACTGTGTTTGGAGAGAAAGAATGAATTCTGGCTCCTTCACTTGCTATTTGTGGGATTTGAGGCAACTCACATAACTGTCCTCTGCCTCAGTTTCCTTATCTGTAAAACAGGGATAATTATAGTATATACCTCCTAAGATCCACGTGAGAATTAAATGAGTTAAGTACTGTGTTTTTCAAATTAAAAATAAAACACAGGCTTGCCAGTCAAATAGGAATCAGCCTTTCAGAGAGCTCCAAGAGGAGACTTTCTGGCTGAAGAAACAACCATTGCAAAGGCCATGGGGTATCACAGAAGCCTGCCAGAAGGACACTGTGCAGGGACCACAGAGCAGGGGACAGACAGAGAGGAGACAGGGGCCAGATCTGGAATTTGAAAGCTAATTTCCTGTATGAAAGGTAATGACTGACACTAACTCACATACATTGGACACCAGAAAGAGTAATTAATCTGAAACAAAACCATATCAGAAATAACAAGAGCTAGCTTCCCATGTGTTTTCTTTGGTAACAGATTACAAACAATTTTTCCAACTCATGAGTGAAACTATCAGCCAAAGAAGTAATTTAGGAAAACTGAAAAAAAATAAAAAAACAAAAACACCCAAATCTCTGACAGTAAGTGTTACACTCCTAATACAACACAAAAGCTCCTTGGAAAGCCCACAGCACAGGATCAAAAGCATCTCTAGAAATGGACAAAAGGTGGTTGCGCCACGTACAGTTTTATTGTCCCATCCTTTACATCCACTTCACTGCCACCCACGTCAATACTTTTGCAGACCAGGTGGCACGAACAGAGCAGAATCTCTTTTTATCTAACAGAAAAACCAATTTTCTTATGAATCGACAAAACGTAGCCAAATTCTAAGTACCTCCAAAGGCTTGCATCTTTTATAAAAGAAGAAATCTAGAAGAGAAAAAAGCCAACATCTCAGAGGAGTTAAGACAGGGAGAGATGGCAGGAAGGCTTTATAAAAACTATACCTTGAGCAGCTAACTCTTTCCACCTCTCTTTGTTCTGCTGGATGATGTCGACCAGGTTGTTTTTGAAGCTCTTCAGGTCCACACTCGCAAGGGAGTAGTCTGGGGAGTAGGTTCCATCGTTCACGGTGCCTTTCATATTTGATCGTCTAGAGGAATTGGCAACATGTGATCCCGTAGAGGTGCTGGAGCCAATAGTAACCACCAAAGAAACCAGAAAATACCAAGGGCAGGATATAGGATGAGGGAGCAAAGCCTGAAATGCTTTACAAAAGCAGCCGGAGAAGCAGTATGTCAGGTGCTCAGGCCCCGTTTTAAGCACATATCAGTGCTGCTAACCTTCCTTCCTTCCTCCCTCACAGAGAGGGCTTAGGGGTCTGTCCTGGATTCCTGGGGCAGCAGGTCAGGGCCCACAGTGTTATGGGGGTGAGGCCTAATGAGAGCTGCATAACCTTGAGATGAGCATAACGTTGGTGGTAAGTCCACTGGTAAATTCACCAGCTGGAGCTCAAAGTAGGGTAATGGTATCTGCCCCTCCCTCCATTATGTAATCTCCAAGCTAACCTGGATCTTCCTCAGGGAGAACATTCCCTGCTTCCTCATTACAGCAACATTTAGGGAGCCTGTTGGTGTGCTATTAGGAAAAGTGTGTGTTCAGATGGGCAAGAATTTAGCATGATTTTTCTGCAACTGGCAGTTTTAAATAATATCCCTTAAATTTATCAGTGATAAAAATCTACCTTGAAATACTTTAAGTTGTGTATACAATGGACTTTGCTGTTACATGTTATACAGATCTTCTGTATTCATGTCATCTAAGTGGGTAACTTTGATGTAGGCATCTTCGTAGTCACATAAGTGTTATATGTTAGCAAACCAACACAATGCCCCTCTCCCAACTGCTCACCACTATTGGATATGTTACTGTATCCAGGACACAATCCATACATCTCAACAAAAATTCAAATAATTTTATTCTCCTGAGTAGTGAATATGATTCTTAGTACTTTGATATTTTTTGTAGTGAATGTCAAGTTCCCAATTTCAAAGGCAAATGCAATATAATACGTAGCCACTAGGTGGCAATACTACCTAATAATTCTAAGAATTTCCTGCCCAATGTAAGAAATAATCATAAGAAAAAGGGAAACAATTCAAAAAAGAAAATATCAAACCTGTTTGCTCCATAGGAAGGAGTTTTTGAAGCTTCCTCTATGAGAGGAATAATAATTTTCTCTGTTGAGTCTGTCAGAAGAGAAAATGTTGGCTCTACTATGAAATCAATGAAACCTACAAAAGCAAAAACATAAATAAATTCATGTTACAATTTCCTGAATTCTAAAAATAGTAATAATGAAGAGATTCTGATGCTCCTGATAGCAAGTTTCAACTATAATATTGGTTCAGCCTGCCCTTTGCAATTATTTTTAATCCAATAACACAATCTTTAGAGAGAGTTTAACTGTTCTTTATAAAAATAACCTCTCAAGCAGGGAAAGCAATAAAATTTAAGCTTGCTAACTCAAATATACTGAGCTGTGTACTTACTATTCAGCCTCATATTATTGCTAACAATAACTTCGGATCTAACCAGAGTGAATATATTTTCCTCTGTTGAACAGAAAGATCACTACCTTTTCTGAAAGTTTTGTTGAATTTTATTGACCAACAAGAAATAATATCTAAGCTCCCCAAAGAAACTAAATAATTGAAGTTTATTTCTCAGGCTGCAAGAAGGCAACCACTTTTTCTTCTCTTCCTATATCAGTCAGAGCTTTGTGCCAGTGTGTTAATATTTCAAATTGCTGTTTATTACTCTCTGGATGTAAAGCATTAGTTTGCAGTGTATTCTATCGAATCAGCCAGAGAACAGTAACATCTCTGGGAGACATTATTAATCCCACCACTTTGAGGTGTCCGGATTGAGTAAAGACTTTTACATTTAAAGTGCTCATCAAACTAGAAATGACACACACAGAGAATGGCACATGGCCCTTTAGGGAGCATTTACCACCTGTGTTTAGGTGGCGGCAGAGACAAGCTCTGTGTATGTTCAACACCCTGAGGTCCCAGGAGAGGTGCCGTGCTTGTTGCCGTAAACACAACTATGAGCAATAGGCCACCATCTGAACATAAGGGTCATACTGCAGGGAGGCTTTTTAAGTGACACTGTCCTGGGAAACAACCACCTTTGAAGAGTATCCCATTCATCAGAGACTCGGAAACAGTAATTCACATTTCAAGTAATTGGCTCTATCATAGCACACGTTAAGGTGCATTTTTAATTAAAAAAACTTCAGTAGTTGCCTTCAAGTTAAATAATGCTAACTGATCACCCAGGGTGTTATTTCAAGTTTTGTCGGTGGCTTTAGATGCCTGGGATCTAGAGATTGTCAAATGAGGGTCACTTCCCCTAACATGGCAGCAATTTACAATACAGCAACAAGCCTCCAAAACATCCATTCTTCTCAGCTTGTCCGGGGAGGGCCTTAGCCAGCCACATCTACACCTGCTAAAGGACGAGAGGCACCTGTGTTATGGTATCCAGGAAACGAGCTGTTGGAATGTGGGTGGGAAGGGAGGCAAGGCAGAGCAAGCAGCTTTCTAACAGCCACTTTGGAGGAGGTAGTCCTTGAGCAACTAGCCAGTTAAGGTGGTGAGCCTTATGTTTATTGATCATGTAGTTTAGTAATGAAGATACTGGCTCAGGGAATAACTATAACAGATATTTGAACCATGCAGCATAGCAATGTTTTAATCATGGGCTGGACTTAAAGTCCCCAACACAAATACAAATGAGAAGAATGAATATGGTTAGGAGCAATATCATTTTACAAATTTCCTATTATTGGCTTCTCTATTCATATCATAAGACTTTTTTCCCCAAAAGAATATGAGCTAGTATATTAAGCATATTATGCAAACTTAGTGATAGAACAGATACATTAATATTTTTCATTGGATTGGACTATACACAAAGGATTAAATTACAAAAAAGGTAATCAGCAACAAAACAACAAAAAATGCTGTCTCTTGTACCAGAAGAATGCCTTCTATTTTGTAAAAGGATTACAAACAAAATCACAATTATTTACTAATACTGCTTTGTTGAACTCCTTTGTGAGAATGTTTCAAAATTCTTATTATGCACCACCATACAGATCAGTCTAAAGATCAAATTCATCATGAATATGGAGTGACATTTTCATGGATGAACAACACAGTGTATCCATTTGCAGATGGACAGGCACACATCCACAATCCACGACCACCAATCTTCAGTATTACCTATTTGGGACTGGGCCACCATCGTTGACTTTCGATCACAGAGCGGGGAAAATGGAAGCCCTAATTCAGCTTCTTTATCTCCCTGTGGAAAGGAAAGCCTGTTATTACAGACTTGGTTTGGAAAAGCTCAGATAAGAGCAACTTAGATAGAAAGCCTAAAAAGGCTTTTATTTCTTATTTATTTATTTATTTATTTAAAACCAAAGCTGTTGTCCAAGTGTATATAACTTTGCTCAAATGGTCTCCTCATGGGGACATGTTGCATCAAGGCTCATACTGCAGAGGTTAAAAAAAACAGGAACATTTTCAGCACCTGGAGACTCTGCATTGGTATCCCAACCCCTTGATTGTAAGGAGATAAACCTTTGCTCCTTGGAATTTTCTTGTCACCATAAAATAGTCATCTCAGTATGTTAGTTGGCATTGAATTAACAATCCAGCGCATAGATTTTTCTGCTCTTTTTTCCTCCATGCCAAATACATCAGCAGATCTGTAGTATCAAGACTTCATGATTGGACTGCTTTTTTAATTAAAAGCATATGGGCACTTTGAAACATATTTCTACTTATTAACCGAGTTTCATTGAATCTCCTACATAAAGTAATGAGAAATATCTTCAAAATATTTAGTAAACCATGTTGTCAACAGATGTGCTAGCTATCATCTAGGCTTCATTGTTCCACTTATAGAGCACAGGGAGAGTAGACTTAGGATAATTCTTAAGGGTCCTAAAATTTTCAGAGCAGTAAATAAACACTGGTTTAAGTTAAAGTCACCAGCTGCATTAGCCCCTAACAAGTGGGTCAGTCTGTCCTTTGAAGCTTTGAAGCCAGGCATTGACTTCTCTCTAGTGATGAAAGTCCTCGATGGCATCTTCTTCTAATAAAAGGTGCTTTGTCTGTATTGGAAATCTGTTGTTTAGTGGAGCCACCTTCATTAATGATCTGAGCTAGATCTTCTGGAGAACCTGCTGCAGCTTCTACATCAGCCCTCCATATCAACAGTAAGACTATTTCGCATTCTTATCATTTGTGTGTTTACTGGAGTAGCACTTTTTATTTCCTTCAAGAACATTTCCTTTGCATTTACAACTTGGCTATTTGGCTAAAGAGTCCTAGCTTTCAGCCTATGTCAGCTTCATGTATCACAAAAGAATTAGCTGAAGGAGGAAAAAATTCACTTAGTTATCAAATTCACATAGCCTAAAATATAAACACATTTTAATGGAAGTGACAATTAAAAATGTTTTTAAATTGTATTGACTTCTTGTTACCTAACACGTTCGAGAAGAGAATGAGAAGCAAAAACCTGTCTCCTTTACCAGTGGTTATTTTCTTGGCTTGTGCCTCCACCTCTGATCTTTCAGTCCCATCAGTTACAGTTGACAAATGGAGCATGTTCCAAATGCACCCATTGGAGTCAAGGAGCAGGACACCTGCGTTGAGCTGTATGAACACTCAAAGTGAGGGTGTTAACTGTATTGCTGAATACCACACGAGTGCTGTGACACGTGCCTTGGAGATGGGGACCTGCTTTACCTCCTTTATCATCAGCAGATTACTCAAGAGTTGGAAATAAGAACTTCTCAAGACTGAAAATTTCAGATATAACTCTTATCTCTTCTGGTTACAACTTCCCATGGCTTTAGAAGGTGTACCTAAGTAATTACACCAAGGATTGGGATAACACTGATGAGATTTTTAGGGATGATACAATAGCTTTGTATCCAGAAATTGGCTTGTCCTCCAGAAATACAGTGTTTTTAAAAATCTTTTAATGTCTATTTAAGCCCATTTGTTAGGTAAAATGAACTTGGTAGAAAAATTAATAAGAAATTGATTTAGAAGTCAACACATCCCAAATTTCTTCTTATATTGGATATATGTGTATATATACACACATCTGTATAAAATCACATACACACATAAGCTTTATCATTGCTTTTTAAAGTTCTAAAATTAGCTCTTTCCTTTGAGTACTTTTTTGATTTTTTGAATTTATATCTAGTCTCTAATTTTTCTTAAAACCCATTGAATGAATTTCAAGTTTACTGCTATTTCTCCATAGCAAAAGGAAAAATGCTTCTCTTAATTGTCTGCTTTCTAAACTTTGGTTGTGTTGGGAATGTGTTTTAAAAATTGTGCTCAGATCCCTCAAAGGTTTTAAGTGACTATCAAGTGACAAAATATTTCATAATCAATGGCTCTCTTGATACTTTACCTTGGAAAAACATAAAGCTTAAAGTAGATCAGGAGGATAACAAATAATATAAATTCCTCACATTTGCATCATGTCTATAGTGTAAAAAGACCTCTCACATTCATTCTATCATTTTGCTCCTCACAGCCATCCTGGGAGGAGACAGAATGGGTATTAATCCCTTCTTATAGGTAAGAAGGTGAAGGTTCATATCTAGCACAGCTGGAAAGACAGAAAGCTAGGTCTTAAACTTGGGTTTTCTGAAGCCAAGTCCAATTACCTCTTACTTTGCATTATTAGGCTTCTTACGTTTGCCCAATATACATAAAATACTTTCTTTAGCAAGAATATAAATGTTTATATTTTTACTGCAGCTGAGGGAAGTGCTGAGTTCTGGGCAGACTTTGTCTTGCCTCAAATTTTTTAGCACAGCCAGTAGATCACATAACACATACAATTTAGATTCTTAGTGCATTCTGAAGGAATGAAGGAATATATTTTCAAATTGCTTTATAAACGTGTTATTTCTACTGAGATTTAAAAAAAAAACAACCTTTTATCTTGGCTAGATCCATAGCAAGAAGTCATTTATCAGCACTGTGGGTTCTACAAAGTGGTAGTTACAGATGGTTATGTCAGTTAAACAGCTCATGTCAAAACGTTCAGAGCAAAGCATACACCAGAGGGTTTCAGATTCATTGTTGCATCCACCTCCAAAAGGCTAAAATGTGTGGTGTGGCTAAGATAATTAAGGGTACTGACAGATTCATTTAGTTAGTGGAAAGCATGGAAAAATTGACTCCTCTTGGATTTAATATCCTATTTTAGTATGTCTTATAAAGATAAACTTGCTTTGTTTGTAAAATATATTTGTCAAAGTACACACTTGTTTTGACCTTTAATTCCACATTCTCCTGTTTTGCTAATTGTATTTCCGAAGGGGATTTCAAAATTAATTGGATGAATGTAATAAAAAGGTACAAACTTCTAGTTATAAGATAAATAAGAACTAGAAATAGAAAGTACATATTAACACTTCTGTTTGTTATATATGAAAGTTGTTAAGAGAGTAAATCCTAAGAGTTCTTACCACAAGGAATTTTATTTCCTTTTTTTTTTTTTTAACTTTGTGTCTATATGAGATGATGGATGTTTATTAAACTTATTTTGGTAATCATTTCATGATGTATGTAAGTCAAATCATTAGGCTCTACACCTTAAACTTATACAGTGCTGAAGGTCAATGATATCTCAATAAAACTGGAAAGAAGAAAGTTATTTACTTTTAAAAATCTAGAGACAAAAAAATAAGATTCCATTATTAAAACTCAGTCCTGATTTTAGCATGAAAATGTTCAATATTTCACCATGAAGTATTGCCAACTACAGAATCACCTTTTACTGGTTGAGAGAGATCTCACATTTCTAGTGGCTGAAAGATTTTTTTATAATTAATGTCTTTTGAATTTTGTCAGATGCTTTTTCTGCATCTATTGAGATGATGATAAGATTTCCCCCTCCCTTTTTTCTCTTAATACATAAATTACCTTAAATGATTTTTGAATACTAAGCAAATTCAGATCATTATATATACCCTTTTACTATATTTCTGGGCTAGATTTGCTAATATCTAAGGAACTTCACATCTAGGTTCATGACAGATATGGGTGTGTAATTTTTTTTACTTGTAAAGTCTTTGTCAGGTTTTGTTGGGTTATACTGACAATTTTTCCTCTTCCTTTATGTCATGAAAGAATTTGTGTAAGAATGGTTTTTTTTTTTCCTGAAAAGTTTGAGAGAATTCACCATCTCTTACTTAGGAATGGAAATGAGAACTAA